>NC_092520.1:79372500-84172500 GCF_037038585.1 Patagioenas fasciata
GAAGGTAAATTAGCAGTAGCAATTTTTACAACTACACTTTCTCAGTTGTTTTAAAGTCAGTTGGTAACTTATGTGGTCACTTTCTTAGCAAGAAAAGTGCTTGTGCAGTATCTGCCATATGTGCTCGAACTATCTGGCATTTAATCACTCTTCTTAATTTAACCAAGAAAGATAACTCCTCTTGCATCTAGTCTCTTCAGGAGGTGACTTACTTCCTGTGTAATTTCATTTTGTGCAGCATGAAAAACAACTATGCTGTTCATCTCTTCCTGTCTCCTCATTTTCAGCTCTAAGGTATAGTGTTCGGTACTGTTGCACATTATGCCAGAGGTCTATTAAGCAGCATACTGGTGCAGCGATCTAGAAAAATGTAGCAGTCAATGATGCTGACTGCATTCAGCACGAGCCTCGTAAATTGTGGGCACGTTCTCTGCATCGCTTAAAAGGTACTGAGGTAAAAGAGAGAAGCTGTGCAACCTGCATGCATGATTGATTGCCAGCACTGAAATGTTCCCTCAGAGCATGCTGCTGCTCCTTTGCCACCTTTGCTCCAAGGGGCATGTCATCAGGGGAGGCAGCAACGAGGAGAAAGAAGGGCACAGGGCATACGCCCAGATAATACCACTGTCCATCCATATTCATTGTGACTAAAGCCTTGGAGATGTCGCTAGATGCTATGTGTCAGAACAGCTCCCTGGCTGCCCCAGCCTGGCTGTGGGCTGGCAGCCAGCTGGGGAGTTAAGAAGCCATAACCAGTTCCTCACTCTACTTCAACAAATGTGGACTCAGCAAAGCTGAAGCTCTGGCCCAGCGCCTTTGCTGAACACAGAGCCTGAGATGTGGGTGTATTTTTACCACTTGCGTTCTCCCTTAAAGTCTGAGACTGCAACATTTATGCAGAATTCATTCCCTGAGTTTTTAATTCTTCACAGGTCAAATCGTGTGTCAGCAGGTATTGTCTTGCTCACTGAAAGAAGTAATCATTTTCAGCAGCCCTTCCAGTCAGAAGGTCTCCAGGGCTGACTCCGAGCTCTGCAAAGTCAAAGGGGATATTTGAAAGAGACAGCTCTGGATTCAGCTTCAAAGCCTGTCAGGCATTTTGAATATGTCACGTAGCACTCCTTGAACAGTATTGGTGTCCCTGTACTATGGGAGTAAATTGTAATGTAAAGAGACACAAATTTCGCTACAGGTTCCTACACAAAACAGTGGCAGCTGCTATTATGAGCATGACTCCGTGTTTCCCTACATTCTCCCTGGATCATGTACCTCCAAGGGTATCACCACCTCAGCTCTCACTGGTATGAGCTGGGGGAGAATATGGAAATAACCACTTAGCTACCATCTGCAAGAAAGCTTTGAAATGCTGCTGCGAGGCCATGCTGTGCGAGCAGTTCCCATGCTGCTGGGCAGCCCTTGCCAAGTGGCCTCACCCCTCAAACCTTCTGCACCAAGTGCCCAAACAAGTTATCAGGAATGATGCTCGAGAAAACCGTTTGTGGTATGGACACAAAAACAAAATAAAAACCCTTGCCTTGATAACCATTTCTGAATAAAGATAAATACATCCTCCGCTCGTTGGGTGTGACTTAAAATCATGCATGCTTCCTTCTCTTGACGCTGCTATTTCTGTCACCAGCGTGCTGGTGACAGTCATCCCCTTTCCCCAGTCCTGTCACAGAATCATAGAATTGTTTTGGTTGGAAAAGACATTTAAGATCATAAAGTCCAAGCGCAAACCTAACACTGCCATCTCCACCTGTAAACCATGCCCTAAGAACCTCATCTAAATGCCTTCTAAACACCTCCAGGGATGGTGACTCCACCACTACCCTGGGCAGCCTATTCCAATGCCCAACAACCCCTTCCATGAATAATTTTTTCCTAATATCTCATCTAAACTTTCCCTGGTGCAACTTGAAGCCATTTCCTCTCATGCTATTGCTTCTCACTCGGGAGAAGAGACCAACGCTCACCTCGCTACAACCTCCTTTGTCTAGAGCCACAGCAGACTGGGGAAACCCAGTGGCCAAGCCACAAGGCTCAACTCTTGGGAGGCCAAAAGGGCAACGGTGGATCCTCACTGAAAATGGTGGGGTGCATCTCCTCTGAAGGTAGGACCTCAGCAGCAATGACACCATGTGAGATGGACTTGCAGCAGCCAACCTGGGCTTGACATTTGGTTTTACCTGAGAAGTAACACTGAACTAGGCGGTGGCGTGAGGAGACAGTGGTGAAATTCCCACTCTCGTGCCTGCATGGGGACAACCAACGCGAAACTACCTCGCCAAGCAAAACCTCCTGGGGACTGGTGGCTCTCGCAGCCTCGGGTCATGACAGCCTTTCAGGGGAGGGCTGGTCCCACATGGGGCTGCCGTGAGCAGTAGGCAGGACAAGTGTGAGGTGAAGGCGTGGGAGATGACAGCTCCCCAGTGGGTGTGGGGAAAAGGAGCACCAGGCTGTAGTGTGATGGCTTGTGGTGAGGAGCACTGGTGGGGTGGGGTGAGGGACCTCAGAGCCTCATGGACCTCCCTAAGACATGACAGCTTGGCTGCTGGTTGCTCCTCCATATTGTAAGGAAACAGGGAGGGGAGTGTCTCTCCTTTGGAAAGCAGCATAGTTAACACATCAGTACTTAATTTATTTGTCTTTGCCCTATAAAAATTGCATCAGAAAGCTCCTGCTTTCTGTGGTGTTATAAAGGATAACAAATGGACAGAGAGACCAGAGGACCAAGCTCTGGCAGATGAGGCGAGAGCCACGCTGAGAAATACCTCATGTTAAACAAGCAAGACAATTATTTTGCTCTACTTAGCATGGGCTAGGCCTCGTTTGGAGAATGGCATTCATTTTGGGGCACCGCATTTTAAAGCAGACAGAGAAATTGGAGCGAGCTCAGATGAGAGCAACAAAAATGATTAAAGAGTTAGTAAATAAGACCTCTGAGAAAAGGTTATGAGAGCAGGGCCTGCTCGGTCTGGAGGAAAGAGGACTGAGGGGAAGCATTACTGTCCACAAATATGCAAAGGGTTGTTATGGAGAGGACATAGGCCAATTATTCTCATTAGAGAACAAGGACAGAACAAGAGGTAATGGGTTTAAGATGCAGCAAGGGGGAATTTAGATATAACATTAGGCAAATGTTATAACAATTGGAAAAGTTAGGCAACTGAACAAGTTTACAGAGAAGGGCTAGAGTAAGACTGATGACAATCAGAATCCTTCTCCAGTGCATGAGGTTTTCCTGATCCCCTCAGGGGTAGACAACACGGGCTCTTAGTAAACAGAAAGCTATCAGTTCAGGGGAAAATGAGTGGTTTGTGTATATGCACATGCATGTGTATGTATATAAATACTGCTGAAATTAACACTATACAACAAAAGAAATGTTATCAGTAGTCACAGTAGCCCTTGTTGTTCTCCTGTGTTTTGTCCCAAAATGCCAGGCTTCCACATCAGTGTTTCTCCAGCACTATGGATGGAGCTTGATTTCCAACAAAAAGAACATACAATGGTGCAAGTTACTGTGCTACTGCCATGGATGCTACTGCAACAGCATTTTCACCCCTATGCCCCGTTCAGATAAAACTGCACAACTAAACCCAGATTCTCCCTACTCAATGGTTACCTTAAATGCAAGCCAGAAATCATCAAACATGCAAGCGGGAAACCACAGATGGTAATGGAAGCACTGAGTCACTCCTACTACTACCTGCAGTTTTTGAACCCTGTAGAGCCTGATAAATGCCACTTCCTTGCTATGAAAATAGAATGCAGAGACATGGCAGTATCTGAAAATCAAATATTCCTTTATATTTCGATTATCACTACCACTTCTGTGAAGTCCTAAATGCTTTCAAAGTCAGCCTAAGCAACCACTGTGCTTTTAGAAGTTTAATAGCTACCAATACATTTAGTGAATTTTTTCTAAAACATGAATTTCACCCTTTGCCAGTAGAAGAATCAATCCTAACCAAAAAAGCTCACACACTCAGTCCAGCTGAATCTTCAAAGGCTATTCTGTTAATTTTTAAAATTTTGGGCTAAATAATACAATTAATTGCAGGCAGGCAATTTATGTGCCATTAAGCCTCGAACTAGGTTTTGTGCTGAAGCTATAAATTCATTCAAAGCAGAAAAAAAAAATGGCACAGAGCTATCATAAACGAAGCATTAGTCCAACTGTGAAACACTGAAAAGGGTGACAATGTAGTCAAGTGCAAGCACAAACTACTTACTTGCTAAATATACTGTAGTCATCTGGAAACACTCCTCTCCTTGTTGTAGGTCAGTGCTCTGCAGAGGTTATCATCACTGACCAAGCTCTTTGTAACATTTTTTGAGGCTATTGTAGAGGCAAGCAAGAAGCATGTGTTGATAAAGACCTGATTTGAAATGTCGTCCTTATGGAAGAAGGTGCCAGCACAGCTAGCTGGCTTTTTTTTATTATTTTTTTTTTCACAAGTACAAGAGGATTAAAACCTTCCTGGTCAGGAAGCAAACCCTGAGGAAAAGAAGCCAAAAGTCTGACAGGGCTGTGAACCTCATAGCCATAGCAATAATTTTGCAAATGACTAATAATAAGGAGTCAATAATCCAAAGGTTGATCTCTGAAGTGAAGAGCACCAAATTACTTCAGGGAGAAAATCAATTATCTTCAATGCAGATTTGTGGCTGCACAGCCTACAATATGCAAATGCACAGAAGTTACCATAGCCACAAAAACCTGAACATCAAACTTGAAAGATAAAAAGCCAAAGATTTTTACAAGAATCGCTGAAAAAATATCCTCCTTATGAATGGATGCATATCTGCTTTATTGACACAGCTACAATGCTATTCTAATATTCTTCATCACAAAGGCTGACAGCCCTCTAGAGATGTCAGCATCTGTGAAAGAGATGCTGCACTGTGGTGAAAGCAGAATGGGGTGACTGGGTCTGGGAGGCAGTGCAGAAATCAAATTATCATCAAATACTGTGGGCAGATTTTTAACATATTTTCTCCTGATGAGTGGTGTGTTACTCCATAACTGGGTCACTGAAATTAATAGAACTACTTGCAAGTAAAACAGTACTCAATGTGCCTTAGAGCATCAGAGTCTGACCCACAGTACATATTCAAATGTCACCTTCTATTTTAATATATTTCAGACTTGGGGAGTTATAAAAATTATTATTAATTTAGAAATAGATTCCTTACTGGGATCAGGCTCCTTTTTTTTTTTTTTCACTAGAAGCACAAATGTCTTTAGAGATGTCTGAACATTTGGCCACTTGTTACTAAAAATCCCATTTCCATGCATGTGTAATCCCTGTTCCCTGAAGGTTTTGAGAGTCAGCAGCTTACTGCTGATGAAAAGGGGGAAGCGCAGCCTAAGGGCTGCTTGGAACTCCAGATGGATGGAAGTCTCCAAGGGGAGGGTGCGTTCCTCCAGCATCTGCTGGTGAGCCAGGAAAATGACTGTACGGGACAGACCTCTTTTACATTGCATTAAGCACTGGGTTTGGGCACTTCGGTTAAAACGCACTTAACCTTTGCATTAAGGATAATAAAATACTATTATCCCTGCTGGGGAATAACTGGCAAAAGAACTGTATTAGTTGTGCTTAGAACTAAGCGTTTCCCTAATTATAAGCACCGCCTTTACAACCACATGAGGGAAACCTCTGAAAAGGCTGGCAAAGAAATGCGAAAAGTTTCTTCAGAACAGCTTATTTAGGAGCAAGGATTTTTCTCAGCCTCAGTGTATCACTGGTATTTTCTAAAAATGGGAACAGAATGGTGTCACTTCTGAGATGTCAAGAACTGCTGAAAGTACTTTGACTTAAGCCATGGAGAGAGAGAAATCTAACTGAGGGACATGGATAAGGACCTCCTAGCCTTGTTAAACGATCTGAGAGAAGGGACAGACACTTCTCTCAGGGTTAAAAAAAAAAAAAAACAAAAAAACAAAAAAAAATAAAACGCAGTGAGAGATTTTTGTGTGGCACAGGTAAAATTCCCCAATACTGGAAAATAAATTTTTAGACATAATGAAGAAGATGGAAAAAGGATTTGCAAATTGTCTCAGTACTTATGGTTGTGAGAGATGGACTGGGGTCAATACTTGGAGAAGGAACTCTCACCTAATACCATTTCACTGTTTCTCAAGCTTATTCTGTGACACCTTTTATACCTGCCGAAAACGGGCTCTTCAGGGACACTCAATGCTAGTGAATACACGGGGCTGAATAACACCTTCAGAGATAACTTCATTTAGTGTCCCAAGCTGCTGGGATATGGCACTATGGTGGAGTTATTTAATATCCTTTTATTTGTTTATTTATTTTTAAAAAGTAACTCCTAAAAACTTCTTATTACCTGTAGTACTTTGCTGAAAGCATGGAGAGTTGTAAGAAGCTGCAAACTTGTCCAGTCCAAGGTCCACTCAAGCATATGTACTTCCCAGGCAACATGCCATGAAACCAAAGATTGCCTCCAAGGATGATTTAGGTCAGCCCATGAAGTTCCAGGCTTTCAGATACCCTTCCTGCTGAGGTGCTGCTGCTGAGTTCGTTTTCAATTCTGAATTAAACTGACACTACATCAGCACCATGAGCACTGAACCCCCGCTGAGGGAATGCCTCTTTTTTTTATTGAGTGTGAAATACAGCTGAGTAACCCTCAAAGTAATATTTATGGCAAAAACAAACAAACAAACACCGGCCAGTCATGGCCAAGACAGCTAAACAAGAACTACTATGTAAGTAGTGCCTCAATTACACTCTCCACTCTTGGAGCGGCACTGAGTTATGCACACTTGCTTGCTATAGTATATGGCATGTTCTAATATTGAAAATATGTATATGGAAAAAAACTAACAGCAAGATGCAGAGACTATTAATACATACCAAACTCCATGCTGCTGGCAATTTCCTTGCTTAGGCTCATTAGTAAAAAGAATTACCATACTAGAGAAATAAATTGGTCTGCGTAACATAGCAAGTGAAAAGAGCTGTCTCAGAAGGAGATACTATGAAATGCTTACATATATGAATCCTGTGAGGGCACTTATGGCATACATAGGCCTTAGAAAAGTTTTGTCCTAACACCTGTTTTGTACAAGCCGGCCAACACTCTGCAACTTAAAACTCCATATCCTTTCTATCAGCTTCTGCTCTTATCCTTATTGTCAACCCCAAAGTCCAGTCTGAGGCATCTACAATATCTAGCCTTTCATAAGGCAGATCTCATCAAGAATTCAGTTCACCAATCTTGACAAGAACTTCTTTTAGTTTGAGCAGCATAGGGAGTATGAATATATATATATATATATATATATATATAAAGATAACATGGGAACTGGTTGCCTTAGTAACAGGATATTTCAGACACTGTGTTTAGTATTTACTTAGCACTGGAATTGTACACTGTATTGAGAAGAAATGTGGTATTTTTATTAGTCTAACCCTGCATATATGCCCATCAACAGCAAATGCATGCTGTGTAGTTTAACTTTCCATTTCTGAGCTATGTGAAACCTCTGAGAAGAGAGCATGCAGAAATGAAACCAGGGCACCTGGTACAATATATTTTTGTTACAAGTATTTTGAGAGAAAAAACTGTTGTGAGAGTTTAAAGATATTTCTTGTCTCACAATTATATCTCTAGCAGCAGAAGAGTGTAAGAGCATTTCTGTTCCATGGCTTCATACTCTGACTAAAAAAGTCACATAAAATTCTTATGAAAGGTGATATTTCTACAGTGCCAATTTCCATAACTGTATTAATGTGCTATGCAAATTTAACAAGCACTGTTATATGTTGTTTTACCTGACATTGGGGGGAGGAATGAGGGAATAGATATTTAAAGGGCTCCAGTCTGGGAGAAGCAAGGCATCAGTTACAGCTGCATCAATTAAAATGAAGGAGAAATTAGATAGAACAATTCTATTTAATTTTGGGTCCAGTCAGGATACCAAAAGGTTTATAACCCTTTTTCTGCAAGCATGCCATGGGATTTTTCATCCTCTCAGCAACACATCAGAGTTCCCTTTAGATGCTAAACAAAAATCTACCACCTTAAGCTGCCCAGTGCCTCCTGCAAGGATGCGGGGAGGGAGGCCAAGCTGTCTGGGGACAGAGTGCCACCTACTGCGGCACCGAGCCCTGTCCTCCCCTCCGGGGCTGTGCAGAGCCTGGCATCAGTTGTGTCTGAAACCACAGGTGAAACTCCCTTCAGCTTTGACAGATTTTGGCACAACAGCTGAAGACTGTATCAACCCCTTCCCACTTGGCTAGCGAGAGCTGAAGGGATCACAGTATGCCGCCATGGTGCAAGAGCAGGTCGCTCGGAAGCTTACAGTCCCAAACACACAGGGTTGATGCTGGAGGAGACTTCACTGCGCGAACTAACCCGATGGCCTGTTTCTTGTAATAGTCCGGGCATTACATCTTGCTCCTAGGGTAACCCAGCTACTGCACCAACTAGAAATCCACTCCTTGCCTGCTTTCTCTCATTATAATTTCAGACAGTGTAAAATACTTCTGTATTATATCAATGTAATATCTGATATGGCCTCTGTCACGGTATTATATCATACCTTTACAGGATGATGGACTCCAGTCTCATATGGTTTTTCCTCCTCTAACTACTACAATCCTCTATCCATTTTGCCATTCAGATGGAACAGAGCCTGCTCAAATAGAAAAGCAGAATGTTATAGTCACATAGAATAACGTAAATGTAATGGTAGACAGAACATTTATTTTATATTAAGAAAATAAGAGCTGGGAAACAGATGTGGAAATGTGTAACATGGTGAGAGCAGGTTGAACCACACAGCTGGGCTGGCTAAAGCACTATCCAACAAATGTAGCCTTTTTATTTCATCATGAACAGTTTTCTCCCGAGTCCTGACTTTCTCAATTTTGTTTAGCTCTAAATATTGTTGCATAGATGGGTTTCCAATGGACTTTCTGGTTAACTGCTGAAAACAAGACAGCAAGACCAAATTACTGGATGGCACTTTATCAGACTGCACGTTCCCCCCAAGAGGGGCAGGCACGTGATTTGCCATGTTTTGTGTGTCGGGCTCTCCCAGTCCTCCATGAGCTGGAAAAGCCAGCAGTGCTGCACAGCACAGGTAGAAGCGAGGTTGCAAAGCACCCAGCTGGATGGAGATCAGCAGCAGGAGGAGCAGAGAGGTGGATCAGTTTCCCAGCAGCAGTCACTTCCCCCAAGTTGTTTAAAATGTTTCTGTTTAAAAAGAAAACTGCTTATTTTCTCCATTTTGTTTGCCATCTTTTGGTATAGAATAAAGCTTCATGTTTCTGTCAAAAAAGGAGGAAAAAAAGATAGATAATATATGTTGTTTAAAAATGATATAGAGATGGTGAGCTGGTTTTCCTGACAGGCCCTCCATTAATTATCTCATTAAGATTATCATAGCCTGCAAACTAAACTGCATTTTTATTAGGACGGCCTTTCACAGGAAGAGCTCTGCTACTAACTGTTTATCACACATTTGAGCTAAGATCTATCAATGTGCATTGAAAAAAATTAAAGAGTTCTGAGAACTGGGGAAAGGTTTAAGCTAGTGAAGCTTTTTGACTGATGAACTTACCACAAAAAATAAATAGGCTTTGCTTGTCCTGATCAGATTTTAGGGTCATGCAATTCAAAACTAAAACATATAAACCAGTCACACAGAAACAGGCTTATCCATAGCACACACAGAAATCAGAATGAAGAAACAGCATGGCAGTGAATTACTAGCCCTCTGTGACTGCAGGTAACAGTCAACTCAAAGTTATTTTATGGGAGATCTACTGTATGAAATCAAATAATCGAAGAGATTTAACTATTTGTCTCCCAATCACATACTCTTCTGAACTATCCAGACACACCATATTTTCCCTATATTCAACCAGAATGTGTAAGCCAACTTCAAAAAGCTGCCTGTTACTAACTGTGACCATACACAGTATGACATACAACTGCTGTTTTGTTTTAAACGAATGTAATAGTAACAACGATGCATACACATCTTTCAACATACAAATATTGCAGGTATTGTAGATGTGTAGCAGTTGCCTAGCTATATTCTTTTTGAGTAGCACACTGTTATATTTCTATATCTATCCTACAGTTCTTCTGTCATACCTAACTGCTAGTGAAATGAAAGCATGGAAGATGGTCACCGTAGCATACAGCAAACAGAGGACAGGTGGCATGTTTTACTGTGCCTTGGATCCTTTTCAGCAAAGTGAGGGTAACACACTGATGTTGCATGACACAAACTGAATTTATGTCTCCTTGTGAGAGAGAGGACAGCTATGGTGGGAGTAAACAGGTAAGGAAAAAAATAAAAAAGGAATAGGTTTGTTGTTCCTGCAGCTGAAGCTGTCAAGGTCCGTAGGAAAGCGAAAATCTGAAAGTATCGACATGTGTCAGCTCTGCTCACTTTGGGACTGACTGACAGGAAGAAAAAAGCTATTATACTGAGATGGAAAACATTTGGGCCTTCTCCAGAACACATGAAGAGATCCACTCTCTGTCCCAACAATTCAGCAGAAATGAATAGACTTCTATTACATCTTTCTGAGATCACAAAATCTGTCCCTCTCACCACTGTTTAATTGTAAATCATTAGTACTGTGGGAGCACCTCAGCATGCCGAAAGCCCCAGCCCTCTTTGTGCTTTGTATTGCAAACAGAAAAAAAATAACAACAAGAAAACAAAAGCTGTCCTTGCCCGATGAGACTGTTTGCACATAGTCAGAAACATTTCTTAGAACCACATTGTAAACATACTGTTGCATTTTTATCAGTATTTTGTATTCAGTAAAAATATTCTGAAGCTTAAGGGCTCAGTGCCCACAAATATGCTGGCACGCAGATTTCACATATCTTGTAAAGTGTACTACTGTGCTGGTGTGTGCATATGCAATAGCTGATATTTCAAATAGGCAAAAGCATGCACTTGCATACCTGAGCAGCAGGACTGAGCCAAAAGCATGGCAAAGAATTATTGGCTGCAAGAAGGTATTAAAGCAGTCCAGCAGACCTGTACACAGCACAATCATTCAAGAAAGAGAGGGAAAGCTGGCATGGGACTTTTACTGTGATCACACAGAAAGACTCAATTCTGCTTCTGTGGATGGATCATTTTCAGTAGCAATGCAGACTTTTTCCAGAATGGCTCTAGCTTTACAGTATCTGCTTCCAACAAACTTCTCTCCAGGCTAAACAGACACTTGCTACTCACATGACAGTGCATGGGGGAGTGATGCTGAGAAAAGAAGACACGCTGTGGCTAACATCTTTGCTTGTCTTGTAAGAGTAATCTGACTAATGTCGGAATGATTCAATCAGAATTGTCAGAAATAGGTTTAAGAGCCCTCCAGGTACATTGCAAGCCTTGGCACAGGCAAAGTCTAATGTGAAGTGGATGCCAATTGTCCAGAGGTTCTAGGAAGGTACAAAGCAACACTAAGGACCTTGACTGAGGCTGATGACACTGAGTTTTCTTCTTCTCAACATTTCTTTCCCTATTTCAGATGGACTAGAGTATGGAAGAGGCATTGTGTGATATGCTGTCAAGTGCTATTGGTTCCACATATCACATTCAGAAATAAAACCAAACTGAGTTTGTGTAACAGTAGATGAGCTTGCTCATATCTTAGTCATCTTTGAACTATGTATTGAATAAACTGAAGTGTGCTGGATATTCATGCAATAATGACAAACCTGGTTCCTGCAGGACAGATGTGCTATAAAGATCATTAGGAAATGCCACTATCACTTTTCCCAAACAGCAATTACAAATGACGGCACTTGTCTCCCATCATATTTTTGCTGATCGTCCTTTATACAGATTCCTTTCCTTAAAAGAATGGAAGAAGGCTGGTGTTCTCATCAGCTCTCAGGAATGGTGTTCGAGATATCTTGCTTCAAACTGTATCTAGCCTCCCAGGCTTGTTGTTCTTGACTCGCTGAGTTTCTGTGTTCCTCCAACTCACACTGTGTAACGAGGAATAATGCATGCTCTTACCTATTATTTCTCCTATATACTTGGATTAGAAATAATTTGGGTCTGGAACTAGCTCTTCTATGAAAATATGCATGGCACAGTTCCTCGTAAAATACCACAACATTATTTATAAGGGATAATTGAAATAGATCTGTGCCACTGGAAAGATTTACTGCAAAAGTCCAAAAGTTCTTACCCAGTGTACAGACTCTCTCAGTTACTCTAGGTGATACCTTCAGGAAAAGAACAAGTGTAAAAATAGATATTCCGAGACTTTAGCTGCAGTACCCCACAAAAAGAAAAGCAGGACTTCTCTAACCACACATATTGCAAAACCTCTTTGCCTATGAAGCTCGCTGTTAAAGCAGCTCTATTTGAGTGCACTCCTCTGTTATCCTTTTGTTGTCATTCCTAATAGATAAAATCTACAAACTTGACTGACGTCCATATGGATTTCATACACACAGCAACAACGTGAATGAGAAAACGGCCTCCTGGGAGACTGTTTGGACTCTTGTTCATTATCATTATCGCTATCATGATTCATGCAGATGATGAGACTCCCAGTCATATCCTCCCCCTTGTGCTTTAGGTTGCACTTTGCAGCCCCTTGTTGTCACCAAAGGGTTGTACAAGCAAGCAGTCTCCCTGTCACTCCTGGAGCTTCTGCAGTATTGTTCTCCCTGCTTCCACAGAGGACACCCGAGCTGAGCAGAGAGTGGATGATGTGCTCCAGACATTAGCACAGATCCAAGCAAAGATACAATTCAGCCCCACTAACCCAGGCTGCCAGTGGCTGGGGAGGATTCAGCCAATTTCACAGCTGCCATTCAGCTGTTGGTCTTCCAACACCTACCCCAGATGGCACAGAGGCGAAGCGGGAAGAGAAACTCTCAGTTACCAGATCAGTAAGTCCAGTAAGTGCCAAACCTGCTTTGTTTCTTCAATAAAAAAAATCTCTGCTTTTTGTTTGTTTGTTTGTTTCACATCACAGCAAGCTGTATGAGCAAGCAGACCAACTGAAATTGAAGTGGAGAAGTGGGAGAGAGACCTGTGAAAATCTCATTTTTCTTCCAGACTGTTTTTCCTGGACATCTACTGGGTTGTGTTATACTATTATCACTGCAAGTGTATTCATGAAAGGGGAAATAGTAAATTTATTGTTAACCTCAAAAAGATTTCATGAGGGTTCAGTGAAATGGTTATGTTAAGGCAATTAAATAAACTGCAGTAAAAAATGAGGCACCATTTTCATGACTTATGCCTTTACAAGAATTTGGATAATGATTGCAAAAGGTTAATACGCTCTATATGACTCTGCAGGTACTCGTCAAACACTGAAAGTGGCATGCGGAAGTAGGGCTGCCTGGCAGAGACATCTGCTGGGAGGAAGCTTCTCACACTCGTAGTTCTGCTCTCTGGGGCTACAAATCCTCTGAGCAGCCCCAAACTGCTCCTGCTGCCTCTGGCTGGGGAGCTGGTTTCTGGCCAATGAAGAATTCAGCGCACGCCTCCCTGGCGATGGCCAGTCAGCCACTCACCAGGAGCCAGAAATCTTTAAGCTATACGCTGGAATTTAAATGGAAAGTTTTGCATCTAAATTGAAGGTTATACTTCTCTTCCAGCTGCCTGACATTGAACTGTCTGTCAGAGGAAGCCTGGGCTCTGGCGAAATCCTTCCCTTTTGAAACTGCACACAGCAGGATAAGAACGATGTTTTAACTAGGGAAAGGAACTATCAATGAAGTTCTCTTCATTTCTGTAATTTTGATGGTGTGATTGCACTAAGACTAAGAACCAACTTTTACTTAAGTTAAAAACTGAAAATGAGGTTTCAGATTTTAGAATCTAAATAAATTGCCTCCCTTCTCATGGAGACGTCGACTACAATCTCCACCTAAGCAGTGGATCCAAATCCCTTTCCTCCTTCCTCATTCACAGTGGTAAAACACAGTTTGACCACAGTGGGTTGCTGGGCTCAGATTGTATTTTGACCATGTCCCGCCTCCCTGTGTTTCGATTTCAGACATTGGCTTGAAAATTATGAAGACAGTGTAGAAAGCACTCACGGAGTAAACCCTAGAAAAAGCAGCCCTGTTTTGTACAAGAGCACAAAAGAGGATGTTTGGCAAACCTTCGATGCAAGGATACAGATGATGCAAAGCATCCTACAAATGAAAATGAGCTGCATTTGTTTCCATGCACACCAAATGCTTGAACTGTGTTTAGCACATCACAGGTCTACGGTTTGAGTAATACTCCCCAGTGTAGCAGGTTTTTTTTCCTGCAGACACCAGTTCACATCTGATGGGAGACAGTTCTAAAACCAGCCTCTGCTCTTACATTGTAAGAACAACTCTCCCTCAAGCTACTTGCAGACAAAAACATGTTTACCTGCACCTATCAAAGCACCAGGGGAAAAAAATACAGCCCCTTGAAGGAAACGAATCCCTGAAAACCATTTGAAGTGTTATAAACAGCTTACTATCAGAGCGAACAGATGCACTAAGAAGGACAAACAAGCACTTGGCCCAGCTCCTCGGAGTGAGTTAGCTGCACACCCACCCTCCACTCAAGTCAGTGGCAGGTGAGTGTTGACAGCCCTGCGGGTGACGACCAGGGGCCGATGCATGCCGAACAGACAGCACAGCCTGGGCGTCCAAACCAGCAGGGACCAGAAGCTGCTCAGTCCTGGCAGCCATGTCACCACTTCGCTTACCCTCATTCTGCTACACCCAGTAGTTTTGTCACAGTAATGGGCTTTTTAAAAGCAGTTTTATGGGTCTGAACTTGCAGTTCTCACCCTCAGGTGAGAATGTTAAACACGGCGGTATGTGCCTTGCCTGCCAGTACAGAGAAGTGGCTAAAGCACATTGTTTCAAGAAAAAACAGCCCACCTTCCAATGTCTGCTCTGAACCATGTTTATATGTATTCCCCATAGCTTTCCCCACCTAGTCAAACAAGCCTGTCCCTCTAGATCAACAAATATTTAATTATTCTGTGCAAAATCAAGCAATTTTCTCCAGAAACACTGAATCTCCTGTTCTGACCCTGAACAACCCACTCCTGGGTGTACCATCCCCTCAGATAAGGAAACAAAACGGAATCAGGTCTCACTCTCCTGGACAAGAGCTCTGTGAGGGTAGGTAAAAGAAGCTGGCACAGAAGATTATCTGGTAGTGCCCAAAAATACAAGGGCAAGCTGACTAGGATTAATTCTGCTAATGTTGCAGATGCAAGAGAAGTCAGGCATCCCTGTGCAGAGTCCAGGAGTATTCATGAGCAGGTGCTGATAGAATCATAGAATGTCCTGAGTTGGAAGGGACCCACAAGGATCACCGAGTCCAACTCCTGTCACTGCATACGACAACCCCACAGTTCACCCCATGTGTCTGAGGGCGTTGTCCAGTCTCTTCTTGAACACTGTCAAGCTTGGGGCCGTGACACCTCCCTGGGGAGCCTGTTCCAGTGCTCCACCACCCTCTGGGTGAAGAACCTTTTCCTAATGTCCAACCTGAACCTCCCCTGGCACATCTTCCTGCCACTCCCTTGGGTTCTGACATTGGTCACCAGAGAGAGGAGACCAGCACCTGCTCCTCCTCCTCCCCTTGTGAGGAAGCTGTAGGTGCCATAAGGTCTCCCCTCAGCCTCCTCTTCTCCAGGCTGAACAAACCCAGTGACTTTAGCCGCTCCTCATACGGCTTCCTCTCCAAACCCTTCACCAGGTTTGTAGCCCTCTTCTGGACAATCTCCAGCGGCTTTATATCTTTTTTGTCCTGTGGCACCCAGACCTGCACACAGTGCTCCAGATGAGACCATACCAGTGCAGAGCAGGACAATCACCTCCCTCGTCTGGATGGCAATGCTGTGCTGGATGCACCCAGGACACGGGTGGCCCTCTTGGCTGCCAGGTACACTGTTCGCTCATGTTCAACTTGCTGTCGACCTGAACCCTCAGATTCCTCTCCACAGAGCTGCTTTCCAGCCTCTTGTTGCCTAATCTGTATGTACAGCCAGGGTTGCTGTGTCCCATGTGCAAAATCTGGCACTTGCTCTAGTTGAACTTCATGCAGTTGGTGATTGCCCGGTTTTCTGATTTGTCCAGATCCCTCTGCAGGGCCTCTCTGCCCTCAAGTGTGTCGACAGGTCCCCCCAGCTTTGTGTCATCAGCAAACTTACTAAGCAATCCCTCAAGTCCTGAGTCTAAGTCATTTATAAAGACACTGAAGAGCACTGGCCCTAAGATGGATCCCTGCAGAACCCCCTAGTGAGTGGTCACCAGCCCACTCATGGAGATGATGTGGGAAAAAATAAGGCACTTCTGGACTTGATCTGAGCTCAGATGCTGAAGATCAAATGTTGCCTTCAAGGGACTAAAAGCATGTAAGGTGGATCCAGCCTTCTAACTACACAAGAGCCAAAAACAGCTACAGAGAGGGAGGTGGCTTCTGAAGAAGTTTCTGGCATGATATACCTTTGCTGCAGGGCAGGAAGCCTGCTGAGATGCTCTCCTTGATTTGACTCCCAGGCAGGTGGCCTGTGGTGTGTAACTCTGCAGGGAACAGTCAGGCCTCCAGGGAGCCAGTCAGGTGGGGAGGCTTTGACCGATACGCTGAATTAATTAAGCAGCTTTGTTTGGAAGAAATAGAATGGAAGCTATATAGGGAAGGGCATTTGAATTCTGTTCTTCAGCAGGCATGTTGTCAAGTGATTCCAATGTCTTTCAGAGTTTTAACCTCAAGGACAAAAACCTGAGCCTGGCCTATGCTTTAGAAAAGGAAGAAATCTCTGAAATAAGGTTTCGTATCAGTATTTTTTAGAAAACATCCCTACGTATCTGCATTCTGCAGTGTGACATTTCAGATGGTCCTGATGTCTTAAAGCATCAGGTTGCTGTTAAGTATCAAAATTATGGGCAAAATCCAGTTTAATTGTATTCCGTTTACACTTTTTTTTTTCTACTCTCCACCCCTTCTTTTTTCTACTCACCACCCACTGACAGCTGCATATAGTACAAAGTCCCTGTGCTTGAGTTGCACAAGTGAGGAAAAAATGTAAGCAACTACAAGTTTTCCTCTACTTATTTTAGAATGAGCACAATTACATTAGTCCCGCACCACGAGATACGATTAAAGTCTCCAACTCTTATGTATGGAAAAAAATTAGCCATATACCTAATTGGAAGTCATAAGAAGGCAGAATGGCTTAACCTTCTATTCCTTTACCAAGGAGTTTCCACCTTCTCATGCAAATAATGAGGCACATCACTGTAACTATGTAAACCACAAATGGAGGATGCATATACTTTTTATTATTAAGTGATGCTGCTTTTTTGCATATAGAAGAAGCTTACAAGAAGCAAGCTCCTGGGAATTGCTTTTGGGTTATGTGTCTTCCCACCACTTAGGAGAAACAGAGGTGCTAGAGATGGCAACTGTAATAGAACTTAGCCTAACCTTTTTCCACTATGCTGTTACCAGCTATTCGTCTATGAATATCTTCTGTTAAGAAACATGTAACTTAGACTGCATTAAAGAAGCACCAGATTCTCACAATTCATTGCTGCCTGAAACAGAAACCTGATCGGCAAGAACCTGAAAATTGGTTACTCCTTTTGAGAGCAATGCTTAGCAGAGTGATAGCTGACAAGAAGCGAAACCACATCATACTTCATGTTGTATTTCTTGGATTAATTACTCCTTCTGCTCCTCCAGGATGAATTTGAGGGCCAGGTTTCATCTGCGTTGTCCTTACTTGGCTAAATGTCAGGTGAGCAAGAGGGAAACCTCCCCTCACCATCGGTATGAAGAGGTAAAAGCTGCCATTGCTGTCTCGCTGTTGAACCGTTGAGTTCAAGTAACACTGTTACGGTACAAAAATGGATAAGAGCAGTTTAGGGAGAGGCGATGAAATGCTTTTCGAAGGGAAAGTGCGGACCCATCGCTTTACGGTCACTTTCTGCCCCGAGGAATGATAGGGCAGCTCCCCACTTAGCCTTAGTAAAGGGCTCCAAAACATGAATGCCAGTAATTAAATCTATATTTGTGTGTGTGCGTGTATATATAATAAAAAATATTACAGTTATTTTTAGAGCCCCAACAGTTCTAACGCGCGGTGTCTCGGCAGTGCCGGATCTGCGGTCTCTGACGCCTCACGCCGGCAGGAGGCTGCGGGCAGGGCGGCGGCAGGAGCCGCCGCGCCACGTCCCTGCCCAGCACCGCGCAGTGCCGTGCCGCCTCCCCGCGAGGAGGAGGGAGGGCGGGACAGACGGGTAGCTGGGCCTCCTTACCGCCCCAGACACTCAGCCGCCCCCACAGCCTCCAGCGCAGCTCACACAGCCGTGGCAGCCACGGCCAGCGGCTGCCGCGCCGCTACGAAGCGAACTACAGCTCACAGCAAGCACCGCGCCCCGGCCGGCGCCCATTTGCGCATGCGCCGGGGCGTTAGCGCGCATCCTCCCTCACTACCCGTTACTCCCCTTCTCTGTGGCCGCACAACTTTCCTCCCAGTCCATTGGCTGGTCTCCCTCCCGCCGGAAATAGCCCTTGCCCCTGTGCCTCCTGGGAGTTGTGGTTTTCCGCTCCCTAAAGCCGAGCGGTGTCACCGGGGTGGGCGGGGTGTGCGTACTACCAGTCCCGGCGTGCCGCGCGGCGCGGCCCGGAAGGCGCCGTCAGCAGTCGGCGTTGGCGGGCGCAGCGAGAGAGAGCCGGCTGGCAGCGATGACCGGGCAGATGGCGGTGCTGGGTGAGCGGGGACCCAGGGGCCCGCAACGCGCCTTGGGCTGCTGAGGGAACGGTGCCCCGGGTGCAGGCGGCGGTGGTGGGACCGGCGGAGCGCTGCGGAGCCCCCGCCCCGCCTGTGGCGGCCTCCGCGTGGCAGGGCCCAGGCGCGTCTCGTCAGGCTGCCCCAGGCGGCGCGCTGACCGCGGCTGCGTGGTTTTGCTGGGGCTGTCGCCAGCGGTATCGCCCCGAGTTGACTTTTCAGGCTGGCACGGCGTCCTGTGGCGTGTTCGGTGTGTTCCTCCGTTTGGAAACCGAGGTGCTCAGTGGCGTGTTGCTCAGAGTCTCCTCCAGATGTTCCCAGCTAAAAGCAAGCATTTCTCACTGGTCTGTTGGAAAGCACAGCTGTGACAGCCCTTCCCTTCTGGGAAAAAAGTTTATCCGCTCTTTGGAATTTAACCTGTTAACCTTTCTTCTTGAAATTTTGTTTGTTGGTCCTTCCCCTCTCCCGAGGCGTTGCTTTATATTTGATTTTTGGGTTTCTTGCTTTGTCTGTTGATTATATGTAAAATTGAAAAAAAAAATCATTTAAACTAGTCTACCTCTTGATTTCAAGGCATAGAAAAGTTGTGGGAAGACACTTTTTGGGAGCTATGACTGGAATAGAAGGAGTTAGAATGGTTTTGAAGCTCCCTATTTTTAGACTTCCAGTGAAGCTAGAGGAGATGTTTGAATTGAGAGGTTGTCATTTCACTGTGATTTTGTGCAGCCTTATTAACTAGATGTCCCATAGGGGTCATTCATAGGCAATTCTCCAAAAAGTATTAACTAGCTTATATTTTTAAAGTATCTTGCAGAGAGAAAAATAATTATTACAAGGTGGTGATATTTTTGGCTTTACCATACCTCTTGGACTTTTTTTTTAACCAGTTTAATATTTAGTGCTGAAGTTTTTTGACTCTTACTGCTTTTTGTAGAATTAAGGGAGTTGAACTTGCTGGTGACCTTTGAAAAAATGGAAAACTAAGGAGGTAGCTGAACAAGCTTCAGAGTGTAAAAGAAAACTGCATGAGTTGTAATGTACAACGCTGTGTAATTTGCATTGACTTCTAAGTTTGCAGCAGTAGATAAACTAACTCTTTTTTTTTAAATCTGTGTTTCAGGTTCAGCTATTCTGGTTCTCTTGTTAGCTGGCTATCTAGCACAGCAATACTTACCAATGCCGACACCGAAAATAATTGGGGTTGACCTTGGCACGACTTACTGCTCTGTTGGTGTCTTTCTTCCTGGAACAGGGGAGGTGAAGGTTATTTCAGATGAAAATGGGCACAACAGCATACCAAGTATAGTTTCTTTCACAGACAGAGATGTGTATGTAGGATATGATGGCCTAGAACTGGCTGATTCAAATCCTCAGAATACCATATATGATGCAAAAAGATTCATTGGGAAAATCTTCACTTCAGAAGAACTGAAAAGTGAAAGTGGCAGGTATCCCTTTAAGGTAAGTAGCCACTTTTTTTTGTTCTTTCCAAGCAGTAATCTATAGAAAGCTTGAAATATGTAGTGGGTGACCAAATTTTCTGACTTTGGTTTATTTGGCTAAATCTGTTATGCCTGAAAACTGTAAGAGGTATCCAGAGGGGGGAGGAAGAAATGGTTGTAGAAGTCATGTACCTCTGTGTGAGAGCTGATAGTGATTTTCCAGAGGACTCTGTCCTCTACTGCAAAATGTGTTTCTGGGTAAGCTTCCAACCCCTTCTCTTAAAGTACAATTTTCGACTTGCAGTTGTAACTATGCTTTGATAAAACTTCACTTCTCCCCAGCTATTCTAAAGAAAAAAAATAAGTGTAAAAGTTATGTCGTCTTTGTCGTAGCACATTATTTCTCCTAGCACTTTTCTAGTGCTTACTTTTCCAGCAGCAGATGTTGATAGTTGCTTTTTGAAAAAAATATTGCATTAATTCAGCATGGTGCAGTATTTGCTGAAAAAAGTCAAATTTTCAGGTACTGCAAACAGTCTTTGAAAAAGTTGTTCCAGTACCAATCTGTTTGCTTCTTTTCAGAAAGAATAACCTTTGGGAAGTTATCAGTAGAGTGAACCTAATGTTTAAAAGGCATTACTTTTGTCTTTGAATGTGCTGTTGAAGTTGCTTACATAGTTGCTCCAACTCCTTAATGAGTATTATGCAAAAAATCCAACTTATCCAGGAATAAAAGTGATTCAGGAAGTAATAAAAGCACATTCTTGTTTTTCCAGAATAAACAGACTATATATGAATAAAAAAATTTGTCGGGAGCAGCGTGGGAGAGTAAGAAAGAGACTTCTCACCTCTGGGTTCTATTGCTTTTTCCTCCTAGATTTTTGACAACAATGGATCAGCTGAATTTTCTGTGACAACTAATAAAACCTTTCGCATTACTCCAGAGCATATTGGCTCTCAACTGCTACTGAAATTGAAGAGAATGGCAGAAGGCAACCTTGGTGTGCCCATTTCAAAGGCAGTCATCTCTGTGCCAGCAGAGTTTGATGAAAGACAACGAAATTCTACCATTAAGGCAGCTAACCTTGCAGGTGATGTGTCCTTATTGCAGCATTTTTCTATGAAACCTTTAGGTCTGTTTCACTAAAAATAAAGTCTTCAGGGAGGAATTAGAAACAGTGACTCACTAATAACAACATTAGAGTGGATTTTTTTTTTTACAGACCGTTAACAATTTTGAGGAACAGCACAGAACTCTTGGGTACCAACAGGTGCAGCTGACTAATGCAGACACAGAGAGCTTGAAGAAGTAAGTTTTACTTCAGGGAAAATAGTCTTTTTGGTAATCTCCAAACAAAAAGACTGTACAGAGCACCCTTGGACAATAACTTAAACAGAAATAGAACATGTGAAATAAGTCTCCTTAGCAAGGTTTCTCTGGAAGAAATACATTTTGGCAAATGATGGTTCGTGACTTCACCCTGATTCTGAAGTAGTACTACTTTAGGCTTAAGTAAGGAAAATGGTACTATTTCCATTAGATATGACATTTTAACTTAAGGTAAGTTTGTTTGGTTTTGTTTGGTTGGTGTTTTTTGTTTGGTTGATTGGTTTTTTGTTTGTTTGTGTTTGTTAAGAAAAAAAAGAAAAAGAAAAAAAAGTAAATGTCATGGTGATGTGGGAACTGCAGTTTTCTGAAGTGTACCTGACTGTTGCTTGGTATCTTTGCTCTTTGTAGGGCTAGAAATTTTGCGAGTGATCAATGAACCCACAGCTGCAGCTATGGCTTATGGACTCCACAAAGCTGATGTGTTTAATGTTCTGGTGGTGGATTTGGGTGGAGGAACTTTGGATGTGTCTCTGTTGAACAAGCTGGGAGGGATGTTCCTCACACGAGCCATGGCAGGTGAGAAAAGTGCTTTACTTTCTCAAGGAGTTTGGGGGGAAGGAAGGGTGCATCTGAAGTCAGCATTAGAGAGGCTTCTAAAAACATACCAGCCCTGTCATGAAGCATTCTTTGACTCTGTTCTCAGCTGTCATTCATGCAAATAAGGTTTGTGACTACTTTGAACAATTCACAGGTTTTGGCTGACTCAAAGGAGTAAGTTGTGGCTGTTAACTTCTGTGCCCACTAGTAAAAGTGCTAGTGCATGTTACAGTTGCTTTGACTGGACTTTTGGGGATGTTACAGATCTCTCTGTTGCTTTTGTCCAAGCTGGAAATATTTGCTAAATCATTGACCAGTGTTTTAAAGTATCCTCGCCTTGTGTTTGGCTCCAGCTCAGTTGGGCAGGGTTTGGGAATGCATATGCTGTTAACCTAGAGGTAAGCTTTGTGATATGTATATGTCAAAGTGATTCATCACTTGGCAAAAGAGTTCTGGCAACAATGTTAGTGAAACTGTTGTGAATACACCACTGCTTTTCAGGTGACATGGATTCAGACAGGTCTAAGATGCAGTGCTGTTTAGGTGAAGTTTTGATGTGAGCTGCCACCATGAGAGTGTAACAGCAAGAAATATTCAGCACCTTCATTCTGATTTATTTAGATGGAGGTTCACTAAGTGCATTCCTGTTTTCAGTCAAAACAAATCAATGGAAACTTTGAGAGTATTGTTCAACACAAATGAAAATCTGCAGGCCGGTTTTTTAACTCTGTTGAATAGAAAGCATGAAAAATTCTTTGAAAGGTTTTGGAAACATGGTTATATATTATACTTTTTTCACTCTCAGTGAAGGCTAATGTAAGATATACCTGTTAAGAGAGCTTGAAGTTCACTGTTTACATTTTATCACTTTCTTCTGCTTTCAGCAGGGTATATACATGTATTTTAGTAGTGTGTAGTTTTTCATATGGGTGCATGAAGACATTGAATAACTTGAAACTGTTAAAACATTAATCCCTAGAAAGCTGTTCTGTGGAAGTGCTAAGAGCAATATCCATTCTGGACAGAGAGAGAAATTTGAAAGTGTGACTTCTGGGTGGAAAAACAATTTGCTGTGAGAGATTGCACTTCTGTTAGAGGCTTCCAGCTAGAAATTAATCTTTACATGTTTTCTTCCAAGTAGAATACCTCTGTGAGTTAATAACCACTGCTTTTTCTGTTACAGTGTAGCAGGGCAGTTCTAGGTGAAAAATACCAAGGGAGGTAAATTCAAAAATAGTTGCTAAATAAAAATCTGGAAATTACTATTTATCCTATGTTTTTCAGTGGACAACAATTATGTCTGTTTTCCCAGCTCTCTGAGCTCTTGCACTATGCTTATGGTCCAAGTATCATTGTTCTGGCCCTTGACCACCATCTCCCAGTAAGCTTTGAAGGTGATGAATCTGATACCTGCTTTTCTGATGTTTCAGGTAACAACAAACTTGGAGGACAGGATTTTAATCAGAGGTTGATGCTGTATTTATATGATCAGCTCCATCAAAAGTATGGTTCTCTGCCGACAAGGAAGGAAGAAATACATCACCTCAGACAGGCTGTGGAAGCAGTTAAATTAAATCTGACTGTTCATGAGACAGCTACACTAAGGGTGTTGTTGACTGTGCCAGTAAGGGAGCTTACAAAAGGACTTGCAGAAAGTGAGGTGAGAACAAACACTCTGCTGAAAGGCAAACCTTCACAAAAAACAAAAGATCTGCAAAATCTTGGAGGCTCTTCAAAACTAGAGGACAACTCTTCCCAAGTTGTATTTGAAACAGAAATCTCTAGGAAGCTATTTGAGACATTAAATGAGGACCTTTTTGAGAAGATTCTTGTGCCCATTGAACAGGTGTTGAAGGAAGGCCACCTACACAAAGCAGAAGTGGATGAAATTGTACTGGTCGGAGGCTCTACCCGGATTCCTCGGATACGCAAAGTCATTCGGGATTTCTTTGGAAAGGAACCTAACACCTCTGTAGATCCTGATCTAGCGGTTGTAACAGGTGTAGCTATCCAAGCAGGAATCGTTGGTGGGTCCTGGCCTCTCCAAGTCAGTGCTATAGAAATTCCTAATAAGCATTTACAGAAGACTAATTTTAACTGAGACAAAACTCTTCCCTGTTGCATTCCATCTCTCCAAAAGCATACTCTGGTGGTGCATACTTAAGCTGACTGGCAGTGGAGCCTAATCTTAGCCATACTCTATTCATTTTTTTATCTATTCCAGTTCAGTGCTACTGGACGCCTGTGTTAAAACTAGATGTTACTTTAAAGGTACGAGTGGTTTTTGAAGTTCAGTTCTGTATTTACTTCTAGTTTGGATGTTGGATGAAAATGATGACACACCCATGTCTTCTTGCTAAATTTTATTAGCAAACTCTGAAAAGGTGTATGTTTAAATTTTAAAGGGAGCGTGACCAAAGGTTAGAGATACTGTGGCACGGTACTGTAGGAATTCCCAGGTTTGATATATTTACTTTGAAAGAATGTGAAGCAGTGTTAACGCACATAGCACTAGCAGTATTGAGCTTAAATTTATTTATTAAATTCAGTCACTTGAGCATTTAAGCACCTTTCTAAAATGCATGTTGCAGTGTTTTTCTAAAAGACATGCATTCATTTTATTGTTCTGCTGTTCATAACAGCAAAATGGTATTACTGAAGCTGTATGGCAAACTATCTCATGTTTCAGCCAAACCATATTAAGAAACCTAGCTCTTGATAATGTGGACTTACTTAACGTGTCTCTGAGGGCTAATTTCCTGCTCTGGTTTTGCTAGTTCACATACAGGTGCTGCTGTCCTACCATTGATGTTCTCCACAGAGAACAAGGGCATATTGCCAACTATTTATACCTCCCCCTGTCTTATTTGAAAGCTGCAGTAATTTTATGTATCTTAAAGCCACACCTGTGTATCTTCCCTTGAATTTGACCAACATAAATGTCATCACTGTGCATCTACAAGTGTGTGAGGTCTTTCCCCTGGAGTACCCCAAGCTGTACTGTTTTCAGAGAGAAAGTGTGGGACAGAGGGAACTGCATGGATAGTATCTAGTTCCTGTAGTCCTAGCAAATGAGAATTCACCCAGCTATTTTCTACTTTTAGCTCGTATTTCTGGTTTATTATATCCCCACTCTAAACTGAACATAAATGAGAGATTGTAGCCCTTTTGAGAAGGACACAGTGTGTGTAATTCAGGATTTGAGGTAGCATTTCTTAGGGCTTTATTTTAGGCAAATGGTTTGCTACCCAGCTATCTAGCAAATGCATACAGAGAAAAAAAATCAACTATTTAAAAAAATAAAATTGTAAGAATGCTGCTCTCTTTGGAGGGTTCATTCAATAATTAAAGGCCAGTTGAATTCTTTCATCTCTGTAGAACTTTACAATGCAGCTAAGACTTTTTTCAACATCCATCAACCCAGTCTTAGGTAAGCTCTAGTAAGAAGTGGTTCTAAGCTCTTCTTATATGCTCCAGAATAATTTTGTTTGTATTAAGCTTGCCAAGATAAAGTGTGTGGCTTAAATTTATTGTTTAACCTATGACTATATACAATAGGCTTCTTTTTCTCCTGGCAGTAGGCCTGATTTATGGCACTGTCATAAATCAGTTGTGCTGATTCAGCTGTTTGCATAGCTGTTGTCTAAACATATCTTTGAAATAATCTAATTAAAAACCTCTTAAATTGAATCATAGTGGCACACAGCTGTTCTATCAACATTGTTTAACTTCACAGAGGATTCCCAAAATACTGCTAACATCTGTTTAATTTCCTCAACTTGAAAACAAGTGATTTTTTTTTAATTTGACTTTTTTTTTTTTACTTTGTACCTCTTTGAAATTGATCCTGTCTAAGTCTGTGTGGAACTTCTAGTAACTAAAACTCCTGCATTGAAAGAAGTGCCTCTTAAGCAAAACCATGGATAAATGCCAATACACAGTACAGTTCTCATACACAGTTGCTAATTGGGGCCTTTGCTTTTCAGCTATAAATGTATGTGCTTAATTTAACATATATTCCAATGTCTTTGGAGTCATTGTGGCCTTTCCTTCTGCGCTGCTGTAAATTCATCTCAAAGCCTACTGGAGTTACAGTAGGTCTTTAGTCTTCATTTTTAAACGCACTGTGTAAAATGAGCAGACCTGTAGAAGAACAGAACCACATCACAGTGAGGTTAAGCTATTAAAAGCTTTTTGCGATTTTGGGACAAGTTAGCTAGTAGTGTGGGAGTAAGTTTAAACTGTTAAACTCTCAATGCAATAAATGAAGTACTTTTTTTCTTTCATATACGTCTTCACACTGGAGGAATTAAATCTCCTTCAGTGTTAGCCTGGGTAAGGGAAGGGTGAGTTGTTTACTTGTTAAAAAGAAATCACAAAACAGTATTTATTCAGATTTCTATACAGATTTTTTTTTTTAGTAAAGAAGTTACTGTACATCGGATATCTCACAATGCATCCTTATTTATTCTGCTATCAAATTATTTATTTTGTTTCTTTTGATTTTAACACTGTATTTTGGCACAAACCATTGAATTTTAAAGATGAGTCCACTGTACAGGTGTACAGGTGTCCATGTACACACATACATTTGTTTAGAGAGACTTTTGGTAAGCAGTGTATATTTGAAGGCTGAAATCTTTCTGCAAGCAATCCTTAGAATCTGAGTATGGTTGCCTGTGGTGTTAGGTGTGTAACAAATTTATACAGCTAAAGCTTGTTTTGTAATTTGAAATTCTGAAAGAATAATATGTCTTACCAACTGTGTGTTCCTGAATTGTTTCCAAGTGCAGATGATTAAATGCATTTTATAAATAACCTTTTAGAACGTTTTTAATAAAAGCAATTTCTGTCTGTTGGGCATGCCTTGTTTCAGTCTCTCTGGGAAATACTGTAACAGCACTATTTCCCCATCTTCCTCAAATTCCTTTGGAGATTAGAGGATGAGGTTCTAATCCCTCAATTTGCTGAGTGGTTGCTATACCCTGGAGTGACAGATCTTTGGCAAGTGGCAGAGAGGAGTGTTTAGGAACTGGAATGGGAGGAGTAAACATCCTTTCTCTCCTCAAGCTGCAGTTTGGGGTGGAAGAAGAGAACTGAGAAGAAAAGTACAGGTTGATACAAGGAAAAGCTGGGGATGACTGGGAGGAAGCACTAACAGGGAGTGGAAACCCTGGTCAAAGGGGGTGGCAATGGATTCCTTGCTCCCACTCCTGAGTGAGCAGCCCCACAGGAGGAGGCTGGGACCTGATCCTCAAATGCCCTGGAGGCACGTAATTGCTGTGTGGAGAAGGTGCAGGAGAGGCGAGGGGCGTGCAGGGCTATGGCGTGGCTTTGGGCTGTCAAGGGAGTTGGCTGGTGACACTTGGTTTGGTGGGCTATGACGGGTATTGCAAAATCTGAATTAATGTTTAACTAGAGGGAGCCAAGTGGTTCCTCTTTGTTTTTTAGACTGAGTCTCTGACATCAAGCATGTGAGGAGAGTAGAGGTTGCAGCACCTTGGTGATACTGCAAAATTGCCTTTTCCTGACTACCCTAAGCCTGTTACATCACTTACTTTCATAAGCTACTGGTCCATGAAAACATAGCAGGAGCATATAATGCTGCTTCTGCCTCTGCTGCACCTCCTTTCTCAAAATATACTTGTATGTGAGGACTACAGCTTGCTGAAAGAGAAGGAATGGCTATTTGGCTTTTACTGACACTAATCTACCATTTTCTTTTCTCTCAGACTTTGCAATTATTCAGTCTGCAACTTTTCCCAATTGTGGTCTGATGGCAAGCTGAAGCTGGAAGGCTATGTCACCCCACCAGTAAGCCCACAAAACCCTCCTCCGCTCAAATAAAATAAATAAATACAGTCAAATTTACTATGCACTGGTGCCTGTCCCCACAATATTTTCTCTGGATCTTGCAAAAGGTGTTGGTCTCTGAGGTACTGAAGTTTACCTCCCTTCACCTTACACCTAAAACTTGTTCATCAGTTTAGGAATGGCACTCGCTTCAGTCCTTTCCAGTTCCTTCTGTGATACTTGCAGGTAAGGGTGCATTTGGAAGGGAGCACAAAATTGGGTAAGGGATGAGGACAGGGCTGGGGTAAGCAGTTCCCCAGAAGAGCCTGCCTGGGGCACTTTGAATATTGTGTGGAAGGCAAATGTTGGTATGAGAAGGTTCCGCTCTGTTGGGAAGGCACTGCTGCCTTGCCTGGGGGAAAGGTGAAGAAAACAGTTAAAAAGCAGGAAGCTGTTCTCCTGAGAAACTTTGTCGCAGCAATCTCTCCAGGACTTTCAGAATACAACTAGTTACTTGAGAAGGGTTGTTCCTAGTCTAAAATCATAATATACTCCTAATAGTTTTCTGGAAGTGACAGTATATTTAGTTGTCTTTTGTAGCAAATTAAACTAGATAGTACTCTGTTCAGAATGTAGGAAGACAGGCTTTTTTTTTTTTTACCTTCAGGAAACGACAGAGAAGCCATTCACCCTCACTGCAGTAGAATCATATCTTGGAGGAACTCCCTTCAGAGTCTCCAGCACTTGCCACTACCTTTCTAAAACAACAAATATGGTTTGCCTGGTATCAGACAAGAAATTAGCATCCTCCTTGATATTAATCAGGTGCCAATAACAAAGCAATATAACAGGGCTGCAGCCTGAAATTATGTTCATGTACTTCAGGTTTTTTGGTTTTGTTGTTGGTTTTTAAGCAGTTTATGGGGAATTTCTCTTAGTTTTTGAAGAGAATATTGTATTGATTGAGTTGTTATTGAATGTGAAGAGTTTCAAGAACTGTAATAAAAAAAAAAAAAATATTTATGTGGCCTACAGAATCACAGGCATGTTTAAATGGTGCTTTCAGCAAATGTGCATAACCTGCCCTGCTGCTGTAATTAATACTGAGGTTTGCATAAAAACCTACTAGCAGAGATAGATAGCTCCACTTGACTCCATTTTTTCTGGGATGCTCAATTAGATACGTGAGATGTGGTTTTCAGTAATTTGAAATCCTTTTGCATTTATTCAGAAATCACAACGTCAAAAGGAAAATTGAATAATGTGGCGAGTTTATTGCCTCAAGAATTATCTAAGTATACATGCAGATATGCAAGTCGTAAAAATCAGTGAAATCTACCTGTATGTCCACACAATAAACAGGTTTTATTTTTTTTATGAATTTGCAATTGCAATAAGAATGTATTAACTGAATGAGCATAATGTCAGAGCAACTTAATTATTAAGAAGTACTATTTTTAATTTAAAATAGTGTGTGAACAGCAAGATTTATTTTTCAATCAGTCTTTGCTAGTGCAACAGTTAAAATATGTCATGAAAATTACTGCCTCAATATGTTGTTCCAGTGCCAATACAATCAAAATAAGTGATTTGTATAAAATCAGTGTTGTGGTTTAACCCCAGGCAGCAACTACACACCATGCAGCTGCTCACTCACTCCCTCCCCAGTGAAATGGGGGAGAGAATCGGAAGGGTAAAAGTGAGAAAACTCACAGGTTGAGATAAAGACAGTTTAACAAGTAAAAGATGTCTGCAAGCAAATCAAAACAAGGAATTAATTCACCACTTCCCATGAGCAGGCAGGTGTCCAGCCATCTCCAGGAGATCAGGGCTCCATCGCACATAACGGTGACTTGGGAAGACAAACGCCATCACTTTGAACGCCCTCCCCTTCCTTCTTCCCCCAGCTTTATACGCTGAGCATGATGCTATATGGTGTGGAAGGTCCTTTTGGCCAGCTGGGGACAGCTGTCCCAGCTGCGTCCCCTCCCAACTTTTTGCACGCCCCAGCCCACTCACTGGAAGCGTGCTGTGTGAGCACTGCTCAGCAGTGACTGAAACATCCCTGTGTTAGCAACACCGTTTCCAGGACAAATCCAAAACATAGCTCCATACTAGCTACTATGATAAAACTCAACCCCAGCCAAAAGCAGCACAATCAGAAAGTTATTTTGAGAAACCTGATCAATATATACAGATAGTTGTATTGATAACTACAGTAGTTGTAGTTAACAACAATGCTGTGAGGAGCAATTAAGCCAGTTATTTTATATATTCCATATATATGTGTAATGTGAGATGTGCCTCAAGTGTTTACTGGAGTAAGGAATTCTCATCTTGATTGAGAATTAATGCATTAGCTTTCTTTATCTTCTTATCCCAGCCTCTGCAACCATTTCAGAAAAGGCACCATTTCGCTGTAACAGATTACGTGGTGTATCATATTCTAGAATCCTTCCTGCATCCAGAACAAGCACTCTACAATGCAAAAGCAGAAAGATTAAAGGAGAAGAAAAATCAGCTCTTCAGCCACATTTTCTAGTCCTAGTACAGATATCTCTGGATAATGGGAACTCTTATTTAGAATAAATTCTTTGGTTCCTAAAGCTCAGGACTCCTATCTTTTGAAAGAGCCTTTTGAATATGGTGGTTTTGCTCAATTGCTAAAAATGCTATAGTCCATTTACTCTAGAGAATTAAGTGGTCTTAATAATAGCTTATACCTGTGCTTTAACAGGAGAAACATTAAATTAATTCTGTATTTAGAAGGGGGAAACAGAACACAGGTTATCAATATTTAAAATGGATGCTCAAGTCTTTTGTGATACCTTGGATTGTACAGATATGAAGATACTAAGGTAAAAAGTATTGGAGCGTAAAATCTAGTCAAACTGAAAAATCAGAAAACCGATGCATTTAAAGGAAGCCATTTAGTTTTAATATGGCTTACCAAAACGTACTTACCTATCTGAATCCATGACTGTATGTAACCTGTGGGCTATTGTTAATATTGTGCAGTTGTAAAACTCTCTTTTGATGGTGGACTGCACCAAGTTGTCTGTTTCCATGTCAACAGAAGCTGTTGCCTCATCTAGGACCAGGATTTTTGTCTTTCGTAGCAAAACACGGGCCAGACAGAGCAACTGTCTCTGCCCAACACTGTTAAAAATATATTTGAGAAGGTTAGGTCAAGCACATTGAGGAAGATGAGAACAATATAAAGCTGAGATTACTGCAGAGCCTATCTGCTCTTTCTTAACAACACATGATACTTTCGAAAAGACTAGTGAAATATGTTCACCTTGTTTGGAAGTTTTGATTTCTTCTTGCTCAGCATGCCAATAGTAGTTAAGGTGTGACTCTTAAATACCTGTGGCTGAACTTTGTAGCATAAACCTAGCCTTGCCTTCAGTTTCTGTATTCAGATTATAAGGGCAACTCTGAATATATCAGACTGAATGCTAAACCACTTTTTAATAAAGTTCAATGTAAAAGCTTGGATAGACCTGTATGTTAGCAGTGGTGTATGTCTTCTAGGAACTGCTTCCTGAAAATGATCTGTCAAAAAAAGCAAGTTGATATTCAGTACACTCCATTTAAGACATGCCCCTTTGCTACTGAAAGCTTCAGTATTTATTGCCTAGATCTTAAGAGTCCTTTTATTTCAAGCGTCACCCTCTTTACATAACTACAGGTTAATGTTTTACAAGGGGAAAATGAGTAGCTTTGGCTTAGCAAATAAAGCAAAGGAATAAGCTCTCTGCAGTTCTACCTTCTTTTGAGGTTTAGTGTTTTGGGGTTGGTTTGTTTGTTTGTGGGGTTTCTGTTTGGTTTTGTTTGTTTGTTTTGGGTTTTGTTTTAATTTAAATAAAAGCGCAATTTTCTATTCAAATCTAATTAGGCAGTACATGAATTGCTCCACCCCACCCTTTCAACCTACTCATACACTTGAGGTGAAAATAACTTACTTTCTTGGCTTCCCACACAACACAGGCAAGAGGACTTTATAGAGTTGCAATCAGTTCACCACTTCAAAAAAACTTGTACCATTAACATCAGAACAATTCTACTTAGAATGAGAGGAGAAGTGCAATTTTTAGATTGATACTTTCTGAAGTTAATTCTCTGGAAGGAACGCATAGGTTTACAATACCAGAACACTACTTCAATAGCCCTTTCTTGTTTATGTACCTGAGATTTTCACCACCTTCTGCAACCTCATGAAGGAGCTTCTCTGGGAGTGACTGGACAAAATCCTTTAAGTCACACAGTTCCAGTGCCTCCCACAGTTCAAGATCAGAATGTTTTCCAAGTGGATCCAAATTTGACTGCAGTGTCCCAGAAAACAAAACGGGGTCCTAAATAACAGCAGAACATGAGTGCATAATTCCAACACAAACCTAAAGCAGTCTGCCATAAATTCTTACATTAACACAGGGAACCTTGACAAATTATTTTGTGAATGAAGTTTTGCAAGGGCAATTGTAACATTTTGAAGCTGGTGGATGAGAACGCAAAAATCACATGGGGTCTCAGTGTGCTCAGTTCTTCATTAAGGTGAAATGGAAGAAAGAGTAGAGATTTCTTATGCATTCTCTGTGCTACTGGTTCTACAGCTGATTAAAAGACCTTCCCAGCACCTGGCGACTGCAACAACATAGGAATTATTACTACTGTCAAATTTGTGAAGCTCTGTGGCTATTACATTCATGAGCACTGTTAAAAATGAGAACGGTATGACTGTTCGTCAAATACTCTTAGTTTCCTATGGGAAAGGTGACATTCAGCAATAAGAATGAAAGCAATTATTGCGTAAATGAGCATCACTAGCTTCTGTGTACTGAATACAGCAGGGAGTGTCTGGAAAAGTACACATAGACTAGTACATGCCAGGATGCATATGAGTCACATCCAGCACTTAGGACTGCAGAAATACATTCAGTAGTTGAGTCTAAACACTTTTTTTGGATGCACACAAAAGGCAAATTTAACGAGTCAGTACTTGAGAATATATGAATACCTGCACAGATTTATAAACAGAACTGATGTCTTTAGAGGCAGCAAACAGACATCTTGACTAAGTGCAGTTACAGTGGTTGTGACCCAGCAGGTAGACTGCAATAGGCCAACATCATTCACTAGCAAGTTACACACAAGTGGAACGGTGATAATTTTGAGGCAGCTAGGTGACCAAAAATGACTGTTAAAATGAGATCTTGTGCATATTCTTTGTTTAAACATAATGTCATTTGCATTCAAATTTCATTAAATTATTTTGTAAATCTGTACTTTAATATGATTGTTAAAAACTGTATGAGATATAGTTGATTAATCTGAAAAAGTGTGTGCCCGCTAAAAGCCTGGTATCTTGCCATGCCTTTTTCTCTCTCCCAGACTTTTATCTTCATCCAGTTCCATTCTCCCAACCTACGCAGTTCAACACTCCAGACTCCACCTACTCTCCACAAGCTCCAGTCTCCGTTTTTCCACCCTGCCAGTTCTAGTTTCCTTGTCTGAGCTCAGCTTGTGAGTTCATTCAGCTTTCCTGTCCCTCTCTCAATTTAGCTGCCTTGATGTGGATCCAAAATACTCCATTCACAGTAAATTAGACTTGCAACTGCAGTTGAGAAAATACTCTGCAACTTACAACTGTCAGACATTGTGCAGATTTGTAGAGTATTAGTGGCTTAAAACAAGAAAAATGTTACAACTGAGCATGTATGGATTGTTGTGTTTTGAAGTCCTACAGCATAATCAAATTTGGTTGAGGACTGTCATTTCTGACCCAAAAGTTATATCATAAACTGTAAATTTATCATTCACTTGAGCAAACACAATTCTGAAAGGAAAAGCAGCCAGGGACTTGAAAAAAATATATGCATACTTTTTTTCTATTCAGCTCATTCTTGCAACAATGCAAGCTTTTTGATTTAAATATTAGCCTTGTCTCCATGCACACCATGGTAGAGACACACAGGAAATATTACCAGTGTTGAAGTGCTAGAAAAGCTAGGAAAAAAAATAGACCTTCTTTTGGAAAAATCTCAGATAAACTCATTATAACAAGTGATGTAAACATCATCCATGCACAAAAATGGTTCTATGAATGCCATTCAGGGAACATGCAAAAAGTCTTCAGGTGACCACTAAATTTGTTTTCTAGGTGTTACTTTATTCTAGAGCATTTCAACATAAATCAGTTTACCAGCATGAACTCATTCCTAATGATATGTGAACTCATCTTGAGTTTTCTGTCCTGAAGTAAGCAGGGACATCTCTATATGACAGACCATAACAGATTAATTTAAATACATATGATATGATTCATGTATACCTCACTTTATTCCCTAAATTCTTCAGACATATTTGGAGTTATTTTAAAACATTTTTTTCCTTTGGGTGAGACTTGAAAACACCGTATGTAGCTATACACATACAGATTCTGAAGGATACAAGTTATTCTAGCTAAGACTGTTAAACTAAACCTGGCAAAATAAAATGTAATATCATACTTGTAGTGTCTGTGTTTTGAGGCTTTTTCCTTGTAATTGCCAACATGCAGTTGTGACATTTTTCCAGATAGCATTTTTCCAGCAGTACTGAAGACTACTGTCTAATTAGACAGCTAAGATTCTCAAAAAATCAATTATAAAACCTGAAAAGCCATAAGAGAGTCTGGTTTCAAAAATCAGTAAAATTCTCTTGAAGCTTTGTGCCTCTGTCTCTTGGCAGCCTGTCAACTTTGGGGTTATAATTTCTAAAAAAAAAAAAATAAAAAATGAAGTGTCTTGTGTTAGTCAAAAAAAACCCGTTATCTCTAAAACACATCTCACCTGTGGAATAATGCTAAGATTTCCACGTAGGTCATGAAGTCCAATAGTTGATATATCAATTCCATCAATAACTATTTTGCCTTCAGTTCCCTCTAGAACTCTAAACAGGCAATTTGTGAGTGTTGATTTACCAGCTCCTGTTCTTCCAACAATTCCAACCTGAAACGAAAAGTCTTCTGATAAAGACTGTAACTTTCTATGCGACACATTCTATATGAAAAATGATTAGCGAATTCAGTTTCAACTTTCAGTTCAAAACTTCTCTTTTTTTAACCAACATGCAATCCTATAGGCGGATAAAACCTTACAACTCACTTTTGGAACACCTGATTTGCAATCAGAGCTCTCCCTCAGAAGCTGTACAGCTTACGGCTTGTTCAGTGGGAATCCTTTCCAGTTCCCCTTCCTTTTGTCCAGCCAAACCAGTCAGATCAAACCAATGACTCTAAACTAGGTCTCGCTTGGTTGATCCCAAACCTAAAAGTTGATTAGCACTAATCTGGCAGAGTATTTATCTACATAAATATTCAACACAGTGAACAAGAGGTTTAATTTCAAATTTAGACCTTCCTTAAAACTGCCAAATTCATAAAACATGTCCTGACGAACATCATCTCAGCTTCTTACAGGGATAAGAATTTCTACATAGTAGGAGAAAATAATTTTCTCTTCTCTTTCATGTCTTATCAATTTAACATCTCCCCTGTTCAATATCATCTTGCTGTATCTAGTATTGGAGTTTTCTTATATAAAATCTTTCTGAAGTAGAAAGGTGGGAAACAGAATTTTATACCTCCGATGTATTTCATATTACATACAGTACCTTCTCTTTACTCTGTGTCTGAAAAGAGACACCATTCAGGGCTAAACCAAGGTTCTTCCTGTACTGAGCCTTGTAGTTAACAAACTCTATTATTCCTCTATCGGGCCACCCCACTGGTGGTCTTTTTGACATTATCCATGGTTTCTGGAATTAAAAACATTGGTATTTTGGTATACAACAGTAAAAACCAGTTCATAAAAACATTAGGAAAATTATATGTATCTTTAAAAATCCTAGCAGGTTTAGGATAATTCCAATGTAATAAAAGGAAAGGAGAACCTACTTTTATGAACACTGTGCAGAAGCATTCCAACTGTTTTTTCTAGGGGTTTTGGTTTTAGGTTGTGGGGGTTTTTTAACAACATCTTATACACTAATTTAAAAAAGTAAACTCAGTTTAACTGGGTAGTTGCTAATAGTCTGGTATCTGTTCGACCAGTTGACAGGAACTGAATTTAATCTGATGTCTAATCTCCCAGATATTCAGAGTGTATATTTTATAATCAACATTTTGTTCTAAGGGGTAGGAGAGAACAGAAAGATGTGAACAAAGGTTAAGAAACATAAATTTGGAGGAAGGGTAAAAGACAATGAAGAAGTAGAACAGAGTCTTGCCTCTGAGACAGACCAAGGCTCTTAGACCTCCATACTTGATATGGGTACTACTTTCAGAAAAGCACAATAACCAAGGCAAATCAGTTCAAAACAAATGTCTCTCCAGACATGAGGTGAATAACACCTAGGGGTCTGACAGGCCTCTCTTCCCCTCTTCTCTTAAAATGCTCCTCTTGGTTGTACATAGCATAGAGAGTTCACCTGAGCTGTAGCTGCATTAGTCTTACTACAAAATCTATTGCTAAGAAGGATGCCAAGAAATTTAGTGGTCAAAACAGGAATCAAATTGCTATGATCATAAATATAATGAAGAAGCTACATATTATTCTCCATGTAAAAAATAATAATAATATTAATAAAAAAGATAAAGTCTTTAATAACAAATTATGAAAATTATAAACTGGTATTATCACTCACCAATATGAAACTTATCCTAAGTTAGCAATTTTCTAGAGACATAAATTAGATATTCAAGAAAACTGCTCACCTCTTTATCCAGGTTTGCATATTCACAAACTCTTTCAATGGAAACGGCATTGGTCTCGATTTCACATGCTTTACGCACCCAAAAATTTAGACTCTGAATTATCTGGGGAAAAAGTTGCATTGTAGAACATAAAAATTTGACTCTAATAGAATACAGCATGCTGATTTCAAAAGTTACCTTGAATTTAATAATCTCATAAGCTGGATGTTTAATCACAGAAGCCAAAAAGTGCACAGAAAACGACTACACGCCAAATGAACTATCACTTAGAAAATCACTGATCTCAGCATTCCTCTGAGCACTTCTTGTGTGCTTTCAGACTGCCCAATGGCTATTGCAATTTTCACTAATATAATAGCTCCAGAAATCTGAAATTACTTCAGGATCAACAGAAAATGCACAGTAGTTGTATGGTATCTTGAAAGGAAAAACATATATGGCTCACGTTATGGGTACATCATTGCACTAAACCTAGATAAACTAGGAATACAGAACAGAGAATCTGTAATGGAGACATGCAATTGTCCTACTATGTCTGTCAAATTTGTTGCCTTCAAGCATTGTGAATGCTTCTGTAGACAGAATTGGTACCACTTCTATGGCACCAACTCTGTTGTCAATTATTCCCACTTCTATAGGAAAAAAGTGAACCGGTTCTTAGGGACAACCATTTTGACATGCTGTATGTAACTAAATAATGGTGTCAATTTGACATCAGATGAAGGTGAAAAACTGTGCACTACCTGCAACTGTCCTCACCAAGTATATGATAATGTAAAGGAGATTGTTCTATCTGAATAATAGAAAATGCAACTCTTGTGAGCTGAAGGCGACGTGGATATGCCACAATAGGTAATCGTCTATATATTTTTTTGTATTTCTATTCATTAGTATTTGTCAGCTGTGTTTCTGAAGCACTGACCACAGTGAGAATCTGGACACCACTAGACTTCTAAGCATCTCAAGATTAAAGAAACTTGGATGCTTAGTTTGTATATACATAATACTTAAGATTTATTTTAACTAGCAATTTTTCAATACCTGACTTCAAGACATACTTCAAATGTGTCTCTCACAGACTACTTACAAGGCTAAAGTAAATGATTTTACTAAGCTTTTAAGTAAGCATTTCTACATAGTATTCAGTAACTGTACAAGAACAAGAAATCCAATACAAAGTATAGTTGTACATTACTAGGCTTCTTATTTGGCTTAATAAAACACTTTAAAATAAACTAAAAAAAAAAAAAAGTTTCATTGATTTGATTTTTATGTATGTTGTCATTATTATTATCTCATCTAAATTCAGAACTGGAAAATAATTAATGTGAAGCTTCCGAGAACTAATGGAATCCAAAGGATAACTCTGTTCTGCCCATGAGATTTAGGTTCATTGATGCCACTGTGTATATTCACCTAATCAACGTCATTGTATGTATTTTTCCCTTTTCAAAAATTACACCATTACTTACATTTAGAGCATACAATATCGATAAACCCACTGTAGAAGAACTCACTGTATTTCCAGCCAGTACCACAAACAGTGCAGCAAAGAACATCATTAAATTTCCCAGAAATTCAAGCCTGACAGACAGCCAGCTGTAGTAAATCAAGGCAAAGATAAAAGTGAGTTACCTACAAAACTTTTTAGGGTGAACATATTGCTTATGTCTCTCTGAGATCATTACATTAGTGCTTTACCCACTTTACAGAAGAGATAAGTAATTTCATTTCCATTTTACACATAGACTGGGGAGGGAATATGACATATCTAGAACTGGTAGCACCACTAAAACCAAAATGCAGGTCTCTCAACTCCTGACTAGTGCTCCCTTCACTCCTCATCCTGCTTTTCTACTCTTATCTAGAAATGATTCACATATGTGACTGCAAACAGAACTGAAAATCTTGCTAATCTCTGCCTGTAACTGAACTGAATCACAAAGGAAGGAGAGGAAATGGACTTATTTCCTTAAACCTAGGATTGTACTCTCAGGATCTACCTGGTGCCTGTAGGTTGCAGACATCTAGGTATCTCCACATGAACTACTGAAATATAAATTAGATTTGTTCATAAACTTGTAAAAGGAAGTTAAAATGTAGTACAGTCCAAGCTCATGACCTATTTGTAAACTTTTTTCTTTTATTTTATTTTCTTTTTTTTTTTTTAATAGTCTTCTCCCAGACAGCATATACATATTTTCTATAAACCTGCTATTTTGTGGTACATAAAGAAGAAATCATCCTAGTGCTTAGACATAATCTATGCATTCATTACAAAGAGCAGTGGGTAAATTGCTCTTGTCCTTCTGTTTCTCAGAGGGTTTTATTCTGGTTAAGGCTAAACACTTCGGTGTGGGACTCTACACAAGGTCTCAGCCGCAGATGCAGAACTGCTGTAAAGTACCTGTTTGAGATGACACTGTTGTAGAAGTAAATTAAGTTCTCATACACCACATCATGATTTTTTCTAATGAATCTCTCCTGGTGGCCAAATGCTCGAATGGTTGATCGCCCTGCAAGAGTCTCACCGAAGTGGGAGATGACAGGAGAATGCGATGCTCTTGCTAGCCGACGAATTTGTCGTGAACTTGCTATATAGTATCTCTAATAAAGCAGTACAGAGAAAACAGACATTTTGAGTTGCTACAGTTTCTTTTACATTGTTTAAAATATTTTCTATATTTATTTCCAGTTAAGTAATCTGTTAAGTAACTACCATAAATTTTGAATATGAAAAAGTTGGAGGTGTCTATACAGGAAAAAAGCTATTCACAAACAGTATAGAAAAAAAAACAAAACTGTTTCTCGGGACACACCAGCATTGTAATGCTGCCGTAACTGTGATATATAAAGAGCACACTATTTCAAAATTCTAAAGAAAATGTGCTATACCATAAGAAGTGTGCAACAACCAACTAGAACTTCTATGTAAACTTTCAAATTAGAACATCCTGCGCCTTTCTCAGATGAAAGTCAGCCTTTATTCAATGTAACGATGTCTGATTTAAATTCCCTAGCAGAGACTGAATCCAGGCACTCTTTTTCTTCCTCTATACTCTTATTTTAAGAATCTTTTAAGGTCTTTAATCACAGACCATACTATGAGCATCAAGAAACAGGAATGCATCCATTAGTCTTTCTGAAACATTACTTTTTGGTTTCTCAGTAGCGTAACTGACACTTTGAACAAAAAATAGCACAGGTAGTTTAGATGTCATTCTATTTTATATCTGTTGTTTCAGGGTTACCCTTCAACTTTTAATTTTCACTATGATATACATCCCATTTTTTTCAGGTAACTTCATCACATTTCTTGCTGGGATCTATATCAATATTGTATCTTCATAAGTAAACGGAAATTATAAAGACAAAAACATTAAGTCATCATAAGTTCCCAAGCATTACAGGATATATTCAGAAGTGTTCTAATTTCCTTTTAAGAAGCCTGAATATTTTTTATGAAAGCAATTCCAGATGTGTTCTGTATGTATATGCTTGTATTGTTTGTTCTTCTCACAATTAGAAATAATTTAAGCCTGTGGCATTGATTGTTTTGGACATTTCATCCGTATACATCTCAAAATCCTTGTAAAAGCTTAATACACTTACTTGGACAGCCAAACACAAGTATCCCAGGGGAATAACTACCACTATGAATAGTGGTGAGGCAGAAGTGATAACTAGAATGGTTCCAATAACTTCTAGTGTACAATTTAGCCAAGTTCGTAAGTAGTAATGGAAACGTAAGTCCACTATAAATAAGTCCTGTAACAATGCACAGAAGAATCAAGATTTTGTGAGTAAATTCCACTAAAATCTTCAAGAAAGCATCTTTTAAAAATTGAATCAAACTGAAATAGCTTCAATAAAAATTAGTAGGATCCCTCTGTTTACAATCTAACAAAATGTATTCATATATCATTATTTGTCTAAAAGTGAAGTAGACATAATAGCTTTTAGACTACTCATGGTGTGTCAGAGAATAGGCTCACAGTGTGCAAAGTCAAAAAGAGACAGCCTTTGCTATTTTGCTACTTAATACTATTTAACTTACATAAAGCATATAGGAGTGAAAAGTAGGCCAGGAATTCAAATCCTAACTTTTGTATACTCCTGTTAATAATTATAGAGGTGTCCTGAAAGATTACAAATCTCTTACTGTGCATGGTAAAGCTTTGTCAAACCCAAATACAATATTTGGGTTTCAGATATCAATTTTCAAATTTTCAGATTTTCAGTTTCAAATTTCAGATATAGTATATTGCTACGAAAGCAATATACACTCAATTGGGGCTTGAGTGAAACCTAAATCAACTGATCTTTATATTGTGTTACACAACCATTTGGGTCTATTCTAGAGAACACAGCCATCAACGGTCACCGTATTTGAACTAATTGGTAATGCATTGCAATAATCAAGTTATGAATAGAGTGGGAAGCATTAAAGTCAAAGTAAACAACACTTGTTTGTGTATTAGAGGTTCCAATTAAAACCAAAACACTACAAAAATAGAAAATAATATTCACTTTAAGTCTATATACCTCTGAGAATGTGAATTTAATGCATCAATTTGTTTCGACAATAACATTTAATTCTGATATGCAATATACTAATGAAGAAAAACACAGTTGTGTCTGTGTTTTGTATTTTTTTGTTTGGTTGGCTGGTTGGTCGGGTTTGTTTGGTTTTGTTTGTTTGTTTGTTTGTTTGTTTTTGGTTTTGTTTTTGTTTTTAATGGATCATATGTAGGTCTGGTGAAGTCATTGCACTGCAGGAATGGTCTTTAAGGAATGGCCTCCCAATGATCTTGGATAGGGTCTATGCAACTTCTATTAATAACGTGTTTTGATAAGTTTGCAATAAAATAGCTTGAGACAGATCTTTACGTTTTTATACACTGAAACAGCTTTCTATTGCTAGATAGTACATTCACTTACTTCGATATCTTTAATTTTTCAACAATACTAAATGGAATCAAATCACTCAAGCTTCTTTTTTATGAAATGAAAAATACACAAGAGTTTTCCTTTTACCTTTGTGAATCTATTGATGATCTGACCAACCGGATTAGTTTCAAAATGCTGTAGAGGAAGGTGTAATACATTGTCTAACAGCTGACGATGCAATGCCCGAGAAGCAGACAGGGATCCCCTAGTGAGCACATAAGCACCACAGCAAACGAGAAGACCTTGTGAATGAAGAAATTGAAAGACATTATGAACAGTTAGGGAGGGAAAGGAGATGGAGCTTGTTTCTATCACTGTTTTCTACCACAGTGAGCAACCCAACACTCACACTTCATATCTTAGATTTATAAATGTATCAACAAAATACAAATATGTACATTTTACTACTTCATAACTATGTTTTTCCTGCAATTAATCTCTCATGCAGACACACCACTACACATCAACACTGATTTCCTTCCTCACTGAGATGCCAACATAACTTCATTAGGTTACGCTTGGATGTTTCAAGAATTCACAGAAGTATCACAAAATCCGTGTTTTCTTCTACATGTCTGTATATCTCTTCTCCTCTCCCCAGGTTAAACTACTGTACCGTGTTGCATACAATTCTGTTTAAAAAGCAACCAGCATTATTTCTTCACGAACACACATTCAGGCAGATTAAACTTGGGAAACTGTGAGAAAACAGTCATAAATGTTCATCCTTGCCTTGTGTGAATCCCAGAAGCCCATAGATACAAAGTTTATAGTTTTGTGATTGTTTCCATTCTGTGAAATCACTAACTTCTGCTGTTTCTGCAGTCCAGATGCTAAGCCACAGATTCTGTCCAATGGCTAGTGCATTTTGTCCTAAATAAGCAGCTATCGTTAGCCACATCCATCGCCACTTGAAAGCTTGGAGGTATTTCAAAACAACTGACATTTTCATCTAAATATACATACATAAAATAAAAAGAACACATAAAAAAAGGAGTTACTCTTAAAATCATATCATTGTTGAAGGGAAATACACATTATACAATGGGAATTGGATACATTAAATTCAACATAAATCCAAATAGTTTCTTAATTAAATCTGATAACTTAGGTGTATAAAATCATACTGTAAAAAGGTTTCCTCTCCCACTACATTCTGCTCTTTAATGATACATATCATAGGCAATCTTGCTTGTGACACTTTTCAGTGTCAGACTTAAGGAATCTTACATATGTAGATTATACAAAACAAACGAACAAAACCAAAACAAAACCCCAGCCAACTAAACAAGAGTGGAATTCCTGGGCAGTTTGTATGAAACAAATCTTAGGTTATTAATCAATGCAACTAGAAACTTTAGAACTGCCACTCTGGGCTACTGGAGCCAAGGAAATTAGTGTCAGCAGGAGAAAGTTCACATCCTTGGTGTACATGAGGACTAACGTGGCCAAACTCAGTCAGGCTACTTGAAAGGTAGAATGGTAGAAGCAGAATAATTTTGGGTGCCTATTTCTACCATCTTGCTAGAAACTCATACCTTCTTCCCCTTCCACCCTCCCCATTCTTATTTTAATTAAACAGTTGCTTCCCAGGAAGTTTTGACCTTCTCCACACTCTGACTTGTTCTTTACCCTATCCTTAGCAACTTGCAGATTTACTTTTTTTTTTAATGCAGACTGCAGAAAGCGTGTTTCTAACATAAGACAATACTGCAGAAGCATTAACCATGCAAAATGCCTAGTCTCTGCTCCAGCACACAGATATTTAAACTTCCTGAAGGTAAGACAGGCAGAATTTTTTTTAATGGAGGTAAAAGTTTTTTTAATCTCTGTCTTTCTGAAGCACGCCAAACAGACTGGACCTAGATGCAATATGAAAACACAGCCAGTAGCCAATCACCAAAATAGAAAATCTCAGACTACATACTTAAAATTTGGTAAAAACTTGTAAGATTTGTCTTAAATTCAGTAATGACTTGTCAGGCAACCTTAACAAGAAACAGAAAACTGCAATTGCAAAATAATACATTTTTATAAAAACAAATGTCAAAGCCTTTTCTATCAGCGATACTTACACCACCAGTGGCAACTTTTTCTTTATTGTTAGTGAGTATTTTCCATTGATCAGAGGAAGAACTGCAAACAAGAAACACTTTCAAATCTTCTTGTGAATCATCATACAAAGAATATATCAGTTTATTCCTAAGCAAAAATGCATACCATAAAATCTTGTACATTTTTCCTATGGAGACACAAACTGTCCTCAGCTGTTCTGTTTTTGTTGTTATAATAACATTATGGTTAGAAAACAACACTTAATAAGGCCTTTTCATTTCTTGCATAATTACATGTGGATAAAACTGAGCTTTCCCTGTGTAGGTGTCAACTAGAGATATAAGACCGCCTGTTTCTGAGGTGTATAAGTGTGGTGCAACATGGGTCGCAGTCCTTGTCTGGGCCTGGGATTAGGGCTTACTATTTGACACATCCTATTCTACTACTTTTGAACCAGGGTGGTTAAGCTTAAGTGTTCTGCATTGTCTGACCTTGTTAGGTTGAGTGTCTGCTATTTCATCTTTGCATTGTCTTCTGCCACTGCAAATACAACACTACAGTGCTTTACAAATAGATCTAGGGGGTCATTCAACTATTTGAAAGGTCAGAAGTTTCCATAAAGGTGGAAAAAGACAAATCAATGTTACAGGGGAAAAACAAAGAGCACAAACAACTTGTGAATACACCAAGAAGTCAAATTGCTGCCAGGGAATTGTGGGAGCATCCACATCAGCAACTTCAGTTGGTCTTCTTAAAGTCCCCTTACTTCCTGATCAACGTACTTTGGTTGACACAGTGAAGCTGCCCATGAACTGGACTTCTTGAACTCATGCAGCGCATTAACTGGATTTCTTTTGTATAAAGTGAAACAAGAAGATGAGTTCCAGACACTAGGCTCTCCTGCCGACTGCTAACGGGCATTCAGGCTTAACCCATGTTTACACAGTGAAGCACAGTGGCACAGCCTTCAGCACTCAGGATTGTTTTAGCAATGCATCAGTTAAACAATGGCTATTTTTTTTTTCTAAATACTTACTTTTTATGTTTCAGCGGCTCTCTTGGTTGAAGACTCCTGCCCAGTTGGTCCTCTTCTTTTGAAGGACTCGCTATAATGGAAAAAAAAAAACAAAAATATTTTCAGTATTATACTATGAGTAGACAGGTAGAGTACAAGAATCTACAACTAAAAAATGGGGACAAAATGATGAGTGGGAATACTTTAAATTAAAAGATCCTTAAGCCAATCTAGTCTTGGGACTCCTACTACACAAGCCAGACATATTCATGACCAAATGCTAGAACCGTGGCAGCAAGTAGATCTCTCCTGTGAGCCTAGAGTCTCTTTGGAATTCCATTCTTGCTGAGTGAAAATATTAGTATCCCTGCAAGTATTAACATGTGCTTATCTCAAAGTATTCTTGCATCATGGCTGGAAAATCAAAATTGCTTTTGCATGTTAATGAAAGGAGTCAACACCTTTTTTCTTCCATGAAGGGATTTTTTCTTCTTTTTCATGTTTGATTTTATTTTTGTCAATAGATCCTTTAAGATGAAGATATGTTTCCTACATTCATCCACCCTGCTGAATGCACCTTTACTGTATAATTTGTATCACAACACATTGCATGGTGTTTCTTCTCCTCATTTCTCTTTTTATTACCCTTCAGGAAAAATATGTTTTCTTACTTGGCTACCTCACACTTTCATCCCAACAAAGACTGTCGACTGCTGCCTTTTGCAAATTTGCTGTTCTCTCCTTCCACTTTTCCCCACCAAACCCCAGCAAATATTTGAGAGTGCTGGCCTCAGTACAGGGCCCAAGTTAATAAGCACACCAGACTGCATTGTACTTCCTACAAGCTCAATTTAGAGTTGCTAAGCTAACTGGAAACCAGCATTATAAACATCTGCAGTCAGTTATCTGTTATAGGAATCTCTCCATATGACATGGAAGAAGTCTCCTCTCAGAATTAAATAACCACAATTAATCTCCTCCTGAAGTGTATTATGAAAATAGGTCAAACAGACTGCATTGCATTGTCAATGCACCTGTTTCTTCCCCACAATCCTATAAAGAGCACATATTGAACAACCCAGGTACAGAAGTATCTTGAATCACAATCCACATGAATTATTTGTAAGTATGCTTTAAGATACTATGCAGTATTTGTTTGTTTATGCTATCTACTTTTTGGCTGGAAGTATTTCATGAGAGTACTAGAAGTTTACTTTTTTTTTTTCTCTCCTACAAATGGACCATATTCTCCTACTCCTGCTGTGCTCCATGATTACATCACTAAGGTGATGGAAACGGGAAGCAACCAATATAAAACAGGATATAAACATTGACACTGCAAGATTAATTTGAAATGCCCATATATTACTTGTTGAGCGATAAATCCTTAGCAGAATCAGGGAACTTTACCAGGTAATTAATACAGTAGATAAAAGTAGAAAACACCTGCATAAGGCAGCTTTGCCATACATTCATTACTTAAAAGAGTAAGTCATTTGATCTCAAGACATTAAAGCCTGATTTTTTTTCAGTTTATAACCTATAATTCTATACCAAAATGTAGACAGAAATGCTCTACATTTTCCAGCAATTTTTCTGTTCAATTCCAGGAAGAGGAGGAATATTTTGAGAAGCTTGAGTGAAAAGAAAAATACTAAGCAAGCACAGCATAGAAATTTTCTCACCTTTCATTGGGGTTGTCTCTTCACTTGTATGCTCTGAACTGAAGTCTCGAGTAAGATCCACAAAATTAGCTCTCTTTGAAATGAGTTCTTGGTAGGTCCCCATTTGACTTATTCTGCCCTCTTCCATTATTATTATTAGATCAGCGTGAGGCAGGACTGTTAAGTTATGGGTCACCAATATACGAGTCTAAAACACAATGTTTTTCACGTTACCATATAAATACAAAGCTTATATTAAAAGTAGACATTATATTAGGATAGCTGGAATGATATAATGGAACTTTTCTGGGATTTTGCTCATTCGTCTACTTAATTATTAATGTTATTTATTGCCTGCCTTACTACATCACTCTTAATTGCTGATTGTAATGCCAAACTCTATGCACATACCTACTTGCTATTACTTGTACTTACCTGTTTCTTAATGTGCATCTTTTGCTTAGGAATGGTATAGATGAGGTTGTAAAGAGAAGAGGTAGATACTGTAGCTTTTAATATCCTACAAGTAGTTTGATAGTCTAAATTTTTAAACCTGCTTACAAGTCTAACATTACTAGAGTTCTTTCTTCTGCCAGATAGTTATAGCCCATGGAGCAGGTAAATGAAGAAAAGAGAGAAGGGAGAGAGGGAAAGACATTTGCTTCATAGTAAGTAACATATTAATAATAGTATTTCATAACAATACATGCGTTTTGCAGGCATCAGTCAGTGGGAATAATCTACAAATCCATAACACAGATGTTTTTTACAAGCTTTCTTACCTTCACACATGAGCAGTTTTTAAACAGGAGAACCTATTCCTTTTGATTCCACTTTTCCCTAGGAATTTCTTCATTCAAAAGAAGCCTTTCTTTCTATTATCTATACTGGATACAACCTTTTTACTGCAGTAAGGCATCAAGAGGGACCACAAAAGGCTCCACCCTGCCTTCTATATGCTGATCACAGCACTCCTCAAAAAACACCGGTAAAGAAGAAATGAGCAAATATTATATGCATCTTGAGCTCTCAATCTTTTTTACAGTTTATCCTTTGTGTACCCAATATGCTTCAAATTGGCACAATCAGCTGTGCTTTTTATTTAGCCTCTTCATTCATAATAATTTTAACCAACACACTAGGTGAGCTTTTGCTGAATGACTGGAACTTCTACTCTGTTGCATTGTACAAAGCAGTTCATCTCCAAATTGAAAGTAAACCACTGTATTTTACCTTGCTTTTTAGGAGACCTGAAGGCCCAATTATCTTCTCAAAAAGATGTTTCCCAACGTGTACATCTACAGCAGACAGGGGGTCGTCCAGAAGATACAAGTCAGCATTGCTGTACAAAGCTCTAGCGAGACTCACTCTCTGCTTCTGCCCCCCACTTATATTGACACCCTAAGAAAGCAAATATAATCCAAATTTAAATATGAAATACTAAACACCAGTGTATCACAGTCAGTCTCAGCATTACTCTTTTCAGATCATCAAAGTAAATTTTATACTAGATATGAAAATAGGAAGGTAACATTTGGATTTTCAAGCAATTAGAACAAAGTTTGGGCTCTATTGGTTAATTTCCCACTCCAAAATGGGCAAATGCAAGGTACTTCAGAAAATTAAGAAATAAATTTTATTTACAATTGTACAGGCATTTTTACAGTATAGAAAAATACCCTGGAGAACCAGAGAGGGCTGACTCCAACTTCTGTACAGAAAAGAGACAATCTAAAAATTAATAAGCATTCAGATCGTCAACAGAAGTTAAATTCAAAGTAAGTAAGATAAGGAGGTGGGCTAGATGTACTTGGCAGAGGACTGACTAGTCATCAGTGTAAATTATCAGATAGATAATATATAAACACATAAAAGCCATAACTTATTGCATAATTTCTGACACCTCCAATTCTCACCCTTTCTCCAATTTCTGTTTGATCTCCATTCGGTAACTGTTCCAAATCTGGCAGTAAAGCACAAGACTCTAAAACAAGTTCATAATACGGCCTATTTAGATTTGCACCAAAGAGAATATTTTCCTGTAAAGTGTCATTTTGAATCCAAGCTTGCTGAGAAACGTATGCCACTGAACCCTAAAAAGAATTGAAAACGATTTTTTTACTTGGGCTTTCTGAACATAAAAAAATAGCATTTAAAAATACATTTGAAATTCCAGCTTGACCTCAAAGTAACCAGTAATTACTTCAAACACTTGAGCATTATTAAACTGCACAAATTTTTACTAAGTCAGGTAAAAAACCCAATCTGTTGCATATTCCTGTATAACAACTTGCCTGTAATTATTATTATAAATAATTATTACTTTGAATAACACTGACAGAGCTGGGACATATATTGAGAAAAGTCTTTCAGGGAAATAGCTCAGTACAACTAGGCATCCATTGTAAGATTTATATCTAGCAAAATGGATCTGTATTAGGTATATATCAAAATACAATTTGATTTTGTCTTTTTACATAACATATTGTGGAGTGTGTCAGACATTAGAAATTAGGCACAGGAATGATAACTGGAAATGCTCCTAGATCTTTTCTTACATTAAGCTACATGCCCTGTGAAAACACAGTAATTTTACAACAAATAGATAGTATTGATACACTTGTTGGGTATATGCCTTCCTTATTAGATTCTACACAGCTGATATTTTTCCCATTAATTACTACTCTCAGATTTGGAACACCTCAATCTCGGATTCCTCCTCCATTCCCCAACACTGACAGGATACCGTCCTACATTTCCACAGGAGTAGATTCTTTTTCAACGCTTATTTTCAAGGCCAAGACATCTGTTTACAATTACCACAACCACTTGCAACCGTGCTTATCCATTGATCTTTATTGGCTCAAGCACTGTAGTCTCTCATCAGAGAGACTTCCTCCATATCTATAAACAACAAAAAACTTCCCTAAACTCTATTCTGTGATGGGGACTTTCAGTGGTCTATGTAACTACAAGACAAGTTTAGGATACAGGGTATCTTATCACTAGGAGAGACAGCACCTTAATTCAATCTCTGCTGAACGTTCAATTTTTTCCTCTATTTCTGTATCCTGTATCTTCTCTATACAAAAGCCATTGCAAGAAAGATTATCATCTTCTAGACCAGTTTATAACTGCTTCAAGTGGGTCATGCTTGTCCAGTTGTTCAAAACCAGCAACCATTACATGTTTAGGGTCAATATATGACTTAAACACTATTTTCATTTTTGCACTGAATTATACAGATTATATCAAAATAAAAATAGTTTTGCAATCAGTTAGGTGAAAAACAAAGAAAAACTGTTACACTCTCAACAAAGTGTCACTGTGTTCCTTTTCTTTGAAGAATTAAGAAGCTGGAGCTACTCTTGCCAGTATTTCTACAACTATAAATAGATGAGGAGGAAAAACTTCACTTTCAAAAGCAGATCTGCTTAATTCAGGCATTGAGGAGTGGGCAGGGCAGGGGGACATGGACAGACAATCTTACTCTTCTCTGAACTGTTCCTTCAAGTTTCTCCATTTCTCCAAGAACAGCAGAAAGAAAAGATGACTTTCCCGATCCAACCTGTCCCACAATAGTAACTAAAGAGCCTTCAGGAATGCTGACACTCAAGCTGGAAATATCGATAAAGACAAATTATTTATCCTCTTTGTAAATACTCCATCACGTATGGGTTTGGTCGCTGTAAGAAAGAGATACTTTATTTTACCCTGAAAATGGTAAGAAATCAGAACTTCAGTTTGCGCATCTTTTGATTACATACCATTCAGAAACTTGCAATAATGACTTCAAGTAAAAATGTATACATCTGGAAGTTAAGAGGTTGTTCTTTGATCTGGTCACAAAGAAATCAAATGGGAAACAGTCTAACCAATAAGTGGTCTTATCATATTCTTCTCAGGCCTGTGGTTCATGTTCTGTCTTAATCTGACAATCAACTGCTAGACTTCTCATGTAACATCTACTGTAGCCAATGTGTGATCCCTCTTAAGGAAAAAAATAGCTTTTTGGGTAAATAAAAGATGACCTTCATAATCTGCATATTTTGCTGTCAAAATAAATACAACACGTACTCAAACTTAAAGGCATGTAAGGAGAGCCACTTGCTGTACCCATACTCTATGCTATCTGGATCTAAGTGTGTTCTGATTTGAAGGCCCTATGCTAAAATAAGCATAATACCTTCAGACTGGAGCTTGGAGCACAAATGAGGTAGAGAAAACTGTACCTCGAGACCATACCAGACTTTAATGAAGTTTGTATATGATGCTGAAGGCAGCTCATACCTGGACACGATATTTCAGGCTGTGGTGGCTGAGATGTGGATGTTCAACGCCACGTTATGGGAATTGATACCCCCAGCCCTGAGAGGAACAGGGTAGGCAGTGTGGTGAGAGGGTTAGACAAAGTGGGCTGTAACCTCTTCAGTTGCCTTTGTAAAATTTAACAGCTTTATAGAGCTTATCAAATAGGTTCTTCATTCCATTCCAAGGCTTGGTCATTGCATTTCCTTACTAACCCTCCAATGTATTCATTGCATACCAGTTTAAGCATAGCTGAATCTATACCTAAGAAATACCTTGTAAATGAATGACAAACAAAAAGAGGGGTGTTTTCTAGCAAGGGAGACCACTGTGAGAGAAGCAAACTTTTCATTTGTTCTTTCCAAAGGAAGCCACAGCCCAATTTTAAGATCAATATCCAACGCAAGGCTGCATAAACTACTTTTGCTGACTTGTCAGCAATATAAAATGCTACAACAACAAAAGGGCATCTTGCCAGTTAATGCTCCCCAAAATGCAATTCATGAAAAATTGATCTTGCAGTTAAATCTCCCTTGTGCAAACTGAGGGGAGACGTGGTAAGAAAGAAGGGATGAAGAAGGAATGGAGAAGGAATGAAGAAGGAATGAAGACCATGGGTTTCCCATAGCACTTACACAGCGCTATGTTGGGGAACATGCACTTTCATGTGGTTCCTCTTGGAGTATCAGGGAAACTAGGTCAGATTTGGCTTTCCAGAGCACACTGATCACATGGGACACCCTGGAAACAATAATTTATGTTCTTTTTGGCATGTAACATCATGAACCAGTCTGAATCAGAATACATTAAACATGAACAAATCTCTATAGGCATCACATTCTGCTAAAGGAGCTCATAAAAATAAGTAAGAAATATCTTACTTTTTTAAGACTGGCAGGCCATTTTTTTCCCAGCAGAAAGAACCACCAATAAACTCAACAGCATGATCTGTTGCAGTAAAGAAAAAGAGCAATGAGTTGCTAATACACCCCCTTAGTTGAGTTTCCTAATGATCATCCATATAAACTCATGACCAATTACAAATTAATAACTACTGCTTACTTCCATTGTAGTTTGTATTGACATCCTCAGGGTTAAGATCATCAGCACACAGAAAATCCTCTAAACGGCTCACAGAAACCTTAGTCTGCAAGATGAACATATATATACAATATTTATAACATGCCTGTGCTTCCTAAATGTTTAAATAATATTTTTAAAGTTCTAGATAATATGACGACATATTCTTATCTTTTATTTGAAGACAGACAAAAAAGGTGTTTAGGTATTTTTAAATTATTTTCCTTAAAGTACTAAACAATCTAAAGTCATAAATAAGTGTATTTTTTTCCTGAGAATCTAGTGATTGGTAGTTATAAAGTAATAGAGCATGCCTGGCAGACCCATTTTTAGAAGATATGAATGTCTGGTTCCTCTGACTCAACTAGTTTGCTTTCATAAACTTGTGGTGAAAATACTTTAGCTTTTTTTTTTTTTTTTTTTTTTTTTGAGTTCACAGTAACTCTCTCTTCATATAATGAAGACAACATTTCATCGTGTGTGCGTCATGAGATGTCCACTGTGTTGTGAAGAAGTGAGATGCTAACCATAAATGAAATCAAATCAGGATGATTATCTGCTCACAGTGGCTCCCTTCCTTACAAAAAGCTGAGCTGTGTACAAGCTGTGACACAGTACATTCACGAGCAGCTCTTATAATATACCCATAACAGAGTCTTAAAAGCTAGAAGTTCCCAACTCATATGGTAACCATTAGGACTAAAGGCTGCTGATACAGTATCCTCAGCAGCTCTACTCCTTTTTTTTTTTTTTTACTTCCTCCAGTGGTGACTGGACAAAAACAGTATTGTAGAGTCCACAATGGGTCTCCTCTGCTTGGTACCAAGGGCTCCAAAATATAACAATGACTGATTTAAACATGTGCAGCCCAAATTGTTCATACTTTATCTTTGGTGGACTGTGAAGAAGAAAAGTTGAGAGAGCAGAAGGATAAGCTGAGTCTAGTCCATCAAAGGAAGAAAAGTGACAAATAGAGAGCTTGGTCACAATTAGATGCAATACATCCTTTAAACAGCCTTCATGCTTCTCAATCCATAAAATTATTGTGCAGTTTCATCTCAATAAAATGTAACCTAAAATAATTATATTACTTAGTCACTCCTAGAAGAATACAAAACACGAAAGAGTATAAAATCAGCCTTTTATAACAATTGTTCATAATGTGTTTACCTGGGCTACAGCAGAGATCACAGATGGTAAATCAAACAAAGGCAGTCGCAAAATATTAAATAAAGAAATAGATGTAAAAACCTTAGTGGCTGTTAAAACATTCTCTTTGTCCAGATGAAAGAAGACTCCAAATGTAGCCAATGATACCTTTTAAATAAAATAAAATTTAAAAAAAATTAAAAGAGAAAAAAAATCCAAAAGCAAAATTGCATTATAGCTAAAATTTATACACCGATACTATTTTTGTTTGGTTTTCACAAGTGTAGGATCCCATTTCTGTTCTAGTATAAATGGAGACTTTGCAACTGCTGCAGATGGAAATTATCACATATCTGCAACACTGAGTGCAGAAATACTATAATTTTAGTAAGCAAAACACGTGGCTACTGTGTTTAACCCAACACATGAAACTATATCAAATAACTTAATCATCTCAGGAATTGACTCCTTCATTTTGAAAACACTCAAACATTATGTTACAAGAAAATAACTTTTTTAAAAAAATTTCTTCTTGCTATTCCTGTGATATTGGAGATAAAATATAATTATTTACTGCAGGTATTTTTATTTTGAACATTTGGAATTTTTTTCAAAAATCTAGTCAGTAGTCATCAGATAATAAGCTGGGGTCTCACAGAATGGATACTCAGGTCTGCAAAATTACCCAGAAAACCCTATATTTAAGAATCTGTCCTATGGGTCTCTTCTACCTTCTGTTGAGTTTAGAAGTCTTAAACTAGGAGTCCTAAACTAAACTGATCTTATAGAAGAAGGACTCCTAAGAAAGTCCAAAATAAGAAGTGTGACTCTTCACTGCATTTAATTCAAACTTTGATTTTTCTTGTTCATTGCTTCAAGTATTTCAGTTATTATGAAGATTACAGACTGAAGGATGGCCTTAATCCTCCCCTTCACTATTCCCAAGGAGAATTCCTCTTCACCTCCTACATATCTTGAGTTCAGCACTAGAAGGTATCAGTTTATATAACCGAAGTTAATGGTGGCCATTTATCCCTAACAAAGGTTTCAGTTTGACTGATAGAATAACTTAGGTTGGAAAATACCTTTAAGATCATTGAGTTCAGCCATAAAGGTAACACTGCCAAGTCCATCATCAAACCATGTCATTAAGCACCACATCTACATGCCTTTTAAACACCTTCAGAGATGGTGACTCAACCTCTTCTCTGGGCAACCTGTTTCAATGCCTGATAACCCTTTCCATGAAGAAATTTTTCTTAATATCCAATCTAAACCTCCCGTGGCACAACTTGAGGCCACTTCCTCTCATCCTATCACTTGTTATCTGGGAAAAGAGACCAACACCCTCCACGCTACAACCTCCTTTCAGGTAGTTGTGGACAGCAATAAGGTCTCCCCTCAGCATCCTTTTATCCAGGCTAAACAGCCCCAGTTCTCTCAGCCGTTCCTCAACAGACTTGTGCGCCAGATCCCTCACCAGCCTTGTTGCCCTCCTCTGAACTCTCTCTAGTACCTCAATGTCTTTCTTGTGAGGGGCTCAAAACTGAACACACAATTCGTGGTGGGGCCTCATCAGTACTAAGTACAGGGGGGCAATCACTTCCCTGCTCCTGCTGGTCACAGTATTCCTGATACAAGCCAGGAAGCTGTTGGCCTTCTTGGCCACCTGGCCACACTGCTGGCTCATGTTCAGCCAGCTGCCAATTACCAGTCTCAGGTCCTTTTCTGCCAAGCACCTTTCCAGCCACTCTTCCCCAAGACTGTAGCGCTGCCTGGGGTTGTTGCGACCCAGTGCAGTACCCAGCTGAACCTCATACAATTGGCTTCAGACCATAAATCCAGCTGGTCCTGCCCTCCAGTAGATCAACACTTACATCCAACTTGTTGTCATCTAGAAACCTAGGGAGGGTGCACTCAATCCCCTCATCCAGCTCACCGATAAAGAGATTAAACAGAACTGGCCCCAGTCCTGAGTCCTGGGGAATGTCACTCGTGACTGTCCGCCAACTGGATTTGACTCCATTCACCAAAATACTTTGGGCCTCTCCATCCAGCCAGCTCTTCATCCAGCAAACAGTACGCCTATCCAGGCCATGAACTGTCAGCTTCTCCAGGAGAATGCTGTGGGAAACAGTGTCAAAGGCTTTACTAAAGTTTAGGTACACAACATCCACAGCCTTTCCTTCATCCATTAAGCAGGTCACCTTGTCACAGAAGGAGATCAAGTTGGTTCAAGCAGGACCTGCCTTTCACAAACCTGTGCTGATTGGGCCTGGTTGCCTGTTTGTCCTGTATGCATACTCAAGACGATCTGCTCCATAACCTTCCCTGGCACCAAGGTCAGACTGACAGGCCTGTAATTCCCCAGATCCTGCTTCTGGCCCTTCTTGTACATGGGCATCACATTTGTCAACCTCTAGCCAACTGAGATCTCCCTGGTTAGCCAGGACTGCTGATAAATGATTGAAAGCGGCTTAATGAGTACCTCTGCCAGCTCCCTCAGAACCCTTGAGTGTATCCCATTCAGCTCCATAGACTTGCCTGTCTCTAAGTGGTGTAGCAGGTCGCTAAACAGTTCCCCTTGGATTATTGGGGCTTCTTTTTGTACATTGTCGCTGTCTTCTGGCTCAAGGGGGTGGGTACCTGCAGCACAACTGCTCTTACTATTAAAGACTTAGACAAAGAAGGCATTTATTACCTCAGCCTTTATCACTACATTTCCCTGCATCCAATAAAGGATGGAGATTCTCCTTAGCCCTCCTTTTGTTGCTCACGTATTTATAGAAACAGATTAAGTTCTAGTTGAGCTTTGGCTCTTCTAATTTTCTCCCTGCATGATCTCACAACATCCTTGTAGTCCTCCTGAGCTGCCTGCCCCTTCTTCCAAAGATCATAAACTTTCTTTTTTTACCTGAGTTCCAGACAAAGCTCTCTGTTCAGCCACGTTGGTCTTCTTCCCCACCAGCTCATCTTTTGGCACATGTGGATTCTCTGCTTCTGAGCATTTAAGACATCCTTCTGGAAGAATGTCCAGCCTTCCTAGACTCCTTTGCTCTTCAGGACTGCCTCCCAAGGGACTCTGCCAACCAGTCTCCTAAACAGGTCATAGTCTGCCCTCCAGCAGTCCAAGGTGGCAGTTCTGCTTTTTCCTGACTTCTCCAAGAATTAAAAACTCTATCATTTTATGATCGCTATGCCCAAGATGGCCTCCAAGCATCACATCACCCACAAGTTCTTTTCTGTTTGAAAACAACAGGTCCAGTGGGACACCTTTCCCAGTTGGCTAACCTACCAGCTGTGTCAGGAAGTTATCTTACACACACTCGAGGAACCTCCTACAGTGTTTCTGCTGTATTGGATTTCCAGCAGACATCTGATAAGTTGAAGTCCCCCATGAGAACAATGGCTAGTGATTGTGAGACTTCTCCCAGCTGTTTAAAGAATATTTCATCCGTCCCTTCATCCTAGTTGAGTGGTCTATAACAGACTCTCATCATGGTATCTGTCTTGTTGGCCTTTCCTCTGATCCCATAAACACTTGAGCCTTTCATCACCATCATCAAGCTCTAGACAGTCAAAACACTCTCCAACATACAGGGTTACCCTGCTTCCTCTCATTCCTTGCCTATCGCTTCTGAAGAACAGACAGTCATCCAGTGCAGCACTCCAGTTGCAGGAGTCATCTCACCATGTTTCTGCGATGGCAACTATGTCATAGTTTTCTAGCTGCACAATGTCTTCCAACTCCTGTTTGTTGCACATGCTGTGTGCTGTGTGCACTTCAGCTGGGCCACCTTTTTTGGTGGAGAAGCCCCAGTTCCTGTGCGACTGGTCTCAGGTGCTTCCATGCTTCTAGCCCATGCATCTTTACTGCAGCATGGATCTCCATCCCCTATCTCCACTGAGATGTCAGACCTTGCTAGCACCCCATCCCTCGAGCACTGGCATGCTGAGCCCCAGACTTATCTTTAGTGAGCCTGGTTTTATCCCTTTTCCCTTTCAAATCCAGTTTAAAACTCTTTCAATGAGTCCTGTTAACTCCTGCACAAAGATCCTTTTACCCCTTTGAAAGAGATGTATTCTGCCTGATGCCAGCAGACCTGGTATCCTGTAGAATGACCCATGATCAAAAAAACCTCAAAATTCTTCCAGTGACATCAAGCTCAAAGCCAGGTACTGATATGCTGGATTTTCCTGTATCTTCCCTCATTGTTCCTTGCAACTGGAAGGACAGAGGAGAACACTACTTGTACTCCTGATCCCTCAACCAGTTGACCCAAGACTCTGAAGTCTCCATTTATTTTCCAGTGGACTTTAACAGTGGGATTTAAAGATCCAAAGATCTGAATAAATCTTAATAGATTTCCACCAAAACAAGGCTATGATGAATTTGTGGGTTTTGGGGGTTTTTTTTGGCTTGTCTCTGTGGTTGTTTTTGTTTGTTTGTTTGTTGGGTTGGGTTTGTTGGTTTTGTTTTGCTTTGGTTTTGTAGGTTTTTTTGGTTGGTTGGTTGGTTGTGGTTTTTTGTTTGTTTTCTTTGGTTTTGTTTGGGTTTTGGTTTTCACATATATAGAGGTTTAGTGTTTGAGAAGGGATAGCTAAAATTTACAGATCAAAAATGTATTCCCTTAAAACTTTAAAAAGGAAGAGTATCATGAAGGTAGTTGATTACTATGCAAAAGATACAGCATGGCTAAAGCAGTGAAATGAGATTTAGGAGCTTTGGATTTGGTTTCTGACTTCCTAATAGAGGTCTTTAAAAGCTTTGTCAGGCCATAATCTCTCCCATTCTTCTCCAGTCATATACATACTATTAGAACCTGAAAATTCAAATATATTGTGTTGATAAATTTAATACTTTGAGATGCTGCCAGGCAATATTTGCAAGCCATTCAGCTACTAAAGCAACAGAGATAATGAGAAACAGTCCTGCATTAATTAATATTTTTATGAAACAAACCATAAAAGGAATACACGTCAATGTTAGCATGGAGTAAGTCGTCAGATACCCAGATGACTTCAAAACATCCACTTCACATTCTCTAATGCTCATAACCTTCCTCTGATATGCAGGTTCCCATGCATAAAGTTTGAGGATCTAGGCAATCAAACAAACATATTTTAATAAAATAAAATACAGTGACCATGCTTCAGAAAATAAGCTTATACTCCAAATGTCATTTTCAAGTATTTAGCAATGCCAAACTATAAAAATCTGAATGTTTTACAAACAAAAGCAAGACCTGAGATAAATGTAACTTAGGTTGTTCTTATGGAAGATACACTCTAGTTACTCTTATTTCTTCTGATTTCAGCTTGTCCCCTTTGTGTCATAAATGATGAGCCGATTCATTTCAAAACAGGACAAATAACATAAAAATGAGACAACTTTTTTAAAAGTGCTTTTCTTCTACACTAAAATTTCACTCTGCTTAAGCTTTTCAAATATCTATTAACATACTTTCCACTCTCATTAAAAATGTGACAGTAAAATTCACAGAATCACAGAATGGTTGGGGTTGGAAGGGACCTCTGGAGATCTAATCCAACCCACCTGCTAAAGCAGGTTCACCCAAAGCAGATTGCACAGGAATGTGTCCAGGCAGGTTTTCAATGTCTCCAGAGAAGGAAACTCCACAACCTCCCTGGGCAGCCGGTTCCAGTGCTCTGGCACCCTCAAAGTAAAGAAGATTGTCCTCAGATTCAGATGGAAATCCCTGTGTTTCAGGCTGTGCCTGTTGCCCCTCATCCTATTGTTGGGCACCACCTAAAGGAGTCTGGTCCCATCCTCTTGACATCCACCCTTGGGATATTTATAAACATTGATAAGATCCTCTCTCAGCCTTCTGTTCTCCAGGCTGAACAGACCCAGCCCTCTCAGTCTCTGCTCATAAGAAAGATGCTCTAGGCCCCTGATCATCTTCGTAGTTAGACCCCCTCCAGTAATTCGTTTTCTTTCTTAAACTGGGGAGCCCAGAACTGGATGCAATACTCTAGATGTGGCCTCATGAGGGCAGATGCATTAATGCATCATGGATAGGAAGCTTTTCAAACCAAGTTATGCTAGTAAATATTTTCCAAAACCACTTCAAATATATTATGTTAAAACACATTTTCTCCCCAAACTTCTATCATTATCAGCTGAAATGTTATTCACAAAACCTTTGTTTTTTAAATAACTTACTTTCTATCTTTACAATCTAACAAAAACCAAAAACGAAACAAAAACCTTATTAGTTGTGCCATTACCTTTATTCCATGTAGCATTTCACTTAGTAGCTTGACTCGTTGATCTGAATACCTCATTTGGCTTTTCTGGGTAAAAGACAGCAATTTTTTTCAATATTCAATAAGCAAAACTTTTGGAAAGTAAAATACACAGTGTACTGTAAACAATAAACAACTTTTATGCTTTTTTTACCTTGCTGAAAAACACACTAGCACTGCAGTTATACCACTTTCAGATGTATACATAAGAAAATAAATTCACTACGCTAAAAGATTAAATACATTAAAATTGAATTTTTCCCCTAAAATATCCTAAAGAGTATACTTCAATTTTTGTTCATTTTTCTGCACACTGAATTAAGATCTTAACAGGCTCCAGTTTTCAGGGTGTTCAGCTGTCATAATATGGTTTTAATCTTCAAAATCACTAAGCAGGTGAATAGAGACTCAATAACAATATCATATAATACTATATATATGCACATAATTGAATATATACTTAATACTAAATGGATATAAAACACTATATACATGTATATATACAAGAGTCAGGAAGAAATTTTCCTCTGTTAGTGGTTAATACATTGTTACTGAAAGAACCAATTGAAGAAACACAGAAATTTTTCTCAATCATACACTATACTGAGGCTGTTCTGCATCTCACATTTCAAAGACAGTAATTAACAGCCTCTTTAATGTTTTGAGTCTTATTCATACACAATAATTTCCAAACTTTTAGACAGAATTATTTTATTGTCCTTTGTATTTCTTCTCTGTCTTTCATATCACAGTAGGGACCTAAGTGCCTATGCAGATGCTGCACCTCACCTGCAAAAGAGGTGAGAGGATATTTGAGGTTTTTTCCAATGTTTCTAAACTGTCACGGCCTTACAAAGGAATTCACAGAGTCCCAAAGTCTTCACTGCATGTGGCACCATTAAGGCAGAATCAGACAGAGAGAAATAATTCCCTTGATAGCAATGCAAAACTTAAGGCTGTAGTATTTTTTTCAGTGTAGCTCACAGAAATTGTCATAGTAACAGACAATACAGTGCCAAAAGAACTGTAGCATCAGAGAAGCAGAAAAGAAGTCAGAACACATGCAGTACTTCTATTGGAATTCCAATTGTCTCAAGAGAATGTGCTAAATTTGAGTAAGCAGCTTAACCTGAACAATAATAGTGAAAGAAAGCCATAATCCTATAAAATCCCTTATTTAATGGCATTAACTCACACGATATATAAAAACAGAGCCATTTTCTAAATTCATCATACAGTAATTTTACTAATGTAAAGGTATTGTTTGAGTATAATGAAAATATAGATATCCAACCTAAATACTAGGTTAGGTAAAAAACATATGGCTTTCTTACTGCAGTTATGTTTTTTCTCCATCAATGACAAACAGCTGTGGTTTGGTGTTGTTCATGTGGTTTGGGTTTAATTTAGATGTACCAATAGTATTCTTATACGTGCAAAATTGACCCCCCAATCTTCATTCCTGTATTATGACAACTTAATCTATTCTTACAATGCTTATTTAAATATCTCACCTTCAGTCTTTTTTCTTTGGTTGCAATGAGTACATTTATAGGTATAATCAAAAGAAGCACCACAACACCTGCTAGGACTGAGAGGCCAACTTCTTGCCAGAGAAAGATGACAGCCATGACAATCTGAAATGGTGCTGACCACAGCAGGTTGATGTTTACAGTTAGGTCCATGAGTTGCTGAGCATCTGCTGACATCAGGTTCACAATTTCCCCAGTTGTATAGTTTCGTCGTGAGGAGTTTGCTAAGGTTAAGGCCTGCAACCACAAAATACAGATGTCATAAATCAACAATTTTTCCGGGTTTAGCTGCCCAGCAGAAGATAAAAGGATGATTATAGAGGAAAGCTGAAACTGACTTGCAACACTCTATACTAAGTAACAGGACAACATGGTGCAAAGAGGGTTCAGAAAGCCTCAGCCGTGGTCTAGCTTAGAACCTCCCTATGCAGGAACCAGCAGCAACCAGCTTCACAGCAAACACACATATAATCTCACTGTGGCAGGCGGATACCACAAGTCCCAGGTGTCTCTGGATTGACACCCAAACACACACCCAAACAGACGCACACAGACACACTCTCTCTCTGTGTTAGTGCCTCATATTTATCCACTGTGTCACCTGCAGCTCCTGCATGTACCAAGACAGAGCTGCAGCAACTTGCTCCACCATCCATCCAACGTACAAAGTGCAGCCTGACCCAGCACTCACTATTCGAGTCCACCCAGAGAGAGGAAGATGTTGCATTTCTACCCTGTCTCTTTGCCTCGTAGCTGTGAAAACCCGCCAGAAGATGTGCCCACCCTAACTGGAGCCTCTGTTCCTCTGTTCATGACCTGACATACTGACACACCTTGCTATGCAACTTGAGAGAATGAATTCCTTTATTTTTGCAACCTGCAAGCAAAATTTTGTGTACTGGTTCTGAAAATACCTGAGAACTCAATGTCAAGAGATTGATGTGACTCTCTTGAGAAAAGAGACTGTATTTTAAATTAACAAAGACAGTAATTTATTTCAGATTTGGATTATTTTGTAGCTTCCTTAACTTGTTCAATAGTTAAATACTGCAGTAAAAAGACCAATGTGTCATGTTCATAACAAAGTACACTAAAGGTTTACTGAAGGCTGGCTTAGAAACAGGCTTAATCTCATTTGCTACATATTAACAGTATAATAAACATTCTTACATTTTGCAGGTCAGAAAGCTACTTCTATGTCTACTATATTAGCACCTGCATTTCTCGTAGTTAATCATGCTGCCACTTCAACAGATCTTATTAAAGGCAGGATAAGATATAGATAGATTTCCACAGTAGTTAGGCATCTTTTAATCATCTGAAACACACCAAACCTAGTGGGTATTCAACTCAACAGAAAATCCATTTCACTAAAATCAGGAGGGAAATTTCAACCTCCAAAGGAGACAATGTGGCAAACTTCAGCTTGTCATATTCACTACTACTATACAGTACAAACAGCAATCAAATGTACCCTTACTTTTTATCAGACATCCAACCTAAAATGTTTTCCCAGTTCATTCAGTAAATTTGGGAAATTAACCCATACTCAAAATAGAAAGAGTTCAGTTTCCACATATATTTCCAATATTACGTGTGTACAGGTGGCTGACAAAAGTATTTAATTTCAAGATTAGAGTCTTATAATAGAAATGCTGCTGACATTCCAAATTATTATAAATAAACAACCATCAAAATATAAAGTCAATCTGTTAGCCTGTCACCAGTGTATAGCATCCTAGGTTTTGATCATGCTGGTAAGCATGCTGTCTTTTAATACTGTGTTTATTTCAGTTTTTGTTTTGAAATAAAAGTAGAATAATACATTATTACCTTTTTGTATATCAGGCCAACAACTGCAGTCTTGATTTTGACTGCAGCAAGCATGTTGTTACGCTGGTATAACTGATGGAGAAGAGTTTGTGAGACAGCTACAAAAAACAGGGCAAAAGCATAGCCATATCCACTCCCATAAGGACTGGGATGATTTTCATTGACCATAATAATTGCTCTGAAAATGAAGGAAAAGAAATCTTAAATTCTGTGCAATAAGTCAACAACCAATAATAAAAAGTTCAATTAATTGATATGCTGGCGACTTGTTTAATTAAGTCAATTTTGGATCCAGATGTGGTAGAAGGTTACAAAGAAATGTGATGTTAAAAATAGCGCAAGTCTGATCTGTGTTTTCGAACTTGTTAGCTTAGAAACAATTCTCAAATACTATTCTATACATCAATGTGCTATTGCTGGCGTCACTGACAAGGGAGTACAAACGAAGAATGGCATGAAAAAAATATATATATCTACATATATATATTTGTACTTAGAAAGGTTTCAACTACCAACCATGAAAGTGAGAGAGAAAACAAATCTAGAGGAATATTCTTATTTTTGTGTTAGTAAAAAGTTCTCTTAAATAACCAACCATAATGTCTTCACACAGATTTTACAGTTAACAATTTTGTTCAGGATTACAGTGATTCAGGGTACAGATTGGGGGTTAACAATAATTCTGTTCATTAAATCTTTTATTTCTAAACACATAGGTATTTGATAAAATCTGAATACTTCTGTGGTAAGCACAATTTCTAAAAACCACTTCCACCAACCTCATGGTACCAACAACATGATAACAACAGAGTCATTGCAGTTTTCCATTAAATGCTGAAGCTGCAGATATTATTTTACATGTAGGTGTTTGTTTTGTTTTGTTTTTTAAATAGGGATGCAAAAATATTGTCAAAAAATAGGGGAAGTTAAATATCTTGGTACTTCGTTTTTCTTAACATTGTGGAATTGAACTTCTACTGATTTTTTTACAGGTCTTTGGCTAAGAAATTCCTGATGTCTTTGAGCTTTCCCTGATTAGATCATCTTCAGATAATCACTGGAGCAGGGTGGGGAGAACAAATAAAATCTTTACACATCTAAGCTGTTGCTTAGTTTGGTTTTGATATTGATAACCTTTTAGCTTTATTATTACTTTCTGAACAAAAAGTGAAACACATTAAAAACTTACTTCATTATTTGTGGACTCATGAAAGCCAGAATGTTAGCTGTAGCTTTCAGAAATGCAACTTTAATCAACAAAAACTTGAATGTTTGCCATAATGACAAAACCAAAGATGGTCCATGGAAACTTGTTTTCTTAAATAGCACTCTTTGGATGTAAGAAGGCTGCAAGATTACAAAAATATGTATAGAATTGAGATAATTTTTTATAATTTAACTTCATCCACATTTACAAATAGAAAACATGTAATACTAGACTGTCCATCTAAAGTCATCACTGTACTTACAATTTCTGTAGTAAGAAGAAAAGCTTTGGAGTAAGAAACAAACTCTGGCTTTATTTTTCCTGGCTAGCAGTCTTTCCAGAAAGGATAAATACAATTTCTATGGTTGACCCAATCATCCACTATTATAATCAGAAAATAATTGAATCCTCAAATCAATCACAGGTCAAATAAACTGTATAAGTAAAATAGAGGTACGCTTCAACATAAATACATTTTCATTTATAGCAGACTTACAGCCATTTTATATTTAAGGTTGAATAACTCTTCTATTCTTTCAGAATATTTTCAGTTGTCAAGGAACTATTTTTTTTCAGTTTGAATTTAGCTCAAACAAGTGCAATTATTCTTACAAAGGCTCAAACAAAAGAAAAAAAAAAAGAGCCCTCTTAATCATGACAGTGAGGAAGGATGGGATATTTTTTACAGATTACTTGAATGATAAAAACAGTATCTGAATTCAAAATTATGCTTACTGAAAAATACTTTTTTAATGCCTTGATAGAAAGGGTTTTGGTGTATATACCATCAGTGGAAGAAAGGGTAAATCTACAAATAGGTAAGAAAAATACTGAAGAGATGCAGTAAGGTCAGACTCTGCAGGAGCCCTCTTCTCAGTAAGCCAACAAAAACCAAAAGCTACACTCTTACTGGACTTACAGGTCAGGTCCTCTCTCCTGTGAACTTCCTAACACTACAAGAACTCCTACTGCACTTTAACTGCAACAGCAAAATAATAACTGTGACTGAAACTGTCAAGGATTTACATGAAAGTCATATAGCATAACTCAAGCAAAAAAAAAAAAACCCAAATATCTGTAAAACTCAATATTGTTAAAATTAAAGAAAACTGAAGCCTGTTTTCGTGTTCTGTAAACCAGGGTGTCTACTGATAAGCATGCTGATAATAGATTATCTACCTAAAATACAGATGCAAAGATAAGACACAGGGAAACAGACAAGTTATTAGTTGGACACTTTTCACAAAGATGACAATTAACCACCAAAGTCCCAGTCACTCTACATTCTGTGTCACTTGAAGTGTTTAAATGTAACTAGATGTCTTTTTCAGAGGTAAGTTTGAAATTAAACAATTTAGAAAAAATCTTATAGCCATACTTGAGATCACCAGCCGCAACACTGAGTGGCCTTTGTCATCTACAAAGCATAGGCTGTTGAATAAACAAGATTTTAGAAATCTTCTCCAGCTTCTAGACTCCTTAAATTAAGGAAAGGATATTGCCTCATCAAAATTATAGCTACCATTAATCCTGTGGTAGACTTGTGCATTTCTTTTCTCCATTGCTTTTCAAAGTTAGGACACACAGTGTATGGTGAATCACTTTCATTCAGTTCAAACAGGTCATCTCTCTCCAACGGCTTCTTGTAGCCTACAGATATTAGTCTGAAAGAAAGCAATGAATGCAGACAGCATGAAATACAGCAGACAAAACAAGGAGAACTAACTCAAAAAGTTAACAATATAATTTAATGGATACACATAAACTCTATAATCAAAATAATATATGTAATCCTATAAAGGCTCCAGACTAAAGAGCGGAACACAGTCACCTTAAATACGCTGAAATTCACCTGAAGAAGAGCCCAAGCAGATCGCTACATCCCAACAGCAATTTCTGAGGAACCTTTGTACCTCAGAATCTGTCTACATTTCTCATCCCATATTTCCTTATAGGAAAATATACTGTGTCATAAACGAACATGTAGCATCACTACCCACTTACTATTGTGATCTAGAATGAAATACGTTTTCTATCACAAGACTCTGCTATCCCAGAATCATTTTGGTTGGAAAAGACCCTTAAAATCATCGAGTCCAACCACTAACCTAATGCTACCAAGTCTACCTCTAAACCACGTCCCTAAGTGCCACATCTAGTGTCTTTTAAAGACCTCCAGGGATGGAGACTCATTATGCTGGGGCTCATCTTTAACCATGGTAACAACATTAAACCACTGAGTTTCAGCACAAGTACAATGGAAGTTTCCTTACAACAGATCTTCAGCTGTTAAAAATTTGTTTTAACAAGTGCTTTTACCCACCTAAGTGTTAACAAAAACTGAAACTGGTCTTAAAAATGGCAAAATAGGGCTGATGAATACACTGAATCTAAAGAAACCCTTAAGAAAAACAGATTATTTGGAATTTTCTGATGAGCATGTCAGATTTATGACAACTCAAAAAACATGTCCCACACCATTTCTGAGGCGAGGAAAATGCAAAAGGATTAACGCTGACAATGTTCTCTAACATCTAGGAATCAACAAGAGGCACAGGCAGAGCATGTGTCCTCTCAGTGGCAGCTCTCACACCTTCTAGCTGGTGGGGATTTCCTTCCCTGAGGGCTGCAACATCAGCACAGTGTCCATCATTTCCAGCGTGCACGTCCAGTGTCTCACTCCTGTGCCAGTGAGTGCCAGCACTGGGCTTTGGGCCAACATGTGTGCCGTGGTGCTGAGCACAGGCCAGAAGATACGACTCTAAAACACTTTCTCGGGGCTTGTAAAATTCTGGTGGGGGTGGACCTCACTATCCCCAAAGGCTACACAAACATCTACTGAAGCTGTAACGTTGACACAAAGTGAAACTTGCCTTACGCTTGATAAATTAAAGCAAAAATAATACAGCTTCTCACGAAGAGTGCCAGCTTTTGAGATGGATAAGGAAAGCAGATCAATTGGTACTTGAGTGGGAACTGTTGTTTAAGAATCCTGTATAACTCATTTCAATGCTAAAACTCACTGCTGCCAGAGGATAAACAGATCTAACACATGCCCCCACACCATAATCTCCAGATTTCCTGAATTCCAAAGAAATTATTATTAGATATTATTACATACATATCTATATTATTATAACATTATGGGTTTATTATGTAACAACTAATTGAGAGTTATTCATTTAGATTGCAAGCACTTAAGGCGAGTATATAATAGCCATAATTCATTGTGTTTGCTGGTGATGAGAAAGGGGAACATATCTAACATTGACAATACTTGTTTAATTGCATCCAGTTATTTCATAGCTAAATAAGCTCTCACTGAATAGAACTGTCTGGTTTTTGTTTTGTTGGGTCTTGTATTGTTTTGTTTGTTTGTGGGGTTTTTGTTTGTTCATTGTTTTGTTTTGGGTTTTTGTTTGTTTGTTTTCCTATCTTCTGTTAAACACTGCGAAATTGGTTAAAAATAAAAAAGATAGTCTAGCTTCAACATTTAGGTGAATGCTGTGATTTGATGAACACATAAACATCATACAGAAGTACTACGCTTAGTACACTGTATAACTTTCTAGAAAAACTGAAAATGAGTATTTATGGTGTAGAATGTAAAGACTGGTAAAAAACAAAGCTACTTTGAAACTGATGGTGAACTCCTAACTTCAATAGAGCCAGAGTTTAACTGAATACTTTGAATCCTTGAAACAACCTGATTGTTTTGTCTCAGCTTATTAATAATAAATATCATTTTCAGTTTTTCCTTCCTTAAAATTAATAATACTGAATAACACAAAAAACAGTTATAATACTCCTAAAATGTTTTCTCTCACTTTTAGGATTTTGAAGTGTATATGTATGACTCAAATGATTTTAAAGAAAAAAAAATAAAAATGTTAAAAATTACTAACAGTCACAAGACATAATGCATGAAATTGTTAGATAAAACATCCAAAATATTAAGTGACAGGAAGCTGTCTGACTTGATATAGTTGAGCTTTCAGTTCCTGTTTTTCAAGTGGACAGTCTCCCAAGAAATGAAGGGACTTTATTGGTGTTTATGAGCAAGTGATTTACAGTAATAACATGTGGCCTGCCATAAAAAGTGAAGGAAAAGGAGCATGAAATCAGCTACTTAGAAAATACCTTAAATGTACTACTGAATATTTTTTCCTGGAGATATAGCAAATTGTTGTATCACCATATGGAGTATAAAGGAAACCAGTCTATCGCTAAATTTCACACAGATAATACATAAAAAAGGATAGCTTAATTTGGCCTTTTATGTCCTGTTGTCTAAAAATATTGGCTATTGTGACAAGAATGTTGTGCTTAGTTGTCAAAATATTAATGTTTTAAATAGTGCCACAAGATAAGGTATAAATGACTGTTACTATGTATAAACAATACTTTTTGTATAAACAAACGAAATATTTGAATATGAACTCTAAAAATCATAAGCTTTGATTTTTGTACAAAACAACAATCTCAGGTTCGAGGCAGAATGATTGTGTGGAATGTAAATGCCTGCTCTGTAATTCTGAGAGCATCAATGAACATCAATAAGCAAACTATTAAATTCTCACCTGCTAAACCAGGAATATGTTAATTTACTGAAGAAAAAAACATTTTCTTCAGGGCTACGTTTCTGTTTAATAAAGAAAAAAAGGAAAAAGTATTAATGTTACTTGAAAGACTGAAGAAAAAAGTTGTTTGCTTTTTTTTTTTCTTTTACTAAACATGTAGTTTTCAGGAGCTATTTAATTTGGAGCTATAATAGCTTTTATACCTACAGTTCTTTCTATTGTCTTCTCTCAGGAACACACTCTAACACAAGGTACAAGTAATGAAAGAGATCTACAATCTCATGACTTACTAGAACAACTTAACTCACTGTAAGAGCATATTAACGACCATCTCAGCTTGATTTTACACTGTTTACACATAGCCTAGAGTATGATCACACCAACAGTAAAGCACGTGACTTGGAGTCTATGATCCTCATGGCTCCCTTCCAACTTGAGATATTCTCTGATTCTATGATTCTGTGTCCAATACATGCAAACCTTTCTTAAATCTTTGTTGGTTAAAATCTTGACTTTTTTTTTTTTTCTTATTTGAAAACTTAGCTATCGGAAGTTATCAACTTCAAATACCTAAAGAATGGCAAACTTCTTTCAGACATTAAGAGATTAGGTACTACTATCATATACTGTACCTATAAAGGAGGAGAAGGATATGAGGTTTGTGAACTGCTGCCAATTTCCTAAGTCATTGGAGATAAGCGCAACAGAGGCAAACAGATATGAACTCTCCCATACTTCTTGAGGGATGTGTATCCACACCCAAGAACGATTTCAGCACACCTAGACAGGAAATTCTGTCCCTTAGTAAGTACTGGCTTAAATTGATTTCTAACATAAAGATGCAGTTACAGATCTTTTCAGCAGGTGGTGTAAAAAACCCACCTATATAAAAAATGTACATTGAGGGAGTTCTGAGATTCTGTATGTTTTCCGCAATTTTTCTTGTACTTCCAATGAAAAGCAAATTATTAAATGATCAGCCAGGAAACAAATAAACAAGTAGGTATGCCCTCCTTCTCTAACAAAGATATCTTCTTGTGCCTCTGCTTGCTCTTCCCTATCAGATATAAATATTCACCATGCTCCATTGTGATTTCTGAATTTTACATCCGAACAGCATCGTTTGTCTAACTATCCATTTTACTACTGAAGAATACAGCCGAAGTCATGGACACAAACACTCCTTGCTCAAATCTTATTCCTACTCGTGCCACAGCTCCTATTCCCTTCATTATTGTAAGAAATACTGGAACGAAACTCTGGTCTAAAGATTTATTCCCTCCTTCGAAATTCAAAGGATACATCCCAGTCGCCATTAGCAGCAATTTTTTTTTTTGACGCAGCTCTATCATGAAACCTACGTGAAACCCCACTAAAGCGGCCACCGCCAGTGTCCCCGGGAGGAAGCCGGCGGCTGGCTCTCTCCCCGGGCAGCAGGCAGGCTTCCAGGGGGGGAGGTCGCCCACCCTCCTCCCCGCTCGCCCCCTCCGCTCTCTGTCACCTTCTTGCCGCTGGCACTCAGGCGCTCGTAGCAGCCGCTCTGCCTCCGAGGGGAACCGGCCATGGCTCCCGCCCACAAGCAGATGCTGCCACCCCCGGGCAGCCGGCGGCGGAAGAAGGAGCAGGGAGGCGGCCGGCGGGGGAGGCGCGGTGAGGGCGGCTGCCGCGGCCTTTCCCCGCAACTTAGATACAGCGGGAACTGTAGCTTCCCGGTCCCACGGGGCCCGGAGGAGGAGGGCAACCCATAGCTCTGCAGCCACGGTCGAGCCCTACGCTTTAGTGCATTTAAGGCATTTTGTGCCCTAAAACGCGACCTGCAGCTGCCGAGGGAAGGGTGTGCCTGTGATTTTTGTCTCGTTGGTGTTATTTGGTGTGTTGTGCCAGTGAGCGAAGTGAACTGGAGAGGGAACTGTATGCTGTGGTATAGGCAAATGGGTGGTATGAAAACAAATGCCCTCTTGTTGACCAAAGGACTCCAGCTGGGACTGGCAGGTGAAACTTGGGCCTTTCTGTAGAACCAGCACTGGGAGCTCTGGCAGATTGTGGATCAGATCAGCACGTTTTGACCTTTGTTACTTCCTAATACTTTATAGTTTTCCTTTTTGGAGGCTTCATACAAATTGTTCACTAGTATTTAAGTTTAGGTAGGAAAGAAGCTGTAATAGTGATTTCCATTGCTGTATTTTTTTTCCTGAACATACAGTTTTTCCAAAAGTTAATAAAAATCAGTATTTGTTTCAGTCTATAATTAATATGGCACCTCCCCTTTGACTCTTGTTACTTACCACCCTAAATGAGAATGCATTACTGAGTGCAACAATACTGATTTGTCAAAAGTTTGGGAGGTTGTAATGGAAATAACCATACACCACATTCCATATAATAAAATACAGAGAAACAAGTCTAAACACAAGACCTATGTGACAGTAGGGGAAGCAAGGCCTTGTGGCCAGCCAGTAGTATGGGAAGTGAAAGACCAGGACAAATTAAAAATAATTTAGAATCAGAACTAACATAGAAAACATTAATTTCATAAAGAATTATAAAAGCTACTGAAACAGATGGGGCTTTACAAAAGGGCAAGGCCAAACTCAAGTGATATTTTTGTTGTTGTTTCCAGTATTTCATTTCTCAAACATGGTGACAATGTAATTAAAATATCATTGGGGCCCTTACTAAAGTGATGTCTTAAGTTAACAGATATACAAAAGAAATTTAGTTATGGCTAAAGTAATTTTAGCACATTCCCACATGCCCAGCTTTTCTTCTTCTAACACACTGATGAGTTTTCAGTAAGTGGATAGTGATAGGTGTTAAAATCCATACCTCTCTCAGGAAGCAAAAAAGAAAAATGAAAACAAAATAAAGATGGGAAGAGAGAAGGTAAGAAAAATTATTTCCTTTGATTATTTTTTTTTTATCAGCTATATGCAACATGATCCTCCTTGACATTCCTTTTGTATAGTACAGCTGCACAGAACATATTATCTATCCACTAGGGAAGCCTGATAAGGACACATTAGCATAGATCTGACTAGGCTTCTCTTTCTGTAGGCTGACTGGTTTGGGCATCCATCTGTTTTCTTGTTTGTCTGATGAACTTCACTGCTAACTTAAGCTATTGTTAGTTAACATATTCTTCCTCTACTTGATTTATATTTAAATGTTTTTAATGTAGGAAACAGGGTAAAAGAATACAGTGTATTTTAATTGTTAACTTTTTCTATTATTGTGGCAACTTTCGTGATCAGTGACTTCTTGGTATAATGTCAGCATATAATGTCAGCACTATCTCCCAAGAGAAGTTAGATTACATCTACATAGCTTAGTCCTAAAGCTACTGGGGGAAAGGGGGCAGTTAAAGAGCCAAGTGTTTGTGTGGAAGGCTAGAGGGAAAAAGGGAAAGGGACTGGGCAGACTTGGCAAGTTTCTTAAAAGATAAGGCATAAATCATATTTAAGGCACAAACCTTTGTTATATAAGTGTTTTCTATAGAAGGTTGAATTAAGTTGCTAGTGACACTGCAAGAGTGCCATACTGTGGCGTTATAGGAATGTCTCTTAGGCTCAAGAAGTAATCCTTTTGGGAAGTAAAAAACTGTGTCTTGATAAAGTGATTGTATTAGCTGTGATTTATCTTATCAGACAAAATAGAAATCACTGCAAGCTAAACGTTCTTCCATTTCTATAACTTATTTGGGCTTGTAAAACACACTGCCTTTAAACCAGTAAACTTGGATATTCTTTCTCAATATTCGTGTAAGGATGAAAAGTATTCCCTTCAAGCAACCCAATCTTATAACCGAGAAAACTGAGTTTGATAAAACAAAAATCCATTTTTACTGTCAGGTTTGCTTTGAAGCCTACACCTAGTCTGGAGACTTATATTTAAGTAGTATTAAATAGCTTAAAACTAAGTTTTTTGCTTTCTCATATAATAGGATCTTAAAAGTGTTCCACCTGTGCTTGGTATTGTATAAGACAATACCTCTGTATCTGTCTATAGGTTGTTTGTGCCAGTTGTGAAAGACAGACAGGTCATTTCACTATCTTGATTTATCACAATATGAGATTTATTTTTTTGATGAGTTTATTGTTCCTCTGCTAAACAAGGGAAAAACTCTTCTTCTTAAGAGGTAGTACTAACTCCACTGACTCATGTTTTTGTGCTATCAGATATTAATTTTTTCAACCATTTGTTACAATGAACATTTAGACTCTCAAATAAGCAAATAAAACACCAGAGAGTAACTTGAAAGATGCATATATATGCATGTAGTTCTAGTCAGTACATACTGCAGCCATAAAGTACATACATTCAGGTATTCATAGATTTGGAAGTCTCAGGTGCAAACGTCCATATTTTACCTCAAATTTACTACTGGAAAAAAACAGTTCCAATAACCAGACAAGGTGATCCTAATTGAAAGTAACAACAGAGCTAAATCAGAAAAAAGTTATAGTTGTTGATACTTCAGTGACAAGCACACCTCTGATGTGACACTTAGAATTTCTAGCCCACTTCAGTTCTTCAATGACTCCATAAAATTCTTACACCATTCATAAAAATACCTTACATAAGTGATGGAAGTGATATATAGGCTTAATGAGTGGCTGAAATTATGTGTTTTCATAAAGTCTCCATGTTGGTGAAATAATAGCCTTCCATGATTCTTAGAGGTGTGGAACCAACTCTTTTTTTTTTCCTTTATTAGCAAAACTTTATCTTCTTAAATGTGTTCTGTACCTTAAATAGTACTTTCCTCTTTAAATAGGTTGAGATTAAATAAAGTATCAGTACACTTTATGTATATTTCAAAAATAATGTGAATCTTGAACATTCCTTTTTAATAAAGTGCAAAGATGAAAGATTGAATTTCTCCCAAATAAAAATATCAAATATAATTTAAAATTAAAAAAAAAAAAAAAAACAAAACAAAAACCACCACGATGAATACAGTTATCCAGTATTAATGTGTTTTTTTCTTGGCTTTGTGCTTCTTGTATTTTTGGTCACGTTCTCTTTGTCTCATTTTGTCATCCTCAATACTAGTGTCACTGTCACAGCTTTGCTGTTCTCTCTTTCTTTTAGAGGTGCTTTCATCCTCCTGGTGCACTTCACAGTCACTTGAATGTGGCAGGGCCAATTCAAAAGTACTCTGTGCAGACTTAAAATTTGCAGCTTGATTCTGATAAGGAGAAAAGGATAAATTTGAAGGCAGTGGCGGAGTCATCTGATAGTAAGGAAATTGTTGACCCATTGGACTCTGCACCGTGTACTGCTGTGCTAAAAAATAGTTCATCTAGAGAAACAGAAACTTGAGTTGTTAACATTGTAAAGAGGAATTCTGAAGAGTTTAATTTTGCATGCATTACAGCTTCTACAATGAAAATACTGATAAGTTAAAAAATAACAACATATAACATTTGAGAATAAAGATTCTGTATTTTATTATATCAACTAGTATGGTTGGAAAAGGTAGACAGTCTTTCATAGCAACGTTGGAACAGAGACGTAATCTGATTTAAGATTAAACTGCCAGTTAGTCTTTGTGTAAGGTAATCAAACATGGCATTCCTTTCATGTCTTCATCTATGTATGTTATAAACATTTGTAACTGTCATGCCTATTGTTAATGTAAAGACATGCACATATGCCATTTTTTTTTAACCTGGTTTAACTAATTTTAAAGTTAATGTGGAACACAGTGTTCCAACAAGGTACAGCGAACTCCTAGATCAAAGCACTTGGAATGATGCAGGAAGTGCCCAGCCCCTTGCTACAGCCCATGTAGTATCCCAAGAGTCCCTCTCATACAAAATGCAGAGCCCAAATACAGAAATAGAATTACAAAGGTCAGAAAAGAGCGGCCTTCTACTGACTGGCAGTAACTGGAAAAATTATGGGTAGCATGTCTGAGTCTGTTATATGTACAGACAGACTTGAAGTGAGTAACCTGCCTGGCTCATGCAAATAATAGTGAGGTAGATGTGTGAAGGGGGTACATGTGAGGAACTCACTTCCTGCTGAAGCTGCAACAAACTATCATTGGAGAAATACTGAAATATCATCCCTCCCAGTAAGCAGAAAATGGGATGCTGTTGGTCATATGTGCTGGTCTGCTGAGTTTGCTCTCAGTGTTTATGTACAGCATTGCAACTAGGAGTGAGTTCACTGGTGAGCAGAATGGGGGAGATGGTACACTCCCAAGCCTTACCAACCAGAGTGGAGGGGATGGAAAAATTTGTGCAAGCACCAGCTCTTCTGAAGGCACAGCCTGGTAAGAGGGGAGGCAATCTGCCACCACAGTTGTGTAAGGAGGAACAGACTCTCTCCATTTTGCTGCTCAGATTGGAACTAGCAAGAGTAATCTAGCCAGATTTCATCCTTGCTACAGTTACCAAGAGCCTGCCATCCGCTAGTCAGAGCTGGTACCTCACACTAAATGCTGGGTTTCTTCAGTCCTACAGATCCATACTCATCAGATTCAGAAGCTCCATGATGTGTTTGGTGAGTAGGGTTTGGCCCACAGGCTGCCATGTGAAGAGACCAGATCACTTCCCTTATGGCCTATCTCAAGACTAAAGAGATTAGGACAAGAAGAATGGCTCTGTGTGCCAGGGTCTGTGAGAGGGGAAGTGGCACATGGGTTCTGTCTACTGCTGTGAAAGTAAATCGTGAATGTGAGAACTGCAGGGACATGAAAAACTTCAGGCCAGAAACCCTCAAAGTGTTGTTGCCCTAACTTGCGCAGTGGCAATTTGTTGGGGGAGTTTTAGGACATTTGAAAGCTCTACTGGGCATTTCTGAATTGAGTAGAAGAGATAAGAGGTTCCTTGAATTAATTAGCCATATATGAAGAAGCTATTGCTTGCATGATTGTAATTTTACTAGGTTAGGTTGTCTCACAAAGGGGACTTGTTTTGGAACACGGTACAGGAAAGCACTCTGTCTGTAGACTGATATTTTTAGCCTCCCTAAGCTATATACTTTTAAGACATTCTTGCACAAATAAAACAGTTTGGTTTAGTAGATCCCCTATTGTACCCTTTAGCGCTAAAATAACACACCTAACACAGTCAAAGTTAGCAGCCTACACCACATTTTGAGACCTTAAATAAGCACTGCTGTTTGCAGAAATGCAGAATACCTTCAGCTTCATTAAAAAGCTCCCAAATTTTAACTTTTAACACAAACTCACCATCTTTTGGAAGCCTGAGTATTCATAAGGTAAACTATTGTTCATTGGAAAAGGAGTAACAGGAAATGGAGGATTTCCGTAAGGCTCCTGACACCTAGGAAAAACAAGCAAATGTACAAACACTAGATATCCACCACAAAATGCTTACCAGAGTGCTAAGACTTAACTCTTGGGCTATAATGAGTATATCCAAAAGGACGACTGACATATTAACCGAACTTGCATGAAAAACATGATAAGGAAAATACACCCAAAGGCTCAATTAATGAGTAATCCTCACGTGTACTTAAGTAGAGACACAAAAGAGTTCTGGATTTCACCGTGGGAGTTCAGCTTCCACAGAGTTCTGTCACATTTGTAAAAAAAATATTATAACATTGAAAATATTTAATCTGGGGTATTCAGACTTCCATTATAACAGATCTATATCTGTGCATTCATTGTCCATGAAAGCTGCTTGTACATATACACACAAAAAATACAGATATAAACTCAGTGGGGGTTTAAAAAGATAATATCTGTTGTCAGATTTTTTTTCCTTTAACAAATGCAAATATTGTTAGTACAAGCACCACATTTCAGTATTCTCTCGTGGTCTTGTATCTTGCAGAAACAAAGAAAGAAAGAATGGAAAATTCAAGCTAACTGAACTTCTGGCAAGCTAAGCAACCAAACATTAACTAGAACCTGTTGCAAGTCATCAGTAGGGATGCAACTATAGCATGCAACAACTGTTTTAATGAAAAGCCTAAAGATTGCTCAGTTGCATCAATTGACTTAATAAGATTTTTAAAAAATTATAATCATGCAGTTCATTCACAGATGATCTTTGTTACCTATATGAAGGTGAATATAAGTCAATATAGTTCTCAAAACCATGTGTAGGGCTGTTTAGTTCTGAGTGAGAACTCCCTGTAAATAAGACAAAAACATAATGACTATTCAGTTACAACTATTCAATTAAAGACTTAAAACCATAGAAAGTGTTCTGTGTCATTTGCAGTGTGCTAGTGTATCTAAGCTAGCATATAAAGATATGGTGCCTTTTTATGGCAGATAATCTATAGCATCATTACTGCTTGAAAATGTTCATTTATCATTTATTCACTTACAGAAACATAAATCGGGGCTGTTAAAGTAATCAAGAACAGAATAATTCCCATACAGTTACAGACATGGGAGATGCTTCTGATTTTAGGAACCTCAGCCATTTTACTTAGACCCAGCAACTGCTCTGTACAGCCTCTGCGTAAGGACTGTCACAGTGCACAGTGGGAACATGAGTCCTTAATGTTTGGGTTGCCAAGGCTGCCTGATTATTAGCTTTCTAGGTGGCTTATTTTCCTAGAATAAAATGAAGAATGTGACCTTGATTTGACTATATTCCTCAAACTATAATACAATCTCTTCCATTGAAGAGCTCTGGTAACTCTGTGGCTTTAGTATAAAAACTATCAAACAGGTTGATAGTTGCTGCACTTGCCAAATCAACTTTTCCTGCCAGACTGTAAGTTAAAGTCACAACCTGACTCATAAATGCAATCTGGCATGAAAACCTGTGTTGCTGTTTTCCATATGGTGTGATCTGAGCTGACTTGCAATCTATGCTGTTTTGAACCAACCTATTGTATTCTCTTAGTAAACAAAAAAATACAAAGACTGAATCCTTCCCTATGCAAAAGTCACAAGAAGTTTTTGTTTCTTAAAAAGAATGGACTATAACTTGTTCAACTATAAATCATCATCTTCATAAAAGACTGTAGGATTCACAAATAGTCACTAAAAATTAAAAAATTTACAAAGACTTGTTGAGACTACTAAACATACCAAACCGATACTGCACTTTAATTGGTCTTCCATACAAGCGGATTCCATTCAGCAAAGCTATTGCATAAGGCACTGACACTTTGTGCTTAAAGCAGACAAATCCAAAAGACTTAGGTTTTCCTTCTTTGTCCTTACAAATCGTCACTTTGGTTAAAGGTCCAGCCTGAAAGAAATTTGTATTATTTTCTCACAGAAATTAACGGAGATTGACACTTCATTCTGTTTTGAATATTTAATAATGATGTATATTTTGTCATAGTTAGAAACAATGTAAGTTTCTCAGTATAAGAATCTCTACCTAATTTTGAAAATCTCTCTCCACAAACCCCAAGCTCAAATTCTGACCCTTCTAGAAACAAAAATCAGCTCCACAAACGTTAAATTGAACCAAGCATCGGTCCACATGTAATGTTTAGTCTTTAATAATGAGGGGGGGGTATTATTTTTAAAATATAATGATGATTGCTGCTGCAAGGGGAAGGCTAATTTACTGACTCCATAGCAAAAGTCATTTTATGCATGTACAGCTGTTAGTACAACTACTACAGAGATTTTTTTGGACAGCATAACAACTAACCTGACTGATAGTATCAGCTGTGCAGAAGTGACCTACTCCATTAATATGCTTCTCTTTTACTCTTGCTTGAATTTCTAAAATGGGCAGCATCAGCACTGTGGGAAAGCAAACCCAAGTAGCGAGAAGTGCTTCTGGAACCACCACAAAAGTTTTCTGTACTGCCTGGCCCTCATCACAACTGCATGGCAAGGAGTCAAGAGATTCTGTTATCTCATCAGGGGTAACATATTGTTTCTGCCCTCCTATTACCAGCCACCCCACAAAAGCCCCCAAGGCCCACCAACAAAACAGAACTCCAAACCACACCCTTTGGCTGAAATATCTTCCATTGAAAAGAAGTTCCATCTCTGCCTACACACACCATTTTAATCCTTGCATAGTACTTCTAGAACCAAATTAAAGCAGTGATATTCCATAAATATTGGCTCTATTTTCAAAGAAACTGTCATTTTCATAACAGATATCAAAGATGATTAATTTTCTCTACACAAGACTGAGTCACTGCATTAATCACTGAATTAACAGTTTCTCATCAAAACAAACAATGCATCTGTACCTCTGATTTAGCCGAGTAAAAAGAAATGGCCAACAGCCGTCTCCTGCCACAGCTCAGGAGTGTTAAGGATGCAACAAGTTAACTTTAGGAGGATATAATATCCTGATGAGCAATGAACTGGCAGAAGTTACAAAAAATACACTAGTAAAAATAAAATTAAAAAAATCACCAACTGTCTAAATTACTGTAGTAGATGGAAAATTCATTGTTCTGAAGCAGAAAATAGCACTCATTGGTAGAACTGGCTTCCACTACTACTGCTGACACGAGATGTACTTTTCAGTAAAAGTCACTCAAAAGTCATCTATAGCTTCAGGCAAACACAAGTTAACTCATACCAGCTTTACAGCAATTAAACTGCATAAACAGTTAAACATTCAAAATAAACACAGCATATGCTCAGATGAAGGAAATAAGGCACAGAAAGTAATTTATTATTCTGCATTTTCAACAATTGCTGTCAAACAACAAATGTGTAATTTATCTGCTTTGAGCATTTAGTGATGATGTGGAACCATCTCCCTTTGTATACCCTCCATATTGTCAGACTGAAGACATTAAGAATCGTCTTGTGATAATGATGTTGCATGCTTTTGCCAGCTGTGTATAAACTACTCAAATGAGATGCTTTTGCTGAAAAATGAAACACACTCCTCCCTCTGCCCCCAACCCTGCTGAAAGTAGGGAAGTCATATAGACAAACATAAAGGATCAAAAATAATGTACTGTTTTTTATTATTGGTGCAGAGGGTAATCAGGCCATACAGAAATGGATACTACCTAGGTTGTCCTGTGCAGTGAATCTTCAAAATATTGATCTTGTCTTTCCAAATATCTTGAAGTTTGGTGGAGTTTTTTTGTTTGGTTGGGATTTTTTGTCGTCATTTGCTTTTTTTTTTTTTTAAATAATGGATTTCAGTAAGATTCTGATATGCTTATTTTTGCTTGAGTTGATTCTTTTTATGTTGTTGTTCTGCACTACACTGCATTTTTAATAAAAATGACATCTCTCCAGTCTTCTGATTATTATTTGCCTAACGAAGAGGATCTGGTTCTTCAAGAACTAGAAGCAACAAACTCAAGTCCTTCGCAGATCAGTCTTTTAAGTATGTAGTCTTCCTGTTCATAAATAAAAATATTAATAGTTTAGAAGTAATAATAAATACTTGCTCCCAATCTGATGGGGAAAAAGCTACAGGTCAGGAATGCATCTTTAGGACTATACCACAGCAGGAATGTTGAACTGTGTACTTCCAAGGAAAGGACTTCTATACCAGAATTTGTGTGGTATTACTCATGTCCCCTGGTAAGGCAAGCTTTCTTAACATTTAAAGTTAAAAAACAGACTACTGTTTAGTATTGGGAACAGGTAGGAATACTAGATAGAAAATGGGAAGAAAAAAAAATAAGAAAAACCAACTGTTTCTTTGATAGTTTTAGGGAAAAGTTAAAAGCTGAAAGTTTGGAAGAGAGAGGAAGAGATAAAACTCCAAAGGGTTAGAATATACCAAAACATAAAAGCTTTTCAATGCAAATGGGGTAGCATGCTGAGATCTTGCCTAGTTAAGAAGACAAATGACAGCTTAATGAGTGGAATAAAACTGGTGAATAGAAATAGTTCTGATTACCAAATGAAAGAGCAAGAGAACAGATGATTCTGCCCACCTCTTTTTCACACTCTTTATTTTGCAAACACATCAGAAGGAAGCAATGTTCATTCTAAGACTGGGGGCATTAGTGGATTGCAAGAAGCAGGTTTATCACCAAGCTGTTGGCTGAACCTGTCCAGAGTCTGGATGTGGATCACACCAGAAGGAAAAAACCAAAACAAAACCCCAAACCAAATACACCATAAACAAATTCAGGAAAAGCCCATCATGAGCAACTATTGTCAATGCATCTTTAAATTTGATGCTTGTTTTAATGATATAATGCTTCCTCCTCTCCATATCCTGGCTGCTCTTTTCCTTACTACTTTCAAATTAATAAACCCAGCTTAGCCAAAGACGCTGTCAATACAAGACGAAAACTGAAGCCATGTCTGTGTCTTAACATTTTCCGTCTTCGCTGTTTTCCTTCCCCCTTGGCATAGTTTATTTCCAAAGAGAGAATTAAGCTCAGGTTTGAAACAGCCCCAGCACCTTATTTTTTTTCCCGCCACCTCCATGAAAACCTCACTGATGGAATTTTTAATGTCTTCTCAAGCATTAAACCATTTTGATACAAAGGTCATTTAGGTGGAAGCCCAGAGCCAGATCATTACTACCGCCTCTCGCACTTTATTAACAGTTTCAACCCCGCACAACACGTTTTCAGGTTTTACCTTAATTTTTCTTAAGTTATTGATCAAAAATACTTTATTCAAAATATAATTTGTAAAAGTGTAAAAAAATATTTTTTTTTTTTTTTACCTTGGAGATTTTAAAAATATCTTTAAACTATTTAACTTCCTCACTAACTTGGGGCCCACCTGCGGCCCCAAAACTTGCACGGTCGGGAGGAGCTAAACCGAGGACGGGGAGACGGACGGGACAGGCTCACGGAGTCGCAGCGGCGACCGCCAACCGGCGAAACAGGGCAAGAGCTCCCGCCGCGGAGCGCCCTGCGGGCGGTAGCCCCGGCCCAAACCGGCGCCTTCCCGCTTTTCGGCCGCTCGCAGCGCTGCGCTACCGTAGCCGCTCCCGCAGCCTGAGGCCTCGCCTCGCCCCTGCCCGGCCCCGGGGACAACACGGCCGCTGCGCCCGCTGGGGCCCGCCGAGGCCTCCGCCCTGCGGGCCCGTCCCGCCCCTGGGGACCCGCCCTCCACCTGCAGGAAGAGCTCGTAGAGGATCTCCTCCCGCACTCGGCTCTCCAGGTTCCCCACGAACAGCGTCCGGTCCGCCTCCTCGGACCGCCCCGGCGAGGACATGGCGAGGCCGCTGCCGGTTCTCACCGAGAAAGGGGGTGGCAGCAGAGGCGGCCCCGCTGCCGTAAAGTGCCGCACGGCGGGGCGCGTTGCTAGGCAGCGGGCTCGGTGTCCTAGCAACGCGGGCGCGCGGGCTGCCGGCTGTGGTGTGTGAAGGGCGGAGCGTCGCTAGAAACGGGGGCATGACTATGAGCCAGCAGTGTGCCCTTGGCATCCTGGGGTGTATTAGAAGGGGGGCGGTTAGCAGGTCGAGAGAGGTTCACCTCCCTCTCTACTCTGCCCTGGTGAGACCACATCTGGAATATTGTGTCCAGTTCTGGGCCCCTCAGTTCAAGAAGGACAGGGAACTGCTGGAGAGAGTCCAGCGCAGGGCAACAAAGACGATTAAGGGAGTGGAGCAGGCTGCCCACGGACGCTGTGGAGTCTCCTCTGGAGACATTCAAAACCCACCTGGACGCATTCCTGTGTAACCTCATCTAAGTGTTCCTGCTCTGGCGGGGAAATAGGACCAGATGATCTTTTGAGGTCCCTTCCAATCCCTAACACTCTGGGATTCTACAAATCCCACACCAGGCAGCACAGGCTTTTCCGGAGGCCCGATCACAGCTGCTGCGAGGCGTGGGGTTTATTTAACGGCGTTTTTGAGCGACACTAAGCGTGCAGTGAGGCGGTGCCAGGCAGGGCTGGCACTCCGTAGTGCCATTATGCTGTGGGGAACTTTGTCGTTTTAAGACGCTCATTTCATCTTCTCTTTTCTGGCTTTTCCCTGATGAACCGAAGAAAACGTCTGTTATTGTCAGGCCCACCGGTGAGTCGTGTGTTATACAGAAATGTGTGTGTGTTTCTGCGATGCTTCCTCCTCGGCCGCGAGGAGCCGCCATGGAGCCGTGAGGGGCTGGAAGGAACTGGCGTCACTTCAGGGGAGCGGCGCCCCCGCGCGGAGCTGCGGGTGCCGCAGCCGCCGGGGTGGGGCCGGGGATCAAGGGCATTAAAAACCTTCAAAGCCCCCGAGCTGTTTTCAGTCATCGGTATGATAAAGCATTGTAATAGTTACTAATGAAATACATATGTAAAGTGTCAGGCGTTGTACGTTTCTCGATATTTAAAAAGAAAAGTAATGTGGTTGCTATCTTAAGTTACACCTGCCTTATAACCTGCCGTTCCGTGGCTACAGTTTTCAAGCACATGCACACATTTAACATTTGATATATATTTTTAAAGTGCTGTTTTTCAAAGGAGCTCATTTTCAGAAGTAATCCTGATGACAGCAATGTTAAAAAATTATGAAAGATTTTTTTTTCTCACCCCTCCAAGCCTACTACTTTGCCTCAGTGCCCATTTATTTTCTAATGTAGGCTTAGTTACTGACTTGCCAAGTCTATTTAAAAAGGGATTATCAATTTATGGGAATTACACGCTTCAGTGTAAAATACACAGTGAGCCGTAGTCATCTTCCAGCCAGTCAGGGTTTTTCCTTTTGTAATCTTTAGACAGCCTTTTTTCGTAGTTAAACACACTGCATTGCAAAAGCCAGGTGTGATTTCATCTTGTCTGATAGGGAGCAGCGCTGTTAAGCTAGTGGCTAGAGAGGAATTTTTCTGGAGAAGTGGCTTGGTTCATAAGAGAAATGAAAGTTGTTATGAGTATTGTTATTAGAATGGGATTTCCCAAGATTGCGAAATCCTTGGGGGTATGCATAAGATTAGAAGGGGAAATACATTTACATATGACCACAGATCAGGATATCGAGGCTTGCGTAAGAATTTGATCTTAATCTTGAAAACCACACTGTAATGTTTTTAGCTGTTATGTTATCAGAAACTTTTGGGGTAAACTGAAGTGCCATCCTGTTATCTGTAAATTGTAATCTTGTACTGTAATAAAATGAAGTTTTTAAATATATGGGGTTTTTTTCAACTTGAATACTTGTCCGATCTTGAGAGTTTTTCAATAGCTAGTGGACTGTGTGCTCTCCCCAAAGCACCAGGGTTCATTCAGGAGGTACAGCTCCTGTGGTCCTGAGCATGATGGGATGCAGAGTGCTGAAGAGACAGTGCTGACAACCTCTGCTGCTTTACATAAGGCACTTTTGGGGCAGGAAACTGAATTCCAGTGTGAGAAGTGTATCATTGTGAGAAAAGTAGTGGATATAACAATATGCAGCAAAGCAGGGTGGGCAGTAGCTGAACTTTGAGAGCCTTGCATCTGTTTGCGACAGTGTACTTGGAACTCAGGGTCACCTTGGCGGATTTAGCTGACAGTGGATGTTGGTAGAAACTGCACTGTAAACAGTAACAGTTGTTAAAATTTATGAAATTCGAAGTGGCATAAGTGCCACTGTTGGTAAACGAAGTCCCCTTGTCATATGACAGAGAGGTGGGTCCATCAAGCATGAGTTCAACATCCTAATTAATATCACAAAACATTCTGGGTGTTGATTTAGTAAAGAAGTCCTTTCCTGAGACTGATTTCAGAGGGCTTTAAATCTGTTTCATGAGTCATTGTATCGACATGGGTAGTACAGTACTTTACTTACATGTGAGCTGGGCTTATTGATTTTCAGTTCGGGAGGCAACTTAGAATTTCCTTTCTTTTCCCCATTTATGTGTAAAAGAGCAAATGTTTATTTATTCACAACTAATGGCGTTAGGTATAAAGGCATATATGTAAAGTTTTCTTCTAGAATCAGGTGATTTGCTCTGGAATGTGCATGGCGGGTATTTTACTAGGGCTTATTAGCAGTAGGTTTTCAGTGATGGTGAGCTCTCTGTGCTTTAACTGGTATATGAAAATGTACCGTACATGTAGTGCGTGTTGGGGCTGCCTATCTGGTGGTCGCTTGGGTGCACTAAGCTGCTGTTGTAACAATAATCTATGTTAAAATGTAGAGAGGGGAAAGAACCAAAGTGATGCTCTACTGTTACTTGTTTTAAGTAATAGGTAATGCCAGTTGGGCTGTACTTTTATAATAGTAGTTGTGAAAAGCATCAAAGATTTGAGATGAAGAGGCAATGCAAAGGAATAACAAGAGCTGCCTTAGTCTCAAGGGTTTTGATTGCAGGGTGACAATAAAACAGCGGCAGATGTATTGTTAATCCCTCTCCCCCTCCTTCCCCCCTTAGCCCCTCCCTTTCTCCCCTTCCCACTAAGGGCAGACGATCGGGAGGGAAAGAAGGACAGAGAGAAGAGAGTTGGAAAAATTAAAAATGTTTTACTAATGCTACTAATAAGAATAGAGAAAATAATACAAAATATACAAAACCAATCTTGAAAGTTCCAGCAATGGCAGAGCCGGCACCTGGAGTCCTGGACTGGACTCTGCAGCCAACCGGAGCTGGATTCAGTCTGTCACTGGGCCTCAGTTTTCAGGGACAACTAGCAAAGTCCTCTCCTAATGTCAGCCATAAGGAAAAGGGACGAGATCCTCGTGATCTCCCACTATTATATGAAGTGTTCACGTGAATGGGATGTTATATTCCATTGATCAGTTCCTTGGTCACCCGTTTCCCGTTGCGCCTCTCGCAAGAGGTGCATCCATGCTTATCAATAACTTCACATTCCATTGCTATGTTTACCAAAACATGTAGCTAATATGAAAACTTTAGCTGACAGGCAAAATCACTAGAAGAGAAACTTGTTTTTAACAGAATCAGGACACTTAGTGGACTTTACTGAGAATAGGAGGGCAGATTCGAGAAATGGAAGTAAAAAATATAAAGTCACTGGTTAAGCTGAGTAAATTTTCATATGAGCGGACATACGGTATCTTTGTCTCCTTGTGGCTGCATTCAAAGGGGAAAAGACCCTGAGGAGATTTCCTAACGGCTACCTGTTGCAGGAACTTCTGTAGGACATCTTTGTTGAGCTGCTCAGAATCATAAAACCAGCTGAAGAGACTGACCGCTGAAAAGTAAATAATGAAGCACACCCCCCTGTCCCCTCCCTCCTTAACTGTTGTGGATGGAAAAGAAGGACACCTAGACCTTATGTTTACAAGTACTGTGCAGGATATGCTATGCAAAAAAAAAAAAAAAAGCCCTGCTCTGGGATGCATCTCTCTCATTTTGAGTGGTTATGGTTCATTTTTCTTTCTCCTGTAGTGGAAGTAATTGGGGGCCAGATATAAGAAAGCATCCACACATCTCACTTGAGTAATGAGGAGTTTATCTGCCTCTTTGCCTCACTGTGAACTCCAAGAAACCAAAGTTCGTCCTCTTGCGTTTACCCAGTGAATTGCTTTGCAAATAGATTAGCTTCACGAAAGTAAATGTTTCTTCATCTGTTTTGTAGCAGGGGACGTAGAGGGAATGAAGTTAAGTTACATACCTAAAACACCCAGCACCTTGCTGTCTGGGTAAGATTTACGGGGCTCTAAGCTCCATCTCTCTCATCTAAGCACTTTCACAGACCTCTGGATTTAGAGAATGACACCTTGAAAAAAGCTCAGAACATAGTTTTGTGCAAAATTAATCTATGGACGTACAGTTCTCAGAATTATTTTCCAGTTCTTTCAGGAAAATCCTTCTGTCACCAGAATGACTTTTTGTTCTGTTTATTTTGCCCATCTTAGTGCTTCTAACTGTAGCTGAGTGACACGCTTAAAAAAAGATACACGGTGGGTTTCTAAGCACCTGTAGTTATTCTGCTTCTTAAATTCCATGTGTGTGACAGAGTTGTCAGTAATATATAGTATTGATTGCTTATGTGTAAATCTGCTGATAGCCAAAGAGAGAGGGAAATAGATTAAAAACTAGTCCCAGCCCTTAAAGACCAGAAACCACCCTACCTACTGAAGTCATTCAATAGGAGGAGTCATGAATTGCAGAAGCTGGAATATAGCTTTGCTTTCTGCTTCCTACTCCACATGTCACTGACTTTGTTAGTGACAGTCAGGTCAGAAATCTAGCATACTATAAGGAAATACTAGATTTGCCACTTGCGTATTGCTTTTCTTCGTTTCCACATGCTGAAATTGTGTTTCTTCATCTTTTTGGTATACCGGGTGAAATCAGGTAAGAACCGTTCACTTATTCTTTGTGGTATAGTCTCTTGGCTTTATTCAAACTTAAAAAAAATCCCAACAAACGAGTATTCTTTCATTTAAATTGACCAAAAGATTAAACCCAGTGAATTATAACTAATGGAGCAGATGATTAGTAAAGAGAATTTGATCACTTTGAGACTGAGACGTAGGGTTTAATTTTAAAGTAAATAGAACAAAGCCTGATACTTTATCTCTGGCTGTACTTTGCACACAGACACACTCAGGTATTTGCACTTTGTACAAAGTAAAGAGGTAATTGTGAAATAGTTCTAAACATAAGTTTACTGTTTATTGCAGATTTGATAGGTTGACAGGTTTTCAAGTTATGCGTTATACTTTAAATAGCAAAATTTAGTTACAAGAAAGTCAGTGCGCACTTAAGATTTTCCACTTTTCAATGACAGAAGATGATTACAATGCTTACAAAGGTACACACGGAAGTTAAAATTTTATATTAACTGAACTAAACTACATATGTAACTGCCCAACATTTATCTGTGTGGTCTGACTGTACAGAGAAGTGTGTGTGAGTACTCCCACAAGTGTGCACAAAGGGCAGCTGGGTATTCCTTCCAGTAATTGATGAGAAACAGGAGTTTGAAAAACCTTCCCTCGATGACTCCTTGCTAAACAATTCAAAATATTAAATCTATAAATCTGTTTATAGTGCTTATCTAATTCCACAGTGAAGACATCACAATTTCTTTTTTTTTTTTTCTGTTTACCTTTCAAAGAACAACTGCTGTCATTTCAGAGCCATAAGCAAATGAGTAGTTTCCCTTTGACATTTGCCAGCTAGTAAATAAGTTTCATCAATTAAAATAATTTCCTTGTGATAGTTTTCTTAGTTCCATGGACCAGACTGTATCTCTGTTTCATGTTGCTGTCATTTCACTGGATTAGAAGAATTAATTCTTATTTCTACCAGTCAAATGATAATAAATCAAAACATTTAAATGGATATGAAGAAATAGTTGTACAATATCTTAGCATGAATCTGTTATATGTTAGATATGTAGGGATGAATTTTAAGGATCGGTGATTAAAATTCGATTTAAGAACAATGTTAGGCAAAAATGAATGAGTTTCATGTCACAGCTTTGAATCTGAATAGCAAAAATGTAATTAAGTGGCTGTTTATTATTGTTTAGCTGTGTATGTGACATTTGTGTAATAGAACTTCTAGTGTTGATGTCATATATAATTGTATGAAAACTAGAGATTAAATGTGACACATTCCATTAATATCTGTGTCATGTCACATGTATGACATTTTACTGGGTTCTTGAATATTGTTTTCATACATTCAAGACAACTGCAGCTGATCAGCTCTTAATTTCAGAACCTCTTGGATGTCTCAGCAATGAAACTGGAATGCATTCCTGTATTAGTAGTTTGTTAATAACCCTTCCAGTAATCTCAGTAAAAGTTACTTAAATTATTCAGAGTCTAAATGAGAAGAATGGTGATATTTATTTTGAAATATAGATAATCCTAACTTTTCCCAGATGTAATAATTGTAGCTGTTGTCGTAAGGTCATGATTCTGTCTGGATGATTTGAGAAAGGAAGTTTCAGGCCATTTCACAGAATCACAGAATGTTAGGGATTGGAAGGGACCTTGAAAGATCATCTAGTCAATTTCTAACATTCTAACTTCAACCCTGCTCTGCTTTGGAAATACGCATTATTTTTTGTGATGTCCAGTCCAGAGGTGACTGGTCTAGTAATTGTAGATACATGGTTTGGCCTAAAGGTGATTAGTCTAGTTCCCTAAATGAATTAGCATCTTTACCATATTAAGTGCTGTACTTCACATTGTTTAGCTTTGTTTAGATCTTCACTACAGTATTCAAATACCTCTTTCAGATATCTTGTCACTCCCCCACACTTGCCCTTCACAGCCTGATAAACCAGTGAGGGCCCTCTGTCTGTTCCAGATGTGCAAATGTGATGGATTCGGTTCTGCCTGCTAGCCGCTTGCTGGGGAAAGGAAAAGAGCTAGAACTGCCTCTCCTGTAACTCAAAAATTCTGAGAATTTTGGGTTACTTTCTTACAGTGTTTTTTAAGGAACTGAGTAGGCACTATTCCTCTTCCTACTTTTGCTTTCCAGAAGTGGACTGACTCTTGTTTTACAAAGGTGTTAATGACAGGAAAATTGAGAAAGGTGCCATAAAATATCAGACAAAAGCCTTCTGTAAAGTAGTGTAGTGCACTAGAAGCCAAAATATTGGCCCATATTTCTTTGGCCGTAAGCCCGCTGACACCATGGCAAAGGTGAAGAGGTCATACAGAAGAACTGTGACAGCCATCAGCGTTGTGCCCAGAATATTGAAGTGGCTTATCCACACAATGTGAGCTTAGTAGCTAAAGGAATTTTTTTTAAGCATTAACTTTCCATGTTGAAAAGCACACAGAGGAAAAATTAAGTCTCTATAGACAGTTTCAAAAATCTCCACCCTCTTGTTGATCCTGACTGATCTACAGCTGAACCTTGTATACCATAACTCTCTGAGTACAGAAATGCTAAATACTACAGGTTTTCTTGTGCCATTATGTATATGGACCTTGCAGATTCTTATTTTTTCCAACTCAGAAAAGGGTCCTTTGTTTCTTCTTTCTTTTGTTTCTTGCTAATGGCGTCCTTACAGTGATCCAAAACTATGGAAGGGTTCTGGCTCATCACATACTGTCAGACAACTGTTTCTTACTGCTAGATAAAACAAAAAGGCCTAAGGGCTGGCAGCTTTGACGCCCTGGCTGAACAAGGAAGATATGGCGATTAGAAACATCTATGCAGACAGAAATTCGCGCAGAGACAGAAATCTTGTTCAGGAAGGAATGCAGAGCCTGGCCAAGCAGAGAGCTGACCTAGGCCTAGGCTGCCTTCTTCATTCACCATTGACGATTTATAGAATTTACAGGTATGGACCTGGACTAAGATGTTTACAAAAGGCGTTTTTCCACTAATCGTTATTAAAAACACACTGAACTCATGTGATATTTGTCTCACTTGTTCTTCCACTCATTCACCGACCAGGCCCAAGGACATTCACACATCCCGTGCACTTGGGGGCGGTTATCTGGCCTGAGAGACCATTCTCACGAGTCTGGGCTATGACTTTTTACAATTACAAGCAACGTAGTTCAAAGTAATCTGTCCAAGGCCCTTTATATATTATTATGTTAGTATTATGTCTTCAACCATCCAGATGGTCATGTTAGTATTGATCTTCCTTTATCATCCAGGTGACTGGAACCGCACGTCTTGCTTTCCCACATTTTACTTTCCAACAGAATAAACAACCACAGTGGTCTTGTTGATACAACACACAGTAGTTATGAAAAATTTTGAAACCTAGATTTGATGGTTGAGCAAATGATCTTATCAACACTGACTACTAATTTGTATTTGTTGTGGAGAAAATACATGGTGCAAGAACAATTAGAAAGGTTAATTTTGCATTTGAAGGGTTCAAAGGAACACACTGGTATCTTCAGAATCATTAAAACTGTGTCTCCCTGTTGTTCAATGCACATTCTGGCACCTCATTCCAAAGGTCTGGAAAAGTTCTTCACTTTTACTGGAAAAAAGTGGAAAGAAAAGTGAAGAGATAGCATTTCAGGTGTTCTAACTCATCAAATGACTGTCTAACATTTTAATCTTTTTCAGATGAGGAGGAAAAGTGTCCTGAATTTACAGATCTTAATATAGGCAATGCTTTGTCTGGAACAGAACTCCAAGTCCAGCTACTGCTATACACAAGGGAAAATCCAAATTGTTCTGAGAGACTCATTGAACATAATGTTACTGCATCTGGATACCTTGATACCTCCAAGAAAATTGTCTTTGTTATTCATGGCTTCAGACCAACGGGATCTCCACCAGCATGGCTAGGTGACATGAAGGAGCTTTTACTGTCTTCAGAGGACATTAATCTCATTATAGTTGATTGGAATCGTGGTGCTACAACTGTAAATTATATAACTGCTGTTGAAAACTGTAGAAAAGTTGCAGAAATACTAAAGAACTATATTGACCAGATGCTGGTAAGGCAGAGAGTTGCATTTGTTCTGAATAAGTTTAAATAGTTTGTGTGGGACTGGATATTTAAGAAATCTCTGTGTATCTTTCACTCCACTTGAGTTCTTGTTTCCCTTTCACTGGAGTATGTCTGAGTACATCTGGTTTCTTTAGCCAGCTGAAAGTTTTAGGTCTTCTGGAAAGTATGAATCCACCAGTGGGGAAGTGAAATGAGAGATGTTCAAACAGTATGCAGCATTAAGATTTTACAAAAATATCACACTAGTCTTTTCACTATTTAAGGACTGTAATTAAGGATTTTAAATGAAAAATAAATCACTAAAAGAGATACAAATATTTGTTCCAGCACTCTAGAAGGAGTTGCTTAAACAATTGCTGATGCCAGTGGTCTTAGCTGGGCTTTATCTGATGATATTATCATCTAATTTATGGAATTGTTAGATTTATCACTTGATTTTTCTTCCATTCTCACCAATTTTTTTCCCAGCCATTCTGAGAAATTTTGAATGCTATCAGTTTCACACTTGCAAGCTGTCATGAGGCCTTTGTTAATTCATTTTGAGATGTATTAATATTTCAGGCCCCACGTATTATCTCATCACTTTGCAGAGATTATAACAGGTCTGCTGATACTATTTCAGAGTTCTTCAGTAGGTTGTTTGTTTGTTTGTCTGTCTTTGTTTGTTTGTTTGTTTTTTAATACTGCCTACTTTGTAGAATGGGCATCTTTAGACTTTCTTGCAAGTGTGCATTTGGCACCATTATTCAGCAGATATGTGGTGTAAGTGTTAATAGTATTATGTTCTAAATTTATAGTATTGGAAGGATAGGGCAGGGGGAGATAGATTTTTTTTCTCTCCCTAGTTCATAGTTTCGGTTCATCTTTCTTGTTATTCGGTAAATGTCTTCCTCTTCCCTCCCCATCGTCCCCTTCTAACTACTGTGACAGTTTGAAAGAAATGTGACTCAAGCTTCCTTTTTACATTTTTCTAGTCAAATAATTTCATAATTACTACACTATTTAACTAATACAGATTGTCAATGTGAAAAGAACTTTATAATTCCTATTTGTTTCTAAAGTTAGAGAGTTAGAAATATAACTTAGAGTACTAACAAAAAGTGAAAACTAAATCAGTCTGCTGATGTCTGTTCAGTTAACGATTTGTGTGGTTGTGGCTTTGTTCTTTCTTTTTTTTTTTTTTGTTCCTTGATAGGTAGATGGAGCTTCTCTTGACACTATCTATATGATTGGTGTCAGTCTTGGGGCTCATATAGCTGGCTTTGTTGGTCAGAAGTATAATGGCAAAGTTGGCAGAATTACAGGTAAGGTTTTTAATCCCAATTTAATGTACTTTGTATTGTTGTCATAGCTGCTAAGCACACAGATGATAGCACTGAAATACTGACAAATGAGAACTGATTATTTAGTTACATACACAAGGAAAAATATATCCCTATTAGAAGTTCAGAAAATTGTAAAGTCTGCCTTCAGGACATAAGTAACAGCTGAAATTTTCCAACCTGTTTACCTCTAGTTTCTCAAATGAAAAATGAGTGCTACATCGAAATGCCACTTAAGTTCCATGGCATACTACCTGAGTTTCTGTCTAGTTGATGGAGCAAGTTGAGTCCCTCTGAAGGAAAGTTCAAAACCTCTTGGTCAGACCACAGGGATCAGGGACAAGGATCTAGTTTCAGTGTGAGGTATCTGAACATAGTGTGGGCTTCAGTACATAACGCTGTCTGCTACAGGGTGATTAAATCAGGTGTCCAGCCCATGAATGGATACTTCAAATCTTACCTTGTTACATCTTTCACCACTCTAATCTGCGGGAAGTGGTGCATACAGTGAGAACGGGAGTATCGTCATTTGGGTACATCTTTCCAGACCAGCCTTGCATGAAGTTTAGGATTAACTTTTAGATGCTGGTTCTAGAGCAGAATCCACAGTGCCCATTTGGTTTCACAGGATCCAGATACTTCTCATGGTGAAGGAGCAAAACTCACTGCAGCTTGCTAAGAAGGAAGCTCACTAAGTTAATTATCAGAAAAGGTGCTAAGCAAGCTGAAGAATGGAAACTTGAGAAGAATTGTGCTGGATTTTGTTCTTATCCCAGGAAAATGAAGAGTCACTGATGAATAATGCTTAAATGTCAGTTTTTATATCTGTAGAAACAGACCCCAGGGTTTGTAATGCCAGTGTTATTTTCACTTAGGTCTTGATCCAGCGGGCCCTTCGTTCACTCAACAACCACCAGAGGAGCGACTGGATCGTACTGATGCACAATTTATTGATGTAATCCATTCAGATACTGATGGTAATGACATAGCCTTAACTTTCCTATTTCAACTTGAGAAAAGGCAGGAAAGCAAAAGAGAAGGGATAAGCTTTTTCTGTAACATCCAAGTAGGGCTGCAAAAGTATGTTTTATGTTATCAGGTGGATTCCTGTGCTGTTGCTTTCTAACAATGTCTATACTTTTGAAATCATACTGTATGTTACTATGCCTGCTCATCAAGAAACTAAAACTAAATTTTCTTAATGGCTTAAGCAATGATGGCCTGTTTTGTTCAGTTCTGACATGAGTAGCCATGTTACTGAGTGAAGTTTCATAACCGAACCTGAAAATATTGAAATAACTTATGTCCAACAGCTAACTGAAGGTGTATGTAGATAACCATGTAGTCAGGAGTCCATTAAATGTCATGCAAAACTAACAGTTATGCCACTGTCATTTATATGTTATTGGTTATAGTCTGTTCCTTCTGAATAAAAAAAAAAAAAAAAAAAAATCTGCACATTGAATAACGTGTACCTATTGCATTAATTTATGATACTGCTATTTCCAAAATAGTTTAGCATTAACATTCTTTTGCTGTGTTAGTGCGTATGAACATAGAGGTTGTAAGCACATGATTATCTCTGAATTAGTCCCTTCTGAGACAGCCAGTCTCAGCTGTATCATGGTAGTACACTACAGATCAACTGCTTAGAATTCTAAATCACATTACTGTAAGGTTAAAATGAAAAACACTGTAAAGTCTGCTTCATCTGTGCTATAATCTGGTTTATTTTTTTTTTTCTCAAAACCATTAGTGAACCTTTCAAACCCACCGCACTTGGCCCATGATTTGTGTAGTTCATATCAGTTTCTTTAATAGTACAAACATTAACAATTTAACTATACAAACTTATATATGAAGCTTTAAACCATCAGTTTTTGTAATGTTCCAATTATGTCAATAAAAATAATTTGTGATGAAAAGAAAGGTAGGTCAAACTGTGCTAAATCTCACCGATGGTCTTTTATAGGACAGGTACAGATTTTTCTGTGTTGATATACTGCTTAAATTAGTGTAGAATCCAGTGTCATGTGCAAAAAATGGAAAACTTTACCCTAATGAAAATTAAATTGGTAAAGAATTTTGGTTGCAAGAGAGAACACAAATTCCATAAATTGTGTAAATAATGTCTCAGCTACAGCACTGAGTAGTTGCTTCTGTTCTTTCCTTTGTGGCAGGAGGAATCTTAAACAAACTTGTATACATTTGTGTACAGCATTGCATATGCATATAATTATAAAAAAGAAAAAAGCTCATGGATTTTTACTAATAACACAACTTCTGTTTATAGAACAAAAGAACTGTATAATTGCAAAAATTTTCTTAAATGTTTCCATGTTATTTTGTTATGAATGTTATGATAAATAATTGATTGCATAATTCTGTTTCTGTTTTTCTGAATCATTATGTTTTTACCTTAGCACTAGGTTTCAAGAAACCTTTAGGAACCATTGATTTCTATCCAAATGGCGGAATGGATCAGCCTGGTTGTCCAAAAACAGTATTCAGTGGTAAATAAACATGTGTTCGATTAATGAGAAGAGTATTTGAGATCAAATAACAAAAAAGGTTAAACTGAGGGCATTATATTGTCTCTTTTCCATCCCCGCTCAGCACATGAGAAATAACAAAGACATTTGACATTTTTTGAAAAAAGATCTTCCACTAAGCCTACACATTCCACCATACTGCTGTTATTGGTATGATGGAATTATATTATTATATTATATATGCAATCTGCATACAGTGATAATTATTTTTCTGTGTTTATTTGTGGCTAGGCATGGGGCGAGATGTTTGTGTCCAAGCCATTTGGACAGGGTCACTTGCATATGACATGCAATGCAAAGCTTTCAAGTCTTCACCGTGTCTTAAATTCCTCCTGGTTGGCAATGTTGAACTAGGTTTTGGATAGGCCTTTCAGGCTGTAGGATGAAAACAGTTTTATGACATGATCTTTTGCTGCAGAATTTTCCTTATTTCAACCTCTGTAAATCCTAGGCAATGTTGCTGCCTATTGTTTTTGCTCACTCCTTTTGGATATGTCTATGTCTGTCTATGTTTCTACTACTAATCTACACAATGCTCTTTGGGAGTATGGGAGAATCCCTTAAGACTCAGGATTATCTTTACCTGTACTAGATTTTTTGTTTGTTTTGATTTGGGGTTTTTTTGTGTGGTTTTGTTGTTGTTGTTGTTTTTATTTTTTTGCTAGGAGAGAAAGAAATTTAGTACCTCTGAAAAAAAACCAGACATGAATCTCTGAAGTATTTCTCAGAGTGCTTTTTCTACCAAAATGTTCTTCACTGGATGCAACAAGACAAATTTTAACTCAGACTCAGCCTTTATAACTAAAAAATCTGTAAATTTAATATGACTTGGTAGACTATTTCTTACATATAAAAGCCTGTAGGCTTTTTTCTATACCTGTAATATTCAAAATAGTATTGAATTTCTTCTTCTTGTGTGTGTGTGTCCATTTTTCACAATTAGAAATCAACTAACCAGAGAATAAAAGCATGGTTATCTAAGAATGACTCAAATGGGATTACTTTGATGATGTCTTTTCTTTCATGAAGAAAAATTATTACATATTCTTTGTATTATTTTTTTCTTTCCTGAAGGACTTCAGTATTTTAAGTGTGACCATCAAAGATCTGTCTTCCTCTTCTTAGCATCTTTGAAAAGAAGGTGCAACATAATAACATATCCTTGTGACTCTTACTTGGATTATAAGAGAGGAAAATGTGTTGATTGTGAAGCTTTCCAGCCGATGTCCTGTCCAGTACTGGGTAAGTGCTACGAGATCTGCTCTGGGCTGGGTGAGATTTTCTGGCAAGTCCAGCTCTTTCTGGGGCTAATCCAGTGATCTGTAGAGATAGATCATGTGCAGAGCTGCATGCTGCTTAAAGTAGTTTAAAGTTTATGTCTTTGCTTTGTAGTTTCTCTGTCAGACACAGGTACAGCATTTCCTAATCTCTGATTATTATGCTTTGAAATGAATCCACAAAGTATTTCCTTTCTACAGAGAAACTGCTGCTACTTAGCTCATCGCTTTAGGCTTTCACAATGTGTTGTCATCCTTAGAATGCTAGTGGTTTTTATTTAGCAGTAATAATGTTTATAGCAACTTCATAGTTTCTCTGGCTCTTCTTTTGGAATCAAGCTTTTATTTGGAGGGGGTTTTAGTTGTTTGGGCTTTTATTGGTTTAGAGAGGATCTGGAGACAGTTTGTAAAGAGCTACAATAGTGTGAGCATTTCCTAATTGGCAGTTTTCTTAGGAATGAAATTTCAAAAATATTTAATTAGAAGCTGCTTTCAGTTCGTATCTTGTCTTTTTTACATCCTTATATCAGAATATACACCCTATTGTAGTTAGATCAGGTTTGAAGAAAAAACATAGATAGTAGTTCTGTATGCTATTTTATAAGTAAACCCAACCATAATGGGACCTTATGGTAGGGCAGAAAGTCTCCAGGATTTCCCCAGCATTGTCGTTAGCCATGCCTGATGCACTTACACAGAATGCCTGAGCTATAAGTGAAGAAATATTTGAGCAGTCAGCTGTTTTTTGGGTTTTTTTTTAATAACTGTAAAACCTGTGAGGAAATGGCAGGCAGCTGAATCTGGGAACTGAGAGGAGAAGCAGCATCTTCCTGCTGCAAGCTTTCCGGCTTACTGCCATGCAGTGGCAGCTCTGCAGCCTGGAACCAGCCCTCGTTGTCCAGATTAGGTATAGAAATCAGAGGGAGACAACAGGACGAACCGTTTTAGAAACAAGGACTGTTATCAAGCCCCAAAGACATTAAGCGTAGAATTGTATAAACCAGAAGTTTTTTCTGCATTACATCCATAAGGTTATCTAACATTTTAGTAAATAACATCCACAATAATAGACTAAAGGGTTTAAAACATATACTTTAGTGATTCAAAAGAGAAAGGAAGAAATTTTACCTAATGTGAAGCTGTAACTATTCTTTGCAAATATATGGGCTACTTTTTTGGGCTTGTTTTTATTACCTCTGCAGGAGTTTGTCAGCACTATTTTTTGGAGTTAGTGCTCTAGACTAAATAGATTCCAACTATCACATTATTACAATTTTCGTTATTCTAATATATTAGAAGAACAAAATGCTTGTATATTACATTCTATTATACTCAGGGGATTCCTGCATTTTCCAAGTCAATTTACTTTCTCAGAGAATATTTAAGAAAATTAAAGTCAAATCTGTCACTTTGGGTGAGTTTCTTTTGTGTAATTTTATGTGTATCAGGATTTTGTTAAATGTCTGAAATAAAATATTTAACTTTGGATTATAGGTTATTATGCTGACAGATGGAAAAAAATGCTAATCCCAAAAAGTTCACCAACAAAAGCTTATTTTGATACCTCGGACCAAGACCCATTCTGCAGTGAGTGACTGAATGCATGCAGAACAAACTGAAATATTTTGGCTGTTTATTAGCTGATCTGGAGTGAAAGCATGTTAAAAGTAGAATGTTATTGTTAGTTGCTGTTTAAAATGGTGTAATAAACCATGAGCTAAGTGTCTTTTCAAACACTGGAGGAAAAAGAAGAATGATTGTGGCAGAAGAGCAAGCAATACATGAACTGAGAAAGAAATATGTCTTTACAAGTGGTGGGATGGGCTGCCAAGAGGAAGAAAGAAGCCAGAAAATGAGAATCAAGTGACAGGGCAAAAGCTGGACTGAGAGAACCTGCTTAGATGGGATCATTGCTGCCATTTTCAGAGAACAAAAATAGGAAGCAAGACTCCCCTGGGTGGGGGACAGAAAACAGACATCTCTGTGTTCCAGTCCAGGAGGAGAGCACCCCGCAGTCAACTAGAGCTGCTCCAGCTTTTATAAGTCCATGTCTCCCTAGGAGTAACACCACGGAGGGAAATCTTAGCTAACTGTTTCAGGGTTATACTCTATGGGTATGAATTCTCATGACATGGGCTTTGGCTACAACATTTTAGATATCTACCTATGCATGTGGAGGTCCAGTTTAGATTCTTGTCCAGTTTCTGTTTTTATTAACAGACTTTACCACCATAAGAAAATGTTAGCAAACTCTTCCTCTAATTTGCTATGTTAAAGACTCTTTGATTTGGGGTGTGGGGACAGGCTTACAGGGAATTCAAGTGAAATAAAATTTTCCTGTTAGCTTTTTCCATCATCTTGGCAAATTTTGTGACCAAGGACTGAATATCTCTTGTTATAGTGGTAATCATGGTTACTCACAACACCATTTCTTCCAAACGGTCAAGGAGATGTTAACAAAGATGTGATCAATTTTTGGGCTCATACTTTAGGAGTAAAGAGTTACTATTCCTATCATCAACCAGTGAATATTTTTAACAGTGTGATAATAACAACTGTATCCTGTTGAGATCTTTTTTTGAATCTTATTTCCTATTTCTTTTTGCAGTGTATAACTACTTACTGGAAATTACTACCTGGAATAAAGGCACTAGGAGAGGTTTCATTAAAGTTAAAATAACAGATTATGCTGGAAACACAGTAGAATCAGAGATGAATAGGTATGTTGTGCTTTGTCTCTAAATCTTTTTTATTGCTCTATAGGACTAATTTTCTGAGCTTCCTAAACCTTTTAAATTGCTAACTTGTAAGTCAAAAAAATGTCATGGGGTTGTTAAGACTTGGCCACAGCTCCTTTTCCTGGATATGGCTCAGTGTCAGAGGCAAGGCTTCTCACACTGAAGAGATCCTCTCTCCATTTATGAGCTACCCCAGGTCCTTGCATGGTACTGGTTTGAATCCAGTTCTAGTGCCCTTGTTCTGAACGCTCAAAGTCAATACATCTTACGTGATTTCTGATCTTAATAATAATGCTTAGCAGTGACTAATTTTACTCAGCTAACAAAATCCTGACTAGAAATAATATTTTTCTTCAGTGAAGCTTCGACATTTCAGCAATATAAAAAAGTCAAAATAATAACTGGATTTTACCAAGACCTTGACAAAATATCAAAAATTTCCTTGACCTTTTCTACGAAGACTTTAATAGGCCCAAAACACAAACTTAGGATTCTCCAGATGAGGCTGAAATCCCTTAATAATCCAGAAAGGTAAGTGTTTGTCATGTATCAAAGTTGTTTATGAACTAAACTGTGCAGGATGTTTCCTCAGGAATCTGTATTTCCCCTAGTGATTTTTTTTAATCACATATTCCTAAATGCATGAATATCCTTCTCAGCTTACCTAGAATCAAGTTTATCATGTGGAAGAGCTTCTCTGTATTTTAACATTTAGTGCACAGCACCCTTTTTACATGTAGATGTCAGGATGCTGCTTGTTAACGCAGCGTGCTGCTGTTTGGTTGCAATGAATTGTCAAGGACCACTTAAGTAGACAAGCCCGACTTACACCTATGTGGTTAAGTTCTCTTCCAGAAGATAAATTTTATTAAGCACTTTTCTGATTGTAATCATGTGTCCGTACACAGCTTTTCACGGTTAGGTGTGAAATGGAACACTTCAGCTACTTGTGTGGCTGGAACAGGTTTTTGTCTTGTTGAAGGTAAAGACCTTCCAAGCCCAAAACACAGTCTATGGTTGCCTACACTTAAAAAGACATCATCTGCATTTTTTTTATAATTAAGTGTCATTGCCTAGCTTTTATTAATTATTTCTGGTTTAAAGTACTTCAGCAGTATTGCCATATATTCTTTTTTTTTTTGTACAATACCACTAGCAATTAAATTTTACATTTTCATCTTGTGAAAATAATGTATTACATGGAATAGTTAAGAAATATCCAGGAGTAGCAGGAGTATTTTAGTCTGAGTTGTTACATTTATTTGCTTCGTATGAATGGAAGGTTCAACAAAGTCAGAATTTAAAATAATAATTATCAAGTAATGAGTGGGAATAATATTACAATATTAGTAAGTCTTAAGACAGTATATTTTGTTAACTTGAGAAACAACATTTAAGGCCTTCTGATTTGGTCTATGATACTAGTCTAGTAGAATTGGGTATGATTCTTCGTAAAAATTATGAAACCTTGTAAAATAACCTACTATTTCATATTTACTGGGAAAGAGGATGAGACAGGTAGGAGAGTCTTAGGAAGAAAGAGAACACTCAATAATCAAAATAGTACCCCAGAATGCATATACATTTTACTTTACTAACTTGTTGAATGCCATAAGTCTCAAGCTCTCAGGTGAACTGACATGATTTTATTTAAAAGTATTTGGTGATGAGAGATAGTTAAAGCTCTAAATCATATTGCAATTTGATTTCTCAACCCCATGGCGATGAATCAGAAGATACATTTCATGGAAGCCTATCAGCATTCAGGCATTTTTCAGATAGTGATCTAGCAAATAAGGGAGATTTTCAGTGAGCAGCCCTTACTGATTTTGAGTTTTCATTCTGTTACTCTGACTCTTGTTAGTTTTAAAGTAAGATGCACTTGATTTGCTTTAAAATGGGACCCACTAAAGTCTTTCCTATGGAACCTCATCAGATGGGAGTCATATAGGCACACTAGATACTTTCACATAGCAATGAAAAGTAGTGTATTGAATCAGCAGGTGAAGGTAATTTAAATGCAGATGTTACGAGACTATTGGATGGTGTAATTACATAATTGCTCATTGTAATTATAACTACCTATATTTACCTCATTCTGTTACATATAATTACAACAATTACTTGAATACAGGATAATCAACTAGAAACTACATTAAAATATCTAAATTATTCATATAATAAAGTAGTAGGTAAAAACCAGGGGACAGATGCAGGGATAAAAGACAATAGGAGTCTCGGTCCCCCCAGATCTGGGTTAACAGCAGATAGTGGGAGTTTGGTGAATATCACTGAAAATGGCCTTCTGGGCTGGTTCATTATTTGCACAGGTGCTGTGTGAACGTGAGGGTGCTAAAAGGCATATATAATTTTTAGACTCTTCTTCTGGCCTCACAGAAAAATCATTCTTACTAACCCATAAAACCAGAAAGCTTTCCTGACTTGTGTGTGTCCAGGTGTCAGTTCTCCCAAAGAGCTTTTGAACCTTTCAGTCAATTCAAACTCAACTGATGGGGAAGGTGAATGTCTCAAAGATACTTAGCCCAGCCACTCCTGGGATTTTTTTAACCAAAACAAGAACACAAGTTATAAAATAGAAGACCTTATTAATCCCTCTGCTGAACAAGAGAGTGGTGTGCCCTTGCAGACAGCCCTTCTAGACAGCAGGGAAGCCATGTGGAATGAGGGACTATGAAAGCCTCACCTAACCAAAAAAATTGTTTGTGTTTTGCTCCTTATTTGTGAACAGAACCTGCTCCTTTCTCAAGGCTTCTCTCCCAAAAGGCACTCCTAGTATTCAATAATCACAAGTTTTGGTGTGTTGCATGTTAAATGAAATACAATATTTTGGAAAACATACATTTTTATTTCTAGTATTCATTGTTACTCTTTGCCTAAGTGTTATATCCCCTGGGGTCAGATAGAGGACTTACCAGGTGACAGCTGCTGTTGAAGAACTGGCTGTGCGAACACATTGTGCTGCTGTGTTGCAAATACTGTTGCAAATGTGCCGAAATACAGCATTGTATTGTTATATGGGATATTGAAAGTCAAGTCAGGAAACAGATACATATAATAACCTCTAATTTTTCTGGTTGGAAATTTGTCCTGTGATTTATTTCATGATATTTTGTAGGGACTTTTAAAATGCTGGCAATTTCTGTGCTTTTATGTCTTTTTTTCTCCCTCTACAAAAATAATAGTAAACTATTAAATTCCAATCAGAACAAATTGTGAATGAAGGACTGAATGAAATTCTATGCTTTGCGTCATACAGAATACCAGAATTTATCTTTCACTTCTTAGTCATAAAATCTACTATCATAGCTTTGTGGGGTCCTTAAATGGCCTCAAATTCTTATCTAGAAGTCCAGCAGTCCTTTCATATACAGACAGGTGGGGCCTCGACTGGTTGGAAATGTCACACTAATGGGCAACAACAGAAGTGCCTGGTGGGACGTTCTTTCTCAGACTTTGTCCTTTAGCTGTTTCACTGTACTCTGCATCTCAGTCCGAGGTGGAATGTGTTATATAGCCACTTCTGTGAGTTCAGAGCAATATAGAAGATAATTTTAAATTAAGAAAGTATTGTAGCTTGTATACCCTTAGAGGTGTCATCAGAGTCTATGCTACTAGTTTGCCTGTTCAAACCAGCTCTCAGCATCTATCTGTAGTAGCACATGAAGGGCAGAGCTATGAGCTACCTCTACCCTAAAAGGCAGAGTATCTGTGTTGACCTTAAAAAGAAGATTGTGTGTGTGTGTTACTCCCTTTGTGACCTCTGCTTGCAGTATTATGCAGTTCTGGGTGTTCTAGGTGTTTACACGACTAATTACTCTCTTGCATGAAACTTTCTTACGCATGCTGTCATTGCAACTGAAAGAGTTAGAAGATATAATGATGTGGTTTTCTACTTTCCTCTGTGGAATGAAAGTAGGGAAACTTTCATACCTAGGGAACTCAGAGTAAATTATTCAGGCTCAGTGTTAACAGGAATTGGACTGTTCTTGGACAATTGTTCTAAAGAATTACTTTGAATGCAGATTAATAACTTTAATGGATGAAGTACTGCATCTTTGTATTTGAGACTAATGTGATACACTTCTTATCATGCTACTTTGCACCATTCAGCTGATTGTTGTTCTGTCTGGCAAAAAAATAGAGTGATGCATAAAATACAGTGTAAACTTAGACAAGAAGACATTTCTTCTTGTCCCGAGTATCATCTCTGAGAGGTGGTAAATGCTGGAGGTTTCATAAATCAAATACTGAAATATTTTTCTATTCATGTTAACTTTTTCTGTTGTGCACATTTTTTTTTTTTTCTGCTTTTGTAGGCTGCAGCTGTGCAGATATGATTTTGTACTGATGGAGAACACTGAACTGACCTTCAAACCTATTCCTTGCCCAGAGAAGGGTACATGAAGAGAGAGCTTCTACTAACTTAATTTGTCTTATAGCAGTGACATTTTGATTCTTCCTCAGGATAAAGACTGCAATAAGAAAGGAAATGAGATAAGCTAGATTTATTTTCCAGAGTCTACCTGGTAATATGCATGACTTACTTGGAGTGCCTTAGGGTGAAATTACTTGAAAAGTTCAGATTCTATGTGTTTGGGAAATTTGAATAAAGTAAGTGTATGATGGTCTATTTGTTATTATTTGTTAGCAGTGAAGCAACCGCTGAATTAAATATGAATTATCTACATAATCCTGACACATTATTTCTCAAGTCGTACATGTATTTAATTATGTATTATTTGAAATGGCTTTTACATGGTAACATTATTATCTGTCCACTAAGTGAATTTAATATACTGTACATGTGATCTGGAGATCTAATGCACAGCAGTTTTGCTGTGCTATGTTTATTGGATAAATGAATTCACATTTTCTTACTATAGAATCGCTCAGTCTCTGAAAACTGGAACAATAAGATCTCTGGGCACATATGTAAAATTGCTATTTAAACAAGTTATCTTTATGCTCATCATAGATGAATATTATTGCAACTGTTCAGAATTTTTTCTATCAAACCTATGGGCAGGGCAGTGTTGCTTCAGATATGAAGCAACTCTAAAGTCTGTTCTGAAGATAATAACTTGAAATAAATGCATTTTCATTATGTTTCTTTTTGGGCCTCCTGAAATTAGAGCTACTGCTCAGGCTGAGACTGATGATAGCTCTTCACCTATTGAAATGTGAGCAGGAATAAGCCCTACATAAATATTTCCTCTTCCAGTTAAGAAAAAGGTTTTCCAGTGCCAGATTACCTTTCCTGATGGTACTGATTGAAGAATAGATATGTATATTTTTCTTCTTTAAGGTTGTTTTATGTATTTAACCCTGCTTTCTCATGTAAACGAGTCATATGCATGTTATGCTTTTCCTTTCTTCCCTATGCCATTGCTGTCCCTGCTCTTGACAGCAACACTTAGTTGAACCTATTGACCAATTTCATTTGAATGTCAGAGTGGGATGTCCAAAACATACGAATGCTAAGTTTTATTTAAAGTCAACAGCTGAGTTAGAAAGAAGAAGGACACTGATGTCCTAAGGAAGGGAAAGCAAGTTATGACTTTGTGCTTTCCATTGCAAGAGGCAGCTCCAGCATGCTGGTCAGTGTGTGCAAAGCTCTGAACCAGCCATTGCACATGCTTTTACTTTGGCTAGGCAAACAAGTGCTCGGACAACCAACCAACCAAACAAATACAGAACTGTGGGCAGACATTCTCATGGACCGACTTTAAAAAAGATATATTCTATAGAAATGTTAATTATGTTACCATAGATGTTTTCAGGTGGTGTCTTTCTCAGCTTTATCATTTTATTGTACACCTTTTTGTTCCTTGCCTCTGACGGAGTCATTAGGAAACACACAGAAAAAGACATTTTTCTCTGCTTATATGCATGTGTATGGAGAGGTGTTCTTGTTATTTTAATTTTTATTTTATTTTATTTTATTTTATTTTATTTTATTTTATTTTATTTTATTTTATTTTATTTTATTTATTTTATTTTATTTTATTTCTCTCTTTTTAAAAAACAAAACAAAACAAAACAAAGCTACTCTTATTCTGCTTTTCATTCTGCAGGTTTTTGTCCAGCCTTCCTCTCATCATTCCTAGCTTCCCATTTATAGGTCCCTGAGCCAAGCCTTCTTTCTTTCATCCCCTTGCCTCCAAATATCTGTTTCTTATGTCACTTTAAAAAAGCATAGAGACTTGAGAGTAAATTTCAGATGTCTTGAACTAGAATCTTTCAATGGGTGACACAGATGTTCAGGCATAGAAATATATCAAATGTCTTCTTAAATTTCCTTTTAAAGTTACTTTCTACATCTTCAGTAAAGTTTTATATTTTTATACGGTTTTTGTTTCGTTTTTATATTTCATATCCTCTTTTTTCATCGATTTTATATCCTGCTGAGAAGACCTTAAGTATGGAGGTGTGAATATGTTTTTTGACTGTAAACTTTTATTTTGCTTAAGATACTCAATTTCAAGTTAATATCCAGAAAAAATAATGAAATTGTATTAGCTCTAAATTGGCAGCATAAAGGGTAGATATACTGCTCTTTCCAGTAATGGAACTGAGTGCTTGTTTACTACCATAGCTATTATTAATGTTGTTGTCAGATGAGTAGTTTTTTTCCCCTATTTTGTGGATTGTTTACCCATGTAAGCTTGATTTTTAACAGCTCACTCTATTTAAAGACAGAGACATATAAATGTCTACCTTGTCAGCATTTGCTGGGGTCAGCATTTTCACTACAAACTATACAGTTTGCCATTTACATGCTCCCAAAATTAGGATAGTCCTCTGGTATGGCAGCCCTTGGAAAGGTCAACTTGCACTAATATATGCTTTTAGGCAGTAGTCATAACTCATGTACAATGGTGTACTAGCCTCATGCATCCTTTATCTATATTGTAAACATATTGGCAAAGTGATGACTACATAAGTAGTCATGATGTGTTGAGTTGTGGGGTAGAGCATAAGACATGAGTGAGAAAAAGTGAAGGACTGAGATACCTTCCTAGAACTTTTTGGTTACAAATGCATGGAAAAATGTGAGGTAATGTGCTGTTGAAATGATGCAAGGAGACATAGAGACATGAATAACAATGTTGCACGGTGGTGCGATATAAAGGTAATAATATTTTCACACACTTTAAGCATACCTATAAAAAATGTAGGACATGAATAGTGGTTTGTTGCCTTAATTTGGGTATACTTTGGATAAAAAGCAAAGAAGCAGTGGGGTTAATAAGGAAGTTCCAATAAAAAACATGAGACAGAAAGAAACTTTCTTTTTCTAATTTCCCATCTTAGTTGGTAATTTCGATTTGTAAGAGGGACTGTTCCAGGCAGTGCATTTCCATCACTTAATTGCACTTCTCAAGTGGCTAATCACTTGGACTGTAGCCTTGTGACTCCGAGCACCAACAAAAATGTACTGTAATTGTTCGGAAATGCATTGCTTTTTATGGCTCACTGCCACATGCTACTTTGTACTAATTCTGTCAGCTCCCTCAAGCTCAGCAGAGAATACCACAGAAAATGAAAACTGTCCAAGGAGTTCCCTGTTCTGAAGCAAGTGGTGATGACAGATCAGTGGAGCACACTTCTGCATCAGAGCTGAAGAGAGGTTGGACTCATTGCAGTATTGTTTTGCATTCTGTCAGAATACAAAATATCCACCAACATTTTTCATTTTACTACGTATGTTTTCATTAGGAATATTCAGAATGAACTGAAAACCCCCAAATCAATTTTTGCTGAGAAAATCTAAATTGGAGAAATAGGTCATTTCAAACTACACGGTGTTTCAAAAACATGGACCCAATTTCAAAGCAGTATGCAAGTTGCTTCAAAAAGATGGACCCAGTTTGAAATCACTGTATCTCTGCAACCACGAACCACCCATGAATGAAACTCTTACCGCTTGAAAGGATGAGACGTAGCATTTCAAATTATTGCCACTGAATGCCTCTACCAGCACACAAACAGCCCCCAGCCTCAGTCATTCGCAAGATGATGACCCTGGAACACAATTGACGTCAGGTCCATATTTTTGAAACACCCTGTAATTTGACTTGGAATGAAATATCTGCGTTATAGAAGTACCCTAAACACTCCGATTTTCTTCTGGTTCAGTATTTGGCAATAAGGACTGGACTGCTGTGTGGCCTGGTGATACTGTTGTGCTTTGGTTTTCTCACCTGTAAAATGGAAAAGTGTCCATTCAAGAAATGCTTCTCAATTTGTAATGTTAAATTTTGTTAACTTTATTTTAGAAGTTTGCTTGTATCTAGTGTGTTTAACTGGAAGGAGCAATCTCTATATATGTGAAGAAAGATATATCCCGTGAGTAAATGTAGACTCTGTAATTAATAAGTATATTGTAATAATACCAAAGGGATCTCATTAGTATATACTTATAGTAATGAACTCTAAATTATTTCTATCAAATGCAACAAGCTTGGGAAATCTAATGCAGTATTTATATTTAGTGCTTAGTCACAGGGAGATGAAATTGTTAAGTGACAGGTTTATAAAACTAATATAAGCTTGTTTTTCTGGTTTCTTTTAGACCTGATTTGTATTTGATAACATCATCTTTTCTTTTAACTATACTATTTAAAATGACATGGCAGTGAAGATATGTCAAGAAACTCATTAAACACTAGTAGTAAGTGGAGTAAGCAGTAGTTTACATAGACAAAAGGCTGTATAATACAGATGTTCACTGCATCAGTCTCAAATCACCATAGGTTGAAGCAGTCTAGATCAAAGGCATGTAAAAGAAGACCATTTTCCAGTTTAATTTGAGATGGCTTTATCGATTTCTGTGATGCTATATACAGTTAAGGCTGTTGTTTATGATCTCTGCCTCAGCTAAGGATTGATTTCACATTGGGTTTGCTTATTTCTGTAAGGTAAAGTGCAGATATATGTTGGTGGAATTGATGGCTAAGTTTATATACAGCCAAGTGGAAAACAATTTAGTAAGGAGATGTTGAAAGCAGGTTAGGTATCTTTTTAGGAAGCAGAAAGTCCTGTAAAAACATCTGCTCTTTTTATGTGAATTTTGTAGTTATGAGTTACTTGTAAAGGAGCATTTAAGGGTAATTAGTAATCACTCGAGACATTAATGTCTGGATGGCAAGTGATGGACCAATACAGCACAGCTGACATGAGTGAGGAAGGAAGAATTCAGACATGGGGACCTAAAGAGGTACTAAATCTGAATTTATGCTAAGTCCAGAGTCACCTACTATGTTTGACAGCTGCCTCTGATGGCAGTCAGTGGGTACCTCAACTTATTTTTTCACTTTGATGTTTCCAAGATTTCTTCTGAAGCATATCCAGATTTATGCATCAGTCTTAGTGCTGAACAGTTTGACAATGCCCCCTACCTAGTCAAGATATCAAGTCTAAGCACGCTTACACCTCCCTCTTCAGAGTGGTGGGCAAGCATGGTGCACATCTCATGCTTTGAACTGAAGTACACAGAAAAAGTTGGGACAGACTCTGCCTTCTGTTAAAACAGTGTAAGAGAAATTATATGCTGCTGTTCCCTACAAGACATAGTTTAGAGTTAAGAGACCCTGTTTGGAGTACAAGCTAGTCATACATGGGATCAGGGAGGTTTAGGTTTACATCCATGGATTCCCACAGGAGTGCTGGTGTCCTTGTGCTCTGTGCCCTCCTGGTCTGGGCTCACTTTCCCCCCTCCTCTTGAGTGGGGAAAGAATGGGTGTGCAGAATGGGACTAAAGTTGGCTGAGATAGGGAAAGCACAGGTGAACCGAGTACTCAATGGGAGTGGGACTCTTTAGTGACAGGCCTTACTTCAGAGGCTGCTATATGGCAGATGTGTAAAATGGACTTACTCTTAAAAGTCTGTGTTCATTTGGTCTGAATTCTAGACAAACTGTCTGTCCTTTCCTTCCTTCGGGAACTACTTGAGAGAATCCAGCGCAAAGCTACAAAGATGATTAAGGGAGTGGAGTATCTCCCTTATGAGGAAAGGCTGGGGAAGCTGAGTCTCTAGCTTGGAGGAGACTGAGGGGTGACCTCATTCATGTTTATAGATACGTAAAGGGTGAGTGTCACAAGGGTGGAGCCAGGCTCTTCTCAGTGACAACTAACGATAGGACAAGGGGCAATGGGTACAAACTGGAACACAGGAGGTTCCATTTAAATATGAGTAAAACTTCTTCACAGTGAGGGTACCAGAGCACTGGAACAGGCTGCCCAGGGAGGTTGTGGAGTCTCCTTCTATGGAGATATTCAAAACGCCCCTGGATGCCTTCCTGTGTAACCTCATCTAGGTGTTCCTGCTCCGACAGGGGAATTGGACCAGATGATCTTTTGAGGTCCCTTCCAATCCCTGACATTCTGTGACTCTGTGTTACTTTCTAAAAAGGTGAAAATCCAGCCTGTATATCTACTGCCACAGAACCCTGGATGCAAGACCTTGCTTCCTGCTTCACTGTTTGAGTAATGGAGGAGTGGTAATTTTATCGTGTTTATCAACTGCGAGCAGATTACACATTAATTGCATAGTGTATTTAACCTTCTCATATCTAAGTTTCTTATATTGTTCTGAATAAGAGTGTAAGGAAAAGGGATTATGGTCCTAACAATACAATGTACAGAGAAACAAAGGATGAAGTGTAAATGGAGATGAGAAAAATGTGTTAGGATTTTAGAAGAAATGAAAAAGTAGTCAGAAGAGGGCAGCGTTCTCACATAAACTATAAACCAACAACAATACGGAAAACATCTTAAATTATTCCTTTCAGTATAGCTAAGCATGCCAGTGTGAGCTCAACCTTGTCAAGGAAACTACAACACGCACAAATTTTGATCACAATAAGAATGCTTCCCTTTTGTGCTACCTGATCTTGAAAGGACAGAGTTCTGGATTTGTAGCAGTAGTTTTTGCTTGTTATGTTCAGACATTAGAGTAAGCAAGGGTTCTAAGATGAGTAAGCAAAGGGAAATGTGATTTTTTTTTTTTCTTTTGTTACAGGCAAATGAAGTTTGAATACTTTGGATGTTAAGGTCAAAATACACTTGCTTAAATACTATTGTAGAGAGGTAGGCCAATGTTTAGATTAAGAACTAACAAAGCACTAGTAAATTAAATGAATGATGCTTTATTAATGTATTCTTAATCATATCAACCTGTCTCAGTATTTATTCTAATTCAATATTGTTGTGGTTTAACTCCAGCCAGCCACTAAGCATCACCCAGCCCCTTGCTCACTCCCCACTGGTGGGATATGGGAGAGAATCAGAAGGGTAAAAGTGGATAAACTGGTGGGTTGAGGTAGAAGTAGTTTATTAGGTAAAGCAAAAGCTGTGCACACAAGCAAAGCAAAACAAGGGATTCATTCACTGCTTCCCGTGGGCAGACAGGTGTTCAGCCATCTCTAGGAGATCAGGCCTCCATCATGCACAATGGTGTCTTGGGAAGACAAAGGCCATCACTCCAAACATCCCCACATTCCTTCTTTTTCCCACAGCTTTATATATTGAACGTGAGGTCATATGGTGTGAAATGTTCCTTCCATCAGTTGCAGCCAGCTGTCCTGGCTGTGTGCCCTCCAGTCCTCTTGTGCACCCCCAGCCCACTTGCTGCTGGTGTGGGGTGAGGAGCAGAAAGGGCCTTGGCTCTGAGCAGACACTGCTCAGCAGTGGCTGAAAAATGCCTGTGTTAGCAACACTGTTTCCAGCACAAATCTAAAACATAGCTCCATACTAGCTACTATAAAGAAAATTAACTCTGTCCCAGCCAAAAGGAGCCATGAGGGCTGTTTCAAATAGTGAAATTTATAGCATAAACAATTGGTAGACTACACTGATTTTACACAGAACTTGTTGCAGTCAGTAGACTCCAGCTACAACTAGTCTGTAACTATTCCAGTGAGTAAATTTCTGAAGTGGAAAAAGAGAAACCTCAAATTTGAATGAATATAATTTGTGAACTAATAGAAGAGATTATGAAGATGTGCTTGTTCTAACTTTGATTCCCAAGTGGAAGGAGTAACCTTGTGGCCATGTCTCTTTACAAGTAATTGAGCCCAGAGTAGGTCAGGGCAATGAAGCAGGAACTCCTAAACTGTTTAGGTAAGGCTTTCTGAAGATCACCACTAGTGTCAGTAGGCAGACTTCATAAAAATTTAACACAAACAGGGCAGTTACATGGATTATCTATTGGTATGTACTGGAACTTTTCCGCATAAAGACCTTTCCTCAAATCTCAAATTAAAATGTCCAGCATCTCGGCAAAGCTCTTTAACTTGGCCATAGTTTCCAAGTGACTTCAAGACAGGAGGCACGTCATGGTCAGCAGCTCAAAGGAGTAGAGAGAGTTCTCATCTCATCTACCTGTAGATACTCAGTCTGCTGTTTGTGGAAAAGGGTAAAATGTAAAAAATACAGACCAAAGGGGAAGACTGTAGTCAGCTCTGTAGCTATACCTTAAATCAGCAGAGTTCCTTGGACATACAGGGATTTACACCAGTAAAAAGTAACCCAAGTGTTTTCAGAACCCTCATTCCAAACAGTGTATGCAGAATATACATCTGTTGTGTTCTAAGAATGGGAACCCCATCTGCTAGCTGTGCAAGACAATGCAATTTGAACACATATAGTCTGTTTGAAAGAGAAAGGAAAAAGCAAGGCAATTAGAGGATTAGGAGTCATGACTTTCCAGAGACTTAATATGCTTGTGTATATTTAAGATGGGAACTTTGCCCATTTTGAAGTGCTTCTAACTAAAGCTGTTATGTCCTTTTAGCTGATATGTCAATGAATCCCTGCGAGATGTAAGATAACACAGCCACTTCTTTCAAAAATCCTTAGTGAATTAAATTCTGGAGCATTTTAACAAAATGGTCTGAAATTAGGAGAATTAAGCTACGATGGGTTTTGTTTGTTTGTTTGTTTGTTTGTTTTTTGTTTTTTTGGTTTGTTTTGTTTTGTTTTTAAGAACTGACAGGCATCATCTCCTGCACATAGTAGTATTATGCTTTTCCTGTATTCAAGAGAAATTTATTGTACTTACCACAGTAATAATATCTTAAAACATATTTTTAAGCCGCTCAAACTAGGAGTCTAATTGAGCAAGCTTGATGTTCAAACTTTCAACCTCAGAATGTTTTCTTTGTCAATTAAGTTTCATGAATCAAAGTAGATTCTTGTAGCTTTCTGATGGGTGAGAAGCGGTGACAAGGGATTTCCAAGAATGAAGTAAAAACCCCTAGTAGCTGAAATAAAGAAATATCTGATATCAAAGTAAGCCTAGTTTGTTTTTTTCAGTGTTTCAAAACAACATCAGATGCTGGGCAAGCCAATGCTAAGGATGCTGGACCTCTCACTTTTAAAAATGTAAATCAGAAATATCTGAAGTGAAGGCAATTATAACTCTAAAATTATGTTGCTGGAAATGCAGTGAGAATGAAGGAGGTGAAATCAGAAGAAACATCAGCCTAACATCTGAATATTTTTTGATGTAATTCTGTAACTCCAAGTCTATTTTGATATGTGTCAAATGTTAAAAAAAGTCCTTTTCTTAAGGTTCGGAAATCTATCTTGAGTGGAGATTTGGATCTAGACACTTGGCTGAGTGATGACTCAACTTCAGTTAATGAAGTTTTTAGAGCTTGATTCAGTAAAGCACTTAAACTCCAGGTGATTTAAGTGGAAGATTAAGATGAGAATTAAATACGTACTCAAACAGGAACCTACCTAATTGCAGTCCCAAGCAATTATTAAGTATTTTTTGCTCAAAAATCAAAGATTTTCTTAGTGCTCAAAACTGTCACAAAACATTTAGTTTGTGTAAAATATATATATTATTTCTTTGTTCCAATTAAGAAAATATTATACATAGCATAAGGAAGAAGCAAAGGATGTCTTAAAGGCTCTTCTGATCTCTCCCTCCCATCCATCTACTCCAAGCTCATGTATGTGTTTAGTCCGTAGTTTCCACCGTTCAGACACGTCTAAGGAGAATGCAGATTTAATCATAGCATGGCATACTGCTCAACACAAGGTGCATTGTCATGTATTGGATGCCAAGGCACACCCCTAATCCTATAAAATATAGCAAGGTGTCTTTACTATGGAGGCAGAGCAGACGGGGCTTTAGCTTTTCAGTTCTTATTCAACACAATACTTTCACTTTAAAGTGTTTGATTTCCAGCTGATTTTCCTTAAGGGAACAGAGGGCCGTATGAAAGGTGTCAGGAACTGTGCTTATGGTTTGAAGGTGTTGTGGTGTATATAATGCATATTATTGCATTTTAAGATAGCTGAATTTTGGATATTTCCCAATGTTTTGACTAGCAAAACACATGGGATCCTGGGAGGGCCACGTTATTAAAGAGACATGTATAAATTGGAATTTTTCCAGAAACAGCATGACTCTATCTGTTGAGATCTGTATCCTTCTGAGCCTGGTTGAATTGGAGGCAGTAGACTTCTATACTTGTTCATATATATGCATGCAATAGAACCTTCAGGTCTCATATAGGTTATTGTTAACTTGTCAACAGGATCCCTAGGCCACCCCCATTATCAATAGCTAGATCTAATTAAAAAAAAAGTGAGCTTCTTTTTCCTTTCTCATTTTTGCATTCCTTTTTCTCTGAAATAAAAGAAGAGACAGTTCTGGTCAGCAAAATTGCCAGATTTACTTTGAAATCATATGTCCTTATCGTGGAGAGAATACTTTAAAAAATGTCTTAAGCTAAAACCATTTCGTAAACTAATGTAATAAACACATAATACAATATACCGTGTGTTTCAAAAAGATGGATCCAATTTGAAATCACTATCCCTTTGGAATTGGGTCCATCTTTTTGAAACACCCTGTATAATGACATAGAATATAGCTCTATCAGGTGAAGGACTTGTGCTGATTTATGTTTTATCTGGTCCATCTGCCCTAATTTCTGCAATCAAAAATAGTTTCATTGTTGTTGTTATGGGTTGTGAGGATTTTTTGGTTTTGTTTTTGGGTTTTTTTAATGTCTCTGAATCAAACTTTTTTTTTTCCCCTTGCTATTGCTATCTTTCTGGTTGTTCTTTGAAGTACCTACATCTGTATTTTATTAAATACGGTAAAATGAGGAAAGAAAACAATAAGATTGGATGAAATGAGGTCAAGAGTTTCACCAACTGTTCAACAGCTCACACAAAAAGACTGTGGGTTGTTGCAGTTTGTTTTGAGTGGGGAGGCTTGGAGAGGTCAGTGGGGCAGGGAACATGCAGATAGGTATCTTTATTGAAAAAAAGAAAAAAACCAGAGGTTTTATCTAATATTTGCAAATAGGTGTGGAGACTTGAACAGAAGCTGACCTCATTGCTCTGACAGGCAATGCAGAGTGATGTGGACAAAGTGCAATTAGTCACTGGGACAACTGGAAGATCCCTGCTGATAACCCTTTGGACTTCTATCTTCCCTGCAAATGTAATTGCTACCCAACCTACTTTGGTGTATTCTGACTGGTATCAAAACCCTACCATTTAAATTGTTCCAGCTAAACTGTGTCATCTTTATTGAAACAGGTTAGGAAGCTTGTAGATTTGAGGACATAGTGACTACTGAAAGGAGAGTGGTGACAAGTCTCAAAGAGTGGAGCCAGAAAATAATGCAGATCTTCAACCTCCTGATCAGCAGTGCGAGAGAAATAAATGAAAATGTAGGAAGTCTTTTGAAAGGAGAGACAATCATGAGACAAAAAACAAGCCCTGCAATGTGCTCAGGGAAAAGGAGGAAGATTTTTGAGTGCAGTGTTATCTGTGAAAAGATCTTTGAATTGGTAGATACGGATCTGTCCACCAGGGCACGTTGTTCATAGACTTAGTTGCATCCTGACCTGAGCCAGATGGGGTTTGTTCTAGTTCAGATGAGTGGGTTTTGCAGGCAGAGCTGAATCCTGAACTGTCTGTCAGCTGAAGAAGTGCTGCCTCCAGTAAGCATTGCTCTGCACCCTGGTACACTCTTTCCTGGGAGTCATGCCACCCAAACTTGGCTCAGCAGTCAGCTCCTCCTTTTCCTGCCCACGCAAGCACAGAACAAGAAGTCCCCATCCCCAGAACTGGCTCTGTGTCTGGCATTTCACTTGTTCCTGCACCTCCCTTCAGTAGCAATTTTTTCCCCCAACAAAAGCAACCCACAGGACCACCAATGTTACTTTGTTGCTTGGTTCTTAAAGGTAGATTCTCAGTGACTGAATAAACTTTGTGTCTTTCTCCCAAAAACAATCCCAATAGACAGTAACATTATCGAAGTTCTTCAAAGGGCAAAGGCTGAAAAGAGAAAGAAAGAAAGAAAGAAAGAAGTGTTACAATATCTGCTCATGAATGGCTTTCAGGTCACAACTGAAGGACTGGAGCAGTGGGACACCTAGTGCAGATACTCCTCACTCCATGTCCTCTCTGCATATTACATAGGAAGCTCCAAGTCTGTTAGGTTGCAAGGTAGTCTATTTTTTGTTTACTAGGTCTTGGTGAAGTATTCAGCAGAGCCAGTGGACAGACTTATGTTGATTGCAATGGACTTGAATCAGCCTACATCGACATTCCCCATGCCCACCCTCAAAAAAAACCCAAAAAACCAAAAAAACAAAAAAAAACCAAAAACACCTACCTACATGAGGTACAATGTTAATTAAACTTTGAAAAAGCAATCCATTTTAAAAAATAAATATAACTAGAGCTCTTTCAGTAGTTTTATCCCATTATGTGTGGGGCCATAAACATTGCATTTGGTTTCTGTCTCATGCAAGACTCACGAAGAAGAGATAGTGCTTTGCAGCATACAAATCACTAGGAAAAAGATCCAAGATCCAAATAAAATAAGCTTGAAATTATTCTCTAGATGGAGATGCAGCTTTTGCCTACAGCATTAATATATTACAGTTTGACATCTCTAAAATATAGCTGTGAAGAATGCTGTGAACCTGCTAATTAATAAGACTCTTTTCATTTGACATTTCATTAACCTAAACTTTTTGGTTTTCTGTAGATTGAATGCATGCCTGTTTTTAACCTTTGTACAATGGCTTCTAATGTTATAATTAATTTATTCCTACTAGCAAGAGGACAATATTGTGCTGTAGAAGTAATTCAAAGTGAGTAATGCATAATTTTTACTAATCAATATTGTCAAGTATGATATTTTATTTTCTCTGATGACTTTTAATTTTATAGAAATAATGTATTCTCAGAAATACAGAATTCTAACACTTAATGTATCATTTAGCTTTAAGCAGTACACAGGCAAATATTTAGAAGGGTTTGGAGCAGACATGAACATAAAGAGTTAAAAGTACCTTGCTTGCTCTGGTAATATCTCCAGTTACCCAGACTACGTCCAATGTCTCCTAACAGCACCCTGTGTGGATGCCCTTTTATTTATGTGACTCAGTAAATGAGTCTGGGGTTTTGTGCAGAGAGGCCACTCCTGAATCCTTCGGTTGCATGTCTACCTGGAAGTGAGAATAATTGTCCAAGAGTGTTATCCAAGAGCTGCAAATGTCGCATCATGTGCACAGTGGAGATCGTGTAACAGCTACACTCGGTTCCTTTTGACTCTGACACTACATCACTTCTAAAGGTCAGATTCACTCCTCACTTTCCCTACCTATTTGTTCGAAAGAGGAGCATGTTTGACAAGTTGCACTCCGTGAGGGATTGAAAGGGAGCTAAGGGGAAATTTTGATTTCTTACAAGACTGGGCTGGTCAAGTTTCTTCGTTTTGTTCTGCTTTGTTTTTTTCCAACCATGCCCATGGTACAGGAAGAACTACAAGGTTTATCTGATAGAGCAGGCTAGAAATGAGCTGGCAGAAAGAGGGTGAAGGACATCAAAATACCTATTATCTGTGAGGCTGCAGGGTAAGGAGTAACAGTCACCAGCTCTTCTTTCATTTTTAGCCTAGTAGAGACGGAAGGACTGACATCATGTCAGTGGGTTAAGGAGGACCTTCCCAAATAGGTTGGGGCAATCACAGGAGAAATGATTTACTGTGGAGAAATGATCTCCAATTTAATGAAGCTGCGGCCTAATTAAACTATATAATTTGCATCTTGTCCTTCTTGCCTTTTACCTTCTTTTCTTCCTCCTTGGATTTATTGCTGATGCCATCACTTTGCAGAGCTCCATGAGGGGAATTCACTAGTTTCTTGGCTACCTGCATTCATGGGCACCCAAAGGTTGTACATTGCATGGCAATGCTGGTGCTAGATGAATCAGAAGAAGTATTGTTCTGGAAATGACTCACATGTGAAAAGCCATCAGTTAGTTCACACATTTGTCATTAATGTTTAAGGTTTTATTTCCTGTGACAGATGCAGTACTAAATATAACTAGCTGGGTACTTCTTCAGCACAGGTATCAGTTGATATGAATTTTACTACTGATTTAATTCCTTGTGAAATTAGATTTAAGGCCTCATGAGAACAAGGCCTTCATTTGATGGGGAAGGGAAGCAAGAACACTCCATATTTGGGAAAAGAAAAGATATTTCTGCAGGAGGTAACTGATTTAGGTATGGTAATCAGGAACTTAATATGTTAGTAAAAAGGAATGCAAAAGAGGTGGGTTGATGCTGGTTAGAAAGAGCGTACAGTAACTGTTATTGAGGTAGCCTGCTGCTCTCTGTATTTTGCATGTCTATGATCAGGTGAGACACAGAAATAAGATGCTCAATAAACCTTTATAAGCAAAATAAACCCTATTTTTCTTGTTAATGTAGTAGTTTAATATTAATGTAGGTTAACATTAAAGAATTTTATTCAGTCTTGGTAGTGAGTTATTTTAAACAACTGATTGGAGGAGTTCTTACTCTTTTTCTTTCTTTTTTTTTTTTTTTTTAATCTTAATCTCCGGTGTCTATTGTGAAGCAATTTCTTATGCCTGTATATTAGTGAATATATCAGAGAATTTTATAACAAGAACGTTGTTGTTATGACATTCTTTGCCCCCTTCTGCCCAGTGTGGTGATAAAGAGGTTTTCAGGTGTTCGGTTATGCACAGACTGTTTTGAATTCATGGCATTTTTCAGTGTGCAGATGGCTTTGGTTTTCCTGCTTTAGTGTTCATTTTTTTATTCCCCTTGTGATTGTTCTGGCTTAATTGGTGTTTATTATGTAGCACTCTTCTAATTACATGCTTCCACATCACAGAGTTTAGGGGTTTGAATGTCTGTTCTGTGCCTATTCTGCAGCTCTTCATAAATTTTTTTCAATATGCTTTGACACTGCAGTCATTCCAGAGAATATCATTAGAACTATTCTTAATGTCTTTTAACTTGTTAAATGTGGCACTTCAAGTTTGCTTTCTTTGTCGTTCTTATTACATATTTTCTTGCCTAGCACTTTGACAAAGTGAAATGGAAATTGCAGAATGGCAAGAAGAGTAAGCAAGCCAGTAATTATCTACTTTGTATGCTTATGTTGTGAAGTATTCCATCCTGAGTGTTTTGAAGATTTATGGATGCGTGCTTATTTAGAGGTATGTAGGGTTACAAATTTTTTTCTTAGGAAATTGTCTTTGTGCCTGCATTGATCTTCTCAGTTCAGATCTCATCTCACCTAATTTTTTTTTTGAGTAATTAAGAATGAAAGAAGCTGAAATCCCTGTCTAAATGATGCTTGAACTATGGTTTCACAACATCACTGAATTGAACTGGGAAGTATATTGACTTGAAAATACTAGCAACAAAAGCAGAAAAAGAGCTTTTGCAGATCCAGGTTAATTCTCATATGTAGTTCATAGCATACCCTCAGAACCAGTCATTCTAACTCAGTTGAGCCCCTGGCTGTTGTGGCTACAGTTACCTGTCCCAAAAGCAGCTAGTTTCTAAGTAAAGCTACCGGAGCTTGTTGGGTGCACTCTAACTCTCCTTCAGGTTTGGAAATCCCTACTGTGGTTGGAGGAGTTTCCAATTGTACCGGTTGAGTCAGACTTTCTGCAGAATAGGCTCTTCAGCACTTCAGCTTTCTGGTCTGACAGCTTTTCTGAAATTGAGAAGCCGATTTGAAACATCCCATCTCCACTTCTTTTTTTTTTTTTTTTTTCTGCCTTCCCTCATCGTATTACTTTCTAATTTCTGCCAGCACCTGATCAATGGAAAAAATATGTGTGGTAAAAATAAGCTTAAAAACATCTCTAAAACATTTAAAACACAGCAAATTACAGAAATCTGTCTCATTGCACTAACATCCAACAAATTGTATGGTATAACTCTGGGAAGATGAAATGAAGCAGGAGTACAAGAATGTTCTGATTTTACTGCAAGAAAGAAACATGTTTTAAAGCACATCTTTAGTCCATATTTTAGGTTTTCTTTGAAATCATTACAGCTAGTTGGTAAGTAGTAGGAGTTTTGTGAATCAATACAAAGATGCCTGGGTATGTGCCTGTTGGAGCATTTCATTACAGCAGACACAGGAGGCATATTTCCAAAGAATATAATAAATCTTCTTGTCTTCTGAGGTGTCTATCTTGAATATTTCAGCAATTTTTTTTTTTCCATCTGAAGATAACATTCAATTGGTCATGTTGGTTTTAGAAAAAGAAGAGGAGTAGAAGTGTATTTCAATTATTATGATACCAGTAAGAGTTATTGCTACTTGGATGTCACGTAATAATATAAAAAATACATAAACCCAGAAATAAAATAAAATAAAATTTTAATTTTAGTCTACCATGAAGTTTTAGAATTTTCTGGAGCAAATTAGAAAATTTACAAATGGCAAATTCCATTAAAAAATCTATAAAAATTCTTATTGAAGCCAATGTAATTATACATAGATATTTGTTTACTCTAAATACTTTTTCAGCAAAACACAATAGATGTACGTGTATAACAAGAGCATTCAGCAATGATCTCAGTATTTTGCTGTTCAGTATACTTCCTTGCGCAGGTATCTATGATAAGCTGGGCTATGTATTAAAGTAATCTGACTATCTATATGTTATGGTCTCATGACATTTTTCCAAACCCAGGGCATTGCAGCTAAGAGAGATGACAGATCTAATTCTCCCTGAATTTCACTCTTCCAAGTTGGATAGCTTATTAGGTGCTTTACTTGTTAAATAGATAGCCTTCATTCCACTGCCCATGCTTTCTATATGTAAAAAAAATCAGTATCAAAGTACTCAACCCTTCTGCAAGCTTCTATTAAAATGAATAGGAATTTTGCCTGGTTACAAAGCACTGAGAAAGGCCTTATCTGAATGCTGCATAACAGCTCTTATCTTTCAGACTTTCCAGGTTGAATTGCTCTGCAAGAGTTTTCTTTTTTAAGTTAAAAATGAGCTCATAATTTTTATTTTTCAATTATCTGCAATACATTGGAGGAGCTTTAATTTCTGAAAGAGGAAGAATGCAGAAAACAATTTTTTGTTAAAGTGCACATCCCTTTTATCTTATTACAACCATACTGAGTGTTAAAACAAAAGATCAGAGAACATAAAACAAATTCCAAGAGACTGATCATTGTAATAATTTTTTTTTGAAATGCTAAAATTATCAATGCAAGCAATGACTAGCTCTGATTACATCCACTTGTATTAAGCTTTTAGAAGCAGTACAGGTTCATGAATATGAACAGTTTAACTAAATAAGTTCACATCAGAAATCATGTAGTTGATTCCTTAAATCTGTATTTTTTTTTAAATCTAGTAGAAATACAGACTTTAAAAAATGAAATATTTTAACCTACAGACAGGGATAATAGATGATAAAGAATGCAGTAAAGCTGAAGAAGAGTTCAGCATTTGAGCATGTAGAAATAACATGATCTATACAGATACACTATAAATATGTGTATATATGTGTGTCTGTGGAGAATAGCATTCAACAGAAAATGTTTCAGGAAAAGGTAGTGGAAAAGTTGGAAATGTTTCATTTGTGTAATTATTTTGTATTATTTTCTTCTATAGAGGAAAACATTCTCCTTTATTCTGGAATGAAGTAGCATGTGTTTGGAAGGAGGAAGAAACTCAGATCCATTTATAGGAGACCAGAAAAAAAATACAGCATTTTGGGAACATATTCTGATTCTCCCTACTGCTGGTGCTATTTCCTTTGATACTGGTGGCTTGAGACAGTAGCAACATGGAAGCCACAAGTAAGGGTCTGTAGCATTTTTTTCATGCTGCTCCCCATGAATGTTTTTGTGGCAAATCCTATAGAAGGGTTCTCCATTGTCTCTGTTCCTTCCTCATAGCGACACCTGTTGGCAGACAAAAGATGATGTGATTTAGAGGTGCTGAGACACGTATTGTTGCAAGAGCTATTGTATTAGATGATCAAAATGACTACAGGGGAAAGAGGTAAGGATGTTAAAGGTGCTTACTAATAAGCATACACTACATACTTGTGCAGCTAAAGGTAATAACCTGCAAGTTGTTTACCTCCTTTTGTGGATTAATGTACCTCCTCACTGACTGAGTCAAATCCCAGGCCAGGTGTTGTCTCTTCAAGGGGAAAGGTGCTGTATTTTCTCTCTCCCTTGCAAAGGGGCTATTGTGGTTTACAGGATTAGTGCCAGGGTGCCTATCTGCTGTGTCCCACTGTCTTCATGTGGTCTGTTCTGCATTACTGTAGAAGCTACATGTGTTCAGCAAGAGCATGAAAGCGTCTTGGTTCCAGGTCCTTGTTCTAATTTCATACACTATTTTTCATATCAAATATAACTTTATTTCATCAAGCTAATAGTACACATGTATAAATAATACACCTGTATATCAGCAAAAGAGTTTGCAGATCTACAGTTACCAACAAACCAAAAGCTTATGTTGCATAGGGGTGAGCGACAGGCTTCTATTTACCAGCCCATGTTAAAGCACAGGTCTTTGTTAACCTACATAGGCCTATAGCACAGGTATGGTAGTCATTTGTCTGGTTTCAGTGATGCTTATACCTGGGGTACCATCCTGTTTGCCAGCACTGGGAAAAGCGCTGTGCCCTCTAGTCCTGTATCCCTGTGTCTGACAGTTGCTCTGGCGAGCTGAGACTAGATCCACACTGGGTTCACCCTGTTGATTTATATCATTGCTGGTGGTAGAAAGCAATGCCCAGTATTTAGCGCAGTGGTCCAGGGATCCAGAAATGAAGATTCAAACTGATGGCCATGGTCAGAGTGTTCCCCTTCCTCTGCCTCAGCTCTCCATCTGTAAAATGAAAAACAATGGTATTCCTCTACCTCCCAGAAATGTTATACATGCATTAAGGCTTGTGAAGTGCTTGCTTGTTAGCAATGGGGAATGTAAAAGTACAGAAGATTGATGTCCTTGTGATAAAAAGCTTTTCACTATTAAGGAATTCTCTGTAGCATTTATTTTGCCCCTAACAAGCAGTTTTAGCTGATAGTGTTTTAGTACTAGACCTTTCAGACACGTCTGCTTTTTTTTTTTTTCTTTCTTTTCCTTTTCTTTTTCATTAGAAGTGCCATCAACATTTCCAAGTTAGGCCAAGCTGTACTAGATTTGTTGTCAAATTAAGACCCTTACCTTGTAAGATCCCTCTGCATTCCCTGCCTTTTGCAGTGATCAAGCTTACAGTATGCCTGGACATGCTGTTAACATAGATGGCTTACTTCAAAACAAACCCTCAAAAATCCTTGACATCTTTAATCACTACAGCATGGATTTAACTTCTTATTGCATCACACTGAACAACTAATGGAAATAGTACCTTGGGGTTAGTTCTTTTCTGCTGCTGGTATAACTTTGACTGTAGTGTTTACTAGGAGGTAGTTAATCAGCATTGGTAATGGGAAATTGGGTCTTTGGCCATTCCCCAGGGGAAGAGGGAGTGACTGGACTCAAACCAGCCCTGCTGAGCTGGCAGGAGAGCTCTGCAATTCCTCACCGCTTCTGCTAATGGAGTGCTATGCTGGGGAGGACAGTTGTGTTCAGCTGTCACGGACAACACAGAATCAAAACTTTAAAAGCATGATCAAATACTATGTATATTGGCTAGTTTCACTTAGGTGAAAAAACGACATCTGGGCCATGGGCACCTTGGGGGCTGCCATCAGCCCCTTACCTGCCCCTGGGCCTTGCTGGGCCAGGCACCACCCTCACCCTGACCCCATCCTGTCCTGATGGCTGCCATCCCAACTGGGCTAGGGCTGCAGCAGTGCCTGGGGATGGCCGGGCTGTGGCTGACCCCAGTCACTTTCTCTGGCCTAGGTGGCATTGCTGGAGGCTGAGGGAGGTGATGGGTTGGGAAGTGAGGGCACCAGGGCCTCCCATAATGTTGCCTGGCACAGTCTCATCCATCATTTTTTGAGTACTGTTCCCATGGACCGTAATATTGTAGACTTCCTTGCAAATAATGTTTGCAAGGGTTTGATAATGTCAGAAGGCTATATTAAGCCTGCCTCTTCTTCCTAGGTAGCAGTAGCATTATTTATCTATTTATCTGTTTATCTATTTATTTATTTTTTATGTATTTCCAAGCAGGGGGGAGATGGCAGCAAGCAGGTGATGAGCAGCTCCCTCAGACCCCTGTGCCCATCACTGGTAGGAGAGATGTGTAGTTCCCACCCACCGCGAGGCTTCGGTATCCCAGTGCTGGGAACAGCATGCTGCAAGGTGTGAACAGGCTGCTTCCAGCTCTGACAGAGACTTCACAGCCGAGAGAGAGGTCACCTCAGCTACTTGCTGTGATAGTGCTTCGTGGCATGTTGCCTTTCCAAATCCTTCTGTGAAGAAATATTCTATACGCAGGGTACTAACTGGAAGCAAAAATGCTTCTGTACCTTTGTATGATTACAGAGCTGCTCCTGTAAACAGGTGTAGCAGGAATTATATCCTAATGCTTGAAGGATTTGATGGGTGCTCTGATGACTTCTCACCCGAAATCTTTGTGATAGGATATTTTCCATGAGGCATACTGAATGAGTAAATCTGTCACGGTTTGGTCTGGTACCATGTGAAGTTAAAAACTAAATTGTACAATCAAATAATGGCCTAAGATAGGAGAAATTGTTTTGAGCTGGGGAGCCTGGTTTATTTTTGTTTCATGTTTTAAGATTGATTGGTAAACTATTTCACACATCTGAGACTTTACACTGCAACGGGTACTCAGCTCATCATTTATATGATTAAATAAATAGAACAGAGATCCAAATATGTTGAAATGTTGCTCCAAACAATACAGAGTCTAATACTTCCTATGGAATTAAATAAATGTAAGCCTGTCACTTTAAATATATGGAAATCTCTTGACTTTAATGATACAATTGCAAGAGATTCTTAGGGCTGCAAAGCACATGACTCATCTGGTGCGAGCCTTTTGAAGTGCAAATTGTACATTTCCCACAAAACACTTGAAGTAAAAGACGGGAAACATCAATTCACACTGCTGACAAAAAAAACCCTCCCAGTATTTCACATGAAGAAAGGTTTTAAATTTGCAATTTTCATCTACAAGATAAGGTGTTAATGAATTTAATATTTTATCCAGATGGGTATGTAAATTTCTTCTGAACTTTGTTACAGAGCATCTATTGTGCAAGTACTAAAAAGGGTGGAGACTACAGGGATTTTTTCAACTACAGGCCATCTCCTAAGTGCAAAACTGAGTCCAACTCAGATCTATCTCATCTATAGAATAAATCATGGACGAATTTCATGCTTGGCTACAGCAGCACAAATGTAAAGTAGATTCATTGAAGTCAGCTGGATAACTGCAGATTTATGCTACCATTAGTGAGAAGTGATTTGCTGGAAATGTTTGCTTTTTCACTCCCTCATTGCTACACTTTCTATACTAGAAAAATGTGTAACAGTTATTATTTGGCCTTAGCAGCAATCTAACAATTAAATACCAAGGAGGTAAAACTTGGCATAAACAGTTATTTCAGGTGCTTTCTCCCTGTAGGTAGTGGGAAACCTGAATTTTCAAGGAGAATGTAGGTTATGATGTCTGGCTGTTTCTCTGTCCAACCATTTCTTTGAAATTTAACTTTTCTGATAACAGAGATACTATAGTCTCAGAGACTTCTTTCAGAATTCAGATGTAGTTATTATGCATCAGAGAGCTCAAATATGAAGCAACGTCATACAATGCTTGGTTTCATGAGATTTATTGTTCCTATAAATTGGCAGATTGGTGAACAGTAGCTTCTCTGAGTTAATATTACCTTTTTTGTGTAGCTGGGGGAAATCAAGAGCATGTCAGAGAGGCAGTGAATCACTGCAAATTGTGAAAGAACTGTTTGGCTAATCCATTCTTGAAAAATTCTTCTCCCTATTCTAATAATAGACACAAACAGTATGTTTCCTAGCTGCCAGCAGCATGGGATTTGGGGGTCTGTTGCAGGATGGGGTAGTGGGGGAAGAATCCTAAGAAACTTCAGCCTTCACCTCTTTTTTCAGACCCACGTTTCTGGCAGTGGCCATTAATGGCAGAGTCCATTGGAACAAAAGAGCAATGGAAAAATATTTTTCAGGTCCACCTGAGAGATGTTAGATATAAACTTTGACATGAGTATCTCAAGAATGTCTTTGTCTGTTAGTATTTGTCACTGTAATAGTTATCAAGCTACAACTGCTGTCTCTGTCACAGAGAATACAATGGATCAAACCACCAGCATTAATTCAGCAGATTGATAGTGTACTTTAGTTTATTGCAATCTTGCTGGTCTGCAATACATATCTGCCATTGTGGCTACATTCATTGGAAAAACACTTTCAATCTAGCAATTTATTGCCTGATGCACTTCCAAATATGTCATATAAAATTGAATTTTAATAGAGACTGTTGCTAATTATCAATGACCTTTTAGGAGATATCATGCCAATAAGTGGTTACAGACTATCTTGTCTGAAATATCTACGATGATCCTATTCTTTCTCCAAATATCTGAATAATTCCTACAGGAATTTAATGAAAACTTCAAAGGCTAGTAGACAGGGTAAATAATTTATTTTGCTTTGTGACTGTGCTATCTGAAAATGCTTTTGTGAACAGAGCAAATGTATAGACAAAATTGTATAATTTTTGTGTTATGAGAGACCATATACAAGAGTCATCACATGTAATATAGGTTGTGGCTGCACTGAGATTTTTAAAGCGAGTTTTCCCATACCCCAGCCACCTTGCACTGGGTTTTTCTGGCCGTGCTGAGCAGAGCTACAGGTTTGCCTGACGGAGCACCATTCCTGAGGTGCCAGGTGAGTTAAGTCTGATCTGCTATGGTTGGATTGTTAAAAATACCAGAATTAACTAGTGCAGTTACTCATCTTAAGATTGTGTTTCAAGCAAACACTGAAAGAAGGATTCTGCTATAGCTGTCTATGCTAAAAATATCATTTTATATAAGTGGAACTAATTGTGTACATTTAACAGTGGGTAAATGCCTTTCTCAGGGAAACAATTTCATTAATTTAAAAATGGTTTACTGAGAAGGTGACACTAGGATCAGCTTATATCATAAGCTATGAGCTGCACAATGTTAAGCTTTGTTAAAAGCTTGGTGTCCTGTGTAGGACATTTGACTTAATTTAACAGGATACTATGAGACAACTTAAGAGAGGGGGGAATTGCTCTCCATGTGATGTCCTTCAATTCTGTCCCTGAGCAAAGACCTTGACCTAGCCTGGGGAACAGGTTACTGGGAATGAAGGCAAGAAAGCATACAGGAAAAGAGAAAATACAATAGAATAATTAACTTAGCAGGTGTTGTGGGTTGACCCCAACCAGCAGCTAGGCACCCACATTGCTGCTTACTCGCTCTCCCCCTCCCTGTGGTGGTGTGGTGGAGAGAACAAGAGGAGGAAAAGGTGACAAAACTCATGAGTCAACATAAAGAGAGTTTAATAGATGAAGGAAAGAGGGGGAAAAAACCAACCAAACAAAAAGTGATGAAAAAGCAATCATGAACCACTTCCTGCTAGGAGACTGATGCCCAGATGATCTTTGAGCAATAACCACCTTGGAAGCCAGTTTCTCCCTGCCGCTTCTCGTACCCCAGGTTTTATTGCTCAGCATGATGTTATATGGCATGGAATATCCATTTGGCCGATTTGAGCCAGCTGTCCCAGCTGTGCCCCCTTCAAACTTCTTGCTCATCCCCAGCTTATTTGCTGTGAGGATAGAGCGGGGGAAAAAGAAAGGTTTGACTTGTAGAAACACTGCTCAGCAACAACCAAAATATTGGTATGTTATCAACACGCTTTCAGTCACAAATCCAAAACTCAGCACCATGCAGGCTGCGGTGAAGAAAGCTGGCTCCATCCCAGCCAGACCCAGTACAGCAAGAAAGCATGGTCAAGGTAAAAAGAAGAGATGGACACACTTGTGATGAGTTTTTGATGTTGCTAGAATAGGAGAAACTCAGTGTTATTTGTCCCTAATGGAATCCTGTATAAATAAAAGATACGTTAAATGCCCAGTTCTTGATGTTTTCTAGCTCAAAAGAATGTAGTAGTCAGAATTTTAATTGTCAAATGATCAAGTGAAGACTATTTATTGAAAAAAACATCTGCAAGATGCTCTTGGAAAGAGTTTCTGTACTTTTCTGAATATTTTTATGTTTGATCTGTGGACATCATTCTTCATGTTCAACATAAAGTAAAACTTTAGCTATAGATGTTAACTGTTAAGAAGTATGACTCATCCTGCTTATGAGGGTAAAGACTTTTTGTCTTAAAGGAAACAGCCAGATTTATAACAGTGTGCAAGTCCAGAAAAAGGTGCATAACATCCCTTTTACATAGGACGGGTAGATTATTTGTTCAACAAATTCTTCAGTGGGAAAGACGGTCTATCTTTTTTGCTGTTTAGTTATAAAATGTGTTTATAATTCTACATGTACTACTTATGAGAGTCTAGCACAAATCATTGTGTGCTAATTAATAGTTTGCCAAAACATTTAACAAAAAATTATTCAAAGAAAATTTTAAGCAGACACTTTCAATGTTCTACTGAATGTATATCTTGACAAACACTATTTATTGGCCCCACTACTTGAAATATAATGAGCAAAGTTCGATACAACGCAGGGAGAGAATTGAAAAGAAAGTACAAAACACTAAATGGAAGTGTCAAAATGCACCAAACCCAACAAAATACACTGAAATACACCATATTACTCGTGAGGTGACAGTGGAGGGAGGGTTTTATAAATGAGCAGTAATGAATTTGTAGCCGATAGAATACTGTTTGTTTTGTTTTGTTTTGTTTTTCTATTGGAGACATAATCATACACTTCAGGAAAGAGATATAAAACTAAATGACTTCTTTTCTCACCATAGACACTTTTGGTGTGGAGTTGAAGTTGATAGCTTTATTTATTTTTGCAATGAAATAACATTGAAGTCTAAAGAGTGTCAAAACCAAACATAGCTTGAGTTTATCAAGTTATATTTGATATGTGGAGTAGCCATGACCTGACAGAAATGGTTTGGTCTTTCACCCCACCAAATGAATAGATTTCTCTTACTTTAATTGCTATGAAGGATGAAAACAACTACCAGGATCAATTCTGTCTACCACTTTGCATACATAGATATAAGCTTCTGGGCTTCTGCCTTTCAGGTAAATGTCATTCCTACTATGGCTGAGAACTACTTTCTCCATTTTTGTTCAGATAATTGCTGTTTGTTAAGTGGCAGATTAGCTATCAGGAATTCTAAGTTCCATGACAGCTTCTGCTATTATTGATTTTTTTTTCCTTAAATTTCACTCTAACTCAGCAGCTCTGCATTTCATTTTGCTTAATAACATGTATCTGTCAGCACTGTTGTAAGGTTGATATCCTTAACATTCATAAAGCATTGTGTTACATAAGTAAAATAATAGAAATTATTTTAGTATAGTGTAATCATGAAAGTAATGGCATCACACAAAAGCCTCATTATTCATTTGGATTCAGACTCAGATTAATTGGGATATCAGGCTTTTTGAGTTGAAAAATCTAACTTAAATACTCTTCCTGTATTCAACTATACCAACTTTTCAGAACTCAATTTCCTGATTTAAGGTGTGGGTTCCTCATTCTTTGTCAAAAGGTAAGAAAATTAAGAGAAGGTGTGGATGGTGAGACGGGTCCTGAGTTTATGGAAAGAGCTCAGGCAGTCTATATTTGGTCCTCATGTATATGAAACAGAAATGTCACAATGAGTGGAACTGAAAATGTATATGAAATTACTAGTGAAATTGCTTAACATCTTTCTTTGATCCTGTCCTGCTTTCATAGCAGAGAGTCATCAAGGTGAAAGACAAATGGTTGTTAGGAGTGTAAAACTTGCACAGCTCATTGAGAAAAAGAGGAAAACTTTTAGCATAACATCATAAAGAATAGTGATAGTTTCCTTTTCCCAGCATGTAACAACAAGATAGATGCAAATAATAGAAATAAGTTACTCCCTCCACTACTGCTGGCTTGATTTTTTTTTTTTAATTAATAGAATTATGTCCATAAGCAATATGACACTGCCATACCCACTGTAGTAAGTGATGTGTACTTGCTGAACTGCAGTTAATTTGTACCACCTCATTAAGTTGCATTTTCAACCAATCATTTTACTTTGTCTTTCTCTTATAGCTATAGTTTCAGCAGATCTTTTCCTTGCATGGCCTTCACTCTACATTTTCAAAACTGGGCTAATGACACACAGAAAATGACTCTTTGTGAGTATTTGCTGTTAATGCCCATATCCCTTTAAAATTTTTGTAAAATGTAAGCAGTGAGAACTAGAGAGTATACTTGCGTCAACTTGAGTTAATATTGCTTCACAAGAGGCAGAAGTTAGAAAAGTAGACATTTGTCTACCTGTGTAAAAATTGCCTTTTCCCACATTACATTTTAGTATTACAAGTCTTGCACTGAAATTATAGCATAGTTGAAATGTAAATATGAGTTTCCTACCAGTCATAACCTCAGTTAGTGTGTCTTTAATAATAAACCATTTTTAATTACTGAACTTTGTTATCATTCTGTTATTAGTAGCTCTCCTTTGAAGGGCTGTTTTTGGGGTAATGTTGATGAAAAATCTTTGAAAAGAGCCTTTGGGAAGGCTTATATTTGTCTTCTATGTGTTTGTGCTACGAAAACAAATGTGTTCATCTCTTTTTCTGCTTTTTATTATTTTCATAAATTCATTTTTATTGGAAATAGTAATCTCCATTCATATGCACCTATGATTACTGCAATTTATACAACAAAATGGCATAGTTTTGGACACAAACAGCAAAACCACTGCAGTGGCTTCTGTGGAGCTGAGAGAGTTGCATGAGCCTGTCTAATCTAATTTCATAGTTCCAGCTGCTTTGAGGTCAAGGAGGATGGTGAGATGGAAACAACAACAACAACAGCAAAAAGTAGGAAACCATTAACTAATTGGAAGAGAAAGGTGTCCATCTTCAGGTCACAGGGAAACCCCAATTAAAATATGTCAAGGGTATGGCTAAGAAGTTGTTGGGAAAATCATAATAAAATGCCTAATCAAACAGTATGATGTGAAAGGGAAAGTTAGAAAAATTGCCTGAGGCAGTACAGAATTATTTTTGATACAAGGGGAAGCATTATTGTAGACTGTATACTAGCTCTAGATAGCGATATTAGTATGGGTATGGGCTGCTGTTAGAAGATGGAAAGAGAGTAGTTTACATAGTTTATTAGAGAACTGGGGAAATAGTGTTTATTTGCCCTGCTCAGTCATTGATATGTGCATTTATTTTCACAAGGTTTTCCTAAAGAGTCCTCCAGCTTTAATCTTTCATAAGTAACTGCTCACAAGAAGGAAGAGGAGGTCATATTGACCAATTCCTTGAAGAACTTGGAGTTTGCTTTCCTGAAACTCAATGTCCTGACTTTTCTCCTATCCCACATCCCTCAGGACTGCCAGCTCCACGAGCACATGATCACTGCACCCCAGGCTGCCTTTAATCTTGATGTCACCGATTAGCTCACTTGCATTGATGCACTGGTGACCGTCAGGTCCAGTATTGCATTGCCTCTGGTAGGGCTGTCTATTACCTATCTTAGTGAGTTTTCCTCAATGCACTCCACGATTTTCCAGTCATGGGATCTGTTTCACCAAGTTTCAGTAATGGCAACTAGGTAGTAACTTCTTAGCAGCCTGGTGGCTTCCAACTTCTTCTGTTTGTTGCCCATGCTGTGTGCACTGATGTAGAGGGACTTTCACCTACACCTTAATTCCTTTGAAGTATTTCACTGGTGTTTCCCTATTGGCTTCTATTACCTCAAGAGCCCCTGACTCATCTCTGTAAGACTTCAAGTCTGCTGCAGTGTACCCAGCACATCTCAGAACAACAGGCTGAGGGTCCTTGCTAGCACACCGTCCCTCTAACCTTGGTGTGTTGTCTCACAGCTTGTCATGAGCAAGTCTGATATTATCCCCCTCCCCCTCCAAGTCTAGTTAAAGCTCTGAGAGTGAGCCCTACTAGCTTGTGTTGTAGTTTGTACTACAAATTTCTAGTAGTAGAAATTTCCTTTTTAAAATCAAAGAAGTGATATTTATAAAACTTTCTGGGAAGTTGCATAAAAGGAACAGTGTTGAATCATAATTTTTAAATCAGAAAATGTGTTTCAGTAGCTTTCTGACCAGTAATGTCTCAATGTGTTTTTCTAAATTATACACTTCTATTGGTAGAAAGGTAGTTAACAAATATGAAAATTATAATATTTATCACTGTCTCACTTTGATTCAGAAGGAGACATGCTTTTAAGTTATGAGCAGTTTATAGGTAACAAGCTCTATTTAATGTAGAGGATCAAATAAAGACTTTTAAAGCTGCACAAAATCCTACCTAATTAAGTGAGATGTAGCTTCTCTGCAGCCAGCTTCTTCCTATCAAGGTCATTGCAACGTGTTATGGGATACGATTTTATTTTCCATTCCGTGATGACTAGCTCCATTGGTTTTCTCTGCCATATACAAAACATTAATCTTTCTGAAGTATATATTAATTTATTCCTATGGTACCTTTTTCAAAGCTTTCTATTGATTTATGTTTTTCATCTGTCATTTACAAGTACCTGTTCCAGCCCTTGTAATTTTTTTAATCTATTCCCTAGATTTCTGTTGTTATTGATTTTTTTAATTTATTTTTTTTTTCTGTATTCTAGAATTAATCCTTTTTGCAGCTTTCCTTTTCTTCAATACGTTTAACAGGAAAACTTGGACCAATCACTTGTCTTTCTAAGAAAGTACAGAACCAATAACTATGGTGCTGTATTTCTGACTCTCCATCTTTCGGAAATATATTAATGATTTTTCAGTACATTTATTACAAAACAGTAGGAAAAGGAATTGAAGTTTTTTTTGAATGTACTAGTTCATTCTCTTTGTTGCCTTGACATAAAAATGGTTTATTGAAATAATTGAAAATCTAGTTTCACTTTTGAGGGGATTCCTTCCCCCACACACACTTACATTCCCTTCCGCCTTTTTACTGTCCTTTAAAATGTTTATTTCTACTTCTTTTTTATTCTGCAAGCAGGCTGGTGGCCTGCAGTATCTATGATGGAATATCACACTTAAAATCTGTGCATCATGTGCCAGCAAAAGCAATTGCAGGTCTGTAAAGGTTCACATGAGTTGCTGGTGTTTCAATAGTTTAAAAGCCAACACAAATACCTCAGAAATGCCTCATAAATTGGTTCTTTATTAAATTAGGTAAGCTGGGAACAAGAATTATAATTTTTATTTTCAAATAAATCTCAAGCAATGCTGAGGTACAGAGCACTATACTTGTCTCTGCTCTAAAATACAATTGGAAATTTGTTTTCTTCATACACAGTGAAGAAAAAAAAGAGGGTTTTTTTCAGGCTATATGGCATACAATAATTATTCATTTTGTTTATTCATTTTAAATTAAAAAATATAAAAATCTTCATTTAGTCACTGTAGAGTTTTAGGGTCAGATTACTGGCTGATACAAAACCAGCATGGACTTTTGATTTTTTTTTTTTTTTTTTTAAAGGAATTTTGCTACTAAAGAGCTGAAAGCATGAGCAAAGGCTTTCAATTCAGTGGGTAGAGTACTCATTGTTTTCAGGGAATGGGAATTAAGAAACAGAACTTTTTAATGAATGTTGTTGGTCAAAAGAGATAAAATTAAACCTTACGTGCTGACTCATTGCTTGGAGTTATGAACAGCGCGTTCAGAAGGAACAAAAGACAGGTAGATGCTATGATATCCCCCTGGAAGTAAGATTGCCCCAGGCATCAGAATGCTTTTAATGGTCGTCGCTGAGGGGAGACGTGGAAAGTGCTTTTTTCATGGGGGAGGAAAAAAAAAGCAACACAGTCTCAACTTCACATTTAACAGCCTTGGTTTTGGTATGAAAGGCATTTGACAAGTGAACCCATTACGATAATCAGGAGATCTGCTCTAACAACTGCTGTCAGGGAAAGAGCTTCTGTTCTCTCTCTCTCCCCTGTCTTCCTACTCCTTTACTTAACAGCTAAATTCAATGAACAGACTCAAGCTGTAAATAAATAACTCTTAAATGAACTGGGGCCTGGCTTTCAACTTCTACCCTTTCTTGTCACTTCTGAAAAAAAAAAAAGTTTTCCTTTAGGTTCTGATTTAACATTATGAGAAGTAGCTACATCAATTAAAAAAGGCATTACTGCTAAATATTAGCTTACTCCTTTAAATGCCAGGATACTATAGGTTGGAAAATACCCGTCCCATGTGCTAAAAGCTGTATTACCATAGTTTAATCTTACATAGTAATGAAATAACCTATGATGTGTTGCATATGTATTTGTTAGACTTATGCAAGATAAGAAGTATACCGGTACAACTATTTTGTCAAAAAAACCCATACTCTTACTAGAATAGCTAGGCTGCTCTAGTAAGTGTCTACAGATTCACTTATATATTTGAACTCTGTCCATTTAGAGATTATGGGGTTATTTGACATGTGGGTTTTTGGTTAAGCACCAATTCCAAAATTGGTAGTTGTGAGAGTAGTTGGGATCATTATCTTACTATTAAACATTTTCAAAACAGTGTACTTGAGACCAAAATTTAATTTCTTTATTCCCTCTAGTTTTATTTGTGGTTTTGTTTTCTATTTGGAAGTGGAGCCAAGGTCACAGAATATTTCAATAACCTACAGTCAATGACTGCTAAATGTCATTCCCTTGAATACAATTACAACTTCTAAAAAAAAAAAGTGCATTGTCCATTTGCTCTAAATGCATCTTTGATGGATGCTTCTGTATCTTAGTGATAGATTTTTTTCCCCCCTTTCCTCTATAACTCAATTAGATGAGTCTTACATTGTTGTAATAATCAATGGTGATATAAAATCAATTAGAAATAGGTTGGGCATTATAAAACTGAGATTCTGGGTTAGATTCTAGGTACAAAGTAATCAAAGTGCTTAACCTTCTACACTATAAGGGTTTTAGGGGTTAATTTTTACTCAAAATCATGATTATATTTGTAATTAGGTATTACTGTTAATAGCAGCATAACTACTTTTGACACAACTCAAATAAAATTATCATTCAAAGCCTTAATTGTTAAACTGAGCAACTGGAAAAAGGTAAATGACCTCTTGGTTCATCCTGGTAATCTAATACTTTATTTTGTACTGATATGACTCATATCACAATGATGAGTTTGATCTTATTTGTCCCATTGGGTTTCTGTTGGACATGTCAGACGCCCTTCAAAATGGGCACGTATATTGGGAAATTATAATGTAAATCTGGCTTTTAAGTTCGCATTAAGTGTGGGCAAAGAAACGGATTAGTAGATATGTTTCTAAAAAGAAAATCTGAATCACAGCAGTGAAGGTAATGCTTTGCATATATGACTTGGTAGATCTAATTAAAGATGTTGTTACATATAGGGTCTGTTTTCTATCCTCCTCTCATTCTGTTGATGCATTCGTACCTCATACCTACTAAAAATTGTTTAATAAAATTCTGATCCAGCTGAAATCACTGCCAAAATACCAATTAATTTCATTGTGCCAAATGTTCATACATGAAGTTCAGGCTTTACGATTTTTGGACAGATACATCTACATTAACTTATTGAGAAGACATTTGCTCCAGCTGATTTGCCTATTTTGACTACAAGAGGTGATTACCTGCTCTTTTTACTGCCTATCACTAATACTAATATTATTAAAAAAAAAATCAAAATTAAAAAAAAGAAAACAAAACGAACAAAAACCCCCAACAATCCAAAAGCCAAAACAAGAACAAACAACATAATGCACAACCTGTCCAGAAAGGTACACTTTACAGCAGCACTAGGATGACTCTTTAAAGAATGTTCTTGAATAGACTACATGTGTTCAGAAAGACTACATAGCACACTATTGGTACATAAAGGTGAGCGTTTCCTTTTTGCTCTGAACAGTCAGCTGTTGATATCTATCAATCTTATTTAGACCCTTTTCCTCTGAGAAGACGTGAGCAATAAATGCTACTGATCTTGCATGGTTGAGTCCCAATGATAGTAATTGTCTAGATTTTATTTCCCTTCTCTCTGTTTTGTGTGTTTTCTCTCCTCTCCTCTCCTCTCCTCTCCTCTCCTCTCCTCTCCTCTCCTCTCCTCTCCTCTCCTCTCCTCTCCTCTCCTCTCCTCTCCTCTCCTCTCCTCTCCTCTCCTCTCCTCTCCTCTCCTCTCCTCTCCTCTCCTCTCCTCTCCTCTCCTCTCCTCTCCTCTCCTCTCCTCTCCTCTCCTCTCCTCTCCTCTCCTTTGTCACATTCAAATTTTTTCATCTGCTTATATAATTCCAAAACCAGTTCAAAGCCAAGATTTGATTTTGAGTTTTTTTTTTTTTTTCTTGGCTTTCCCACCAATCTGTTTAACCATTTATTAAGTGTCTATCACTGCAGTCTCTTTCTTAGCCTGTACACATATTAGAAATCATTAGCTTTGTCACTAGAGGATAACCATCCATGAGAAAAAGCTCTGTAATGCACACAAGGTGCACTCTATTGACATTACATCATATGCCTTGTTATATTACCAAAACAATTAAGTTATCTGAGTATCAACACCGCATGTACACATCACATCATTTTTAAACCAAAGCACTTAGAAGCAAATAAATGAATAATTAAGAACACATAAAACTTAGGCTGCCCAAACAGTAAGTACATTATTCGTATAAAGATTTTTACCTTACTAGACTATAAGCTCTTCAACAAAGGAAGATTTTTGCTGTTGCTGTTCCATACTTGTCTACTCTCTGTCATAGTAAGACTGTGTCTGTTCTATAACAAAAGAGGAGGAAACCAAGGAAGACTCCTTGTCTTAAAAATAATACGTAGTTCGTCTAGTAATTTTAATTGTGATCTCATTCAGTCCCTAATAATTTCTGAGTATAGCTGCTTGAGCATTTTTTAGCTTTGATTTTTACTACCTGAGGAAAAAATTGCTCCTGTGGAAGCCACACCAAGAAAATAGGTGCCAAGAACTCAGTCCATATTAGAGCAATCTTATCTACACTGCCAAATGTTAACCATAAGGATGTTTTTTATTTTCCTGTAAAATGAGCATACCAAACTGGTTACTAATCTAAACAAGCCTCCTGACTGGGAATTAGTGTTTAGCAAAGGAAAGCAAAGAAACTCCTTTCTGCCACAGTAGGGTATGTCATACATTGCTTCATGCAGTTGGTCCTATACAGTTCATGACTTCTGCCACTAACATTTTAGCTTTCTTTTTCCATGCTTCATTTCTCAGACCATCTGTACAACAAGGTGACTTAAGAGTCTGAAGCCATTGCAGCCTGGATTTTGACACGATCATATCCATAGTCATGTACTAGTACTGGCTATGCTCCAAGACACTTTCACTAGAGTGGCCTGTGTATTCACTGTGCAATCTGTGATGAGCCTAATTGGCGCACCTGCTTTCAGGCTGTTGTTGGGAAAACTTGCATGACGTGATTTTAAGTGTGTTACTACTCTGGAAACCTTTTTCTGAGCTTATGTTAATGTCTAAATCTCAAACCTTGAGATTTCAAAGTCTATCTTTCTGATGGTTTTTCTCCATTTTGGAAAATGTTGTAAATGCCTGGCATTAGGTTTTGTCATATGTGGATAAATGTGTGTGTGTGTGTATATATAAATCTTTTTAACTAACAAAACGAGGCTCAGTAAAAAAAGAAGACATTTTAGAATATATTTAAACAGTAAAAATCTTGGGAAAGTTGTGAAGGATTGCATATACAATAAAAATAATTAAAACCATATATATAAAATTGTATATATAATAAAAATAATTTAAAAAATCAACTCAGCCATTCAGTTCTTGCAGTCCCTTTAAGATTAGGCAGAAATTATATGAGCTATCACAGTTTTGTAGTTATTTAGAAACCTGATTTTTTTTCAGAAGATTTCCATCTGTTTAGCCTTCCATACTGCCTTCCATTTTCACAACTGTAATTCGTATTCTCACGTCATACCTGTATTTAGAAAATATATGCATATAAATAGGCCAGTTAAATGTTGATGAACTGAAGAGTCACGAAGTATTGTTTTTAAGATTCACCTTACCTACCTCTTGTTTGTCTTCGTCATTGATGAACTTTCCCCAAGTCTCTAAAGTATTTCCTGCAACCAGCAAGAAGCAGGTTCTATATGATTACTCTATTTACTCTTTATATGAATTATTAGTAATGAAAATTCCTATCTCACTGTAATATATCAATATTTTTTTTTTCCAAAATAACTTAGCTCCACTCCTGTAGCAATGCTTATTCTACAATGTTGAGACAAAGCTTGTTTGTCATCCTGGGATACTTGTTTAATATTTCATGAACTCTGGAGAGAAATGTTTAATTTCAGAAAAATTTTGTTTGCTGAGATTTACAAAAGGTGAATTCTCTCACTTCTGCTTGAGAGACGCTAAGCTGTGAATTCTTATCCCACTTGCTTAACACTCATCTCTGTCTAGTTCTATTCTTATGCTCATAATTTACTGTTCCTCACAAAACTGTTCTTTGTTTTGGGGAATTGGATTCACAAGAACAACTTTCTGAATTTGGAGGACGTCAAGTCATATTTCAGTGTTTGAGTGAGGTCTGTAAAAGCTTCCAGAGTTGATGGCCAAGGTATTGCTTGCAGTGCCATTGAGGCAATATGCTTACACCCAAGGAGCAAAGAGGATGGAAAGAAATGGTCTGAGGAGGAAAATGATCCCTGGAGTCATGTACGTAACCTAGATAATTTCTTAATCTCTCTATATGAATATCCTCAGCTGCAGAACAGAATTAACAATACTTACCAACCAGTGATAGTGGATCACTTATCAGTCAGAATACATGTAATAAAATATAATTTATGTGTATTGGCAGGATATTAGTGATTCTTCAGGCAATCATGACCTGATGCCTATTTTCAGCTGGTGATGGCTGGCAGAAGCCATTTGGGAAGTTCCCAGGAGGGATAACAGGCAACTTTCAAAGGGTGACAACAATTTACTATTGGAATAGTTTGCATGGGAGCATGGTTAATTTTCCATAATTTACTTCCAGACCCCCGTTGTTTTTGTGTGTGGTGTTTTAAAATTTTATTTATATATATATATACACATATTTTCCCCCCCCCCCCCCCCCGAATATCGATGTCAGCCAGACGCCCCCCAGCCCCGGCCGCCTCCCCTCCCCCTGTCCCGCCTGCGCCTGCCCTAGGTGCTGAACGCGGTGACCGCTGTCCACGGTGCTGAAGCGGGGTGGACGCTGCCCGCCTGAGCGTGGCGACTTTCCGACACCGCCCGTGCGTGCGCCCACTCGGGCACAATTCCCAGGAGCGCGGCCTGCAATTAAAGTAACTCCTCCCTTCGGCTGAAATAATTGCACCGCCAGAAGCCGGTAGGAACGGGTGCCACGGGTGCCTTCCTCTCACTCTCCGCCCCCACCCGCCTTTTTCTTTTTTTTTTTTTCGCCTTTGACAGAGCAATTAAGCATCTCCTGGAATCGCGTTTCAGGTCTCCCGGTGACCCGCTCCCGCCACCCAGGTAAGAACCGGAGGGCTGGGACAGAGAGAAAAAAAAAAGAAGAGGAAAAAAAAAACCAACAGGTGAAGCCCTGCCGTTTGCCTTCCCCTCAAGGCGGTGGGCATGGGCATGGAAGCTTCCCCGCCCAGCCCTCTCGCCCGCCCGCCCCCCGGGGTGCACGGCGGAGCTGCCGCCTCCTTCCGGGCTGCCTCCCCGGGAGCGGCCGTGCTGCCTGCTCCGCACTACCCCTCCGGCGCCGGGTGCTCTCTCGGCAGGCGCCTCCCGCCAGGTAACTTCCCGAAGTTTTTCCCGGGGCTGGAGCAGCGGCCGGCGGGGGCGGGGTGGGGTGGGGATGGGGAGGGTGGAGGGCGATGAGGGGGACGTACGGAGCGCAGGGGCAATATATATCCCGGGGCAGTGGGGATAACACCGAGTGCAAAACTGGGCTTTGGTTGCAGCTAGGCTTGTTCAGGGGGTCCCTCAAGATCTCAGTGCCAAAGCTAAGGGAAGGGTGACTAAAACGCTACTGTGAATAAAGGGTATACGAGTTTTGCTCATCTATCCTCTTTTACCTACAGTTTAATGCAAAAAAATGGCAAAATATTTTATTTCAAGTTATGGATTACAATATACAAAGCAGTTTAGCTTGTAAAAGGTATTGCAGTATGTTAACTGGAAATTGCAGGTTTCCTTTATTAATCTGGGACTACTGTAATATATTCATTTTTGTTAATATTAATAGTAATAAAAAGTTAGGCAATAAAAATAGTTGTAATTAGCTTTGGGACAAGTAATACAAGTGCAAATGAGCTTGATGGCAGTTCAATGTAGGCACGTTGCAGTGAAGAAAACCCAACCTTATAAATATAAGCTCTCTGGGGCCAAAATAACAAGAAGCCTTTCTTTGCAGTTTTCCTAACTTTGGATAAGAGCAAAAATACTTATTGCATACATATGTGTATAGATAAATAATTCATGGTCAAGAAGGAACATTAATACTCAAGATGGGTCCTTATATAAGCCTTTAGGATTGCAGAAACAGTCTCTATTTTATGGTGAAAAAAACTTGGGTCAAGAATACCCGGGGTACCAGCTCTACATCAGGGGAAATAATTATCCTGCTAGCCAAAAATATAGGTCATTATTTAAAGTTGTTGATATTGGGTCTCTTATTTGATATCGAACCCACAATATATTTAATGAATTAAAATACTTACAGAAAATCAACTCCATTTAATTTCTAGTGTTATGGAAATTAATAATGGAAATTGTGGAGTTACATGTTACATGTTACATTTCAGATACTTCTTTGCAGCTGAGAAATGTTTCACTATTTCTTTGGCATTTTTATACAGCTGCAGATAGCAAGTGCTGCAGATAACAAGTGCATAGGTGGTTGCTTCTGATCGTCACACAAATCGTAATCCAGAAGTACAGAGACAGTTTTTTAAAAGGATGAATTCACTTTTCTTGTGTCTCACACTGAGTGGTAGAAAATAAGTATACTCTAGTGCAGTTCAAATCTGATGCAAGTAGCAGGTGTTTACCTGGCCCATCCAAGACTTCATCAATAATGTGAGCCAGAGAAATTAGGATGATTACCATAGACACAGTATTTTCATAATAATATTGGTATAACTAACAGTTACAATGTACATTCAGTTGTCATTCTTGGTGACACTAATTAACCCATGTACAATTGAAGAAAACTCAAAACAACAGTAGTAGTATTTTCTTTCAGTCAATACGTAGAAATTGGGTGTGTGTGTTTTTCCTCTCTTATATGACCTTTACCTGTATAAAGAAGACTGCCATTACATGTTGCTCAAGCCTCTGACGGATTACTTACAGTGTGCTGTTCCTCTAAGTAGCTGCAAATTTCAGCTACATGTTTTTCTCTGACTTCAGAATGAATAAAAAAGTCTGTGCTGACATCAGTAGAGCTCTCAAAATCAGCAGAGAAAATATTTATACTGAGGATTCCTTTATTCCAAACTTCCTAAATTAAGCAGGTTGTAAACAAACATCAGAATTAATTTTTGTGCAGGTTCATGTACTAGGTGGGTGCTATCACCTTCTTTTGTCCTTCCTTGATTCCTTCTCTTTTGAGCTAACATTAAGTTTCCCAAATGCAAAAAGTCATCAGGTTTTTTCACAAGTAGCCATTGAAATTACCTGACATGCTTACAAAACTGGAAGCCGAGTAATCTGTTTAAAAAATGTTTTGGATTGGTATTTTTCTTTGTCAGTTATCTGTGCAGTGGAGAAATGTTTTATCTGACGTTGGTTCCCTCGGAATATGTGAGTTTTTCTGTGAAACAACTGATCTTAATGAACGTAGGGAACTGGCATAAGATAAAATCTTTATCCATGGTTCAGCTCACTGAAACAACTTAGAAATGCCTTCAAATCAAGGGCTTTGCATTTAAACTTTGAAGGTGGAGAACCTGTTACAGGGTCAGCTAGCAATCACAAGGAACATCAACTGACCACTTATGAAGCCTCTGCTACTGAAATACTTTTGTAGAGAAGGAGAAAGCAATCTGCACCTGGTGGGCAGGGGGGAAACCCTGAAGCCTGGATACCTGTTTATCTGAATATCACTGTCACAATACTTAATCAGTCTCTAATATCTTAGTAATGCATATCTAGTTTACTATGAGTGAGAGAAAAGTACTTTGTGGAAAAGAGAATAGTGTTAGCCTTTACAAAGGAGAGACACAAGCCATGTAGCTACAATTGGAGACGAGGCAAAATTCACACATACTGGACAACACAGAAGACCCTAACTTGACATTGGGGTTTGAACTTGGGTGAAAGGGGAAAAATAATGCTAGTCTTTGTCCAAAATAAACTCAGTCAAAGTGAGATATTGCTTTTATTGCACTGTACTGATACTCAGACATTGATTTTTCTTTTATGTGCTGGCTTGCTTCTCAATCAACAGAATTTCTTCATCAGCTTTACTTGGCACCTCACAACTTCATGGAGTCTGGCTGGGCCTCTGGAAGGCAGCATGCTTTTGGTTATGGGAAAACATAATATTACATTCACAGTAGTCTATGTTGATTTTCAATGTAATGTTTTCTCCTTTTCTTAGCTGTTTTGCTTTCTTCATCGGGACAGCTTCTAAAACTCAAGGCCTCCAAGAATGCTAAAGTTTTTCTCTTAAACATGAGACAAATGCCCCACAGCAATAAATCAAAAACAATGGCTGCAGAAGTGTTTGCTTCTCTGCTCACCCGATAAACAAGAAATTTCTGTCACAAAAACACACTAGAAAGAGCCTCAAATCAGTGATATAAAATATTTCATAAACTATGGATTTAAGGTGGCATGTTCTTAGGAAGCTTGGTCAGAATAAAGACCTTTTCTTCTCACAGACAGCAAGTGTCTTCCCGCAAAGTTAGGTGTCTCTAGCCCTGGTGGATCAGGTCTTTTAAATCACTAGGTAGAACATTGTTATGCATAGGAAAGTTATTCAAAGAATTTCTTGAGGCATGTAAAATTTACTAGCTGTCATTCTTTTTATCCTATAGACGCCTAGACAGCTATACTCTGGAGATACCCTTTAAAGGATATAGAAGTGTAAAGCAAATAAATCTTAAAAACTTCTAGTCTAATCTCAGAACATTTTTGGTAAATTATGCACTATATGAAGGTATGATTGCTGCTATGTGTGGAACATTAGCTATCTCATTCCCTTGGGGTTTATGACTACTTGTATTTTACATGATCAGCATAACAAGGAAAAAGGATCACCAGCTGCTCCTATCTCTGTTGGTACTCCTACTCAAAAAACTAGGTGAATTTTTTTCCATTCTTCAGAGTTATTCTGAACTAGATTGCTTTTTCCAAGTCCATCAAGATTATTTTAGGTTAAGTAGGGAGGGATTTAGAGGAATAACTATGCCAATATTCCTTGATACTTGCAGTAATGTAAAAATATCTAGTATATACGCAACACTGTAATTTAGTAAGTTATTAAATCATAATCAGATCTCTTAACTATACTTTGTCATGCCTCACTGGAATGTATTCAATAGATAAACTTGTAGTTAATTTAGTTTTTCTAAACAGTCCTATACAATATTATTATGTACATTTGTAACTGTACAAACAAAACAAAACCAAAAGCAAAAGCCTGTAGGGACTAAAATTGCTCTCGGGCACATTTAGAAATCCTATGCATACCAAATAGCACAACTAGCGCCTATTTATTCATGTGCAGGTGGTTAGGAAGGGTGGCAGTCTTTGACAAACCTACTCAGACTTTTACTCTGCTGCTTATATACACGTGAGTTGACCATTTCTCATCCTTTAGCTGCTCTTCTTTAAGAATTGCAAGTCTGTTGACTGCTGTGAGAGACTGAGTAATTGATTTATGCAGCTGCACTCCATGTTGGGGAAGCTGTAGCACAGTTCTGCTTCCACATTCCTGGAAGCACAGAGGGCTGCATGGGTTCTCGAGCAAGTTTTAATGGCAATTTACCATTCCTGTTTGTCTATGACACATCCAGATACATCAGAATAGTTTCCAGTCATTACATATCCATTATGACACTCATGCAGATAGTTATTATGCCTGCTCTTCTGATGGGAGTAGGGATTTTTCTTTTTTCCTTGTTATTTCTCGTTGAGTCAGAGCAAAGAGTGCACTCTGATAATTCTTGACTTTCCACCCTCCAGGCTAAAATGTGACAGCATAAGCACGCTCACGTTCAAACGTCTTTCCATTGCTTGAGTCATATCAGGGGGCTTGGAAGCCCCACTGCCAGGCTCAGGAGACCAAAAGGCACCTGTGGAGCATCTCTATGCTGACTTTGCTTCCTCTCTCCACCAAAAAAAAGTGAAGAGATGTTTTAGCCAAAATGTCTATGGAGCTGGGGAGGAACAAGTGTAAGTTACATCAATCTCTGTGCACTTCCAATTTGTATTAGGGATGAAACAGCTCACAGTTGCATGTCCAGGATGTGAGAGGCAGGCAGGTAGGTGATACACATCACCTTTTATTTCTTCCTTTTACAGAAATGTAATTGCCTAGTGTAGTATCCCCCTTTCTCCTTCAAAGTGTAACAAAAGAAAACACATCTGAAGCCTCACTACTTTCTAACACAAATGTAGAGTGAGGAAGAGAAAACAGAATAATGCACACTTCAGAAACACGCTTGTGTTTAAGCAGAGCATTTTGTCCCTACTCTTTTTTCTCTACTCTTTGTTGTGGACCCTCATCTCAGAAATAAGTATTTCTCACAGTTTTTGTTTGTTCTAACCTTTCAGTATTTTCTCCATATGAGTCTGAGATCAAAGTTATTATCATCTGAATTTAATTTAGTACACCTTTCTCTGTGTGATGGGCTGCTATTTCAGAGGGTACAATGCCACTATTAATCATCATAAAGAAAATGCACAAAAGCAGTCCAGAATACATGTCAAGCACTTCAGTGTGATGGATGCACAATAGATGGCACCATTATTATCACTCAGCAACTTGAAAACTTTTGGTTCTCACATTTTCTTGCTTGCAAACATCATTAACTTGTTCATGGGATCCAATACTTTGTGAAAAAATATATTACTCTTCTACTCACTTTTTCTTCATCCTTCATTCTGTGTTGATGGAGCCAGTTACATGAAATTTCTTAATGCATTGTAAGTTTACTTCTTAATGTATGAGATAGCAAAGAAAACCAAAATGAATTGTTCTATGGAACAAAAGTCAATTATATTGATTTTGATCTGTTAACACAAAAGCAGATTGTATGAATGATTATGATTAGGTAACTTATGTTTATTGGTCACAGTTTTATTTACTCCTTGTTTTTGTTCTTTTTCATGAATCAGAAAGACTTAAAGACCAAAATATCGTAGTGTCAACTGAATGTCAATAATACTATTCTTTTCAAATTGTTATGAAAGGGATGCACTGTCTGGGTTCATCAAAGCTCATAATGCTTGGAATAAACTGTGTCTGATTTTGTATGATAGAGGCATCCTAAAATTGATGAGAAGTGTTCATATAGCCACACAAACTAGATATGCTTAGGTGTAAGCATAAATAATTTAAAGTACCTGCTGGTAACTGGTGTTACCCGATTATGAATGCTATTGTCTGGTAGTAGGTAATGACAGCTGCATACCTGGTTTAGCAGTGGGAGAGCAGGATGCAGTCCAGTGCAGAATGAGGAGGACTGTGTGGCTTTGGAGTCCTCCTCTCATGTGCCAGGCAATACAAACTGTGTCAGGTGCTGCTGATGCTGGTCGGAAGACCTGATCTTTTTGTAAAGAGTCTGCTATATTTAGCCCTAGGGGTAAGTTTCACAAAGTGGTATAGATGTGGAAGTTGTAGTAAGAAGGTGGTTTACCTTATGCAATGGCAGCAAAGTGACACTTGCTTTCTGCCCCTCCGGAAAGACAGCTACCAGAGTCTTGCTCAAAGACCTATGAGCTGCCCATTGTCTGTGCCTCGAGCCTTGGAAAGACTCGGTATTTCACTGCTATAACCATGATACCACGACTCCTTCCTATTTGTGCAATCCAGTCTGAATAAGAGCAGCAGCTGTTTGTCCCTGGTATACAACTCTGGTAAGACAGACCACTGCAGACTGCAGATTTTCCCTGGATGAGAACATTTATCTGATGTTTTCTAATCATAACTTGCAGGAGACTATATGTAGGGATGTGTTTTGAATGTGCAAATTGGGGTTATTTCAAACTTATCCAAAGCCTGTTGATATTGTGTAACACATTATATACATGTTTGAATGTTTTTTTCTTCAGTTCGGGAAAAAAATTAAGGCAACTAAGTTACACATTCACATTTCACCATGGTGCATTTCCCTTCCTTGTAAGAAAGAACATACCTGATTTAAGAGGTTTCTTCTTATTTCTTTGTGAGATCTTTGATATATATATTTTTTTTTTTTCTCTGAAGCATTGGTTTAAGAATAAATGCCTTGCCTAGGAATCTTGGCTTTTGAGACTGAATTTTGCTGCTGCTTTGTGAAAGGATTAAAACTGTGAACCTTGAAGGCAGTAACATCAGGAGACAAACAAATTGATTTAATTTGGTAATTTGTGAAGTAAAACAATATTTTTGAGTGGTGGGTGGCAACAGAACTACGTTTAACCACTTGTCATAATTTCTGCAACTACTTTCTGCTCTCTGTAGTGACATAGTCAATTAATATATCAGATACTATAATCTGAACAACTGTAAGAAAAACCTGGAAAGCTACAGTAATCCAATAATTAAAACTTTTATTACAAAGGATTTTTTTACATTTTGGAAAAAAACGAGTCTCAAAAAAAATGAAGTCTCAATGAAATTACAATGAAGGTCCATAGTGTTTCATAAAAGTGAAATAGATAGTTTCTTCCATTCTTTAGTGTCTTGAAACTTATCTTTCTAAAAGCTGAATACCTAGACTAAAACATATTGGTCTTCATTCAGGTACAATTAATTTGTAAGTACAGTGTGCCTGTTGCTAATTTTATTTCTCTTAGCACTATACATGTGTTGTTTTCTTTATAGCATTAATCTGCTGTTAAAAAAAAAAATACAATCTTTTAAAAATATTAAAACTTCACATTTTTCACTTTAAGTTTTAATCAGAGAATATGAAAGAATCAATAGTTACTTAAATTTTGAAACCTGATTATAAGTTAGTGAATTAATGGTTTACTATGTTACTGAATAATCAATAATAACTGATAATAACTGATGTTCTGAATCACTCTTACTAAGTATGTTTTGGAAAGTTTGTAATTACACCACGTAAGTTTCTGGCAGACATGCTCAAGTGAAGAAGTCATCATGACATACAGAGACACGTGTTCTAATACCATAAGAAGCTGCATTTCAATAACAGATGAGGGAACATGCTCCAGCAGAGAGCTGGAGAGGAGGAGGTGTCCATATGAGTGTGACTATGCACCTTAGCCTGCTTTATACTTCACCGGAGGGCAAGTTCTCTGATCTCCTGACTGGCTACCAGTGTAAAATTGCAGTGAATCCTAGCTGGAGTCTAATTTTTGTGCTCTCCAGTGCTCTCCCAGGAGGTCCTTTTGTTCTTCACCGGCTATGGAGAAGGCACAGGAAGACTTGCCTTCTACATCAGGAGCCTGGCATTGGTGGGAATATTTGTTCCAACCTTCCCAGCCTATTCAAAACCAAGTATTTCCTCCTCTTCATAAATCTGTCATAACGTTAGGAACATAGAGAAAGATTTTGCATGCCCTGCTGTCCCATGTACTCCAAACCCACTTTTGCAGAAAGAGAGGAAGTTGACTTTCCCTCTCACGCTATAGCACAGTGCAGAAGGTGTGTCTGCAAGGTAGGTGGCTTGTGAACCCTTTTAGGTATCTAAGTTGAGCCACAGCTGACTGCAAACTTTACAGGTATATCTACTTATCTGTTCTGTCTTCCTCTACCTGGACTTGTGGAGATCTCAGGTTCATGACTTGTCACCTTCCATGCACAAAGGCCTTGACCATCAGCTAGAAATGAGGACTGGGAGTGCTCTGACCTGCCTATAGCCCCAGTGAAAACCTCTGCTGTGGTATGGATATGGTTACATTGCTCTTATATTTCTCCTGAGTTTACGCAGGAAAAGTCTTATAATTACTGTTCACTAAATGGTGTAAACAATCCTGATACTACAGAGAGGTCCTCATCAGATAATATCTGGTTCTACAGATAGCCCTCAGAGAGATTCTGTATTTATAATGTCTTTGGTAATGCACTAATGGAAATACAGTTAAAAAATGCAGTCTTTGTATCTGGCAAAGTAAGACATCAGTGATAAATTCAATTATTTTAAATGCATCAGACCAGGTTCTGATTTCAGTTACATGGATATAAACAGGCCTGCTGGTACCACAGGTTTCTGTGCATGTAAGACCGATCAGAATCTAGCTTCAGGCACATAGAGTCTCATTCAGTAAAATACATCTGGTTCAGACTTGGCAATCTATGTTAGCAAAAGTTTTAGTCTGTCCTTGGCTTTCCCTTAGGCATTGATGATCCTCAATGATCATAACATTCAAAATGCTTCAAAGGGTGTATTTTTTTTTTCCTTTTATTTGTGCCTGGCTATGCAATTAAGCATTTCACACACCTGCCAAAATTCTTATATCAGATTTCCATTTCAGAGGGATCCCACTGATGGGACATATGACCTGTCAACTCTTTAATGACCACCATTGAGAAAACAGTTAATGGTGTTTGTGGTTTTTGTACTTCCCTCTATCTGAAATCTATTTTATGAAAGCAGTTCAATGTGATACATTCAACACTATCCTGAGTACTCTGTAAGCTTTTTTTTTGTTGTTGTTTTTTGTGTATATTTACTACTACTGTCTTCCTTTTGTTAGGCACAGTTACAAATTTCAAATGTGCAAGAACTCTTGAAGGAGAACTACAAAGATGATTTGTGATCTGAAGTGTCTTTCTTATGAGGAAACACAGAGAGTTAGGTCTGTTCAGCCTGCAGAAAAGAAGGCTGAAGGGCGATCTTATCACTGCTTATAAATATCCCAAGCATGGGCGTCAAGAGGATGGGACCAGGCTCTTTATAGTGGTGCCCAACAATAGGATGAGTGGCAATGAGCACAGGCTCAAACATAGAAGGTTCTATCTGAATATGAGGAGAAATTTATTTATGTTGAGGGTGCCAGAGCACTGGAACAGGCTGCCCAGAGAGGTTGTGGAGTCTCCTTCTCTGGAGGTGTTCAAAACCCACCTGGACACATTCCTGTGTGATCTGCTCTGAGTGAACCTGCTTTAGCAGGTGGGTTGGACTAGATGATCTCCAGAGGTCCCCTCCAACTCCAAACATTCAGTGATTCTGTGAGAGGAAAGAGTGGGATTACTTTCTAAACGAAAGAACAAGACATTAAATTAAAGCAAAAGATAGCTTTCAACAACAAGTATATACATGAGCCTTCAATTTGCAGACTGTGGCCTGAGCTAGCAACAAGATGGAATAATTATTTTAATACTTTTTATACATAAATGGTTATCATTTTAATGTCTGAGAGAAAGCTAAATGCAGGAAGGTGGTCTGTATTAACAATGGCCTGAGAAACCATTTATCCCTTTCCACTATCTATACTGCATATTTTATTGATGCTGTATGGAGAGGAAAGCTGTATTTTAAACACAGTGTTATGTGACTAAATTCGACTTTGTCTGCAACAGTAACTTGCACTCTTATGAAGCAACAATGACATTCCCATGATTTACCAGAAAGCTGACATATTTCTGCATGTCCTTTATTAAATATTTACCAAGTCTACACTTGCATAAACTAAATAATATTGCTTTAAAAACAAGTAACTTTGTAAATTTATAAATAAATTCTACTAAAAAAAAAAAATTGAATCTATCCAGTTGATATACTCAGTGATTCAGACAAAAATGTATAAAATCACCCAAGCAATAACAAAAGGAAAGAAAAATAGATGTAAATTACTATCACTTTCAAATAAAATTCTGCAAAGCCTATGGATTTGAACGGTATATGCCACTGAGATAGAAACAAATCTCTGGCAATACAGCATAAAACCTCCTAGTATTTCATGCCAACACTACTTCAGCAAAAGCCTTCTCTGAAACAAACTTTGTTATAGTCCTTTATATGACAGATTTAATCCATAGTAGCTGATTCTCTGCCAACTGACTGCACCTGGTTCACTCTAAATTAGTTGCAGCTAATTGTCAACAAATGGGAAGAAGTTCCCCTTGGCATTTTTTCCTGCCTGTGAAGCTGGTAAGTAGAGTTCTCATAGCTATTTTTCAGGTAGAGTATTTTTATATGTGTAAGTTTAGAGGGAAAAAAAATAGACTAAATAGAGGCAATGACTGTTCTTTTCTCTCTACTTTCTGGTGTAGGTCACGTTGTGTGAGCGTAGCTGTATTCAGCTATGTTGAGGTGCTCATTAATTTAGCTGAGCCCTGGTTGGAGAGACTATAAAAAGTGTGGAGGCTACATTGTTGTTTTTTCCACCAGGTAAGGGGGAATGGTTGATTGAGAAGATGAAGTAAGGAGAAGGAAGGTCTATAAGTAAGGTTTCATATCTCTGATAGTCTGGTGTCTTTTTTTCCCCCTTTTTTCTGATACTTTTGCTTTTCTAGTATGTTTGCTGGAGAAAGTGAAAAATAAAAAGAAGTGATTAATGAGGTTTTAGTTTTTTGGAGGATGTGATTTATGTATCTCTTGGCTTTTTTTGATAAGTCTTGTAACAAGAAAAAATTAAGTATGTTTTTAAACTTTTAAGATGTAGTTTCTTGTCACCTCTTTCATAAGATAATCAAAGGGAAAAGTGGGGGGAAAGAAAGAGATGACTTTATAACTTTCTCTTCTCCTCTACTTCTCCTGACCTATTGTACCTGCTATTCTTATTAATTCAGTGTATTTATGACTGGATTCTGTCGTTGTTTATTTTATTCCTTTATTAGAAGGGCTGAAGACACACTAGTATAAAACCAAATGATATAAAAGTTGTCACAGACTTGGCAGTTGAGCTTTTTTTATGGTAGTGTAGCCTCTCTTAAAACAGTTGTTCTTTAATTAAGAAATGTGTTTGCTTGAGATAAACCTGTTTCATTACACCTATTGTGTGGAAAATGAAGTTCAGGATTCAGAGAAGATTTATGTTTTGGTTTCTGAGTCAGTTTTCTGCTTCTGTGCATCTTCCTTGACAACCGAAAGCTCTAGTTTGAACTTTCTGTTACATATATAGCAGTATTTTTGCTGATTTTCATTTACAAATTGTCTCACAAAAGTCAAGAAAGATGACAGGAATGGTATCTATAAGACATAGGTTGCCTCCTTCTCTTTGTAGTTCTGTGTCACTGTGAAGTGTGCAGCTTCATCTCATCTCCTGGGCTCCCTCTGCCTTTCTCTATTTCTTCTATACATGATGGTTTCAGTGTGAAGATAATGTCTCTTGGATTAAAAATCAAAATTCAGTTTTTTCTGTTTCTGTTCTAATTTTGATTAGCAAGATGGCTGTTGTCTTCCCTGTTCGCTAGTTATGAATGTTCAAGCAGAAACATCTTCTTGAAAGTTAGATGTATTCTTGTGTGGTTCAGATAAGGCATCTTAATGCCTTCCTAGTTGTGATAGTTATATTACAAGTAGCAGGGCTATAGATACAAATGCCAGATTTTTATGGAGCTCTAGCTTTCTGTAGACACAGTGCAAACAAAAAATTATCTTGGAGGTTTTAATTAATAGTAGAAGAGTAGGTAAATAACTAATTGAATACCATCTGTTTGTTTACAGTGAGAATCGAAAATGTGTCTGTTGGTTTGGGGAAAGAATATTCATGACACAGAAGATCAGTTTTCCCTGACTGTTATTACAAAACTGCTGATTTGACATTGTAGTCGTAAATATATATATATATATTTTTTAGGGCATTTTTTCATTGTTCTACACTTTCGCTTTGGGACTACCATTTTCAGTCATTTGCTGCTGCTTTTGTCTTTGGGTTAAACAACCCCAAAAAAGCAAGGCAAAACAAAGTGTTTTAGTATCCCTTGCTCTCTTCCCTCCATATGCCTGTGTGAGAGGGGATGGGAGGAACTGGTGAGTGCTGGCTGGGGGTGGACACAGTTTTGCTAAAATAACATCTGTTCTATTGGAGCCTAAAACAAACTCCTAATGGAAAAATCAAGGTGTTTGCAATGCTGAGGTAATTTTCTGTGCAGAAGAGCTAGTGTCTATAACTATTTCTGAAGCAAAAGCCAATTTTCATTTTGAACAGCTACGTTAAGTATGTAGGAAGATGCTTAGTGATTCGGGCCAGCAGTTGGATCACTGTTTAAATGAAAATGTGAAAGGTCCAGTGTCACCACAAACAGACAAAGTTAACTGCCCATCTCTCCAAGCAAGCAAAAGAACTCTTGTAGTTTCTCTTAACTTCTATCCTTCCATACATGGGGGTAGGTGGGAAGGGAGAAATGTATTTTTCTACATGATTACCTATGTATTTTTACTTAGATATTTATTGCATAGTTAATACTGTGTGGTTGGTTTTTTTTTTTAAGTGCATAAACAGAGATTTTTTTTTTTTTTTATCAGAGATTATAAGTCAGAGTTGAAGATGGAGGATTATTGAGTATAATTTCAATTGAACATTTTGTTATGTATGGCTTCTGCATCTGTGGATTTATAAAATGGCTTTTAAAATGAAATTTACTAGAATAGCAATATCAGAATTAATATTAATCAACCAATATGTAAACCTTTCATTCTGCTAGTGTTTTTCCTGTTTTTTAAGTGGTGTGTGGTTTTTTTAAAATTTCTTCTACACTGTTCATGATAATTGTATAGCTGTTTATAATGGAAAGACACAAGAATTTTTTAGTTTTATCTTTTAAAAAAAAAACTACTTAAGAAATTGTTGCAAGATTTTCTATGTGCTGGTTAAATTACTCAACTCCTCATATACTCCTCATATCTCAATTTATGTGACATTTCTGTATGCTTTAGGCTAGAAATTACATCCTGATGTTTTTCAGACAAGGTCCAGCCACGTCTGTGTAATTAGTACAGTTCTGACAAGGCAATATTTGATTAAACAGATCTTATGAAAAAGCAGACCCAAGTCAGAGTGCTAAAAAAGGGGGTGGGGGGCATAACAAATAGGCAATTGTTGCATATGTCAGTGAAGAGGGAACTCTGACCACCGGAAGATGTCCAGGAATACCCACAATGAAACGCAACTGCTAGCACAACTCGGTGTTAAAAGAAAAAACACTCACATGCGTACACACCCCACAAAACCAACCAACAAAAAAAAAACCAACCAAACAAAAAAACCCAAACAACAAAGACACAATCAAACAAAGAACAAAAAAAACCCCACAAACCTTTTCAAATAATTCAAGTTAAACACTGCCTTGGAAGAGTTTCTGAGTTCGCTGTTTACCGTACAGCAAAACTTTTAAGCAACTCAGTGAAGCGCTGCTTTTTTTCAGGATTCCTAAACTTGTCTGGATTGGAACCTGTGGTGTTTTTTGTTGTTGTTGGTTTTTTTTATTTGTTTTGGGTTTTTTTGTGAAGTTCAGGACCTTTGTATGAAACATGGACTCATTTATTTTTAAAGATACTTCTGTTTTGTAGTAATCTATGAGGTAACAGTCTTGAGCAAACAGAGTCAGAAAGGCTGTGAATGAAAAGCATTTTTACTGGTGAGTGTTCATTAAAATAGAGAGATAGATGAGTACTGACAAAATTTCTGGGGATTTGGTTTTGTTTTCCTCCACTGAAACGTATATTTCTGGAGAGTTATAATTTAAACATTCAATAATATTTCTTTGTATAGCATCCAATAATGCAATGGCTGGAAAACAAGGAAGCAGCAGAGTAACTGGATGGACACACTGGATGTTCGCAATAATTCTGATGCTGTGGAGTCACCAGATCAGTGGACAAGGACAAGGTAAGTGAAGATCTTTTACTAGGATTTTCCATTTGCTCAATATTGCATAACATTGGATGGAGAAATGAGGGTGTGTGCTGAAGTGCTGAACTTGTATGAACTGCTGGCAAGAAATAAGAATATAGAAATCTGAAGTACTTCAGTTGAAAAGTCAAATGCTGTTTGGAAAATGATGTCTTGACACCTTATGGGATTATTCAGATGCTTGAATCTGTTTTCTTGTGCTTGGTGATTGGAGTCTGTATTGAAACAAATCTCCTGTTGTTTTCCATTGCTGACTTTCTGGGTGTGGAAAAGTAGTTTAAGACATTATAGACATGGATATATTGCATTACTTAGCTGTGATATTTGTGATGAACATGCCATATTCAGAAAGGGTTTTGTTACAGTACTGTAAGTATTTTCCATGTTGTGTTCCTGTCTCACTGATGGTGGTGCATAACAGTATCTGCAGGAATGCAGACAGGCAATAAAGTCTAGCCTATTGGGCTCTTAATTTTGAAAAATGAAGCATTATTCCGTGTTTCTGATCTGAAGACTGTATATAAGGGATGGTAACAAGAGAGGTAATAACAGGCTATTGTTTTTTTTTTTTAATATTTTGTATAAAATGTGCTCGTGTGCTGTATTGAATTGAGGGGGAAATCTGTGAGTGATAATTTTGAAGCATTGAAGTTAAAGGCAGGTGGATGGGCATTCATTTTTGTGGTCTATCAGGCCAGCTTTAGGAAACACTTGTAACAAGTGAGCTGAGATTTCCATGTCCTTAATTTACTCTCTCAAGTAGGGAAAATGCCTATACTTTTTCCAACTACAGGCTATCTGCACTGTATTATTCTGGTCAGTGACTAGAAGTATGATGCTGGCTAGTGAATGTAGCCTGTGCTAGGTCCGCTTCACTGTGTGTTTTGGGCAGAAGTAGTAGTTCTTGGAATTATAATGGTGTTTACTCTTGCTTGGTGCAGCTGTAGATGTAGAAATTGCATGTAAACTGTGTGCTGCATTGCTGCGGGAAACTTCTGCAGAACTAACGTTGCCTCTGCACATACTAAAAGCCCATAGAGCACTTTAATAGAGTAAGAGTTGTAAACATTTTTCAGCTAATCACCAGAAATACAGGGGAGCATTTCTGTGATATAAACTGTCTTTGTACACAAAGCTGACTTGATTTTTCTGATTTTTACATCTTCCATTTTGAAATTGTAGTCTTTGACTTGGAAAAATGGATATATTTGAAGGCTCTTTGTGGTACTGTGCTAAAATGAACAGGTACAGTGATTTATTGTTTCATGAAGTACTGGTGAGTGGTATTGGAAAGAATGGTATATTGGAAAGAAACAAAGAAACAGTAACTTTAAAGGGTGTATTTTCAAAGTGCACACTGTGAGGACACTTGTGCTGCAAAATATGCTTCCCATGGCTCTAAACCTACTTCGAGTTTCTGGCTGACAAGAGGTATTGAAGATTGCAGTCTTCGTCTGTGAACTGATCTTTTGGTCATGTAGTTTTATAGATTTCTGTTTTCTGATAATTACCAGAATATAACTGAGAAAAAATAAGACCTTGATAGTGTGACAAAAAATATGTTCTCTTTGTAAAATGTCTTAAAATTAGCAATAACTCCTACTGGAAAAGGGATGTGAACTTCTACCGTGCTATTTTGCTTTAAATAGTTTTGCTAGCTTGCTATAAAGCTTGTGAATACGAAGATAAACATTTAAGCAGGCGCAGTGTAATAAAGATGACTGTGTTTCAGTCTTGGTAGACTTTGTGCTCTGCTATGATGGAAGCTTAGCATAAACTTTTGAGCATACACACTTATTGCGACTGCTGATGACTGCTTAAACCTTCGTTTAAGAAATGTGAATTTTTAATCCTCTGGCAACGAAGTAGTAAATTAAAAACAATGAACAAATATTTTCTTGGTATAATGACACAAAGTATTTGAAAAATATGAAATCTCTAAGTTGCCAGATATCTCCCTAATTTTGCTGTGGATTTCCATTAACTTTTTAAAGTAAAAAGCAAAGCCTTTTGGGCTTAACTTGCAGGAATCTGAGAAATGTGAAGGACAACTTGAGTAATTTGAGAAAAATTCTAAAGTTTGAATATTCAGAGTCTATTGGGACAATAAAATGAAGAAATAATTATTCTGTGTCTGGGCACCAAACTAAATGAGTTTAAAACCCATATGGCAGCATTTAAAGAAAACAGCTTCTGAGTCACATAACTTCAGTGTGAGTCTGTTGCTATGGAAGTTAGAAAGATGACAACATTTGTTCCTCTTCCATTTCCAATCTGAATAGTAAAATTAAAACCCCTTTGTTTTTCAACAGCTATTTTTAACTATCTCTTTTTAAACATTACCTCAAACTATTCTCTGTCTCTTGAGGTCCATGGAGCTGCATCTTGCTCTATTTACGTCTTGCTTACTATTAGTTATTTGAATCTACCCAGTGTGTCAAGTAGAGTCTGGAGTAAGGAAGAAACTGTGCCTCATTTTATTCTGAGCTCTAACACATTAATCAAATTATTAACTTTTACAGTTTTGCACATGTTTTCATTTTTTCAGTTACCTGAATATTACAGGTTCACTCCTCTGTCTCCAAAACAACCCTGGTCTATACTTTATATTCGTAAGTCACTTTAGAAACTTATTTTATATCTCTTTAATATGGAGCCATGGCTAATCTGGACAATGTTTTGAAACAGTCACACTTGTTTGTTTTTCTTGGTGAACTTAGAGAAATCATGTAATTGGAAGTCTTGAGTTAACTGAAGATCGAGCAGACAATTACTGTTCTGTGATAATTTCAAACACTATTAATACTGGCATTCAGTTTTACAACAGAAGGTGAATAAGGAATCCTGGAATCTAATAATTTTGAGGCTTACTATGAAATAGTCACTCCTTTTGTATATGGAATTTTATTGCTGTATAGAGTAAGCAGCTATTTTCTTTGAATCTCTGGAGGTGCTGGATAAAAAGGTGTCTGGTCTCAGAAAAATACAGCAGTAATGCTCGTGTTCTTGGGTACATGCTTTGTGCAGAACAAGATCCTTTCAAGTCTATTTTTTTCAGAGCTGTCAGCATACAGTGTTGACAGGTTGCTTTCTTTGATGATCAGGCATTACAGTCTGTGCAATGTGCTGCAGACAAGAGGCTTCAGAGCCCAAACTGAGTGTGCTAGAAAGCAGTGGGTGTCACTGGCTGAGTTCTGACTCCTCATGTCTCCAGGAACTTTTTCCTTCAACACAGGCCTATTTGGAGAAAATTACCTTGGCTTTTTAATTGAAACAAGGTTGTAAGGGATACTTTTGTGTTCTATTTGCATTTGGCAACTTCAACCAATGATATAAAGCAAGTTATGCTCAGCCAGCATTGCAGCTGACTTGGAATATACAGGACTATATATCGTTATACCTTTAGAAAGAGTAAAAGGTTTGGACTTCAGAGTCACAAAGTTGATGCTTATAGCTGAACACAAGCATTCAAATTACCTTCATTCTGTATTTCCCTCCCCTCATCTGTGTTGCTGAGGAAAATCAAATGTGCTCCAAAAACAGTTAATAAACATGTCTCTTCTCAGTCCTGAGGTAACTGTGGCTTCTTAGTGGTGGGAAGGAGGGCAAATTGAGGATACCTGAGATTTCTTCACAAACCTAACCTTAGTAACTCGTTTTGACTGTGGATTGGATGCTGGAATATTGTGACAATTGTAACTACTTAGAAGATGAAAGACTTAAGCTTTGGTATCTTTCTAATCATGTATGTATAGATGTGTACACTTGTGTAACACTGGATTTATAAATGACTAACGATTTTGGTTAAAAACAAACAAACAAAACCCCCGCGACTTTAAAACACCAGAGAAGTCAAATATCTGTTAAAAGTGAGAGTCTCAGAACTGATTGCAGTTTCATACCTCAGGTAGTCCTGATGTGGCACATCGGCAGTGTGGTGCCATGGCTTGCCTCCAGCATGGCTGAATCTACCAAGTGCTTGTGTATAACCTGGCTCCTGATTCCTGTTGCAAAGATAACTCCTGATTTGAAGACAAGCACCTCGCTGACATTGAGTAGGATCCATGTGGCGTCACTGCCCCAGAGGCAGGAAGGCTGCCCAGACCAGCCTCTTGCACAGCGAGCTCAGCTAGCTAGCAGGTTGTCCAACCCCTCCAAAGCCTGTGACATAACCTACTAGTGTGTGATGGTTTTGCACTCTGAGGAAGAAACTTGAGATCTGTTCTGGGTGCCTGATCTGAGATGTCTTGCAGGCTTTTGTTTTAACGTTAACTCTGACTATCTGAAAATCAGTTCTCTTATGTCAATCTTTCAAATTAGCCTTTTGAAAAAAATGTGCAAAGCTGCAGATAACCTGTAAATATTTTTTAAAGTGGATGTTGTACATATAATTCAGGTCTCCAGAAAAGATCATGGATGTCTTGGTGGGTAGAGTCAAATGAGCCAACAACATGCCCTGGAGGTTGAATGAACCACATGCTTTGTGGCATTAGCAGGAGTACAGCAGGCAGGCTGAGGTTATCTGCTGTGCTCATATATTTAGCACTGGTGGGGCTGCATCTGAGATACTGCATTGAGTTTTGGGACCCTCAGTATAAAGACATGTTAGCAAAGTGTGGTGGGTGCAGCTGAGGGCCACTGAGATCATTGGGGGCTGGAAAACAGATGTGTAGGAAGATGGAGTGAGGCTTTGCTTAAAAATGCACAAGAGCAATGGTTGTGAGGTGCAGCAAGGAAAATAACAATTGGAGACAAGGAGAGGATTATTCACTCTGGTCAAACACTGACCCAGGTTACTCAGAGAGGTTTGGAAATTGCCATCCTTGGAGATATTCAGGACTTGAAAGGATGAGGCCCTGGGCAACCTGATCTAAATTAGAAATTGGCCCAGCTTTGAGCAGGGGGTTTGATCTGTATATGTTCAGATCAGGTCTTCCAACCTGATCTTGTTCCATGGTTATGAGAAAATATTTATCTACAGAATAACTGCTCCTTTAAAAATAAGAAACTATGCTTTCTCCAAAGCCAGCAATATAATGCTACTTCCAGCAGCTACAAAGATACTGATTTCAGTAAAATCTTAGTCCGGTAATTGTCGAGTTGCTGTTCCGAGGTTGAGTCTATCTGTATGTTGGTGCTCCGAAATACAAAACTTCTACTTTTGGCTGGCAATGTAAATGGGTAAAGTTGCAATTGTTCCTTAGAAATTATAAATGCACTTGCAAGCATATTGGAACATGCCTTCTATGCATATGTAGTAGGTATTTTAGAAATATATTGCATTTTGGAGAATATATGTAGGAGGGTAGGTTTCCTGTTATTCATCTGGTATTAATGGGACTATCACAAGAAGAGGTAAAATTTGTGGGGCAAGTCAGTGTCCACAAAAAAGTGGGAGTTCTAATGTTATGTTATTATGTTACTTATGTTGCAAAAGCTTCTTCTCTGGAGAACAATTATTTGGGATAGGACAACTGGAGAGGTATTGCCTACAGGAAGTCCTGTATCCATTTCTAAGCCATTCTGTAGTCCCAGATTGCACCCCAAACTCTATTTAAACTTTGATTTAAAAAAAATCTGTAAAACTTTGATTTAAAGGAACTCTTCACCTACAATTTGTATCTCCTTTTAGGTAACTAGACACTAATGAAATACAGATGTACTTTTAATGTCTCTCCCAGGATGGTCAGAATGTAGATTGTAGAGCGTATTAAATTGTTTTAAAGTAATCACTTCATATCGTTTAAATGAAACTGAAGCTTATTCCAGCAAAATAAAACTACTCTATACTGCTCTCATGTGAAGCATCGTATTGCAGAGAGCTGGTGAGCACGCACTTGAAATACATTGAGTCTCTGATGGACTTGCTCTTTTGCTTCAAATTTAGATTAAACCCAGAAGAAAGGATTTAGTAGTCTCTGTGCACTATCACCTGTTATATATTTGGGTGATATAATAGAAATATTTGAGGGTAAAACAACCGAAATTCTCCAGGCATATCATGTTACACTGCAGTTATTCCTTTCCTACTGCTTCCTCACTGTGGAGTTGCAATAGATGTTTAAGTTGTGATGAAGGAACTGAGTGATGATGGGGCTAGACTTGTCTTCTGTACCCTCGTTAGGGGTGTGTAATATAAAAGCATTTAGACACATTTGAGTGATCTCTATAGGAACAACAAGCCCAAAGCTGCCTTGAGACCAAGATGTACCATACTGGAAAGAATAGGCAGCATTTGCAAATGATATACCTAAACCTCCTCTTCTCACTTCTGCCTACACACATTTGATGTTACTTTTTATAATTGGAAAGGGAAGGTGGTTTGTATATATCTGTGTATAAAAAAAAGGAAAAAAAAAAAATCCTTGAACTGCAGAAAAATCTTATTTCTGGTTCAACAATCTGTATTGGAGGGATGGGGGAGACAGTTTTAATGAAAGACGCTTCAGCATTAGTACAAAGTGACTACTGTGTGTCTTATAACAAAGTTCTCAAAATACATTTTAAAGCACGCTATCAAAATACACCTTTACCCTATCAAAGTATCAGTAGTCTTTTAAAGGAGTTGAATATGATTTAGTACTTAACCTTTATCTCTTGTACATTATACAGCTTTGCTAATGGATAACAACAGTATATTTTGAAGGGAGAATTTATTTTGTTTGTTTCTAATGGTATGGTTAATTTTAACCACTTTAAAATTGGCAAGTAGCCTTTTTTAAAAAGACTGTTAACCAATATGCTGTGTTTTTGAAAACAGGTCTAGCTGTCTTCATTTGTCTAGACAGCATCCTTTTCAGAAAGTCTTGATAGAAGAAGAAACCAAGAGAGTATTTCTTAAAAGTATTCTCTCCTTGTGTGTTTTCCTGTAACAGGTATAGCTTAATTGAAAAGTGAAATGTTTACTGCCTTCTTCAATTTAGTCACAGCATTTTATTTTTTTTTTTTTTTAAAGACATAACTGCACATAATGTTTTGGAATGTAGCTGAACTACGTGAGCTGTGGAATTTAAATCTGAACAGAAAGCATGCTTTGCTGTAGTCAATTATATTTCCATTTGTCATAAATCCTCCTTGCAGGCAAAGACACTGTGCAAAGTTAATGCAATCTACAAATATTGTATTTTTCTTTAGAATTAATCTTCATTGACTTCCACAAAAAGCATAAGATATTAAGCATGCAGACATTCTGCTTTGTGGCCAATAATCAGAAAATAGTTCATGTCATGCATACTTTGGAGAGATTCAAGATAAGTCAAACAATACATGTAAGAATACTTTCAGTGTTAAATACAGGACCTAACTTGAGCAGACTACTAATGAGGAAGTAGAAAATCTGTGGTAATAGTTTACAAAGCAACAGGTGCTAACTAGGTAGCTGGAGACAAAAGTGTTCTTACTGCTGAAGTGACAAAAGCATGACATTTTGGTATGATATAATAAAAAGGCTTGGAAATTCCACTCAAAACTGTGAACTATCCAAGAATAAATTTAAGTTTTCCTGATAAGTAATTTGCATAACGTTGCCCAAGACTACATGCATGACTGCGTTTTATGACCTGAAGTGACCTTTTATGACCTTTTCTGTGGACTGCATTTTCTCTAGCTGTTTTCCACAGGATTGCTGTTCTGGTTACTAGGGGTGAAAAATGTGCCTTCCTTGAAAGGGTTCTATGGGAAACAAGAAATTAATTATTCCAGATTGGACAGGAATAGATAGGAAATCAGAACTGATAAAGGATGTAAGACCTTTTAGTCTTCAGCTGTTGTGTTCATGTTCCATACATTAAGAGTGTAGATATTCTGTTAGGTTTCAGTTTTCCTAGCTTAGCAAACCAGAGATCCATGGGAGAGACATGAGAGGTATAGGTGAGAAGGTACAGGGTGTGGTTTCACCTCCTTAGTAGAACTTGCATCATAGAAGTAGGCAGTGTATTTTTATTATATGAAAAAAAAAAAAAAAAGAGAAACTGAGACAATCACACTGTTACGCTCTTGAAGTAATGGTCTAACACAATTCTAGACATAGGATTTTTTTTTTTTTAACATGAAGGAGTTTACAAGGTTATTATGGGCTGTAAGTAGCTATATAGGAAGAATGTTTCTGATAGGTGTGTGGTTTGAGTGAGGTAGTTAGTTGGCTTGTTTTTCATAGAAAGTTCAGTGTTTGCAATCTGCAGCAAGTTAAATCCTCAATAATTGATTTCCAAGAACCTTTAGTTTTGAATAATGAACTTTCTAATGAATAGATGCATAATTGGGAACCTTGGGTTTCAACTACTGGAAACAAGCTTTGATGTTGCAAACCACTGTTGGTGCTGCTGTGGCAGCCACCTAGCACCAAACTCAAAACCAATTTTTATATTCCTTTACAAAAGGTAAATCTTCTTATTAGAAAACAGGATATGAGTAAACCCACCACTTCATACAATTTAAAAAACCCAAAACCAGACAGACAAAAAGCCACCCCCCACTGCCCTTGCAAACGGTTTCATATTTAAAGTAAATCTTTCATCTTTGAGAATATGGTTTTGATGTTTTAACAGAATGTATGAGATATCAAAAATGTTCTTGGCAGTCACTGTGATAGCACACTTCATAAAAAAATAATAAAAATTGGCAGTAAAGAGAATGATACAATGCACGTAGTATAAAACACTTAATCCTGGAACCTGTACAAGTACTAAGTGTCCTAATGTATATTTATTATGATACAGCTTGTGGGTTTATGTTGTGTTTTAAATTAAAGTATGTCAGGATTAGGTTGTCTTTCTTTGTCCTTTTGTATATGATTTATTTTGAAAAATTACCATACTCATGAACTCTCAGGTCTTCGTGAGCTGAAATGAACATCTAAAAGGATATTCTGGCAAGAAGCTCATAGTTCATACATGCTGGTTTAATATGTTGGGTAGCTGAAATAAATTTGTTTTTAAGCAAGGCTTCTTTTATTTTTCAGCTGCTGTTCGGGGTTCACTTTTTCTGACACACACACACACAAAAAAAAAAAAAAAACCACAACAAACTACCAAACAAAACCCACGCAATAACAAACTAACTAAAAAAAACCCAAATAACCAACCAAAAAACCCAAACAAACAAACCCACTAAAAAACCCAAGCAACCCTCAACAAAGTCATTTTATGCTCTTTAAAAACAAGAATTCTACATAAGCAAGTGCTGTAAAAGCTTTATTAGAGTGAAAATACCAAGCCTTATGTGATTTCCAGCATTAATAGCTGCTTCCCTACAAGTTCAGCATTTACCCATCTCTACACTGTCAGCTCCTGTACCGGCTCTGTGAGTATACCTTTTTTCTTCTGTTACTTGCTATTTTGTGTTTAGATCCTCATTCCTCCAGGAGGAATGCAGCCCAGCAAAGATTTTGGAATGACAAACCTCGATTGAAAGTTCCAACAGAAGAAGCATCTCAAGGGTTGTATTGACTGTTGGTAACTGATACACCAAATGTCAATTTCCGAAGGAAAAATCTGGGGCAAACTGTCTGTCAAAACTTATCTGCATAAGTAATGGTCAATAACTACTAAATTATGTGAAGATATGGAAGTGGTAGGGAGAGGGAATAGAGCTGGGAAGTTACATCTGTGGGATGAAGAGTGAAGCAAGGTTAAAAAGTCATCTGGACCTCTTCTAACTCTGCTTTGCATAAAAGAAAGGAAAGGAACTGAAGAGCATTTTACTGCAGGCACGTAGTAATATAAAGGCAGTGTGTCTTATGTAGTATCTTACACGTAAACCCGTTAACTGAAGTTTATGTCAAGTCCTAATTAAGCCTTTTTAGTGCTCACGCTGGAGATTAATTATCTCTTGAAGCTCTTGAATCTTTCTGTAACTCAATGCCAGTTATGGAATCCATCCAGTGATGGCATCTAAGAAAGATATTTCTTTTTCTTTAAAGAAAATTATATTGTTTGGTTATACTTATTAGGTGACATCTTAAAGTGAGGGACTTCTCATTAACACTTTAAGGGAAAGTGTTCTTCAAAGGACTATCTCAAATATGTTAGATGAAAGTGTTCAATGATTTGAAATTTCACTGCAGTCTTTCATTCACAGTTTAAAATTTTCCAGCAAATGCACAATTAATTACATGACAATTTAACTTTGACAGCTTGTTTCTGGATCAGATAAAATCAGTCACAGCTTTCTTATTGTGTTAAATGGTGTTGTAGTGCTTTGTGACTATGCTTCATAATTGTAGGGTCATGTCATTAAAAATAAACAGGTAAGAATGTTGTTTCCTTTATCTTAATGCGTAGTAGAAAAATGCAAGTTATTTCTTGTATGTTTAAATCTATTTTAAGTCTATTACTGCAAAAGTGAATGTTTTCAATTTTCTCCATCTGCATTAAAGGTAGAGAATAAATAGCATCTACTAGATTTTTTTTTTTTTTTTTATTGCTAAAGTTCAGGCAAATAGTATCAGGCATATGTCTGTCAAATACACAAGTTAACAAGAAAAAACTTGTTAAGAAGAATTGAAGTTTTCTTTTGCTGCTAAGAAATACTATATTATAAAAATTCTAAAGCATGCTATGCTCTTTATGTTCCATCTGCAATGTCTCTTTTTTTAAATTTTTTTTCAAAAACTCTGGCATTGATCATTAGATCATTACCAATAATAAATCCTATTACATCAATTTTCTTTATTATAGAAAAGTAGCGTAGGGGAATTTTTATCATGTATATTGTAATACTCCAGATACATATGTATGTGTATTTACCAAGCACTTTCCCCCCACTGCTTTCCCCCTACTGCCTGCTGGTTTCCTTTGCTACAACATTTTATTATTTTTAAATTTGAAATGAATGAATAATCCCATTTATATGAGATTTGTTCCTGAAGTGCACATCAAAAATTTTTAAATAGTAACACTTGTAAATGACTTGGTATAAAATTTTCATAGTTGTGTTGTGGTTGTGTGGGTTTTTTTTTTTTTTTTTTGTTGTTGTTGTTGTTGTTGTTGTGTTTTTTTTTTTTTTTTTTTTTTTGCTTTAGAGTGGAATTCCCAAGGGAACTTTATGAGAACTGCAAGGCTTCAAGTTTTATAATGTTTATACTTAAAATTGTCCACCTAAAATTAAAGGTTCAAGAGTATCATGTGAAAGATATTTCACATTTTTTCTTTAAAATCTTAGCTGAAGCAGCAAAATGTGCAAGATATCTAGTTGTACACAGAAAGAGCTCAGGTGTTCTCAGAATGGTTAAGTTTGGAAGTGACCTCTTCAGGTCACTTGTTCCAGCCTCAGTGTAGCTCAGATAGCACAGACTGTTCTATACAAACATTTTGGAGATGCACAATTATTACTGTTCTCTAGACTGTCTCAAAAAGATAAAGGGAGTGGCGTCTGCAAATCTAGATGTAATTTATCATAGTAACTTATTCATGCATGTAACAGGCAAACTCAGTCTGTGTTGATTGTTCCACTGGGCTGTCCGTCAGCTGGAACATGAGTTTAACAAATATGTTTGCTGGTATGCAAAGCAAATCAGATTCTGTGTTTGAAGTGCCACTGTACACAGCATAAGCTTATACATATCTGTTCAGAAAGATAAACACAAGTAGGACAGGTTTTTGTGTGAAGCTTTCAACTTAATCTGGCAGGTCACATTGCCATTATCTCTGACTTGGAAGTCAGTGGCAGCATTGTTATCCCCCCACTGCTCCAAATGTTTCTGTCTTAAAAGACCCTTCATGTTGGAGTAAGGTATTTCTGAGGAATCCTTTGTTTTAACTTTCAATTTACTTAAATCTGTTAATTTCATAAAATGTAGAGCTTTCCCCAGTTCATCAAAGCAGGGGAGTTAGGTGCTTTAGTTCTATTCAAACCTGTGAAGGTTAAGACTTTTTCAATGAAGTATAAGAATATTTTGCTGAATTGGCATGTTAGATGGTGGATGTTTAGCTTGGTTGACAAAAGCTCTACAAGACAAATCTAAATTGTATGCAAAAGGTCTCATCTCTATTGCATAGGGCTTTATGTTAAGTGTTGCTCTTTTTCATGGCTTAAGTATTAAATCAAGTTTCATGAGTCATAACATTTGTGTGTAGTTGATGCATCTGTGTCTTCTATAGAAAATAATTTCATCGTTTTGTCTACTGGATTTTTATTATCTTTTTACAAGATAAATTCTGCTTTCTTTCATCCAAACCCATTTAAAGAGCTAACTTTCACGGTCCTGTATTTCCAATTTGAAAACGAATAACATGCAGGGTAAATGGAATGAGGGGCATCATGCACCCGGGTATGTGTAACTCAATACCTGTATGCTTTAGCTTTATGTGAGCTTTCAAATAAGATGGCCAGCTTCACTTTTATTAACAAATCAAGCAGATAAATTAATTCCATATTGTCACGGAGGCACCCCGAATTTAGTTTTAGGTGGACAACAAGGTCCAAACCAAACTTTTATTCTGGTCAAAAAGGTGCAGCAAATCAACTGATAAGAAACGGGGTTTATACAATCAGTTAGCACTCTGGTAATATAAATACAGGTTTGAATATCAGTTGAGGAAATTATTGGGGTGCAGCAAATAAGAATAATGGAGATCCACAGTGTGCATACACGTGGCTCATGAAAAACAACATCAGAGCCCTCCCTGACCCCAGGAAAATACATTCACTTGTCTAGTGAGGAAAACACTTGCCCAAGCCGTGAGGAATTGTTTAATACACTCACTTATCTGGCGAGGAAAATAGACTTGCTTATGCAGTGAGGAACTATTAAGTTATCACTCACTCACTTTGTGCGGTGGGGCAGTCCCGGTCCTGGGAGGTTATCTTATGTGGTGATCTGGCCTAAGAGGAGGGCTGTCAGTGACAGCATTTGGCCTGCGGGTCCGAGAGGACCACACAAAGGGCAGCCTCGGTGAGATACCTGTTTTTATAGTCTTGTCAGATCTGGCTGTGGGCATTCCAGAAACTTCTCTGCACCCCCACTCTGGCTATGGGCGCCTAGAAACTTTCAGACTCTTTGGTGCCTCTTCCCCTCTCCTAGCTAACTGACAGAAGGTTAAACAAAAGGAGGTATTAACTGCCCCATTGCAGGAGAGGGGGAATATGTTGGGGAAGAGGGAGAGGTGTGCATGCACCTTCCACATCGAAGGAGAGGGGGGTGTGCAGCTGCCACACATATATTTAAAATTTACTGTATGTCTGGTAAGAATATAATCCGATAAACATTTGACCACTTTTTGGCCCCTGTCTATTATGTGCATGGTCTTTCTTCACATCAGCTCTGAGTGCAAGTAGGGTTGTTATCTATGCTCTCCACCACAGTCAGCTTATAAATCTTGCCATTCTTGAATCCTAGCTAATAGATTCTTTGGTTCTTTATAAGGCCAGTCACTGAGAAGGTCTATGACTTCCTCATGAGAGATTAGATATGTTTGAGGTATTTTTTTTTCGCTCTAAAAAAGAAGAAACTCTGCATATTCCTCAATATCTTCTAGATGTGATACATAGAACACTTCTAGAATCACTATAAAAATAGCAGCATTTAGCACATTTATTCATGAATGTCTATAGTTTAAAGTGTATTTAACTTGAAGTGTGGGGGTGTTCTGACCAACCTGGATACGAATCATATAAAAATGTTCATATTGTGAAAATGTTATTATACTAAGCAGTTGTTAGAAGAGGCGGTTCTTGCTGAGATGGTGCTGGGAAGTAATGCATTCTAATTAAATTCTGCAGAAAAATCCAAGCTTGCTCAACGCAGCAGTCTCCTCTCACTACAAAAGCATGAAAACAAATGGTTCTAATTCTTCTTGTTTTCACAGTAATAACTGTAATAGGTTAAAATAGGTATTTCCAATAAAGCACTTGTAAATAGGTAGTTCCAATAAAGCACTTGTATTAAGTTAACTTATTGAGTGGTAGTAATGACTTTCCTCCAAGAATGAGAAGGCAAAAAATCTGAAGTTAGTATCAAAGGCAGCTGCAAGGACTTTGTAAGTAAACAAAGTTAGTCAGGTTTGTAGCAGAAATATGTATATTAAGGATGATGGTTTACTTTTTAAACCTTTTCAATTTATCAACATCTAGAAGCTTTCTTGTGGAAGTACATAAGTTTCACATCCATAAATTCCTGTGTATCTTAGATTATATAGTTCACATAAATATAATAAAATATATTAAACTTTAAATACTTTCAAATAATCCCTTGGAATTAATTTATGTACCTTTATAATCTCCAGTGGGTCCTTGCATCTGGAGCTGAAGCGCACTGACCTAGATTATCTGACAGCACCTTTATGATTTCCAGAGCTGATGATACTTTAATGTCCAGTATTTTCATTTTTCAAGGCAGCAGAGACCTTCGAGGGGAGTGGGGTGTGATATGGATTTATAACCCTTTCATCAAGAAGATATAACTCCAGCCATCCTCACTGGCTTGATGCGAACATACCCTATTTTTTTTTTTTCCTCTGGACTCCCTTATTGACTGTTTTTAAAATCTCTTATAATGACTACTAACCTGCTTATGTGTAGGTGTGAGCACATGGACACAACCAGTGGGTTGTGCAAACAGCTATCATTGTTCCTACCTACTGTATAAGAAACTGCTTAGGGCTTTTCCTCCCTTAGAGGGCACAGGGAGTTCTGTAGTTATGGTGCCACAAAGTTGGATGCTATTTTTTTGCCTTAGGAGTAATGTTGGGATTATAAACTGAACTAAATAGTGGCAAATGCTGTTCAGAGACTGGCTGGAGTCTTTCTCTTCAGAGAAACTTCTCTGTGTCCTGCTGACAAATCCCACATATAAAAAAACATTATTCATTTTATTGCATTGCACACATGCTATAAATGGTATTGATAGCTCCAGAAAACAGAATTCTATTATTTAAATAATCATTTGTAAATTCTTAATTTAAATGTCTTTCTTTGTTAATGTGTGATGTTTAGGAATACAGTGGGGAGAATTTATCCTTCTACTGAAGTAAGGAAGGGTAATGAACATTACTAATAATGATCCTGTAGTGTACTAATAATGATCTTGTAATGTTTCTGGGAAGATACCAAATGCTGTGTCCTGTCTTCCAAGTGCATGATATTAATGGAGACTAGGGAAATGCCATTGCCTAAGTGAAGTGACAGTACACGTTTTAACAACTTGCTCAAGTTGTGCAAAAGGCACAGCATGTGTATCCCTCTGGCTTTCAAACCAAATCAGTCTGAAAGTAGTGGTTCCTGGCTTTGGGTGCCTAGGATCATGTCCTTAAGCAGAAGCATCTTGTTTGTTGCCCTTCTGTGGTACCTGACACTGAGATTTTTGTTTGTTTGTTTGTTTGTTTGTTTTTTTCCCCTGTAGTCAGCATCTCCAGCCATCATGTGTGGCTCCAAGCCTTGCTTGGCCACAGGGCCTCTTTGATTCTTTTTAGGGGAATAGAGAGATGCAAAGATATTTAAGATTTTTTTGTTGTTGTTGTTTTTCTCAACTGCTTCAGCATCCTTCTGGTAGCAGTCTGAAGCTGCCTCTCCCTGAGGAGATCAAAGCTGCATGTCAGTGGCTTAGCTCCTGCAGCAGCAGCCGGTGCATCTACCTTCCCAACAGAGCATCCGCATGTGTGTGGGTTTTCCCCTGGGATAGCACGGGGCTGCTGGTGCTGTGAGGTCAATGTAATATTGTGCATCTGGCACCATCAACTCCCATTCCACCATGGGGTTTCCTAACCTTTCTTTTGCTCACATACACTTGTCTTGAAAATGTGTCTTGATGTTTAATTCATAACATGAAGATTGCGATTAGGGGAAAGTAGCTGCATCAGATTTAGAGCTGGAGGATCTGCTATATCAATTTATATACTTAAGTTAGGCAAGGACTCAACATTGAGCCTTTTGGCAGGGAACCAAATAAGCATTACTGTCACATTTGATTCTCTATTAGGCACTGTAAATGGGTATTGGAGTTCTGAGAAAATAAGATTTAGCATAAACACTGGCTTAATTTTTGTATATTGAATGGGTTTACACCAAGCTTTGGCTTGTTTACTTTCAATTAAATCCTTTTCCATACTGTATCTATGTGATAATCCATACCAAAGGGCCAGTTACTAATGAAGACATTGGTAATTCTATGAGTAATTAAATTTCATCTGAGCTAATTACCAAGGTATTCTAATTCAGAGGCCTCTAGCCACAAATATTGAAAATCCATTTATTTAATTCAGCTTTTACTTAGTTTGTCACACTAGTTGATAGTACCCATTCATTTCTAAAGCATTTCTCTGGGGTCTTATCTCATCTTCCTTTTTTTTTGCTGTGGATGTGTGTCCACAGATACTTTCTTACTATTTGAAATACAGTAGAAAATGGTCTTCTATTAATCCAAGTATCCAAGTCCACAATAAAGCAAGCCAAAATCTGGTATGTGTGGTGTGTGTTTGAAGTTTTATCGTTGTGTGGTTTGAGTTTTTCATTTATTTTATTTTTTTTTTCTTTTACTCTTTGAATAAAGCAAAAACTATTTTTGAGAATTGAATCTAGTTCTCTCTACACACACTATCTCCTCTTGTACTGTGATACATGAAGCTTGTTCTAGTAGTTATAACACAGTCTTATGTGACTAAAGCTGATAGTAGAAACTAATGGGAGAAGAACTTGACTTGTTTATAACCAATTCAGATGTTGGTTGAACTGAACTTAAAGAAAAATTTTAAATAGCTAACAACCTGATTCTACTTGTATTTGAGCAAAGCTTATAGAGATTTTATAATACTCCTTGGTGACATAATTAATAGGATCACTTTTTTTCCCGTTGTATTGCTTTTGCAAAATAAGCCTTCACATAGTCTTAGGAACAAAATCTTGTGTGCTAACTTTCGTTCCCAGATAGAGAGCCTTACTTGAAATTCTCTTTTATAAACTTTCTGTACTTGTTTTTATTTACACAGTAGTACCTGTAATTGTTTTTCTGGTCATTCATGTTATTAGAGTAGTGATTAAACTTTTTGTTTTGAACATTTGATTAAAAATATCTTATTTGTTATGTAAATGTCAATATTTTCTTACAGGCAGTTCTAATTTCTTTATCAGCATGACCAACAATAATCTTCAGAGAATAGCTGTTACCAGTTTAAAAACAAACAAAACCAAACAACAACAAACAAAAACCCAAAACCAAAAATCGCCAAGCTCCAAACAAAGAAAAGGCAAAAACCCCCAAAAAAGCACACCCCACAAAACACCCAAACAAATACCAATGAAAAATAATATTCTTTTGCAGAGATTTCTCAATCGCCTCATATGATGTTTAAAAAGTAATGGTTTTTTTTAATAAGTTGGCGAAGTTGTTGTTTCAGTTCTCACTACTATATAGTGTGTATATGTCATTTTTTAGTTCTAATGCATGATAAGCATCTATACTATCATCTTTCTATCATTCTTATAGCATTTTGCAATCTGGAACAGCATTCCAGGTTTCACAATTTCATTAACCTAAATATAAGAAAACTTTAGTGAATTCTGCTTCTGATGGATCATGACTTATTCGCCAATTAATGTAGATGCTCTCTTTTTCTGTCATCATGAGATGACTGTTTTACTTACTACAGAATGCCTATTTTTCTATCTTTTTGTCTACTGTCCTTTCTGATTCAGTGGAGTATTTTTAGGGGCAGATTGCCCAATCTATTTGTGCACCTGTCTAATCAAGAAGGTGATTTTTTTTTTTTTTTTTTTTTTTTTTTAATGTTGTCCTTACATCCTTGACAACTATCCTAAGTACCTGACCACCAGGTCAAGGGCAGTGTGCCATTTTCCCCTCTTCTCAATTGTGACTAAATCTAGACGTTTTGTTCCTTTTTGCTAAACAATCAAACTCAAAATGAAACACTTTAAATTGTATAAGTTTAAGCTATTAAGATATTACTAATTTTTGCTTTTTCTTTCTATCACATTGGGAAACTGGATACTTGGTCAGCTTGGCAGTGCGGGGACAGACCCTTTATCATCATGACTATGGGATATAGTGCTGCTGAGGAAATAGTTGAGTGTCTTCATGTATATTCTATGTTTTGCTGGTACAAGATGATCTTTTGTTTTGAAGAGCTATAAAAGGCTGATAGGCACTTCAGAAGCATACCAAGGCTCAGAAACTGAAGCTAAAACATTGTTAAACTGAGTAAAAAAAAAAAAAACATAAAGAGTACTAAATCAAGGAATAAAAAAACTAAGTATTGAAATTAATTTTTTCTTGCATAACATTGTGCCAAACAAAGCCTGCATTTCCTTCACACTAATTAAGGTATTTTTAGGTAGTGTGTTGCTTGAAAGTGTTTGCCTATAAAGGTGATGCATAAGAAATATTATTATCTTGTTGTGTGTGTCTAGTCCCAGTTGGAAAGGAAACTTGTGTTTTTAGAAACTGAATTCTCAAGATCTAGTTTTTAAAACAGGTTGAAATAATTCCTGGCATTACTGGTAAATAATTTCCATCAGCAGTGCAACTGGAGACCCTGAAATCTCTGCTAGAAGCTATTGCACCTGATATAAACCACTAAGGATGTCCATGGCATCCATCTTCCCCAGTGGCCTGATATGCCTGGGGACCAGCTCTTTTTGTGACTGTGGAGCTGAGGCATCCTCTTGCCTTGTTCATAATGTGAGGGTCCTCCATCCCTGTTGAGAAATTTTACCCAACCCTAATGCCAAATGAAAGAATTGCATCGTATACGGCATTTTGTTTGGCATTAGAGTTGTGGGAAGTCTATGTGTGAGAAGCAGATCTGATGGAAAGGTAGGCTTGAACTTGAATTGTGAAAATTGCCAACAACATTAATTTCACAAGTTGAAGAGAAATGACTGCTACTCAACTTGTTTGCTATGCTTTTTTTCATAAATAATTCAGAAATTGTAATTTCAATTTTCAGACTTCTCTGTAACACATTTACTCATTTATGCACCTTTCATCCCCTTTAGAAATCCAGTCAGGTTAAGAGCATTTAAAAACACTTTTAATATGTGCATTACCCGGAATTTCAGATTAAAGTAGAAAAGGGGTCCTTGTGATTGTTGTAAGTGACGTTCAAGGGTTACTTTAGGAATTATAAAATTTGCTCCATTTAGTGTGTGTTGTGATAAAAATCCTTTCCGCTTTAAAAACACATCCTCCAAAGATCACCTTTGGTGTTAGAAAGCTTATATACAATGTGCTTTGACTGTCTCTAGAGACAGACTACTGGTAATCATGAAGATGCGAGCTCAGTACTTCTGAACTGAAGGTTGGTTCATAATAGTTATAGAATGAATATCACTGTATGATCCCTGCAGTGCTCAGTTGTTGATTTATATGTGGTAGGTGCTCAGACACAGAAATGTTGGGCAATCATTTAACTCTCTCTTAAGAGAAACAGTTACTTAAATCAAACTGTGCAAACTAATTAATTGTAAAATGATTTCTGCTAGTCTGTATTAGTCTTCCTGCTTCAAACAAAGACTTCTGCCCTCCTGAAACTTGGTAATCGAAGGATGAAGCCAAAAACGATCTGTAACAGCAGAGTACTCAATGTTATGATGCACTGGCTGCTCCTAAAGTTGAGTGAAGGTGGAGTTTCTTGCTTCCTTTGCAGAAAGAGGCAAAGCAACAAAGATGGACTTTGACTCACCAACCACTGTTCCAGATTATTTCAAAAATGGAAAGTGATTGTAAGCAAGAAAATGTGATATGTTATTATTTAATGTGTCTGGATATTGAATTTGATATGAACTTCAAACAATATGTGAAAGTGGTGTTGTAATGAAGAGGGAGGAAAAAGGTTCCACAAACTGACAAGTGACACATAATGTTGTGGATTATTAGTTAAATATACTTCTCTTGAAGTTAGCTCTTCATATATCCTGTGGCTGGAAAAAGCTATATTAGAACAAGTCTTTGTTTCACTTTTTTTTTTTTTTTTTTTTTTTTTTTTTTTTTGTCATAAGGATTATACATGTGTGGAAGTGCTTGGGAAGTACAGGAAAGTTAAGGAAATGGTCTAAGTGGAAAAGAATTGGAGGTAAACATCACAATACCTTGGTTTTGTCCTAAAAAATCTCCATCTGTGAGTTAAAATTAACTTGATCACTCCTTGTTTAGAGATAAGTCATAAAACTAACTGAAAGTGACTGATTAGGTCATCTTCATTTTGAAGACTTGTTTGTTGAGGGGAAAAATAAAAGAACCGCTTTAATGGTAAGATACTAATGATTCTCTGTCAGACAAGGAACAGCCAAAAAAACTAAGGGGAAATTAAGAAAGCCCATGAAATTAAGGGGAGTTTTTTTCCTTGACTTCACTGGGACCTTCTCAGTTAATATTAACTTACAGTCTGTGTAAAATTATTATACTGAAAATAAAAATGAGATTACGTTTGTGGCCTTGGTTTGAAAACCTTTTGATAAATTGTCGCAATGGCTTCCCTTTAATGTATGTGATTTAACATATTAAGACTTGGGATTTAACAGCATAAAATGAATTCAAGTCACAGGCTTATAAATTAAATACAGCAAGTATAGCTTTCTGATCAACCAAAGTCAGTGGTATTAAAGTGCATGGTAGTTTCAGCGTTCATTAGGTGTTGTATCTCTTCACAGGGAAACTATTTTATAATTTTGTAGAATTCAGAAATGTTTATTGGTTATATTTTTCATACAGGAAAATATTATGTCAAGTATTTATATTGGACCTTTGTACATTTTGACCTGAGACACTATTTTAGGAAAAAGAGGAATATTACAGTATATGCCTCTTTGTGGAGATGTGGAGCTCTATTGCATTCCATACTCTGATTCAAGGTATAAAGAAAGCTGTCCTTTCAATAGTTGTAGAGAAAGGACCATTCTTCAGTGCTTCTAAGCTTGACTTCTACGTGTATTTAATGTCTTCACAGCAGATAGTGTCTGTCAGATTTTGTTTGGTGTGGGGTTTTTTTGTGGGTTTTTATTGTTTTTGTTTGTTTTGTTTTGTTCTTTCTCTTCTTAGTGCAGAGCAATTCTGAAGAAATTTCAGCTTCTATTCAAGTAAGTCACAGTTGGGCTTGATACAGCTCTGTAATGTCAGGTTGTATTTGGGTAATTTTCTCGTGCTAATTTTTTTCCTAAAACATCTGAAACACTTTGTTTAAAGTCAGAGGGTGAGGGAAGGTTTTTCCCCCACTTCATTAGTGAGTGTCTTCCTCTGCATTTCTCTACTGGATGGGCAAGGTTGATATTAGTATTAGATTCAACCATGGAAAATACTTTTACCACGGTCATTGCTATATAAAAATAGCAAAATTGTATTTCTGGATGGTAACATTAATTATATTGTCTCATATATTTACTGTTATCCTTTAGGTAGGTCTGTGCTTTTCAAGTAGGTAATTCAAATACGTAAACAATTGCATTGTACAGGAATGAGGCAATACCCTTTTGAATAGCTGCAATGATTCTCATACATGTGAGTGACAAATGGTGAGTTACTTGAAATATTTGAGTAAATAACTGTATTGTTATCAGCATTGGCAAATTACTCCAGAAATCCCCATTTTTAGCATCCAATTTTATTCAAAAATGTAGCTATTTCTGTTTTGCTTATTTGAAATGCACATAGGATGGAAAACTTCATTGGAAACAGAGCCTTTTGTTTGCATTAGTATCCATAAAAACTAGTATATAGCTAATAAGTGTCAGATGAGTTGTAACAGGCTTTGCAGACCAAACTGAAAACAAAAGAATGGATGTTTTCTTTGCCATATCTCTTTTCAACTTATTCTGTTGAATGCCTAATTTTCTCTTCTAGTTTTTATTAAAATAGATTTGAAAGTTCAAAGTACATACTTTACATATCTTGTGAAGAAAATTAGTTGTAACTTGTTGAATAAATATTTAATGTATGTTTTTATTTCTCTGAGCTAAGACTTTCAGCTTCAGTCCGCATTGTTAAGCAATATTTCAATAGTATCTTGTTTGAAGACTTCTTCAGGTCAAATATTTCTTCACTTCCACAAACCAGTACTATCTGGAGACTTCATGTAATGTGGTGTTATTTACCTACTGTGAAAATAAACCAACACACCCAGCTATTAATAGAGAAATAAGAATGTGCCCTGCTATTTATGCATCTGAAGGATATTTCTACTGTTTAGTAGCAAAAGTCTACAAAAGGAGTCTGTTTTGAGATGATAGAAAATACAGTCCTAAAATCTATGCTTTAGTTGATCTTGGAAGAAAGGGGGTTCTCAAGGTCCCTTCTGCTGGAATGGCTGTTAGCAGTGAGGCCTCTCATGGCCTTCCTCAACCTTCATGGTTTAAAACATAACACTTAAGTTGAACTGAAGGTGATATGGCTCACCTTGAATGCTTGAGATATAAGGAAACGTGATGGTTGTCTCATAAACTGTTTCCCCATTTGCTCAGTAAAAAGTGGGGGCAACTGGGAGAGTTCACCCCATCAGTCACCTTAGCCATGCTGTCATTGTTTGCAAGTGATTCTGTGAAGTGAAAGCCTCTGCTTTCCTTAAATATTTAGTTTGTGTAAATGTATGAAGTCACCACTGTTCACAGCTCAGAAAAGCTGAAATAGTCAGGGATTCAGTTGCAGTTAACCTTTGAGAGCTGTCCATGTAACTACTATTTATGTCTTAAAATAAGTATTTATGCATCTCATTAACTCGGTTCAGTTGTTTCTATCTAAAATGATAAAAATGTATCTGAATACATGCCATTATCTGTTGGATGGTTCTACTTTACTTTTGTTTTACATTCAGCCTACAGTCTTTTTCTATAAAAGTCACATAAATAGAGAGCCTTATGAACACACAAGTCAATATGCTCTAGTTGGATGGTGGGAGGATAATAATTGCATTAGTTAAGGCACTCATAGAATATTTCATTTTTTTTTTTTGTTCTGATTTTCAAGATTTTTGTGTGTGGCTTTCATTAATAATTCCCAAAGATTAGCTGTAACAGAGTCAAAGCTATGAAAACAAAATACTTCCTCCAATATATTGCATTTATACAAAAAGGTTTAGGTACTTACATTGCACATATTGCTATAATACCAGAATCTGTCACAAATCTTTAGTGTGTTTGTTTCACAAGACCCCAATAAGATGGTGAAGTACAGTGCAATCCATTTTACACAAGAGGACTGAGAAAATAAAGTTATGCTGGTACAGGTTTTAGAAGAATGGCTTTGGTACTGTTGTGTGTTGATATGGTTGACGCTGCTAAGCCCAAAACTGAGCCCACTTGCAAGCTTCTTTAGATACAGCCTGTTTTTTCTCTTGAGCCCTAAAGCCCCCTGCTCATTATGTTAAGAAAATAATCTCAGAAAAGATGGGGCTATTTCAGTGATTGATTTTGCTTTTGAATTTAGTATTTATTTGCAAGAATTTTCTCCTTCCGTAGAATCTGTTGCTTTATGCTACAAATTTGTTCAGTCTCTAAATACAGTACTTGTGATTTTTATATTTATCCAAAATTTATGTACAGTTCACTTTCTTCAGTTTGCCCCAGCTTACACAGGACAAGGAAAAGCTGTCTTATTACATAAACGTTTAGTACTATACTGAGAATACCTTCAAAGAAATTACACTATATTTTTCTTTGCTGAAGAAGCTGTTTAGGTTTGTCGCAAAATTTCTGTTGTACACGTAACTTCAGTTCATTTCCTGCCTTCAGATCTTCTGTAAGATCTGCTACTTACCCATGTGGACTGAAGCTGAGGTGTAAAGGTGATTCTTACCTATGTAGTCCTAAGACAGAAAGCATGTAAGGGGTGGTGTGTGGTGTGGTTTTTTTTTCTTTTTCTTTTTTTTTTTCTTTTTTAATAAAGACTTGTGTGAAGTAGTAAGACTCTCAATTGAAGTCAGTAAAGTCAGATGTTGACCTTTGGATTTGTTATGCTGCCAATTATCTGATTCTGTTTCTTTCCCCCCTTCCACTTGCATGACATCAATAGCACAAGCGTGTCTGAAGCAAGTTGCTTGCATTCTAGGTATAATGTTGGCAGAAATACAAGGATTTTTCCGTCTATGCTCCATATAAAAAATATGCTGTAGTTATTAATGTATTTTATTCTAGGGACAAATTCCAGCTTGTGTAAAGGATGAAGTGCAGCTTTCTATGCAAGCACTTTTGAAGAAATGGGTTTTTATGAAATATTATTTTAATACATCTTCTATAAGGAACAAACATAAGCAATTTCAGATAGCTGTGTTCCTTATGCTTGTTTATAGAAAATATACAAGGTTTATTGAAAACCAAATACAATCCATTAAGAAATGTTTGCTTTTTATACATTGCATAATACAAAGTGAACTTCAAATGTGAGAAATTGTCTAAAATTCTATAACCTGCTTTTTGTACTACGTTATTTAAAGTTATTTGTACATAATTGCTACATTTTGTATAAATCTCAGTGAGTTTACAAAGCATCTACAATGAATCATTCCCTTTTGAATTTCAGATGGCATCCAAGCTTGGTAACAGAAGGTATAAGGGATTAATATTTCGCTGCAAAACAACAGTTTGAGCAGGTGGTACTTGATGCTATTACACATATAGGTCACTTGGGAGAGTGCTTAATCACTGAACTGAATATTAATTAGGACAGCTTTCCCAGTCAATTTTTTTAAAAGGAATGCTTCTTAACAAGGGGGGAAAATCCACCGAATCTACCAAAGTCTGAAATTTTGAGAATTATTATTATAAAACCTTGCTATGGAAGTTGTGGGTGTGTTTGTTTTTGTTGTGTGTGTGGGTGTGTGGTGTTTTTTTTTTTTTTTCTATGGACCAATTTTGTGATAAATAGGAGGCACTATGTGAACTTCAAGCATAATCTGGATGTAAACCCAGCCTTATTTATCTTCCTGAACTTTACTTATCTGTCTGGATTTTGGACTGTCCTGTTGAAATGCTTGACTGGAAATGCTTGGTGACTTGAAACTAGATTTGCGTAGGCACAAAACAATGTTTTGCAAACTTTTTGGCTTGAAATCCTGAAAATAAATATGGGATTAATGGATCCGAGTTGAAAAACTGAGTTGTTGATGAAAGCAGATGAGAGAAACACTTAATTGCATGAGTTGCAGATCATAAAATCTACTTTTGCAAACTTTTATTTTCTGTATCAAATCATGCTTTTTAAATGACTTCTAAATTATTCTGGAATTTGTTTTAAAAGGTGTAAAGTAAATTTGCAAGATGCTTAGATGCTCTGAAACATAATATTAATCTCTTGTGGTCGTGTCTAACACTACCATAGACTACGTCCTCTGAAATTCAGAAGTCCACTGGAAGTGCTGATGGAGTTTTCTGAAGATAGTGCTAGCTATTGTCTCTATAGTGCTCCCACTATGGCAGCTGGTGTTGATATGCCATATCAACATGCCTCTGTACCATCTGAAACTCCTTTAGGAGCTTTGATTTTTCCTAGGGCCCCAGTCAGGAGTTGCTGGCTGCCACAGCTCTGTGACAGTGATGAGCAGCAGGATTTTCCCTCTGTCCAGGCAGTCACAGGTACTGCACAGCTGTCTTGTGTCTTGGGCATTTGGAGACTCTTCCACGTAGGGGAATGAGGTGTTTCACTCATAAAAAGGGCTTAGACATTGAGGACAGAGGGTGGTCCTGGGAGGGCAGGAACTCCTGGTGTGGGGCTGGGACCTCCTGGGAGGCAACTGTTCTGCCCTGTTTCCCTTTGCCTCCCAGAGTGGAGAAGAAAAGTGTTCTTTCAGGAGAGGTGACTTTACCTTCCTGCCCACTGCCTTCTGAGATTAAAGCTCTATTTATCCTTTTTCCTTGGCCCCTACCAGCTTTTAGGATGGTCCTTTCTGTCATTTAATGAAAGGTTCTGGGGCAGTGTCTTGCACCTCTTTTCAGGATGGTTCCTGAGTTCACCTGGGGCTTGATGTTCACATTAACTGCCTTCACGCACTTCTCAAAAGGTTGGGTGTTCAGTGAAAGTGACACATGTTCCTTCTGAGGCCTGGTTTAGCATCATGGAGTGATGTGAGTACTACTGCTTTGACATATTTCCAACTATGTTTGCGATAAAAATATAATGTCACTTTATGGTTACTACATGGGTGCTCATCTTTCCTGTATAGCAGACCATTCCCTGAGTCTCAGTGTTTGTTCGTTGAAAACTCCTAATGAAAGTCAGGTTTTACATATATTGGTAATATAGTCCTGTGAATACAAACATGTTGTCATCTTAGGTTTATTTTGTATATTTAAATATATGTAGGGAGAGGGAAATTTCTGTTTTTTCAGTTCAAAGATGAAATTAAATATTAAATATTGAAGACAAGAATTAGTTAACAATTGAATTCAGTACTCAGCTGGAAGAGGCTTTTCTTCATTGTCTACAGCTATGAACATTTGGCAATGTGCGAGATAGCCCAAGCTGAATGCTATCTAAAGGAAACATAGATCTAGGGGAAAGAGAAGAAAAGCTGGAGTAGGAATTAGTTGAAAACTGACTCTGAATTGGACCCTATGTATACATAAAGAATGGTAGCCAGGTGGCACTCTGGGATAAGAAGATAATGCAGTGGCATATGACTTGCAGGAAAGGGGAAATATGTCTTGAGATTTCAAGGTAGGTCTGGATAAATGGGAGCACTTGGGACACTGAGGCTAGGAGTATTGGTTCTCAGAGTTAGCTGATGCCTAGGTATCACTGGAGATGGAAATGGGCATAAGGTGGCTAGCCAGAGGAATACAGGATAAGGAACTAAAAAACTAATAGAATAACTAGATGGCATGAGTCAAAAGTCTTAGAAAGGGGTTAGATAATCTAGAAAGTCATCCTAAATTTTCAACAAGAAGCAGAGAATTGGAAAAATGAGATTTGGGAAGGGGGGAAAAACAATATATGACCGATATAGATTGGAATTATGGGGTAGGAAACAAAGCCTGAGGGCAGTTGAATAGTTTAAAAAGTCTGTTGCCAACAGACTTTTCTCCTTCCAGAGCTCACAAATGATGTTCTGTGTTCTTGACTCATCTTGTCAGCAAACATGGTAAAACTTTCTGGCCAATTCTATCCTCTTAAACCCATGGTGTAACAACTTGCTACCTTTTACTCTTCCAGCTCAAGGGGAAGAGGTCTGTTTGTTGTACAAGAATTTCAGATATTATTAACGAGCAAAGTGACCACAAAAGACCTGGGATTTGGTGTTAATTCTGAAGAAGCAAACGAGGATATTGCATGCAATAAAAAGAAGAATTTAAAGAAAAATGGAGAGTTTATAGTCAAGTATGGATAATACCTGTTGCAACAGAACTTTGTCTCCAGTTGTGTGCTATACAGTAGTCCTTAATTATGTTATCCCATGCTATTTTTTTCCAAAGTATTCTAGCCTTATTCGGTTTGTGAGAAGGACAGGTTTTCCTTAAGGAACAAATGTTTACTATTTTGTACAACCTGTGGCCTCGGGCCTCTTTCCCACTTTTTATTCAGACCCTTACTATGAAGTCAAAATTATTCGTTTTCTGAGGGGCTTTTCGTGGTATTAATCACTGTAATATCTGAATAGCTTCTTCCAAAATAATTAATTTACCTTCATAGCATCCTTGAGGTGTGCAAGTTTTATCTTTTACAAGTGAACAATAAAAGCAGAATGGGACAGAGATCAAATATCTCTTCTATTTTTAGACTGCTGAATCTGAGATACCCAGGACACTATCAGAATGGGCACATTTGTCATTTTTTTTTTTTTTTTTTTTTTTTAGGCACAAAACATAAAACTTTTGGCCCTTTCCAGATTTTAGTGCTTTTTGATTCCTATTGTGAGACATTAAATCGGGCAACCTGAAAAAGAGAGAACCAGATTTTCTCATTGACTCTCGACATTTTGTTTGCGTGATTCACTTAACAATTGTAAGGGAGTAAAAATGAGTGCTTAAGTTTTCATATGAAAGAAAAAATAATTAGTGGAACTTGTAGTTTCTCTATGAAGCAGTTACATTAAAGAACTAAAGAATTAAAGAATTATTTCAAAAATCAGTATGAACAGAAATTATCTTTCAGTGTCATAAATAGAGCAACTGTCCAGAAGAGGCTCTGACTTTTGTTTTGTTACAAAATTTTTTTCCTGATGTTGACAGGAGGATTTTGGTTTTCATCTAAGGAAAATAAAGATGTGAAAGTTTGATGCTTGTTACTGAAAGGTTAACTACTCAAGTCACGGTGTTACAAAAGCATTTTGGAATGTATGCTGTGTTCTTGTCAGGATGGTACCTTCCTGAACTGTGTGAAGCTCATTGCCTGATGTGAGTTATGTTTTTGCCTCACAGTGCAAATTCATTACTAATCCATCAATAAAAGTCAAATTTAGAGGCCTTTGTCAAATAATCCCTTGATGCTTCTATCAAAACATATAAAGTTACATTTAAAATGAAAGAATCAACATTATATATATATAACATTATAAGTGGTTAAATTTCAAGTTTGGTTGACAGAAGGCTTATTGTCTCCAGTCAACAGGAGCCCAGAGATCACTTCTCCACTTGTGTGCACCAAAAATGATACCTCTTGGGAGATGTTGTTCCAGGAAGGCTCTCTAGTCATCCTATATGTAGGTCTCTGAAAGCTATTCTACTTCATATAAAGGAATAAAAAAACCATTAGGCTGTGAGATTGAGTAAAGAGAATAAGCTGTGTGACTAGCTGTTCTCTTTCTTGTAAGAAATTGAGTTACAGTCCCTCTTTCAAGGACAGTTTTGTTAACTTTTACTGTATTTCATCCAGTTCTGGTAGTATTAGTTAACTTTCCTCTCCTCCTACTCACCCTGGTTATGTATTTGAAGGCTTCACACTCTTAGCTTTTGAAGTAACTGGTTATGTGCCTAATTTCAGAGAAAGGTCTGTGGTTATGGGTAAAGTTTCACACCTGTAGGCCAGAGTTGCAGGAACATGTGTGGGACTTAATATCTGGAGAGATCAAGAACTGCTTATTTTTTATTACAGATTCCTGTTAGCTATATCTGGTAGCATCTGCTCAAGGCAGTGGTTGCTGAACTCTTTATTGCTTTTTGACTGAGTCATTTCAGGGCTGTGAATAGGCTATAAAGTGCCCAAATGCTAAGACTTGCCAACACTGAGCGTTTTAATGAGTGTGCCCTTTATAGATCTAGATTTAAGGTCTCTGTGCCTAATAACCCACTCAGTAGAGATATTCCTCTGTCATGTGTAGCTGTGAGATGGGGGACATGGCTCAGAGGTAAGGATTTCAAAGAGTGCTTGGGGAACGAGTGGGGCTCCTGCCATTTGCGGAGAGACTGGACCACATATCCCACAGCCGTGGGGTGAACTGGGAAATGGGTCTGCCTTGTAGCTGTTCCTTCTACACACATGTGCTACTGGCAGGGTAATCTAGGCTCTATGGTGATCTTTCTTAAATTCTGAAAATCAATAATGTCGTGGTTTTGTTTTGTTTTGTTTTTCTTTTTTTCCATGCGGCTTGTTTATAGGACTTTGGATTCCTTGAGATATACTCTTTGTTCAAATCCCAGTCAAGCTGCTCGCCCTGAAGACAATAACTAGGAATTTTTAAATCACTTTCGTAGCGCAATTTTGTTTCTTTGGCAGTTCAGCCTGCTCTCCATATCCCGTGCTGCACAAACCTGCTCTGATGTACTCCTCCCAGTGGCTGAACTTGGCAAGTCTTTCTCAATTTGAACTGAACTTTACTAAGCAACTTCACATGTTTCTGTACTTTTGCCTGTTATGTGTCCTAGTGTAAAATCTAGAATGGTGGCTAGCTTCTGGGACATTGTTTGTAGTTAGTGGCAGACTGTGCTGTTCAATTGATGGTTATCTTCTGAAATAAATACATGCAAACTTCTTATAGGCCATGGGGGAAATGGTCACTGCTCAGAAAATTGAGATGCTGGTATCAGTGCTAACACCATTGCACTCTTTGGGAAACTTCAAACAGCAAGATGACAGGGTGGCAGGGTTTATGGGGAGAAATGAGTGTAAAGAAAGCTTTATTCGTAATTAAATCTGTGCTTGGATATTGTGAATTTCAACCCAAAATGACACAAGACAAGGGGATGAGAGGGAGAAAAAGATGAATGGCACCATATGGTTGCTGGAATAGAGAAGAGCAGTTGTGGGTGGGGGAGCATTATGCCTATTTAATAACAAAGACGTTGCCTGTGCTAGTACATAGGGAACATGAAAATAGTAGTTCACATTCTGCTTTTTCCCTAACTGAAGCTGTCTTTTGACTGACTGGATTTGACAAGGTCACGACCTGTGTGTCTTGTGAATTTGACTGATCTCAGTGACCTGAAACAGGACAAGCAGAAACTGTTGCTGTCAGAGGAAGATCACCCAGAGCACCAGGAAGAGTTAACAGCATCTAATATTTATGAATGCAGTGTCAAAGTTGCTGACATGACATAAAAATGTGCAGCATGCTACCTGAGCCTGTAGAAGGTGGAATGACTGCTGTGCCTTGTCATTCACTTTTGCTCTGCATTTCTAATTTGTGGGCAAAATCCTTTGGTTCTTTCTGTGACTGTTATCTGTGTATGCATGTGCATACAAGAAATATTTTCTCTTTCACTAAGATGCTCAATAGACTCTATTGACATGTTAGTTGTCTTTTTTTTTTCCAGATTTTGAAAGAACAGTGGATCAGAGTAATAAATGGATATTTTTTTTCCCCAGTTGTATCTGTTCTATAGAAGTTGCTGTCAGTCATCTATGACTAACACATCTGGAGCTGAAAGCTCCTAGGAGAGAGTCTTTGTGCTTTTGTAGCGCATCCTCTGGATGCTGCATGTTACGAAAAACAGGAAAGAGAAGACAGATTTTTGAAATTGAGAGTTATTTATAATCTTACACTATGGAACTATTAATTTTTGTACTAAGTAATTACAAAAATAAGCAAAATTTTTATTTAGTGTTATGATTTTAAAATGCTAATAACAAGTAAATTTTTCTTCAACTATGTGTATTGTACAAATAGAAAGATATTTTATAATCGTGATCTCATCATGCTAGTACATTATTAAGCACTTACTTTGTGAATTTAGCGAGTCAGTGCTGCTCTTTCCCATGCTGTTAGGTCACTTTAACAATTAGTTCAGAGCAAAGACGGCTTTACGGTTTTACTTTCTGATCTTAGATCTGCAATGCTGGAGATGACCACTGGATGGAACCATTAGATTTGATTTAATATAGTGATGCAAAACCTTGCTCTATGTGACACAAGTACATGATTCTAAGAGAAAAGCTTTCACTAAATAGTCACGTTATGACTTTTTTTAAGTGTATCAGGACTGTAAAGAAAGCAGATTTTAAGGAGATCTAAGGAGATTAAGGAGTTGAAAAACAGAATTTAAATCACACTTTTTGAAGTCATGAGGGCTTATAAGAAAGATGCTGTGTATGCTATATGGTAGTATTAACCAGCAGATTATGCAGCCAGAAGTTTTTCAAGACTTAACATTGCTTGGCAGATAGCAAAAGGCTTCCACTGTGGGAGATTTAGGCAAGAGGCTTTTAAGAAGTCACACTTCAATTATTCTGGTTAATTAAAAAGGAAGTAAGTCTGTAATTAAAGGAGTAGTGTGTGTTTGTGTGGTTTTTTTTTTTTTTCCAAACGAATTTTAAAGCTAATTTCAAGCTAAAATGATGCAATTTATTCTCTCTTGCTTTCCACTTTGAGTGGATGAACATGATGGTTGTTGTAGCACTGTGTACTACACATGGGACCTCCAGAAATGAACATTTGAGTTTATCATCAGTTTGAATATAAAGAACTGGCTCCTATATTTGAAAATTTTAACTCATTCATGTAATTTCAGATTCATACCAACATATTCTTTGCATGGTGATGAATATGCTAGCAGGAAAGGCTTACTATAGAAAGATACTTTTCTGATTTGCTAACAAGGCATTTTGCTTAAACACAAACAAACTTTTTGTATAGTGGTGGTAGACCAGACCTTTTCTTGCCTCTCTTGAAGATGAAAATATGATAATAACAACTGGTTATGGTATCATCCCCTAGGTAGTGGACAGTCATCATGACCCAAGCTCTATATACTCATGTTAGAGTTCTGAAACTGTCACTTGTCTCGTGTGCATGTCAGGAGGTGTTATGGAGGGCGGCTGCATTCATGAGTGGTTAACAATGGGCACAGGACAAGTCAAAAACATGCAGAGATTTTTTTTTCCTCCTTTTCTATCCAATGTTATGGTGGTGGGACTGGAAAAAAGTAGTAGTACTCTTTGTAGTACTTTGCAAATTGTGTGTTATATAAGGAGAGAAACACATTAAATATACTGTGGGATATGAAAATTTTATTTTTTGGAGTGAGTTACACCTGATTATTAAGGCTAAACAACAGTAGCAAAACTGACTTTGAAAATGTAAGAGTACCCATACCCTTTCTACCAATGCAGTAAGAAGGTTTAAGGAGCACAAGCGGAAGTAGTTCAGATAGATGAGTGCAATCCTATTTAATGTGATAATCCTTTTGTGGATGGTGCTGTGCTGGAATTCATTATTACAGTGGTTCTAAGGATTCTGCACATGAACTACTGAAATTCTGGTTGAGTTACAAAGAAAGTTACCAAATTTGTGAAATGATAACAAAGTTAGGTGAGGTATTTAAACCCATTAGGAATTTAGACAAAATCCAGTTCTTATAGGGAGAAGGCAACATGTCTAAATTGCAGCATGAAGGAATGATTAGTTAGAACAGACTGTTTACTTCAGTGCTCTTCAGCCTTACTTTTCAGATTTGTAAAGCCCAACAGAGAACAGCTGTGTTTCCCAAGCTAGCTTAACTAAGCCTGCTGCTTTGTTTCCTTTGTTGTGACTTGAGTGTGAATTGGTGGTGGAAGTCTCTTTCTCCATTCACTCTAGTAATCTTTAAATTCACTTTTAAATGATACTAGATTTCACAATATTTCATAAACCAAAAATCACCTTGTTTTTGAATGTTTGAAAAAGATGACTATTCATCTCCTAGGTAAAACCAAAAATATCTTATTTTTCCAATAGTTAGCTTTGCATTTATTTAGCCTTACTCTGAGTTCTGCAGAAATGCATACCACCTTTAATGTGTTGCTATACATACTTGTCATTTTGTGATACCTGCAGCTAGATAACTCTATGTAACTTTACTTCTGGTTGTGAAGACTTTTTCTACATGGCTGGTGGCTTAGACAGCTCTCGGTTTACTAAATATAACAAAACCAAATGGACCTGGAGGACTAACCCTGGGTGGAGCTTTCCTGTGAGGAAAGTGAAAATGAATTCTGTTGTGTTATTATCAGTTCAGATGTTGGCATCTGCCTGTTGTTTTGCAGCACCTCCCAGGTGCTGAAGTTTCCAATCTGCCCTGCCTTGTATCTCCTTACCTGCCTTGCTCTCTGCAACAAGACTGTCATGGTGTAATTGAGAATTTCAGGTTGCATAAGCATCAGATGATGATTTTTTTTTTCTTTGTTTCAAGCCTAATTAACTGTTAACTTGTTAATTGGTGAAAATTCCTACATCAGAGATCAGAAGTTTGTGCTGCTAATTATCATGATCTGGTATGTGAAACTGTGCTGACACTGGCAATATTGGCAGACTGGAATAATTAAAAGTAGAAAGAAACAAAAACGCGATATGTAAAATTTTATTGATTTAATGGGATATTCTGTTTTTCATTGCTACCCCCTGCCTCAGCAATAATAAGAATAGCATATGAGCTGCTACACATATTGGGAACTTGATTAGTATCAGAGTGTATGATCAAGCTCTGCCATGAAATAGGTAGTGTATGAATTAGTGTAAAAGACTCTCTAAAGACCGTGTATATGTAAGAGTCTGTGCAACACTTAAAAGAGGAGCCAGAGCTCATTGTTTTTGAACTTTTGGCTGCTGGTGAAGTTGTATGTCATGGCTGGGTCAATGTAGCAGCATGGTACTGCTTGGATGGTGAGTGACAGCTGTGGTGATGCCCCAGGCTGGTGGCTGGAGAGGCAAGAGCACCTTGCTGGTGAAAGGCAGATCTTTTGGGGAGATCCAGTAGTGTACAGTAAGAGGGCAAAACGCATGACATAGAATGTTGTCTGAAAACTCAGAGTTGTCATTAGCATGAGATACTGCAGTAGCTTGAGAGGATGTATATTTAGTGTTATCGTGACCAAACTTTAAAAGATATTATTCACAATGTTCTAGAAGTATTCATTTCTTAACAAAAAAGTTTCTATGCTTTGCCTTTCCCTATGGAGTTGAGGTGGTATGTGTTTGATTTGTGTGTTGTTGTTTTGCTTTAAGGTGGAAAAATGTTCTACTTGTAGGATAATATTGTTGAGCTTGTTATCTCTTTATTTCTTTTTGCCTTTATTGTTTGTTCTTTGTTTTCACTGTTATGTATTTTTCTTCTTTTTGCTTTCCTGTGCTGTTTTCTTGCCAATGTAGTATCTCCTTTATATTGCAAGTGATGATGGGGAGAAGTTTGCTCCTGTGGTGACTGGGCAATTAACACAGTGGAAATGCCGCACCGGTGCTTTGCAGGACAGGGATACGAGTATTTTTTTTTTTAAATATATATTTTTTAAAGCACTTTACTCATCGGAATGAGTTATAGGTTTTTTTCATAGAAAACTTCAGTAGGGGGAAGTACCCTACAGCAGCCAGTAGCTTGCGCACTGTGACATGTGTTGGGGCAGTGAGACTGAAGTACCTTCTTTGAACTGAAGTGTGCAGTTGTCTGCTGTGTATGTGTTCTGCTTCCATGCCATGATGCTGAAACAAAGACAAACAAACAAAAACAAAAAAAACCCCAAAACCACAAAAACCCCACAACCAAAAAAAACCATCAGACACAAAAAAACCCCAAACCACATGAAACAAACACTCCCCCTCCCCCCAAAAAAAGCAAAACAACCACCCAAACAAACAACAAAAAACCCACAAAAAACCCCAAATGAACCAACCAAACCAAAACCAAACAACAACAAACACCACCCAACATTTTGGTGACGCTGTATCAGTTATACAGCTCTTGTCATACACCCAAGTATCATGTCAAGAATCTACTTTGTATAAATTCCTACTTCTATCAGCTGTTCTGTTTTGAAACTCTTTAGGACTTTACCTGTTAGTACTTGAAAACTGCTTACTGATCCAACAAAAAAACCACCACCTAAAGTGTATGGAACACAATCCAGCCTGTCAGTCATCTGTCAGTATTTCAGAGTTTTTCTCTTGGAGACAGGGGGAGGGAGGTTATTTTTCAACATTTACATCGGTGGCTTCAGCTGCCTGCTTTGTATTGCATAGATCTTAGTGCCCATATATAGTAACATGAGCTATAATTCTCAGACTTCAGGTCTCCAGGTAAGTGACTGTCATGGGTTGATGAACAAGGATGTTTCAGTAACATCTTCCAAAGTTAAACTGACAAGTTAGAGTTATTCTGTGTTTTTACTGTCACAACACCCAGAGAGCATGGGAGAGGGTCAAGCAATAGCTGAACATTAACTAATCCCAGTGAAAGCCTGTACAAGCTTGACTTCAATTTTTTTTGAGGCATTTTCATAGATTCTCACTTTCTATGTGATTTTTTTTTTTTTTTTTATGGCTGTAGTCCTGTGCTTCCTGTGCTGTTAGAATTAGTTTGCAACACCGTTAATGGAGAGAGCAAATAAAAGGAAAAAGATCCACCCGCTCCTTCCCACCTGCCTTCACAATTTTATTATAACCTTGAATATATGTACATGACTATGCCAACTTTATCCCTTCCCCAAAATGTGGATCGTATGTTTTTTGAAGAGGTCTAGGAAAGGAGAGTGTAGGAATTGGTGGGATTTCTGCCAGGGTGTGTTTGTTAAAGATATGTTCAGCATAAAATGTTATAGTGGGCAATTCTGGAAAGCCTTAGTTTTCTAGGATTTTGAAAGAAGTTGGTTAATATTTTGGAATATAAACATGCGTCCTACAGTTTGGTCCTGGTGTGTTTGCTGGGGAATTGCTACTGTACTGATGCTGGTTTATTCTGTTGCAACTTGGGTGTGTTTGTGCATGCGTCCACTTCCAACAGAATAGAATTACTGGAGTGTGATGTCTGTGATTGCCAGAAACCAAAGCAGTAAGTTGAAGACCCAAAACATGAACACGAATGCTGCTTTTGGCTTCTCTTGAAGCTTGTGGTGTTCCTGACTTTAGCTGAAGGGAAGTTCTGATGGTGGCATTGTTTAAACCATTAAATACACTGATCGTGTGACAGAAAGTGTATAAAACATAGTTACTTGGCATTTTAGTACAGAAATGAAATCTTAAAAACTTCTTTAAAAATAAGAGGTAGGACTTATTATAGTAACACAATGAAACTGCAATTACATAACATATTTTAACCCAATTTGTGTGTCCAATGGAACAAGCAAAGCAAATTTTCAGTGTTTTCAAAGTATATTGTAAGAACGTTATAGCAAAAGTGAGAGACTAACAGCACATGCATTTTTGAGTATTTCTATATTTTGTCTGAAAACAGTAAAAGTATTTCTAATAAAATGGAAGTCATAAAACAGTGTGCCATAAAAGTGCAATTTCTTTTATACTTGGTAATGCACAACACAGTAGAGTAACACTAAATAAAATCTAATGCAGTGGATTTGGCAGAGTACTAACTGTACATTTAGACGATTGTGCTATAAACCTCTTCAATATACCCTCCCTAGTTTGTGGGCTACATTTTATTACACTAATAAGTGATAAGGGCTACTATTAGAATTTTGCAATGAATAGTGTCCCCCTGATTCCATTTTCTCATCCGAATTTCAATGACAATGACCTGTATAGTCTTGAAGATGAAATTGATTTTGTTTTAGAGGCCCAGCATATGGCTTATGATTCCCAAGGTTCTATTTATGCCTTACTGTGATGTTTTATTTAGTAGATCTTACACAACAATTAAGCTCAGACTAGGATATTGTATTATAGTTTTGCCCTGTTTGGTTTATCAAGTGCTGTTCTTTCCTTAGAATTTGTTCTTCAAATAACATAATATTTGCATAGTTTGGTGTTCATGAGCCACATGCTGCTGCAGCTGAAGCTGTCCATTCCATGGTCCTCAACTCTGTTCCTTCAGATGTGTTTATCAAGATTTATTCTTGAATTAATGGTCATATTATCTGTCATTAAACATTCTTGCAGTCTACATAAATTCATGTAGAATATGGCTCACTTCTACTAAAACCCGCAGAATTTACCAAGAATGATTTCTATGAATGTACCAGCCCCCTGAAAAGCTTTAAATAGAGTTTGTACCCTGTATACTAAAGAATCTATTCCTCTGTCAAGGTGCTTTCTGCTTTGATTTTTCTGATAATTAACATGGTATTAGTTGAGGCTAAAAAGTAAATGGATGTTAATGGTTGAGAGAAAAAAAAATAACATAAAGTGAATAACTTTACAAATTCATTGCAAACTAAGTGGTGCTCTCCTATAAGCTATGCATGTTTCTCTTTCATGTGACTAGAAGCTGTGACAGTCTTAAATCCCATACTTATTTTCAGTGTTTTTTTCCCCTTTAATATACTTGTGCCTTCATTTTAACACATGAATAGCCTCTTCGTTTTGCTTAGGTCAGTCTTAGGTATTTAATGAATTTCAGTCAATCTTTTTCTTCCAAAAATATTTAAAGATAGTGGCTGTTTCTGTGTTATGAGAGCTGTAGGGATCCAGCTTTTTTGTATCTCTTCATATTTGATTCTGTGGACAGAGGAGCTAATGAAGCATACTTTTCTCTGCATCCTGTAAAGGAATTGGTACCTGTGCAAAGATAAAAGTCCAAAATGTAGCCATGATTTGGATTAATTCTCTCCAAGGACGCAAGAAGAATGTGTTCCACTGTAACATTTCACATTGCTCTTTCCAAGCACATTCAGCCTTGAAAACTTGAGGTAAACTGAAAAAAGGTCTGTGCTTTTGAAGACAAAGGGACTGGATAATAGCACAGATCAAAATCCAAATTCCAAATGCATAACTTAGTCTCAGAAATTCATTTTAGAAAAATGTGGTACAGACTAATCCTAAATTCAGTCATAGGTCGCATGAGACGGTTCTGACATTTAGAATGGTCCTCAGCACGGCAAGCTTTCAGGGTGACATTTAGACAGAACTTTTTAGAAATATATCACGTTCTTAGGAAAGTGCTGCAGAGTAGAGTAGATTTATAGAGCAGGGAGCCTATTATGCAGAACTGTAGATCACTGCTGTCTACCAATAAAGCTGGTTTTTTGCTAATATTCACCAAGTGTCCTTTGCCTTTCTCCTCTCCTTGTTGAAGTAACAATTCAAATTGATAGTGTTCCTTTAAAATATTTTTGCTGGGAACACTAAGCTTCTATCTCTTGTCTAATCACCTTCTCAATGCACCATCTGCTTTTCCTTTAACTGTTTCTTCCATTTTGCTTTAACCTGCCTGTTTACTCCAAAGTTGGACAGATCAACACATTCTGCATATAGTAATATTGCTAAGTTAGGACATCCATGGTATTTTTGCATACTGTATATATACAATTACAATAATAAAATCAGTTAAAAGTATTTTCTAGAATGCATTGTTGCTATGTGGAGTACACTGGTACCCTGAGACAAATTTACTCTTCAGAGAGTGGAAAGTATTAAAAAAAAAAAAAAAAGCAGAGGGAGCGCATAAGATGACTGTAGTTATTTGATGTCAAATTTTGGGAAAAGTATATTGTAGTACACTTTTGCAGTTGTGTAAATTACATGACATTTTCTGTAACGTTGATAAAAATATTTCCTAGAAAACTATAGTCATAGTGTTTCAAGAATGTCTAATTTTTTTGAAAGTGCTGATGAAATACCTATAAATAATGTATGTTTTATATGAATAAAGTGCATTAAATGAACTCCAAGACTACATCAGAGTTTGAGTATCAGAATGCTATTTGTTGATGACATTACAGAAAAGAACAATAGAAATTTAAAATATATTATAACAATGAAAGAAGGGTTGCTTTGTGTATTTTTTAGGTTAATTGATTGAGTTAAATTTTTTTTACTAGTCTACCATCCTATTGTCTCATTTTTCTATGTGCTCATACTGCTTCTATATTCTGCTATGGAAATATATTTTAATTAACTTTTTCACAGACTAGTGTAATTGAAGCTACAGCTTGGTAAAGCTAAGGGTCAGTGCACCTCATGATGACTGGGGGATTAGGAAGATATTTAAAAACTTACAGTTGATAAAAATGCATAAGAGGAGAGCTGGTCATTAACCTGACTTCAGCTAAAAGAAATCTATTACTTCCACAATATTAAGATTTCTTCCAATTTGTAAAAAGCTCACTGCATTTTTCTTTCTATGCAAATTTCCTAAAACTATGTGAACTCTCGATGTTGCAAAATGTAGGGTTTTCAACTGATCTAGATATGCAGATGGAATTAGATATTTTTGTGTTAATGAAGAAACGGAAGTATCTGACATTTCATTATTTCATTTAATGTATACATCTTCAAAAAAATATTTACAAATATAATGCAGAAGACTGTCATTCACTTAACTCAGCAGAACTTGTGAAGATAAAAATATCAGAGAATATTTGTGGAGAGTTTTATTCAGGTTGTACAAAAAAATCACTTTTCAGTTCAGAAGGTAGAGAGAAAACTTCAAAAATGACCAGGTCAAGTCAAGCTGAAATAGGTGTGTTTGTGTACAGTACATAAGTATCAGCTATCCTTTCCGTGCTCCCCAAAAGCATATTCCTAAAATGGTGGTATGTTGTTCATGACAAATTTCAGAGAAAAACAAAGGAAACTAAGGCAGTGATAAAAATGGCTGTATTCTGATTTTGCTTGGCAAGAGAATAAAATGTTCAGCACACTCCTGCAGTCACGTGCACCTCAGGCTTAGTGGTCTCCTTGTCTCACCTGAGAGGTGAGTATCCTAATGGTTGGTCTGAAAGATATTTAGGGTTGCTCCTGCTTTTCTTGGGAAAACACTCATCCCGTATTTAGGGGGAGTGTACTGGCTATCAGGGCACTCACTTTCTAAATAACCACACTTTAAGAATGCTCCAAAACTACAAAAGAAAATTATCAAAATCAGCTTTCTGTGTAAGAGCTTTTATGGAGATCTAGACAGTAGATACAATGTTGCTGATTTTATTTATTCCCAGTACCTACACAGCTCCAGAGTGAAATCTAGATGTCAGTTTTTGTGTGTTATGTGCGTGGTGTTTGGTGTGTGCGGTGATTAGACACGCTGGGAGCAGACAGAGATGCACGCACAGACAAGAGATCTTGTTCAGGAAGGAGTGCAGAGCCGGGCAGAGCAGAGAGCTGAGCCAGGCTGAAGCCTTCTTTATTAGTCAGTGACAATTTATAGGATTTAGAGATACGGACCTGGACTAAGATGTTACATAAGAAGTTTTTCCAGTAATTGTTATTAAAAACACACCACAGTGATGTTATCTTTGTTTCAGTTACGTTCCCACTCATTCACAGATCAGGCCCAAGGACATTCACACATCATTCATATAGGGGCAGTTTTCTGACCCGAGATATCATTCTCACTGTCCTGGGCTATCACTTCTTACACTCATAAAAACCATACTTCTGTATAATCTGTCCAAGGCCCTTTAGCTGGAACTGCTGTTCCCACAGGTGTGCATTTTTGTTTTTTTCCTCTCCTCTCTCCTGTTTTAATCAAGTATCTCAACACTTAGAAACAATTTTCTCTATTGTAAAACTTGCAAAAGCAAGATAAACTGTAATAATAGTAAATTACTTCATGGGAAACAACAAAGATAGATGTTAATTGAGCAACGGTTTTTGTGCCTAGCAAAATAAAGACTAGCTACAACTCTTAAAGAAATACTTCTCTTACTAGGTTTTTACAAAATATTGTATAATTAGGCTGAGAAGTTGAGAGCTGTTTTTCGTTTTTATTTTTGAATTCTTGAAAACAAGACAATGTATCAATTCCCCTCGCATACAGAAAGGGAAAGAAGCACAAGCATTGCAAATTTATGGCCACAAGTATGCAGAAAGGAATTTTGCAGTTTAAAAGAGTGAAAGGAAACATGGGGAGATAGCAAGCTAAGAAAAAAAAAACCACACAAACAAACAAAAAAACCCACACACATCACCAACAACAATAAAACAACAAACCAAAAAAACCACCACAAACAAAAAAAAAAAGACACACCAAAATAAAACCTGCAACTTAGTTCATTGATACCTGTAAGGACAATTGATGGCAAAACTGACACAAGGCAATGAACTTTAGGCTGGAGGTAGTGTTCCTGTGAATAACTCATTGGGCTGTAGGTTTGCAATGTTGCTGTAAGTAAGATTAAGAAACAGAAGACTCACTTGATTGAAGTAAATGCATAAGATTCTTACAGAACTACAGAAAATTCAATGGCTGCTCTGAAATTGTATACTGCCTGCATAACTTTATCTAAAGCTTTATCTTCCAGATACTTCAAATTCTAAAGGGTTGCTCTTCAAATTTCCAACATGTTTTCCCTAATATTTTTTTGTGGAGAACAGTTTTGTCTTTGCCATCAATGACCACAGGGTGGCAACGTTAAAGAATGAATGCCTAAAGCATAAACCCTCGTTAAACAGCTGTACAGCTAAGGTGAGGCTTGAGTCTTGTGTAGATTTTAGGTTATGCCACGAGAGGACAATTACTACTTGGGTGTAAGTGCATGTCTGCAGGTATGACCTAGCCTTAGGTCTTCGTATAAAGTTCAATAACTTAAGAGCTCATGGTTACAACTACCAGCTTGGCTTAGGGATGTAGGAAGGTAAACTTGCTTCAGAATGAAACATTTTCAGTCTTTATAAAAAAAAAAAGTGTGCAACAGAAGGTGATGCTTGATTCTGATAACCCAAAGAGTTATTGATTTGTTGAAAGCATTGAGGACAGGGCTGGCTGGCAGTCACTGTGATGTGCAAAAACATGCTGCAGTTTTACCATGATAAAGGAACGTAGGACAAAGAACCAACCTGCTGCAAATATTAATACTCATCTGAAATTTTACAGTTAGTATGACTAATACATGTAGCAAATAAATTGATTTTTTGAATTCTCAGTTGCATATTAAAATGCATATAATCTGTTTTATCTTCTCTTTCTAGTATGATTAATTTCTTCAAAATATTTTTTAAAGCATAGTTTGTCTCATTAGTGACATTTCATAACTGACTTTTTTTTTTTCTGAATGCTTGTTTTCAAAACAGGGTGCATGAGACTTCAAAAAGCTTACATTGTAGGTATTTACAGTTAACACCTGTCAGAGTATTGCAGTGTGATTATAAATGCGTGTATATTTTATTCTAGAAATTGGTTCACTGGAGGTAGAATAGTTTTCTCTTGTAGTCTGATGAAGTGAAGAAGTGTGATGGGGTGAATTTAAACCTTGTTGATTAATCTATGAATGGATTGTAATCCTTTTCAAAAGGAGTTTGGTGGGAATTTGGTCTCTAGTTCACACGGTCTGCTTCCTGCTCCTTTATTGAATCACTTGATTTTTCATAATTAGGAAGAGATTCTGAATAAGTCACTGGAACTTTGAACTCTTCCAGGAGACAATTAGGAGAATGTTTAATAATAAAAGATTTAGTGCTCAGGCTGAATAATAAGACCTACTACATCTTTTTCTCTTCCATTTGTAAAAGTATTTGAGTAAATCTGTGAGACACAGTCTTAGTCACTCATATAAAACTGAGAAAATTACCAGCTGCGTGTCAGACTTGATATTAACTTTTTGGTTAAGCACATCTGCAGTAAGTAATTGTATGCTTGCATGTGTATACATCTACAAAAAGAGTAGCTAGTCCCATAAGCAGTTTCTACAACTGCCACCTAATATAATATATATGAATAAAGAATTCATTCCAGACCTGTAAGCAAATGGTATGGCACCCAGTCAAATGTGTGTGTGTATATATATATATATATTTTTTTTTTTTTTCTTTTTGACTTGTATGACAATAGGATAGCTGTGATTAGCTTTTCTATAGGCTGCATTAGCTCTGTCTTCCAGGAAAAAAAAAAAAAAAAAAGAACAATAGTACTACAGAAGTATTTTCCTCAAAAAATGGCTGAATTAAATTGATAATTTGAAGCCTGTTAAACTAAAAAGGAAATGCACCCAATAAATCTGTAGATATAGGTCTATGCTATATGGCTGAATTTCCATGTGTTTGAATTTCATGTTAAATGGTATCCAGTTAAGGATGGATATGTGTTATTATAGGAATCTGTAGCTAGATATATATGTTTAATATTCTCTGTGCTTTTTCTGTCTAGTAGCTCCACGTGGAGATTTAGACTTTTGTGCTAAGAGAATGTGCAGATTTTTTCCCTTTAAGGTGGTGACAGCCACTGCAGATGTCACTATTTATCACTTGGCTTTAACACAAATGTGACATGATCTCATTAAATTTCTGTCATGAGATTTTATTGCTTTAATAATTTGTTGCAATATTTATAGAATACTATGATGAATTGTATTGAATTTATCATATTATCCAATAAATAACATGACAGAACAATAAATCAATCACATTTCAAAAAGTGTTAAAATTGCATTGTCTAAGATTCTAGATCCAAACACAATAAGGGCTCCTCTGAAAATATAAGAAGTTTCTTAACTTGAAATCTTTCATAGTAAACTGGTTAGTTTGCATCTTGATCAAAAATGTCTTAAGCTGTTGTCTGGTAGTTGATGACTTAACTTTTTAAAACAGAGTACTTGGGCAATGAGCATCGTCTTCTCCTGGAACAGGTACGTAGACTGAATGCAGAAGCAGAAAATATATGTTCCCTTGAGGCCTTCAGCTGAAATGGTTCGTGTCTGATGCTGACTTGCCTTTTAATTTGGTTGAATAGTAGTGATACCACCACTAGAACTGAAGGAGCAGGAAGGAGAGTGTGTGAACAGAACAGAGTAATCTGTAACAACCCCTTCCTTTTGCCTTAACCACCTTTTGAAAGAATCGGAGTTGCTGATTCAAGATGCCCATGAACCTCTGAGGAAAAGTGGGCTGCACGAAATACAGATATTCCTGATTATCTGTAATTATACACCAATAGCTGTAAAGTAGTAAGGGAGTTAATGCTATGTGTAGTAAAGGAAGGTGAAATATAAATCTTAAATGAGCGACAAAAGCAGTCAAAGGTTATTTAATCCTCCAGATTATTTTTTTTACTTAAAGTATGCTCTGGATGTGTCAGGCTTCCACCACCCCCATACATTATGATTCATAGTAGATTGGCACCATAGTTATTTCTAAAATTGTAGTTATTACTTGCCTGGACTCCTGTAAACCAAAGGGACCAGGACACCAGTGTGGTGAGAATTATACAGCCACATACAGAACATGAGATGTTCCCATCTGAATATGAGGAAAAACTTACTTGAGGGTGCCGGAACACTGGAACAGGCTGCCCAGAGAGGTTCTGGAGTCTCCTTCTTTGGAGACATTCAAAACCTGCCTGGACACATTCCTGTGTGATCTGCTCTGGGTGAACCTACTTTAGCAGATGGGTTGGACTAGGTGATCTTCAGAGGTTCCTTCCAAACCCAACCATTCTGTGATTCTGTAATTACACTCCCACAGTCTTTTGTCCCTAGTAATTCTGTAGTATCTAACAAACTTTGATAGTTCAGTGGGAGCTATTAGGGATGCCATGAATCCACAGAACACCACCAGTGTGAATTTCTGACCTACACTGTTGGCAGTCTAAGCATATGATGAGAACGGAGAAGGATGCAGACAGATGAGGAAGTACAAAGAAATAATTAAACAGTGATATCTATTTGCCTCAGCCCATCAGCAGCCTTATCAAATTAAGGTCTCTCACAGACACAGAAGTAGCTTTTTAAGGATCAGAAGAATTATATTAAGATTGATTTTGTGAGTGCATACAGTATGTCATCAAAGTATAATATGTAGTATTGTGTTTGTTTTCTAATATAAAAAAAGGTACAGAGATGGACCAAAATTGCAGTCTTTCTTAAAAAGGAAAAAAATCAAGAGCCCAAAGTAGTAATTGGGATTTCTGTGACAGCCTGGGTTTAAAAATTACAATATTATATTGAATTGTGGAAGAAAAATATATCTTCCTTTTAATGTAAATATTTTTCAGCATTTTCAGATGAGTCTGACTTTAAACGTTTCATTTTGACAATGCATAATCTTTTGTGTATGGGCCTGAAGAGGAAGTATTTTGTTGTGGTTCAGATTTACTTTAAAATATCTCTACCTCTGGTGTAAACGTACTGCTTTTTTTCCTTCTCATTTCTGTCATTGCATGTGTGGTATGTACTCTGCTGTCAGTACATGCAGATGTGTGACTTCCATAAAGTGTTGCCTTATGTAGTTGGAACAGACATGATGGGAAATATAGCTAAATCTGGAAAAACAGCCTAGGCAGAATGGAGATGCGAGATCTGACTGTCCCTTTAAAAACTAATGAAATATGCTAAATGGAATAAAAGCAATAGGGAGTTTCAAGAAAAATCACAACTTTTAATCTAGCATGCTAATATGAGGACGTTTCAGTTTAGTTTTGTCCATCTTGAAAGGACGTATCTTACTTTCTCTTTCTGAAGGTAAAAGTGTGGGATGTTGTTTGTGGTGGTGTTTTTGTGTGTGGTTTTTTTTTTTTTTTTATCTTAGGTAGATACTAGATACTTAGCAGTTTATGCAAAAGTTGGGTGAGCAAGCAGATTGACAGTGCTAGGTGACATAAGAGAGCTTCACATAAAAATAAGCCGAGGGATGTTGCTGGTGTGATTATCTGAACAATGGGAAGTTTTAGTCCCTGATCAAAATCCAGAGGAATGACTCTGAAGTTCTATACCCCACATGGCACAGTTGAGTTGGTGTCTCTGGTGCAGGGTCAGAACAGTTTCCTCCTGCTGTGTAGTGAGGAAGCATTTATTATACAAAGAAAAGAGGATTACTCGCAAAAGTGCTTCTGTGCAGCTTTTTCTAATTTAACTGACTGGTCACCAGATTGGACATCTGACCCTCAGAAAAGAGAAAGAAAACACCTTGAGCAGAAGAGGAGAGCACAGTTGTTGTTGTTTTCTTTTTTTTTTTTTTTTAATTTACCCAGTAACTGCTCTAGTGGAGGCAAATATTACCAGAAGTAACCAGTTAATCCCCTTAGTTATTGCTGCAAACATCTTCTGACCGAACACAATATTGTTCTATTTCTGATGACTGCTTCTAAGTTTCCAGGATGTTTAATTCCCTTACAAACCATCCCCCACCTTCCAAGAAAACCCCAAACGATTTCATACAACAGCTACCCTTTCCAGCATCATTGTATCATTTATGACTCTTTATAAACTTCTCTTGCCTCAAAAATAAGATGTCTTGGTTTAGCTAGTTACTATTTTTTTTTTTTTTTTTTTGCAATGGTCTTACTAAATTTGTACTTTTACAGTTGTATCAGGTTGTTAAATATTCTCTTAATGTAGAACTTGTCATAGTTCCTTACTTTTTTTTGTTGTTGTTGTGTTGTAACAGCTTGGGGAGTCATCAGTTGAGATGTTTCTTTCCTATGATGCATATTCTACTTTGGTTTGACTATTATTTTAATTGTCTATTATAGATTTGAAAAAAAAAAAATCGGGTATTTCTAAGAATAAAAGAAAGTTAATTGATTAAGTAGGTTGGTAAGTTAAGTGCTCTTTGTTGTTGCTGCTTCCATTCCTTTTTTAAACTGTTACACATCTGGTCTTCAAGGTAAGGCTGCTTGCAGTTAGTGATGCGTTTTACCTTAACTTGGCATAGTTTTGGTTTTCTTTCGCTCCATTTTGAAGAGCAAGTGGGTAGTAACTTGGTCACTTCCTTTTAATGCAGTTGGCAATTGCAATTTCTACTCGCTTTCTTAATAAGGATAAAAAAAAGATGTAGCATCAATTTAATTAGAAGTAAAGCAACTCTTAGTTCTTGATTTATCATCAAGAGTATTCTTTCTTTCTCCTTCACCTTGCACTCATCCTCCAAGACCTACATTCAGAAGATATTCAGTGTTGTATGAGGTAGACATTTTTTATGTTCGGTTTTATACTTGAAGGAAATACTTCAGTTCCATGATATTTACATAAATAATAATATTGATACGGTTCAAATTGTCTTGGGTTTTTCAGTTTTTTTTTTTTGTTTGTTTGTTTTTTTTTTTTCAAGTATGACTGAATTTCAACTTCAGATAAAGTAAGAGTTCACTAAGGATTTTTCATATTTCAACTTGAGTGTTAAATTTACAAAGGATGGTGGCAGTGGATCCCAAATGGGTCCATTCTCCTTAGAGAGCCAGCAAGGGCAATAACCAGCTTCTTCTGTACCATACTATTACAAACACAAAACGTGGAACTTGTATGTCAACATCTTAGTAATTATCTGCTCATACCTTTCAAGGAGGACCTTTTAGTGATGTTATCACAAATTGTCATAAGGAAATAAGTTCCCTTGCATTAAACTAAGTTGTACTTGAAAAGACATTTTAAATACTTGAATACTTTTTAAAGTATAGTAAGTTTTAAAAATATTTACATTAAGGAAGCAGTACGGATTTTTCTGTGTAGTGAGATTTTTTTTTTGTTTGCCTTATATTGGTTATTTTAGACACAAATGATTCTATAAGACCTTGAAAGAAAAAGGTTGTTTAATGCAGAATATGTGCATCTCTACAATTTATACTCCAATTAATATCCTGAATCATGGCAGACAACAGAGTTAAAAATCACTATGGTTTCATGCCAAAATCCGTAATATAACGTTCATTTTGCTCTGCATAATATAATTTATTTGGAGAACATATTTGACTAGATTAAGATATCAGAGTGTCTTGGATGAGTGTGTGTAGTAATCCCACATGTTTGCCGTCACTATATTATATAATTGGCACTATGTTTATGATTGAAAACATCCCTTCCTTTGGAAGGATTCCTTCACCTTCTTCTGGCTTCCTTTAGGAGAATTTAATAGTCTGAAAGGATATAAATGCAGTTAGGTTAAAAAAAAGTATATACAGGTAAGATGGGAACTGTTCAGGCAGTTTCCTTAAGGATTCAGTTTTTTCCCAGACTGAGAAACCCTGGGGCTTTAATACAATCCAAGCTGAGATATGGTGGACATAGAGTACGTAGGGAAATGAGGCAACTCTTGCAGAGCTTTATCTTAAATTGTTGCTGTACAGCACAAAAATAACCAAGGTTTTTAATTTAACACACTGACTCTTCCCTTCCCAGATGGTAAGAAAATTTTCTTGTAACCTTAAAGAAGGGAAATATATGCACAATAGAAACATGGTAAGAAAAACTAACCATAAAAATGAGCAGTTTACATTATATTAAAAAGTAGCCACTTGAATTGCCTCTACACATTGGTTTAAACAAGAGTTATATCCCTAAATTACCAAAGGATTTCTGAAAATCTAATCAAAACTGCATAAGCTAACAGTATTTTATAAATCTTTCAATCTCTTAGAAAAAAAAAAAAGTGCCCAGACTGATCAGTAGCTAATGCATTTACCCTTGGGAATCCTAGAGTATCACTTTAAGTGATTAAGTAATGGGAAAAGAGCTTAATCTCTTACAGCTTGTCTACAAGTAAGGAAGATCAAAGACAGAGTGATCAGGTTTGCCAGCTTTGCTGCTCTTTTGAGACTAAGAAATTAAAACAGTTCCTCGTAAACTTAGATTTGTAGTCCTGTCCTCAACAAATATGTTCATAAATATATGGGAAGTTGAAGAAGAGAACCATTTGTCATATCTCGAGAGAAAGCTGTTACCTTCTTTAAGAACTAATATATCAATTTACAAAAGGTCTGTCAGCTCAGTGAGATCAGCTCCAGGATAGCACCAACTGGAATTTCTCATCAGGAGTTGTTCTGCTTTAGTATTTATATCTTCTGAAGACACAGCGTGCAGACAAACTGTCATGTGTTTCTGTGACTCCGAGCCCACCTTGTAGCTCTTGGCCCTCCAGCTCTGAGCAGTACCTTTGGAAATATCTTTCCTAGGTGCGCAGTGGCTACCCATGGAAACTCCTATTCTTGTCCTGCTCAGTGGTGGTGAAAGCAGATCTTCTCATGGAATTTCTGATTTCACAAACTGTATTTAGTGGTAGTTGATCTGATACATGAAGCAAATTTTCTTAGAAGTGAAATGTGAAATCAAGTCAGTGGGGTTCAGCCTGGTGCTGGGTGGGATCCTCACCCAAGGAGCCACTTTGACATTTTTATGTTTGCTAATATGTGTTTTTCTCAGGAAAAATTAAACAAATTAGCTGCAGCTAGCTGACCAGTAGAGGAATTGCTTTTTATATCTAAATTAAAGAAAACCAAAGCTCCACACAAGGGAAGGCAAATTTAAGCAAAGCAAGCCTGGTAAGCCTTGATCACAAGCCCTTGGAAGCACCATACAACGCCTGTGGCCCATTGCGAGCAGTGGCAATACTTGGTGTCAGTGCCAGTGCAATTGCAGGGCTTCACGGTTACACAGCCTAAACTCCTTCATGGTTTTCTGTATTACCTGTTACACAGATGTGAAAGCCTACTTGGAGAAATGCTTAAAACAGTTGAACCTTGCAAGAGAGCTTAAATTAAAACTTGCAACAAGATTTGTGATTGCCAATGCCATTGTAGTGATACCTGAAAATCCTGCTGTGATGTTTTGTGGAAGTAGCTTATGAAATACACAAGTCTGATCTCTGCTTGTTTTGGAGAATAAAGTACTAGCTCAGGTGTTATGGTATTGTACTGTGCTGTGTACACGTAGCTGAAAGGTAGTGAGATGCATATGCTGGTGGACTAGAGCAACCTAGAACTAAATCTCCGCTTTCTTTAGGGGCAGGTATGATGGCCATGCGTGGGAGAGGAGCATCCTAGTCCTGACCACTGGGCTCTGATCTAGTATGCAACACAGTGCATCAGTAGAAAAACTGACCGCCAGTACAGCATGGATGTTCACTAATAATCTGACCCAGCGCTTCCTAGTAGCTATCACCAGGTGGTGCTGGTGTACGTAGCTGCTATATGTTAGTCTGTGTCGCTTCTCATTCTTGAGGAGGCTTCTTACAGTGTCATTATCTTCGGGTGACGTGCTATTTTTCATGAAATAAAACCTAGGAGGTGTTGCTGTGCGAAATGCAGGGCAGTTTTCCTTCAGAGCCTGGAGCTGTCCTTTGTTTAATATAAAGCTTCACGGCAAAGATCCCTTTTGAAGAGTTAAGCATTGAGTAAAGGTTCTTGGAAATCTTGTAGATCTCCAAACAATATGATTTACACAGGAATATATGTGAAACCAAGGAAAGTTACACTTTAAAGAGAATTAAATTCATATTAATTGTGTTGTCCTCCACTGTGAAGCTGACTTGCAAAGCCTTTAAGTTTTTGCTCAGAAAAGGGGTGTCAATGGCTTAAGAAAAAAGGGCAATGTGAAATGGTGTTGGAATTTTCAGTTGGACTAAGGTCTCCCTCACCCTTCTGCTCACAGATACGTGTGCTTATATACAAATTTCATTAAGAGGAATGCAAGTGTGATTAATTTGTTAATGTAGAGGTTGTTTGTGAACCTGCATCTTTACTTCCATAATTCAGAAACCGTATCAAATGTAGTTGTTTTGGAGAACACCTGGTGTTTATTACAATGTTTTCATTATATTAGCTGGTTTAGTCGCTAGCAAAAATAAATGCATTTGAAAAAGGAGAGCATATTACAGAATTCTTGTGGGTCTAAAGGTGCCTTATTTTTTATTTTTTATTAAACAGGAGAAAGGAGTGAGTATAACTTTTCAGTGAGCAAGAGAGAATTGATATACTTGGTCAAATATCAAAGTTTTCATATCTGAGTGTAATTGAACAGATTTAGCAAAAATGTATGTGGGTTCAAACTATGTTTAATACAGAACTTTACGGAGAGAAACCTTGCAGATGATTAAAAATGCCTGAACATGTTTTTCACTGCAAATCTTGCACCTGTGAAATTTCATTTGATGGATAAATTATTCTGGGCAAGGGACCAAAGGAAAGTAGCCAAATGACAGGAATTTGATAAGGGAATGAGACTGTATTGTAGCAAAAAAAATGTGGGTGCAGTTTTAAAATCCTTTGAATGAGTAACTGTCTTGCTAGTCTTCTCTTATTAAATATGATATTTATAAGTTATTTTTGAAATGCCTGTTGAGTTTAAGCAATTTAATGAAATCTTCTGGGAATGACACTTTCTGAATAGCTAACGATATTCATGCTAGTTGTTCCTATGATGTTTTTTTTCCATTAGTTTTTAACTTATTAATCTATCTAGAATTTTAAAACCATTACCATAAACTTGTATATTTAAAAAAAATGCCCCTGATGTATAAAAACATCTGAAATCAAATGCCTATTAATACAATAGAGCACAAGTTTGCATTAACTGTGTCAAAAGTAATCAAGAATTTGACAGACTATGAGGAAAATTTAAACTTTTACATAACAGTTAAGTAATTACTTTCTAGTTCTAAAAAGAGTATAAGTAGTTAAAATGCCTTAAAGTCAGAGGAAAAGAAAACATGGGGCTGATTGATTGATTGATTTTAAAAAAAAAAAAAAAAAAAAAGGCAGGAAGGGAAAGAACCTGATAGACATTTTTCCTTGTTTGGGATGTTTATGTCAGGTGTATTTTCTCAAACTGGATTTTACAGTTAATTTCTATCTGTATGGATAGGTCTTATTGTATTTTTACCTTCCTTACTGTATTCTGATACCAGCATCTCATGGATACAGAGCTGAAGAGCTGATTATTTCATTGCTTTTCTGCATGCGCGCACAGATACCCAAACATAGTATATGTATAAACACACATATATGGACTGTTTTTCTCCCTCCTCCTCTCTCACATCTGCACTGCAGACTGACTAGGATTTAGAAGTCAGATGCCTAAATATCTTTGAATTGCCAGGACTCTTTTCTAACTAGTTTCCAGCTGCTTGAGGTTACTGTGCTGTCACTCTCCCTGTAGAGTGACAATGATTTACTTTATGTAAGTAGTGCTGGACTTAGCAACTTTTAATATGATTTTGACCATTTGACTTCAAAAAAATGAATATACATTATTGGCAAAAGTGCAAAAATGTTCTACCATTCATCCAACCACAACAAAATCACACCTCCTAGATAATCTTAAAAAACTTTTTTTTTTTTTTAATGGCCAAAGTATACTTAGCACAACGAGGAATACTGTAAAAGATGTTTGTATCAACTTTTCCTGTCATAGAATATCATACATTCACATAGTTAATCTAGCAATAATTCTAAGACCATAAAAAGCAAGTATTGCCAAAGCTTCCTTTAATGAAAACAATTATTTTCTCTATGTAGGAAGACGTTTTTTGTTGACACAAGCCAGTTCAGTTAAAATGAAGAGAACACAAAATGTCACATTTAATCTGATTCTGAAATATGGAACCACATTTAAGTTAATATAGGAATATTGTTTTCATAAATCAGTTGACTGAATAAGATACATTGAGTTATGGACATAGAAGTAAAAATTCCTAGAAAAAGTATGCGTGCTGTATTAACCCATAAATCTATGGTTCAGGTACCACCACCTATCATTATGAAGTCCAATAACATCTGACTTAGAGGTGAATTAATACTAGGTTATTATTTTGGAGGTTGAGGAACTGAGTTTAAAAATAATTTTAATCCTCATCAAAACAAAATTTTCCTCTCTCAGGAAAAAAATATATCCTTTAGCATATATAAACTAATGCTGTAAGGACTTGAAAAAAGGACTGTGTATCTTTTAGGAAGCTTAATTGTTTCAAGTCCTCTTAGCAGCTATCTAAGCTATCCAAGGCATAGAGAACCCAGGGTTATATCTCTGCTTTTAGATGGAATGGAGAATTTATTAGTGTTTTGTCTCACATTTCAGAAGAACTTTGTAACTATTGGGGTAAGGTCGTCCTAATGTTTTTCATGTGCCAGCTGTTCTACTTCATGTTAAGTGCACAAATGTTACTGAGAAAACATGAGGGTTTTTCAATAGCTAAAGATTGCTTCAGTAATCTGGGGCGTGATATGTCTGAACTCTAACTTCTGCTACAGTGACAATTTGATTTTTTTTTTTCTTTTAATAAAATAATATTTGCAATTTATGTGAAACAACAGGATTTTCAAATAACTGCCAAAACATTTTCTACTTTATAATGCTGTATACCAAGATGCTCAGGCTGATTGTGGATACTCCATTTTTCAAAATACCCCAATCCCAACTGGACATCACCCTCAGCAACCAGGTCCACCCTCAAACTCAGTTTTCACACACTGCATAGCCTGGCAGTCTTTCCTCAGCCTTGCTCAAGAGACTTATGTAGATTTTAACACTGATGGCCACTTACCGTATTACAGTATAACATATAGAAGGTATGCCATAAAGAACTGCGAAGGCATTTCACAGCGTATGCATTCTTTTTATAGGGGAATACTCCATTTAAACATTCAGTTCAACAAAATTTAGGTAGTAATTAAAAGTGTTTAACCCACATAAAAAATTTTATGTGGGCTATACAATTAATTTTATTACAGAAATTGCATTTAACTTAGGAACTGATGACCTTATCTTAATGCACTAATGTATTTTTCATTAAAATGAAACATTCTGTTAGCCAGGCAATAACCAGCAAGAAAGGAAGAGATGGAAAAGGTCCACAATATACCATGTACAACATCTGTCTTAAAGAAAAAAAAATAGCCAGTAATGCAGCATTTTTCAATTTATTACTGTCAGATTGGAAAGTTTAAACTGTAATTAAATGGATGGGAACTACTAATACACCGTCATTTTACAACTTGGATGGCTCCTACTGCTGAGCTGTCCTACCTCCTTCAGTGAATTACAGCTGTTTCTTGGTCTTTTATGTAGGCTTTTACACGTGAGATATATTAATCATCAAAGAAGATTATTGAATGCATTTCTAGACAGAGAAACAGTCAATATTTCTTCTGTCAAAGCCAGCTTCCACCTTTTGCTCTGTTTATGCGGTATGCTGATAACATGTCTTGCAGATTATCTATATGACTTAAGATTATAACTCTAGTGGAAGAGTGAATATATGAATAGCACTGTTTTTACTGTCATGAGATGGTTTCTGAAGTACAGCAAACCTAAATGTAATAAGTGTTTATTTTTAGGAGAAACAGTATTTTCAGCAACATACTATGAGTGCTAGGGGATTTTTTTTATATGTAATAAGTGATGAATGTTCATGGATTGTATGTAGAGCCTTTATCAAGGCCACGTACTACTAGGTAGTGTACAAGCACAGGTAACAGGGATTGACCACATTTCCTTTTATCTCAGAGAAATCAGATTGTAAAACTGTGTTTGGGAGGTAAAAGTACTTAAATATTTTGTATCTTTTTAATCATGATTTTAAATGCCATGGCTTGTTCATTCATTGTCATTGATGGGAAATACTATTTTTGATCAGCTTGTGATTCACAGTAATATTAACACATAGATGGATCTGATTCTGTGCTCCCCTTCCTCCCCACCCCCACCCCCCCCCCAAAAAAAAAAAAAAAAGTCAAGCAAAAAAGCTTACTAACAAATAAAACCAAAAAGAGTAAACCAAACAAAAACAATAACAAACCCAAACAAACAAAAAAACACCACCACCACCACAACAAAAATCCAAGAAAACCTGAAAATATTAAGAATAGAGGTTGAAACTGTGAAAAACTCTTTCTCTGGTTTTGAGGAAAGAGAATGCTTATTCCCTTTGGAGAATGAAAATTTCTCCATTGGCTAATTTTAGGTATTACATCTGCTATAGAGGTGGCTCCATTACATGAAATTCCCCAAAATAGTGGTGTATAGCAAGAATAGTCTTGTCTCTAATAGATGGCTTGGTAGACTTTATAGTTTCTTATTTTTCATTGCCAATACTGTTTGTTCTTCAAGTGGGAACAGATAGATTTTCTGTATATATATTTTCTCTTTGAACTGGAACAAATACTGTAATTGTAGAAGACTGAAAAAAAAAAATGTATTGCTTCTGTTTAGAAGCAATGAAAATACTCTGTGCTTCTGTAACTTTTCAAAGGGATGAAGCACAGACGACTATTCTGTGTAATCGACTCCTGCACTAATCAACCTGTTGGCCACTCGCTGCCTAATGCTGCTCTAGGAGGCTGTTTGTCCTCCTTTGCTCCAAGAGTGCATTGCTTGAGCTGGTATCCAATTTGGTGCCCACTAGGACCCCAGGGACTTTTTCACGTATTTGATTTTCAGCTGGTCAGCCTCCAGCCTGTACAACTACATTGGATTTCGTTTCTCAGGTGCAGGACTTTGCATTTCCTATTGTTGAAATTCATACAGTTCCTGTTGGCCCATTTCTTCTGCTTGTTGAGGTCCTTCTGAATGGCAGCACAACCCTTTGGTGTATCAACCACCCGCCCCACTTCTGTGTCATCTGCAAAAATGTCATGTTTTGTTTATGAAGTTTAAACTTTTGTCTCTATTGCAGAAATAATGACTTCAGGCAACTTTGAGGCTGAGACTGTTGAGTGCTGATCAGCTCGTGGTTTTTAAAGTGGCTGGATGCCATTTGTTTTGCCTGTTTTATTCCACTAGACACTTTATCACAAAAGTGGATAAGGTCTTGTGGTCAGATACCCTGAGTTTCTTTGGTGATTTGTTGATATCCTATGGGTGATGGTAATAAAATTGAACTGATTGTATTATCTAAGCCATTTGGCATAGATGATCCACTGCCTACATTAATGTTTCAAAATTAGTTTTTTTTCACCTAGATATTATTATTAGTTTTATTTTGTATAGTTTTTAAATTCAGAATTACTTTTTAATGTAATTGCAACATATATGCATAGCAAGTGAAATATACTTCTAATTTCTGCAAGAGATGCAGAAATGTGATACTGCACTAGTTGAAATCCTACTATTGTTAAAGAGTTGATGCATTCCTTTCAGGGAGCTTGATTTTTATTAGGCAGGATGAGGGATCAGAACTCAAGCAGAGCCCTAAGTTAGCTTCTTGTCTCTTATGGATATGATATAAAAGATGCTTCAACTTGAAATGGTCTATCAAGTGAGAAGGAGTTTGCTCTGATACCTCCTGTGAAACTGTGTGAGAGGGATTTACTGGTTGAGATGATAGGAGACAAAGGAGACTGACAAGTAAAAGCCTTGGTGGTAAAAGTGTTTGCACAGTGGTGAGTAGGGCTTGCAAGGCTCTCAGGTGTTGCAGAGGGATGTGTTGTTTCTGGATGTGGCCCCAGAAGCATGTTACTAGCTTGGTCGTCTGTGACATGGGGTTTAACAGCCTCAACACATGGCAGATGCCTTAGCAAGATGCACTTGGGATGGAGCTGAGATTATATTGGGAGGAAATCTTCATAGGTCTCCAACACATCCCTCCTGCTGCCAACTGGGAAGGAGAGAGAAACTGAGGCAATCTAAGTTTCTACTTTTTGCTGCATCTCTAGTTTAGTGTTTTGGCTTCTCACTGAGATCCAGTAATCTCGTGTGCAAGTACTTTTAAACTCTTCAGGCTGAAGCTAAGGCAGTTATTTTGGAGGTCTAATCTCTTAATCTTTGTTCTGGAAGTAATTAAAAGCATTCTCACCAGGGGCATGCTATTGCTCACAGGAATTGGGAGCTGTTTCTCAAACACCTTCTTAGCTGCCCCTAACTGAGCCTGTGCTTTCAGTCCATCTTAGAGCAAAGGCCAAAAACTGAGCTTAAGCCTGGCAGAGAGATTGAACCTGGCCTATGTGACTTTGGATTAAAGTAGACCAGAGATGCTCGCACTGTAAGGGCAGATAAGATGTGGATGCGGAAACTTTTCTTCACTGTTGCAATCATTTGTCACTCTGCACATTCCTCTCTGTGAGCATAGCTGATGTGAGCATCTGCAAGTTCATCACTTTTACTTACACACCTGCCATGCTAGTGAGATGAACTTGAAGTGCAAATGTCAGGAACTTAAATGTGGTTAGGAAACTCAACTCTGCAGAACATCTAGGCTAAGACAAGTTATTCTGCAGTTTGTTAAATTTCAAACTGAGCTTCTTAGAAATGCAGCCACAGAGCAAACATGATTTAGAGTGGCAAGATACTGTTTTTGGGGATTATGATCCAGAACAGTCTTATAGCCTGGCGGGGTGACAGGTATCTGCATAGAGAAGATAAAATTGTTATGGGATATGCAAATAGTGTCTTATCTACTTTGTGATAATACAAATGCAAAAAAATGGGGTGGGTGGAAGGGGAAGCACAAAAGGTGTGTACTGCTTGTTAAGACTGATATTAGTAGAATATTAATGAAAATAAGATGAAGGAAGAGTTCATCTGAAATGTTAATGTGAAGCAAGACTTGATCAAAATTACAAAATATAAATTCTGTATTTGATAATTTTTTGTTCTTGTATTTTTTTAAAATTATTTTTAACGACTTTACTACCTCTGAAAAAGTAACTGTGATTGGGCATCAGTGAGTACTAACCGTAACTGGAAGGCAGGTGATGCAACAGATTATGCGGGAACTGATGCTCTTGTTTATTTTGTTTTACCATAAAGAAACAAGAATTTAAATTAAAGCCAGGCTGGTCAAACCAGGCGATGTTGATTGTTAGACTATAACTATAGAGGGAGTCTGTTCCCCATTTAGGAAAACATACCCTGTTGTGCACTGAATTGAGAAGAAATATGTGTGCTTCTACTGGCATGACAATCTGAACCCCCTAGGTGAGATGCAAACTTATGTAATTTCAAGATCTAGATGACATTAATCATTCAGCTGAAAATTGAGTTTCAAGTTAAAGTAGTATTTGTCTTTCTTTCATCAAATACACCATTCTTGAATACATAAGCATTTCAAATGTTTGCTGTGCTTTAGGAGAAAAGGTGAGCACAATGTAAAAGAAAGAGTATACTGAAAAAAGACCAAAACCTGTTCAATGTATTTACTTTTAGTGAATAGCCACTTTTTTTCTGATTTCAAAATAATTTTTTTTTCCTTTAATGCTGCTCAACTCCTTTAATGCTTTTCATGCTTACACACTTGGAAATCCCACAATAGATAATTATATAGTGAAAAAAGTCCCTACTTTTTAACATTTTATGTGAATTTAAGCATTAAAGAAAGACCATAGTACTAATACCCAAGAGGCTGTATGCAGTATGAAAGTAGAACTTCATCTGTGTGCTCTATGGATTACAAATAAAGATCTTTCTTTTCAAAAATATGCAACAACCTTCTGGTAAAACTGCCTGCCTGCCTCAGTCTGGGGTCATATAACTATAGGTAGGAGAAACAGAGGCATGTGACAGAGGATGTAAAAGCTTTAAACAGATGCCTATTTTCGAGGATTCAGAAATCTGTTAGAGGTATTGAGAAAAGGTGCTTTGCTTACTAATATTTCCTTAATAACATTGTGGTGCACCAGTAACTGGCATGCAAAACTATTGTGATAGTGGTGCAAGCTTGTCTGTTCCCACTGTGAAACAGCAAGCTCTTCCAGTGGAGATGGCTCACTTTTTTTTATCCAACAGATTGCACATCAACATTCATTATATTTTCTCAAATCTACTTCTAAATTTGGAAACTGGAAGATAACTCTTCCACTAGTGTTACAGTAAGCGTTTGCCTTTTTTTTTTTTTTTCAGGCAGGGGGAGATGATGGTGTTTAATATCTAGACTTTAATGTTTTAGGCAGCCTCTAACTAGTGGCACCATTTCCTGAAGCATCAAGCTACTGACTATTTTCATAATTTCTGTAAGGTCTCTGTTTCTTGGATGGAAATCATGATATTCCTATTTGCTTCAAAGATGCAAAGATTTGTGGGTAAAAATTCATAAAATAGGAAGCTAATTGTCAGTCATGCCTGTACAGTAGCAGTTCTGAGCTTGTGTATGGTTTTGTGAACTTAATTGTGAAACTGTTCAAATTGCAGTAATGTGTAGTAACTATGAGATCATATCTTTCCAACTGGCAACACCGATGGAATTTCTTAACTTTCATTTTTACTTTAAGAAGTATATTTCATTATGTAGACCAAACTGATTTTTATTAGATTGGTGCAAAAGTAATTGCAGTTTTGGACTGTGAATTTTAAGTCATTATAACTAAGCTCAAACACATCTTTACTAATCAAAATATGAACCATTACAATCAACACAGTTTTGCTAACAAGAAATAACTTTTATTCCTGTAGCATACGCATATGTTCTGTAGGATTCAACAAACTCTTGGAAAGCGTTTTCCACATCCTACTTATTGTGGAAGCTTTTTGTTTGCAAAAAGTTGTCAAGATCCTTGAGGAAGCGGTAGTTGTTGGCGAGAGGTCAGGTGAATATGGTGGATGAGGCAAAACTTTGTAGCCTGATGTGTTAAACTTTTGAAGCATTGGTTGTATGACATGTAGCCAGGTGGTGTTGTGAAGAACAGGGTCCCTTCTGTCGACCAATGCCATCCAGCTGCAGGCATTGCAGTTTTCAGTGCATCTCATCAACTTGCTGAGCATACTTCTCAGATGTAAGAGTTGCACCAAGGATTCAGAAAGCTGTAGTGGAGCAGACTGGCAGCAGACAACCAGTGACCATGACCTTTTTTTGGTGAAAGTTTGGTTTTGGGAAGTGCTTTGGAGGTTCTTCTCCATCCAACCACTGAGCTGGTCAATGCTCGTTATCGTATAAAATCCACTTTTCGTCGCATGTCACAATCTGAGAAATGGTTAATTGGTTTTGTGTAGATCAAGAGAAGACAACACTTCAAAACAATGATTTATTTGATTTTTTTGGACAGCTAAGAAGACATTCACTTACCAAGCTTTTTCACCTTTTCAATTTTTCTTCAAATGCTGAATGACTGTAGAATGGTTGATGCTGAGTTCTCTGGCAACCTCTTGTGTAGTTGTAAGAGTACCAGTTTTGCTGATTGCTCTTGGTTGGTTGTCAACTTCCAGTGGCTGGCCACTGCGCTCCTTGTCTTCAAGGCTCTCATAACCTTTGTGAAACTTCTTGAATCACTGCTGCGCTGTATGTTTGGTAGCAGTTCCTGGGCCAAATGTGTTGTTGATGTTGTGAGTTGTCTCTGCTGCTTTATGACCTCTTTTGAAATTGAATAAGAAAATCACTTCAATTTGCTTTTTGTCTAACATAATTTCATAGTCTACAATAAATATAAACAAGTAATAAGTCAGTACCAAAAAAGCCCTAACCAAACAAACACAAAACCAACAAAGTGAGAAAAGCACATTAAAATGATATAGAACATAACCAAATTTAAGAATGTATTCCAATATCAAATGGCAAATTTCAAAAATGCAAAAACTGCAATTCCATTTGCACCAACATAGTTTTGGATGGACATCAGTATAATCTGGTTATGGGAATGTGTCAGAGACCAAAACCAAGCACCTCGTTTTATTATCATTCTAGCCAATTACCTGTCATGATGGCCATCCATTATTTTCAACTTCCTGAAATGGTGGTTGTTATGGAAAGTACAACAACGTACTTTTTTTTTTTTTCATTGTAAGAGTTCCACAATCTTGTCTCGTCATGTAAAAAATAATTTCCAATTTGAATTCCACAATTTTACATAAATAGCAGTTTAGTGAGCCTGTGGTCTGTTTGCTTTGCATATAGATCTGGATTCCTAGTGAAGTTTCATGAAACAGTGCAGAGTTCTGCAAAACTTTTGAGTAAAGAGCTTTTGTAGGGTTAATGTCAAGTTTACATACCAAAGACATTTGGAGACAAGTCTTGGAGACAGTTGTTGGCAGACATAACTAAAGAGCAAGCCATTCAGCTAGATGGAAAGTATAGTAATAAATGTAATGTTTTAATCCCTTGATAAAACGTTGTTAGCCATTTGCTAACCCCTAATTAAATATGTTATCTGGTAGGTCTAGAAATAGCAGAAGGGTATAGAAAAAGCTGTATTGCCATTATTAAGTGGAATGTTCTATGGGAGAGGTATTTTGAGTATAGACATTTGGAAGACAGTAGAGGACATACTCTGAAAGACATTAATTTAAATGTACTGTTTCTACTGAAAAGAGGAGTGAGATTGAAATCAACATGTCTTTTCAACATACGAAAAATTAAATTACAGGTGGTGTTGCATGCTGATTCAGGTCCATATGTTAAAATAATTTGGGGGAGGAACTGACTTTCTTTCAATGTTCTTTACAAAAGGGATTCCAATGTCTTGACACTGCTATAGCTCAAATGGTAATTAAAAGAAGTCTTGAAGCAAGAAATGGATAAAACATGCTGTGCGTTTTTGTTCTCTTGCTGATACACATGTAAATCTCCTTTACATTTCTCTAAGTTACTGAGTAAAATCTCTCACTAGCAAGACAGAGAACAGATGTGCTCTCTTGCAACTACTTGTCAGGCCATAGTGATCCTCCAAAAGATTTATTAGATAAAACGTACTGTGATGTTGCATGACTTCATTTACTAAAAATCACTTTGTGCTTAAAGAGAATCAAGCATAACAGTTCTTGATGCAAGGCAGAATAACAACTGTCACAGAGGACTACATCACTTTGCTATGCAAGTTCTTAACAGGATTCTTGCTGGAGAGGAACAGGTTCTCACTGCTTATTTTTCCATCCGAATTAAATCTAGTATTCATAATAGATTAAATACTAGTCAATTAGAGGAATCTGCTTGGACCTGTTGGTATCTGCTGTCATTCACTTTGTTAGCTGTTGTTTTAAGTATGAAAATAGAAGTAAGAAACCTTCTGTTGAAGGTTAGTTTTTACAGTTTGTTCTGCAGTTTGGGTGAGGAGCACGGCAAATTATGTTCTAAAATGTCCCTGGAAGGTGAAATTACTAAAATATCAATGCATTAGTCTACTGCTGCATGAGATTTTGAACAGACTAAGGAGTAGAAAGGTCTTTCTAGAGGGAAAGCAATGAAATAGGTATTTTATGTGTGCCACTTTACTGGCTCTTTGTTTAGCTGGAATAAATCTGTATGAAATGGCATCATTGAAAGGACTACATAATCTGTGGGAGTTGTTGATGAATTTTTAATTCGAGAAAGACTGGCTTTTTACAAAATAAGCCTCATGATCTGAGATGTAATGACTACAAATTGCTGTTTTAAATGCCAAGGCTGTGGCTTCATTATTTTTTGCACATTAAATAATGATTTTAATAAAAGTCTAGAGTTCATGTTCTGTTCTGAAAGCTATTACCTCTCAGCTACTGGCATATACCTCTTTGTCTAGAGGGCAAAGTGAACAACATCTCGTATTTTTCTTAGGCGCTATATGAAAGCATTAATTTGCTTCTGATGCTTTGATGGAACACTAGTGCTGTGGGGCAAGTTAATGCAAAATGATCACATTTTCACTCATAATCAATATAGCTGTATGACAGTGGGCATCTATTTTCCACTTCAGCGTTCAGTAAAGCTGAATGATGTGTGGATTTTCTGCAAAAGGATCCTTTTAAAAAGCAGGGATGGAAATAGCATTTTTAGCAGGAGACTGAGTCACTCGGTTATTACTGCAGTTGCCTCTCAGCGAGGATAGATGTGTACGTGTTTCACTACATGTGTGCCTTTTCCCTTATCATTTACCTGTCGCATTTGAATAAATCACATACTTACCATTTTACTTCAGAAAACAACTAGTTATTGATTCCTTGCTGTGTTTTTTTTGGTGGAATTATTTTTTCCATTTCAGTTGCTCTGTCTGAGCTTTGGCTTTTTACATCAGGGTGATAGAAGCAAAATCTGCTGAAGACCCACACAGGTCTTTTTTCTTATTGAAAGGAGAATGATGGAAGGAAAGAACTATTTTTTAAAGACAGAAATTTAAGTTAAAACATTTGTTTGTGTGATTTTAAAGTTTAAGTGACTACACATAGAAGTTTGAATATTTGCATATTAATATAAAAAGTAGCTTATATATTAGAGAGGAAACTCATACTAAAAATGTGGTATAATAATTTCTGCTGTTCCACAGACAAAAAAATATATATTGCTAATACTTGCATTATCAAGTGTGGTACTTCTGATGAAAATAAACTAACTTTAGTTTATTGTCAGTTTGAATACTGCTCCAAAGTTTTCCACAAAAAAACCCAAACCAACACAAAAAACAAATTGAAAAAAATCCCAAACCACTAAACCCCAAATTCAAGTAGTAGGATGTTCTCACATGAGGTATTTTGAAACAACTTCCAGGCAAAGGACACTAGAGATAAAAACTAGTTGGTAAAAGAAGTGCATTGGGTTTGCATGACAAGGTTTTGTTAGTGGGGGTGCTACAGGGGTGGCTTCTGTGAGAAGCTGCTAGAAGCTTCTGCTGTGTCTGATAGACACAATGCCAGCTGTTTCCAAGATGAACCTGTCACTGGCCAAGGCTGCACCAATCTGTGATGGTAGTGCCTCTGGGATAATTTATTTCAGAAGGGAGAGGGAAAGCTGTGGAAGAACAACAGCAGAGAGACGAGCAAGAATGTGAGAGAAACAGCCCTGCAGACACCAAGACCAGTGGAGAAAGAGGGCAGGAGCTGCTCCAGACACCAGAGCAGAGATTCCCCTGCAGCCTGTGGTGCAGACCATGGTGAGATTGGCTGTGGCCCTGCAGCCATGGAGGTTATTGGTGGAGCATATACCCACCTGCAGCCTGTGGAGGACCCCACACCAGAGCAGGTGGATGCCAGGAGGCTGTGATCCTGTGGGAAGCCCATGCTGGAGTAGACTTCTGGCAGAATATGTGGACCTGTGGAGAGAGGAGCCCAGGATGGAGCAGGTTTGCTGGCAGGACTTGTGACCCTGTGGGGGACGCACAATGGAGCAGTCTGTTCCTGAAGGACGGCACTTAGCGGAAGGGACCTACACTGGAGTAGTTTGTGAAGAACTGCAGCCTGTTGGAAGGACTCATACTGGAGAAGTTTGTGGAGATCTGTCTCCCATGGGAGGCACCCCACGCTGGGGAAAAGGAAGAGTGTGAGGAGTCCTCCCCTGAGGAGGAAGGAGAGGCAGAGACAACACGTGATTAACTGATTGCAACCTCTATTCCCCATCCCACTGCTGGCAGAGAGGAGGTATTCTGGAGTCTATTTCCTCTTGTCCTGTCACCTATGACATGGGAGAAGAGACCAACACCCACCTCACTGCAGCCTCCTTTCAGATAGTTGTAGACAGCGAAAAGGTCTCCCCTCAGCCTCCTTCTATCTAGCTAAACAGCTTCAGTTCCCTCAGTTGCTTCTCATCAGACTTGTGCTCCAGACCGCCCACCAGCCTCGTCACCTTCCTCTGAACTCTCTCCAGCACATAAATATCTTTCTGCAGTGAGGGGCTCAAAACTGAACACAGGATTCAAGTTGGGGCCTCAGCAGTGCCAAGTACAGGGGAACAATCACTGCCCTAATCCTGCTGGCTGCACTATTTCTGGTACAAGCCAGGATCCTCTTGGCCTTTTTGGCCACCTGGACACACTGCTGAGTCATGTTCAGCTGGCTGTCAGTCAATGCTCCCAGGTCCTTTTCCACCAGACAGTTTTCCAGTCACCCTTTCCCCAGCCTGTAGCATTTCATGGGGTTGTTGTGACCCAAGGGCAGGACCCAGCACTTGATCTTGTTGAACTTCATACAGTTGGCCTCAGCCCATGGATCTAGCTGGTCCAGATCTATCTGTGTGGCTTTCCTACCCTCCAGCAGATCAACACTCCCACCTAACTTGATGTTGTCTACAAACTTACTGAGTGTGCACTCAATCCCCTCATCCTGATCATGGATAAAGAGATTAAACAGAGCTGGCCCCAATATTCAGCCCTGGGTAACACCACTCGTGACTGACTGCCAGTGAGCTTCGACTCTGTTCACCACAACTCTTTGGGCCCAGTTATCCAGTCAGTTCTTTACCCAGCGAAGATTATACATGACCAGGCCATGAGTTGCCAGCTTCTCCAGGAGAATTCCATGGGAAACAGTGTCAAAGGCTTTACTGAAGTCTAGGTACACAAAATCCACAGCCTTTCTCTCACCCACTAAGTGGGTCACCTTGTCATAGAAGGAGATCAGGTTGGTCAAGCAGGACTTGCCTTTCATAAACCTGTGCTGACTGGGCCTGATCACTTTGATTGTCCTGTATGTGCCTGTGATGGCACTCAGGATGATCTGCTCCATACTTTCCCTGGCACTGAGGTTAGACTGACAGGCCAGTAGTTCTCCAAATCCTCCTTCTGGCCCTTCTTGTAGATGGGTGGCACATTTGCCTACCTCCAGCCAGCTGCACCATAACTGGTCTTACTATTAAAGGTTGAGGCAAAGAAGGCATTTATTTAGTACCTGAGCCTTTCCTTCATCCTCTGTCACTACATTTCCCCCTGCATCCACCAGGTGGTGGAGATTCTCCTTAGCCCTCCTTTTGTTACTGATTTGTATTTATATATTTATAGAAGCATTTTTTGTTCCCTTTTACAGCAGAAGCTAGGCTCCGCTCTAATTGGGCTTTGGCCCTTCTAATTTTCCTCTCTGCATAACTGTTTGGTATCCTTGTAGTCCTCTTGCCTACTCCTTCTTCTAAAGGTTATAAGTTCTTTTATTTCTGCGTTCCAGACGAAGCTCTCCATTCACCCAGGCTGGTCTTCTTCCCTGCCAGCTCATCTTTCAGCACACAGGGACAGCCTGTTCCTGCACTTCTAGATTTTTCTTCTTGAAGAGAAACCAACTTTCTGGACTCCTTTGCCCTTCAGGACTGGCTCCCAAGAGACTCTGCTAACTAGCCTCCTAAACAGATTAAAGTCTGCCCTTTGGAAGGCCAAGGTAGCACTTCTGCTGACCACCCTCCTGACTTCTCCAAGAACAGAAAACCCGATCATTTCATATCTCTATCCCCAAGGTGACTTCCAACTGACATGTTACCCACGAGTTCTTCTCTTTTCACAAACAACAGGTTCAGTGGGACACTTTCCCTAGTTGGCTCAATGACCAGCTGTGTCAGGAAGTTGTCTTCTATATGCTTCAGAAGGCTCCTAGACAGTTTCCTTTCTGCTGTGCTGTATCTCCAGCAGGCATCTTGGTAAGCTGGAGTTTCCCACAAGAACAAGGACTAGTGACTGCAAGACTTCTCCCTGCAGAATATTTTGTCTGACTCTTCATCCTGGTTGGGTGGTCTGTAACAGAGTCCCACCATGTAATTATAATCCTCTAACGAGAACATTGTGAAATACACTATGGAAGATTATCCTTACTTTAAAAATTCTATTTCTGGTAAGAAACTGACAGTGCAAAAATTTTCAGAATTCTTGTTTCTTCACAACATTGATGTATAAGATAATTCTAAATTACAGTGTTATGCAAAGATATGTGTGGATGGGCAACTGAGTGAAAAGGAAAAAAAATAACTTAGTTCAACTTCAGCATTCTGGAAAGCTAGCCCACCACTAGCTTACATGAAAAAGCAGGTATCGAAAAGCCCCTTTTGACTCACTATATGTAATTGGAACCTTGAACTTCTCTTGCAACTGGATCAATATGTGTTGCACAGCTGCAGGTGTCTGTGAGGTTCTTTCTTCTTCCTGGAGTTCTGAGCAGATTTTCTGGATTGTCCTAAATACATTGCAGCTGATTAGTCTTGAGATGACGTGATATTTTTGCCTAGTTAAAGTGCCATATTGTTTCTTAGTTGCATGAATTTGTGTTGCAAGGACGGGATGAGGCAAACTGAGATGGATATGACAGGCACAGAAATGTAGATTGCTTTATCAACGGGCTGGCAGATGCTTTCATGTGAAGAAGTGGTGTTTGTAAATTTTGCCCCTTCTTCAGAATGTTTCCACCTGACAAAACAACATGACCCTCCTGTTATCTGGACCGTCTGTCAACCAGCTGTCTCCTCTTCTGGCCTCTCTTTCTGCTGGAATAATGAAGCAGCTCATTTTGAGACCAGAGGAAAAAAGACCTTAAAAACTCATCAGAATATTGATGATTTTCTAGCCTATGTTATAACATGTTCTTCACTTGTTTGCTTCATATAACTAGTAAAGAAGTGATGTGACAAGCTTTCAGCCTGTGAGACATGACAGATGAGGCATCCTTACATTTAAAAATAAATAAAATAAAGCTGTTTTTCTTATTCTACAGTATCTGGAGGTCTGGCACTCTTGTCAAAGGCAGATGACCACTGATTTGTCATCCTGAAGGTGTAATTATTCATTGAGTGCCACCTGCAAGTATGGCTAAACATTTTAATGACTGTCAGACACATCTAACTCCTGCTAACTACATTTTGAAGCATATGAGGTCACTTGGATGTCAAAGGTGGTTTTCCATGTTTTGAGTTACACTCACGTGTAACTGAAGCTGAAGAGATTCTTAAACAGAAAAGAGGGAATTGAAACATTACATACTGGATTTTCTGGCAATTCAACTTTTTTTGTTTCTGCAAGTAACAAACAGAAACTTCCCTGTCTGGTGTTTCTCAGAATCTAACACGTAAAAAATAAAGTTCTTAATTTTTATTTTTTTTTTTCCCCGCATAACCTGTAAATTGATTGTATTAAAACAGCAAAGTAATTATCACAGGCTACTCTGATAAAAGACTGTGAAAATTGTGGAGGGAAATCTGCGTCAGTGAGAGGCTGATATCAACAGCACATTTGGAGCAATCATATGCAGAATGAGCGAAGTCCAGACACTAAGGTACACAAAACCAATGTTATCCATGGGAAATCACTGGGAAACTGTCCTTAGTCTGAGAGCTGTGTGCTACCTTTGGGTTTTAAAAGTCTGCACCATCGTCGAAAGATGTTCTTCTTGTTGGACAGCTTTAGTTTTGTTCCATAGAACTCTCAACCTTCTAACAGCCAGTGTTAGATGGAAGCTAGCATTATCGGTCTAGGATTAGGAGATGGAAACGGTCTTTCATTGGTTATGGTACTGTTATTGCTCCTCTAAAGGCGCTTTTCAGCACAAGTGAACAAATGCATTAAATACTGCCAGTATTTGGTTCATATTCCTACTGTGAAGAAGCTGCAGTTGTACTTCTGGTCCAACTGGGCTGCTCTGCTAATCTCTCTACATAGATGGAAAGTAAAATCACATTTGAGTATGCTAGGTGATGTTTGCAGAATAGTTATATGTAGATTAATGAAGATGTAGAGTGTAGATGAATTTTGCATGTACCTCCGCTTTGGTTTGTGGGGTCTCTTTGTACATACTCCTGTTCTGTGTGCCCAGGACAGGCAGACCCCTCAATCTGGGCAGAATAATAAGAACCTTATGCTCATGGCTCACCTTTCTATATTATTATTGTTAATCAGTGGCTTAAAATACTGCTAGTCAGTACCTGCACCAGTTTGAAGAGCAGAAATTTGTAGTTCTGTGCTGAGGGCTTTCTCTGTGTCGCTGCTATTGGCCTGGGTCTGTTGTGGTACATAATATATTCCACTTTATAGAGGAGTAAATTTGGCAGCTGTCTGTGGAAGCAGACTGCTGAGGATAGGGAAAGAGCATGGTCTATGCCAGGGCCTGGTGTCAGCTGTGTTTCCTTGATTTGGTTGTTGAAGAACTGGAGCATTGAGCCCAGCTCTCCAGTATTCAGAGAGCTCCTCTGCCAGCAGTTATTTTGTTCTCTCTCTAGGCGATGCCATGGTATAGCTTTAGCAGTACTGATGAGTTTGCCTTCCATTGCTTATAGTGGTGATGACTAACCTTGCAAGGTATGCTTTGCCTATTGTGAAGAAGGTAAATATGACAATTATTTAATTTTACTCTGAAAAAATACTTGTCTTTATTATTAACTTTGTATGGCCTCTGTTGGGGCCACATGCTGCATTTCTGGGAACCTTCAAGTTGAGAAACCTGTCTAATTGCTCTGAGTGGATGCTGGAAAAGTAATTTTGTTACAACAGTGGTTTAATCTGTTTTCCACTAGATATCCACATGCTTTGGTAGAAAAGATGTAGGAGTTAATTAGGGACTCATTCTGGTTGTGCTCTGAAACACCAAGTAACTCTGAGGCACTCTTTGGTGAAGTTTGACTTTTAAATGAGGATAATATTTATTTCACTTACAGTATAAAATGCCAGTTGGAACTGATTCAAATTTATTATTAATATTAATATTGTTCCTGTAACAGAACTCTTGCATTATTGAATATACAGTAGCTGACAGGATTGCACTGGTATAATGATGAAACCTGTGAAAGCAGATGAAACTGTAACATCATTAATCTGTAGAAAAGCTTTAAGCATCCTCTGGATTCCAATACTGTTGTTCCCTACAGCAGCATTCATTAATGAAATTCACCTTAAAATCCACCCTGCCCTTTCTGTTTCTTAATTTTATTTCATGTTCATGCATGTTTGCATGCTGGTCATGATTTGAAACAGCTTTTTTTTGTTTTTTGAGATTTACATGAGCTTTTGTCTTTTGCAGAGCTTACAGAGGTCCTTCTTTTTTTTTTTTGTTTGTTTGTTTTTTATTTCATTTTATTTTAGTTTATTTTAGTTTAGCTTTTTTTTTTTTATTATTATTTTTTAGTCTCCTCCCTCTTTCTCTCTCCAGATCTCTCCCCTTTATTTCTAGTAGTAAAGCCAGTCCTCACGTCATTCCTTTTCCAGTTCCTTTGGACTAGTGGTACCCTCATACTTGGGTCTCATATTCTATTTGCATCCTTAACTTGTGGACATTTCCTTACAGCTGTAAATCACAATTTAAAAGTTTTATCCACCACTGCTCACAGATCACATCGTGTTCAGCAGCATATTATTACTGAATCTATAAATAAGGGAATAAATAATTGGTTTCTGACTTGCAAAGAGTATGCCATGGCATACAAAAATATATCAATTTTTAATTCATTTCTGAAGGTGATCCAGAAGCAAATTATCATGGTGCAAGTAAAATAAAAATACACATATAATACAGTCCTTGATGAATAATTATATTTTAAGAGCACCTTCAGGATTTATGAGTTCATATTTATAATTTGCATCTGTTCCATATTTGTTTTGAATTTAATATGCTATAATTTCATAGTCATGTAAATACATTCAGTGGGTACTACTGCCATCTCCTGGTCAATATCTAAATTAAACACATACCTCAAAAGTCATAGCTGATGTTTAAGTGAGATTTTTGAGGTCTTCATTGCTGAAGCTGAACTTAGAAGCCCCAAACACTTTAGTGTTTAGTATAGGACCCTAGATTTGTGGTCAGATTCACTTTAATTTAACATGAAAGTCTGGTACTGCTTAATATATTTTTTTTTTAATATGGCAAACTTCGGTAGAAATATAAAGGCACATTACCTGTGAATATATGCACTTTTAGACCTGAAACTGGAAATTTTTTTTGATTAATTATCCCTTTCAATTGCAAAAGTGAAGGCCATCTGGTGCCTGGTGGGACCTTTCCCAAGTAAGCTTATCATCTACAATAATTTCACTTATTTTTCATTTTCCCCCAACCAATGGGCCTGTTACCTCTATTTCCTTCTATAAGCATTTGTGCTTGAAAAAATTTTGCAGGGCAATATCTATTTAGTCACTGGGACAGAGCTTCTGGTGTGAGCTATGTGAAGTTCCTTGTTCATCTGTCCATGCTCATTGTGAGTAATAAAACGCTTTTTGGCTTTACTGTGAATTCCACTGCTAAGAATGTCTTTTTAGTAGGTTTACCTCATTTTAAATATAGAATATGAAAACACCTCATAAAATAATTAACTCACAGTTCTTATGCAAATTTCATTTACACATGGCCTGTTTTAAGCTGTGCTCTAAGCTGGTGGATGTGTGAAGGGTCTCAGAACTGTCACTGCTATCAATCTTTAATTTTTTGTTCCTGTGAACTTTAGCAAGTTCATTTTTAACACTTATTGTTGGAGTGGTATTTAACAGTTTTCTTTGCAACACAGCCTAACAAATTTCTGATGTTAAGTGGAGTTTTTTTTGACTCAAGCATGAAATGAGTGGAAAAACTTTGCAATTTTGATTTTTGTACTCTCTCTTTCAAATTCAGCAAAGTCACTGTACTATGTTTTGGTGTTAAGTTTATGCAAAACAATAAATTCTGTCTTATCACTCTGAAATGCCTAAAAGCGACTCCATGCACAGGGAAGAGTGACCAAAGGAAATGCCAACTCTCTTATAATGCTTACTTGCTTTTCTAGGTACTAAAGCAAAGGCTCACAAAGTAACCAAACTTTGTATCTTATACAGAAGCTGAACTGGTCAGACAGCTTCTAACTTCACTATTTTATCTTTTTAAGTTTAACAACATGACTGGAAAAATAGCTGGCACTGTAAATAATAGGGGGAAAAAAGTAAATTCCTCTGAAGAAGTGGGGGGGGGGGGGGAAGGAAAGAGCAAGATGGTAAAAATCTATTAGATTATATTAATTTGAATAAAAGCAGAATTCAGTGCCTTCTTCTGGGCTTTGGTTTCAATATACCAACATTTTTAACACAGATGACAAAGTATATTATTGTTTTAAAACTCATCTAATTTTGGATAGTAGGAGAAACATAAGAGGTTAAAAAATAATTATGTAAATGTAGATGGAAAAGAAACCTTTCTTTTTCACTTGCAAGATTCTGGAGGTTTCGTGGATGTTTTGTTCAAGGTCTCAATTTCTCCCTTCTTTGATGTCAAGCATATGGCAAAATTTCCTACAGAGATTTTTCTTTCTCAGAATAACTTGCTAATAGAAATTGTGTGCAGAATAGCAGGTAGTCAGTCCTACTGCAGTTAATCCTTCAGAGTCAGGATTATCTCACAATAGCTTGAGAGAGAATATTTATCTATCTAGTCAGGCAAAAAAATGAGTGTGTGAGTATTCCCAATCTGACTCTCTGAATAAGCCAGATTTCTCATTTAATAAAGTCATTCAGACTGCTTTGGGTGGACCCAATAAGCTGCTGTCAACAGGACTTTTTGTATTGGTTTCTGACGAAGTGAATCCATTTAGATGTTGAGCTCCTAGTAACAAAGATTATCTTCTCTCAGTGAGATTTTTGAGGTGACAGCTGTGACATTTTAGATACTGCCAAACTTTGGTGTTCACCTGAAATTTGTGGGAAAAGTTCAGTTTTGGGTAGAGTGAATGCAGGGTGTAGTGGTCAGCCATTGACCCGTTACAAATTATTTGCAGCATGCTCCTTCCTTGCTGTAATTAATTGCTTTGAAGTATGGCTGTGTTTATTTCGACAGTCTGCAAGTCTACTGTTTGGAGGGGAGATACTGACAAACCAGTTCCTTGGGTGAAAGAGGAAGAAAAGTTTGTAGCTACATAACTCATCAGACCGTGCATAAATCCTTACTGAAATACAGCATTTGTTTGTTTATTAAAGCTCACAAAGCATGGTCCTGAAACTACTCCTTAAATAAGAAGTAGGGATGGATAGATAGTCTTCAAAAATAACATGGGAAGACTGATATAAGGACAAAAGTGGAGTGTGAAGCTTTGAAGTCAACAGGTACAGATGAGGTGTGGTGATATGCAGTCATACTACCTGAAGTGGTTGGGAAGATGCAAGGAACACCACTTGGGCTGCCCCAGTGCACACTCTTGTATAAAGAGGTCCTGTCTGGAAAACAGTCCTTTGCCTGTGGTTGCATTTGTTGGAGATAATTGACATAAAACTTCATGTAAGATTTTAATGAGAACATTTTAAGATGAGAATGGTGAGTAATAAGTGGAGTCCAGAGAATAAGTTAGGACTTTATGGTGTTTTGACCTTAACTTCACTGAACAGCTATGGCTGAGATCAGTGAAGACAGGAAAGGATTTGAGAAATAATTGAAGGGAGGTTATATAATAGGATTTTTCCACAAACACGGAGCTGTATTTCCCCAAATAAGCTAAAACGCACCAGCACATTGCTGAATAGATGCATAATGGCTTTTATTATGAAAGTATTGTTGTAAACAGCTAAATTAAAAATAGGAAGGATGAGTATTGTCTCATTTAATTAGAGTTCAGACTTTCTGAACCAGTACTAACCTATCTCACCTTAGTCATGTGAGTTTGTGTCTGGATGGAACATCTTTCCCATGGAGCTGATATTCTTATCCTTTAAAGACACAGAAAATTCATTGCTTTTTTGTGAGGATGAAGATAGCAGCACCAAGGCCAAAAGGGAAGGGGTGGGGGGAGGAAAAAAAAAAAGATAAATTCTTAAGAAATTAAGACTTTAGTCTAAGTTCTGTAGTCTCATTTAGTTTCTAATCATACTTCGCTCCCATCAACTTCTTTTGTAGTGTTGTTGTTCTGCCAAACACAGTATTTGTTTGGTTAGTTTTTTCCACAAGGGTTGATTGTATTTCTTTGCTTGTGAAGTAGTTCATTCTTGCACGTAATGGGCTTCATAAAGCTCTCTACACCCTTGCCATTCACGTGTGTTTAGACAAGGGTGTCTGCCAGACTGTCCTCATGTAGGTCTTGCATGAAGTGCAGGAGTTGCCATCTGAGAAGAGGCACTATGGCCAGTACACCTACAACGGAGCATCCTGCCCAGGCCAGCACATACAGAACAGAATGCAGAAATAAATAATTTGGCTGCAACAAAATTAGCTTCAGGAACAGTATATATCTGTATCAATGTGAAGCTATGCTGGAGCCAAGTGGCCTCTGTTTTGGACCCTGATATAGTATTGCTATGCCACGCTGTTACTGTCCCATGTAACTGTACTAGCCTGCTTCAAGTTGTGGTCTCTGCACCATAGTTCTTTAGATCTTATCAGTGCACCCCCAAATCCCCTCCTTGCTTTACAGTGTTGATAAAATGAATTACTGACACTAGTTGAGTGATTATATATAGTGGAAAGGAGCACTTCTAGTTAGTGTAACTATGCTGCAGAAGTTGAAAGTATCTTTACTTGTGTGCATAACTTTAAAATGTAATGTTGTAAAGCTCTTTTAAATTTCCTTTAGATAAAAGTTCTAAGTACATGCATCTAAACATGAGTTCTTCGCTCTACTGGATATCTTAAAGAATGTTTTCTGAGACAAAAACCACTTTTCTTCAAAGAACTGCTATTGCACTAAAATGTTCAGCATGTGAAAGAATAATTTAATTAAATACACAGCTAAGTCTTCTGTTGCACAAACCCCCCAAACAATCTGTAGTTGAGGAGCTAATTGTATTTACATTCTACAAACAGATCAGATCTCTAAGAAACGACAAGATTAAAAAGCTTAGAGGTAAGTGGCTAGATTTTTATTTCATTCCACCACAGGGCAACCCTATAAACTTACAGGACTTTCATGTATTTATGACAACTATGACTTTAATCCATGTTTTTTAATGCTTTTTTCAGTAACACTTGAAGACATCTTGTATGATTGGAGTCTTGCATTTTTACGCCCTGTGGTGGTATGCATAATTGACTAATGATGTCTGTAATTTGCCTGTGTGATTAATTCATTTGAAGCTATAAATATTCTATATTAAATTATGCAGAAAGTCAGCAAGTTTCTGACTGATTTATTGAAATAAAAAAAATCATCCGTTTCTCTTTTTTGCACACTAAACAAACCACAAATTGAAAGAAATCAAGTGACATTTTAATGACAAAATTATAGCAATTGTAAATAATATATTGTATATTGTAAATATTGTATATTGTAAATAATATAGGTACACGGTTTTTTCTGAAATATGAATGGAAGAAGGAAGCTTTTATTGCTGATTTTTAAAAACTTATTGTGTCAATATTTTTACAAAATTATCCCATTAGCTTCTGTTGAAGTCCATTGCAAACCCAAGAGAAAAAGTCTTGTGGAATTTGTTTTGGATGTTTTCATGAGTTCTGTATGAAACAAGCAAGATACTTTTTCTTTTACACTTAGATAAAATTAAATATTATCTTTCTTTCTCAGAATGAAAAAAAATCTGAAAAATATTTTTTTTGATATGAAGTGGACAGATGCATTTTATTTTTTTCTGGTTTGATTTGAGCTTATTGAAAAACTTATTACCGTGTGGAGGCTAAAGTTTAGTTGGATGATTTTATTTTTGGTATGTTTGGCAATTATAGGACACTTTGATGTCTAATCTAGCAAAACCTAAGAATATTCCAGACAAATTGAGGGGGGCACTTGGAAGCAGAAAAAGGAAATCATAGTTGATACATTTTTCTTTATTATTTAAACAAATAAACAGTTGAAAGACAAATCCTGTTACGGTAGCTTTGAAGAGACGTAGACATTAATGGACTACCATCAGGAAGAAAATGGTGGCCTGATTAAATCTAAAGGAATATTTTTCTGTTCTTCCTCTGTGTGTGCTCAGTCATGCAGTGTACCATCCTTGAGGTGCTTTAAGACAGGGTCATTAACGACTAGGCTGACTTTCCTCCAGGAAGCTGAAGACTGCTACAAGTCAAAGAGAGATATTCTTTAGTAATTTGTATCATGAGCATAATTTTTGTGCACAGGTACATTCAGACCACAGTCAGGACTCAAGATAGCACTTTCATGTGTTTTGTTTCCTCTTAAATAACTTTCTGAAGATCTCTATATAGTCATAGGAGCGAGTTTTCAATAGGAATGAGATTTCACACTCCATAATATGGTCTTACCTTGTGTTATCTAGAAACATATTTTAATATTTGGTGTCTGTTGGTTTGAATCTCCTGAAGGATAAAAAGGTGTGAAAGCAGTACTGAAGTTGAGAATACAGATGTTTAGAGTGGCAGTTCCCAGGTACTGTGTATGTCTGTGTGATGAGAAAATGTTGCTTTGCCCATGGTCTTGGAAATGTTGCAGTGACCAAACCATAACAATAGTGGTGCTGACTGTCAATAGGCTGTACAGCTGGAGGACTGAGGAACAGTCTTCTGATGAGGTTGACAATGAAATCAGGAAAAAGCAAATAAAGTATTTCTAATATTGGAAATACAAAGAAGGAACAATATAGGTTTGAAGTTCCTCTTCTGTCTGCTTGTAGTTTCCAGGTTTCAAACAACCCGAAAAGTGGTGTCAAAGACATCTTTGGACTGAAATCATTCTGAGGAGGAGACAGTAAGAAGGAGAGGAAATGAGGAGATGAGTGTTGCTAGAATTGCTACAGAGCTATGTGGGAATTGCCTGTATTGTGGCTGGTGGGAGATTTGTGTTCATATACTTGAAGTGCTCTATTTGAACATGCAATTTATAGAAGGATTATCTAATCTTAAAAAATACAAACTGGAAAAATTATACTCTGAACTATTTCAAAGCTCATGATGTTCGCCATAAAGCTTTCAGTTTAAGCGCATGTCCTACCTAACATGTTAAATGAATAGCACTATTAGGAGCTGCAACACTATGACATTAGAAGAATTACAGTGCTAATTGGCACTGCTTTTACGGACCTTAATATTGCTACTTTAAGTTCTCATTGTTCGCTTAACAGTTACATTACATATCTCCTGATGAATAGCTTTTTCTACAGAATTGTCAGATTCAGCTTTGACAATTCATTTAATTTAATGGGTGTGTAATTCAGATAGGTTAACTGCAAAATGAAAGGGTCATCCTGAGAGTGTCTGCAACAGAAAACAAAGTAATTCCTCGTATCTTTGACAAAATGAATCAGAAGATTGTTCATATTTATGGATGCTTAATCAGGTAAGACTTATGCGAACTGTAGGATCCAGATCATATATATTGTCCATTAAATACAGGATTAACTTAAGACAAAAGTTTGACTGCACAGTAAATTAAGAAAGTAAATTGAAAGTAAACTAAAATATGTAGTCTAAAAAAGAATGCATTTCCAAAAAACTTGAAATCCTAGTTTAAATCTTGTCTTAATAGACCAGACACTTGATTAACTAGTGTGTAATTCATATTGTATGCCTAATACTGTATCACCCAATAAACGATCATGAAACTAAATCTGTAAATTAATCTGTTGTATATTGAATGACAATACTATAGAGTGTGATCCCCTCATAAACTAAAGCAATAAAAATACTCTGAATGTCAAATCAACTCACAGAAAATCTAATTTTTTTTTTTTTTTAAATGACAGAGTAGCAATTTGTAAACTAACTACAGTAACCTCTCCTTCCTAAAATGTAAGTTTTAGCAGATGATTAATATAAAATATGGATAGGATATAACAGTGTATTGGGAAATGACTGGGAAGAGATTGCTACTGTGAGGGCTGTACCTGTCATTGAAAAAGCTGACAACATGATAATGGATCAACCCGCCAGAGGTGCTCCTTTTTGCTTGCAGGGGAAAGCATCCTGTCTTGCCACATTTATGGTCCTTCTGATTGCAGAAATGGGTTCAACCCCTTTGATGTTGTCAGAACAACAGGTTTGGTTTATTGTTCCCTTTTAGTCTGTAGTGGTGGAGCACAGGGCTGCCACAGGTATTCCCAGACAGCCCTGATTACAAGGTCATTTGCAGGCCTTATTATGTTTCTTCCTATCTTTTCACTCTCCTTTTTATCACCTTTGTATTTCCCTGTTTTTGATACAGTTTTCTCCTGTTATAGGTAACCTATCCATAATTACTTTCCCCTGTTGGTTCCAGTTTCATAAATCCATGCCCAAATTTGACATTTCTGACGTAATTACCTAGGTAATCTTGGCCTTATGGTATCACTGAAATGGTGACCTAGGTACTGCTGGCCATACAGGACAGGCTCCTAATGCTCTCTGATGATCTTCTCTTTGATTCTGCAGTTTGACTGTTTCTCATAAAAGAACCCCATAACCACCTGCAAAGGCCAGCAATGCTCCTGTTGCTGTCTGTAACTTCTGTCAACTTCTCATGTTCTGAGTCATCAACATCCACGCATTTTCTTATACCACGGACAGCAATTTCTCACACCCTGTCTGTTAGGCAGGGTCTCATCAGCAGCCTAATCATCTGCATGCAGCCCTAACATGATGTCTTGGTCAGTGTGACAAGACCTACTACACAATATGTTTGCTTTGATAGCATCATGAAGGATCAGCTTACTATAGTTTTTATTTCTTCTGAGTTCACCTTGATTTTTGGAAATACCTAGTAGGTGAGGATATGATTTATTATATGTCAAGTGTGTACATATGTGTTAGAATATGCTAGAAAAAGTTTGGGAGGCCGTAGTGTTTACTTTGCATATGTGTGCAATGGGACCAAATCCAGCAGCTGCAGCCAACGTGCTCTCCAGCAGCAATGCCTGTATTTTGCAGCCTTTTTCTGTGCCCTCCTCTCCACTTCTAGCTTCCTGGGTGCAATTCAGACTGGCTGCGTGCAATAAAGAAGTTCACCAAAGGGGAAAAGAGAACCAAGTATCCAAAGGACAAGTTCTTCTTGGGCAAGAAGACAGAAAAGTCCAAAACGTCAGTAGTCCAGATCACAGATTTTATTCTTGAAAGGCAACAAGTTCCATAGCAGTGGAATGTCACTAGACTTTTAGGCAGCACATTTTTGTTTCATCTTCAGTGCTAGGAGATACAATGCTACTTTTATGCTAGATTCTAATTTTCAGAGTTGTCTTTGACTTTGGGAACTACTAGATATAATCTGCCAAAATCTAGAATCAGAAATTCTTGAAAAATTCTCTGTGGGAAATGAATGCCACAGCAGAGGTTTTTTTTCAGTGCAAGAGCTGCAGTGGACTGGACCATACTGACCTGTGGTCATCTTGGAGCAAAACCGTGTAGTGATGCCATACCATTTCATAAAATATCCCTACCACTGCTGTCTTCCTGACTGGGTTGTTATTCCTATTTGCTATTTATTTTAATATTGCATGTTGCTACATTTAGAGGGATCTTTTGAGTCCAATTTTATGGCACTAAACACTCATTGACTCCAAAGGAGAAATGAATCTTCAGCTAATAAAGAAATATTTATAAGAGGAAATCTTTTGTATGTGAAGATTTTGAATTTAAATGCAGTGAATGATTGTTAATAATTTCCAAATAAAACTGCAGGAGTTAATTATGAAGTAATTATAAGACCAGGCTCATGTATTTTGCCTCTCAGAAGCAATGAACTAAATGACAAAGTGATGTTTTTGGTGTCTTTTAAATGTGTGCATGCATAGGAATAGATAATAGATTTTTAGGTTACAGGAGATTTTTTGGGAACATTTGAGTCGGATGGAATTTAAACTTTAGTTGATGATCAGCAATTTCTACACTGTCTTCAAGAGACCTCATATGAGGCCTGAAAAGGAGCATTGTTTCTGAGAAGTGCTCTCAGTTCAGAGTTCAGTAGGATTACAAAAACAGGTCATCACTAAAACTTATCATACATTAATACGAACAGTTTTTGGTAATAATTTATTTTCAGAGGTACCAAAATGTTCAGTGAGTTCTTCTTGTTTCTGTTAACTTCTTCATTTCAGAAGGGAAAACTTGGAAAAGGTTTTATTTTTTGAAGGATGATGTGATTAGGCTTTATATATATGTGTATTCATATGTGTACATATAAATTCAACTTTAATAGTATGTCTGGAAATATTAATAGCAAAAATTAACAGGAAAATGTGCAAGAATTTGTCAATGTGTGTTCAAAGCACATAAGAGAAAATTTCCTAACATTAAACAAATTAGAAAATGCTACTTCATTTTTGTAAAGTGTAGGGAAGTTTTCTCAGGTTCATGCAGAGTAGGTATAGTATTGTAATTTTTGCTATTACCCTCTTATGCATTTGTGTTACAATAATTTTACTGAATAGTTTTTTAAAAAGTTGGTATATCAGCACAATTTTTAAATCATATTTTCTGGGTTATTTTTCGTTTAAAAACAACCAACCGCAACAAAACCCACCAACAACAAGACAAAAAAAATACCGTGGATAACTATTAGTTGTTAGAATTACTGTGAATAAAGATAGTGAAAAGAAGGTTCTTCCATCCTCTGGAGCAATTTCCGTCTGTGCTAGAACACAAAAGTTCAGAGAGACCTATTCTTTTTAAGGATGCTGTCTGTGTTTCTGTCAAAAAGCACATCCTCCTCGATGACAGCTTACTGGTTAGAACCTCTGTGTGAAACAAATATACTGAAACCTGAATCCAAACGTTGTAAGGACTTCCCTGCATAGTCTGATAAAATAGAAAAAAGCACGTTAATCATGATAGTCATTTATGCTTTGTCTTTGTTTAAAGCTTTTGTAAAAAAAAACTCTGTAAACTGAGTATAAAAAGATGAGTGAATTCTTCATTCTGTGGTGGAATCCATGAAGGCTAATTCTACTTCTTTTAAGGAAAAATACAAATAAGACATGTTTGAGAAATTTGAGCTAAGCTCTTATTTTGTTGATATGGCAGTGTGTAGTACTATATATATACAAATATTACTATTTTCTCCAGGGTTGAATAAATTTTTGTAGTGGTGCATATTGGAGGAGAGAGACCTATTTGTTTAATCTGAAAAAAGGTACCAAAAGTTATGAAGAAGAGAAAAAGGTAGCAGTTTAAGAAAGTTACCTTAATGTCTTGTATATTAAAGTCAGAGAACTGAGAAGTAATCCAGACTAAATGTGGGAAAACATGGAAATATAAACATGTAACTTTCTCCTTTAGTAATGCTGTATGGTAATTGTACAGCTTTATGTCTCTGATCTTAGATTAGACTGATTTAAGAAAAATACAACCCACTTTTAAAAATACATCTCTCATGATCTGTCTTTTTACTACATATATTTTCCTACTTAAATGGCCTTCAGGCATTGCAGAACTGCAAATAATTAATAACTGGCATTACTAAAACATGAGGCGCAGAAAAGTCTGTCATACTGTTAATTTTGTGCCAACTATAATTACAATATTTTAAAGCTGATTGTAATTACTTGAACATACGTCGAGAAACAGGTAATAAAACTGGTTTTTAGACATGGTATAATGTGTTTCTGGATGGACTGTACTCCTTCCACGGGATACCAAAAATGTAAAAAGTGAGAATAAGAGAAAGAAAAGGGATACAAAAAAACTTCTCTAGTTTGGAGATAGATGAACCATTGAAAAGAAGGAAAACAGAATTGGAGAATACTTTGTCAGTTAAAACAAAACAAACTCCAGATCAATTTTAGTTATGGTAGTTCTTGTTGTAGAGATTGGGTATGTTGAGCTATTGGGTATTTTTCATAATGTTTTGTAAGAAAAGTTAAGTAAGAAAGCAGATTTTCTTCTGTTTTGAATATACTTCAATAGGAAAAGGAATCTTCTCTTGGCTATGTTGATGAATTGTGTTACAGTTAAAGTTCAGATGGACCCTTCGTACTTGACTCTTGCTCTAGCTTTTGTGCAGTTTGTGTGCTAAGCCTATAACTGTCCCAGTGAATATTCTCTAAAGACTTGTTACAGTCTTCTGTGCTCTACAAACACCTGTCTGCTGCCATAAGTCAGTAATAATTACCCAGGATTGTTACTGCAGGGCTATGATTGTAGGGGCTTGTGGTTGGTTGTTCTTTACAAACATTCAACATGTAGGACAGAAACAGATCTTCTGCCTCAATATAGCTTTTATGTTTTCTCTTATTTGTTTTGAAAGAAATAAGATGGTTCTTCAATATTAGCTAAAATACAAAGAGAGGTAAATGATACATGTGGTGATGTATGTTTCTTCCCAAACTCTGAAATTTTCTGGTGGCACTCATCTGAACTCTGGGATAGAAATTATCTTTATTTTTTGCCTCTTGTAGAAGAAATATACAGTCAAGGTAGTGACTGTTGCAGCCTGTGATGCTCTTCAGTTCCTTGCTTTGAATCTGTATTGCCTTCTGTATCCAGCCAGTGCCTGGACCCTGAAATATGGTAGCTGAAATTCTGGTCAAGGCAATGTTTTTCATTGTAGAGTTAGCAAATCGCCACCTACTCAATCTGTAGTGCTCAAACAAGTGATAAGTAGTCACTTACCTCTCTACCTCTCTACCACAAAATCAGTGTTACTCACTAAGAAAAACCAATTAGTTTTTAGACACATTTTTCTACAAGACTCTAGTCAGCTGATCGGAGCCAGCGCAGCGAGAGCCAGAGCCGGCGAGGTTCAGTCGACTACGAGGTTTAGCTGAGATTAGAAAGCCCAGAGTGAAACGTACAGGGACAGCGTGACTCCCGGCGGTCCTGATCCTCCCGAAGCCCCGGTAGCCATTGCGAGAGAGCGGCTGACGTGGCGGGGGGCGTTCCCACGGTGACGGCGACCACACCTCCTCCCCTTGCCTTGAAAAAACCTTTGGGTGGGCAGCCCACCAGGTGCAGAGAGGAGCAACTAGCTAGCGCAGCGGGTGTGGCAGCTAGCGCAGCGGGGTGCAGAGAGCACTTGTTGTTTGTCATTCCCACTGACTTATTGCCAGCGTCCCAGACTGCTGATGACCATGGTCGCCTCCAGAAGGAGACCATGTCTCAAAAAGACTGTGGCAACGCAGACTGAGGTTCTGTCCCAAACGGTGGCTGTTCAGGTCTCCGGCTGCAAGGAGTGCCAGAGCCTGCTGCTGCCGGAGGAGGGAGACCAGCACTCTACTTGTGTGAGGTGTGACCAGGTGCAAGATCTGCTCGACATGGTTGTGAAGCTTAAGGAGGAGGTTGAGACGCTGAGGTCCATCAGGGAGTGCGAAAGGGAGATCGACTGGTGGAGTAACACCCTTACGTGCCGGTCCGAAAGGCCCCAGGGAGGTACCCCCGAAAAGGAGATGGACCTCCTGCCCTCCCGGACAGAGGCAGAGGTCCTGAGACAGCCCCACCCTTGTCGCTGTCGGGCAGAGGTAAATGACCTAAAAGAAGATGAGGGTTGGAAGCTTATTCCAGTTCGGCATCACAGGCAGCCCCCCTCCCTGCCTGATTTGCCTCCCCAGGTGCCCCTCCGTAATAGGTTTGAGGCCCTGGATCTTGAAGAAGAGGTAGGTGAGGAGGTGGTGCCAAGCCTGCCTACAAGATCACATAGGAAGAGGCGGTTGACTACACAACTGAAGACTACCTCTGATAAGAAAGATAGAAGGGTAATTGTAATAGGAAATTCCGTTCTGAAAGGAACAGAGGGCCCAATATGCAGGGTTGACCCTCATCTTAGGGAAGTCTGTAGTCTACCTGGAGCCCGGATCAAGGATATTGCTAGAGAGCTCCCCAGACTGGTGCACCCGACAGACTACTGCCCGCTGCTGGTCTTCCAGACAGATGGGGAGGAAGCTGCTTCCTGTAGTCTGAGGGGAATGAAGAATGACTTCAAGGTCTTGGGAAGGATGGTGAAAGATTCAGGGGCTCAAGTGATCTTCTCTTCACTCCTTCCCTCTTCAAGTGACGATGTGGGGTGGAATAGGAAAATTCCATCTCTAAATGGTTGGCTCCAAGACTGGTGCTACAGGCAGGGCTTTGGTTTTTTTGATACTGGCTGGTTTTATAAGACTCCAGTCTGGACAGTGTTATGGAGGAAAGGCTTATCTTGCAGAGGCAAAAGAATGCTGGGGCAGGAATTAGCTGGGCTCATTTGGAGAGCTTTAAACTAGGCTCGAAGGGGGATGGGGTTGTAGTTGGGCTTGCCCCAGTGGGGCAGCATTCTAAAACAGATGAGGACCGGGTGGCCTCCTGTGCCCCTAGGGAGAAATTGGCGTGCCCTGCTCGCTCCCTGAAATGCCTGTACACCAATGCGTGCAGCATGGCGAATAAGTAGGAGGAGTTAGAATCCTATGTTTGATCGGGAGATTATGATCTGGTGGCAATTACAGAAACGTGGTGGGACAGTTCACATGACTGGAATGTGGTCATGGATGGCTACGCCCTTTTTAGGAAAGACAGGCCAGCCAGACGTGGTGGTGGAGTTGCTCTCTATGTGAGAGAGCAACTGCAATGTACTAAATTCTGCCCAGGAGCGGATGAGGAATGAGTTGAGAGTGTATGGGTCAGGATCAAGGGACAGGCTGGCAGAGGTCATACTGTTGTAGGTGTCTATTAAAGGCCACCAGATCAGACTGAGGAAGTTGATGAGGCCTTCTATGGGCAGCTGAGAGTGGCCTCACAGTCACAGGCCCTGGTTGTTGTGGGTGATTTTAACTTCCCTGATGTTTGCTGGAAGGACCATTCAGCCAGCCAGCCACAGTCCAGGAGGTTCCTCCAGTGCATTGATGATAACTTCCTCATGCAGATGGTGGAGGAGCCGACCAGGAGAGGTGCGCTGCTGGATCTCATCCTCACTAACAAAGAGGGTCTGGTTGAAGCAGTAAAGGTCGAGGGCTGCCTGGGTTGCAGTGACCACAAGATGGTGGAGTTCAGCATCTCGTGTGGCAGGAACAGAATAGCAAGTAGAATTGCAACCCTGGACTTTGGTAGGGCTAATTTTGGCCTTTTCAAGCAATTGCTGGGGGAAATCCCATGGGCAAGACTGCTTGAAGGAAAAGGGGCCCAAGAGAGCTGGATTGCATTCAGAGATTGCTTCTTCCATGCTCAGGATCAGAGCATCCCCACACGTAGGAAGTCGAGGAAGGGAGCCAGAAGGCCTGCGTGGTTGAATAGGGATCTGTTGGGTATGCTCAAGCAGAAGAGGCGAGTTTACAGGTCATGGAAACAGGGACTGGCCACTTGGGAGGAATATAAGGCTGCTGTTAGAGGATGCAGGAAGGCAGCTAGGGTAGCCAAGGCCTCCTTAGAATTACAGCTGGCGAGAGGGGTCAAGGACAGCAAGAAGAACTTTTTCAAATGCATAGCAGATAAAACTAATACCAGAGGCAATGTAGGCCCACTGATGAATGAGGTGGGTGCCCTGGTGGCAGAAGACACAGAGAAGGCAGAATTGCTGAATGCCTTCTTTGTCTCTGTCTACTCCGCTGGAGGCTGTCCTGGGGAACCCTGTACACCTGAGACCCCAGATGAAGCCAGGTTAATGGAGGAGTTTGCTTTAGTCGATGAGGACTGGGTTAGGGAACAATTAAATAGTCTGGACATCCATAAATCCATGGGTCCAGATGGGATGCATCCGCGGGTGCTGAGGGAGCTGGCTGAAGTCATTGCTAGACCGCTATCCATCATTTTTGCCAAGTCTTGGGAAACGGGAGAGGTGCCCAAGGATTGGAGGAAAGCAAATGTCACTCTGGTCTTCAAAAAGGGCAAGAAGGAGGACCCGGGTCATTATAGACCGGTCAGCCTCACCTCTGTCCCTGGGAAAGTAATGAAACAGCTTATCCTTGGTGTCATCTCAAGGCACATCAGGGATAAGAGGGTCATTAGGGGCAGTCAGCATGGCTTTACCAAGGGTAAGTCATGCTTCACCAACCTCATAGCCTTTAATGAGAATGTAACAAGGTGGATGGATGATGGCAGAGCGGTGGATGTGGTCTACCTTGATTTCAGTAAAGGCTTTGACACAGTCCCTCACAGCATCCTCACAGCTAAATTGAGGAGGTGTGGTCTAGACAATAGAGTAGTGAGGTGGGTTGCAAACTGGCTTAAAGAGAGAAGCCAGAGAGTGGTGGTCAATGGTGCGGAGTCCAGTTGGAGGCCAGTATCTAGTGGAGTGCCTCAGAGGTCAGTACTGGGTCCAATATTATTCAATATATTCATTAATGATTTAGACGAGGGAATTGAGTGTACTATCAGCAAGTTTGCTGATGACACTAAGCTGGGAGGAGTGGCTGACACGCCAGAAGGCTGTGCTGCCATCCAGCGGGACCTGGACAGGCTGGAGAGTTGGGCGGGGGATAACCTGATGGAATTTAACAAGGGAAAGTGTAGAGTCCTGCATCTGGGCAGGAACAATCCCAAGTTCCAGTATAGGTTGGGGCATGACCTATTAGAGAGCAGTGTAGGGGAAAGGGACCTGGCGGTCCTGGTGGACAACGGGATGACCATGAGCCAGCACTGTGCCCTTGTGGCCAGGAAGGCTAATGGCATCCTTGGGTGTATTACAAGGGGGGTGGTCAGTAGATCGAGAGAGGTCCTCCTTCCCCTCTACTCCGCCCTGGTGAGACCCCATCTGGAATATTGTGTCCAGTTCTGGGCCCCTCAGTTCAAGAAGGACAGGGAACTGCTGGAGAGGGTCCAGCGTAGGGCAACAAAGATGATTAAGGGAGTGGAGCATCTCCCTTATGAAGAAAGTCTGAGGGAGCTGGGGCTCTTTAGTTTGGAGAAGAGGAGACTGAGGGGTGACCTTATTAATGTTTATAAATATATAAAGGGCGAGTGCCATGAGGATGGAGTCAGGCTCTTCTCAGTGGCAAACAATGATAGGACAAGGGGCAATGGGATCAAGCTGGAACACAAGAGGTTCCACTTAAATTTGAGAAAGAACTTCTTCTCAGTGAGGGTAACAGAGCACTGGAACAGGCTACCCAGGGAGGTTGTGGAGTCTCCTTCCCTGGAGACATTCAAAGCCCGCCTGGACACATTCCTGTGCGACCTCACCTAGGCGTTCCTGCTCCAGCAGGGGGATTGGACTAGATGATCTTTTGAGGTCCCTTCCAATCCCAAACATACTGTGATACTGTGAAACCTATTCAGTCATTTTGTTTATCTTCTCTTCTTTCCTATAGATGGAAAGATTTATTTATTTATTTATTTTTACTAAATTAGCTAGAAATAATATCTTTCTTTAAAAATAAATAGTTATTTCTTAAAACAAGAAAGTAAATGTCTTTTTCTTTTAGTGTATACTCATAGTCAGCTCTTTACATTTCAACATGGTTTGTCAATATATCCCTGCCATGCTTGTCACAGCCTCTTTAAAGCTGTTAGAGTGAGTCAGAGAGTGATTTTTCTACCACAGGAGCCTGGCAGTGATTACAAGCCTAGTGATACTTCTGCTGTGCAGGAAATTGTTATTGATAGTGGTAAAGATAAGCCTGATGAGGGAAAAGATGTTGGGCTGAGCAATTGTAGGGGGAGATGAGGGAGTTTTGTTATGACTGAGTGGACCCTGGTCATGTCCAGTAAAAAAGAATACCTTTTTGTAGGTACTGGAATCCAACAGTCTTAATCCTATCTTAGTTTTTCCCCTACTGTTTTTGATTAATTTTCTGAACAGTCTATTAATTCTATTATAGTGTGTTAATAAGATGATATTGAAAGAGAAACATCAAACTTGTTATGCAGGGACAGGGAGTTTCCCAAAGGCTATGAATGAGAGTCTTAATGCAACAGGACGGTAAATAGTTAAGATTAAAAATTGCTAATTTTTTTTTTCCACATGTGTATAGTCTACTGTTGATTTTCTTTTGTACTGGATGTAGCATAATGCTCATTTTTAATTTTCCTTTCAATTACGAAAACTTCTTGGTTTCTCCTGTCTGGTTATCTGTAGTGCAACCAGCTTCTCAAGTGCCAGTTTCTCACTGATCTGTGTTTGCAGCAAAGTAGGCTCTAAAATTTCTGTAGATTGGATCTGTTACGCACATGGGAATATGGGTATGTCTAGTAGGAAATCAAAGCCAATAATCATTGTGAGGCTCAAGTGTGTTGCTCTAAAGTATGTGCTTGAAAGTAGCCATTGGTGTGCTCTTAAGTGTCAGAAATAGCATTTACTCAGTTCATATTGGTTTGCAAAATTAGCGCCAAGTGCTGTAGGAACTCAAAGTCTTGGTGAGACATTAGTGTTTTTCACTCCTGTGTAGTATAAAAGCCTTGATCACGCTGCACATAAAAGCACCAGATTCAGTCCCATGGTTTTCCTTTGATTTTGTGCCAGCCCTCCCTGAACTATTTGGAATGAATTAAGTAAAATATGGAGGGAAGTTAACTGGGTATTATTTATTTTTATTTAGCTGGGATATCTGTAGCTTTTAAGGTCAGGTCTTGAAGATAACTAAAATGTGGAAAAAAAATTTAGTGGGTGTTGTTGTTGTTTGTTTGTTTTGTTTTGTCTTTTTAAGTTTGCCAACATGGAGTTTTCCATTAGCATACAGATACCAAGGATGTGTCTTCATTAGCAAACTAAACAGGGTTAAAGTATAATCTGAACACTGGCATGTGATTTGTTCATTTTGTTAAATTATTAGGACGATCCATGGCATGATTTTAGCCCAGACCTTGTTATGCTTTTCCAGAGACTGCCTGAGCTTGTGTTGGGGGATAACAGAGCCTGGGGCTGCTCCGAGGGGCAGTGTGGCTGATGATCTCATGCCTGAGGGCTGAGAGGAGAGAATCAGGCACCTTAGCACAGTGAATGTGAGTGGTGCAGCATGGTGCTGGAGAGCAGATCCAAGCCTCCTGTATATATTAGCATGGATGTAACCCAAATGCATTTAGTTTTGGTCCTTTAGTGAAGTGTTGCCCTTTGGGATGTTTTGCAGTAACCCTGAGTGTGTGTAGAGCTTCAGCTGAAGTCATGGAAGAAGTCAGAAGCATCTTACCTTTTTTAGGTTTTCAAAATAATTTTTCCTGCAGACCAATAATCCTTTTAGTACTGACAGTAGATAAAGCTCACAGTGTTTGGACACACAATAAATGTGGCATATGTGAACTCGTTTGTGATTTCTCTCTGTGGGGACATTTTTGTGTAGAGGGCCATGTCCCCAAACTCTATGGGGAGCTGACCTTTATGCTTTTAACAAATTTTTTTTTGTATCTATTTGTTCCTCCATAGCTAGCAAAATTTCAACTGGTACTGAAAGCAAAGGACATTTAGAGTGAGAAGAGCTAAAAAAGAGGGAAAAAAATAAAAGATACGCTAATGGTAATCTCTTTGACCATCTACTTACCTACAGACTATTTGAATATCTATTGATCTGTGTCACTAGCATCACATTAGGAGGTCAAATCCTGATGGAAGGTTAGCTGCTCTGTTATAGCACCCCGGTTCCAACAGGTTATTAGTCTCCAATTCTATTGATCCTAAAAGTGCTCCTTAGAGTTTGTCAGGCTAAATTTAGTAAATCTAGTATTGCCAAAGTATCTGAAGTTTTCACTCTGAAAATTCTTCCTTTTTTGTTTAAAAGAAAACAAGAAACCTCAAGCAGAAGCATAGCTGAGGAACAGCAATGTTGGGGTGCATCATGTCACATCTGCTGTGCCATAGGCTTCTCCCATCTCATGTCACCTGCAGCTATCTGTGGTGGCTCAGGTGTGACCTATCACCCCATAAATGGCGGAAGCAAGAATAAATGGTGACCTTTAATGCAACCTGTGCTCCTGTCACTTTGGTCCTGGCTTTTGACTTAAACCATTTCAGTTCACCAAACAGGCAGAAAGCTAATCTAAAGTTTGTGTATTCACTCTTTGGCTTAGGAAGTTGAAAGAGCTCATCGCAGTGCATGACAAGCACCAGGAAGGGACAGAAAGACAGGATGGCAGTAGTGGCTGTGAACCTGCCTGTGGCTGCCAAGGAATCACAGCGTGGAAAGAGGCAGTAATGCTACCTTCTCCCTGTCTATTAGCAAATCTGGGTCTTCACACTGTGTGTTAGAGTTTTTTTAAGTTATTTGTGGTATATTTCTAAGTCCCATCTCCGACGTATAAATACTGGAAAAATCTCTCCCCTTTAACTTATCTGCATAAAAATGAGAATTTCAGTGACATGATTCCTGACCTTGCAGGGCATTTGGAAGTCAGTTTCAAACTTGATAGGCAAGAGCAATATGTATTTAGTTGATATATAGGTATATATGTACTTATTAGACTGTGCTCTCTTGAAAGCATAATCTGTGCGCAAGAGACTGAGATGTCTTTAAATAAGATTCCTCTGCATCCCTCAGACAGTAAATGATATAAACTGTGTGAATGATGTGAAACAAATAAAGTACTACTTAAGATTGCATCCATTGGAGATAATAGATAAATCTTTGCTCTCAGCCCTGTGACATTGTTCCAGTTCTATAGTAAACATATTTTCAATTTCAAAATGAACTTCAGGGGAATCTCTTAGCAGATACAGTCTCTGAGCTGCTTGAAGGATCCAATAAAGTAGATAACATGTCTCATGAAAAGCTGATTTGCAAACTTTGTTCTTCCAGGAAGAGAGGGAGAACATTTATAAAGATATGAAAACCAAATATTTGAGAAGTTTGTTTTAATCCATTTTAGTATGTCTATGCTATCATTGCATTTGTGTATAGTTAAGCACTATAAATAAGCAGTCACCTAGCTGACTGGTATAATCATTGCTCTTCTGTTCATACCAATTGTGAGTGCGGCACGGAGAAGAGATATCACAGGTCTTCCAGGAGGAATGTTATTGAAAAACTCTCTTCCGAAGTCTGTTGCTTGACTTAATCTATTTGTCAATTAAGAGTCACACTACAGTTTCTCTTTAATGTCACATACATGTTTGACAAGATACCTTGTAAGCAAGGGTTCATGGGAGTTTACTTTTTGTGATAAATGTGATCTTAGAATAAGTTAAACTGTATATTTCATGCAGCAGTTGACCTTGCTCTGGGTTTAGCAAAATCTATTTGTGTAGGAAAAGTGACAGAGAACTTCAGTAGTTCTAACTTTCCTCATTGGTACTGATAGGAGTTTGAATTAGAAACTCACCAAGAAAGTCAAATTATATTTACAGATATGTTTCTTTTTATCAAGTACAGAAAGTCTTAGTAAGGTATATCATGTTACAGTTTGGAATAACATAGCATAACAGAGGAAGAATATTAGATTTCTGAGGATAACAAAAATGAAACTTTGACTTTGATTTCATTAGGTTTAATCTGACAGTAAGGAAATACTCATATATTTGCTAATGTATATTAAAAAGTCATTAGCTTTAAAATGAACATGACCTGTTATGAAAATAAATTCTTATCTGAGGAATCTTCACAGAAAGACAAGTTTCTTAATTACTGATTCATAAAAAAAGGACTGTAGGTGGAAGGCATCTTAAAACTTGGCTTCCTTTGTCCTTGCAAATTTTCAGCAGGGAGCTGGTCCATAGGATGGAGACAACTATAACAGCTACATTGACAGGTACAGCTCAGCACCGTGGCTCTGGTTATAACCCCCCTGCAACCTGTTAGTAGAGCCAACTGTGTGCCTGCACCTCTCCTGCTGCAGCACAGATTGCTGCCTTTTCTGTTGCTCATGAAAGAGAGTTGGAGCTAGCTCCAGATTTTGCACCTATGTAGGCAAGGCGTGCAATGTTCTCTCTTCCACTAGCTTATGCTGTGGGGGATGCAACCTCTTGTAGAAGGGTAGGGGGAAGAAAAAAAGGCAGCTGAAGGTGATAATGTCTTTTGCGAGCACAGCTAAATTTGCAAGGTGTCGTCGTTCAGCACCCTCGTTGCCAAAGTACACCATGCATTTCATCACTCTGTCTTGAAACAGCAGATCCTTTTTGTACGAACAACAGGCTCCACAGATGCAGTCAAACAGTAAATGTGGTCTTGGTCTTCTAATAGGAAGGAACAGCCTCATTGCTGCTCTGTGAAATATTATCTACAGTGTATTTCTCAGTTGTAGGAAATCAATTCTAATGTGAGTTGAAAAGTATTGTGCTTATTTTTGCTATATTTTTCACATTATAAGAGGGAAAAAGTAAATTGTGCAGAAGAAGAAATCTGATTTTGATGGCTTTTAGATTACCTTATTTTAGGAAGAGCAATGTTCCTTTGCATTTATGTACTTGGTGGCTGAGGATGCTGAGAGACACTGGCATCCAAAAAGGATGGGGAAGTTTTAAGAGTAATTTTTAAATGGGGAAATAAATAACATTTATCAAGTCCTTACAAAAAAACATAAAAACATTAGAACCTTCATTTTCTGAAGTTATATTATAGGCCATACTCAAATATAAGTTAAAATTAAGTTGAAATATTTTTATTGGCCAAAAGGATCTTTATATTTCTGTGTTTCTAAATATAACAATATATTTGAACGTAATCTTCTCAAACTTGACAGGTCAGGGCACAGTAACACATGCTGCTCCATCAGAGAGTGTTGTTTCAGTCTCAGTGAAGGAAAACTCAGTTGTCATTAGAAGTCTAATGTGACTCCCTCTTGAATTATCCCCAGGGTGGTTTGATGCAAGATTCCTTCCTGTTGAAAAGCCAGTCATGACAGATTTTCTTTTTTCTTTTAATTTTGAGGAATTTTATGGATTTTGCTGGGAGTGGGGGAGGCAAATGCAGTCTTATAAAATGAATAATCCTTTTAAATAACATATATTCAGTGGTTTTTTTTCTTCAGAAATTCACAAATTCTTTTGTTTTCTAGGATAAATATTTTCACTTCTAAATTTAATTCTTAATTCTGTGTGAACTCAACATTTAAATTCGAGCCAGATGAAGCTACCACACTCTGTTGTCTGCTACTTAACACATCTTTTTAATTTTAAAATCAAATGGGGAATAACTCTTTAAGCAACTGTGCCACAGAAATGGGCCTTGTGTTGTTATGGCTCCAAAAACTATGCATTAGGAAACACCAGAATCAGCACTCTCTTTTGGTAATTTAGACAGGTAAATCAAGTGTATGGCAGGCAACTGTTGTACTCTACTGGACTTGTTGAGGCCTCAGGTGAAATACCATATTCTGTTGTGTAACATGGCCTGGTAAAGAAACCCGCCGCCATGGAAAACAAACAAAAAAACCATACACACCCAAACAAACAACAAAACCCCTTAGTACTGCTGTTTTCCGTATTAAATGTATATGAAAATGCCTTACAAAGAGAACAAAAATAACCTCGTAGAGATCCCAGATTGGCACAAGCAAATAAATGCATAGGACAGAAACACAGTAGGTGGTGCAGGGGCTGAAGAGGGGAAGACAGATGTGGGGAGGCAATAGGGAGGAGGGCAACAACAGGTAATAGAGAGGAATGTTAATATGCAGCTTGAGGTCTGCTCAAGGTGACCTTTAGGGACACAGAGAACAGTTTTGATTTACCTCCTGAAAGAGATCCCAAGGAAATGGTTCAGAGGAATTACATCTTGTAGAATAGAGGAGTTTTGCATCATGTATTTCTGCAGACTGTGGGTTGAGGTTATGTATGGTTTGATGCAGGGAAGGTCACAAGTTTAACCCTGAGCATTTCTTCATCCTGTGTCCTCAAGCTAAAAAAGGAAAAAGCCTTTCTAGAAAAGTACAGTGGAATTGATTTAACCTAGACACTAGTTTGTTGAGAGAAAATTTGGGGACATAAGCTGAAAACATTGTTCAACAAACACTTTAGCAGTAAGAATAATCTAAAAATGTAAGACTACTTGGAGAAATCTTGCTGTTAAGTGAAGAACATAATTTGATGATTCAAGAGGTTATAAAACTCCTCAAAGAACACTTTATAGCTCTGATTAATATAATTCATTTAATTAAGAAATATAATAGTAAAGGCTATGGAAAAATACCTTGAAAAACAATCTGGCTCTGAAGAGTTCTCTAAAATGTTAGCAGGAAACATGTTCAAGAACCCAGAGGTTTATCGCCTGGCAAATGAGTGTTAACAGGAGGTCTATTCAGACTGCAGAAAGAGCTGAAAATAACAGGAAGCATCCTAGTGCCATGTCTGTTTTTCTGAAAAAAAAAAAAAAAAAAAAAAACAAAAACCGAAAAACTCATCTAAAGGGATGCTACAGCTATTTCTGAGATAGCTGCTTCTAAAGGTATTCTTCACTGTTGTTGGAACTTTGTTTTGGCCTGGTCAATGTGTGTGTGAGAATGGATTCAGGGATCTGTCATCCAGTTCATATTGAGGGGGAAACAAAATGCCAAGCTCAGAAAATCCCGAACAAAACCAATAACAAAAAAGTACCCCCACCCAATCTGTGTTTGGTGGGGTTTTTTTGTGTGTGTTTGTTCATTTGTTTTTAGTTAAACAAGATTGAATAGGAAAAAGTATGGTTCAAACTGTAGTAAATATAAAATATTTGGGGTTTTTATTAAATTAATTCATCTTGTCACAGTAGCAACTTCAGCCTGATACACAAGCAGAAGAGCAGGCTAAGTTCACAAGCCTGCAATGTCATTTCCTTTTTATGCAATGGTCTGGAAGTGAGCATGCTCACTGAGAATGGGAGAAAGCAAATACTATCACCTTCTCTGCTGCTGGGATTCTCCATCCTTCTCTCTATTAGAGAAGATACTAAACTCATCAGGCTATTTGTTATTCTTAGTGCTTGTTGTTTCCCTTCACATAGTAAGTGAATGTTCCAGCAGTGGTTGGTATCCATTTTTCAAGTGACTGTCCTGAAAATACACCCTGAACAAACAAAGTATTAGGAATTAGGAAATTCTTCTTGGATGTGTGATACCCAAGTATAAATGCACTTTGCATTCACTGAAAGCAGGACTATGAACCAACTTCTAATGCACTGATAACAGCACCCTGGCATGGGATATTTTTCGACACATAGGTTCAGGCTTATCCTTGAGAAAAAGGAGTTTCATATTTAGATACAAGTGTTAGAGTCTAAGCCCATAATGGCACCAACTGAGAATGAATTTTTATTTTGAGAAAGCATAGCATATTATGTGTCCAATTCCTCCCTCACAGAACAAAAAAATTACTTAACTCAGCTGCCAATATCACTTGTGTTGGGAGTATGAAAGACATCTAACTGCTGTTTACCTATAACTAATGTCCTCATTAAAATATGCTGGCAAAAATTCCCTGACTAATGCTGGTTGTGAATGTTACTTTTTCCAAAGATTGTGATCTTGCCAGCTTCCATATTTACCTGTGTAACTCAATGGTGTAAGTAAATCCTTAAATATATTGGCATAAAAATCAGTAAATAAACAGAGTGTAATATACAGCAAGAAACTAATCTGGAAAAATTCTTGTATCTAGGCTAGAAGCTGTGTATATCCCCCTTTATCATTTGAAGTACAGGTACAGCCAAGGCAGGTCTATAACGCTTTGTCTGTTGGCTATAATCTGGTTTATAAGATGTATTAGTTAAAGATACACTAAAAGTAGTGAATTACTTCCTGGTGTCATAGCTGTGGAGTTTCTTTTCAGCAGGCATGAGAATCTGAAAAATGGAGTCCCATTCCCACCTACAGTGCCTCCTGGTGTAATTTAGGACTTGGCACACGTCCATGTATCGGGAGACTTGTATTATTTTCAAGTTTAGTACATACATCATTTGGTTATACTCTGAAGTTCTCTGTGTTCAGTCCATTTACACTGTCAGTCTCTGCACCTGCTAGCCTCTGTTTAGAAATTCTTAAAAAAGAGAAGTTCCTTTGCTATTAATACTTATGAAACTTAGCGTTTTCTATAAAATCTTTATATTTTTAAATCTCTGACTGTAAAGATAACAATACATCCAATTTTATCTACATCAAAGGCCTCAGTAGTGTCTTAGAAGTTCATAATCTAGGTTTCTGGTGCAAAGTTGCACCTGTTCAGAAAAATTAAAGAAGTCCAGAAAAAAATGAATGTGCTCCTATGGGAATCCTTTAACTGATGACTAGCACGTTTCTTGTTACGCCTGGGTAAACAGATTTACTCTTTCAGCTAGAATTAGCATCACACATGAACCATGGGACAATGTTTTGGCAAGAAATGAGGCTTGTCGTCTGATTTCCAATAAAGATTTGAGATGAAACATTGTATGATCACATAATCTTGTTAAACGTAGCACAAAACACTAAGTGTATTAGAGCATGTATTTAAATGATAACAAATCCTGCTGTTAGACTTAATAGAAAACAGTCCTTTCTCCACTCAGCTACTGTGCTTAGAAAGGGATTCCTTTCCACTCTGGAGCTATTTACTCTGTCTTTTTTATGTTGACCAGTGTATCTTGATACATACTTTCAATTTTTAGCATTTAAATGTTTGATTTTTGGCAGTATATGTTTTTAAAAAAACATAAATCTTTATGAAGTAGAAATGTCTATTACACTATTACAGTATGTAATGTATAAAGTGTATATTGTTATATAAAATGCAAGTAATGATATGAAATATACTATGTGTATAGTCATAATATGCCTTATATTGTATGTTACAACAATATTAATAATCTTTGCACACAGTTCAAGGGTAATATCAGGAATAAAGTGTTTGAAATATCCATGCCCATTATAGGAAGAATTTGCATCATTTTTATTGTTTTCAGGGGTAGTTTGTTTTTCTATAAGTGTTTGGGAAGTAAAACACATATGGTCATAAACTTCAGTGAAAAGGGGTGATGGGCAAGGCTTAAAAGAAAAGGCGCTCTACAATTACTCAAGAATCACAGCTAGCTCCTTTAATAGGTATTAATCTGTTTAAAAAAACAGTTTAATTTTCAGGAGTTCTATTTGAAACCCATGGCAATTGCTTATAATGAAGTATGCAAAACCTTTCTGCAGGACCAATACAACATCTGTCTTCTAATGACTGATTAGTTCAGCCTTTCTTTTAGTATGGAGGGGTCCCTGTGTCACACACGTTCCAGCTCTGCAGCTGGCACACCCATCATTGCCCTGGCTGCCCTCATAGAGGTGTTGGAGCTTTCTGTGAGGTGCCAGAGAAGATTCACAAAGCTTATCCATGCTTAGAACTGTGCTCAGTTTTCATGCTCACTCACTCTGTTTATTGGTACCTGGTGCAAAAAAAGGTCCTGGTTAGACTCAGGTTTGTATCACTGGTACCTTTCCATGCACTAGCACCAAGGTGCTGTCCTAATATTGCTCATCTATACCGTTTCCCAGCAAATATAAAATGCTTTCTTTCACGCAGAGGAAGAGGTGAAGTTTCTTCAAGATATACAGAAGGACTGTGTCTCTCTTTCAGGACTAGATATTCAGGAATGTTTGTGCACTGTATCTCTCTGTATTTGTTTCAGCAGATGGGTATGACTTCTACCTGCTGCCTGAAAATTACTGTTTTGTTTTGATAGGATAGTTATCACTCAGATATGAATTAAAGCTGTTATCTTCTAACTTGAGTTTCTAGAATTAGGAACTCAAATACAGATGTAGGGACCTGAAATAAAACTAACCTTATATTACTCTGAATATCAGGCACATTTAACATATTAATATAGAGATTTGGTTTTGTACTCATATTTTACTATTCTGGCTAAAGGTTTCACATACTGACTTTGTGTGTTTATTCTCAACAAGAAGTTTTAACTGTAAAATATACATATTTATATTAGCGGATATGCCTACATATTATTTTATTGAAGGTTTGTAAAATGCAGAATTAAAAAACTATGCACATCTCAGCTGCTTTTCATATTCTCTAGGTACTGTCAGCTGTCCTTGTTCACCCCTGTAATTTTCATCACATTAATGTAATTCATTAGATGTTTAGGAAGAAGAGGCTTGCTGGGTGTTGTAGAATAGAAGTATAGTAACTTTGAAGTTTTATCAAAAATGGAGAATTCAGTGTTCTACAAACTCCTTATGAAGGTGTCCCTAGTGTTGTGTATACAAAGTAAATGTAAATGTTGGTAACTGATGGCAGAACTGCCATAGCTGGGCACACACTTATCTTTCCCTGATTGCAAAATAAACTGTCTGGCAAATTCTTGAAGTATCTGTATTTCCATGACATTTGCTGATGTGATTGTGCCCTACACGTCAGAGCACAGTAATGAGGGACAGCATTACGCCTGGCAGATTCACATCCTGTTGTGCCCCTGGTCTGCGGATGCTAAATCAGAGGGTAGAGGATGGGCTGCTGTACATCCTGTCTTGTTTTGCCTGCCCACATGCCATCCAGTCTGACCAGCTGCTTTCAAATGAAACTGCTGGGAGCAGTTTATGTCCATAATGATAGACAAGTGTTGAGAACATCGTGGCTACAAGTAAGGAAAAATCCGTGTAAAGGAAGCACTCACCATGGCAACCTGGTCTGTGTGGTGATGGGAGGGGAGAAAGAAAGAAAATGGGTTACAGTGTTTCATAATGTAATTACAAAAGGTGATTTGAATTTGATTGTCTGCAAGAAAAGCTGATAAGGGCAAATCTCTGTGCACTTGGAGGTCTAAATGTGAGGACAGATCAAGTCTCTGCAGACTTGCATGGAAAAGCACAGCTAATTCATGACCTCCTTCTTTATCCCACTAGGCTCATGCCTTGTAAAAGCAGGACAGATTTTGGACTGCATTTTATAAATGCAAAAATGGTCAAGTAATTTTCAGATATGGCTGAAAAAGGTTAATTTACTTTTGTTCATTCTTTGTGAGAAGAGATTAAAAACAACAAAAACCCTAGAGAATCCATTTAATGAAAGCAGTCCTTGTTTAAATTTTGTTGTCGTACCAACATTCTGTTCTCTTCAATACCAGAAAGAAGAGGAAAAAAAGTCTTAAGAAGTGAGAGAATAAGCTGTTATCTGTAAACAAAACAAAACAAAACACCATACATATATATATATATATATATATATCTATCTTTAATTTCCTAGACAGACAAGAGCAGTTTGTGATTAATTTTGTGGCTTGTGAAGAGAGTTTTCCAGCTTTTTTTTTAATATGCATTTTTTTTTTTTTTTTTTCTGTCTTCAGTAACTTTTCTGATATGTGAGAAACCACCTCTAGTTTTATAACACCAAACCGCTTCAAGGTCTTCTACACAACCACAGTGCATCGGGTCTGTCTCATGCTTTGTGGAATGACATCGCTGATATGCTCTACCATTTCAGCCTATGTTTGTGTCAGCTTTTTGTAGGGGTTCTTGCCTGATCTCAATTATAAGGAAAGTGCCTAGAAAACTGACTAATGGATGGTTTGCTCTCTTCTTCCCCATCTGTTCTTTGCACCTGTAATTTCATTTTATCCAAACCAGAAATACCTGGCCTGATAGGTAAATCTCGTCTAAACTCACATATTCATATGTCTTTTACTAGAGAAGAAAGAGATTAGCTTATCTTACTGTATGCAAAAGTTTTGATGTCTTTCCAGTCTCCAAAGGGACAACTGGAATAAAAAGCAGTGTGTATTTCATTCATTTATCTATCTATTTATTTATTTATTTATTTTAAGCAAAGAATATCTATGTAAAACAAGCAAGACACAGTAGCAGAAGATGCTGGAGAATACATGGAATAATTTCTGGATCAGCAGTTTATATCTGCTCCTGCTAAAAGACCAGACTGATACTTTCTCAGAATACAAACCTCTGTAGAAAGAAGCTATCTTATGTTACACACATATTTCTGATGAATGCAATAAAAAACCTTTTTGTGCCTCATGAAGAGGAGAGCTCTCCACTCACTAAGTATAGAAATGGGATGCTACCGACTACTTGGAATGGTTTGTAATTCAAGCCCAAATTTATTCACATCAATGCACTGGCATCATTAAATTGTGTACATGGAAGACACAGTACAACTCACCAATTTACAACCACGTAAGTTACTAAGCTTCCACTGTATTTTCTTTATGATGATGTATCTTTGATTTTCACCATTTCAGTTCTATTTCCCTTACTTTCCCTTGGTTGCCCTTTTTAATAATTGCTTCTTATTTGTATTATAGCATACCTTTAGGCTCTGTGTTCCCTGTTTGCTTTATGTACTGTCGTTTCTTTCTTGGTGAAGGACTAGACCTGAAAACTTCGCACCTGCTTTCCTAATCATGTTAAGCTGCTTGTATTAAAAGTTGTAAACGTTGGTAGGTATAGCCTATAGTAAAACTCAGCATTTACTGTAAATAACGTTACATGAGATTACAACTTTAACTAAAGCACACAGTTACTAGGTCTTGATATTAGAGAGAGCTTCTTTAAGCTGTTACACTTAAAGCTTACTTAGCAGCATGACTTATCTATACTGTGCATTTTTTTTATTCCTGGCATTAAAAACAGTCACAATGAATCCTCATAAGGAGGCAATTTTCAAGTTGATTTTTTCCAGAAAAAAAAGTTTGGGGATTAAACAATGTGGAAAACTTGCTACCACATAGCAAAGTATGAGCAAAGTTATAGGACAGAAAAATACAACTGGTACGAATAACATAACTTAAAGGAAATATCACTAGATATGAGAGGGAATATGACATAAAGCTAAAAAAATGTGTATTGTTCAAACATTTCTTTCTTGTGTACAGGATGCTGGGTAAAATATACATTTTAATAAAAAATATCTTCCACAAGTACATTCTACAATGCAGAGCAGAGCTTTATATCAAATTTTAATGTTTGTCTAGGCAATAGCTTGGTAATAATGAAATCAGAAATATAGGGAGCTATGAAAAATGAAACAGCTACTTTAGAAGCAGTTTTTTATTGGACCATGTAAAATATGTATCAGTTACATGAATAGGTTTGGCATCACTAAAATAGCTCTTTCAGAAAAAAAAACGCACTTTTGACACAGTTACTAAAAATGAAGTTAAAAAATAAAGTCTCTAATAGATTTAATTTTCATTTGATTGCTAGTTCATGTCAAAGCAAAAATATGAAAAATGATGGATGTTCTTATTTTATAGTGCCAGCCCTATGTGACATACACATCATTTAATATTACACTTAATGAGAGAGATGCAGGTGATCTTGACAGACGGTTCTTGAATTTTCACTTTTTAACTAAATCCTTCATGAGCTGCACTTTATATTTCTTTTTAAGTTTAAACCTACTGGTGCTTTGAACCATGTGCAAATCCAAAATATTCAAGTGGGAGGAACACAGCTGTGTTAATGGTCACCCTGTTTTCATTTCCAGGGTCAAGTTTTCTTTCCAGGAATAGTCTAAATAAAAAAGGAACAATTAATTCGTTGAGAAATCAAATGGCTTATGGTTCCTCTGAAAGAGCTGATGCTGGAACAAAGAGTAGGAGACATGGGCACATAACGTGCCATCTACTGTGTACAGACAAACTTGAAGTTACAAGGCTATCAACAGTGTTTGTCATGAGCGGCAGAATTTAGATTTATTTAAATTAGAAATGGTTATACTGTTAGAAATCATTAGGTTTCTCTCAAAACTTGTAGTAAGATGATTTTCAGAAGAGCGTGTCTTTGTTGAAGATGTCTCCTTAATGCATCTCCCACACTATGATACTTTTCGGATTCATAGGCTAATGCAACAGGGTAAACCTACAGCGAAATGCTCTGTACTTCTTATGTTCTGCAGGTAATTAGCTACTGCACTTTAGTTCATTACTTCATAGGTGATAAATTACTTTGGGGAAAAATGCTTTTAAAGAGTTTGACAAGTTTAATTAATCTATTAAGACTTTGACTCTTGGATGAATTTACAAGAAACATCCTCCTGATTCAAGGGCAGCTCAACTACCACCTGCTACCACCAGAGCAAAATGGCACTGAGTAGGAGCACAAACAAGACCAGTGAAATGAAGGAAAAAAGGTAGTCCTGTGCTAGGACACCCAGAATATGGGCAGTTATGGTTTTCACTGAATGTACAGCAGAAGAAAATTCTGTCTTTGTACTGTCCTTGTAAACTGATGACCCGTAATTAGTACCCAAAGCAAAAGAAATTCTTGTAGTCAGATTTCATGGTTGTTTTTTTTTGGTGTTTTTTTTTTTTGTTTGTTTGTTTTTTTTTTCCCCACTGGGAATGCTTTTATTAAACCACAAATTCAAGGAAAAGAATATTAATATTATACTTGGAATGCGAATCTGAATACTCATAAGGTAAAGCACGACTTACGGCTTCCTTAAGTGTTTACACTTAGATGTATTTTAAAATGTGGGGTTTTTTTTTACTTCATTTGAGGTTCAAAATACCTTTAAACAACAGCTATATGCCATTCTTGTTTTTTTTCTTTCTATTTCCATGTGTTCATTTTTATTTCTAGTCCGCTGTTTAAATCCTACTCTGAAAGCAAAATTCCAAATTTTTTCAGGATTCTCTCTTTGATACTGTGTCTAGTGTTTCAAATATATTACCACTTTATTTATTTTATTTATGACCATTTTATTTATTTTTTACAGCAACTTTATAAGTTGAAGCAGTATAATTATTTGTATTTTGGTGTCAGTTATGTGAGGCAATAAGAGCGAGAACAGATGTATATATTTACACAGGCACCCATTTTGAATCACTGAAAATATGACTACATCTCAATGTACTTTTCATTCTGAAATACTCTATATGTTAATCAGAAATCAGCTGGCATTAACGCAGCTTTCTGGTGAGAACATTCAGCAGCTGGAAGTCATGGTTTTGGTTTGACCACAAAGCAAATGAAGGAATAGTGACCATTTTTTCTAATATATTTCAGTGACTTTTGTAACTTTACACAGGAGTGTTTAATTAATACAGAAGAAAATCCAGTTCTCAAAAGCATTCTTCACTTGTTTTAAGTACAGTGATATTATTCTTCCTTCACTTTCATTTTACGATTTCTCTTTACTTGTAACCATCATTGTCAACAGTAATAGCCATCATTCTTAATAAGAAGGTTGTTGCTGTATGTCTTTATTGTTACACAATTTTTATTTATTCTGATTGAAAAAAAAAGTTAACTGTTAAAAAAAAATCATGTAATTGTATAATTAAAGACTGTAGCACCATAAGCATAGGTAAGACATGAAGCTGCAGAAAAAGATCCTTTTACATATATGACAGCTAGCAAACTTTTGTTCCTCAAAGTGCCTTACAAATAGTGTGTAAAAAAAAAAAAAAAAAAAAAAAAAAAAAAGCTGCAGAATGGAATGTGTTTTATCAAGTAGTTTTGTCTGTTTACAGGTTCAAGAAAACTAAAGCTCAGCCAAGAGCTAAATTCCCATCTGTTTTCACGTCCTTCTCCATTCATGGAGTTGGTGCATATGGGTAGAGGTGAAATGTTTCTATCCATTTAACTTTATGCATCAACTCAAATACTGACAAGGGTGTTGAGACTACCATATAAATGGATTAATGCATATAGAACATTTCTGGCTATTGATTGAAACTGGATACAAAATGAATAATGAACCGCTTGGCAGCTGGGGGGTTCCTAATGGGTGACTGATCTTTTCTAGCAGGACACAATAATATTGACCTAGTCCTATAGTGTTAAGTGTGTGAATACAAATGCATCCACATGTAGTGGGCCTCAACATGTAACTTGCTAATCTGTTAGGAAGGGTTTCCATCATATGGTACCATGCTGCCATGAATGGAGGTCATCAGCACTGTCAGGAGATCTGTGTCCACCCCATGGATGTTTACTGCTATCACTCATGAAAGGTAGAACGAAAAGCTACCTGTGAGGATTTCTTCTCTTTGCAATGCATAAAAGTCCATTTGCTCCAATTTGAGAAGTAAAGGGCATTTAGCAGCAACATTGGTACTTGCCTGCACCTCAAGGCAAAATGCTTTCTTATAGCCCTGTGTGTTCACTTTTAATTCTGGTTGTTAAAAATATTTATAACTTCTTTTATCATGTGTTTCTGGATTCACTGTCTTCTGGAAGAAAGGGTAACCCAGGCACCCCAACAGTCCTAGCCCTTGGGCAGCCTATAGGCAGTCAGCTTCTACAGAATCATAATAACAAAAGATCCCTCACAGTCCTAGCAAGCAAATTCAATAGTATTTTTGAAAGGTGACAGTCTGTATCTCTAAGGTAAAGCAGAGGGGAAAAAGGGCAACATGACTAAGTGCTAGTTCTGTTAGGCTCATGTTGGTGCCCTCAGAGATTTAATAAAACAATATTTTAGAAACAGACTGAACCATCTAAGAATGTTGTCCTAAGATGAAGGGCCAAGGTAAGAAGTTCAGGAGAAAGAAAATTCTCTGTGCTTTGCAGCAGCAGGGTGAGTTACTTGTACTTCAGTCTCCGCAGCAGCAGCAGAGGGCTGAAGACAGCAATTCCTTCCCGCTGTGTGGTCTGTCTTAGTTGTGAGAGAGGCTTTGTTATGCAGCATCTATTTGCAGCCTTCGGCTTGTTATCATATCTCATGGAAGAGATGAGTGCCTGGAGCAGGCTGTGAACTAGATGAACAGCTGTTGATAGGCTCAGATAGAGAAACCCTCCTCAGAAGGAAGACACTACTTATTATGGCATCAAGGCTTATTTCAATTTTGTCTGCATAAGTTTCTGTTACTAGTTTAAGAAATGATTTGGTTGAATCACTGGAGAGGAGTGATCCCCCAAGAGATAGAAGACTGTCTCTTGCAGTGGACAGTAACTGAGCTGGTTCCAGAGAAAGGGGGACATGGGGTGTAAGAGGCCAGGGGACCTGGAGTCTAATGTGAAGGGACAGATACAGTGCAGAAAGGAGAGAGGAGCAGCCTGTCAGGTCACAGAGGGGATGACAAGAGATTTATATGGACCAGAGGGGCCCAGGCAGAGTTTGCTAAAACTCAGATGTGTTCAGAAACAAGGTTCTGCCCTGATTCTGTGAATTCTCCCTCATCAAAATGGTCGTTACTCTAGTTAACAGTCCACTAAGCCCCCGTTTGTTGGTGGTGGTTGTTGTTTGTTTGTTGTTTTGTTTGTTTGTTTGTTGTTTTTTGTTTTAAAAGCCTTCAGATCCGTTTTTGTTAGTTTAGTCTAAGGAGAGACTCTAGAGCTTAAAGCTTTGGCTAGCTGGGGATCCAGTCTTAGCAGGCTGCTGCACAAAGGTATAGGACCTGGAGCTGCAGAAAAATATAGCTGTTACTCCTTCATTTTGGCTGGATGTACTTCTTCCAGCCTTAATGTAGTGTATATTGTACATGGAAGACTTGAGACTTGCAGTCACTGTAGCATGTATTGTATGTGGAAGACTTCAGACTTGTAGTCAGGACCCTGTGATTATAGGAGTACCTTTGTAGGAATTTTTTTTTTTGAGAGACATGAAACTTGGCACAATCTTGCTATGTATGATCTACTGATGTTTAGTTACTGAGTGATTTTATTAGGAACTTTGCAAATTGTGCTTGCAACTTGTGATTCCTGTGTTGGGGAGCGTCTGTTCACTTCTCTTACGTTTTTAAATGCCATTCTTTATATACAGCAGGTCAGTAGAGGACCAATATAAATTACTCTTAGCTGTTTTAGTTTGATTTGGTTTGATGTTTTGGTTTGGTGTTTTGGTTTGGTTTTGGTTTTGTTTTGTTGTTGTTGTTTGTTGTTGTTGTTTTTCTCAAATTTATTTCAACTGTAATCAAGCTTTTGTCAAGATTTTCAGTTATTTATTTTGTTATGGTAGAGAGGAGAGATACTTGTTGGGAGATCAAGATGGATCAATGTATGTGTTAGATACCTAAATAACAGTAATGAGTTACAACTATCCCACATCCCAAAGAGAAAAAACTTAAAAGTTTGGTAAAAAATAATTTGTTAGGTGAATGGGGCAGATTACCATATTGGAGATATGTTACTATACAATAATGCAAAACTTCATCTAGATTATTGTTGCAATATGGGATCTATTTTACATAATTTTGGGGGTGGAAGCCTTATCAAGATGGACTTAAATCAGTTCCTCTTTATCTGGATTTCTATAGTTGCATTTTCTGTTTGTTTTATTTGTTTTTGTTTGGGTTTTTTGTTTTGTTTTTGTTTTTTATCTGGTGGTGGTGGTGGGTTTTGTTTGTTTGTGTTTTCTTCTACTGACAAACCAAACATCCATGTTACAGTAATATGTGCATATTCTTTATTTAGAATAGTAGATTTTCATATATTGGGTGAGTGGGATATGAATATGGTGAAATCAAATGAAATTCCCTGATCCTCATTACATACAGACGTACATGTATTTGCTTTTTGTAATTTTTTTTGGTGTTACAATATGAAAGACATGTTCATTTTGTTTCTCTTCTTACTTCTAGGGGGTTAAATTATGTTTACATAACCTTGTCTTGAAGCTATTGGTAAGAATGTTCAAAATACAGAGGTGTCAATATGAGCATGTATGTTGGCATGTGCATGCACACATAAAATATGGGCATGTGTAAAGAAAATGGAGAAGACTGCAAATTCTTGAGACATAAAATGAAATTTTAAGTTTGCAATGCATACTGTTTTTGAAGTGTATATGTAATAGGGTTAAGGTATTTTATATTTTAAAGGATAGTATATTGCACATGTGTGCACAGGACTCTGTGGGAGCATTTCTTAGGGAACCCTGTAAAACAAAGAGCTCCCTGGACCCCTTAGTGGGTGTATCAACTGTCTGTCCTAATAATTTACTTTTATTATAATTGAAGTATGTAACAGCTCAAACAAAACTAATGAGCTGCATCAGGCACATCATATTTTATTACAGTATATGTTTTTCTCTGCAAGAGCTTTTTTTACCTTCTTCAGCTAAATGTATAGCAAGTGCAAATCTGTAGCTGTAATTCAGTAGACTAGCTTACACTGGATGATTATATCCCTGTGATTTTTACTGGATAAATTAAATTGATGAAACTGGTATAAATGGTTGATTTTTTCCTTTGGCCTTTATGAATTGGTATATAGTATTTTGAGAAGTGGAGATTTTGAAGTTACTCCAGATTTGTGATTCAGAAAGAGGATAAAAGAAAGTGTTAAAATAGGTATGAAATCTGACAGAGAATGATTGAGTGATATGGATGTCATCTCACCCCCTTCTTGCTTTAAATTGATCTACATGGTTAACAAATGTAAATTAATTAAAATCTCTGTGTGTATGAATTTCTGTGTGTAAAAAAGTAATTAACTACAACCTCAGCTGAAAATTACAGCAGATCATGAAAATAAGAAATCTATATAAGAAACAGGGCTTTTCTTCACTTAAAGATCACCATTATCTATTCTTCCTTTCTAAAAAGCTGCTTGGAAAATGCAGTTTCTTAAATAGTTATTTTAATATGCTGTGATATAAAGCTGTATTTAAGCAAAAGACAAAGGGTCTATTGATTTTACTAGTAAAGCCGGACTAGACTCTTTTACCTCCACTAGCTTGTTAGTGCTTCAGGAATCTGAATTTCATATCTGACCATCTTTTCTGACCATATTTTGCAATTTCTTTTAGACAAGTCCTTTAGGATTACTTTTTCCAAAGGTGAACCTAATAGAACCATATAAAATACTCCCAGAAGCAATGATCTGCTTGTTCGGAGCAAAGGGGTAGCCAAGCCTATGTGATGGAAACATATAAATGTAGGTAATAGCAGTCAGGAGCTCTGTAAAGTGAAAACTGTTAAGACAATGTAGCAAGACTGTGAAATGCGGTAGTCAGCCAGCGATTTTGTGGAGTTTAAAATTATATGAAGGAAGGAGTTTTAAATGTCATTTATCTAAAGACTGTGCTACACTAGCAGCAGAAGAGACAGTTTAATACTAGTCTTTAATAAAAATAATCTTTAACAAAAATACTTTAGATGATTTAGTCTTGTCTCTCTTAGTTGAACTGCTGTTCCGGATAAGCACCAGAATTGAGGGAAACTGATTGAAGTCTCCTCGAGAGTGGCAGTAATATATCCTGTATCTTTCTTATGTATGCCACTGAATGGTTAAACTGACTGCGTATTTCTAGTAAATCAAAATTATCTGAATAATTTACTAAAAAAAAAAAAAAAAACACACCACCAAACCTGGAACCTGCATATTTTATGACTTGATTCTAGGTTCTTGACTCTTGTTCCCAAGCTTGTAAAAAAACTCGAAAAATCTCTCAGATCTTGCTTCTCTTGTCTTTTGCAAGAAGACATGGGGACCACAATTCAAGGCAGGTGTTCCCAGGGTCCAATGGTTACAAATAAAGCTGGATTTTTTTCTTGGCGTATACGAATTGATGGTTGTGTTATATCTTTACAGACCACCATTTTATATTAAATAGTACAGTAGAACATAACAATGTACTCTTGCTATTATTTCAAGCTGCTTTTGAACTACTTACCTGTGAGCGCTCCTTTCCTTGTCACTGTAAATGAGGGTTTTTGTTTTCATTTTTGATTAGGTACTCACCTTAGCTGTGTAGTCACCGAAGTAGGAATCATCACAGCACAACAAGGAGGTGGATAAAGTTTCTTCCCAGAGTTGATGATTTGTAGATAACAAGCCTGTGGCTGAAACAACTTTCTTTTATTTTGGATGCTTTCCTCTCCTGCGTCCATCTTTGTGAGTGGCAGAAGTTACCAAGTGCTTATTGGATTCCTATCTGTTCTCTGTATCTCTAAGAACAGATACCATGTATTTGAGATTTCTTTATTTGAGATTAACACTATGTTTGGAATAATTACATGTACAGACCTACCATAAACTACTATACCATAAATCACAAATAGTCTGAGATAAATTATTATTAGCAATTGATTTAAATCTGATAGTTTTAAAATCTAACATAACCTTGCAGAAACACCAAGAAATAATACCTTTTTATAAAACTTATTGTGGATGTATACGTCTTGATACCATCATTATGGTTTTTAACCACAGTGTCTGTTGCGTGAAGAAACTGTGGTACAAACACAATAATACATGTAGCTAGTGTCTTTGTGTGTGTACTGGCATGCAAGAATAGGACTGTGTTCTGTCAAACGCATCATTGCCAAAAGATGCCCAAAAAAGGCTTGAGGGAGTGATACTTAATTTATCTTGATAAGTAACAGTAGCATCAGGTACACCTGATAACCCCAAACTGTCTTTTGATGTTTCTATTGATTTGGTAAATCTAGAAGCCCGCAACATTGTATCATTTGTAGGCTGCATTGATTTTACACTTTCTGAGGATTTGTCTGTTCTTGATACAAAGAGTGTCCCTGGTGCAGAGCAAGAAAAGGAAGGGCATCTGAAGCACATCTGTATAAGCAGGTGCTTAATTAGCTCTTGTGGGTAGAAAAGACAGAGGTGGGAGACTAATAGTATATTGTCTAATGCAAAATTGCTGCCAGTGTGTTTTCAACTAACGCCCAGACCAAAGCTAGGTATGTGAGCCTTCACCCGAGATAAGTTGCTGAAAAATATGCACAGGTGTACAAAAATGCTTGAATATGGGCTGAAGGAAAAAAAATAATAGCTTAAGCACACAAATGGTTGAGTCTTTCAGCGAGGTAACATGAGATATGAATTCACTCTTGTGGATACATCAGAAATCTTGTTTTACTGAAGCTAAATATATTGATTTAAAACGATGAAAATTCAGGCCTGATATGTAGCATCACCCTCAGATGATTTTGGAAAAGCAAACAGTGAAGAGTCTCATAGAAAATGCTTAATAAATGAAAAAGGCTAATTACAATTAGAATTTGGTAGGGTATTTATGATGCTTCAGAATTCAAATAACAGTGCAGTAACTAAACAAGCCTTAGAAAGAAGTGGGTTATAAATTCAGAAGTTCACTGGTAAGGCTTATATGTAGTGAGAGTGCACAAAGTAAACTAACTGAGGAAATACTGTAAGCCCATATTAGAGATGCATAGTGAACATTTTCAGATTGCTAGACTGGTTGTAACTATTTCCTCTCTCAATTCTCCCACCTTCTTGCCTCCCTCTGCCTTTTTTTTTTTTTTTTCAGTAATACGGACTAATTGCCCTAGTGAGAAATGCTGCATAACTTAGATTGCCACAGCCAACTTCCAAGTTTGAAAGCATGAGGTAAGAGCCTTGAGGTGAAATGACATATTCGAACCAGAGCATGTATAGGCTTTTGCTTTTTTTGCATTGAGTGCTATTGACCACTTTTCTACCCTAGGGACAGAGTTAGGTTTTCATGGTATGGAAACCTTTTAAACGATAACACAGAATGTATATGACTTTATTGTTTGAACATTAAAGATACAGAAGATCCTGAAAATATCAGTATGAAAAGGGATTTATTTATTTATTTATTTGTTTGTTTGTTAATGAAAATGCTGTGGGAAAGGAGAGAAACACGTTTAGTTTGGACTGTACCGTGACCTGGGTATTTGCAACAGTGAACTGCTACAGTCAGTGGGGCAGTGAAATGCAGCATGAGGATGGGCAGGGCAGGGGCTTCTACAGCAAACTGACCTGTGAATAAATTTTTGCTCTTCTCTGGTGTCAGCATTGCTACTGTGAGCCATCAGCTCACACTGCAAACAACTTGGATGCATCTGAGAGCTCGTCCTTTAAAAAGTTTCTGTCTGTTTAAAGGGAGAAATGCTGGTCTAAGGCAAAGATCTACTCTGTCTGAGGTTTTTATCAGCTGTAAATGTATTTTTTAAGGACTTGTAAACTTCAAGCCCAATTTCTCCTTTAAAAAATCACCTTATTTCTACCTGAGAGCTGAACTATCTAAGACAGTTTGATTGCTGCTGCACTAGGGTGCCCTTCACTGCAGGTGAGAAGTGTATCGTTTTCCTTGATTGTAAGCAAGCCCATTCATGCAATATAGACAAGTCAACAATGGAGGATCATATCACCTCTGATATGTATCATGCAAGTTTAATGTATGTAATAACTGTTCAACAGTTCATCCTAAAAACACATTAGGGGGAATAAAGGAGTTACCACCAATCATGGAGAGAAATTGGGTAGGAAAATCAAGGGCTTAACTAGGTAATAATTTTCATTCTTGGGAACTTGGTCAGTTCAGGAGATAAAACCTGAGAAATGCTTTGTATTTTCTCTTTCTGAAAGACACAAAATAATAAAACATGAATATTTACTAAACACAGAAACAGGCAGTTAAAATGGTTTAGTCAGTTTTCTGTGGAAAATGTCAAAATATTCTGACTTTTGTAGGGTTGTCAGATTTTACGGCATAAATTATATCATCTGCTTTCCATAATCTCATCTTCAAGTGAAAGAGGGGTCAAAACTTTTACAGTCTGGGCAAGGAGTTTTTTTTTTTGATTTTTTTTTTTTTTTTTTTTGGTTGCAGAGCCAGAATATTGCAAAAGTTAAAAGCAAAGCAGAATGAGAAAGAATTCTAATAAAAGATTAAAATATCCTTCTTTAACCTTTTCTAAATACATCTGTCTGATTTGAAGTAATTTCTGAAATAATTTATTGAAATCCAAGTTACCTGAAGATGGAAAGTGTCCGAAAGTAATTAACAAAGCCCATAAATTTTCAAAAAAAGTCAGCTATGACAGCTGTGACTCTTCAGAGTAGTTTAGACATACTATTCTTACCTGGTAAATGTGAAAATAATTCCAATATCTGGGTTTTGTGTCTGGCAATCCAGCATTCTCCTTTATTTCAACAGAATTCACAGCTGTTAGGTTGTTCATTCCATGAGACAACTGTCTGTTGCAGGCATAATTACTGTTTCTCTTTTCCCCATGCATCTATCTGTATCCATGTGTTATTTTTTATTTTGTTTCTTTCTTCTTTGTTCTGTACTTGCAAAACTACTAAAATATTAGGGTCTTAATCTCTACCTGGGAATCTAAGGCCCAATGGGAACATGAAAATAATAGCAATATAGCTTGTTATCAATTTAGTTATGTGTTTGTGATGATCACTGAAATGTTTTAAATGGTAAGGGATTCTTGACAAGCATTGCCTCCATGAAGTCTGTTCCCAGAAAAAGAGATAAATATAGAACTGTTTCAACAGATTAATGTAAGAATCTTTCCAGAGAATAGTTATCAAAGCTTCAAATTTGAATTGACAGAATTACAAGCTTGAATCCTTCTTGGATCTGGTATTATTGAGTAGCTTTGCTAACAACTTGGGTAGTAAAAAAAAAAAAAAGTATATGTGGTTATTAAGTGAACAAATGGAAACAGGTAGAGTGGCCTCATGCACTATAAAAGAGAAGACTGGAATTTAAAAATCTTGATAAAAATTATTGCAAAAAAAAAAAAAATCTGTAGAAGAACAAAGCAAGATTCAGCTAATGTGGAAGCACACAGTGTGCTGTCCTTGTGCTTCCTTTGCTCTTTCTCTGAATTTCACTGCTTTATTTCAAGAGTGTTTTGCAGTTCTGTAGTTACTGCCTGACCTGGTTGATGGTCAGCTTCATCGTTAGCAGTATTGGTTTGGGGTACTTGATTTGTCCTTAGTAATTTCACTCAATTTTCTATCTTAATTGCCGTTGTTACACAGGGTGTTTTGCCAAGAGTGGGCTGTGGGAGCACCCCCAGAACAACGTCACAAGTGCAAACATGTCAAATCACTGTATAGAGGGGAACGTTACCTATATCTCACAAGAAATAATTTCTCTCTTCTGTTCCATGCTACTAAGCTGAAACAGTCTTGTGCCAATCTTAGATTCTTCACCTGTGTAGACCATGGAGAAGTCTAGCAAGATATCAGTTTAGAAAATTTACCATAGGAAATACTGTAACAAAAGGGCTTATTTGGTCTAGAGGAATGACTGATGTCGAGATAATAACAATGATGTAATGTCATTTTTGGTGCATCTCCAATGCCACACGTGTATATTTACTATTTATTTTACTTGAATAAAAGTATACTTTATGCACTGATTTTCGGGGTGGGGCAGGGCGGGGTGGGGGGGAGAGAAAGCAGATGTAGATTTTATCTAGAGCTTTCAAGAAGGACAGGGAACTGCGAGAGAGAGTTTAGCACAGAGCCACGAAGATGATTAAGGGAGTGGAGCATCCCTCTTATGAGGAAAGGCTGAGGGAACTGGGTCTCTTTAGTTTGGAGAAGAGGAGACTGAGGGGTGACCTCATTCACATTTATGAATATGTAAAGGGTGAGTGTCACGAGGATGGAGCCAGGCTCTTCTCGGTGACAACCAATGGTAGGACAAGGGCTAATGGGTTCAAACTGGAACACGAAAGGTTCCACTTAAATTTGAGAAGAAACTTCTTCTCAGTGAGGGTGACAGAACACTGGAACAGGCTGCCCAGGGAGATTGTGGAGTCTCATACTCTGAAGGCATTCAAGACCTGCCTGAATGCCCTCCTGTGTAACCTGATCTAGGTGTTCCTGCTCCAGCAGCGGGATTGGACTAGATGATCCTTCGAGGTCCCTTCCAATCCCTAACATTCTGTGATTCTGTAGTACTTAACTTAGGCGTAATTTCTTTTTATGCAAAATAGCCTTCTATACTTCCAAAAGCTTTCTTACCTGGCTCTTTAGAGAGAGTATCTTTTGTTGTCATTGTAGACATTTCTGGACAGTTTTGTGTCTCAATATTTTTGTCTTTTAGATTTTCTTTTTTTTCTTTTTTTTTTTTTTTTTTAATTAAGCACCACTGCAGTTTATTTTCTGGCTTGCTGCACTTGTAATAGGTGGACTCCAGGTACACTATTGTCGTGAGTACCTAGTGGTTCTTCAGGTGTGTTTTCAACCAGGTCCTGTGTGCTGTTTGAGATCAGGGCCCAGAGGTGTTTCACCTCTCATGGTGCCCCAGACTGCTTGATTCATGTAGTTCTCATTGACAGTAGCTGGAAATTCAGTCTCAGTATCACAAATAAATGTGGGAATTGTGCTGCCCAGATGGGGGTAACTGAGGTTTCCCATTGATGTTGTGTTTTCCTGGCTTTGTTGGACTCCTTTATCTCTCACAGCATGCTGCAATTGCTGCCACTTCCCTTTTTGGGCTGTGGGTAAGGCTGATGCTTTCTCTGCTGTGGAAGGACTTCACTAACTAGAGTATATACACCTACTGATAATGTGTATGTGTATAATGTGTGTATATAAACATACATATACACATACTATCAGGCACAGGAATTAGTCAGTCACAGAATTACACTACAGTCTGCTTCATATACTGTAGTTTCCTTCAATTTCTAGGAGTAAAACTGCCTATCAGGTTATTGTTGAGAATTATCAGCAGGTCAAAAATTACTATTGCAATCAAATTCATTTTCCTAGATTCCTGACTTTGTGAACATCAGTGTCCTTGACATAATTTTAAATAGATGACCTTTTATGCTTTCAAGAAGAAAGAAGACAACACCTCAAAAAGAAATTCTGTTTTATCTTCCTTGGATCTTTGATGTTTATCTTACTCAGTATGCAAAAGGAGTATTTGTTTCTCATATCCCTTTCCTGACAAATTATCCGTGCTCTGTTCCTTATACTTTAAAACAAAAATCTCTCTCAGCTTTGGTAGAGGTGAATGCTGCCTTTTGTTGTTGTTGTTTTCATTTTTAAATTCATTTAAATTTAAATGAATGTAAATTCATGTAAAAACAATTACTTGTCTGAGTTCAAATTACTTTAAATGATTGCTTGATCAGCTAATGATTTCCATGTATTCAGTTGTTCCTACCATCATTCTTGGAAGTTTTGCTACTGTTTGAAAAGATCTTGCACAACAGGGAATGATCAAAACTCAAAGTCACTCCACAAGTAATAGCACAACAAAGTAGAAATGTGGCAAATTACCCAGAAACAATTTGGATGGCTGGCAAACAGGGCAGCCTGCTGGTTTGTGAACAGTGTAGGTAATTTGCCACTCAACTCTCCTCTATTTGCTTCAGTAAATTGTAGGCTACTTAGTACCCCACTATCTGTTATCTATCTCTCTATGCTACTTTGCGCTGTCAGTGTCTGACAGTAGTTCTGCTTCATTTTTTCTGTGTCTGTCTTTCACTCTCAGCTTGATGGTAAACATTTAAAGAAGAGGTATGTGGTGTTTTTGGGGCAGGGATCCAACAGTTCCCTCAGAGTGCATCTATGTAGTCTAATCTAAAAACTATAGTTGAAAAGGAATAAAAAGGATTATCTAATACACCTAAAATATAGTTCAGCAACACTATATGAAAACAAATCAATAATAAGCTCTCAATGCAAATATGAAGAGTGCTCAAGTCATATAATTTTCCATCAACAGTCTCATAAACAAGGTGTTATAAAATACAAACCACATCTGTGCAATATGAACATTGTTTAGAAGTACTGGTCAATCATTCTCCTTACACCAGAACTGCAACTCCATTTAAATAGAAGTATAGTAGTTCTTTTTCTGGTGATTGAGGAAAAGGAGAATATAAATTAATAACATGGTGGCTAAGTTAGAGAAAAAAAAGGAAGGACAAATCCTTAGCTTTTTTCTTTTTATGTATGTTCATGCTTGTGTGATAATTTCCTCTTGCTTTCCTTTTGCATCGGTGTTGTCCAAGTTCACTGTGGACCCCTCAGCAAAAAAAGGCTGACACTGCTGCTTATGCAGGCTCCTGAAAGGAAATGGCATTTCTAGCAGAACAGATTATTGTGGCCGAGGATTTTGAAGTTAGAAGTCTTTGTTCTCTGAAGAGTGAAACAAATCTGTTCTTACGGTGTTTGAATGTACTGATTTAAAGTCTGAACAGAATTTTAAGTATTGCATTCTTGGAGTATATTAACTGTTAGTTATTTACTATTTCTTGTCTCTTAGCTGATACAGACATAGTGTGTAACCGAGGAATATTTTGATATGAACACATTAAAACTGTGTTTTTAATTAACAAATAATTTATTGATTACCCATCTAAAGTAAACTGAGTTAACATAATGGCATGTTTTACAGTACATCGAGGTTGAGGATATTTCTTTGCTGAGACATGTATAGACTTTGAATGAAAGGGAGTGTTGCTTTGGCCTTTTTTTTTTTTTATCCACCTATCTGTCCCTTCCCCCAGTAAATTATGCTGTGTTAGAAACAAGAAATAATTTGTGTGAGAAACTAGCAAAATACTTTAGCTGATTGACTAGGAATCAGTTGTGCCATTTGATGCTAAGTAAGCAGCCAAGATGCTATAAATCCTCAGACAGAACCTATCTACAAAAATAATAGTAGAAAGCTCTAGATAGAATCTACATCTGCTTTCTCTCCCCCCAACCCCGCCCTGCCCCGCCCCGAAAATCAGTGCATAAAGTATACTTTTATTCAAGTAAAATAAATAGTAAATATACACGTGTGGCATTGGAGATGCACCAAAAATGACATTACATCAGGAAAATAACTTGTTTGATATAAACTGCTCATTTCAAGAAAAGTAGCTTAGGCTGTGATAGGAGACAGAAAACAGTATATCTCAGAAAGAAAAGCTTGTTTTAAGTAAAGATAAAAGGTTGGAGCAATGGGAAAGGGGATCTGAGTGTTACCCCAGTATTATTTTTAGAAACTTTAATTGTTGTAGTTTGGCTATAAAAATGTTTTTTATGACCACCTGATGTCACAACTGTCTCTCAGAGAAGCAGTCAAGGATGGAAAAATTAAATATCCATTATCCAAGTTTATTTCATTAAGGTGAACAGCACAAGCCAGCTTCTTGGGGGTTGCAGTTTCTAGTCCATAAATAGGGATTTTATGTTCCATTTTATCATCTCCCTCAGTGTAGTACTGTGGACCTGGGAGGTAGCATTGGAAGTGGCCATAGGCAGGTGCATTGTCACCAGTGGTGTGCCAGGTGCTGGTGTCTGTATGGTTGAGGAGAGCAGGCAGTGTGTTCTGGGCAGGGCGCTGGGCTGGGGGAGAGCCTCCATCCTTGGAAACAGTCAAAACCCAACAGGATACAGCCCTGAGCAGCCTACTGTGGCTGATCATGGTCTGGACAGGGACTTGGACCAAGTATGATCTACTTGTCATTCTATGCAAGTATGAACAACATGTTTCAAGTGGCTACAAGAGTACTTGTTAGCTGTAAGTTATGAATAATAGTTTATGTGAGATTTTTGCACCTAATTTGTTCTAGCTGACATAGTAGACACCTGGGCAAAGTTACGAGAGTGTCTTGAAGCTAGGATTAGGTATAACAGTAGCTCATAGATCATGGTCAGAAGAAGAAAGCAGACATGGAAAAAGCTATATTCCAGTTTCAGTCTTTCTGGGACCTAGAAAGGCTTTAGGTCTTGTAACAAACCTGTACAAAATCTGATTTCTTTAATATGGTATAGCCTAAATTAGGACTGCTGACATTAAGTTAAAAATGCCATTGCAACTGTGAGCATGTGAAACTGTACATCTGCACACTGACACTAAGATATTACTTAACGCTCTTGCAGCTGGCAGACCACAAAAAAACAAACAAACAAAAAACAAAACAAAACCAAAAAAAAGAAACAAAACCAAACCTGTGTAACTTTACGTTCCATCTTATTGCTGGCAAAAATAACTGTGGACTTTGAATTTGTACCTGGCATTTTGTGTGCCATCAAATGCGCTCACATGGACAGCAGCAATTGTAAAAGCTTCAGGACCAGCAGTTCTTCAGAGGGACACACTGCACGTGTGCAGATTGACCCTGTGTTGCAAACACATCTGTGAGGCAGTGGGTTCAGTCTTTGAACACAGAAACATTTGTGAGCCTACAATGGCTAGATTTTTGGACACCTGACAGCTGGGGTTTGCAAAGGATATAGAAACTTTGAAGAACATTGACCCACAAGGGAAGGTGGCAGTGTCCAGCCAGAAGTCGTCCTTTCTTACCAGGTTGAGTGGGCAGGTCTGCAGATGTGATTTCAGTGGAAGACCTTAATGCACACAAAGAATATTGGGTGAATCTCACTGGGAATAAGAATTTCACCTCATTAGCTACAAATCAGTTGTTTAAAGCTATGTGATATTCTTTTAAACCCTGCATGTATCAACAGCTTAGCTGCTGCTTTGCTAAATAAACTGATAGTAGGAAATCCATATGACAGAAAAAAAAAAATAATCCCTATGCTTTCCTCCATTTTTAATTATGTAGAAAACTCGAGAAGACATTATTAATGTATCATTGTTTTCTCTATTTGCTTTTGGAAAACTGACAGCAAATCATTAGTGAAAAAGACTGTCACAGGATGATTAGAAACCTTTTCTTCTTTCGAATGGTGTTTCCCTTCAGTATTTCTGTAAGACACTATTATCTCATTGCAACATCCCATCTCATTGTTGGGCTCTACTAATGAAACTGGAATTTTCACAGGAATCTAGGATATGACTAACAAGAGATTCACTGAGCAATAAGGTTTCCAATTTCTGAGTTCTGGACACTTCTTCAAGGACTCTCTTGACAAATCTAAACTTTTTTTAAACAAATTTTGACATACCAGTTTTAAAAGTAATGAAGTCTCCTTTCTTCCTGTAATATGGAGCTGCAAAAGAGATGTGTGAATTATTTTTTGGTTACTTTTAATGGTTGAGATTGAAACTAAAACAATAGGTAGTTCGATTATACAAGGATTTTAAAATGTATTACTTGGCTACTATTGGCAACTCAGAATCTATGTTTGTAATTATCTAGAGCTGTAAGTTATTTAAAATTAATATGTCAATACTTTGATATGTGTTTAGTATGGGGCTAGATATTTATTTATGATGATACATCCTTTTTATTGGTCTGGTAAATGTAGCTATTTAGAAGATATTTACAGATGATAATAATTTTAATAGCATATGTATAATACTGAAAATTGTAGATGGCAGCCACCCAGCATTCTGTCTATTTCTTAAATCTTCTGCACATGTGTATGCTGCAAAATACTTGAATGGATTCTACTGTAGAAGCATTTATAGGCTCCCTTTGGTATGCAAAGAAATTGAATATAAGAATGACATGGCATATATAAAAATGAATTTATTTACAAATGTTGGATTACTGCTCTCAAAATCGAAGGATCTTTAAAAAGTTGGATTACTGTCCTCAAAATGGTTTTGCAAGTAATTTTGTCTTTAAAATGTTGTATTTGACAATTTTAGTGTATCATCTGAAACACAGATGTCCAGAAGTTTTAAATGGATTCTTCGTTTAATTGAAAGCTCAGTTTCACACTGCAAAAAAAAATAGAATCAATGAGAAAATCCAAGCAAACCCAATTCTTACTGCTCCCTGCTACAGCTTTTAATAGCATGATAATACAATTAGAGTATTGGACTTACATTTGAGTTGGTAGTTATAAGGTTTGTGCTCTTGCTTTATAAGGAGAGGAAATATTGGATAATAATGTAATAATTTTCTACATTATTTTTTAGTCTTAAAAGGATGAAGTTGACAGTGTTAGAATGTGGAAATATTAATTCTGTGCAATGCATATGACAAATATTTTCTTTACAGCAGTTTCACAATTTCTGATTTTGCATCTATTCTTTGAATTGCATCAGAGTGAAGCAGTGTGCCCTCCTACAAGTCTGACAGTAGGGTGCTCTGCTTCTGACAGTCAAACGACTTCTCATTATTTCTTCAGATGGTTGCTTCTGCTTTTAGTAAGGCTTCTTAAATCTATTTTTATTCTTCCTCAAGTAGAATAAACTTCAAATAAATGAAACTTACCCTATTGCCTTCTTCTGTGTAGTCTGATCTTTAATGTCCTAGTCCAGTTAACTTCCTTGTTTAAAGTGATGGAGAAACACAGAGCTGGGAATAATTAATAAATAAGAAATTTGAGTAGTTTTCACTAAGTGTTTATCCTATAAATTTGAGAAACATCTTGTTAGATAGTTCTTATTTTTGAAGGAATCTTTACGTCTTAAATGCATCTTATTTTAGAGTGAGTTCAGGATTTCATCCTTAAAGCTTGAATGCTCTGCCCATTGTAGAAAATAAAAAAGATGGTTATGGATACACGGTGGGGAAAATAGAAGCTTTTTTTTTTTTTTCAAATAGTAATTGAGAAATTACTTGAATATTTTACATATGGAAATATGTTTCTTTTTCTATTTTTCGTTCTTGATTGTGCATATGTTCTCAAGCTAGCAGAAGTATGTTAGGAGCTAGTGGCAGCTTTTCTTTTTTTAAATGAAAGGGCTTTTGGACAGTAAGTACATTGGTATACTTCTCGGTGTAAGAATTTTTTATGAGTATAATCAACATGCCCATGTTTTTTTCTGTTTAAAAGGAAGATGTCTGAAACTCTGTATTTTATCATGGGATGTGTTTTTCATAGTTAATTCTGCTGTAATTCCATCTGATTTATATATAAGGACCAGAGAATTGACAGGATTGCACGAAAGAATGTGAGCACCGCATGCTCAAACTCAATTATTACCTTACTGTAAATGTAATCATATTAATAACTACATACACATAACTAAAACTATTAATACTTTTCTGAAATTTCAAAGAGGGTATTTGCCTTAAAAATCAGTGTTGTGATCAATCCCTGCTTGTGGTCCAGTCATTTAAGAATGCGATTCTACAGAAGCATGTTAACTTTAGGAACCAATATTCATTTCTAGGGGGAACAACTCAATGTACGGAGGAGACTGCTGGGTTGAGGGTAACTGGGTTGGAAGATCTGTGTCTCAAGAGACCATCAGCACTTCTTTTAATCTTACAGGCATATTCTGCATCTTTTCTAGCCTACTGCATCAAAACTGCTTGATGGGCAGAAGTGGTAAGTGCAGTGGCAGCAGTAATTTCCCCCTAAGGACTCTGAAGGATGAGGAGAAAGTTTGTTTCCTAAAAACAGGGGAGAAAACAGAAACAGAGTTTTAATTGAGAACAATTAATTCTCATGTACCAGTCAAAATATTTCTAGTTCAAACTTCCTAAAAAGTTGTAGGAACGACAGTGTGCTCACCTCCTAACAGATTGTTGAAAAACAAATGGCTAATTTTATTGCTGGCTTGAAACCAGGCTCCTACTCTGAAGAGTCACCCCAAATCTGTATCGTAGTTCTGAAATTTCAAAATGGGACCACATCAATATTCAGTTCATAACTCTCCTAAGTATATAACTTTTTTCATTAAATTGAATTTTTCTACTGAGGTGCAGTACAGTCCATTTCACTTTAGCTTTCCTCCGAGTAGAGCAGGCAGAATATAGCAGAGGATGGTTTTATGATCAGCACGTTGAGAGCAATTAACACTGGAATTGAATCTGCATCAAGATAACAACAGACAATTATACTATTTAACAACTGTTAAATGGTGTTAATGGCTAAGCGTAGTCCACAAACCCAATAGATTAAGATGCAGTGAAATTCAGCAGACATGTAAATGAAATGGATAATTTAGAAATATTTGCCACTGAAAAGCTGCAAATTATTTTAGATTGCACTAATTACCTAAATTTTTTGTAAGTGAAAACACTGGTAGGGTAAAGGAAGGTCGTTTTTCTGGAGGTTTTCTAAATTAAACAAAACAATTTGATTAAAGTTTGTTTGAGAATGGTGTTTAGATGCATCACATTCCTAGTCTTTTTCATGTCCAAGTTTTCTGGGTTGATAACTACTATTTTGATGTGTTACAAAGGACTTAGAAGCTTAGCTGGATGAAGAAACCTGGATAACAACAGTAGCCAGTCAAGTACCCAAATGACAGTTTAATCCTGGAGTAGTAGCAATTTGAGGTTCACAGTATTATGGAAAAAAAAAAAACCCAAACTTTTGTTTAATTCAATAAACTAGAAATGTGTTTATTTAAGTCGACCTTGTTTAACAGAGGAAGTTATATTTCCATTCTCTTGGTAGCAAAGAATTTCAAATATATGTAAAAAATTTAAAATTTTCTCTGTAGAATCACTTTCACTGCTCTAACAGTTGTGAGTGCAATTTTAGGATAGTATTCAAGTTTACCATATTTTCTACTGAATCTGTCAGCTACTCCAATTTATTTACCGTTTGCACAGGCATCTGGAAAAGGAAAATCACAGAATCACAGAATGTTAGGGATTGGAAGGGACCTTGAAAGATCATCTAGTCCAATCCCCCTGCTGGTGCAGGAACACCTAGACGAGATTACACAGGAAGGCGTCCAGGCAGGTCTTGAATGCCTTCAGAGTAAGAGATTCTACAACCTCCCTGGGCAGCCTGTTCCAGTGTTCTGTCACCCTCACTGAGAAGAAGTTTTTTCTCAAATTTGAGTGGAGCCTCTTGTGTTCCAGTTTGTACCCATTACCCCTTGTCCTATCATTGGTTGTCACTGAGAAGAGCCTGACTCCATCCTCATGACACTCACCCTTTATATATCTGTAAACATTAATGAGATCACCCCTCAGTCTCTTCTTCTCCAAGCTAAAGAGACCCAGCTCCCTCAGCCTTTCCTCATAAGGCAGATGCTCCACTCCCTTAATCATCTTTGTTGCCCAACGCTGGGCTTTCTCCAGCAGTTCCCCGTCCATCTTGAACTGAGGGGCCCAGAATTTAAGGAAATTGTGGCATTTAGGGAATTTAAGGAAAGTACGGAAAGGAAAATCAGTACTTTCCTTAAATTCCTTTCTAAAATAAACTGTTCTGAAGGCACTCTCATTCACTCTGTGGGAACATGAAAAGATGAACCGGCTGTTTGAACATCAGGTATATGAACGTGAGGATATGATTCCAGTCACTTCGCTGTTGCACTGAGGAAGAGAATCCCGCCTGAGTGTGGCTGGACAGACCATATGTCTCTTGATGCTGACTTGTGCTGTGTATAGGCTATTCCTGTCATGCTGCTTGTGTGCCAAGCACACACAGTTCCAGTCCTGATAATTAAAACTCTTCTTATAGTTTTGAGGACTTTGTGCCATGGGAGCAGAAATAGATATAGAAGAAAAGACTTCAAGGCTTTTGTAAGATCTCAGGTTTTATTACAAAAAAAATTGTGTCTCTGTAATTTTTCTTATGATGCTGACAGATTTTAAGGTATTTCTTTTGGAAATACAGCTGAAACATACTGACACATTAGGCTATTTAACATTTTTTTTTCTTTGATTTCCCCCCCCCAATTTTGAGCTTCTACTAAAATCTTTCTGTAATCAGTTTTAGAATTTGGCTACAGAGAATTAGCTGGAATTGCCTACTTCAGGTATTATTCTCCATAGTTAAGTATCCATTTAGTACAGACCAAGTCCTAAAAGATCTTCAATTGCCTTTGAGTGGCAAGTCCCATAAGAAGCAGTTGTAAGTTGATGGGTTATCTGTCCACATGGGTGGGAACAGAGAATAATGTAGGATGTGAATGATTCATTTAAAATATCATTTCTTATGTTAACTTGATGCATGCAGTAACCTACTCAGTCTAGGCCTCACTTGCCATCTGTTAATTCCATGTTATTAAAGTTTTGATTTCTTGAGAAAACAGATGGCTATCAATTTAAACAGGTGTTCACATGGCACTTTTTAAAGTTTAAATGCTGAACAGGTATAATTTCAACTTTGCTTGGGTACAAAGGGAATTCATGCTTTGAAAGATGTGTGAGTAGAGAATAATTTGGGGGGGGGAGGGTCAAGTAATTAACTGGAAATACACCTACATGCACTTACCTATGGAACTTTGCCATTATAGGATGAAAGGAGAGATGACAGCAGGAAGTTTTAAAGGAACACAATTTATTTTGAACCCCTATCCTGTATCTCTTGTTGAGAATATACACCATGAAAATATGGTCTAAATGCATTGAAAGAGGAGGATGTAGGGAAGTATTTACTGTTCAGTGAGTCTTCCAGACTTTTTGGGTGACTCAGTATGTTGCCACCTCATTAGAATGCAAACACGCAGGACTAGGATTCCTCTGGATGAAATGAGATCTTTCAGATTTTGTAATTTGTTGCTCCAGTAAGCAATTGTAAAAATTCTCTAATTCTGAAAAAGTTTTCTAAAATAAGCTGGATAACATATAATACATTTAATTATAAAATTGTATAGCGTTACCTGTAACACTGAAGGCCTGTGCTGTTTTCCAGCATAGCTTCTATATAACCTCATTGTTCAGCCAGTTTTGCATTGATAGCAATATAAAAAAGTATCAGTAAATAATGCAGCAGGATCGGGCTGTTCTCAGACACATACAGTTTTCTCTCTACACTTCTCATCAAAGATTCAAGAAGCCCCTGCTGTAGTGAGATCTCACTGTGAAGACCCTATTATTTTTATGATACATATTTCAGCATATGTACTAGTATTCATGGAACAGGTAAATAATTTAAAACAAACATAAACTGATCAAATGAACAACATGGATTTATATGAGGCAAAATCTTTACTAGTTTCTTCATTTGCTAATCAGCAGATAGATGCTTCTGTATGTAACTTTCAAAACATAACACATAATAGCACCCTGATTTACTCTTCTTTATGGGCTCTGCCACCTTGTGGCAGTCAGCAAGGGAAAAGTATTGGTAGGTTACAGAGTTTCCACCCCCATTCTTTCTTTTCATGCTGATGTGCTCTGAATGATGGAGAGGAGGGAGTAATTGAGCAAAATCTCGACTTCCCTTTTAGAAGTACTTCCACACTACAGAGCGACATTGCTCTCTAACTTCTGTGACCATCTGTAGAGTGTTTTCCCTCAAGAACAGAAAGTGAAGCAGAATTACTGACAAGGACATTATTTATCCATAAATACATGAGGCAGAGCCATACAGTGAGACAGTAAGGATTGCTCTTTTTTGATCTAAGTTTCCAGTCTGTAAGGATGGGAAGCTATTGAGCTTTTTGAGATATCTCAACTGTGATCAGAGTTGCAACTCTAGTGGATTGTAGCCTGAATGTGCTCACATCTATAAATATACTGTGCAAAGAATAACAGCTGGTTAGCGAAGCTACTAGTAAATATGGAATAAAGAAAAATTATTTACAATGTACTACATCACATACAAAATCATTTGTAGCTTATGTGCATAGCTGAGAGTGAAGGAATATTATTATCTTATTATTATCATTACACAATAAGCTATTGAATGTTTGTAGCATTGATCTACTACTAACGCTTCTCTTCTATGCTTTTTAGCATCATAAAATATTAGACTTTAATCCATGGTGCATGAGGAGTGTGTCTATATTAGCAGTTCATTTTGCTGCAGGGTGTGGATTTGCATCTGACCTTGGAGCCTTGCAACCCTTCACTGAGCACACCCTGAACTTCCTTCAGGTAAGAAAAGGGTGAAACTACATGGGGGCAGGGTGCTTCAGCAGCTGATGCTTCTGTGCCTGCTGATGGATGCCAGGACTGGTCTGCAGTTGACACAGGCTTTACTTCCTGTGATCTTGGGACTGAGGCTCACTGGAGGAAACTTTTCCCCTTTATACCAAAACATAGACATACTGACATGCTCACTCCATGGACTTGGTTCAGCTCTGAGGGGAAGGTTCCAAATTTGTGTCTAGGAAATAAATATTACATGGAATGTTTATGTTACGTTAAAGCCAAAAAGCTCCTCTCCAACCAAAAAGCTCCTCTAGTCTGTTGATGAGGTTATAGAGAAACATATTAGAGCCAAGAAACTGGAAAAAAATGCCAAGAAGGTCCTTGGAAAAGTCTGTATGTAATTGTATGGATTCCGCAGTGTGAATGTGGATTTCATTACAGTAGATATAGTTTCTGGGGGTTTGCTTGTTTGTTTTCTTTTGCTTTAAAAAGTGGAGTAGAAATGAATTTAATATTGTAGATATTGCTATGTAGTGAAAAGATAGAGCTAAAGGAAAACAAAGGGTTTTGGAATTATTATGCTCTAGTTATTTTCCAAATGAGTTGTTTTCTTGTAAGCTACCATGACAGTTAGATACTAGGGGAAGGAAACATAAAAAATCTATTACTCCTCTAGTCAACTGAACAATAGGATTATGTACACAGGAGCAAACGCTTTTCAATTGTTGAGTGATGCAGTTGATGTTTCCTATTAAAAACAAGAAGACTTGAGTCTAAGAGGCCAGTACAATTTTTTTATAGGTCAAATGAAATTTCCCATAACAGAATCAAAGCAAAATCTATTTTAAAAGGACTTAGAGAGTCATACTGAGAAAAGGATTTGTTGACATGAACCAAGAATTATTGCCTTAGTTGACCAGCAACAGGGAGCGGCCTGGCTACTTCTGTACATGCTGAGTCACATCTCCAGTTGCGATAAATCGGGGCATCTCTACTGACACAGCCCTTCCCGATGGACTTTCAGTGCTTGAGGATGTGCCCTGCTGTGCTGGAAAGGCCCTCCTCCCTTCTCCTGTAAGGCATCTGCTGAGTAAGTGTAGCATCAAATGAATTTCAGACATTCTTTTAATTGGCCAGGGTGTTCAACGATGTGAAAGAGCATGTGTTGTTTTTACTCTATATTTTTTAGTGATAGAGCCAAACTCATATTTATGTAGATTGCTTAGTTTTTGATACTGTATTTTTTATTGTTACACTAATAAGAATGACAGGGTGGGTGTCAGCTACTAACAGATGTTTCAGGGCTGATTGTTTCTTGAATATAAAATTAAAATATACAGTATAGAAGATCATATTTAGCTCTTCTGCTGTTCCACAAGAATCATGTTTACAGGAGCTGCCATTACATACAATGCCAGGCACAGAACTACATAAAACAGATACGGATTGTGATACCTGTCACCCACTGCAGTCACTGCCTGATCTTGGTGGCTCTGGAGTGAGGAGAACAGCCCAAGTGGGACAGGAGCTGGCTGAGCAGGCTGGATCCCAGTCTCCTCTGACACAGCAGATGTGTGCATCATGACCTCTGTAGCTGCCTGCCTCACCGCTCTGTCCTTGATTTCTCTCTTTTCAGGAATTTAAGTATATATTTGCATTTTTTTAATTAATATATTCTCTGCCTTGCATCAGCACTTCCTGATAACTGCATAACAGATGAATCAGAAATAGGTGTTGATTTGTATTTCAGGTATTTGGGGGGATTTCTTAGGGACAGTCCTGAAGCCAACCCTGGCTAAGAATTTGAAGGGATGAGGCTAAAGCTGGTCCTTGGCATAATGTTGTTACTCTGCATGTAAACTAAAGTGTATTTTGGATGACTCGGGGCCACAGTTCTGCAATACAGTGACAGGAAAGTGAGGAGTAGAAAAGTTAGAGAAGAAATAGAGAGCAAGCCTAAAGCCAGTTCAGTGCCTTAAGCAACCTCTGTTCTTCACTCGCGCTGTTAGAAATACAGTTAAATTTCACACCATATCTCAATTTTACTCTCGTCTGAAATATTTTTTACAGTTTAGCTCTGTGATTACCCTTTGATGTTACTGAGCAAAGACTATATATAAGAAGTACATATGAGAAATTTCTACTCTAAATATTAGAGATGGTCTGTAATTAACATAATTTGTTTGACAGCTTCACAGTATGCCTGTCTTAAAATATATTGATGATGATTCTTTTGGGTTGTTTAATTTTCACTCTGTTCCACTTAGGATACATGCTAAATTGACAGAAATAAAGATGCCTTTAACTTAGATGTTGTTGTATTTGTCATGTATTGGTGTAAATTCCTTGAACCATCAATCCAAGACTGGTTCAGGTTTTGTGGGGGAAGGAGGCTACTTATCTTTCCCCTTTTCCTCACTAACAAAGACTAAAATAAGGTGGTCAACACAGAAGAAAATTACATATTGGAATGTGGAATCAAAGCAGTGTAAACATGGAAATGTTGCTGTTAGCTTATGCAAGTGGTTTCACTGAAATTAATGAATTTCACATGCTTTTTAGCATTTGTAGCATCAGGAATAAACTTTATTGGAATAATGCCATGTATATTATCAAATTCAGTATTTCTGTAGTGAAGAGGTCTTGTGAGTCCTTGGCTAATGTTTTGCTTTTTTTTTTTTTTTTTAAATAAAATAAAACAGGGATTTAGTTTTGATGGTAAAGATAATGAATTGCTTTAAATAAATTGCCTTCATGCTAGGGGAAGTAGTGCGTTGGGGCTCCAACTACAAAAATGTAATATAGGTCAATTAATATGAGATTTTTTCCCCTACTGGACTTATCGTTCATTCTTAATGTAGAGTTTAGGAAGAAAAGAGTGTAATTTTATTTCATATATTCTGCTTCCAGTTAGTGTAACAAGCCAGTTCAGGTTTTTTTCTTCTATCTTTACGAAACTAGATCATGAATTGCATTCCCAGTTCCTTATCAAATTTAATTAACTTGATACAACATTCTGTGATAACTGCATAATAAAATAGTTACAAACATGTATTGATTTATTTTGTGTCATTTCAAATTTTAGTACCTCTCTAGATTATGGTAAAGAGGAGGAAATGGAAATGATACCCAAAGTTCATAGAACGAGTCAAAGACTAAGGATAATAAAAAAATGCTAAAAGTCTTGCTCTTGGAGATGTAACATCTTCACTGTACATAGGAAGATGTATGAGACTAAACTTTCACAGTACACTTAGGGAAGCTAGACAAATCCACAGATGATCAAAATCTAGATGTCCATGTAGGTTTTAACAGCTCTGTATTTGAATCTGAAAGTGTTGAAAAGAAATGCTTGACAAGAGAATCACATTTTTAGAAAAACTGTTTGAAGTTCACACTTATAAATACTAAAGATGAGCATTCTTAAAAGGTGGAAGGAAGAAGTACCCTTCAACTTTTCCAAATGGTGGAAATAGCAAATCTTGGATCCTACAGGCAAATCTATATCATTATGTGTGTATAGCAAGTTAAAAGTTGCTTGTTAGCAACCCTGATTATCTCAGAAGGTGGGAGAATATAGGATGGGATAATATAAACTTTTGCTAAGACAAGAACAAGTATTTAATTTCAGACATTGTGACTAGTCCCCTGAAAGCTACTGGGACTATTATATGTGTAAATGTAAGCAATTATGTAAATATATAAATATTAAAGAAGCTTAGCATTGCAAGGTAAGTAGTGTCCAAATGTAAGTGTAGGATTCATCAATTTTGGACACTTGAGTTTGCTTTAAATAATTGCTTAAGTTCTGGGTAAAATTAAAACTTTTTTTTTTAAACATAAAAATGTTGATGTCATATTTTTCTAAATCTCTCAAGATGTGATGCAGTATGCCTGATCATTTCTTAATTTATTCTTTATTCTTATTTTTTTTATTATGTTTAGTTTGATGTGTCTAATCAGGCAGTTGATGGCTCTTCTTATTTTGCAAGCGCTATATGTTTATAGATCTATCAATAAAAATAAAACTGTGCTTAGTAACTTATGACATGGCATAAAGGCAAATGTTATGATGACACAACTGCTAAAGCAAAATCTGAAACCTTTCCCTGAAGGTACAGACTTTGGAAATACTTCTTATGAAGTTGGAAAAGGTGAAATATGTCAAAATCCTTGATCTTCATATCAAGTTTATGTAAATAAAACTTTTTTTTTTTTTTTTTATAGCAGACCTACTGTTTGAAAAGAACTTTACAAGTTGTAGACCCTGACTTTTGGCTGGGACCCAAGGTATTAGCACTGAACTGAATTAACATTGTCTCATATTAAACGGATGCTGTAGCCCAGGAAACCTGTCAGTAAATCTTCTGTGACATGATAAACTGGTGTTCACTGAGATGCCAAGGCAGACTCACTCCAGAAGTTATTGATTCAAAATCACGACATTTTGCTGGGGAGAAGAGAGGAGAAGAAAAAGAAGTAGATAGAAAACAAAAAAAAACCAACAACAGTGAAACCATACAAGTAATAAATAACTAGGAGCTTGTAGTATAAGTAGTAAATAATTAAAGAAATTTATGTAATGATGTGTTTAAAATCCATCCAATCCCCCTCAACTGTTTGTGATATTTACATCAATGGTTCCTTGGTTTAGTCATAATTAGTTAATAAAGCAACAAAACCAAATGAAATAGACACCTGACTAAACAAAATAAAGTCAGTCACACTTCTCACTGATTTAATGAGAGAGTAAAATGACTAGCTTAGTCATCTGTGTTACTAAATGTGTGTTTTCTGAAGTTAAAACGGAACAAGGATATTCCCTTTCTAAACTACAATACTTAGTAAAATCAGGACAAAAATATGGCAACATGTTAACTGACACACATCCATCATCATTCCTCTTTAGCAGACTGGCAACAAGTGCAAGAAATTATGATGATGTTTGTATATTTTTTATTCTTTATACATGATAATGAAAATAAGACAAACTTGCATTGAAATCCTTCATATTGAGACACTAAATGTACCTGTGATACAGCATTCTTATGAATGTCTATTTTGACCAGCTGTGTAACAACAGAACATCATGTAGCTTTAATCACTGGATAATATGATACCTTTTTTGCTGATATAGAATTTACTCTTAGAAATTGCTCCCTAACGAGGTATATTAAAAAAGTAACATACATTTTCTGAAGATTAGTGCTGAACAAGTAAGATGTCTACAACAAACCATGAATATGCAAACTCCCAACTTATTTGTAAGTCCTTAAAAAAATAAATATTCACCTGAAGCTTTTTGATAAAGTAGGGGAGAAAACCTGCAGTTTAATGTAATGGTGTTTACGGATGAACTTTCATTAGATTTCTATATTAAAAAATAAATAAAGCAGAATTATCCTTTCCTAGTAGTTATAATCTAAAGCATCTACATTTCCAAAGTAGTGATTGTAATCTTAAGAGAAGCAAATCCTTCATAAGCTCCATTTGTCTTTACCTTTATTTAAAGTAAATTGATAGTTACTTGTACTTTAATAAAGTTTCGAATTATAGTAATCTCGAAAAGATAAAAATGTATTAGTAATTTAATTAGAATAATGAACTGCTGAACATCTCCTTCCTTTTCCCTTTTCCCTTTTCCCTTTTCCCTTTTCCCTTTTCCCTTTTCCCTTTTCCCTTTTCCCTTTTCCCTTTTCCCTTTTCCCTTTTCCCTTTTCCCTTTTCCCTTTTCCCTTTTCCCTTTTCCCTTTTCCCTTTTCCCTTTTCCCTTTTCCCTTTTCCCTTTTCCCTCCTCATAAAATGGCAAGTAAAGAACACCAAAAGAATTAATGTGGAAGGAACTCTAATTCATTGTCCTGACTTCATGAAACTTTTACATTGTGCTGATTCGAAAGAACTGTTTGTCCAGTATATCACGCTTAACTCCACAGGTTAAAATCTACATTCAAATTACCACTTTAATTGGTCCACAGTATGGATGACAGGAACACTGTATAAGTATATAAGTAGATATGTAAGTATATAAAAATATAAATATAAATATATATATTTATATATATAAAATATATAATGGGTTTACCCATTTTTTAAATGCACACACACAAAAAAAGACAAAAAATCAGAATAAAAATTGTATAGATATAGCAACGAATTACCTACCATTAGAAGAATTTACCGCTTAGATGAACAATGCTTGTAATCAAATAATTTTACCCTCCTACCTTATGTATGAACTCCCACAATGGAAACTCATTTATGTATATTGTTTTATAAATATGAATACAACCAATGGTTGACTATAAATATAATACTGCTACTTGTGGTAAGTTAACTGGAAAGTAATTAGGGACAAATTCTCAACATCATGATAAAATTGCATGGAATTTTGTTTTGAAATTGCCCCACTGATAAAAACGAAAACCAGTGAGAGCTAATCCTTGCAGGCGAACATGAGATCTCATCACTGAATTTAGCTAACCAGCTCTGTCCTTCTTTAAATCATATATTTGGAATACTCAGTTGTTTGACTTGGTCTTAAAAATAAATCTTATGGTACATGTCTGTGTTTATTAGCATAGCAATAATGTTGAAAAAGTTGAGGAGTTTGACTTTGAAGATGACTGGAATAATTGTTAAAAAAATATTTTTGACCGTGAGAAAAAAATCTCTTGGAATGCACCAAGAGAGTGAGAAGTCTTTCTATTTCCAACATAGCCACTCTATGTTTCTTCTTCTATAAGAGGTAATGAAAAATATTGACACTTACTAGGATAAACTTTGTGCAGCAATACCTTTTGCAACCTGCAGCCTTTCTTGCAGACTTTGTCAGACTCTCTTTTCTGCCAGAAAAGGTGTTTTATGGGGTTTTACAGCTGTTCCAAAGGCCCCTTGGGACTGTTGATGGTTAAGTGGCCTGAGTTTCCAATATCCATTGTGCATATAATCCGATACACAATGATCCCAATGTGTTTAATGCCCACATGCATCCTCTTAGGCTATGCAAGGAGTAGGAAAACAAAAATCATGCCAAGAGCTCTCAAAAATGAACAAAATTGTGCAAGTGGAAATGTCATTGAGAGGCCTAATGAAATATGGTAAGAAGGCATGTGTGGAGAGTTTTTGGAAGAAAGAGGACATGGGCTGTGTGCTGTGAACAAACCAGAGCTTGATGTGGCTGTGGTGCAGGCTAGGACCTACACAGAAGGTTTTTCTGGAGACACCAAAGACAGAACGGAAGTAAACAGAAGCTGGTCTGCCCTCGACCCAGGCTGCAAGAGGGGCGCTGTCATCACTGCGCATGAACAGTTTGTGGACAGTGCCCTGCAGCTAATCACCATGCTGGGGGGGAAGAGTGACTGGAGAGAGTAACCAATTGTAGCCTGCGCTTGCCGCATGGTCGTTGGGTAAAGAGTATACAAGGGTTGTAAAAACGTGCACTGGCAAACATTGATATTCAGTGTTGTTAAACGTTCCTTAAAGGGCATTGATGTTAAACTCATATTGAGCCCAATTCTTTACCCTCGCCGATCTGCCCGTAGCGTTCAAAGAGTTCTACCGTGCCAAGTTTTTTCATTCTCCAACAGGCATGCTTCACAAAAGAGGTTGTCAAACATTAAGAAAATATTGTGCATGGGCAATTTGATGTTATTTTATTATTTAAAGGTCTAGTCATGATTTACTTTCAAAACAACATACTTTTATATGTGAAACCAGATCACAGGAACTAACATGTAACAAATGGGAATACTTAAATAAGAAAAAAAACCCAAGTCTGCTGCTATAAAGGGTTAATCTAGATATTTTGCTGCTTTACTGTCTTCCCAAATGAACTATATTTATTCTGTTAATAATTGTGTGACCTCCTTGATATAGTTAATGAGTCGATCTTACTGTTAAGATGCTGAATGCAGCCTACAAGTGACATTATGAATATTTAATCAACCATCGATGTCAGCAGATCCAAACATCAGTCAGTCTTATCACATCAATCTTCATAGTTCCTTTGCATGTTATCTGTTACTTGTTGAATTAAAGATATTTGGCATTTCAAGAAATCACAGGCTTCTCTTCTGGAGGAGGAAGAGCTTCTAGCTCCCCTCTTTGACATCACTGATATCCACATTTGACTGTTCTTGTTTCAGTTCCTTTCAATCTACTTTGCTCCTCTGAAAAGGAAGGAGCTGGAAGCTCAGTTTTATGATTTCCAGATTTCTCTGGCACAATGTCACCAGTCCAGCTGCCCCTGTGTTCAGGGTCCATTAGAGACTCAACTTCAGAATTACTCATGATACTTCAACAGTTTTGCCTATGGCAGAGCAAATGAATTCTGACATTCACTTCATCAGTCTACTAGACATTTTTTATCTTCCAGTCCAGAACACATACATTATACTCTTGCAAGAGATGAGCTTTTTCACAGAATACATTATCTGCTTGCTGCCTGCTAGCAATGTTAATGACTTGGCTGACTCTTTGGATTTTGGAGAACTGGAAAGCCAGGATCCTATCTGATCCAGGCATTTCAACACAGCCATTCTCTTCTCTCAAGGATCCATCTTATGTCCCACAATTATACCTGTTTCAAAAGGGAAGAAGTCTGCTTCATACCAGATGCTTCCAAATCTATAGTAGTAAGGTAACAAAGAAGAACAGTATCTCACCCCGTTCATGCATAAGAGATCATAGAAAAACAGACTTCCCATTGCATGAGATAGTTTTGCTTTGTTCTGAAAAGTAACATAATGTCATGAAATTTTTAACACAACAGAAGAAAACAAAATTCCTTGACAATATTCCTTGGAAAAATCTTTAAAATATTGAAAGGAAAGGTGCTTGATGAAGTGGATTCTTTTGTGCCCAGTGATTATGACTTGCTCATTGAATAGAAGGGAAGTCACATGTAGTCTAGTGGTTAAACACAGGGAACACAAAGTCTGATATGAAGATTTTTCATTTAATGTAACAGGAGGAGTACTTAGGAAGTCATTGTTGCACTGTGGTGTGTTATATGACTGTACACCACAGATGGTAGTGGTTAGTTACCACTACGCTCACCTGAGACATAGGCAATTTTGTTTTAAGCTGTTTCTCTGAAGTAGGCAGAAGTAGAATTCGATTCACTCCCCACATATTTTACGTGAGTACAGAACCACAGTGTTACAGGAATAGCTCTCCAGAGCCCTTGTGCCTGTTGAGTTACTTAATCCTAGAAATTCTTGAGCATTGTTGATATTTCTTCTGTTTGTATTCATCTGAATCACTTAGCAAATTTAGTTGAACTGCATGCTTTCCAGGAAATCTAAGAGTTTTAAAAGAATGGTGAGGAATTGGTGAAAGATGTCTTCTTGCTGTGTTCTTGACTTCCAGCTTAGCCCAGAAATTTAACTTTGACCTTTAAATGAAATTACTTTACCATTAAATTCACCACCACTCAATCGATATTACCCCAGAATGTTGCAAGTCATTAATATTAAAAACAACCAGTGAAATTGAAAAGAGTGATATCCAAGATTTTGACAGAGGTAGATTTGCTGACTAGCGCTCAATAATACTGTACGAATAAACACATTAATTCTATTGTATTTTAGTTCCCTTTACCACCTAACGTTTTAGAAATATAGATTTAGTAGAGATAGAACTATCTTATACTTTTTAAATTTAAGATTACATTCTGTTCTAAAAATAGTGTGGAAACTTTATTTCTCTAATTAAGATGTTTCTTTCTTGTTGTGTGTTTGTGGTGTTTTGTTTTGTTTTTTAATTTTTTGTTTGTTTCTTTATTTCCCTGAAATGGAATGTGATATAACAAAAAAGTGAGGAACTTTTCCACTGCAGATGTGTGTATGCCTTTCTCTCAGAAGGTCATTATACATCATAAACCAGTTGGATTTCTGAAAGCTGATCCACTGCAAATAGATAACAAAACTATATTAGTAACAATAGTCTCTGCAATGTGACTGAAGAACTTGGCTCTAGATGATGACAGAGATTTGCCCTGTAGTGCTTCCAGTGTGTTCCACTGAATAAGAATTTAAACAGAAAGACTTACACAATTGGCTTTTCAACACTGAAAAGCTATGCTCTGTTTAGGGAAAAAAAAAAAGGTTGTCTTTCTTTTACTTATGTTCAGGGATAAATTTACAACTGGATTTTATTGGTGAAATGGAGATGTATGAGTTCGGCTTTAAATTTTAAACCAGTCAAACTATTTTAAAAATACTTACAGGAACCAGATTATTCCTCCATTCACATTGTTCACATATTAATGTAGCAAAAAGGTATCAACTAATTTTATTTACTGGTTGGCAGTTCTGATAAAGGCATTGCATTTACTAAAAAGAAAATCTGATCCTCTTTAATGATGTACAGACTGAGTGTAAAATCAACCTAAATATGTTATATTTTATATAGATGCAAATATAAAAATCAAGCCAAGTAATTTAATGTTTACTTCATTTTCAGTTATCTTGAACTAGCCTTAAAATTAAAGCAGGAAAAGGACTGGTTGTCCAGAAAGTAATTAGGTCTCTCTAAATTTTATTAGTCTTTAGTTAGAAGGTCTTTAATATGTAATATTTTTTCTCAAAATGTGTTTCATAATGGTGAAATACATACAGTTTTGAGATTTGGGACTTGCATTTCTACTGGGCTTTGTGTTGTTGTTCACCTTGAATATACCTTTTGTGTTTTTCTTCTTTTCAGACCAGAGTTAGTGCTAGCAGAATGGACATTGGATGATCATATAAGAAAATTGCACTATTTTTCAAGCTGTTTCAACATAATGATAGGATAAATATTGTCACAGTTATTTTTTCTGTAGTTACAAACAATATTTTGAAGTATATTTCCGAGTATTTTCTTTGGGAAGGGTATAGAATTCTACTTTTCTTGCAAAATACAAGTCTGCTATTTGTCTGACCTTCTTTCTGTTTTCTGTCTGCATACATTACATGAATGACTCTCCATTTTGCAGCTGAAGGAAGCACAACTTTAAATGAAAAATGTTGCCATTAAAAAAGAGGGAACAAATTGCATAAATTATAAATGACCTGTAGAAGCTGAAATGTGCTGCCATGTTGCCCTGATTATACATGCATGGGTTTTTTGTCATTAATCCAATAAAATAGCATGGCAACTTGTGGAACTCAATGCAGATACAGGTCTTTCGGTAAAGAAACAGAACTCCAAATGAATTTAAATTTATAGCATTACATTATGCTTTACAAGGAGAAAAGAAAAAAGAGACTGATTCAGTTCCTGAATTTATACTATTAATCTTATATATCCATACAGTTGGATTTTGTTTTGTACTTTCTAAATATGTAGAAACATGTTAAAAAAAAAAAAAAGTATCAATGTTTTTTTCCATCTCTAAGAGAGTACTTCAGATTGCGCTAGATTATATTCTCACAGAAAAAAATCTGCTTATTGCAGCCTTGCTGTGTCAAAGAATTTGGCTAATCTTAAAGAGTTTTTCAATACTTGCTTGCATGCTTAAGCATTTCATTATTTCGGATCACTGAATATTTATGCAACAATAAATCTCATTAATAAATCAACCCACAGCTATTATTAAGTATGTTTTACTTGTGAGTATTTTTATGATTATTATAAGAACATAGAGAATACTAGGTCAGGCCATGGATTCATCAGGCACATTGTCCTGTTTCTAATATTCTCTGGTAAGAGCACGTATTAAAATACCTTTCCAGAATTTTCTCTCAATCTCTGTCAATTTATAACTTGTGATTTTAAATACCGATCTTTGTATGTATTTCTCTTCCAATAAAGTCTTCCCTTTTAAAAATTGTGTAAAATGCAATAACACTGGTCAGCTAGTCAGGGCACAGCTGAGGTCTCCAGCATGTGAAGAATTCTACCTTTGGGTTTGAACTTGTTTTTTGGTAGTTTCATCTAATGTCCCTGATTCTTGTACTGAAGGAAGGACTCGATGAACTGTTGCTGTCCACCTCCTTGCCAGTCGTGACTTGACTGCCATCAACTCTATCTCATAGTCTATTTTCCAGGTTGAAGATTTACAGGGCTGTTGTCATTCCCACTGTAGTTGTTGGGTCCGTAAGGATTAGCTTTCATCATCCATATTGCCTTTACTCTTATATTTTCTGGACATGCATCCTCTTAAGATGGAGAGAAAAGAAGCGTGCCCTGAATGAGAGACATGGCTGCATTCTGACTTGTGTACACTGGCAGGATGGCAGCTGCTCTTTTGTCTTCTGTGCTTTCCTAACAAATCCCAATATCGGAAACGCTTTCTTTCATCAGAGACTCAATAAATAAACAAACAAACTTAGGCTTCTTCACTGCTAAATATTTTTCCCAAATGGCTAACTAAAGTTGAGCATTCATCTACAGTGTTTATCATCTGCTACATTAGTGCTGAGTCATCTGGAAACTTGGGAACTTTCTGCTATGATTTGCAGGTAGACCTTGACTGTACCAACACTAAATATAACTAAGTAGACTAACTTTGTAATCTCACTTTTGCGTCCTCTTCCAAGTAATTTTTTTTAATATTTTCAGCAGCATGTCAGCAGCCTTGTTTATACAATTCAGGGAATGTTTTTGAAGAGTATTTTCATATAAAAGGAGATTTATTTTTTTTTAAATATTTTCACACTACGTTTCAACAGACAAAGCATCTCATGTTCTGTGACAGTCAGTGTTATTTCAGGTCTATTTTCTATAATAAATTATTCCATCTTGGTCCTTTTAACCAGCAGCATTTCTGACATGCTTCTAAATTTTTTTTTTTTTGGGAGTGTCTCTATGAACACCTGAAAGTTAGACAAAAATATCTATTTGCCTTCTAAAATAATATTGCTGAAAACCATTAAACTAGGATATTTGTCACACCACTCTCGAGCTCTTTATGTCAGACCATGATTCAAGAGTGAATGAAAAGATGTTTGTTCACTCATATCCTTGAAGTGTCAGGGCTCTCACTGTACTAACGAGTAGACTACTAGAGCTATTACCTTAGCAGGCTACTAGAATGTCTCCTGTTTTACTGATTCTTCCACCATTTTCAAGCTTCAGGACAAAGGCATTTTATTTCACCTTAATAGAGCAGTAGCTGTGCAGCTCAAGTGTACCTGGAAAATATCAGGATTTTTCATAGTAGTTAGATGGAAAAAATTATTGTGTTCATAGGCCTGGAAAAGGCTTACAGTTTAAAGCCTTAAGCTTCTATTATAACTTAAACTGCTTATGTTTACACTACAACTTTAGTAGAACCAGTGCTGCATCCTACTTTGACATGTCAACAAATTGGCAAATGGTGACCTCATGGTAGGTGATCTAAAGCTAACCTTAGGTTTTTAATATGCTTAAATAACAGGAATCCCTATTTACTTTTTTCCTTAGTTCTTTTGTCTTATTAGAAGAAAATGAAGGTATCTGGGAAAGGGAAGAGACAAATTACGGAGCATGAAAACTGAGTTACTAATGAAAAGTGAAGGGTGTGAAATGTAGTCCTGTGTTCTTGAACAATTTTAATGTATTCATTAAAAGTGAAGTCAGGTTCATCCAAGTGAATATGCTTAATTTTTACGTACTTGTATTTTACACGTATGCACATGAGTTTTAATTCTCTTTCATCCACCTCCACCCTTTCCCCTCTATGAAAAAGAACCTTTGGAGAAACAAAAAAAAACAACCAACCAATCAAACAAACAAGAACAAAACAAAACAAAAACAGAACACACCCAAACTCCTGACTGGTAAACAGTGCGTGCTTTTAATTAATGGTGTTAATCTTGGATGCATTGAGTCCAGACAGTTCCTGAGAAATACGAGAGAGGAGCTAAAATACTGTGTTCATCACATAAAAGAAATCCTGAAATTACTTCTATGTCATTTTAAACTTAATACTGTGTCATTTTTCTGAAACTTTATTAAGGTAACGTTTATAAAATAACATTATAGCATGTTAAACTTCAGTCAGTTTCAAAGATAATGTTGGATTTTAATGAAGTTTTTTAATTAAATGAATGGTTAGTTGTGCCTGTTTTCAGTAAATTAATTAAACTCTTAGTCATTAAGCAAAAAGTTAATTCATTATTGGAGGATATAGGCAGTGTAAAAAAATCTGGCATTTGAGATGAATACCGTATCCTAATCTATCACTGATATTATGGGATTACATGCTTAAAAATGTTCTTGATAGCATAAAATATTATAGAAAGTGGCTGGTGACTAACTAGGGATATTTAAAGCATTTTAGTTTGGATCATCATCTATGATACAAGAATATTATAACTTGTGTTAGAAAAATGAACTATTTTCCCTATGAAATGTTAGTGGACAACTTCTTATAAAGAAAAAAAACTAGTGAAAATCACATTCCTATTTTAATGTTCACTGATTTGGGATAACAAGATTATTTTTCTATGAAGAAGAAAATGTCAGAGTATTAACACTGTATATATATATGCCAGTTTTTTGAACTGCACAGATGAGTAACTTGAGGGGTTTTTCATCTTTTCTCTGATGGACTTTCTCTGCCTCAGATCCTGTTCTGTCATAAAGTTGCTCCACTTCTTTTAGTATAACTCATTATAAAATATATTTTTCTAGACCTCTCAAAATGTAGATCAGAGTGACTCTATAGAGGAATTCTCTACCCCATGTGCTACTCTAAACTACCATCAGAGAGAGAGGCAAGTGAATCTTCCACATCCTGCAGATTAATCTTAATCATCAGTAGAACAGATCTTGATCAATGTTCTCATTGCACCAAACTTCTTACAGTGTGGTATAAAAAAATAGAATTATTAGACACACCTCAGTGTGACCATAACATGGTCTGCCTTATTTTGCTGAGTTAGAAAGAAACACATATAGAGGTGAGCAGTGCAGTTTTATAACACATACGGTAAAACTTTATTATGTGGAGTATCAGGATGTTTTGGCTGGTGACTACTGCATGCAGCTGGAAGCCTTGAAGTTGCTCCTCATCCTTGTTGCTGCAGGTGTTTGAGTATTAGTAGAGGGCATGAGGAAGGAGGGCTTCCTTCTGCTGGTTGCTGGCTGTGCTGCTGGAATGCCACAGCTTGGCCTTTGCAAACTGAGAGTATGTGTCAGGAGAGGAAATCTACGTTTTTCTCTATATTTGCCAAACATAAGGAGAAAAGGTGTTTTCTGCTTAGCTGGAGGAAAGCAGAATGTAACAGTACAAACCTTGCCCTTGCTATCAATGTTGTAACATCAGCAAATATTAATGTGAAAGACTGCATCTGCAGGTATGAATGTGTACATGCAGAGTTATCTTTGTTAATGTAACCTTTTTCCTATTTCCTATCCATCATGTTCATGTAATGCTTCTCATTGGCTGTGATCAGGATATGAAAGTCATTATCAAAACCTTGTAATCCAACTTATTGGAGTATTTTGCTTAGAACGGCTGCTTTTGTCAGAATATCGCTTTTAAGGAGAGGAGGTTAGGTTTGAAATAAAAATAACGAGTTCTGTAGCCATTGCTTTCTGTACGTTTTACAATTAAGATAAATACTGTGGGATGCTCATCAAAGAGGAACTTAAAGTGATCCCATCATAAAATGCAGCTTTCTGAACAGACTACATTCTAAATTCCCTGCTAATGTGTTTTCTATGACAACAGATTCTCGTAAGGTTGGATGTCTACATGATCAGCCACAATTTTAACCTCTACATTTTTGTTAATTCCATGACTCCACATGATGTGGCTGCTTTCTGTTCATTGTCAGATAGCTATATGAGTTAAAAATAATGATCAAATATCTCAGAGGAAAAGAAACAATTGCCTGAATGTCCATCTTGTAAAATTTAATGTTTTTTCCTTTTACAATATTATTTGCTACAGTAGATTAGGACAACTTTGATAGAAGAATTGCACATAATTAAATTTTCATGTGTGATTCAAAGTGCAAAAATATTAGAAAACTATTTAAGAGGTACTGGAGCTGTCACACCATATCAGTAAAGTCTGTGAGACAGAGAGCACAAAAGAACTGATTTAGTGCAACATGTCACATTATTATAGCAATAACTACAAGGAATATTCCATGGATGGGTGGGTGTCTGTGCCTATGAATACTTGTAAAGATACCGTAGAATCCACTTTTTAATTTTAAAATGGATAAGGAAAATGCATCCAGAAAGTACATTCAAAAGTTGTGATCTAATAATCTGTTTACTCACAGAAGATACTAAAGAACTTCTGCATTAACTTTCTTTTATCTAGGCTTATTAACACTTTCATGTCATGGACATTTATGGAATATTAATATACATTGGGAAATTTTACATTTTGATGAGTTCTGGTGTGTTGGTTTAGGGTAATATTTACCAGCTCAGTGAGGAGGGGCAGGAGTCTGTGTAACTCCAAAATTGCAGCTCCTGTTAGTCCCAGCCTAGGGTTGCCTGGCAATGGTTCAACTCACAGGAGCAAGGATAGGCCCATAATATGGCATCTGTTTTCTAGCACACAGGATTTGTGTTTCCCCTGCAAAGATAAGATGATATTTAAAGACGGAACATTCATATGAACCTATTTAAAATTGCTTTATATTTTATTTTTGAGAAAAAAGTATTGTGATTCAGTTCAAGTGAGTTGACTCTCCAAATATGTTTTAGTAGGACCATTCTGTAGAAACAGAATTCTGACTTAGATCCTAGACAGTATTTTCAGGAATGTATGTAGTACTGGGAATAACCCAAATCGGCATCTAAGAGAATCAGTGAAAAAAAAAATTTGATCCTTGAAAATAATTAACAACTGTTTTCTTTTTGTGGAAGATTGGGTTGACTCCAAGTGATAGGAAGGCAGAACATCAAAATATATTTTAGTAATGACCCATGTATGTTGGAATAATCTGCAGCCATCATAATGCGCAGATAGTTTCTTTCCAAAGGGCACTAGTGAGATTTGTCCGTCTTTCTCCTGTTTGAGATCAGAGACACACTTTCTAACAGCTGTGAAGCAGGAAATGAAATATTGACTGTGTTTTTTTGTCATTTAATTTGTAATGATCTTGAATACTTTTGAAACACTCTACTAGATGTGGCAAAATCCGATTGTGTCATTCCTTGTAATCTTAGGAAATAAGACAAATCACAATATAATGAAGAATATAAAAGGTTAATGTAGTTTTCCAAAACTAATGAACAAGCACATATTGTGCCATAAGACTCTTGTGTCTCACAGCCTAGTATATTTTCTGTGTGTTAGTAGCTGGAACCAATATGTAAGTCCAGCATTAAATGATTTATGAGGATTTTATTACATTTTGTCTTTGTAAGATAGGTTAAACTTCATTTCAGGAACACATATCAAGTCATAAAGTTATTAAAAAAGTCCAAAACAACTTGCTGGTTGGTTTGGGCCCAGGTGTTTCTCCAATTTGTAAAAAACAAATGGATTCAAGGTCATGCTTTGGAATTTGATTTCCTCGGTCACAAATTCAAGAGTAATTTCGTTATACCGTTTGGCTCCCACTGAAACCAGAGGGAATTTTGCAATGTGACTTTAAGGGAATGGAAACAGAACTTTGAAAAGTGCATGAAAAGAAGCGTAAATAAGAGAGGAAGTCACTCATCCATGTACTCAGCCGTGCTTGAGGGAAGCTTTTGCATTTTGCATGAAACAAAATATTTGCCTTTGTTTTGCTTCTTGAAATGCAGAGCAGAAACAAAAAACCAAAACCAAACAAAAACAAGAGAGGGTGAGCAAAATACTTTTTACTGTCTTCTCATGTCAAAGAATAGAGACATCCTGCTAGAATAACCATTGGTTGTTTGGTTGATTGTTATTTTGTTTTTTCTTCCTCTTTTTGGCATTTATGCTAGGAAAATGGCAAAAGACAATTCTGACTCGGAAACTCTGGTACTCGGAGTAAAAACAATGTATGGAAGAGTAAGAAACATGGAAGTTCAAGCTGGAGGTTTGAGATTTAAGAGATTTTTTTTGAACTTTCTTTCTTGCCTGTATCCTAGAAACAAAATAAAAGCTTTTTATGATTTCACATATTGCCTATAAATGACCCTGAAGTCATCCCTGAAAAGGGAAAAAACAGTACAACTTTATAATATTAGTAATAACTTACAGGTTCATTTAAATATATTGTTTGGAAATGCTTTTTGTTGCAGGTTTTCCTACTAATTAATACAAAGCTTTGAGGAAAATTTCATTGATGTGTAGTTAGACGATCATTTAGAATAGACAGGTACAAAGGTTTTTAAATGCCATTAAAATGCAAGTGGAGAGTCATAATATTGGAGTTTGATTTCTGCCTCAGCAACAGTCTGACTTCCTATTGCATGGGAAAGATGAATGAGCAACTCGTGCTTATGTTTTGCACTGCATTTTACACATGCGACTTCTGAGAAGATGCCCACTGTTGATTTGGAGCGTAGTAATGTCCAGAAACACTTGTCTAGTCCAGTCTGATGCTGGGCCTTATCCTTTTATGTGCCGTATCAGCGGATAAGGTGATGTAAGCATTAATTAATGAGGTCAATAACAAAGCTTGTGATAGTGAGGCAGATTTTGTTATGGAGCACTTATTCTGAACAGAGAGTTTACCTTATTCCACAGGGTTGCAGAGATGCTGGCAGCAGTATTCATCTCACCCAACTGAGGATGCCTAGAGTGCAGGTATTTGTGTTTGAATTAGTCTGAGGGAAGAAATAAGTTCATGTGTACCATTTGGGAGGCAGTTTTTCTAACCAAATGGTGATGTTCCTGTAGGTCTGGGCTTAGTTACATGATCCCAGACTCCTCTTCCTCTCCCATTACCCTGAACGATGGAGAGCTTGTTATTTTACATGATGACTGTATATGAAGTCACCTCCATGAATAGTCACTCTTGTTATCACAGAAATCTTACCCGACCCTCTGCAAGCATCTTCAGTGTGTCTAGTTGTCATGCTCACTTACTGTAATCCAGGGCAATAGAAAGTTACTGTTTCTTTTTTTATTGGTTCATAATTTGGCAATTGAGGTTACAAGGTCATAGTTTATATCATTTAGGTTCTCTTTGATATTTGAAAATATAGCCTGTGCATTTGTGTATCAGTAATTTGGACAAAAGGTGCTCCTATACCTACTTTCATACTTGCTTGTAATACATTGTAAAAGCAAGTAAAACTTGGCAGCACACCAGAAGTTGAACCAAAGCTGGTTGCAGATTTCCTTTACTTGAACCTAAATGAAAAAAAAAACCAAAACAACAAAAAAGTACATTTTACAGGTTTAAAAGCCTACAAAAGGAATGCTCACCTCCATTGATCTCCTTCATGTGATTTCCCTGAGATAAATGACTTCACTTCCTACTCTTTTTTTTTTTTTTTCGCCTGAAAGGAAAAGCTTTTAACAGATCTTCTCCTAGGGCTGATGCCTTTTTGCTACACCCTAATCTCCCACTCTGGTTTTCAAGCGGGGGACAGTATGTTGAGCCACGACTTGCCCTGCTCCCTTGCTCACTATAGAGAACGTTTTTTGTCAGATTTTTCTGGACCTGCAACCTCGCTTAAAGCAGGAATCAGAGTTAGCTTTCTGACCTTAGATTTGGCCTAAGGGTAACATTTAAAGTTTTTGCGTTGTTTCATTTTTTTAAACAACAAGGCAGTTTCTTAATTTACTGCAGTATGAACCCTTAATATAAGAACAGGGTGAGATTGTTGTGCCAGGAGATTCCGTTGTTCCTTGGCAGTATGTCCACAGAACACTGCATTTCCACAGGGAAAAACTGTGAGGCATTTTTATTGCTTTATGTAATGGCTGGGTACTGTCGCAACTAGACTATCAACTCCAACAATTTCCCGATGTCCATCACATTGTGGGCAGGTTTCTGGGTCAATTTGTGGTACTTATGTGATATGACAAGAAATCTTTAACCTCATTCATTCAACGTTCATCAATAAGTTACATTTAGCTCAGTCCCATTGGATCATAGAGGGTATGTCCATGTTGAACAGCTCTGTTGCATTTCTGTAAATCCAAAGGAAGTCTGAGATTCATATTAATTTTCCATTCTAGAGCACTTTGGCTCACTTCTTACATGGATTGACTCAGTGTATTATCATTGCTACTGCTGTTTTTTGTGTTCCTACAGGCAGGCAGGCAACCATTCACTTCTCTGGGGCCAGAGCTGTAATCTGTGTGAGGGAAGGAGCATCTAACTAGTGAGGAGAGCATGTGGCCAGCAGCAGCCAGACAGTAGACAGGTCCATAGTCCCAGAGCAGTGAAAAATAAGGGTAATTTTCTGAAATTACAGCTAGCATGCTTGGTAGAGGAAGGAAGCCATGAGATAACAAGGCAGTAGGCCAAAAGCAGCAGGTTGAAAGCAGGCTACGGAAGGGTGATTGATTAAGAGCAAGCTGCCAAAAGGTGGTCATGCACACCTCATGGCTGATGCTATTATAACAACAGTAGCTGTAATATGAAGCACATGTAAAGCAACAATGTGTGGTTGACACCAGTATCTGTGTGGGGCAGAGCTGGGGCTCTGCTGGGTAAACGAGTGCTCTGCCTTGACTAATACAGAGTGGTAACAAAATAATATGACTTGCTAGAAGTGTGTGTATGTGGGGGTGTGGGGAGGTGCAAGGACATAGAAAGGACAAGGACCACGGAGTGTCTCTAGCATCAGCTGTGCTCATTCCTAAACTTGCATGACAGGGTGTATTACCAGACAGCTAAGAAGTGGCAGCAGACATGCCCATAACCGACGTTACTTTTAATCTTCTTTAACCTGGCCCAGCTTCTCTAACTCAAACAGTTGAAGTTCTGGCTTTCAGAAATTGAGCGCTGATCTTTTTCTAAAAAATTAATTTTGAAATTGAGGCTGCAATATGTATGCTGCTGACCTGAACATATGTTACAACCTGATAATAACAGAATCATCACTCAGCATCACTTCACAAATGAGTGTACTGCGTAATCTTTCTGTGCCAAATCATGGCTTTTTCAGGACTGCCTTATCACTCTGAGGAATTGCTTCTTCCTCAGTTACCATTAGCTGTCCTGGACAATTACATTCCCAGAAAACCAGCTATAGATTCACCTATGTGAGAAGCTGAAGCTGGATGTACAGGAGATTTGAACAGCTACCTGAATTGTCACTTTTCCAGAGTAAATTTTAAATAAATTTGACATAGTCCTCTCCAAAAGTCCTTCATGCAATGTAGGAAACTGAAAGCACCCGCCAGTAGGAAAGTGAAAGAATATAATAAAATCAGTCGTGTTTTTTTTTTTCTCCTGTCGTTTGGAGTGAAAGAGGGAGGTTATTAGTATTTCAACTGCAAATGCTTATCAGGCACCTGGGTATCAGTCACTCACATAAGAGAACAAGTAAAACATAATTTGGGTAATTTCAATTGCAGAAACAAAGAGCTATCTCATTCTGGTTTTGTGATTTTTTTTTGTGATTTATTAATGGTATTTATAAAAGCTACATGATAGCTGAACTTTTAAATTGCTTTCTAATGTAAAGGCTTTAAATGTTAAGGTAAAATAACATTGCTCCAGTACAAATCACAGTCAGCAAAATCCGCACTGCCATGTACACAGGCACAACACTACATTAGCAGGACAGGAAAATTGCTTGTGTATTATGGAGATAGCCCACCAGCCAGAGGCACAAGTCCTTCCTAGCTGCTGCCTCAAAATGTCTATTGGGACCATGATTAAAGCCTAATCAGAAGCTCATCTCATTTAGTAGGACCCTTTCGCTTGTGTGGAAGCACCAAGTGCCTCGCACAGTAATACCCAGCAGCAGAGTTTAATTCTTGTATGTCTAATGGAATCTATCCTGATTGTGTTGTGTTGTGTTTTGGTTTGGTTTGTTTTATTAAGCAAAAGTCTGCTGCCAGTATATTGGGGGAAATAATGAAACTTGTTACAGTGTCTAAGTTGCCATCACGGCAGTGACGGCAGCATATTTTAGAGCAAAGGTGTCAAGCTCATTTTCACCAGGAGCCACATCAGCCTCACAGTTGCCTTCAAAGGGCTGGGTGTAATTTTAGGACTATATAAGTGTAGGAGTAGTTACATTTATGCAGTCCTAAAGTTACATCCAGCCTTTTGAAGGTAACTGTGAGGCTGATGTGTGCCCCAGTGAAAATGAGTTTGAAACCCCTGTTTTAGAGATATTCAAAACTAGCTTTAAATTAGCTACCTCAGGTATAAATAGAAGTCTGTGGCAACAGAGCTCAGGGCAGAACAAACTCCCTGCTTCTTGGGCAGAAATAAATGTGTTTTTCTGAACTGGTGATTATTATCATACTGAATATGATTTTTACTCCTAACAAAGATGGGAGTTACTTGTTCATTCCCCGTGAACTTGCAGACAGCTTTGTACTCTGGCTAAGTATCAACATTTTCCTGGCTGATACATAATTTATAATGTGGGACACTGTTCCAATTTAAATTTAGATGTATTTTTGAGGCTTCGATTTAAGACTATGTTAACTCACAAGTGTGGATTTTTATGAGGGAAAAATCCGGGATGTCGACTGATCTGTTGGTGAGTTAAATCTCTCAAACCAGTAAGCCCCACATAATCTTAAGCGCAATAGCTCTGCATTCAATTTGCTACTTCACAAGTCAGCATCTTCTCTGAGTATTTGAGGAGGAATTATTTTAATGTCAGCTAACATAGGATTGCTGTATGTGTAATGCCCAATCAGTAAAACTTGCACATCTACACATACATGCACAACCTACATTCATTAGTGACTGATCACAATGGATATAAAGTTCACAAGAATTTTCAGCACTATTGTAACAGGTTGTTGTCATCTCTGGATCATCCCGTTCTCACACTATCTATTAGATTGCCTAGTGCTCACCTTGTGATGCTCTATTAGTCAAAACATCTTTTTGCCCATATATTCAAATGAACTGTAGAGGTTATTAACTTGCCCTTGGCAAAAAGATTTAGTTTTCTAGGGCAAATGCTTTTATAAATTCAGTGTGTGACAGTTTTATTACATATTGTAAATAGAATACCCTTCCAGATTTTTATGACAGCCATCACTAAGTCATTCAGACGTTATTACTTTTCAACCCTTCACATACCTTGAATACTTTAAAAAAAATATTTAATGGGCCTTGCTTTGGTTACTGTACTTTTCTTACTTCCGTAGTCAAAGTTATTTACTAATATGACTAATTAAAACATTTTGTAATAAGCCAAACATTTTATCTTGGAGAAAATCAAGGCTGCATTTTAATTTGGCTCACACACACATTAATTTGCACATTCTACATTTATAGTGATAGACTCATTTACGCTTGTACAGTCTCTGCTAGCAGTTAATATAATAGTTTCTGTGCTCAGCTGCATACCTATCCTGGGTCCCACTGTCTCTAACTGAATGACTATTCTGCTAAAGGGCTGCTGTTATTGACTTCATTTTACATTTTCTATTTCAAAACAATGTACGTGTTGTGAAAACAAAAAGCACATGAGCCATGCTGGTGTTAAAACCCACTCAGACATATCTAATTATTCCGTATTTTGTCAACTCATTTCTCTGATACCAAGGAAGCTTTCAAAGATTGAAAAAGACTTGTTGGAGAGATTTTATTTAGATATGTAGTTTATTAGGAATGAAAATCTCATGTGTGCTAGGCTTTGTGAACAGAAGCGATAAAAACAACAGTTTCTATTTTAGTTTTGTTTCTTGTCGAACTGACAAACTTCAGAGGAGGAGGCATGAATCTGGCTCTGGTAAAGTATAGTAAAAGTGAAGAGTGGCTGTTTTCAAAAGCACGTAAGGGACTCAAAAGCCTAAGTTCCTTACATTTATAATCCTTTTGATACTCTGAGACTTTTGAAATGTTACCTTCAACAGTAATTTAAAATACAGTAAAGCTCAGTTGCTGGTGCTGACAAGGGGTCTGAGCTGCCTGGAAAGTGACATTTCACTACTTGGGAATGCAGTAGAGTTTCCCATGCTGAGGCCGAGGAATGGGGAAGATCTTCACCTCCCTCCCTGCTTCCCTCTGGCCACAGACCTTGGGACATGCCTTGATAAACCAAGCCTTAGCCCTCCCTGGGGATGTCATATGAAGACAGACGTTAATGAGGTAAAAAAGTGAATGTGTTGATGGAGCTTCCGCTTCCTGAAGGAGATAGGAAGGTGACATGGTGGGCTGTGAAAGCAGAAAGGATTCAAGCCCCTTCTGGTTTTCTACTTCTGACAGATAGGATGTGTCTTCTTACAACCTGCAGTTCTGATGAATCTGGAAAAAAAAAAAAAAATTGTTTTAACAGAGAACTTCGAATTGGCTATAATGAGGCCTCATTTGGAAATTCACTATATGTCACTCCTTTATATTTCTGCATGTATCTGAACTGAGGTTCTTGTGAAGAATCAGGTGATTCGCAGTTTTAAAGCTGTATGTTTTGCTGCCTAGGCAGCTTATGGTAGTTAAGGCACATTATGATAACTAACCTATTTATAAGTTATCTAACGGAGTTCTTTGTTTTAAGCACTGTAAATTCTAAAATTAGTGAATAAAGCTAGAAGCCCATTTTCAGATCCATCTAGATGAAAGGTGCTATATAATTTTAAAACTATTATAAATGATTGAAAGATGTTTTCACAACTGCTGCTAGATTGCATGGGAATGTGGAATAGCATTTAAAAAGACTTTAAAATTAATGTGGCTGTGGGTGCGCTCTGGAGAACAGCTGAATCGTCACTACAGTTTCCTTTCCTGCCTGCTGCCGAATATCAGAAGTGTTTCAGTAATCAGGTACTAATTTTCATGCTAACTTCCTTTGTTTTCAGCCCTGAATCTCCCAACCCCTCTAAAAAGGCATTGCAGTATTTTTTTTTAAATTTATTAAAAAAAAAATTATATATATATATACATATATATATATATACACACTTTTTTTTTTCCCCTTTCATTTGATAACAATAGATTCTGAGTCATTTTTTGTGGTTAAGGGTAGGGAACCAGGTGGATCTTTAAGTGTAATGTCTCACAAATAAGAGGATTATAAAACTGCTCTTGAAAACAAAACCGCACTTCTATATTATTACATGTTAGGATATGCTAGTTATATTGTCATAGTAAAGGTTGTGCTGTTCATTGCATTAAAAGCAGTGATTCAGGCTCCTTATTTATGTACAAACTATACAGTACATTCTTCCGATAATGGTGGTATTTTATTTTTAAAAAATTGCTAAGGATGCATTTGCTGCTGAATCTCTTAATTATATTGACCTAACATTTACTTTTAAATAACCGCTTTAAGAGATTGTTGCCATCTGTCAAACTTTTTTTAGTTGTTTTCAAAATGTTCTTGCTAGTGGAGAGAGAGAGATGCAAGTTCTTTAATGTCTTCTCACAATTAAAGCTAATGGAAGTCTTGCATTTGTGCTTAATGCAAAGTACTGGCTTTAAATAATCAGATTTCTTTGGACATTGTGTAGGTGACAGATATCAGTGTCTTCTACCCAGAATGTTACTTCAAAGCTGCTATAAAAAGAAAAGAAACTTTTGGAAGACGTTCTAAGACTAAGGAACAGATTTCAGCAAGAATTATCCTTGTAATAACCCAGGAATCTAATTTGTCAAAGAAATCTTATGTTTTTAAAAAGGACTCTTGGAAACAGTAATTAGCACAGAACTCTTATATTTTCAAAAACTATCTTGCACTTAGTCCTCCAGTTCTCATCAGCTTTTCTTTATGAAGTGTCTCTCCTCCTCTTGGACCTCTCTGCGTCATTCTTATTCTGAGGAAAGAATGAGAGAATGAGATCAGAGAATAAGCTCCAAGAAACTAAATTAATTATGTAACCTACATTTTGAACGCTGGTTAACCAAAAGATTTTTTTGAAATTTTGTTATATCAACACTTCCACTGGGTATGTTTTTCTTCCCTTTATGTTTCTGGCATTGTGATACCTCAGGGTGAAGTCAATAGAATCATTATATCATTTAATATAATAAGAAGTGAAATGATGCAACTTGATATAGTGCCTGAAAATAATAGGGTAAAATGCACTGCAGAAGGCTTTTGAAAATTGTGAGCACTGCAGGTAGAAAATAACTAATTTGAAATCTGGCACGTGCATATCTTCATTTTTATTTTCTTATTATGCTATAAACAAACTTAATACACTATCACACTTTGGAGTACTTAGCAATCATTCTTTTCAGATTAAAGCATTACCTTAGGCAGCAAGAACTTCACTTCATACATCAGCATGTTATTGTGTTAATGTGCCTACTGTTGTACCGTTTTGATTGACAATGTTAATTATGATTGTTCTTGAACTTAATGTGATTTTTCTGGCTGACAGTGACCATTTAATAAACGGTAACAACTTCACTGCAAGAGCTATAAGCCTTTAAATGTAAACTGCTCTTCTTTTTCACAAAATCCAAACACAATTTCTCTAGAACAAAGTCACACTGCACTGTACCTTTAGTGCTATTCTGGTGAGTGTGGTTAACCTCAAACAGTCATACTAGTTGAGAATTAAAGGTAATCTGTTCAAAAAAAATATGCAAGAAAATGAAAAAGTTCATAAATAACAAGTCATGGGACACAGTTAAAGCTCTTTGGAATCTGTGAATTTGAATGCAAAAAAAACCCAACCAACCAACCAACCAACCAACCAAAACCCTAGCTGTATTTTAATTGCAGTAGGCTATGTGACTGAAAATTGGGATAATTCATGCATAACAATCTTTTTATTGAGCTGAATAAAAGTATTAACTGATTCAAAGGAAAGAGAGAACAGTTTGTAATCCAGCTTACCTGGAAAAAAAACTAATGAGCATCTGTGTAAAATCAGTGTAGACAAGTGACACTTTTGTAAGAGAAGGATTCGTCTGTATGAACTGATTTGCCGTTGCTATTTGTAAAGTTGAATTTGTGCTCAGCTCATTGTTAAGAAAGTCATCGTTAATGTTTGTATTAATTATTTTACTACAGCAGATTACATTATGGCATTTGACCTTTGTGAGAGTAGGAAGGGTCCTCTGGAGTTCCATTGTGCTGCTTGTAGTCGGAGAGATACTGCCCTAATTAAACTCACAGGAAGTATCTTTCCAATCTCATTTAGCATTATTATTTCAGTGTCCCCCTTAACCTATAGGATAATTAATTAGCATTAGGAGCCATATGCTCGCATTGTTTGTTCAGCCCTCTGAACAACGCCTGTGCTTTTTTGTAGGTCTTAGCAGCATTGTATCACATCCAGGCATCTGGAAAAATGATGCTGGTCTCCAGCAGAGGAGCTGTGTCACCTTTCTGAAAGCCTGCAGCTCCATGTGTGGGACATGGGGATGCCTGCCAGGGGGATGCAGCTTTCTGCCGGGCGTAAATTAGCCTGGGGTAAATAGTTGCAATGAGAAACGCAGTTATAAGCCTTTGTAGATACGAAAATAAGAGGTAGGAAGGTAGAGGAAGGAGAAATAGGGAAAATAACTTCTTAAAGCCTTTATAGGTGGGCAAGACAGACTGCTATGGGTCTGGCATTGGAAAGACAGCACCAAGCAAGGAGTTTGTCAGAAAACAGGGCTGAAAGGGAGGGTACTGGGAGTTTGGGGACAGAAGGAAATGGTATGTGTAGAGAAAGCAAAAAGCACTCTGTCCTGATAAAAAACAGCTTGGAAGCTGCAGCCTTGTGATCACGGAGACTTGCACAGAGCAGTTCAGCATGCTGGAAATCTGAGTAGTGCCCCAGCGGGGTCCTCCTCTCACTGTTGATTACAAATGGAAATTTGGGCTAGCAGAGTCCTAATTTAGACCTCTCCTGCAAATGTTGAAAACTGCCAGGGCTTTGGGGTGGAGTCTTGCTCTTTCTGATTTCATTGCTGCTTTGCACAATACAACACCAGTCTGGGTTGCTAACCTGTGATTACTGTTCTAAGTATAAATAATAAGAAGAATGATTCCTGCTGTTATTCAAAATATGTTGCAAACAAACTAGGGGTTACAGTTTCTTCTCGATAGGAAAGTGTGCACGCTAAAGTAATCCCCTCCATAGGAACAGAAAATAAAACATATTTAAAAAAAATAAAGTCATCTACTTTTAAAATAAACTATGCTATACCCCAGCAAATCTTGCTATCTGCAGAAGCAAGATATCTGGATGCTTGTCGCATATTTTTAATTTTCCTGTGTGATCAGTTTTCAGTTTAATGATGGACATCAGTGCTAAATAAATGCAGTGCTATTAAGTCTTGGTTATATTCATTATTAGTTGCATTTATTGCTACTGTTCTTTTCAGATTTGATTGTAAGTGCGTACATCTTGGAATAGATGGCATGATACCAACTAGTGCTGACTCTAGAGGAATTAAGAATTTCCAAATCTAACCTGGTGAAAGACATTGCTTTGCTTTGGCTTGTTTAAATTCCCTGCTCGCATTTTTGCTTGGGATTCTTGTCACGAGTGAGTGCTTAGATCAGCACCCAGATCTCGCTCTCTGTACCTTCTCCCATGTCCCCCGTGCTGTCACATTTGGCTGTTCTGTGCTGCTGCTGCCCAGGAGCGCAACCCTAGTAGGGTCAGCCAGATGCACATCCAAGCCAGGTATGGCTCATTGCACTCAGTGCTGCTCGGTGCAAAGGGAAAGAGATGGAGCCGGACAGCTGTTGCCTTCCTGGCGTCACAGTGTTCCCCTGAGCTACCCAAGCTCATAAGAAACACTTTATTTTCTTACCTTTCAACACAGAGGATTACCATTAAACTAGGCAGCTAAAGTCTGTAGTTCTTGTTGGCTTTAAAAAAATACCCACTTAAATATGCATTTGTTTTCAGACATATATTGAAGTTGAATATTAACATGTATCACTCCACATGTGCATTATGCTTGTCAGTCATCAAAATACTTGCATTTTAGATATTTGAACTGGTTTTACTTTAAAATAATTCCTCTCCTTCCCTCAGAAAAGGAAAATAAGGGAAAGAAAATAAAGATAAAATGTCTAGGCAAAAATATTTGATTTTGCTATTATTTTTATAAATAATTAAATTTAAACTTTGATAGGTGAGAAAAATTTTAATAACTCAAAAATTCTCTAGTTACCCAACAAGAAAACATGATTTTATATATAATAAATGTATGATGCAGTATTTGATCCATTATCATTAAAATATAGAAATGTCTTTTGAGATTCCTTCACCTTAAATATGAATTAAAAAACCTCTCATTTGGTTAAAACAGTTGACACATGACAAGAGTTTATCTGTTCTACCATGTCTATCTGCTCCAAACTACATTTTATGATATTTTAGCTGTGGACTCTATTTAAAGGTGTTCAAGGAGGTGAAGGGTCCATGTTGTGATTTCCTTCCCTGTTTTTCTAGAGGTGCATCAACAATTACGGTCTCTTCCACCCTGTTATTTTGGAGAAGGTGATGGAAAACATTGATTTATTTGAGAGGGGAGATGTAGGGAAACACACACATGTGCACAGTTAATCCATGGCACAGCTGGCTCAGTGATGGGATTACTCTGTTATCCTCATAATTTCCTTCTGGCTGTAAATTGCTATATTGTATCCAACTTTAGACAATGTATACATGATCACCTAGTGCCTAAATCAAGCTTGTAGATGAAATACTGAAGTAGTGCCTACAATATGGCTCTCTACAATCACACTCTGCTGTTCACCAGTGTATATAGACACATCTGTTTTAGTCACAGTAAGTACTGTCTTGTGTTCATACCTGCACTGATTGTGTGTGTCCTGCCATATTGAGAGCCAGAAAAAAAGAGAATCAGTCTTAACAAACTTTCACATCGCAGTTTTCCCTTTCTAGGTGCTTTACTTCAAGACCCCAGCTATGTCAGCCTGGTTGAATGTGTTTTAATCCAAAAAAGTTTTTTACAGTGCTCTTTGATGAGAGAGATGGATCCAGACCAAGGGGAACTCGGGACTTTGTCTGATGCCAGTCGCAGAAGTAGAACAATTCTGAAACTACTAAGTGCAATGAAGTATTTAAGAGTAATACTAGGCATTAGTTAAGAATGCCTGTGACATTTAAAATGTTTACTTTTTAATTTACACTGGAGTACTTCCTTGCTCAGGTATTGTCTCATGCTCTTTTCTAGAACAATTCTTATGAAGCATAATAGGAGGTAATTTAACACTATTTTATGAATGGAGATCTGAGATCTTAGATTACTTTGTTTTCCACAAGAAAAGTTTAATTCATAGTTGGAGAGACGAAAGGTTTGATCCAGCGTAAAAGGAACAGTGTGCTGCACCATACCACTGCAGTCTTCCCTAGCTTAATTGTAAACCTCTACTTACATGGAGGAGGGTGGCTTAAGTTTCCAAAAAGCAGAACCTTTCTGCTTCTGGGTTGTGATGGACCACGAGGTGTTAAATGCAGAGGTGACCACTCAAGCAGGGCAGGACAAGCGCAGTTCCACCACTCCCTGGAAGAGGAGCAACCCTCCCCCCATAGCAGCCTGCCCCGGTGCGGGTGGATGTGGTGATCACCCCCAGTTCTGGAGAGAAACACTGATGCTGCACAGCTAACTGCAATAGCTGCCTTGTGAGTGTTCCTGTGAGAGGATACCGAGACAGAAAACAAGGCTTTACTTTCTGTGCACTCCTGGTTTATCTGTAACTGTGGGAGATTAATTCTGGTACAACTAACTCCTTCTATATTACTTTAATTTTTTGAATTTACACAAAACCAAACCCTGAAATGGAAAAAAAAAGAAAAAATCTATGGACTAACACTAAAAACCAGTACTTGCTTATTACTTTGGAAACAGTTGAACAAGGTACTAATCATGTCCTTTCTCCTGTGACTGGTATTTCAGACAAGAGCATCTACTCACAGATAACCCCAACTGCTATGAGGGATGATTCTGAAAGTCCTTTCTTGCCTTAAAATTTATTCATCGGAATAATCAGCATAGGAGTCCTTATAAGCTTGTAGAATTGCTGCAGCAATTTGCATATATAAAAATTGTTGATAATATGTACTGTAGTACAAGACACCAAAGACTTGGATTAACCATTTTAAAAGGTTTTGTGTTATTTGAACACTGCAAGGTTCTCTAAGTATTCCTGAAATTAGGGCACTCTGCTGTGTAGGATAAGGTGGAAACATCATTTATATCTCTGGCTCTAAGCCGAACCAAAGCATGTATCCTAAAACAGGTCACCTCCAACAGTGAATATAAACTAACTCTTAAATTGTTCATTGTAGACCTGACAGTCTGATTTGCATTTATCATGTACTCGTTAATCAGTGTCCTTAAATGACAGCCATGTATGGTTTTGAGTAAAATGTGTTGCAGCTAATGAGGGGGATTGATATCTAAAAATCCTCCTCTAGATCGTGAGTTCAGCTACAAACTGCCCAAGCCTTAAGTTCAGTTCACATCTCAGCTGCTTGTTTGTAAACCACCCACTCTTCTTTCATCTGTTCTGAGAATGAAGCTTTAAGGGATTAGAAATTGTACAGGTTACTTCGGTGACAAAAGCTATGTAAGTATGTAGATAGATTAACCTATGGAATAAAATGATATCTGCTATGACAGTGATACGAGTTAAAAGACTAAATTTGATAAGATTTTGTACTTATTAAAATACTTCTATCATTATCTTAATGTAAACCTACAGGAAACAATTGCCTATGGTTTGCATTTGATTCAGTCTACCTCATACTCTGTTTTCTGAAGCATCCACATGGTATTGTTATTTGCATATAAGCTACCCAGTTACAGAATAAGAGTTCGTTTGATATTATCTCAGACTGCTATGCAGTCTGCTCTACAATATGACATGTGGATTTTTTTTTTTTTCCTACAGAAAGTGGAATAATCATTTTAAAAACTCAGTCATGTCATTTTACAGTGCTGTCCATTATTTGATGTATAGTAATAATCTCTTGTAAAGGATTATTGTTAATGCTGACAAGTTAGCAGAATGCCATATTGTAACTATAAATTCTGGTTGGCACGAATATTGATCAAGGTTTCTGCTAGTTTCACTTGTGCTTACTTTGGAGAAGCCCAGGGATTTACCTGGAATTGCCTACTTATTGCCTCATACTTGATCAGCAAAATCCTCTTCCTCACAGAAAATGAAAGTTTTAAGGGGTTTTGTTCCTCACGAAGAGCACTGTAGCCTCATTTACAGTATCTAGGTCTCACAGTTCAAGTATGAACATGTCTGAAACTATGCCAAGCCATGGGTCTGACTACTGGTGCAAGGGAAAATGTTTCTTCTCCTCAGTCTAAGACAAACACCTGAATTTGACTCCCACATACAAACCTGAGGTAGAAGACTGTCCCTGCTCCTCAGCTCAGCAAACAGAGTACCATGGCAGTAGGAACTCTCTCACCACATTTGGACTTTAGATTCTGTCAGAATCCATCAATGAGGAAGCTTAAGATGTTGTTAAAAATATTGCATCAAGAAACCCCATGGACCTGTGATCAGCTCATGAATAGTCCATGGACCAGAAAGCCCAGTTATCCTTTGTAATTCATTTTCTGAATTCTATTAATCGTAAACTTAATTTCGATTTATAATTTAATGATTTGATTTGCTCTAGATTATTAGGGTTTGAAGGTCAAGCCAGATGTCATTCGAAAGTAGTTTTCCCTTGATTTGCAATTGGATTTCTAAATTGACCTACAGCCTTGCTGACATATAATGTTAATGAACTGAACATGGTTTGCATATAGAGAGATACAAATATACAGTTTTTTACAATTTTGCTAGAATCGGTATTTTATCTTTAATTCTCTTTGACATTTAACTTTGACAAGTCTTACACGTGTGTACCTATGGAGGAAATTAGATGTCTTCATTTATAATTATCTCTAATCATGTAACATCTCTCATTTCAGAAACTGATAAAATAAGAGAAGTAATCAATTGAACCAATGCGGAGTTAGAAATGTTAGCTGTATTTTCTTACTCTTGTGCCAACTGCTTGAGGTAGATAGCATTGGGTCTATGTCATTTGATGTCATTATATGAAGAAAGGCATTTTAGTGAAGAAACTCAGTGCAAGATGAAAAACATTTAAGTACTCTGCCTACTTATAGAGATACATTTAATAAATAGTTGGTTAAAAAAAAGCAGTGTTATTCATGGATATCACAGGATCAGTTATGAAATATAACAATCATTCAATGAGCTGCAAAAGGAACAGAAGTAATTGAGGAATGCTGTTATAATTCAAGCATACTGCATGGAATTACAATGTAGATGTGCATCCTCCAAGTCTATATAAGTATATAAGGAATTATCGGAGAAGCTAATAATTGTTTCCTATAGTTCTTAAACTCTATTTTTTTACTTTTTTGAATTACTTAAAGTTACAGAAGATGTGTTTAAAAAAACCCCTCTGCCAGCTGCACAAAGAGGTCAGAAATAGTATATAATTATTGCTGAGTTAATTGCTGGGTGCTAACATACATACAGACACACAGTATTCAACTCAGACATTACCACAATAGTGGACAATTAGGGCAAATTCAATGACAGATAAAATGCAAATAGAAATTTGAAGCATAGTACTCTATGGGCTTTTTAATTTTTTAATAATCTTAGAAAAATTGTCCTTTCTATCTTTAGCCTTACAGATGCATTTTAAAAGGGTGGCTAAATTGCAAATTTCTTTTGAAAGATTGTGCTCAAACTCAAAACTATTGTAAAATTAAAGATTGTATTTTCCTTCTAGTGTTTCTGAAGGCATAAAATGAAAACTAGATCCACAACAAATACACATTATATAAATAAAATAACCTGTACTGTAGGTGTAATGTATTTCCTGATATCGGCCTGCTTTAGTCCCCATTTAATTTTATTAATCCACTTTCATTTTTTCATAAGTGTATTTAGGCAAAACCAAATTCTACTGTTTTTCTCTGATGTTTTGATTTTTTTGAAAAGCACAAAGATGAACTTTGAAAGCAGATGTTTGCTTTGGAGGATGTTTTGTGCTGTTTAGTTGCTGGCTTCAAACTATCTTTTTGAAATACCAATTTTGGTAAAATATGTGTTCCTTTAACAAAACTTAAGTCTTTTTTATATTTTGAGGAAAGAAGATTAATTTCAGAATTGTATAATTTCTTATGTTCAAATGTTTCAAAGACATAGGAAAATACATGAGAAGGTAACAGGAGGTCTGTAGCGACAGTAGGTGTGCTTCATGAAGCTTAAGGATATGAAGTTTCCTCTTTAACTTAAAAAAATTACTGTAGCAATGTAGCAATAGTATGAAATGTTGATAATCTGACTGTATTTTGTATTTATGAAAGTTGTTAAAGAAGTGTCAGGATGACAGAAAAATAATTCTCTCTGCGTTTTTGGATACAGGTTTCTGATGGTCTTGTGTTCTGAAGGAATAAAAATGTGGTGTCACAACTTCAGGTTTTTGGTGCGGGAGGAGCACTGGCCAGTTATACTTAAGACATTACTGTTATATAGGTATTTTGGGGATTAATGATGCCTATTGGAGTTTTCTTAGAGCATTAAAAGTCAAAGAACATGCAAGCAGCTAAAATCATCTGAAAGTTATCTGCATGGATTTTTGTTCGTGTATATTAAAGACTAAGAAATCACTTTAATTTTCATTTGTAGAGAAGAAACAGAAAAGTCAGAAGAATGAAAGTTGAGGCCATATTTAAAAGTCAAAGGGACAGACTTTGTTTCCTCAGGACACATCCGTATGCGCATTTAAGCACAAGAACCTTACTGGAACCTATTTAAAGGAACCCCTGGATCACATACTCGGACACAAATCCGTTCCCAGCACTTGATTTTCCCTTACTTTACAAATCAGAGACAATACCTCTTAAAATTCTTTTACAAACTTCTGGTGGTTTTTCAAAGTTTATGATTTATTTTTCACTCAATACTGCAGATGTGATTTATTGCCTGTTACACAGAGGGAATGAGACTTAAATTGCTAAAGGCAGATGTGGGGAAAGCTGGAAGCAAGCATATGACAATTGATTTCAGGGATATAGTGAAGGTTTATGGGGGCCATATCTGATAAGGTTAACTCTACTTGGACAAGAAAAAATGCTTTTTTTCAATAAGAGCTCAGATGGATGGACTTTGAATTGTTCAATTAGTAATGAAAATGACACTGGGTTTTAAGCTGAAGGTTGTGGGATTGAGCTAAATTTCATGCAAGTCAGTGAGTATATGCCACTTACTTTCATAGATTTCATGTGGTTTTCAAGGCTGTCAACCAGGACAATAATTTGGGGCTCCCAGCAGAGGGGGAAGAAAAAACTGATGAAACTGAATAAATAACTGTAATTTGCTCAGCCTCTCAGAGGAAGAGAAGGGCCTGCCTCTGCCTAAATCTAACATCAGGTCACCTGGATGGCTGTTCCCATTAAATGCTCATGCAGGTTTGACCTGATGATTTTCACTGACCAGGAACTTTAGAGGAGTTTCAGCTCAGCATTTCTGATTTTGTACTGTTGTTCATAATACAGTGTAAAAGGGAGAGGCGTGCTAGAGTGGTACTGTAGGGTCCAGTATGAAATTAGAGCATCCTTTGCACCCTGTTGTAGGCCTACACAAGAAGAGAGCTCATACGGATGTCAGGATTCAGCTTGCAGTGTAAAATCGCTGTGATTTACTTTTGTGCGTTTGACGGCAGGTGTGCTCATGTCAGTGCCCATTTGTTTGTGTGGGTTATGGCTGGTGGCTGCAGGGACTTGTGAGTACCACGAAGGGCACAGACTCTTGGTCTCAACCTCGGTATTTGAACTGAGATGTCTCTGGTACTTAGGAACAGGTATGTAGCGAAAGCAGATATAAGAATACTACTAGTAATTTGTGCTCTGTGTGTGTTAGGGCACTGCATCCCTCACCTTAATGTAGTTTCTTCCTGTAGATATGTCTGTAGAGTGTTGAATGAAGCCAGAGTGATTGCCTCTGCATAGGACAGAATTTTTTATGCGGAGGGAAGAAGCAGAATTATTAGCTGTTAAACATACAGCAAATAACCTTATTAAAGTCAGTGTACCAGGAAAAGGTACTGAAGTGCACTGCATTATTCACGTAATTTAGGTGCCTTAACAAAATATGTACATGTATTTAAATTCCCAGTTGTTTCATTGAACCTCTGAGCAAGGTGTATTCAGCATAGATTTGACAGACACTGTCGTACATGTGATAATGCAGACACACTTGTTTGATCACCTGGGCCTTAGAGACAAACCTGTTCTGTTTCCTTGGGTGGTGATCTGCTGCTGTGCTGGCTTCTCTTATGAAGCTGCTGTGCATTACAGTGCCATGATAAATTATAGCAGTCGCTGATTATCCCCTGTCATCTGGCCCCTGGCCACTGGAGTGAAACCAATGAAAGTTCACATTTCTTCCTACTGTGTTGCTATAACACCACCTTACTATGCTGTAGGCAAAAACCTTATTATAAGTTGTTTTATTCAGCCATGCTTATAATACCACCTCTATTGAGCCTGCAGCTCAAGGCAGCCAGGTAAAGACTTTAATTTTCCTCATTGTATTTGATCCTCTAACAGCAATAAACAGTGTTTTGCCTTGTTTGATTTTTTTGTTTAACATGCACTGGTTTTGTATAACTTTTCTTCAAGCCACTTTCAGTCAAACGTTAATGTAGTTGGTTAGTAACTCTAATTGCTTGAACAAAAAGTCATTCTTATGTGCTGATTGACGGTGGAAGACAGTTAGCTATAATGACAAAAGCCATCATAAGAAAAGATTATGCTTTTTTTACAAAACCGTGCTTGAACTGTGACCTTTATCCAGGGTGGGATACTCTGACAATGGTGTGGAAGGGGTGGGGTTGTAGATAAGCTTATCTTGGAAGGACCTACATAAACTTTTTTTGCAGTTTGTTTATAGTAATTTGTGTTTTTAAACACGATACAGAGTAGATTTAGGCTATGATTAGCCTTACTAAGTTCTTGTGCCTTGTGAATCAGCACCATTCATAAAGATTTCTGCAGGTCAAATGATGTCCTCATTTATACCTATGTAATATCATTGTGTGTACCCTCTGACCTTAGTTGTGGTCCAGATGGGTTGCTTAGGTTAAAAATTACTTTGATCCTGGCATTGGAATATAATTATCAAACAGCACCTAATTTGTGAGCTAGATTCTAATGATGCCTGTTTTGTTTTGCCAGTGTGGACTTTGCAGTGTTAATAGATATGGAAAAAAAATAGTTGAATTAATTAATTCAGGTTTACCTGTGATGGCTGTGGTAAATGAGATATCTTCAGGTAGCTGTGTGTACATTTCATCTATGAACATTTCACTCTGTTCTCTGTTGCCTGGCAGAGAAACTCCCGGCCAGACGGGCTCTGTCCTGACTCAGTGTATGTGTGTACCACGTTTTTTCAGACAATTTGGGTTTTTCTCCTACTGTAACACAGCTGGGCAGATTAGAGTCATAGAGTCATTTTGGTGGGAAGAGACCCTCAGGATCACTGAGTCCAACCATAATCTAACTCTAGCACTAAACCGTGTCCGTAAGAACCTTGTCTAGATGAGATATAGCCTATGAAGAGTGTATTGTAAATATTTTACAGCAGAACACTGTAAAAAAAGGCTTTTTGTCCTTATTTTAAACAACAGAGACAAATATATTTCTCAATATCTGTAGTAAAAATAGAAAGAGAATGAATGGAGAAATTGAACATAATCAGAAATCTGTTTTGCGCTATTGTAAACAAAACTAGTTTGAAAACATAAAATGAAATTGACCCCAAATGTGTTTGTCCCAGTAGTTCAGATGAATGCTGATTGTACAATATCTTTTGCCTCCGAAAGACAATCATAGATCCTTAGTGTAAAAGAAATTCTCCGGTTTGGTTTTATGTTCAGAAAATTTAACGAAGGATGGAAAAAGGTGTGGTATATTTGCCATTTTTCTTTCTGCCATGTAGATGTTTTGAACTTGAATGTGGTAAACAATCCAACCAAGCAAATCAAATCTCCTTCCTTTTTTTTTGCAATGGACTGCAAATCTGAGGCTCTGCAGAAAAATTACTTCCGTATTTACAGCTGCAGGTGTAGGAGCAGTGTGGCATTTTGGCATGGCTTTCATGCTGTCACTTTACACTCTTGTCAGGTAATTGCTGTTACTTTTGATTTTTATCTGGAATCCTGGTTAACAAATGAGATTCTTTGCTTGAGCACTTCAGAAGTCAAAAGCAGAAGTGTAGACTCACCGCTATATCTTTTGTCCGGAATGTGTCCTCAGGGAAACTTCAATACCATGTAAAAGGGAAAACAAGCTAATATATTTAGTAACTGCAATTAGTCAGGGTTTCATTGTTGCAAGTCACCTGAAATGTGACACCTTCAGCAACACTGGAGGCATCTTAAACATAAAACCTACCAGATCAATATTTGTTCAGACAAAGCAGATGTATCTCTTGTCAGCAACAGTATTTCCTGAATGAGGTCTGCTATATCTTGGTCCTTCTTTCTTTCTGATCTGAAATTCCAGGTCCTATCTAATTCAATTTTCCAGCAAGACTTGTCTTCTTCCAACATATTTATTATATGCAGATGCTAAACAGTCTACGATTTAGCTTATCTTTTCCATTTTCGGTTTCTGTAGATCACATTCAGAGATACTTGATCGACTGATGTTAGTTGATTCTTCCTAGTAGGGCTATTGGACATGGCAGTGCAAAAGTACTTCAAAAATTAATTGAAAGCAGGAAGAGAAGAACAGCTCAGTACTTTGTGGCTTCAAAGTTGCGCAGAGTAAAATTTAAAGTGAATAGGTCTAAAATAATCACAAGGAAGACAAAAAACTGGGAAACACATGAAATGCTTTGAGAGTCTCATATGTAAAGGTGTATTTTAAAATGAAATATGAGTCTGACCTATTTTTTCCTGTGAGCCATAACCAAAATTTGTTTATTGACAAATCAAAGACTTTCAGTCTCAGTAGGTGGGTTATGATACTTGTATGAATGAACTGGTACTTTTCAGCTCAGCTATCTCCTTTTCATAGCCATTAGAAATAGGCTTACATGAAAAAAAAAAAAAAGTTGTTTTAGTATGATAGTTCAAGTATTTTCCAAGTATAGCTATTGCTCTACTTACGTTTTTTGACAATATATCCCTGTATCTTTTCTAGCAACAAGTTGCTTTGCCCTCAATTATTTTATTTTCTTTTTTCTCCCTCTCCTGTTAGATAGGTAGTATGCACCAGTTTTTCCAGATAATTTCATAGTTGTGTTTTAGATAAATGTTCTGTTTCTGAATAGGAAGTAGAACAAAATAGGATACAGTAAGGTAGCAAATATGTTACATTTTTTTCCATACTAGAAAAGAGGTAAATAAGGCCAGAATTGTTTGCCTTTTTTTACTTTCTCCCTTGTCAAAAACACAGAAATGTATTTCCACTCTGTGGTAGAAAACACAGTGAAATGTCCCATTGTTTTTTCTACCTCATCTTGTGATTTATGACTTCATATAGTATTTTTTGTACCTAAGGTGCTTCTTCAGAAACAACACACGTATTTTTAACTATTAGTGTTATTGTTAAATACATAATATATATTACATATTGTAACATTATATATATTTTAACATATTACTGTTTAACTGCATGCATAACTTAAGTTACAGCAATAAAATTATTAGATAGATGCTGTTTAGAAAGTACATTTCAAAGTAACATTATAGCATATTATCAGTGCTGAAAGAGTTTAGAATCTTTGCATGTAATGTAATGGATAATATTATTCAAATTATTTATTTTTAATATTGAAAAAATGAAAAGTTTGTTTTCTGATGTTGTTTACCAAATATTTCAGCAGATCATGTATTGATGTAATTGCTTATATTGGAAAAGACCTTTAAGATCATAAAATCCAACTGGTAACCTAACACTGCCAAGTCCACCACTAAACTGTGTCCCTAAGAGCCACATCTACACTTTTTTTAAACACCTCCAGGTAAGGTGACTCAACCACTTCCCTGGGCAGCCTATTCCAGTGCCTGACAACACTTTCTGTGAAGAAACTTTTCCTAATATCTAATCTGAACCTTCCCTAGCACAACTTGAGGGCATTTCCTCTCATCCTATCACTTGCTTCTTGGAAAAAGAGACCAACACTCTCCATGCTACAACCTCCTTTCAGGTAGTTGTAGATGGCAATAAGGTCTCCTCCCCTCAGCCTCCTTTTCTCCAGGCTAAACAGTCCCAGCTACCTCAGCTGCTCCTCATCAGTTTCCTGGTCCTGCTGGACACACTATTTCTGATACAAGCCAGGATGCTCTTAGCCTTCTTGGCCACCTGGGCACACTGCTGGCTCATATCCAGCTGGCTGCTGATCAGCAACCCTAGGTCCTTTTCTACCAAACAACTTTCCAGGCACTGTTCCTGAAGCCTGTAATGCTGACTGGGGTTGTTGTGACCTGGCACTTGGCCTTGTTGAACCTCACACAATTGGCCTCTGCCCAACAATCGAGCAGGTCCAGATCCCTCTGTATGACCTTCCTACCTTCCAGCAGATCAACACTCCTACTCAACTTGGGGTCATCTGCAAACTTACCAAGAACGCACTCAATCTCCTATCTTTGTAATTGATAAAGAACCTTTTGTGGGTCTCATTCATCAGTGGAAGCCAAAATGTACATAGTATTTGGGGTCTGGCATGCAGTGATTGTCAGAATTTCATCTTACTCCACTATATTTGTGAAGAAGAAATATAAATGTTTTTTTTCAGAATACCTGCAATGGAAGTGCAGGTTACACAATGGGAACCACTGGTTTCTTAATTATTGGAACTCACATGAACTGGAAGGAATTTCAAATAGATTATTGATTTAAGAAGACTATGTATTTATTTGGCAATATATTGTATTACAAGTATCCAAAAATATTGTTCCCTTTGGTGTCTGTGGCTAACAGAAATCCCCAGGAGGTTTCCACAGATATTTAGAATACCCTAAGCTGAAAGTACTTAAAATCAAAACAATTTTCATGCCTAAAAAGAACTGAATTAATTATGGCTTGAGGCAACTTGGGCCTCTGTATGTGGTGATGTAGACAGTGGGAAAATTTTCTTCATGCCTGCAATACAGGATGTGATATTTCCATCTTGTAGTGTTTAGTGTTGATTAGATTCCTTTTGCATGGTTAATTTAGTCATGGGCATTTCCACACTGGCAAATGCTGGCTATATGGCATCTCTGGGAGAAGAGGACAGAGGTAGGACAAAATAAAATATGTGTAACTTCTTGGGGGAGGGGGTGGGCATTTTAGCTTCTCTTTCCATTCCTTCTCATCTTAGTCATGACTCTCTAAACAGCAATTTCTATATTTTTCTATAATCTGTTTAATTTTTTATTTTGATTTTCTGGTATTCTCAAATGGGAAGGATGAAGGCTGATTCTTCCTGAGCTTCTCCAAGTATTAAGACAACACTACAGTTAAAAAGTGCCAGGAAATACAAGTATGAAAAATACCTGTGCTACTGAGTGCTGTGTTTGATCCAAGTGTTACTTCCAGTTACCTGAAGGATCTTGTGAAAGTCTGTAATCTTCACCATAGCAAAACAGGATCTGGATGGCAAATACAGAGGGCCAGAGAGCATGTCAGCAAATCAGCAGTTGAGGCTTCTGTCTCTCTCTCTCTGGTAGTCTGCAAGCAGCAGACACTCCAAGATATCACCCTTAAAAGAGTGTGTTGCTCAAGGGCTCTGATATTTAAGCTTCCGTTAAGATATTGTTGCTATTTATTCAAGCTTGAGGTTTTTAACCAAGCGCCTATATCAGTAGTCCTTTGTGCCAGATAGCAGTTAGTAAAAAGAAGGAAAATGTAGAAAGGAGGGGTGACTGAATAACTGGGTACAACAACTGCAGATTAAACTAACTTGGACATACATATTTTTTAGTATCTCACTGGTGGTTTGTTATTTAGGTTGCTGATGTATGCTTCCACTAAGTAAACATCTTAAAATTCTGTTAATTAAAAAGAACCTCTGATTCCACTAATGTTGCAGGCTTTTATAAACATAACTCCAGCTTAATGGAAGCTGCTGGCCTTTGGCTTCATGAGCAGAATGAGGGAGAGAATATGCAACTGATAATTCATCTTGAATACTGTAGGCTTTTCTTTTGACTTCATCTCATAAACATTAAATTCAAACTGGATATACTTAAGATGAAGGCAACAAGGACATTTGTCAGTATGGGACATCTTTGGTCTGAGAAAAGTCTAGGGTAGGACTTTTCTTACTGGAATAAGTTGTATGAAGGGGAGGGTATGTTGGAACACCACAAGATAAGTAAAGGTGAAAAAGAATATTTTTTTCTGTGATGGAAAATCAAAATTATCTCAATTAAATGTCAAGTAAACTTAACAAACAAATAGGAGGAAGTATGTTTTTCAGGCTACAAACAATTAAACCTGTAGAATTTATTGTCAGGGACTGTGAGGTGGAGGAAAGTATAAATTAATCAAAAAAAGAACTAGACAAAGTCAGGAAGTATAGATCTGTCACACTCTAATCAAACTTGATAGCTGTGATAGAGTCTCTAATTATGAAGTCTCAAGGACTTTTACAAGCAGAGGCTGGAAGACTGGGCAACTGTTAAGCCCTACTAATACTTTCTTATCCGTCTTGTACTTCTCCCAAAAGCATCCAAGTTTGACCACTACTGAAGATGTGATCTTATACAAGATAAGCATTTCATCTGTCTTAATATATGAGTTCTTCAGTGCTCAGAAAGTATTAAATAGTCTCATACTTACAACAGGTGTGACCTATCATGAAGGACCTTGGAGGGTGTAAGAGATCATGGCAAGGACTGGATGGAAGTCAGTGACATTTAGTTGTATTTGGATTGGTTTGCCTCTTGTAGCACTCATAGCAGTGGTTCATGTAATAATAGCAGACATAAAGGTAGAAGACGCTGCTTACTTTTCTCTCTGTTTCCACTATTGCACATTTAAAACATGAAATAGAATTACAAATGAGTTCTTTTACATCTCTAAAACATGATATTGACTCAAAAATCATGATACTTGAAGGAAAAATAAATGTTGGTTTTCTTTTATTTGTCTTCTTGATGTTTCAACCTATAACATTCGTATAATCTTTCTTGAATTTATATCTTTTTCTCTAGAGGCATTTCAACTCTGGAAAATAGAAATTCTTATGAACCTAGAAATGAGGACATTAAAAAACCTACTAAATTTCATAAGGAGTGACAACACTTCTTCTGTTTCCCTGAAGGTCTGCCCTCTCACCCTTAACATATACAAAGGGGATTTAATAGCTTATCTTTTGCAACACAACCCAGAAAACAATCAGCAGAATGGAAGTCTGGGTTCTTCAGGTGTTAAACTGAACCAAACAAGCCCACAACCAGCATTTGTGAGGGTTTCCCTTTTGTGCTTTTATTGGATGGTCCTTCCCTTCTCCTGCCACATCGCTTGAGTACCTGGTTGAGTACCACATCGAGCTGTACCTGATCATGCTGAGGCTGCTGCAGGCACATGTAAGACCTGGCACAAAGCTGACAGAAACTCATAATATTTTCCAGTAGTTGCTATTTTCATTAATGCTAAATATACAAGGTGTCCAGGCTGAAGAAGTCAAATTCTTTTGTGGCATAGGAACCAGGGAGGTATTTTTAAGGATGCCTGCCACCGTTGGAAACAAGTTTCCCCACAGCAGCTGACTTCCACGTAGAAAGGGGTGGCAAACTTTCAGGGGATGACAAAATTTGAAAGTAAGAAAGAGAAGAAAGGATGCAGGAGGCAGAAGTGACATAAAACCACAGAGATTGCCAAGAGAATAATCCCGTCAGGATTTCTGAAACACGACTGATGTTGTCACATGTTTTGAACACTGGAGGTGTTTCCTTTCTGATTCAAAAATCTTAGGTTAGTGAATTTGCACAGTGGTACCTGAGTGTTGTGGTGGCGGTTATTTTAGTCTTAGGTTGTTTTATTGTCTGGACATAAAAATTTTGAATCTTAGCAATGCAAACTCATAATTTTTTTGATGCTTCAACATGGCAGTATGGTGCTAGTTTCAGAGGAGTGTTACAGAGGCAGTCAAAATGAACACAAGGCTTTGCCTCATTTCAGTAACAGTTGGAAGAGAAATAGAAGAAATAGTGTTTTAATTATTAGCAATGAGACTAGCGATTAAGAATGTTTTGATGGAGAAATATAACATAAGAAGCTGCAGCTTAGTGACTCTACATGATAGATAGTGACCTAATTTTTGGCAACTAAAAGCCATAAACATCAGCCTTGATACATCAGACACAGCATCTGGTAAAATGCCTTATAACTTTTAAAAATTAATGCACAGAGGGATGAAAAACTGCTGTACATCAGCATGCATTTGTTTTCTGTCTAAATGCAAATGTTGCATCCTCTAACCAGCCCATAAATATGTTTTAGAACTTAAAAAGAATGTAAAATATCTTTCATAGTGGATGTGGTGGTCGTAGAGTCTCAATGTTTCCTTGTTTGTGATGTTACATGCTGTTTATTTAAAAAGCCCTGTACATATATTAGATATTCATGATTGTCTCCATCAGTCAAAATATCATTCTTTAATCAGACGAATAAGCAAAGCTTCAGATTTATTAATATAATCTTCTTAATGTTGCAATGAAAAGGGCATCATGTCTCTTCTTGAAATGTGATAACTTCAGGGAATTTGTGACCATCGTTGCTTTGTCGTTCTCAGGGCATTGATTTTTTTTTATTTATATAAATCTACAACACAGGACTTGTGACTTGATTTGAGTACTGACTTCTTATATGGAAACAACTAAATGCCAAACTGTAGATGAATTTAAGCTACTGGGCATACTCAAGTAAGCACTGGGTATCTCAAGACTGTTTGAGCAGTCTGAATGTCATGAATCTTTCTCCGAGCACCCTTTGTGAAAATCCAAAATTTTGTGCAGAAAGTCTGGTGTTTACTGATCCAGTTTCAACATTCTTAAAAATGGACATTTGGAGACATAGGTAACTATATTATTTCTGTGGTGCTAACAACTACAAAATGAAATATCATGACTGCAATCTATTATTTTGAAAATACCTGTACTTTTGAACCTCCCCTTTCTCTTTCCCTCTCTCTCCACCCCCTATCCCCACCTCCTAGATTTAGGAGATCCTAAGGATAGACTGTGTGAAAATATAAAATGCAAAGCTACTCTGAGCAGTGAAAAGATTACTGTTAATGCCAAGGATTTGTTCTTCCTGTTTACTACTTTAAAAAGAAAAAAAAAAAAAGCTCGAAGGATTTTTTTTTCCTATGCATTAATTACTTCAGAAATGCTATAAGTAGTTAGTGTATTGAAGCTTGCATTTTAGTTTATATTATGAACTAAAGCTTTAATAAAATGCAGTCAAAAGTCCTGAGCAGTTGCACACTGTAAAGCAGGAAATCTCCTCCACACAATAGAGATTAAATGCTCTCTGTGCATACTGTATTCTGCTCAGCCCTCTGCGTTTGGAGCTGGGACCGTGGCAGTCGTTATCTCTAGCAGGTTCCTTGGTGATTTTCAAGCCCTGCACTACCTACCCAAGTGGCAGTGACACCAGCTTTTACTGAAGCCTTATTACTCTTAAAAGAGCAATTTGGTTGGTTGCACGGCTATTAGGATCAGACAGTCAGGCTTAAAGCTGTCAGTACAACTGCTTCTCATCCTTTTTCACAATCCTGACATCTTTTCTCTTTTCTGCTGGACACAAGCATTACTGTTTTTATCATTTTCAATCAAGCTCACGCTGCAAGCTGAGGAATATATTCCCACAGAAACCAAAGTGAGGAGCAGAAATTATTTTATAGCTGCTGTAGTAGCAGTGGTGCTGGCTGCATGTTGTGTGGGAGAAACCGGATCAGTGAGAAATGTGCCTTTCCTCAGGGCTACATCATTGAGATATTACTTCAGCATCTAAGGAGAGCAAAGCTACTCCTTGCTCTGATTTTTCAATGATTAATCACTCCTCCTTAAGCAAACAGAAAGTGAGGGAGAAGACGTAAAGATTTTTTTTTCTTTTTTTTTGGAAAATAACTTGTGGAAATGTTATCATCAGTGAAACAGGGGAAAATCACTATGCTTGAACTTCTTTTTATTTTGATGTTGCTCTTCTCTGGACCAACCCTGAGCAAGCTTAGCAGGACCAAAGGCAAACACTGGAAGGGGGGTAAGTGGAAAGAAAAAGTTTTGTAATGATTGTTTGGGTAAGACTCTAAAAAGCTGTATTAAAGGTGATCTAAGGAGAATACCTATGCTCTTTTGAGTGACTTGGATTTCAGGTTGTCATGTGGGCTTGCAATAGGATGCTGAAAAGGGAGCATGGAGTTTAATTTGTTTTCTTGTTAGTTTGCTTGACTGGCTCTGTAAGGCATATATTCCTTGCAGGAATTTTATTTTGCACTGCATCATTAGTGGAATAACATTTAAGGCCTTTATACAAATAAATGCATGCCATTTAGAAACCTGTGTGTTTTTTGACTGTGAGAATTCAGATTATTCTTTCTATTATGGAGACTCTGGGACTCTTGTGGCTTTATTGCAAGAGATAGTACCCCCTTCATACGGGGTTTTAGCGTTGGAAAAAAAAAAGAAGGAAGAGAGAAAGCAAGCAGCCTATTTTGAGTGCAGAATTGTTAGTGCATGTGGTAAAAATGACTAGACAGACATTTTTTTAGAGTACATGAACGTTGTGAAATGCACTGCCAGCAGCACTAATTGGCTGACTGGCTATGTCAGTGTTGATGTGTTAATAAAGATAAATTGCATTAACTTTATTGAAAAAAGTGCTGTGCTGAGAAAACACTTATGATTTTTGAAGGCAGCAATCCATTTTCCTCTTCTGTTAAAAACTGCTGAGAAGATTTACCCTGTATGTGCTGTGAACAGTTCACTAAACATACCTTTTCATAAAGTTCACTTTGTTTTGCTTCCTTGCATGACATTTGTTTATGGAAAACATGGGTTATCGAGGTCTCATAATCAAATAGCTTGGTGGGCATGAATGGTGTTTCACAAATATTTGGACTGCGGAACTGTGGACTGTAGATAGCTTGATATTTTCTATGTGGTTGTTTCTTGATGATGCTGATTGAAGGTGCCCCGGGATTTTTTTCTCTCTCTCTCATTTTTTTTTTTTTTTTTTTTTTTTCCTCCGTACAAGTGTTGCCACAGCATGGTGTGTTTATCACAGCTTTAATAGCACTTTCAGTTCTTCTCTGCTGTCAGTATTGTGATCTGAGGTTAAAGACTAGCATCAACATTAAAAAGAAGTTTTAATAATTTATCACAACATCTCAGCAGGAGGCTCCTCCTTCCTCCCTCATCTGTGTTTCCTTTTGTTGCATTTAAAGAGATCACAAATCTCCCACTTACTGTACCTTCCAGGGAAAAGTTTCTGCACACACTTAACCTGGACTGTTAATGCGGCACAGTATATCTTAAAATTATTTCCTGGTCCTGTAAATCACATTATCACATGTATCTCACAGTGCTGCTGCTAAGTATCCTCACTGCAAATTATAAGCTGTTATTTACTCTGGGCAGCATGACCTCTTCTCAGAGGCATATAAGTTAGGAATATATTTCACTGTCAAGTTCCTAGGATTTAAAAAATGCTCTTAATTTTTTTTCTCTTTCTCCTGTTTTCAATTAAATTTGGTCAATGAGGAGTGTATTGCTTTAGTCTCTTACCTACTCTTCAATAGAGGCAAAGAGAGTGAAGAATTTTTATCATGGGTAGAAAATAAACCCTGAATCTCACTGCAGAAAATAATACCTTTGTATGGGGTTCTGCTTTTCTTAGAAGTGTTCTTTGCAGCTGAAACAAAACATAAGGAAGGTACCTGTTTCAAGGCAACTAAGAAGCAATTTGTCTTGTTTACTCACACCTCCTGAATCATCCAAAACCCCAGGCATACCTACTGTACAGTAGTTTTTTCATACATAGATGTTATTGTGAGAGTTGTGTCACTTGAAGATATGATGTATGCTTTCCAGTGAAAGCTTCAAGTTCAGGATTTGTCAAAATCTATGTTGTAATGTCACGTAGTCTGTGTTTTTCTGACCTCCAAAATATATATGCACTTCCCTTTCCATTAAAGATTAAGGATCAGCTTTTGCTTATATATAATGATTTGAGTTCTTTTTGTTGGTGTACTTATGGAATTTGTGGTGTCACTTGGTGAAATTTTGGCATGCAAACTTCTCCACTGAAGCATGCTGGAAAGCGTATCCCAAAATGAAAACAAAGATTTTAAAAAATTATTATTTTTTGTTTGTTTTTGTTTTTAAGAGGTTCAGGAGAGCCAAACCCCTGTATACTAACTTCTAGTGGTATTTTTCAGAGGGGAAAAGTGATGCTGGATGCACACATCCGGAAATACATGATATGATTTGAAGTATAGCTCTCCTGAGGTTGGTTTCCATGGTGGACAGCAACAGCTGATTGGTCTAAATCCTATTTAAAGAGTGCTGTGAAGTATAGGCATCTTTGGAAAGTGCTGTGTCTGTATAGACCCTGATCACGACCAGTCTAAGTGCAGGCTAGTGAACCTGGAAATTCTTTTGGTATCATTAAAAAAACTTCATTGCTGGAGATACAAGCTCTGAGAAGACATTTTCTGTGGTCTTGCTGTGTAGTCCTCTGTATTATTTATAAGAAAAACAACGGTATTCGCTTCTATTTTTGTACTTGGAATTTACTCTAAGAAATGGCCACCAACACGCAACTAAAATAAATCGAATTATGGGTAGAAATCACCTCCTGATTTAGTTGCCCTGTCAGGTGTCATGGAGCAAAATGACTCTCATATATGGGCCTCGAGAACTGTAAAGATACCATTTTATTTTCTAGATGTTTTTCAGTCTTCACTCCAGAATACTTTTCAGACTAATTCATTGGAATGCAGTCTCTAAATGTGATTTAAACTGGGATTTATAAACTAATAATCAAGACAAACTGGAGTTGAAAAGCAGAACCTAGAAGTACGAATCAACTGAATTTTCTTTTTCCATTTTAGCCAAAATAACATACCATGGTTCAAGTTTTTAAGAAGGATTTATAATAAGGAGAACAAAAAGCTGGGAAAAGAAGATTAAATACTCTTTTGAGTATACCTTAAGTCGCAAAGCAGATTTCAAGCGTTGCTAATGCCTATCCCCTCCTGAATTTGTTTCCACTGTGTTTTCACTCTGTCATATATCATGGCAAGGGTGGAAGTAAGTTTTGAGTGTATCTATCCATGTGCACGTGGATATGCTTTGTGCCCGTCCAGAAGCATCTAGGAGAATTGGGAGACTGGGAAGTATGCTGCCCATTTGTGTCATGCTTGGGAACCTTCCCAGCACTTGACTCATGCTAATAGCATAATAATAGCAATTCTTGACCAAGGACAACTGGGGCAGTGATCCCCATTCCCAGATTTCTTGGCTATTTCAAATGTCCACTGGGTATGTGCGTCGTGTGTCACACTGGATAAGCACCAAAGGCCAGCCAGTGTGAGTGGGACCAGGGAACATCATTGTACGGGTTGTTGGTGAAGGGCTTTTTGCTGCTGGGACCTTGGTCTTGGTGAGGAACTGACAAGGGCAAGCCAACCCCTTTTGTCTGTGGGGGTAGCTGTGCCCTCCTGGGCTGTCAGATAGCTTTGAAGAGCCTGACCCTTTATTTGGTCACCTCTGTAACAGCACATGGTCTACCTGATGGGTCAGTACCCACCCCAGCTGAAAGGCTGCAAGCTGAGCTGCTGTGGAGTGGTCCTCAAGGGTGAGATGAACCTCAGTAAGGGATCACAGACAGTCTCAGCATAAGAGAAAAATATGCCAATAGTGCCAGCGACACTTCCTGGGGGAAGAAAAGGCTACCAGGGTCAGGGACAGGAGTCAGAGATTAAAAAGTTTTAGAAGGAAAGGACCAGACCTGGGGTTGGGAAATGCAAATTAAGTATGCCTTTTCCCCAAAGGGTTGTTTACTCATGTCTCCCTTGTGCTTTATCAGAAGAATTCCTGGTTTTGGAACTAAAGTGTGATGGGGTTTATTTAAGATCAAATTGGAGAAATAAAAATAATATGCAACCACAGTGCAACACCCCGCAGAACTAGATGAGGGTGATGCTTGTCCTTTCTGTCTACATGAAAGTGAAGCAATAATCTCTTTAATGACTAAATCAAAGTTTATTATGCAAGTTAATCCAGCCTTATATTTCAGTTCCAACTTCAGTTCTATGGCAGTTTAATAATTTTTACGGCAGAAGGTACCAGCATGAGAAATTTTGAACGTCGCCAGCTAGATGTTACTGGTAAGGGTGATACAAAGCTGTGTGCATGAGATTTGGTCTCCCTACAGATTGATCAGCACATGTGTTATATAGAATGTACATAATTCATTAACTCTAGTTCAAACATTTTTAGAAACATAATTCAAATATTAGCTCAGAAGAGAAAATTTCTGTACATTTCCTTCCATACTGAAAGCAGCCACCTCTGAGACCTTCCAAATTTAGAGGTGAGGTATTAGATTATTAGAGTAATTGTTAGAGTACTAGAGTTAGAGGTATGTTATTGGACTGATACTAGGTGGCTGGTGAGCTCTGGACACCCAGACATCTCAGGCACACGGACATTTGCATACAGAACAACTTCTGGGTGCATACACACTGAGTTTGGTGAAAAGAGGGCCTTGAGATTTTCTGCATTTGTAATGAAGACTCTCTACACAGTCACAAAAGCCCACACATCAAGAGCACTGTGAATTGCTATAGACATTTAGATGTCTTCTTGGCAGCCACTCAACAATACTATTCACTTCCCCAGGAGGGAGACTCAAAAAGCTTTTTTTTTTTTTTTTTTTTTTTTTTTAACTAGGAGGAACTTGTTTTCATTTGCCTCATGGCTGCAGAGTATTGAGCATAAAGGAAGGGAATCTGTGACCTTTGAAGGCGGGGAAGTAGAGATGAGGCATTTTCATGGACCCAGGTAGCCTGGGTATTAGTGTGAGTTATTGTGAGGCATGGAGGGTCTGTTTGGATGTGATGAGGTGGATCTTTTGATGTAGTGGTTGGGTTGTAGCACTTGGAAAGCACACTCAGTTGTACTGGTATGATTGATTGTGTAGTTTATGTGATTTTGAGGGTAACACTTTTCATAGTTTGCCATTTACATAATGTAAGTAATTTATTTTATAGAATTTCAAGGCTAAAGTGCATGAATTATTTCTGTGAATACATTATAATGTACAATTAACAGTATTTCCTAAATCACGAGACATTTAACATGCTGTTATATACTTCTACACTGAAAAAAGCTAATGAAATGCTGGTCAAAAGTTTCAAGCTCAGGGTCCTTAAATTATTTCCCTACATTTAATAGAAGCAACCTGATTTTGAGTAGTAATGATAATTCACAGTTTTTCATAACTTCAGAGGAAGATTGATAATTTGAAGAAGTGGCTTGTGCATAGATAAGGATCTGAAAACCTAACTTTATAAACTGAGGACTCTAAGTATGGATCTGCAGTTTTAGTCTGCCTGCAAGTATTTAAAGTGTGTGACTACACACAATATGTGACTCAATGTACTTAAGATGTTCTAATAGTTTTGTTTTGAATATACTTGAAAGGGAAAAGAATATTTATTTGTATACTGAGTGACTGTGAAATTAACTGATTTTTGTTCAGTCTTCTGTTTTCTTTAAAGTCTAGATTTAGGTCCTATCCCACAATAACAAGCATTTTTTTTGCACTGTATTTTATATCACCTTCTTCAATGTGAAGTCTGAATTCAGGACTCTGCTGGTGGGTGAAACTTCCCATACGTATTTTCTTGGAATGTATGTACTTTGCTTGTCTATTTTTTATCTCATTGAAGACATCTGCAATGCCATACAGAAGCCTGGTAGTGTGTATTCAAACTCATACATGCAGAGAAGGCAAAGACAAGGGCAATGGAAAACTAAGTTTGTAAGAGTTTCCTTCCCAGGTGGGAGGGAAAATGGTGGGGTTGCTTCAGTCATGAGGGAGTAAATGTGGGGAAGATACAACATTTGCTTAAGAACAGACCACGTTACTCCAAAAATAACAAACAACAAAACAAAAGAAATAAAAAAAACCAGTAAGAAATAAATGTAGGCTGGAAGTTAGAAGAGTGTTTCCAACCATTATTAAGACATGACTGCCATCCTTTGGCAGATGAGATCAGCCTAAGCCACGTTTCCATGGTCGTCTTCAACCTCAGCTAGTCCTGGCTGCAAGGTCTTCCTTCACTACCACCTCCACCAGTGCCTGTGCACATCTGCTGGGACCCCTACTCAAGGAGCTGGTGCAGCTCGCAATTAGCTATATAAAAGAGAGCACAGCATTCATTTAGCTGATGGAATCCCTTAATTTGCCCACTTTCAGGTCACAGTGGCACCTAGCACACAAGAAGGCTATGGTCACAAGACAAGAGGTTCTGATCATGGCTTGATTTAGGCCACTTCAAGCTGGATAACTTCAGCCTGCAGCTCTGGGTTAACCAGAAGAAAAAGAAAAAAAAGATTTAATAAAGTGGCACCTTGCTTTGAATCCTATGTCCACATCCTGTACTTGTAGCCTTGCTTGAAATGTTTGCTATCATATTAAAAAGTATGTTGATCAAATAGTTATAGAACAGAAGGAATATTTAAATACAGTTCGCCTCCCGCCCTCCCCATATCCTCCATGCATACACGTCTCTCTCCTTTGGTTATTTGCATTTATTTCTCTTAAAACAGATTTTGAAACCACCATAAAGTACCATTGACATTAGAAATCTAGCAAGCACAAGCAAACCCTCTTACTTAGGTCCACAAATAAAATGAACTCATGTTAGTGTTGAAAGAGCACAGATCAGAGACTCCAAATGATGAACAGGCTTAAACACATCCAGAGTGTCTGACAAAAAATTATTTTTGCTTTATATTTCTAGCAGTTTTGAAAGACAATGATGTTCATCAGTTAAACACTATTGATTTTTAACTTGAAAACATGATCTTAAGAGGACTTGGAATACATTACCACTACTGAATACCTTCATGAAAACTTCTCTGTTTATTACATTAAAAATTGGGGAGTGGGATACGTGACGTTTTTACAGACGACTTAGCTTCGGTAAATGATACTCAAATTGCCAACAATTGCTTTTGACGTTTTAGAGCTGTTTTTCAATAATGACAACACCATCAATAGAAATTAGTTTTTCAGTCATTTATATCTGAATCATAAAATCTTGTTCTTGGCTAAATTGTATCATGTTAGCTCTCATCCTACCACTGATTTCATCCTACTACTTTTGAAAGTTCATCCTCTTACTGTAGCTGATTAATAAAACAAATACATTGTTGCATATGTGAACTGCACAGAGAAGTGAACCACAGTAATTCCGAAACATCAAAAAAAAATTATTTTTTTTAAGGTTGTCCCTCAAAACTTGTGTTTTTTATTATTGTGTTTCCTTGCGTAAGAAAACTTAAATGAAGTAACTGAAAAAACAAGAGAGGGGCAAAATCCAGTTTTGTTTCCAGAGATGCTGATGATTCAGCAGAAGCTGCCTCCAGAGATAAGGATTCTCAGCCTTCAAAAAAAATATCCAATGTTTTGATATGAGTAAGTGTATAGCTTCTCTTTCATCTGGGCTCTTGTGGTCTCTGAATAGCAACTGTCCTTGCAGCCTCCCCGTTTGCTTTCAGGCATGGGCAAGTGTGCAATTTCTGTGCTGGTGTAATTTGTGATGGGACTTTACTGCTACAATTCCTGCTGTGATTCCAAGCTCAGGCATGTTGACAGTGGTGTAGACAAGCAGCAAACTCTTATTCTTCACTGTCTTTCCCATGCATTATGCTGGAAAAGTACAAATGACATTGCTCATGTTAAAACCTCATGTCATTTTAGTTAACAATTAACTTTCTGATGGCTAGACTTTTTGTGTTCTTTAAAAGTTTCTTTGTCAGTTTTGAAAGTTTAGAGAGAGAAAATTAGAGATTTACCATTTTACCTGAGATTGCTGCCTCTGGCTTGGTAGTTTAACCTAGCTATAGGTTCAAGGTACTGACAGTGGAAAACACACAAAAAGGTTCCTTAGCTCCGTAAATAGGAATAAAGGAGCAAATTGTTTACTCCTTTCATACTGCCTTATCGAGAGATGAAATGGAAGAGTGTGCAATATTTGATACAGAAAAATTGGAGGGAAAGAGAAAAAGCCACAAAATTATTCTGAAAAGTGGAGAAAATACTTTTTAGAGAGCTTAAAGGAATTTACTCTGCTCAATTACAGAAAATCTGAGAGTCAGCTTTCAGGCAATTTAAGCATGTCACTAAATTTCTTCTCCAGTAAAGGGTCCTTAAAAGTATTAGGAAAAGGTATTGCAGAAGTGGATGAGTGAAAGCCCATGTCAGGCACATCCAGATAAAGACAATAAACAAGTTTTAGGTTGAGGATTTTAAAAAAACATCCTTCAGTTATATTTTAAAATCTTACTGACATGTTGGAAATTTGCATGCCATTGTTATACTTAGTGTAATTAGTACTTACTTTGAGAAACTACAGGTACTGTTCTGCGGTTCCTTTATACCCTTAAAAGATGCAGGGATAGCCTATTCTTCAGTCATTACATTCAGCCTTTCTTCTGGAAAGCAGTTGGTATACCAAATCTACTGCTTCTGATTTAAAAATTAGCATGCTACACAGAAGCCCTTGGAGAATGCCCCTGGTTAATTCATCTTCAAATGTAAGACTGTATCTTATTTCTTGTACTTGCTTGAGAAGAACTTCTGTGTTGTAGTATGTGTTGGCGTTCTCATCATCTGTCTTGCACTTGTTATAGGCAAGCATAATGCCATTGAGATTTATAGAATTATGCCACTTTAAATGAGAGGAGAATCTACTTTGAGTATTAGCTGTAATATCATCTATTTGATAATGAATCATGACAGTTCTCACCAGGTAATACTTTCCTAATAACAGATCTAGGCGACTGGGGAAAGTCTGATCTGAAAATGAGAACATGGGAAAGTCCTGAGCTGATGAAGACAGAGGGAAAACTGTGACACTGATGCAGTTCCTACAGATGTAGAGAAGTTAACTCTAGTTAAGGTGGTTTTAAAGTGCTGATGACTCTGGTAAAGCCTGACAATTTGTCTGCAGTCTTTATTTGCTGTCCGTCATTCTGCAATGGATCTAAATGAGCTATTGTTATCATCCATTTGATTATCCATAGACTTGTTAAGGGTTGATACACTAAGAAAGAACATGTTTTAATGAGTTACTGTCTATTCTGGTGTCAAGAAATTCATAATAGTTTCAGTTTATGTGTAAAGTCATTTCAAAGATATAATAAAACATATTAGTAATACATGTTAAATCAAAAAAGAACTAATGCATACTTAAAATAATTTAAGATTATCGAGCATGGTGAAGGGTAAAGAGTTCATTAAAAATCTGAACAACAGTCAGTGTTCATGTTTTCAATTTTTATTTTCTCTACTGGCAGACTTTTTGGTTTCTGCTTTCAAAATGTGACAGTCTTGAAATGTGATTAATGTTTTTGCTGTTGGTAGTCGCTCTGCAAAAATGAAGAATGACTCTGTGCTTTGCAGAAATTTTGTTTCCTTTTTTGTTGTTTTTGAGTTGGAAACTTCTTCAACTTTCAAATGTTGAAGAGCAGCAAAAGAAAAATAAGAGGAGAAATAAAGAAATCAACCTCAATTAATTCATTAATGCTGTTGAATTGTCTATTTTGAAGTAAAAGAGTGTTATGGGAGTTGAAGAACAGATTTGCAGTCGAGTTAGGAAGTTAACTTCCCTCAAATTGCTGGTGGAGCCTCATGACACAACGGGTGAAGACAGACACTTCACAGTTTACCAAGGCAGAGCCACTGTTCTTTGCACGCTGAGAAAAGAGGTCTCTCAGATAATATTTACGTAGAACTTAATTTCAACCTCTTTGTGCTTTAGGAGGAACATCTACTGTCTCTACTTCTTTTTTTTTTTTTTTGTTAATAATTTGTTAATGCATAGGTAGTATTATTTTGAAGAGGAGAAATTCTCTGTTTAATATGGTCTTGCTTTAGTCTTTCTACAACAGCCTAGCATATGTCATATTTAAAAATCCAGATTAACAGAATTTCACTCCCTGAGTTGTCTTAGGAACCTTAGGAACACTTCCTAGGCACCAGTGACCAACATTTTTACACATGCATGTTGGTTATGCTGTCTTTCATCTTCTCCTTCTTTGATCTTCATGTTCAGTTCACAGTTTCTTCTGCTTCTCAGTGGTCTGTTCATTTTAAAAAGACCTGTGTTTCCTTTATACCCTTAAAAGATGCAGGGATAGCCTGTTCTTCAGTCATTACATTCAACCTTCATTCTTAAAAGACCTTTTAAAATGGTTATCTACAGAGGTTATTTATAATAGAATTCTTAATTTATTTCAATCAGCTTTAATAGCCTTTTCACTGTATTTATATACAAAAATACTACTATGAAGAGGCATTACCTAGAGTTACTCCTGTAGAGATAGATACAATATTGCAGACCATGAGGAATGTATAGAAACATTTCTGTTCCTGGCATCATGCTTTGTTTAATTTATATTCTTTGGAAAATATGGCTCTGAATCTTGACTAATTTCCTTTTTGCTGCCCTTTCATGGTATTTTATTGCTCTTTAATCTGAAAGGAACACAGAATGGGGATTTGTACCTTTCAAATTACAAACGATGCATTGTCTTTTATGTATTCTCTGGTGTTTATAGCTACTTCATAAACTTGCTTAAAGCCTAGTTTAAACAAAAGCAACATTACAAAAGCTTGCCATGTGCTCTAAAAAAGTACAGTTCATGTAGAGAAAGTGAGATGCATTGAGAACACAGAATAATATAGTGTATTATGCATGCAAATTTGCTTGATCTGTATTGGTCTTTTCAATTCCCTTTCCAAACAATGAACATGGTAATTTCATTTTACAGATAATGTAGTTTGAAGCCCTAAATCAGTTTAGCAGTACACATTTTTGATTCATGGCAAGGGCAGTTGCTAGCTCTAAATGTATCTGTTCATAATCTCTTCAGCAGAAATACAGCAGTGACTGATATGTTTCATGGCACTTACATTGTCTTTGTGTATTGGGAAAGATCACAAGATGATCTATATCATTCATTGTTCACCAGAAAAGCTGTAGGCAGTCAACACAGGGTGAAAAGGGTGAAATTTTGCTATGCGTTTAGAAAGAAAAATAATTTGAAGAATCCTCTACTGACATTCTGTGACCACCCTCTTCCACAGACATGGTGATTTGGGCTTATGTTATTTTATTATCTTTAAATTATTTTATATGGGTGCATGCATGTGTATAATGTTATGTTGGGTTCTAATTTTGCATTATGGTATGAGCAGCGGCTGGAAGTGGAAAGCTTTCTCTGAACATTTCTGATTAATTCCTCTGCACATGTAGATAGCGCATAGACTGATGACCAGCTTGAAGATTGGTCCTTTTCGTTGCTCAGTTTGCAGCATGAATTTGTACCAATCCACACAACTGCTAATAAGCGGCTTGTCATCCTTTAGTAAATCATCCTGTTAGTTTACAAAAACCCTGTAGATAGCACTTTTATAATAATGTTAAAGGTGCAGCAAGAACTGCCAGTTAACTTGCTCAAAATGCAAAGGAGTTGCCATTTGTATTGATTGATATAGATTTTTGTCTTGTCTAATAGGATTTATATTTTTTCTATGAACTTGCATTGAAAAAAGTGAAAACAAATAATGGCTAGACAGAGATAAGACATTTAAAGTTCAAAAATAACTCAAAAGTCCAACCTTCTCATGCATGCCATTGCATCCCTTGTTTCTAAGGCATCCAATCACATCTGCCTCTTTGCCAAGACAGTGACGCTAAAACGGGCTGAAAACGGCATCTTTTCACTTTGCATTAAAGCACACAGACCAGCACTCAGCTTTGTGCATTTTGAACTCACTGCAATAAAAGTTTTAAGAGATAAGAAGCTTTTTCTATTTCAGGGTTGCCATTAACCTGAATAATACATAAACATGGGAAGAGGTCTGAAGTCCTTTTGAGGATCACAATATAGCTTCAATTAAATTATACATCATTATCACAGCTGGCAAGCCTGATGTGGGATTTTAGCCCCCTATCTCACTAAATGTTCTATGTAGCTGTCTTGTCCAATTCTGTCCTTTTTTTTTTTTTTTTTTCCTAAGAAACAATAGTGCTCTTTGAAAAATCTAGTTTAAGAAATAAAGCTGAGGATGAGGTTTGGTTAATCAAGAACGAACATTGAGATGTCAACAGTCAAGCACCCAGGGAGGAAGGAGGTCAACTCTCTAGCCTTAAAAAACACAAGGGAGAAATCAAACACTATTAAGTCATGACATATTATGTTCCTTTTGAACCAGGGCTGTATGCTGTCCCTTTCTCTGCTGATTGTTTTACAGCACAGCTCCGAATTGATCATGAAACCTACCGTTAAAGTAGAATTGCAAGGGCTACCCACCAGGGATGCATTCAGTAAATGTCCACACAGCTGGCAATGACTTGCCAAACAAAAATCTGGACAGACAGATTCTTTGTCTGTTTGTCCATCTATAGTCCCCTAAGGCTTTACAACCCAAAATTTTCACGATGGCTTGTCATATTGCAGATGAGTGTTTTTGTGGATCTCAATATGATACAGAATTATTCAGTCATCATAATAGATGTCAGCTACTTATTACTTTGGTGGTGGCTTTGGCATAAATCTAGGATACAGAACTATTACCACATACTTAGGAAAATCATAATGGCTTGTCTTTTTTATTTATTCCTATAATATCGTCTAAAAGTCTTAGAAGTGTTTTGATTAATTAATTACACTATTCACACTCCCAATGCCACTGCACTTACCATTAATTTTATCAGTTTGCTTGTCTTCTTTGTACTAGTATTATATTAATAAATATTCCATCTTGAGTAGCCACATATAAAAGACTGAAATCAAGATAGCATTGCAGAGTTTTCTGTGTGGAATACTTATTTAGGATTATATCCTACCATTGATTTTTGCGCTGAACATGCCATTGATTTCAATGGATGCTTAACATGCAGATCAATGACACATCATAGTGGTTAAATGGTAGCATTTGATATTTAAAACTGAATTGGCCAGGCAGGACTGAAAAAATCTGATGAAAATCCAAACTTCCTTAAAATTTCAGTTGCAAGACTCATTTCAGGAGAAACAGCTGGTAAGGAAATTGAGAAGAATTGCACTTAGAGTGCAAAATGAAAATTTGTAGAAAAACATCTGATTTGGAAGTTGTTTGTAATATATATTTGTTGCACAAGAGCACTGGTACTGACTTCGCATGCTGACTCGTCGTCTACCACAGCCTGTGCCACTGCCTGCTGATACGCATCTCTTACCGTTGTGTTGGATTTGATGCATTCCATGTCAGTGTGTTTTCCTGGTACAAGAGCAGTTTGCAGAGTGTTTGCAGAGTGTTCAGTGTGTACTGGGGAGAAATCAGACCATATAGCTCATTATCCCAGTGTCCTGAATTTGCGGTATGCACTTGAAATATCCTTTAAGACTGTTTACGTTAAACTTTACATGGACCGTGTACTTTTCACTCCTGTTGGAGGAACAAGGAGAGATGTCCACCTATGAAATGCCTACAAAATTTATTATGGATTTTTGCAACAAAAAGACTCTAATTTCTTAATCCCCCCTCAGCCCAACCCTTTTCTGACTCCGGTTTCTTAAAAATGGGTTGAAATCCATATATGTTTTGCAGTTTTCAGACATTTTTCTTAAATGTAGTTTGTGATTTCTGCATCATTTGTACTGTTAGAGGGTATCGAGCTGGAGGATGAGGCGTTCCTGTTTGGTGGATTGCACTGTGTTTGATTAACCCTCAAAATGGAAAAGAAACTTCTTTTGGTTATCAGCTATGCTTTAGTACAGAGTTTAAAGAGAAATGCAGAAGCTTTAAGTGTGTGCACGTTGTCAGAGCAAATATATAAAGAGTTAAATTTTTGCTGTTTTGTTGCAGAACTATTTTATAAGCGTTTCTGCTCATATTGAAAGAGAAGAAGTAGAAACACCTTCCTCAATCTCTCCTTCAGAATTAGTTGAAAAACCTGTTCTCCAGCATGTAACATATGCCCATTAAAACTGCTACTGTGCTGCTGCCTCCCATTATCAGTACGGGCCATAAATTTTGCGTGGGTACAGAGGGAACTGCAGCTTGTGTACTTGAAATAGTTAGCAACGTGCTGCTAAAGTACATAGACAAAGTACATTGGCAAATGGATCTTTGTAGACAAGCATCATTATCAAGATCCATGTGTGCCGAGTTGTGTAAGTCTGAGAAGCACTAAAGGCCAGCACTTGCAGGAACCTAATTTTGGGTGAATAGAGTCCTTAGATTCATTGTGATATCGCACATAAATGAAAATACCAAATGTCATTGACTTGTCAGTGAAAAAGTAGCCAAGGCTTTGTAACAAATGGATCAGCGATGTATATTTGGAAGCTCTGTGACATATTGAAGTAGTTTATGAGGCACAATTTGTTTTGGTGGTCTGCTCTGATTGATGGTGTGCTATCTGCCACCGCTTCAGCTGTTGTGGTATGTTTGTAATAAATGTTCGTTGTAAGACAGTGCTAAATGTGTTCCATCTAAATCATTCGTTACTTATAACAAGTTACAGTGTATATGAATCTAAGGTTGTTTATACTTGCCTTCGAAGGAATTTATCATGTTGAAGCAGCTCTATCACCTCAGATGTGGCAACTGCATGCCTAAGTGCTCAGGCCATTTCAGCAGTGCCTACTGGAAACAGTACAGAAAGTTAAGCAGCAAACAGTGTTAGGTTAAATTCTACTTTCAAAAGTGTGCTGCCATTTCCAATCTAGCACTCCTGTTTGTTTCTCTTTATCCTTTCTGTTTTGCAAACAAAATATCAGAAAGTATCAGAAATAAGCATTGGGAGGCAAGGATGAAACCATCAGGTGACAGCTGCGACATGTAAGAGGAAGCACATCAACGGGTGGGATTTTTGCTGATGTTTTATGCCAGTGTATCACTAGTTCATCAGAAAACTATAAAAAATTTATGCACTACCCGCAGGGGATTTTCTTTTTCTTGAAAGTGCAGAATGCACTATCCTGAAGCAAACATCTTATTTTGTTTCCTCTTGCTTGGTAGGATATGGGATGTTTTCTCGCAATGGGCCTTGTCTGTGTCCTTCCTCCAAAATTCAAGTGAAAGAGGAGAAAACCCACAGACTAGCATTTCAGAGTGATTGGTATAGAAATGCTACTTCACATTTTATTGTATAAAGAATCATTTTCATTGCTATGCAGAATCTGAAAGAAAGAAATCTTATTTTCTCTTTTTTTCAATAGCTGCTAGGGAGTAGGAACTATTGAAAGATGTGACCAAAGTAACACAGAAGTGTTGAAGGTAATCTTGAACTCTTCACAGGTCAAAAATTCGTGATTTCTGTACCTATTAATTTAAAATTTGTATGCCCTTGGATTTTGACTGTTCTATAAACCTGACTTTACTCTTAAAAATACCAGTGTATGCTAGAATGTAGATCAAGATAATAAGATATGACTTTTTAAATTATTTTGGCTATTAGCAACTACATTTGAATCATAACAAATATGTGAATCTCTAGGTGAGATCATTTCTCCAGTGTCATTCATCTCTTGAACAGGTACTTTGGTATCAAACAGTTTGTACAGAGAAACAAGTTCGACAAAGAATGGAAAGAGGAAACGAAATAAAATGACTTGCCCAAGCAGTCTGGTTTTGATGCAAAGAAAATATTTCTAACTCCCAATTGTCAATTCATTTTTAAAAATTTTGTATGCAATGCAGTGGTAAAGATGTGAATTACCTGCTGACATTTGGAAAGAAGTACATGGGTGTTTCTTTTCATAATTTTCAGAAAGACAGAAAAAAAGCACAGTATTACAAAATTAAAGCTGCTGTAGTGATGGGTTGAAGTTGTACAGCTGCAGCTACACTGAACAGTGGAAGGCAACTGTGTAGCATTAGGTGGTCTCTTCCTTCCCCCAGCAACACATATCCATGCCCTGTACTAAGTTTATGGATTTTTTTCTTTTTTATTAACTTATAGCCTTTTTAGCTGTCTATTGATCCTATATCCTATTCCTTTGATTCTGTTGATGCTCTCTTTCCCAAAGTTCTTAGCATGTTAATAGCATTTTGTAGGCAGTGCCTTGAGGAGTGTTTATCAAAACTTGAAAAGTTTTAAAACTACCATCTGAAGAGGAAAAAAAAGTACAGTAATTTCTAGCATCAGTAAGTCACAAGACAGATCAGTTCAATATTCACTGCTTCCTGAAGTTAATGATCAAATATTACGTGGCAATAGATGGAAATTAAATCTTCACTTTAAGATCTGTCTTATCTATCTCTAACTACTCTCCTGGTTTTTTTAATTGCAATCTATGCCTCTGCATGTTCACATTTCATTCTCCTCTGTGGACATCTTTTTCTTTATCACCTCATAAGCAAACAGTTGTTGAATTGTAAAAGTCTCTTATATAGGCTTGGTGAAAGATGTTGCCTTCTTGGATATGTTTCTTTATAAAACTGATTATCTCATCAGTTCATGGAAACTATACCCATCTGTGGGTAAAACATGACTTTTACAGATTGCCTTCTTGTTTCTTTCTTCTGTGTGTGGAAGGATAGTGTATGCTTATGTAGGACATATATATTTATCACATATATGATGTACCTACAAGATCTGAGGTTCTAAGTATTTTTATATGTATGTCTTATAACTCAAAAAATTACACATGCTCACCTTGGGGCTAGAAGTGGGGAAGAAGGCGGCATTTATATCATCTGATGAAATCACTGCTCAGACTTCAGCAATAACAGCTGTTGTTCCAGGCCCCAGATGCCAGCAGCTGTGAAATGTGGCAGTGAGGTCCTTCCATTTCTGTTTTTTTTTTTTTGCTTTCAGAAACTAGTAGAGATCTAAGACGAAGGCAAGATGCAGATCCCAAGTTGTCTTGATGATTTTTGGTTTTGCTCTTCATGCTTAGAATGAGGAGAAATAAAAAGAAGCAAAAGGAGGCACTGGAGTTGCTGTGACTTGGCTGTAAGCCCACAGCCACGTGGACTGAGAGTGACCATGGTGGTCTCAAGACTCCTGCCTTAAACTGCATGAGTAAGCAAGGCCTTAATTACTGCACCTTGCCATCCTGCTTTGCCCTTACCTACTATTTCCACTATTTCTCAGTTACAGAAAGTGTTGCAAAGTGAAGCTGCTAGCCCCATTGTAAAGCCGGGTTGATTTTTAAGATTGTTGGCAATAGCTGGTGTTGCTGTGTAACCACCCATCTTTCTTTTATATAGTAACTTTCCACACAAGCTTTGCACTCAAGAATTAGAGAAGTATAGACACAGGGAATTTATGCTACTGAGACAAGGTCTTTTACTCAGGCTTTTTGACAATGATGCATAATACTCACCATGTCTGGGAGGAAGCAACACATTTGTCTCTTTATCCAGTTCAATAACCTCTGTTGCCTGTGCTTACTACTACAGAGGAAAGACTAAGCTGGGGATCAGGCCTTTAATTTTTAACTCCTGATTGCTGGTAGAATCTGTTTGACCGTATCTTCTACAAATTTAGATTTGGTGTAAGACAGGAAAAACACTGATCTGCAAACTTTTCTACCAGGTTTCATAGAACCTACGGTCCAGACTCATCTGTGATATGTTTTACCTGCCCTACGTAGAGAGTGGTCTATCCTTCCCAACAACTGTCAATATAAGCTTTTTTTTTTCCTCCTCTGCAAAAGTAAATTTAACCTCACAACCCTCCTGCTAGGGGAGAATTTTGTCTATTAAACTCATAGAGATATGAGAAATACAAATATTAGATGATCTTCCAAATTGTACTGCCTTAATCTCTGACAGCAGAATAGCATTATAAAAAGATCTCTTATAATGGCTCTTCATTGCCAATTCCCTAGTTGTTCTTCACCGAAGTAAAATTAATTACTAAAGGGCTTCCCATACAGAAAATTGTTGATGGAGCATCTGAAAAAAAGCAGTAGAGCATAAACCCCTGGAAACACACTGCAAGGGGGAAAAAAATATATTTCCTACCTCAGGCTAAGACCTTTATTCCTCTCATTTGTGTTCTGAGGTTTTTGACATTCAGGTTGTTGGTTTTTTTTTTTTTCTCTTATTTCTTAACTTGTCTCTGTCTTCCTTGATACTTCAAGTACTGTCATTATCTATTCTTCATTAATGAGTATGTTAAAAGTGGTGAAGGACTTGTCTGCAGATTATACTTTGTGACTCTGCAGTGTCAGCTCCAGACTCCCACTGCATTCTTTTGAAATGACAGGTCTCCCTCCTCAGTTTACTCTGAAGGGCTGAATTTGCTTGCTAATACTGATTTTTATTATTATTGTGCTTTAATTCAGAGATTAAGGATAAAATGAAGAGCTGAGCTTCTGAATGCTTAAGGACTGCTGAAAATAAGACTGAAAAGCTACTGTCCCTAATGGTTTAATAGGGAAAAGACATAGTTTTCCAATATTTTCTTTAAATATATGTGAACTTAATTTTGCAGAAACTGTAAAAATCAATTTCACTAGTAATTAGAATTATAGAATTTTCTGCCAGTAAATATGCTAAATAGAAGGAGGGATTGGACTCTGCAAGGTCAATATGTTTGCCTTCAAATACATCCTGTTATAATATCTGTTAATGTAATCCACCAATTAAAAAGTCTATAAAAATCAGTATTTACTTAATAGATTATAATGTCTCTAAAGGGGGCAATTAGGCTTTTAAGGAGAACTCTTAAACATTCCCATGAAGGTTTTAGTATTTTCTTTAATTCTTGTCTTACCCAAACGCACATTTAAGAAATCATGCTGGAAAACTAGTAATTCAAGGTAAACTTGTATTTTGAGCACTGATCATAAATGGTACCAAAATAAGTGTTGATGGTGTATGTATAATAATATTTATTTCAGTATGTAAATGATAAAAATAAGGACACGAGTTTTCTTTCCTGCTTTAGTGTTGTATAACTTGCTATATACTACAGTCTTTGATGTTCATGAAAGAACAGTTTCTGTCCTGCAAAGCTCTCTTTATATATTTTATATGCTGGAGATAAAGGGATTTAGAATACTGAGGCAGACTCTTGACTATATGTAAATATCAGTGAGCTGTGCTGATTTAAGTTTGCTGAGCATCTGGCCCATTCTCTTTGAAAACAGATTATCAGCTTCAGTAATTGACTGAGATTTGTGTGTTTCATTTCTTTCATATTATATTTAATTGTATGAAATAGTGGCATGCAAATGTAGCCAAGATTATTAAAATTATTGATCACCTATGCTATCCAATCAGCTACAAACGATGCAGAGTTATAAACCATCAGTTTTAGGTTATATTAGAAATTCATTCAATTAGAAAAAAATAATAATAATTAAAAGGATTAGGGGTGTGTGTCAAAATATAATTGCACACTCCAGAGATAGAAAATTATAATAGTAGGACTGGCAGTCATTATGGTAAGAGAAGGCAAGGGCAAATGGTGAAAAATTCAAGTATGAGTGAAATGCCAGTAAATGTCATACTAATAACAGTATACATTACAACCTGCTGTGATTTTCCTCTCCCATGGGTCATATATTTTTCCTCTTTTATTCCAAGGTACTATGACCATGGAAGGAAGTACTTTCTCAAATCTCTGCTCCCTTTTCTCTATACTTTTCAGTTAATTAATCAAATTAATAGCTTCTACAATTAATCTACAACCTTCTGTAATATGAGAATTATGAATCAGAGACATGCAAAAATAAAATAAATCTACTTACTTTCAAATCACATTGTTTGTTTTGCATAATTACTTTTTGAAAATATACTTTACCCATAGCAAAACAAGATTCACCATACTTTCTCTGCAAACTTTTAAAATAAAACTATGGAAGTTTTACAGTTCTAGCAGAATGTCAGTCATATTAAGTCATATAGTAAGCAATGGCAAAAGTGACAAAAAGAAGCTTGTAACAGTGATTAGAAACATAAACTCAAGATGATTAACAAAATTATTTGCTCTCAAACCTTATCTGAAAGAAAAGCAATATCACCCCTGAGATGGCACTGAAAATGGCAACTTCTAGCAGTCATGGCTTCTTTTTCTATTGGGAATCTTCTCATTCCCACAGAAGGATTTTTTTTCTTATCCTTCAGAAATGCCAACCATCTGGGTATTTTACGGAACACCTCAGATTCTCAGCAGTATAGAGAGTCCTCTCCATGCTTACACAGTGCTTCATACTCACTCGCCTTTTACCTTTTAGGTAATCTCTGCCTAAAGAGAAGTTTTGGTGTTGTGTGGTTGACATGCTGAGATGTGCCTAAATAATTTAGGGTCGGTAGAAATTAAGCTGTCACATTGGAACTATTAAATAAATATAAATAAATAAATTTTTGGTGACTGTTTTAAATATAAAAGCAAAAACAGATCAGAAAACTGCCTCTGTAAGGTGAATTGCAGCCTCTCCAGTTCTCCTCTGGACAAGGACTGCATTCACAACCAAAACCATTAGCAGAGTGTTTGGAAGAATTATAACAGCCAAAAAATGCCTTTTATTGCTGAGTACTCTCAATGACTGAAATTACTGGAAAGTGTCCATTTCCCTTAAGTTATTTAAGTACTCAAAGTGGCAAATGGGCGCAATTTTTAAAAGTATATAAATTAATAATTCTCATTGATCTGAATCACAGAGAAATGACCAGGTTCACCTCTGAAATCCCACTTTGCACTCATCTGCATCTTCAGGTGTCTGCCTATTGCAAATATTTCCTTCAGGCATCAAATCAAGAAATTATCTTCGTTTATATGAGTACATCCTTAAAATTCAGCATATGCTTCTGTAGTTTTCTCTATAAACATAACTCAGGCATGTGAGGGCCCTTCTGATCCAAAGTACGTGGCAGGGGTAGGCATCCTTGTTAGTTAGAGGTTGCATTGATTCCTCCTGGCTTCCACAGTTTTGAAATTTCTACATTGTGAATTGAGATGTAGTATCCTTTGTCTTGAACGCAAATTTGAAAGCTAATTTGTTAATATAGAATAGAAAATAGATAGGGTAAAAGCTGAGGATGCTCACTGAAAGAAGAAAATGAAGACTTGGAAAATAATCCTCATTTAAATCCCTTAGGCAACATTTTAAAAATCTCTGCCTCAAGTGTCAACTCTGCCAGGGATTGATACCAAACAATGGGGGGAAAAAGGTACTTTGGATAGTCAGAAAGTATTCGGTTCTCAAATAAATAAAAAAAGCTATAGACTAGTAGCTGTGCATACTGCTTTATTTTTGAAAAGATATATTAATTGAACAACAAAGACAAAAGATGCCAGACCCTCAAAAGGTTTTCAGTGAAAATGTGTATCACTGAAGTCTTAATTCACGTAATTAAATAATTATATATAATTTACATAATTTTTATATATATATATAAAGTGTATGTGTATATATATAAAAGTATATATAATTTATATACTTTCAATTGAATTAAAAAAACCTGTTGGATTGAGGTTTTTTCTTGGTCTATAATTAATAACAAGGCTCTTCAGTCTTAGTTAAAAAAAGAAAAACTGAAACTTGTGATCTATAAAATATATAGGCACATAAGACAGAAGAATTAGTCACTAAATTAAATGATTATTTGAGAGACATGCTTTTTTTCTGGGGGCGGGGGAGGAAATGCTATTTAATTTGGAATTATAAATTTCTCAATGTGTTTTGGACACAAAAAACCAGCAAATGGAGTTACAGGCTGTGGAGGTTGGAGAAAGCAGGAGTGGCCTTCTGACACTGTCTTGTTTAGTTTCTGCTCCTCTCTCCCCAGGTTGGAAGCATCAAGCTAGATCTCAAAGGTGCTGCCCTCTGGGCTGGTGGAGTGCTTGTTGGATCATCTTGGATGGTCCAAATCATGAGTATCTTATCAAAATGTTGGTGAGAGCAGGAAGGTGATACAGACTGGAGTTTCAGGCTGACTGGATTTTGGAGGAGGAAAGGAGCAGTGGGCTAAGGGAGAGAGTTGAACAGAGATGCTCCTGGGCAGGTTTTGTCCAAATTTATCCAATGTATCTAATTTATCCAAATTACAGAGGAGCTGTGGTTTTAATCACCAGTTATGCTGACCTGGTCCAATCTGCCTCTAATGCAGCTTCAGATCCAGATGATTTTCTGTCTTTCTTGAAGTCTTGCCCATATGACAGAGGAAGGAAAAAAAAAAAAAAAGTAGAAATAAACTATGGATAGCAGGGTCTTCTCTGGTCAGGAGGTGAAGGACAGAGGTCCAAGGTCCTTGCAGGCTGAGATGCTCTGTGGCCTTCTTTCCCATAACAGGGACCATCAATCATATTCAGAAATGAGCTCTGCAGTTAGACTAAGGAGTATTTAATTTGAAATAATCATTGTGAACTGGGAGATCACTAGCCTGTAAGTAGGTCCAGCTGGGTGTCTGCTAACTGGGCAAAGTAGACCCACTCTGGGTCTTAAATCCTTCTTCACATCTTCCCTCAGCCTATGTGTCCTACCCACAGCCTTTTGATTTTTTTTTTACTGATAATTATCATACAACATTTTAAACTATTTTTTGGCACAACATCAAAACTGCAAGAGTCCGGAGACTCATATTTTGGCATGGTTCCTGAAGAGATAATAGGTCTTTATATACTTTTACACTGTAAAGGAATGTTTATACACAGCAGGTACCTCTTACAGCAAGTAAGGAAACATAATTATTGCAAATTCAAGCTGTAGGATAAACTGAATGTATTTCTAATGAAAGAAGAAATAGGATTGTACTTTTATGTTAGATATACTGAAGTACGAGACTTCTGTGTTCACTTAAGCAGAAGATTTCCTGCCTGAAAGCCACTTATAATATCAGCTCTACATTTCTTTGTTACTTTAGGCAAAAAATCAGTGCTATAAAACCACACTAGGATTTCAACATAATTTTTTGTAAATATTTACCACTGCTTACAAATTGCATGTAATTATTATGTGGAATGCCAGGAAATTCAGTCTATGTTTACAGATATGATAGAATTTGATAATAAAATTGTTAATTATCTTTGTATACTTATGCTACTAGATTAATTTATATGTGTGTATTTTCTATAGTTCAGTGAAAGCTTATGTCATTTCTTAACTTTTGAAAGTGCAACTATACTCTTCAAGTTAAAAGGAGAGTAAAAAAATCAATATATTCAATGTATTATTTGGAAGTAATCCAATTTACCTAACATGCTAAGGCTTGTTGATCCAAATTATCTAGTCATGTTGCAGCTTCTGCAGAGCATATGTTGTATTTTTTGCATAGACATCATCTATATTAAAGAACTTCATCCTAATAGCTTCATATTTTGAAACCTTTCTCAGGCTACTTAAACACAGAGGTTAGTGAGTCTAGTAATGATGCTTATTTTAAGATGAAGTTTGAATTATATGAGAGTCCTCAAATAAATAAAATAGCATAATGTACATGTGTTATGTTTTAAAAATAATGCAAGTCTTCCTTGTCCTCTATCTAGTCCTCTGAAAAGAGGTGTCAGCCTGCCTGCTTTTTTTTACTGTGCTCCCTAAATATCACTGAACTGGTGAATTTATGTCAACTTAAGCATGAGGTTTCAGAACAAGAAACCAACCTTTAGTTAATCAGTCTCAAAAACTGGAGTACAATTTGTTTTCTCTTAGGAGCATACCTTGTTTTTATGTTTTTTTCCTATGAGATAACGTATTTCTTCATGAAGTGTCTTATGTGTATATTATATATCTTGATTTCACTGCACACACTACAGTTGAGGACATTATCCAGATCTGGAACAAGCCCCAAAGGAATTTCATCCCTTAAATATCAAGTTTTTATTAGTCTGCTCCATATATAATCTTGCTTCCTTAAATTAAGAAGTATTCAACAAGAAATTCTTCAGATTTCTATACCGTATTCAGCTTTAAAAGACGACATATCAGTCCAAGTAAGTACAGAAATTTGAGATACTTTTCCGTATTAACAGTCTAGAGTAAAATTCATGATCTGCTTGATTATTTTTCATCTATATATTATTGTAGTTAACTTAGGGGCGTATGTGTTTTCAGAGTTGATGTTTGTGTTTCAGTAATGGAAAAGCAATCCATCTGAGTATTTTTCTTAAAAGTCCTCTCACTAAATAAATAGCAAGTCTATTATAAATTCCTTCATTTTAAATTAGGTTGTAAATTTATGATGTCTTTCTGTTTAAGTTTTTCCTGCAGGGGGATTGACTTAGTCCATAGTAACAGGGTTTTTTTACTGGTAAATCGATGCAGTTATTCTACGGCTCTGCAAATGGATGTTGTTTACTGTATACTGTCTTGCTACTGCAATATTAGAAGTCTGGCATCAAAGGCAATGAAGTGAAATCTTTATTTATTGGTTTTAGCTTCAGTTTTGAAAAGCACAGTAGTAATGGGAAGTATAAGATGTTCATGAAAACTGGTGGTGCTAAAAATAGTATGAAACTTGATGGGAATAAAAAGAAAATAACAGTCTGAGAAAAAATGGAGTATGAAAAGGTTACATTTCTTTCTATTACCAGCTTTTTCAAGTATTTATTTCTGAGGTAAGAACACTAGATGACAAAATTGTAAAATCTCAGTGGTATTGTGGATAAACATTGCCTCCTTGACAGCTCCGGGAAGAAGATGGAACTAGAGCCGCTGACTGTGCACACAGGATGCAACCTACCTTTGCTGGTCCGTGCAATTCTGTCTGTGTATATGGGGTGGAGGTGACATTTTTTTCCTAGAAGAGTGTGGAAGTTGTGAAAGATGGAAAGTGATATTTTTTTTTCCGTTCTGCACACTATATTGAGTTTTAAATGACATGTGTCAGAAATATGAGGATGGAAGGTCCTCAAGTGAAAGGCTAAAATGCAAACACCCTTACATCCTTTGCCATCTGTGCCTGCTGTTTGTAACTTAGTAATAAAGAAGTCTGCAGCAGTCCCACCTCCAAAATGCTGAGCAACAGCAAAACCAAATATTTCCAAAGAGCTTACTGGGGACTGCCCTTGGGTCTTTCATTCCCAATTTTGGTGTGGTATCACCCCAGGACCTTTGCTTGAGCACTTTCTCTTATTTCATCAGAGTTCTTCAATTCCCCAAAAAGGATGGATGGATTGTTATATTTTCACAGTTAGAAGGTAGATATGTATTGCCGACAGTAAATTCTCTGCCCTGGGGTTAAGCTCCCAAGGAGAATGACAGATCCTCAAGAGAGTCACCTCAACAGAGGTGGCATTGGTACATTCACCACAGGATGGTCAGGTAAGGTTTTGCATTCTTTCAGTTGTATGAAGAATTACATATAATATGGAAAGCAGTTTCTTCTGAATAACATGAACTAATAAAACAAACTCGTCTGTTTAGTCTCACTCTTGTATAGAGAAATTATTTAGTAAATCTAGTTCTGCATGATTAATGACAATGTGTTTCCAATTTCTGATTTCATTATTAACTTTGGAGGAGTTAATCTTATTTTACACAAATCACAACATCCAGTATCAATACTAAGTTAAAGAACAAGGCGGATATTTGAAAAATTCATATACACACAGTTTAAATCTTTTCAAAATACACTTTTAGACATTTGACACTTTATTACTTTTTATGAAACACAGTTTAAATGGAAATACAGTCTTCTAGAGACACAGCAATTATTTAGTATGTAAAGGAAACTTATATTTTGTTTTTTGTTGATTTATTTTTAGAAAATTATTGTGTGTGCAAGACTGCATAGTTGTGTATATATGCACACCTTAAGTTTCCATAGAATCATTTGCATTGTAGGTAGGTTGATAGTGAGATAAGAACGAATATTGGTGGAAAATATGCATGTGTTTTGGAACTTGTTACCGAAGCAGTAGTGTTTCAGGTTTCTTGTGCTAGAGTTCTTATAGGTATTATAAAAGTGAGTTTAAAAAGCTGAAAAAGATTTCAGAAAACTGTTCATATGATCTCAGTTTGGCAGGCTGTGATTGATATAGCTGAGATAGTTTTTGTAGAGCTAGCTTGTTTTTTTCAGGTGGCTGAGCAACACACTCCCGCATTTCTGCTGCTTTTTTACCTCAGCTGGTTCACCTAGAGCCCAGTTGTGTGTTGCTGCAGAACTGCAAAAATAGCACATAGATGAAGTGATGACAGTGCAGAGAATCGAAAGAAGGGATTTTCCAGTGTAATTATCTGTGTAAAACTCCAAGATTTTATATTGGCAGACCAGAAGCATCTCTGTGATGGTGTTCAGCCAGTGCAAAAACCCAGTAACCTGAGAGCGGAGATTTGAGCATTGGCTCAGCCTCTGGCCATTTGTGACCATTTGTCCCATTGGCCATATTCAGTTTTGAAATCAGCAGCTTAATTCTATCTAATTTGAAAGACAGCAGTAGCAGAGTTTCATCTAGAATCAAGGAAGTGTTTATGTCTTGACTCTTGTCATCTTGCATTGATTTATCTTTCAATGGAAAATAGTTTAGCTGATCAAAAATCAGTGATATCTTTTTGACATTAATAAGCTCTGTAGGAATTACGAAGGTAAGATATAAGATAAAATTACAGTTATCCAGCTATGGTAAAATGAATTAAGTGCATTTTTATTCTTTTTATAGAGAACATAATTCTGTTATGCGTTAGATGGACAGATCTGAATGTCAGATATTTCTGTGCTGTCTTTAGGATGCAGATCTCTTAATACCATATTGGTCATTGGATCAGATTCTGATTCCCTTCTTCACATTAGAAGCAGATGTGAATCCCATTGGGTTTAATAGGAGTATTTCCTTCCATTAAGGTGCTACTCAACTTAAAAGGAGATAATGGAAGCTTCTCCTTCACAAGTTAAGATGTTCCAGCTTGATATTGCAACAACTTTTTCTTCTAGCATTGCACTGAGGCATGCTCTGCAGTCTTTACTGTTTAATATACAAATCTCTGTAGGACGGTTTGGGTAATCAGTATTATTTACTTTTGATCAAGCCTGGCCAGAAGAGAAGCTTACATACCAAAAGAAGTATGAAACAGTGCCACAGGTATGTTTCACTATAAATAAAAAATCCTTACGTTTATGCGATTTACAATCTGCAGAGGGCTTTTCTGTGAATGATAATGCCAGATATTCTCCCGTGAAGAATAGAACACAAAGTTGAATGCATATTTTTCAATTTTTTGAGTCTTTGTCTCTTCACTTACCAATATGTATTTATCTCCTTTCCTGCTCTTTTCAAAGTTTTTCTGCTTTCTAAGATAGTTTAGAATTTATTCTTTGCTAACAGCTATCAGTTTTTTTTTAATCTGTATCCCTTTCAGCAATGTTTTTTGCTTTATTTTTTTTCTGTTGTATCTTTTTACATTTCTCTCGCTGCACTTTTTTCCCCTTTATTAATTTTTAGGAATGCACTTATAAACATAATTTACAGTGACCTTTCCTCTTCAGTTCAATCCTCTGCGTAAATTTTTAGTATAGTTTTATTTCTAGAACAGATTGTTAGGTATCTTTCAATAGAGATAGTATGGAAGCAACTGAGAAAACAAGTTGAAGAAAATTGGTGTTGTTTAGAAAGAAATGACACACCAGGACTTGGAGAATCTTTTCACTTGCATAGCTGTTTGTGAATTTTTGTGCTTGCTCCTACATTTCATGGTAATGGTTCAGAAAATTGATTTATGGTGGTTTTTAACCACTCTGCATCACCCTACCATTGTCCAAAAGAAAAACTCCATTAAAAAAAATGTGTTGACTGGGAGATTAATTGAAGTAATTAAGTACATATCTCATAAACTATACTTGCAAATTTTGAAGAATCTTCCTGTTAATAGAGCACACTTCTACAGGAGATTTCAAAAAGTGAATAGGCAGGTCACTGGTCTAATTCTTTTTTAAGTTTTCATACTTTGTAGTACAATAACCTAGGTTTAGGTTGTGGCTGATGGATCAGTTTGTTCTGAGCAGCAGGCCTCATTTTTCTGGTATAAAGGCATGTAGTTTGCAGGCAGTTTTATAATTTGCTTTAAGTTGCAAGTAGTTTGTTTCCATGAGTGTTATCTGTCAGAGCAACACCAGAGATAGGAACTTTCAAGTTTATGGGTCATATTAATTCTCTAATTCCAATGAGGAGACAGGTTGTTTGTTAAGGATAAACTTAAGACAATAACTTAATAACTCACATTTCTACAGGGTTCTTCTGCAAGGAGCACATAAAGGTCCAAATAAGGCCATTTCAAAAGACATTGCGAGATGCATCTCTATATAAGGGGGTTTTGCTAACTTCAAAATTTGGCAAACATTACACTTTGCAGTATGGTCTATGTTTATCTCCTAAATTTCTGCTATTGCTTTCTAATTTAAGAACTGTTAATGTTCTTGTTCAAAATCATGTATAGACAGTGATTTGGTAAAGTTCCTTAAAATTTTAATATTTGTCTAAACAGTTTTCACAATACCATTACATAAGCCTATCTAATACTTGACTGGGCTAGCCACTTTAAGGTGTTGCACAACCTGAAAGATTTCTAAAGGCTTTGAGAATTGTTTTCTGCCAGGTTTAATAATTGTATAATGTACCATTTTAATTCATTGAGAAAATCCTTATTCTGTGGCCAAATATATGAGTTATTTCCATCCATATAGATTTTTCAGCTGCATTGCTTTCTGATATATGTAATGTCAAACACATTAGGTGCAAATACTGGTGAAATAAAAGAGTGGGTTTGAATTCATCTTTATTCAGAAGATTACAATTGCTGAATGCCATCTAGAAATATTAATAAAAGGCATTGTCTCTTCATACTTCCCTAGTAGACAAAAATTCCATCGTTGTTAATAAAAGGCACATCACTTAACCAGTTTCATACTGTTATCCATTCACCTTTCTTTACTTGTAAATACAAATTTAAACACCTAACTTTAGATGTATGGGATAGGGTTTGTCTTTTCTGCCTATCTGAAATCATAACCCTGTCCTTTTTTGAGCCAGTGGGAAGCACTAGGCATTTTTAACATATTTAACTAAACAGATGCGTGAGTTGCACCCTAGAAATGCCTGTTTCCCTCTGGTGGCTGTAGTCTAAAGCTTGGCGAGATAAATCTCTGCTGCGGTTTTTAAAATGCTTAATATATTCATTAGTATGGGCAGATATTTCAATTATTTGAAATCTACCCAAATATTCAGGTTAAGCATAAGACTCAGGATGACAATTTGCAGGTTTAGACATTGGACTTTAGGAACTTCAAGAGCAACATCGTGACATATCATAAGGTAGAAGATGGACAAAAAAATATCTTTTTGAGGTTTTTGTTGCCCTAGTATTTTGTGGCTGTCAGTTTGTTTCTTCATATCTTGGGTCTGGGGCCACTTTGCAGTGCTCAAAAACTATGTAGTAAGGACTGTTAACATGTTGGTTTTTTTTTTTACTTTTCTAATACTCTCAAGACCTTTTATTTTAGGTGAAAACATTTCCCTTTATTTTTCTTGTGATGCTGCTTGTGTAAATGTTTGGGATCCAGAAAGTAACAAATGGAGAGATAAATTGGCATCATATCTTGCAATTCTTTATTCCACCTACTCACTCTTCCTAATCCACTGTCATCTTGACCTTTTGTGTGAAGAGGATTTCAGCAGTGATAACGATGACTTTCTATTAAAGTTGATGGAATCTTGTGTGTAAGCAAATACTCAATACTTCAGGTTTCCTTTTGTTTGAGTGACATTTCTTCTGAGCCCGGAATGGGTGAACTTTATTGAGCATGGATGTGTTTGTCATTAACCAGACTGATGGCTTCCACAACCTGTGGCCAATTCTGTCTGCCATTTTCCATGAAGTGCAGGTGACAGGGGAAAAAGCAAAACAAGGCAGCATGAGGGAATGTACTTTAGGTCCTCTTGCTTTTCTGGGGACTGTGTATGGACCTCCCATAAGAAAAACAACCAGGCAATGGCCACACATCTCTTTGACTCCCTCTCAAGCACAGACATTAACATATGCATTAATAAAGCTATGCGCATGTCTGAAAAACAATATTGGTGTGGGCGTACACCACTCGGCCTATGCAGCAGACAGTATATTACCAGAGATCTTTACAATATATCTCAATCCTTGAAACACATGTAGTGTACAAAGTACCAGAAAGTAGCATGAAAATTATTGTTTTTTCTTTCTTTCTTTCTTTTTTTTTTTTTTTTTTTGTTATGTGGTCTTCTCTTTATGGGGGTTTGAAAGGAAATCCTGAATCTGTTCTTTAACATATAATTTTTGTATCTAAAAACAGCACTTGGGATTAGCAGTCTTGTCAGAAAAACAAAAATTTAGATGTTCAAGAAAACTCAGCAATCCACCCCCAGCTTTTCAACTGTGTCAGGCATTATTTGGCTGTACACAGCTGCTGTAAGATGAAGAGAGAGGCAATGCAATGAAAGGAAAGGTGTTACTTTAAGGACATGATCTGAAAATGATGGAATCACCCAAACCACTTGAAGTGGATTACATGCTCTACAAAGAGGTGAAAATGCACACCATTAATTAAAGAATCACTGACAACAAAATCAAGTCTTGGAACCTGTTTCTTTCTTTTGGTTTTCTCAAAAAAAAAAAAAAGAAACTGTGACTTGCATTCATCCTCTTCTTTCTCTTCTCTCTGCACACAGATATTGGTCAGCTTTGTAAATCAGGAATGAAATGAGATACAGACAGTTGACATTAGTGAAATATTTTGTTGCATCATGGATATTGCTATCATTATTCCTGACAACAGATAAAAAGTTGTCTTCTCTCTGATTTCACTCTTCCAAAAGTATTTCCATCTACCATCTTTTGCGAGTCATGTCAGATATAGTTCTTGGGTCAGATATTTTTGCTGTTGTGCTCCTTTTGCTGTTCAATCTCTGACAATATTTCACACATATGAAGCTACAAAAGAAAGATTAAGTTTTTATAATTGAAATTGTTTTCTTTTCATGACATACAGATTTATTTCAAGTGTTTTGGTTGTGAGTGCCTAATAATGCCCTTTAGTAATGCTGGCAGGTTTTTTAATACTTGCTGGTCATTAAGGCTGTATTTTATAATATCTTAAGAAAAATAACAAATATAATAACAAATATAGTAACAAATTGCAAAATTGACCTCTAGGTTTTGACAAAGTTTGAAGTAATACTTGAGTTTTCCAAACAAAATTTGCTCTTTTCTCTGCTTCTCCCCGTAGTTCTTTACTCACTCTTTTCGTGCTACTAGTATTTGATTTTACTTGTCCTCCATTGAGCTTTCACTGTGGATTCACAGGGGATCATAATTAGTTTTCTTCAAACACAGTCATCGTGGATGGTCTCTTCTTCTAGCTCAGGTTCAACCACCCACTGTAGGGTTTTTCCCTGCTCCAGGGTATCTCCTGGAATCTGCTGAATGATAAACTATCATCCTGCATGTGCAACCATCAGCCCAAACTCTAGAAAGACAAATGACACTTTTATACCTGCTGAACTGGATATGAATGCACATAGATACCCACAAACATGAATTGGAGTGTTGGGGAGAATTATGGGAATAGAAACAAAAAGAATTTTAGTATATTTAAGTTTCAAGACCAAACGCTCGTGAGCTCTGTTGAAATTCAGTGCTTGCATGTATATCATAATTGAAAACTGTATTTTCCTGCACTGTGCTTGGGTTTGTTTGTATTTTTAACATGAGACCCACTCAGAAACTCTAGTCTCAGTGATCATCCTCTCTTCTTCTCTCCAGATAAATAATATTATAAACATCATCAGAAAACAAACTAAGCCCTACATTATCACTCAACTCAAAACTTTCTGACCCTTCATACATAAAAGCAAAATATTTTTATAGAAGAGTGTCAGGGTTTTGAGTATGCATGCTTGCCAAGCATGTAAAGGCGTTTGCTAGAGAACTTGGCACTCCCTCTTGTAAATGTGCTGTGATACACTCTCCAGCTGACCCACCACTATATTCTTAATCAGAGGCCACTGTATTCAGTGGACAGTTTAGTTAATGAATGATAGTTTGTGTGAAGGGTAAAGTGTTGGGATAGCCAAGAAAGCGAAGATTCCTGCTGCAGGCATACACTAGGTGAGTTAATCCTAATGTGAGCAAATTAAATCTCTACAGGTCACACTAATTATATCATCTCCTTGGTTCTTTTGGAACCCCTGTTGTTCCTGTTGCTATGTGTATCACGTGTATCAAGTGAGAATTCACAAAGACATCTCATGCCTCTGTGAGGTACCACGCCATGCAGTAGGGAAGCAGTGGTGCCTCTCATCTCTCTTTGCTGCCATACTTCACACAAACGTAGGAGAAAAATGTGGGAAAATGTGGCTCATTGAGAAGAGGAGGAGGTCTGTAGTCCTCCAAGAAATAATTTCATTGTGAAATGTGCTCCTCGTGCTGTGGTGGTGACTGGGGAGAGGCTGAGGAGGAAGCAGGAGCCTCACAAGCCAAGTACCACACATTTCAGCCTTCTAGGCAGTCCCCAATAGTGTTACTGTGGAGTACATTGTTAATCTTTATTTTGTCGTATTGAGTAATACAATCCAATCTTTAAGTGACTAAAGTGAAATGTGTTGACAATAACTTTACATCTTTCTATTTTTTTTTTCTGAGTAGAGCCCATAGTTCTAGGCATGATGCCTAAATTAAATATTTATACAGAATCTCTATGTGTGATATAAAACCACTGTTTGTATGAATAAAACAATTATAATACATATACAGTACCAAAATCTAATATTTGAATCTCAGCTACCAAAATTTCAAATTTGTCGCTGAAATAATTGGTTAAAATTTGAATGAAAGGCTAACATTTATCCCATAGCATTTTACATACAAATATCCTTTTCATGAGAGAAATCCTTTCCCTCACATACTTTGCTACTTATATTTCTGTGACTTTAGCGTGTTTTAACAATGCTACAACACTGAAAATGTTCATATCCTGTTCTGCAGTAACAGACCAGACTTATTTTCTTCTACAAGAAAATAATTGGTGTATCAGTATTTAAAAAACAAAATAATTTAAAATTCCTTCCACTCCTTTTCCAAATAATACAAACATATGGAAGTTTGCAGTGTTTTGTTTATGAAAATGAGAAATATGCAAAATATGGAACCAACAGAATGAAGTCGTGTGGTTTGATATATTTGCATTTCTTTTTTCTGTGTGAAAATGCAAAATGCCTACCACATCTGCCTTAATGGCTTATAGATGATTTCTTTCGTCTTTTGCAAAGGTTGTCAAATACAAAAGAGAACTACCCAAGTTTCTGATGATGTTCAGGTTTTGATTAGTTCTTGACCTTTTCAAATTCGTGTGTGTCTAATCTTCTTACAGTATTATAGCGGTGCTGAATACTACCTCACAACCTGACATATTTCAGAACTGCATTTATGTAGGAAGTAATAGCTGGTAAATTGCAGGTCTTTCTACCACTTGGAAACATCACAGATTTTACTCCCTCAATTTTAAAGCCTTTCCTTGTATCGATAATGTTGTTGAGTTCAGTGTGTGCTAGATTGCTGAGGTGTAGTTATATAAACTGCAGTAAGAGAGATGAAAATATAAATTGCAGCAATACAGATGCAGATACACATCTACAGAATGTGGAGGGGTGGAGACAGAAATCTCATAACATTTATAGTTTAAAAAAATGTGAGTTGTCATTTTATCTTTGGAAACTTCCAAATGCTGTGTTCCTTAATTTCTGGAAGGGGAAAAATTGAAACATACAACTACTAACTTTGTATATGGACTTCAAAGTTTGGAATTCAATTTGTAAGGGCACCTAAGCAAAGGCATAGAGTAAGATGAAAAAAAATGTAATGTAGACTTAGAATATAAGTCATTAGAAAGGAGGGATTTTAAAAAACAGAAGGACATGGAAAATAAATCATGATAAAGGAAGCTTTTTTTTTAAAAAAAAAAAAAGAAAAAAAAAGAAGGAAGCTTATGGGCTTGGATATTGAAAGATTATATATATTCTTATTCCTCTTATCAGAGAAATTGTGCACTTTATCATGCTTTAACATATTAGGTATGCTGTAGCTGTGGTCTGACACATTTGTTCATCATGGTTTATTTCATAGTTTGTGAACACCATTTGTTTTTCTTTCTATCCTTAGATGAAGCTTCTAACATAGAGTGCAGGTATCATGTCAAGGCCATGGCAGATGAAACCATCCCAAGCATTATCTTTTGCTAAAAACCAATGCTAAAATGGGTTTGTGACCTGTGCACTTTTATGTGGGTTTCATTTACTTGAAAGCTGTTAGTGTTGATGCAGGCTGGCTTAGCGAAAGCTAAAGTATCCAAGACAACTTTCAGAAGCGTTATGGGATGGTGTTACTGGTGGTGCAGGCATGGCAGCAGTGGAGGGACCACCAGTTACCCCAGTTGGAGATATGCTTCTGAGTTCACCCTTAGTTATGGATTTGTCCTCACCTGAGGAGCATGCAGTAGGGAGATTTCATATCCAGTCATGAATTTTATTAATTAATTTGTTTTGTAGACCTAGCAGAAGCTCAGCAGTAGGTAAAAGACTGTGTGTGACTCTAGGCAAAGACTTGTTCTGCCTCTAGAAATGTTTGTTACAGCTTGGAAATACATTGTCTTACAATTGTTTGGAAAAGTTTTCTAACATAAGCTATTCCAAATGCTATCAGATTTGAAAGTAATAAGTATGTTTGTTCCTGCTATTTTCATCCTTTATTTTTCTTTGCAATATTTCGATGTACCATCTACAATGTGTGTAACAATAAGAGGGGTGATTGGTTATCTCTATGAGTATATAAATCCAAGGCAAAGCTACAAAAGAAGAAGGGAAATGCAGGTGATAAAATTTAAATAATCTCAAGAAGAATGTGTTCATATTTGGGTGATTAGAGATAATGTACTGCCTGGAAAAAAAAAAAAAAAAAGAATGGAATATTTAACAGTTGTTTGTGAAGTTATTTAAACTTAATTTAAATTCAAATGCACTACTTCTGCCCTCAGAACAGTTTTATTTCCTAAAATGCAGTATCTCTTATGAATATTTGTTGTGTAGCACTGGAGATAAAGGAATCCACTCTTGAATAAAAAGTATTATAGGGATGTTTGGAGTGTTTACATATTTGTACATGGTTTCAAATTGGGAATTGCTATGGAAAGTCTTTGTGAGCCCTCTAGAGTTTTTTCCAGAGATACCTGTTTGCTGTAGCAAGCAGGACATGGCATGGCATAAAATGGATAACTCAAGGCAGGGGCACAGAGGTTTCTTATGGGCTTTTGGACATGGGATAAACTGTGCAGTTTTGAATATCAAGTTACCATCTTTCCATTTCTTGCAAGACAGCAAGCAATGTTTGTCATTGTTCAAAAGCTTCTCTGGAGAAAAATCCTTAGGGTGTGTTGCTATACATTTCTTTATTTCAGCAAACTCATCTTGAAATGGATAAGAAACATATGAGAGAATCTGTTCACAGTGATCCTCAGTAACTTCCTGTTATTAATCAAACAGCTACACAAGTGGTTTCAAGTGCATAAGTTTCCTTGCTTGAAGCATTTTTTCTTTTTAGATTTGGTGCTCTGGCTTTTTTTTTGTTCTTCAGATGAGTACCACTTTCAGAGCTGGAATGCTACAGACATAAGGAGAGAGTAAAGCATCATATGTATTAAATGACCGTTGAACAATATATTGGGAAATTTAGCACAATCTAAGAGGAATAATGAATTGGAGGGATGCTAACACTAGAGGTTTTTGTTCATAATTCCCTCTCTTCTCATCCTGTTGCTTCCCTAGCATTTTTTGAAATTATTTTTACTTTATTTTTACACAAAAGGTTATTCTCCTGAACCATAGAATGGAACAGATGAGCTAAGTCAAATGTTTGTGTTGATTTTAGTGGGATTTGGGTCAGAATCTATGTTTATTGTTATTAAAGAATCCCACCAGGATGCACAAGTGTCTATCAAAGCTTAAACAGTGAAACTCAGCATGTCTGTAATTTACTGATATATAAACTTTGAGGATGGTTGTGCACGTGCCCCTGTTTCTGAAGATGCTAAAATGTACTGATACACCACTGGTAATTGTCAGCTGCACACAGTTTAGGATCCGCCAGCTGATGGGTTTCTACAAGGCTCCACATCTGAATCGAGGAATTTTAGTTTAAAGCTGCTTTTGCTTTTAGTTATGTTACAAGTACAAAAAAGTAAGAGTTGGAACAATAAGCCTGGCATAAAAGACACCTGAGAAATGAGAGAGGAACCAAACTAATTAATGGAAGATGAAAGGAATGTGTAGTAGAGACATATATATAAATTAAATTCCCCATATGGATAGTTTAATATGTCTACTTTATTTCTTATGTAAATGAATTCAGAGTCCCAACTATTAAATATATATATGTTGAATTACCATGTTAAGAAATGTTCATTCATTTTTCACACAAAGTTGCATATAAGCCTAATTTAAAGATAGTTGAGTCACTTTTTTAGGAATAGTATATAGCTGATTATGGGAGCCACACAACTCTTGTATGGTACTTTGTGAGCACTGGGTTGCAATGTAGTTTCTAGAGTATGGTCCATAGTGTAGTTTAGGATGTAAACCCTTCTGTTTTATGTTTCAGTATTACATTTTGTAAACGAGTCACATATTAAAAATTGATGGACTGTTAAATGATTTTCTAATGCAATCTTGTGAAAATTCCAAAGTATTTATGATCATATATGCAAATGAGTAAAAGTTAGATGTAAGAGCACATGCTAGGCACATGTACTTCACAACAGTTTTCCAAACAAAAGAAAAAACATTGAGTGATATTTACATCTGCAGCAGAAAACTGAGCACATAAATGAAATGATCTTGTAATTACTGCCTTCTAATTTTTTGAGATTTTTTTTTTAATGCTTCAGAATTTTCAAACATGGGAAAATTTTGTATTAATATTTCACTTCAGGTTTAAAGGTGAGGTTTTTGTGGGTTTACTTGCTTTGGTTTTGGTCTGTTTGTTTGTTTTTTTGGCTTGTTTGTTTGTTTTCCCAATTATGGCAGAAACTCAGAAACAGAGAAGCACAGGTTCCTCTAGAAGTGAAGAGGGTATGTAATGATAAGTGAGAGTTATGTCCAATGAAACCTGCACTAAAATGACCAAATAAAAAAACACAAAATGTTTTCAGAAAAAAAAAGAAAGATCTTTATGAAAAATTTGTTATATGAATCTTCAGTGTTGATAACTACTTTCTCTATGACTAGTCAGAAAGCTCTAGTTTTATTGAAGATATTCTACTTAAAACTTCCAATAGAAAACGTAGTGGATATGAATGTGTTCCCCAAAATTTACGATTTAATGAAATGAGAATTTGGGGGAAACTCTAATTTTTCACTGTACAAGTCACAGCATTACTTTTGGAAAACAGCACTGCACGTCAGTGACAGACAAATCTTTCTTTTTTAACCATGGTTGTGGAAGATTTTAGGAGACACAAATATGACTGCTTATAGATCTGTAGCATATAATGTACCACACTAAAAGTTCCCAAGTTAAATTATTCTACCTTAGTCCTTCTCCATGGTTTTTACAGTAGCACAGATTATTGATTACTGCTCCTTAAAATACTAATTGTTTCAAGCTGGGAATAGTTCTTGGGGAGTCTTGGTCATTAGTGACTCTCTGAAGAATCGTGCAAAATCTGTTTATAGAAGTAGTTTACTCGTGTTTATTTTGGTATTTTCCATTAAAAATGAATAAGAAATATTCTTATATCTCCAGTAATCCTACATTAATAGCCCATGAGGAGCTGAATAACATTTCTGCCTGTATTTGATTTGTGCTAATTCTTGAAGGCTTATCAGTGAAGTGCAGCATCAGAAAACTTCAAATATCAACATATTTTCTTTTTGGTTTTTAAACTGTAAGATATTATCTTTTACCTCAGTTCAACCTAGCATTCCCAGTAGAAAAGTCTACTACTGATTTTAGTTTTTTAAACTTATCAGCTTGCTGAATACCTTCCACCAATTATTCAGTTGTTCTGTACCCAGTAAAGTTAAAACAAAACATGCATGCAGAACAGTTCATAGAGTGAGACCTTAAAGTGCCTGTGCTCAATGAATGTTCTGTTTTGGAGCTCTACTTTGATCAATAAATGAGTCTTTTAGGTACAACATGACAGCTCTATATACATATGTCTTCATCTTTACCTACATTATCTTAGGTTTCTTTCTTTTCAAGTTTTAGGTGAACATGTTAAATTTTGGGGAGTTTGAAGTCAGACACTTAAATCCTTGTTCAGGCATATATGAAGGGATTACTGTGTTTCTCCAAAAATAAGACAGGGTCTGATATTAATTTTTGTTCCAAAACTTATAACTTTTTTACATGTATAGTTGCCTGGACAGTAATTAAACTGACTTTTTAATTAATTGCAGCTAAGGCTTATTTTTGGAGTAGGGCTTATATGTAGAGCATCCTGAAAAATCATGTTAGGGTTTATTTGGGGGTTGAGTCTTATTTTCAGGAAAATGGCATATATTTCTGAGCACCTGAACGATTGCAGCTGCTGTTGACTGAGGCTAAAAGTGATTTTTCAGTCTGAAAATCAGCTGGCATGTATTTTGATGGCTAAAAATACTAATAACTACCAAACATTAGATAGTTTAATTTGCAGATATAGATTTTTGACTGAGAGCAATTTCCTTATGATGTATGTAAAACCCAAAAGCTTCTGTAATTTTTATGTACCTTATGCACGTGAATGACAGTGATCATTTATGCTTGTGATGAAAGCTGTGCATATTGTTCTTTGCTGAACCAACCTGAATTCCCAGGATCTGGTCAAAAGTTAATAGGTAAATCTTGCCTTCTGACTCCAGGAACAGATCATGACATCACCAACCTCTCACGATGGCATTTTGGTCATTTATGCCAAGAAAATTGTATAGCACCAGATACAAGTCTAGCAGTGAGTAACAGCACAAACATGAAGTGTTAGCATCAGCGTGCCCTGTGTTGAAGTATCTTTGTTAACATATATTTTTGGAGGTGTATGTGTACTTCCTCATCAAGATAAAGATCTCAGGATGGCTCTGTGCTAGCATTTTACTTGGAAATGGGAATATGTTATCTCTCATTCAACACGTGCACACTCCGCTCAGCCCTCAGCTCAGCCATCAGTGCACACTTCACCACTGGTTGACAGATGATGTGGATGTATTGTCCCAGAACCAGAGCACCATGCAGTAAAATCAAACTTCAGTCTGATAGCATAAATTAATCTGAACTGTATTGCATTTTTATGAACGTAGGCAACAACATGTGTTACAGGAACATAGGTGATCTTCTATAGTATTCTAGTAGACTAGAGCTATTCTGGGTAAACTCCCACAAATAGGTATAAGGTAGACATGGGAGTCTTAACATGAGTGATGTTGATCTGCAGATCAACTCATATTAATGTCTGCAATTTACTGGTACGGATGTAGCTTAAGTAGTGTTTTACAGGTGAAGATTTGGAGGACAGAGGGCTGAAGGTCCAATTTTGACAAGTCTCTGTTTCTGTAGCAAGCAAATAAATAACTAATTTTGATAATTTACCTCTAAGTGATTCCGTCAAAGCTACATGGGAATTTGACGTGCAATCTCCCAAGTTCATGCTGGACCCATTTTATTTCTCTTAATACTGCAATAAATAAATGAGAACTGCCTTTTGCTCCTCGTCCACCAACCCCTGAAAGCATAGGTTCATGTCTGATTAACCACTACAACGAATTCCTTTGGGTCTACCCCTCCTTCTGTGTGTATATCCACACACAGAATGTCCCACAACTTTAAAGTCTGCTACTTCTAGTAACTAAGCTATTTTTATTGACTTGAGCGGAGACGGTTTGTGTAGTTGCAGCCACCCTCTTGCACTTCAGAAGTGGCTGATGCAAGTATAGAATGGCCGTTCCTAGCATCTTTATTGAACCCCAGATAGCAAGAGCTGGATAGTGGATGAAGGATACTCAATAAACTCATGGCTATGGGCAAGTTCACAGGGTCTTGTGGACCTGCTGTTGAAGCCATGTAATGAGAGCTGTGGCTACCACATTTTTCCTTCTGGGAGAGAAATACAGTCCACATCAAATGCAGCAGATGGTTAAATCCTGCAAAAAATCTGTGTGGTTTTCTACCTAAGACAGTGTTATTCCAACTTCATGACCTGTGCTCGTTAAAAAAAAAAAAATCCCTCATAAGAACACTGGAAAGGTAAACATTTTATTTTTGAAGTGAATTAGACTCCAATGTCTAATGTAAGAGACATTAAAAAGACAATTTTGAGGACCAGTTTTCTCCAAGGCCTTTTCATCTTAATCAATCTCATTTAATTTTAAATGCACTGAGTAATTATGTATTACTAGTGTTTTGTTAATTGGTGATGTTTTGTGAAACATTCCTTAACTTTCTAATATTCAGTTTAGTAGCGAGGCAACATTCCTTTCTTCAGTTTTGACAAGGAAAATATCTTTTTAGCTATAAAATGTTGCTCTGTAGAACCTCCTTTCTCTGTGTTCTGGTTTATATACCCTTGGTTTGCAACTTACCAAAGTTAAGACATCAGTTCTATGGAGAAGATACATATGAAAACACTGATAATGTATTGCTTTTCTGATTTTGTACATCTCACATGACCTAAGGTATATAATATCATTTAAAATACACATCGGTAGATGTAAATTATTTTTGCATGCTCACTTCTATAGATTTTAATTGAACTATGATGTCATGCAAATCAGTTTTACAATTTTGTTTTCAGTTTTGTGTTTGTCTGTGAGTCCAGGCATTTGCTGAGTGAATGGTGTTTACATCATGCAAATCAGTTTTACAATTTTGTTTTCAGTTTTGTGTTTGTCTGTGAGTCCAGGTATTTGCTGAGTGAATGGTGTTTACATCATTTGCCATTATGTTCTCTCCAGAAAAGCACAGTTATTCAAATCTGGGTTGCTGGTGGAGGCAACGAAGGGTGGGACATAACTGGGTATATTTGTTATGACCTGAATTAGCTGTGTTTACTGAAAGCATGAATCAGGACAGATATCACCAAGAAAACAACTTACCCATCTTATACAGATATTACTGAAATAAAGGAGACTGTTAAATGCCTAGTCAGCATGGGTTTATGAAAGACAAGTCCTGCTTGACCAACCTGATCTCCTTCTATGACAAGGTGACCTGCTTAGTGGATGAGCAAAAGGCTATGGACGTTTTGTACTTAAACTTCATCGAAGCCTTCGACACTAATTTTCTCAGTATTCTCCTGGAGAAGCTGGCAGCTCATGGCCTGGTCATGCATACTCTTTGCTGGGTAAAGAACTGACTGGATGGCTGGGCCCAGAGTTGTGGTGAACAGAGTCAAAGCCCACTGGCAGTCAGTCACGAGTGCTGTTCCCCAGGCCTGAGTTTTGATACCGGTTCTGTTTAATCTCTTTATCAGTGTTCAGGATGAGGGAATTGAGTGCACTCTCAGTAATCTTGCAGACAACACCAAGTTGAGTGGGAGTGTTGATCTGCTGGAGGAGAGAAGGACCATACAGAGGGATCTGGACCAGCTGGATCATTGGTCTGAGGCCAGCTGTATGAGGTTGTGTCCTGCACTTGGGTCACAACAAACCCAGGGAGTGCTACAGGCTTGGGGAAGAGTGGCTGGAAAGTTGGACCTGAGGATATTGGTTGACAGCCAGGTGAACATGAGGTAGCAGTCTGCCCAGGTGTCCAACAGCATCTACGCTTGTATCAGTGATAGTGTGGCCAACAGGACCAGGGAAGTGGTTGTCCCCCTGCATTCAGCAGGGGTGAGGCCCCACCTCAAATCCTGTGTTCAGTTTTGGGACCTCACTACAAGAAAGACATTGAGGGGCTGGAGAGAGTGCAGAGGAGGGCAAGAAGTCTGTTGAGGGGGCTGGAGCACAAGTCTGATGAAGAGCAGTTGAGGGAACTGAGGTTGTTTAGCTGGAGAAAAGGAGGCTGAGGAGAGATCTTATTGGTGTCTACAACTACCTGAAAGGAGCTTGTAGTATGCAAGGTGTTGGTCTCTTCTCACAAGTAACAAGCAATAGGATGAGTAGAAATAGCGTCAAGTTGTGCCAGGGGAGGTTCAGGTTGGATGTTAGGAAACATTTATTCACAGAAAGGGTTGTCCGACACTGGAACAGGCTGCCCGGGGAAATGGTGGAGGTATTTAAAAGGTATTTAAAAGACTTATAGATGAGGTTGTCAGGGACATGGTTTAGTTAGGTTAATGGTTGGACTCTATGATCTTGGGGGTCTCTTCTAACCAAATTGATGGTATGATTCTATGAAGTGAGAATAATTTATCCCCAAACTATGATTTGTATACTCTCTGTGTACATTTTTACTGGAGAATATGAGGTTTCAGAGCATGAAAGAGCTTTTTCTTTGGGTATTCCCAGAAGAGACAGGGATTTAAACTTAGGCTTTGTGTCGGTATTGACCATAGCAGACCTGGCAGCCCTAGATACTTGATGAGCTAGACCAGGCTGAATGGTAGCTGAGCATCAGTTTTAAGTCACAGAACAATACTTGCCTGTGAACTGGTTAGAAATTGATCTTTCATGGATCAAATTCATGTATGTGCTTTCTCCGTTCTGTGCATGCTGCCTTACATTCAGCTGTATTAAAAAGGAATGTGTTCAAAGTAAAAAATGCTCTCAGTTTTCCTGATCAAGACTCTTCAAATCTAGTGAAATACAGCCGAGTTACAAATGAAAGGGCAAAATAAATGCCCCCACTCTCCTAGTTCAGTAGATATTTCTTTATTTTGCTTTCTGGAAAGCTTCCTGATCTCTGCACAGTGCTTTGTTTGCTACTCAGGAAAATCACATCTGCTCACTGGTTTACAAGGAGCACATTAGTCCCTGCCCAGCCCAGGGAAACTTCATGTGCAAATCCTCAGGGAGCATCATGATGGCAGAACACACTTCCAGACTGAAAGGAATGAAAAGACAAACACATATGAAGTGTATGATATATAATTGATGAAGAAGAAATCTCTAAATGTAACAGTTTTGTTCAATCATAAAGCAGGCCAATATTTATTCTTTACTGTAAGGTAGTAAATATAAATCTGTATTTTTACCTAAAATCCAAAAATTGATTTAAATCTCACAAATCTTAAAAAAAAAAAAAAAAAGAAGTAGACCAAATTTTTTGCTCAGGTATCTTTCTTCACCTTTTTAACAGCAACAAGTTTCTAAAAGATTAGGGACAATTGTTCCAATTTTACACAGAAATTACATCAATCACTTGTAAAATCTTAAAAGAAAGGAAGATTGCAAGACACAGAACAGAGAAGCATGTTAGCTGCAGAACACACGCAAAGCTTGTAGACCTTTGTAACCCAAAGATGGATAATAGTTTTTCCCTGAGGTATTCTGGAATTCGTAGGGAGTAGGTTGTGACAAAAATTGCAATGTACCATCATCCCTCCTGAATCTGTAAATGCTAGTGTCCAGAAGAGTTATGGATTTGCAAACTTTCCAGTGGGACCAGAGATGAAAGGTCAGAGAGAGAGCTCTTTTTTGGAGAATGTGCTGCCACAAATGGGTGTGGGATTGAACTGAAGCTGCAATATACAAGACACCCGAGTGTCTCTTAGATGCCTATGTTTAGCCAACTAAATCCCACCTTGGATTTTTAGCATGATCTACAATAAAGAGGTGTGTGTGTGGGGGGTTGTTGTTGGTTGTTTGTTTTCTGTTTGTTTGGGGTTTTTGTTGTGTTTTTTTTTTGTTGTTGTTTTAATATTGTTTTGGGGTTTTTTGTTGTTTTTTGTTTGGTTGGTTTTGTTGTGGTTTTTTGTGGTTTGGTTTGGTTTTTTTTTTTTTTTTTTTGTTTGTTTGTTTGTGTGTTGTTTTTGTCGGTTTGTTTTTTGTTTGGTTGTTTTTTTTTCAGTTGTGTGTAACAACCTTGCAAGTGTTCAATGCTGCTTTTACAGCCTGGCACTGCAACTCTGCAGAATCCTTGGGTTTCTGTGGCTCACCTTGGTGGGGAGGGAAAGAGGAGGGAGTCATTAAGAGAGTTAAAAAAGAGAGGAGTCAGGTTTTCTATTTTTACTCTGGTATGATCTGCTGCAATTTAGAAGGTTGTTGGAAGTTTGGGATGTTTCTCGTGAAGTGCTACCTCTTCACAGAGACAGCATTTATTTAATTACTTTCTGCACAGGTTCCATTATGTGTGTGATGAGACCATCAGTGGCACATGGCCAGCAAAAACTTTCTTTTTATATTGTGCGGTATTTGTTCATGACTTTGAGGTTGTTCTGCCTAAGATGAAACTATTTCTTCAGTGGAGTGTCCTCACTAGATAAAAGTCTTCAGACTTCACTTTCTGGTGAAGGAACTGCTTAACACTCCTTCTAAAAGTAAAAGTGGTGGTATCTGAGGTTGTTTCATAAAATACTCATGTATTTGGAGTGAGTTGCTGGAGGGAGATGTTCAGATTGATTGAACTGATATTAATGCAGTACTTTTTCAAAGACAATTTGTTGAAGGATGGTGGTTGTTAAATTTGGGGGGAAAACAGTGAGAAATTCCAAGTTTTGACCCTGGAAAGGAAGTGTGTGATGTCTGTACATGTCAGCAGTGCATGGGTCTGAGGTGGACTTTCTTACTCTTCTGTCATATACCTTATGATCTTGCTGACATGTTGTGGAGCTTTCTTGATACTTACACCTGTGCCCATGGTATGGAAAAAGTTTAATTGAAATGCTAAGTATGCTTCTCTGTTAAATTGATTACTAAACAGTTATTCCCAATCAGTGCTTAGCTTCAAGTTTGCTACATTTGTTTCTTGTTGGTAGAAGGTCTATGTGAAAACAAAAGTTCCTTTGTTTTTTTCCCATTGTTACATGAAACTTATTCCATTACATATATGATATATACTAAAGCATATTATTTCCTTCTATAAACGGCTTAATTTTTATTTTTAACCATTAAACCAAAAAGGTCTTTAATTCTGAAAAAAACAACAAAGTCAGTGGGATGAAGTCAGTTGATTCAGCTTGAATATTATAATACTATGGATAGTAAGTACATATGTGGACACAAAGGCTTTGTTGGTTACTGTTGCAGGGCAATAGCAGGGGCGATAACAAAGGCTGGAAATCCTGAGTTACATATCAGGATCCTGTGGGACTTGGGTTAGTTGTGTTGGTGAAAAGAAAGTCTTACTGTCTTCTGTGGAAAGTAGCAGCGTTGAGACTTAATATAGACTCTACAATAAAGTATGCAAGTGCTTACTGGTGTTGAGATAAAGATGTTTGTTCTGCTGGGGAGCAAAAGGTTGTTTTTTAAGCATGGTATTTCCAGTGCCTTTTTCCAAGTTTTATTCAGCTAGCAAACACAATTATTAACTCAGCACATATCAAATGGTGTAGCTTTCCAATGACATTTTCTTCCAACAGTGATAAAGTGATATTTTTTTTTTGTGCTTAGAAGTGGATATTAATATAACTGCAGAAAGATTATATCAGGGGCAATGCTTACTTATTTATTAAGATTATTTTTTTACTGTGATGTTTCTTACTATCTGTGCCATACATCCAATGTAGTTGCTTTTGAATCTTCATTTTATGTTACGGTAGATAAAATATAAACCAATATCACTTTGCTTTTCTTTGCATTCATCTTATATACTGAAATAATAAATTATTTTTTAAGTTAGGGGTACTTTCTGTTTTGAAGTCTCTGAAGACATGTACAAATAGAAATGTTAGTGCATTCTTTCAGAGAGAAGCCTGGTCATTAATCTCTTTTTCCTTTCATCTCTGTCACTATATATTTGTGTTAAAATAGACATACTTACACTGTATCAGGAGAATAAAAAACTGCATGCAAGATCTACTTTCGTTTTGCATGGGTTTGAGGTTAAAGTAAAATGTCTCTCACATTTCAAAATGCTCTTTGTCTTCTAAGGGCGTCTGCAGATGCTTAAGTTTTTGTGAAACGTCTCTTATTTTATAGAAAACATTTAAGTGCACAAGTGGCTGTTGCCAGGAAATGCCACCTGCTTACATTGGATCCTTCTACCACAGGGGAAAGTTTGCCTCTCTGGAGGAAGGACTGGTCAGCAGCCCTGGCTGTAGCGTGATGGACCACTCTATAAAACATTTATACCCCGTCCCTCCTTATACCTCAAGTTATCTTGGATATTATTCTGTATTGCAATTCTGTGAATCTTAGGAAGGGTGGACAGTGAATTTCAGTGCTGCCCAGAGCTTCGGCAGTGTCTTGCCAGGTAGGAGATGAGGCTTTGAACCTACTGAGAAACAAGGTGAATAGGAACCCGTATCTCTCGTATTCTGCTGTAGCTTCTAATGATGAGCATGCAAGTAACGAAGGGCTAAGTATTGTGACTTTCTGTATACCTACTTTGATTGCTTTGTTCTTCAGTCTAGAAATGGCTAAAATGGGCCATGGTATCCCATTTGATTACCAAAGAAACAAATAAACTACCCATACACATCTGTACATACATGTTTATAGTAGATCTATGCACACATCCTTATGTAAGTTGCCTTGTGATTCTTCTCTCAAGCTCAATAACAAGTTAAATTAAACCTGATCTTTAGATAGGCAAAGAAGAGTCTATGTTTTTTAAGGATGCTTTCCAGGGCTTTTATTCTATCAATTTAATGCAAAAAAAAAAAAAAAAACATAAACTTTATATGCCTCGTATGATAAAGTAGTTACCCGCAACTCTGCATTTCTTTGCTTGCTTTTTTTTCTTACTCAGTTTTGGAGGATGGAGCATATGAGATGCTTTGTTAAAATTCTGCTCATGTAGGCTGTGTTCATTTAACTTTCCATTGGACAGCAATGCCCATGCACATCCTTTGAAAAAGTAAATTGGGATGGGTGGGGAAGTAGAATACCTGCAATTTTGAAGCATGTAAAAGCTTTTATCAAAACCAATGTTAAAATTTCTTGTGTTTCAGCTCGTTTCAATACCACTGAAACCAGTGCACTAGTAGATTTAAAAGCTTGGGTTTGAACTCAGCATTTTGGTGTTTAGTTTAAGTAGGTCAAAATGAACAAGTGCTAGACTGACTCAAAGATGAGTAAACTCCATTTGCTTGCATTCAGCCTTGACTGAGAATGACATGAACTATTCCTAATTTACTTAGACCAATAACATGGCGAAGCAGATCATGTTCCAGAAGAGCTTTCAACAGTCATTATTTTGTAATACACTAGATTTTACCTCATTTGAAAGACACATATTGAGCATAGGATGGAAATTAAGCTCCCCAATTCTACGTAAGTCTGCAGCTGCATTCAGAAATCTGGTCAGTCTGTAAGTACTAATGATTAAAATTTGCTGTCTGAGACAGTCAGCTCTTAGTTTTAGTAGAAAGACTTAAAAATGACAGCATTGTCATTAAACGTTGTTGTGTATTTTTAAAAAATCTGCATATATTTAGACATAATTTGCAAGAATATCCATTGTGTTAATAATACAAATCTTAATTACTTGTTAGAAAATTGATGTTACCCCTCCAAGCTACATTATTGCACAGGCTTTCTCCAGAGTAAAATTATTTGGATAACAGTCTCCTGAGGATCTCAGGTTTCGTGTTGTGTCAAATTTTTTTATCTATGTGGATTACATACTCATTTTTTTGCACAGCAAGGGTGAATAATAATCTTCACTGCCTTACTAATAATCCTGTTTAGACACCTGTACAAATCTTATTGTTTGGAAGAGTGATTTTGTTTATGTGTATTACTAAGGTTGGAAATACATTTCTTAACTATTATACATTAATGAACATTTCAGTCTTCCTCTCCTTTTTTGATTAAATATATAAGAAACATGTCTGCATAAAAGTTAACTGAGCCTGCGAATCATGAAAACCTTGCTAGTATTTTTAGATGTTTTTACTCTGAATTTTCTTATGACATTCTCAACACAGAAGTATAAAAATCTGTGGGAAATATTGGAAATAAACTATATTCTGACATTAATAATGACTATTTTTAAGATATCTAGCACTGTAATATCTTGTAGCTTCTCTTACTATTCTAAAAATACTTAGTTTTCAAAGTGCGAGGATAAGCTCCTGAAAATAAAGGTTATATATGTTTTTGAGTCACTCGGCCTGCCAACCTTCAATCTTACTGTTTTTAAAGCCTGATGTGTTATCCAACTTTCATTATTCCTAAGTAATTATGGCACTATAAAGTGATATTAGATGTTTAAAACCAACAACAATATTATTCCTCATTACAGTCAATGCCCATTAGCAGAACTTTATCCAGTTCTTGGTTAGCAAAGTGATGTTTAATGATGCCATGAGTATACAGTTGGGACTACTATGTTGCAGTCTGGAAATGGGCCTCCTTTGCTTGTGAATGTATGTCAGCTCATTGAAAAATTTCTGATTAACTTTGAAAAATGTTTTCTACCAGGAAATACCCCATAGTAACTCCAAAGATTGGAATGAAAGCAAACCTGAATTGGTTGGATTTTCTGCAGAAAACACAGACCAGCGTTCTGCAAGCTCTGTGGACTCCCTCTTGAGTAGTTGATTTACATAGTTCATGATATTCACTTCATGTTCACTCCCGTCTTTTCTTTTTGGGAAACAAACAAACAAACAGATTAATACTTATTTCATTCATTATTGAAAATGTCAGTAAAAGAATTTGAGATTCACATTTTGAAATATCGTTAATTTCTGATGGAATGCAGGGTATTCATTATGTCCTGGTCATATCTAAATAATTCTGAAAATGTCAGTTTTACCATGGAAGCAGATTTAAGTTTAGAGTTTCTTTTAATATCTACAAATACATGTAATGTTCATGTGAACGTTATCACCAAATAAATTTTCTGCTAATCATTGTTCAGTCTTTATTTCACAAATACCCCCAAAGGAATATGCAAATGTTATCTGTTCGTTATAAGAATACATAAGAATACAGTAATTTGCTATACTTTTATTAATAGAAAGGGCATGCAGATGCAGTGTTCAATAATCTATTTATTTAATTATTTATCTATCTATCTCTCTTCTTTATATATCCTCACAGAGGAATCACAACTACCTTTATCTAAATTTATTGTGACTTGTACGTTCTTGCTCTATTTATCCTCACAACTCTTCCACGTTTTTGGTAGTTGGAATGTTTTCATGTGCTGGGACAGGGAGACTCAATGATTGACCTTGGGTCATACAGGAAGGATACCCACTTCAGCCTTTCACCCCCTCAGCTGACATCCCCACCACTGTGACTGCTCTTGGGATGAACACATCAGGAACTTGATCCGAGGAAAGCAAAAGTCTTGGTAGCAAAACTTCCTGTACATGGAAATGTTGGAGCTCAAAACCAAGAGAGTTTCAAGCTTACTGCCTTGTATCTCTAATAGCAAAAACAAGGGATAGGTGATTAACATTAGGTGACAGAATGAGCTTTTGCTAATAAATTAAATGAGGCTTTTGGAAAAATGATCTCTGTGCTGGCCTTCAAAGTTCATTTCACTGGCACCACTATTAGTACAATACTGAGCTGGGTCAAAACTGCAATGCAGATACAAAAAATATGGTAATGGTGAACTAATAATAATAATAATAATAATAATAAAAAGGTAGAAACAAATGATCTGTTTGAGAAATTCTATTTTAAAGAAGCTGTAAATATCTGCAGTTTATTTTTGACATGGTGAAAATTTTTCTCCAGTTTGTCTGCCTCATCTTTAAAAGCGCCAGACATATTATATCATTGCACTGAGGTAATATGAGATAATCTTGGTTTTCCAACTAGTGATTTAATGAAACTTTCGCTGGCAAAATGTCAAATCTCCATTTAACATGAACTACTGAAATATGTAAAGCTTAGAAATTTAAAACTACAAAGAATTCTTATTAGGAGGATATTGATTTAAACTAATTCAGTTTAATTAATTTGTAATATTTTAAAACTTAAAAGCAATGAGTTTAGAAGAATGCAAAGTATTGCTCAGCAGTAAAAATACCAATTTTTTTTTAAGGTAGACCTACTAATGTCGCTCACTATTCATGACCTTAAGCTTCTGCTTCACTGTGCTGTGTTTATGGGGCTTTTATTTTTTCTTTTAGTGCTATAGATTTTCAGAGCATAAGAGTATATTATGACAGACTTTATTTTTATCAAGGCAATAAAAGAAAATTATGTGGTAAAAAGCTGCTTAACGCTGTTACAGTCAGGAAACTAATAGCAAGAGAAATTATATGACTGGATGACTAAATTGTTCTAAATAAAATTATGCCTCAACTTCTCTGCAGACAGTGGAAAGATACAGCTGTTGAAGGCTTGACTTTGGACTTAAACAAGCACGGTCTGTTTCAGTGTCCTTGGCTGAGGTTTTATGAGTTTTAGTGAGATCACCATTAGGCTCAAAACATTCCTTAGACTTACATATGGAAAGGGTGCTAACTTACAGCAATCAACACATTAATAAATAAAGGGTTACAAATATGCATAATTCTTTCAATAGCTGATTAGAAAAGGGAGGAGTGGATTAGATGTATGGGTTTTTTGCACATCTTAAACTTTACTGCATTTGTTTTATTAATCATGGAAATGCACATTTAGATGAGTAGACAGCGTACTATGGGGTTGGCAAAAGTATCCTCACAGAGCAATGGGAAACACTTTTTCTTGGAGTATTTCTTCTGTTTACTGATCAAACCTCTACCATTCAAATTTAAAGATTTTAAATTTTTTGAATTTGATGCTTTAGAAAATGAACAAATTGGATTAGATTAAAAGATGTGATGGTAAACTGGAAGTCACTACACAACTGGGGAGATCCAGTAGTTTTAGAGCATGGGAGGATATTAAACATTCATTTTTTTTGTATAGTATGATATTTTGGTCTATTAGGTATTCTGTGCATAGATAGATGAGACTTTGCCATTGAATACCCAATTATTGAAATTTGCATTCACCTCTATTAGATGGCCTTTGAAAATGTTTACCATCACATCAGAAATTATGATATGGAACGTGGCTTTACAGAAGTGTGGAGTACTTTGGTAAAATTTCCTCTGTGTCTGCTTGAGCAGAGCCCCGAAACTGGCTCTACCAAGGATGCCAGCCACGTAGCAAATCAGTTTATCTCAGCCTTCTGCTCTGGTTCCCCTTTGTAAATGAGAGGACTCTCCTTTTCATCCCCTGCAGGAACTGTAGAATGAACAGACAGACTCTCCCAAACACAGTAGCCAAATAAGCTCAACAACCTGGGGTGCTAAGCTAGATTAGAAAATGTGCTTAAGCAAATTCTATGGAGATTTTTGCCTTTGCAGAAAGATCTGTGTAACAGATGTGTCAGGGCCTCAGCAGCTCAGAACTGCCATTTGCAGTTTGATGCAGTGCATTTTCAGATGGGGTTCTCTTGAGGGAGGACGTTGGTTTCAAACCATTGCCTTTAGATAATTTTGAAGAAAATGGTAATTTTCTATTTTTTTTTTCTTCAGGAAAATAGATTTCATGCAAACACTATAATTCAACTTTTACATAGATGAATCTCCCTCTCTGGAGAAGACCTGGAGGCACAGAATTAGCTACAGAAATCACTTTGAGGTCAAAGTCCTGGAACTATGGTTACCTTTTCCCTAATAAGTGAAAATATATAACATCCCACTGGGCATCCTGATAGCCTGAGGGGATATAGATAAATTAATTGCTCAACAGTGAATATGCACAGAGCTTCGCTCCTTGCATTATGCCTCTGGTAGTCATATACAACTACGTTTGCAATTCAGGAGAACTGGGAAGAGACAGAGGGTTTTTTGTTGTTGCTGCAGTAGATTTTCATGTTACATAGGCCAATATCTACCTACCCCAACAGCTGTCTTTGCAACACAGCTCTGCATCGGATCTTGTTCTTTTACTTAGAGATGGATGGTAGATAGATGATGAAATGGTGTGTAATAGTTCCTGTAGATCTGTTTCTCCTTTGTAGGCTAGTCTCTGCTAAACCAGAAGAATGACTTGGCCAGTAGTTTGGGGTTAGAGACAGGAAGGAAGATGAAACAATACCTGCATGTCAATTCTTCCACAATCTCTGTCCAGCTAAAACAGAATCAGTCCATCCACTCTACCAGTAGTGTTGAAGGATCACATCATTTATACATAACGCATTGTTAGTAGATGAAATGCATTAAAAGTGGACTTGCCCTGAGAAGTAATACAGTCTTTACTTACAGTTGCATCCATAAAACATATTGCAACTAAAAACTGTGGAGAGTCTTTCCAAAAAATCACCAAAACTGAGCTTAATGCATTAGGCTAAACCTTAAACATCAAAACAATTAAAATGTCACTTGCAAGTAAAATGTACTGTGGCAAATAAAAATTTCTCTATATAGCCCTTACTTGGAAGTGATGAGAATTATTTAGTAAATTCAGAATCCTGAGGTTAATGTAGTACATTTTCTTCTCCACAAACATAAAATATGCATAGCCCAGTTATTTCAACTAGGTTCGTACCTGCTTCTTGAAAAGCTAAATTTGGACAGAGTCTGTCTTTTTCTCGCATCTTCTAGTAAACTACTATGTTCAAAGATTGAAAAAGTAATCATACTTCATTGTACCTTTGTTACAGAGAAGGAGTCAAGAAGTTGGCAGATATCATAGAGCCATTAAGATAGAGGGCTTCCAGCTTTGGGGTTTGCTGGACTCTCTTTCAAACACTGTAAAGTTGAGGAGACCAGGATGCAAGTGATGCAGTGCCTTGGAGAAAACCAAACCAAACCATGTCCGTCTCTTACTTGGCTTAGCGTATCTCAGGTGATTGTCTTGAGCTGCTGAGTCACTCATTGATGTGCTCCATGTGGTGCTGCCCAGTATGCCTAACGTATACATTTCAGCTGCAGAGTCTTTACCTGGGAGTCACTTGAAGGAATCGTCTTCATTTTAGCCCCAGTGATTGTCTTCTGAAATGCACATGTTTCTTTTTCTTCTCTGCTGCAGATATTTTTAAGCCCATTCTATTGCAGAGGATATATTTCTCTCCTTAAATTCTTTGTGCAAAACCTTTTTGTATGTTTGAAAAATAATTTAGTTTGATCTAAAAAAAAAAATAAAATAAAAAATCAGCTTTTCTGAATAATTATTTTAGCAGTTCACAGCCTATCAAGGGATGGCTGCACAGAAGATACTGTTTTCCTTCTCCATTTTGGAGAGACCTGCATCACAGTCCTATTGTGTTCTAAGGTACTAGAGGTAGTCTGTTTTCCTCTGTACATGAAAATAAAACAAAACAGAGATGGGAATGGGAAGAAATGTCATAATACAAATTTGTCCATGAAATAATAACATCTCCTCTCCCAGTTTGATTTCAAATAGAACCACCTACTGACAGATCAGCTTGTGTCCTAAATCACTTTAGTGTTGGTGTATAAAAATAACATTCCTAGTATTCATTTTTGTGTGTTTTTAAAAAGTTTCATTAGTAAGAATAGTGAGTTTCTCAGAATTTGAAAAAATATTTTCTTATAATCATGATAAGGGTTAAGAATATGTATTATAAGTCAGTTGCTTCGAGACTAGAGGATGGTTGATACAAGCCTATGATTAACACTGCATTATTGCTTTTTTTTTAATTTTGAAATGTGATAGTGAGATTATTTTTAAGATGTTTCATCACTTTCTGAGAATCCTGTACAGCTGCAATCCTGGGATTCAGTGTGCTTATTTAAAAAAAAAAAAAAAAAAAAGCTGAGGGAAAAAATATAGCTTTATGTGCTATACACAGCTGAAAATGATAGATGGTAATGTGGCACATAGAAATGATATCTTATTGAGAGCTTTTGTGAGTCACTCTGCATCTCTGGTGAGTGAATAGCACCAGGTAGATTCCCCAGGAGAGGAGAGGGATTTGGGAACTTTAAGCATTCACCATTTATTGGACAGTTTGCAGCTAGTAATGTAGCCAGTGTTAACGTAAACTTCGTAGGCTATATTAAAAGTGGGGATTACCATATTGGTTTCTTTCATGATACATTAAGCACTATGTAAAAGTGCAACAAAATTATTCAGTGAGGTGTATGGCATATATCATACTCACATATGTTATGTGATATGTGTAAATTTCTGGTTTCGGTGATGGAGATGGAGGGTGATCTTTTTTTAAAAAAAAAAAAAAAATCCCCACTTTCACATTTGCCTGCTAAAAGTAGAAACATAGAAAACAATACGGTAAGTAACACTGGTACTCAGAATTCAGAAGGAAAAGTTACGTTTTCAATATCTGGCACAAAGTGTCTTCATAGAGAAACAAAACTCATTTTGGAAACCTGATGCAAATGTTGGAGTACAGACATTGCAGTATATCTTGCATATCACATGCTATGAATAATACTTAACACCAAGCCTTCATCAGCAAATACACTTCTCTTCATTCTGTCCATCCTTCTTAGCTATTAAGATACAGTTTTTTCTGTGGTTTACATCTCTCTTTTTTTTTTTTTTTTTTTAACCTTGGCTGAAGATGGGAATTTGTATTGAGAAATTATTTGAGGCCAAAAGAGATAGTGTACAGTGGCTGTGATGGTGGAGGCAAAGAGATGCAAGTGTTCCTTCCTTTCTTCCTGAGAGTATTAGCTGTTGTTGTGTCCTCCATCCCTGTGTTGCCTTGACAGAGCTGCAGATGACTGTAGCTAGGAGACTGTTCTGGTGGTATCGTCTGGCCTTCATCTTTCCTTTTGAGTATTTCATGTAATTGAAGAATAATAGAATAGTTTGGTTTGGAAAGGACCTTCAGAGGTGATCTAGTCCAATCCACCTGCCATGAACAGGGACATCTTCAATTACATCAGGTTGCTCTGAGCCTTGTCCAGCCTGGCCTTGAATGTTTCCAGAGATGGGGCATCTACCACCTCTCTGGGAAACCTGCACCAGTGTTCTACTACACTCAGTGTAAAAAGTGTTTTCCTTATATTTCATCTTAACTTCCCCTCTTTTAGTTTAAAACCATTACCACTTGTCCCATCACAACAGGCCCTGCTAAAAAGTCTGTCCCCTTCTTTCTTATAGGCTCCTTTTAAGTACTGATTTATCACAGACTGCTTTCCTGAGAGAAGATGCTAGGCTACACGGATCTTGCCTTGAGCCACTCCAGCCTATTTTATATACTGTTTTATTATATTCTACATTTATAGTAGAGCTTAGAAGTAATTCTTGATGGGGAGGAGGTAAAAAAGGGATTAATCCTTTACTGAGATGGCATAACTTTGGAAATGTAGACATTTCTATGGTTTTAGGCAAACGCATCACAACTCTTACTGGTTGTGGTGTCTGGATAAGGAGAAAGAATAACAAGCTCTGAGTCATTTTTGACATTTATGTTAGCTAAATAACCCAAGAACTCCAAGGTTACCTGACCCCTGGAAGGCACTGTCCCGTCTCTCAAGTCTTGGCGTCATGACCAGTATACACTACGAAGAGGGCTGCATGCCTTTGAGATTGGACACTTTACCTTAGACATTTCTATACCAAAGGAAAAGGAAGTGAGACAGTAAAAGGCGTAGAGGTCTGTGTGAAACTTACTTCTCAGAGCAACGCTCCATTGGTTTTGTGCTCTGAGAGTTGCTGTACTGCCATGTTTCAGACAGTGACAGCCAAAGTAGAGCATCCTTGTGAAGGGGTTTCACTTCAATAGAGCCTCATTTCAGCCCGGAGGATTCCACCAAGGGTTGGACAGTTTTGTCTTCAGAACAGAATTATTGAACAGAATTGTAAAAATTTCTGTTTCAAGCAGTGTCTTCAACTCTGGGAGTATTTTTTTTTGTCTCATAACCCGCAAACCCCCACTAAATTGTGGCTATGCTATGGCATTGCTGAAAATGAATCCCGTACTGTTGTGTTAGCCCACTCTTTAAGACATAGAAGCTTGCAAAGTCATCTGTGGGTAGTCATGAACAGCAAGTATTCCCCACTGTGGGTATTTGTTAGCAAATTAAATACAGGAATAAATTAGAAATTATTCTTATTTCACTACATAGCGAAGTATGGTTATAAAACAGATACAAAATAAAATTTGTTTCTTGGCAATTATCAGGGATAATTTGTCTTCTTCTTTCACAATTAAATTCAAGGAAGTTTTTTTTTTTTTTTGAGAATAGGAGTCTTGATTTATTTGGAAAAGCATATATCTGTGTTCACGCTGTTAGTGTGCATTGTGGTAGGAATTGCAGTAGTATAACAAAAATACTCCACTGGGGTTTCTTTTGCATAATTTTGCACTGTAGAAGTCACCAGAACCCTGGGAGGCAGAGTCTTAATATGCATCATCATACTTTTTTTTTTTTTCATAGAATGTGAAGAATTTTTATCAGGGACTTTATAGTATTTTAATAACAGTTAACTTTTGCTTACTCTTTTAAGAATAAACTTTTAATCATATTATATATAATGTGTTACATGGTTGCAGCATTACAAAATAATGACAACATAAGAAGAAACAAGAAATAGATTCTTGCAATAGATATGAATATTGTGACTTGGAGCAATACAAATGTCAATCATATCTAATCTGGGGAAGTGGTGTACCTTTGCAGAGAATTGCAGTGTATGTCATATAATACTTTTCCAGAGATGGGCTTGATACCTAAGGTGCTCATGGAAACAGTTTGACAATGAGCTCGTTGTATTTTTCCACAATGCAGAATTTTATTTTAAACTTGTGTTTAAGTGGCTTATTGCTACCAAAGGTGAACAAACATGTAGATTGAAATTCAAAACAGGCAATGAGATTAAGTTAAGTCTGCTTTGCATAGAGCTGCCCTTCAACCATTTTCCTTTCATGAGGGGATATGGTGCTATGAATGCACATATCAGGGAAAGCCTATTTGCTTCATATTTTATTTTGTAACCATAAGCTTTTGACACTTTCCTGTAAGGATAATACCTGCTGTTTTCATTAAAGCAGTAGGCTGGTATGTTTTGTCTTTATGTGACCTTGTAAGAATGATGTCTGTCCCTTGCAGAGTCTGAGATCCACCATTCCTGGAAATGGGTACAAACCTTGGGAGTATCCTGTGTGAATAACCAGGGTGTACTGATATTTTGCTTTGACAGGTCACTTAGCCTACTCCCATTTTCCCATCTATAACACATATTTTATACCCATATGTTGCTCTTCTTTTTAATACAAGCAGCTAGTGAAAACTTGGGGTCTGCAAAGTTATTTCTGTAAGGAGGGAAGATGTGATGAGTCGGATGTGTTTGATGCCAGCATGTTTATTTTTAAGATGGTACAAATCTGTGAGGAATTCATCTTTGAATGGAGGAGGAGCTGCCTTGAGGGGTAGCTTTCTGGCTCATAGCCCTCTTGGTTTTGAAACAAAACTTCCTCAAAATACTGTTTCCCTCTCTGAACACTTACCAGTGCTTTTAGCTCAGACTGGCTGTGGTGTCAGCTCTGGGGATAGGGCTGATCACGAGCACAGGCACACCCTCTCCCCCCAGCCTGCCCACGTCTCTTCATAGAGTTGCAGACTTTTCTGTGTGAAATTCTTTATTAATTCTGTTCATGCAGTTATTCTGGTTAACTCTCAGCTTTTTGATGTCATTTGTCCCAGCCTATTTGTATAAATATTTTAACACTCTGCATTTTCTAATCTTGCCTGAGTTACTTCCAGGGGTGGAGGGATGTGTTGTACCATTTGTCTACAAACTACACAGACTATTTTTTTTTGTTGTCTTGAATATCCAACATTAACATTTCCAATAAAAAGAAAAAAAATTTAAGCACTGTAAATTCAGAAGACCAGCAATCCACCTTCTTTCTTCACTATTTATTATTTAATGACTTTTTATTGTGCCTCTACACTTCAAATATAACTCATTTCTAAGTAAGGCTATCCCAGTTTTGTCATTTATTCCTTGTAGGAGAGTTCATGAATGCCCTGGACTATTTAGGTTGCCCTGTCTCAGCCATTCTCCCCTGAAGTCGGGTGCGGTAGGGATCGTGCTTTGCTCCAATGAGACATCACTGCCTGATAAGACCCTGAAGTGTTATCTCTAGTATTCACCACATTGACTTGTATGCAAGTTTTTCTGACATATTAGCAGACCTTATTCTTGTGTTCCCTGATACAAAGATACTTCACTTACCCTCCCAGCTAGGTTAAACTCTTTTAAGGTGAGTGAGAGTTACAGGCTTCTACTTCCAGAATACTTTCTCTGTATGACCTTTTCTGCATTTGAGGTTTACCTGATATTTGTAATAATCTTTCATCCTGAGAAAGCTGCACAGTTTTATATAGTCTATATAAATATTTCTACTGTTCATCAGCAGTTCTGAATTATTCTAGCTTATATTTTAATAATCTATATTTGTGGCCAGACATAATTACTGTGTCTGCCATGCTAAGCAGATGCTGAAGTAACCAGAGACTTCTCACAAAATATTGAGAAAGAAGTCTGAGTCACAAGATTTGCCATGTCACTCAGATATCCCTTTTCAACTTGCGTTGAAGTAGAGAGAAATGTCCATGAAGCCATAGTGAATGAATCCTAGATAAATAAATCCTAAATTAGAATAGTGGTTGTTAATATCCAAATGGATTTCTTCGTGATCATATTATAGTAAAATATTAGTAAACACTAACTGAAAGACTAGCTGAAACATTGTGAAATATATTAATATGTTTATATAGTAAGAATATGTCTTAATATAGTAAAAGCAAAAATATCTTTAAATAGTAAAAGTAAAAACATATTTACTTCTAATTGTAAAAGTAAAAAAGTATTTACTTTAATAAAAGTAAAATGTCTTTATATAGTAAAAATATTTTTAAATGCAGTATTTTCCTTTCTGTCTGCTAACCAGCCTTTTATAATTTCAAATAGTTTGTTCCATTCTCCAACTACTTGAATTTTCAGTGATGTTCTATGCGAGACTTTGTCAAATGGATTTGGAAGTCCAAATAATTATGTCAACTGGTCCATTTTATCCATTATCATGTGTGTGCAATATGACCCACTTTGAGAAGTCTATCAGATGAGAAAGAGTTACATAAAGTGGTATGATACAGACCAAGCCACTGTTTAAGCCTATCTTCAAGCACCGTAACTGAAAGTAGGACTTTTCAGATCACTGTAAATTAAATTGATTAATAATACATCATGTTAAAATGAATTTTTCATGGTTTGGGAGCTAATGTTCTCAATTATTCAGCAATGCAAAATGTAGGAAACTTGCATATAAACAGAATGTAAGAGCTGATCCATGAAATCTTCATTTAGAAAATAAAATATATTTTTGAATGTGCTAGAACATTTTTTCCTAGAGATATAATTTAATTTGGTGGCAAAAATTAAGTCAGAAATGAAATTTTCCATATACATATAGCATAAGTATCCTGTCTGTTACAGCAACAGCACACACTTTAAATTAATAATTGTATGTTCACAATTTTTCTGTATTTTACTTCTTTAATACTACAAAATAAAGCTCTTGTTCCATAATTAATGCTATAGTTTCTGGAAGACATTTGCAATGCAAAAATAGGAAGTTCTATTGTCTTTTGAAAAGCCTAAGAAATTTTTGGAGCATTCAATTTGTAAATACTGTTGTTTTACTCCCTACATCTTTCCTGGACCATGATTCCAAGTCCTAATTCTGTGCACTTAAAACCTGGAGCATTTTAGTTGAATTGAATTTCAAAGATTCATAAATTGTAAATCCTTAAAAATATGTCTAAACAGGATATTTTGTGTTTAGAATGGTTGTTTGATTGATTGTATAAGATAACTTAAATTAGGACTTTTTTTTTCGATATACTAAATATGATTAATTCTATTGGGAAAAAAACACTAGTGCAGATACTCTAAATAGCTGTAGAATTTTGGAGTATGTCATCATGAAGTAGTTGCAAAGTAGCTCTCTGCATTGTGCTGTTGGGCAGCATTTATTTTGACTCTTCACAGATGAACACAGGTACAGGCACTAATATATGTCAAGCGTGGCATTCAGGATTTGGTCTTCAAAAATGAGAGACAGTAAACATTTGAGAGGTTGTCTAAATCATCTTTATGTTACTCATGAGCAGTTTCCTAGGGTGTATTTTTTAAGAATGGATGCCATGATCATCTTCTGTGTGGAATAACCTTTAACCTTGTTGGGGGTTTAAAATGTAGAATTGTTGCAAGATTCAACCTGTACTGGGTCTAGTGTCATGTTAAGTGACTCAGGTTTAGGGCCTTCATGTATGGTAGTAATGGTGGCTAATTTTTCTAAATAATTCTCTATTTGTACTTTGCAGGAAGTAAGGACCTTAATTCTACTTTTCCACATCGCTAGATAAATCATGTAGTTGCGGTTGCAAGTAAGATATCAGGAAACTATCACTCAATATCCTTAATCCTAAAAGCATGTTCTCCATGATGACATCGTTGCACCAGTAGAAAGTTCAGTTAAAGTCTGTCATGCTACGCATTGATAGAGAGGTGAACTTATATGCAGTATGTTATAAAAGGTGGAAAAAATGAAGGAATTCAAGCAAAGGTGCTCTCTACACGAGTACTTCTCAACATAGAGAAAATTCATATGACTCTCCATTTTTCTTTCTTCTTCAGGTTTACTGCTCTTGACCTTATTAAGATACTTGCTGTCCACCAGTGAAATGTTTTGTCAACCATGAACTATGATGTTCCCAGACACACCTCTCTGTAATGTTCTGGAGGCTTTTCGTTTAGTTGGTTGTTTTCTCCTCTCTGAGAATCATAAAATTGTTTAGAGAAACTGGAGAAAAATTGGCTTGAATTCTAGGAATCATGATTGTGTTTTTCAGCATACAAATGTGGACAGAGATATTGTGGGTTTGAGAAAAGTGTCTTTCTCTAAGAACTGGAAGACAGGGAACGTATCCTGCATGACCCCTATTCAGCATCAAAGGCTGATGGAGAAATTATTACTAATGGCTTAATCTCTAATTTGGTAAATTGAGTAACTTGCATCAAAAGAGCTATATTGCATGTAACTAACCATCGTGTGCCTGAGCACAAGATCATTATGGGCTGTATTACTGGGTTTGCCATATACTTCCTGCGTGTTTGGAAGGAATCACAGTAACTTTCCATGTTTCTGTTTTCCTCTTTACAAGAATGATCGCCAAGGTCTGGGGAAAAAAAAAAAATCGTATTTCCATGAACATGACTGAGTTTTTTCCTGAAGAAACAAAGATGCATCCATTTTTTTAATGATAGTTTCCTGTGAGCCAGGGTCTGAGGAGGAGACCGAGTACTTCCCCTGACTCAGACTGGTGGGATCTCTCTTAGTGGACATTCTGAATTGCAAAGTATTTTTAATGCGTAATGAGATATGAAATTTTGAGATGCAGGATTTTTGTGTTTATGTGTCCTTCAAATCTGTTCATGATGAAAGAAAACTATTTCCCTTTTTTTATGTACCTGTTTCACAAATTGGGGATGCACAGATAGATGGAGACCCAGTTGTCTGAGCTGCAGTAGCCTGCCCTGTTCTATACACAAGAATCTGTTCAGAAACAGCATTTAATATACACACTTAGGACTTAAATCCAGATACTGTGTCATTCTCAACCTTGCTATCATCAATCCTTCTATCATTCTTCACCATCAAATCCCTCTACCCTCAATATATTCTATTGCTATACTGCTACTAGAGCTGATTCTCAAGCGCAGATTTAAAATTGAGATTGCATGAGTTGAGAACTAGCCACAGTATCCACTGATACCTATTTATCTTGAGCAAGATCTGTTAGCTCTGTAACATTTGTCAAAACTCTGTTGGCAATGTAATCTAGAGCAATCATTTCTCTTCTGTCACTGCAAATTCTGCCTGGGAAACTGTAAACCTAAAGCAGACTTCTTGGAGAGCAGGGCAGAGTGAAAACTGAAAGACTGGTAACTACTGAATGTCAGCAAAGGTTATGCAGTCATTTCTCATGTCACTGTGACAGGCTTGCCACTCGTATGAGAGCCAAGAGCATGGAAGAAGCACAGATCGGGGATCCAAAGGTGCATGGGGAGAGCAGGGAAATGCACAATTAATCAAGAACATGTGGGCAGCACGTGGGAAAGCTCTGTGTTTCCAAGTGGGGTGACCTTTAGGAAATATCTACTGAAGCAACTTGATTAATGTTATATGTTCATTGCTTAATCAGTTGCATCAGTTATTGAAAAAGTGGGTACAAATAAATAAAAACAAAGTTAAAATGAGGAGCTTTTTAAAAGCAACGGTGGAGTGGTTCTGTTCCATTGCTAGTTCTGTTTGTCAGGTTTAGAACAATTAATATCCACCTCACAGATCTTCAGAGCACGTTTTTTATGGTGCTGATAGGCACTGTGTACACAGCAAGATTGTATTAAATTGCTCAGACAGTGATACATATTATTGCCCTACTGATTCACGAGATATGTTATAGTAAAAACTGCAAAATCACTGAACCTTAGGTTAAATATTCAGTGTGATTTGGATGTTTCAGCCATAGAAATCTTATTAAGAGAGAAAGGGATCATATAGCTGAACCCCTGTAACTGTACAGTTACCTCTAGTGTCCTGTAATGATCTTAATAATGGAAAGTCATTTGATATTCATTGTTGAGCCATTGATTGTAATGGATTTATTCATTATTAATGTGGTTATAGCACAGTGTTGAAAGACCTGTTGCAAAGTGAGCAGGAAGATTACTGTTGCAGAGGAAATCTTGAGGTAGCTTGAGATCAATAATCTTACCTGCTGTGCCAGCAGCAGCATTGCTAGAGAGGAACTTAAAGGATATCAGTGGGTGACTCTTCAATAAGCTCAAAAAAAAAAAACAAAAAAAAAAAACAAAAAAACCCCAAAACAACCAAAACCAATATTACTAGGAGAAGATATTGAAGCTGCGTCAGGAGCCTAAGTTCTCCAGACTCAAATATTACTATCATAAATTGACACAAATTACTACCTATCATCATTACTGGTTTGAAGATCAAATGCCAGCTTTGGTTATACGAAAGCCCACCAGCTGGAGACAGCTAGACTAGAAGATATGAAAGGGCCTCCGGGGACAGAAAGAGATTCTTGGATCAGTTCTACACATGCTGTTCTCATCCACTTGCCCATTGCTAGTTGAAAACTCTACCTGTATATTCCAGACGATTTTCCTGTATCCTAATTACTAATCCAATCTGTTTTTCGAGTATCTTCACTCTATTTAGTCTTATAATTATTCTTACCTTTCTGTATCACATGTAATATGCATGAAGAAACACTCAACAATGCCACCTCTTGGAGTAACAGTACTTTCAAAAGAGTTGTAGGATGCTGTGTCATTACCTCCTTATGCTTCCCAGTTGTATGACTTCACCTTGCTTCGCCAGGGGGCAGAAAAACAATTTTGGTTATTTGGTTGAGTGGCTAACAGCTTGTGGTTTTACCCCTCATGTTTTTCTCTGAGGTACCCAGAGCTCTGAAAAGGCTTCAAACAACAACTTCCATGGTGTCAGTTAACTAATGGAAAATATTATTTTCTTATTAATAGCTCACCTCCACTTTTTTGTCTTTTCAGATTATTTATTTATTTATGCTGTCAGGAGCACCAGACCTTGTTGAAAGTGGTGATGGAAAATTATTTAACAGTACTTTAAAAGCCAAGCGGGAGGTTCCTCATTCATGTACTTTGCTTAGTGGTCCTTTTAGCCATAGAGCTACTTTTGCCTTCATTAGTCATTGTGGTGAGTTGTTGAAATACCACTTAAAAATTTCTGTGTCACATCTTTGACTGGTGTGAGCCAGCTAGAAGCTGAGCATCTGACTTTAATTTTTCTGTGTTACTGAAACCATACACACCAGTGATTGCACTGATATTTTGTATTTGTTTCTTCCATAAACACACTTTTTTTCTGTATCTGCAACTACAAACAGGTAGACTATGATGAAATCAGAACTGGGTTTGAAACTGGCGTGTGGGTGGCATTTTACCATGTAATCCTCAGAGGGAAAATATAATTTTATTTCATTTTTTGATCAGAAGAAAACAGTGTTCCTTTCTGCACTATTGTTTATCTTGTGTTCTGCCTAAAATATCAATCAGTTGGGAATTAATGATCACCTCCAATTTTTGAGAAAACTGAGCTCCATTTTCTCAGCACTGAGCTCCAACCTTCGTATTTCTGCCTGTGTTGTTGTAGGATCATATTGCCTTCATGTGCATACTGTTCATACTAATGCTAAAGCCTATCTTCAGCATTTTTAATTAGTATTGCCTAAGAATGTACAATATTATTTAAGTTGAAGCAGTTAATCTGCATGTTCAGTGGATGTAGATCTTCAGTAAGAAAAGTTGATAAGAAATGGTGCCTGTTCAGCTGAACTGAAACTTGCCCTGTGGTTGAGATGCTGAAAGGGTTCTTCAAAGGAGTGTGCACAGCTATCTTTGTGACTCTTTGAATATACTTCTAATTTTTCAGCACTCAGGTCTTACTTATGTTGCAGTATAATTCCTTTCAGCAATTTCTCTTTTTCTGACCCAAGACAATGAGTAATTAAAGCATCTTGATATGGACAAAAATATGTTTACAGTTCGCTTTAGAGAACCTTAGGTGGGGCTTTTTTTCCTTCTTTGAGTAGAGACACTTTTATGTCAGAGCAATAAAGCATGTGTCTGGCAGGATCTTAAGGCTGCAGAACAACAAAGGAGCAAGTTGAAGATTGCCAAAGGCAATTCATACCTTTAATATGAAAACAAAGGATAATTCTCTTCCTACCATGGCAAAGAGGGAACTGCTAGAGTAGGTTTCTTAATGTAGTTGTGCTGGGTGGGAGACAGTAAAGTCATCTCTTGATTTGTCGCCTTCTGTGTTTCAGGACTATACAGCAACATTTTGTAGCTCGGCACAAAGAGAGGAAGTATGATATTTTAAAAATAATGCTCAGCTCTGATACACTATAGAAATCAGTGCAAATTAATTTATTTACATGTAAAACACCATGTATATGGCTAGAAAGTTAAAGAATGGTGTTTAAACATAAATACCTTAAAATAATAAATAACAAATATGCTAAAATAAGAAAATATAACTTCTTTCCACAAAATATGAGCATAAGAAATTTTTACATGGCTATCAAAATAACTAAAAATAAAAACAAAAAATAAAATCCATATCCATTTTAAGCATACTTGAAGCTAGGCATGTAATGACAGAATTCTGTAAATGTAGGAGTTGAAGTAATTCCCTAAAAGTTGCTGTTTCAACATTCCTGGACAGAAAACATGCCCATGCATCAATTCATAAACTTGTTCTCTGGCATGCCTGCACTTCTGCCATCTGTTCATGTGGCATTTTGCCCACACAGGAAATATTGTTTCATTTTCTGCTGTGTACAAATACCAACTTGCTTTCTAGAGAAATCCTGAAAAAAATATAGCTATTCTTTCTGTTGTTTTCTTCCCACGCATTTCCTCTTTTCAACCACTACTGTTTTATGCTTTCATTAGAAGCATAATGTATAGTTCCGTCACAGTCTTTTTCATATTTGCCAGAGTATTTTCTGAGCATCATATTTTCAGCTGCCTCTGGATGACCAAAGATTCCACAGATTCAGTTATATTGGCCATTTAACTGTTGTTTTCAGAGTTTAAACATAAAGCTTGGATTACCTTTTGCTTGGCCACAAAAGGCTGAGACACAACCACTACCCCTGTGCTCTTTGAAAGTCAGCTGACAACCTGTCCGTGTTAATGTGTCTGTCAATGCATCTGAAACAAAATGGTGCGTGAACTTTCTCTTGTAGAAGCTTCCAGACAGAATTTTTTAATCTTGGGCATGACAATGACGAATATTCATGCTATTTTAGTGAGATGCAGGCATTACTCTTAACCTCCTAATTTGAATTCCTGGTACTGTCGTGCCCATGAAAGCTGAAAGACCAGTTTATTTCTCAGCTCAAAACATGTTCCTGCATTCTCCAAGTCACTCTCTCCATATTTGATAGTAACTTGCATGATTTCACATGAAATAATTTCCAAAGCTCTCATATCAAAAAGGCATTAGCTAAACAGGTAACTTCCTTAAGGCTATATAAGGTCTCTTAATTTCAGTGCTGAATTTACACTTGAATGAAAAAAAAAAATGCAAAGAGTAACATCCCCTATAGAAAAGTAACATATACAGGAATTATTACAGGATGTGTGCCATGTATGCCGTATGTCAGCAGTAAAATGGTCTTTGGGTAGAGATTTCTCAAGCGCCTGAGCAATCTGTGAGTGCAAGGGAAGCTGAGAGGCCCAAGTAGGAATGGGCTCACAAGGAAATGTCAGTCGGCCTGTCAGCAGCTTTTGTCGTGAATTTAAGCCTCAGTGGCATAATTTGTTTGTCCCAGAGGATCAAATTCTGATGATGACTTACAGAGGTTTCCTTGAGGCCCCTGACAGTTAATTTTAATTAGAGGCAAAGACACTGTGGTGGCTGAGCGAGGAGCCACGACTCCCTCTGTGCCAGTTGCAATTCCCCTGTCTGTACCAGCTGCATCGCACAAAGGGACTCTGAGAGGAATTGCATTAGAGGAAGCTCCTGGTTGTGCTGAAAGTTGCAGCCTCTTAGTCTTCATGTCCATTCCCAGGTAAATGTTACCAAGAATAGTGTCAAAAAACAAGGACTGAAAGGGTGGATTTAATTTTAGAATATTTTATGGGAGTTGCTGCAGAGCAAGAAATGTTTAGTGTACGTATCGGATTAGTAAGAAGATGAGTCTGGTTTTGGGACTGGTTAGAGTAAGAGCTCATGCATGTGAAAAGAAGGCTGCTACCCAGGGAAGATAAGAGAATTGTCCTGAGACCATGACCTCCTTGTGGGATCTTCTGTCCCCTGCAGAACCTAGTGATTCTTCCCCAGGTTAAAGCTGCATGTCCACTCCACCTGCCATCAGTCACCCTGCTACTCATCTTCCCTCTTACTTTTTTCCAGCTCCAGACTCATTCTTTCCATCTGTCGTTCCCACAACAATTTGCCAGAGGTATAGCATTTGCACACAAAGAGATTCTCATTTGCAGTTATTAATACCAAATAAAAAAAGATAAGGTGGTCCAATAATTATTAATATATAGCAGAAAAGTCCTTTAAAATTGGCCAGCTACTGTAGCTGCTTACAGAAGACTCTGCACTAACTGTGGTAAAGCTCAATATTTAATTCATACCTGGTAAGAAGTTTAGCAGACAAGTGCAGATATAATGTATTTATTATAGGTGGAACTGATACATGTTTAACAGCATTACAATATTGTGTATATTTACATTTTAAGTTCCATTATATTTATATACATATATATACTATGTATGTAACTACAGACATAAAAATGGTTTTGTGTTTCCTAAAGATACATAAACAATCTACAAAGCATATAAATAATTTGATACTGTATTGTGGCTTTTAAAATATTCTGTAGCTGTACTGGGAGCAGCTTTTGGAAACACATTTTACACTGAATAAAGTCTAAATAATTTCTGTTCGTTAAACACAAGTATTTGGTGTGTACTTGTCTGTTTACGCAAATGTGTGCACACATGCACATGTATATATTTTTAAGTACATCATCAGTTACATGTACTCTGCAAAAGAGGTTTCCTAGAACCAGGCTCCCAAATCCCTGTTAATTCCTCTTTGCCATTTGACAGGAGAACATTCATCCGTGGCTGTTGTATATATGATGGCAGTAAATAGTGCGTATGACAAGGCCAAGAAATCACTCTCCTTCAGAATGCAAGGACAGACTCTTTCTTTTGGGAAAGAGGTACTGTAGGTAAATTTTCAAAGGTCATTTTTGTGGAGGTGACTTAAAGGAGCCATTCCAAACTGCCAGCCCCTTGAATTCACTTCATGCGCAGCTGGAATGGGAACCTCACTGAGCAATGAGCAGGTCTTTTCAAACATATCTGGTAGCCCAAACACATCTTAGTGCTTTTATATGCTTGCACAGCATGCAGTTGAAGGCTTGAAGTAATATCAGTGATTTGTTCCTCCTCTTCCGACTACACTTAATTTATATTAAAAAAAATTAAAAATCCTGTAAAAGAATACTGAGATTAGATAAAACAGCTTCTTGAGATTCACTCCATTCTCTCATTTTGATTTATATTCTGTCCATTGGGACTGTCAGTATTTAAAATGAAATCCTTACATTTCAGTGGGATGTCACACTAGTGACTGTTATCCAAGTACCAAAAATGGTAATAAAGTGATAAAGTTCATGGACTGAGAAGACCACGAATTGAAAAATTACAACTTTAGATGGAACAACTAGATAAAGGAGGAACATGAGACGTACTGTGATTGGGCTATTAGTCCATCATTAATGTAGCTAATGAGGAAGAAAGAACAGATTTAGTAAGCAGGTAGAAAGTTATAGATGTAGGCAAATCATTACTTTGAGTAGTTGCTCAAAGAATCTCTACGTGGACTGTAGTAGAGCTTAGAAAATAATTTTCACTTTGGATGACAAGTCTCAATACACTTCATTCTAATGGTTCAGGGATGGTTCTAATATGGAATTTTTTCAAATAAGTTTTTACTATTTTGAGGTAGAGAGCAAATAGGAAGTTGTCTTCATCCAAGTGAATGTGTGTGTATATATCTATTTTGCAGTCTTGGCAACAATGGGTTAATAACCCATGTGCCAGTTAACAGCTGCAGTTTTGTTTCTGTTACAAGAACTTTTTGTAAATCTGTGCAAGATAGAAAATAAATCAATAATAACAATAATAAATTATTTTTGTAAATCTGTTCTAGGAATGTTGGCTCATTCTGGCATATGTAAAACAATACCTTAAAAATTGCTATAGAAAAATTATAATTACACCATGCAACCTATTAGCGAATGATTTCACATTAAATTTTCCTGTGCTTTAAACCACATGGCCCTCTGCATTCTGCTTTCAGTTGCAGTGGTGTTGTTTTATTAATATAACTTTGATAACCAACAGAAAACTATACATAGCAGTATGTAGCAAGGCGTTGTTGAGTCACTTCTTTTAGTAGTTTTTCTGACACAGGTTAAAAAAAATGAATTCAGTTGAAGTGCATACCTTTCTCTAATAAATAGTTCATCAGATAACAATGACGTATTTTCAATCTATACGTAGGATATGAAGATACGAAAATCAGAGGATTATGATGTAGAAATACATAGGATTTCATTTGGAAGGGAATTTATATCACTGTTGCTTGCTAAATGTGGTTTACAGAGTCAAAACAGGTAATTACTGAATATCTTTCAGCATGACCCTTTTAAGGTAAATACATAGTGATTTTACATCACTTGAATTTATGGTCTTTATAAGGTGCAAAGGAATAATAGAAAACAACAGTGTGTTATTGATGTGTGTTTTACACCTCATAGAATTAGCACAAAAAATTTTCATGTTGGGATACTCAAGCACACTACCCAATGTACTCATTAAAATATCTAAATTAGATTATTATTCTAAAATACAGTATATAATTCAGCACAGAGTCTTCTCTCTTTCATTAACCTAACAGTAATGATTTCATGGAATATGTCACAGAAGACACTTAACAGAAAAATACATTTCCTAGAGAAGTATTTAGAAAGAAAATCCCAAGATATGTCCAAAGAAAAGTTGTTATCTACTGCTAGAAAAATAATTGGTTATATGGTATGGAATCTCATTACAGTTGCTATTTCAGTGCTAAAATTAACCAATTTCATTTCATATATCCTAAACATGTTAGGAAATATGCATCCTATAATAATTTGTAGAGAGGGATATCTCTTAAGCTGATATAAAGGGTCTTCACGCTGATTCCAATAACACCCAGAGCCAATGAGAAGCTCTTTTCCACTGTGGCCAGCAGATGTGGTCAGGCACCCTTTTCACAAGCAACCTTGCCCCTTGTAGGGGAACTTGTCTTTTCTTCCAGGACTGCGTGGAACGATGTGATAAGAAGGGTGTATCTCCTTCTTGGTTTCTTTTGAGTAGCTCAGGGTCCTCCTTAAATCAAGATTTTTATAGACATTATATTAGTATATTTATAAATATGTTGGATTAAGCATTGATCAATATGCCTTTAAATGCAAGGTTGATATTAAATATTGATATATTGATTGATATTAAATTTTCAAGGTTGATATTGACTATTTCCTTGCTGGAGCCAATGATGCTTAAGCAGTACTTTAAAAAAAATCTGCATCTGTGTGTTCTAAGGTAATATATGTGTAGAATAGCAACTTTAAAGTTATATCACCTTGTTTTGGTAAACCAGATTTAACCTCACAGGATTTATCTATAAAATGCTGCTAAATCTTTTTAGTTGGGGGAGTAGGACTGTAAGAGTCAAACAAAACAAAATAAGATTGTCTGGCTTTCAACAGTGGCAATTTCTTTCTCTTGTATGAACAGGAAATATTTTCAAAATTCCACTATTCCAGGTTTCAGAGTTACCAAGTAACATAAAGAGTTTTAACTTTGACCTCATATGTCACAAATCTTTCGCCATTAGGATTTCATGGGCTCAAGCCTAGATGTCAGCGGGTATTAAAGTGTCTGTCAAGGTTTAGATAAGTATCTGAAATAAATGTTGCTGTATCCATACAGAATTCCAATGTATATTTTTTCCCCTGGATCATATTAACAGCACATTATTACATAAGAAGTTTCATATAGAATACTTTTTCAAACCATATGTGGCATATCTAATGTTGCAAACATTTTTGTGGTTTTTGCTCAAACCTTCTCAACAGAATTTGATGGAAATTAATCTGTGAATAAAAGTGTAGGTCAAATTGCAAGTGTTTTGACTTTAATGTACTCCTTTATCACCAATCTAGTGAAATAAATGTAAGTATCACACTGTTGTATGGTAATTAATGGAAAATGACTGAGCCCTTTTAACATTATAAAACAGTTTTTGTTTACATTTTTATTGTAGGGGTTTCTTTATCATTTTGCCAGACAATGTATATGTTAAATTGACAGTATCTACATAGCAATAGTTTAGATGTATTGATATGCTTTAAGACACAAACATGAGTGTTTCCTAGGGCTTAGAGAGAGTAGGACAGGATTGTCCTTTTGCTGGATATTTGTTGGCTTTTTTTTTTTAGAAGTACTGCACAATCTTTATTGTTCATTTTTCATTTTGTTTTCAATCTTGTCTGAAAGGTGGTATTTCAAGATGCCAGACGTCAGTATACCCAGTGGCAATTAACTAGAAAAACAAGTTCCTCTATTCAAGTTTTCACATATTTGAACTGAATGACCCAGAAAAAAGTTTGGTATAGATTGAATTATATTAAAATTTATTTCAGTCAGAATTCTGAAATAATTATTTTTCCATTAAATCAGTGTTGATGAAATTGATGTGAGTGTTAATTTCATTATATTAAGAATTTATATAATTAAAAATCATAGTAAAGCTAATAATCTGTAATTCATCTCTTAATAATAGCATGCTGAGAATTTTCATAAAAGAGTTGTGGCACTGAATAACTATGATATTATGAAGTTCATGTGTGTTAGACTTCAAGCACTCATTGTGTACCATAACTTGAATAATTTAAGCATTTTTATGTATCAAGAAAACTACTGTAGCCTTTTTTCACATCTTCCTTATTTGAATTTAAATGAGTACAGAATATTGTAGCATACTATTTCAGCACCATGAGAACTTCAGACCTAGATTCTCCTATGTAGACTTCACACTGAGTATCAAGTTAGGACAGGGTACTCAATGTACTGGGTCCACACTAAACGTCTTCTGAATCTTTCAGGGTAAACACCAGTCCTCAGTTCTTTGGTGCCACTGTCTGTGATAAGAATGAAATAATGTGGGCACAGAGCCTGTATTCTTTAGTGTGGCAGATAAACTGAAAACATGTCAACTGCCCATGTCCAACAGAAACGTAAACTCCTACCCCCCACTCCCACCCCGAAAATAAAATTAAAGAAAAAAAAAACAACAAACCTATGTGGAGAAGAAAAAAAAACAATGTAACTATTAAAAATAGGTTTTTACAAATGTTACTTTAATTGCCCTTATAAGGTTTTGGATGCTATAGTACGGAACACAAATATATCTACCTAAACCATTCACTAATTCCTTAAAATGTCAGAGATATTTCACATGAATGAGTCATAAGTACTGGCTTCTGTAGCACACACAAATGAAAGTAAACCTAAGAATACTAATTTTCCTTTAGTTACCTTAGTTACACTTTGTATTTTTAATGACCTAGCCATTGCGTATTGGTATTTATGATACTCCATTAACGATGATAATAGAACTCTTCTGTTTGCATGATATTAAGTGCTTTATTAGTACAGTTTTATGAATGTATTGCAAAATCCCATCATCAAACTAAATGTCATTCAAGGGTTATAGTTAAACATAAACTTAGGTAAGCTATTCTGTTTCTAATGAAGCTGCCGAAACCCTCTTGAGCTTCTGTAAACAGTAAAGTGAACTGATGGCTATCCTTAAGAGAAACAAACAAATTGGTCAACACTTTAAAGTCACAGATTTCTCTTTAATGTTACTTTGTAAATGCAATTAAATACAACCACCTTAGAGGAGACAGAGCTATTTGAACGATTAACTCCTCAGGCATTTTATTTGGAAATTTCTTTCCATCACTGAATTGTGGAAACAAGGATTTACTCAGAGCATAAACTGAAATGTAAGTTTAGTAAAACTTTTTATTTGAAGTTAATACAAACCAAGTTTTCAAATTTGGACACTGTTGATAGCAGAGATAACAACTTGTATTACAATAGGCTGTAAGCAAACTGAAAATTTCAAAAGACCTTCAGAACAAGACGGTTTGGATGTTTATTATGAAGGAACAAAGAAATAATATGCAGAGCTGCAGAAAATCATTGGAGTGCTAGGACCACTGATAAAGATGTTTCTGTCTTTCAGGTCCACTGATCATATGTGTTTTCCCAGGAGATACAGAGTAAAATCCTCAAAAATATATAAGAATTATATTTTCATGTTTCATGACATGAGCCCTTTATAACCAGTGGGTATCTCTGACCTTTCACATCTGGTGTCTCACATTTTTAACAGTTTGAAATTCCCTCTTCTGCTTTGATTTCAGGCTCTTCTGTTATTTCCTTGTCTGACTTTCCCATCTTACCACCATAACCTTTGCCTACTGCCTCTTCTGCTATTCTCATTACCTTTTCAGACATGAAATTAGTTTCTGTTTATGTACTTCTCCTTTCACTTTCCAAAATCCTCTCCAGAAGGGGTGCCTTCTTCACTGTCTCCTCATTTACAAATCCTTAGAGTGCTGATGAAGTCAAACTTTCTTCCGAGGGTGATAATCATTCTTCACATAGGCTTAAAGAGATTACACAATTTGTACAGAAAGTTTACCACAGATAAAGCTAACCGTGACTCACTATAATTAAAACCTGTTTCTACGTATTTTCAGTCACTCTGATCTTTACTTTTGATGCAGCTACTCTTAGCTGACTGCTTGCTAACTCCAGCAGGTCTCCCCAAGTTCAGGGGGAAGGGCTGGTTGGAGGAGTAACACCATTCTGACCTCCTTTCTTTGTTACCCAGTTGAACTCAAAAGTCCAGACTGGTTGAAGGTTTTGAAGAAAAAAAACAAACAAACTGTTTAGCAAACACCTAAATCAGAACTTTTTCATATACCAAAGAAAACAAAACAAAACAAAACCAACATCAACAACAAAACCAAAACAACCACCAAACCAAAAAACCCAGTGTTGTTGTTGTTGTTTAATTTTTGTTTGTTTGTTTTTGGTTTTTTTTTTTGTTTTTTTATGAAGCTTCTGCAGTTTAAAGGAACATTGGCATATATCTAGGAATGAACTTTCTGTAAACGTTATTCCATGCTTCAAAAGGCTGGATATTATTTCATTGATGTGAATCTTGAGTGTGTAGGCAATTTCAATGTTAAAGCAAGAGCAACAAAACTGTAATATATATATAATTTTCAGAACTGGAGTTTGTATCTATGAATTTTCTATAGACTTTCAGTGTTTCCTTGCAGTCCTACAGAGATGAATTTGAGAGATGAGATGTTCTTACTAGCTCACTGTGGCAACTTGCTTCTGGCCCTTGGGGGTCCTCACTGAAAGACACAGAGAACTTTTTCCTTGTCCAAAACATCAAAGGACAAAGTCCACTGGTAGCCATAGCTCTTGGAAAGCATTTATAAGGAGCAAGTATTTCAACACATTGCTAATTTTATCACTGAAATTTTAATGACAAAACATTTAAACCAAAGCAGTGTTCCATTTCTGTTATGATTAGGATTGGGTTTCCAGATAGTGTAGAAGATGTAAAAAGAAGCTCTCTGAATATTAACACAGGTTCATGCTGTACCACAAATAAGAATTTACAGTTAGGAGTCAGAGAAATTAAACCATCAGATGGATTGGAAACAGGAGCAGAAATCCAATAAAGTCCCATGTCTTTCCTGCTGTTTGATAAATTAGAAGTTAACATTTCCACACATGAATGTAATCTGCTAAGTAAAATTAGTTTTTACTGCTGTCAGATATTTCTCTTATCTGTAAATACTGAGGTTGTCCATATATAAACTATTAAATCTGGATTCTCTCAAGCTATTGAATACATTTATTTTAGGCCAATGACTGTTGTGGAGATGCATAATCTTACTCAACTCAAATCTTGTCAGCTACTTTCTGAAAAATCCCTAAATTAATCCATAATATAGTAGCTCTTATTGGCTGTAAACAACTCTGAAGTGTACTTAAACCTTTTGTTTAAGAAAGTCATTTTACCTAGAGTGAAGCTCTCAATATTGTTTCAGTTTGTGTATTTTTAAATGTTGGTTCATTGGTAGCTCATTTGTTCTCTTGGCAATAGGCAGGTTTTTCTTAATTATTTCTGCAGGTCCCTAAACCCAAGGACCCCAAGGAATGGAAAACACAGAGGAGAGTCCCATTAAGCCACCCACCTATTACTAATGTGTTGGAGTTTTTTTCAGTCACCTTCCCTCAGAGGTCAGGGTGTTGGATGAGATTACCACTGAAAGTCTGGGTGTGCATCTGAATCTTTTTTTCAAACTGGCAGATTTCCTTCCTTATTCCTGAGGACTGAGAGACCAGGTGCATTGCAAGTGAACCCCTTCTTACAGATGTGATCAACACAAAAATGTATGTTCAGGAAATACATTTTTTTAGAATATGTAATGTCTGGGTTTAGGTGTGCACATAAAGACTACTTGAATTTTCAGATCAGTATTAGTGTCCTTAACTGTAGGATCATAGTGTCTAGGAACTTGTTAAACACACAATAACGTGCACTATCTATATAATACTTTTACAAAGGCACTGTTAGCAATGGTTGCACTTATCCATGAGGACATTAGTTATTCAGTTTAAAAAAAAAAAAAAGTGGCTTCTATTTATTTAGAAGCTTAGGTAGTAGCTCCTAATTACACATGCAACATACGAGTCTGTGAATTCATAGTAAAATATGTGCATCTGGGATCCATTTGCTCTAGATCAAACTTTTTTTAAAAAATAATATTTTGCATAAAATATTTTAAAGTTTATTTTTCTGATAAAAACTGAAATATGTCTCAGTCAAAAACTTCTGGACAGTTACAGAGTTTGACTAATCCTGAATAATAACACACATATGCTCTTTTATTAAGAACTATTTACATTTTTGTGTCAACATGCGAATGATTGTATGCAGTCTACCATGACACATACAGTTATTATTGAATACTACTTATTTCAGTCGACACTTTGACGACATAACTGGCAAGGCTACAGATTGCAGGTATGCTATTTCCCTTCAGGGCAAGTTCAGATTCCTTTCTTTTATTTTCATATTTTCCTTCAGCAAAGCATACTTTTTTGAGCTTCTAAAAACTTTTGGGGCACAGCGTGAAACCACCTGCTCATGGGGTGAAAGGTTTTTTTAATGGGCAGCAAAAGCCCACAGTATGAACCTAGTGCTGGTCTGCCTTTTAGGTCATAAAAAGCAAGAAACTGTAAATGGTGCATAACTTTTTAATGAGTAAATCCTAAGAAAACACTTATAATATTTGATAAGGAAGGATAAATTTCACTTAGAATCATTTATGGTCTTTATAGCAGTTGTTTTCAGTATAGCAATGAAAGATGTTTCAAAATTGCAAAGTGCAATTACTTTGTTAATTTAGTTGTGTATGTATACCACTCTAGTGCTATGCAAATTACACATTGAACAACATCTTCCCTCAAAGAATTTTTGAAATGAGACTGCAGGCCTCAATCAAGTGATTTTCTCCTACTTAGTGGTATGTGTAATGTATTCTTTTAAGGCACTGTCTTACTTAAGGTGTCCTGTGCTTTGTGCTGGATGACTTTTGCAGCTGAGACATCATCCTTTGCAGAGGAAACACAAATATATTTGGATCAATTAACCAAGTGGACTTCTCAGTGCATCATTAATTCCTCATGTTTGGGGGAGAGCCAAGGAACTGTAAAATGGCTTGCATCAAGTTTCTCAAGTAATGTATATGCTTTCAGTTTTACTTCATGTATAGAGCAGAGCTACCTCTGTGGCAGGTTAAAGTTGTATGCTCTTTTAAGGAAATTATTTTGATGAATGAAAAACGGTCAGTTCCCATTTATGGAGAAAAATGAGGCTGCCAATAATTAACAAATAATTTCTCCAGATGAAACATTCTTATGTAATTATCAATTCAAAATCAAACAAACATAAACCAGAAAGTTAGCTGGTTGGAATAAGTACATTTGAATGTATTAACAGATTCCAAAATTTTATGGCTACTTGAAGTTGGAATTTGTTAATATGATTTTAAAATAATTGTTTGGAAATCATTGATTTTTAAGTAATTATCCTGACTGTTTTTTAATTAATAATTTTAAGTGGTGCTAGCAATCCAAGGAAGATTTATGATGTGTGTAGCAGATGGCATCTGTTTGCTTTGTTTGCGTGCAGGGTACCCTGGCTGCATTTCATTAAGGGTGACTGGCTTCTGAGCCAGGAGGAAAGCAGGTTACTTCTCTGATCCTGGCTGGTCAGTGAATCATATGCAGGGAAAAGCAGCTTTTCCCTGCCCTGGGGGCCCCAAGGCACAGGGAGGAGCACTGCAGAGTGCAAGGCAGCACAGGATGAGCGTGTGGGAACTCACCATGCGGTGCCTGGACCTGTGCTCCTCAGAGAGAACAGGGCAAAAAAATCCAGACGAGCAGTTGCAAAGTAGACCTTTGCTGACTTGCCAGACTAAGATAAAGCCCAGCTGCAATAATCTGCCCTAAGTGAGTATGATGGGTAGGGAACAGATATATTTACAAAGCCTTTTATTTCTTTTCTTATTCTGAAGTTTCACTCTTTTAGAAAGTTCCTTCTTGTGGTTTATATTCAAATAAAACCTTGTATGTGCTTTTAAAGGCCTTTGAGAGTGCTCAGTTGAAAACCAGATACCTCTCAAAACCCCATTCAAATTGTGTGCTATCCGATGTGCCTGTCAGAGAACCTGCTCTGTTCACTGCTCAAATAGGAGATGAGATTCTTGGGAGGTTGGGGAGGAAGAAGGACAAAATTTCAGAAAGTGTGTCAGAAATATCTGCTGTATCTACTACTTCAGTAATGTATACTTCTGCTGTCATGTTAAGTCTTTTCCAAACAGTTGTGCTGGAGAAACAGTTTCCAAATAAAGTCAACAGGGAACTACAGACCAACAGCAATTCAGAACCATTTGCCATGGGAGTAAGAAGCTGATATATCACAGAAACCAATTGCTCAAATGCACTGGGACATGTCATTCAGGCTATAGGGGCAGACCTCCCCACTGTATTCTTTCTGATTAACGCAAATTTAGGCAACTGCTCTGTATGCTGATATTCAGAACTGCTGGTTTCCAAACTAACTCTCACACGTGACTGGAAAAAAGTTACTGTACCTTTGGATTTCCTAGCTTGGTCTTGGCTTTATGGTCCAGAGTCTTCATATCACTACTTCTTCGATTTTCTTAAAGATTTATTTCCTCTGTGGAATAAATGAGTCGAATTGAAAAAGTTGTTTCTACAGCAAAACTGAAATCATAATAAAAAAAAAAAAAAAACAAAACCACAACACTAACAAAAAAAAGTGTTTTGTGCATGACTGATATATATCAGTAAGCCTGAAGGATTTCAGGTGCCATTATGCTGCTCCATTATGTAGCTTGGTTGTTAAGTGTGCCTTATTAAAATATTAAGTAAAAAAAAGGTAGGAACATTCCAGCAATGCTTTTAATGAAGGTAAAAGTACAAGAAAGTACAAGAATATTATATGTTATATTAACATTATATTATATGTTATATTAACATATGCTGTTAGGTACTGAAGTTTGACTTGAAAAAAAAAACTCAGGCTAAATCCCCCTTTTGGAAAAAAGCTTCAAGTGGCTCAGAAATATTGGTTCTTTCTTACACAAAAACTTCCTAATCCCTGAAGTGTCTTTCTTGTTCTCATTAATCTATTGCTTAAATAAATACCACAACAGCCTTCCCCTCTAATGAACAATGTTAGCTCTTTGGACTGTAGGAAGCAATTCTGTTGCATCTTGCAGGCTTTTCCCTGTATGGAAAGGTTTGGTGCAGCATCCGAGTTCAAATGTCTTATCACTAAAGCTTGTTATCAGAAAGATATTGACAAAGCTGAAAGATCACAGCAGTGTGACTGATGACAGAGCTAATGGGATTCCTTTTAAAGACAAAGGTTCAAAGAGCCTAAAGACACATTTTGTCCAAGACGTGACAAGCCTTGATAACAATGTACACCCGCCTGAAGAGGGCAAACACAAGAAAGAGAGGAAATTTCATGTTATAGCGACTAGTTAATAGTAATAATGACATGAGATTGAGAAATTATAACTACCACCTGAATTTTAACAGGTACTTTTAGATAATTAGATTTAGCGACACACGGAGTTCCCTCTGAAAGGGAGTGTAGATGGTGCTGTAAGGCTGACATCTGAAATCGGGTGGTGCCACAGGCCAGCAGTTGTAGGAAACCCAACATTATCAAATAAATGAGTTTTAAAAGCCATGGATGTTGTGTATGAGGAGGAAGGGAAATCGAGACACTTAAAAAATTCAGCTGTATGCCTTTGTTCATAAATTCTTTGAGATGTATTTGTGTTTCTGTGCATTTAGTATAGCAGATACGTGGAGTACATTATGTGTTATGCCATTATTATATGGGCTGATGGATGACTGACATTATTCTTTATTAGCAATATAGATGAGGTTGCTAGATAGACTTTATTAATACAAAAACTTTTACAAACCCTCTCTTGGAATGATCACTGTACAAGTTTTATGAATCTGTTTATACTACAAGGTACTAGACTTGTAAACACACATAGCTACAACTAAAAAAAAAATAATATATATATATACTGGTTTCTGACATTTCCCTGTTAGATTTCACAGGTTTGTGTGAAGATATGATTTATTTTTATCTTATTGAATACCACAGATGCAAAGTGTTTGCCCTCACATCTGTTAGGTTCCTCCAGGTTGGTGGTGAAGGTGGGGTTTCCTAGATCTGTTGAACAGCCCTCTCCATGCAGCGTATATGGATTTTACTAGCAGATGTCATACCACAGTGGATTTCTGGATGAAAGTGGCTGACAGCAGGAGTTACAGCAGGCTCTAGCTGGCTATTTAGTGTTAGAGTGTATTACTATTTACTTACCTTCAGTCAAAATCAGACCCTTACATAAGTGAGGTACACAGTCCCAGAAAAGCAGGTGGCTTCTCCGTGCACCAGAGAGTTGTCCCTGGGGAGAGCACAGACAAGGGGAGAGATATTAACGGGCTTAAGGTTTTGCAGTAGTCAGGATTAGGGTACCCACGGACCCGCAGCATTTTATTTCATTCAGAGGTTCAAATGCCTTCTCTATTCTGGTTTAACCAACAGCTACCATTAGTGATGACCAGCTGTGGATTGGGAGGGTTTAGGGCTGTTTGTGGAAGCTTTTCACTGTATTTGATCTTTCACATCAGCAGTGAAGTGTACATCCATGAGATTCAAATGAGAAAATGACAGAGAACAAAATTTCATTTGACTCTCTAATGTTAAAGGTAGCAGTTGAATTTTGCACTTACGTCTTGGATTGTGAGTCATCTGTCTAACAAAGGGATCTTAAACACCACATATTTAAGTGCACTTTCACAGACGAGACACCTTTGCTGAGCAGACTGATTTTCCCTTAGCAAAACTGTGTTCTTGAGTATTTTTTGCAGACATACTGAAGAAGAAAAATCTCTCTCACTATTTTATGTATCTCATGCCAACTGTAACTTACTTGGCAACAGATGTATGAACTTTCTGAGGTAAAAATTTCTCAAAAATGAGTGTAACGTAGCTATTGGTTTCTGTTCAAGCTCTGAAAGCTGAATGTTTCCTGTCAGAAGTGCAGTTTAATAAATTAATCAATTTTCAGAAAAGGTTTTGATTGTAGGGTGAAGTGTTAAACACATACTTTGGTCTGTCAAAGATCAGGTCAAAGATAAGTAATTGCAAAAAGGATAAGCAATATAGAAAACTTCCACAAAACTATGAATAGTGACTTATGTCTTAATATTTTGCTAGTAGATGTATATAGTATTAGATAATCCAGAGATTTGAATAAGGGTATGTGCTTGAGAGCTGTAAGATATCTTGTTTCTGCTGAATCTCAAGTACAATGTTACTACCACTACAGTGTCAGTGTAAGAGCAAAATTAAATCTGAGTGAGTTACTTGACCTTGAGTGTGACAGTATCAGTGGGGAGCTACAGATCCCCTAGGGGTCTTTAAAAAAGGCATACTAAACCATAAATGCAACTTCTTGTCAGTACAGATGTATTTTCAGTGACTGCCAGAATTTTCTTTTGATCGTAGCTTCTTTTTTTTTTTTTTTTTTTTTTTAATCTGCTGTGGTAAAGATGTATAGGAGTGCATTTCAGGCAGCAATAGTCAGAAATAAACTGAGCATGTTCTATAGCAGCTGCTGCTTGCCATGATCATTATATAGTTGATGAACAGCAATCTGCTGCTTCATGAAGCAGCAGTTCACAGCTCTTGGCTCCTCTCCATAGCTCATTGCAAAAGAGCCCGAGTGGAGTATGTGCTGTTGAGGAGGTGTGCTAAATGACATAAAAGCTGAGAGACACCTTGGTGTTGGGTTGTGTTACAGAGAAGTAGGTTTGGTGGAAAAACCACGAGGTTTAAGAAGAAATGAGGAAAGTGGCTGTCAAGCAAGTGAAGAGTAAGGTGTATGGCCATGCAGAGTGCACCTTTCGGTGTTGGGGCATAGTCCATACAGACTCCACACTTCTCATGTTCAGTCTGCTTTTTTTTACCCAGTGTCTGTTTTAAATTTCAGCAGCAAAAAAATGAAGTTAAATAATAATTCTGGCAAGTCAAAATATTTCATAAGTAAACTAAAAATGCTAACTTGTCTCTGATACAGCTGTGCAATTTATTGGGTAGATTGTGTAAAACACAATTGCATAAAACTTAATTTTAAAATAGAAGCAATTGCTTCTATAGATGCAACTCAACAACTAACTTTCCAGTGAAAATATTTAAATTTTAAGCTTTTACAGTAGTACTAACTGAACCAAAGAGGAGAGCAGAGGAGTCAGAAGTTAGTAAAAACTGAAGGATTTCTGGTGTGCTATTACTCACATACAGCATTTTGTTTAATGTTCCAGCTAATACAAGGGTGTGTCAAATCATATGAACAGATAAAAGAAGACTAAGAAGACTCATGATGATTCCTTTGAAACAGTGCAGAAAAATTTTGGTGCCAGTTTAATGATGCCATAACGATGGCATAAGCTTAAATCACTCAGGGAAAATGCAGTATTCGCAAAGGAAAGCACTCAATATTCACAAAAGTAGGTGTACTGTATTATGACTTGGGCTTTTTTTAATGGCAATTTTCCATATAAGGGAACATGTTAGTCAAGATAATACTCAGCTTGCTGTAATATTGTCCCCTCTTACAAATTTACTTTACTTTCTTTTTCTAATTTGTATTATGAGTGCTGCTAGTTGCGGTTTCTAAGTGTGTGGTTTGCTAGATGCACAAAGGCATAACGATGATACTTGGGCTCTCTGATCTGTTTCCTCAGATCAGAGGAAAGCTAATGTGCTGTTTACACCAGATAAAGAATACTCAGAAGTCAGCCATTTATCCAGGTTTTCAGTGCAACTTTATCTAGTATCTCATTGGTAATCTCACATGCTGGATCTGCTAAATTAGTTTGCTTCTTTACAAGCATTGCACAGTAAATCAAACAGATTTTACTCCTCTAATATTTTCATTTAGTCCCTAACCTGTTTGCATTCAATGATGTGATACTTCTATCAGAATATTACAATTTTTTAGATGTTTTCTTTCTGTGGCAGACTTGTGGGATAGTACAGCTGTTGAAACTTTGTGATGTGCTAAATGGTGCATGGCAAGAAATTGGTCTAGTTTGTCATTTCATCTCATTTTGAGAGCTGAAAATGAATTATTTCAGCAATGAGATAGGACAGACTTTGCAGCAGTTTTTATTAACACCCATTCTGGATGTCTGCCTTACTGTTCCATCACATGTGAGTGGTGCATTAATAAGTACTAATGCACAACCTATTGTTTCTTACCAAGATTTCACATTGTTCTTTCCATTGATAAAAATAGAATTTAAGGGTTTCTTCTATGAATAGTTATTGGTGAGGGAAATGTTACATTATTTCCAAGATGTGTAATGATAAAAATGCATTCAAAAGCAAATATTTGGTTGGGTTTTCTTAGGAATTTCCTATCTTAGTCATTACAGATCTAAAGCACTTCAATGGAATTTGAATTATCTTTTTCTTTTCACATAGACAGATTCATACAGCCTTGCACTGAGGCATAGCTAATGTGAATTTGTTTCTGGCACATCAGCTTCTGCTTCGGCTTAGCAGAAATTCCTGCTAGAAGAGTTCTAGATTGCACTTATGAGTGCAGCTATATTAGCATCTCAGTTTGGATAAGGAGTTTGCTTTTGAGTTATATTTTTTCTGGTATCTGACTTGCCAATTTTTGATTTGCATTCTGTGATTGTCTTTCGATCAGATAAACTAGATTTCTTTCAGATGAAAATAAACTGGAAGAGGCACTCCTGGAGCACACCTGATTGTGCTTCAGCAACTAGTGACCATTCAAGTTTTTGGGACTAGGCAAGTGCTAGTCTTACCATGTTCAGCTCTCAGCACTGCTCTGCAAATCTTGTCCCATCGCATTGAATCACTTGCTATTCTTGGCATAGACTGTGCTACTCTGATAAGGCTGAGAGGCGGATCCACCTGTACATTTTTCCTAACAGAACCATTCAAAAAACATAAAAACAGCTTTTAAAGTCTAGGTTAAGATTTTACTTAAACAGAAAAAAAAAAAATATAGCTGAGAATTTATCAAACCCAGAAATTCAGATTTGGGTGAAACAGAATAAATTAAAATCAAAGATTTTAGCAAACAAATCTCTTCCTGCTTGCTGTCTCCTTTCAAGGAAAATCCTTTATTTTTGGCCCAGCAACGTTTAGAAGTGTTCTGGGTTGCCAAAATCCTATGCGGTCTTTTCTGAATCCCTCAAAAAGTCTTTCTTTTCATTGTCTCTGCCTCATGTCTTTGTGTTTGCTTTTCCATTCACCAGTATACATTTGGCCAGTAACTCCTAGGAAGAAGGAATTTTCCTAGGCAAAACATAAAAGTAATTACATGGTCCAATATGTTAGAGCAGCAAAAGAAAAAGATAGTCATTTTTGTCTGTATCTCAGTGAGACAATGCATGTGCAATAAGATGTGGATATACAGATTAGCAGGTTATGCAAACTATCATAGTTGGGGAAAAAAAATATATATATATATATATATTAAATGTATTTAATTTTACACATTTAAAAAAGAAACGTCAGAGGAAAAATATATTTTGTAGCAGCTCTGAAGTGGCCTGGCTTTCAAACTTTTTATTGCTTCTCAATTTACTCCTGGTGAAGGTTGGAGGGGGAGAGAAGAGAAAGGCTCATCTGACCTGGTTCGCAGCCAAGGGCAAAGCATGCACTTCTTCTGGACCACTTGTGTTACGCTGTTTTTCATAATATAAAATGTTGTAATTTGTAAACACCCCAAACACATGCAGTAGTTCAAGAACTACTTTTACATACTGGACTTTGAGCTGACTTAACCAAGTGCTTTAGAAAAGCCTTATGTTGTCACCATCAGATGAGAGCTAATCTACAATAAAAGTTAGGATTTACTAGGGAAACAAAGCATGATGTGCATCAGGTCAGAATCATGTAATCTGAGTGATCCAACCCTCGGACGTCAGTACTCAAAAGATCAATTCCCTTTCACTTTCTCTTCCTTCCGATGTCTGAAAATTAGCTATTGATATTTCATGGCTCTTTGCTATCCTGAAAGATATACAATTTTTGTTTAAGTAAAAATTGGTCCTTTCTGAGTGTGAAATCAATAATAAACTACAGCTAAGCAGTCTTACAACTATTGTTCACTAGTAGTTTCAGAGAAAAACTTAGGTTTTTCTGCTTGTTTTGTCACAAACCCCTGTCATTTTCCCTCTCTCTTGTCCGAAAGTACTCTTAGTCTTTTATATATTTGCTCCTGAAATCTCAGCATTTTTTACAGTAGATGTTCATTTCACTTTCACTATTTCAGTCAGTCTCCCTTCCTACACGTCCAAAATGTTGACATTGTTATCAACTGCATTGCTCTGATCACAGTTCCCTCCTTCCTAAATTATTGAGCAAGTTTTCTTCTTTCACATACACTTCAAGTTTCTCCTTATGCTTTATATATATATATATTCTAAACTGCTCTCTGGCTAATCCTCTCTGCACTGCTCACTTTCCCATGCTCCTCCTTCTCTGCCTAGAGCTGGAAATCTGTTTGTCTCTGTTAACCTTGCTAAGCACATCTGTCCTCCTCTTTGGAAGCACTTTAAATAATCTATGTGTTTGGCAAAGCCTCTAAGTATAGGCACCCCTTGGAGAAGCCATTTACAACGTAAAATGGAGGATTTATTCTGATTCCCTTCAGCACCTGATGACAGAAGCACTTCTGTCATCATCCCTCTATGGTAGGTACCTTCAGGGTAATGGAACTGAAGGAACTGTGTGTGCATGTCTTTGAACTTTTAGTGTCACAGTCTGCCTCAATTTCAACTGATGACTTAGGAAAAAATAAAACAACAAAAAAAAGCTACTTCTACCTAATTGTTAATACTGTTTTTACAACATATGGACCATATTCATATAGGAAACACCATGTAAAGTTCCTAGGTTTGTGCTACAGCTTTGATAGTGTTGTTAATTTTTTTTAATTGCATTTCATTTTAGAATCTAAAATTCATCTGAATGTTTCCTCAGTTGATTTCTTAGTCAACATTAGCACTGAACTATCCTTTGGGCCACTTCCAAATGATTAATAATGTGAATGTCCTAGGCAATGTTGAGCTAGAAATGTAGCACCCTGGATGTCTGTTTGGAACTTCCTCCTGCTGTTACGTTCATCAGCAGCAATGTTTCTCTTTCTAGCTGTCCACAAATATCTGTGCATAAAAATGTTTACTTCTGCAGTGGAATATTTTAGAGAGCTATTTTGAATAACATGGGTTTCTTTTCTCCTGAGACCACCCACTATTGCATGTCCCTGTGAATAAAAATTATAGTTAATCTTGGCATTTAGTGGATAAGACAGAATTTTGATATTTTAGATAAAAAAAAATTACTCCTGTTTGATTTATACATTTAAGTTTGGACCTTCACTTCAACTCCCATAATATGAGGAGCATAGTCTTTAGAGATTTAATATAAGATTTTATCAGCCAACTGATGGAATGGTGTTTTAATGTAGAAATTATATAAAATGTTACTTTGAGTGAGCCTCTGCATTTAGATAACATAATTTCATTTTGATATATCTAGTAAGATGCAATGATATATTCAGGAGGACAGAGTATCTTCTATGTCATTTTTCACTTACATATATGGAGAGCTTTAGTTATGGTGAAGATGTGTTGCTACAAACAAAATAACAGATAATGTTTTCTTGCAACAGTGCAAAACTAAGGCTCCTTGAAGCTCCTCAAAAATACTTGGGCTTTCCTGATAGTAGAAAAAACTAGCCTTAGGGGAGCAAAATATGCTTCTTACATTTGCTAACTGACCTTAAATATTTCTGATACCATTAAGTACAGAAAAACTGTACAGAGGTTGAGATCTCAGTTAAGACTATCTTGCAGCAATCTTTTGTCATTTAAGTATTAGAAGTTTCATTTGCTAACAGCAGTTTTATTGAGAATGACAATCTCACAGGGCAACTTATTTGACATAGGCTTTTTTGTCTACTAGCTACACACGAACCTGATGCAAGAATTCAAATTTCTTTTATTATGGGTTCTTATCTAAGCAGATCCTATAAGTAAGCTGTAATCAAGTTCGCAAACAGAATAATCTACATGTGAGTGTGTGTGCAGAGATGTATAGCAGTTAGCAAGACAATGTATAGATAGATGTTTCTAATTTAAATGGTGCCTTTGAGCAAGTAACATTTCCACTGTTTATCAGATTGAAGGGCCGTCATTTTAATATAGTCTTCTGTATGCTATCACATTCTTTCCAATCCATTTCACAGGGAAATTGTCCATTGTTAGAAAGATATTGTTTGCATGGTTTGGTACATCACTGTCACACTATTAACCTTCAAATATTATGCACACAATTGACATACACTAAAAGAAGCAAATCAAGATGTTTCACTTATTTTTGCTGTCTAGAGGACACACATTAAATAACATGCTCTTAATTTGACTGACAACAGACCCCAAACATGATACTTGTATATTACAGAAATAAACTGTAAGAAGAATTTTGAAGATGTCATTGTTAGAATTGTGTTTGGTTGGGTGTTTTTTTTTTTTTTTTTTTTTCCCCTTTAAGTACTGTAGCAAATGAATGCCTAGACTTGAGCACTGACCTGTATGCCAGTCAGTTTTCCATGAGGAGGAAGAGTATATTCAGATCTGCTGGCTCTAGTACTAATGCACATTGGAGAAGCTCATTGTTTACCTTAATAAACTCTACAGGTTCGGCTTTGTTATTCGCCTCCCATACTCTTATGATCTAAACCGAATATAAATTTAAGCATGAAATGCATATTCAGTCCTGGAAATATATTCAATATATTGAAACTAGTAGCTATAGTTATCAAACTTATCAAACCTTGAAAGTACACGTAGGTACCTTTTGTCTTAAGACAGAAGTCATATGAATCCCAGACTACTGAAAGAATTGAGTCAAATGTTGTTTTGCATGAATTAAGATCTCTGAAGTGGTTTAAGAAGAAATTCTGCATTATTGAAACTAAAACATGCATAAGAACCAAATGCTTTCTTCCTGGGGGTGATTTACAATACTTTAATCTCATCTTGAAGTGAAAGATGACGTTTTCTCTTAGTTTTCCAGTTATTTCATGGGTTACCTATATCTATTAGAGAGATAAATCTGTCACACAGCCTTCATGGTCCCATAGGAGAGTTATTCCTTATTCTCCTGCACTGATATTATGAACATGGTTCTTCTCTTTTAATCTAATTTTCTGTCTTTCCACCCACAATAAAACTACCTTTCTACAAATACCCATCTCCCGTGGACTTCTGCAAGTGTTCTGAAGTCTGCTCTCACAGCATGAAGGATTCTTTTACTTCTCCAAATTTGTGTGTGAAAAACTTCCCTTTCTCTGCCTTTTTCTTATCACCAGTGAACAGTGTCGACTCCCTGCTTTAGCCCAGGCTGTTGTTTTGTGCTGTGTTCCAGTTTGAATATAGCTTAGTGGGCAGAGAAATAGGAGACTGAAAGAAACCCAATCTGAAATGAAGCAGTCTCACCAGGAGCGGGTGCAGAGTGTTTATTCTATCCATTTACCCTCACCCCATAAATCACCTCCTCAAGCCATTCTCAACAGAGCACTTTTTCAAGGACTACCAGACACTAGTATTTATTTTCCAAACGGTCAAAGAAAACTGCTGCTCTTCTTTTCACAAAGCGAGTATAATTTCTAACTGGAAAGTCACATCACATATTAGATAAAGCAGTTTCCTAGGTGACACTAAATACCAGTGTACTGTTTTGCAGGAAAAATACCTCAATATGTTTTGTTTTCATATAAAGTTTCACAGCAAGTCCTAGAACAATTTGTTTCCTTCACAGTGTTTGAAATTTTATGTGCACTGCCAGTCAGTGGGTGGAGGGACAAGAAGGCTGAAAATGTTCTTATATCAAAGCACTTTTAATTATTTTCATTATTTAAATAAAATGTAAGGATATGCTCTAAATTATATTTCTGTGGTGCTAAAGTACCAAACTTGTACCGTAACCTGAGATCACTGCCTCTAAGCTATAGGCACTGGCTTACCCTAATTAGTCCCATTTTTGGTACCTAGTAGAGAAAATGGTTTTGTTTTCTGGATTGATTTTTAAAGATTAGCAGTGAAGAAGGTTTTTCTTTTATTTCGAAAATTTACAACAGCTGTTTGTTAATATTTTGAAATAGGAACAGAGAAAGACATGAAATATTAAAAGTGTGCCAAATCCCATCCTTTCTACAAGCGTGCCTTTGATTTCAGTAGTTCTGTTTAGTCCAGGTTATTTACACTGTTTCAGTGAGAACTAATTTAAACATTCATATTCCTAGATCTCAGTTAAATATTTATCTAAGTTTATAAAGCTGCTTCTGCTGATTAGTGAGCTACCTGTTATGGGAGAACAAAGAACATCAAAAGGCAGCAAATTAAGGTCACAGGTCAGTGTTCAGGCAAAATAGAACTGGGCTACCAAATGATTTCCCATTATTAAGCCAATAAATCAGGCAGATGTTGATAGATGCAAGCACTGGGGCAGTGTGTCAGCCTCATGAAAAAATTGTTTAACAGATTCAGGTGATCAATGCTGTCAGAATCTTGCATGTGAAAAATAAGATGACAAATTAAGCTGTGAGGTTGTGACACCAGAGATTATTATGTGCCACTTCCCCCCCATCCCCCCAGCACTACCACTGCCACCAATGTTTTACATATAGCCTAAAAGCAAAAGCGCAACAGATAAATAAATAAAATTACCTGTCTACCCGTTTGTGTCTCTTGGAAAGCCCACAAGTGAGGTGGAAGGCTAATGGATTTTCAAAGTGAATGCAACCTGCTGCATAAACCCTGATTGAAGAGCTCTGAAGGGGAAGAAAATAGATAAAGGGGTTATTGAATTATTAATGGACTCTATGATAGTGGTCTAATTAGAGCTAAAGAGGTATCACTTTTTACTAATGGTCTGATGAAAACAAAACCCATCAAAAGTCATTGTGAAAAAAAATTGTGTTAAAATTGAATACTATTTCATGGTAAAAAGCACTATACTGTATTTACTTTTCAGGAATTTCTGGGTTTTGCATATTATGAAATATGTAGCAGAAGAATCTGCCATTCATTTTTTCTGAATGACACCAGCAGAGTAATCCAGTAATTGCTGTCAAAGTCTTGGACCTTCGTATTTCCCCAATTTGAAGACACTTAAAACTGATGAAAAAATTAGTCTATATTAAAAAGAACATCTTTTGAGTTAATGTGTCTGCTGTCAGGAACCACTGAAAGCTGAGTGCTGCACATTTTTCACATTTGTTTTTTGTTTGGTTTTTTTTTTCAGTTGGTTGGGTGGGTTTTGTTGTTGTTTTGGGGTTTTTTTTGAGGGTTTTTTTGGTGTGTGTGTGTAAAATTCAAGGTGTTTAATTAGATCTGCTTTTTGTAGACTTGAAACCTAGGGTCTAAGAAACGCTTAATGAGATTTTCCAGCAAATCTCGTTGTTGGGAGGCGGTGCCCTCCACCTGGCCAGCACAAGCTCTGTACTTGCCCTCTCCCTCGCCTCACTGCCTGCCCTCTCCAGTGCCCAGGCATTGCTCAGTATCAGAGGTCAAAACTGTTGGCTGTGTTGGGATAGAAGGGACTTGGCAAAAGTCTATATGGGTGACAGACGTGGTCGTTTTCCTCCTGGACCAAGCACAAGCTCTTACCTGATTTCCCTGATGTGACATGTGGGATAGGCCATTACCTTTACAACAAGTGCCAAAAAATCACATGTACAAAATGAAATACAAATTCTCCAGGATTAAGCTGTTGAATATCATGAGGCTGCAAAAGTGATGGCTTTATGAGGAAAGTTAGCAGAGGAAGACAACTAAAAGCAGTCATGTCTACCTTAGGAGACACCTGAAAACCAGCATGAACTGTCATCAGGTCTTTTAAGATGTTTTTCAATAGTTACTCTGTCAGAGACATCAGATTACTGCTGTTATTTGTCTCATAGATGAACAGGAAAGTGCTGTGCATGTAAGTTTTTTGCCAACAAGCTCATCCAGAGAAGAAGCAATTGTTCTTTAAATGGCATGAATTCTCTGTTTGTTTCCCTCTGATTTTTTTTTTTTTTTTTGTAATGATGTGTCCTATGCCCTGGCCCCAGAACACTCAGGTGGTGTCTGGAGTCTCTCTGTAGAAGCCTGAAGACAACTGTCTTTCTCAAAGTGAAATGAGATTGTTGGATAGAAAATATATATGCCAAAAGATATTTCTTCGTAAATTGTCCCCCAGATCCTTGCTTCAGTTCATGATGACAGGGTCATGGTAAATGATAATTGGTAACCGTTCAAAGGAAGTGAGTAGAAAGTTCCAAGTTTAATTCAGATTTTTTAACAGGAAAAATAAACAAACAAAGTAAACTGATAGGTCTGATGGGGTTTGCTGAATTTGATTTTGCCAGTTTGAGACATGCAATCCAAAACTGTAATTTTGCAAGGCTGATACTGATTTTCAGCATCAGGCCTTAATGCTGCAGGTATTGAGATTCAGGAGGTGTTGCCAACCTGGCAGATAACCTCCCTGATGGGGTGTGATCCACAAGAAGGCTCTCTTCATTGAGAGTGTGTACCGCTTTGGGTGGTACCTGTGACAGCTGCTGAGATGGTGTCTCTCCCCATTACTGAACTCATCCTGCCTTCCTGGCTCAAGTGCTGACTCTTTAGTTTGGTCTATTCAAAGTGAACAGAATTATTTGTATTCAGAAGTTTTAACTATTTATAAGAAGTGATCCAGACTGGTTCACTTTAACTGATCCCGGTTAGGAGGAAACCCCACAAGTTGATGTCCTGGTGCTGTGAAAGGTCACAACCTCTATGGGATGGAGATTTCATTGTGTTCAGTTGTAGTTTGATCTGGAGTGGAAAATTCAGCCCAATTTTGTCAAATATACATGAAACTGTTGAACCTTACTGAAGGGTGCCTTTCTTTCTCTTCTATAGCGTTGGCCAAACCCGCCATGATTTTAAGAGTCTAAGCAATCAAGACTGAATTTGGATAGGCAGTGTATACATTACTGAACAGTGTCAGGGATGAGTAAAAAGATACTACTGACAAACAGAAATGTCTGCCTCTGCTTGTCACCCATGTGCACAATTACACATAACATTTTGCTGTTATTAAACTAGCACTGTCATACGGGAGCATTGGGATGACAGAACTGGCTTGGGGTCAGTATTTCCCACAGCTAATTACAAATGTGCTGTCCCCAACCCCCACCTTTCTATTCCTCGCACAATGGCACAAATGGGAGATCTGCTACCATTATTCACACAAGTATTGTTACGGAGGTGCTGGCACTGTCAACAGCACACTTCTGGACCCATGATGTACAAGCTGCTCCATCACACAGCTGTCATACAGCTGTCTCTTGTATCTCCTGGATGATGCGTTTGGGCTATTTCAGGCAGTTCTATTTCTTCTTATTTTGTACAGAAAAAAAAAAAAAGAGATAGAAAACAACAATTCATTAATATCATACACCCTCATAAAATATTGCTTCCTTTGCGATCCTGCAATAATGTATGAGCCACATAGATCAGTTTGTGAAGTTAATTTCTTTCAAGAAATTCACTATGTTGCAGGAAACTCCATAACAGTGCCATTTGCTACACTGAAGCAATAACCATTTATTTTTGTGAGTTGCAGAGTTATTTTGTGTGTGCCTTTTGTTATTAACCCCAGTGGTCTCTGCATAGGTTGCTTTCATCTTTGTGGACATGTACAAACTTTCTTTTATCAACTTTTAATTTGTATACATTGAGGGAATTGAAATGAGCCTGTTGGTTGGGTACCCTAGGGACCAAGATATCGCACGTGATGTATATTGTCATTTTAATGGTGACATGTTAACAGTTTCTGAATACACTGTGTACTTAGAGTGAGTAGTTAAAAATTGCCTTGAAATTTGGGCTAAAAAAGGAAAACGTAAGTCTTTGGTTTATTACGCGTGTAACAAACTGTCAGAAAACTATACGTAGCTATAAACCCTGTTTCTCAAAAAATAAGCCCTAGCGTGATATTTCAGGATTTTCGAGGATGCTCGAAATATAAGCCCTACTCCAAAAATAAGCCCTAGTTACAATTCATCGAAAAAGTCAATTTAACTAGTATCTGGGCAACTATACATGTAAAAAAGTAATAAGTTTTGGAGCAAAAAAGAATATAAGACCCTGTCTTATTTTAGGGGAAACAGGGTAATTAAAGGTTGCTGTTCCTCACAACAGTGCTGTTAATGACTAGAGTCTATTGAGGGTCTCTTCTCAGATATAACTATATACTATCATTTTAAAATAGCATGACTACAATGGCAGCCTATTAAAATACTGTTAACTCTCTCAATACGACCATGAGGCTAATTAAATATAACAAGTTTTCTTCTGGGATTGTATTCACAGTCTGCAGACTGTTCTTTCTCCAGAGCCTTTGGGGCTTCCCACCTGTGTGGGAGACCACGAGTGGCCCTATGTGACACAGTTTTCTGTACTTGGAGAGATTTGTAATTCCCTGCCAGAGAGGTGAAAATTACTTTTAGGCCTTGATTGCCTCCAAGATTTAGGGGCAAACATTTTTGATCTAAAAGTCTCTCTTAATGCTGTGATAGTTCTGTTCTCTTTATAATGGGGCGATATTTATTCTCAGAAGTTAAACATGGCTGCAAACATGATGGCCCAGTTCCTGAGGCCAGCTGATGAGAAACAGCCCATACTCCTCCCTGGTTTAGTTGTCTTCAGCTTCCGCAATATGCTGTTTGCAGGCAAACTATCTGTTGAGCTCTACCTGTCCCCTGTTAACTCCTGACTTGTATGCAGAAACAGTTGAAAGACTCCTAGCTGGTCTGGGCCAAAATCACACCAGCAATGCTCTGATAATGGAGGGCTATAAACAGTCATGTCCCAGATTTTAAGTTTCCCAAGGTACTGTTCAATTTCCTGGTAACCCATGAATGCTGTCACTGGGAAGAAAATGCTCAGTTAAAGTATTAATCCTTTTAATCAGATCATTACCAGAGCAGTTTATTGACTTATTAATGACACATAATTAACTGGCAATCAGGAAACTATAAATATCAATATCAGCAGTGCAATCAATGAAGCACAATATTAGACATTTACACAACGTTAATTAACACCTACAAATTTCTAGGTGCCCCTTCTATATCTAATTCCCAGCAGCTCTCATCGCACGCACGCCAAGTTAGGGGCTCCCCTCTCTGCACACGCTTGTAGGAGCTGTGGGTGCTTCAGCTTGGTGCACACTCATGCTGCTTCCTGCAACCCAATGATGCACAGGACAGAGAATGAACCCCCAGGGTTTGCACATGTACACCTGAGATTTGGGTCCTGCCTGTGTCCCCTGGATGGTCAGTCCTTGCAGAGGCTGCTTGTTGCATTCAGATCCTGATGGGAAACCTGTGTAGTCTGGCCAAGATAGAGGTCTCCAAGGTCGTGGAAGAAGTCAGGGAGTGAATTCTGGCAGTATCAAACACAGGCTTAATTCTGCTGTTTCCACTCCCAAGTCTCTCCACAACATTTTTTTATGCTTCTGTTGTACTTGTTTGCAAGCCATCTTTTCTGTTTCTAGAGTCTTTTTTGGAATTCCTCTGTTTCTGCTTATTACAGCTGATTGTTGGCTTTCTCTTTAGAATCATCTGCAGGTGCCATCTTAAGAGTTTCTGGGTATTCAGTTCACTTATGCTTCCTACATTCTCATGTCTTTCTTGCCAGCTGTTGTCCAAGCCATTTTGCCAAGGTTGAGTGGTGGGAGCCAGCAGTACAGAGTAACTTGCATCCTCTGTAGATGGACAAAAGTGTGTTCAACACACAGCATGAAATGTGCACAGATTTAACCTTTCTTAAAAAAAAAAAAAAAAAATAGTAGCAATAACCCAAATATGATGGTCTTGCATTTTAAGTGTTTTTATTGTTAGGTAACAATAAACCCCCTCACTTTAAAAGGCTCTGGAATGAACACCTCTTTCACAAGAAGCTTGATAGTCTTTCCTTCAACTTGGTTGTATAAGAATTGAAGTACACCATCAAATGGAGGGAACACAGACACAGATCATTATGATAGGATTTGATTTGCACAAATGAGAATGTGGTCAGATAAAACCATATTATTTTTATTTGCATATGTATTTTCTGTATACTCCACAGACAGCTTAGAATTAGTACATTGTTTCTGGCAAAGCCATTGGAGTTTCTGCTTTTTTTTTTTTTTCTTTAGCTCCTTATCTCATATTTTCAAAGGCTGGAAATAATATTTTTTTTCCTACAATCTCTTTTGTTAACCTAAGAGACATTTCTGGATAATGTAGGCTCAGCCTTCCAGATGGGCTTGACTGGTGCTCCTTTCTTTATGACTCATATTCGAGTGTCTATGTAGATATATTTCTGTAGGCTAAATCTGTGTACAGGTTTCTGGTGATTCTTCTTCTCTTTCTGCTCTGACCTGAAATGTCTGTCTGTCTATCTGTAATGCAACTCTGGAAGTAAAATGGTGAACCTTCCAGGTACACATCAATTATCAACCTGCAGCTTGATTTCTGCAATACATTCTGCCTTGTTTTCTTGTGAGTCAAGATGGTGAACCATATTACAAAGCAGATGTATTCACACTCTAGAGATAGTGGTAGGGTGTGCTTCCTGAACTTGAAGGTTTTAGAAGGTCATATGTTTTACAATAGAGGTGGTGTATCTAATCTAACTTTATTAGAGATAAAAGAAAAAGATTAGGATCTGAGAATTCTGGAAGAACTATTATCTCTTGGTCTATTTTTCTCTATCTCTGTTTCTAAATAGTAAAAAATGTATGCCACACTTTTGTGAATACTTAAACTTTGATCAAGGAATATGTATAACAAATTGCCGCTAAGTACAGTGCACTAGAATAAATTCAGATTATGCCATAATCTCCAGGCAGTGTTTCTTACTTTGGGTACTAATTATTCTGCAACGTAAATGAGCCATGAATTACCCACAATTATTTATTTTCCATGGTAAAACAAAACCATGTAATTATGCTCTCTTCAATGCCTTGAATTTATACATGGTATGAAGAGAATTTAGGCCAATATGTACGGGACTAACAGTGAGAGTGGCCTTATTCTTTTAGCCCTGAACTTCTTCATAGCAATATAATTGGATTTCAAGAGTCAGAGATGTTCCTCAGAGAACTGATAATCTACTTTGGAAGAATGGTGAATGGTGAAGATGTAGTCTAAAGTGTGTCTTTAATTGTCCTTATCACTGCTGCCTAAGCTAGGATTGGGTTAAGGCATGTGAAGATGTATGGTCATAGTGCAGTACAGTACTGGTATTCCCCACATACTGTGGCTCTTTGAGATGTGAAATGCTTTTGCACTGCATTTGTTTACAGCAAGCAGACAGGGCCTTGAACAGCTCCAAGATCAAGTGACCTTCAAAGGCGCTTAAAATTATCCATCTCTGTCTGAAGCATAGTAATTGAGACTCAAGCCCAGCTTTGCCTGAATTAAATCATTGGTTAACTAAAAAGAACCCTAAAAGATTATTCCCTGGAGTGGAATAGACACAAATCATTAGGATAATGCAATCCTAAAACTTATATCCTGAGATGTGGTATCTCATTTCACAAAGGAGGGTAGATGACATGCTCTAAAACAAATACAATGCAGGAAAGTCAAAAACCAGATAAAAGGTTTTGAATCATGTCATTCTGTGGTGAGTATCTCTGTTATGTGTCCCATGATGGAGCACCTGCACCAAGGCTTTCTAGAAATGACATATCGCAAAAAGGTCAGATATCATGCAATTCCTCTGCTGAGACATCTGTCAAGTCATGTTTGCTGTCAAAACAAGGTAATATCCTGAAAGAAAGCAGTATGTTTTGCAACAGGCTGTAGCATATGGCACTGGAAATGCATGTCAGTAAAGTAAAAGTCATGCCACATACCTGCTTTTCAACTGTAACATGTTATTTGTCATAAAAAGCTGCAACTGTTTAATTTTTCATAAACAATTTCCATGTTTTCATATATTGCTTCACATACCAGATTAAAAGCAAAGGGCAGGAAGCCTCTTTGTTCAGGATAGAAATCCAAAATGTCAGAATATAATGTGCAATAAATACATCATTAGAGAAAATGTGAGGCTGATTCTCATTTACACAAAGACTCGCTTTACACTGCTTCAGCAGTGCAAAGAGATGTTAGTTTAAATAATCCACTTGAAATGAAATTAAGAATCAGGCCCAAATACTTGAGTTTAATTAACTGGGGGTCTTATTTTGAAAATCCTTTGTAAAAATCTGAAATACGTGGTTACAGATTCTACAGAAGAAAGTATTGAGAGGAAGGTTACATCTAGAACTAAATCGTTCAGGCATGGTTTCAAAGCCATGTTATGTTCTTGAATGCTAATATTTGCAGTGAGGAATGTACATGATGAAATTAGTTTTATAATGTGCACAGATACCATGGTGATAGTAGCACTAGAAATACATATATTGGATAAAAGATGAAAGGCTCAACTTCCTCCTTAGTGGCTCTGCACAAAAGAAATTGCTGCATTCCAGTTAATTAAAGGCTGAAGCACCTTCTTCCTTTACCAATTTTAAATAGTTGCCAGCCAGAAGGAATGTAGCTTAATTTCTTATTTTGTGTCCCTGAAGCAGAGATGTTATGTGGATTATTTTATAAGTACACCCAAAACTTGGCTTTAGGTATGACTGTTCACAGAGGGCACCTCTCGTATGCCCCCCAGCCTAGCTCCTGAGAGCCAGAGAGAAATAGGCTTGAGTCAAGGTCACACCTTATGTATGAGAAAGGTAAAAACCTAGGTACTCCTCACTGGGCTAAAAAACCCCACACTTGCAATAGGCCTTGATGTGGTAATAGGTAGGTGAAATTTCTAGTGAGCATGTCCTTTAAATGCTAACCACCTTGATTTGGGAAGATATCAACTTGTAATTGCCCCATATCATGTACTCTTTAATGCCTTGAGTGGCTTCTGCTTTAGAAAAGAACTTTCAGTAGATGGACCATTAGTTTGTGTAATTTCATGCCTTTTTTTCCTGTTTGGGAAATGAATAATTTGAAATAAAGCCCTGGTGTCTGTAAACTTCCCCCCTCCCTCCTCCACCCTCCCGCAGTTCATTGCTATTCAGGATTATATGCTTATTACTGCAGTGTATTATAACCCATAAAGGAAGAAATCAGAATAGCCTGGTTTATTTTGTTACAAATGTTTTTAATCAAAGTTAATTTACATGCATTATTGTGAATATGTACATCAGAAAATACACAGTGAAATACAGATTACTCAGCACTTTAGGACAGCAGAAACTGGAGGTACTGTGTCACCATCTAGGGCCAGTATGACCCCTGGAAATATTTAGGGCTACATGTTGAACCTACAAAGTTTATGAAATGTGCAGCCTTTTTATGCATATGTGTCAGAAATATAGAGGGAGTTTTTTCTTTTTTTTTTTTCTTGCAAAGCACAGCAGTATGTCAAATCCGTAAACTTGAAAAATCTTTCCTGTTCTTCAGATCTGCTTAAAAAATTAGCAAACTTTCCAACCCCAAATCCCTAGGAGTAAATTGAAGAAAGTTGTTATAAGATGTTATAGCTAATACAGGGAAAAAAAGATAGTTTCGCTTAGCAATTTTAGAAGCCATATTAAACAGCAGCTGTCTTCTTATTTAAGAGGATTTTGTTTGGCTGGTCCTTCAAAGATGGCAAGAGCATTTAAAATGAACTGCTGAAAATGTTAAAATCCCAATGAATTATGAATGTAGTGAGAAATCCATAAAGCTATTTACTTAGATAAATCTAGACAGAACATTTATTTTCAAGTCCTTACTTCTTGAGTATTTATGCTGAAAACTGACACACTCAAAACTTTACTTTAGGCCAGGTTTCCTTTGGAGCCCAGAAACAGGCTTGCAGTTCACATAGTTCCTGGCCTTCTGCCTTCAACATATAAGCAGAACTTTTAAGCTTATTTCTTTAAAGTTTACATTCTCAAGCCATGGATTCTCTGTCATTTGGATTGATTCTTCTGTCATTTACCAGGCTTTATAGTCTTTTAAGCCCTCTAGAGTTTTCTATCTGTGAATTGCTTGATTTTGAAATATTTTAAACCTACCTAATCATAGGAAATGCAAGACAATGGTAAATCAGCTACACTTTTCAAAAGATAAGATGTATACATTGAGATAAATATTTCCAAAACTCTCCATACAGCAGTGTGAAAAAAAAAAATGAATCAATACACAGAATGAGCATGTCTGATAGATTTCATTCATATATGCTACCTCTTCAGATCTAGCGTAGCAAAGCTTTGGCAGCAGGGAGAAGTCTGTCTTTGAAGAACTTGGCCCAGGATTCGTTAAGGATTTGAACAGTTTTTGCCCAAACTGATACCTGTGTGAGACACCCTGGCCTGACCCTGCTTCGCCTTCCCCCCATTTGCCTCAGTGCGATCAATTCCTCAGTGGCAGATGCCAGTGCTGCCTGATGTGGATCCACCATCAGTCAGTGTTCGGCGTGAAAACCAATAGATTGAGGAACCTTCAGGCTACACCATGCTTCAGCTAGGGTGTGTTTTCTCCAGGGTTTCTTGTTCAGGGAAATACTGTTGGAAAAGGCAACTCTAGCTGAAGAAACATGACCATCCTTTGTATGTGCAGGGTACCACGACCCACTGTGGCAGAGACCTGCTTCCACCAGATGACCTGATGCCTGAAGTCTTGCATATGGGGCACCAGGCGGTTAAGAGGCTTGTATGAAAATTTGGTGTTAGCCATTAGCATAACCACATCACAGAAAACAAGACTAGGTTGCACATTTTGTATCAGTGTTATCAGTGGAATTAGTGAAAGGCTTATAGGCTTACTCCTTATTCATCAATCTTTAAAAGCATTAATCATGCAGAAATGCTATTTCTCCTAAGAGTTTCTGCACTTTGAAGGAAATGGAAGGAATTAGTCCTCCTCTGACCTTGGTGCTCCTTGTGTTGTTCTTCTCTTTGTCCAGCATTTTGCCCTTCCTTACACAGACTTTCCCCAAGGCAACACCATGGTGGCTGCGGGGCTCAGCCGTGCCCTGCGGTGGGTGGGTTGGAGCTTCTGGAATCAGCTGTGTCCAGCATGGGGCAGCCCCAACCACTCCTTACAGAGGTGCATGCAGTCCCTGACAGCCCCTGGGCACCTGAACATGGCACAGCTACGTAATGATATGGATAGAAAAAGGAGTTATCTCCCAGCCCAATTTTCTATCAGGTAAGCTGTAGCCATCTGCCCCACTAAAATCCATTGGTTCTTCTACTAATGGAAATGCAACCACTTTTATCAAAGTCTCCTTATGTTGCTTTTCCATCAGTATTGACTTTAAGTCGTTTGGTTTTTTCTTTTTATAATTTCCCGATGATGGGGAGAGAGTACATATCTTCTCATAATTATAGAGAAATGCAGTGATACAAAATAAACTTGCCTTGTCTTTCACTGATAACTCACATTTTGAAATACTTAATGTGAGACAGAAGATACATCTATTACATTCACAATTTTTTTTTTCTCTTTGACATTGCATCAGAAGTCTAAGAGGACAAAAACTGTATTTCCTCATCAGCAAAGAATTATTAATGGGATTTTAGAGCTCCTGGATTTATTTATAAATCCTTTCATAATTTAATACTCAAAACCTTGAGAATTACCTGGCCCACTGGAATATTAAAAAAAAATAAAAAATGAACAGCTGTTTTTCTTCAGTTTGTGATCTTGAGACTGCTTGCAGGTGCCATAAATAGTTGTGTTACATGGTCTAACATTTAGAAAATCTAATCTACATAGGAACAGATGCAACACAAGTGTGTTTTTCTATTGCATTCTTTTTCTATGGATATTAACCTCATCTAAATGGCCAGCCACCTGAAGCCACTAGGTACATGCCAAAATCTTCGTTTGACTGTGAGCTCCCAGAGAGAGCAAGGATGTTCTGGGCAGCCCAAGAGGAACAGACTTGACTTTGGCTCCCAGTACACCCTGCCCTGCCCAAACCAGCAATAGCCATCCGGCTGGCTTTTTCAGCAGCTGGATTTTCTCACTTCTCCAGAATTACATAGCCTCACTGCCAGTCTTCTAATATCACTGTACCTTGGGAACAGTGTTGCAGCAGGTCATCAACACCAGACTGTTATAGGGCCAAAGATCTGACCTGGAAAGAGTAGATATATGTCAAAGAAAGCATTTGCTTTCTTTCCATTTCTATGTTGTTCCTCCCAAAAATGTTCTGTTTCGTACTTAGAAAATAAAATTATTTTAGAAGTTAAAAGGCAACATCTTTCTTTCTGTTCTAAATTTCTGACCAAAAATAAACATGGTCTGCTGAAGAACCTCCATGGGAGTATTTGCACCCTCATACTCATCAAAGCATTCTGTTTTTATGAGAAGCAAGCCAACCTACAGGGGTATGCTCTTCTTATTTCCTTCAGTTTTTCATTATGGGTGAGATAATCTTACCCCCCACACACTTGTTTGTTTGTTTTTTCTGAGCTATCTGTTTGTGGCACACTGGTTCTGGTTCTTTCACCTTTTCAAGAGAGCTCTGCATGTGACTACATACACAGAACCGTATGACACCAGAGGAAGTGGATTTTGCCAGGCAGAAAGTAGTCTTGGCAAATAGGGTGTATTGATTTTACCACCAAGAACACTTGGAACCGATTAACACTGAAGAGTTGATCACATTGTCAAGGAATATAGGATAATCCTGGAAATGGAAGGAGTGGATATGGTGTCTGTTCATGGGGAATCAGGAAAATACTTCCTGAAGCTAAATATGTCAAGATACATCCCAGCTGGAACTCCAGCTTTGCTACTGAGTGAGCCAAATATTAAGGCCTTTGCTCAGTGAAATGCAAATTTAATGGAAGCTGTAGGGACCTGGAATCCTTCTGAAATATGCACAGAATGATGAATTTAAGTATATACATTTTCAAAACACAAGTTTTGAAATTAGTGTACTTTTACACCGCATCTTTTAATGTCAATATGTTTTTTTTAGTTTTATTCCATGTAGCCATTTGACTTCAGGATCCATTTTAATACCTTTTAGTTTTGAAAAAACAACATCTGAATCAAGTCATCCAGTGAAAGCAGGGTCTGGCCTTATGGGGGAAACCATCGTTAGGTGGGTAATATTTTGTTAACTTCTATTATGTTACCTTCTGTTATTTCTTTTTGGTGTGATTACAGTAAGTTATAAGTTAAAACATTCCGCTTAGCATGTTTTAGAGTGATCAGTGATTCTTTCCTAAGCATTTCTCTAGAACTTCTCGATTTCTCACGTGGAACATAAGTGTCTCTGATATTTGGTGAAGATGTGTAACCTTAACTATAACCTCCTTGGGGCATGGTCCTTGACCTATGTTAACCCATAAAGTTTACTGATTATAACAAATTCAATAATGTTAACAATTATCTTTCAAAATTAAAAAAATCTCACAAAATGTTTTAAAATGAATGAGTAGGATTTTTAAACAGAAAGAGTAAGTTAAAAAGTTGTCTTAAATGTGTACAGACATACCACTATATGGCATTTTATTCATTGAAGGAGAAGTTGAAGATAGGATGTAAGTAAGTTCAATGTGCAGGCAGCAACAATCTTCTGTAGCCAACCTAAATGTGATTAAACAGTTTTATATTTCAGTACATATGAAAATATTGAAAAGTAAATGCTTTCCCAGTAAATAATACCTGTCGTATTATTAACTTGCTGAACCTGTACTGGGCAGATATTATTTCCTACTGTTCTACCTAGTGTTTCACAGATTTTTCATTGTTCTGCAGTGCACATGGTAGGCTAAATTTAACCTTTAAATCTTTCCAGTGGCCACTAAACTCTAGTCTTTCTTGCTTTTAGCCAGGACACAGGTGATCTGTGTGATCTCTGGAGACTTCTCTGGTGGTCTGTGAATCTGCCTGGTGGTATAATTCTGAGTCCTTAATTCCCAGCTTTAAATTTTATTAGAAAGAAGCTCGGAGTAGTTTAAATACCTTCCATTATCTGTTTTCTAGGTAATGAATTGCTGTGGTTGGTCATGTAATCAGTCACTAACGAGAAGAGAGATGACCTATGTGAAAAAGTACTTTGCTTCACACAGCAGTGTCTGAAAATGGTGGTTCACACTCTCAAGAGTCTAATTGTTTTGGCTGGGCTGGGCAGTTTCTTTTCAGAGACCTGGGATAATAATCTTATTCTTCATTTTGCATTATTGTCTCTCACTGTAGGGTGACTAAAGTGTGAACCTAGATCTGTTGGGGATTGTCTTCACAGAATATCCTGGTGCAAAGTGAAAAAGTCCTGGAAAGGTGTGTTGGTAATAAAACAATCTCCTGGGCAGCATCGAGTGGGCAAGTTGCTCTTGGTGTAGCTGTTCAGTGTTGTTTTGCATTTGTGAGTTGTTCAGGAACCGGCAAAACATTAGAATTGGTGACAAAACATACTTCAATTGATGTGCTTTGTAAATGTTTTCATTTGTTTGTGTAGGTCATGGCATTTTCTTATGTTAAAATAGGAACCAATATTGTACAGTACCACTGCAGCTATTAAGTGCCTAGGCTTCATGCTCTGGATATAAATGCAGGCTTTCATCTCTAAAATGCCCACTTCACTTGTTAATGCATTTAGAAGATTTGGGTAAGAATTTTGCCATTATCTCTTTTTTTACCTATAACTCCTCATTTGCTTTTGCAATCCAACCCATTCTGTAGGAATGATCTTTGATGAATTTCTGTCTTATTTTGTTTGTTATAGTCAAGAACAATCAGTCTGAGAGGTATGGAAACACCTTTCTAAGGGAGATCAAAGAACTATGCAAAATATGTTGAGTGTGTATTCCATACAAATGCATGGTAGGGCATTGCACGTTATACATTCTAATCCTAAGGGGATAAGGAAATCATCATGCAGGTTTTTGATAGTTTAGTCAATGGAAGAAAAATATCTGTAAACATGCTATCAAATTTACAGTTCATTGAAAGTGACAGAGAGATAAAAGAGCGGCTAAAATGATAGAATATGGAACATGCAAGAATGTATAACATTTAATCTTGTATACACAAATGCATGTAACATTTCTGCACAGTTAATGATCCAGTGCTTAAGCCTGAGTGATAATGTGTCATTGCTAGGCATGTCTATGAGTGTAGAAAACAGCATTATCTGATTAGTTTTGCAGTGGCTTAGTTTTTTGGTTTTTTTTTTGTATTATTATGATATTGATGATGAAAATCTTTTCTACTTCTTACTCTTTTTTAAAAGTATGGTTTTATGAAATTATATGCATCTAAATTTTTATTGCTGTTACATAAAACATTCTGCTTATTGCTCCCTTTTCATAAATATAGTGGGTATTTCTCTTCCCTTATTCCTTTCATCCCTCTTCCCACCAAAATAAATGAAGATAAGAGTTGAAAGTATTGTGAAATTGACTTGAAAGTTAAAATCTTTCAAATAACTGGTCCTGTCATTGACAAATCTTTTTCTTCCACTCTGATGCATTTCATGGTAATAAGTTTCAGAAATTTTACAATAATAAATACTCTTCTGCTAAAAGCATACATTATACAAGCAATAATTTAAAACTGTTCATGACATCAATTATATTTTGTCACGGTGAAATATATAACACATTAGATTTTATCAGCACAATGAAGAGGTACATTCCAGAATCATAAAGGTGGAAATCAAAATGGTTTTTCCTTTGCTTAATGGCTTTAATTGCAGGATACAATAGAACAAGGTTGCTCCTTTATTTAAAATTTAATTCTATCAGCTGTCTATAACCTGTCACAGTATGCCCAGTGCACGACAGCTATACCATTCCATTCAGTTCCACCTCAACAGACTTGTGACAATGTGCCAGCTGATTGTTTTCTTCTCTTTCTTCAGAAATGTGCAGATTCTGCGTACTACAGATTTATTAAAATGCTGTCTAAGCTCCATTATGGATGAGTATTATCCATTATCCACTAGCTGTCCATCTATAGACTCATCATCCATCTATTCATTCATCCATCCATTCATCCACTCATCCGTCCATCCATCCTCCACCATAACCATTTTTAATTATTTAGAAGAGTTTATAGAGTAAACAAAACTGTTGAAATTATGAATAGAACTATGAAAGTGCTTTTTTGCAGCATCTGGCAGATATAGCGTGTGTTTCTGTCTTGGGTCTGTGCCCATATAGATAAACTTTGTAATGGCTATTTTGAAAAAAAAAAAAAAAAGTATTTGGAAAAACTTCATTCCCTGCATAGGCTAAAGATATTTTCACTACATGAATACATGTAATTACTTTTATAGTTGTGTCTGATGTATATAAATAAAGTATATATTAAAATCTAACGTAATTCAATAGTGGTCCACATTATCTGATAGCCATACAGTCCAAAGGTGACCTGGAGTAGGACACAAAAAATGATGTTTTCCTTCCAGCACATGCATGCAATTAATAATAAAGTGAAGACTGCATCCACTGTATGAAATGCAAGGTACCAGTATACAAATTATAAAAAAGCTACAGGGTTTATGTTCCCTTTCCAAAAGTTTCTTAATCCATTAGGGGTAAAAATCCCATTAAATTTTTCAAGTAAGACCACTCAGGACCTTAAATATGTCAGTAATGCTTCGGACGATGTGGCCTGCCTTTGGAGGTTTGAAAGGGATCTCCCACAGCAACATGGTGGCAATACAGCGTCCTCATTTTAACTCGCTCTGCTTTGATGAGCAGCAGTCTGTTAAAGCTATAAAATGAGCAAAAGCTTTACCATGTTAAATACCCTTCCTAACTCAGAAATGCCTTGAATCTACTTAATTTACCAATGTGGCTTCTTCAATGTAGCCTTAGAAAAAAACACTTGAAAGCAGTGATTTTCATGACAATATATATTCAGACATGTTTGAACAATGCTACAAGTGGGATTTGTAGGAAAAATAGAAGGGAGGAAATATGAAATATGAAAAAATAAAAGATACAGACAGAATTCGATAAAGAAGCAGACATGAAAGCCCTATGCTTATTTTAGCTTTCTTGAAAAGGCTATCTGTATTTAATGATATTTGTGAGCATTTAATTAGGACCATCTCTCTCAAGTGCTCCCTATAACCAAGGTTCAGATTAGCCTGGTCTTGTGGTATATTCATTTATCAGCTTTAGCCTTGAGGCTCTCAATGGCTCCATCACTTTCAGCACAGGGTATCATCAAGATTTTTTCCCAAAATGAACCAGGTGTTATCCAAGATGAGAGCACTGTATGCATAACGGTTGTACTGCAGCTAGAATAGAGCAATCAAACCAGACACAAAAATGCAACAAAAACAACACCAATCAAAACAAAACAAAAACAAACACACAAAACCACCAAAAAAAGAAGCATGAACAAACAAACAAAAACCCAAAACAAAAACATAAAAGATGTACAAAGCAGTAAGAAGTTTCTTCTACAGAAGAAACAGTCAGTTTTCTTGTGGGACATATGATGGGACTAGATGAAGAAATTCATTGGCTATGTAACTGTGAATGAGTAAACAAGATAACAGTACAAGTTTATCCTCTGTGATCTTTGTTATAAGATGCAGGTATCAGACATTTAAGAGAGTTGAAAGGGTAACCGAACCAATCTTTGAAAGCTGGTGTTGCTCTTTGGACACAGTGGTATATCCTGACATGATGTGGAAAACGAAATGTAACTAATGCCAACGGAGAAAAATGCAATCCACTTAGCTGGAACACTGTTATACATTAAACAAGATGAGAGCTCTGGTAAGCATATGCCTCGGATGTCTCTTAGACAAAGTTGTCTGCATTCCACTTGTAAAACTGTAAAAAAAGAAAAAAAAAATCAGCTGGTAATTCCCATTAGTATGAATAGAAATAACAATTAATTACCAGGCTTTGTAATTACTTTTTTGAGTGAGAAGGAGCAGGTTCAACTAGTTTGTAAAGAATGACTTCATTATAGCTTCACCCTACCAAACAAATTCAGTCAACTGGACAATTCCATGTAGCCCAGACCGAAATTTCAGTAGGCCAGAATGTGTGTTCCTGAGCATCTGGGCAGGGAATAGTCTATGATCAACTTCACGTTTGCTAGCAGAAATATATCGATTGAGCAGTGGCTATTGTCTCTCTGGACTTCAGGAAGGCTGGACAAAGGCTGACATAAAACTGGGAGGAGTGGCTGACATGCCAGAAGGCTGTGCTGCCATCCAGAGAGACCTGGACAGGCTGGAGAGTTGGGCAGGGAAAAATGTAATGAAATATAAGAAAGGCAAGTATAGAGTCTTGCATCTGGGTAGGAACAACCCCAGGTTCCAATATAAGTTGGGGAATGATCTATTAGAGAGCAGTGTAGGGGAAAGGGACCTGGGAGTCCTGGTAGACAGCAGGATGACCATGAGCCAGCACTGTACTCTTGTGGCCAAGAAGGCCAATGGCATCCTGGGGTGTATTAGAAGCAGGGTGGTTAGTAGGTCAAGAGAGGTTCTTCTCCCCCACTACTCTGCCCTGGTGAGGTCTGCCCTGGAATATTGTGTCCAGTTCTGGGCCCCTCAGTTGAAGAAGGACAGGGAACTGCGGGAGAGAGTTTAGCACAGAACCACGAAGATGATTAAGGGAGTGGAGCATCCCTCTTATGAGGAAAGGCTGAGGGAGCTGGGTCTCTTTAGTTTGGAGAAGAGGAGACTGAGGGTTGACCTCATTCACGTTTATGAATATGTAAAGGGTGAGTGTCACGAGGATGGAACCAGACTCTTCTTGGTGACAACCAATGGTAGGACAAGGGGTAATGGGTTCAAACTGAAACACAGGAGGTTCCATTTAAATATGAGAAGAAACCTCTTCACAGTGAGGGTGACAGAGCACTGGAACAGGCTGCCCAAGGAGCTTGTGGAGTCTCCTTCTCTGGAGATATTCAAAATCCACCTGGACACCTTCCTCTGTAACCTTATCTAAGTGTTCCTCCTCCATTGGGAGGATTGGACTAGATGATCTTTCGAAGTCCCTTCCAATCCCTAACATTCTGTGATTCTGTGGATGAGCAGACAGTGAAGTGGATTGAAAACTGGCTGAATGGCCAAGCCCAGAGGATGGTGGTCAGAAGCACAGACTACTTGGAGGCTAGTAACTAGTGGTGTACCCCAGGAGTCAATACTGGGTCCAGTGCTCTTTAACAACTTCATGAATGACCTGGATGAAGGGACAGTGTACCCTCAGCAAGTTTCCTGATGGCATGGAAGTGGGTGGAGTGGCTGATATGACAGAGGGTGGTGATGCCATCCAGAGGGACCTTGACAGACTGGAGAAATGGGCTGGCAGGAATCGCGTGAAGTTAAGCAAAGGGAAGTGCCAAGTCCTGCACCTGCGAAAGAATAACCCCATGTATCAATATGTGCTGGGGTCCAACCATCTGGAAAGCAGCTTTTCAGAAAAGGCCTTGGGGTTCCTGGTGGACACCAAGTTGAATGTGAGCCAGCAATATGCCCTTGCTACAAAGATAGCTAATGGTATGATGGGCTGAGTTAGGAAAAGTATTGCCAGCAAGTCAAGGGCGGTAACCCTTCCTCTCTCTTCAACACTAGTGAGGCCGCATCTGGAGTGCCAGACGCAGCACTGGGTTCCCCAGTACGAGAGAGACACGAACACACCGGAGAGAACCCATTGAAAGGCAGCTAAGGTGATTTAGGGACTGGAGTGTCTCTTCTATGAGGAACGACTGAGAGAGCTGGGATTGTTCCACTTAGAGAAGGCTCAGGGGGGATCTTATTAATGTATATAAATATGTGAAGGGAGGGTGCAAAGAGGACAGAGCCAGGCTCTTTTCAGTGGTGCCCAGTGGCAGAACTAGGGACAACGGGCACAAACTGAAACACAGGAAATTTCCTCTGAACATCAGGGAAGCTTTTTCTCTGTGAGCTTGACAGAGCACTAGCACAGGTTGCCCAGAGAGGTTGTGGAGTCTCCATCCTTGGAGACAAACTCAAAAGCCTCCTGGGCATGGTCCCAGGCAACTGGCTACAGGTTGCTCTGCTTGAACAGGGTAGGTTGGATGAAATTATATCCAGAGGCCCCTTCCAACATCAGCTATTCTGCGATATTGATCTACAGTTAGAAAAGTTGCAGTGATAAAGCATAAATCAATCCTTCTTTTTTTTTTTTTTTTTTTTCCCCCCTTATAACTTTGAAAATGTGGACATTTTGATTGATTTCAGATCCATGAGTTGGGGAAAAATCTCATTGATTTTTTTTTGTTTTGGTGAATTTAGTTTGTGGTCCCAGTTTTACACTTAACAGTTTTGAAATTTTAAACAAAGGTATATTAATAAATCTTTCTAAATGTTTAGTAAAAATTTCAATGTATGATTTAATAAAATATTGCTCAGATATTCATTTTACAAAGAGTTCTAGCTAATAATACATTAGCAATAATATATCGTACTAATCTGTAACATATGCTACTCATGGCTGTAACATACTTGTTACATGTATGAGTGTTCTTTTTATGCTTTATAAGTAATTCTAAAACGTGGACATTAAGTGTTATCAAATTTTGTGTCTCACATTCAAAATAAAAAAAAAAAAACGTCTTTATCTGGTATACTTAAGGAGCCAAAGTTGGTGTTGACAAAGCAATGTCCCGATATATAGTACCTCAAAGGTGTTCAAGGTTAGCCCACAAAAGTAAGTAAATAGTGCCATTAATACTCAGAAATGCCAAAACTGTTGCACCAAGTACTTGCAAACACAAAAAGACCTGTCTTGTATGGAATCTTGTTGACTGGAAGAGTATTAAAAGAAAAAAAATCTGGATTTACCACTTTTGTTTTGGTATCTTGTTCCAGAACAAGACTCTCTGAGACATTTTTGTGATGGCTGCTAGATAAAGTCCATATTGATCAACAGTATTCTAGAATAAAAATTAGATTTTTTTAATGAGCTTTAAGATGATTTCTTCAGAGTAGGGTTGTTTATTATTAATAAAGTAATACTTTTTTATACATTATTTAATTTGTTTTTGCTGTTGTTTTTCACAATAGTAAAATCAGAGTTTGGGAGAGAACCTACCTTTTTCTTTTGTCATGGTTGCTGAAGAATGGTGACATCTCTAACTCTGTATTAACAGAAATCTGTGTTTTTACCAATTAAATTCTGCCGTAATTACACCTGTCATTAACAAGAAAATGGGCACAATTCAAGATAAAATCCAGGAGGGGAGAGAGAGAGAGGGAAAGAGGGGTGACGATAGGCAGAGAGATAGTCAATTCAGTCCATTTGCCTGCCACATTGTAATTCCTTCTAGAAGTCTCATTCAAATATCATTTGCAAATTCTCAGACTTCTATGACATTTCCAATGGCACATACTGAGCACAAGAGTGTCACTGGTCAGAAGAACATGAGGGGTATGAGCGATGCTTTGTGTGTTTGGGGAAGACTTCAGCCTGAAATTTGTGCAAAATGAATGCCTTAAGATAGCATGAAATTCTTGTGTAATGCTGGATCCCAGAAACTTCAGTTGACTCAGGCAGATGAAGATACTGAGACCACTTCATACCTCATAGGCTTATTATGCCTTTCTCACAGAAGTTTTGCCAGAGAAAAGAGATCTCAGCCCATCATTTTTATTTTCATGAAATTGTGAAGTAAATACAGTCCTTGTGAAATTGATAGCACTGAAGAGTGAAATTCTCTATTTACCCGCAGTATAGGCACGTCATATCAACAGTTCTATTCAAAGCTATAGATGTACCAGCATTTTGACACAGAGGAATTATTGTAGAAAAGAGAGAGGCAAATGTCTATGCTCTGTCTGAAACTGGACAGAGTAATTGAACTACTTCTATACAATTTGAGACCAAAGGAAATGGCTTCTCCAAGAAGAGTATTTTTAAAAGATGTTGGTACAATTATATAAGCCAGGACAAAGAAAAGAGAGAGGATTTTTTTTTTTTTTCTGCAGGACAGTGTCACCAAAAAACATTGCAGTGGTGTAGATCAGGTGGGTATAATTATTATATTTCTGCCTGTTTAAAGGGGTTATGGTTAAACAAGTTCCTATGTGTTACAACCTCTCAGCTGCACTATCAAACAAAACAGACTGAAAACAGAAGTTATTAATATTTGGGGGACCTCTTTATTTACAAGTAATGTGCACAAACAGGGCCCGTTTCTGTGATATCAGCCTAAGCAAGCAGTATACAGAAGTCTCCTTTTTTCAGAAATTTCAAATCTATGTTCTCCAGCAATTCTGGTGTTGCAAGAAGCTTTATCTCTTTTTCTTCATGTAGGCCAATCCTAGTTTCTGCATCTCTCCCTTTCTTGGCATCCTACCATAAAAGTACTGATGGTTTAGATCAGGGGTGTCAAAAACTCATTTTCACAGGGGGCCACATGAGCCTCAGAGTTGACTTCAAAGGGCCAAAGGTAACTTTAGGGCTGTATAAATGTAACTACTCCCGTGGTGAAAATGGCATAGATGTTTTCTCTAGGTGGAAAGCCAGTATAAGTCAGTGTCCTGTCTCTGTTTGTGTGCACCCTCAGACTGGGCAGTTCAGCACTTCCTTAGTTGCACCAGTTCACAATCTGAAATGACCTGTACAGAAGTAATCCTCTAGAACACATGTACGTGTATGCATATATATGCGACTTAAAATATATATATTTATTGTTCACTTTACTGGTCAGCAGTGCAAATGGTTAAGACACAACTGAACGGACAAAGAGTTACAACCCTCCACTGATAATTAAGCAAGAAGGCTGGAAAGACCATGGATAGCAGCAACCTCTTAAATGGGTATTACCCCCAAAAGCAGATGGTGTGTCAGTACCCTTATGCACCCATAGTGTGCTCCAAAACCTGCTGACCCTGCAGTTCAGTGGATCTAACTTGGCATCACAGAATCATAAAATGCTTTGGGTTGGAAATGACCTTTAAAGCTCATCTAGTCTAACCCCCCTGCCATGAGCAGGAACACTTTCCACTAGACCAGGTTGCTCAAAGCCCCATCCAACTTGGCCTTGAATATTCCCAGGGATGGGGCGTCTGCAGCTTCTCTGGGCAGCCTGTTCCCGTGCCTCACCACCCTCATGGTGAAGAATTTCTTCCTTATATCTAAGAGTTCTGATGAAGCTTCACAGTCTGGTCTATTGCCTTGATCTGTCAGCATTGTTTGCATGTCAGCACCTGCATAGAAAGGGATAGATCCCAGGACCCTGCAAGCAGGGTCCAGAAAGCCTGGCTCCCATCTTCCCCTACAGCCTCATTGAGCAGAGCCAGGTCTGCAAGTGGAGGCTGGGACTGCCTCTGCTCCCTCATTGCCTTTGACTTCATTGGGATGAATTCTGTCTCTTATGAATGAAACAATTCGTATCATTTGCAACACAGATAATACAGATCAGCTGGCACTCCCACTTGCGGGCAGCACTCCTGAGTGACATGAAAATGCAGTTACTTGGAGTGATGCCCAGGTGGACAGATATTATAGAAAGGTCTGTGAGTCCCTGCAGATAATTTGCTGGCTGGCTCATTCCTGAACCATTGTCAAACCCAAATTCTGTGTCACTACTTCTAAAATATGATAATACGATGGCGCAGTAATGAGTTCTAATATAAATGGAGGAGCAAAATGGCAAGAGTGGCTTTATATGCTAATTGTTCTGAATCCTGTGCATTCTGCAGCTGGCCTACTGACTGTACTCTGCACTGAACACTGGTGATGTTAATTCTATTTTAATATTATGGATAGTAAGTGTCAATTTGGGGAATGGGTATACATTCTGCATATTTATAAGAAGAGTTACCTAACCATGGGGAAATAAGCATTGAGAGTCTTGTAGAAATAGTACCAAAGAAAGTACTATATCAGTAACAAACTATGTGCAGAAAAGGTTTTACAAAAACATCTCTAGATAGATTACAAATTATGGGGATGATTTCTGACATCAAGGCAGTGTAGAGTAAAAAATTGCAGTGGTCACAACATTTGCACCTTTTCCTCTGCTGCAGCTCAAGCACAAAAAGGAAATCTGTTACTGTCTGAAGAGAAAGAGAGAGTATTTGAAAAATAGGTCTATAAATAAGGCAAAAGAGGAACAGCTTTTACAGTTTTGCAGTTCATAACATGCTCATTTTGAGTTGATAAGGATTATTCAAAGAACACTTCTTTTCAATACTCAATGTGAATAAATCTGTGAGATGTTAAACAGATGCATTGTTTTTTCAGTGCTAAATCAAAGCTCATGCAATACAATCTCTGCAAGATGTGTGGACATTTTTTTATTATTATTCGGAATAATAACATGGTTTAACACTTTATGTCTTCAAAAGGCTTTGTATTCAAAATGTACTAAAAGAATTAATTAATACTTGTAACACATCCTCTGTAAGAATTTCCATGCTTTATCCAGGAGGTCAGTACCATGACTGCCAAGACTGATAACAAAAATATACATCAAGCTTTATTGTCTCTTTGTCCTCCTCAGAATTGCTACTTTTCTGGTTCTTCCTGTTACATGTTGTTATTCTGTTGGGTCAGAATACTTTGGATGTGGAGAGTGCCTTTGTGTCTGGCAGCCTTGAACCTGCTAGGTGTTATCTCAGCATATGACCATCGTTCTCTTAGGCCCTGCCTATCTTTTCCTTAAAATGCATAATTTTGCAGGCATTCATGTAGCTCTGTGTGGAGTGGCAGAGTAGCAACAGTAGGATAAATAAAACATAAGAAACTGTACAAAGCAGGCAACCATAATCTATTTTCACATTAATTAGATGCCGAAAGTTGCAAACACATTTTATTTTTTTAATGCACATGTATCTGAAGTTGATTGCACTAGTTTTAATCCAAGAAATGTTTTAAATTTAATAAGTCTTCAGTAATTTACCTTCAAGCCGGTGTTGGCAAACTTGTAGACAAAACATTAAGCTGTAGCCATGAAAACCTGACTGACGTGGCTTCAAGAAACACAGTTGCTTTCAGAAGATTACATTTTTTTCTCTTTTCATTTTTGGAACCAAGGTGCCAGTTCATCCTGATGGCTGAGCTGCTGGTAACTTCAGTGAAACTTTTGTAAAAGCAGGAGACTAACAGGGACTGCTATCCTGAAAGTAACCCCTGTAAGTGCTGAGTATGGACATAATAAACAATATACAATTGCTACCAAAATTCTGAGCAGAAATGCAGCTTACAAAATAGATATATTTGAATAATAAAGAGAGGAACAGATTGGGTTTTGCTAGTGATCCAGTCAGCACTTCAGCAGTACGCTAAAGTCTCTTGTCACTTCCCCTTCCAGTTAATTTGAAAACTGACAAATCAGCTTGAAGTACTTGAAGAATAGAAAATTTCTGTGATGCATTCATTCTGATGTCAACTCAGTCCTTAACTGGCTGCAAATAAGTGCATTGAAATGGTAAGCCATCAGACTGTATCACATGGAAGAAAAAAACAATGCATTCTAAACTGAGCTGTCATCAAACAGTTTCCATTATTTCTGTTAGATATTCATATCCTTCTGAAAGAGGACTGCTTTATAATTTCCTTTGTACATCTATATCCTTTGTTTACATATCCCTGGATGACTGCTGGCTCAGTGAAGATGTTTTTTTTAAACTAGTTACACCAATAATTGTATTTATTTCTTGCAGAGGATGTAAATCACTTTATCTCATCTAGAATTGTCAGCACAGTATGTGATGATAATTAAATTGGCCTTATCTATTGTTTTACATTTGTTGTAAAACCACAGGAGTTGAACTGGCTTGTGATTTGTTGTCATAAGTTCTGGGCCAGAGAAGAACACCTTAAAAAAACTTAGTAAAGTATCACACTTCAGGAAAAGTTCTCGACTGTAACGAGAACTACTATACAATCACACTCCTCTTCCTCTATAATTCTGACAGCAAGCAAAGATCACACACCTGAGAGTTTTGTCTTCTTATATCTACTGCATGTAGTTCATGGTGACTGTCATTCCTGGTAGATGCTGGCTTTTTAGGACTGGTTGTATACCAGTCTGCAGCAAAGCTGTTGACTGCACTATGATGCAAACTGCTGGGGAAAAGGTCTGTAGAAAGGGATGGAGCAGACATTTAGACACAGGTCTCTTCATACAGTCTTTCCTTTTAGATACCTCTGAGAATCAAGGCCGGTACTATTATACAGATCTTTTAACTTGAACATTAGGACTAGAGCCCAAGTCTTCAGTATTTTTGGACTTTATCTGAATAAACTTACTTGCATATTTTAAGACATTTTTGTTTGGTTGCTTTTTTTTTTGTTTGTTTGTTTGGGTTGTTTTTTTTTTTTTCTTTTTTTTTTTTTTTAAATGTGTGAGGGTTTTTTGTTGTTGTTTTTCATTTCTCCCTCTCTGATTCTGCAGCAATGCTTAAAAAATGTCAAAACATGCTGTCCCTCACTTATATGAGCCAGTGGGAAGTTCTCTATGCTTAAACGCTCTGCTAAAATGTGAGCACTATTTATTGCAATCAGCTAGGTCAAATTAATCCCTTACCTAGTTTCAAGCATGTTATTGAGTTGCCTGAAGTGGAATGTAGTCACCTTAGGTTTCCTCTGTGGAGATAAACAAGCACAAATAGCTGCTACAGGAAAATGTGCCACCCCTGGAAATTTAAAAACAGACCAGCAATTTCTCTCTGAACTCAAGCACCAGATTTAAACACATAGAGTTAGTCAAGGTGAATCTAGACTTTCCTGCTCAGCCTGCCCTTCATCCCTGTATTCTTAAATTCTCCATCCTGCTCTTTCAGATTAGTGTCTGTTGTTGATTCATGTTTATACAGAGCCCAGCTGGCTTTGGCAGGGCACAGATTAGCCCTGTAGAGGGCTGATTGCAGGGCTGGGATAAATATATACATATCTGCTTCTGCACAGCACAACTCGCGCAAGTAGCTGCTCATGTGGTGTAAATAAAGATCAAGTCCTATGCTAGAAGGTGCTTCCAGTGTTTTTTCAGCCAATTTGTCCTTCCTGTCTCTGCTATTTTAAGAACTTGCTGTAGAAGGAGCACTTGATTTCTCTTATCTCTTCTATACAGGCTATAATTAGGATTAGCAGAAGTGTTTTACTTAATGTTGCAGTAGTTCTTGTGTACAGCACTCATATCTTAAGGATAATTAACACTGTATAGCTCCCATTAGTGTTTTTAAGCACTTAAAAGGTACCATAATGGCCAAAGCTAAAATTGTCATTAAAGGGCCATTGCTATTTATTATGCTCATAAAGTAGACACTTCGCTACAGAAAAATATATCGTTTGGTTCCATTTAGAAAGCAATAACAGACAGCAGCATTAGTTATGGCACTCTTGGGATTAAAGGACTGTTTTAAATTGATCCCATTCTTATTCCACACAGGAGTCAATAGAGAAATCTAAAAGCAGGTGACAAATCATTGCATTGCACATCATAACTCTGATTAGCTGAGTTATACTGGAGGGCAGGTTTGCTGTTTTTTATAAACATTACTTTCTGCAAATACTTGATTTTTTTTTTTTTAGACTGCTTTTTCTTCATAATTGCACCTATATTTCATAGTACAGTTTTATTACATTTCAGCTTACATTCTACATTGTTTTAAGCAATTACAAAAACCAAAACATTTTATACCCTCTTCATTATACTTTGGGAAAAGGGCCAGGTACATTATTGACATGAAGATCTTGCAAAATTTTTTCCCTAGCATTCTTGTTCAAACACACATGGCTGTGAGCAGGTTAGGTTTCTTATTGCCACTGCTTCATTTGGTTCATTTGGTTATTGAATTACACATTTTTTATATGTCATATTTCCTCATACACAATAATAAGACAGTCCCATACTTTCATAGCTCCTTCTCTCTGAAGAAGTTAATTTTCTTTGCTAACTTGACTCTGAAGATACATTTTAGTCACAGTGCAACTGTTGGAACAAAACGTGAACCGTTTATAGCAGTAAACAATTATCATTCAAATGAAATAACAATTTAATGGTCTTGCATGATTAATACCCTACATAAATTCTTTATGACACAGAATTGAAAGATGGTGTTATGAATGTATAATAGAAAGTCAACATAACATGCTACCCTTTGGTTAGTTTCTAAGGAAACAGGCCATGCAATCACTGTTTTCATAAAAATCAGAGGTTCATAACAAACCCATCATATATCGTCCTTACTACATTAAATTTTTAAAGGTAGAGTTGTTGGCTTTTTCGGCCTTAGTGCAAATTATGTACACGAGAGGTCAATTCAGTTAACAGCATCCCTAGAGTCTTTTTCATGTTTGTGATCTCAGGTCAATATTTCCAAATGTTGGTACTTGCATTTAATTTAAATTGCTATCTATTTCTAGGCATATAAATAAGTCGTCTGTTCTTCATAAATGCTTATTATTCACAGCTGATTCTGACTTTGTTCTATGGCTCCAAGGTGAATAAATATGTGTTTAGTATCTTTGAAAATCAGGATAACAAACTTTAGGAGTCCAAATATGATTTTGATGCAAAGTTTTTTTTTTTTTCAAAAGGGGATGTCTAGTATTACACCCCTAAGTTATATTCTTCTAACTGCAAGAATGCCTAAAATATGGAAAAATACAATTTCACTTAAAAATCAGTAAAAGCTGTGAGGCATCTAGTAAGTTTTAAGATAAAAGCTCTTTTTTTTTTTTTCTTTTTCTTTTCCTGTTTAAGGCATTTCTGAGATTAGGTTTAAACTTATATTAATGCAAAATAAAGTCAGATATCAGCAGCATTCAAAATCGTGGGCTTTACTTCATAATTTTGAATATTTCTCTTCTTCCTCCCCTACCTGTGTGTATATATATATATATATATATATATATACAGACACACACACATGAAATAGACTGTTAATACAGTAACATATTGAAAAAAAAAAAAAAGAAGAAAGTGTTTGTGTGACTATCTTGCATCTGCCATCTACTGAGGCAATGGAGAGCCCTCTGCTGACTTTATTGGAGGTCTCCCTCTGTCATGCATGGGTGAGCACGGCCAAGTTGTTTTTCATTTTAGTAAAAATTCTTGCTTGGTCCAAGAGATGCTCAGAGTTGAGAAAAATCATGCTTGACCATCTGTCATGCTACAATTGGAAAGAGAGAGGGAAAAGTATTACTTCCTCTCCTATTTTTTTTTTTGACCATGGTACCTACTAAAGATATGAAAATTCCCTCTGTCAGTTTTATATGTATTTATCTACAAAACATATTCCCAAACTCTCGTCCCTACTGTTTCATCAGACCTACGTGTCTTAAGATAGCCTAAGCACTGGTTTAACTTACTTGTTGATGATTCTTTAATCCTTGGCTAGGTCCTTGGGTGAAAGAACGAAAGGAGGCAGAACTGGAGTGTTACTGCATTACAGATATTTACAGGATCTGAAAAGAGCATTTAGGGCCATAGCGAGAAGGCAAGTGTGGAGTTGGTTCTTGGAATTTAAAGAAGATGAAAACCACAGTATACTATGAATAAGAAAATGGTATAATCCTATTAAGAAGATAGGTAATAGACAACTAGAGCTACAGAAAAAAAAAAAAAAAAAAAAACCACAACATAACAAAACAAAAAACAAAGCCAGTTTCTTCACAGATCTGCAGTCAGTCTGTCTGCTAAACTATATTCCATAATTTTCAACTGGAGTTAGTCCAGCAAAATATGTTCCCAGAGCTTATGTCTTTTGATAGATAGATCAAGGGTCACTTTCCTGTGACATTTATAGAGTTCAGATCATAAATTAACTAAACATATCACTATGATTGGTTTGATACTTTAATACTTTTACAGTCTTGAAGAGATTTGTAATTATTAGGTTACAAATCTGAAAGTGGCCACTGTATTAGTGTAGGTAGTTATTCTGATGGTTCTAATTGAGTATTTCCTAGTGTTTTCTCAATCTGAAGTTAGAAACCAGTAAACAAAAAAGCTAATTGATTATTTATAATCACAGCCACACAAAAATGTCCTTCCTCAAAGAAGCAGAGAAATAGGAACACCAACATAAAAAGGAGTTTATAGCCCATCACTAGGAAATAAAACTCACCAATAAACTTTGTTCTGTAGACCCATTGGAAACTAAAACTGCATACAAAGGTCAATAGCACACATATCTGGTAGGATGCATATATATTTATCTGTGCTGAAGCAAAACTGAGACATAATATTTTATAGCTTAATTTATTATGCCATTAGTAAAGCTAACCAGAACTTGTGTTTTTATGTTGTAGGTATGTGGTTTCTTTTTAAGTTGATGCATTCTAGGAAAAAAAAGTCAATTTTGACATAATTGTTTTATTTTATTTTGTGTGAACTAAAGTTAAATATTCCATCTGAGTCAGCTTTTCTTGCAGTTTCTACTTCCTAGAGCTGCCAGAGTGTCTCCAGTGATCTGCAATTTAGGAGTCTCGTGTCCATATGATTCTGCACAAGGCTTCTGACTATGTTACAGCTGTCCTCTGGTTGAAGGAAATTAATATGCCATAAGACGATGCAGCGAAGGAGATGTCATTTGATCAAAGAATCTAGCATATGAAGAAACATATGAGCACCAGACTCTTGATGTTCAATTAGCAGTACCAAACTGATTCAGAACAAAGTATCATGACTTACAAATTTCCTCAACTTTTTATTTAAAAGACCTTTCTATTGGGACTTTTTGTCCCAAATTCAGAGTGCAAGAGAGCAATTCTTAATCTTGGCAAGTTCTATTTTAAAAGAAATCCAGAATAGTTCAGTTATCTCTGAGATAGAGGATGAAAGTAAGGCTACATGACATAAGGTCCAGTTAGCAAGTTTTTTTAGTTATTTTTGACAAATACTCTTTGGGAAAGAATATTGGCTTCCATCTGATCTTAAATGAAGCTAAAATACTAGGAGCTGCTTGGGTCTACTGATCACTTTGTACTTTTTAAAAAATGTGCTCACGTTTCTCATCAGTTAAACAGCAGTCAATTAGTTTACTGCATGCTATCAAGCATTAGAGGATTTCATATACAGGGTTTCTCTTCCTCATTCTCCTCCTTACCTCTCTGTTTCAGGTGTGGAGTACTAAGGGTATTCCCTGATCACTACTCAGCCCTGCCAGCAGAGGAGTGAGTGGTGAGCAGGCCTTGGCTTTGCTGCAGGATGAGTGCTTTCTTCCTTCGGGAATTGGCAATTTCTAGAAGCTTTCATAGTCTTTAGATGTCTTTCAAGCCCTTATAAAACTGACTTTTGCCCATCTTATACTATGGTGGTAGAAAAGATACTTTATGCAAGCAATTCTCTTTTCAAGCAGTGAGAGATTATCACAGTGTTAACGAGCTCTTTGATAGAAGTGATATTGTCACATCACACCCCCTGTTCCTGCCCCAGGACCTCTACAGGGCTACATTTCTGGGCTTCCTAGTGATCACCAGCCTGTTTTGGTGGGGTTGCCCATGAGTCCTGGCCTGTGGGAATCCCGCCTTTCCATCTGCTCCTGTGTATCTGCTCCTGGGCAGGTGGCTCTGGCATACCTGAACCTGGCAACAGGGAAAATCAAAGGTCAACTCCCAATGGGGCAGACTAGTTTCTTTCTTCCTGTTGAGGAGCATCTTTGAACTTCAAATGTGACTTAGGATGTTTATTCCCCAGGCTTTGATTTATTTTTCTCAAAAATGTGTTTTCCAGGTACTTACAGGCGTAATTCTCCTTTTCAGCAGTGCTTTCTCCTCTGCTGTTTAGCAGTTTTATCAGTTCTTTTCTGGCAGAGTGTGTCAAGAGTGTTTTTTTTTTTGCAAACAGCCAATAGTGAAATATTCCTGAAGTGGTCTTCTTTATTATTCTCATCACACCCTGCCTTATGACTGTTTTATTCAGACAACCTGAGCCTACCTGCAGTCCCTGCTGGTTGAGAGACCAGAGGTAAACCAGATTCTAAGTCAATAACTCAAATATTTCTCCTCCTATATTATTTTGCCATGTAAAAAAAACCAAACCAAAACACACAAAAAAAAACAAAACAAAACAAAACACCACACCAAAAACAAAACATCACACCAAACAAAAACAAACAAGCAAAAAATAAAACAACCGACTAAACACCAACCAACAAACAAATAAAAGTAGGAAAAAAGGTAACACTTCTTCTTTCTTAAATAATTTGATTCAGTAAAATCTCCAGTTTCCAATACTTTTTGCCCTCATGTTCTCAGTCTCTCCTGAAGAAAGCATTCATTAAGTAGGATAACTGAAGTTTCCTTATATTTGTCTCTTTATTTCCCTTGACATAAATGGACTGTAGTAGAACTCATTTCTACTAAAGTGAGCAGCAAAGATCCTGTAGCATTATGTTGGGCCAGGATTTCATTCCCTGTGTGTTGCTGTGAGAAGTTAAGAAAGGGTGATGTAAGTAGTGTGTTATTCAAAGGTTTGACCTAACAGTCTTCTCTTGAAGTCTTGAGGTCTGTTGGGCCACTGCTGAATCCTTTTGAAAATACTGTCCAAATAATATATTAGGGTGGTGGTTTTTTGTTTTGTTTTGGTTTTGGTTTTTTTTTTTTGTTTGTTTGTTTGTTTGTTTTTCTGTTACCATATGAAATAGAGTTTTAATGAGAACCGTGTTTTCCATTTTCTCAACTATTCTTACAATGGCTGAATGTTAATATTGCTGGAAAATTAAAAATCTGATTCCTCCAGTTCTAAGGCTGAATTTTTCATTACTTCAAAGATACTGAAGATGTAGGAAAACATGCTGACCCTTTCTTCTTTGCTTTCAAATCCACATATATATATATACATTTAGTAGGTGTTTTTTACGGGTGAGTGGAATCCATGAAGTTCTTATGCTGAACTGTGTCTTTTCTGACAGTAATGACAAAATAAAAAAAAAAAAAAGGAAAGAGTTCACAGATAGTTCTTCAATTGGGCAACTCTTTAAAAAGAGTCTCAGAACCAGAGAGCATGTATATTTATAAAAATATGTAGATCCTAAATACTATGGGTAAATACATACTCATTAAGTACTCAAAAGCAAGTAAGGGATATATGACAGGGTTTTCATATGTCTTGTTTGATTACCTTTGAAAAGATATTCTCTTCTTGAGATAATTGTTAATTTTTAATGAAAAACATACAAAAAGTTTTGGGGTTTTGGTTATCATGAATGGTAGAAAAGGATTTTTCACATAAAATCAATATTTTTTTCAGCGAATAACAGTTTAAGAGAAAAAATTGTTCTAGTCCTACAAATGGCCTCTAAATTGCTGAACCACCTCATATGGTCTTCATTTTTGCCATACTAGCATATCAAAGGAAAATAATTCTAGCATTTTGGGGACCTACTTATTTGTTCCTTTGATAATCTTATCATCTGCCTTTCAGGTTGATTTTCTTTAAGAAAGGAAGTTAGTCTTAGAAACTGAAATTCTCTTTTGATCACTGTATCTGTAGAAAAGTGAAGCTAAGAAAACACATGTGCTGGGGCTCCCATTAGGCATAAAATTAACATTCTGGCATGTACTTAGTAACTACTGTCATTTGTTGATGGTAGGAGAGGCTGGAGAGCATAAGGATTTTGTGCTGTGCTCTTCTTCTGACAGCAATTCCAACATCTGCAGAAGGGAGTTTAGCAAGAACTAGAAAAGTGGAATAAATAACAATAAAATTATACATATGGTGTGAAGGTCACACAGACAAATATATTTCCAGCTCTAGCTGTACTATTTCTGACCCGTCCTTTTGCTGACTAAGTCAAGCGACAAAATACTGAGCAAGAGCATATGTGGTTATTAGGTGCCATGCAGAGTTCAGAACAAAGCATAAATAATTACCACGCAATATCAATTTGTTTGATCTAGGAATACAATCTTCACCAGATTTTCTAGTGCCTGAGTGTAACTTTGAACAGTTATTAGTACATATTAAATTAAAAAGCCTTATCTGTCCCAAACATTAGCCTGAGGTGGTGCAGTGGTGATGCAGTAAAGGTTATTACAGGAGGCAGCAGTATGTAGGAGTGATTTGGCCAGTATTTGTAAAGATAGACTTAAAATGAGGCTGAGGCTATTCCTTAATGTTTCATCTCTCTTACTGCAATGTAACTTCTACTCTCTCAGTATGAATTAGTCCCATTTCAGGAAAGGGTTTGTAAAATATACTTAAATTAAAATGATTCCCTGTATATAGAAACTTCTGAAATTCTATCTTCTGTTGTATGTATTTATTGAAAATTGTACTAGCTGTCTTAACAAATTATCTACCTGGGTCACTGGATACTCTTGACAGAGTTTTTACCACCCATTTAATCTGTATTTGGATCAGCAATTTACCAGCCTATGTTACCTTCAGGAAGGGAAGAAAAAGAGAAGAAAAACATAAAAGGAAACCTGAGTGGTTAATTTTCCTCATCAGTTCCATCAGTGCAAGATTGCTGTCTATGGTTCCCTGTTCTATTTTTTCACCTACATTTGCTCCTGTCCTACTTTTTCACCTACATTTACTTTTCTTTCACTCTACTGCTAACAATGCATACAGTGATGTTTTCTCCTACAGATCATCTTTTGCAAACACTAATGCTTCTTAAATGTTGACCTGTCAGCAGCAGTTCACTGATCATGCAGTAAAAAACAGTTCCAATATTATACTCATTCAGAATACGTGCACAAATTAGAGATGGCTTTTCCAAAGTTTATTTTATTTAATAATTCGTGCCATATCACTAGCATTTGTTTGGGGCACAGGTATGTTTTCCAGGACACAATAGTCTCAGGAAGGACTTGACAACAAAACCTCAACTGAAAGTACTGAGCACTGCTTCATATGGCATTCACTTCAAATACAAGAATCTGCCTGAAGCCAAAGTAAACCTACATTCACGTGCTTCTCACAAAATTTATTTACTGTGTCAGTCATGGCGAATCTCCCATTTCTGTCAAATTAGACAGTCCCTCTGGCAGGTCACAATAGACATGGTGGCATTATCAATATTTTTAAAAGGTCATCTATCAGGGAATGTGTGTTGTAGGTAATGAACAAGGAGGAAAAGAAGACTGCTTTGTATGCTTGGAGAAGTAAAAATCCTACAAAACCTAATACACCTTAAGAACAAGAATTTGATTTATTTGTGTTTTACAATGTCTGCACAATTCTAAGCTTGCCAAAAAAGGATAGTTATTATTTATCTTATTTATATCCAGGTGCCATTCGGAATTACAAGATGTTTTGCCACAATCTTCTGTGGGACCAGAATTGGTCCCCCCCTGCGTTTAGGAAGAAGGAGTTCAAATAATTGGAAGTATTTTATTGAAAAAAAAAAAAAAGCCCAGACAAATAAAAAGAAAAAGCAAACAAACAAACAAACCCCGCTCATTCGGTTTAAAAAATATCTTATTAAAAATGTGTGTTTTGTTGTGAGAGCATGCACTTTGTTATCTGGAAGAAATTCAGTTATTTTAACTTTCATTTCTCTTAAGCTGATAGAGAAAAAAAAAAAACCTAACAAAACAAAACCACTCTTGTAAGTCCACCAAAAGATACCATTACTACTTTGGTGTTTATAGAACATGGGAAGTATGTCTGCTGCTTTACAGATAAATGTCATCAGTTCTTGGGTCCAAGAAGCTTACAGTTTGAATCTTAGAGCTCGATGTTAAATATCAAATATATGATCTTTTATTTCGATGTATTAAGAATCAGAACTGAACTTCTGAAATTTTCCTTTTAAGATGAATAGTTATTCTATTAGATACAAATAAGTGTTTGGGCTTTTTTGTTTCTCAAGGAAATGGAAAATAAGCCAGATAAGACCAAAATATTTTTTTCATTTTTCATACTCGAGGAATGGAATCTCATTTAAAGTCTATGATTTTTTTTTTTTTCAGTACATGATAACAGTGAAACCTCATCTAAATTTCAGTCCAGATTTTTTTTTTTTTTAATGAAATAAAAGTGTATTGTCCTTTTAATTGAAAAATCCACATCAGATGTAGACAGTTGTGATCAGCTCTCTTTCTGATCACTGTCAAGACATATAGGGAGTTCATGCAGCTGTGAAGAAAATGCAAAAGACTCTGGTCACATTTCTTTATGATGGTGCAAAATCTCACTTTGATGCACAAAAGGCTCCTAGCTGAGACATGTATGAATGAAAAACTGCTTGCACTCTGGTGTCACTCCTTCAATGGTGGAGAACTCAGTTTGTTGAGACTCATTACATGACCCAGAAAGACTGGACATAGAGAAAATGTGAAGTTTCAGATGTGGCATGGCTCTGCAGTGGGGACGCAGGGGCTTCACTCATTTCAATAGTCGGTTGGCACAGCGGGAGGACCATACAATGGGGCTTTGGCTGGTAGTTCAGGTTTACTCAGGTGGCAGCTCCAGGGCATTGCTGCCAATTCTGTAATTTCACTACTGAAGTTTGTGTTTTAAGCTACAGGGATGGTTCATTAACAACAAATAACTCCAGCTCACAGTTTACCTCTTGCTTTCTCAACGGCTAGAATATAAAAAGACTTTGGCACTGGTTTGTTGTACAGAGATTCCCTACTGACAGTTAAAAGGCTGCTGTCCCCGTTTTCTGTAATTGTCGCTGGTGCATATTTAGGTGTTGACTTAATGTCCACTAAAGTTTATGGAGAGGCTCCACAGCATTCTCTTGGCTTTACATCAGAGAAAAGACAGGCAACACTGGATCTTTATGAGCTAACAGAAAATCAATTTTAATTCCACAGGATGGAATTATTGGTGTAGAAATAGAAGTCATTAAATAGTCTTGCTTGCTCCAAGGCTAGCGACATGGAAGAAGAACTGAAAAGAAAAATTTTATCTTTCGATTGCCGTAATTGTTATACTCGCCTGCTTTGTATTGGATTCCCTTGTTAACATAGTAACCAACTGGTATTTGTAGGTATGTGTACTTTCTCATGGAAAGAAATCGAACTATTATAATGGTAGGCAAATGATGCTGCTACTTTCCTTCTGTAATCAAAACTAGTTGCCATAAAAGAAGCCAGTAGGGTACCGCAACATCATCTTTGAAAAGCTACTGTGAAATACAGGCCTGTAAACTTTATATAGTAACAAGAAATGTGTGTAAAATAAACACTTAAATATAACTATAAGGCAGGAAAGAAAAAAACCAGGAAGGCAGCCCCATGGGCTGAGGTTGGGGTTGGGGCCCAGCTCTGCCATGGCCAGGGCTTGGGTTGGGCCACAACAGCCCCCCCACCAGAATGGGGTCACCCCAGGCATGGTTTTGTAGGAGGGCTACAGGGGTGCCTCCACACTTGCTCCTTCTGGCTCTTTCTCCAGGAGGTCGCAGGCTGATTGAGATGTCTTTAATGGCCATCTCTTCATCACCACCCTTACCAGGAAGAGGCCAGTGTGCTGGGGCACCTGCTGAAAAAAAAAAAAACAACAACAAACAAACCAAAACAAAAAACAAACACCACCATAACAACAACAAACAAACTAACTAACTAAACAAAACCCCCCAAAATAAACAAACCACCTAGATCAACTTCAGGTAGTTAAAGGACATAAAAAAAATGGGTTTCATTCCAGCTAATCTTTTATTACCTTGCACCTGTGTAACTTGGATTTCAATATTGAAACCATTCTGAATTTTGGCTCCAAGAGTCTTTCTATATTTCTATTATTGATACCCTTGCCATATGTGCAAGCCTGCATCTTCCAGCAGACTCTTCAGATACTTCTTATGTAAATATATGTTCATTTATGGAAAGACTTCTCATTACAAAATTTTCAATAGAGCTTCAAAGTTTTTAACTCAAGGAGTAACAAGCACCTTCTGCTCTTTTAAACTGACTTCTTCTTACTATAGAAGTTCAGCTCAAAATCTGAAGACTCCTTGTGCTAGACTGAAGTCCCACAGGGTTATACCTTAGCAATTGCAGTGTGTGGATCTTACCAAAGGAAACCAGTAGACACTTTTGGTCTTATTTTACTATCGTTTAAGAATAGGTGAACTATTAAAGTATGTTTTTAGGTATCATGTCAGCTTACTACTTTTTAAATTGTTCAATTTGTGTACGTACTCTAAATTAACCACAGTGGGCTAGGAAAGGACAGTAATCGATAGGACAGCTTGTTATCGATGGTGCTTATAATTATCCTGATGCTAGTACTAATGTCTTGGTTTAACGAAAGTATATTAAAAAAATGTCCTAACAGGATATCTCATTATCACCCTTATTTTTGGTGTGGAGCTTTATTAGAAAATCATGCTACTCATCTGAACTGCCACAACAGCAGCCACAAACACCCTAGGGCATTTTTTCATATCAAGGTTAATTTAAACTGATTAGCATAAGCGCTACAGATGTTGCTATGGGGATAGGAAACTCACATCTACTATGATGGACATCACATGATTGCTGTTATAGCTCCAGTATGATTGGATTATTTGTTTTAATGTCATGCGAAATAAGTCATGTGATGAAGATCAGAATCTCCTTAATAGCATTTCATATTCTGGAAATCAATCACCTTTTCTCTGTTTCTCAGTGTTAAAAGTGTCTGAAGAGCACATAAAACAGATGTCTTTCATTTATTGCTACTTGTATCTGACTGTCTGGTAAAATCCACCACTAGTGACTAAAACATACACCTATTTGAAAACTGAAAAAACACAAGTAACTATATTTTGCCATAATTATGCAAGTATTTTTACTAACCTGGAATAAAAACTTGAAGTAATTAAATTTGTTCACATTTTATAATCAATCCCTATACTGAATGCATGTAAAATCACGGATTGATGGCTGATCCCAATGCCATTAAAATCGGTGAGAAGCACCTTCCTTGCCTCAGCAGGTGCCTTTGAGTTCTTCACTCTCAGTCACAGGAGTATTTTAGCAGTTAGTATTGTGGCAGAGATAAAGAGTAAAATATTTCCTAGGGACTCAATAAGGACAATAAACAACATATAGAAATATTAATTTCACTGTATTTCTTAATAACACCTTATTTTTGTAACTGTGCACAAAAGGCTATGATTAAAAGATTCTTTAGCAATATCACTTCAGTGAAATGGGATGGCTTTGTCATCTACAGGAGGATACTTTAGAGCCTACTGGGTGCTGTGCAATCTCTCTTGAAGACCCTTTTCTCTCACCAGTGACTGCATAGACAATGAAAGCTCCTAAATTTGGCCTTCTAAATTACCTTTAGAACACACATTTAAGTTACTTCAAATACAGTTTAGTAACCTTTCATCTATTTCCCACTCTTGTGATTATTGCTATGAGTAATGTTTGGATTTTATATCTACAATTTTCTTATTTCTCATAAAGTAGAAGTTGTTAATTGAAAAACTACTCTGAATTCTGGCTTTAATTTCTAGATAATTTTATGTCCTTGTTATGTGATTTGTTTTTAAGCATGTTAATGTCACTCTATGCTGTAAACTGATAAGAAAAAGGAACAAGTAGAAGATCTTTGAACATACTGAGAATAACAAACAATATCTTAAGCTCATACTTCATTAACTTGAACACTTACTTATAGAACTCTCCCTTCTGCTTTTAAGGTGGAATAAACTTGTGGTTTAGCTAGCACCTTTCATCCCTCAGAGAGTGTCAGAAAGTAATTGGAGATTGATATTATACTCTGATGATAGGTGGTAGGTAATCATGACATTAGCAGTTCTTTGAGCCCAAGCTAACAGTAGTGTTGGTTCATGAAACTGTGTTTGTTTGTCATTTTAGCTGAAATACTGTGGTATTACTGCCCTCTGTTCACGAGAGGTATTCCGATGTTTAATATTCAAACAATAGTCATCTGGGAGGGGCGAGGATTCAGTTTTGTGATCACTGGAAGGGCAGAAACATCAGCAGCTCAATACTCAGAACCACCCTCAGCAGTCAAATACGATAGAACAGAATGTTTTGGTTGGAAGCAATAGATTCAAAAGCTCATATCACTGCAAAAGTGTGTCTGCTGAGCAGTTCAGTTCCCTGTTGAATAAACCACACAATACTTAGCTACACAGAGAGTAAGCACACTTTAAAGACAGATAAATTGATGGATTTCTTTACAATTTTGGCCCTTTTTATTCACTCACACCTGTGCGAGGAGACAATACTCAATCCTTCACTCATGTTGATATTACTATTTGTTTTTTAAGTGTAAATGAATACATTATATGGTGATCTTCTAAGAGATGGAGAAGTTGTGGCTGTAACTGTAATAAAGCAAAACATTTGATCCTGACTGGAACCTGAAACAATTTTTACTCTGCCTGCAAAACAGGAATGGCTTTGGGCTTCTCTATCCACATGTCCACATGCAGTCCCACTTCTCCACAGACAAGTGGACCCAAACCCTTCTCCATTAGTAAACATTGCTGTAGTATCTGAAGTAGCTGGAAACAATCAAGAAATGGTAGCACATGAAAGCTGTCTTATTTTGCTGAATGCTACAGTGGAGATGCAAATCAACTCCATCTCCTTGTTTCTCCTCAAAAGTTTGATAAGTTCTTGATGTATAGGACTCTTCAGTGACATACTCCTTATGTGGTGGTAGGTATTAGTGAATTAATACCACTACACTAGAACTAAATATTACAGAAATAATACAGAGGCTTCTGTTGATCTCCTTTATTTCCAGAGTGTTTATCCTGACAATATTATTCTAATAATGTAGAATATAAGGCAGGATTTTAAAGCATTTTTAACAATAATCGTGTATTTTTAATGAAAAATACTTTCAGAATGTTTTGTCATGATGCTACTCTGATAATTTTCAACAGCTATGATGATATGGTGGTGAAGAACTACAGATACTAGAATGGTAGATTAGACCCAAAGAATTTTTGATTAAAAATCAGTAATTATTTTAAAAATATAATCTCAACCATTTAGTCAAGGATAGACATCAAGATGCTATTTTTTATTTATACCAAAGGCATTTCAGAAAATTTCTAAAGAAATCTGAAGAGATTCAAAGACATTATTCAGTATTCAAAGGCATCAACAATTTTATCATTGAAAGGTCTAGCGAATAAAAACATGAGTCCTACTTTTCGATTTTTTTTTCTTTCTGTTTTGAATGTTTCTATACTTCCAGCTACATACAGAGAATATATGTGTTATAAAAATTAATGGTTAAGAAGACTTGTCCTGAATCATTTCACATTCTCCAGAAGAGAGAATGTATAAGAATGTCAATCCCTTGTGCAGACAAAAGGCTTTAGGACATATATTGTGATCTTTGACAAAGCTTTCATATTTACTGTATATTCTGATCAAGTTTCCAGAGATTCACTTGTGGGTACTCAGAACTGCAGTCTATGTTGACAACAATAGCCCTTAAAATCACTCTTTCTCTCCTACAGTCCAATTTCCTATGCTCCACTTTGCTGTCCTATATATATTTTTGTGTCTATGAACATGTGCACTTTTTTCAGTATAGATATGCAAGTATAGGATTTTTCCCCAGAATTTTCTATAAAAATGCTTTGACTTTTTTTTTTTTTTAATATATTTATGTAACAACCTAATAAACTAAGACTAGTTATCCTCCTGTACTAACAAAAACAACATGTTGAAAGACTAATGGTTGGTTTATAAGAAAAAGGAAGATTTCACACTGAATAGGACAGTCCCCTAAAATTGGGCAGTTTATTACTGGTGACTTCTGTTGTTCTTTTTTATCATTTAATTGCACCCTAACTCCATTAAGAAGGATCTTTGGAAAATATTGTAATACAGAAATGTCATACTCTGGCACATATTAAAGCATTTTTATAAGATTGTGAACTTGGAAATGTAAGGTCAATACTTTCCCAGAGCTTGCATGTGGTCCCACTTTAATTTTAGCATTACCAGTGAGATGCATTTGTCGTTAACCAGACATCTCCCTGTGTAATTCTTAAAACCAGAAAATGCCAGTCCCCCAGATGTTGTGAATCAGCATAGCTCTGATGAGGTCAGAATTATAAATATACACCAGGAAGGCCTAGGAACTGGTATCTGGTACTTATGTAGCATCATCTTTTTCAAATGAGGAGGCTTACAGCTTCAGTTAATTTTAGTGTAGCTAAGTTTATGTGAGTGACATGATTGCACTCTGATAGTATACAGCTTCACAAAATTATTATGTTCAAGCATCCAGAATTAATTTGTGAATGGCTTTTGTAAAAACCCTCAGTGTTTGACTGTGTTCATATTAAAGAAATGGAAACCAGAGTGTTAATGTCAGTGGGTGGAGACTTTGGGCTCTACTCAGACTCACTCTAAGCATATTGATTGCCCGTCAATAAGGTTACAGTTTGTAGAGTGTGACACCTCCTTGTAGGAAGCTGGCATTTTCTTATACTTTATCTATTATTGTGGAGTGCATCAACTACTCAGGAGTTTGGAGTTCAAACTGGAATAAGAAAAAATTGTAAAGATCCAAGACTCTGATTGCTGCTATGTTAAGAAGTACTTAGTGGTGGAGGTTATGGAAATGATTACACATTTTGTGCATTACAGGATATCACAGTATCACAGTATGTTTGGGATTGGAAGGGACCTCAAAAGATCACCTAGTCCAATCCCCCTGTTGGAGCAGGAACAACTATGTGAGGTCGCACAGGAACATGTCCAGGCAGGGTTTGAATGTCTCCAGGGAAGGAGACTCCACAACCCCCCTGGGCAGCCTGTTCCAGTGCTCTGTCACCCTCACTGAGAATAAGTTTTTTCTCAAATTTAAGTGGAACCTCTTCTGTTCAAGCTTGATCCCATTGCCCCTTGTCCTATCATTGTTTGGCACCAAGAAGAGCCTGGCTCCATCCTCGTGGCACTCACCCTTTATATATTTATAAACATTAATAAGGTCACCCCTCAGTCTCCTCTTCTCCAAACTAAAGAGACCCAGCTCCCTCAACCTTTCTTCATAAGGGAGGTGCTCCACTCCTTTAATCATCTTTGTTGCCCTACGCTGGACCCTTTCCAGCAGTTCCCTGTTCTTCTTGAACTGAGGGGCCCAGAACTGGACACAATATTGCAGATGGGGTCTCACCAGGGCAGAGTAGAGGGGAAGGAGGACCTCTCTCGATCTACTAACCACCCCCCTTGTAATACAATCAAGGATGCCGTTGGCCTTCCTGGCCACAAGGGCACAGTGCTGGCTCATGGTCATCCTGTTGTCCACCTGGACCCCCAGAACCCTTTCCCCTACACTACTCTCTAATATGTAATTTCCCAGCCTGTACTGGAACCTGGGGTTGTTCCTGCCCAGATGAAGGACTCTACACTTTCCCTTGTTAAATTTCATCAGGTTATTCCCCGCCCAACTCTCCAGCCTGTCCAGGTCCCACCGGATGGCAGCACAGCCTTCTGGTGTGTCAACCACTCCTCCCAGCTTAGTGTCATCAGCAAACTTGCTGATAGTACACTCAATTCCCTCGTCCAAATCGTTAATGAATATATTGAATAATATTGGCCCCAGTACTGACCCCTGAGGCACTCCGCTAGATACTGGCCTCCAACTAGACTCCACACCATTGACTACCGCTCTCTGGCTTCTCTCCTTCAGCCAGTTTGCAACCCACCTCACTACTCTGTTGTCTAGACCACACCTTCTCAACTTAGCTGTGAGGATGCTGCGGGAGACTGTGTCAAAGGCTTTACTGAAGTCAAGGTAGACCACATCCACCGCTCTGCCATCATCCATCCACCTTGTTATATTCTCATAAAAGGCTATGAGGTTGGTCAAGCATGACTTACTCTTGGTAAAGCCATGCTGACTACCCCTAATATGTAGGCTTTAAAAGCTGAGGGAAAGAGGGAAGGGAAGGGAAGGGAAGGGAAGGGAAGGGAAGGGAAGGGAAGGGAAGGGAAGGGAAGGGAAGGGAAGGGAAGGGAAGGGAAGGGAAGGGAAGGGAAGGGAAGGGAAGGGAAACGTGTAGATTTTCTGCTCCAAGGATACAAGGTCAGGCAGAATTCTTCTTTGTGGTGGTATCCTACCTTTCTTGCTCATAGGCTAAATTCTAAAAAAATAACTACACAGATTTCCACAGTAAATGTTGCTCAGACTTGTGAGAATACAAATAATTAATTCCTCACCATCTCCACTGTTAGCAGGAGAGGGCAAGCTTAGGACAGGAGTTCAGGCTTTGTTCTTTTTATTCATTATCTGTAACATTTTTTCAACCATGATGGGGGCTTCTACATGGAAAGAGAAGTAGTTTACTCCTGCAAAGAGAGGGAGAGGTTGGTGATTCAGTGAAATGCTGAGAGAGGACAGTTGAGCCCATACACTCCTTTACCTCAGATTTCTGTGAATGGTCAAACTTCTTCAGGGCTCCTAGGAGTAAAGGCACTAGGATTTAAGGTCACGGTTCAGCTTGTTAATATTAACCCCCCAAATGAAGCTTTTAGTGGCCTATTTCATCCCACTTGTGAAAAAGATGAGAATTTATTAACAGCCCTCTCTCTCTAAATTTCCCATTACTAAATTAAGCATGGAAGTGTGGATTTCTTTTTCCTCAGATACCATTTGTTTCCCAAAAGTAATTACAATATCAGCTTGATAAAGGCTGCTAGTAATTTTGTTAAGAAATTTTTCTGAAAAAGGGCAGCAAAACTTAACAACCTAAGAGAATTGCCTGTGGAACAGGGTGGGCTCGGGAGACCACCCCTCCTACCCATTAGGAATTCTAACCACTGTAATTAGCAGCAAATTTCCCTATCTCTGTATGTTAAGCAGGGAATTCATCTTCGGTTTGTTTCTGCCTGCGGCAGGGAGAGACTGAAGGAAGGGAAACATAGGCATGTGCCTACCTGGGTTCAGCAGCCCTGGCTGAACTGGAAGGAGGCAAATCGACAAATTAAACCAGCCTCTGATTTATAACCTGGGCAAACCTGTCAAAGCCAAGGGTCTTACTTGTGTTATAATCCAGAGAAAAACGCAAGTGCACAGGTAGATAGGAAACACCCAGGCAGAGAAATTACAGGGTTATAGATGGGGTTCTTTAAAAACTAATGAATAAAAGATTTCCATCTACATTTCCATTTCTACATTTCCATTGTAGACATACCGTGCTGAGAAAACTAGTAACTTTTTGTGATCCCTTTTAACACCTATGCAGTATGAAATCTTATATAAGTAAATGTTTTCTGTACCAGAACAGTGAAAAATAGGGAAGATTATTATTATGTAATAAGACTGATAATGTCTTACATTGTCTGTCAGCCATCCTGTATGTCTCTTGATGAGTTTCTTGTTTCTGAACAGTATTCTTACAAGGAAAAGAGAGCTGAAAAAGTAGAATCATAGAATCAAATACATTGGTATAACGAATAGCAAAGCTTGATATTAATAAAAAATAACAAATTGGCTTGCCTTATGTATTGTATTTCATTGTTTGTCTGTCAACTTTATGAATGTTTAGATGTTTCCTTCGAGCATCCCCCACAAATGGCACTTAAGTAAATGGTCACTAATCTGTGCTCATAATATTCCTAAAGCATGTACAAAAGACAGTAGAAAGACTTCCTAATGTTCTCCTAGGGACCTCAAGGTATTTTATGTAATTATTTCCAGTGGATTAAAACGTTAATCGTTTTGTTTCATTAAAAAATTATTTGCTACAAATATGTACACAAATTGATGACACAATATAACATACGTTTTAAACGGGACCTGGCTTTGAATTTTAGAATTTGCTTCTTTTTCTCTGGGTGTCATAAACTAATTGTGAGCTATGAGTCTGTCTTTAAGCAAAAAGAACCAGTAATAAACTCGGCAGTTTAGATTATTTTCTTCTTTTCTGTTTCTACCATTACTAAAGACAAAAGTTGAACGAAATTGCATTTTGAATTCTAAAAAAAAAAATTATTAATTTCAAACTTGCACTTCTTTCTCACTGATGCTAGCAGGAGTGACAGAATAGAGCATGAAAAGTGACCATTGAATTACAAAGCAAATTGTCATATGTACTAGTTAAGACTATCTTATCTTTAAAATCTGGACCAAATAAAAGAAGATGACCTTAGATTTGTCTTTGCACGTGCATGTTAAAAAACCAGCATTTAACTGCTTTGGTGTCATAAGCTTTATTAACACCAAACTAATTTGCATATTTTTGTTGTTCACCCGAGGTATTTTTTTTTTCTGTTCTAAAACACTTATCTAAAAAGACCTTGAGTGTTTTTAGAGAACAGAGCAGATTAGAAAAACATAATCAGCCTTTTTCTTAGATTCACAAAAGGAAAACTGAACTATCTGTTCTTCAGTAAAGTGTTCCTTGGATGTCAGTTTCCCAGATGACCTACTTTTTTGAATTATTATTTATGCTGCTTATATATTTTAAAACTATACTTTAGTCCAGCCATCAAGCTGTAGTTAAAGCCAAGGGATAAGCAACTGCTAATTCAGAGTAACAGAATCACTGTTACCAAAAAAACCAAAAACAAACAAAAGAACCCTGAAAAATACAGTGCTTTATAAAATAGCACTATAAGAAAATAAATTATATTATACATTGAGATTTTGTTTTCCTTACCATCTGGACATTATCATAGCTGTTCTTTCAATGCAGCTGTTATCACAAATCCTAAATTTCTGACTGAGTTCTATTTGTTTCGTCATCGAAAGAGGCCAAGTACATGGTGAGGTTGGATGGAGTTTGCTGCATGTGATTTTTATCTTTGCATTGCCTTGTTAGGAAGTAGTAACAATCTGACTGCTTTGGGGGAAGCTAGACCTCATCTGCAGTGCACTTTTTGTGTCATTAATAGATTGTGTTAATTACATGCCTCAGAGGCTTCTTTTGGTCAGCTCCAGAAGCCAGAAAGCAATTCCTTTTCCCTTATTGTATGACAAATGGTAAAGGGGAGAATGAAAGGGGGAAGAAATGAAGAGCTGAAACATCAGACATACACTTGGAGCTCATTTGCTATGTTGACATATTTTTGTTAGATGGTTAGGGTTAAACTTAATGATGGCAAATGATATTTATCTGCTCTTAATTGAGCATAATGGCATTTATTCTCTGCTTATGTCAACCGTTTTCAGGCCTTTTCCCTGTACACAAATACCATAGAGTTTTAAAGCCACAGCAGTCCATGTTAGATCATCCCACAAGAGACTGGACCTACTCTTGCTGGGAGGCAGGGCCTGGCCATCGCAGGAGGGTCCTGTTGTGGGAGTGTTCAGAGATGTCCCTAGTGAAGATGATATCAACGGTGGGCCAAATACTCACCCTTGCAAAGCTAAGGAGGCTAAAAACATTGACAGTTTGTTATGACACAGAGGGAAGGTTGAGAAAAAGGTCTGTGTGACAGATGGTGTAGAAAAATCTGGAATGTACTTTTGAACTTTATGACTTTTTAGTACTGGCAGCAGAGAAATGTCTCAGGAGATTGGTAGTGGGGAAGAGATATCATGTTCAGGAAAGAAACATCATCTGTTTCTCTGAAAGAAACTGAAATAACTGCTAAGTCATTACGCCCTTCTAAATCATTCAGCAAAGGATATCTTATTCCTATAGAATTTAACACAAGTACATAAGAATATGACATTTGGATGTTTGCACATGCATATCTAGAATAATTTATTTGATATAAATAAACGTAGCTGTCATAAAACCATTAAATACGGAGACTTTAGACAACACTTAAAATCATTCCATAATGTTTGCATACATATATATGTATAATATTTATCACTATCTGGTCTTGAATATATAATCATGATTTTGCATTTTTATATAATTGTTTCCATTATTTACCAAAAAAAGTGGCTTTGACAGAAGCATGACAAAAGAACTCCAGTGATGCAGTTAGTTACTGTTCGATCTTGTACTTCAGACCGCATCCCAATTAATTTATGGCTTGGACTTCTAGGTATCCATAACCCAGCTGTAAATATACTCTTGTGTCTTAGATTTGATTGTTGGAAGAAGATCCAATTAAACAATAACTTGATGATTTTGGATGCTAAGCCACATATGATTAAACTTTTCTCTATTTCTTCTCAGGAAAATTTCCATTCTAGTACTTTTCTAGCAGACTTTCGGTTTATAGTCTCCACTGATATTTTACGTTATCTTAGAGTATTGAAAAAAATACTGACAGGGCTGGAATGGCTTCCTTCCTTCCTTCCTTCCTTCCCTCCTTCCTTCCTTCCTTCCTTCCTTCCTTCCTTCCTTCCTTCCTTCCTTCCTTCCTTCCTTCCTTCCTTCCTTCCTTCCTTCCTTCCTTCCTTCCTTCCTTCCTTCCTTCCTCCCTCCCTCCCTCCCTCCCTCCCTTCCTCCCTCCCTTCCTTCCTTCCTTGTCTTTCCTTCCTTCCTTGTCTTTCCTTCCTTCCTTCCTTCCTTGTCTTTCCTTCCTTCCTTCCTTCCTTGTCTTTCCTTCCTTCCTTCCTTCCTTGTCTTTCCTTCCTTCCTTCCTTCCTTCCTTGTCTTTCCTTCCTTCCTTCCTTGTCTTTCCTTCCTTCCTTCCTTCCTTCCTTCCTTCCTTCCTTCCTTCCTTCCTTCCTTCCTTCCTTCCTTCCTTCCTTCCTTCCTTGTCTTTCCTTCCTTCCTTCCTTCCTTCCTTCCTTCCTTCCTTCCTTCCTGCCTTCCTTCCTGCCTTCCTTCCTTCCTTCCTTCCTTCCTTGTCCTTCCTTCCTTCCTTCCTTCCTTCCTTCCTTCCTTCCTTCCTTCCTTCCTTCCTTCCTTCCTTCCTGCCTTCCTGCCTTCCTTCCTCCCTGCCTTCCTTCCTCCCTGCCTTCCTGCCTCCCTGCCTTCCTTACTTCCTGCCTTCCTTCCCTCCTTCTCTCCTCCCTCCCTCCCTCCTCCTTTCCTTTCCTTTCCTTTCCTTTCCTTTCCTTTCCTTTCCTTTCCTTTCCTTTCCTTTCCTTTCCTTTCCTTTCCTTTCCTTTCCTTTCCTTTCCTTTCCTTTCCTTTCCTTTCCTTTCCTTTCCTTTCCTTTCCTTTCCTTTCCTTTCCTTTCCTTTCCTTTCCTTCCTTTCTTCTCTGCCTGGTTATAGTTCTTCATGGACTCTTGTATTACAGATTTCAATTTTTAAATACTGGTAGAGCATGAATGCAGGCTGCCAACATCAGTTAGCTCATCACTAGGGTAGGCTGATTGTAGATCAGCTTGAGCATAAATATTATATACCTAAGCTCCCATACTATCTGGTTTTCCACATGAATGGCTTTATTTTCACCACAGAAAGAAATGTAATGAGGCCATTAAGTGACACAGAACATATTCCTGTTTAGTCAAAAGGAAGCACACAACTCTCTGTGCTACCTTTGTGTATTTTATTCTGAATATACACAAATTTGAGAACTTGAGATAAAAATATTTGAGGAGACCATACCTTTTTATTTTTCTCTGCTTTTCTTAAAATAGTTTTTAAACACTTCTTGTGCCAGCTTATAAAAGTCATTAATTTCTGTGTAGAATACTTGTGGCACCCTTGCTTCTCTCTACAGGACAAACACTCGTGGAAGCTAATTTTTCATAGACATTAAAGTCAAGAAGGCATGATTATTTATCCTGGGTGACTATCTAACTTCTTGTATTGATTTCATTCATAGCACTGTTGTCACTGAAAACATTGTTTGCTGTGGGTATTTCCAAGTGTTGACTGAGCATCTGATACATGAAGCTGGTTGACTAAGATTTTGCCCGGCCAACTAAAAAGCTTTCAGACCTCAATTACTTGCTTTTCTATTCTGAGCATGTAAATCCCCATTGAAATGGGACTTAGATTTCTCTATACTTCTTTGTGTCAGGCTTTTACTGATCTAGATATACATAACACTCCTATAGGTAAAAACAGCAAAAACCCTTACAAAAAACATAACTAGACAAAAATATAGATATTCCAATGTGAAAAGCTTTATTTCTGAGAGAATGACTGAATTTCCCAGTTGAACTTTATTTCTAAGCTCTGAACAGCTTAGAATCAAAGCAATCAAACCAACCAGGCTGCACTGTTTCCTCATATTTCCAAGAAATAAATCCTTAGTGAGCCAAATGTGTATCTTCAGGGCAGCAATATGAGAGCAAAAAGATTGATTCCAGCACTTTTTAAAGTATTTGACTAAAGTACTTGCTGTCTTCCACAGCAGGTAGAAAATCACAAAACATTTAAACCCAACTATCTTAATACCAATTTATTAAAGCAGTGGTATCTTCAGACATACCAAAGGGAAAATTAAATCAACTACTTTTATAAAACGTATTAAACTAATTTATTTTACGGTACCTCAGCAGGAGGAAAAAAATGCAACAAGGACAAGCCTACTACCAATAATGAATAAGAAGCACTCCACAGCAGGAAGCAAAAGAAACAGAAAGAAAAAAAAAAAATCCCACAACACTAAGACTGAGGGCAGTTCATTGTAAAGTGAACCATGTGCAACATGACAGCTGTGGTCAAAATAGGTGCACCTTTGTAACTACGTGCTGATGTTCATTCAGATGTGACAATCTCATCTCATTATTAGCATTGTCTTACAAAACTTCTCTTTGTGTGCATTACAAGAAACTAAAAAGACAGTCCACCAAAATAACTTACAGAAGTTAAAAATAATTTTAAAAAACCCACACCAAACATCACCCTAACTTCTGTTTAGTGTAATATTGTTGATTTCCATGAAGCTGTAAGAGAGGGAAAATATACTAATATTGGAAATGCTGTCCTACAGGATTCTGAGGGAAAAAACATTGCTTCACAATAGAAAAGCAATACATGACATTGATGTATTTTATCTCTTCAGGTCCAAATAACATAGCTTATAAAGTGATGTCATAGTCCCACATTTATCTCTTTTTCTAATAAAATTTATATATCTTTATTGTCCCTTCAGCTTGCAGAGCTCCACTGCATAACAAACAGTGTCTCTAATGCAGTTGCTCCATAATTCAATGGTCTTAGACAATTAGAAGGTGGAATTTATTAAATGCATTGTACTGGGAGAATTACAGCATCCTACACAATGTCATTCTTAATGTGTGCAAACACGAATCTGTTCCCCAAAAGCTGTCACCCATTAACGTTCTACAGCAGAAAGGGATAAAAAATTAAACATGTCTCACAGGTCCAGCTTGATGTGAGCCCATTAAGCCACGGTGAAGGAAACAAAAGTAACACTGAGGATGACCAGTGATTTTTGGTTCTGAGGAGCTGGAAAGCAGGCCAGTTCTTTCTTTCCCTTTATGTAGATGCTATTAAAGTCCTCAGAAAGCATCTTCTGGCATTTGCTGATCAGGAGATGAGGAAGAACCTAGTTGTTTAAACATGGTGAAAAATCTTTCTTGTCTCCCTTTTCAAGGAACACCTTTGCTAGGCATGACTTCGGAGGAAGGACTGCTTCTTGATCTCCTGACTCTGTTTTCATGGCAGAACATTTTGCATTCATGGTGGAAAAGCTATTCATGTTATTGCAGAAAATGCTTACCCATTCCATGGTTTTAATCTTGTTTTGTTGTTTTTTTTTTTTTTCAAACTAGAGGAATTCTGGATCATAATAACTGTATGCTACATGTCATAAAGTGTTTGGAAGTCATTTAAAAACAGGACACGATGAGGACCTGGTTCTACAAATAGTTCCAAAATCAGTGCTCAGTGTGAAAAGTTAAGTGTATGCATACATATCACTAGGATAAAAACACTGAGAAGAGATCAGAAGTTAAAACTGACTTGGAAACATTCATTGCTATAGTTTAACAAATTTGGTTAAGGATCGGTTTGTTGTTTTTTTTTTTTTTTTCATTTTGGTCTTCTTTCTTAAACTTCCAAAGGCAAGAGGGTGCACATGCTTTCAAGATCTTCCTTTTACTAAATTTTCCTTTTACTAATTTTTCTTCTTTTTCCCACCTCACCTCATTTTGTTTCTCTGATTTTTTCACCTGGTCGTTCCTAGGTCACTGGTGTGACTGCAAAGGTGGAAGAACAAATGATGCATAGGCAAAACTAATATGGTACCTGTTGTATACTTAAAATGTTTGATTTACAGGCTTTCCTGAATCCATGAAAAGCCTGTAAGGAGGGATTACTGGATGATAGCAACCTAGCTATGGTCCTGATGACAGAGAATTACTGTATGTGCTATTTTCCAAAGGTATGCAGATGTATGTTGAAACGATGGATTAACTCTAAGTCAGTCACTGTGGAAAACACGATTCAGTGGATAAAAGCTCAGTTCTCTTTGGCTTTAAGTGCAGGAGTAGTAAGACTTTGAAGAAAGAAGTTGTGTGAGATATTTTATATCAACACTTAGACTGTTATGAAATCCTGTCTTTCTAATACAGAGCAAGAAGCAAGCAGGCCATGTGGTGCCTGAAATTATCTTAGAGAGCTCTGTGTAAAAGGAGCTGTGAGTGTATCTTGAGACTATGTACCAATTTGTAGACTTTATAGCACTCCCATTCCCCTTGTGACTCCTGGGTATTTCTAGGTTGCCAAGTTGCCTATATGATCTGATATAAAGTCATTGGAGCCCTACTTACTCCTTTGACATTTTGACAGTCGGTTATTATATTCCATTTCTGTTTCCTTGCTATGCATGCACTTTCTCTGTATGGTGAGTATTTGATGTTTGTAGCCCCTCCTGCTCCCACTTCTCTACTGATGCTCTTTGTGTCAGTCTTTCTTGAGCAAGGAAGGGTCCAGGGTATTTATTCCCTTAGAGTCTCTGCAGGAGGAGAAGTGGAGCCCCTAGATCTGTTGAAAATCAGCTCAGTGCCTACAGGCTGTGTGTGCGGCAGCCAAACAGCTCACAAGCTGCAAGAGGGTGTGAAAGAAGCATGAGGTCACACTGGATGTCTTGGGCTTTCACTGGGGGCAATGGTTAATGTCTTCACTCACAGTTTACTTGCTTCTATATGAATGATTTGCTATTTTCAGTCTTTGTTTTTAACTGGAGCAGAGAGGCAGGGCATATTGTACGAAGGAGCTGGAGCCCTGAGGCCAAGATAAAGACCTTGGATATACCAGGCAACAGAATTACTGCCTGTCATTGCACCTGGAGAACTAACCCAAAATGAGAACCAAATAAATCTTTTAATACCAGGAGGAATACAAATATATCAGACTTGTATATGAAAGGTGGGGAGACACATGTTCATTAGTTGCTTTGCACTGATACTGACACAATACTTGCTCTTCTCCTATAAAGCTATATAAAAATTACAGTTATCATGTTTCACATGTAACATACACAAAAACATCTTTGAGTGAAAGAATAATTTATCAGTGCTAGAAATCTGTTCATGCAAGATAAAAGCCAAAAGGTTCAAGTATGTGATCACATATACTCTTGAAATGTAATTGAATTATCAGTTTTAATCTAATTTTAGCAGCTATCTGAAGCATCTCTGCATATTGCTTCGGAAAGCAGGCAAGATAAATACGGGTATGTGCTGGAGTTTTATTAGAGTGTATTTTCATATGTAGTTATGAAGGGAGAGGTCAAGATGAATCATTTTACTGTGGTGCCATGTGATGCTTTGCCATGAGTGTCATAAAACCTTGAAGTGGTTATTATGTTGTTCATGTTTTTACTGAAGATTAGCAGGAGAGAGGAGAATTTATCATTAAAAGCAAAGTGATGAGATATTTCTCGTTTGTGTCTGTTTTTCTTATTGAGATAGATATTGCACATGCTTCTCCACTTATGTAACCTGGTTGTGGTATCTGATCTACAAAATTAAGCAGGTCCATTCCATCTAAGTGGAAAAATACGTGGATTAATTTAAATCTCATAACAATACACTTTACAAATAACCAGAAACAAGAAAAGAAAATAAAATTTTTTACTGTTAGGGATAAACCACAAGATTTGTAACAAAGTTCCTAATCTATTGTAAATTCACTGTGAGATTACATCTGAACTCAGTCATGAAAACCAGTGTTCCAAAACTCTGTTCGTCTACTTTGGGGAGAGCAAAGAGTCATCTCCAGACATACCATCTCAAAATGCAGTGAGTATCACTACACCACATGCAGCAAATTAAAGAATATTTTCTAGAAACTGGAGTTATGCTTACTTTATTGGCTGAAAATTCTTCAGTGTTGTCCTAAAATATTTGAGAACTAGGTTCTCAGTAATAAGAGGGTCACTCTAAGCATATTCAATGCCAGTTTTTTCTTGCAGGGCTTCCAGAATGAAAATTACTGAACTTCGTAGTTCCACCATTTTGTTTATTTCCGTGTCATAGCACATGTACATAAGGAGGTAAATTTGCTTTAAAACTTAGCCGACAAGTGTAATGAAAAATTAATTATTTGGGAAAACTGCTTTAAATGGAGTAGACTTAGGTAGCCAGCTCAGTTTGTGGGCTTAACAGCACTATTTGAAACTTGTTGGAAATGAGAAATCAAGTATTGATGAGGATGAAAATCTAATCTGAGAAAAGCTACTCTTTACTTAGTGTATACAACTGATAGTCTCCTCTTACGGTGAATAGATTTTTAAAAACAACCAAAATCTGTAATGCTTACAGTTTTGAAACATGTCTGAACTTGCTCATTATGCTGGGGAAAACTCAAAAGCCAGTAGTGTTTTCGGGGGAGTATTATATATTATTGGAGGGTAATATTGTATTACCGTACATTTTAGACACTGTAGTCAATAACCAGAGCATTATTTTTCAGGGGTCTACCCAAACACAGAATCAAAAGGTGACCTGTATCCTTAGCAGGGTTGAAATAAAAGCTAAGACAAAAAATAAAGGAAGTAATCAAAGAGGCAACCAAGGGAAACAATGGAATAATACTAGTCAAGATGATAGGCAGTTGTGTCAGTGACCATGCTGTATTGATGGCAAGAGAGAGTTATAAAGGAGAATTTTAACTAGTCAATCATGAGGTCTATGGTAAGCTCCTGCCACAGAAAATGAAAGAGCCCCTGAAAGTACACAGTGAAAACTATTTCCTTAATCTTTTATTGTTTGTTTGTTGTTGTTCCTTTTTTTCTTCCTTCTCATTTTACAGTTTCAGTTCATATGAAGAATACGCAACTTGACCCACCAGCTACAGCAAGCTGTATGTTAACCCACACATCCTGTGCCTGCATTTGGCGTGATCTGTGGAGGGTTTGTGTATCATGTGAAAAGCGAAATTCAAGAAGCAAAAACATCTTCCTTCTTTTTCTAGCACCATTATGTAATACCACAGTGGTTTGACCCTTATCTGTGTCAGCTATGGAGAGCAGTTGATAAAGATGACTGAGGGAACAATTTTTCCTGCCAGTGCAATACTCCCTGGAATGATAAGCTCTGGCTAGTGAGACTAAGTGGGTAACTTTAATAGAATCACTGTTATGTTACCATAGAGAACAATCCAGCACTGGAAAAATAGTGAGCTAAACAATGTGATAAGTATTTTTCATCTGTAATTTCTTGCATACTAAGTACTCTTTCCAAGATTTCCTTCCTTTTCCATCCAAGTAGAAAGTCTCATGTTCCTAAAAGATGCCAGCAGTAAACCTTGTTTACCTGAAGGTGAAAAGTTCTTTCTTGTACAGAGTAAATCTCAACTACAGTTTTTTGGGGGAGGGTTTTTTCTGAGAAGAGAAAGCTGCTACATTCTACTTGCTGTGGCAGCTGAATGTATGGGAGTAAGGGAACTGGCAACACTAATTCAAGCCCTGCAGGAAAACGTTTTCAGTTTTCCAGGATATAAACATTTATAGCAGGTTTTGTGTTATCTGGGATTCAATTTCTTTTCTGAATCAAGTGAACTGTTCTAGAACAGCTCAGATTCAGTTAAAAAGTATTCTCTTAAGTCAATTTTGATCGTGATAGCAAAATTCTAACAAGTGTTTCTATTAGTTTTTCCTGGCTTTTAGGATGTTTTCCTCCTCTTTGGCTATCCTTTTGTGAGATATTTATTTATTTATTTTCCCCTCTGCTGATCTTAAAGTGCAAACACTATTTGGTAGTGGTTTATAGCTAAAATCGTAGATGGAAAGTAAAACTACTTTGTGTTCAGTTTAAAAAGAAAAAGGGGTAAATTTTCTTACCTTCCTTTGGCTAGTTCCATGTAAAGGATAACAGAGGACCGAGTAAAAAAATAGCTCCAAGGTGTAAATCAACAGAGGGCACGTGAGGATTCTGTAGCAGGACCTTTCCATGACCCTGCCACTTTCTTAAATATACTTTGCAGCTGCAAAAGGAGTTCCTTTTATTGCTTTTCCCAAGGCTGGAAGATAGCTGAGGCCATTGGTGCTATTATATTGTTTCTAATGTATTTTCTTTCTCATGAGCGTGTACCAGAAAACATATTGCACTTGTGTAAAGTAAATTGAATATGCAAATACCCCAGTCAGAGGTGTTTAAAAATGCATTTGGCAACAATATTCAGTAAAATAAATAAACAAAAAATGGTAAATCTAGTCCAGTCCATTTTTTGACAAGTGTAGTCAGTCTTTTACATTTCTGTGCAGAGAGTAAGTAACTGTCAACATAACAGTCTTTTGAGATATGCTGGCTAGCAGATATTATCCCAGTTGTAAAAATGAAAGAAGTCAATGCAAAAACACAAGTCAGGTAGAGATCCATCAAAAGGATAAAACTGTCTTTCTGCTTCACACTCAGGGGTACCTCCTGCATATGTGTGTGTGTATATTTGCATGTGTGTGTACATATATGAGCACAAAAAGGCGTGCTTTTTCCCCAGAGGAAGAAGGTGCTTTCTTCCTGTTCTTGAAAAATCTGGATGTGAGAGAAGATCCTGACAATTAGATACTCTCAGCAGCTGTGGAGCCCCTGGCTATTTGAGACAGCTTTAACCCCTGACTTACCTGAAGCTGCATAGAGCTCATCCACTTTGTTTATTGAATTGACTTTTCTTTTTTCCCACTAACACTCTTTCTTTGGTGCATGAGGCAAAGCCTCAAGTGAAGCCTCATTCATCTTTCTTCAAAGCTATTCAGTTTGGGTCCAGTATGGGGCTGCTGAGAGGTCAGGTTTTATTTCATGAGCTAGCTGCCCATGAAGTTTATTGTGGTGTGTGGTTAGACAGTTTTTGTTTTTTCATATACTTTTGTATACTACTGCTTTTCATATACTACTAGGGTTCCAGATCTCCTTAGCTTCCTCTTCTACTGTAGTCACTGCTTTTAGTTCATACTTGTGCAATGAGATTTAACTTGGGTTTTGTTTTGGTTTTGTTTGTTTGGGTTTTTGTGTTTGTTTGTTTGTTTTGTTTTGTTTTCATTTTTGTTTTGTTTTGTTTTTCACATCTGGGAACAATAAGTTCAAAATGGGATCTTAATTGTTATGAACAAGGGATGAAGTAAAGACAAACATTGATGTGTAGTCAGGTAAGAAGTTATGTCAAGGTGATTATAATCTGTTGTGTCAAAATGGTAAAAAAGTGTGAAACAGGAAGAGCACCTTGATCTCATGTTGGTTGTTGTGATGGTTCACTCACCTCTTTATGGCATGCTCATGCAGTGCTAGGTACTTCCAGATGTTCAGAAATATATAGAAGCCACCTGTTTCTCCAAGGAAAAAGAAGACTAAGTTTAGAACTACAAGAAATCCAACATTTTTAGGAATGTCTTCTAAACAAATGGGGAATTAATTCAGGCAGATGGTAATATGTTTGAAGGTTGTATCATCAATGAAGGCATAACGAGCTTGTTCAAGCAGCTAACAGAACATACTGCTCATTAGAAGACAAAAGTCAAGCAACAGGCCCAAATCTAGAACTGATTTAGTTCAGAGTGGTTCTTGTGCCAGTGGAGTTCAGATGAATTAGTGCAGAGTAAGCTCTGATCCATAATTTGTAAGGAAGAGTGAAAGATTGCCATAGGAAGGAAAATACCATTTTTACTCTACTTGATTTTAATTTAGGAAATGAATGAGAAAGTGATTCTCATCAATAATGTAAATTCCAATTTGCTTTCACAAATGAAGTGGAACTCAAATACTCAATTTTCTTTAGGACTTCATGTTCTCAAGAGCTACTAGACAAGGGAAACCCCTTCAAGTCAAGTGAAGTATGCATGTTTTTTAATAAAGACACCTAATCTGTATTCATTGTTTACCTAGGGAAACTGCTTACTGGCTCTTTTGTATTAGAATCTGATTGTGTCTCTTGACACCCTGTGAAAATTAAGTGTGTTTAGTACCTGCCTGAAATGACCTCTTATAATATTTCAGGGTGTTTGTTAACATGACAATACCAAGCAATATTTTATAGCTTTAAATTTGTTTTTTTACTCTCTTAAAAGTTTGCAGATATTTCTTTCCCTATCAGTTTTTGCCTTTCCATTTACCAAATTGTTGACTTTTTACAGTTTCTGCCATGTTTTTAAATGGTATTTTAGTGGCCTTTTTATTTTACTTTTGTCCACATACCTCTGTAACTGATAACTGGGAATAATAGCCAAGTTTGTGTTCTTTACCTATCATATTCTACCTGTTACATACAAGGATTATAAAGTAATCAGAAGTTGAAAACTAATTCATGTAAGTACTAATTTTGTCTGCTGAGTAGAGTTTGAGTTGAGCTAATCTATCTGCATGTACTGATTTTCACATATCTAAAGAAATTTCATTTACTTAGCTAAAACTATGTGCCTTCCTTATATATATATGTGTGTGTGTGTGTGTATTCATATACAAATTGGATATATTTGTGTATACATAAACATTTAGTTCTTTAAGGATATAAAAAGCTTGACAGACACATGATATGCACAAGTTGAAGGCTCTGGTGTGAATCTCTGTGGCTGGTTGCATGGGAGAGGTCTCCATCACCTACTGCAGCATCAGTCTAAGAACATGATGTGTGGCTTTCTGCTACCCGCCTTTGCATCCCAATATTACTGCTTGGGGCCTACATGGTACAGGGGCTACATATCCCACCTCTGGCAATGCTAACAGCCTGTAGATAACTGCTGAGTTATCAGTTGGTGTAGGACTCCAGCTCCCTGCTCTCCCCAGATGTTCTTTTAGGGTGGTGTCTCTTGTGACTTTCACCTCAAAGAGCTCAATAGTCAACAGAGGTTCATTCCAAAGTGCCCATCACAGAAGAGGAAGCATGAGAAACATTTGGAGTCACTGAAGATGAAGCATTTTAGAAAAAGCAGTCCAGGAATTTTTCATCTTGATTGATTTCCAAATTATTCATCTGGAACTATTTCTAGAGTATCTTCAATAAAATGGACTCTCTTATTAATCTGTCTAGGCACGTTTAAATTTTTCCATCTAACTTAGTTTTTCAGTTTCAAAAAGAACTTTTCTAAAGGAAGATAATTATGAGAAATATAAAATAATAATTCAAAATTGCAAACTGGTAAAAAGCAAACATGGAAAAAACAATACTACTCTGCCCTCTCTGCCTGATGACCTGCTCACTCCCCAAGCTGATTGTACAGTACAGTAAATATTTTGAACTTCCCCGATTTATTGGCCCCCAACTTGGCTGGTTCTGGTTTGTATATATTTAAGTGGTTACAGTTATGAGCAGGGATGTTTATGGACAGACACATGTGGAATTATTGCACTATCTTTTCAACAGAAAATAGCATTTAGAAATCTTCCTGCTGTGAAGGGACAGAGGGGGCAGGGACACAGTAATCATACTCTAGGGACCTGGGGAGCAGTCTGTAAGCTGGATGTATTCAGCTTTTACTTTTTACTCTGTTCCTGGTGGTGAGATTCCTACAAAGTAAATTAGGCATACAGGTAAGTATTATGGTTATTATTCCTATCCAGAAGAGAAGTCTTTTGGAAAGCTGTGAAAAATGCCTGAAAATATATTCCTGTCATACAATCGGTGAGAATCGAGACTGTTACAGCGATCTGACTGTACTATCAGTGACTAAGGGAGTACTTTAGTAAAACTTAATTTTACACATCTGGAAAACAGTAGGCAAAGAATAACAGCCACTATTCCATGGCTGGTAGTAGTGGTTGGACAAAGCTATAGTCTGACTAGTTACTTGAATCTTTGGTGTTGTTTACAGAAAATGTGGAGAAGGTTCTTCACCTCCATGCATGTTAAGCGGGGGTTTGTGTCTCTGTGATTGAGGGGCATAACCAGCCCATCAAGGATCAAGAATTCTTTTAGGTGATATTTCCAGCAGTTCCATTTTCAAGTTTGCTTGTTCCTTTGGCAGTGCTGAATAATAACCTTTGTGCAATAAAGCTAGAAATGGAAATATTTCCTGGTTACAGCACTACCATTTAGAGCATGTTATTGGTCAAAACATTGAACATTAAAGGGATCCTTGGGCAGGGGAGGTAGGGCATAGCTGGGTGAGAATGGCTCTGATGGGCTGCGTCTAACCTGGTACTTTGGCACATTGCAAAGAGATCCTTTAGATACAGAAACCTTACCTTAAATTACTTCTGTTCTTCTAGAGTAGATCTTGCAGATGGCTCTGCAAGTATAAACTGTGTTGGTCAGTACGTGTGATGTGACACACAGGCCAAAATCCAAAAAGTAGGGCCAAATCTGGAAATACTGTAATTCAGTGTAGTTCTTGTGGCTGTAAGGCTTAACTGATTTAATTCAGCTGTATGTAGTGTAGCCATGGTCCAAGTGTGTGATGGCATTTGGTGTAGCAATTATGAGTGATTGCTATCAGGTAACCATAGGTGATAATACTTGCTTTGTTTTAATTCATTATCGTATCCTGTCTGACACTATAATCTGGCCAAGGAATTAGCAAACTAATGACAAAAAAAAAGGAAAGGAAAACAGTGTGAATGAGATATTACGTTGTCTGCTTATGCAGCAGTACAGAGAGATCATGTACATGTAATCTGAGAAACTGTATGCTTTCTAGAATTCCCCAATGCACGGGAGAACTAAAGAACAGTTCAGGCAACTATGTGAAGACTGTTCAGAAGGCTACTGTCAAGAAGGAAAAGTAGGTGAATCTGTTTTACTTGGCACCATACTTTTCTCTCAATATCACACAAAGTAAACAATCCTGTCTGTTTTTCTAAAAGGGTCATTTATAAAGTGAAGGTATCAAAAAGAAAGTTTATTGTGCTTACCTGCTACTTCCCTATCAGAGCATGAGATGCTGAGAGTCTGTAAGTTATGCAGAATTTCTTCCCACTTGGTTGCATATGTAGCCATTATACTTCAAAATATAACTTACCTTTCCTTTATAGGCTGTCTTAAGTTGCTTTCCATACTAGATATTTGCCTTGTGCTTTCATGCTTAATGATTTATACTCCTTAATTTGAATTATTCTTTTTAGCTACAAGCTGCCTTAAAATGAATTAAGATGAAACTAAAACATATGGTTTTTGTAGTGAATAAGGTAAAAATTGTTTTAATGGAATTCTAAAGGATATCATAAGGTAAAATCAGAATGCTGTCTGGTTACAAGCATTTTATGTAAATATGCAATTAGGATATGTAGAACACTGCTCAAACATTCTGACTACAGAGGATATATAATTTTTAACTCTAAGATTAATAACCACAGTATCACTTACATTAAATCTGTTTTGTACTATTATTTCCAGTGGCCAGGTAGATTTACTCAGAGTGAAAAATTAGTCACTTAATCTCTCTGTGTCTGAGTTCTTAAGTTTTAAAATTAAAACAATAATTTGGCATACCTGCCACTTCTACCACTTCTGTTGCAGTCTACTGCTTTTGAAAGTAGATGTCCAGTTGTTTACCAGCAGTACCTGTCAGACATTCAGAAACTCCAGACAAATGTTGAATTGTATGTGCATAGGCTGACTCTGCTTTGCCTGTGCAGTGCATCTAAAGCATCCCAGACAGTGAAATAATTGGTGGAAATTAAAATGTTGGCAGGTGTTTGTTCAATCTTTGTCTGTCTTGTCTGTTTAAACTAGGAGTATTCCATGGCTGCCACTTATTATATGTTTGTACATCTACCACACTAGACAGCACTGAAATAAGCCTGGTAAACAGTCATACAGTTAAGGTTTTCCTCCCTAGCTGTAAAGCATTCATTTCCAGGCATATCACCTGAGAGTAGCTTTGTGAGATAAGAAGTACCTGAAAGAAAGTTGCAATAAAACAGAAAAAATGGTTCTGCAGTTCTTTGATGATTGCAGTATAAATGTCACCAGTGCAGTATTTACTAGAAGTAACTATTTTTTTCAGTTGCTACCTTCTTCCTTTTAAAAATATAGCATGAATCTGGGTAGATCAGCCAGCATCAAAGCTTTTCTGAATCTTACACGTGATGTCTAGTTGCAGATTAGAGATACTAGCTTTGTAGAAATGCAAGCTGGAACCTCTCCAGCCACCAGCCTCATGCAAAATCCTGAACCTTTTGAATCCCTAGTGGATATCATATACTGACATGCTATCCAGGTACTGAGTTTGACAGAGCTAATAATACCATTTATATGTATAATTATTGAAATTACCCATACTCTTTTGGTTTAATGGTGTACAGTAAATTGGCATGCATAATTTATACATCATTGCTGTCAACCATCAATCCGAATGCAAGACAGCAACATATAAACTGAGTGACAGAATAAAGTGTTTAAAGAGTTTATTCAGGACAAGATCACCATAAACTATGACACTGGAAATTTTCACATCATTTTTTTTCAGTATTTGTGTGAAATAGGATGTTGTCTATGGGATTTCATTAGTTGCATTGCTGTAAAACCTTTTCAATAAACAATTCAAGAGACAACAACTACATTACTCTTCAAAAAGACCCTGGAGACAGGATTTATTCTGGAAGTCAGTGTTACTATTTTTGTTTCCATTTTTGCTATGGCTTAATATTTCAGCCTCTTATTGAAATGTCAGTCATTTAATAATGAAATGGAATCCTAAAAATTCACAAATGGATACACCTTTGAGGCTCAATCAAGAGATATAACAAGTAAACCAAATTCAACTATTATCATGTTAATTTAGAATAATAATTAAGACTTTCCAGCCATACATTTAAACAAAAAATGCTTAAAATAACCCTTGTCTTCACACATCTGAATATGCATCTGTGTGCATGTATTACCATGCCTTGAAATTACTATAACATTGATTATATTAATCAAAATGGCAATGTACATTACAGATGAATCAAATGCCCCAGTCTCATTACATGACACTTGCTACACAGTGATACTGGTATTATGTTTTCATTTTTATTTTGAGAATCCAGTAAACAACTATAATTCAAGATGTTCTGAATTTCTTTTGCAAGGTGCCAAGTGTTGAAAGAAATGATTAGCACAAAATTAGGATATCTATGAATAGAAGCAAAAGAGAAACTGCTGAGTTATTTTTGACATTCTCTAATGAATAAATGGATTGTTTTCAATGTTCTGTCAATAAGTGAAACAAGCTAAAATACACTGTGGGTTGAAATATACTGCCTCACTTTCACTTGTTTTAAACCAAGTCTATCAGAACAAATAACAACCACAAATTATCTCAAGAATTAAAAAAAAAAATAAAAATGAAAGATTTAATGTTTGTATTCCCAGAGATGTCAAAATTCAGGCTTCTCATAGAAACCAAGGATCTAACTGTACCTAGTTACGCAGATTTTCACTAAAAATACCTTTTGATCTTATATGTGGATTTCTATGACTGAACTGGTCATAGCTTGTGGGTACTTATCAAATTAATTATAACTTTTTCTTTACTTTACGATAGCTCTTTGGCCACAAGTTATGCCAGCAAAATAACTTTCCTTCGATGGCTGTCGACTTACATCATCAAGAAATCACCTAGAATGGCTATTAACCAGAGGAAGGACACTCAAAGGATGTGTAAAAAGTAAAGAAATCAGTCCAAATGTGAAAGCAATCATGCTACAAATGCATTTAGGATCAAGGTTGTGATGTCATATCTAGTAAATATGGTAAGAATAATGCTTACCTACTAAGTAATCCAGATAAAGCATTGCATTTCATGTCAGTGCCAGTATCCTGCTTTGAACAGGACTTTGCGCTGCAAGACTTCCTGAGGTACATTCCACTTTGAGTTATGTAACCTTGAAAAGTATAAATGCAGTTCATGGGTTATAAGTGACAGTAGCTGATGACTAGCACATCATGGATGTTTTTCAGGAGATTACTAGCTCTAGTTTCTTAAGTCTTGCCATTTACCATGATAAAATTTGATTTACTGGGCCATATCAGATGTCCAAAAAAAAAAAAGAGGATTGTAGTTCAATAATGCTCAATCTCCTAGCGGTGACAGTGGTATCATGCTCAGTCAGTACTGAAAAAAAATAGAAAATGTGAAAGATATTAAAGAGTATAACTTGTATCTTTATACATAGTTCTGATAAATTAGTCTCCTAATTATAAATTTCCAGTACAGTACCATATATACTTGGTGTGGAGTTTCATCTCATCTGACTTAAGAAGTCAAGGCTATAGTTGTGTACACCTGAACTGGTTTTATAGTCAGAAAAAGGGAACAGTCACTTTCATTGCATGAACTATCTGGTCTTCTGCTGATGCAGTTCCTCCTCTTCTGGAACAGACACTCCAGACATGCTTGTTTTGCTCCACTGAATATGAAGTAGGTTTAGGTGACCATATCAGATGTTGACACCTGCAATACAGACCCTGTGGAATACTGGGCCCAGAACATCACACACACAACCATGATGTCTCTGGGAAGAGAAACCAGTGCTGTCAAAAGAATGTTGTAGCAACAGTTTGTGGTTTCTTCTTGTGTCTCTAAGGTATTTTATATAGTTCATGTGAGTGACAGGAAAAGGGACAGATTTATGTGCTAACTAGCTGCTAGTAAGGAAAAGGCCATAGTTTTATCTGAATCCTGTTGAAAATTGTATTTAAAGTCACTACAGTGTCCAGCTGTGTCATTTATAAGTAAAACTTAAAAGTAAAACTCTGCAACTATGTGATCTAGTTGCTGTCAAATCCAAATGTGTCAACCATATTCTACATGTGATGACCCTTCAGATGGATCCATTACAGAAATGGGATTTAGCGTGTGCTTGGCGTCAGCAGGAAAAAGCATAAGCACAAAGCATAAACTTTGTGACATTTATCTGTTGTATATGAAGACACAGTTAAAATACTTTTAAGAGTAACCTGAATAGGGCATAAAACCTTGCTCATACATGCTAAAGTGAGGAGGACTGTTGGTCAGATAGCACTTCAAGAAAGTTGGTGTCAGGATGCAATGCAGCGCCCTCCCTCAGCAGCCAGCCCTGTCCCACAGCCCCCAGCCAGGTAAACTGAGGTGGGACGTGAGTGATGCCTGGAGTCAGCCACAGCTGGCCATCCTCAGGTGCCACTGCAGGCCCTGGGCCAGGCTGGAAAGATGGCCCCAGGCTGGGGTGAGGCAGTGCTCAGCTCAGTGAGGTGTAGGGCTGGTCAGCGTGGTGGGCATGGAGTTTACTATATTCTAGGTTGCTCCCATCACCTCTCACTGTCCTGTCACTGGGTATCACTGAGAAGAGCCTGGTTCCCTCTTTTTTACTCCCCCATCAGGTATTTGCTCACATAGATGACATCCCCTGAGCCTTCTCTGCTCCACGTTGGACAGTCCCAGCTCTCTCAGCCTCTTCTCTGCTTCGGTCCCTTAATCATCTTTCTGGCCCTTTTCCTGGACTTGCTCCAGTATGTCTTGGTCTCCCTTGTACTGAGGAGCCCACCACTGGACACAGCACTCAGGTGTAGTCTCAGCATTATAGTATAAGCCACATGTGGTGAAGTGTCCATTCAATGATTTCACCAGAGCAAGGAAGCTACATGGAAATTTTCTCAAAACAGGCCTGTTTTGGAGAGAGAAACTCTACTATTGGAAATTCTCTAACATATGTGAGAATGCCTGACTGTGTCAGCTCTTTTAAGCAAGGAAATATACAACAGGAAACATGCAGAACATGCAGAACATGCAGGTGAAGTTCTTCACCAGACAGGAGGAGGAGAGAGGATAGATTTTTAGGTTGTATCTATGATAATTTTTAGAGCTTTTTTGCTTCTCAGGACCTCAGAGTATCCAAATGGATCAGTACGGTTTTCTGCTCAGCTTTTTGGTACTTGTTTGTTGGAGCAATGAAAGACTCAGCACTCCAATTCATTGTGAATCACGCAAAGCCATTTATTACAGAAACATGTCTCCTTATATACGCAGCTATTCTCTAATCACGAATCCACGCTCCAAGCATGGATTCGCTAAATGAATATCATGGGCAATCCACACGCTGGAGCCCCACTGATGATAGGTCCAACGACTCACGCCATGCTGAGGCCCTGTTAATGAAGAAACGCCCCTCTTTCTCACAGCAGATTCTGTTCTCAGCTTCTCAAAGTGGCCTTGAGATTCCTTTGGGCCTGACTAATTCAACAACATATCTCCTTCTAACGAAACCCCTCCACACTTGTTTGTGTTTGTTTTGTTTTAAATAATAAATGTGGTCATGGCTGAAAAGGTATTAATAATGTTTACTATTAGTATTGAAGGATAAAATATGTAAAAAAACCAGGCCCTCCACTAGATGAATTCTTAGCATTTCTTCCACTTCTCATCCTGCACTGTTGTCCTCCATAGCACTCTGAGGCAGGCTTTGAGAAATCTGTAAATCCTTGTGGAAAACCAGCTGTAACTCTGTAGACAATATTGTTTCTGCAAAGTATGCTGATATCTCTGATAGGAGTTATACTGGCCTTGGTAGATTTCTAATTTCTGCATAAAAATAAGACTGAACTGGAATAGGAGTATGTAATATATTTCATTTTTTATTACATTCCTCTGCCCTTTCATTTGCAGGTATTCTGCTCTCAGCAGCCACTAGTGTCAATGTCAAAACCAGACTGACGAGACCTCTCATTCCTGTTGCCCTTCAAAGTGTAAAGGATTCACCCAGTGTGTGACACAGGATGCATGGTCTCTCTTCCCCATATTGTCAAAGCAAGACATTTTCATGTCCTTGGAAATTTCTTTTGTTACTTCGAACTTTTACCTCTCTCAAGTAATGGAAGCATCATGCCCTTCTAGAATATCTCTAAGTAACCAAAGGGAGCACTGCCCTCTAAAGGTTGAAGGTGAAATAGAAGACAGCCTTATATATTCCTTAGTAGGTCTTTTCAGAGTTACCTTTGTAAAGCTGTTTTATGTCATAGCCAGCACTTAACCATGAAGTCTGAATACTTCACATCAGTATGGTGAAGAGTACTGGTGCAGTCTTGCCATGTTTATGATCAGAATGAGCAATAATAGTATAAAAATAATGCGAGAAATTTAGTAGTGTTAGAAACCTGACACAGTTTTAAGCTTATAATCTTTAGGCACGTTAAGGAAGGAAAAAAAAAAAAAAAGACCCAAGAGACCCAAGTCTCAAGTGAAGACCCAAGTGACACTTTCTGTAGCTGCTACCCCAATGGTTTTTGTTTTGTTTCGTTTTGTTTCATTAATGCCTTTCTGTAATTTTAGATCTTCAAAAGTCCAACAGTAGGTTACAATGAGGAAATGCTGGGACTAAAAGCCAAAATGAATTAGTAAGACACTTAGAGGTTAGCATGTGACATTGAGATGAAACCCTGAAATTTGAACTGCTACATTTTTAGTGTATCAATAATAATTCACAGTAAGACAGGTAGGCCTGCAAGGCTTCCGTAGATTTCCGTAATGTATTATACATTAGAAAGTCTTATTCTAAATAATCCAGTGAAAGACAGACTTTTGCTATTTCAGCTTTAAAGGCAGAAAAAACTTGCTCAAAGTTTAAATCACCTGCCCAAGAGATAAACCCTTGTTTTCTAGGAAAACATTTTCATTCTTAAACTATGGATATAGTCTTGAATGTGAACCAAGTAATCTGAACAAAGGAAACTGAATAGAATCTCGAATTGCTTTGTAATAATGGGCTCAATAAAATATAAATATAATAAAGAAAAAAAATAGTATAGCAAAACTGGAACACAACTGGTAATACTTTCAAGTCCTGCTGACATATCTAGAATAAAATAGAAAGCAGAGTTCTTGTGTGATAAAAAAAAAAAAAAAAGAGCTACTTGACCTGTTTGCTGGGTAAAACTCCAATTCTAAACAGCCAAGCGTCATTTTGGACCAGCGGTTTTAAAAGGCAATCTTTAGTTGCAGCTTCTGTGTACATGGAGAGAGAAAATATTATATTTGTGTTTTAATTTGTTTTGAAAAAGTCTTTGTATACTATCTGAAAAGGACTCTGGAATCAGAAAAGGAGCAATTTGTATGGAAATCACAACAGATAAGAGATAAGTTATCTATGGCTACTATTAGGATATAAGGATATTTTTTGGTTTTCACCAATTTGCTATTACTTACAAATTACTTGCTGTTAGTAAATATTGCTGACCCTTGTTTTTTTTTGCTATTACTTTTTTAACTATAAGAAGCAAATACATATTCTGTGGTGTTGTGTACAGAAAAATCTATCTTTAGGTAAAAATAACTTGGGTTTAGACAACCATCAGTAAAACAAACAAAACTTCTGAATTATTAACTGTATTCCTGGCATACTGTTGTACTAGAATCTCCCTTATGATTTACAACCACTGTGAAACATAACTATCTACCTTTTTAATCTTCTCTAAAATTTTACAGAAAATAAATTTAAAAAAAAAAAAAGGACCATAAGAGCATGGTATAATGTGTATTTTGGAAAATTTCTGCTATAGACCATTTTTTTTAAAGTAAAAAGCCTGTGAGGTAGGATGGAAGTAACTTCTGCCCTTTTCTGTCTGCTTTCTGTGATATTTGCATTCTCATAGAGAGTACATTGTGTGCTGAACTGCCCATAGCTTTCTAAATTATGAAGTCTAGTTCTATAGCAGTGTTCTACATTGGATTAGATTTAATAAATAAGAGTAGAATGGCAGAGTACAGATTTCCTGGCAGCTATATGCAAGAAAATCGGGATTTGAGATAGTCCTTGAGGCATACTTAACACAGAAATTTGGTTCTCACTTGAGGAATAGTGATAGTAAGGCAGGGCTTTCTGTCGTTTTTGTTTGTGTAAAGAATATTCCTTTCAGTAACCTTCATTAAATTTAATTTGATTTGCATATTAATAATATATTCATAACCTTACACACTTGCTCGCATGTCTTCCTAGAAAAGAAGCTCATTATTGTGGCAAAGATCTTCAAATGGTGGAAGTTTATGTAGCTTTACTAAAATCAATAGAGTTACACTGTGAATGTAGCTACCCTTTTTCAAATTTTCAAAAGAGTATTTAGTTTTCTTTAGTGATCTCAGGAATACTTATTTGAATGAAGGACCTTGCTCTGCCTGAGTGATTTACAGTGATTTTCCTATAGTATGCAATGATTTTTAGGAGCCTGCCTGCAGCTAATTTTAATGAGAACTGCAACTAAATCGATGTGCTGTGTTTCAAATATGCATATCCATTGAGTCTTTCAATGTGTTCTGGATTTTTTTGATACAGCTTTCTATCAATATGAAATGTATGTCTTTATTAACCAGTCCCCGATCATGTTTAAAGCAGGATAAATGCAAGGAAGTCAAAGGTTTTTCCTACTTTCAATCTAAGATCCAATTACTTAATCTAAAGACAAGCACAATAAACAGTCTACCATGTAATCTTGTGTAGACTGGATGTTGCTCTGGAATTTAAGATATTGGACCAGAAATACTTACTATACTTCCTGCTTAACTTATATCCAAGCTTGTTTACTGTATGCTACTATATGCTTTAAGCAATTTCAAAGGTTTACAGAAATCTTCATGTGAGCAAGGGCTAGTTTATTTGCTTTTTCAGTTAATGTGGTTGCACATGAACCAAGTAAAAGCAGAATTTAAAATAGACTTGTGCAAATACTTCCAAAAATTTAAGAGAACACATGTTTAGTCCTGATGCAATATTGGATCACATTCTGCTAGTCAGCAGTTTGACAGCTGTCTTAGAAACAGTCACAAAATTACAGTTTTGTATGTTTAGCTGGCTATACTGGTGCACTACTCCAGATTGTGTTTGGTCTATTACTTTGTTGTTTTAAAGGAGCATAATTATAACCCTTTTGGAAACAGAATGTTCCTTTTTCTTCCATTGTAAAACACATTGCTGGTTCATTCATACTATTATTATTATTTTTTTTTCAAATAAGAAATTGAACTTGGTGAACAAAAATCTCCCCACTGCCATATAATTTGATATTTTTTTATAGAGTAAAGTAGCTGTGTACTATTTCTGTAACTGAGATGTCTTCAAAGAAAACCAATTTTTTTCCTGGCTTAGAGACTACAATTTCCCAGCATAAGTACTTTTGTTTGTTTTTAATAGAGCTAAATAGATTTAATAATCACAGTAGCAAATGGTTTATATGCAATAAACTCACTGTGTACATTCCTCAGCTTATGCCTGCAGTTACCCATTTCCTTTTTGTTCATTTGTTATACTTAAATTTAATATCCTCTGTAAGCTTAGTATGATATGAGAAACTCCTTCTCCTTGTCTCAGTGTGAAGAGAAAATATACCCAAAATTTTGAGAACAGGATATTAATTTTTGAGGCTTCCTTTTTTTTGTGTGTGTGTGTGTGTGTCCATAATACCACACTTCCTCATGTGGCTCCAGTTGCACCAGAAGTTTCGTATATTTTTTCCTCCAGCTTCAACATGAAAAATGATGGGTATCCAAACCTACATCAGGTGAGCTTGTGGATAGCGGTCAAAGGCAGTAGGTGTGGAATTTGATCCCTTCAGGATGAAAATAGCAAACTGACTGAAAACTAGTGTGCAGCTCTGGCAAGCCTAGTGCTGTTAGACACTACTAGGTAGCAACACAATGTCAAGGAAGTAGGAGGGCTTCCATTGCGTTCAGTGTTCTGTTTCAGCCTCTTTTTTTTTTTTCCTACTGAATGTGGGCAGTGTTTGATCACCCTGTTTTGATTAAGCTAACTTTTAATTAAGTTAACTTAGTATTTAAAGAATTTGCATACTTAACTTTGCATTTGTAGTCTTTTCTGGCCATGAAAGCCAAAATAATACACGTACCACAGTGTTTAGCTTGTAGGAAGATATTTTTTTTTACCTATGAGTATACAGTAATTTGCCTCGCCTCTAACCCCTTTTTCAAGAACTTGATCCTAATCTCTCCCTGAAAAGTCATGAGGTCACTGACTGTCTTCATTTGTGGCTGAATCCTGTGGGGGTGAATCATTCTCAGCATTTTATGGGTCTTGGTTCTTAATGAGTGTGCATTTACAGAGACAGCATACTCAGGTTGAAAGCAGGGGCAAAATTCAAGTCAAATAATGGTATGGAATGAAACCAAAAAGATACTCCATTCTGCATTCATGCGTTTCTGCACTGTTAATTGCTGCAGAGGTCATTTTGCTTGTTACTACATTCTTTTTCCCATTGTAAGACAGAAGCCATAATAGCTAATATGGTCTTTGGTTTATTAGCTCCCATGAGACGTTTTTGCCTTTTTTTTTTTTTTCTATACACTTTAATTCTCTATCTCATTGTTTACTTGAAGAAAGGACTAGCAAGGAAATGAGAACCCAATAATTTTTTTTACAGGCTTTCATACTTTCTCTATGCAAAAGGTTTGTTAAATATATTTATTAGCTATCCTAAATAATATTTTAATCAAGCATTAGGATCATTCCAGTAACTAATGTTTATTTCTATAAGCAATACTTTAATTTGACACTTTGCATAATGCATGTGCAATAAGAGTGCCACGTTTGATGGATAAATGCCTAGAAAAAATCATATTGCCTAATAAATAATGTTGGATTTAGATATCCCACTCATTTAAACAAACTTGTCATGGTTTATTAACTGCGCTAACTAGTGTTTTGTTTGTATCTGTGCATAAATAATATGAAGCATTTTAGAAATATGCCCCTTTGAAAATACATGATATTACCCCTTTATTGTCATAGATTATTAATATCCCCTCAGTGGTGGGCAAGTTGCCAGTGCAGCTTAAACATGTATTAGAACATATATTCATACACTGAATCTTTGCCTTGTCTCTTGGGATGTAAATTATTGGGGCTGAGGTGGTTCTGTGTAGGAAGGGAATTAGTAGAGCAGCACATTTCTGAAGATGCAAATCTGAATTTATTTAAACAGTACGCTTGCTCTCAGGGTTATCTGGATAGCAATAACTTCGAACTTGCTTGTGTCTCTGGAGTGCTTCCTTCATGCTGCAGGGCACTCAGCATGGGCTCACACGATCTGTTCTTCCACACAGTTTCTGGGGTTGGGTGCTAATCAGGATTGTATCAGCAGGCTTAATTTGTAGTTAACATCTGCCTTACTGTTTCCTCTGTGACCAACAGTTAATACCTTGCTTTACCAGAGGTGACTTGGACACTACATTGTTTATTTAGACAAAGCATGCTTTAATATCATGTGTTTAAGAAAGACTGTATACTTGGGATACCGGTAGTGGTGAGCAACATGTGGACTCATTTTCTTCCCAACTCTCAAAAGCTGTTAATATCTGGCTGACACAGTCTGTTCATAAAACTGTCCATCTACCCCCATTTCCAACTCACCCTCTCCCCTCTCTCTTCCCCCTCCCACGTTTTATTGCTCAGCTACCTGTAGGCTGAAATTATCTGTAGGCTCTACAATTAGACTTTGGTATTTAGTGGGAAATTGCTTACTCAGGTTCAATGTGATGCTTCAATGTTCCATTTTCCAGAGTTGTCTTTCAAATCTAGGCTTACCTGACCATCCTTAGGACTACAGATCAGTGTAACTGGACTGTGACTTATCCTGACTGATGAAAACATGTGCTTCTTAAAAGTGCTGTGTTCTTAAGTATGTCTTTGTTAATCTATGTCTAACGATCACAATTTGCAGAAATACAGAATCCAGCAAAAGGTTTTGAAAGTCTTCATCATTTGGGTTTACTACCTTTACTATGTTAAATTCAGCAATTCCCTCTTTCAGATTATTTCATTTGCTCCCTTTTTCTTTCATTTCCCCTACATATCATTCCTCATCCACTTTAGAGAGTATGTCTCACATTTCTGGCTTCGTTTCTTCTAATCTTCCTTTTAACTTCAAGTCGACTCTCTTTTGTCTTCACTCTGTAGCCTATTAACACTGCTACCTGGCTCAGGTACTCCAACCAGATGAGACTATTGTGTTACTTCCTACACTGCTTCCTTTCCTGTATCTGCTTTCAACGCCCACTCCTGCACAAAGGACATAGGCCTTAGCATAATCATGATTATAGCAACATGGCTAGAGTAGCATTTTATATAGCTCTACTCAATGATCCACTTGAATTAGATAGCTTTTTGTTGCAATGATTGAGATGGAATCTGTGGAAGATGGAAAAGGAAGGGGAGTATGTATTTTAAAGAGCTCTGATTAATAGAAATTAATGTCTACTCTCTGTCTGATACCTCATCAGTGAGGAAAATGTTAGTCCCTTGAGCTAAAAAAGGAACTGCTGATTTTTGGGACTCTGCTACAGAGTGGAAGACATCATAGTCTACAACACACAGGACAGCTGGGAGAAACTTTGTTTCTTGGCCTCAGCTCTACAACTTGAACTCTGAGGTGCAAAAGTTCAGTCATTGTTGTTCACTCACTGCCTGTAGTTGCTAGATTGCCCACTTCTCTGCAAGCTACCCCAAAAATACACATCTTCCTGCATTCACAGGGACAGTATACAGAAAAAAGATCAACACACTTTCCCTTTTTCTTTGGTCTACGATTCATGGGAGGTCTCACTTTTTCTGTATTGCTGCTGCTACTCTAGGTTAATTATTTCCCATTCTGGGTAACTCCTTCAGATTATATCTTTATGCAGCATTGTGTATTTACACCCTCGTTATGTTTTTAATAATGCATTTCATTACAGTTGGCAATTGATGGCTTTCATTACTGAACAAACTGTTAATTTACTGCTAACGCTGTTTAATTGTTGGCTTAGTTTGATTTCCTTGGTTTAATTCTTTCCATCTGTGAGGGAAAAATTCTTCATCTGTATTTACGGAACAGCAAATTTTAGATTAAAATTTAAAATTTTTCTCAGGACTTTTAAGGAAATTATTGGTAATTTTCTTAGTCATAAGTTTCTGTCCTGCTCTTTTTTAGCACGTATCTGTCCAAAATACCCCGTAGCTCATTGAAGATCTCAAGATACGGCAGCAGTGCTGGTAACACTATGTGACCATGAACATAAAATTTCAAAAATTACTCATACCCTGTGCACAAGTCTAACTTGAAGATAATGAATATGATGCCTTTATAGTATCTACTGTAGAGTTCATCTTTCTGGAAAAGTGTAAGTTCATAGACACTACATTGTATTTGCCATAAAATATAGTGTCTGTAGTAATTTTTTGTTGTTTTTTATTATAGGGAACATTTACAAATGCAGTATTTTACTTGCAGTCCTGTCTTATGTGGTTTTCATTGAAGGGAAACTGGAAGAGAGAAAGTTGATTTAGATCAAATTTTAGAAATGTTCTGGTGACCAGAGTTTGAAGATGCACCTAAGTCTTTTGTAGAGGATGCATTGTATAAGGGTTGTAAAAAGATGAATCCTAACTTTGCTCTTCTTTACCCTTGAAAGGCTGCAATACTAGGACATAGTTGAAGATGATGATTTAGTTTGGAACCTCTTCCTAGTCTATCAGATTGCAACTCGTGCCTGTTCATAGGATTTGATTTTCCAGTGCTATATGCCAATTTTTTTGGTAGTGTATTTGTGTTGATTTCTGTTAAGTTGCATATGTTTTATTCCTGTCAGTCATATGGTGCGAAACAAAAACATCAAGAATAAAATTACAGCACATATAGAATAAAAAAGAGGAAAAAGCAGGTTTTAGTCACTGTGAGGCAAGGGTCAATGCTTGTATTTAGGAGTAAGTAGCTCCTCTCCACGTTTGTGTAATGACAATCCAGTGGAAAGTCATGTGAGAGAATTTGTTGTTTCCTCTCAACTTTTAGTGGTATCTAATCAAACTTGATGGTAAACCAACACAGCACAAGCCTGCCTAGAAATATAATAATTCTTAGTCAGTCTAAGAAGGATAGGCACTCTAAGGTGGGGGCTAATAGTGGAAGCGTGGGCTTAAATAATGACTTTCACAATACCAAACGCAAGCAGGAATATCTGGAGATATAAAAAGGAGAGTACTGTCTGAGACCTGAGAAGAACTTATTGAAGCTGGGAACGCCTGCAGACCAAAGCCCTGATCTGTATTATGCAGATGTTTATTAGCCTTAGGATCTAGACAGTGATGTTATAGTGACTCTACCTTTCTGGAGGTATTTTGGCATGAGTTGTATTCACTACACCAAAATATAAAACAAGACATAAAAATAAGGAAAAAAAAAAAGAGTAAAGCCATTCCCTACTACAAAAAGAGACAAAGCATTATACCTGAAAGAATGGATAGAAACGAATGTACATGACAGAAATATATTAAAAATGTAGTTTAGTTTTTACGTGAACAAGGTATGTATAACTCATGTGAGTTAACACAATCAAACATGTATTTCCAGCAGCCCTGGTAGCCTACAAAAATAAAAACATATTAGAACATTCATCTAGGCTTATATGCTGCCACACAACTAGTTTTACCCTACCTTTCCAGTCCACTGTGTCTCATCTACCTTAGCTTTCCCAGCTCAGTGTTGTTCTTCTGCCTCGCTTGTCTTGCTGCAGAAGGTCGTCTGTCCCAAAATATCAGGAGAGCAAAGCAGTGCTTTACTGGAAAATCCTCTTTGAGTCCTTCTGACTAGCAGGATGAAATGTGAGAGCTTAGTTTTTCATAGAGTAGGAAGAGGAAGTAAATCCATCCTGAAACAAAAAGGCTCTTTCTGTCCTACCTTCTCTTGCTGTGACTAGGTTCCCACCAGGGAAGTTATGGAAGTATTGTCTCCTACCTTATCTGGTTGACTGCCCTTCTCCAGTGGTAGGGAACATCAGATTGTGCCCTTCATGTGCCTGCAGAGCCCTCCAGGAGTGGAAATCATGTGAAAGCAGGAGAGAAAAGATCTTCTAGGACTTCCTGCAGCATCCCTGGCTGGTTGCTCTTTCTGTTGAAGTGGGCAAGCAAGGAGAGCAGGTGGCCACAGGTGCCCCTCGCCAAGCCATGAGCATTAAAAATAGGCACCTCTTAGTGTCTCAGCTTGCTCGCTGAAAAAACTACTTGTCACCACCCTGGAAAAGACATCCTTTGAGCAGTATTTTTTTCACTGGTGTTACTAACTATTGTCACTGCTGTGGGGATGTCTATGTAAAAACTTGTCGCGATTGAGACAGACAAACAACATAGACCAAGTTCTTAAGTACAAATAGCAGTCTCCATTTATTGCCACAAACTCCTTTTTTTATATAGTCTTGACCATTTCATGTGTTTTTTTGCTATTGGTTACAGGCTGCAATAGTAACATAACATTTGCTAATTTTGCTATCTTCAGTGTTACTCTTTAACTCCTTTCATTCTCATGGGTACACTTTAGTATCTTTGGATACTCCTCTACTCCCGTCTTACTCATGGGTAGGCCTTAATATCTTCAAGTCTAATCTTTGTTCCCATACCCTCTGTCAGGGAATCCATGGAACCACTGTAATTTCCCACAAAAACTGTTTGAAAAATCATTGCGCCCTTCATGTCCCTGAGCACAGATTGACTCTGACCTGATGGAGAATAAGACTGAACCTCTCTTCTGCTCAAGAAACACTGAAAGTATTTTGAGGGACTGATTATGTTTCGGAGAGCATCAAAGCAACTCTGGAATATTGCTAGATGTAGCTCCCTCTAGTGATGTGCATTAACATAGGTACTAAGAGGCAACAGAAGTCATAAAATTTTTAGTCTACCAATCTCTATTTTAGAAGCTGTTTGCTTACAGCAACAAAGACTTATTCAGAAGGGCAAGAAGTCTGATATATTTTATGTAGAACTGCTTATAATGTCTCTTAAAATCTCCAAAATCTGTCAAAACTAGTTGGCATTCGATCACAACACTGATAGTTCTTCAAAGTTTGCACACAGTTTAGAAACTTGATGTCTCATCCACTGACAATGGCATTTTGTTACCATTTTAGAAAATAAGCTATCTAGATAATGAAATCCACTTTAGAGGATTTCCTGAATAGTTGACAGTGAATATGGGAAAATATCTCTGATACAGTGATGTGATTATACAAAAGATAGACCAAAAGCAGGAGGAAAAAAGGATAAAAAGTTAAGATAAATTTGATTTGATTCTGTGAGTGTCTAAGTTAAACTTTCTACATTACAGCAGTGTTGAACTTTTGGAATGCATAATGCTGGGTTTGTTACCCTCTGCTGATATTTCATTGTCATCAGCTGTGCAAAATGGTATAGTTTCATTCTTAGCATCATGACTGAAATAATGTTAATAAATTTTGAAGAGTGAATATGTAAAGATTAAATGAAATGCAGCTATTATCTATCAGTAATTCCTGACTGAATTTGCTCAATTTACAAGTAATACTACTGGTTTTCTAACTTTCAGATCTACAGTCTTGAGGCAATCTCAAGTTTATATCTTGCTGGGCCTTCATTATCAGGTCTATTTGAAACTTGTAGAGGAATTTGCATGAAGAGGACTGCAGTACACAAAACTTTTCAGCCTCTCACTTGATTTTGTGTATTAATAGGAAAGTGAAGTTTCAAGTGAATTTGTTGTGAATAAAACAGATTGACTTTAAATAGAGTTAAAATATCTCTTTTCTTTTTTTTTTTTTTTTTTTCCCCTGTGTGGGATTTGTTGTGGTGGGTTTTTGGTTTGATTGGTTTGTTTGTTCTATTTTTGTTTTGTGGGTTGGTTTTGGGTTTTGTTTGTTTGTTTGTTTGTTTGTTTGTTTCTGACACATTTGCTACATTTTAGTAGTTTATATTGACTGTCTCTTACATACAGAAAAAATTAACAGATTAAAAAAAAAAGAAGGATAAATAAAAGTAAGGGTGGAACTTACATTGATGCAGGATTGAAGTTTAAGGAGATATTCAAAGGAAGGCAAGTTTCAAGTTAAAAAAATGAGACACCGTAGGATAAAAATAAGTGTAGAAAATAAAGCTGGATTATGTTTGAGGGGGAGAAAAGTTAGCCTGGAATCCCTTCTTCATAGGTTTTAACACCAGCTTTAATCTTACGATAGGCATGATGCCAAGCTCCGGGTAAAGTGTGTTAGGCTTTATGATCTCTCCAGAAACTGGGTTTTACACAAACTCTTTGTCTGTTCCAAGGGAAACTTTTGTGTTTTGTCTCCTTTTGTGTTACGTAGGTATTTGTAAGTCACTTAGAAAATGAAAATTGTCAAGTATTTATGATATGATTTACCTTTCTTTATGCTTGGCTATGTGATGACATCATGTTTATCATTGGAGGACTTGTGTAGTCCCAACACAGACATCTCAGATATATCAAACTCTGCCTATTTCTATCAGGGAACTGAAGATGACTGGTTCAGGTGTAGACGTCTATAGTGCGCATGTCAAAATCTAAGAGAAATCAATTCTATCTAGTTTGAAATTATTTAAAATATGAAAAATGTGTCCACATTGCACTATTGTCTTGATTGAACTGTGGCATCTGTTAGATCACCTTTGCAATTTCCACTGACATTTATGCATCTTGAGGAAGTCATCAGTATATCAGTATATCCTTGTAAGAGAAATATTATTGTGAAACTGAAATAATGCATGATTAGATGACTACTCTATTTCTGAATTTTGGCAAAGCCAGAATTAACCTCACTTCTTGTTTTCTTTAGGCCATTTATTAGAAGTATTAGAAGTACATTATCCAATTTTTTTCCTGTGTGTGGTTGGGACAGAAATGCTGTGAAGCAATCTTTCAGAAACTATAATAATTTTTCTATTTTTCTTTTCTTTTTTTTTTTTTTCTAAATCAGAGAGTAGATATCTACAAATATCAGAAGATAAAAGTTTGAGTATAGGGGTAACATGAGTAGATTTCAGTTTCAATGTTGAAGTTGGATTTTAGGAAAAGCTCAATTGCAAGACTTTCTTTTGTCTAGTTTAGTGTTCTGACTTGAATGATTTTTTTTGTTTGAAGGGTGGGGCTGGTTTTGGTTTGGTTTGGTTTGTTTGTAGGGGCTTTTGTGTTTGTTTTGGGGTTTTTTGTTTGTTTGGTTGGGTTTTTTTTTAGTTTTTGAGGGGGTTTTGGTCTTTGAGCTGGATTTTCCTTTTTGTATTTATTTGTAACAAATTGATAGGACATGCATCATGTCAAACATATTTGAGAGTCTTTGTGGACTACGTGATCTATCTTATTTATCATGTCGGTACAATTATTTTATGCATTTTGAGGCTAGGAATCTACAAAAAGTACTAGGAACTATTGAGCCTTGCTCCACACATGGCCAAAATGTTCACTGAGTGAGGGAGGAGATAAATCAGCACCAAAGAACACTTGTGTCACTTTATGATTTTCCAACAAACAAAAGGTTGGGTTTCCTCTGAGGCTCATATCAATTTGGTCTAATCTCCCAGCTGCAAATGCTAATGTGGTGTTGTTGCATAAAAGGTTTAAGATTCCTTAAATCTTTTTTGAGGAAGAACAAGTAAGTATAGTGAAGTGAAACCAGGTTATGCTCTATATATGTATAAATATGTATGCATCTGTAGAAAATGTTCCCTATCATCTTGGAAGGATTATGCCCTCTCACTTTAATTTTATTTTTCTGTTTGGGGGCTCTTTCCGCCTTCTGATTACTACCTGCTGACTAACAGGCTGCTAACAGAGGTCACGGGCAAGAGTTGTAATGTTTTGAGTATAGCCCTCCTCAGTGGGGTTGTGATATTAAAGTTATAGTCTATCTCCAAGAAGGCCATTATCATTACAAAGTAACACACATCATTAAAGAGAAGCTCCATGAAGACCATTATCATTATGTGGTAACACATCATTAGACAGTATCTTTAGCTGCACAGCCCATTGAGGAGGGTACAGTCATAACATGACAGCTCTCTAGAGTGACATAAGTCAGTCTGGCGATTTATTTCAGCAGGGTTGCTTATGTCTCAGTGATTCCTCTCGGCATACTTTCTTAGCTATCAGTTGTTAAACAGAAGGAGTTGCTCTAGGTTAAACCTCAGGGCTCTTTGGAAAAGGAAATTCCCACTGGAGCTGGAGTACTCCTTTCAGCAGAATCACTCCTTGGTTGCAAGGGGTTCAGACTTGTCATTTCTGTGCCAAGGTGACCAGCCAGAAATGGAAGTACATCAGATGCCTTCACGTTGTGTCTGGTTTTCACAAGGGGCATGTACTATGCTAGAAACCAAGTAGGTAATGAACATATGAACCTACAGCTACAAAGCAAATCTGTTAGTCAGTGCAATAGATACGCTTGGCTGTCTTATTTGTGCCAGCAGATAATGAAAGTAGTTCAGTTAGACGGGGGAGCAAACTAGACCCATAGTATCTGTACAAATTGTGTAGTCATGCTGAAATAGAAAAGTGTAGAAAGCTCACACCTATGCTTAAGGAACCAAATTTAGAATCTCCAAATACACTTAGTTTTCTCTCTTGACTACATAGTCCTTTCCTTCTCTCTTTGGGTATACTGCATCAAAGCTAAATTTGTTGCATGTCATAGATACCGGAAGAATTTCTCTTATCAATATATATATTTGTGACAAATGCCATTACACTATTTTCATAATAGGATATGTGCTGGGTGTTATTTTGCACAGACTTGCTGTTATTCAATAGAACCATGTATTTTCTACTCCTTAAATACATTCTTCTGGTTTAAATCCTTTCATAAATTCTAATATGTAAAACCTCTTCAACTACTCTTTTACAAGAAAACATATTTTTATAACTAAAATCATTAATTTTCTGCCTCCTTTCTGGATAAGGAATTAAAATACTTTAAGAATGAAATATGCATATTTTCAGAGAAGAACATTAAGAAAGGTTCCAAATTTCTGGTCCATAACATGTTTTTGAGAGCCAGTAGATGGTGCATTTTCCACAGTGTTTTCCACAGTGCTGTTTAATTGGGATTCTAATTAAGTATGTGAATAGAACTAGTCTGTATTAAATATATTACTTTAGCATTAATATTCAAGAAAGCAGAGCAAAATCTGTCCATAAGATGATCAGGCACTCCCTTTTTAATCATTCCCTTTCATTTTACGGTAATAAACACCAATTTCTGTTCTTTTATTCTTTCTTGCACCCAATTGCTTAAAATGGCTTCCACTTTGTAACAGGGTCTGAATACTCAAGCATAACATTTGTAACACTATTACTTTAGCAACTTTGCAGTACGTATGAATAATGAATGGGATCAAATAAATGTTCTCCTTATTTAACAAGAATCACTTGGTAACAATTGGCGTGCAGATTAAAACACAAATGTCTCAGTCAGCTTTACATACAATGTGATGTTTTCCCTCCCCTTTAGAGTGTCAAAATTGAGAAACAATTCACAATCAGGATGTGATAGGTGTCATAGGTGTGATATATTGGGATATGAAAGAGCTTCTGAAAGCATACAAGATATGTGATTTTCATACCAACCTCAAATACCACAGTGAACAGGCAACATGTGGTGGCAAGTGTACTCAGGGACAACTCATTTCACACATACAATCTTTTATTCCTGAGTACGGTTTTATCTCTTGTGAGCACAGTGGTCTATGCAGCCACTGTTCATTTTCAAAATTTATCAACCAACCAGGTTTCAGCAACAAATTCCGAATTTCCCTTCCACTTTTTCACACAGAATCACAGAAAGTTAGGGATTTGAAGACCTCAAAAGATTATCTAGTCCAATCCCCCTGCCGGCGCAGGAACACTTAGATGAGGCTACTCTTTTCTAGCCTGTTTTTTACATTTTGTGTAATTATAAGGAATATTTAGTACTCATATTTCTCTGTATCTTCCAAGACAATAGCATACTTCAAGAGTTGGTATGTATTCCTCTTCTGGAGCAGATTAAAATAAGGCCAGATTAGCTACAAAGCATACCATGTGTCACTCTGCACCCCTCGCACAAATCCTGGGGCCTGGAAACATAAGCATCTTTAAATGAGACAGTCCTTAAAAACCTCACTTTTCCTTCCTCAGGAGATACCTAGCAGAATACCTTTCTGCCATCCAGGTTACTGCTGCTAAAGAACCCCTGAGAAGGTCAGTAAAAAGCTGGTACAGGCAGTGAGTCTGTCTTTATGGAAGCTGTTCTCACATCTATAGAGCAGATGAGAGGTCCTTGCTGCACTCAGCAACAATGAGGCACATTTACTCTCTATGGGAGATCTTCTCACCTCTGAGGCTATAAATAAGGGTGTAGTATTAGCAACTAATATACATCTGTCTCAGTATATGTATCATGCCTCTGCACAATGGTTCAATTTTCTAGATGACATTTACTTAACTCTATTTTGAGTAGCAAACATGCTTCAGAGGTCATTCAGAAAGTAACTTTGGGAGACTGTCACTCCTAATACATTTTCTCCTGAAGATATGCTTCTAACATAGTTTTGAGCTTGCTATTTCTTCTTATTCACTTGAGAGTTTTTAAGAACTTAATCTCCTGGTGTTACTATTTTTTCAATGTAGAAATATAAAGTTTACGACTCCCGATGTCATTTAACATAACTTGTAATACAATTAATTCTCTCTGGTATATCCCAATGGCACTATATTCTCTTACAAGATAGTTTTCTTAATCTCTGATTAAACTGATAATTTCTGATAGATGTCTAAATATTTAGCATTACTGCCAAATTCTGCTATGTTGATAAGAACAGCTTTAATTTAGGGAATGAGAAGAGAAATTCAGCAGTGACTGCATAATCTCTGCATCTACTTCAGGATACAAGAAGAGAAAATGAGTGCAAGAGATAAAATAAAAAGAAAGTGCTAAACTTACTAGATCAGGGGCTGGACAGATAAAACAGAGAGTTAAAATGTTCTGCTTATTTTCTGTAGAAAACTCAATCAGAAAAAATTATCAGAAATACGTTCTGATCAAAGCCTGAAACGCAAAAGGCCAAAACTTGAGCTTAGGATGCAGGATTTCAGATGGGAGCAGAGGAGTGAGATTGACTTTGTGTTGAAAGGCTGTTATGTCCATACTCTGATTGAACCAGTGAATGGCAGATGTGCTGGTTATGGGAGTTTGTCCTGAATGTTTGTCTGTCCCCTTCTGGGTCCAGTACTTTTTAAATTGATGTCTATTTTGCAGGAGGTAGGCAGTAAGGGAAGGAAGGCAAAGTAAAAGACAAGATTCTTTAAGTAATTGAACTTCACTAATTCTGCTCAGGGGTAAGTTTCTTTTTTGGTAGAAAACAGATAAGGCTTGTTATCCAGCTGAGTTGTGCTTCTTCAGTGACCCAAGAAGAGACATCAGCTCTGAAGGCCAGAAAAAGTCAGATTTGCCCCAGCTGTGTTTTATGGTAAAGACATCTTTAAGGAAAACAAATACATGACATATGATGTGCTGTTAAGGAAGACAGAGATAAAGGAATGTGTTGGAGTAAAAAATTACATTATTACTGATCATGAAGTAGTGGGAAGGGTGAATAGAACAGAATCTCCTTAACATTAAAATTGCTTTGGAGAAGTGTAATGGGAGGAAAGTTTTGTGTGTTTCTCACAGGACAGATCTGAATACAGACATGAATCATCTGTAGTATTATTAGTAAGATAAATATTGGGAACTGTTTCATTCCAATATGTTAGTGAAATATCTTGACTTTCTTGAGATATATTCTATCCTACATTAAATGTAATGGTAACCCAGTTATGCTTGGAAGTGGCAGCCAATGTATTTCTTCACTAAATTGTCAATCAGTTCTATAGGTTTCATTTTTAAAATATTTTATTTTCTATGGGTGTTGTCACAGCAGCATCTAATTGAGCAGTTGTTAACTCATTCAGCCAAAATTAAATGGAAGGATAAATATTTTCAGGGAGACAAAACTTGAAAAATGAATGAAATTAATTTCTGTGAGCAGATGAACTGTGAATAACCAACACCTCAATAGGAGAGACATGAAAGTAAATGGGCCTGCTGGTTGCCTCTCAGAATAGTTAAGGTTCTGGAACAAATATGGATTAAAAATATTAAATACAAAACATTAAGGAGAAAAGATGATAAAAGTTATGTGAACGTATTGTACGTAATGATTCTATAAACAGAGTTCTATTGCATGCTTGCATCCTTTATTTGGATTCACTAAAACATTTGATATAATGTAATTAGTGAAGCATGAGAAGACAGGGATTTAGTAGAGCAATCATAATGCAGTTAGGAACTGAATGAAAGGCAAATATAAATGAGTAAATTAGAAGAATCATACATTCATTAGTGGAGTTCTTCAGAAATTAGGATCAGCATTATTTAATATTTTCAGTATTAAAAACAAGAATGTACTGATAAAATTTCCTCTTAACAGAGTTATTACATGGAGAGATCTGCATGATCTGTGATAAGAAGGAAATAGCTGAGGAAGAGAAGTCTCTGATTCTTCTGAGCAAAGAAGGATATCTGAGCTACCAGTATGATATAGCCCTGAGAATGGGAAGTGTGACCCTACGATGTGACCTGGTATCATACTAGTACAGGTGTTTCTGCCACTGGGCAGAGCACTGGTAGGCTCCCACCAGAACACAATGTACATTTTTTTCACCCAGTTTCAAAAAAAGGAAACTCAGACAAGAAGAGAAGCAGAGTAAAGCTATTAGAGTGACTAAAGATGGTGAATATTATAAGAGAGGAAAAGGAGGGATATTGTCTTAGACAAACTGAAAAAAAATGATGCTTTAGTATTGCTGTCTATAACTGCCACAACAGGAAAAACAAAATGAGAAAAGAACTAAGGGAAAATATCACTAAAGGAGTAGTTAGGAATAAAATGGCTGCAGATAAATGTATATTGAAAATGAAGAAGTGTTTAAGTGGCAGATTCACGAGAAACTGAAAGATAAAGTCTCCCACTGGGAGTCACAGGGGCAAAAAGTTAATTAGTTTTAAGATGGAGATTTATCCTATTTTTTGAACAGATTCTGTGATACTGCCACCTGAAATAACAGGGGATTGAACTTTGTTCTGCAAGTTTCCTGTACAAGCCTGGTTCCAGCAGTTCTGTCATGAGTCTTGCAGAACCTGGTATTTTCCCGACATCTCTAAGGGCTTGTAGGATTGTGAAAATCTATTCTTTCAGTAAGTACATACTTCTAATGATTACAGTGAACTTGAAAATGTGAATTTCAAGGGTGCAGTACCTATGAAGAAAATAAGGCCACATTTACATATATTTTAATACTTGCAAGATTTATTGCTCTAATATCTAGCAGCTGGAGACAGCGAATTGCAGAATCTGAATACTAATCCTTTATTGACTATCAAATACTGTCTGTGACATCTTCTTATTTCAATTCCTATATATACTTCAGGATGAGTATTTCAGAGCTTGACCTTCATTAACCCCCTCTCCTAGTTTTTATGTGGACTCAGCTTATCCTCAATCTTAAATCCCTGTCAAAAAGGAAATGTATCCCTCTGGAAACTATTTACACCTTGATCTTGTTCCTGCCAAAACTTACACAGGTCATGTCTAGTGTTTGCCAGTGAAAAATCTGTCTATGAATAATCAATTATTTCAATAGAGTTGCTGACAGGAAAATTAGCACTCACACATGTATGCAGAGTTATGACTGATTCGGGAGCTCGTGTGAGCTCCAGGTGATGTGCAGGCTTGGATAAGAACCTTTCATGAAGGATGGACGCATTCCAAGGAGGTGACTGTTAATCAGATCAATGATCCTCTTTCTACCAGCTGAAAGCTGCAGTTGCATATGCAGTGAAATACTTTTCTACAGTCTGTGTTACATTCTTGGCTTGCTAAATGGGAAATGCTGTGCTCCGTTGCGTTTCAAGCCTCATAAGTGATGTGCAGTGGTACCATATTGAAATGCCTTTTAAAAATCCAATCAAAATAATTGATTTTTCATAGACAGAGCTCAGTTTGTCATTGAGTTGCATTCCTCACAAACCCATCAGAAATGCAGCATGCCAATAAAATGGACAGAATTATTACAAAACCACTGGTTGTGATGTTTGTTTTGGCATCCTTATGTTGAAATGTTTTATTTTCTTTCAAGACTGAACTGCCAAGAAAGAATATAATGTTATTCTGCAGCCGCCCACTAAAACCCCCAAAACACATGGGTAGAATGCCAGACTTTACTGAATATCCTTTTCTAACTACGACTCATCCATTAATACAAATAATAAAAAATATTAAAATATCTTTCTAGGCAGAGGTATGGTTATACAAATCTGACCTTATTGTTATATTTAATAGTAGCATATATATATTTAAAAATGAACAGATTTAAGGCAAAGTAGTAATTGCACTTTCAGTGGCTTCAGATGGATGTCTTTTGTTTGGATTCCATTGTGGTTTTTTTAAAACTGTTTCAGCTTTGAGAGTCAGAAATGCAGACAAGTAACAGAAGTTTTGTATATATTAAAAAATGGATATGTAGCAGATGAAAATCAGTGTAGCTCCACTGAAACTAAGGGGACTTTTTAAGCTCCAAAAATCAGACAGATCTAAAATTTGGCCTATTATTTTAATGGCTTTTTAGAAGGGCCTTTCACAGACAGCTAGCTTTCCCTCTCTTTTTTTTGATAGCCCCCAGTCAATTCACAGATGGTTAGCAGACATGCTAGATAATAAAAGTGGATTTTTTTATTAAATAAGTGTGGCTTTAATAATGGTAGTCACTGTAATTTTACCACTGAATGCTTAAGTCTTATAGCCTGCAACAGGCAGCAATGAACACCCTTGCCCAACAGTTTGCTCAGAGCCTTTCTGATTTTGCTGATTCTCAAGACACATAAAATGCTGTTGTGTGGGCCTGGTTGCAAGATTAATGCCAAATATTAAAGCAGCTCATTAAAACACTTAAATATTGTTTGCTGGATCATGACCTTCCACACTTATTTTTTTTGTTTAATATCAAAATCTGATTTTTTCATTAATAAGAAAAACACCTATCTATAGAAACATGATAAGGTGCCTGTATGCTTTGTGGTGTAAATGAACTGGCATTAATTCAACATGATAAGCATTTATATTATATGTGGATTTTTATAAATCTAAATCAGAAAAATAGCAGTTCACTCCTATTACGATACATTGTTTTCAGATGTATTTTCGCAGGTTTTCTAGTTTGAATACTTGATCGTTATTTTCTCTTGCTTTTTTTTTTTTTAATCACAAACAAGAGAATACCATTGAATTGTTTAAGACAATTAAACAGATTTAATAATCTTCAAAACAGTTGAAATACATGGTGACATATGAACTCCAGTGATAATTGTTTTATCCCTTTTAAAATCAGCCGAAGTTAAACAGATTTCAGGCTCAGGTTTACCTGTTGATGTGGTGGGACCAGCACAGTTGCAGGCATGGGAATATGGTTGTAAACAGCAAAACTATGAGTAGATACAGGAAAATAAATGTAAGGGATAGAGGTTTTAATTATTTTTTTATCTTAAATGTTGGATCTGATCTTTTTAATCAGAAATCGGTTTAGCACAGAGCAAAGGTTACTATCACATTTCTTAAAAAGCAATTAAAACACTATGATTCCAAATCCTGAGTTCAATGACATGGTTACTCCCCAAGAGTTTAGGTGGTTCCCCCATGAGCTGTGACCCATGTGGTTACCTAGCACCCTCTCTTTTCCCTGTTCAAGAGAGGATGGCACTCGGAACATTGTTTAGCTTGTATTTCTTTCTGATACAGCTGTTTTGATTTTGTTCTGAAATGCTCTGAAAACTGAAGAACAAAAACAGAATTTGAGTCTATTGAGAGCAATAGGGTTTGTAAGATTTTAATCATCCATCTCACTAGCATGTGTTCCATTAAAAGAACGTACAAATAGAGCTTGCTGAATAATGTCTAGGATCAGCTGCCCTTTTTGAGCAGAAATTGACTTAATGCACAGAAGGATGATTTTTCAACACAGAGTTTACAGTCACACTGACAATGTCACTGTCATTTTACCTCATTCTTTTGTCTCTTATCTTTTTTTTAGTTGATAAAAATACAAGGAAGAGAAGGTGGAGAATTTGCTGAAGAATTACAGCTAGGAAAAAAAAATTGAATCAAGTTACAAAAGGATTGTGTATCCCACGAGACAGCCCTCCTCCTGCCGGGTTGTATTAATTACTTCATCCGGAAGGAATGCCAAACAATGAGTATAAAACCAAAATCAGACCCTCTATTTTGATTAGCAGGTAACAATCCTAGCAGGATGTTGTCATACCTATCTTTTATTTATAAAAGCTGACAGCCATTCCAGACATTGCCAGTATAGTACACAAACACATGCAGGGATTACTGTTAGGTATTAACAGTGTGTATTGTATGCTTCATTGCGTATGTTTAAGAGTCTCATGAGAAAAATTTCAGCGTGTGCACAGAAATGACATGTGTTGCCACCACAGCTGCTACAGTATTTTCACACTTTAGTGTGCTGTCTCATGGCAATCAGAAAACTATTATTTTGTGTAGGAAATAAAGAAAACTTGAAATGGCGGGTTTTGTTAGCCTTCTGCACTTTGTAAAAAAACAAACCCCACAATCTAATCCCTGCAATCTACCTCCAAAAAAATCAGCCAGTTATGGCCTTCTCTGCCATCTGTCTCCCAGCATATCATTCCTTCTCAGTTGAAAAAAACACTGCCTTTGGCTTTTTGTAAGAGTGTAGTGTAAGATGTTGTGAAATCTGGGATACAGAACCAAATTATCACATTTAATTTACATGCCTAGAATATGTTTTCACAAATAAACTTAAAGAAATACCCAAGCAAAAGGTGCTTTAATTGTTTCCCAGTTTCAACTAGACAGCCTGATACCACAAAGAAGGACTTACATGGTGATGTTGCTAAGATTCCTTTATCTCCCTCTAAATGCATTATAGTGTATTTGCATATTTAAGCTTCAGAAGAATAAGCATCATAAATGCATGTACCCAATAGTATTTTTGTAGTATACTTAAAAAAAAAAAAAAGAAATAAAAAGAAGGAAAAAATGATGTTGATTTAGAATCTTATGATAGGCTCATTTCAAAGCCCCAAACTCAGACTCGGTAGCAAGAATAGAAAGTGGACCAATAATTTGAGGAACAGGATCCTCTCCAAAGAGCAGTAACAGAATTTCCCTGCATTGCTTCTTTTCAGCATGGTGGGATCATAGCTGTTAATCTGTACATGGCAGCTTCCCAGGTAGGCACATAAATGCATTTGTGCTCCCACTCCTATTCCTGAAACATTGCTGGGGACTTGGCACAGAGATCCCAGTATGTGTGCGCAGCAGCAGCCTTCCTGTCATTTCTCTCCCCAGTTACAGGTGCTCTTGGTTGGAAACTGATTTTCCTTCAGCCTCCAGGAACACCAGGAAAGAGTTTGGGATTTCCCTTGTTGTAACAAGCTATGAATTTTTTTTATGAATCTTGCCTGGTATTCTGCATCAACAAACCACTCTTAGATCAGTGGAGGTCTGAGACTGCTCACATGAGTGGTGAACACACTGTGGTGCAGCTATTGGTGTGGACTAGAATAGGCCATGAAACTTACCATGAAAGAGTTAAAAAGGACTGCAAAACGATCACTGCCTCTGGGTAGACAGAAGACAAGTTACAAACAACATATTTTTACCCAGAAGAAAGTAGCAGATGTTCCTGGGACAGCACAGAGAGCGTCTGGAGCGCCTGTAGTGATGGTATGATAGGTTCTGCAGTTCTGACTTCATCTTAGTTTAATGTAAGAAGTTATAATCTTGACACAGCTTTCTTCAATGAGAAAGACATAAAGCTGAATTTTTAATAAGCTATCTTTAAACAAAAGGTTGCAAAATTTTAGCTTTTTGTCTTGAGAAATCTTTGGAATATACTACTTTTTCTCTCCAAACCCTCCTATATATGACAACAAATGCCCCCATTACTAAAATGGAAATACTAATGCCCAGAGGGTTTATGATTTTCAGATTTTGTTTGAAAATATGTCTCTACAGTCAACTAATAGAGTTTTGGGACCATTTCTTGATTCTTTTCCTTAACGGTTTAAAGACACAGAGCTTGATCCACCACTGTGCTGTTTCAATCCTGTGTATTGTTGCTCCCCTGAAACCAAAAGGGTGATGAGTAAATTTCGGCAAGTGTGAATCAACCTCGCACAACTGAAGTGGAGCTTACTCTGCCCTCCAGTGTCAGAACTGCTCTGAGCTGCAGCTGTATTTTGGCTCCCCATAACTAGAGGCACAGTGCAACTTAGGAACGAAACCAGCAACAGGAGGAGGCAGATGGTGCCTGCTGCCTGCCATAACAGCCTCCTAAGAAAGCAAAGTGTCGCTGCTGGTCTCTGCTGCACCAGGAGGCAGCAGCAGAAGGCTGCACTGAGCCCACAGGCTGCTGCCAACCCCAAAGTGCAGCTCTTCAGGGAGAGGTTTCCTTCCAGTTATACCTGTGGCCACTTGGTCTTGGGAAGTGGCTCAGGCTACCTCCTGCTCCAGCAGGGATAAGGTGTCTCATCAGCCTCAGCCAGGTGGTCTGGAGTCACGGAAGTGCAGGCAGCTATGCCGACATGATTAATCACTGTGGAGAACCAGAAATAAGTACGTGATTAAGAAATATATATTGCTCCCTGTACGTATGGAAAACTAATATTGGTTGAGTGTGAACAAAGCAGTTTACCAAGCAATGGGTAAGAAGAACAGTATAGAATATTCCACATATCCCACCAATATTGCCCAGTCATACTTACAATTCAAAGGTTGGAATGATGTAGTAAGCAGTTTCAAGGTCTATCATTTCAGTATTTTGACAAAATGAGGTAAAGGCCTACATTTTTTCAGAGGGATGGTTCTCACTGAAATGTAAACGTTTAAAATTATTCATCTATACGTGTTGTGTAGAGTATTAGAAAAACAGAACCACAAATGATACCATGATTTTACTCTATGAATATGAGTGAAAAAAAAAAACTAGAGACGACAAAGTCTGAATGATAGGGTATTGTACAGCTTTGCTTTGAGAGAAGCTTAGATCTTCAACAGATATTTATTCCAGGCACTTGGAGAAAACTTAGATATGAGACTTTTGCAAAGTAAATGTATGCAGCTTTGTTAACACACACGAAATAATCAAATCCTATTGAGGATTTCTTAGCTAATTTTCCTGCAGGTTTCTGTCTTCCATTGATCTGCTCTATCCCTGTGAAAGCCTCTGTTTTTATAACTTCTAAAATGAATGTAGTTAATATTACAGAGAAATGACCTTCCTTCATTCAACTGGCAGTTCTTACATTAGGACAGGCAATAAAACATAAGTCTTTTTCATTACCAGTGTTCATGCATCTGGAGATGTACAACAATATTTTGTTGTGGTTTTCAGCCACTTTTGCTCATTCCAGGTGCTGATAAGGTGGAGTTTTTGCACAAGATCTCAGCCCCCATGTCTGTCAAGACTCCTTCTGTAGGTATAAACCCCTTTTGATGGCATATTCATAAAAAATTTGAAGGCACTTTAAGACATTGTCATTAGAAACAGAGGTGGGGAGCACAGAACGATAGAGATAAGGTCTGACAAGGCAGTATTGCAGCATATGACTTCCCGTAGCCTTATGCTAATGTCCTTTGTCTTTAGCTATGCAGTACGGCATTATTACAGCGATTCTGTATGATTAAATCAACAGAAACTTTAATTAAATAATAAGAAACCCATGGATCATTTCACCCATTAGACTTGTACTAGATTTAGTAGGTATAAGCATCTTATTGCTGCTGCTGCTCCTTCTTTTTCTTAGGGTTTCCCCTAAAAATATTATCTGGAAAAAAAAATATTTTCCATGTACACTGTATCATGATAGTTTTTGTTTGGTAAATTTACATCCGTAGCAGCAATACTGACTTATTAACCAATTATGTGAAATCATGTAAAATCATGGAACTGTTGGCAAAACTTAGCCAACTTCTTTTAAGTTTTGATACTTCTTTTCCGCTAGCTTGTAAACATACAGTAGAATTGCTTTTGTGATTATAGCAGAGGAGTCACTGATGATTTATCAAGGAGAAGCTTATTATTAGTCTTGTCAAAATGACAACTTCATTAATTATCCAATGGTTTTGTTGATCATTTCATTTCTTCATATGAATAATTTAAAACTTTGATACATACAGTAATTTTCATGAAAGGCCTTCATATTGGTCAGCTTGTCAGCTGCACATAGAAGACTTAAATCCCAAATTAAATATCTAGTGTCCTTTCCAATCTCAGTGAAGTTAATTGAAACACTCTTGCTTTCACCATTTTTAATCCTGCTGCAACAGTCTAAAAAAAATTGTGGAATTAAAATGTCTTATCATCATAAACAAAATTTTAATTAGTTTTATATTTTATTTCTTTACCACTGAATTTTTGTGACACAAATAATGTTTTCATATGCTATTTCACATCTGTTCCTTATGGCAAAACAAGGTGAAGAATTAAGAGCAAGGCACTAAGGGACAAATCATATATGAGACAATAAAGTGTTAGCTTTTGAAAAGTCTATCTATATTCCCAGTCCTTAAAAAGGAAACATTAAAAGTCCAATATAATTTTATTACTGTGTCTACGATATGGGATTGCTGAGGACCAATCCTAAATGAAGTATAAAACATGAGCCACGGTTCTGAGTTACTGCCTTTGAACACCATTAATTTGTGTCTGTTGCTTTCGTTTTTTTGGGTAGTGGTATGTTCCTCGCTACCACATCATCTGAAGATGGAGACACCAGTACATTTAAATACATCTCCATCCTTCCAATACTTGTCTTTGAAGCATATTATCTCTCTTTTTTTTCACAGACACAGAACTGAATTTTTATCTTGCTAGATTTACATTGTATTTATGACTATAGATCGTTTTCAAATGCTGCTAAATTGAAACAGAATTTTCCAAATATGCCTCTTGACCAAATCGAGCACAATAAATATTTAGCCTAGGAAATAATGAAATGCAACCAGACTATCCATCCAGAATATAAATGAATATTCACTTGATAAACATACAAATTGAATGTTTTCCACGAAACTGTTTCCTTAACCAGTTATAGATGTGATAGAGTACGTGAAATAGTTGGTCTCTGATTGACCAGCTGCTTCATGCGAAAGTCCCGCACTGTGTCCCTGTGTAGGAACAGGCAGCCAAGATTTATGGTGAGTATCTTTTCACTATCAAGAGAAAGATTTTCAAATGTTACAAATAAGAAGCAATAAATTACAATGTAAAAATCAATGTTTTCTTTTAAGAAAGAAAAAGTATGTTTCTATAGAAATGAGTAAAAAATGTGGTAATGATATTAAGTCATGTAGAAATGCAACATCCAGAAACAGTGGTTAAAAAAAATTGTTGTATGTTACAATTGCTGATGGCATGACAGGTGGAGAAAGGCATACTCAACACTTTATTGGAATAAGCTTTGAGGCTCTGGACTTGGTTGCCTTCCAATGCAAGGACACATTGATTTCTCTCATGTTGTATACCCAGATTCTCTCTCCTAGAGAATTAAGCAGCAGACAATCTTCATGTAAAATTTCTTAAAGGGGCACTTTTCTTCACAGATCATCCACGCTATTAGGATGGGTTGTGTACTTCTCAGGGAAGAGTTAGCTTTCACTTAACAGAGCTGTGGGCACATCCTATTGGTTAACATCACCTGCAATTTTCATAGGAATCATATTTAGACCTTTGTGCCTGGGATCACAATGCATGTCTGTGGAATCGGAACTTGTGTCAGGCTCAACTCACCTCCACAAATAAGTACAAAGCTTTTCTAGCTCAGTGTGCTCAATTCAGTAAATATTTTTGGTGTTGAGGATATTGATTGACTAGTGAATCTTATGTGGCCAGATCAATTTCTTCCCTGGGAAAGAGACTCCAGAATTTGGATTTGCCTTTTCCGTTCCTGAAAGATCTGACAGTATGTATAATGCTTTGCCTTTTATTTTTTGTTCTTTTTCTTACAAAATCGATGCTGGCAGGATCACTTACCAATTCTTACTCTCTGATACGTAGCTTACGTGACTAGTGCTGGAGGTGCATGGAAAAACAGGCCTATTGGCCTTGCCTTTTCCTTTCAGGCAATGTATGGTTCAAAATGTTTTCACTCCTAGACGAACAAAAAAGTCTGATGCCCTTAGTAATGCCATTCACTATTCAGTCAAGCAATCCAATGACAACCATTATCCTTCCTCTTCCTACATCAGCCACTAACACTTGGATCACAGGAAAACCACTGCTAGTCCTCTTAAAGAATGCCGTGCAGCTGTGCCATTGTTCTAAGGCGGGAATTCATCATTAGTTATGCAGGTGCTAATTAATTTAATTTTTAATGTCATCGTACATATGCAGAAGAGTGTTAGGGTGTTCGTTGCTAATTACTTTGAGCAAGATAAGGTGCAAAAGGAAATTTCTACTGGTGTGAAATGTTATTGAAGCATATCCAGTTACATACATGATATAAACACCTGTAGGGATGTCATGAGTGTGATGTGTGACTTCATACAATATGTTACCCAATATGAGATTCAAAATAATCCTTTCCAAAGATACAGAAGCGCAGCAAACCCATTCTATGGTCTTTAAGTTTTAGACTTCAACAACCTTTAACTTTTTCGTTAACGTGCACAACATCTTATATTGTTCATGAGACTGGAGAAGAAGAGGAACTACACTCATCTTGGCATACCCTGCACATAGAATTATTTGTTTACAAGTAAAAGCAGCTTTCCTACATCTTTTATTTTAATGGAAAAGAGATTAAAACTTAAATTATGGACACCAGATACAGTTTCGATGGCAAACTCTCAAACCACCTTTGTCTCTGGATAATTTTTGTTTTTCTAATTAGAGATGCATCCAGATACCAGGAACCATGCTGATCAAGATTAGGTAATGAATAAATAAAGAAATAATCAAAGCAGACTGTTTACTGAGGAGAAAAATAGTGATTATGAAAAATCTGAATGAAATGTTTCACTGGATTAAATTTCTAATGATTTCTTTATTCTGTTATTCAAAATATTCTAAGCTGTAAAAGAGAATTCAAAAGAAAACTGTATATATAAATATATAACCAAATTAAAAATAGATAAAAAGGGTAAAAAAAAATCCTTAGACCTAAAGATTTCTCTCTTTTTTTTTTTTTTTCTTAATATTCAGGAAATAAAATTATATAAACCTGAAGTTTTTTAGTATTTCTAAGTGTTTTAATTAATAGCACAAAAACTGAGCAACCTAAGATATGTAAGAAATATTTTCTTCTTTATAATCAACTAAAAATTAAAAAAAAAAAAATTCTTTCATTTGACCTTTTATATGCTGTAACAACAACTTAACTTGCTTTTAAAGTGACTACTACTAGCTAAAGGCAGATTATTCCATTCAAAGGTATATAACACCTCCTTTGTAGTTCCCAGCACAGGAGGTGTGGATACAATGGGATAAAGCAGAGGTCCCAACTGGAAGCAGGTGTTGCTGTAACAGTTCTGTGTGCAGCTCAACCAACTAGACCTGCAGTAAACTGCAGCCATCCAACCAAATTAATATCCTTATCAAAGCAGCAGCAACCTCTGCTGCAGCAGTTCACAACACTCGCAAGTATTAAGGTAACATTCCAGTTGGACTACTTTAAGGGTAATGTGATATGCTGATAATGTGATATAAAAAAGGAACTTAGTAAGTCAAAACACAGATACCTTTATGGATAATTCATAATAGGGGGAAAAATATTTTATCTGGCTACACATTGGTGGGTGAGAATAATTTTGCTTCCAATAACAAAATTCTCTTTCCAGAGTTTCCAGGTTTCAGAAGGATATTGTTATTAAACATCCAATTTGGAATTTGTGCACCAAGGAATAATGAATGCTGTATTTTTTCTTTTCTGGCATTTAGATCTTGGCTTGTTTAGATTTATATATGTATAGATACATATTTTTTAATTTATTTGCAGCATGAGTGTCTTTTTCAGCAAACCCCCAGACAGGAGAGATTTGTTCATCAATTTGTTTTCACATGGGCCCACACAAATTCCTGAATGGACTTCACTGTGCACTGTGGTGCATTCACTTCTCCCTTGCCATGTGTCTGGTGTCCCACTTCCACTCTGCCTGCCTGACTTCCTCGTTCTCTTCCTTTCTCATGTCAAAATTTTGATATGCCACCGGGGTGACTCCCCTGACACTGCTTTTACCTGAATGTAGAGTCCTCCATCAGGAGGACTTCCTTTGTTGCCTGTTACTGGCTGTAATGTTGTGTCCGAACTTGAGCACCAATCCTGAAAAGAGTTACTTGCCTGCCTGGCTACTCGCCTCAGTGATCCCATTGACTCTAACAGCAGTTACATGTGATTAAGAATAGTGGAATTTGGCATTTCATCTTCATCTGTTAAATACAAACAATAGTACTTCTAGTTGTACAACACTTTCACAGAATCACAGAATCACTTTCAGGAAACTATCAGAGGAAAAATATCTAGCAGCAACCATTTCTGATCTACAAGTTTTAAAAAAATCAAATACAATTTATTCCCATCTAGGCCTGATTAAACTCCAATTTGAACTTTTCCAGACCAGAAAATAAATGGTCTATGGAGTCTGGATTTCTGACTACTTGAAAAAGCTTGGGTGTGTATGTGAATATGTGTGTATGTGTAGAAACATGATTTATGAAAGTATTGATTTTTTTGTTAAATAATGAATTAGATGTCCTACCACAATATTATTTATCAAATGTTTTTGTCATATAATTAAATTGTCACATAATGGATTGCAGCCATATAGATTCATTAAATATTAAAACCTACATGTGACACAGTTCACTTTTCCTTTGGCTAAAAACACATTTTCTTTGTTCTTTTCCCTTAAGGTCAGTGATAGCTGTTCTTTAACCTTATAATATAAGTTGCAGTAGCTGTTTTCTAAGGTTAGAAAATAGATGGCAAGTATAGCAGTGAGGTTTGTAAGTTTACTTATTTTCATTATGGAAGCTAATTCTTCTTAGTGATCATAAGTCTGCTTAGTAAACTTTAATTGTAGTAGCTAATGGAGCTTTTTTTCATGAAGACAGTTCATCAGTTGTCTCAGGTGTGAAATGAGCAAGTCTGCTGAACTGTAATAGAGCGGTTAGAGTCAGATCTGAGTTCTTGAATTCTGGCTGTGACTAAATTCTCAGTCTGTAAGCAGGGAACAAGAAAAGAACTTGAGAGAAATATTTTCTCTTACAGTACAGTATTTGAATAGTACAAGGTGAAGAGGAAAAAAGCAGTGTTCACCACCATCTCAAATGGATGTCTTCATAGAATTTAAAATATATTAAAATTGAAATGTGTTAATTCGCACTGGAAGAGAAGTATGTATATAAACTGTCAAGTAACAGTGACTAGAAATTGTGTTTGAGAGAAAGAAAAGGAAGTTGATCAGATATCAAATATAATTGCATCCAACGAAAGACACTAAGACCCTTTTCAAGAATGAGTTCTTATTCAAAAAAGGACTAAACTGAAGATAATGTTTTCAGAATATGTTCTTTGTAGAGTATAATACATTTCTGCATTTAAGTGCAGTCTTCAACTAAAGGTAACCCTGGTGATCTCCCATCTGGCAATACTGCTAACTGTCCAATAGGTGCTTCTGAGTAATTATTATTAAAACAAAACAAAACACCAAAACAAAACAAAACAATATTCAAACCAGAAAAAAAGGAAATCCCACTTGAGACACTTTCTAATAAGGACTCCTACCCTAGATAGCTTGTAATAATAAAGAATTTATATGTGGGGGAGGAGTACTGCACTGCACTATCCAGGTGTAGTGATTATGTTGAGGTCATATTTCTGTGTGCTGCTTGTTTGGTGCTGCATTATGTGAGAATTGAAACCACAGCTTTTTTCTCTAATTTGGAATGTTTCAATTTTTTGAATCCTCAATGCCATGCTACGGTCTTTTTTTTTTTCTTTTTTTTTATGTCATAAATTTTACAAGCAGTCTGATTATTGTACATTCCCAATATTGCTTAATATTCTTCTGCCTTCAAAGTTCTTTATCATTTATGAGATTGTAACGTGAACTTTAATTACTTGTAACTGGAGTCTCACCAGGGATTTAAAACAGAGATATCTTTAGGGAAAGGAGCATGACCAAACTTTCATATACACGGTGGAACATGTATGGTAAAGCTGACTGACTAAATCTAAGTGTTTTGGGTGGGATTCCACTTACCTAGTTTTACAAGTCTACAGCCTGGATGTCTATATCTAAGCTAGTTACCTTAAGTTCACTTCTAGTCAACAGAGATAAATAGGCACTTCCAGAGGCACAAGATAGATTTACTTAATCCCTTTTAAATGACTCTGTTGATTTTAAAACAAGTCTAGACTACTATGTACACAGAAGCATTTTGTGATAACAGATACCAGTTTCACAGTATCACAGTATCACAGTATGTTTGGGATTGGAAGGGACCTCAAAAGATCATCTAGTCCAATCCCCCTGCTGGAGCAGGAACGCCTAGGTGAGGTCGCACAGGAATGTGTCCAGGCGGGCTTTGAACGTCTCCAGGGAAGGAGACTCCACAACCTCCCTGGGTAACCTGTTCCAGTGCTCTGTTACCCTCACTGAGAAGAAGTTCTTTCTCAAATTTAAGTGGAACCTCTTGTGTTCCAGCTTGATCCCATTGCCCCTTGTCCTATCATTGTTTGCCACTGAGAAGAGCCTGACTCCATCCTCGTGGCACTCACCCTTTATATATTTATAAACATTAATAAGGTCACCCCTCAGTCTCCTCTTCTCCAGTCTCTTCTCTATCATCGCTGTCGCCTGTTGTGGGAGAAAATATACTGCACTGACCCAGTGAGACCCCATTACACCGACATTATAGGTGTGTCTGTACATTGCTTATCACATGCTGGACAGTGCAACATACATAAATATTTGTTTTACATACCTAGGAAACTAGTTATACAGAGAAGATCCTTTACTTGGCATACATACAAGTATGAGAATTTGAGTACTGATACACCCAATGAAAAATGAGATCAAAAGAGCATTGCCTTCGCCCAAATACACATGCTCTATGGTTTCACTGCAGATCTGTCATCTTAGACAAAATAAAACCAGTTTTAGAATCGGAGACTGAAGTTGACAGTTGAGGCATGGATATAGTTCATCTCACACCACTTTGGTGAAAAATCTAACAGTCAGATGAGCTATGATTTAAGTCACCAGACTTAAAATATAGGGAATTATTAGACTATGTAAATGTTGAATTTTATTTTTTTCCTGAAAATCCAAGACAGATTTTTTAGGACTTGCATGATTCTCCCAAAAGGGTTATAGAAATAGCTACTGTCCCCAGAATAGAAATCCTGTTCATTTGTAAGGGAGTATATTTTGAATGTCTTTGGCTTAGGTCATGGAAAGGCCAGTATTTTGTGGCCAAAGTTAGAGTTCACAGGTTTTCTGTATCTGTAACGGTGAGATTCATGTCATCTTCTTTCCTGATCTATTTACTGAATGTGTTTTATTGCTTTCTGTAAGAAAGTGGCTGTTATATATAGGTCAGTTTCAGAGTATAAGGATAAAATTGGAATCTTTTGATGCACAGAAACAGAATCTGAAAAAAATAAATATTCTGATATTTCAAATATGTGCTTTTATGTATTCCTGAGAAAAATAGTTCAAGTAAGTGAACTTATTAAGAAGCAAGACATCTGCTTTCCAGTTTCTTGTGTGTTCTTTTTTTTTAAAATGTGTGAATGGTTGTATTCTACGTGACCTATTCTCAGTAAGCTTCTGGAAAATCTTGAATCAAAGCTGACAGTTTTCCAGTAAATGACTATTCAGATAAGATATCGTCAGTCTTAAATATAAAGAGCTAAATTTTTTCAGAAAGATTTTATGGGTTTCTTTCTTTTCAGTCAGCAATTCAGAAGATATTGTTGCTTCCCATTCTGGTGTGACTACAGAAGTCTTGTGTGTATTTTATTATCTCTCTTTTCTTCTTTTTTTTTTTTCTTCAGTTAACATGCACAACTGCGCACCAGAGCAGATTCCCATATGTGAAAGCCATAGTGATTTTTTTCAGCAGCTAGATATGAACCTTTTCACTTGTATCTTGGGTGGCAGCTGGGCCTTTCCTTGGGAAACAACAGAACAGAAATGGACAAATTGATTCAAAAATGAAAAAAAAAAATCTCCTGAATCATTGTTCTTGCTTTAAATAATCTTTTCAGATAAAACTTTATTTTTTTTCTCAGCTATTTTCATTTCCAGTCTACAAACAACCTGATTTCTTCTTAACTCAAGTCCCTCTAACTTCTGACCTAGTCTATACTACCTTCAAAGCACTGCCAGATATTTTTTTCTAATTTTGCAGTGACTCCCATTTTTATAAAAGGATTACTAGCACCTGCAGGAGTTTTCTCCTACGCAATATACAATTCTGGAGAATACAAAGCACAAGATGCTTTATGAGATTTATATGCCAGCACAGGCGAAAATTGAAATTTCTAGGATGAATGCCCTAGAGAATGTAGTCATCAGAGGAGGTACAGCACAACCAGAAGCTTAATTGAGGCAGTATGGGAAAGGTTATAGGGGGAGTCTAAAAATATACTGAAGGATCATGTCCCCCTCGTCTCGGTGTTGCAGCCCTATGGAGAGTGGTGCTGGAGGCTGGAAGGGAAGAGGGGGAGGTTGGGGGCAGGGGGCTGGGACAGGCCTGGGCAGGGGGTCTGGAGTGACCCTGGCTGCCTTCAAACCTGTCTGTGGCAGAGCAGGCTTCTCCTCCAACCTGCCTTGGGTGGAAGCCTGTGCCTCAATCTGCTTGCTGATGGCTTTCCTTGTCATGCTGGTGAAAACCAGCGCTCACAGCCTCATGGCAAATCAGCCAGGCTGTTGAACTGTGAACTGTAATTAGCAAATGCTCCTCCAGAAAACCAGGATGAGAAATGGGGTTAAAGCAGCATTATAATCTGTTGTGGGGCCTCTTGAGAGTAAATGAATTTTCCTAATTAACACGCAGGACATGGATGTATGGACCATGTCATCAACTTTAAAATTGCTATTTAATTTTCATCTTGGTTTGTTTCGGTTTCCTTGAAATAGTCTGCTTAAAAAGAAAATATGTTTTGAGTAGATTTTCCATTATATTGTGTTGCCAGATGTTCCTTTAGTAAACAAATTTTAGAAATGACTTACTGCTAAATCACTAAATACCACTCCTCGCCTATTAGATACCTGGCAAGCATGCTATTAGATAAATGTAAACACACAAGACTATCTTCCATTCCCATTAGAGTCTAAAGCCAGTCTGCATCTATTGCTTCATTGAAGTTGCTGTAGTTGGTGATGGGGTAGATATTTTAATCAGGATAAATATTTTTATCCTTTTTTTTTTTCTGTTGGATTTCCTTATTCTGTCACTTTCAATTGGTGCTAAGTAGCATGAAGTACATAATCACCAATTCTTAATATATCAGAAAGAATCCAAAGTCTCAATTGCACAGGAAATAAAATGATTAACTTTCTTGCATCTTTTTCTACACTTATGGTATGGTATGTTGCTATTTATGGTTTTAGAGATATTCTTTTATGTTGCTTATTATCTAGTGATACGAAATGATATGAAACAAACATTTGTTGAAATGTACACATGAAAGAATTATTCTAGAAGGTTTCCTAGACTACATTTCTTTTGCCCCTGGCTTATTGTTTGAGAAATGATGGAAAAACATATGGACACATATCAGTATGTGCATGGGTAATTTCAAGTGTTGCTTCACACTTGAAGTGTGAGTCAATCTATTATGCAAAAAAATGACACTTTTGATGAGGACAGAAATGCCAGTGGGAGAATAGTGATATTTTATTAATAATTTATTTTAGTAATTATTCTTGTAATAAAATATTGTAAGAGAACATAAAGAAATAATATAATAAGATAATCTTATCCAGAAAAACTTGGGTGCATAAGATTAAGATTAATTTATTATATGCAATTTTTAAATAGTTTCAAAAGTAATGTGAGAAACCCAAAAGCTTGAGTACTTAACTACCATTTAAATAGCATCAGAGTCATGCGTACATAATTTCCACAACCTTCTTGCCCCATATCCACATGTTAGTTCACTGCATTCAAATAAAAATAACAAACAAACTTTATTTTTTGGCAAGAAAAAGATTAGGGGGGAGGGGTGGAACTATTGGCTAAAGGTATTTAAGGCACACTTCTTCCAGAGTTTATTTTGGGGCTTCGATTATTAGATACCTATCTTCAGATACCACAGGCATGATTTCTAGATGTCTCAACAAGCATTAGAAACTGAAAATACAGGAGCGTAGGACTACATTCTGTATACAGCAGATTTTTGTACTATTTTTTTGTTGTTGTTTCCCTCCTTTTCTTATATTTTTATTTTAATTTTGGAACTCTTTTGGTTACAAATAATTTGTTAGAATCCATAATGATATCTGACTTGATAATTAACAGGATAGAGAATCTGTCAAAATCCTCACATTGAGATGCACGTAGGTAGGAGGTATTCAGTCCACTGCTTTCTCAGTGAGAAGATTCTATATTTACTGTGGACATATCACCATGGGATCCGGGCTCTCGCCTTCTGAGTACGCTTCTAGTTTCTGATTTAAAAGTCTAGTGACATGATAAATCATTGAGATAATCATGGTCTGTATTTCACTTTGGATTCTGTGTAAGAAGCAATACATTCCTGTACCCCCCTTAGAGACGCACAGTATAAAAAAGAATGTCTCAGATTTGGGTTTCTTTTGTTGGTGGTATTTTTTCGTGGGTTTTGTGTGTGTGTGTGTTGGTTTGGCTTTTTTGGTTTTGGTTTGCTGTGGTTTGTTTCCTTTGTTTTTGTTTTTTGTTTCTTTCTTTGTTTGGTTGGTTTTGTTGTGTTTTTTTTTTGTTGTTGCTTTTTTCCATCTGCCACATTTGTTCTATCTGCTGGGACATATCCTGGATGGCTCTTTTAAGGCGGATGTGTCTTATCTGGTCATATTCAAAGTGGGTTTTGTGAGTTTTGAAACAGATACCATATCTTTACTTTTTTTTTTTTTTTAATTTTTAATACAGAATTAGGAACAGTTATGTCTCTAGATATGCATTATAAATAAGACATGTAATCTACTTGCAGCAGCAGCATTTATACTTTGTGTCAACTGATTGTACAACAGATTGGGGAGGTAAAAAGATTGGAAAAAAGATTCAAATTATGTGGAAGCTACTCACAGGCATACATTTTTTCTATCATGGATCTTTTCATGACTACACAGTCCATCATATGAGCACAACTACATATATACAGGATTCTATACATCACATTAGCCAGCTCACAGGTCTTTTGGCAATTATGTTTATTGCTATTTTTACAGTTAATCTTATCATTTTTGTTCTTCTTTATTAATTTAATTGAAATCACATTATTTTGTTTCACCTGATTTTAATCTAATTTCTCTTCCTGAACTTTGGACCTGTTCACATAAATGTTAACTGATTTTGAAGACTATAGTTTGACTGTGTTACCAAGGACTATCCAGGGTGGGAAAATGCACTGTCTGGATTCAATCTGAGCAGTTATTTTCCCAATATATCATGTATTGTGTTTGCATGGCAAGGTTTTGATAGGAGGGGGATTATAGGGGTGGCCTCTGTGAGAAGCTGCTAGAAATTTCCCCATGCCCAATAGAGACAGTGCCAGCTGTCTCCAAGATGGACCTGCCACTGGCCAAGGCAGCCCTGCAGACAACAAGGCCAGTGGAGAAGGAGGGCAGGTTGTGTTCCAGGTGCTGGAGCAGAGATTCCCCTGCAGCCCATGGTGCAGGCCAGCTGTGCCCCTGCAGCTCATGGAAGTCCATGGTAGAGCAGTTACCCAGCTTCAGCCTCTGAAGGAACCCATGCTGGAACAGGTGAATGTGCTCAAAGGAGGCTGTGACCTCATGGGAACCCTGCACTGGAGCAGGCTCATTACAAGATATGTGGACCTGTGAAGAGAGGAGCCCAGACTGGAGCATGTTTGCTGGCAGGAATTGTGACTACATAGGGAACCTAGGCTGGTGCATTTTGTTCCTGAAGGGCTGCACCCCATGGAGGGGACTCATACTGGAGCAGTTTCTGAAGAACTGCAGCCCATGGGAAGGACTCGTGTTGGATAACTTCATGCAGGACTGTCTCCTGTGGGAGGGACCCAGTGCTAGAACAGGGGAAGAGTGTGAGGAGTCCTCCCATGAGAAGGAAGGAGCAACAGAGACAATGTGTGATGAACAGACCAGAACCCCCATTCCCCATCCCCCTGCACTGCTGTTGGGGAGGAGGTAGAGAATCTGGGAATGGAGTTAAGCCCAGGAAGAAGGGAGTAGTGGACAGAAGGTGTTTTAAGATTGAGTTTTTATTTTCTTATTACCCTACTCTGATTTTGATTGGTAATAAAGTAAACAAATTTCGCTAAGTTGAGTCTGTTTTGCGCATGACAGTACTTGCCAAGTGATCTCCCTGTCCTTATTTTGACCTGTGATCCTTTTGTTATATTTTCTCTCTCTTGTCCAGCTGAGAAGCGGAGTGATGGAGCGGATTTGGTGGGCACCTGGTATCTAGCCAAGGTCAACCCACCACAGATTAAAATCAGGGAAATCTGATAGTTTTGAGCAGGCATTTCTGAAAACTTAGAATTGTTCCATTATTCTGTAGGGTCCAGAAGTTATTAAGTTATTCCTTTTGAAAAATCTGTATCCTGAAATTTTTGTCAAATCAATATGTGGAAGTGAGAAGACTTCTCTAGACAGGAGAGTGAAAGGGGGCTGTTTTGTAGATATGGGGAGTAGCATGATTAGATGTCCCTCACAAAGACATTGTATCAAAACAAGAGTAGTTCATGATAACTTAGTAAATCTGAGACCACCTCAAAAGAGGTGATTCTAAATTTATGTCAGTGTAAATGACTAACTCTTTTATTATGAGCTGGTATTAGAAGGCATTTATGCAAAGTCATAAAGGTGGAAAGTACTTTAAAAGCCATAATCTTTAAATTGAGTAGAAATATTGCTCTTAGCCCCATAGTTTTAGTGTCAGCAAAATCTTTCCAATGCCTATGGTAAGTTTCATAGCAAATCTACAGACAACAAAGTTTGCATATGGGCATAAGTTCTACAGCTATACTTTAAACAGATCTGAATTCATAGAATCCAAAAATAGAAGCTGCTGCAGAACTGAGCCTTGAATTTTATACTTTTAAAGTTGACTTTTGAATTAAAAAAATATATATTTAGGAAGCTAAATTGGAATGACTTCATTATCTAAGCAATTTCTAATAATGGAAATTAGATTTCTAAATCATGTGGTTTCTGTTGACAATTTTGCCCAGAGTCCTTGATTAGCTGGAGGGGTGTGAGGCAAGTTGGATGGCGAGACATCTAATCGCTGTTGCCTTTGAGATGTTTTTGGTAGCAATCTGTACCTTTCACATGACCACTCTGTTGTATTCTGAGGAAAGGAGAGCCAATGTTAGGCTGCTTTTGCAGAAGAACAGAATCTGTAGCTTTCATGACAAGGAAGCTCTTGGCTCTGTTACCATACTGAAGGACAACCTGAGTCCAAGCCTATACTTTCTTCAGTCCATCAGGATATAAATATATAAACTCCATAGTTGATATTTCTAACTGTGTATACAAAATTTCATTTTTTTAAAAACAATTTCATTTTTCTCATGCAACTCATATAGGATTCTTGAGTAATGTTAGAATCCCACTTGAATATGTTGGTGAGTTTTTCAGGGAATTGTTTGATATTGATCAATAAGAAGCAAAATAGATTTTTTGAAACGTGTTTATACATACACAGAGTGAAGGGCTGCTTACTTGCTATTTGTTGGTATCTGCTTTCAGAATAATGAGGTCAAAATAACTAACTAGAGTTTTAAGTGTTTACTAACATGACTTGTTTTCTAATTAAACAATAGTACAAGTAAAAAATATGTATTGTTGGTTTGGTGAAATGACTAAAGATATTTCCCTGTAATTTCAAGGCAACTGTAGAATTACACTTCTTCTAATTACAGGAGGCATAAAGGAAGAAAAATACAAATCCGCAATTTTCGTCTTGAATTGTATGGATTTCCAACACGTCACACAGATGATCAGTAGAAATGCCAGTGTTCAGTAATTATGTTCAGCACTTCAAGGGTTCGCACAGATATGTTAATAATCCCATTAATCTTCTTCCTTTATATGTAAATCTGTAGCCCAGATGTTGCATCATTTGCAAATCTTGCAATTAAAACATTTTATAACTTGCCGTTATGTAGAGGGGCAGTAGACTGGAAAATGGGTGAAATTGCTTGGCTAGGACATTACCATGGCAACACACTGACCTCTGTTCAATTAGTTACAACTGAAGATCCAGCTATTAATTATAATGGTCAGAAAAGGATATAATCTGAATCTCCTTTTACCTTTTCAATATGGACATTTCTCACTTGCCATAAATCTCTGACTTTAAGAGGCAAAGCTCCAAACCTGAAGCATTAAAAGTGATAGGGCTTAAATAGTGATGGGAAGTGGAAGACAGTAAAGGAATCTAATTTATCAGCTATATCCAAGGTACTTCTTTAAATTTTTGTAGTCTAAGCACTCCGTCAGACAAGCTTCAAAGCGAATATTCATTATTGCTCATTTTGGCTATTGAAATCTACATTATGTGTGCCAGCAATTATCTCTCACTTTAGAAAGCTACTGTTAATTAGGGCCAAACTAATCACCATGGGACTTGTGGAAACAGATAGATGCCTTCCTTTGTCAGAGTTTTACATTTGCTGTAGCAAAGTTATTATTTTCTTGGCATGTTATCAAAGAAAAGTTATCCGTTAATTATAGAAGGCAGTCCACTTTCTGGAGCAGCCCCACCATACTGCTACACTCTGGCTGGACACTAAATACCTTGGTATAGGGCCACTTTTTAGGAGATTGTGCAAAGTAGACAGCCTTACCATGTGCCTTCACATTCACTCTAAAACACCACAAGTCTTGAACCTGCACAGTATTGAAATTCTCAGGACTGTAGTGTCATTTTTTATTATTATTTTTTTATTTTCTGGTTAGTTCCACATTACACTAATCAGTATACAACAGAAGACCAGGTACTCAGCACAGTGACATGTTCTCCCTTCCCCCTTCAAGTGCAATATGTTCAATATTCATGTAATCAATCCTGATGTGAATTTATACTCTGTAGCTTATTCTTCAAATGTGGGGCGCTGTGGGTTCTTTTGGTGTTTGGGAGGTTTGTATTGGTGGTGGGGTTTTTTTCTGTTTTGTTGGTTTTTGTTTGTTTTTATTTGTTTTTTTAACTCTTTGCCCTGATAACTGCAGGAAGTGAGCAAAATGGCCTGGTTGAGAACAGAATATCAAAATCACTGGACTGGGCAAAATAGCTAAATATAAGGGCCTGGCAAAAGACACGATTACTCTGTAACGGACTTCCAGGAGTTATAGATTAGACCTATATAAAGTGTGCATTTAAATACATATCTCTTACAAAATAACTGCCAAGGAATCTCACCCCAGAAGGTGTTCATGCATTTTTTTATGATAGTAATACCCTGTACAGATGACAAATGTATAAATTGTGTCCTGGTTTTTGCAGCCCTGTGCAGGACTCTGGTATGAAACAAAAATCGCAGAGCAGTGTGATACCAAATATTCACTGAAATGATTTTGAGGTGATCCCTATGTGAGATGCAAATTTGCATGACTTAGACCAAAGAAATGCCAGTGAAATCTTCTTAACAATCATAATTACTTTGCACCAAGTGATGGACAATTACAGCAAGTTCAGGACTTCTTTTAGCATATTAATTCCATAGCTGTAACTGTTCGTTGTTGTGATTCTTTCCCTCTCTGCCTCCAAGGCACTTTCCTGCAAGCCTGCAAGGAATTTACCTGTGCAAGTAACCTCATTACCTAGGTCTACTTTGCAGTTATTTGAGGAAGCATATTAAACGTGTAGTTAGAAGACAGGGTATGATTGATTACTTTGTTTATCATAGGGGTTCCCCTATGTATATAGTAGCCCACAGTCATTGTATACTAGATGGTTCAAAGAGGCAAATCCAGCGTAATTCATTTCTAAACAGTCTTCAGATGATTTGTGGCCCTGGATTGAATACAGGAATTCTAATTCCTCCCCCCCGCCTCCTCCGCCCAGGAGATTTTGCAATATGTTTTGTGGGGGTTTTTAGGTAATGCGGGGTTATTTTGCTGTTTTCTTTAGTAAACCACATTTAACTCCCTCTTCTCCATCAAAAGGCAATGTGTATACTCTATCAGTCGGGGCATCTGAACCAAACTATCTCCTTGACCTTCTTAGAATTATTTTGATAAAATGATCTTTCTTTTTTTTTTTCTTTTTTTTTTTTTTAATTGAAAGTAAACAGTAAACAAAGAAGCAATATATTCAAGGAAGAATTTGCAGTTACTCTGAGGAAGACACACATACCTATTCCAAAATGTGAGTTAGCCATATATATGAAGCATTCACATAGAAGAAGAGATTTAGACAGTCAAATGGAGTAGATGGTGGGAAAAAAGGTTGAGAACAGACAGAACACAATTGTAAAAAAAACCTTTTGAAACACAGAAAAGACCACTTCTTTGATTCCAACAAAATGCTCAGCTTTTCTTTGCAAAAGTGGATCTGTACAATTTTCTTCACAATGTCTAGGTTTCTTATTGTTGCCATTTGTCTGCATAAGCAGAAGAATTTATGTTCTGGATCAGAGCACTAGATTTCAGAGGGTGGTGTCTGGCAGTAGGCAAATTTACTATTATTAAATTCCATTGAGTCAGCAAATTTTCCATATAATGTAAGTTATTTCTGCCTACTTCTACTTGAATTGAGTTTAATGTTTCCCCCTCTTTCCATGGAGATACATATTCCGATGGAATTTATTTTCTCTATGTTCCCTAAAAAATGAGTCTGGGCTATCCAAACACTTCAGAAGTATGTGGTTTGCATTTAATTGTCACCATTTGAGCATCTAAATGTTTTCATTATGTCCCTTTTAACCATCTGCACAAATTCAGTAAACCAACTTGACTGTTTCTTTTTTAGTGGGTCATTTCGAAGGCCTCAGCTTATGTAGATAGCAGCTGAGATGTGAGGTCCAGAACCAAAGTATCAAAATACAGTACATTTGGGATTCAGGAGCAAAATAATGGGTATACCCTAAAACTTTCTCATAAATCTGCTTCTTATTTACTTCATTTGGCATATTTATGTGAGTACCCACTTGATTAACCGTTTCAAATACTGTTGTACTGCTGAATCTTTGTATTCTTCATACTTTCACTGTGTTTTGTCAGAATCTGGAAGGTAGACCTCAGGGGCTATGTCTGTTATATCAAATAGATGGAGAAAATCCTGTCATCTGCCCCTGCAGATAAAAGGCATAGCACAATTTTTTCCATATGGTTAATTTCCCTCCTTTCGTCTCATGTCCCCTTCCTCCCAAAACAGAGTGGCTTGGTCTTTCCTGCCTGCTGAGAGTGGTTCTTGATCTGAGACAGTCCTGCAAATTATCCCTGAATATTTTCTAGATGAAACTAGTTGGTACAGGCCAAACATGTACCAAGAGAGTGCTAACAACGTGTATCATCACATCCTAGCACTGGCCTGTTTGCTTTGCTGTCATGGGTGTAGCTAAACAATTTTGTGCTCTCTATCCGTATGGGAGACTGCGAGTAGACACAACCTGAGCTCTGGCCACAAAAAAGTGGCAGGAGTCTATAAAAGCTGTGTGGCAATCCTGGTGCAGCCAAAATTGATATATTCTGAATATCCAGAAGGCTTATTATTTCAGGCTCAGGACTGCACTTATATTTTCACAGGACTTCTGGTTTCAAGCTGGCTTATGTTCTATTAGCTGAGGAGGCATAATTCTCTTCATCTGTATGGAGAATGCCATCTGTTGCTATCTTTTCATTAGCAGACCTAGTAACAATAGCCATGTGTTGTTTTACACAGAACGAAATGCTCATCCCAAAAACCTCTTTTTTGAGTGCCTAATCAATTTGGTGCCAGCACAGGTGAATGAGCCTCGGAGGCTGAGTTTCCAAGTCACTAAACAGTGGAAATATATCATAAAGTAATGAAGTGTTTTTTCTTTAGCTTTTATCACAAGTATGTAGTAAAAAATGCTTACATACAGTGTGACTACATGCATATGCTTGTGCACGTGTCTACAAACACGTGTGTATAAATGTAAGATATGTATACTGTAGATAGAGTATATTTTATAAGTCCGGACTGTACCATTTTCAGAAAAGTTATTTGATGAGGAGGGTGGTGAAATCACTTTGCCCTGAAGAGAGGAACAGAATTTCTTGTGGTATATGGTGTGTGGGCTTTGTAATATCTACAATAACGATATAGATTGTCCCATGATTACTCATTGCATTATTCATTTGTGTGTAGGAGATATTCAGTGTTGACCCATTTCTCAGAAATATACCAGAAAGATGTTTGCTTTCTCTTTCAAAGCAACATGATTAAGAATATGAACTTCCATTTTAGCTAGACCATGGTCTAGTAAGGAGGTGAGGGGATCTTCTTGCAAACTTGTCTTATGTTGCAGTGGTGGCATGGGCTCTTCAGTTCTGCAGTTTCAAGCGGTTTCAAACCATAGTTGAGCAGTACACTGAACATATGCAAACAGAATCAGACATATGTAGAGAGGGAAAAAAATATTACTAGATTATACACTATATAATGCTGTACTACATGGATACTCTCAATGGTTTTGAGGGTTTTTTTTTTCCTCTCCCAAACAGATTCAACTTATGATTTAAAACTTATGCTATGACAAAGCTAAAATCAGATGAAATAAGTCCAACTTTGTTAGGAAAGGTTGACACACTGTGACCCAAATGTCTGACCTGATATTGCTCTCATTGCTAGTAGTCACCCTCCAGGCATTATCAAAGCAATTTAAATTACTGTACATTTAATTTGCAGTGACATAATTAGAACATTAGTAAACTTGTCTATCTAGTCACTGCAAGTCATTGTTTGCGTACATGAAGTTGTAGCAGTATGAAGGCTCTGACACTTTAAGGAGTAACAAACTACAAGTTAATTTTTTAGAACATTACAACATATAAAAAACCCTTCTCTTTTTCTGAGCCTCTGCTGCAGACGTCCTTATAATATGATCCCATGTTTGCTGAAGTTTTGACATTGAAGCATTATAAAGTGAACCAAAAAGACAACACAGAGAAGAGAGCTGTGTTTGGCATACAAAATAGCCCCCTTGCTAGATCAAACTGCCACAAGTTTTACCCTGAACATCAGTAGACATAGCTTAGTCCCATCAATAGTTTACTGACCTGTGCTGTGATAACATTTCCATCCCTGGAGTGCGCAGTATGTGACATTTTACAAGTACATTTAATGGGGAATGGGGGAAGGGGAGATGATGCTTATCCTATTTGTCGGTGCATGCTGGAGTGGGCCAAAGGTATTGATTGGGCAGAAAACTCTCTTCTGCTGAACTGATTGCTACCCCTCATGTGTGCATGGTCTTTGAACTTTGTCGTATCTGGATAAATGGAACAGTTTCCAGTGAGATCAGTCAGGTCTCAGGAAAACAAACATCAGCGAAATTGAACAAAAAAATATAAATAATAAAAGAAGCCCTTGACATTGCCTTGGTGCACTACATAGTCACAGACAGGCTTAATTCTGTTGCAAACTATTTGACTGAGAATGTGGATGAATGACCGAGACAATAAAAATGTTAAGATCTTGTTGCACGCTTATTTCCAGAATGACAGCCCTTCCTGTTAGCCTCAGGTCAGCACTAGAAGTGAAATGTCAGAATACCAATTAATCTATCTTCCCAACAAAAAAAATGATTCGGTTCAGGGGTACTATGTAGCTCAATATTTTGTTAGTGTAGGATGTCTCTGATCTGCATTTATCTTATGAACTGAGACTGAGTTTTTTCTGATTTTATTAATTGTTTGTGTAACTGGAAATCAAAAACAAGTTTGAATTAATGATTTTTGAACTTGTTTGTATTTATTTTTGCCATGTGTTCACTTTGATGTAGAAGGTGAACCAAAACAATATGAACTGTTAGCCATTAAAGTCAATATGCTTTTTTTTTTTTTCTTTTGATTTGGTGGCTGAGAAGTGATTGTAATATTGTAGAGTAACATATTCGGAGAATAACTTTCCTAATTAATAGTAATTCACAAGTTAATGGGGAGTCTAAAGACCTAGGAATGTACAAAAACATAGCTTGGTCATACGAAAATAAAGAGTTTGAATTTTCTCTGCCCTTCAGCTGGAGATTTTTCAGAGGCTCCTCGAGGAACCTTGCACACAATATCAAAAATTATTCTTCTGAGGTTTTCCTTACTCTCCAGCTTTTCTTGTATGTTCTGCTTAAGGTTCCTGCTGTACACTATGAAATCAGTATTTTACTTGCACTCTTAACCCATTTACATTTTTGGACATATTCATGATTTGGGGGAGATTTTTTTTCCAATTTGTGCTTATTGACTAAATTTTTCAGGATTATGAAATGCATTGACCACAATCAATTTGTGTTTTATATTGAAGTAGTGCTGAGAGAAAAGATTTTTCCTGGTTCTCTTCCACGCAACACTGGATACCCACACCCATCTTGCTGCAAACCCGTGGCTTTGACAGTATTGAAGGGCTATGTAGCCCCTTTCTGCCTTTTCTGGCAGAAAGAGTACGTGGACATGCTCTACGTAGACAACCACCACTTCATAATAAGCATTATCCAGTACTCCATTCAGCGTGGCAGCCTTAAAATCTTAACTTCTTTCCACAAATAGGTTTTTCTGTATGGATTTTGCCTGTCTTGTGGATAAAGCAACAGCTGAGAAGCAGCTGAAACTGATGATCCCAGGCTGCTCTATGCTGGCTTCTCATAGTCATTCAACTAGGTGTAAGGCCTCAAGTACAAAACAGATCTTAAGTACAGAGAAAGAAAGGGAAAGGCTAAAACTTTCAGAAAGAGGTTGCTCTTTATTCATTTCATCTATTTTAGCCTGTCCACTACCCTACTCCAGAACAAACAAGTGCAAGGAGCATTCCCTGCCTCGCAGAGAAGGCGTTTTGTAACATGTCTTGAGGAGAAATGTACAGGCTCCGTTTGGTTCTCTATGGCCACATATTCTGTGAAGTTCAACCATGTTTTGCCATGGCAGACCTCTTTTTAGGCAGTTTCTTAGCTACAAGCTGTTTCCTGGCCCTTCAAAAAGATGACTTAATTGTGTGATCTCTTTTAGACCTTAAACTGCTTTGATGAGAACAGTAAAGCTTTTGGGGAAGGGCTTTAAATAGTGTCTCAGAAACTACTCTTACACAAACTGTGTCCACATAAATATTTGAACTAACAATCAAAGGCTGAAATGTCTGAGCTGGAACCAGGAATCAGAGAATTTCCCCAAAAGAGGCAGTGAGATAGAATGTGAAAAAGAATTTAATTGCTCTAGTCTGTCTCTCATTGGAAAAAGCCATCCCTGCTATTACTATATTGCTACAAGTAAATGAAATTCTATTGTTCTCTACTTAGCAAACCCTTGAACTACTTGAGACATTTAACCTAGTGTTTAAGAGTTTAGGATTGTGTTAGAATATCAAATGAAGTTCCACTCCATTTAACAGAAACATTCATGTTTAATTAAAATTCACAGATAGCTAGAAACATGCAACTATTAACTATCCACAATGCTCAAAGTGTTAGGGAGTTAAGACTGGGTTTAATTCTATTTGAATCTCCTGTAGTTGTCTTTCTCTGCAAAATTAGTAATGCTGTCTTTTTGTTTGTTTATTCTATAAGATGTTTCTTTGTACATCTGGCGTTAGATTGTATTTTATCAAAATGTATTTTGTAACATCATACACTGATGTAGATAACTTTCATTTGTGAGAGTGTATGTAATCCAAACAGACAATAACAAACACACAGTATTTTGTCTCATCAGTAAAATGTAATGTTATTTGCCCTTCCAGTAAATTGTTCACTGCTATGTAGCTTGCAATTTTCTTCCTTTTATTTTATTTCTTGATCAAACTGTGACATCTATTAACAAAGAATTTGGCTTAATCTCTCTACAGCTCACTTTCTAGGGAATTCACATTATTCTTTAAACTCTGGTTTCCAGCAGATACAAGATATGCATACATTCCCTGGCAAAGCAGTGTTCAATTGCAAAAGCTATCTTAGTAACCAAGTGATGGATTAGTTGCATAAAAGAACCAAATCAGATAAAATGACAAGAACTCATGCAAATTTATTAAAAATAAAGAGTCCTTTTTGAAATAATAATAATAAAAAAAAATTTTATCTGAAAATATAATGTGCCCTTAGGACACGATATTGGATATTGCTACATGAATTAAATTTCAGAATGACAGGATAATTAATGTAATAACTCCTTCCTCATAAACAGCTCCAGAGGTATGAGGAGGTATTTATAGTAGAAATGTATTTCCATGAGCTTTAGTCCTGTAGGGCAAAAATGAGGGTAATATATTTTAAAATAATTTATTTCCTTGGTGCCCACCAAAAATATAGTACACTGATTACTAGCATTTCCTTATTATTTGTAATGAGAAGTACAGCTGTTGACACAGTCAGACAGCATTATTAAAAAAATAAAAAAATAAAAAGTTGAAACTTGGTTTAGTGTTCTGGCTCAGTTGTGTTTAATTATAATATATCCTAGACTCAGAGTCATTGCTGAGGACCCCATACTGCCATACTTGGTGCTCTAGAACATCCTGTAAGGCAATGTCAGAACCCTTTTTATTGTTCATTGGCTTAAGCAAGAACCCTCCACCTCTGACGCAGGGAAAGGTAATTCATTTACTAAAAAGGGAATAGTTTCTGGTTCGGAAAAGTGAGTGAGGAAAAGTGGCTTTCAGCTCTGGTTGAGTTCACAGAGTACTTTATGGAGTCAGCAGATGGAGTAAGATAGGAAAAACATGCAACACACTTCATTTCACTTTTCCTTAGATGAAACTTTTTATGGGTTTTTGTTTATTTGCTTATTTCAAATTATGGTCTTGAAAATAAGCCCAAATATAATTTCCCTGCCTTCAAAAAGTGAGGTCAAGAGAAAACGTGCAAATTAGGATATGTTTGCCTCGCTCGTCTTTGAAATAAAATCTTAAGTGCTGTACTGACAGGAGTATATTCCCAAGTTCAAGTAGAAGCAGACTCAAGTTGTGAGTGTGTGTTATGGTGATTTGTGGTTTGGTGGTTTTATTTTTTTGTTTGTTTTAATTGTCTTCATGATTTTAAAGTACTTTCCTGATATAAACTTCTTAGCAAATCCAAAAACGAGGAGGTGAAAACTCATGTGCCCACTTGAGTGTCTGCAGCTGCCACTGCTCCCATTCCGTCTGTCTGCCTAACAGCAAACTCAGTTTTAAGGTTTTTAAGGGCTCCACTAACTGTGATGGCACAGATGCAGTTAGAGCAACACACACCTGTGGTAGCACAAGTGTGACTGATTCCTCCTAGTAGGGAAGGCAGAACCTGCTGCATCAGACGTTGTAATACACTGACTATTATCAGCTGCCAACACGCTGCAGCCCAGCAGAAGCTGGCAACCCAGATATGGGGAAAAAAGTAGATTACTCTGTGCCTTGATGAGAGGAAGGAGGAATTTCAAATTCTAGCTAGAGCTTCTGGGGTGGCTGACTGCCTAGGAAATGAACTAAATCAGTGCAAATGGCGTGTTTTGGCCTGGCCTTCTCTCTGGATGCCTCTCTAAGCTCTCGTGGGTCCATAGTGAACGTGACGGGTATAGACTGTGATACCAAACTCACTCCAGGCAAACCTTCCTTGCCAAAGGCCAGTAGGCTTAGTTCTCCAGGCAGCTACTGCCAGTCTTTGGAAACATGTAAGGAATTAGTAAATTAGGAAATTTAATAAAATACCTGTAGCAGGCTTGCAAAATTTTTCAGTTTGTTTTATTTACAGATTGTGCCAATAAGCATCAAATAAAATACTGTGCTTCATAAAATACATTAATTCTGCTCTCCTAAGATGTTGTTTGTTCAAGAAAGCTCAAAATGGATGCAGCAGCATCTGTTTATCAGTTCTGCTTTCATCTAATTTTACAGCTGGATTGTTTGAGCCACAAGAAGGTCAAATGATTTGCCCTGACTCTGCCTATGAATTTATGGCATATGTTTGACAATCAGAGCCCATATGCTTGCCAGAAATGTGTTACACGTTTTAAATATATGGTTTAAAATAGTGCCTTTTTTACTAGGAAAAAGTGTTTCTACTAAAGCTATTTTTTGTTGTTGTGTTAAATTAACAAGAATAAACTGATAACACTGATTTGTCACTAGGCTTTTACTGATGGTAAATATTTTACTGATTTTTTTTTCTTTCACTGTAATCTTTGGAAAAACTCTGTATTATAGTTTATGGTAAATGGCAAATTTTACTGCAGAGCACAAAAAAAAAAAAACCAATTTACTTCAAATCTAACTGTTGTATTTTGAATCCAAACCAAATCTTTTTTGACACAGAGAAAACAACAATTAAATATTTCATATTTCATAGCCTGGGTTTTGGGAACTTTCTTACAAAAAATGGGCAAGATGACAGAATGTTTCTTTAACACTTTGCTTTACCATTTTATTTCTTTTTTTTTTCTTCACAGCTGGCAAATAAGACCAGGAAAGTATAGAAAAGTGTTTCAAGCTATCAAATTAAGTTTGAGAATTAATTCACCCATAGCAGTTTCAGATTTCAGGATTACCTAAACCTTATTAACTGAGTGTTGTGGTTTAACCCCAGCTGGTGCACTTCACCCCAGCAGGATGGGGGAAAGAATCAGAAGGGCAAAAGTGAGAAAACCTGTGGGATGGGATAAAGGAAGTTTAATAGGTAGAGTAAAATCTGTGCATGAAGCAAAGCAAAATAAGGGATTCATTCATCACTTCCCATGGGCAGGCAGGTTCCAGCCATCTGTAGGAGAGCAGGGCTCCATCGTATGTAACGGTGACTTGGAAAGACAAACGCCATCACTCCCAACATCCCCCACTTCCTTCTTCTTCTCACAGCTTTATATACTGAGCATGATGTCATATGTTATGGAATATCCCTTCAGTCAGTTGGGGTCATCTGTCCCAGCCGTGTCCCCTCCCAGCCTTTTGTGCATTTCCCACCTTCTTGCTGGCAGGCCAGTATGAGAAGCTGAAAAGTCTTTGAAGGCTCAGCAATGACTAAAATATCAGTGTGTTATCAACATCGGTCTCATACTAAATACAAAACACAGCAACACACCAGCTACCAGGAAGAAAATTATCACAGCCAAAACCAGGACACTGAGCATGGGGAGAGCCCTGCTCCTCACCCAGGTTCACTGTGATGGTTGAGCAACACAAGGCCTGTGGGGTCAGTGACATAACAATATCCTTAGCTGGTGAGAAAAAAACATCTCCTTCCCCACAAAAGATTACTACTGTTAGAATTCTGAAGGTTCTACTGCTGTCAACCCTACGCCTTAGATTGTACACTGTTGTGTTGGGACTGAAGGTCTAAGGTGTCATCAGACTTCTATCACCTATGCCAGTATTACAGATCTAGTGCATCTCGGTAAATCTTCCTCCGCTCTGTAATTTTCATGTGTCTGCAAATGGACGTGCAAACTGGTTTGACTCAAAGACCATCTGTTTAGCTTGTTGTCTTATATTCATCTTTATGGAGGTGATTTCCATTGGTGGCACATTTAATAATTTTAAATTTATCTCAGCACATATAAACACATGCTAAGCAAGTCCCTAATACTGAGTAAACTGTGACCCTGAAGCTGTAAAGGACAGTAGTTACTCAGAGAAGGCTTTTGCTGTGAACAGGTTTAGTGTGCCTCACTGAAAAAACACAAAACTGTTAAACTTCTAATTAAAAGCATGAACCCACAATTTTCTTTGGGCTGGAATCCTCCCATAGTGGTGTGGGGTTTTATTAGTTTGTTTGTGGTTTTTTTGTTGTTTTTCCTTTTTTTTTTTTTAATAGGACTTGAGATTTTAATTTCAGCCCTTTCTAGAAAAAACAACTGTTGCTCAAAAATGGGCATATTATTTTTCAACAGATTAACATTACTCTATAATGATTATAACATAAGGTTACATATATCTTTTTTTTTTTCCTTCAGGCAAGCTGTCACCTGCTCTGTACTTCAGAGACCCTCAAATTTCCTTTAAGTACTGGATACTCAGTTTGATATTTTGGTATTTAATGAAGGTGTCATACTTGCTCCTTAATTAATAAGAACACTGTCACTCAGAATATTCAGTATTTCACCTTGTTTCATTATCATCACATAATTAGTTCTCATTCAAGTGGTGATTTAAAAAATCTGTCTTCTGAAAGCTTTCTTGTTTTGCTTTCAAATATATTAGCGTGCTTGGAAATCTTAAAATCCTGTTTCTTTTGTTTGTGGCTTTTTGTTTGTTTGTTTTGTTGTTGTTGTTGTTTTTGTTTTTGTTTCTTGCTCCTTTTTTAGTGAAGGTTTTCCAGTAAAAAAAACAATGAAGTAAAATCCTGTTATATGTTGGACTAGGCATATTCTACTGAAATATGCTAAAAGTAAATGTAACTGTAAATCCTTTGAAGTCATGTGCTGTACATAGAGGAGTCTTTCAAAGGAAGCTGTTGAAGTTGCTGAGAGTATATTATTAAAAGCTCTTCAGGAAGAGTGTCTTATGGTAATATTACAAAAGAGAAAAAACTGTTTGAAGGTGATTTTAGGTCACTTGGTGAGGCTGGAGCTATTTTCAGATATTTGCTTTTTAACCTGCTTGATGTGAAAATGTGGAGTGTGGCATTGCTTTGATATAAGGGCAGAAGAATTTCTCCATAATACCTACTGATCTCTTACTGTTCTTCTCAGCTAACTCTGTGTACTTAAAATACAGTGTTATTCAAAGAGCAGGCTTTGTTTCTTAGTAAAATGTACCCTATGATTTAAAAAATAGTTATACCACACAACAAATCTAGCTACTTTTGCTGTACATCCTCACAAACTCCTGAAATTATATACAAGACTGCTACTGAAAGTTTCAAGCAGTTGAGAAAAAAATTTCTCTAATGTATAGTTATTTTCTGATCACATTATTTTTAAAAAGCGGTTGTGTTACTATTTTTAAATTACAATTTTAATTATTATAAGCTTAAGTTTATTAAGCAAATTAAATGGTTTGAATTTTGAGATGAGGGAAGAGCTTATCATAAGAGCTGCAGTTCTTTAATTCCAAAAGCCAAAGCAATTGAGATACAGGCTCCATTTAATTAGAAATTATGAGGTGGATAAAAAGAGAAGAATAGAAGGATTTCCTTTCCACTTATCCATTTCTAATAAATACATGTTTTGACAGCAATAATACTCTCTTAAATAGTTAATGTTACATGAAACTTCCATCTTATTTATGTGTGCTGTTCCCACGACAGATACTACTACTCAGAACAAGGATCTATGCTGGATTAAACCAAGATGAAAACAGAAAACTTTGTTTTATTACTCTTGTGAGAAAATCCATAACAGTGTTCTTCCCCATCAGTCCCCATGAGTTTTCCTTCAAACTTTTCTCCCACCAATTTGTCAAACATTTTCTCTGAAAGACCCAAAGTGCTGGTCTCAAACCAGAGATCTCCCACCTTGCTCACCTTGGAAAACCTTGCCTTTCATTTTGCTGTTTTGTAGTGGACTAGACGTGTGAGCAAATAAAGAAGTTTTGTAGGAAAGCTATGCAAGATTTCTGATGTTGGATATTGTATTTTGTACTGGAAATGTAATTCCTAGTTTGCTTCCTAAAATATGCCCATGGGTGTAGACTGTACCTAAACGCTGTCTTAACCTGCCAGCATCTCTCCAGTAGCACTGCAGCAAATATTCCCCATAACAGAGCAATCAGCATCTGTGGGTGCACTGTAAGAGCCTGTAATGCATTTAATCCAGCAGATCATATGCCTGCATGGCTATATACACGAAACAAAGAAAACTTCTGTGCTTTACAAGAATCTAAGATTCACTGAAGTGTTCAGCTGCCAGTAGAAAACATCTCTGCTAAATCAGCTTTTACATGTCCTTTGTCATCCTCAAGGAAAACCTGAAAAACTCCTTCCTCGGGAAATTATAAAACACCACCAAAAAATCACATATGTAATGACAGAGGGTGGTTTTTTTGCTTTTTTTTTTTTTTTAATAGGCATCTTAAAAGCTTGTACTTCTTTCCTCCCTCACTGTTTGACTTTTTTTTTCCCTTCCCTTTCCTTTGACTTATTAACCTCCTCCTCACCTGTTCCTTGCCAAATCCCTTCTGTAAAGCACCTTCTTTCTTCCATTGGACCACCCACCTTTTTCTTTCAAGGACAGGATAACCAACACATGTTTAACTGAATGATATGCAGTTGTTGTCAGAGGACAACCTTTTTTCCTAAGGATATTGTAACAATGAAAACCAGAAATATCTGCTGTTGGATACTACCCCGGCTGTGAGGACTGCTTCTAGTACATGCAGGCTTGCACAGGTGGTAGAGATTTCTTTTAAAAACCCACAGATTAACATAGATGAACATCTGATTTGAGAGGATGATCTGATGAACATGTGCTTTCAACATGATTTTACTGCAGAAAAGATGAACAGTTTTATTTTTATACATGCTTGTGAGGCACTAAGAAAGAGTCCCATAGGTAAACTCTTTAACGCTTAACAAGTACTGCTTTGGAGGAACATCTGCCCTGCCACAGAAACCCATTGCAGAACTACTCATTTCAAGCTGAGATAAATCAGTTAAAAATACACAAACCAAAATATATTCATGATGATTTGACATCACCTTTCAAACAAATACCTAGAGGCACTACCTTTGCACCACAGCTACTTGAATTTCACTAGTGCTACCACCAAACTTTATATAAACCCAAGGAAAAGGTAAACATACTCCAGGGCTCTTCAGTGAGCCCCTGTGGCTTATTTTAGGAACACTTGAACACTTCTGCCTTGACAATCTCTGAAAATGAACGGTAATTAGCCTTCTGGTTTGGCATGAAATTGCCATATTGATCATCTCTGGAAACACTGCATATAGAAAGGTAGAGAAATCCATAGAAATAAATGTTTAGTTGCATTTTCAGGATCTTGGGGGCATTGTTTTCAGTTTTTTAGTTTGAAGAATTATTAACTTTGGGGCAAACACTAATGAACAAAATGCATTGTCATGAATTTAGACATTTAGAAATAGCTTTTACTAACACTAGTGCAAATCCAATAAAACCTCCTGAAAGAAGTTAAGACTGCTTTTAGGTAAGACCACTTAAGGCTTGACTGTAAAGGAAATATTGCTCTTTAAAAATGTAAACCAAATCCTCCTAACAGGACTTTTCATGTTAAGCTATCTCTAAATAAAAGATGATGAGATATTTAAAGAGTTTCTGAGTTCTCACTAAATGCATAATTCAGGACTCAATGTTGAAAAGGGAATAAAAATTGAAAAGGCTTCAGTAGTATATCTCTGTGATTCGGTATGATTTGTCTGGAAGGTTTAATCGGCACAGAAATGTAACCAGGGAAATAGTTTGGCTTATACTGATTTTTAAGGTATTAAAAAATCGCCAGCCCTTCAAAAATGCTTCCAGTACATAACAGCCACTATTTCAGGATTTTCTGCCTTGTGATATGAAAGAAAGATTATAGTAGTGTGAGTTAAAGCAGTTCATGCTTTGCGATGACCATTTCTGGTGTTATTGCCTAGTTCTGTGAACCTGACTTCGTGATGACTTTTAAAAATCAAATAATCCTGGAAGATATCCTGGATGTCTTCCAGGCTTCTATTCTATATATATCTCCATATTAGTCTTCAAAATGCAAGTATATATTGAGGAACACCCTGTGAAAAAACATAGGAATCTTGCTTTGTGATTAATGTGGGATCTATCTAGATGTTTGAGACCAGAACTGGGCCTGTCATTCCTAATATTTCAAACCATGAAGGCATGAGTGATGTATATTTTTAGCAGCTGTCACTTGAATGCAGTACTCTTAGAATGAGGAAAATAAAAACTCATATCTTAAGAAAGAGCAGGAAAGCATAATTTAAAAAAAAAAAAAGTATTTTTGTAATCTGAAGTTACTTTCCTAAACATCTCAGTGATTAATTTTAATTGGATGAGCTTTCAGTCAGTATCTTCGTTTTAGGATATGAGATATGTAATATACAAACATCTTAAAGGGCTAGCTTTTGCTTCTACAGTACTGCATAAGCACAATTTGCGTTCCTCTTTTCCTGTGGCTGTGGGAAGTCTCAGAACCTCATAAAGGACACTGGCCATTTGGACAGGTCAGTAAATTTGCTTAGATATGCTTTACTGGAAAAATACCATCTTTCTAGACAGAATTCATCACAATGTGAATCCTGTTCTGTATTGTAGACTGACAAAGCTATGCTCCTACTGTTCCTTCTAATAAGGAAAAAAATATTTTAGTGATTTCAGAGAATTACATGAAGCAGTCCACTATGTTTTTCTCCTGTGGACTCTTTTGGTTTTTTTCTGGTTGTGTGAAGCTATGTCTGTCACCATATCTACTACTGTTCTGTGGTTTTCATGTTGTTACCAGATCTGTTGCTTCCTCGGTTGGGTAAAGTCTCAATAAAAGTGAATTAAAGCAATTTCGAAGTTACTGATTGTTAATGTGTTAATGTCCAGTTACTTTGATGCATAATTGTACTGACATCAGAATATTTAGTAGATACTTTCATCTTTTATTTGAATACATACTTTAATGTGTAATTTTCAAAATATTTTGATGCTCCACAGTGTCAATAATATTTCAAATATCAGTGGACAGAGGTCATTAGATAGAAGTGTAGTGATTTTGGGTGTGCCTGGAAAGGATGGACGTTACAATCCAAATGGTACATAGGAAATGCTTTTTCTGAGAATTCATGAAACTTTAACACAAATGCTGTGTTATATTGATGTATTACAAAACTCAGTCTAATACAAGAGGGAGATGGGAAGACTTCACCTGTTATGAATGTAGCAAAAATTGTTTGGTTATGTAAAATTAATGAGACCTCCTATAGCCAAAAAATTGTTGCTTAGTACAATTTAACTTTCCTTTCAGCTTCCGCAATGATAAATTGTATTCTGACCTGTGTAGCTCTAAATTAAGATTACTTCTGAGCATATGCTTTAGCCTTTTTCTGAGCTATTTTAAAGTTTTATAATAAAACAGTGTAAATGCAGCCAAGCATTCAGTAATTTGTAATGAAGTGATAACTTGGTCTTTAAAAAGTTGGAACAAAAATGTGATTGGGAAAAGACAAACCATGAGATGGCCTTCCCATGAGATGAGTGAAGGGACACCTCCAACTACAAGGGAAAGAAATCTGGCCTTTTGAAAAAGGGGACATGAATTAATTATTAACTTTTTTGATTTATTGAATTGATTACAGTTTTTCTGTACCTGGAACTCTCCCTCACCTGGGCATACTATAGTAAGTTTTTCCATAAGGTTTTGAAGCATGAGTTGGCATTTGTTTTAGTCCTGTTGCTCTTGTCCTTGGAAGTCTTCTTTAGTCCTGTTAATTTCATGTGATGAAACATGTGATGTTCTTGTTGTTAGAAGTCTAGAACTCACTGCTCATCATATTTAGTAAGGGTCTTTGTTACAAAACTGTAAGCTGCCCAACAACCCTTTTTACGTCCTGGAACAAAAATTTTGTAAAAAGCACCCGCAGATATGTTAAACAGATTTTTCAGAGGATATAAAGGATTAAGACATTTAGGCTTATGGTACATTGGCAGATGTACATATTATGCCATGTGTAGATTACTGATTTTTTCCTTCTCCATCTTTGAGCTTTGCAGATTAAAACTGCCTGTGTAATAGCACATTTCAAAGAGTCATATGAAAGTAAGCTTCCATGAAATTCAGTGCTAAAGGCTCAGACCTAAATTTGGAAAGAATTAGCTTTTGTTGCTATGGGAACATATATTTCATTTAGTCCTGAAAGAAAAAAGAATATACAAATTTATGATAAAAAATAACACTATTAGTCCACTTGGTGGGGCAGGAGGCACTAGAAATAACTGTGTGATCTGGGCAGAAAATATCTCCGTGCTCTGTACAGCATGATTACACTGAAAAAATACCTTTGTCAGTTTATTGGTCCATCATAATCTTTTTCTTTCTATAAGTTCACATTTGTTTGCATTGTAAAATCACAAAATGAACATAAGTAAGTGTTTTCTCATTATTTGCCTTTCTAAGACATCGCTGGGGATGTCTATTAATTCTCAGATGATTATCTTTATTTCTTTGCCTTTCATAAAGTTTTGTATGAAGCCTAGATCTCAGCATGTTTTTATTCATTTACCAGCAAGTAAAGGAGAGAAATTTGATGTTGCAATTGAATTTTTCCAAGACACTATTAATATGAATATGAAAGTGAGTTCTGCTGCTGACTCCTGGTTTTACTTCTGTACTTGAGAGACAAGTTTTGCTGACTGTGAAGGAAGTGATGGCAAATGCCTCACAATTAGACTTTCTTTCCCTGCAGAGTGATAGAACTGTGGAAAGGTTTTTCCTCACTCTTTGCTGCTGTCTTCCCAAATGTTTTTGTAAATCTCTAATATTTCATGGATACGTTCAGTGTGAAAATTTATCTGTGGAGCATTATCCAAAAAAAATACACTTTTTTTTTTTTAAGCCCCAAAAGGTTCTACAATTAAATGAAATACACTTTTTTATTAAAGTTACAACACGATTCTTTTTCTTGTGATTTTGGGTGCTATGACCACCATCCTGTCCTCTCTGTGGTACCAAACGCATTAATTTACTTGCAAATGCAGGTGTTGTAAATTCATGCTGCCTTTCATGTTCAGCACTTGCATGGTTTTATGCAGATACATATTTTCCCATTTCTCTAAAACTTGATTTGATTTTCAGGTTCAAATGGACATTCAAATGTAAAGTGAAATACAACAGAAACAGCAACTATAATGTGATCTCCCAGTAAAATCTTCTAGAAGTGCACTTTTCATAATATTTTGATGTAAAAATCCTCTCTAACAATGACTTCTCTGCTTTGTGCATGCTGTAATTAATGCTGGGAACATCTACCTTTTAACAAATCCCAAATAACATCTGGCCTTTCCAGGAGATGCATATGAAAAGAGAGTGTAAGAAACTGTAAAATCAATAAGACATGCAGACAGAAGGTAAAGTAAAAGTGAGAAGACACAGAGGCTCTGTGATCCCTCACTTCATCTCTGTGATGGAGAGGAAGTATGCGCAAAATGCTTCACATCTTTTGGGAATCCCTGGCACGATCCAGAATGATCTTCACCTCTCTCACATGACTTCTGCTTTTGCAATAAGCGGTTAACATTGTTCTTGTTGAAATGCTGCCATTATCATTTAATCATCAACTATGTAAAGTGTCATGCCTACTCGGCACAGAGATAATTTCTTGGCCCAGAGACAAACCATTTAAGCAGTGGTTATGTTTCATTCTTTCAAACAAAATCCTTTTCCAAGAACGGAACTGGTGAAATGTTTGAGTTAAGAAAAACTCCCACAGCATTTTGTTTTGCTGTGGATTGTATGAAAATGGTTTTTGTAAGTGACACTAATGCTTTCTACTTCTGTTGCCTCGCCTGCTGAACCCCTCTGCTCAGGTTGCACTCAAGGAAAAAGCAATAGTTTTGTATTCTACAGTGACTGTATTTTGTAAGTATTATGTCAACTAAATATATGTTGTTGAAATAGAAAGAATGTGACAATGGTTGTTTGTGAAATCTGCAAACTAATCCTGTCACTATTGTGGAAGAGAGATGAGCACCTGCTATTTCTCTTCCGTATATTATACAATCCAGAATACAGTGCTATGTGGCTGCAGTAGCTTTTTATTAATAGTTCACAGAAGCAGAGGCTTCTTCTTGGCAAAAAATCTCCCCATTGCCTCAATTACTGTCTTTCAGCTCACTGTGCAAAGCAGTCTTGGGGCACAGGAACTGGGCTCCTTTCAAGAGCATTTTCCAGAAACTCAATTCATATCTACACTTCCTAGAGGAGAGGAGGGGAAGGGGTTACAGATACCTCTCTCCTTACTCATTTCTAAGGAAATGGTTGCTCTCTGACAGTTCTTACCTATTTGTATCAAATGCTAAATCTCTTACCATTACACTTCTCGTGTCTGTATTCCTTATTTTAGCTTTTGGATAGAAAAACTCGTCCAAAATGTAGAAAGCGAAATAACAGAGATGGCACAGTAGGCAATGGGAGAGAAAAAGTGGTAAACGCTGTTACTTTCTGGTTCTTCTCCATGAACAAAACTGTTATTTTAGTAAAATCTCCAGAGCTATTAACATAGGCAATATATAGGTGTCCTTAAAGGAAGCCTTTGCTCTTTTAATAAGTAAATATAATAGATCTGCGTTAGGTAGGTTTGATTGTTTGTTTGTCTGCTTGTTTTATTGTTTGGTTTTTTTTCTTTGTTTTGGTTTGGTTTTGGTGGTTTTACCTACACTTAAGTAGATTTTTCATTTTGAAAGCTCAGTTTTATCTGATATTCAGTTCATTGATTTAGTAAACCTTACTTTATTCACCTCAACAGGAAAAAAAATGATGTTGATGTCACAGGAGTTATGAAACCATATATGGTCATTGGCAAATAGAATGAAGCCTATCATTTTGAAAAAGTGCTTGTATAATTTTTGTTTGTTTCTTTCTTTTGTTTTTTTTTGGGGGTTTTTTTTGTGTGTTTTTTTTCTAATGTATCAGGGGTGGAGAGCTTTACAGTTAAGCAAGTGAAATGACATTTAAGATCTGGCCTCATTCAAATGATCAAATGACTGCTTCTTACCAAATCAGCTTTAATAGTGTGTTTTTAAATTTATCTCTCATGCCCATGTATGTATTGAATAAAAATCCATTTATGTGATGGTGGTTTCTGTATGATATTCTCCCCAGCTTTGGAATCTGAATGCCTATGTTCATTCGCATTATTCATGGTCCACTGAGTGAACAGTGTTCCTGGCCTTGCTTTTGGGATGTTCATAAAACATGAAGGAACCTTCATTTTAAATCAGTACAATGGTTTAATAGAACCAATGCTTCGCAACTTCATTCAGCCACCTGCATGGGCCAGGAGGAAATATTTTTTTTATCCCTAGTAAGTAACTGGATATTTGTAGACTATGTCCATTCCTACACAAATATCAGAAATTGTATTCAGGTAAAAGTGATGCTTCATCAGAATGAACAAGTAACACCAAAAACTGTCTTTCCAAGATATCTGAGTGTGTCCTGGTCTCATACATTTCCTGATGTCCTCGGAAGCACTCCCTCCCCTCAGAAGCTGAGATTTGCCTCCCTTGCAATATGTTTTGTGAAAGTTTTGGCCTCTATATAACATTTAGATATGCACTGGTGTTTAGCATTTATTTATGCCTTGGCAACTCCAAGGGATGATGTAGGGGAGAAGACGATAGAGAAGGAAAGAGTCATCAGGTACCTGTGTTGTGTAAGTCACGTTCAGGTCCCTGTGTGTACCTAACTTGAAGGATGAATGTGAACCTCATTTTCCGTATTTCAGATTGGAGGAACTGACCACCAGTAGGCTATAGGCTGAGTTGTTCTGGTACATGACAAAGTGGAATAAACTTACTGACTCTAGCTCTGTGGTGGAGAGAGATGCCATGAAGAAAAAGGGAGAGGGAGAGATTCAACTTTGGTTCCTACAATCTGTAGTTTATCAAGCAAATATTTTCAAATGTTTGGCTCATATTATAGATCTCAGGCCCTACTGGACAGTTCTGGAACTAGGAAATGGAAGGAAAGGAGAAGCATCAGTGGCAGTATTTTCATTCTTTTTTATTGTAAAGGCCATCTTAGACCTGAAAATCCCACTTAGTAAACTGAAACTTTTTGAAAAAACGTTATATCAAATTAAGTGAAATAATTTTATGTAGCTGTTTCATCTAAGATCTCTAACTCTTTCAGACTAAGTTCAGATTAAGTGTATACCAGTATATACATGCATTTATTAAACAAACACAAATAATTAACTATATACAAAAATAAAATATACGACTAACTATATGCATGTATATGAATGTTAACTATACATGTATCTGTCTGGAAATATCATTTTCAGCCAGTCTTCCTGGTAATATGATTGTCAACAAGTGACTTCTAAGAAAACATTCTGTCGAATAAAACTATAGTGCTTACCCCTCGCTGGCCAAGGGAAAGGAGTATATGAACAGGAACGGGTTCCCCTTTCAACTGAAACTGCTTCCAAAGAATCTCTACAGAATTTTGCTTTGTGGTACATGGTTCCCCAGATTCCACAAGTAACTGTGGGCATAAAGTTATGCTAGTGCTGCTGTCAGGTAGCAACATCTTTGTTGTTATAGTCAGAATAGGGATTTTGCCAACAGTAGCTATTGCAATATTAATTCAAATCAAGAGCCATTTTGACTATCTTTATTATTATAAAAATAATAATGCAAGAAAAATATTTATGTCTCTTTTCTTATATATATGCTACATAACAATCAAGAAGAAAATTCAATTTTCAAGTTTGTAAAATCTGTCCTTGTATTAAATGGGGAAAGTTACCAGGATGGAACTGCGTTCCTAAATGCTTGTTTGCAGTATTAATTCAATTTATTTTCCTAGAAATGTTTTAGTTTTTTTCCTCTTTAACTTGATCTTTATCTTGCAAAAGATATTGAACATGTGTATGGCTAGTCAAAGCATTCAGAATTGCAGTAGTAAGAATAAAGAACCAAAGATCACTGTGGTGTCCTTTACAATTGGCTAACTCCTTATCGCTGAGCTGAGCAAAAAAATTATCCTTATTAACAATTAGAAATCCTATTGCTTAATTTTTTTTTTTTTTTCCCTTGGCTTTTCCTGTGAGTCCACTGTTACTGGCTACTATTTGGTGTTAAGATGGCTGGATAGGGTCAGGATTTTCTGATTTATCCAAGATGTATCTAGGAGTCAATGAAGATAGTGATCAAGTGAACTAAAGAAATCTTGATTATGATGACATCAGCTAATACATTATAGAAATTATTCAAGCAAATATTTGGCTTAGTTTATAACAGAAGAGAGCGTGTTTGATAAACAACAACACAAATAAAACCATTGATGTAGAATTAAGTTATATAAATCAATCAGCTTTTTTCTTCAGGGGTCATAAAATCTGAGATTTTTTTTTTCATGTTCAAAATGTTCTTCTTCAGTTTTCTTCATGTACCATAGAGCAATATTTCCAGCCAAGCCGCTAAAGATAAAATATCCTAGATTTTGCGTATGCTTTGCTTCCAATAATAAATAATCTCTTCTCGATACTGAGCCAGAACTTCAGATGGTTTAAATCAACAGAGACTTCAATAAAACTGCGTTGACTTGGGTTTTTTTACTATTAGATGTTTACATAGAGGAAGCCAATAAAAATTACTGGCCTACAGAAATTTAGCACATTACCAAGTTACCAATATGTCCTAGTATTTTTTTGGAGCAGATCCCTCTGATTAGAAATAGGATCTAATTAAATTTGTGGTTTTATTTTGTGATAAATAAAATGAAAATGACCACGTAGTATAACACTTCTCAAACCTATTTTGCATGACTAACACGTGAAAGACAGCTCATGCAAGGACAACATTTTTGTTCAAATCCTGATGTGTATATATAGGTAAGGGATATGTCAACACAATCTAAGATTTTGATTATTTATAGTTTTCCTTGATAGTCTCACTCTCCTAAGATTAATAAATATTTATTGTGTTCCACTGTTTCTTCTTCTTTTGCCAGCAAGAAATGTGAAACTTCCTTATGAAAACGTGGGTTGCTTTCTCTGAAAAAAGAAGGATATAAACCCCATCTTAGAAACACATTAAACAGTATCAAGATAGATGGAACCTTAATATTCTCCATATATTAAACAGGAAGAGAAAGATAAACATTTGTATCCTCTCACTGAGTTGCTCAGGTGCATGAGATCACATGTATATGCTCCAAGTGTAGCTACTAAATGCAGTGGAACAGGTGTATAACCTTTCATGTTACCTTAAATGTTTGACTGAATCCACACTATCTTTACTTACCACTTTACCATTTTTTGCCATTGCAATTTTATTTATGCTTTATTATTGAGCTTAAGTTTTTCTCTTGCTTAGAAATTGAAGCATTAGCAGGGCTGTCATGGCTGATACTGCTGTTTAATCATTCTGCACAGGAATTTAGGAGGCCAGTGCTATTTTTTGCCTTTGCCACGAGCAGCCTGTGTAGCTCTAAGGAGGTCTTTTACTCAATTTGCTTTGGTGATAAAAACGTCTGTCTTTATATCTCTGCTCCTTAGACCTTACAGACTTTTTTTATATGCATGTATAATGTGGCTGTTAAATTAGTTGTTTCCTAAAGGCTACTTTAATTTAAATAAATAATAAAGATAAATAAATAAATGATAAAGCCACTGGACATGTACCAGTAGTGACTGTGGGAAGGTGAGAAGACAAAAAGATGTGCCTAAAGAGTTTACATGGGTAGGCAAAATAAAACAATACAAAATGGCAACCTTATAAACCTAAACAGCTGAATAAATGATTTCCTATTTCATCCATTTCTTTAATTAATAATTTTCTTTTTCTAGTTCTGGACAGACAGAACTTGGAAGACAGACAAAAAGTAGTTGGAGCTGGAATTCTTTTTTCTTTGATATGATGTGGGGGAAATTTTGCTTTTTAAAATTCCTCTGCCTTACTTTACTTTCCCAAGTAACTAGTGTTTAACCAGTGTTCAAACTTCTGCATGTAAAATGATTTTCTTGTCTTTTCACCATAGACACGCTGTTCCACTTCACATAGGAACACTCAGGTACTCAACAAGGCAGGCTGTCTTTCTCCCTGCCCCTCTGCCACCCTAGAACAATTTGGTTTAGGGAAAATTAGGTACGCTGGGAGACCTGTAATTACAGAAGTTGGAATCTGGCCTGAGTAACCTCAGTGATCATAAGTGGCCATTAGTTTAGTTTTTCTTCTTATCTGAAAGACAGAGCCTCCTATGGCACAGTGGCCTCTGCTATCAAAATCAATGTTTAGTCTAAGTTTTGTTCTATCTCTTTGTGGCCTAAACAGAAGTTTATTTTATGAACCAGTTTTGAGCTATTTATCTTACAATGGCACTAATTACATAACTATTACTAATGTTTTCTCATATGGAAGATGATGTTTAATGAGGTCTATAGAAAAGAATGTTGGCAAACTTCAGATATTTCCTGTTTAAAAGCTCTCTGTGCAAAAGAGTTCATTCAGTTTTCATTCTTTTTTCTCAGGATTATATTAAACAGGCAATGAAATGTTTTTTTAGAGTTGACTTCAAGACTAATTCAAAATAGTAATAATTGTAGATTTCACTTATCTGGGTAATGTCATTTAATTGAGATCAAATGTTTTCTGCTAAGAACTGCAAGTTGAAAAATGTGGTATCTCTCTGAAATGGAGTTGGAGAGTTTTTTCTGTTTCCTCTCATTTTCTTAATGTCTGGGATTCACAGTGAATTCATGTCACTTCACTTTTCCTATTGCTGTAATTTCATCATCCTAAATGGGGAACTCTATATCTTCCACTTGCATGTGGTTTGCGAAGGGATTGTAAATACACTGGACTATGTTGACCTTTTCAGTACACCAGCATTGATTGGTTAGCTGGTCCACCTCTTCCCCACAGGTTAATGAAGCTGTAAATAGGAAGAACTGAAATGGCAAGCCAATCAAAAAGGTCAAAGTAGTATAGCACACCACTACAGCTGACAAAATATATGAAGCATTAAAATTTGGATACCTCATTCTTAGTGACAAAGATTGTAATGAAAGCAGAAAAGAAAGCTCCATGAATCCCTTCACATCATACAGAATGTAATGTGGATGGGAAATGATGCAAGCCTGCCACAGTTGTATTCCAAGATGAATGCTTTAAATATCTTGATATATTACACGGATCATAAAAATAAGCTTCAGTTAAAAACCATGCTCCCCAACATAGGAGTACAATATTCGATGTTCTTGCTGTTATGTCCACAAAATCTGTAAATATGCCCTTCCATACTAATATAATTTTTCAAAGGACTGTATAGAGTGGGAGTGGTGTGGAAAAAAAAAAAAAAAAAGGGAAAAGAAAGCTGCTCAGGGTTTATTAGAAAGAATGTACGAACCTGAAAATATCAAAGTAGGCTCTGTCAAATGAAATAACTAAATAAGCTGCTTCCTCTGTTGATATGGTGATCATATTCCTCCGGGAACATTCATAACTATTTTAAATGAAGAAGTCTTGTAAAACACACAAAGATCCTGTATGAAACAAGTGCTTAGCTGAAGGACTTGCTGTAGCAGAATTTAAACCATTGTTGAAAAAATACGCTCTCAATTTTTGTCCCTGAGAGGTAACACATGACAATGAAGTCAACAAAGAGATTATGGTTTAAACTTTAATTTTTTTTAATAGTCAAACTATTTACTGAATATTGCTATAGGTAGTTATCTGAAGTAGAGGCATCTCATGCTGGTGTGTTACCGGAATACTGTATTGTCCTTGTTTTGAAACATTTCCGTATAATAGTGCTTTCCTATATCACTTCAGGAACATAAAATGTTAAGCATATTTCCCACGCAGTTTAGAGGATATCCATACATGCTCCATGGTGTAAAGTAAATGTAACTAGTGAGAGTCCTAGTTAAAATGGTATGAGTTGCAGCTCTGTCTGTGGATTGTAATGCAGCTCGTGGTTTCTGAAACTTTCCCTTTTCTGCAAAGAGTGACAGAGTATTTGTCCACGAAGGAGTAGCTTACAGTAGCTTAGCCCTGTCATGTGACTTACTTATATTAGATATATTGCTCTGCGCTTGCAGTATAGGCCCATATAGTTAAACTCGGCTTTGACAAATGGCACAGTTTCTCCGGACTCAGAAGGAGCCTCCAGCCCCAGTCTGGTGGACCTATCTCCACTGCTGGGTTTCCAGGCTGGCGGGATGAGTTACAGGGACCTGTGCCAAGAGGTGCCTTCTGCTGCACTTTATCACTGACTCTAATCCAGCTGTCTGAAACGGTGCCAAGCTAATTAGCTAGTTCAGTGCCTGTTATATCAAGAACTCAAATAAGCCCAGAGAGGTCACGTTTCGAACGGGAGAGAAGCCTTTTCATTTGTCTCTCTGTTCATGCGGGCCCTAGATGACTCCCATATGGGACAAATCCCAATTAATGCCTCCTATTTAAACTTGTCCTGACATGTTTTAGAATGTTCACCAATTAGCAGTAGCATTAAGTTATCAACTACTTTAGGTGAGGGTGCTAGTGGAGACAGAGGGCCCTTTTTTTTTTTTTTTTGTGAAGAACATCTAATCTCGACTCGTCTACCACAGGAAAACTGGAGAAAAGATCTATCAAAACTGCATCACAGCATTATTAAGCTGTAGGGCTTATTATTGCCCAAACTCACTAGATGATATAAACAAAATCTTTGTCCTAAGGCATCCCCTACTTTCTAATTACAAGTGCAACCAGTGACGCTACGAGCAGGCAGGAAAGAAAAATGTTATTATCATGATAAATGATAATAAAAGGAAAAAGAACATTGAAAATAAGTATTACTATATGTGATTAACTGCTTTGTCAGTTATGTAAGCTTAACCTAAATAGCGAGGCAGCTGGCTCATACACATGAGACTATAGATAAAGAAAATACAATGTCAAGATTTCTATAATATCTGCCTTAAATAACTGCAAGAATGAAAAACATGGCATGATATTTTTACTATAATTTCATGAAGTTAGATCTTTACTCGACTATGAAAGCCAAGTCCATTTCCTCAGTTGCTTTGAATTAGTTTTCTTCTGCCTGTGTACTTAGTTTAATTCAAATCTTCCATAAAATTACCAAGGAAGAGCAGTAAGGCTTACCCTGCATCTTTGTCCTGTCGATAAAGCAAAGTCAGAGAATAATGATATTCACAGATGTATGCACTACCCACAGTCTCATTTAAAGGCTTATATACTTTCAAGAACATGCCACTGAAGAATTAATACAAAAGGAACTCAGGATATTTTCTGTTTATTTGAGGTACGGGTCTTTTAATCACAGCCATATTTATCAGACCACTATATCATTAGTTGTCTCTCAGAATGACAATGCAAGTGGTCACTTTAACTTCCATTGTTGTCACTATAATGCCTAAATAAAATCTGTGAAACAATAAACCACAGTGATGGAGCAAAGCTTGGTGGGGCATCAGATAGGTGTGGTAATGAAAGCAATTCAGAATATTGACTAAAGGAACACAAAACATGTCAAAATTTGAGATGGTTTTCTCTCCTTGTTGAGAATATCATGGGTCAATTGGATTAACAATTTTACAAGGGTAAGCCGATTTTTGTTAATATATGCTTATGTCAGTGCACAAATAGGTGGACAGGTTTGGTGGGAATAAGCAACTGGCACTTTTTAATGCTTTGAGGGGGGCGGGTCAGGGGCGTGGGGAAAGAAGTGATGTGAGGCATAGCTAAATAATGGCAAATTAAATAGCAAACAACTCTCAGCTGTAAATCTTTCAAAATTCTGCATTTCTATATTTCTTTTTGCAAAAATACTCAAAATGTATGTGATAATCAGCTCTTCCTTTCGGAATGTTAAAACCTCACATGTAGCCACTATGACTTGTTTCATACCAATATTCTGGCTTATGGTTTTTGCAACTGCTTTCAACATGCTAATATTTTTGCAAAAGTATTCGTTTTGATACCTTGCATCAATTTCTGAATACTCAGTAGGTTTTGCAGTAATGCAGGTGGGGTGAAGGAACCTGTTCTTGATCTCTTAGAGCAAAAGTCATTGTAGGGGACACTAAGAAGTCAGTGTTTTCAGTTAATGAAACTTTGGTTTTAGTGAGTAAAGTACTGAATTGAGAAGTAAGATGAAGAAGATATGAATAAACAGCATTCTCAGTTCTGCTACTATTTGTTTCTGAACAAATGACTCGAAGTGGCTTGTATGGCAAGTCATGCATTACTTTCCTTATATGCCAAGTGAAGTAATGATACCTTAACAACTGTGTTTATCAGCCACACATAAGAACCAATACAACATAATAGTATAATAGTTTATGCAAAATCTGTCTAAGTCAGTGGACCTGTTTAAAAGGCCTGACATGTTTTGTTGTTTGTTCTTTTTTCTTTACATAACATGCACTATGGTCTATTTTTTCTACTGGACAGCTGACAGTGCTGCTCAGACACTCTGCAAGAAAGAGGGAATCAGAAGTCTTGAACTAGGAGTTGTTTTTGCTGTGCCTGCAGCTGCTGTTGTACTCTGCCCCTCCTGTTCCTCAGTCCCTAGGAGCTCCGAGGGCTTGTTTCTGATCTGTGTCCACTTGACTGGCAATTAGGGTGATTCTTCTAAGGCTGAACTCGTCTGTGTCGTTTTCCAAACCTTGAGCAAGCATAAGGTCTCTTATTTAATCTTGGGAATAAAAATTTTTTAGCAGTCTATGCCCATAACTGATGAATTTTATGAGGGGAGGAAAGACTCTCTGCAGCTGAATGCTGGCATGAGTTTGATATCATTCCCCATGCTAATATGCAATATGGTGCTTTGTTCCCAGCTCAGAAGAACTTTTGGAGGCCCAAGATCAACGTTGTAACTGAATGTCAGCAGTTTCATCTGTATGGCAAAACTGCTGACTACAAAAACTGTGAATTAACAAAATAATAGGTAACTGCTTCAAAAGAATCAGTTGGCACACGTAAGTTTGAAAATACAGCAGAAGAAACTACTAGATATCAGAACTCAGATATAACAATTTCTTCCATCCTTGGAGAGGGTTTACTGCTTTAGTCAGGCATTGTGTTACAGAAGGTTATCACCACAGTTAGTCAAACTGGATTGTTTGGGATATTTTTTTTTCTGCGTTGTTAACAATCCAGTGTGGGCATTGCTGAAGCCATGTAAGCACAAACATGGTTTGAGCCACAACCATAGAAAAAGTATAATATTGCAAACACAATACCATGATGTCAGACTGAAAATCTGCCACCAGAGAATATAGTATGATGCAAATTACTGTAGACTTCACTGAGATTCTTTTGCTAAGGAAAATGAACCTTTTCCCCAGGGCTCTTGCAATGCTTCGTGTAAACAATTGAACCTGAAGTTACTTTCCCAGAGCAGCTCATTTTGCCTGTGGATGAGAACACAATGAGCTTGCAAAAATTTATACTATTTCTATTTCTGATAAACCAGCACAACAGCCAAATACTACTAAATTGGACAGGGGTTCTACAACCTCTATGTTACCTGTGTCTGTTTATTTGCAATCTTCCAGAGATTTTCATTCTACTAAGCCCAAGCTACATCTAGTGAGCTGGTTAGAGAAAACATTTGTATTTGTCATTGCCTATATGCAAATCTGAATATGATTACCTTGCATATATATTGAGATTTGTGTTATGAATACCACTGCTTCTACAGGCATCAGTACCAGTCTGCTGCAATAAACATGCATTTACTTATAGGATACACTGCTTCTGTAACATCAGTGGTTACTAAAAGGCAGCCAGCCCTTCATTTCAGCTATTGCAAGAGATGCAATCAAGGAAGTATTTGATTTGGTAAAAAGGCTTGATCACAAGACTAAAATTTTACTTTATACAACAGAAATCACTTCACCCATCACTTTCATTGTGAAATGCTTTAAAAACTAGAATTTAGAGCAGTGCCTTACAGTTTAATTAGTGAAGACACTGAATGACTTCATGAATCTAGCGTAAGTCATGAAAATGCCAACAGAAGTAATTTTTAACCTAAGGGACCAAAAGACCATCACAGCAGTTTGAAGCTATCTACTCACATGTCTAAATATTTGTAGAACTTTATGTTAAAAAAATGCCTTTCTACTGATAATAGACACAGAAGAACAACAGATGTCAGTTAATGATCATTATAACCTCTTACACTTAAAGTTGTGTTATAGGGAGTCATGACTACTTATTGTTTTGTAAGAGCAGTGTCCATAGTTCTTCAGTAACCAGAGGTTATCCAAACAGTGATGCTGTGTTTCAGATAGCTCACCAGATATATCTGGTATGAAAGCAGGAAAGATGTTATTTTCTCCTAATGTGAGCTTTCTAGCATGTTTAAGGTCTGATCCACTGGGTCAATTCAATTATCAAAAAACTTTACTCAGGGAATTATTAGAATTACACAGGAGGTTTTCTATCATGATGGTGCAGAAAATGTTTTCCTAGGTAAACATGATCTGTGTAACCTCCGGATTTAATTGCTTCACCCATGAGGAGACTGTGAAATCCCAGATGCTGCTAGTTAGGAAACTGGTTAGAGATTGCCCATATACTCGTGGACTTTGTGTTACCAATGTTGGTTAAGAAATAACTGAGGCTTGGTGTCTTATCACACTGAGTCTTCGGAGAAGCAATTTGTACTGTATTGGTATCAAGCACACCTACTGGAACTAAGAGAAAAAAGAAACATTTGCTTCTGTACAAGTCGCAAGTGCAGTGAAGAACTTTTTGGTGCAGGTTTACACACTACCATTTGATAACACAATTATGGAAGGACTTGGACTTGGGAAGGCAAATGCCTAATGCCATATAGGATAATTTCCTTTTATGTATGAAATATATTACGAACTGTGCCCTGAAAGCATGATAGCTGACAAGTTTTTGTTCTCACTAGACGCCCACATAGAGGCAGCTGAACGGGTCACAAGTGCACTGCTGTACTTTAAATGCAACAAATGTGAGGGTGCTTGCTTCTATTTCTTATTTAAAAAATAAAAAAAAATAAATAAGTCATTTTGCTTCCTGACAGCGTAAAAATCTAACCACCATGTTCAGCCAGCCAACAGACTTTAAGGCTAATGCCATATATCATTAACTATACCCAGCAATCTATTATTACAGAGGAACCATATATTAAAACAAGTGCTTGGCTCACAGTGAACATCAAGGACATCATGCTGGTGGCCAAGGCTGAATGTTAGAGCTTTAAGTGCTCCATATGTTTTTTATAACATTCCAGATTTGCTGTACAGCAACACTGTCTCATAAATTGCAATTCCATTTACTGGATGGAACATGAGAAAATATTAGCATTGACAGCCTTGTCCACCTGTGCTGGACTCTTATTATGCTTAGTGCTCTGATACCTTGCTTTCTTTGTCATATGGGTAGAAATAGATTTAGGAATTTTTTTTTTTTAAATGATACAGAGGTCAGTTTCCTCATGAAGAGAAATTTTGTGTGAGAGTTCAACAGGATGTTATCCACAAGCTTACATAACAAGTAGTAAAAGAAATAGCAAAAATCTAAAACACGCGCAGTTAATGAAGATCTTAGATTATAATGTGACTCACCTGCTGGGAGAAAATACAACCTGAAATTTTTCAAAAAGGAAAATCAAGAGTCTATATTGTCTTTTGTAACTGTACATATAAGATCCTTTTGCTGTCTTTTAGACTATTATAAAATGGCTCCTGTTTTCAGCCTACTTACCAAGGAAAATATAAGCTTTCTTCTGGACTAGTTAGCTGTTAATCTGATAGAGTAATAATTACTTTCGGCCTCACATTCCTCAACATGTGGCTTGAGAACAGAGCATGACATTGCTGGATACATCATACTCTGAGATCCAGCTGGGAAAGTTAGGAAAGTGCTGCTTTAGGCTTCAGCATTATTTAACTGTCCCGAACCACTAGCTCACTTGTTACCTTTTCTATTAATTATATAAATAGAGTACCTACAAAGCACCCTTTATTGCTGTGCCCTGTAAAAGTGAGATTTATTTATTTATATGTTTGTTTGTTTAAGAGTGAGGGATAATGCAATAGCAGTGCTGGGTGGCAGTTCTAGTGCTCGTGTTCTCAGGCAAACAGAGATGCTCTTCCTTTGGTTTTGCCCTGACACTTTTCTGTGCTGCAAACACAGATGGTTTTTTTAATACTTAAAGAATGCATTTCTCAAGGATTGTACTTGTAAAAATACAGCACTAGTCAAAGCTGGAAAGAGAATTTGTTATATCAAATATCATTTTAAAAATATCAGATGTGAGTTTTGACTTCATTAACCTATAACTGTTGAGACACTCCATTCCTCTGAGATTTCCAAGTCTGATCTTCAGGTGGGTCCTGCATTTACACCATGTAAAGATGAGCATCTGCTAGGGGAGGCGTGGAAAAGCTACTAAAAGTGATACAAATATAACGAAAACAGAACTCAGATTGCTGCTGAAGGATCTCTAGATTAATCAGTGTGTGGTGTGTGACACATAGTGACATAACCTTTACCCCCTGATCACCTTGTCTCCACAGTTTCAGGGCACACCAACAGCTGACTTGCTCTGCATGAGGGAGGTTGAGAAGAATCAAGAGGGGGAAGCACAACTGGAGGGGAATTCAATCTTAGGCTGGTCTAAGCTGACCATGAAACCACCCTCAATGTTTTCTGAGCAAATTTTGTCAGAAATATCTCAAAGGAACTCTTTACTATTCCCTTCTGTGTGATGGATTTCAAAGAGACTCACAGGTCAATTCTTGCTATGTGTGTTGTCAATATATATGTGTGTCAGTTAAGCAGATTATCTTTCCAGCCATGGGAGAACAAAGATTGCCAGTCAACACATCTACTAAGAGATACGAAGCTGTAGCTTGTATAAATTAATGTCTACAAAATTAAGAGAAATGCATTTCTGTCATTAAGAATTCAAAGTGAAACATATGTGTTTTGTGGTATCTCTCCTATGTGTGGGTTGGTTTTTTTTACCTTCTTTTTAGCAATATTATTTCAGTTTTATAGAAGCTTGACCCTGTACTGAGTCAAAAGCACACTAATTTGGTTATTAGCATGTGCATGAAGTGATCCCACTCCACTCATTCAGAAAATAGGAATTAAAATGATTTGACAGCCCTCCAATTTTGCTTTCAATGCTATTGATTCCTTTCATCAAGGCTGTGCTGTTCTGTGCTTGATCTTGCAAAAGGGACTGATGGCACACTTGCTCTAATCACATTTCATTGTACATTCACTGCATGCAATAACAAAATTTGGCTATCCAGATCAATTTTGGCCTAATTTCCTCTCACGGGATGCAATTCAATGATTGCTTTTTTATTTTTCTTTTTAGGATCATTGTTTGATCCATATAGGGATTGGGTTTTTTTTTTTCAATCCTAAAAATATTGGCTCCAGTGGTATTCTCTACTTTTGTTTACAATTGCTTTGGGAAAAAGACTATGCTTAATTTTGATAAGTCTGAGGTTACTACCTGGTATTTAATGAGAGTGATTTTTGTAATGGCTTTCAAAGCACTTAGTATGTTCATAGGGCGTTCTCGAGTGAACTGTTTAAATACAAATACTTCCACACGTGTATTGTTCAATATAACTTGCAAATGCAAAGAGCTTACTGCATAATTTTGTAAGCAGCATTTCAATGTAATTCAGTACTTTCTGTAATGACCTTATAACAGGATCATTATTTGACAGAGAACATTGTAGATGAGGTTAATGTACATTTTGTATTTTTCTCCCCATAGAAATCAGAGATGAAAAAGATGTCTTATGTCAACTTGTTCATTCTCTGCTGATTATTTTATTATGCTTCTTCTTCAGTTCAAAAGGCCACTTTACTGTTGCAAATCTGTATTAGGGAACAGGCAATACTGGGCTTGCCTAGTAGTAGATTTTGCTGGTGAATGTGCAGTGAGGAATAAACCACTGATTTGTGGTGAACAAAAAAAGTACCTGAATTCCCTTGGAAGTGAGGAGGGTGAATAATTTAAAGCAATAGACTGTTAGGCCTGTAGTCATATCTTAGGTTGTTCCTAACAGAAAATAATGCAAATTATACCTCTGTGGAGCTGGGAGAGTTTGCAACTAAGCTTCATTTAGCCTATAATGAAATAACAGTTACGTGATCTACAAATGATTAATAACTAAGTCCGTTAATACAGTTGTTAAGTTATATTCAATTAAACATATGGATTGGAAATACACAAGTATGGGAAGAGAATATCTTGAGGCAGTTGCTCTTATTGCGTTATACTACATCTAAATCTCAGTTAACTACGGCTGGAGAAATACGGTTGCAAATGTGCACTGTGGCACACACAAAGATTCATGTGAGTTGAACTTGTGGTCTTATTTCCCTCCTGTATAAATCATTATTATATGATCAGAGAAAAATAACAGTGGGAGCAGAAAACATGCTTTCTTACTTTAAATTAGGCCTGAATAAAGTTCAGCCAAAATATACCTATCCAGCATGATACAAAATCTTGCATGTAGACATCTTGAAGCTTTGCAAGTGTTACGTTGTCTTCTGTGGATTAGAATTGAAGATTTTTAAATCCATACTTATCACAAGCGTAATAGGCAAAGATGAGAGGTTTCCCTTTTTAATGTCAAATTTTAATATTTTTATTGTTAAAAAAAATACACAATTTAAAATTTTGACATGTTTTCAGTTTACATTTTGTTTCTTTCTCTGTAAGAAAATATTTGTTTAACATTACTTTAAGTTCTAAGTTCCTTTAGCTCAACCAATCTTTTTTTTTTTCCTAATCATTGTATAAACTTGATTTGGTCTTCTGGCTTGAACAAGAATAAGTGAACTAATAGAATATACTTTAATTAAATAGGTGAGAAACTAAAAGAATACATTTTAAATTAGTAGGTACAAAAAATTGAAATTATATTTTTAAGACAGTCTTCTGATATTGATTTTAACTTTTTCTTCTTAAAGAAAATTAGACTCTATAATGATTTGATTTAGAAATTTAAAAAGTTATTTTGGTTGCAGAAAGACCTTCCAGGGTATGTGTCACCAGTGATGAGTATGAATTATGCTCTAGAATAACGTTATCAGAATCATAGGAACTCGAAAGACCTATCATTTTCTGCCCTCAAAATACATGAAAAAAAAAAGAAAAAAAAGCTGGTTTATAAATGACACACCTTAAGAAATAATATATCTTTTCTTTATAGCCGTACAGAAAAGGTACAAATTAAAAAAATACTTTCTAGATGTTTTGGATTAGAAAATACATTTTAAGAAAACTCGGACTTTTTATAATAGTACCTAAATTTTTTATGTGAAAAAACAGTAAACAGTTTCAAGTATTAGCAGTGGCACCTTAGGGTTTTGCAGTGCTCCTTGTCTGGAAAAGTAAGTTTATTTTGACAGAATACTTAACAGCATTCACTAAGCTACAATGAAAGCTATAAGCTATAGTGAAACAGGCTTGGCAAGTCTGTCTGAGGATGAGCTTCCTTCTCTGGGCTTAACTCTATTTCAGTGTTCCCATTTATCTCTCCAGTGAATGCAGGCACCCTTCATGGTCTGACAGATTTTCTGTCCTTGCCAGGTAGCTGCTGCTTTTAGGCATTAACTGCCAAAACAATTCAGAGATTAATGGGAAAACATCCATAAATTATAGTACAACCTCTCCACTTTCATGGAAAATGTAAGATCTTTGAGATGTTTAAATGCTGTAAAATGTCTTAATTTGTTCAGACACTTGCACAATTATTAATACAGACAGATGTGGAATACACAGGCAACGAGCATCTAAATTAGCTTTGAGGGGAATTAATACAAGAAGCTGGTAAAATACTCCCAGAGAATAAATTAGTGTGACATTTTATTACACAGGATTACCAAGTGCATATCTTAAATGCTGGCCTCAAAAACCTGCAAAAGAAAGCTAATATCAAATGATGCAGAAAGGGAAAGCAGAACGGAAAGCTACACCTATTAGGCTCATAGATATTCCCAAGGTAAGACAACACTTGTCACCTTGAATAAGCCATTAAATGCATTGTTTTTTCTAAGTCTTTAATTACAGCTGGCATTCCGAGTCTAGTGCTGGAGGCAGCCATCCTATTGAAGAACAATAATCTTTGTGACACTGAAGTAGGAGAAAGCAACAGCAAGCACTGCAGCCTAGTATCCACAGTGCTTCCAAAACACATTAGTAGGAGAAAAAACCTTTCTTAACACTGTGTGATTCACACATCTAGGTCCAGCCTCAGCTGAACATGATGCTCTGTGGGCTTGTAACAAACCACATTCACAGTGTCTGTGGGGTTCATCTCGGCTCCTGTCGCCATCACCTTGTAGCACAACAGACCTCTGCAAAACTGACTTTGTAGGGCTCAAATGGAAATTTCTTAATAATATCATAACCCGCACCATCTTGGCTGAATAGCAGTTGCTCAAGCAGTAAGATCTGATGTCTCCAGTACAGACAGTCATACAGGTCAGAAGTGTCCTGTCAGGCCCTGCAGTTGTGGTTGCAATCATCTAGGCTTGATTTCATAGCTTGCTGCTACTAAAAGTACTGGTTTCCCCATTACTTCTACTTCTCCAGCTCTTCCTTCAGCATCTCTTTGAATCTCCCTGTATTTTTTCTGTCCTTGCACCCACAGCTCCCAGTACTTTTGTTGCTGGCTTTTGACTGGCACTTGGGCTACTTTATCTCACAAAACAGAAGAAAACTAGGGGACTGTAACACACTTTTAACAGCATCATATGATGAAACACACTAGATTTTATTTGAATTTTTGTGGTTAAGCCTCTTCTCTGGTTGAAACTAGTCACAGTTCCCTTCAAAGGCTGAACTAGTTCATGCTGAAGCACTTTAATACCCAAAGTGGCTTGTTTACCACCTCGTCTGCACTCAGACAACAGCTGCTGTCTTTAGTGCCAGCCATGTGACTGTGCAACATCTGTAATTTGTATATGCTTGTGTAGGAACTGAGGGCCCTGATGTGAAAACGCCTGGTTCAGAAACGTCAGCTTTGTGTCACCTCTTCAACCAGTCCCTCAGCCTCAGAAGGGGCAAGCTGGTTACAGCCTGGCCAAGATGAGCTTAGCATCCAGCTCCTCCTTGTTTCCATGCTTTTCCAAAAGAACCAGCCACTGGTGAGGTGAGAAGAGAGCTCAGACCTCTTCCTGAATGTTAAAGGAGAGATATTAGGAAATAGGAGAATAGCGGAGGAATGTGTGGAGCTTTGGGCCTCAGAGGAAACCATGGGGAATACCAAGAAGGAGGGACATCTAAAAGCTGTCATAGCAGTGTTCATAGAAAATGTTGTCCTCTGGGAGTTCAGCTTGTGCAAAAGGGTATGCTACGGGCCTGAGTCCCAGACTAAGTGGGATAAATAAATTATAAAGGTTAATGACTGGAATATAAAGATGAAAAGGGGGACCTTCTGGGTTTTAGGCTGGAATTAGGCATAGATTTCTTTCCTTTGTCATCTCTGTCTGTAGGCATCAAAAGTCATCCTCATATTGTTACTATGCCCTTTCAACCCAGTTAAGTATGTTTTAGATTAGGCAAGGAATATGGGCATGATGACCCTTACAAAGGAATGTAGGGGGGCATTTGAACAATGCTCAACATCCCAATACCTTTCTTCATAATATCCAAAAGCAAATGGCTTAGTTCTGTTGAGTTGTATAGTCCAGTTTTGAAAGTTACACGAAAGGCGTGTATAGCTTGCATGTGCCCAGTATCAGTAGGTTTTTTAAATTAGTTCCTGCCAAGATGCTTCTGGGAGCATTGCATTCCTGCTGACAGCCCGCTGACCCAGTCTAAGGTTACTGCATAAAGTGACAGTGTGATTTGGTTTGTACTTGTAGCAGCCAGGCTAAAATCTGGTACAGCTCGCTGGTCCTTAGGGTGAAGCTCTCCTTCACGCAGCCTGGAACATGGTATTCAGTCCCTTCCCTCACACTAAAAACAGCATCTCTTTTCACGGTCATGGCTCTGAAATGCCATTTAGCCATGCAGTTTTCTACTACACATTTAGTGAAATATTGAGAAAAGTGAGTGGAGTAGTTGTCCAAAAAATAGATTGTAGCTTTATTTTATAAAATAATATCTTAGCAAAATTAATTGATACAATACATTTTAGTGCAATTCTTAATCTATAAAAATGTCTGTCTTTGTCCCTTGTTCATTTTTTTATGGCATGCTTAATTTTAGATTCATGACCTATGATCTTTAATAGACTTTCTGACAATAATGATTAGGGTAGTGGATGTGCAGTATCAAATTATCAATAACCTCCTTCCCTGAGATAACACTAGTGAATCATCATCAAATAGGGATATTCTGCTTAAAACATTGATCATTAACTGATTCACATTTTACACAAGAAAACCTGAGTTTTCCTTTCTGCCATTTTTCTAGAAAATATTTTGAAATATGTACTGTTGATTGTCTTTTAGCTTGGGGTGGGGGGGGAGCGATGAGGTTTTCTTTGTTTTTCTGAAAGCTACAACTGAAAGTCCTTTAGTTTGCACAGTCCCTTTGCTTCCACTTTCTTGGAACCAAAATCTTCATACGAAGCATTTCAAATGTAGCTTAAATAAGCATAAATGAAATCGCTATAATGAACTCTGCCTGGAAACGCATGAGATTTGTGCAATTCTCATTATATTCTTGGAACAAATGGACCTTACGAGTGCATTGAAAACCCTGATTAAAAAAGTGTGACTAAGATAGGCTCCTTAAGGATTATTGGCGTTTAATTTAGCATTTGATATTAACTATCTAAACCCATATCAAGAGAAACCAAAGATTGCTTTACTCTAAGTAGTTTTCAGAGTACAGGGAGATTTCACAATTGAAAGTTTTGTCATTCTCAACGTCTCAATTAGCATATTTTAAGTCTTTTAATCCTTGAACATAATCAAAATTATAATAAAATATTCTGCTTTGAGAATCGAATGAAATACTTGCAAAGCTATTTTAATTTCATTGTCTTTGCTACTTTCACAGATTTGAGAGTCTTATTTTAAACAAATTTATTCTCTCCTTCAAACCTGCACAGAATGCGTGTTAGGGATACTAACTTTCTGAAAAAAAAGACTAAGATAAGCACATTCCCTGCTGGCATTTCTTAAATCTTTCGTTTGTTGAAGTAAGATAGTGCCTGTGGAAATTCAGTTCTTGCAGATTTAGGGAGTAAAAGCTTTGCCTGCAAATTTTATATGAGTTTATTAGACCTAACTCACTCTTTTTTGGCTGACCATTTCTTTCTGCATGCTTTGCACGGCTGTGCATCCACATACTTTCTTTGAAAACATCTCAATGTATCACCACTTCCTTTATAGCTAAGAAATTACTGTGTACCACAAAATAATTACTGTCAGTTGCTGCCCATTTGTGTTTCCCATTGAAGTACTGTTTCTAAAATATGTCATGTGGCGAGTCTAGAGTCAAGCAGAACAAAGGAAGAGAGCAGATGCGCTCGTGGCTGCTTCTGCTGCCAGTGATTCCTTGACATCAAAACTCCTTTATAAACCCCATTAAAACCAATTCATCAATGTTGTCGCAAGGAAGGAGGTTACTGATAATCTTACTGGGCTGATACACTTACCCTATCTCCCAGGAGCAAAGCTGCATGTGGGGGAATCAAACTGTTTCTTCTGCCATGAGAACAGGAGCAGATGCTCTGTGGGGCAGCTCACCTACAAAATCTTCCCCTAAAGGAAAGGATTTGTTTCTGTTACTAACTAGGAAGATCCACAGAGCCCTACTCAAACTTGTGCTCAATGCAAAGTATGTATCTTTAGAGAAGAAACGTCCCTAGGTCTGTATCAGGAAAAGCTAACTGGACAGAAAATTTAGAAGCAAATTTCCCTTTCTTAGGCTATGTTCAGTATCATTTTGATGGTATAACCTCAGCATGGCAAGGAGAGATGTTGTCCCAGAAAATGAGAACCTTTACGTGAGTCAGTTTTCTTTAAAAAAAACCCTCCTTTTGAAACTACAACTTTGATACAAGATATTCTCAAGTGGCATATTGGGAAGTACAAAGATAACAGTTTATTCTGCAAGCCATATGGAAGGGTTTTCAATCCATGTACGCAGCTGAGGAGGGGAAATCATGTAGAAGGCGCCAACAGGCTAAGTAAAGCAAACTAAATCCCTTGCACTTAAACATTATTAGAGAACACTTCATGCTAGGTCACCAGTCTGAGGTGTGAAGGTGGGCTGCATGCTGACATAGGTAATAAATAGAATAAAGCATTTTATGAATGATGAGCTTAATAATGTAATAGCTGACTTCAGAAGGCTTACTGGATTTACCTGAGGGGATACTTGTTCCAGATATGGAACCAAGTCAGCATTGACAAGTCCATTATTTTTATCATTATTTATATTATTGAAAGAAGCCTTTGTTAAAACAAATCTATATTTACAGAGGAGAGATTGGTTTTGACTAGAAAGGTACTTACATTTTCTCTTAAGTTTATCCCAGCACATGAGAGAGTAAGATCTGTGGGCTTGCTTACACACTCTGAAAGGGTGGAAGCCACCTTTAGCATATTGATTCTCTTTAAATAGCATTTTGCACTATTACGTAAAAAAAAAAAAAAAAAAAAAAAAAAAAAAAGAAAGCAATTCCCTGTCTTCCCTTTATATTTGCTACAAATAAATCATACATACATACATGCAGTAAAAACACTTTTTTTTCTCCATAGTTTCTAGTCTTAAAATTCAATACTATATAAACTGAGCATATACAACGGAGCAGTTTAACATCTCCTTTTTCATTCTCCTGCCCAACAATGGACTGCCAAGCAACATTTAACCTCCAGAACCCAAGCTATTAACCAAAATAGATTTAAGCCTCTGCTCTAGTTTTGTGGTGGTATGGGATCCCTTTTAAGCTAGTGGTTTCCAGCAAGTCACTGCACTTGTGAAGAAAATATACTGGGTATGTACAAGATGAATTTCAATTATAAAATAAGATTTTTTTCAGATATAGTCAAATATTTCATTTCAGATTAAAAACAATTGAAGGTTAGTCAAATAATACAAATATAAAGAAAAATTCCCAAGTGATCACTTAATAATAACACTTCACTTTTCATAGTGGACCTACATCCAAGGTATAATTGTAAATAAGTAAGAAATAGCTTCCAGTGTAACTCAAAAACTAAAAAGCCAAATTGCACAGCCATTGTTAGACACACACAGTAGTCCTGAGAGATGTGTATATGTGTGTACAGCTGCACAGACATAGAGACCATATGCCTGTGTATAAACAGTAGATATCTGTACGTGTGTGTGCGCATGTCAATATTTTATAACCACATTGGCAGGTATGTGGGAAAACCTCGATATAAATTAGGCTTTTCCATAACTTTCTTTATACTGGTTGAACAGCTCTATAGTTTCAATTAGAAATTAAATAAAGCAGTTTGGGTCTTAGAAACAAGTGCATTAAAGTTGAGTCTCCAACTAAAGTAGGTTCAGAGTAGCTTTTCCCAAACTGCAGTCTCTGCCTACAAAACAGATTGCTGCTGAACTTGCCAAACTGACCTCATTCTCTACTATGCTGTTCAAACTTAAATATTCTGATTTTATAGCAGAAGTCCTCATGTAGATGAAAGAAAGACTACAGCTTTCCAGGACACCAGTGTTGTATGACTCAAGCTGTTTTAATATTTCCCTCTATTAGTCTCCAAAATAGTTGAAAAATCCTTTAAAAATTTTTGTCCTACCCTTCTCCTTTTCCTTTGCTTTCCCTTCAGTTTCCTATAGCAATTCATTTCTACTTCTTTTTGCAGTTTTAGAAATGTGTGAATTCTTGAAGTGACATTGTTCATCCAGCCTTATTCTTCTTTGCTATACCCATTTCTATACCCTCAGTTTATGTCGTGTAGCCAACCTAAGTGATTCAAGTAGATCTTCAGTAAAGCTTTTTAATTCAGTACCCAGAGACCTCCTACAGAAATAAGGGAAACTCTCATGGAGGGCAGTAACTGTGTTTATTTAAGCACTGTGCTACAAAAGAGATGGTTCCCAATCTGGAGACCACAGGACGTGGACAGGCAAAAGATCTATAGAGAATTTCTGGATAAAGTATTGGCTGCCTGAATCCAGGAGGAAGGGCAACCATCTGAGCCACCTGAAAAGCTCAAGTTGAATTATTCATGGAATCTTAGAATAATTTTGGTTAGAAGAGACCCTCAAGATCATTGAGTCCAACCATTAACCTAACTCTGGCACTAAACCATGTCCCTAAGGACTTCATCTATATGTCTTTTAAACACCTGGATGTGACTCAACCACTTCACTGGGCAGCCTGTTCCCCTGCTTCACAATCCTTTCCATGAAGAATTTTTTCCTAATATCCAATCTAAACCTTCCCTGGCACAACTTGAGGCAATTTCCTCTCATCCTATCACTTGCTACTTGGGAGAAGAGACCAACACCCTCCATGCTACAACCTCCTTTCAGGTAGTTGTAGACAGCAATAAGGTCTCCCTTCAGCCTCCTCTTCTCCAGACTGAACAGCCCCCATTCTCTCAGCTGCTCCTCATCAGGCTTGTGCTCCAGGCCTCTCAGCACCCTCCTCACCCTCCTCTGCACTCTCTCCAGCACCTCAATGTCTTTCCTGTAGTGAGGGGCCCAAAACTGAACACAGGATTCAAGGTGAGGCCTCACCAGCATCGAGTACAGAGAGATGATCACTTCTCTAGTCCCATTTCTGATACAAGTCAGGATGCTGTTGGTCTTTTTGGCCACCTGGAAACACTGCTGGCTCATGTTCAGCCAGCTGTCAACCAGCATCTCCAGATCCTTTTCTGCCAGGCAGCTTTCCAGCCACTAATATTGATTTTCATTGTTTTCAAAATGTCCATATTACTTTATCTGTATCGCAGAAGTGTAGAGAAGTCCCAATAAGAGCCCCAGTCCTACTTGGAAGGGCTCATTCAAGCAAACACATGAAGAAAAAAAAAAAAAAAAGTATAATCTTTACCATTAAGAACCCTTAAATGCAAATTCTGCCTTCAGCAATGCCCCGATTCAAGAAAGTATGCAAAACTTTTGAACTAAACACATTTTTCCTCCTCATGTCCCCTCCTAATGTTCAGAAAATGCCTGTGCATCTCAATACTCTCGTGTTGTTGGCAGATGCTCCTTATGACAAGAGCATGTCTCAGAAGAAACAGAGCAGCTCCAACCTCTGCCCATGCTGAGAACCTCCTGGAGAAGGCTGGAAGCATGGAGAGGACATTCAGAGGTTGATGGCACATTAACAACCAGTTCAGCAGGCTGTGGTTTGAACAGCCAGTTTGGCCAATGCAAATTGCATTTGCTCCAGCAGAGAGCTCAATTAAGTTCTGAAAAGGTAGAGCTAAGTATCAGAGTATCTTCTGTTAGAAGCTTTATTTAATATGAACTTGAAAATGTAAGAGACTTTCTTCTAAACTGATGTTTATCTGAATTAAATTAGAAACTTCTGTGAAATGTGTGCATGACTATCAGATTATTAAATGAACCTTTGATTTTTTTGCTTTAGAAATCTATGAATTTAACTGCACATAATACTTCAAGGAATATTTGATCATTGATTTTTAATTAGAACTTTTTATTTTATGATAATTATTTTTGAAAATAAATTAAGTTTTTGTTCCTCAAGTACCTGTCATTTTACTGGACTGAAAAGAAATATAACCATGTCTTTCAAAACATAACTAGGACAAATATAGGAGAGTAGATTTAATTATACCACCTCTAATTTATTCTAAACAAAACCAAAACATCTTAAACAAAACCATCTTCATAGGAACTCTGAAAAAGAAAATACTACTCGCTTTTAAAAAAGACAAAATGGAAGTTTATTTTCCAGCTGCATCTCAAAAGATGACCTGCTTAAGTCACTGATCTTGAGGTAAGAACCCTTGTTTCTAGGTAAGATCATGTAAATCTAGGATTATTATCTCAAATTATTCAACCTTTTTTTTTCTTCTTTAATGGATATATGAGATTTAGATCTGTAAGGCAACTGCCATGCTTGAACTTAAACATTTGCTGAGCTGTTTCTGTGGGTTAGACTAATGCCTTGTTGTGATCATCTGAGGTTCTAAGAAATTCATAGTCTTTCATCTCATGAAAACTTACCTCCATTTCCAGGTAGAATTTGATTCTATAGCATTTACGGTAAATAGTCATTGCTTTTCTGCTTTCAGCAGGGAATTATCCTTGTTGCCTAACTCATGGTTTTCTTGTGGTTACCATTTGACTGTTCATCCATACTAATGTTCATGTCTCAGCCTGCCTATACATCTTGGTGATGCTCAGAAGTTCCTGCTACTTTCTCCTCCAAAAGCAGCCATAAACTCTGATTGTCTTCTGTCATTGCATTTTAAAATGCAACGTCCCAGCCAGTGTAGTACCAAGTGCATAACTGGGTCGGATGCTTTCAGGAACTTGCCACTGAGGTCACTTCATTAATTCACAAAGCTTACAGTGAATAGTTTAAAACAACCTCTGTGCCTTTGACCTGAAGTCATTTTTGACAACAGACAGAATATATTCTTTCTCTGAATAAGGATATTTTATATTCCTCCAGTGCAGACCCTCTAACACCAGAGTGAACCACTGGATAACTAAAATATGCAAACAACGACACCTGTATGCCAGATAAGCAGCACTCTGGGTGTGCAGCTGCTGGCTTGTTTCCAAAGCAAGCTGGCAGGTTGATTAAGCTAGGGGGAATTAGGAGGACAATCTGTTACAGAAAGTGGACACCGCATAATTAAGAAACATTTTTTTTCCTCTGCACTATCTCTTATGTTTATTTCTGCATTTCAGTTTCATGCTGTATGTCTGCTTTGAATGAGAAATGTTCAGTCCACCTGGTGCTGTCAGTTGCGAGTGAAGTCTGTTTACTACGTGCATTAAATTAGGCAATTAACTGTTTGGATGTGTTTCTAGAGTTAGCCAAGTAAAATTTTACTGTAATACCTGGCTGATTCCAAATGGGCTTGATTTACTTGGACTACATTTGCTTTGACTCCATATAACCATCATTCTGCATCTGCTGATATGCAGTCTCTTGAAAAAAAAAGTGCTGTGGGTTGAAGAGCTATTAGAGGAATGTTTATGGGAAATCATAAAGCAAAGCTTGTAGAAACCCCCGTAAGTGCTTCTGGCTTTGGTCGCTGCAGATTTGAGAATCGCTCAAATTAAACTACAGGCAGTTGTAACTCTGAAACTGAAACCTCATGTAACTTAAATCTGTAAGTATTTAAGAACAGGTAATAAGGCTAAAGTCAGGTTAGTCTGGCTATGCTAATCATTGCTAATTTAGAAGTTTCTTGTTACTCTCAGCTGTTGCCAGAGCTGGAGAGACACGTGATGTGGAGGAGGATGAAATCAAATGCAAGGCTCTTCTCAAGAAACACTCTGGGTCAGATTTGCTGCTGTCACAAGTGGCAGCTTTCCCTTAGTTTCAGCTCCCGTAGAAAGTGGGGGGGGGAAAAAGTCTGTTTCAAGACACTTCACAAGATTGGGTAAAATCTGCCATGACACAAGGTTCATTGACTTTATAGTGTAATTAACAGAGCTATTATATTTATATCTCCCAAATATCTTTAAATATATGCCTCTTAAATCTTTAAAGTGCTTGGCAGAGGAAGATTGAAACAGAGAAGTGCAATATTTCTAATTCTTCCCTGGAAGCTGGAAAGTTAACTCTATAATAATTAAACATTTTCAGAAATTAACTAGTAATATAACTTTAATGATTTAGTTAATTTTTAAACAGAGCAGATGTGTTCTGACATTTACTGGAACCATTGTACTTTTGGAGAGCATTTCATTATTAATAGCAATTTACCCATGATTTGTGCATGCACGTGCCAACAACATTTTTATGTTTCTAAAGAAAGAAAATCACACCTGAAGGCCAGCACATGCTTCATATTTTGTCTGGCTTTTTCCTTTTTTTTTTTCCTTTCTATTTTGAGTTTTATGATTTTTAGTTAAATATTTGCAGGAGACCTTTAAATATTTCAGTGCTTTTAATGAATTTCCCCCAGAAGAAAAAAAAAATATATATCTGGAGAAGCAGGAAGGTGGTTTTGCCAGAATCAGACCCTTGTGAAAAAGCCACTTCCTCATCTGAGTTCACAGCCAATTACTTAGCATTATGAGGGCTGAATTTTGGTCTTTCTTGCAGCTGTAAGCAGTGGGGTGAAATAGCTTTGCATTTGTGCTGTGTAACAAAGCTTGGGGCTGGATGGTGAAGCAGCAGCTCCATCCTCTCCAAATACAATGCAGATTCAGAATCCAGGATGCAGGTATATTTCTTCCTGGTAATCAAGTCATCCTGTCCATTTCTTCAGCAAAAAGTTGAGTGAGACTGTTGCAAAAAAAAAATAAATACAGCTATCCGTCAGAGAATCAAAGGAAAGCAATGCTAGATATAGAACAATCAACAATTCGATGATCAGTGAGGACAGTCAGTGGCAGTGCTGATACCTCATATGTTGATATTGACACTCATTTTTGTTCCTAAACTCTTCAAAGATTCCTAGACCCTTCCTAGACACCCCTTCCTGGACATAGTTTTCTTTTACAGCTAAGGAGTTTTCTTACTTCTATTGTAGATCAAGCCAATTGCTTTCTGACTTCCTCCTTATGAATACAGAAAATAATTTTAGTTGTTTCAGGACTGTTATGTTTTCCCTCTAAATATACTGTTTCCTAGACTAAACAAACCAAATCTTTCAGCCTTTTTATGTGTCATGTTTTCTAAACATCTTGTCATTTTTATTGCTCCTCTCTGGACTATCTCCAGTTTTCCTAGGGTAATGCTGGAAACTAAACACACGTCTCTTGCTGAGGTCTCACCAATGGAATCACTACCTATGTGTCCTCCCAAAACCACTTCTATTGATATGTCCTAACATAAAAACTGCATTTTTTTTCCGAAACATTACATTATGGGCTCCTAACGGATCTGTCATTTGTCCGTTTTTTTTTCTGCAACAATGCTCCCTGCTCCCATTCTACTCCTTTTGTATTTGTCCATTTAACTTTGTCTTTCCTAAGAGTGGTACTTGATGTATATGCTATTATTGTATTTCACATTATTGATTTCAGTTAGCCAGTGTTTGTGTCCTAGGGATGTCCACAAAACTCCATTTGTAGAGGAAAATATAGAACAAAGCTGCATCAAGGACAGGTATCTGTGGAATCTCATTTGAATCTCCTTTCAGTTTTCCAATAAAATAATAAGACAACTTGGTTCTAAATTCATATATTTTTCTATTTGTTATCCTTGAAAATGAAAAATATGGAATTTATTAACATGATATTTGTATATAAAATGCAGGATTGGTATCTCAGTTATGTTCATAGCATCACAGAATGTTAGGGATTGGAAGGGACCTCGAAAGATCATCTAGTCCAATCCCTCTGCTGGAGCAGGAACACCGAGACGAGGCTACACAGGAACGTGTCCCGGCGGGTTTTGAATGTCTCCAGAGTAGGAGATTCCACAACCCCACTGGGCAGCGTGTTCCAGTGTTACGTCACCCCCGCTGAGAAGTTTCTTCTCAAATTTAAGTGGAATCTCTTGTGTTCCAGTTTGAACCCATTATCCATTGTCCTACCTTTGGTCGTCACCAAGAAGAGCCTGGCTCCATGCTCGTGACACTCACCCTTTATATATTTGTAAACATTAATAAGGTCACCCCTCAGTCTACTCTTTCCAAGCTAAAGAGACCCACCTCCCTCAGTCTTTCCTCATAAGGGAGATGCTCCACTCCCTTAATCATCTTTGTTGCCCTGCACTGGACTCTCTCCAGCAGTTCCCTGTCCTTCTTGAACTGAGAGGCCAAGAACGGGACACAATATTCCAGATGTGGTCTCACCAGGGCAGAATAGAAGGGGAGGAGAACCTCTCTTGACCTACTAACCACTCTCCTCCTAATACACGCCAGGATGCCACTGGCCTTCTTGGCCACAAGGGCACAGTGCTGACTCATGGTCATTCTTCTGTCCACCAGGACCCCCAGGTCCCTTTCCACTACACTGCTCTCTAATAGGTAATTCCCCAAGTTTCCTCAATGTTCAGTTAGAGTAAAATTGTTGCAGCATTCTTTAAGTTAAAATTCTTCGGCTTTTTGAGTGTTGCTTCCCCTGATAAGACTCAAAATCTCTGAGCAGGTTTTAAAACATCATATACCACTGCTTCTAGTGCCTACAGGATTTCAGGTTTAATAAAAATAGATGTGATTAGTAATGCAGCACAAATGCAGTTTCTTGGTTTAGAAAACTCCATAGACTGTAATCTGAGCTGACTGGGTGATTATTTTCACTGCTGTATCAAACAGATTGAGTTTAGTCTGCATAGCCTGTGAGATTAGTCTTGGGATATACATCTTTTCACTTTTCAGGTTGGACAATTCAGATTTCACCTGAATATGTAATGACAAACACTTAACTGTACTAAAGCTGTAAAAGAAATTAACTTACTTCTGTGAACTTGGACAGTCTTGAAATGGTTTTAAAAGCAGCTTCCCACACAGTCCTCCAAAAGTTTAGGAATCCTCCTACAACAGTACAGTGTAGTTGGTCTGTGCCAGCACTACTCTTTTTCTCTTTGTTTCATTCTTGAAATTTTCATTTGATTCTGCTATGTGCGGCATAGCAGGTTGAGGGCTGTGGAATAGCTATTTGTATGTCTACTTTTTCAAATAAGAAAACCTGGCAAATAAAAAAAATTGGTTTGTGGGATGTAGTTCTATTGGGACTTTAGACGACAAAACGCTGATTTAAGAAAGGGTATTTCATCACATTACAGGTCCCTATTGGCTTTTCTCTCTTTGTTGCAGTTCCCTTGCTTGCAGCCATTTTCATAGCTCCTTAAGCCTAATTTAGTCAAAGGTGCTCTGATTTCTTTTTTCTTACATAAGTTATGACCCATGAACAACCTTCAACACCAGCAGCAAGGAGACCAACCATCAGCTACATGCAAAGGTAGCCAAAATCCCTCAGCACAGCACAAGACAGGGAGTCTCCACAGCTCTGGCATCTACCTGGCATTCTCATATTTCCCATACATACAGACAGACCGTTTTGTTATATCTCCTATTTGTGGATTAAAAAAAATTGAAATGGACAGTCATAAGCTGTTTGGATCATCATTATTTACCTTCTCTGTTCTGAGCACTCTGGGGCTGTGTTGCTGACTGAAAAGGCATCAAGTCTTTTCATTGAATTACAACTATCTATGAACCCAGTGAAAATTACTCCAGTTTATGTCAACAAACTGTGCATAATGAGAATATTTGGTGTCCTAAGAGCAGAATTGTGATAGAACACCAAATAAGAAGAATGTAAAAAACTATTACTGCTAGAGCCTATGCAGTTTCAATATATACTGAAATCAAAAGACTGTAAATTCAACATAGTAAAAAAATTGGTGAATTAGTTTCTTGTCTGTAATGAGGTCAGAAATTCCAGAAAACTTTTAAGTAGATCATAGTATTTTTCTCTATAGCTTAATCTGTCAGAATATGGCAGATATTCTCAAAATGAATGATGTAATTTGTCTTGTTTTCATTGAACAAAGTGTTGCTTTTAAAAAATGAGTGAGTTTGTGTACCCAGAGTTTCCACTTAGCAATATAAGAGGAAAATTTAAGGGTGAATTTTGCCAGGAGACTGCATTCCTTGGGAATCTGTAGACCGGCAAAGAATCTGAAAGACCCATCAGTGATACCTACCCCCAAGACTAAAATCAGTTGTTATTATTTTGATTGAGTTGGTAGGCTTACACTTATCCATGGGTCTTTCATTTTTCCACACTTCTTTCTAAAACTTACAGACTTTCAAGCTAGATTTGAAGTTACTGACACGGGTTTTGTCTCATATTTCCTAGCTTTTGACAATGACTGATTTTAACAGTGCTTACTCCACATCTTCCTGTTTATCTCTGCTTGAATTCCACTTTGCAGTCTTGAAGTGCTAAATCTGTGACAGTTATTTTAATGGCCAAATAGATGTCAGAAACACAGGAGTTTAGCTTTTCAGCAGGGTGAAACTGAGTGAAACACTTGACTATAATAAAAAAGCTATATTATTCAAACACAGTCTCTCGCAAAAAGATAAAGCAAGCTAGCTGGGATTTCCATTTGGAGTAATATAAGAAGATTGTTGAAATTAGTGACACTGAATTAGTAAGTTAAAGACTTACTCCAACTTTATGAAAAACTCCACTATTAAATATGTTGCTGCTTTTTTTCTTTCTATAAGGGTAAGATTCTAGTGCAGTTTAGGCATCTTGTTACTACAGCAATGGAGTCAGTTTAACTCAACTAAAGACTGAGTTAGCCAGCTGCTATTTTGGTCTGTGGCACAGCTTCATTGCTGATTCCTGTGGTAGATTTGACCCAGCTAGTAGCTAAGCACCCACACAACCTGTTCCCAGTGAAGCATGGGAGAAAATAGGAGGAATGAGAACAAGAAAACTTATGGGTTAAAATAAATACTGAGAAATCACCAATGAAGTCCTGCAGCAGGCAAACCACATTTGACCTCTGGAATTTAAATTAATTTTCTGCCTATTAGCATAAATATTTAATTACTGATTTGGGTATTGGGAAACAAAGAAGATAAACATTGAAAGGCCTTTTCTCCCTCTTTTGCAGTGTCAACTTCACTCCAGACTCTTTTCCTTCTTCCTCTTTAGACTCCACTCCTTCACTCCAAGCACTTCTCCTTTCATCTTGTTAATGCCACAGATTACCCTCAGTCCCTCCAGTGAGGCTACAAGGGGTCCAGGAAGTCCATATCAGTGTGCAATGATCTCTCTCTACCACTCCTCATTTCTCACTCTTTTCCTGTGATCTGATACGGGTCCTTCACAGGCTGCAGTCCCTGTGGGGTGTGCCTGCTCCAGTGTGGTCTCATCTACAGACCACAGTCTGTACAGGGAAGTACCTCCTTCAACATGGCTTCTTCATGTGCCACAGCCCCTTCAGAGATACTATGCACCTCTTGATCCTGTATCTTGCTATTTCCTCATTCCCTCGTCAATCTCTCTGTTCCCTTCTGCACTCTCACTGCCTTTTCTTAAATACGATTGTTGGAGGTGCCACCAGCATTGCTGATGGTCTCACCTGTGTCCTGTGGGTCTGTTGCAGAGCTGGCTGAAACCAGCTGCGTCTGACATGGGGCAGCCATTCACCCCTTACCACAAAGGTCACCCCTGGAGCCTCCTCGCTGCCAAAACCTTGACAGGTACATTCAATATATTTCCCTTGTGAGAAACTGCTACAGAACTTTATATTCCTCATCCTTCCTAATCTGATGTGCCTGTGAGGCTCTGAACCCATTTCTGATTTTATTCTCAATCTTCCACTGGCAACACACGGAAGTCAGTTCATACTTTTTCAAGACGATGTTGAGAAAGAAAATTATATGATGGGTTATTAACTGGTGAAAAGTCATGGATATAAATGATTGCTTTTTGTTTTGCTTCACAGGGAGCATTTCAAACACAGTACTTGTACTAGCAATTTTATATTTTGAGGGCAAAGCCTGGATATCTGTAGTGCTGTAGTTGACACTTGAGATGCCAGATCCCAGAGACATTCTCTTGTGCTGCAAAGCAATCATTAGTACCTGGTGTGGCATCCCTACTGAAGCCAGCAGAAGGAACTCAAGCTGTTTGTCTCTACTTAGTATGTAAGAACTGGGATTTTTTTTTGTTTCCAGGATGGTTTTCTTATCTTCCCTTTCCAGGTTTCTCATTCAACATCTTGGTTTAATTGCCACTTTGCTGGATTCAACAATTTGTAGGTGAGGGGATGTGGAAGAATTATATTTCTTCATTTGAGCTAGAAACCTTTAAATTTGTACCAACTTTTTATGGAAGGTAAATACAACATCTAAATCCTTGTTGGTTTGTAGAAATCTCCTGATCCACAACGGCAGCCTCCTGCTTCTCGCCAGAGCAAGCTTGTCCTTCCTATGTTGTTTTTGTCATCAGAAGCCATTGTATGTTTTTGGAGAGAAACTCTTTTTTTTAATGTATTTGTGCTCATTTATTATTTCTGTGTAAGAGGTTTCTCTTGTGTGAGAGAGATCATGCTACTTCATTACCTTTTCTCTAAAGGTCTTGTTGTTTCCTGGGTGAGTGTGCGGTAGTTTGTGTCTCTGTCCTCGGCTCTCATCGAAGGCAACTTGTTCTCCTTCAAGTAATCCTCTGTCTTCTGCTCTCCCCTTAAAGACATGGTTATATTTCAGAGCTGATTATACATTGCATGTGCATTATTTAGGGACACTTTGAAATATGGGCTTGATTCAGACTGCAGCCGAATACTAACTTCAAGATCAGTGTGACATAGTAAAGAATTCCTAATAAAAACACATTGAGCTACAATAACAATTAAAAATATCACCTCATCTATTAAAAACCATTTTGTTTTTCTTCAGTTTTACTTGGAATCCTATAACATCTGAATCTCATATTTGCTTGAATTTCCACTGAAGCTGAGGACTTTTTCTTTAGTCAAGAAAAACATGTGGAGTTAAATTTTCTCCAGAATGACTCCGTAGACAAGAGACAACAAGGATTTCACCCTTTCTTTTAGAACTTCGCTTCACTGGCAAAGACCTAGGTGCGTGACATGGCTTCATTGGCAACACCAAGAGTACTTCTCTAACTTACACATTTAGTTGTCCTTGAGCAAAGAGTCTAAAAGATAACTGTACACCCAAGCTCAGCTTGTTAAAGCATCCAACCAGGTCTTTATTGTATCTTTGGCCAACTCCTCTTCATTTCTAAGAAAGTAACCTGCCAGCCAGCTGGTAACCAGGCTTTGTTACAACTACAGAGAAAAAATAGGGGGGTAAGAGGAAGGGAGGAAAGCAAAGGAGGAAAAAAAGTCAATCCTATTACTATCATAAGATTCAAAAGGTTGTTCGCATCCAAACAGTAGGAAGTGGACAGATTATAGTTTTAGAACTGTAACAACATCTCTCTTTGTGCTGTCTAGTTCAGCAAAGTGAATCTTGTAACACTTGACATCCATCACAACATTTCCTGCAGTTACCACTCTGTTACTAAGACCAAATCCCCAATTCTGGCTTGCAGTCTATAATTTGGAGACATTAAATGACTATAATGTGGAAAGTATCTGATGATGTATTGTGCCTTAGAATAATACAACTAGTAAAATTGCAGCTTGGAGAACTAAATCAAATATATAATTATCTGTGTTTGTAGGATTTCCTCTAAGAATGTTATGTTGTTTAAACCATGCCTTCCTTTTTTTTTTTGTTAATAACCTGTGTTCTTAGAAAGAGGATCATGCATTTGAAGATGTTCTTGGCACTTATCCCTGCTCCCACCTCCTTTCTTTCCTTCTTGCTGACCCATAACAAATCTTCTGGCTTTCATTTCATTTCACATTCAGAAGCAACGACAGAAGCCTTAACAAAAAAATTTAATCCAAGCGCTCCATTTTATTAGCTGCAATTCTCACACTTGGAGGGTGTCTTAGTGCTAAAATTCTTTCCTTTTGTTTTTCCTTATTCTTTATTTCTAAATGAGTGCTCTCTGTTATTAGGAATAAGCACAGTGACTGAATGTTCAGAAGCTAGTGGCTTCAGGGAGCTTGCCAACATACAGTATGCAGTTTATTTTGTTATTTTTGCCTTACCACCAAAAGAAGTATTTTACATGTTTGGAATCGCTATAGTTATTTTCTACTCCAATGGCATTTTATCCTTCCTTTTTATCACACTCAATTCACTGTCATAATCGATTAATTGCTTCCCTAGCATATCCTAAAGAGTATTTATTCAGTATTGCAAATAATTCTCCCTTGCTCTCCCTTGGTTTTAAGGTTGACTGCTCTTCCTGTGCTCTCTCCAGACAAGGATCCTGTGAGACCAGTGATGAACCTTGAAGGCCTGAAAGCTTGTATATACCTGAGATTGTCAGTCAACACTATTTTCTCAATTTCCTGATTCCATAAAATTGTCCTGGAAATCAGAGGTGGTGACATTAATGTACAAGCATTCTAGAGATGCTTCTCCTAGCTCATCTTTGGAAGGAGAGAGATCCTGCATTGTGTTTTCCAGACCCTGATGACTACCCTAAAATTCAAAGGAACAATATTGGGATAGGAGAATTTAGACTGAATTTCAACAAAAGCTGATATCTTTTGCTTTCTCACATATATGAAATGAGGAGTGATTTGAATTAGGTGAATGATCTTATTTTATCCATCCCAGTTTACACATAGACAGGACAAGAACTAAAGCCATGTGGATAAGTTGACACAGACAATTAATATCTACAGTCTGTCTGACTGGTCTAACATTAATTCATCTTTTCCCAGAACCTACTTGGTGTTAGACTCCTTAGAACATGTTTTATTTTTTCATTTGCTTGTTTTCCTTTCAGGAAAAAAAAAAAAGAAAAAAAGTATGATAGTGGTGGGCTTCTTTTTGCCAGTTTACATTCAATGATTTACAAAAAGCTTTGATAAATCAGTAAGAATGTATTTGTGTCTTCATAAGTGTTGTCTTAAAAAAAAAAAAAAAAAAAAAGGAGCCACAACTACATAAAGTCTATATTGCTCAACATCAGAAATGGATATGTTATGTTTCTGCTTATCCTGGATTGGGTCATGGCATTGCTAGGTATTCTGTGAGTTAGTATGAGTATTCTATATCTCTTTAGGTAGAGGAGAGGAAGCTAGTTCACTGTGCTGTAAGAGATACTATTTTGGGAAACATCAGACAGGAACAGAATTTAAGTTGGCAGGTATACCAGCAGAGCAATAAAAATCACACTGTACAGTGGAGCTTTACCTAAGAACTGGAAGAGACTGTCTTGCACATTTTATTCACTTTTTTATCAAACACATATATCTTATCATCAGAGTGCTTGGACATATATCTATTTTTATATGATACTAAATAGAAAATTTGACTTAACTCCAGAGGACTCAGCCAAACACGATCAGATTCCTGGACTATGATGAAATAACTCTGCAACCATTTGTTGAAATGTGAAATGACAATCTGTATTTGTTTATGTATTTTCATTATCACATAAGGATCAAAACAACCAGTAGTTGAAAAGGCTGACATTCTTTATTGTCTTTTTTATTGTTTAACATTTTTTACACGATCTATCACAAGTGTGTGTGAAGCAATGATAATATTGAATTTGCCCATTGACCATAGCCAGAAGGAATTTAAGACAAAACAAGGAAAATCTCATTCCTGACAGTTTCCTATAGATTGAGAGAGAAAAACCGAAAAGCTTAACATCATAGAGAAAACTGTGGATATCGTTATGCAAATTTCCCTTTTGCTCAGATAGGCAAAGATTACAGTGATGGACAATTGTCTGGGTGCATTTTTTTATAGCTATTATTTTTTCCAAGTACTCAGTATGAATTTTAACATAGAATCTATGAGAACTCAGAACAAGTAGCCATTTCTGCATTTAGTCGTTTCTAATACCATAAAATGATATTTTAGGGTTACATCAGAGTGTTTCGAGTACTAAGGTTAAAATTGCGGGTATGAGAGGAAAGTGTTGCATGTCACTTAAAAATATTCCTATTGTTGCCCTTTAGCTGGTATATCCTTTTTCCAAGGGGGAGGAAGAGTAGTAATCATCATTTCTCTTTTGCAATTGGCAAATGGTCCTGCAACTAGAGGGCATGGTTAGTCAGTTGCCTCTCAGCTTCTGGGAAATGTATGCCAATACACTCTTTCAGAGCCTTACAGCCTTATTTTTTTTTTCTACATGGAAACATATTGGTTATTCTGAGTTTGTGCCTCAAAAAACATGAAGAAGCAAAAATGACCACTGTAGTGCAATGGAATTTTTCTAATCTTGAAACATATCTTTAACCTTATTATTTTTTTAATTGACTTTACAGAGTTTATCCAAGTTCAGTATATTCAATTTTCCTCTTCCTGTTCCTCATATTGGGAGGTCTATTCTAGCAACTAGAACCTATATGTTGAAGATGCATTTCTGAAGGAGGAAACTAACTCAGGTTCCCCCAAGACTTAGCATCTAGTAGGACAGAGACCTTCTCTCTATGGGAAACTGTCATTAAAATATGACAGACTTTTTCTCTTTCATGTTCTTGTACAGTGCCTGATACAAAAGTGTCTCTGTTACATACAAGAATCCATCCCATAGTTTGGTTCAAACTGTTTCAAATTAGATTTTAATACCAGCTTGCAATAGAAATCTAATAATTATCATTATGTCAATACTATAACTTCTCTGTTATCAACTTTAAAAACAATTGTCAGAATATTACAGCAGTTAATAGTTATTCACAAGCAGTTAAGCAGACTATTGCCTACAACACTGCAGAGGAAAACAACAATTAATTATCTCCCTCTTTTCCAGACAGTTATTATTATTCTGTGTTCAGGTATTAAACCTCTCTCTTCTGTAGACCTGTTTAGCTGAAATTGAGGGAATTTTCCATGCAGTTAGGATCTTTTCTTTTTAGTAACCTTTACAATCTTTTGTTTTGGATTTAGTTTGAGAATGATAAGATAGCATCCTGGAACAGAGTTAGTATTTTCTTCTAGTAGCTTTCCAGTGTTTGGGATTTGATACAAAAAGAATGGAAGCACTCACTGATATCTTGACTGTTGTCAGGAAAACCAACAACTTTTTCAACCGTCCAGCTGCAGCTGCAAATTAGTAGGAAGGGCGCACAGATGAGACAGGAATTAGATTGACATCTAGGTTGATCGGTGAAGTATCCCATACCATGAATGTCATGCTCGATATATAAGAGGGAAGTTGCTGGGGATGGCTCTTGTCCTATGATGGTCCCCATCCCTGGATGATCCTGCTCTTGCTCCAGCTACTGCTCCTGCTCCTGTGATCTCTGCATTTTGCTGCATTCACTGTCCTCATAGTGTCCGCTCTCTGGCATTCATTGTTGGGAGCCAGCAGCTAAGTATTACTCTCTTTTACTCTTATTATTGTTCAATTAAATGTTTATATTTCAACCCACAGGTCTTCCCTCCTCTTCCCTTCCTTCCTCGGGGAAGGAAAGATGAGAGAGGAAGGGACTGTTACAGTTTTAGCCAAGGCCCACGGCTAAATGGTAACTACCTGTGACACAGGCACTTACAGGTCTTGCCAGTCTGTGTCATTTTAGACTGTTAGGTTCCAGGTGAAAGTCATGTATAATTTTGCATCCAAATCCATGTGCCATTTTGCTGATGAAGTGTAGCTTATCCAACTAAACATGTGCAGAATAGGTATTTTCAGGATTATATGAAAATAAATGCAAAATATAGTTCAGCTGATGGTGTTTGAGCTGGCAGCTTGTTAATGAAATATCTCTGTAACAGACTCGTAGCACAAAGGAGCTGAGAACACAGTTCTTCACTGGTAAATGAGAGGCTGGGTCCTTTACTGTTCAGGGGCACAATATAACCCCTGGTTGGTAGTAAAATTCTTGGAAATACTTATGCAGTAAGAGGGTGAGTATAAAAGAATCTAGCCTTAAATTTTCATCATGTGCAATTGCATTCTTTCTCATTAAATTCCCACTCTGATTCTAATTAAATTCATAATTGTTCTGCATTTGATGCTATAAACTGTTGTGTAGTGTTGCTGGGTGCTATTTAACAGATGTCATCCTCCCCCCAAGAGGCAGTGGTATTTCATTGCTGTGTGAATTGATCCTTCAACGTGAAATCTGAACAGGTCCCTAGATAGCCAAGCTGAAAGGCGGATGTCGTGAACTAGCAAGAATGAATAAACGAGGTAACTGAAGAGTGTCTCTCAGAATGTATGAGATGTAATTCCTTGTACTTCAATATATTTTAAAAGGGTAATCCAATTTTCTCCTATCTTTTATTTGTAATAAAGTTACAAATTCATACTGATACTTCAACATGCAGTTGAAGCTCAGGCTTACAGAAACAGACCAGTTTTTAGATATCTGCATATGTTGTTGCTTTGGTTTGGTTTGTTTGGGTTTTTTTGTTGTTTGTTTTTGTTTTGTTTTTCCCAGTACAGGTCTTCAGAATAAGCTGCAACCAGTTTGACTCTTACACACACATACACAGAACTGAGACCGCTATTCTTCTTGGCTTTTTTCAGAACATCACTTTTTTCAACTGTGCTGGTTTCATTCACCACCACTTCACCTCCATCTCTGGCAGATACACCTGAGGTCCTAACACTCTTCATCCTGTTTGTTCCAAAACAGTTGTTTGACTGTTTCTGAATTTGTTCTACCAAATTTTTCCTGCCACAGTGCTTAATGTCTATCTGGGGGCTCACCCACATCCATCTCTGAACCGTTTCTTACAATACAAATTCCCTGTTAGTAAATTCGACAGGGACCTGTTGATCTTCAATCATATCAGAATGACTTATTTCCTAATTTATATAGCTCAAGCTCAGTACTACTAAGTTGAGTAGGGTCTTATATAAGTTTAAGGAGTAAAACACTGAAGTGCACTAGATAATACAGTATGATGCTACTATGAGGAAAAACAGGACTAAGAAACTAAGTGAGAGCAGTAGGATGTCAGTGAGTCAACATAATCTCTAACTCATTTTGCACAGCAATAAGTAGAGTTGGAAGATGCTTTTAAATTGCTTTAGGTTCCTCAGAGATAGTTGTGTTAGAAAATGCATGTTATTATTTACCATATAAACGATCACAAAAATAATCTCTCCTATTTATATGTGAACTCTGGGAAATTTGAATAGGAAAATAAGGTTGAGAATGTTCCATTCCAAACGTGGACTTCTTGTTACATATTAAACTTGTACTCTCTCGCTTGTTCACATTAGTCAAAATCAGTTATACCAGAGAAAATATTTTCCCAATGTTGCATAGAATTTACCCAAAGGATTCAGATTAATTTCTTAGCCATAGGCTGCTCACCATGAGTGGTGGGTATTAGAGGTTATTAATATTATTCAGCATTCTCACCTCATTAGGATTTATGAACATTCATCTACTCTCTATAGGTGCTGCCACGGTTATTTTTTTCATTAATGTGAAAGGTCTTTGAAAAAAAAAGCAAATATGTGATGGCTGAAGTCTCATTGTCTTTCTTGATAGAGCCTCTACCTAGCTGCTAATTTTAATGGCTGTCTCCTGGAATTCCTATTCCTTTCTCAGATTTGTCTAACAGAGCCAGATGGACAGGTGCTTTTGAGATGCAGTGAAGATACAGGTATCTTTTCTGCTTTCAAGAAACCAAGCAAAAATGCTTAGTAAAGAATAAAAGGTTAGTGCTGGTTTACTTTACTTAGCCAGGTAAATATAAAAGTGTGCAGTGGATCACGAACTCTTCTTTTACTATCATTTTGCAAGAAACTAGCCATGCTAGCTGCCCCATGGCCTGTTTCTGTGGGAAGCCTGGAGAGCTAGAATTAATCACAGGGGTGGTTCTGTCCCATTTCTGCATCACACACAGAGTCAGGGTTGTGGGGTCATGTGTAGTGAAGGCTTGTCCTGGTTAGTGGCTGGTACAATACAGAAATGAGGATTCCTCACACAGCTGTCATTTCTTCCCTGTTCTTCAGAGAATTGCAGAGCTCACTGCATTTCCTGCTAACCAGGACTTGATAGATTAAATGCCACAAGTGGCTAAAATGATGATGAGAATTCAGATACAGGAACGGTCTGTGTTGATTCATGTCTCACCACAGTAGAGAGTTCTGCTTTTCAGGATTATTTGTAATATTTTTTCCTAAGAGACACAGAAGTTAATGTTTTGTATTCAGATTTGATGACTGAGTTTCTTTGCTACCACATTTTAGTCAATGACCCATTCTTTGAAATTTTCCTTAAGGTCTAAAAGAAATTGTTGTAACATTGTGAAGTTTTATGAAATAGGAGAAATGAGTTAGAATAAAACAAGAATATTATTTACACAAAATGTTTCAATTTTTTGCCTGCCCCAGGTATTTTGAAGTACATAAAAGTGAATAACAGAAACATGTTTCACAATAAATTACAGAAATTGACAGTGGCACAAAAGAGTGAAATAATCAATAAATAAATATCCTTGTTTTGAAAAGATCTCGTCATTATACAAGACATGTATGACAGTAACATTAAAATAGCTTGTCAAAACATCAAAATACCAACAGTTCTGATTCACTAGAACAATTATCTACTTTGTGTGTGATAAACAGCTTTAGAAGAGAAGCCCAGTCATACACAATGAGGAACACAGGATGAGAGATTATGTTATCCTGTGATAAATGTCTAGTTAAAATTCTTTGCATGGCTGAAATGACTACCCGGGGAATCAATGTACCTTCAGGAATGTAACGTCAAAAACATTGCTGCCATGAGTTTAAAAAAAAAAAAAAAAGAAAAAAAGGTAGAGAGAGAGAAAAAGAGGAAAAAAAAAAAAGAAAAACTAAGAAGACAACATTCTCTAAACTAGTAGTTCATAAGGTAGTCCCCAAATCTAGAAGGAAAAAAAAAGTCTGAACAGCTAGAACACTTTTACAAAACAGCATAATCCAAATCTTAACATGGTAATCCAGAAACAGCAGAATATGCTAACTGAGGTGCTTAAATTAAAAGTTAGACAATAAATTTAATTTTGTTCTTGTTCATTTGGTGTATTTCAGGCATATGTTCTATACTCATACTTTTAGTGTTTAAAATAGGTTGAGAATCACAGGATAAACAAGAATGGACAAGAGGTCTTGAGGTCGTCTGGTCCAAGCCTTGCCCAAAGCAGAACAAGACCAAGTTCGTCAAGGCATTGTCCACTGATATAATGAGTCAATGGAGACTCTGCAGCTGCTCTGAACACTAGTCCCAGTGTCTTCTACCCTCATTATGAATATTTATTTTCTGTAATATCTATTTGGAACTTTCCTTGATGCAACTTGAGTCCGCTGCTTCTTATCTTGTGCACAGTGGCTCCATGTGTATAACTACCTGATGGCAGGGAGTGGAGATGACAGAGCCAGACTCTTCTCAGTGGTGTACAGCGACAGGACAAGAAGCAATGGGTGTGAATTGAAATACAGGAAATTCCATTAAAATTTAAGAAAATACTTTTTCATTGTGAGTGTGATTTAATGCTGGAATATGTGGCTCACAGAGGCTGTGGAGTCTCCATTACTGGGGACATTTGAAACCCAACCAGACATGGATCCTGTAGCTGATCTCTGGAGGTACCTTCTGCCTAAGCCATTCTGCGCCAGTCAGTGATTTTAAAATCAGTCTGTTACAGTGCAAACAAATTTGACAGTTACTGGAATCTGATAGTGATTATCAGGTGGGGCAGGGGGATCAAATTTTCTCACTTGTGTTCATCCTCTAGAACGCTGCTAATGGAGACATTCTCTCCTCATGTTTATAATTGCATTTACATATCTAAGGTTTGAATGCCCAGACTAAGCTTTCCTAAAGTATCTGCCTCAGGCGATTTGAGCAAGCATACTTAAATAATTGGAAAATTAAAATTTCACAAATGTTATGCAATGATGCAACTGTGATACATGCTGTGAAACAAGTGGCTGAAGCCTTGTTAAGGGTTGGTTCTGATTGCAAATATATCACTGTTGTGTTATACTGGTTTGTACCATGAGGAAAATAACAACTGCTTTTGACAAGCTAAAGCTTGAACAATGTTGGTTTGGATACGATCAGCAGAAAGTCATTGAGAACTAAAGTTTAGCAGATGAAAACTAAAGTTTGCACATGTGTCATATAAAGATACACATATTTAATATAGGTGTCCTTCCTGCTGAGCATACTTTGGACCAAAGGCTTGGGCACGTTCCCCAGGACACTCCCTGAAGCTGGTGCTGCAGACTGAGGTGGCACATGCACAAATAAACTAAGGAGAATAGTTCTGCTGTCCTTTCCAAACCTTCATTCTGAAAATCTGGAGGAGGAGGAAGCAGTAGCCTGGGAGAGATGACTTTGTTCCTTCTGCCTAGCTAAGATGTCAGTTCTTGTAGTTTTCATTGTTTCTGTGTAATTTGTCATTATGTCACAATAAGGAATGTACTCCTTGAGGTAAACATCCCTCCACATCATGTCTTCAGCCCTAGCTAGTTTTGCTGAAAAAAAGTTTTCCCTAGATTCCATAAGATACTTGCTCATCATTTTGTCTTTTGACCCTTTACCATCACTTTCTTGTTCCTAATATTCCATAATGTACATAGACACAGAAGAAAAAAACTCATCAAATGCGTTTCAATTTGATCATCATTAATCATAAGTGGTTCACACAGGTAAATCTTGTTTTACTTGGTCTTTTATATTTCTTATATTTTATGATACACAGAGTTGTGTGATACCAGTTCAATGGAGTCATCATAATAATACATTCATGTGCATCGAAGCGTCGTTGCTGTCCATTGATCTTTTAAATGCTCAACCTTCCTGCATCTGATTAAATCCCTTTTGTATTATTTACTGTTAAATATCCTCTTCATTTGATTAGCATAGAACTTGCTGTTTTGCTGGATTCTGTCTTCTATTTTTTGAAGAAAATCTCTGAGGGTACTTTATCTATCATAGCGTAAGTTATGAGCATTAATTTCAAATAGGAAATCTTGTTTTCAAAAACTTTAGTTAAAGTTTATCTTGTGCAACTGTTCAGGGTTTTTTGATTGGTTTGGATTTTCCTTTATTCTCTGCCTGCATTTAAGAAAACGGCTGATGATAAGAAGAGCAAAAAATGGGTGCTGATATTAATTTCTATCTTGCAGCAACCCAGCAGGATCTGCCTTTTATCTTTCTAAGGGGATTTATATGGAACAAGCATTGTTTGAGTATACCTTTGAAGGTGTTTAATGCAAAAAAAATATACAGTACTGTTTTGCCTTTTAAAAAAAGGCAAGTGGAGGAATTATTTCTTTAACAGGCAGTCCCTAGAAACAGCATTTTTTTAGTTTGTGCAGAAATTTAATTCAAATACCACAGCCGTCTCCTTTGAAACCCATATTTACACATCCAATAAAAAGAAGACGGATTTATTTCTGGAACTTCTACCAGCTGAAGTAAAATGTTGCAAATTACAATTCAAGGAAGCCATGACTTGCTCTGAAGAAAAATTGAGCACATTAAGATGAATAATACCTACCAACAATTAAGACTTGATTAGAAATAAAATCAAGGGATTATGAAGTAAACTAAGCAAAGCCTCTCTCTGGTGAGCAAAAGGCTTATTTCTCACATACATTTCAAGAAAGGCTGTAAATAAGGGCTCTGTTTTAGGAGCCCAGCCCTGGTATGTCCAGGGAGGCAACAGCATCCCAGGCAGCAGTCACTGCACCATTCCCTGCCACTGCTGCCTGGTGCCCAGCCACGCTGGAGGAAATGCGCCCCATCCTCACACTCTAAACAACAATAGCTGCCAAAGGAGCCTGCCTGGGTTCGAGAAAAGAAAATACAAGCTTGTAACAAAGATGAATAAAAGCCATGGCAATGATCTCATAACTTCAGTAGCTGCCTTAGGAATATAAAAGCAACCATAGCCAGAGCAATGATCACTCTGCCCTTTTCGCCAGAAATAATTTTCTCCTTCTTTCACTCATAGTCAAATACTAAAAGTCAGTTCCCTAAAAAATAAAAGCTATAGTTAGGTTTCCATGTTATAGTACCAAGTTAAGCTTTAACTTTTCCTGTTTGAATCAGTGAGCTTCTTACATTTGTCAGTATTTCAATGATGGTAAAGTATTTCAGCAAAACCATTTAGCTGAGCAGGGTACCCATTGCTGCTTATTACAGTAGAATTTAAATTACAATGTATTTGCATTCTTTGCAGAGGATCCCTGAAGACAGGTATTCATTACTGCAGATTCCCAATGACTTCTGAGCATCTCTAGCAGGGCTGGCTCTTAATACAGGGATACATTGAACCATATTAGATTTAAGTAGTCATTGAGTCCAGGTGACAGATATGCAGTAAAATCTGGTATTCCACAATATTTCAGGAACTCTGAGCTGCTCTGCTGACTCTATACTACATATATATTCATAGATATATATATACAGTTCAATTTAGAAAGGTACAAATGCTGAGTGGGTGTTGACAGATAATTCATCATGCCAGACAAACTCCTAGATGCAAATTTTTATCTTATGGAACATATTCTCAGCAGATGTAAATGGATCTTTTGGTTCCATGGAGTATCAAGCCAAATAATGTAGAACCCAGAAAGAGCAGAAACATCCAATTTTCCAGTTGTTTCAAATAATCTCCAATGTTGCTGTTTTTTGAAAATGGAGAAATGTGCAGAAGGAAGGAACCATATAATCAGACCATCTAGCTGGATAATTTTCACTCTGGTTATATTTTTAAATAAATTGTTTGATGTATTTTCCATTATTTTCCACTATACACACATTTCATTGTAGTACTTTATTTTTCAAAAATATATTGACTATTTGATGAGTTTCATAAATAATTTTGTACACAAGGCTAGACAAATAATTTTTCTTAGTCACCGTGCTCTAATTAGCACATTAGGAAGTGATGTTGTCAGGGTTGTGAACACTTTAAGATAAGAAAAATGGTTACTGACACAATGCCTAGATGCATATATTGCAAATGCTCTTGTGTCACTGTCCTCTAATTAAATACAGTCCTCAGGTCATAATATGATTAGTTGTCAAGTGACAATTTAAGAGGCTAGAAATACATGTTTGTGCTGAAACTAAACCAGGAGTTCTCTAGTGTTATTTGTAGTGCATGAGCGGTGCTTTTAATGACTTTTTGACAAGACTTTCACTGCAGTTCAAAACCAGCATTACTGTATATGTCAGAAATTTCTTAATGCAGACTTAGCATGTTATAAATTTGATGTTAGCTTAGTGAAACAGAAAATCTCACATGAACGCATGCATTGCCAAAGTGCCCACAGATAAAACAAGTAAGGATAGTAAAAGGATAAGTTAAATTACTAAGAACCACTGGAGGTATGTAGTTTTGCCATGCTCATTTGACACAGAACTTAATGAGAACAGGAAATAAATCCAGTTTCATATTTGTGTTATGGGAGTTTTTTAAACATGAGCATCTCCCTTATGAAGAAAGGCTGAGGGAGCTGGGGCTCTTTAGTTTGGAGAAGAGGAGACTGAGGGGTGACCTTATTAATGTTTATAAATATATAAAGGGTGAGTGCCACAAGGATGGAGTCAGGCTCTTCTCAGTGGCAAACAATGATAGGACAAGGGGCAATGGGATCAAGCTGGAACACAAGAGGTTCCACTTAAATTTGAGAAAGAACTTCTTCTCAGTGAGGGTAACAGAGCACTGGAACAGGTTACCCAGGGAGGTTGTGGAGTCTCCTTCCCTGGAGACATTCAAAGCCCGCCTGGACACATTCCTGTGCCACCTCACCTAGGCGTTCCTGCTCCAGCAGGGGGATTGGACTAGATGATCTTTTGAGGTCCCTTCCAATCCCAAACATACTGTGATACTGTGATACTGTGAAATTGTGTTTTGTCACATCTGAAAAAATCATACCTCTTCCTACTTCTTTTTTTATTTGGTTTGTTTTTTCCTTTAAAAAGTGCTTTCGTTAGAAATAAGACTATGACACTAATTTTAAAGAAAAGAAACACATCTTTGTAGTCTGGTGTCCTTTTCACTTAGAGGAATCCATTGTGTTACTTTTGCATAACCCAGGTTTAATCAGGCTGAAATTTAGAGTGTAATGTTAAAACAAGTTATATGCTATAAATTTGTGACAGAAAAGGAGAAACTCCAATCATTCAGAACAGATTTGTGCTGGTTATATAGTATCCAGGCATTGACAGGACTACCCAAAGTTTCAGACAGGAAAATTCATTGCTGGATTTTTTTTCAGTCTTGATATAGATTGTTTTACATTAAGTATGTACATAGTTATTTTTCTTGTGGAGTGAATATAAATGTCTCACAAGGTGTATGAGTGATATTTCTTTTTTACATGGTTTCCTGAGATGCTTGATGAATACTACAAAGTTAATCAATAACAATGACTAGATAAAGAATATGTTTTCCTCTGACCCGCAAGAATACATGTTTTGCTGGTTTGTTTTCTGTGCGACATGAGAAATTGTCCTTGCACCATTTTTAGAATCCTGCTCCACAGATTTTTGAAATCATAAGATTTTTTTAAAAATTATTAGCAAGGAAAAATAACTTCATATTTGAGAGACTTTTGTGTAACTTCATCCTGAAAGTAAAACAAACAAACAAACAAACAAACAAACAAAAGGAAAAAAACCAGTTCTCAAACAGAGGAATCTGTTCCAATTTATAGATTAGAATAATTTTTAGGTAAATCTTCAGTTTGCAGACATAGTATGTAGAAACAGTAGCTCCATCAGGGTCATTTCATACACAAGGGTTCTCATATCGAGTTTATTTACATGGTCAGGACCATGAAGGCAATAGGCAAAAATATTTGAAATATAAAAAGGTAATTCAATCCTAAACTCTGTGGACAAGTTTGTCAGGGGTCGGTGTAGAGGCTGTGAATAATAGTGTCTCTGAGGCTTCACATCTCTGCCATGCTCCTCGCATCTGGGGTGTGAAAATTTACTCTCTACAGGAGCTGCTGTACAAAGCAGACAGGAGTTGGGGTACCCCCTTCTGTCTCCACAACCCCCTTAGGACTCCTAAGTCATGCTCATACAGACACAGACAGAGAGCAGTTCTGCTTTATCGTCACACTAAAGAGAACAGGGAAGAATGGCAGGATACGGGTCTGCTTTCAGATTCTTCTCCCTCTCCCTTTGCTCAGAGAAGCCTTACCCTTATCTGGAGAGAAGGCAAGGCATTAGAGTAGACGGACATGAAAAGACTCTGCCAAGGAATATAATTGGTTATGAAATACAGACTATACCAAAGATGGATTAGCACACAACTTTTTGATAGTTTTGGTAAACAATTAAAGCTAGATATGAAAATATTTTTACACAGAGATTGTTTTAAATTTATGCATTTTTTTTAAAGTAAAAGGTCCCTGGTCTGTGAGGGAGAAAAACCAACATGTTTGTATCCAGTGACTGCTGTTTAGACATGTTCATTTCTCAGTTTCAAATATGGTTAGAGTTTCCCCTTTTTAAAACTGAGCTGATTTCTCCATTATCTGTGAAATTTCTCAGACTAAGTGAACTTAATGTGCTTCCATACGCCAAGAGCTGTTTAGCAGATTCAGGATGACAATAACAGCTGAATAACCTTCTCACTTTACTGAGGACAAGATGATACGTGATTGTTTTCCCCAAGGATATTCTCTGATCTCTGGCCTCATTCCCTATCTAAAAGGTGTTTGCAGCAGAAAAAGGGCACTCAGGCTTTGGGCAGAGGCTTTACCAGAAATTACGCTAATGCCTAATTCTGACTCTATTGACACCACCACAGATGTAAACAGGGATAGCAGGAGAGGGTCTTCTTCAAATTCACGTCAAGAAATGTGGCAAGAAGGGTGTTTGAGGAGCCAGTGTTGTTTTATAGGAGCTACTTGTGTGTCCTGTATTTGTAAAAGGTTAATTTGAAAAACCCAGCTGAGGTTCCCAAACCTCAGGACTTGGGCTGTGTCTAAGAATGTTTCTGGCCAATCAATCATAGAAACAGAGTTTTCAATCTTTTTTTTTCGTCTGCAGCTGTAGAAATTAGCTGTGCCAGAGGAACTATTGTGTTCACAGGTCCTGAAAGTCATAGAGAAATTTTTATTCATTCCGTGTTATAGTGATTGAATCTTCAATTAATTTAGGAACCTGGATATATTTTTATACACATGCAAGCAGAGATAAAATAATATCTGAACGATTAAAGAGACAAGGAGAAAAGAGAGATGAGATGATGTATTATTTACCATATAGGACAAATTTGTAGAATAAGAATTCAATCCTTAGTGCTTCATTGTGGCATATTATTCAACAGTGCTTCTAGACAGTAAAGGCTAATCTAAAATCTGTGAGGCAGAAACAAGCAATAATATTTCACAGTTACAGCCCACTACATCCTTGCTTTATGTGCCTTTCTAGACCTGTATGTAACAACTTGCTGGATACAAGTGGGATTCTGAATGTTGCTGAGAAATAATAGTTCAACAACTTATCTGATAAATAGGTATATATCAAGATTTCATATAGTCCTAATTAAAAGTACTATTCACGTTTTATATATGGAATATATGTAACCAGATTTTATAAACTGAATTTGGATTATACATCAAATAAAATATTTTCTGTGTCTAAGGAGCAGCATTTGAGTCTTTGCACAATTATTTTCTTATTTCATAATAACAGATATGTAGGACTGTCTCATCAACTGAGATATAGTGCGCCAGCTTCACAGCAGGCAACTGGAGCAATGCCATTTTAAAATCAAGGAGTATCTGGTCTAACATACATTCTTTCTTTTCCTATATCTTATAAAGACAATGAAGTTCTTAATCCATCATTCAGCATGGAGAAGAGAAAAATGGAATATAGTATTGCCTTGACCTTTATAGCACACTGGTAATATAATTTCCTGAGCAGTCATCTTCTTTCAGTTCAGCAACCTACATAATAGCAAAGAATAGGCCAGACCCTCAAACCACAGTGTGTTCAAAGACTACAGCATACGTAACATCATTTAGCGTACCATACTGGCACTTCTGGAATTAACACTTGTTTTTGTTGCCCTCATAGCCATAACAAATACAGGGGATGGCACAATATTAAACCATTCTCACGGATCTAATAAAAATTGGAGGTGGTAAAACTCAACCTGTATTATGGGTTTTCACTGGGGCTTGACCCAAAACAGAGAAGTTGCCCTGTTGTTTTGCAACGAAGAAATACCTGCTTTCACACCGGTTGAAACAGTTTTGCCTTTTCAGAGATACAAATCTTTAAATACATGCCTTCAGAGGAGCTCTATTTTATAATTTTGCTGTTGCTGTCTGCCTCATCAGGGGGTTTAGATATGTTCTTCAAAAGGTCAGTGTGAATTAGTTTCAAAATGTTATTCACATGGCAATGTTTAGTGTGCTGACTATACTGGTATGGCCAAGAGACCAGTCAAAAGTCATGATAAGCTCTGTTTGGTGCTGTACAAACTCTCAAGCAGTAATGACTGGATAAGAAATACTGAGGACCTTGAATGTGGCATATTAAATGCATGGTTACAGGACACACCTGACCTCTAAACACTTTTCCTCTGGTTTACTCCTGAACTTGAAAAGGATCCACCATGGTGGAACTGATTTGGTGACTCAAAAATCAGAAAGGCTACAGCGAAGGTGGAAGTAAAGAGTCATTTTGGGGTATTAATATCCTAAAGTGAAAAAATAGCTGACCTAAAAAGAGAAACTCTTTTATCTGGGCATCAGTGTAGGGTGCTTCCCATCATCCCTTCATTCCCTACCCTGTACATGCTGAATCTGCAGAGTCAGTCACAGCTTTTTAATGGGTTCTTTCCTCTTTTACACCGGTGAAATTAAAAAATGCTCCATTTTTAGCGCAAAATCATTTCTATGTGTTGTTTATGTAAAAATAAGATACAGAATTTCTCAGATGCTTTGCAATGTGAAAATGAAAAATTCTAGACAGCCTTAACTAAAGAGTATGAATATTTCAAAGTAAAGATGCTTATGAACTCACTAGTTGCCATCCTTCCTGGGAAGCTGGTATAAACTGCCATAGCTCTGCCGAAGTCATTCAGTGCCCTGAATTTTCCACCTAACAATGCACAAGATATGCCTTGAAGCTCTTGAATGGAAAAGTGGCAAGTGACTCACACTCTAAGTTTATTTCTTTATCTCAAACATAAATTTAAAGGCTTATTTCTCCTTGGAGTTTACTGGGGAAGTATTTAATCATAGAACAACAGGAAGAACAAAAGCCAGTTAAGATGTCTGACATCTATTTCATAAAATATTTAGACAAAGTACATTAAGGAATGGATGACTTTTAAATGAATGGAACCAGTGCACTAATGCAGTTGACTGCCTTTAACACAGTATGTTCACTGAGGATATTCTTAGAAGAAACTGCAGAGCAATGGAGTTTAGTTGCATATGGAGTACCATGTATATTTTTGCAGATAAAAGAACAGGATCTAATTTTAATGTTGGGGCACTTACGTGCTGGAAAATGGAATATACAGTGTCCTATATTATATATACAGGATTGAAACTTTCAAGTAAATAAGTAAAAAAGTGCTGACCAGCTTTTATCAAAACTTAAAAAAAAAAAAAAAAAATGGTCTGTATGTCAATGTGTATAGTATTTTGACAAATTAATGATTAATGCACCTCAATATTTCACTTGAATGCCAAGAGCTACTAATTGAGCTTGATTTTTCTGGTAAGATTAGCAAACGGAAAAGAAAACCCAGATGCTTCGAGAACACAAATAGCTAATGACGCAACATACATTAAACAGAATTAAAAGATTTAAAAAGAAAAGCAGAATTTAAAGATATAAAAACAAAAGGCATGGCCAGGTCCTAAATATATCCTAGGATTGCTAAGTTAATTATACAACTTTATACTCAGCTATCTGTTGACCTCAGCTGACATTCTACATCGTTGTTTCCTTATTAAAATCATAAATATAAGCTTGGTTTACCTTTTGGCTCTCTGGATTTATTCACTCACATCTTCAGTTTTATGTGAATCCATGACAAAAAAAGGATTACAATAGTCAGAACTGCCTAATATTGTTACTGATGCTAATTGCAAAAAGGGATAGGAACAAAGTTGATAATGATAATAATAATGATAATAATGATAATAATGATAATAATGATAATAATGATAATAATGATAATAATAATAATAATAATAATAATAATAATAATAATAATAATAATAATAATAATAATAATAATAATGCATATGATGGATATGGGGAATGCAGGAATGCCAGCATGGATACAGAGAATGACAGTAAACATGTTTGTCAAGGTAAAAAGATAAAACCACAAAATATTTAATAAACTAAATTAGTCTGAACAGAAACACCAGCTTTTTGAAGTGTCAGCCAGACCTTGATTGGAAGAGAAATGGAATAAAAAACAGTGGCATGACCCAAAGAAATGTGTGATATTAAGGTCAAGTACAGCATGTATTTTTAAACTGTTATTTGGAATAAAGCATGCAACAAAGCCATCCTGTCCTTTTTTGGGAAACAATCTAATCTATGTCTCAATTTTTACTCTCAGTAGTATTCTATGATTAATAAGAAGAATTTAGTTCTGTTGACTATTTCAGGTGCAAGACTGAAGTCCTGTCCACAGTAATCGTTTTTATTTTAATTTGTGATGCTGACTTGGAACATGTCATCCACATTCTTGTTTACTACATTTCATTATGTGGTGGGCTTTAGTGTGTTTCCTTATTTTTCGTTTGAATGTGACTGCTTGGGTTTTTTCTACTTCAGGGTCTTATAACTGGTGGGGCTTTTAGTGGTTTAAGAGCTCAGAGGAGCTCAGTATTTCTAGCTCAAATCAGATTTTATTGAATTTCTTCTAAACATAAGTTTTTATTTGATTTATCCTTATTAATTCTGTTATTTTGTTGCTCCAAATGAACAGTGAGTCTTGAATAATTCAGTAAAGGCATTCCTGATACTCAGATAAAAATAGTATATATACAACAAAGAGTTATCCATTGTTTCTGAGCTGTTCACCAGAGAGAGTGCAAAATTCTAGGAATACATATTAAGTCCAAATAACTCATCTTGAAATCTCTTCAAACCTTAAAATACAATGATTTATAATTTCAACTACCATGGAGAATCCGAAGGCTCTTATTCACCTGTGATTTGAATAGTGTTATATCAGTATGTTTCCTTGGGATGGAAAAGAAGTTTAATTAAAATTCATAAGTATGTTCTCTATTAACTAAAGTATTCAGTGTACGAAATGAAGGTTTTTCACAAGGCCTTCATGAACAAAACCTGTAATTTTTTTTCATGCACATATTTTGCTTTACATTAAACTTCATGCTTGACCAACTTGATAAACTTCTATGATGAAACAACTGGCCTGGTAGATTAGGAGAGAACAGCGGATATTGTCTAGCTGGACTTCGGGAAGACCTTTGATGCTGCCTCCTGTAAGATCCTCATAGACAAGCTATCAGTGTATGGGCTGGATAAGAAATGAGGTGGATTGAAAACTGGCTGAACGGCAGGGCCAAGAGAATGGTGCTCAGTGGCATGAAGTCTAGTTGGAGGCCAGTAACTTGTGCTGTGCCTCAGATGTCAATACTGGGTCCAGTGCTGTTTAGCATAGTCATTAATGACCTGGATGAAGGGGTAGACTGTAGCCTCAGCAAGTTTGCTGATGGCGCAAAAGTGAGAGAAGTAGCTGATATGCCAGAAATTGGTGCTGCCATCCAGAGGGACCTTTATAGGCTGGAGAAAAAGGCTGACAGGAACTTCATGAAGTTCAACAAAGAAAAGTGCCAAGTCCTGCATCTAGCAAGGAACAACCCCATGCATCACTATATGTTGGGGTCCTCCCAGCTAGAAATCAGCTTTACAGAAATGGCACTTCGGGGTCCTGGTCAACACCAAGCTGAACATGAGGCACTCTTGTGCCCTTGCCACAAAGAAAGCTAATGTTATGCTGGGCTGAATTAGGCAAAGTATTGCCAGCAAGTCGAGGGAGGTGATCCTTCCCCTCTTTTCAACACTGGTGAGGCCACATCTGGAGCAAGCCCTGGGAAGGACTACAAAAATGGTTAAGAGACTGGAGCATCTGTCATATGAAGAAAGGCTGAGAGACCTGGGCCTGTTCAGTTTAGAGCAGAGAAAGTTCATGGGGGACCTTATTAACATACATAAGTACATGAAGGGAAAGTGCAAAGCGGACAGACCCAAGCTCTTTTCAGTGATGTCTGGGTCCACTGAGGCAATAAGCACAAACTGGAACACAGGAAGTTTCCTCTGAACATCAGACAGCTTTACTGTGAAGGTGACAGAGCGCTGGTACAGATTGGCCAGAGAGATTGTAGAGTCTCCATCCTTGGAGATATTCAAAAGTTCCTGGGCAAATGTCTCTGGATGACTTTGCTTAAGGAGGGCAGTCAGACTAGATGACCTCCAGCTGTCCAACCATTCTGTGATTGTGTGATTCTGGGAAGATTTTGTTTCAAATTGTTTTTATAATTGAAGAGACAAGAAAGAGATGCTGGCTCAGTATGATGACTTGTGTGAAAAGCACACTGGTCATCCTAAACCAGAAATTTTCCCATGGAAGTGACAGGAATATCATAAGACACATGGCCATTAGCTAGGATTCTTGCTTAGTTTCCTTCAATTTACTCCTTTCCTCCTCCCCATCTCACATGATACTTGTAATGGAAACAGGATACAGCCCCTCTCTTTCTAGGCAGGGAAAGAGTTTGCTGAAACTGAAACATTCCTCTCCTTCACTCTTTCTCCTGTCCAAAGATGGGGAGGAGAGGACTCAGATATTCCAAAGCTGAGTGCCTCCATGTAGATGTGCATCTGGTAAGGGTCAGCCTGGACTACCAAACTACCCTCTTCCATGTGGAGAGCAGCTGCTCATCCAAAGCCTGTGCTGCTATAGCTGCTGATTAATTTTTCAATTTCTAGAGGTGGGGATTGTGTCAATACTTTTCCAGACAGTAACTGATGCCTGAACACAGTCTTCAGATTTCAAAATCTCAACAACATATTAGGTTTGAGTTGTAGGAATAATGGCATTTTACAAGATATAAACCTGTCTGAGGTAGAAGTCAAACTCACACATAGCTTTAATTCATAGATAAGGTCATTTAAGGCAACAGGGCCCTAAGCAGTGTTCTCTGGCTTAATGTGCAAAAAAATGAAAATAAGAAATGCTGAGCACCCAAAACTCTTATTACAGTCCCCATCACCTGGGGGCTTTCAGCTCCTTTGAAATTCTGTAGAAACCTAAGAGCTAATTTGAATGTATTGTCTCCAAATGTTTTCCATAATGGACTACCATGTCAAAACAGTTGTGTGTTCTTAATGTTTTCTATATATATTGTGATGCAATTTTTTCCCTTATGTCTGAAGTTTTTTCTAAAAAAGACAAACTTTTAAAGTTTGATCCTTCCATAACTTTCCCTTCCTTCTCTTCCCCACCATGCCCTCTTACCATCTTTTTTTTTTTTTTTCCTTTCAGCCCTAATTGTCATTTATTAATTTGATGGTCAACTGACAAGGTTTTTGGAAAAGATTAGCTACTCAGCTATCAGGAGGATCATGTTTCTTCACAAATCACTGCTTCAGCATACTCCCGTCACTTTAATGAGGCACATTCTTTTGAGCTGGCAAGTTGCAATTCCACCACCCAGAGCCTCACTCTGAGGTATTTTTATAATGTCACGGTTTTTTGTTATAATCCTTGCTAGTTGGCACCATTTGGCACATGCTTCCCTGCAGGCTATTTCTAATCCCATTACTGTGGAAGTGACTCAGTTTGTAGCTTTTTTAGCACATTTGAGGGAACATCTGAGAGACACTTTGGTCTCCATCAGAAATGTCTGCATTTATCTAGAGTTTCCAGCTGTGTTTAGTTGAAATCCAGTGAGAAAATACTGTTTTAAAGGTAAAGAGTAGATAAAGCAAATCTAACATGTTCACCTTGATAATTAAGAATGTAATGATGGATGGAAAGCTGCCAGAAATGTTTCATAGTTTTCAAATAGAAGTATAGATCAGAATTAATCAATTGTTTGGTGTTTTAATTTCCCAGTTGTTCTTCAGGAAAAAAAAAAAAAAAAAGGGACCGCAATTTACATCCAACACCCCCTACTGCTACTAATTGAAGGTTTTATTTTCTTCTTTATAAATACATAAAATGTGCTTGTTACTACAGAATTTTTATTATTCTTTGTTCTCTGCAGTCTTCAAGATAATTCATAATACACTATCTTAGTGAGAACTTTGGGATGTTACAGGGTTTTGAACTTTCAGGAAAGGGTTCATTTCTAATTCTGAGGAATATATGAAAAGCTGTACTGGTTCCAACTGAAAGTCCAGTTAGATTGGCCTTTTGTTTTGCATGCAGCTATTAGCAGACAGTTAGAGAAAGAGTATAAAAACAGAATGATATTTCCTGTGCTATAACCTTCTGACTTTGGAAGTTACAGTCTTTCCTGAAGTGGAGGCTCACATTTGAAGTGGGAGTACCCATATTTGTGTTTTATACTATTCACAAAACTTTCTGTGAATTCCTTTAACTGCTTTTGAACACAGTAAGTTTCTGATTCCCTGTACATCCTGTGGTGAAAGGTTCCACAACTTAATTATCTATCTGGTGGAAAAAGTACTGTCCTTTCAAACAGCTTTGTGATAACTTAATTTGATGCCCTTAGTTGTTGTATTCTGAGGAAGAGAAAATCTTTCATATTTACTTACCTAATAAATTTTATCAGTTTCTTTGAAATTACGGCAATACAACCAGACATCTCCTGCTCTTTCCCCCAAATTTAGGGAGACTTAAACTTTGTAACTTCTTTATCCTTTTATTTAGCCCTTCTTTCTCTTTCTTTTGTTACCTTTATATCCTTTCTTGTTTTGAATTGGGCTACCAGGGCAATACACAGCATTCAACATTCATGTATTAAAGACATTTATCCATTGGTATGAACTTTTTATTTCTTCTTTATTTGTTCTCTATTTAATTCCTAATGTTATAGTCTCCTTTAGACTACAGCTGAACATTAAATGGATAAGTATGGACAAGTATTCACAAGACCTTCAAAACCCCTTTTCTGAGAGGTGGAAACTGGGATGGTTTTCCTGCATGTTTCTGTTACATTTACCATTTTATTACCCAGGCATTCAGTACCATGAGAACATTATGTGGCTTTTGATAATCCATTTTGGTTTTGACCCACTGTTAATAAGTCCCAGTTTGTTCATCTCCCTATCCACTCTCCAGATGCCTTTACATAAGAGCTCTGCAGGGTTCTTCCAGTAGTAAACTTCTTCTCACAGTAAATACAGGCTATTTTTTTTCTTGTGCTTAAACCTCTATTAATTCATGACCTGAGCATATCTTTTGTCTCTTTTGTAGCTTGTTTTATACTGGACTTTTTAGTGAGGGACTTGTCAAAAGTAACATGGAAATCCATGTGCTCTATATTGCCCTCATCACACCCGTCTGTCTACAGTTACTTTCCCCAAAGAATTCTAGGTTTTTTAAGATTTATTTCCTCCCGTAAAATCTTTTGGTTATTGCTTCCCTAGTATATCAAATTTACCTTTCCATCCAGTAAATCTAATCTTTTATAATGCTTTTTATTGATTTCTCTGGTATGGAAGTAGGACATATACTTCCATAGACATTGCTGAAGCTCTCCTCAAGGTCTACTGTCACTTCCCCATTCTTCTTGACTCTGGTACAGAGTGGAAGAAATGCACAGCACTGCAGGTGACATGAAAGAGACTGGGTCCCAGATGGAAGGGGAGCCTCAGTCCCCATGTGTATCCAACAGGAAGCAGGCAGGATTTGTGCTTATGGGGTTGTGAAGTAAGGTTTCCCTGACACTGAAGGTTGGAGGGCCCTGGCCCCAGAGGAATAGCTCTTGTTGCAGAAGAGGTGCCAGGATCTACATTCAGCCAAGGGGCTGAGCCTGCTGGGACTGAGCCACACAGCATTACTGGGAGAAGTGCTGAAGCATCATGATGGGAGACTCCCTGATGTAGAGGGTAGAATCAATCACCTGCCAACCTGGCATGCTGCCCAAGAAGGTTTACTCCTCGCTGGGAGCTCAGAGGCTGGACATAATGGAGAGAAGGCTGAGGCTTACCCAGACCTCAGATGGTTCCCTTGCTGTTCTTCCATGTGGGCACCAGAAATATGTCCAGGAAAGACTCAAGGTGTATCAACCAGGACTGCATGGTTTTGAGCGAGAAGGTCTAGGGCAAGGGAGCCAGGTGTTGTCTCCTCAACACTGCCAGTGAACAAGAAAGCTTGAGGAGGCATGGATGAACCCTAAAGGTTATCACCTAATGGGCAGTTGATCTGGACAGTAGGGATTTGGCTTTAGTGACCCAAGGGCCCTCTTTAAGCTTCAAGGACTGGGAGCCACCAGTGTGAATTTGTGAAGGAGAAATCATGCCTCACCAGCCTGGTGAACTAATTGATTTATTGGATGAGGGCAGAAAAGTGGATGCTGTTTATCTTGATTTTACTAAGGCTTTTGATATAAGTCTCCTATAACATCCTCATACACAAACTGATGAAGTATGGACTAGATAAGTGGCCAGTGAGGTGGACTGAAAACCGACTGAACTGTCATGCTCAAAGGATTGTGATCAGTGGCACAAAGTTATTGTGGACAGTGGTACCTAGTAGTGCACACCAGGGTCTAGGGTCAATATTGTTTAACTTCTTAATTAATGACCTGGATTATGGGACAGAGTGCACCCTCATCAGGTTCATAGTTGATATAACTGAGAGGATCCATTGATAGCACAGTGGGTTGTTCTGTGCTTCAGAGGAACCTCAACAGTATGGGGTAATGGGCTGACAGGGATTTCATGAAGTTCAGCGAGAGGAAGTGCCAAGTCTTGTGTCTGGGGAAAAATAACCCCAGACACCCATGCCCACTGGGGCCCTACCAGCTGGAAATTAACTTCACATAGAAATCCCTGGAGATGGGGGAGATGTTCTCATGGACACCAAGTTGAACAAGAGCCAGCAACACTCCCAGGTAGCAAAGAAGGCCAACAGTCTCCTGGGCATTGCCAGCAGGTTGAAGCAGATGACCCTTCCCCTCTTCTCAGTACTAGTGAGACACATCTGTAGTGCTGGGACCAGTTCTGGGCTCCCCAGTATAAGAGAAATGGGACATACAGGAACAAGTCCAGGGAGGGGCCACAAAGATGATTAACGGACTGACCTGAACATTTGTCATATGAGAAGAGGTTGAAAGAGCTGAAACAATTCAGCCTGGAACAGAAGGCTCAGAGGGGTCTGATTCATGTGTATAAATAATTGGTGGGGGAAGTTGATCTGGTTTTTCAAGGGTGATTGTTGTGGTTAATATACGGTATACCCTGAACCTCTAATGTGATGTTTTCAGATAGACTCCATGCCCTTTAGAAGGGTCTCACCTAATTGGTTCTTCTCAATTTACTTTTGACAAGTTTCCTTATCCTTATATTCTTCATTTCTTTAAATTTTAATATGTACTATAGTGAATTTTTTGCTTGCTCCTTTCTTTGAAGATAACAGTAGCTAGATTATTTAAGAGTATTTGTTCAATAACTTGATCTTGAACCAGAGGCACTGTGCTTTGCTCGGAACCAGATGAAGATTTTCTTTTCCCCTTGTAGTTTCTTTGAAACTAAATTGCTCTTAGAAATCGCCTTGGATAAAATTGTAGATTCTATATCATCACCTCTTGTTACATCTATCAGTTTCTACGGGGCAATTTTCTCAGTATTGTCATGAGATTGAGGCACGGTCATACACATGGTCCCACATGTGTTTGTAGAAGCAGGGTCAGAAAATGTTATCATGTATGGCCAAACAGCTACCGTCTTACTTAACAGCTCAGCTGCTGCCTTCCTGTAAAACTAATGCAAATTTTAAAGCCTGATAAAAGATATATTTTCACCTTAATTTTATGGAGAATATTCTTATTTTTAATGAGCTCTAGTTTACACCAGATTGTGGATCATCCCTTTAATTCTGCCATCACATTACTTGAGCAGAGACAAGTGCTGCTTTGAAGTGTCATTGTGCTGTGGAAAATCTGACATTCAGATCTGAATGCAAGATGTAGCACTAAGAAAGTGGAGGATGTAGACTTTCAGACAAGGACAGTTCTCTGAATTTTAATACACACCTGTATTTATTCTTCCAGTCCCTCTGATTCAAACAGCACAGTATCTGTTTTGCATCAGAGAAATTAAGTCTTCTTTCATTTACAAGTTCCACAGGAAAGTCAAAAGTAGGTTAGAACATAATGTTGTGTCGTTTTTATCCCCAGTAAAAAGGAGTGAAAGAACCACCTTTTTTTAATCAATATGGTGTCATTCCCTTTTGTGTTAAAAGCTGTCTGTTGCACTCTGTGTTGACTCCACACAGCATGTTCAGTTATTTTAAAAACCAAAACTTTAATTGCTGGATGGAGAACTTAGGAGGTTACTAACACGTGCATTATTTGGGACTTGTTTAAGGATGGAAGACAAAGAAATGAAAGGTTTTGTTTTAAAGAAAGAATAAGAATTAATGGACATTTTGATCATGATACAGTAATTCTCTATTATATACTAATAAATAATGCAGAGACATCAAATAAATGGAGGAAAAGTGGCCTTCTGTTTGTGCTGACTATTAAATGATCTTAAAAGAATAATTAGAAAAAAAACAATCCCGTTGCCATGGAAAAGTTCCTGCTGCATAAGAAAATTTGTTTGTACCTAATACATACTAGAGGGGACATTGTTTAAAAACAATTAAACCCAATTGTTATAACTCAGGAGTCTGGCGAAGTGAGGTTTATAGCATTAGTAAGATTTATAGAGCAGTTTAATTAAAGTAACTGAAGGAATTGCATGCCTTTGCAAAAGTTTTCAAGTAGAGAGAAACAGTACAGGTTTGCAATAGCATTTTCCTGGTGTTGTCATTTGCAACATTTTGGCATGAATTGGAATGAGAACAACAGAATTTGCAAACTGAGATTACCGATCAGTGTATACCTTTTTCTCATGGGGACCTTAATAAAAACTCCCAAAGTTCCAGTTTAAGCTCCAGCAATCTGAATTATATTAAAGAGAAGAAAGAGGTATTTTCAGAAAGTGTGAGATTTGTCTCCCCCCTTAGAGATTATCCAGCTCTGCACCAGCTGCAATTGTGACATCTCTCATAATTGTTATCTTGACAAATGTATCTTAGTTTTTAAAATATATTGTAATACAGCTATCACTTTAACTTAGGACAGTAATAGAGTAACTTACATCTGCAAGATCACTCCATCCTCAATTACTATGCATTTTTATCAAGACAAAATAAAAGTCAATATCATACCACACCATGTGTCATAAAAAAGAATACCGTATTAATTTTCATTTATCTAAGAATTTAGGTAGATAACATGGAAAGGTCTATAGATCTGGTCTTTCACTGGCATTAATTATTCCACGTATGTCATTATCATTTATTAATCTAAACTTGATATCTAATGGCACATATCGTCAGTACTTAGGAGTATAAATTTGATATTTAATGGCAGCAAGGTCCAAATCTGGGGGACTTAATTCCAGCTCCTAATTCATAAACTTGGCAGTTGTCAGTATGATTTGTGGCACTTGGTGATGCCAATTATGAAGACCTAAAGCTCCCTTCTCCCTCTGGAAATCCATGAGTGACTGCCCTAGCCCATCTCTCTTGTGTTCGTAAGTAACAACTGAAACTACCTTCACAGGACTCCTTTATTGACTCAGGGAGCATTAGATTAATTCGTCCTTCTATTTTCTTAAGTCCTTATCTGTGTTTGTGTAAATTATTTTAGGGAATATTAAATTATTGACATAAGGAGCAATGTGCATTAATATAGTTTACCTAATGACTGGAGTTAACTACCATTAAGTAAAAACCCATTTACTTAATGGTGTTTTGTTTTTATTTTTATTTTAGTATTGTTGTCTAGAAAATAGGGTTTTTTAATTATTATCCTTAAGTGCTTAAAGTGTGTGGAGACTGAAGTACATAAGCATTCTGGGGAGAAACTTGTTGGTAATTAATACCCATCATAGCTTAGAATTTTCCTTTCCAAGACATTTACCCTAATGACTGTAGGGATCAGGTAAAAAATGTACTGTAACTTTCCGCTGTCTCCTGTTTTGTGTTTTAGACTGTTTACCTGCTTTTAGCGAGCTGCAGGCTGAGGTGACATTGTGTCCAAGCCAAATATATATGTGTGATACTGTATATTTTTTAGTATTAGCACTGTCTTTTATTAAACTCATCTGCAGGAAATAGCACAAGAGTTGTCTACAGCAATGAAAAATGTCTGGCTCCCAGATGGGACTTTCTGTACTGATGATGTGGCGAAGTCTCTTACCTGTAAAATAAAATAAATAAATTTAGGAAAAAAAAAAAAAAATTACCTGCCTTCTATTTTGAATATCATGACTTCAAGTACACTTCTGTCCTTCAGATAAATTTGTATTCAGCAATAATGCTCTTCATATTCACAGTAGAAAAATGGAAAAATGTAATTTCTTCTTTTCATGTTTTAAAATAAAAATTAACCTGTTTTAATAAGAAATCTATTATAAATCACACATTCATAGTTATATTTTAAGAACTTGACTAGTTTAAACTGTATCAAAAATGTCAGACATGAAGTGTTATCATACCTTGTTTGTCCTCAAATAGGGCTCAAGAAACAAAAGTTCAATTAAAAAATTGTTCTCAGTCTCTAAGTATGAAATGTTTCAGGAGGATCTTCTGTCAGTATTGCACGCTCTTCAGTTCAGGGATCTGTCTGTGTTGTGAACAACAATGGAAGTAGAAATATTCATGCTCCCTCAGTTACCGAAGGTGGTTAGTGCTAACAGTTTGTGTAGAATAATTTCAGATTTATAAATGTTAAATCCTGTTTGCTTTAAAAATGTAGTTTGTGATGTTTTCAGAAAGAGAGGTGACTTTGCCCGACATTAAAATTTGGGAAAAATTACTGACATTACTATGTTATCATGAAATTATTTCTACAAGACCCTTGAAACAGAGGGCTAGTGGAAAAGGTGCAAAATGAATTTCAGCTGTGAATATGCTGATGAATGTTGTTTACAGGTTTACAAGCTTATCACAAGTGCATGCAGAGATAACTTGGATTTAATATGAATTGTTGAAAGCATACATGACCTAGTGCACATTAAGTATGAATTTATATCCAGACTTTCTACTTGTAGGAAAATATTGCAAGAGGTGAGGACTCCCTTCTTCCATTTTGAAAATACGTATGTGAAAACTTGCCAATCAGTATTTCACCCAACACAGACACTGATAAAATTTCTCCAAAGATTATAATTCTACTTCATGCCTTTCTACAAAATGGTATTCACTTTGTTTACTTAACCATTTAAGATTTCTAAACAAGTCTGTTTTCCTTTGCCCTCCGACTTTAGTTTCTGTGATGCATGTTGTAGCAGGGAGGAAGGGATATTAAAAAAAAAAAAAAGGAAAAAAAGCAACAAGAAAACAACAAACACATCATTAAGGTGTGTGATTCCTCTTCTTCTAAAAGAGTTCTAAGAGTGACACTGTAGATAACAATGAGTTAAGAATCCTGAATGTGACTAATTTTTATTAAAAACATCCATTCCCAGTGCATAAACATGTGTCGATATGTAGTTTACCAAGAATATAAATAAAGCTGTGTGCAAAATACAGTTCACATATGTTATTCTCAAGAAAAATAATAGATGCAAAAATGTGTATTTTATACCATATGTAGGATATTAATTATTAATGTGACCTGAATATATAATATGTTAGTTTGATATAACGACAGATGATGTTAGTCTTTTTGCCTAAAGTCTCGTGCTATGAAAATGCAAGAAAGGTTTTCAAGATATTTGTTGCCTAACTTTTACACAGGGAAGCCCAAGGCTGTCATTACTGCATGGTTTCTAACTGCAACAGAAAGGAAAACTCCATGAGTTAACAATCATAGCAGGTTTTTGTAACCCAGGTTTTCAGAAATCGATAAGGAATAATTTCACCATTGCCTTAAAGAAATGTGAGGAAATGTTCTGAAATATTACTTTGTGTACATTACGGGAACAGACTGCACCGTACTCTGTTCATTGTCAGAGGAGAACAAGGAAATGTAAACAGTTATATTGGAAACATGAACTGGGGATATGACATCTGAAGTAAAAATTATGGTCCAAAAAAATAGCTCAGATGTTGAGACGAAATGTTTAGAGATGTCTAATCTCACTAAGAAACTCTCTTTCAAGTTTAAGTCTTTCTCAGTTAATAAGTTAAATACTGTATGGCAGGCTTAGAACTGACCTGGTCTCTGTTTCTGCAAAACAAAGTCAGAAAGTACACAGATTTATAGCTAAATACCCATCAGATATATAAACTCTGAACATTTCTGGAACATGTCAGATGAAAATGTTTTCTTGGAAAATGCTTATAAAATATTTATTTTAAATAAATTTTAGGTATTTTGTTTTAAAATTATGTTTAAATGTTTTTAAAGTAAAGCCACTGTTAATAGTCTTTAAGTTCCCTATCAGCAGATTAATTGTTAGGCTGCTTTAATAGGAACTGGAACACCAAGGTTTTTGTTTTTGTTTTTTTTTTCAGTTAAAACCCTGGTCTCCAGCTTCTGAAAATATGTTCTAACCAAAGTAATATGTTTTTCGAGCTGGATGCTCTCCATAATAAAGTAGAAAAAAGAGCTCTCAGGAGTCACATGCCCTGAAGGAGACCAAGTGAAAGGGAAGTGATTCTTTAGCTTAACAAATATTTCACGTTCCTGAGAGGTTCTGGATTTCAGTTCTAGGTCTCAAATTTACATCTGTTTTCACCAATTTAAAATAAAGGTCCAGAAAGTAAGCCTTAGAGGTAGGGCTCTCTTCCTGGTTACTTACCATAACCAGTAGGTAAATAACAGCTCTCCTTGTATTAGGGAGCATCTTCCATTCCCTAGGCTTCAGTGCCCTAGCCTTACAAGGGCGGTAGCCTTTGTTTTAGAAAGTCAAAAATGTTCATGTTCTGGCACAGAAGGAGGGACATGCTTGATAAAGTCCATTCTCAGGATTACCACAGAGTACAGAGTTGCTCAGACCTTGGAGAAGGGTGGGATTGCCAGATCTAGACAGTAGCACTGAGTTTCTGCTGGTATCTATATGATTCTTCTTCCTGTGGTGCCATCACCCCACAGTGTCCATGATGGGGTGCATGATTCCAGCCACAATGAAGGAGAGAAGTGAGTGCATTCAGCAGTTTGACCATACTGTATGACAGGGGAATGCGAGTTGATCCAATAAATCAAACTTATAGGGATGTCACAGCCTCCCAAGTTGTCCTTCTAAAACTGTGCCTCACATTCAGTGTCTGGGTGCCTAACCCCAGGATTTGGCTTTACATTGAGTTGTGGACACTTGAAATTTTGCTTGTTGCAGCTATCTAAATCTTGGTTAATTAAAGTGCAGCCATCAACACTTTGTAGAGCTACGATTACAATTACAGTCTTCTGAGACCTAGGTATGTGTTCTGCCAAGTAGGTTACTCTACACTATTTACTGTTACTGTATTATGTTTTAGAGTCTGTATTTTCATTTCTGTGTGACCACATCTTGACATTGTACAGAAATTATGTATCTTAATTTTTTTATGCAGTAGGTGGAATCGTTTCCCTTTGACTAGTATTTAAAAAATACATGTCCTAAATATGTCTGAAGTAGAAGAGTGGTTCAGAGGAAACACAATGCAGCAACTGCCAATTTGAGAGATCTTAATTTCAGGCAAGAAGGAGTTAATGTGGACTTAAATATATCTGAAAGCAAACACACTTAATGGTAATGACAAGTACTTATGCAAATGAACTGCTAATACTCATCCAGCCAGAGGTGATTAAGTCTTTCAGGCCAACTGGAGATTTCACCCAGCAGGGACTATGTGGAAGCTGGTAAAAGACAAAGGCTTAAACAACTTCGGGGGTTATAGCTCTAGTGCTATACTTAAGTCACATTTCTCTGAATTATCTTTTCCTTCATACCCCTTTGCTTCCTCCAAGAAGGAGGTCACAACTTCAGTTACCTTGTAAATCTTTGAACCTATACATTTTAAGACCCGGAAGAGCACAGTAACCTATCCCAGAGTGATATGCTGGTATTAAATAGACTGGAATAATGAGCAGACCTAAGGGATTATCTAGTTTGATACTTAATTACGTAGACTAGGATCAAGTGAGAAAATGGAGGAATCACATCTGTCTCTAACTGCTATGGCGCATGAGCACAGAAAACAGTTATTGATAATTTCTGATTCAGAGCCTTGCTTTAATGAAAGAAGGCAATATAGGCATAAGTGAAATTTAGGTCTATATAAAATTATATAAAGATATTAAAAGTGAAATGAACTACCCTATCTGAAACACAGAAAAGGAAAATTAGTAATATTAGCTACTGGAATGGCATTGTAATAATTTCTTTTTATTTCTCAATACTTCATTTAGTGTATCATTTTTATGTGCTGTTATCATATAGTCAGATACTATTGGAAGCCATTGATGTTTCAAATGACTAATTTTCCCTTTGTCCTGTGTTTCATTAGTGAAAAAAAAAAAAAAAAAAAGCTGACCTATAATGAAAAGGAAGACACAAAGACATGTATAAAGAAAAACAGCACGTAAGTAAGTAGATTAGCCTGGCGTAAGAAGAGAGGTTGAATATTTTTGCAGATGTGGAAGACACAATAAGATTGTAACAAGCATACATCCTCTTCAGATGTATGTGTGTATTTATACACACATATACATGTATTTCAGAACACATCACTCAGGTTGTACTTCTCGTATTAACGATTGTTTTACTAAATATATTTTCTGGTCAAGTAGAATTTGGGTGTTTGATACGAACTTGTTACTCATAATTATTATGTGTTTGTGCTGTTGTGACTAATATTTCAGGAAAAAAGAAATGCACAGGCTTATGACTCAACAGCTTCAGGAAAAAGTCAGTAGATAACAGGTGTTATCAATCACTCCTCAATCTGGTCTTCATAGCTGGGAGAAGAGGATCCAGCTGTCTGAGGTTTTCTGATTAAAAATTCCTTCTTAATAATCTCCCAGTCTTTTGCTTGTGCCCACATGTTTTATACTTTTCTGTGGGCTTGGGGAAATGAATGGATTAATAGTATCATGTCTCTGAGTCAGTAAGTTAATTAAAGGCTGCATGTATAAAATGGAACAATGAATTATTTAGTGGATAACAAACATGATCTAAAATTCCATTTACTCACATTTCAAGTCAATTTTTAGTTTCAGAATTAATATACCAAAACCAAATATTTTTGCATATTGTTAAAAGTAAGTGTTTGCAAACAACATGTTTGCTAAAGTTTCAACTGGAAGTCTCTTGAGTTCTTTGTGACTTTACATCAGGGCTGTTTGCTTTCCTTCCTATTCCTTGTCCCCAGTGAAATTTCAGGCTGCTGTGGGAAGATAAAGAATTGTTTGTCTGAAGATCAGCACTAAATATAATGGGAGGTGTAGATTTGGACCCAAATCGAATACCCTGTCTTGTTTGAAGAATCTGTTCAGATTTTTCTGTCTTTTTAATGAGCCATCTCTTCAGAGATCAAAACCTTACAAATCAAGATCTAAGTTTTACAACACAAAATACATATACACTCATCACCACATCCATGAGCTTGTTTTTCATACATCTAATTAAGGCAACCTGTTTTGGTTTATTTTTTGTGCAGAACCCTGCAGCGTAAATATTTCTGTTGATTTCATTGGAACTTTTTCAAGACCATGGTAAGCCTAGACGGAATATTTTTCTACAAAATGACTTTATTTCTTGCCATTTAAAAAGCACTATTGACTGTCTTTACTGTACACATACTTTTCTGCACCTTCATCATCAGTCTCAGTAGGAAAAGCCCTGTAAATCTGCAAGACTGCCTGTCAGCAGTGCATTTAACTTATGTTGTTCTAATTAGAAACAACTCTAAAATATTTCTTTTATATAGAGCCAAAAGAGGCCATTGATCTATTGTTCATAATGACTGACATCCATCTGGCACAGGAGAATGAAATATCTACTTTCTGAATGTGGTTCATGCAATGTAGTATTTATTTTAATAACTGAAATCAATGGTAAATATTTATAAAGTAAGCACTGATTTAAGCACTAAACTCTCACAGATTTTCAGTGAGAGTTGGGACTGAACCCTCTTTGACTGAGAAGGGGACCATGTATTCCTACTGCACCGTAGATGCTGTCATTCACCCGGAGTCCACAGGATCCAAAACAAAGACTTAGATATTGTCTAGTCTTCTCATGAGAATCAACTGATCAGACCTGCTTTTTTTATTATTAATAAAAATTATAATTAAACTTTTAAAAAGATGAAAGAAACACATCAATCGTCATTTTCTAAGAACATACTGAGTTTTGCTAAGCTTTTCAAAAGAGGTCCTGTCCTCAGATGGGAGCTGTAGATGGCAGACAGCAGTTCAGGCACTTTAAACTCTGTGTTTTATACAGCCAGTGTCAGATAGGTGTTCTGAAATTAAGCATTTCTCTGTTTAGGATCAGATTCTTGTTCTGATCTCAGTGTGAACCACCAAACAATCCTTTATGAAATGTGCTCTGTAACAGATGTAAATATTCCATATGTAATTCGGCACTCTACCTTTGCATTCTTCAGCTATTATTCAAAAATCTTAAATTACCAAAGACTGGGAAGACTACAATATTTTTTCTTGTTGCCCACATTTTTTCTAAGGATTGAGAATCAAAGTTTTGCCAGGCTTTAAGAGGCCTGACTTTCTGAATGTTTTGAGTTTCCACAACTAAAAAATTTACTACTTCAAGAAATTTTAAGCTCTGCAGTCACTTCTCACTTCTGAAACTTTCCTACTCAGGTTACTGTCCAAGAATGACAAAAGACTGCAGAGCTCTCTGGGGCCATCCACAGCATACTTGATTTTGAAAAGAGACTGGAAAGCAGGGTTACACCTGGAATGCACCTTTTTGAATTTTTAAGGAGTCCTTGGACTATTTTGCACAACAGCTTGTATCATAATTTTCTGTTGCAATGTGAGAGGTGATCTACTACAAGTCTGGGGCATCAACAGATAACAAGTACTCCTACACTTAATAGTTCTTCCGTGTAATGAAACATCCAACCTTATTAATCTTGAACATTTATATGTATGACATCCTTTTCAGTATGTTTCTTCAAATATTACCTGGATCTGGATGTGCATCAGTTCTTGCAAAAACCTGAACCAGAAGCTACTTTCATTTTTCTGCTTGGATCTAAGAAGTTTCAATATGTAGAGAGCACAGAAACATATGTAAAAATTGCATGCTCCAGTTGCCATACAATCCTGTTCCTAAAGAGAGCAAAGACAAAAACATTTATTTTAGAAGAAAGGAGTAAATATTCTGTTAACTAGTAAATAATAACACAACTATGACATGGGTGCTTTCAATATTATAAAATGTTTTATTTAATGATATAACTTTTCAGCAGAATATAGTTGTGCTCAGGTTGAATAAAGTTCAGAGTTCTTAATTAACTACCATTTTCTTTAAAAAACCGCATTCCACTTAAAAGGTACAAGTCTGTAGGCTATTAAGGGTTTTCCCTATTCCCTCGCCCCCAGTTTTAAGTGCTGTGAGTCTACACTGCATTGAACTGGCGGTATTAGTTGTATAATTTTATATGTGTACATCTAGAGTACATATATACTGTCTTCTGTGCTTAGGCATGCATATAAAGCATACGTATGGGTCCAAAGCCAAACACCAAATTTGGTGGTTTGCATGCTTATTATATCATTGCTGTGAGCTAGTACAATGTGATTCAGAAATAATTTTTTAATCCCAAATGAGCAAGCCGTGCAAATGGTGGAGGAGCCGATTAGGAGAGGAGTGCTACTGGACCTCATCCTCACTAATAAGGAGGATCTGGTTGAAGCAGTAAAGGTTGTGGTCTGCCTTGGTTGCAGCGACCATGAAATGGTGAAGCTCAGGATCTTGTGTGACAGGAACAGAATAGCAAGCAGAATTGCAACCCTGGACTTCAGCAGGGCAAACTTTGGCCTTTTCAAACAATTGTTAGGGGAAATCCCATGGGCAAGGCTGCTTGAAGGTAAAGGGGCCCAAAATAGTGGGTTAGCATTCATGGACTGCTTCTTCCAAGTTCAAGATCAGAGCATCCTGACACACAGGAAGTCAAGGAAGGCAGCCAGGAGACCTGTGTGGTTAAACAGGAAACTGCTGGGTAAGCTCAAGTGGAAGAGGAGAGTTTCTAGATCATGGAAGGAGGTGCTGGCCACTTGGGAAGAATATAAGGCTGTTGTCAGAGGGTGTAGGGAGACAACTAGGAAAGCTAAGGCCTCCTTAGAATTAAACCTGGTGAGAGGGGTCAAGGACAACAGAAAGAGCTTTTTCAAATACATGGCAGATAAAACTAACACCAGAGGTAATGTAGGCCCAATGATGAACGAGGTGGGTACCCTGGTGACAGAAGATACAGAGAAGGCAGAGCTACTGAATGCCTTCTTTGTCTCTGTCTACTCTGCCGGAGGCTGTCCTGAGGAGCCCCGTACCCCTGAGGCCCCAGAGGAAGCCGGGACAACGGAGGAGTCTGCCTTGGTTGAAGAGGACTGGGTTAGGGAGCAGTTAGATAATCTGGACATTGATAAATCCATGGGTCCAGATGAGATGCACCCGCCGGTGCTGAGGGAGCTGGCTGAGGTCATTGCTGGACCACTCTCCATCATCTTTGCCAAGTCTTGGGAAACGGGAGAGTGCCTGAGGGCTGGAGGAAAGCAAATGTCACTCCGGTCTTCAAAAAGGGCAAGAAGGAGAACCTGGGTAACTATAGACCAGTCAGCCTCACCTCCATCCCTGGGAAACTGATGGAACGACTTATCCTTGGTGCCATCTGAAGGCATATCAAGGACAAGAGGGTCGTTAGGGGCAGTCAACATGGTTTCATCAAAAGGAAGTCGTGCTTGACCATCCTTGACCGTGCTTGACCTTGCTAACCCTCATAGCCTTTTATGAGGACTTAAGAGGTGGATAGATGATGGCAGAGCAGTGGATGTGGTCTACTTTGACTTCAGTAAAGCATTTGACACAGTATCCCACAGCAACCTTACAGCTAAACTGAGGGAGTGCAGTATGAACGATCAGGTAGTGAGGTGGACTGTGAACTGGTTGAAGGAAAGAAGCCAGAGACTTGTGGTCAATGGGGTGGAGTCTAGTTGGAGGCCAGTATCTAGTGGAGTGCCTCAGGGGTCAGTACTGGGACCGGTATTATTCAATATATTAATCGATGACTTGTTTGAGGGAATAGAGTGTACTATCTGCAAGTTTGCTGATGACACCAAACTGGGAGGAGTGGCTGACACACCAGAAGGCTGTGCTGCCATCCAGCGAGACCTGGACAGGCTGGAGAGTTGAGCAGGGAAAAAATTAATGAAATATAACAAGGGAAAGGTAGGGTAGGGTAGGGTAGGAACAACCCCAGATTCCAGTATAAGTTGGGGAATGACCTATTAGAGAGCAGTGTAGTGGAAAGGGACCTGGGGGTCCTGGTGGACAGCAGGATGACCATGAGCCAGCACTGTGCCCTTGTGGCCAAGAAGGCCAATGACATCCTGGGGTTTATTAGGAGGGGAGTGGTTAGTAGGTCGAGAGAGGTTCTTCTTCCCCTCTACTCTGCCCTGGTGAGACCACATCTGGAATATTGTGTCCAGTTCTGGGCCCCTCAGTTCAAAAAGGACAGGGAACTGCTGAAGAGAGTCCAGTGCAGGGCCACAAAGATGATTAAGGGAGTGGAGCATCTCCCTTATGAGGAAAGGCTGAGGGAGCTGGGTCTCTTTAGCTTAGAGAAGAGTAGATTGAGGGTGACCTCATTAATGTTTACAAATATATAAAGGGTGAGTGTCACGAGCATGGAGCCAGGCTCTTCTTGGTGACGACCAAAGGTAGGACAAGGGATAATGGGTTCAAACTGGAACACAAGAGGTTCCACTTAAAATTGAGAAGAAACTTCTCAGTGAGGGTATCAGAACATTGGAATTGGCTGCCCGGGGGGTTGTGGAGTCTCCTACTCTGGAGACATTCAAAGCCCACCTGGGCACAATCCTGTGTAACCTAATCTAGGTGTTCCTGCTCTGGCAGGGGGATTGGACTAGATGATCCTTTGAAGTCCCTTCCAATCCCTAACATGCTGTGATTCTGTGATTCCTTATTTTTCTGTCCTAACAGTAATATATCAATCTTGGACAGAAAATGATAGAATCTTACATCTCTGTCATTTGATACTAAAACAAAAGTGAGATATAAAATATCCTTTCAAGTATAGTGGTACCTTCTTTCCTTGTTTCCTTCCTTCTAATATGTTCTCTACTAAACTGTTCTAGAAATTGATTATTATTGGCTAACAAGAGAATTATTTAGATTTTAGGGTTTTTGCTTATAATCAACCCTCATTGACTCTTTTAACAATCATAGTATGAAAACAATTCAAAACCCTCTTAATAGTGATAGTGACAGCACAAAAAGCTCTTATTCTTTTCAGTTCAAAATGTTTCTGTAAATTTACTCAAGCTCCTATAATAGCAGAGACTTGTTCATAGGTAATGAACATGCGAATCTCAAGCATTTTTTTTTAACAATTTATATGTCTCATCATGCAAGAAAAAATGACTGTAGGCTGAGTCAAACTTTCATAAGAAGGTTGAGTTTTGTCAGCTTTTAGTCCTCCACAGGAAGTATCTGGGGAAAATGGATAATTACAATGCCAATTTTTATTATCAAAATAATGTGCAAAATTTATGACCTGATAAATCTGTCCTTGGATGGAGATTCTCATTTTGATAATCCCTCTAAAATGAATAATAAAGCACCTCTGATAGTAATAAACCAATTTTTTTTGACATTTTATGGTAAGTGTAACAACAAATAAAGAAGGAACTTCAAAGACTGCTTACTTCAAAACCTCTATAAAGTCCATTTGAATAAAATCCACAACTTTCATAAAAGTGGTATTGAAAATGTCATGAATTAAATTAATGGTCTACATCTCTTTGCTTCATATTGTCTGTATTTTAATCATAATTTATTCTTCTGCACATCCTGCATGTTACTGATTGAAGGAAATATTAAATCCAGCTGAGCTTTAAGCAATTTTAAAAGGAATGAATGAATATAATTATACATGCTAATAGTCCTGAATCTGCTTTCTTATTTGCTGCTGTCTGTCGTATAACAGATCAGTAAGCTTAGCTTTTTATAACTATCATTAATCTTTCACAAAGATTCAAGAAATATCCATTCTATAGCTATACTGTTTTAGTTTTCTTATTATATCCTTGTTTAATGTTCCTCCTGTGCCAGGAAAGTGAACCACTGATGATTTGATCCACTTCTGGAAAAAAAAAATCTACTTTTCCTAATTTAAAAAAAAAAAAAAAAGTTCTTAATGTTCCAGTTACCAAAAAAATATAAAATCTCAATTTAAATTAGGTAGAATTGACTCTGAAACCAATCTTTTGAGAAGATAGTATTGTTTATTTGATAGTTATGAAGAGTAATGACAATACAGACCACAGTATTCAGTTTATTAGTGTTCTTTTATACTAAATCATTCATGTATGATGGGGCTTTTTTGGTACAGTTTGTTAGGCTCAAATGAATAATAAGGCAGCTTGAGCTCTGTCCTCAATCTGACACTGGTCTGACGCTCAGAAAAGACATACTCTAAGGCAGTTCATATTGCTTTTATTACATTACCCTTTGGCACAAATGAACAAATAATTCAATCATTGATGCTAAATAAGAACTAGGGTAACTGAAACAGTTAATACTCCTTAACAATTGCACAACAGAAGAATACTTCTTGAGTACCTCATTAATGTTGTACAAGAAGTGCAGGTGTTCTCTAGAGTAATTTATATGGTTCTAATATTGTATATTATTATAGTACGGTTATATTTTCTCTGCAAAAACTATGTTTTCCAACTGAATATACTCTAAAATTTTGCTGCTCACATCCAGAAACAAGTTCATGAGCAGAACTGATCAGATTTGCTTTTTATTTTTTTTTGCACTGAGTAATGTGTTTACGATTGCAGATATAGAATGTAGGCAACAGTTTGAAGAAAATAAGACTCTCAGTTCTCCAAATCATATTTCTCCATCCTTGATTGTTACCCCCAGTATCAATACAGGCTGAGGGATGAAGGGATTGAAAGCAGCCCTGCAGAGAAGGACTTGGGTGTACTCGTGTATGAAAAACGGAACATAAAGCAGCATTGTGCACTTGCAGCCCAGAAGGCCAATTGCATCTTGGGCTCCATAAAAAGGAGTGTGGCCAGCAGATCAAAGGAGGAGATTCTGCCCCTCTGCTCTGCTCTGGTGAGACACCACCTGGAGTTCTGCATCCAGCTCTGCAGCCCTCAGCACAGGAAAGATATGAATCTGTTGGAGAGGGTCCAGAGTAGGCCACCAAGATGATCAGGGGGCTGGAACACCTCTCCTGTGAAGACAAGCTGAGAGAGTTGGGTTGTTCACCCTGGAGAAGGCTCTGGGTTCACCTTATTGCAGCCTTTCAGTACTTAAAAGGGGGCTATAAGGAAGATGGGGACAGACTTTTTAGCAGGGTCTATTGTGATAGGACAAGGGGTAATGATTTTAAACTAAAAGGAGGTAGATTTAGGCTAGATATAAGGAAGAAATTCATTATAAAGAAGGTGATGAAACACTGGTACATGTTGCCCAAAGAGGTGGTAACTGCCCCATCCCTGGAAACATTCGAGATCAGGCTGGATGGGATTCTGAGCAACCTGATCTAGTTGAAGATGTCCCTGCTTTTTGAAGCGGGATTGGACTAGATGATGTTTGAAGGTCCTTTCCAACCCAGACTGTTATATGGTTATATGATTCTATGATTCTGTGAATGAAAATTGTATTCAGGAATATACCTTTACCTTGAGAAACAAGAGGTTTGATGGTATGTAAAGGAAATGATCCCCCACTATTACAGCCAAGTTCATATATTTGCTTTTGTTAATTTTCACTTCTTTCTGCACTCCCCCACTGTGGAGAAATTTATTCTTTGTTAGACTGAGCCTAAAGTGACTATAAAGCAACCGATTGATATGAATCAGAACCACACATGTAAGGTACATTAGTGTAGATATCCTGATCACCAAAATCTATAAAAGAGATCACTGGTCTATGAAAGTCTTGCTTTCTATTCTGGGTCACTCTTACACTATATTGCACGAAGTGTCGTACAGACAATCACAGAAATAGATTTAAAGTGAGTCCCATTGTATTGTAGCATTATGCACAGAACAGGTTGCAAAATTTGCCCTAAGAAACAGCCAGCCTTAGGAACATATTATTAACACTAGTCTGGTTACAGGTGCCTGAGCTAACTAATGATAGTTGATATATAAGTATATAGAGATATATTATATGTGAATCAATGTCCAAGTTTCTCTCTGTTGTGATTTCAGCAAAGAGAAAGCTTCTCTTCCTCTACTCAGTTGTGGCTGGCATTATCTCTCCACCAAGAAACAATTGCCCCTTCTGGATGCTCATCTGTCCCAGACTCTGTGTGCCATCCTCCCTGTTCGTTCCCCAAGGAAAGAGTCTTATACAACCTGTCGATCAGAATGCAGTCCCTCCTCTCTATCCTTTCCCAAGCCAGTTTGGAATTTCAGTCCAATTTGACAGAGGGAGAAAAATCTTGAAGAAATATGTGTTTTGAGAGTCAGTGTGTTCATGCATATCAACATGGTCAAAAATGTATTTTAAAAAAATGCATTTCTGAAAGACAGCATCTGAGCAGAGGACAAACCTCGGTGAAGAGGGATGATAGTGGAAGCGTTTGTTCATTGGTCACCCGGGGTAAAAAGGGATCAAGAATGCTCTGCCTCTGGGGGCACACGTTCCTTGGAGTACTTGCTCTGTCACACATTTGGTGATTCTTATCTTGAACCTTGACTGACAGAGAACCAGTCTTCTCCAGTCATCCAACTTCAGATTCCTCCAGCATTTTCACTGATCACGAAATTGTCTTTACCTTTCTAGGAGAGTAACAGAGCTGAGATGTCCCAGTGATCTCCACTGGGATGTAGGGGTGAACAACAGCACGCCAAGCAGGGAGATGAAGTGGCCATCTCATGCTCTTGGCCAAAGAGGTTGGGCCACAAGGACTGACTCACTGAATCACCAGGGTCACAATTTTAGTGTTGCCAATAAAAATCAGATTTTGCTGATACTTTTGGGAATGACGCTACATGACTTTCTGGAGATGGGCTACCACTGACTGTGTAAGCTACTAGGCAATATATGAGAGATGTGCATTATACTCCATTATATACCTACCACAATAAAAAGTCAAATACTTTTTGTTTTGTTTTGTTTGTGTATGATACACAAACCTAATCAGGATTCAAGATCTATTGCTGTATATATCACTATTATTCATTATCTTTCTCTCCCCCAGTCTGTCCTGTTGTTTTCCGTGTATTTTTTATTTTGTGTCATTACTGGTAGTGATGGTGTTTTAGTTTGTCAAACCTCAATTTTATCTAAACTAATAAAAGTGTAAAGAAAACCTCAGTTGCATAAGAATGTTAGGTTACACTGAATCGAAACCAGTGCTATGTTATTTTTCAATAGCAGATAAATTTTCTCACCAAGACTTGACCTTGTAATTTATCCACCGGGGAGCTAGATAATACAACTGCACCCTTTGAGATGATAATTGTTGCTGAAGTAATGTTGGAGAGTTATTTATCTGTGAACATTTATGTTAGGTAGCTTGATATTGTTGGCCTTTCCCAGAAGGAACTGATATTTTAGTATAGTATTCCCAGGCTGTATTTCAGTTAACAACATTAACTTTACATACATTTCTGCAGCAGTCTTATTTGGCGACAGAAGTTCCCTTAAGAAACCTCAGCCATGTGAATATGATAACTGAATCCTACTGTAGTTGAGTTACAGAGTTATGATATACCAATGTCTGAATGTTTCTTTGAGATCACATTGTCTTCCTCTTGGGATCGCTGAAAAAGGTCAAGAAGCGTAAAGTCAAAGAGGGAATAACAATTAAGGAAGCTGATCCTATATGTCACCAAATAACCTTTCCTATTCTTATCTGACTCATTTAAATTAACATGGTCAGATGTGAAGACAAACATGCCCATGCTTTTCTAGTAAGACTGATGGCTTATAATAGGTTTGTAACACTACAGGTACTCTTTCTGTTTGTGAACTCTGTCAGTACTAAATATTGCTTTGTCTGCCATTGAAAAAGCCTGTCAACCTCTTTGTTTAGCCTAAACTCTGCTCCAAATATATTCTGGATGAGATGAAGAGAGGGAAGAATGGGGTGAAGGAGGTGGTTTGCTGGACAGATACATACACAATAAGGAAGTTTCAGGTTTCCAAGGTAGTTCCTCTCATGACTAATTTCTCTCATAAAACCTTAGAAACATGATAACCTAAAGAGAACACTTCAGTTTAGATAATGTTTATTCCATACAGCTCTACATATTGTAATTTTTTTAAGATTATGACTCTGCTATGATTTCTCTGATTTTCATAATAGTTTGTCTCCATGAACTGATTTTTTCCTATTTTGCACAAAGCATGTAGGTGTAAATGTGAAGCATATGCATAAAAAGTAAGAGAAAAATACAATCAGATGTTTCAAGTTAAACATGTCACTCGTTGATGTGATGTAGGCATCATATTGCATATTATTTTGCCACCACCATTTTACATTCGAAGGTCCTTTAAAAAAATCACTTGAGGAGACACTGAAATCAGCTAAGGAAGACTGTGCTTTAAAGTGCCAAGGCTATGTTTTTAAAAGGTATCTCTGTGATATAATGCAGAGTTTTGTACCATACACCAATTCTGCCTTTTATTAAGGAGAAAGATATTATGAAATCATGGATTTATTTCCATTCTCCATTGTTTAAAATTAGGTATATTATAGATAGCTGTCACTGGATTTTCAATTTTGAAACTTTGGCTTAGATTTACTTTTTCATGGGCTCTGAATGGAGACAAAATGAGAAGAAATATGCATTCCTTCACTTATAATTTATAAAGAGATGTGTGAAATGACAACAAACAAAACAACCAACCAACCAAAAACCCAATAGGTATATAAAACAAAAAATCCAGAAAAGAAGGAATGGCAATTGAGTAAAAGCCTCAAGAGAAGTCCATTCATGAATGTCAGGTTATTACAGATAGGAAAATCTTGATTTTTGAAAGTTCTGTTGTTGTAAGGAGTGTTGAACTTCTAACTGAGATGTTGTGAGGAGAAATCTCAGCCTGAATTTATATAAATTGTGTGTAAGCAAAACCAAGAGGTTCTCAGATTCAAATTGTAATGAGCTGAATAGCTTAGACATAAGCCAGATTAATAATGTGTGTTGAGCCATCTCCGCAAAATGTACAGCAAAGCTGAAGTTTATTCTTGTCAGACAGGACAAGTTCAATCCCTAACATGGATCTTAAAATAATATTAGCCATAATTAAATAGTGTATATCATGATCTATATGAAACTTTTGCTTATGAGGATTTATCTAATCTAAATATGGTAACTAAAACTTCCTTAGCTTACGGCTATGTTGTCACTATTCTCTTTACTTAGCTGTAAGGATTGGTGTAAAAATGTTACTTTATTAGGTGATGATAGATACAATTTTACATGCCTCTTCCACTTTCTATTCTATCAAATACTTATCAGGCTCAACAAGGATTGCAAGAAAATGTTCTTTCAAACTATGAAGGTTTATTTATTTTAGGGAGAAATAGTGGTCCTATTTTAACATGTTCTGTATTATTAACTATTCTAGACTTTTAATAGTAAAACTTATAAATTAGAAAGACATCGCAAGAGTTGAATAAAATATTAAATCCTAGATGCAACTGTAGTTGACAGTGGACAGAAAAACAGGCACAAAAATGAAATAGGTAGAAGAACAGCAAGGGCAATGGGTACCAAAGTTGTCTGCAGGAGTAGGAGACATGCTCTGACAGCCCCAGGAACTTCTGTCCCTGCAGTGTTGTGTGACCTCTCACATGTGTGACCTCCCTCCCACAAGTGTTTCATAACTGTACAGTTGCACAGTGGTCTGCATCACAATTCATATATGGAGGTATACATCCTGGAGATTTCGTTGGAGATCACAGTAAACAACTAAGGAAGAGATGCTGAGCACACCTGTAGTGACCTAGGATTTATAGCTTTGCATAAAATATAGATGTGGATTTGTGATATTCAAAGGACAGAAGAGCAGAGGGCAATAAAGAAGCCTGGTATGAGATATTGTTTACAAAGTGAGCATGATGGATGCATATGCAGTACATTCATTTAATTACTACTACATAAATACATAATGTGTTGGAATGTTATACTTTTAAACTGAAATCATAGTGAGAAACTGAAGCTGATAAAGAGCTTTGTTAGAGATTTAAAGCATGATTTGGTTTGCTCAGGAGGGATAAAATTCACACTTATTCTATTGCATAAGTTGATTTTTCCCACCTTCTCTCTTTCCTTTTAAGTGAGCTAAAATACTGGCTTTCGCTAATTCCAAAATACACCATGTTTCAAAAAGATGGACCCAATTTGAAATCACTAGATGTCTGCAACCACTAACTGCCCATTAATGAAACTCTTACAACCTGTACAGCAGATGGAGGGAACATAGAGCATTTATAAAAAGGTTAATAAAACTTGATAACTCATTAAACCATTTGTAAATTGGTGTGCAATTGTAACATGTTAGGTCCGTCTTTTTGAAACACCCTATACCTTGTCTTTTTGGTTTTTTTGTTTTTTGTTTTTTTTTTTTTTTATTAGTTCCCAAGTAACTAATGCCTGGCTCCACTAAAGTAGAGATTTTTTTTTTTCCCCCAAATAAACCTGGGGCTACGACTTCAGCAGTCATTTTTTTTTGTGTTTTAAACCTGATGCAAAGCACTATAGCTATTTGTATATTGCTAAATAGGAAGACAAGGAACAAATTTCTGGTCCCGATGCTAGGCATATTGGCTGGCTCATATTGACACAGCTGAAGATAGACCTTTTTTTTTGGTATACAGTAACCATATCTAAAAAAAGAAAGCATTGTGTGTTATCCAGGAAGAAAGCAGGCCTGAAGATGAGTGTAAAACATGAAGACTGTTTTAGATTTATTTTGTTTTGTGATAGTCACTGTGGTTTTTTAGGTTGGATTATTTTTAATTTATTGTTTAACATTTGCCAGACTAATTTTTTTTTTTTTTTTAATAATTTTCAATCCTGTGTGAACGTTAAAGCTTGAGTACATTTATTCAGCTTTGCAAATAAATTCTCCACGATCTGAGGCAAATCCTGAGCATTTTAGATCTGTGACAGAGAGAGCCCTTTGTTGATATTGAGGTAGATTTTTACCATGTAGAATTAGGCAGAAACCTTAGGTCTTTAGAGTCATGTTCTGATGGTAGCTTTGTCTTCCCACTCCCTACATCAAGATATTATTTTCCTAACCACATGATAAGAATTGCATTTCTATCAAATGGAAAGAAATTTAAAATATTTTACAATCTATACTTAGTTCTAATTGCAAGATCACTGTTCCCAGTATTCCCTCCGATGTAGTTTTTTCTGTATGAGTTCCTGTTTACTGCTGCTTACACCTACTGAGATGAAATCTGTAGTTCTCATGACTGAAAGGAGGAAAAAGGGTTTCAGGTCTCCAAAGTGTCTGGCTGGCCACAATAGCAGGGCTCAGTGAGGTGATCTGATACCTAGACAAGTAGATTTTGCATGAATGCAGCTTCTTCTTCATAACAAATTTAAAAAAAAAAAAAATATTTTCAAATCCACTTGCCTGTAGTATCCCCTTTCTACTAATAGAGCACCTATCATACTGACTTTTGTTTGTATCTTATTTGATAAAAACTTCTCCCCAAAATCACTGTGCTCTCTTTCCCTGTTAGAAATACAATAGATCTTCCTTCTTTTACAAATGACATAACTAATCAGATTCTGAGGTGAAAAAATTGAGACAGCTAGCACAAATTCATTACCAGGAGTGTTGTGCAGGCTGCATTTTTTTCCTCACAAGATTGATTAATTAAATATTTATGAAAGAGAAACACCTGGCACACTTCCATAAACAAATAGGTCTCCCGTGGGTTTGCAACAGCTGAGGGGAGTTTTGAGGGACCATGGGGATCTCAGGGTAAAGGCTGCCTCACAGCTTGAGTTCTTACACATTGCTGTTTCTCATAAATATGCACCGACACACAAATAATTTCTATTTTGAAGACAGAAAGTGCAATATCAACAGATGAAATCCAAAAGACAGCCAAAGAGAAAGGTAAAGATTAAGCAGAACAGAAATACTGCATAAGGGGAAAATGATTTGTTTTTATTTATCTGAGAGAGGTTTAATGCTATGGAGGCTAGAACAACTGGGGCCCCTTTTTTAAGGTATTTGTCTAGGGCTGCTATTTAAATAGTGAATGCCTTAAACTGAAGAGATCTGTTGAAATCTAAGGGCAAGAGTTAAGAAATTATGCAAGACACCTAGAAGTGGGAAATTCATTCTGTTCACTATTTCAGCTGCTCTTCCAGATGGATCGGCTTTATAGACACTTCCCTGACTCTTCATCTTCAGTGGAATGTTTTCACTGGTATGTCGCTACTTTAAAAATAAAAATAATTGTGCCACTGACTTCAGCTACAATTTAGCTGGCATGATTGCTTTTATTGACCGCTGCTTTACTGTGGTCAGTTTCCTACAGCTGATTGTTTTAGTTCTTGGGAATGGAAGTAATGTAGCTGTTAATGTCAAATTCTTGTGCAATATCTTTTACATGTGCTTACATGCCCTGCGCTTTCTGTGTCTTGTATTATACTTAATCATACTCCAGCTATGGGGTTTTGTTTTGTTTTGTTTTTTTTTGTTTGGTCTGGACTTTTTTTGTTGGAAAATCTTAGAAACCAGTCAGCTGCACTGAAGGTTCAGCCTTAGCTGTCCTGTGTCTTCAAGGCCAAACTTGTTATTATGAGAATAAATTAACATTTGACCAATATCAGAAACTTTCAAGTTCAGACACAGCGAAATGTATAGGTGTTCAAATTTTTTAATGCAATTTTAAAAAAAGAGATTTGAATTTGTTTTTATTCTTTTCTAAAGCTGAAATAATATTAGGAAAAAAAAATCTGTCTTTTGTTTTTTTTAATTCTGAAACAGAAAATGTTGTTCCTAAAAGAAAAAGGTGTCTCTGAAGGTTCAAACGTTTAATCATTGAAGTAATACAGATCAAGCTTTGGGTGGTTTTTTACTTGATTTTTTTTTTCACCCCAGTCAACATATTGTCTTTGAATTGAATATTTTTTAGCTATGGATTCTGTTAAGTATTAAAATTGAGAGGATGACAAACATGTCAGTCTATTTATGAAAAGTGACAGTTCTTTGAAGTTCTGCAAACACAACTGGTTTGAAGTGATAAAGTCTGATGATGTGTATAATAGGTAAAACAGCATTGTGTTTAGTATTAGGAGTAGGTAGTATTTTGCCTTCTAGGTAACCTCCATAAAGTGAAATGGTATTGTCCCTAACCCTATTAAATTTAGTTAAAAAGCTAATGAGATAAATAAAAGTGTTTTCATGAGCTGTAATATACCAGAGATGAGATTTCACATGCCTTTATTTGTATTGTGCATACTTTTATTGCATGAGTTTTTGGGGAAGTTTACTTGTACAGAATGCAGAATCACCTTTTATATGTCACCACCTTTTTGCCATGTTAATCTCTTTTTAATTAGTTTCACATATTTTTCCAGAAATAACCATTAATATGCATTATGTCTCGATGTAATATGTTTTCAGAGTGTTTACAAAGACTTATTTAATCTAGAGCAGACTTCTTGCATACTGTAGTTTTGTTTTGCTTTCCCTAGGTGTCCATAAAAACAATATAATGCATTCCAGGTTTAACCTGTTTCTTTAACAAAGGTATTGAGGCTACATTCTGTAAAAATCTCAAATCACTCTTGGGAATTAGTGTGCATACTAGGTGTCCGAGGACTGGATAATTCAATGCCTAACCATCAGAAATGTATTGTAATTGTATATGGTGAAGGTCTTAAATGTCCTGACTAGAAAGAATATTAATACTGAATGGTAGCAGATAGATCTTGATTTAATAAAATGTCTTTATTTCCTGCTAACTGAAAATGATCACAGGATTGTTTAAAAAGGATGAACCATTGAAATCACCGTGTTAGATATAAATACTTAATAGCATCCATTATAATGAGATAAAAAGTGATGGTTGTAAGGTCAAGTGTGCGAAGGAGAGAGTTCAAAGACAGTGTAGACCCTTCAACATAATATAACCTAGCTTTAAAAGGGAGAGAGGAAATGCATTGCTTGATGAGAAGAAAAGCCTCATGTAAGCTTGATAAATATTCAGGGTTTGTGTGTAATGAGAAATGGAATCTGATGAATGAAATGTCATGGTAAAATCATTTTAATCAATAATGGAATGTGACATTATTCAGACCATAGTAATATGTCTTCTCCTTTTTATTCTTTCCCTGTGATATGCTTTCCTTTTTTTTTTTTTTTAATAGTTTTGAGGTTGCAGGGTTTTTTTGTTGTGGTGGTTTGCTTTTTTTTGAGGTTTTTTGATCAACTTGAGATTGGTTATGCTAATATAACATTGTTGCAACCTTTCTTCTGCATTTAAAATATTGAATGTGTAATGTCACAATTCTAAACATAAGCCTTGGAAAAACAGATGTAATATAAGAAAGCACAGCATTTTCTGGGAATATTTATATATTCAAAAACTAATTTGCCTTTTTCTCTTCCCCCCCTAGTTGACACTTTTAAATATAAAATTGAAACTGAATTACAGTAGATGTCATGTCTGTGTAGGGAGTACTCATTCAGACTCTTGGGTAATGTAATAATGACCCCAGTGTAAATAACTGTGAATGAATTATGCACTTTTGCATTCTAGTTGTCATTTACTTTGTTGCAATGTTTACTTTAGCATAATAAAACAGAGATCTTTATTTTTCATTATTGAGATCTTGTGCTACAGCAGTAAAAATGATGATTTTATAATGGCTTCTGATGATAATGCTTTATCATCCTTATGGACCCTTTTATCTGAAAATGCTGAAGCTCATTTTGATCATTAAGCCAATAGTCTGTCAGTTTACCTTCATAATTTCATGGAGAAAGTAGTTGAGAACATCACTGCAACTCAAGGTTTGTTTGTGGCAAAACCAGGATTAAGTTTTCTTGACCGTTATTTTTGGTCTCAAGAACACCTTACAGTGGACCTTTGTAGACCTCCTAGCTCAGCTTATGGAGTGTGCAGGAGACACAAACGTGCATATCACATTCTTTTTCAACTATTTTTAAGCTTTCTGAGTGTCTTGGTGATGAGCAAAAGCAGCCAAGAAGGATGCACTGCAGAGTGAATAGCCGTAATGGAAAAAATTTTAACTTTATAACAAAAACTTCCCATGCATCTAGAAGGCCCTAGACGTTGATTTTAGGAAAACAGATTAAATCTTTCAAGGGCCTTTAACTCTTGTCATATGATGACAGTCACAGTTATGCTAAAACCAGACTGGGGGAAGTAATACACAAAACTTCTAAAGCAGGACAGGAAAAAGCTTATCCCCGTTACTATGTGATTTTTTTATAATATATCTTCTTATACTTCTTCTATGAATGTCACTTACCATTTTCTGAAATTTTGAAAAAAAAAATAATCACAATTGTTCTGTGTGGCATTTCATCAAAGCAAAACAGTTGATAAAGGTCATCTTACATATATTTATTTATCTATATTTGTTTGATTGTTAGTTGCTTATTATTTGACATTGCTAGAACTGAACTTTTTCCTTTACTATAGCAACAACATGGATTGAATATAGTCCATATATTAATATCAGGTGTTTATTTTTGTTTAGATCAATTTGGCTTAATGTCATTCATATCATTAACATTTTGCAAAAATGATATTGACAGAAGTCATTGATCCTTATTGCATTTGTATCAGTTGTGCTGAAGTCTTAAAATTCTTTGATCCTACATCAGTTGCATAGTTGTATAGTCTATAGGCTCAACACAGCCAAACTCAAGCTATCATTGATTGAGGCATTGGGGAATGAAACCCAGATTCGGGAATGAATTTTGAAATACCAGGCTTCAGTAAGCAGGCTGCTGACTTCCTCAGGTGTTGTACCTCTTTCCTATGCTGATTTTGCTGTAGAGGGCACAAAAAGACAACATTAGCCTGGCTCCACATTGGAGCTATTCTGGCAGCTGAGGTTTTTACCTTTGTGCAAACCCTTCTCTCTTCCTAGGCTTCTGGAAATGGCAGCACAGGAAACATGGTTCTCCTCCCCCTTCTCTCTATATCCTTTCCAGCCTGAATGAATTTCCTACACCATGATGTTGAAAAAGAGGAACAGCAGTGGCAGAGTGTTTCAGAGGGAGGGAGGGAGGAAGGAAGATATGGAAGGAGAAGCAAATGTCCCTGCCTCCCCAGTCTGGAGCAGCCCAGCCTGAGAGGTCTGGCAGAGGAGAGCCCTTCTCCTGGCTGTCTCATTGCTGGCCTCCTGGGCTGTGGGGGCCAGGCCTGAAAGAAGGACATGCCAGAGCAGACCTCTTTCCCAACCTTTCTGTAGTTCCTTTTGGATTGCAAAGACTGGTCCTTCCTGTTCCTACCAGAGAAAACAATTCTCTTTCTGTCCTTCTTGCTGCCCATGTGCTGGCACTGGAACAGTTGCATTTGGATGTTTATGAATTTTTATGTTTCCTGAATACATAATTATGTGTAAACACACAAGCACAAGAAAAGTAAAATTGTGCTTCTGGAGATGTACAAAACTACACAGTTCACGAAAGATATGCAATAATATTGTCAGATGGCTATCACAGAAATGATAACGTTCATACTATAGCAAATTAATACGTTATTCATGCCTTAAGGGTCCTGTACATCCCACTAGAATTTTGCTTTGTGCTTTCTGACTTTGGACAAATATCTCAAGGATATTTATAACTGCATATCTTTAATACTTCTAATAAGAGCATGTAGTGACATTTTTAAGGTTACCGGTTCAGAGTCACATAGCTTGAATATTCCTATTGCAAAACAGGTAGAGCAAAAATATTAATGTAAGATTCCTCATGCTATTTTGCAATAGGAATATTTAAAAATCAATGAGCCTTGGTGAAGGTTTCAGTACTCCAGAAGCTCAGTTATTGAAGATCTTTGATTCAAATAGAGTATGCATTGTCATGATATAACAATACCTATTGCTCAATGCTGACATTAATTTTTTACTGGGTTATAGGAGGGGTAGGCCAGAAAGAAATGAAATAAACTTTCATTGGTAGGAGGCAAGTATGATTTCTTCAGGTTCTTTTATTTTCATTACATGAAAGGTCATTTGTGATGTCCTAGAAGAATGAAATTCTTACTTTAAAATGTAATTTGATAAACTTATAAATGCTTTTCATATTATGAGTGGCTTTCCTGTTTCAGATGTGGCAGTTTTAGGGATCACCGCAAATAAAGGAATAATTACAGGTCAAGACTTTGAGAGGAGTGGGTGTACAGTATAAATACAGCTTCTAAATACTCGTTTGTGTAGGCATTGCGGACAAACAAATTCCCTTTGTTTTTGTTTGTTGTTTGTTTTATTTTTTTTTAAGTCAAAGCTCTTATAAGGGTGTCTGCATAAACATAATTGAGTATATGTAATTAAGAGAAGGGAAAAATATATTGTGTGTCTATGTACTTCGGTGTCAGAATGTTAGGCTTGTAATCTGGTACAAGCCAAATTTTCTCCCCTTTGTCTAACAAAGAAATCCTTTCTTAAACCTCTGAATGAATTTAGATAATGTATTCATGACTGATAATCAGGTGTTAAAGTTTACAGAACTGTTTAATCTGAAAAGTTGCTTGCCTTATTCAACGTGCATCAGCCCTTCAGCTTTTCTGTTACAATTATGTACCTTCTAGCCTTGAAAAAGATGCTTTAACTGGAAAGATGTTGCAATCGTATTATTTTTTTGAAATTTGGACTTCTAATGGAAACTTATGGCACTTTTAGTATAAAATAACAAAACTGCATTGACTGAGAAATATGAACAGAATTCTAATATGTGTTAAACTGCTGGATGTTAGTTTCAATGAGTATGAAATAACACTTTATAAAGACCATAGTAGTTATACAGGAACTGAAAACTCTCTTCAAATTCATTATGCAACCTACCATCTGCTATCAAAAGACTACTGACTTACGGTATATTACAGAGTGCAATAATTGCTAACCAGGGCTATTAGAAATATTTTTGAGATAAGTAATAACTCTAGCCCTTAATCCCTGTATGGGCTTAATTAACTTAAAAATATTGGTCTGCATATATGTACTTTTTGATGAAGTTATCAGAAACAGAATTTCAGGTTTTGAAGCTGAAAGTGAACCTGAACATGACTTCTTAAAATTTTTAATACACCTTGGGCAAAGTTATTATCTAAATTTCAAACACATTTGAGTGTGAGGAAGTGTATGTTGCTCAACGTCTTACTGTTAAGAGTAAGAAAATCAGACTTGAACCTTGTGGCCACTGTTTTCCTTGATGTTGAGAATGTTCCCACAGATATCCCCAATGGTTAACATCCAGTTAAGAAAGCTGGTCTGATTTAGTCCTGGGAAGGGCCTCTCATTTTCCCTGCTGATGACAGTTATGTCTTGCAAATTCCTCTCTGTACTTGCTTCAGCCTTTAGAGAACAGCATGGAGGCTTATTGAGAAATGTGAACATGTTCTGAGTTAACTGGAGTTGTATGACGTGTTTGAAAAAAAGAAATTATTATTTTATCAATAGCACCTTCTGTGTTAGAATTGGGGTTTCTGTTATCTTAGTTCTTCAGAACTCAAAAATTGCATAGAAGGTGATGTGATAACAGCAGCTGGCTCTATTCCTGAAAGGGAAACCTACAGCTGGCTTCACAGGACTGTGTCAGAGCAGCCCCACATCTAGAGTTGACCAGCTGTTAATCAAATGTTCTCAGTGACAACATAATAATAAAAGAGTCCATTTTGATTTCTTTCATTTTCCAGTGTGTTCATGTTGAGATTAAAAAAATTGAAGATGGGCCAACAAGTGTCAGTGTCTAAGGTACTAAAAGCAGTGTTAAAGCATGATGGATATTTAGTAACACATTATTGCTGTCTATTATCTGCTCTTGGCTAGATGAGTGATTTGTTCTTGGCTTCAAAATAAATAATACAGAGGATCCAAAGAGGCCATCTCACAGTTCCTGAATCTAACTTGAAACTGTGATGAACACAGATATTACTAGTTGTTGTTGTTCTTTTTTAAGTACAAAAAAAAGCAGTAGTAGAATTAGGTGCTTCTTTTTGGGGAATAAAGATTAGTTTTACCAACTTCCTCACCATAAGTACAAAAACCAGAGCTAATTAAGATATTTTTCAGATTGAACACTATGATATATTTCAAACCTCTAAATAAGTCCTTTAAAAACTTTGTTATTTTAAAAAATAAACAATAAAAAGATTGTTTTGAACATAATATAGTTTCTTCTGATGTGATTACTAAAAAACAGTTATTTGCGCTGTGCTATATGACTTTTTCTCCCCCTCACATTCCTGAAGATTACAAGATTATTTCTGATTTATACACCTCGTTAACATTAGTGATATGAGAGAGACTTACAGATAACGTTGACTGTTTTGTTCCCCAATCCACAAACTGATGACATATGAAAATGCCTGCCTTTGAGTCATCTTTTTGATTGAGTGGAATCAGCAGGTAAAATAGGCTGCTAATTCAAAAACTAACCAGATTCTTTAGACAAAATCAAAATGCTCAGTTTCTTTGTGTTGTCTGTCCTTTGATATTTGTTTACAGTGAGCAAGTAAATTACTATACCATAGGTTAAGGAAAGAAGATAAAATCCCCAAAATTACTATGGTACTCATACACATCCACGCCCTCTCCTAAAAAAAAAAAAAAAACAACAAACCAACCAACCAAACAAACAAACAAAGAAAAAAAAAAAGTTTTTCTCTAAGTTTTTGGCCACTCAAAATATTTGTGGTTTTTTGGAGTACTAAGGCACAGGATTGCCATTTGCCTGAAAGAGTAGCAAAATACTTCATCCAATAATTTCCAGAGAAAGTTTCTGATGTTAAGTGATTTTTAAAAATATATCTCCCTTTTTGGTTATTAATGTGTATCTTTTAGAAGGGCCAAATATTTAGTATAATCTTTGAGTATCTTAATGACATTTCAAATTACCCTTCAGAGGTTAGGAGAACCAGCTTAGCTAAAACTGTGAATCTATGTATTTAACATGAATAGAAGCTATTCACCAAGATTAGGAAGGTGGTGCCTGATAAGAGTTAAAACCAAGTGATGTTAATGTAGGAAAAAAAATCCATTCTATCACAAACAACACAAGCAATTCCAGCCTGGAGAGCTCTTCTTGAGTATTAGTTAGTGGTAATACGCTCTCCACAGAACTGAACAGCCCAATACAGGGACATGTCTTTATATATAGATTGTAGCACAGACAAAAGCACCATTTCTGCTTTTTTATTTTTCTTTGTAATGTCAGATCTAATTCTGTTTCTTTTACATATGTAATATAGTTATTGCAACTAGTATGCTAAGAGTCCAATACAATTAGTCTGACATGAAAGCTCCTTTGCAGTTTTTCTGAACAAAATCCCAAATTCTTGAGATTTTAGAGAGGATTTATGATTGAGAGAAGAAGAGAAAATGGTCCAGGAGCAACCTGTATTTCAAAATAACTCCATAAATACAGTATTGGGCACTAGTCAAGATCAATAGCAGGAATAAGGGGATATCATGTCATGCAGCTCTGAGAATCAACAGTCTTTAGAAAATGTTACTTCTCTTAGCAAAATTTTGAGAAGTTAATGGCCTAAAACCTTTCAGCCACTTTCCATATGAACCGTATGTGCTTCTTTTGTTTTCATTTTGAAAAAGAAATTTGAATCTGGATCCACTAAGCTTATGTGAACTTGCACACATCTGGAGCTGCTGAAATGAAACATCACTTTCTGAATGAGATTGCCACATTTTGAAATCATTTAGAGTTTGGAAGAGAGTCAGAAGCTGGCAATAGATTTATGGGAAGTAAATACAGGATATAGAAATAATAATATATTTTAAAAACCTACCAGTAATTTCAGTTTGGGTAGTGTTTTAGTTAAAGTGCACAGAAGACAATACATGAAAAGGTGCTTTCTTAAGCCCTCCTACACTCCAACCATAAAAGTGATACTGGTGTTTGACCACCACCTCCCTATCTATCACCTTGCCTATGTCATTTATTGTAATACCTATGAGTGAATATCCTTGGTTCATTGAGAAACATCTGATTGGTTGTCAATATGGTTTTTAGACCTGATTTCTGTTTTCAAGAGAAACCTGAAAGTTGCTCATCTCCCCTTAATCACAGAAAATCTTGTATTTTCAGAGGACCTATATATAGAAAATCAGACTCTTCGGAGTGTTTGTTTTGTTGTTTTGTTTTTTTTTTTTTTTAATAAGATTGCAAGTAGATAGACCAAGTAAATCATTTCCACTGCTTAATTTCTTCTCACTGTTTCTCCCAGTTGGTAGAACTTTCAAATACAAAAATATTCTTATCACAAATATTTTACAAATTCATATGGTTAACTTCACTTTCAAAAAAGGAAGTAGTCAGAACCACAGAATCAGTTCTTTCCCTCCTCAAGAAATCTGGTAGATTTAATTTTCATGTTTGCAATCTGTTTCCTTTCTTGACAAACTTTATAGAAGTGTTTCTTATATGAATAATTGACTAAAATAAAATTATACTGTTCAGTACAGCCCCCAAGTCTCAGTATGTATTTTGCTTTAAATGGGTGGAATGCTGGATTCCCACAAACTGCTTTGTCATGGGAAAGATTGAAACTCCATTAAGGGAAGAGTTGCAGGTGGCACTGCCCCCAACACACCATGCTGCTTATGTAGAGTCCTTCTCCCAAAATGATGACAATAACAGGGATGATGTTCCCTGCATTCAGAGAAAATAGATTGTGCAATCTGTCTGTTGGCTGATTTCCTTGCTTACAATACAACTCTCAACATGTTAATGCAAAAATCTTTGTTTTGTTATAGCAGAACTTTAAAACTGAGTATTTTACACCATAGCACAAAGCAAGAGAAAATCTGTTTCTCATAAAACTCAGAAAAATGTAAGTGACTTAGCTGAACTGTTTTATGGAATCATAGATTTATTATTCATGTCATAGTGAGCAATTTGATAATGTTGACAACTTCCTGCAATGCAGAGGCTATATAATTTCACAGAGGAATTTTTTCATCAGACCAATAACTTCCTGTGTAGTCCAAGTGTATTCACAAGAAGATAATGACTCTGGGGATTTCAGTTGCTGTTGTACCCCTAGGAAATTGTTTACTGTGATTGTAACTGTTTTAGAAACTGAGCTTATCTAATTTTTCACCTTGCAGCTGTTGGACCTCTGCTAAATTTATATTTCAGATTGAAAACCTTTGCACTGTTAGAAAGACGGTATTTCCAACCCACCAATGATAACAGGGAAATAATGACTCAGGATTTAGGGAATGAATCTTTTCCACTAGTGTGCAGCATGGGAGATCAGGAAGGACTGCTTAATCAGGATGAGTGGTTTGTTAAACTTGCATAGCTTTGGTATACATTTGATTCTTCATCAGGGAATGGATGATATGTGTCCTTTTAATGGTATGCTTATGAAAGATTTTCAGAGGTTTGCTGAATGGATGCTCTTTGTAAACAATAGCATATGGAAAGGATAGGCTGATGGTGTAAGAAGGTTTATTAGCGTGTGTTAACGACTCAAAATTCATTGTGGTTTTCTAACACATAAGCAATGGAGAAATATCCTGCCTGAAAATTACAACAAAATTTGTCTGATGCTCTATTATTGTAACCACTTAATGCCACAGTCACCAGAGAACAGTAATGGTGCAAGAATTACTGATGTTCCTGTCTTCTCTGGAGGTAAAACAAGTATTTCCCCAAATTAGGTCACATTAATAATGGAACAGAGAACTTGTGTTGCAGTTATTATTCTAACAACATCCATCTGTAAAGTTGCTTCTCTGTTATTATAACCATGTCTTGGCTCAGAGGTTTGTGAAAATCACACACTCAAAATAAGTAATAAGGTTATCAGAAGTTGGGAGGAGATGCTGCTTGGAAGGAAACAGAGGAGTTAATCCAATGCCAATGCATCTGTTAAAATGCTGGTAATTTTAGGCCAACACTTATGGGAAAGGAAAGAAAATAATTTCAGCAGGTGATATATATATATATATATATATATAGTAGCACTTTTGTCAAAACTTTGTTATATTTTATTAGGGAAGGGCTTCCTTAAAAATAGCACTCTGGGGCTTTACCTCCTATGCAAATATTTCCAAAAAGAAAAAATAGAATGAATGTAATTTGCAAGCAATAATCATTTTGGCAGAGGACAAAAATGCATGCATCCATGTGTTATTTTGGAAATTGCCCTGCTTTACTCCTGTGTTCTTGGTGTTATCTGTGAAGGCAAATCAACAATTTTTCAGCTGTGGACAAATCGAATCTGCAAGGATGGCTACAGGCAGCCACTCCTCCACTTCTCTCACAAGCTGCGTTTCAGCACTGAACTGTGCAGATTTACTCCAGATCTGGCTGTCTTCCCAGACTGGTGCAGTAAGCTCTTTAAATGAAAAGCTTGCTGAAGTATTCACAGGAGTACGTACACTTGAGCCTGAATGCATGCATGAGCATATGTTTTTTGGAAGTTTTCATGGGTTACATAGAAGCAAGTGCTTTTTTCTCGTTTTTTACAGGTGAGGAACGAGTGTAGATCTACCTTAAAAGGGGAGATGGTCAGACATTTGACTAGCCCATGCTTCAGAGTTTCATGGAAGTCTGCATCCTTCCCTGTAGGTCTTCCTCAAATACATGGAAGTTTAGACCTGCTCTCAAGAGAATACAAATAATTTATATCACAGCCAGGAATGAATCCAAGGTCTCTTAATTTCTATTCTGTATTATTAATGTCTTGCAGTTATCTGTCATGTCAAACTTTCCAGGAAGCCCAGGAGTTGAGTTTGGTTTTTAATAGCAGCTATTACTCTGATTTCTTAGGATTAGCTTAATCATTTTAGAAGAGCTGTATAGCAATCTCAAATGTCATCCTAATGCAATATTTTGATATAGCTCTTTTATGGCATATAAGTTAATTCTTCGCTGCAGGCACAAGCAAGAAAAGACCTTAAAACAAACAAACAAACAAAAAAAAATCTATGAGAAGAGTGAGAGGACAATAAAGAACATTTATTTTCTTTCTCATAGTACTAATTTCAGCTTTGGTTTTTTGAGTATTTTTACTAGATTTCTCTCCTCTTCTGACTTCCAAGAATAAATGAGAAGTCTCAGTGCACTGTGAAGTAGTTTATTTGAATCCTGAGAACAGAGTAAAGTGTCTTTCTCAGTTTTCCACAAGCATTCAACGTCTCTTCAGATTACGTTTTAGCGATGGGGAATTATTAATGCAATGCAAAAGGTCTGAAGGCTAAAAGACTATGCATCTTTATTTTACTATGTTTTTGTCTACCCTGACTCCAAACATTAAAATTTTGCCTCAGAGCTCATCTCTAATTCAAAATTGAAAAAAAAAAAAAAAAAATCATAATCTTGAATGAACTTTCTATATAAGGTGGCAATCACACTTGTAAAATTGTATAACTATTTACAATGAGGAAACAGTGGGACAGCCAGATACACATAAAAAAAAGATGCATTCGTTCTTGCATGGAACAATATATGTAACTTGATTAGAATCTTGCATTTATTCTGAAATGCATTTGGTCACCAAATGCACTGTGAATTAAAACTCAGCTACAAGCTTGATATATGCATTCATATAATTAATATCATATGACAAGAACTTTCATAAGAGTGACAAATTTGTTCAGCATACACAAGTAAGTGAAAACAAAATGCATTGCAAAATGAATTTCTTTTGTGTGGGAGGCATGCAGTTGGGCCAACAAAAACTTTTTTTTCAAGTCATCCAGCTCATTTCTCCAGTGAAGACTGGGAAGATATGTTTTATGTGCTATGAAAACTGATTGATTTCTACTTTGGTTCTCTTTGCACCACAGGTTTCTGCTGAAAATCAGTTCTCACTTGTAATGTTTTTAGCCCCAACTGTGTTCGCCCTTGAAATCAGCCTACTGTATAAAAGTATTTTGGACTGTATTTCTTCTTTCAATTTAATGAAAAATTTCAGCCCTCTTGGTTTATTGATAGACCATCATGCAGGCTTCACTGTTCTCCTCATTGTTAAGAACACCTACTGATAAATTTTATTAAGCTCCCACTTTGAATTCTTATTAAATAATTAAAATAGTTAGATTACAAAAGGTTATAAAAACGTGTATTTTAAACTGTTCTCTTAGTTCCTGCTGACGCTGATTTCACTGCTACTTTTAGTGATTATTGCACATGTAGCACTTTTTCCAGTTCTGCTTGGACAGGCCAATGCTTGAGTCCTGAACACTTAGTCTTCTGCAAATAGTCTTACACTAGCTATTACTTTTGTTTATAGACTTTTGAGAATATAATTAATTCAGTAATTCAGGAAAACCTAGAAAGTGTTCACTACTCAATCAGCATTACTTTGTGTGAACTATTTCTCAGTAGCACTACAATCTTGGTCATCCGTAAAAATGAATCTGAGACAGATAACACATTTGTGTTTAGACTCTAGTTAATGGTATTGGTTTATATGGAGTGTTACTTAGTTTATATGTTTCTTAAACTTGAATTAGTGGTTTGGCTGCATTGCCAAGAATATTTGCCATGTCTTTGATCTCCCCTCCTGTGGAAGGGAAGACCTGAACTCACTCTCAGGCAGCTTTTGGGTCTGAAGAGGCAATGACTGAAAGTCCGTTTTCTTTACTTGGACATATGTCAAATCTGGGCTCCAGTCTGTTCGAATGTTTTGCTGTCAGTTATAGAAACAGGAAAATTGACTCTTATCTCTTTAGATTACAGGTGGCTGGGAATTCAAAATGTTGTTGGAAGTAATATTTAACTTTTTCATTATGGTTTGGAATAATTGCTCTACAACAGGAGAAACATGTATAAGAGTGAACAATTGTTTATTACGAGATCTTTACTCATTAGATATATGCAAATATGTACCTGCTACAAAAACATAACTGTTATTTGGATTCTTTCACATGAAATTCTAATCTCAATTGCATTATGCATGAGAGCTGTTTGGCCTAATCACAACGTACTTTTCTTAAAATGATTCCTTATAACACACCCTCTGACATGGTATTTCTTTGAAAGCAGAGGGAGGTAGGCTTCAAACAAAATTCTACTAAAATATCATGGAATATGTGATGTTAATATGATGTGGAACAGAATAAAGTGCCTTGTGTTATTTAGAAAACATGACATGAATATTAAGTGCTGCATAATAACATACAGAGAATTTGGCAGTGCTGTGTATTCTCAAACTTTTCTCTGAAATAATATTTTTTCATCTTTGAACTGGGTTTTGAAAGACACGAATATATTGAAAAAATCTTTAATCACTAAGCTTTTATAAAGAGTCTGAGGGCCATGAAACCAGAAAAACTGATATGTTGGATAAAATATGTTGAGAAATAGTTGTGTTAAAATATCTTTGATATCTCCTCTGTGTGCTTTGTTTATTTTTTCTTTTGAAACTAGTTATCATAATTTAAACTAATCTCACTTCCAGTTTGTTTTCAAAAAGCAAACCAGTCTTCCAAAGATAATATGTCAGAAAGGGTTTGGGAAAGAAAAACCAAAAGGGTCTATCTCATCTACATATCTATATATGCATAGACGAAACGGCTAGATATGTAAAGGGGGAAATCATAATCTACCTATTCTGCTTAAAATAAAATATTACTTTTAGGCCCAGGTTTGGTTTGCTGTCTTCTAACCTAGACCCCATTTTTATTTTTGGCTTATAAACCCATGAAATCAGTGACTGGGAATGAAAATGATAAGACACTTTACTGTAGCAGCGCAACAGTATGATAACCCATGAAGAGAATTCACCATTAACTTGGGACCATACATAATAAAATACAAACACAGATAATGATTTCAACTCCTTTGCTTTATAGGGTGGAGATTATAGTAGCAAAGAAAGAGCAGACTGGACTGATTGTCAGAAAAACATTCTTTCCAAATGACCTGGTGACCCCTCAATTTAATATTATTTTGTTTAAATTGTATGTATTGAGATTCCAACCATGAAATTGATTGCATAATAGCATGCCCCCTGAGCTTGGGGGAGTCCTACTGAAGCAGCGATGCTGGAATATGCCCAGGCTTTTGTGGGTTTGGAACCATAAATACCAGCAGAGCTCACAGCAGTCCCCGTTGCCGAGGAATTTTTGCATCTTGTTCCTACATCTCGAGTTATTTATTGATATTTTATTTCTGGGGACTGCATCTTAGGAAGCATGGATCACAGTCGGAGATGATCTTTAAGGTAGAACAGGCCAGCTCCACTGAGCCTTTATTGATTTAGTGCTTATTGGAGAGGCAATATAGTGTCCGGTGTAATCAGGTGATGAGATCGAAAGGCTGCGTGCTTCTGCTAAGTAATGAGCTATAAAAACTTGAGCTCTTTCAAACTACCCTTTCATCTTCTCTTGTGTTATAATGCAGTACCCCAGTACAGAGAGGATAAGTACACAGATTAGATTGACTGGGTCCACAGTCATTAGAGAAGTATATATTCCCTTGGCCAGTAGCAGGTGGAAGAACAATAGATAATGGCTATGTGGTGTTTAGTGTTGTCCATCTTAAAAATCCTTTTAGTCTGATCTATGTTTGATCACCTTTTAGGATCAAAAGGGTTCTCTTCATGTGGTTACTGCATTTCCCCATTTGCTAAGCAAGCTGAAAGATTTAAAGCAATATGCTCTGCTCATATTTCAGCTGGGAGAGAAAAGAGAATTTCATATATGAAATCACTGATCTATCTTCTTTGGAAAGGAGTGATGGAGGAGGAACTTTATTTATTTGTATGAGATTTTGTGATTAATTTGACTTTTCTCTGTATGCTTTTGTTTCATGTGTTTTGGTTATAAAACCTATCAAATCTATAGTACTTCTGTGTCACTTTCTTGGTGAATTAGCAAAGTATATCTGAATAGATAGGAATAGGTAGGTTTTTTTTCTCCATTCATTATATTTTTTCCCACCTTAGCTTTAAGAAAGTTAGCATGTCTCATAAAACAGGAAAGGAGACTAGGGGCAGTTTCAGGGATTACTTCACAGAGCAAAGCTACAAAGTCTGATTAACAGCAACACTGATGTCCTCTAAATACAAACATGTGCATTTTTTGAAACTTCCAGATAAAGCTTGATGCTTTCCAGCTGTCCAGGAAGATTCTCAGACAAGAGGGCAAGCAGCTTCTTCTGAATGAGACTGCTGAAACTAGGGGACTCCAGTGCTTAGTAAGATTTATCTAGGTTATTAGTTCAAATCTGATTCATGTTGTCTTCTTAAAGCTCTTTTTGACTGTGTTAGATAAAATTAAGTAGTAGCCTATATAGTTCCTACTGGAAAAAACTGCTTATATCACCCCCCAAAAAACCCAAACCAACATTTTATATGATTTCCTGAGAAAATTCAATAAGCGTTTAAACTCAGACCTCAGTTCTCCCTGTCATTCCCTCCGTCAGCCTTGTCATTGCCGTTTGAGTCATTTTTCTGGTATTCTCTCTGTCTTCCAGTCCAGTACCCAATTAAGTTATGATGTTGAAATGCTTTGTGATAATATAGTGCTTCACCTTTCAGTAAAGCCTAAGCAAGACCATTAGATAAAACCTAATTAAAAAAAAAAAAAAGGCCTTAAGATTATAAAAAATTATCATACTTATTTTAAAGGTGAAATTACTGAGAATCAGGGGGTGAAGAATAGGCAGTTTCTGGTTTTTGTTTGGCATAGGTTTGGGGTTTTTGGTTTGTTTGTTTGTTTGTTTGTGTGTTTTTATGGTATATCTATGCTTATATAAGGTGGGAAAAAGGTGTTTCTCCCACCATCCCAACCAGTGAAGAAAATGCCCAATATCTGCTTGGAATCAGCATCACATGGTGGTTGCCCGTATCCACCAATCCACGGGTGAGCAAAACGCTGTAGTAGAAGAACATACTCACCCGAGATGAGTACCATGGAAGCTAAGCCCTGTTTCTTTGTATTACTTTCCATGGTGTTCAGTTACAACTTCAAGCTAGATTCTGAGAGGACTATTTTCTTGGTGTCAGAGGTCTAACTGATGAGGATTTTCTGCTACAACAATTTCCATTTCCTTTGAAGTTCTAAATGAGTTCCTTTGTCTTCCATTAATTTAGTCTGGTGAATCAGAACTTCTGTGAAGCATTTTAGAAACACAGCCATTGAGCTACTTGGTCTAGATTTTTGTCATACATTTAAAGAAAAGAAGATATTTCTCTTCTAACTTGACACAGTACAAATGCTCAGACCGTATGGCATCTTGTTGAAGTAACTAGATTTGTTTTAGTTTGTGTATACTAACTTGAGTATTAAATGTGATCATTTTTTTTCTAGTTCAACTTTACTTTGCTGATGAGGAATAAAATAAAATTCCCCCTTCTGCATTACTGCCTTCCTTTTGATCCCCAGTAGTCTTGCAAAAGGGTAAAATATTAGCTGTGCTTGGTTTATCCCATGCTGGGGAGGAGATTCATCTGACTTTGCCTTCCCTCTTTCCTTTCAAAATAATTTTAATTTCCTGGAAAATTATGTATATACGATTTTTCTATTTTATTTGGACTGGCATCAATTCTAATTGGCATTTTAAATTTAAATGAGAAAAAAGTGAAATTAAGAAATCTTGATTTTAGGCCAGTTTGCAAGTGATATTTGAATATGAAACAGTCATGCTGGATCTTTTCATACATACAGTTGATCACCTAATTTTTACGCTTTTTTTTCCAGTTCCTGGGTAGTCTAAGGTATCAGAGGAGGAGAGAATTGTGTTTGCTAGATAGCTACACAGTTATTAATATTACCAAAGTTAAGGCCACAGTTAAGGTATTTCTTCTAGAAAAAAAACAAACAAACAACAAAACAAAACAAAACTACTACATGGAGTATTTCTGCACACAAGTATTTCTGCACCATGTGACTACAAGTAATTGTATACATTTTTCTTTCTAGTAGTACTCTTAAGGATGTGTTGTCCCATGTTCAAATAGCTGTAGTGTGTTGAACAACATGACACCATCTGGCTGCTTATCTGGGTGCTTAAGTAGTTGTGTTTATCTGGCAATCCATAAAGCAAGCTAATAATATTTTTATTATTATTAGCCCAGTCTTTCTTTTGATTTTTACAAATTTCTTATAAATATTAGCAATCACCTACATAAGAAAGCTAAGGATCCAGTTGAGTGAACGATGCCCAGCTTTGAAAAGCTGTGAATGCTCTGTTGGAATTTGCAGCGATTCAGTTTTGCTGAAACTTTAAACATCCCAGATTAAACATAAATGTCAACATAATATTGGTAACTGACCTCCCAACACCACATTAGTTTGCATCGTAAAGCTCACTGTTAGGTGGCCAGGCATCACTACAAAAGGAATCCAAACTTTCTCTTTTATATTCATTTCAAAAATTGTTATAACATCCTGCTGGTGAGAAGGAGTAACTACTCTTGCTCTTGATTTTTTTTGTGTATCAAAATGATAAAAATCTTTTAGGGCATTTTTCAATTATATACCTTCAAAAAGAATATGCGCAGCTTCCTATTATGCATGCAAGCCTGTGAGTCCTGACCGTCTTGTCCCAAGTTGCCTATTTACAGTCTTGATGAAATGCTGATTAGCTCTGATTAGCTAATGGATCTCTGATTAAAATGTCTAATTAAGAAAGTAAGTTATTTTATTCATGCAGCCAAATTAACTTCCTTCCACAAAACCGATGTGAAACAGTTGTACATGCTGTGTATGTACTTGATTCTGGAAGGTGCAGAGTGTTTCCCAAGCAGTGACAATTTAGAGTATCCAGGTTCGTTTCATTAGGTATTGCAAGTTATGTAAGCTTGTACTGCTTTAATGAAAAGTGTTTGTGCAAATAATGTTTTCTTAAAAACACTGGTTTATGTTATAAAGCAAATGAGTATCTTCTTATTGCAGTTTTAATCATGAATTCATGTTGTGTATAGATCTAACCAAGTTGAAAAGATATATCATTGGGTATTAACTGACAGAGTAGGATTACTTCAGAATTTTTACTGCTGAAGCAGAAATTTAGTAATATTTCTCAATTGATTATTGAATAAATTTTGCAAACTTTTTTTTTAGTGTTGCGCTTATCTTTGATACAGTGCGAAAGAATGGAATGCACAGATTTCCGTAGTTTGTAATAGTTTTTTATACATTTTAGTTTGAATGCATGGGCAATAATAGTGAATAAAGTGGATGGATTATGCTGTCACAGTTGAAACAAATTAATCTAGTGCAAGGTTAAATAGATCAGTGGGACAAGTCTTTCTACAAACCAGTGTGTCCAACAACTTTGTATTACATAAATATTACTATGCATCAGCTAAGCTAAACTAGGATCTGTATCCAGCTATAGACATTTTCTTTGCTCAGCAGTGATAGAGATGGAGTGTAAAAGTTATAAACAAATGACTTCCAGTTCCCACCAACTGGATATGCTTTTCAACAAGTTTCTGGAGATCTATCCTCATCTCCCCAAGGACAATGGCAAATGAAGAGGTCTATGGGAGATGGAAAGAAATAAACCACTTTTCTTAAGAAATGCACAGTTAATTGCACTTAAGAAATGAACTGTGCAAATTTAATGAAGGCTCTAAGGATGTGAATTTACTGTGCAAGTGTGGCAGCCAAATTATCTATCCATGGATTTAGGAGTCCCTTAATACTCATAGAGGTGATAGACCATAATGGCTCTGAGGAACTATTAAATCCATCAGGTCAGAAGCAACTTCACATGACAAATTTTACACTCACATTAAAAGCTGTCAAAAATTTCTCCAACAGCCTTGCTGTTGCAATTGCTTTTGTTGCTATTTGAACTGCAACATTCAGAAACTCTACTTTTGCTTAATTTTTGATGCATTTTTCACTGTTTGATTTCAATAAACATATTGTCTGATATGATGACAAGACAATTCATCAAAGCTCTCTAATCCACAGAAAACTTTGATTTCACATTGTTGAAAACAAAATAAAATAGAGGAGGAGAAAGTATAAGCCCATTAGGAATCAAGTTCCCTGAAAAGTTGTTGGAGTCCAAGGAAAAATAAACCTGATAACCATGGCACAATAAATTTCCAATGTCTAAAATTTCTTCTGGAAATGAGGAGAAAGAAACGAAAATTCCTTTTACAATACCATCCTCACTTTTTTCCATTATGTACCTACTATATATCATTCCTTAGAGACTCATCCACTCCTACTTCATCTGTCTTTCCAGTAACCCTTATGCAGAGTAATGTCACAGAAAGAAATAAAGGGGCAAAGTGGAACAGCACTGATAGTTCTGCCCAGGGGTAATTTAGTGGGCCACGACAATGTTCTTAAAAGAAATATATGGATGCCTATTGTGGCAAGGGTATAGAGAGAAACAAATCACTTCTGCATGAGCTGTTGGTGTGGGAAGCTTCCAGTTCTCCTTCATTAGATATGTTATTAGAAGGCTGAGGCAGGCTCATAATGATCCTCAGCCTTGTTTTGGATGTTAGTCAAATCATTTAACCTTGTCACCTCCCTTTAACCTTCTATCTGAACCCAAGAGGGTTGACAAAATCAAGGAACATAAAACAGTTCATATCTTCTGGATAGTGGAATGTGGTACAGCAGTAAGAGAATATAGCTTTTGCTTTAACACAGTTCTTGTGTTTCAACTGGGTACAATATAATTAGCAACTCGTAGGGGATTTAAAAGAAGCTCAAAATAAATGAGATTTTGAAACCAAAAATTATGTATATTTATGTATGGGGATAGCTGCTATTGAAAGAATGGGAAATATCTACCAAGTGGTAATAAATATATGCATAGACTGAGTGTATCAAGTGTGTGAGGAAGTTTTTATTTGCACTGTAAAATATCCATAAGACTCTTTCAAATCACACTGGAAAAAGAGGCTGGAAGTAGAGAATCATGGAGGACTTCTTTCTAGAAGTGTCTCATTTTAGTGCTCCAAATCTAGCAGGCACTCTCGTGTCAGAACAAATTACTGAATTAGCATTTACTTTGTCCAGCAGTTGAGAGCGCCTGCTCAAACAAATCACTGTAGATAATGCTCATTGCAAACTAACTTTGATGTTAATGTTTTACAGTTTCTTGTAGGGGATAATATTTCATCTTTATCCCACAAATTGACCCTAACTGCTAAAAGAAAGGAGAAAAAAAAAAAAAAAGGAAAAAAGGAAAAATTATGGCTCTTTGTAAACAGTAATGCTTGCTGTGCTGAGAGATTCATGCAAAGTGTATGGCACTACATTTTTACAATTTTCACTAGAGCATTAGAAGTAGGTAAAAACAAAAACTTTTTTTTTTTTTAGGGATTGTCTTTTAGAATACAAGTTGGCTTCTTTGGGATTTTTTGCTTGTTTGGGGTTTTTTTTAATTACATTGATATTCTAGGATTCATTTCCTAGACATACTGTTTTGAGGAGCTGAACATGTAGAATCGGAGATAAAATTAAAACATTTAAAAATATACATAAGTTAGCTGTTTGGCAAATGATTGGAGTTGCAGTTTAGCTGATTTCAGATGCCTTTTCCACATAGAACTTTGTTTCCCACTGATTCACAGCATTTTGAAACTCATGAACACACCACAACAGCTCAAAAAAAAAAAAGAAAAAAGTAGGTTTGTTAATTTTTCAGTGTCACCACTTCAAGGTTATGGTTTTACATTGGAAAACCACACTTTTCTGCTGAATTATGTTGTTTTCTCTAAATGAAAATGTATTCTTCTGAAAAATCCCCAGGAATTTCTGGGTGCTGACTGATGTATTTTGTTGGGAGCCTTTATTGCAGCATGACTAGGACTGCATTCCCTCACTTGTGGCTGCTCCTGCTGCAATGTAGATGGAACAGCCTCATAATGCTTCTTAGCAGCATGGTGTCTCAGAGGGCAGATATTCTCAGTGTCTCCGGTAAAACTGGTGTTGCAAATGATGTCACCCCTAGCAACAATTGTAGAAGCATCTATTAAGAATATCTCGCTGTTCAAGAAGGCACGAGGATAAGGCCACTTCCTCACCCAAAGATGCATGTGAATTTTCAGGAAGGTACATTCACCTCTGCTGTCAGTTAACCTGTTAAAGAAGGAATGGAAGGAAATAACAGATAGCTTTTAAAAAAATTATAATTATTTCTATTCTTTTTTTTACTAGTTTGAACTTCTGTATTTTCTCTTATATAGTCATGTATATTTTAGGAATATGTACCCTTAAAAGATGCATAAAGATTGTTTGAGTATTACTGTAGTTTGATTTTGATAAGACTTCAATTAAATCCATGACTGTGAAGAGCAAGAAATCTACAAATACCAGCAATATCTCCTTTTTTCATCTTGTCTTCCTCTAAATGCAGCATTATATTTTGTCCTTTTCTGTCAAAATAACCTGCCACTCCTTTTGCAGAAGAATGTTGCAATCTTTTTAGCAAAATCAAAAGAGAAAAAAATATACTCAATGGGTGATAAATCCTTCAGGAAAGCATATTTATTAGATACTCATATTGCAGAACTATGCCTAGTAAAGATCTGCAAGTGATATTTTAACTGCGTTGTATCGCATGCCAAAAAACCAATCTGCATCAGCTTTTTCCATTTTGCGTTAGAAATGCGAAGAAAGTCAATATTTAAAAGCTAAATACCCCTGCAGGTTTCATATCTCTTTTTATAATCATTTACCAACACAGGTAATGACCCGTAAGAAAAAAAATCTATCATGATATTTACCACTTCAGCTGTGTACAATTAAATTATATAAGTTAATGAGTTTTCTTAGTGACTGACACTACAAAAATAATTCATTTTTTCTTTTGTTTTCTTGATCAAGGTATATGATTACTTTTTTCCTCTTCTCATTTGATAGTTATTGGTAGAACTTTGATTTAAAAGGAATATAGATGTTAAGTCTCTTCTTTCCCACCTATGGAACCAAGGTATAGATCTCTGTAGCTGATGCTTTGAGATGTTAATAATTCCTCCTTGAAATGATCCACAACAGCTAGATAATATCCAGCCTATCTAACAGCAGAAAAATATGGACTATTTACTTAAAATAGATTGATCTATTTTTAATTTGGTATATTTCTCATCGTTTGAAAGCAATAGAGAGGCATTAGAGAGTTAGGAACTATTAAGAACCATCTGAGTCAGTTTCAAACAAGCCTTGGTGCTTTGCCGTGTTCTGGTGTAAACTGGTGTCTTTTTTAATTCCTCTCCACCTGTGCCAGCCTCTTCCCTTTGCCCTCACAGAGCTTCTTTGGAAACAAGATTACCTGAGGCCAAGCTCTAGGGCTCGGTCCGCCAGCCTGCTTTACAAACCTAGAGACACACTGCGATTTCCAAAATGGAGTTGTGCTGCAGACAGACAATTGCCTTTTCATGATGGTGAAATATAGGCAAAGGGCTGACGTTTAATAATAAAAGTATATGGAAATAGCATCTCAGCTTTGATGTCTTTGAATCAAAATCTTCCTCAAACTGAACGAAAAGCAGGATCCTGGTACTCACTATCCATTTAGTTAAATGAACAAATCCAAGGATCTTGTGGGAGGAAGAAAAAAAGTCTGTATCAAATCTATTGTTGCCTCTGTTATCACATGAGCAGGAAGGAACAAATTCTGTTTTGTCAGAGCTTTGCTGTGCCTGTTGTATGGGACATCATCCACCTACAGGAATCTGGACTTCAGCCTTTGAATTTTTAACTGGCAAAACCTGAGTTCCGTCTATGTACTCCTTCTCCCTCCCATTTTAGGAAATGTGGAAAATGGGCCCCAACAACATGCAGTATGTTTTGCAAATATGTACTGAGAGAGCTGCTCTTTCTCTGTGTGTGATTTTTGTGTGTATGTGTAATTAGGGAATTTCAAGTCTTCTGGGCACTTGTGGGAATTTCCAAAGACTTTATTATTATTATTACTATTATTATTATTATTATTACTTTTTTATCCCGTAACCTCATTCTCACCTCTGAGATGGATGAGACCAGAACATCATAAAACCTTAAAGATGGAGGACTCTATATAACATCAGTGCGTTTTCTCAGAAAACAGCAATAATGCATCCAGTCTGTATTATGTTTCTTCAGGTTTGTTTGGCAACATTTAAGCAACAACAGAAATAAAGACAAGGGTACTCTGCCTTGAAAATATATTCAGGAGAAGGCAACCTGAAGTGTCTGGAGACTGGCCTATGTCAAACTGTGACTGTGTCCTGAAGACTTCTTAAACAGTTGGTTTTTCCCTAACTTTCCTCTCTTGGGACTTTCGCTGAATTAAAAGCTCCTTGAGGATAACTACACATGAGAAATGTCTCTTGAAGTCTGCTTGTTAATAGAAATTTTTTCATAAAATACTATAAATTATTGGCTTTAGATTTGTTGTAGGAAATTATCAAACCATTTATAGAAGTTAATCCTGGATTCAATGTAAAGAGAAGAAGGAAGTAGTAACAGTGCTGTGGTACTAAAGCTTAGCTTTCAAAACTGAAAGGCAGTGAGATCTGAGACTGTAAACTTTGCTCAGCAACTGACACAGCATCTGTCTTACAGTTTAAGTTGTTAAAGGATGGTTAAAATACTTTCTGTGGAAATCCACACATCATGGACCTGTACCAGATATAATTGGGTGTGTTTATAAGTTTGTAGAGGCATTTGATTTTCCTATTCTGCCAGCCTTTCAGCATGAAAACGTGTTGCAACACTCACTCAGGGGTTTAGTTTAGTTTCATTATTAGTTTCCTAAGTGTCAGCTGAATTTTGCCTTTTGACTTTAATTGAGGCCAATTTTTACCTGGTTTATTTAATTCTCTTATTTCTTCCCCAAGAACCTCACCGTTACTTTTTCTTCCTCTTACCTTGGACCTTCTCCAAAACTTATTTAAATCAATAGATTTTTTTAATGCCTCCTATTAAATGAATTCATTTTAAATTGAACTGAAAAAAGTATAAAACTGTCACAAGATTACAAAGCTTTACATATTTATGAAGGGACAGTAAACTTATTATGCATGATAACTTGTATTCCATGGAGATCTGCATTGTAAATGAGTTCAGCTACAGTTTATTAGCACTGAACAGTTACTACTGATCTTTACTCCATCTTTGGGGATAGCAAACCATGCTTAATATTATTACTCTTGCTCTCCAGCTTGAGGTTTTTCATGTAATATTATCCCTTCTGGAATTATTTAATTGGACTTTATATGATTGCAAAGCTTGAAGAGTATTGTAGAAGCTAAACAAAACTAGAAGTTAGATCTCAGGACAGTAATAGTGGTGTGCTATCTGATTTAACGTAGTGGTTTTTTTATTTATTAAATCTTTCCGGGCAAAATCTGCTACATTTTGTAATCTTTAATGTTTAAAAATGCAGAACAAATTTCATTATAATAGAAACATATATAATAATACAAAAATGTTAAATATTAAGCCTACTCCGGGAACTAAAGACTATGAGGCTAATAGATGAAAATTATATTTGTCCATTTGTACAAATATGACGTCCAGCTTATCCAGGGTACTAGCAGACTGGTAGATGTTGAGCAGGAGATAGGGAAACTCCCTTGGGCATTCAGTATTGTCTGTAGGGGGACCAAAGATGATCTGCTTCAGCCTCCCTCTCACCAACACTCTCACATCTGTAACCCATCTTATTCAAATTGCACCAACCTGCAAAATATTGCACTTGACCCTGTTTGACTTGACCTGAAGTCAAGTAGGGTTACATATCTGTGGTTTTGCCTAGCAGGGGTTTATACTAATTCTTTGAGTACCTAAATTTCACCGGGAGACTTGAGTCAACCCTGCACATTGACTTGAGAACATTCCACTGAGCTGGAGTCACTTCTGAAGCTCAGAACCTCTCAGGAAACGCTTGTCCTAAAATGAGAGAAGCGTCCCTTTGTCAATCGGCCTTCTTAGCAAGGACTGTTGGTTAGACTTCCTATTTTAAATAGAAATATCCTTAGTCTGTCATGGATTTTAATGTGACTATTTATGTACATCAATTCATTTTTCTATTCCCAGACTATCTACAGCACAAGTTTTCAAGACAATTTAAGTAGTAAAATACCGGTGTTCAAGACAGCTTTGTGATAAAAACATCTAGATTTTGTAACAATTGGGCAGGAGCAATGAGAGAAAAAGCACACTTTTTTCCCCATATTTCTAATATTCACCCTATTAATTAATGGATTATATAATTAATTTTGCCAGGTAATAATTACATTTATGTCAAAAAAACCCCTCCTATAGTATGATGTGGCTCTAGACTTTTCGGCATGTACTACATTTACATTTATGTGTTAAAAATCCTGTTATTTAATCTTTTCATAATCATGACCATAGATATGTTGTTGCAAATCTGTATTTTAATGCTTTGCATAGATACCTATGCCTTGATATATCATTTTCCCTAAGACTTTAGTAGTTTAAAAGTAGCCTTAAGTATGGCCTTCTGAAATTACTTTCATAATTCATTCTTAGAATTAATGCAGAGACTCTGTGTTTTGCTGATCCATATACTTAATAGTTTGACAATAATAACTAATCACTTCACAACAAGATTTGCCTGCATATTTAGAATTTACATCAGTAATTCTCTATTTTATTACATAAGGGATTTAAATTCTTGTTCAGGAGTTTGCTAACCTTACCCTAAGGTCAAGAGGAAAATGCAGTTATATTCTTCCACACATGGTGCTGTTCACTGAGACTTGCAAAGATCTGGTCCTGACTAACACCATCTCACTGCATCTAAAATTAATTTAAACTCAATCAGTCCTCTAGTTCAGAATACTTATCTGTGTCTAATTCATTCTCTTCTTTTCATGTGTGCACATGCATGTACATTTTCCATGACCACGAAGGAGGGAAACAGATGGCTTGAACAGCAAGATATTCCACTGACCTCTATTTAATATAGTATTTTCACAGGAATATAATCCCTCACATGATTTATTAGGTATTTCTTGAAGAGGAAACCTAGTAAGTATCCAAGTCATCGTCATTTCTTCCTCAAATATGTATTATTTCATCCAAATACAACACATTGTTATTTCCTCAGAAAATTACTTTTTTTGTAGTTGTTGCCTTAATAAGCATATTGCTTTTACTTTTTAACTACTCATTAGGAATTTACCATCCGTATGTAAAATAGAAATCGATTTTTATAGTGTCACCTAAATTGCACAGAACAACTGTTTGGTCTAAACAGAAAGAGTTTGCCTACAGCAGGCAATTTCAAAGGGGCAGTGTTCATTGAGACTGAACGCACTCTAAATGCCAGGTTTTTTTCTTCCACGTGTAGTTGAGCAGAAGTGAAGGAATGACTGAGTATGCGTGATTTATAATACCCATAATATTAGGAAGCAGAGAGTATGCAATGCTAACTCCTGCTAATGGTTTTATAAAGCTGTAATTCTGGCATGTGCTTTCACTGATTTAAGGCAAACTAATTCTAGTATTCTCATCTTTGCTTTTACTGGTGGTGGAAGAAGGCAACACCATCAAGACGCAGTCTTACAAGTTAAAAGAGAGGCATCAGTCCCATGGAAACTCCTCTCCCAGAGGACTAAAGAGGCTTGGCACAGGCAGCTGATGGAGGCAGGTCTAGGGATTAGCGTAAGTGTTACTCTGAAGAATGACTCTTTCTGGCATGTTTCTGTAGTCTCCCAAAGGAAATGCAGCCAAATGTTTAACCAAAGCTAATCCCTTCCCCAATTACCGTCATGCAGCTGAAGCTGTAACAGGCAGCCAATAACTGCAGAGCGATTAACTTACTCCAGTCCATAGAGAAAGAGACTTTACATATGGAAACCTCTCAGCAGTTCTAAAACTTCTATTTGCTTTCAAAGTGCTATTATCCATGATACAAAAATGTCAATCTGTACTAGCAGCAGCAGTAAGAATCACAGCTTACTTTGCATGTGTATGATAAAGCATGTTAATGTAAAAGGCTAAGAGAAAACACTATTTAAAGGGCAAAGTTCTGCCAGGATACCTCACTTGGAATAGTCTAAATCATACTGGTAGTAGCACTGTTGAGAATAATAAGTATATAACAGTTGAACACCTAAGTATCAGGCTGTTTTTGTTAAACCGAAAGGGTGTTGCTGTGGAATTTTTGTAGGTACCTGTGGTCCGTAGCATTTGTTTTGTTTTGTTTATTTCTTATCTCTTGTGAATTGAAATAAGAACCTAGACTAAGCACTGTTTAATTTTAATGACTTAGTTAAACAAATGCATTTTATCATTTCATCAGGCTTATGGATTTTTTTTCTCCATCATTGAGCTGTACAATACAAATATTGGTTTTGCAGATAAGAAATTCAATTAGCATTTCAAATGGGTCAAATTCACTCCCTTTCACAGCAAGTTCTTGTTAGCTTATTTGGAATGACTGGGTATCTTGATGAAATTAGATAGCCTAACAAAATTTGGGGACATTCATAAGGAAAGAGAGGGTAACTTTTTGTTTTGATACTATACAAAAAGACTCCCTAAAAATTTGGGGAACAAAGTGTTCATAAGTATCAGCAGTTGTACCTTACCTAACAGAGGTAAGAGTTAAAGGTAAAACAGGTAAGAATGCATTGATATCAGATTTTAAGACATCTTTTAAACTTGGAGAACTGTCTGTACATGCTTTTACCTTTACGCTTCTAATTAAGATTGGAATTTCATTTGCAGTGCATTTATTTCTCACAGGAGAGTGAAGTTTGCAAAAATCGAGATTATTCTGCGTCAACTATGGTATGTTTCAAAGTGTCTTTGAGACAATCTTTTGAGGCTTGTTTAACTGTGATTACTTAAAGTTGCAAAAGATATGTGGGAAATAGCATTACAAGAGTTTACCTGAACTGCCATGCCTTCCAGAGGTTTCCATGCCCTGCACCAAGGAGCAGCGTGCTTCCGCTGTATAGTCCAGCTCAAAGACCCTGCAGATGTGGGAGCACCAAGAACATATGCTGGTCAAGAGCCCAGAAAAACAGAGCACTGCTGCAGTTATCTGTCCTGGGACAGAGATGCAGATGCAGTTGAATCTCACCTGACACATGCTGACAAGTGTCGCACAACTTCCACTGCACTCATCTGCCCACTGACTCCCAGCTGGGAATACAGGTACCCCCAGGGCACAGAGAGGTTGGTCACCCACCTTCAATAACAAAACACTGGCTTGAAACTGCCAGCACTGGGACTTCTACGTGGTGCAGTAGTACAAGCTTCCAGTTTTATCTACTCTATCAGAAAAAACAAAGGGGATCCAAAATTGCTATCTTATGGTGGGTAAAGCTGTGCCTAAAGAGTGAATTCATTTCAGCAGAAAAGCCAAACTTTTTTTTTTTAAGATGTTCTAGGATAAGCAGGGGAGAAGAGGGTGGCTATTGTTCCTGCAGAAGTTTCTGAAAAGCTGAAGATAAATAAAAACATGTGATAGTAGTACTCAGAGTAGCACACAGTAATACAGGAGGCAGTAGATGTAGTGGCCCGACAGCAAACTCAGGCACTAGTGACAACTTACGCCTTTTCAGGTGGAGATTAGAAACCATAGTAGTGCAGTCACTTCTCTCAATGCTCTCTTCCGGTTTGTCTTCTCATTTTTAAGTGCATATTTTGTATGCAAACAACTTCAGTAGTTATTAGATGTCCCTGGTAATATAAATTGATATTGTGAAACATTTCTCCCAGTTCTGATGTCTGTGTCTCATATCTCAACTGTCTCTCAGTATTATCTGCTATATGAGAACCTTCTCCTAAGAAAAAAGTATAAATCATGTATAGTGTGAATCTTTGTGATTTTTAATGATTTTTAGGGATTGTGACTTTATTTGAAGATTAGTGCAAAATGTGCAGAACTGCTAACTGCCACAAAGATTTTTGTAACTTACCTCAGGATGTGTGAGGTTTGGCTTCATTTGGTTTTTGCCTTAGTGGTGACCTACCTTCCTATACTTGCATGTAGTTAGCAACAGCATGATAACCCTGTTAAAACACAAAATATTCCATCCCGGTTTTGATGCTGTCTTCAGATTAAATTCAACTTCTGTGTAGGAAGATACAACTCTTACAGACTACAGAGCAATTGCAGTCCTACTGGTTCTTGACTGCTCTATAATAGGAGTTAATGTCCCAAGTTTGCTTCAGAAGTTCTGCCTTGAAGACAGCAGATGTGTTGCTAAAGCCATCTGGCTCTTTTTTGAATATAATTTGTATGCCTATAAATAATCACCATGCATATGGGCTGCATTTCAACCGTGTGTTCCTCAAACTATGTAAGTTAAGATAATTTATTTCTTCTAGTCTTACAAAAAGCTTATGCCGTACATTCCTGTCCTCTTGTTAATATTTTCGCAAACTTTCGGAGTAAAAAAAGCAACTTATGTGTACTAAGAAGCCAGAAAAGTTGATTAGACAAGGAAAACTAAGCCCTTTAGGCTTAAGAAATCACTGACTTTTTTCAGTATTTCCCAGCATTTGAAGTAGCAATTTAGAGTCCCAGAGATGATTCCAATCTCAAGTCTGCACGTGTGGCATTAAGAAGAAAAGTGTTAGAGTAGGGATGCAAACAACCTCAGTCAGAGGTATTCTTCTTCTAAAATTATTTCTGCACATTGTGTAAAAACCTGATGTGTGAACTCTTGCTCACCTTTCCATTCAGGGCTCTTTTACTGATGAGCTGCATAGTTATGACTCATATGCATAGAAGATTTCCTAAGCCAGCACTAAATTTGACTTTGCTCTAAATTGAAAAAATCTCCAAAACTTATAAAGTAAATATTTGAATCAATCCCCATTATTTGTGTTCTCCTTTATAAGTTAGTGAAATTTTGCTATAGAACTTTCTGGCCCATATTCTTGAGAAAAAAAAAAAAAAAAAAAAATGTGAATCTCAGTTGTTCATATAAGGAAAACAAAATGAACATCATTGCATCTCAAGTGAAAGAAAACTCAGATTTTGCACTTGATAGCACCAGCAGAAAAAAGAATTCACACTGCCTTTTTAGAAGACAATTTGAAAATGCCTGTGATTTATTGGAAAGTAGCAAAAGGCATTGTTGCATGACTACTTCTGAATGCACAAATGATTTATATACAGCTTAGCTTGCTATAATCAACAAATACTTTTGTTGACAAAATTAATATTTTCTCCCACTTTTAGAATTGCAAAAGATACACCTGGTGTTGCAGACCTGCTTAGGATCTCTGTGAGAAAGGGAAAGGAGATTCTTGTTATTATAAAGCAAAAACGGCTTCAATTCTGTTGTGTGGTTCCAACTAGGCATCATTTTTTGTGTATTTCTAGTGAAGTATGTCAGTAGACTTTATATTTCAAAAAATGTGTTTTCAAACGCAAAGTATCACTTATATCCAAAGATTTTGTGGAAGAGGAAGTGCCATACTCAGTATTTTAGAGGTGGTTTAGATGTTTTGCTCAAGAACCTCAACTACATTGTTATTTTGGTTTGCTAGATATGGTAACTAAGAATGTCTTGCAAGTCAACTCAGATTTAGAAAGTAAACTGAAAACTATGTAAATATGCACTTAAAGCTTATATGCGTAATGCATCGGAATACAATATTCCACATTATGTTTCACTTTCACTGTAACACACTGGTTTCGATTATTTAAGGCTGGTTAGAAGCCTTCAGAACAAACGCTTGCAAACTGACAAATGTGGATTCTATGGAAGTATAACACTCGTGTGTGTGTGTATAAATTTGTTTCTCTGTGTAAGGCTTTTGAAAGGAAAAAGATTCTGAAACGTATGATGGTACTCCATTTGGGAACCATTTAAAGACTCTCCTGGTCAAAAGTTCTGATCATGAGCTTTGGTTTCCCACAGTGGTGCTGGGACTGTTGGACTTCTGGCCACCCTAGGGTGCTTCTGCTGGCAAAGGAACATTTTGTTTAACGTCTTTACCTATGGCACATGGACATTCACCACACATGCTGCTTTTATTAGACATCCAATCTTGCAAATAATTGGGTGGGATAATTGCCCTACTGATGCGGCATTAGGCCATAAGACAGTCTTACACCTTCTTAAGTTTGCACTTCTTCTTATTACCTATAGACTATAAACAAGGAGATGCTAAATAAGATGTTCATCCATTTTGAATAGTGAATTGTATTTCAGAGTTCTTGTCAGTAACTGGCATGAATATGCAGCAATTGCTGTGGAAAATACTTATAATAAGGTCATTTGGGTTAGAGATGAAGGGAAATAAGCCAAAACCTCCAGAATTTTATAAGCAAACTTTAGTTCTTTGGCATCAGGAAAGTGTTATTATTTGAAGTTTTACTAAGTCTCAAAAGTCTGGTGTGTGGTATTGATTCAAACCAATGTGTTTTCTATAGCTTTGTTGTCTTTAGAGCATGAAGTTCAGAAGCCATAATTTATAAATTTGGAATTCTGTCTTTAGCCTTAACTTCTGCTCGAGAGGGATTTTAAATATTTTTTTAAAAGTTTCTGAAATTCTACTCGTGCAGAATTTAATTCTGAGGAATGATGGAGACTCTCATTTACAAGCTTGCTGTGTTACCAACTTTGCCAGTTTCCCATGATAAGTGGACAGGGAAGCCACGGAAAACCATCCTAGGATCCTCCACAGTTTGAATGCAGCTCTCGGGGTTGAGTTGAGAGGTTGATCTGCTGCTCTGCAGAGAGAGCGACCACTCAAGCAGTAGGGACAGAGATTGGTCTGCTGGGACAGTGCATGACAGATGTGCTAGTTAGTGCTGCAACCGAGGCTTGGAGTATCTCAGTGAAGTGAACTTTCCTTTTGGCCTCTGTAAAGCTTTCCTCAGCGTATCTTAGGTACTGACAACATGAAGAAGCAGGTCTGGGACAGTTGGTATGCAGGTATAGATATATTTAAAAAATAATAAAAATATAATCTTCAAGAATTTTATCTGTGATTGAAATATCAGAAAGAATTATGCTGTGTCACATGATACAGCTAAAGGTCTGACAGGGTTCTGGAGTTGCTTGTTTAAGGTTTTCACTTCTAGCCTTGATGTTGAATCCTGATGAAGAGACAGTATTTAATAATTACATATTCATTTACAATATCCATCTGGTTTCCTCCATGGTTTGTTTTCTTTCTTATGGATATGATGCCTACATCCTGGAACGCATACAAAGGATAGGGCCTCCAATTAAACTGGAATGGCTAGGCTACTCAAAAAGGTAAAGAGGGAGGGAACTGCAGCAGAATCTGCTTTATCATTGAACTGTATCACATGTTAAACAGTAAGTTTAAAAACAAACAAACAAAATATATAATGGCATTGTAGAACCTGGTACTAATACCTTTATCCTTAACATGAAATGCATGTGAACAAATCTTTACAAAAGTAGAATCCTTCTGATTATGTACACAAGCCTTTGAAACTTTTTCCTGTGATATTTGTCACTCATTTCCAGTAAAATTGTGGGTTGTCAGGACAAAGAAAATCAGATGTGACGAAAATTATATAAAGAAATTAAGCATAAATACTCTGTGATGCTAAAGAACAACTTGTAAAGAGGAGTGATTGGATGATGCTGTCAATGCTGCAACTGATCCCTTTGTGTATACATTTTAACTAAGATAAAAAAGGGTAAAGTGAAACAGGGGTTGGTTTGTGAGGTGGGGAAGAGGTTAGTGTGATATCCTGTAGCTTTTTTGGAAGGTTTGTCAGACCTTCAGGACTACTTTTAGGATACTAGTCAAACAAAAGTCAAATAAGCATTTATTTTAGAGACCCAAAGCCTTGAGAAGCTTGATCTCCTCTATCTGATGGCACCACAGCTTGCCTTTACACAAAGGATGGAGGCAGTGAAGAGTGGTGGTACATCAATCAAACAGCACTTTCCAAATACCCAGTTAAACTGAAAATAGCTGTTTCCTTCATACTAGCTTCATGATCAAAGCTATAATTCCCATCTCCTTCCACATTTTTCCCATGACTATAAACTGCCTGAAAATGTTTGTTTGATTAGACTTTGTGGTTTCATTTACTAAACATCTGTACAACACTTGTGTCTAAAATCCTTTGAAATTTTCTTGCTTCCCTCTCTAATTCTTTCTGTCTTACTTGCATTGCCTTGATTTTGTTGTGTTGTTGATTTCTGTTTGGAACAAATACAAATAAGGTCTTTGGAAACCATAAAACAGTGGATAGGAGTGTGACCATATTTTCAACTACATCTCTCATCCTCTACCTCTGTCATTTGGGATGCAAGTGTGGTGAAATCAGACTATCAATATAGTACAGTATTGTACTGTAAACCTCACTGAGACAGTAGCCAGTGATGCTAACAGGGGGAATGAACATATATCCAAAAAAGCAGAATGACTCTAATGAGAGAATATGATGTGTAGCTGCAGTATTCATCTAGCTAAGAGTGCTTTCTCCTACTTTTATTATTCCCCTCTGGACTGTGGCCACTGAGCTATTGGTCCAGTGAGAATACAAAGCTGGCTGTGTGTATGATGGAAGCATTCTTCGGGATGCATATGTCCAATATTGATACTGTTTTGCTGCCTCTTCCTTTCTGCTTTTGTCCTCCCTATGACTACACATTTCCACACATGCTCTTAGGAGACTGAATGCTGTTGTGAGGATCTGTGCTTGCTTTGGTCTTTTCAATTGATTGACATCATAATTGTAGGGATTCATTGTATAGTAAAAAAAAAGAAAATCTTTCACAGAACATATAGGATACTTACATTCTATATTTATATGAAGCATGGTTCAAGAAACTGGTGCTTAAAACACAGCTCCAAGTTGGAGAAATCCAGATCATGTGAATGAATGGTGCTTTTACTGTGATGCATGGCAGACTGAGTTTTGCCTTAGAGTAAGTTATTGATAAATTTCCTTAAAGAACTCAAAATCTCATTGCATATAAAAGCAACATTTCTACGTTCAGTTCAGAAATAGAATAATTTAAGCTATGCACTTCTGTTTTTCTCCTCTCTGCTACCATCTGAAATATCTCAGTGCACTATCTAGGAAGTATACAGCAAATTTAAAAGAACCTTGTGGTCATTGTAAAGACATAACCACACAGAAAATCTTTGTGTTTGTTGCCACTTGCAGCAGCTACTGCAAGATAAGTGGTAGAGATATATCACATCACCTTGAACCTTGCAGGTTGCTGCATGAAACCCTGGGGCTGTGCTTGTGCCTGCACTTCACCTCTCATCCCTGAGATGGGACTCCTGTGATGGGAGGAGTGATGCTGGTGTTTCAGAGCACATAAATTCACAGATACTGTTAGGACTGTGACCAGTTTGTGATTTACTTCCTGATGTTTTAAATCACTGGAATGGCCATGCCATAGCCTCCATTGAAAGCACTCTGTTACTATCTTATTTTTATCATTTTTTCTGTTGATTTTGATTCAGCCTCTCTTATTCCTGTCACTTCCCAGTTCAGTGAACACTTAAAACACCGTTTTCTTTATTGAAGGAGGCCACACAAAGCTCTTCCCACATGGCACAGGCTTATTTTTTCAAGCTGTGAAGTAGTATCTTTTGCTTGCTTAAGTTGCATGACAAATATGAGAATCAGAAAGTTAGGATAAAGAAATTAAAATTATGTGCCTCCATAGTGCAGCGAGTTCAGTAACTGATCTTTTTGTCTTCATAATTTCAGGAGCTTAGTAACACATTTTAATAATCATAAGAGATCTATAAGCCAGCTTGCGAAGTGACATTAGCACAAAGACCATATGGATGATTGTGAAATATCTTGTTGAATTTTTAGGAGTGTGAATTTGTCTAGAGTCATGTCTCCCTGAATACAAAAATAATTCCTCTTCTGTTCACTGCGAAGTCTTAGTTTCTAACACAAAGCTCTGCAAACTCCGGTTTGGAGATTTTTAATTCTCTCAAGATCAACCTTAATTATCATATATAGATTTTTCTGCAAATGACCTGAATATCCATAGTAATCTCTATACTGAATGTTTTATCTGTGGGTGGAAAAAAAGTAATAAATTAGTCGGAAAATAAGGTCTTTGCAACAGAACATATATCAAAAAGCAACTGTTTCAGTTGCCGTTTCTGAAGTGATTTTATCTGCAGTCCAACAATCTACCTTACATATTCTCTTTACAAGCACACATTTCCACTTTTGTGTACACATGCCCTTTTCACTATGTGCCACTTTCAGCTGTTGATGAATTATTGATTTCTGCTGTCACAATTCTCTTGAGTTACAGTACTCATGATGCTGAAAAAAACCCACAAGAGTCTTTATTCTATCTTTTTGAAATGTGTTCCACTCTCTTTAGATTTTTTTTTTTTTTTTCCTATAAGGTCTTATGAAAAGCATGTTGAAATGACCACTAGGATGGGACATTAACCTTCACCCAAATGGGCTGGTTCTTTGGAAGTATCAGATGAATTGCTGAAGATAGCAACAGAGTTCAGGAGTGAATGTTTCTGCCAAAACCGAGTTCATCTTGTCACTGGGGAAGGAATAAGAATCTAAATGTTTACTAGAGAAGATCATTTTCCTGGTTCGCTATGGGTTTTCAGTCAACCTTTTAAAGCAAAATCATGTTTTATAAAACTGCTGTGAGATAATTGGGTGAGTTTATCTTTCTTTTACAGATAGCATACCTTTAGTTGAAGAAGAGAGAAGTTAAGAAACCAAAATTTAAAAAAATACACAGGCTAGTTGTATAAGCTTGCTTTATTAAATATTGGTAGATTGATTTAGAGAGGCAAGGATTTCGGCTTAAGTAACTTTCCTTTTGCTGTTGTGGGTTTATTCGTCATATCACATAGAATCACAGAATGTTAAGAACAGGAAGGGACCTCAAAAGATCATCTAGTCCAATCCCCCTGCCAGAGCAGGAACACTTAGATGAGGTTACACAGGAATGTGCCCGGGCGGGTTCTGAAAGTCTCCAGAGTAGGAGACTCCACAACCTCCCTGGGCAGCCTGTTCCTGTGTTCTGTCATGCTCACTGAGAAGTTTCTTTTCGAATTTAAGTGTTCCAGTTTGAACCCATTACCCCTTGTTTTTATCATTGGTTGTCACCGAGAAGAGCCTGGCTCCATCTTTGTGACATTCACCCTCTATATATTTGTAAACATTAATAAGGTCACCCCTGGAACAGGCTGCCCAGGGAGGTTGTGGAGTCTCCTACTCTGGAGACATTCAAAACCCACCTGGACACGTTCCTGTGTAGCCTCATCTAGGTGTTCCTGCTCCGGCAGGGAGATTGGACTAGATGATCTTTCAAGGTCCCTTCCAATCCCTGACATTCTATGATTCAATCTCCTGTTCTCTAAGCTAAAGAGACCCAGCTCCCTCAGCCTTTCCTCATAAGGGAGGAACTCATTCATCCACTCAGTCATCTTAATTGCCCTGCACTGGACTCTCTCCAGCAGTTCCCTGTCCTTCTTGACCTGAGGGGTCTAGAACGGGACACAATATTCCAGGTGTGGTCTCACCAGGGCAGAGTAGAGGGACAGGAGAACCTCTCTCGACCTCCTAACCACCCCCCTTCTAATGCACCTCAAGATGCCATCAGCCTTCCTGGCCACAGGAGCCCAGTGCTGGCGCATGTCATCCTGCTGTCCACCAGGACCCCCAGGTCCCTTTCCCCTACACTGCTCTCTAATAGGTCATTCCCCAACTTATACTGGAATCTGGGGTTGTTCCTGCCCAGATGTAATACTCTACACTTTCCCTTGTTATATTTCATTAGATTTTTTCCCGCCCAACTCTCCAGCCTGTCCACTTCTCGCTGGATGGCAGCACAGTCTTCTGGTGTGTCAGCCACTCCTCCCAGCTTGGTGTCATCAGCAAATTTGCTGATAGTACGCTCTATTCCCTCAAATATACAGTCATCGCCTGCTCTTGGACTGGTGCATCTGCACAGGAACTCCAGCCAATGACAAAGCCAGCTGTGGCTGCATCACTGGCAGCTTTGTGCCAGCACTAGGAGCACTGCTCTAGGTCAGGTCTGCCACCCGTTCCCTCTAGCATTCTGGGTTTGACAGAGGCCAGTCATAGGCAGTTCAGAGAGATATGTGAGATCTTCCCAGCATGCAGGTGTGAGATGTTTTTGGTCTTTTTCTGTATCTGTGAGAAGCTGGCATAAGATCTAGAGCATGCAATTTAAACTCTGAATTTGTACTGTCAGCACTATAGATTGGACACTTGGTATCCAAGCACTACATTTTTTAAATGTTTAGCTCTGTCTCAAATACTCTTCATCACGAGGTTCCATAATCTGTTTGCAGGCTGGAAAGAAAACAAAGATTTTTTACTGTTTTTGTCACTCTCACTGATTTTTCTGTCTGTGAAGTTTTAGTGAAAATGATTTTTTTAAAAAAAGGAATTCCTTGAATTGCTGTATGTCTCTGTTGATTCATATCAAAACTAGACAAAGTAAATACATATTTTCTAAAAGGAGTAATATAATGCAAACCACTCTAAGGTGCACTGATAAGTGGGTTTATTGACGGATATCTAAAAAAACAAAGGAATGCATTTATTATTATGTGTGATTACTGAATTTTCAGCCTAAACGCCTTTTTTGACAAAATTTTAAAGATCATGTTTCCAGGTAATAGTAGATGCCATGTAATATCTGCAAGTACAATATAATTTCTCCATACACTGAACTCCATAAACATCTTGTCAGAGAAGTGAATTGTTTGACAATCAAATGCAGGATGTGCAGGAGACTTTAGTCCAAGTTTATTGTTGTTTATGCAAACTGCAAATCAAATGATTCTTAGCATAATAGGGGAAGAAACTTCAGTAAAAATCACTATTATTAGCAGATGTATATTTGTCTTAGCAACTAGGTACCCTTGCAGATTATCTTCAAAAGAATTTTATTTTCTGATCAGAAACAATAGAAGATAGTGGCATACTTCTTTTCCTCTTAATGAATCGAACTCAGATTTATCATGATGTAAGAAGCATTTCCATTTCTTGTTCTTAGACCATTTCTATCATTATAATGCAAAGGCTATTTTGAAATAATATTTAGCTGTTTATATTTTAGGATACATAGAAAATAGGACTTCAAGAGAAAGAAGGTTGCTAGTCCTTCCCCTGTGCCAAAACAGTCATGATTGTTTATGAAATCCATTCTTAAAAACCTCTCTGGGAAATTTATTCCAGTGCTTAACCATTCTTTCAACTTAAGATTTTCCTACCTTAATTGTTTTTTCCTACCTTAAATTTACCACACTTCAGTTTAACTCTTGCTTCTGCTATAAATCTCAAAAGCAGCATAAACATCCCCTTGAATTTTAAGCTTCTTTTTCAAAGGCTTATTAACCCCTTGCAGCCTGATGCAAATTTGAAGAGAGTTTTCCCTTCTATCATTCTGGTCTTCTATGGAATATCAAACCGTGTAAGACGGGGGTAGCCTCCGATAATGCCCAGCTTTATACTGTATTTCTAATTTAAAGTAAACCTTGAGAATTACTCACTTGAACAGACCTTTACCAGAAAGCTGGTTTAGTTCTTATTTTCTGTAGACTTTTTATGCTGTGCAACTATTTCATAGTGGTTTCATCAAGACCAAGTTCTGTAGCTTGTTTACAAGATAGGCATGCAAGATACTGCTTTACCAAACTCAAGGCATATGGTGTTTACTGCTTCTTCCCCAAGGAAAGCATATTATTGTGTCATAGAAGGAAAAGCGGCTGTCTTTGAAAAAACTTATACTTGAAAAATACCTGTTGGTTGTTGCTCACTTCTTCATTTGCTATTTTTTTACTAGTGCAGACAATTTCTTTCTCAAGTTATGTGAATAGATATAAATAATACTTAATGTTATTGTTTCAAAGATAGTTTCACATCCAGCCACAGGAATGTCTTATACAAAATAATCACATTCCCAGAGTTTTAGGCAAATTCAGTATGCGGTTTGAAAAGAAGAGTTAATGCTGAAGTTAAGCCCTTTTCACTTGATGAGCCAGATGTTGTGTGTTTGGACTTAAGTTCCATCCTAGGTATGCTGGGTTCAGGCAGGAGGTGTTTATATTGTCCATCTCCTGGAATCGTTTTAAACACAGGCTTTGTTTAATTTAAGTTTACCAGGAATTTGTACTTCTTTAGTTAGTTATTTTCTCCTTCACACAAGGCTTTTTAGAATCCTAGATTCTGTGCTGAGTTGGGCAGATTGTCTGCCCTACTTTTCAGAGCAGCTGATTCATTTTCCTCTGCTGATGGTTTCTGGAAATATCACCTGAATTTGACATGTTCCAAGCCATAAAAAGGGATGGGTGAAAATCACAAACCTGTAGCTTCCCTGGTAGATAGTCTTCCTTTATTCCTCATTTTTGTTTGTTTTGGGAGCAGGAGGAGGCACAGGTACTTTTAAAGAATTTTAAAATTAAAGGATATGGCCTACTTTGAGTAAGATTATTTGATCCAAAGATCTGTTTGCTAAGAATGTACCTCATTTCCACAAATATTTCTTATCCAGTCCTAAACAAAAGAGCCATAAGTGCCTTGGGTTTTTGGATTGTCTTTGCTCAGATGACAGCTATTCTACCTGTCCTTCCTTTTCATAGATGTGATAATTATTATGATACTAGCTAAGGGAATGACAGCAGCATGCTGTAGAGTATGTGACCTACAGAAAAGTATTTTTTTTTAGTCAGGAGTGTTTCAGTATTTCATTTGGATAGCACGATTTATTGCAATAGCACCTCTGTGAAGAATTTCTGTGTAAAGTTTAGGTAAAATTCATAAACAGGTAAGCCTCAGCCATAAGATGTGGATCTGTATCTAAATTAAGGAGCTAAGCAAAGATGACTGAGGTCTGAATCTATTTTGTAATTCATTGGAGCAATAGTGGCCCAGTACATGTGGGAAATTCAGCATAAGCAATAGGAATGACACCCCAACTCTTCCATGAATATGTGCAACTAGTGCAGTCATTTCATTCTTTCATTTGCCTCCAAGAGGTGATTCATGCTTCAGTGTTGTTCTACCAATATTATATTTGATATTATACAACAAATCTTTTCACCTTTGAGTGATCGTTTTTTCTCTGGCCAAATAAATAACTGATTTGTGTTATTGGTAATAGTGAGCAAAATGGAAACCCAGCAGCAATCTTCTCTGTCTTACAAGCAAACGGCATTATATCTCTCCATCTGTTCAATCTATTATAGTATTACCAAACCTAAACTACTGCCTCCCTAACTTTGCCTGCAAATGTCAGTAATTCTGTTATACAAGGTCAAAATCTAAAATGCAAAAAATAGCAGTCATAAGAGTCAAAAAGGACTCAGGGTTTAGCAAAGCGTGAAATGGGACATGAAAGTGGACATAAACTTTTACTAGGCACTAGTTACAGATGAAGAAAGCATCATGCCTGGAATCAAGTGGACAGTCATGCATTCAAGCTGGAAATAAATTTGTGTGTGAAACTGCAACTTTTCAGGCAAGATGCAAATGAGATCAAGAGTTTTATCACTGAATTGTAAATCTATCTTATGTCGTTTGCACAAAGGAAGGAATGAAAGCAGCTAGCACTGAAAAATGACAATTTTCCTTCTCATTCTTCCTACTTTTCTCTTACCATTCCCAATCCCAGTGCCCTAAATGTGCTACAGTGAGAAACAGTGTGATATCCTCATCCAAAATAATGAATTCAGCTGCTGCTGTTTTCACTTGGACTCCTCTATCACTACCATTCGTCTATGAGTAATAGATGTTTATACAGTAATTTGAGAGTTTTTTTCTCAATTGAATTATTCTAAGACAATACCATTTTGTCTGAATTTGCTCCTTAACCCCTCTGACTTTAACCCTAAGTAGACATCCTTCATCTGATCTCTTGTACCCTTAAATGTCTGTCAAATCTGGAGTGGAGGTTTTGGGAAACAGCTCTGAAAACAGCAGGAAGGACACAGCAAGCAGGCAACACAAAGGTAACTATTGCACCTCCTCTTCCTCTACATCACACTTCTCAGAGCTTCTTTGCACATGAGCCTCTGATGTCCACGCACTCACAGCAAGTGCTTAGAGACATGACGATCATGGAGGGAGTTACAGTGACAACTTTGCAAACGTCATTGTAGCATGTGTTTTATTGTACACTATTAATATATGGATATTTTACCTGGAGCACACTGAATATAATCTGAAGCTGATATGATTGGAGTTTTTCACTCACTTCAGGCCAAAACGCTGTGCACTGAGATGTTTTTGCATATTATTCCTCTCAAGAACTTTCTTACCACAACATCAGCTGCAGTTACTGACTAGATCTTTTCAGCCATTCTTTAAAGTTGAAACTGCTGGATACATATATTAAAGCTACTGTTACATAGTATTTTGTTGTTTTTGCAGGAAGATACACAAGGATTCATGTTGTCCCCCAGCTTGTTTGTGTAGCCATTTATGCTCAAGAATATACACAAAGACCAGTAGCTAGTCTTAAAATTATGCCCACAAAGCTTTTTCAAGTTCTTATCAGTCTTCCAACATATAAAATATATTTTGCAGTCCACTGTTTAGGAAATAGCATTCTGTGCTGGTGTATTATAATGGCATCTTATTAGTACACGCATTTTTTTTGTAATCAAATGGGCCAAAAAGAGAGGCATTTTTTTCTTATTTCTAAAAGAAATTTTGCCAAGAAGAATGTTAAGCCTGTTGTTAAAAATACAGCTCTTACTTACAGTTTACTTTTTAGTTTTCCATTACAATAATTATTTATAGAAGTAACATGGGGGAGGTTTTTGCCTCTCCTTTGGTTTCTTGTCAGTCTGTGGTCATGTTCACTTGTCCTCTATGTCTTCACACCATTTTCTTGGTATTTATCTGATGTGTGTTGTATCAATTTTACTTCAAAAAACTGAAATGTCCTGTTATACAATAAATGATTTTCTTTCTATAAGAATGTCAAAGAGACAGGTTTTCTGTTGCTGAATATTATCATAATGTCAATCCCATTCCTCCTCCTTTCTCCAGCTGTACAACTTAAATTTTCAGGCTTTGTTCACTTAATCACAAGGGAACCTTTTCCTACCCTTCCTCACCTTATAATTATTGTTTTTGACTGTGTTCGGGTTCCAGCCTCATTGCAACTACGGTGGCAGCTGTGACAGGTGCCTCTTTGAAGCCTGCGAAGCAAATACACCTAATGAAAGGGCTTGAATATCCTCTCTAAAGGTGCTCGTGGATAGATTATAACAATTTCTTATCTTTGCCATCCCTGTGCTACCCAGCATTTCTCTTAAACTTAGTTTGACTTAGTTGCAGAACTTCCTTTCCTCAAGAGATAGTGGCTCATGCAGAGGTCAAAGGCATCCTTTATGAGAGGAACGTTGAGACCTACTGTGCATGTTGTTTGATTTTTGACAGACTTCAAATGCAATCTCTCTGAAACAATGCTTACTTTCTGGCAAGTGCTCTAACATCAGAGCTTTCCCAGATAATGGGAGCAATAGCAATCACAAGTTTGTTTGCCAAGCTGAATTACAATTGGTGATTTTTTTTTTCCTTCCACCATGATTTATGGAACATAGAATTCTTTTAATGAGGGAAGTACATAAGAGTCTAGAAAAACTGCCAAAGGCTTGAAGCTGCCATTGCCTGTTACTTGTTTATAAACAGGATTTCTTAAATATTTCTATATAGATCTTATCGTTGCATAATCAAAGTGTGTCAAAGTAAAAAACACCCTGGTGCCATCACATGTGTCCTTCCATTTCACTCTCTTCCTTGCTTTCTGTTGCTGGTTCAGTCCAAAAGCAGTTGAACTTGCAAGAAGCTTTTGACCTATTTACAGACTATTTTTGGGTTAATTCAAGGACTTCGGAGGTTCAATTCTCTTCCCAGTTCACAGATGCAGCTCAGGTCATAATTATTTATTTATCCCATCTCTTCTTGAAGGGTGGGAACTACTATCGTTATTTGGTAAGCTGGAAATTGAGGTTGTCTTAAGCGTTTTGTGTAACATAGTGTCCTGGTTTAGTTTAAAACAAGACCAGTTCTCTTTTAGTGAAATTTGACACATAGCAAGGAAAATGGGCAAGTCAAAAGAATAGCCAAGGAGAAAGTACACTTAAGTTATTTTTTTTTATTTTGGACAATGTATAAAATACTGCTACATCCAGTCTGTCATGCATGAAGTGTGAGCTTCATATGTGTTGATGGCTTACGTTTTTTGCTATTTGGATATTTGTAAGTGTAAGGAAAATAACATTTAAAATTGCATCTACTTTTCATTCTCTTGTTGTCTGTCTTATATAAGGCATAAAAATCATCCAACATCTTTCCTGCTTAATAGTTAATTATCTTTATCATTACTTATTGCAAGTATGCTATGACTTTCTCCCTCTTGTCTCAGATTATTTATTTTGTGTGGTTTTGCATTCTAGAGACTTCTGAAATTATTTTTAACTCAATATCCCTATTGCATCCCTGAGATTACTGCAATTATCCTCAAAATTACTCTGTAATGCACTTTCTTCATGTGTAGAGTGTGAATGTGTTTGTGTGTATAAATATTAACTGAAAATATTTTCATGTTCACCTTTGCAGAATGAACTGTTACTCTGAAAAGAGGGTTATTTTAAGATCAGCATCTTTTTGCTTTCATTTGTGGTTTCCTAAGAAAAGTAAACAAACAAACAAATTCCAGCTGTGACAGCTGTATTGCTATGTAGTCTACAGTGGAGTTGTTGCATTAACTAATTTTACTGGAGTAACCATTCTCTACCTTTGGGTAGTTTCACAACAGCTCCGACAGCAGCATGCAGACTGACAGCACAAGCTCAGTTGAGATTTTTTAACCTAGAAGTGCATTTTTGTTATGTACTTCTTGCAGTTGTTTTTTTCAATGATAGTAATACACCTAGCTAATTCCAGAGCTAAATACCTTAATTTCCTCTAACCTTAGTTATCATGATTTTGGGTAGTTAGGCAGACTTGTTCCATTTATGCTCTTGTATTTATTGAGAATGTACCCTTAAGTACATAGAAGACGAGTTGCAAAAGGAGAGAAAAAATAAAAGTTTGGGTTACAATGTATAAATAAACATATAAAGCCATTTTAGATTTTAGAAAGTTTAAATGATGCCTAACACATCTTTGCCAGAATAATACACTTGACACAACACATGGAAATGCATTCTTATCGAAATATATGAAGTCATCTTATGAAACTGGGAGAAACCTGTGTCAGATAAAGCAGCAACAAAGACTGTCTCAGCTTCTCAGTTGGGTAAATATAGTAAATCATTTCCTAGCAGAGCCAAATAGGCGCATGACCTGTGAACAGAAGAACTTTTTTTTTTCCCCTGAGCTAGATTGCTTTGCTCAATGAGGTCTTATTCAAGCTGTGCCACCAGGTGAAAATGACTTCTGGCGAACTTGGCAAATTCTTTAATATTATGAGGATTGCTTCAGCCCTTTCAAGAACTTGGGAGAAAAATGTAACTTGTCAAATTTGATCTACTACTCAGGAGCCCAGAAACATCAGTGCCCTGAGCCTCAAAAGCCAATGCAAACAGCAAAATACTTTAGGATATAGTTACTGTTCAGTTAAAATACAATTAAAGCGAGCCCCTAATGATGTAGATGTAGAATTTGAAGTAAAATTGGCTTTGTGTATTTCAGTTGATTTGTATCAAAACTGAAACTGAATCTAGAAATTCAGAAAAGGATATATATGTAATAAATCCTGTTCATGAAGACTTTAATAAATATGTATAATCAAAAACACTAAATTCATTTATGTTTAACCAGTTTGCTGGAGCTAACTGGAACTCAGGGGTAGTAACTGGATTACTTCTGCATAAATTGGACAAAAAGCTTTGTTTTTCTTTTGAGATGTAATTCTGTTTCAGGTATAGGGATGTAGGATGAGGAAATAGTGTTTATCAGAACACACAATCTTTTATATATTCTTTCTGTGTTAGCTCTAGCCTGGGAGGCGAAGCCACATATGCTGTGGAGAAAATATGCCATTTTAAAAAGCTTTAAAGACTTTTAGAAACCTATATATCAGGTCTTTGAAATATTTTAAGGTTCTTTTATAGTCAGAGGCATGCTTAAGGCAATCAAAATACATAAGCATTAAAGTGAATGTCATGCAATGGTGGATATCTTGGTAGCGATACGCAAAGTGCATATCATGATAGCGTAGCCTTGGATAAAGCATATTGTAAAATATATTCTGCATGTTTGCAGGGTTAAATTCTGAAAACACACAGAAAGGGCTTTTTACATCTATCCCTTCTTTTCATATGTACTCACAAATTATTATCTGCATCTGTGTAGAATAGTTTTGAAATGGAGTTAAGGTTAGCAGTAGAAAGAGAGCCTTATCACCACAGAATTAATGGTTTGTCAGTGGTTACAAAATTCACATACATTGGTAATCTGGTGTTCATTTATTCTGCCTTTTACACTTTTTCTGTTCCTGTACATTAAAGACTCACTACATTATAAGCCTTAGGAACTAGCTTGCTTTTGTTTCTTTAGAGAGATTTTCATATACAGGCACCCATTTTTCTTCTCTAACTCTCTAACATATCTATATACATCGTAGAAAACAGTATTTTAAGAGAGTTTTAACTCATAGAAACACTTGGAAAAAAACGGTAACAAAATATTTTTGATCACTTATTCATTAGAGGAAAATAGTACTTAAACCAGAAAAGCAAATGAAATATGTGATTAACACCTACTAACACCAGTGTGATCTACTCTCTTCAGAAGGATTGCAGTTAAAATAGTGTCATGCTTCAAAATACTGTTCAAAGGGAACAAACCATTAGTGCCATCAGAGCAATCAATTCTATTTCGAGCCTAAAACACGCTTTTCTGTTTCCGTTGTGATAGACAAAAAGTAAGTCATATGGATCTCATCCTAGAGAGAAAAATTGAAACACAATTTAAATTGCAATAATTTGCTACATAATTTTATTTTCTTGGAATAACTTTAAGGGTCTTGCACTTCTATGCCATCAAATTTTGGATGCTTAAAAAGACAACATATTGCTTCTCTAGACTGAGAGACTTGTTTCAAGGCTACAAAGGAGAAAAAGGAAGTGGTGGATTGTAATTATCAGATTGAAAGTGCTGGCATAGTTTAAATGTAAGTGGCATCTTTCATGTCAGGTTATAAAGTCCCAAGAATTTTTCTTGAATTCTCATCTATTAGTGCAAACATTTAAGTGCTCCAAAATTCCCTCAAAAATCTGGCTTCTCCTCAACTTTTCCTCTGATAGAAGGTTTACTGGGGTCTCTGAAAGACTTTCGTCTAACAGACAGTAATTGAATCTGCTATTAAGACAATTATGTTGTTATCATACGCAGTACAGTCACCATCATCTGCAGTGGTCTAACATTGCTTTTTAATTTAAAATATTATACTTATTTACTTTTATTATTCCATTTTTGAATCTTTACCTTTCTTTGTCATAAGATTTAAAAGTACTTATGAGAAGTATGTACTTTACATATGTAGGACACATATCCTCTGGTCTATATTGTTCCTATTCAGAAAATTGCATCTTGTCCTTTACCTGTGGGATCTGGATCTCCAGGATACTGTGCTGTGTTTAGATTGGATTTCATAGGAACTGCCCCTAAATTTTTCAGTCAACTAATCAAATTGATTACTTGCTTGAAAAGAAAATGATTGTATTAGAGAATGAAATAGATGGTTCTCATGTCTTAGCATAAAACTAGAAGCATATTGCAAAAATATCAGTAAAAGTGTAAATTATTATTTGGAAGTTCTATTCATGGCATAGAGGCAGAGTTTATGCACATAGTATCCTATTTATACATTTGAGTCACACAAAATAAATTTGAGAAAGGATGAACAACTGCACTGTCTATCTAAATTAGGAAATAACTATTGTGTTTCATCCATGCTTAGATTTAAATTCCAGTGCCTAAGAGTACCTTTTGTGTTTCCAGACAAAGCTTTTCCTTTCACCCAAATGGTATCTATTTTTATAATGCCTTGAGCTCAGAGAAAGATGTTGCCATTGTATCAACAGAAATACAATTTTTAAGTATAACTACTATAACAGGTATGACAGCCAAGTCTGTGCCCTGCATAGTTTTAAATTCAGTTTTTTCCCCTTAAGAATGAGATCACACATGTTTGTTAAATATTATCAGCAATATTTTTGTCTTCTCTGTTGAAAACCTACATGCAGTCAATGATGTCACCATACCATGAATTGTCAATGTATCTGATTCCTTAACGTTAGTGTCACTTCATGAAGGAACTACAGTCATTGAAATGCAAGAGAGAATGCTTAGCAACTCTGGTCATATGATCATACATGAAAGTTGAGAAATAATTTTTAAGTGCTGCTAGGTAGCATTTTTGTTCAAAACCACACACATTTAGAAACAGCAGATAACAATGAGTTGCAGTAGATGTCCATTTCTAACAATCCTCTTTTTTTTAATACTAATTTAGTGCTTTTTATTGGCTTGAAAAGGCTTTCAAAATATTACTGTACAAAATTTATATTCATATTCCAACCTAATCAACATATTTGTCGTGCCTGTATCTTTGCATGAATAGAAAAGATGTTGGTGAGGCCAGTTCCTGGAGACATCACAGAGGGGAAAAAAAAAAAAAAAAAAAAAGAGAAAGAAAAAGAAAAAAGAAGCATTGAGTATTTTCAGCCCAGTGGCACCCTGCTCATTTCATAGGCATGCAACTCCAATATCTGATATAAAAGACAGAGGATGGGTAAGAAGATCAAAACAGGTATGACATCAAAGCACAGCCAAAGTGGGAGCAGCTAATTGCTGCACGTTCCCTACACACTGTAATTAGTTGCAGAGGCAGTGTCAGCAGCAGTGGCTCTGCCTTCCAGCTTCAGTCGACTTCAGTGATGCGACCCATCACACAACCAAAGCAGACCTTGGGGAAGGAAGGTACAGGCTCTCTCTGGAAAGTGTGGTTCTTAGGAGACTATTTGCACTTCTTAAATCGTTCTAGTTATTTCGGTGCATCCGTGGTAGGGTGTAAATGCTAAGCGCAGATCTGCATCTACAGCTGCTGGTTTTGTTTAGCAAAACATGTTTTCCATATGATAGTTGCAGTTGAAAATGGCATTTGTTCAGATATTTCTTGCCACAGCCTTTACCTTTTGCATTGCTAAATACTGCTTTTGTACCACTCCAGGAAAAGTGTTTTTCAAAATTAGTTTGGATATTTACTCATGCAATTTAGATTGACTCTACTGGGAGCCTTCTGAAAATGGCCAGTGTTTCCAAGGCTGATTTTTCACTTTATCTGCCACCCAGGAGTAGCCAATCATAGCAACATTTGCTACCACAGCTTTTGAAAACAGGTGTCCATAAGTATCACTTGCCCACCACTCACAATGTACCCAAAGAGACCATTCCAGGAGACCTGCTCAACCATCCTTCCCAGCAGCAGCATTCTGCCGATTGATCCTCTAACCGTTGGGCTATGTGCATGGATTGGGGTGGGCCGGGCCTTGTGCTGGCTGGCGGTTGTGTGACAGTCCGCTCTTGAACTCACTGCAGCAGATCCCAGCAGCTCCCCCACCCCCTGCAGGGATAGTGGCAAGAAGTTGCAAAGGTCCATTTCCACTTCTGAGCATTGCCAGAGCATCATCACACTGCCTGACATCTCCTGCTGCCCTACACCACTCACGAAAGCATCAGCAGCAGTGCTTAATCTAGAGCTGACAATGCAGAGAAGCATTAGGACCCTGCCATGCTCAACTCTGCTCCTCCCCCAGTGACTCAGCATCAGCCAAGAGCTACCTGTAAATTTAATGAGTCATTTGCAGTGCAGAGAAGGTCCCATTTGGGGCAAAGAGATCTGGTAATAGCTATGTGGAGTCCTGAGCATCATCTGCTGGCCCTCTCAAAAGTCAGTACAGGTACAGAAATACATTTCTTTTACAGAACCCTTAAAAATATACAGACGGGATATGCCTCTGAAAGAAACTATTAGGAAAAGGCCACCTTAATTTAGTAAGTGGACTGTGGGCACATGCTCTACCTAGTCACTGAAAAATAGTAATAATTAAAAACAGTGTTACTACCTTCTACCAGCTGCTACTTCAGGTATGTAGAGCCAGTTCTTGAAACAAAAATAGCCCTCACCCCTTTCCTTTAAGTGTTAGACTTTTGTCCCTGCTGTCTCTGTTTCTGCGCTTATTAGTAGCAGCTGGATCCTAACTGCTGCTTGAGCTTAATCCTTGAGCTAGTGCTACAATTTACCAGCAAATATTGTGAGCTCAAGGATTACTGCAGTATATGTTGAAGAGAGGATCACACTCAAGCAAACTTCTCTGAAGACATTCAAAACCTGCCCGGACACATTCCTATGTAACCTCATCTAGGTGTTCCTGCTACGGTGGGGAGATTGGACTAGATGATCTTTTGAGGTCGCTTTCAATCCCTTACATCCTGTGATTCTGTGATCCTGTGAAACATGATGTATGTAAGAAATTGAAGGCCTTTTCCTGATTGGTGCCTGCAGCCAGTTGGTCAGGCAAAATCACCTATATGCTGTGGTGTCACCCTGAGCATAGACTATGCTTGCCAAATATTTAAATGAGACAGAAGACTACTTGACAAAGCAAAATGACTTTTTGTTGAGAAACAGGAAGCTGTTTGGCCTGTTAAAGTAACAAAGCAGAAATTGAAATCCATCACCTTAGAGAAACATGCTCCCTTTGACAGAAAGCTCAGTTACACTACAAGTGTTTATGTACATTTTAATGTTATTCTTGGATTACAGAAATCAATTCTGCTCCTGCAGGTGGATGATCTCTTGAATCCTTTAAATTAATCCTATGGCAACAACTGAGAGAACCATAGAGTATCAAGATTGCTAGCACTCTGAACAGGCTTGTGTGTGTGACCCTTGACTCTTCCAAATGTGTCATTGCTTTGGCTAGCCACATCCCTCTGAAATATTACAGAGTCTGTGCAGAATCTGTACCTCTTAGGACTAGCTCATCAAATCATTTCCATAGCTCTTTACAACAACTCTGCAGTATATCTTTCTATTAGTGTAATGTCGATTCTCTAATCTTTTGTTATTGCTTAATTCCTTCTATTTCTTCACAATTGGAGGCAAGACGTGCATACATTTTAAGACATATAATAATTCGACATTAAAGAAAGGGTGTTATTTTGAATATAAGTTATTACAACAACTTTAAATGTTTTGTAAACAGTAGTGCAACAGAATATCTTTGCTGACTCAAAAGTGGGCTAGTATCCTTCTTAGAAGATCTTGCTAAAATGTATTACTTGGTTTATTACTTAGGAACTGGAGGTGAATGAAACAGAGATTACTATCTTTTTTTCTTTTGTCATTTTTTGAACTATACATGTCACAGTAAGAGATTCTTTTAAAGTGTGTGTCATTGAAATGCGTTAGAATTTCAAAAGTAATGGGACTAATACTCTAAATAGATGTAAACAGTGCTCTAGTAGACCTCTCCTAGATATGGGATCTCTGCAGCATTCTCTGTTTCACAGAATTGAAGCCATAAGACACAAGAAGATTGTATCAAAGGCAAGAGTAGACCCTGGGCCTTGTGAGTGTCGACAATGTACATTATTTACAAAACTATCCTTCTACAATAGCAGTGTGTTCATTACTGTGGTCTCTGCAAGTATTCACACCTACTTGGATGCTCATCATATGTTGTTCTTGACCAAATATTCATCTCTTCTGTGCTCTTTGACAAGTAATGAAACATTGCTGTGTGATATTTCTGACTTAAGAAAGACATGGTCATTTGCTTAGTGGATAAATACTTGGACTTACTGCAATCGAGAAAGAAGTTATACCGATAGTGTCTAAGGGCCACATTTGACTACATGATTACAATTTTTTACCTCTGACAGGGAAGTTATATGCAGTGAAGTATCTTACAAGAAAATGGAAAAATAATTAATTTTGAAAACTAATAACAAATATTTATTTTATTCCTCATTCATTATATAATTGAATATTCACCCAAAATAGAATAGAACCAACTATATTGATAATTAAAAATACAGAACTTTAATACCAGACTTATTCAGCTGAGTTGTGGAGCACACACAAGGGGACAGTTTCCTCATGTCTATATTTACCTTGGGAATTTCCAGGCATATATATCATCATACTCGGACACTTCACTACTCCTGGGAAAAGAATAATGCTCTTCACTGCTTATATATTTATTGTTCACTGATTAGCTGCTATAGAAATAACAGTGACACTGAACATGTTCATTTAGAACAATTTCCCTGGAGCCTTTTGCTCTGTGTTTTATATTCCCCAAGTTTACCTCCATCTGCAAATACTCTCCTTGATGACCAACATATCTCTGCATGCATTCTTGCCTTCACTGTAATCTTTCTTCTTTCTGTAATGAAGTAGATCATCATTCAGCACAAATAACTGTTCCTTTTCCCCGCCTTGATTCTTTTAAAGTTGCTCTGAACTTGCAAGGAAATTTCTGTTTTCTAAACAAATTCTGATTAAAATGTAAATGTATTGTGGGAAAAAAAAAATCACTAGTTTTTTATATAGCAAGGATAAGCCTTTAAAGACAGGATGCTAAGGCGGTCTTTTTTGTAAATAAATGAAAACTCGGGGAGGGAGGGAAGGATGTTTGCTTTAGCTTTTAGAAAATATGAAGACAAATTTCCATCTATGTTTCTCATGGAAACAAAGCAAATTGGTATCAACTGCTATAGCTGGATAGAAAGAGTGTAGCAGTCTGTTCTCATTATTCAATGACTGTTCTGCTTTTCTGTTTTCTTTTAACCCTTATGTAGTCTGCAAGCAAGTGGTTCTTCAATGCACTTATTTTATTGAGCTAACATATAAGTATACTCGTTTTTCATCTGTTGGTGTGAAATCCTTTCATGCCATTAAAATATTAAAACAGACTTGATATCAATTTCATTTTGTATGTATAGATCAATTGTGTTACTAATAGAATATATTGCAAACTTTCTGAAAGGTATACAACCATAGGAACTTGTAAGAATATGATGTGCTTTGACTTTTTAAAGTAAACTTGTAGAAAGTGTGGGTGTTTTTGGAGATTTCTAGCAAGCCTTTTTCCATGAGGGAATGCCAGATACATACTGACACATTATGTAAATTTGTCATTGTGATTTACACTCTTTAATGACCTCAAGATGCTCCAGACTTACTTTTAGATGCACATAGACAATAAATGAGGAACTGTAAGATGGATGAAATTAGGCCAAAAAGTCAAAATATGTCAAAGCAATATGAATGGCAAATATGAAATAGTCAGGCAACATCATTCTTCCTAGATGTCCATCTATGTTGAACCAATATAAATATTTGATGTGATAGAAAAAAAAAAATGCCCAGCAGCAGCTATATTTTCTTAAGGAGGTAAAGTCCAGCTGTTATTTCCTCCTGTTCCCCAAGCATAGTCAGCAATGGATTGGTGCAATCTGGATGAAAGAAAGCACAGAAGCTTCCAAAGTGGAAAGAAGACTAAAATAAGTGCTTTGTTATCTCATTTTTATATCGTGATAAGAACAGCTTTTCAGATTTAAGTACCATACTTACTCTATCTGCAATGACTATCACTGAGATGGTCTTAGGGTAGGAGACAACTTCTGAATCTCAGAAATATCAAATAATTTTCTGACTATTATGTTTTTACTAATGTATTTAAATGTTTATGAATGAAGATTTTGGGATAAAACCTCTATAACAGCATTTGGGAATGTTAGTAAAATGCCGGGGAAGGTTGTGTATACCTAGGTTGCTTATGCATAATACTATAAAAACATCAGCTGATCTGAAGTACAGTATTCTTGGAGTCAAGGGGTACTTTTAAGGTCAAGTCTTTTGAAGTAGAAGATAGTTGCCCATTAAATTATATCTTCTTTTTGTTAAATCAGGCAGTTCAGGCAGTAGTTATGGTTGTAGTTTTACCACCGAAATAAGGAATCTCTGCAGCCTGGACCATTCTCAGGTCCTGTTGAAGTGAACTGAAGTTGGGTCATAACCTGGAGGAAGGACAGTGAGAGAAAGTGGCCACAGTTCAAGAGGTTTTCATGTTCACCTGCACAGAATTTTTCACTTTCCAAGTAGCCATTCTACAAACAAAAGTTCAAACTAGAAGGTCAGCTCTGTTAATGACTATAAAAATTGATCTTTGCCTTCTCTGTTGTTCCTCCAGATCAGAGCTGATGTATTAGCAGAGCTGCATGAGGAAGCTAGTATCCGTGTAGCATCTGTTTTCTGGCTAGAAGACATAAGTTCTCACAGTTAACTATCAAGTACCTTTTGGCAACTCTAGATTCACTTGGGATTTTCTCATTAACCTTCACTTTAAATGCAAAGCTTCCCTGATATTCTGCAAGAGTGGGACTGACCCTGCATAAATGAGTCAACTAAGTCTGATTTTCAAGATAAGAACAGAGAGCTGACACAGTAGCTCTGTTTTAATTTCTATTCTATACATGTCAGCATTAACCAAAACATAGCAACAAAAAGCTATTGCTGCTCATTCTCTAAATGAGCTATGAAAATACAATGACACAATTTGATTTCTACTACAGTCCTCAAAACGGGACCTCTGCCACTTTCTCTGAGTAGCCTCAAACTTGACCTCCCGTTTTAGAGCTGATCTCCCTTGTTAATGTCAAGAAAAAGTTTTTTAGTATCTCCTTTGATCTCTCTATCCATATGGGTATGCACAACAGAGGAACTCATAATTCATGAGATAAAATTACTACTGTCAATAGAAGGACGAGAGCAAGTATATTTACTTGAGAATTATTTTTTCTTTTGAGGCCCTGGTGGTCATTTGTGGTTTGGGGAAATACCCGGAAATAAAGGAATGTTAAAATATTTTTTCTAAATAAATTAATAGAAAAGGGGAAATAAATTTCAGGTTTAAAAAAAAAAAAAAACAAAAAAAAAAAAACAAACCAAAAAGTGATTTATTTCACACTATATAGAAATAAGTAGATTACATAGCTACTGAGTAACAGGAGTTTTTGGTGGCTGGAGAACCTGATTCAGCAGCAGCTCCACTGGGTACTCTGGACCTTGATTCAGCAGTGTGTTAAATTCAAATTCAACATTTTTTCTCCTATCTGTGCTGAAGCTGCTACAGATTCTGTGTTCTGTTGTGTTTACTGTTTTTCCACAGACTTAATTCCATGAAAATCATCTTGCTAATTTTCAACAGCACTTTAAACAGCTTGTGTCAATATTCGTTTTCCTTTCTAAAGGCAAATTCACAATTTGATTTGTTTGCTGAAATATTTAGCAGGCTTTCATCTGAACTCATTGCCTTCTTCCATTTTAGCAAACACTTCTCCGATGCAAAGTATTGAAAGCTGGTTCATTTCCTTTCATCCAGTTTCCATCCTTTTGTTTTGTGGAAACTGGCTGCATGCTTATGAAAAAAACACATCATGCCCACCCATTTCTCCTCAGCTGCCTGAACACAGGAAGAGGATTTAACATTTGGGTTAAGTATGCTGGACTTCAGTGCAGACTGTGCAGTTTATGGGCTCTCTATTCCGACCTCTGCCCTTATGTGTATGTGTGTAAGGCAAAAGCAGTCAGACTGTTACTGGGGATCATTTTTTTCACATCTCATGATGAAAAGGACAGAGGGAACACGATGAAAAACAATGATATAGATCACGGCTCACTGAAGTAACAAAATAATTATTTCTGGGAACTGCTGTAGAAAATGGTGAGGATATTATCTTTGAAATTCCTGAGTTGTTATACCTGTCGTATCAGAAAAGTTCTAAGCAACAAAAAAATGCAATTTTGTTTTTGTTTGTAATGCCATTTATCACTAGACAACTAACTTATTTTGGAGAGGTGAGTGATTTATCATATCTTGAATCAGCAGTGTTTCAAGCATGTTTTTCTAATTTACATACCAATTTATAACATAATACATCTGAAAATCATCAAGACTGTGAATAGTATGGAAAATAGACCTTTAAAGAGATGTGTCAGAGCTATTATCCCATAGCTTGTTTAGAAAATGAGCACATTCAGCATACATACAATTACACACCATATTGTTTTGTATTACTACTTCATCCACCTGTCTCTGCATGATAGTATTTTGGCTGTGAAAAGAAGTTCCAGGAATGGTATCCTGTTTCTTTTTTAAATCTATCCAGTGGATGTTTGGTGCATTTTGGGAGAGGAAATGAGACCTTAAAGAAAAAAAGTCATAATAGTAAGGCACTCTGAAGTTCATTTAGCTGTATTAAACAAAAAGACCTAAACATGTACAAACTTCTACATTATGACTTAAACAGAACATATGTCATGTTAAAAGCTATTGGCTATTTTAATAAACACTGCTTCCTTAATAAATGTAATACAGTGAGAGAGAAATTATTCTGCAGATCATTATATGAGGTTTTTTTCAATTATTTTTATTAGAGAGCATCAGGGACAGGCTGGGAAGTGCAAGGACTGAGTTTAATTTTTTTTTTTTTTTGACAGTCTTGAATAATAATGGCAAAGATAATTAGAACAAGAACCTAAAGTCAGTGAAAATATTGCCAGTGATTATAATGGGATCAGAATTTGGTCTGTTTCCCTTTCACAAAATGAAGACATAACAGTTCTTAACAGTCTCACATGGGAGTCCTAAGAGCGAAAACATTACAGTAAAAATAATGTAGGTCAACTAAGGAAATACGTAATAGGTACCTAGTTATGAACAAGAGATTCAACAATGAGATGAGGTTACGAAAATCTTTTTTCCATTAATGAAATGGAAATCTCCAGGTTTTTTTCCTCAAATTATAATTTAAAAAATGTAGAAAATAAGTGTTCATTTAGCATCAAAACACAGTAACAAAAGAAACTCTCTGACTACTGCAAAATGACAGTGTGAATGGAGTACAGGTCCTGGCATTTAAATTTTAGTCATGAAAGGTAAGAAAAATTATTTTTTTTTCTTCCTTCTTTGGAACTGTTATTCCTTTAGTATTCTCAAGTAATATAAAAGATTTGTCTCTCTTTTCCATACACATTACTTAAAATTCATGTATGTAAGAAACCAAGAAAATATTAACCCTCTACAATGGTTTTGTGATTAAAAATCCAAAGGCAAAAACTGAGATCATGACCCAGATTAAAAAGTATTCTTCTGTCCTTCTTCATTTAACATGAAAGGAGAAAGAAAACTTTAACATTGTTAATTAGGAGAAATGAAAAATGAACATGAATGCTATTACCACAACTGCCTTTTGTTGAGGGGGAAAGATATCACATCTGGGACTAAATGTTTTAAATTATAGTGGATTGGAGTATACAGTCAAACTGAATTCAACAAAATGGAAAACTGGTTTTACGATTGCATAAATGAGTGAAAAGCATACAATATGGCAAGGAAATTATTTTTAAACTTTTTTTTTTTTTTTTAAAGAAAAGCAGCGTTCATGCACTCTATGAAGATTTTTAAATAATGGTACATTTTACACACCCTGAATAAGTTTTCTTTTTAAGTTATCATGGTGTCCCCTTACCTTTTTTGTATTAATTAATACCTACATTTATTCCTAATTAGAGAGGAAGCAGCTGTTTTTACTTCTGTAACCTCTTTTTAAAACCCTATGTATACATTGCCTGCAGGAAACAAGTATGGAGAATATGGATAAACTAGAATTCCACTGCAGTGATTTAATAATACACATACAGAAATAAAATTTTAAAAAGAAAAAAAGCATGTCCCAATTCATATCTACTTAAGGGGATAGATTTTATGGCGTCTTTGATTTTATCATTCTTTTCCTTTCAAATGCAAATTCAATGAATTTCCTTTAAGATTGCAGTAAGATTTATTTAAATATTTACATAAAATTAAGGAATGGCAAATGAAATAAGAATTGTCATCCAGACTTTTTTTTTTTTTTTTTGCCAATATTTGTCAAAATTCAGGTACATGTTATCCAAGTTCTTCAGTATTTTCGAATTCTGTATCTGAAAATATAATTACAAACATTATTACTGGCTTCCTCAGAATGAAAAATGCAGTTTTATAGGGATGGCTGTATTTTCTGTAGTTTACAAGTCTTGTAAACTATTGTATGTTACTGGACTGAGGATAGCACACTAAGGCTCTCTGACTTCAATGGGAAGTCACCTGGGAGTAAGGGTCCCTTCTTGAAAGAAGCTTGAAAGGTCAGTAGGGAAAAGGTACAGAATAATAAGTTGATCTTGCTCATGACATCTTGGAGACACCTGGTCAAATTACCAAGTAGTATGTTTAAAACAGAAGGAAGTTCTTTTCTGACTTCTGTTACTCAAATTATGTAAATTATTGCTGGAGGATGTTGTTGACACTGAATATATAAACAGGCTGAAAAAGGGATTAGAGAAAAAGAAATGCTTATGGAAGGTAGAGCCTTAGGATACAGCTTGAATTTCTGGTTGCCAAAAAATGCAAAGAGTATTTTAAATCACACCACATTTGGCTTGTATGAACACCACACAAGATCACACGTAGTTTCCACAGTCTAAAAGCTGGGCAGCACGTTTTGGTCCTTTTTTAGTCCCTCTGAGTACATCTTTCCAGCAAATGTCTTATTTTTCTTCCAGTGATTAAATAGATCATTCAGGGGAAGAGGAAGTGTACTTCAGCATCCTCTGTCTGTTAGCCAGGCAGGTTAACTTGTCTTTCCTGACTATCTTTGACAGTTTTTTTTTTTAAACTCATTTTAAAATTTATTTTTTTTTATTTTTTTCTCCAAGAGAACAAAGGACCAGGAAGTTGATAAAAAATCTTAATAAAATGAGCTTCTTCAAGACAGTGCAGTCTCCTTTCACCCACAGATATGGATAAATACTTGAAGCAAGAAAAAGCCTTTCTGAAAACTTATTCTCAGGAAAGACTGAACACTCCATAGTGAATCTTGAATTGTTTCCATCCCTGCTCCATTATTTGATTCTGTGTTTGTAATGCACTTTTTTCTTTTTTTTCTTTTTTTCTTTTTTCTTTTGTATTTTTCCTTTTTTCTTTTTTTTTTCTTTTTTTTTCATTTTTCTTTTTTGGTTTCTTTTTTGGTTTCTTTTCCTTTTTTTTTTTGTTAGGCTCAAATGCAATTCTTGTTAAGATACCCATTCAAATTTCCTTCTTGCTCAACTTGCTCAAAATAATTTATTTTTTTACATTTATTTTGTATTTCAGAGACAGATAAACCTTGCTACTGTATCAATGCTGGTTTATTCCCCATTTAGTAGCTTCCCCTTTGTTATTTCGTTAAGAACTGTTGTTATGATTTCTTCTACTTCATTTGCTTCTGATTTTATCTTTGTGAAGCTATGTCAGATAGTATCTCATAAATCCACTGAGGTGAGCATATTTATAGATATTGATATAAATACTTGTTTAACTGCCTGCATCAGCTTGTTGAAACAACCTGAATTTTGTCATATTTCACTTATGTTTGAAATAAATAATTGAAATGAGGGCTGTGGAGTAAAATTTGCAAAATATCAGACAGCAATGCAAAAAAATGGATAACAAAGTCTCATTATACAAATGGCAAAGCAGGCACATACTTCTTTTACATACCTTTTAACAAGCTTCAGATCATGATGCTTCTCCAGCATAAATCATGAAAATAGTGTTTTAACTCACGTAAATTGTTTAATCCATCAGGAAAATACTGAATTAGTTTATTTGCCTCTAACCTGTGTGTTATGCTTTGTTTTCAAATTGAACTAATCAGTTATCCTCAGTTCATCAGTATCCTCAGTATTCATCAGTTTCCCCATCCATAAGGTGGGGCTAACGTTTTCCTCTTAAAAATCTTGAGACTTAATATATTAAAAGCAATTTCAGATCCTCAGGCTGAAAGCATTCTAGCAATGCTATGCTTTTTTATTATTAGAATATTTACAATCAAACCCTTTATCCTGTGAGACAAAGTACTCTTCTCTTGATGGAGATTTCCTCTTGTTTTAAAAGAGTTTAGGAAAATAGCAGTCAGCATATCAGTCAAAATCCTCAAAGAATTACCATTGCGTGTGTTTCTGCCACAAGGTGGTGATTAGATAGCTATGCGCATCGTTTCACATAAACTGGGAATAGTGTCTCTTGAACGTTGTGTGATGATCATGAGTTAATTGCGAAGACCTTGACAATCTGCATATATAAAACAAATGTTTTCATAATATGAAAAATAAAACCATTCTTTTCTTGCAAGATTGCATAATTCCAAGATAATCCATCTGTGTATATACTTTTTTTTTTCCTTTCGCTTACTTTAATAGCTTTATTTTGCAGCTTAATGTTTTTCCGCCAGCAGGTGAAAGCATTCATAAATCTGTCACGAACAGTTGCCAATGAATATTCATATCTGAACTGTCTGATTGCAGTACTTTGACATTTTTTTCTGATTCTAGCAAGAGAGCAAACTTCTTATGCTTCTTATTTCCTAATGTGTTCTAATTGATACCTCAGCATTGTACTGCTGAATAAGTTAATGTAATCGGTGACATCAAACTACTAATTTGGAATATAAGCATACATGAAACAGTTCAAAAATAAAGTAAAATGCCTGCCTATATGATAAAGAGGATTTACAAACTTTTACTCTCATATTATTTCTAAATTTGGCAAAAAACTAGGGCCTCTGAAGCCAAAGGCTCCTAATGTTCAGCCACAATACTTACCCAATTGATTGTTTATCTGTAACACAGGAGGAAGAAGAGAGGCAGTCAAATATTTCTGTTCAATTTGTCTCAATTGTCATTCCAGTACTTTTTTTTATTTTGCACTTTGTTTTGTCATCAGAAGAAAAGTGATGGTTTGTAGTAGCTCCTTATAACTGACTATTTTGGCTGCTGTATTTAGCAAATAGCCCTTTTGACCCTAAAATTTGTTGTGTCACTGACCTCGTATGTTGGTTTTGCTTTCTACAGTTATTGTTCTTCATTCTGTGAGCTCAGTCATGTATGACAAGAAAAGAATCTGCAATACATTTTTTATTTTCCTGACAACAATCTTTAAGCTACATTTACTTAGAAGGAAGCAAGAATCTTAATTTTTCAGCCTTTCCTCTCTAGTTAGTTTACACATTATCGCAGTTTCCACTTTTTTCCCTGGTCAGACTTTAGGCTAGAAGTCAACGGATAATTTTATGGAAGTTGCATACATAAATCCCTTAGAAATCAATGATATTTGAATATCTGCCTTCTAGTAGGTGCCTTTGGAAATCTAAGTTTCCATATTTTCTCTTAATTAGGAAGAAAAACAAAGTTCCTGTAAAGATTGACAAGAGTCAGTCTAGTACTGGTTTTCTTCAAGGAATCCTATAAAATAGCCATTAAAAAGTGTGCTGCCAATTATCTATGGAAAGATGAAAATGAATTATTTTACACACATATCTGAAAGACAAAGTTTGTAAGCAATTATGTGTGTTTGAGTGTGGTTTCAGTTCCTCACAGGGAAAACATTGTGTAGCCCCGGGCCATAGAATTTACATAATTGATTAAATTGAAGGGTACAAATTAGTCTTTTAATTTTAACTGTACCTTCCACAGTAGAAATGGTTGGTGGTCTTGTGAGATCTTCAGTTGTGAGTTACTATTGCAAAACCATGAAATGCTTTAGACTCTGAAGTTGATGTAATCCAAGTATCAACTGTATCTTTCAAAGAAGTCTTCCAGCTGTGTCACAGGATGTGCTACCTCTAGTTAAGGAGGTGTGACACGACTTAGACCTTGAATATTTGAGTATTGCTGGCCAAATCTCATAATTTACCAGTCGCAGGCTATTTAGAGATTCTGAATCATTTATTGGCTTTAACACAATGTGAGTAATGTAAAACACCACCTAGCTTTAAGCTTGAAATTTAAAAAAAAAAAGTTTTCTTTCTGGATCACTGGCAGTTCCTCATCAACTTGAAGGACCCGGCAGCTAGTGAATGAAACAAATGTTATTCATTAGCTGTTCGGAAGGCTAAGTCAGTTTTAAAAACAGGATTACAGCTACTGGGTCACTTAGGCATTGCTGAAAATTACATTTAAAATTAGATCTGTAAAATCAAAACTGCATTCATGAAACAAGAAAATGGGATTCCAGAGCTAGAAAGATGCAAATCGATCCAGCTGATGTTGCATTAATGCTTAACAGCAGTTTTGCATAACTTGGCTGTGAGCACATGTGTATGCATTATATTATAGGTTTTCAGTCCTGAAGAGTAATGATGTGTTTTCTAGAAAGACGTTTATTAATGGATGGAAAATATGCAATTCTGCTTATGCATTACATGGGGAATATTTAGCTTACACAGACCTGGAAATACAGGGTTAGTGGAAACTAACTTACACCAGCATCTGATTTGATCAATCTTTTTTGATCAGTCAGATATCCGTCACTGTTACTTATATACTAATGCCCAGAATCATAGGAAAAGTCAAATGTTTAGGAATAGTTTATTTGAATGACATAGATTTCAAGCTTCTAAGTATATTTACAAAGAAATGTAATTGTTCCAAACCAAGCACTGTGTGCTGTTAACAAAGTTATTATCTGCAGAAGGATTTTTCTGAGGTGTGTGAATAGATTGTGGTGAATGTGATATTTTAGGGTGGACATGATTTTTGTTTATTTCCGTACAGCTTTGGAAGGCAATTGGAAATGTGTGTTACCTTAGTGTAAAAAGACTGCTTTCTAACATTGGCAAGATGAAATTTTGTTTTTAAAGGGTCACAAACAAAAGAAGTGCCATTTTTACTCAGAAAAAGGTTTGAACTAAGGTATGTTGGCAAAGAATTTTCCAGGTAGACTCTGAGAAGCTGAGATCTGATTCTTTATATCCTTGTGCTCTCTTGTAGACTGAGTTAGAAGTAATCTCCTGAGACTCTTGGAATACGTCCTCGGTTTTTTTTTTTTTTCTACAGAATTACAGCATATTTTGTTGACTCTCACATTAACCTTGCGAAAGCAGAACTGTACTGATTATTTGATGAGTCACTAATTTTTCAGGACCAATGGACCAAATTAATGTTTTCTATATTGCAATGTAAAAGCTGATTAGAGGCCATTTGTCCTTTATAAAATACAGTTCCTAGTAGGAAAAAAATACCTCTGATGTTTTTAAATTTCTCTGCACCATAAACATTGGTTGTTTGTTTGTACTCAGCTCTAAAGAAAAGACAGAGAATAGTCAGAGAGCAGGACTTAAATGCATTGCTGCAAATCTTGGAAAAGTGTGCTGACTCGTGACAACCACACAAGTTGTCCTACTGTAGAGTGGAGGTGGGCTGTGTATTCAAGGAGGCATAGGCCAAAAAAGACAATGCTAACTACATTTAGCTAAGTGTGATTTTTTTAGAAGTATTCAAATTATCCTGTGTTGAGATGAAAAAAAAAAAAACAGTCTACAGGAGAGCAGGGAAAAATACTGTAATTTTCCAGTTCAGACTTGTATGAAATGCCAAGTTCCACTGAATTCCAAATTCAGCTCTTTTGTCCTGTATCGAATTCTTATATGAAAATCTGGGATGCCACTCTTGATTAGATGGGAAACACAAAGTATGATGAGGGAATATTTGTATAAATAAGTTTTTATCGTGTGTAGCTATTTGAAACTCTGCCATTTCATTCAAGAAAATGTTTGTGAATCCTAAATGTTTATTGAATTATTATCCATCTAAAGCAGCAAAACTCTAGGATATTAGAAATGAAACAAAAATGAAATCAGAGAAAAGATATCAAAGTCATTAATATATTTAATTCATATGGAATGCATGCACAGCAGCTAGAACTTGTTTATTAACCAAAGCAAAGTATAGGTTGAACATGAATTCAATTCTGATGAACAACATGAACAGACCTATTCCTTTTAAAAAAACAAAGAAAAAACTCCAACCAACCAACCAAAGAAAAAAAAACCCAACAACAACAAAATACCACCATTTTGAATCAAGCCCAAAGTAGTGTTATATACAATGACACGATGCAAGGCTAGATCTGATCCCAGAGTAGTTTCTTAGCCAAATGTAGGGGTCTTGAACCTTACCAGTGCTAGTAAATAATGTATTTTTTTAGTACAAACATTTGAATTAACACCACAAATGTACTGTGATTTCAGTTTCATTACTTTTTTCTAGTTTATGTGGTCTGCAAAATACACACTAACTTTTGAGCAGACCCATTCTGTTAGGCTTCACCAAGCAAATTGCACTGTAATAGCATCTATTTGATCTTTCAGTACCTAAAAGCTGCCTAGAGGCTACATGTTTCACTTCATTTCATTGGATCAAAGAGAGGGAAGTCTGGGGTTTTCAAAGCACATCCAGACTCCAAGTGGTGAAAAGTGTTCTTTTGATTTCAACCATCCAGAACAAGTAGCATGGATTTACTATGAACCCCATTAGTCACCACACTCTCTTCCATTTAATAGTGAATGATTTTTTCCAAAGTGGCATAGTTATAAATTTCTCACAGAGAGTTCACTATTACACTCAGTATATGTTTAAAAAGGCTTATATAAATATAGTTTCAAACAGATTTTATTTTAATTACATCCTGGTTTTTTGCACAATTTTTGCCTAGTGAACAAATGGACTTCAGTGAGTGGAAGATATATTCATGATGTATTCTCTTCCTGATGCTGTAAATTTGAGACACTAGTTTGCAATATTCAGTCCAGTAGAAGTCCAGCTCGAATATTATCATGTAACACTGTTTTGCAGTAGCAGTGAAAGTAGTAATAATTACCCTCTTTGCTCTAGTGTCTATGCATATCTGCAGAAATCATACTTGGGAGTGACCTCTAACAACTGTGGCAACTCCAGGACTAGTCATATTTGACCTAATATCCTTATATCCTTTTTTTTTTTTTTTTGAATGAGGAACCTTAAGATGCCTAAAAGAAGAATGTAAGAAAACAGACTTTCCTCTGTTTTACTGCAACCTTCTAAGAAATGTTTAGGTTTAACAGGTGAGTTTTCAGTGGTAAACAGCCGTGGTGATTTTATATAACAATATTTCAAACTGTAACTATCTTTGAAAACTTCAGCCAGCAATATTGCTTTTAGATTCTAGGATAAAATTAATGTTCAGATACCTTCCTTTGCGAGTCCTTTAAGAAAAACTGAACAAATCATGAGAAATTAAACACCAGGAAGAAAATCTTCTTTGTCAGAAAGATGACTTGGATGATCTAATATACCTCTAATTCCAGCACAATTATGTCTACTGCTCTTCATCTTTGAGTGCATTCAGTTGACCTTTTACAGTTACTGCATCATACATTACTTTTTAGGTGCTTAAACTGCATAGTATCCAAAACTGACCAACAGCTTTTAGCAAAATAAATACCCAATAGATTTTTATCATCGAGGTCAAGGAAAGATTACCACAATGTTGTAAACATCAATAGGCTTTCATTCAACTCTATTTAAAATAACTGCTGACACATTATTGTTATTATTTTGTCTTTGAATATTTGCAAAAGTGTGTCTTTGAGACAGTTATTTTGAACTGTATGGTACATTTCCCCTGTAGATTTAACCTGTGCCTATTCAACAGGTATTTGGGGAACACATGCAGCATAACCCTTAACAACAGTATACTTTGGAAAATGAGTCATGTATAAGAAAAGTAACAGAATTTTGTATATGTAATTAGATTGAATTAAATAGCTGCCAGAAGAGGATAATTTTCAGAAACTGAGGAGTAGCACCTGCACATCTGAAGAACTACTCTTCATCCTATGAATTTCTCAAGAGTCTGATCTAGTTCAGTCATTTAGCAAATGAGTTAATCACTCAGCTATTCCTACTGGTTTTACAAGAGAGGATGACTTAAATGACCTCAACTGTGTAGCTAGAGCAACATCTCATTACCAGCTTGTTTCTTTGTGAACTGTATTCCCTTTGCTTCCTTTTAATCCATTGCTGCAACATTCTGAATTCTTTAAGAATTAAAAATGCTGCTGAATAATCATAAAAATGTACATGTGAATAAAATAATCTTACCTGACCCTCTCAGAAACGCAGTTATGGTAGCATGTAATATGTAGACACAAGGTATTCTATAATCCAGGCACGGAATTCAGATAAAATCTGCCCCTGTGTTTTTCTAGTCTCATGTATGCTCAGCTCTATTCCTTTTGAGACGGTACATATCCATTTACATATTTGAGCGCTGTATTATGTATTTGCTGGACATTTATATATGATGAAATGTCCTAATAAGGTATGTACACAGATGTTTTAAGTTCTAAGCCCAGTGTTTGGGTTTAAATAGTTTGTGGATGCCCCCATCTGATCTTCAGATCAGGGTTTTTTCCCCTAGCTGTTCATAGTGACTTACTTTGAGGTGTTAAAGTTTGGGAGGTAATGCTTTGAGCTTCAGTATTGATTCTTTGCAGACTGCCTGTCTTAATCTGAAATGCTACAGGAATTCTTTCTTGGCATAATAGACTAAGTAATTTGGTTCTCCTGCCTACCACACCCAAAATATGAACACAGACATGAAAATACTGTGGTTTGGTTTCATTTGTTTTTCTGATGGTATCCTGGACACCTTTTGTTTTTCTGATGGTATCCAGGACACCTTTCTTGACCTCTGTTTTCCAGTCCATCAGCTGGATATGTACTATGGCAGTCTGCCCATACTAAAGTAAACATATACAAAAAGCTTTAAAGGTTAAAAGAACCACCAAAAAAAAAAAAAGGAAAAAGAAAAAAGAAAAAAATGTAATATTGGATTTCAAGAAAATGAGTGTGACAGTAAGGTAATACCTCTCTATCACACTTCAGCGTCATGTTAAATCAAAGCAGATGTACACTCATAGCCCAATCTAAAGATCAGTAAGGTCAGCAGGGTCTTCGGTAGTTTCTGTGAGCTTTTGTTCATAGTCTCTCAATGGGCTAAGTCTTGGGACCTGGAAAACATTGTGGACCAGAGAATTAGCAAATATATTTTATACCACAAAATTTGTGAAATCATTTAACTATCCAGTGCAGAAACTTAAGCAAGTACACTCACCATGGCTATGGGACTCAGCCAGCAACAATTAAGGCTGTGCAGGGCAGCTGCTCCTCCCATTCTTAGACCCCAACATCTCATTCAAACATTTTGACCCACACTAATAACAAATTACCTCATATCCAAAAAGCTTATATTGTAATTAGAGCTAGGGCCTGTGACAGGTGGGGTCTTCCATGAGCTAACGTGATACATTATTTTATCAAACTGTAATATACACTTTTTTATAATCATTATGTACTTGACTACCTGAAAAGGTTATCTTTTCAGTTTCAGCTGTTTTCTGCAACTAATTAGCCAAGCCAGTGTCAAGTCAGCAGGTTTTAAGTCTTTATGGTACTTCCTTTGACTACATTATTTTGATCTCCTGGGCAAAGGTTTGTCATGTTCTGGAGGAAGGGTATGTGTCTGTTTGGGCTTCTTAATTTAGTCAGTTTTAAGCTTGCTACCTGCCCTCTCCTCCTCTTTTCAAGGCTATCACCCTTAAGTCTCCCAGAAGTTTCTGTTAGATACATTTAAGATAATTTAATTTTGCACTCTTATGTCAATGCAGATACGAATAGCAAACAAAGAGCAATAGAGGGATGCACAGCCAGAGGTCTGGACATGCCACGTGATCCTGGGAAATAATGGTAACTGGAGACAGGATTAGAAAAGAGAAATAGTATAGCCAAAGTTTCAGCTAACAGCAAGTATTGCCAGCACTGAAAATCTGAAAGAGCACAAGACACTATGCAGTATGAGCCCATGACAGTGATTTTTTTTTTTAAGTATTGCAATGTATATAGATGTAGAACAAATCTTGATAAAATACTTACATTTACTAAGATTAACATGATTCTTAGTATTACCTCACAGAATATGTTGAGTTTTCATATTATTTAATTCCATCCTGTCCATGAAGCTTGTATTGTCATTTTAATTATATATATGGATTGATCATACACAGGTTTCAATAAACTTTGGGTTCTTAACTTGGTTTACTTAATTGTGTTTAGTCAGATGTATTACTTAGAATTGCTTTTGTTATCCCAGTGGTGATAATCTCCTCCAGTGAAAATGTTTGTGAGTAGTGACATAAGAGATCTGACAGTCATTTTCCATCATAACATATGAAAGTTGAACTCAACTGCATGTTTTCCACAAAACTGATTAGCAGTAGTCTGAGATATATATGTATTTTGATAGAAGTGTTAAATACTCCTCTGAAAAACAGAGTGATTCCCAGGATTGATAAATATAATGCTAAAAAAAAATCTCTCAACAATATTTTCTTTTCATTTGACAAATTATCTTCACAATAAGAAAAAAGAAGCTGATTTGGTTGATTTTACAGATGTTCCATATATAAAGAATAAGATTTGACAATAGAAACAGGTAGAAGAGAGTTTTGAAACATTTAATCTGAACACATCAGTGCAATAAAAGGGAAGCCAGGTATAATGACTATAGGAAATTACAATATTACAATATCCAGTTTTGTTGCATTTAAAATATATGTGTTTGCATTCAAAATGATCATGAGTTTAAAAAAAAATCTCCTTAAAAATGCTCTTCATTTTAAATCTAAGAAGAGCTAACTTAACATTATTAAAAGCTAGAACTGTACATAAATCAGGATAAGCATGATGAAAAGTACACAACCTGGCCATATATTAACCATTTTACAGTTTATTGTTCAATAACTGAGTTTCAATATTTCATCTGAGATAGCAAGATTGCAGTAATATTTTTACATTTTTATTGTAAGCACTACATCCTTATCAGCATCCCACAAAGCAAAAGAAGCTCTATAATTTTTTTCAGCAGATTGCACATCCAGGTTAACAGGTTACTTACAAAATTAGCATCCAGGTTGTTTCATGAGTGTATAAATGACCAACTTTTCTGCTCCAAGAACCCCACATAAATAATACACTAGAGTAACCTCATGTAATAAATCCACTTATTCATTTTATGCCCCCAATCTGATTTTGCCTCCAGTATTCAGCATACATAGTATTGTTGGCTACAGAAACGTAATGACATTCAAAATTCTGAATAATTAAAAGTTACAGAAAATACCAGATTTATTAAAAAAATATATTAACTTTGTGTTTCCTCATTCCCTTTGTTTTCTTCCCTTTATTACCATCCATCAGTAGTACAGGTCTGACGGAGCATCTCAAACATCCAGAAAGTGCTTACAGGAGTACGGTATTAGACAAAGATAGCTTGCAGTCCACATTAAGCATTATAAAAACTAATTAATAACCATTGGTGATGTTAAGCCTCTCTTGAGACTGTGTGTCTCATAACAATGAAAACCACTTTATAAATATTTCACGTGTCCTAAAGACTTGCTCCAAGCTACAAAATGTTTAGATTTGAACCAGGAGGAGGCAATTGGGCTTCAAGAAATAGTTAAGTATTTTTACTTCACTAAACCTTCCTGTATTTTTCCAAGTTGGAAGAGAAAATGTATGATCAAGTTTACTTTAGAACTTGGATGTATTCTCTAGAGAGCTATGGTACTGGATTTTGAGAAATCTATAGGTTATCTAAATAGATATTAATATTCTAAACTTATTTTGCTTGCCAATATGAGTTTCTAGGTCTCTATAAACTTTTTTTAAGGCTCCAAACCCAGATACTGTTGTTAGGAATAAGCAGTCTATTCTTCCAAGTTTAAGATGTTTGGTTTACAATCTCTTTACAGATTGCACATTCTTGGCAAAAGAATGATATTGATATTGATATTGATATTGATATTGATATTGATATGATATTGATATTACACTGCTAAATGTTCAATAACAATAAGATCACTTTCCAAATTTGCTATTTTTGTTTGTTTGCTGAATTTGGACTTGATGTAGGACAGCAAAACAAAGCCACATTAGAACACTGAGATAAGTGTATGTTTATCCTTGGTAGAGACTAAGAGAGTTTTGGTTTACTGTTACCTCTGTTAATGTGTATAATATGTTAGTGAAAAATACTTAGGGTAGAACCAGAGTAAAATGGCATGTGAACTACTGTCAAGCAAGGAGAGAGAGTCTCTGTCTAACCTGGTGTTTAATTAATTAAAGTTTGGGCTAGTTGTGTGTAGCTCTCAGAACACAGTTTTTCCCTGTTTGTGGACTGCTGTGTTGCCTCTGGTCTGAAAGTTTACCTCATGTCCTATTTTACTGATCACACTGGTAGGAACCTTCTAAGGGAGAGGTAGATTCCACCTAGGGTTTTATTGTCACTCACAGGGCGGAGGCTCTACACTTTTTCCATTGTTTTCATTGAGATCTTTATGGTGGCAGAACACAGGAACAGGCTGCCCAGGGAGGTTGTGGAGTCTCCTTCTCTGGAGACACTCAAAACCCGCCTGGACGCATTGCTGTGTAACCTCATCTAGGTGTTCCTGCTCTGGTGGGGGGATTGGACTAGATGATCTTTTGAGGTCCCTTCCAATCCCTGACATTCTGTGATTCTGTGTTCAGTCAGACTGAGCAAGAGGTCCTGGGGAAAATTACCTCAGAGATGTATGCATAACGCAATTAATACTGGTGGCAATGACAGTGAGAATACTTGAAAAAGGAGTCTTTATATCTCTCAGGTCCCATAATTATCCCACCAGCATTCATGTATTTCTTAAACTATATACTGCATGAAATAATATACCATTTGTTACATGAAAAGTAATAAATCAGAGAGATCGATCTTGAAGAGCGTGAACAATTCCAAATCAAATCACTTAGATGAGCAGCTTCTTAGAGGTTTTCTTTGAGAAAGCATCCAGATGTCTCTTACATTTTTAATGTGTCTGTGTTACATTTATCCTCAAATTAAAGGAAAATTCTAGCTTTACAGCACTACCTTGGGCTGCAGACTAATAACCCATTCAAATCTTGCTCTGTGTGTGTGGTCCCAGACAAACCAGTTAGTCTCCATGTGTCACCTGTAACTCAAGTTCTCATCAGGTTAAGATTGTAAGAGGCTTGGAAAAAAACAACGTAGGCACTAAAACTTTTGGGAAAATAAACACATAAAAGCATTTGCTGGAAAACTTCACTGCTCAGCCACTGCAAAAAGTGATTTTTACCACACAGCTCCTTTGTGTTTTTAAACAAAGCCAAATGGCAGAGCTCAACTGAGACTGGAAAAATCTCTGCTATGGACTGTAATCATCTATCATCCCTGAGAGAGGTAGGAGAACACATCCATCCCTTGCAAATGTCACCACATCATTTCCTATCCTTCAATCCCTTCATCAAGGCGGGGGGCATGTGAAAACACTTACGCAGGCCACTGGCGTCCATTAACTTGCCCCAGCTTCATGACCCTAATACAAGTCAGATTATTGGGTTCAGGAGATCATTATTCCTAGGTTCTGTGTCATATTATTCACAGAGTTTTGTATCTTTTATACCTTTATATCTGTAGTGTTTCACACTCTCAGTAACATGTCAGTAAGGACTGCATTTACGTGTATAAAGCCTAAAAGTTTAAAGACTAGGTAAAAAATTAATTGCATGGGTTGTTCTTTTTTCCAAAACTATTCTTTTTCTTTCTGCTACACACCTATTAGAGGACCTTGAAGCTTTTCTGAGCCTACCTCGATTTAGATTGTACATGATTGTAAATAAGAATTATATTGTTTAGTATTAAACACTCTGAAGAAATTTGTGGTCAAGAGGATGTTTAGGGAAGAATACAGACAGGCCTTAACCATCATTTCTGTTACACATCTTGCATGTCTCTGGGTGAATTCATATGTCTTTTTTCTTTTTGTTTATAACTTAGCTTTACATGGAAAATGCTTACACTAGGGGATATTTATATATAAATTATGCTGCTTATATTTTGGGTTTCTGTAAACACAAAAATTAGTCCTAGAATTAGTAATTCCACTCTGGAATACACAATGCAGATACACTGCATATAAGGATGTTGTTTATTAAATTAACATTAAAGGCAATTATCTCTGGTATTTCTCTGAAGATTTTTGAACACAATGTAATAATAACTTCTCTGTTAAATTCAGCATGGCCCACTTAATCTGACAATGTAAAAAACAAAAATGAGCAAGTTATGTGAAAAAATGACTTGTCCTTCTTCTCAGAGAGACCTTTCTGTCATGTCCTGATTGCATTTGAACATCATCATGACAGAAAGAGTTAGCTAAAATGTTCTGGAAATTTACTGCAAGAAAGCTGGGATAGGTTTACTGTCAGCTAACAGGATTAAATTGAATGTCTTCTCCCTTCTTTCCAGTGTTTTAGAATATGCTTCTAATTGGATTCATTTTAATCTTAATGAAGAAAATATACATTGAACTGGGAGAATGCAGATCTGTGTGGCATATTTTGTAAGAAGCAAAGATGTATATGACTGTATATGGCCTGGCACTTCAAGGAGATATACTTGGCAGGGCTTCTTACTGCTCTGGAAAAGTATATTCTTTGCATAGGTATCCGCTCCGTGCTTTTAATCTGATTTATTTTGTAGCTGAAGTAGTGGCCCACATGTGGGCAGGGGGTCTGATGGGCCTGAGGTTGTAGCTGTGCTGCCCTGAGGCTGCATGTGGAAAGGGAAAGATGAGAAGGAGGTTTCCTCACTCCTTTCCGCTAACAAGAGATGAGGGAAAAGTGCCCCAGGTTGATAGGAGGAATCAATGGTTACATTGTGGTTTGGTTTTGTTTTGTTTGGAAATAGTTGTGAGCTTTTTTTTTCTTTAATCTTTATAAGGTTCCCTCATGCCTCTTCAGCCCCAAATAGATATGAACTCTATGAAGACTTCTTCTGACCAGAAAATTTGAGAAGTATTAGATAACTTGTATACCTTTTTTCAGGTCAAAATCAGCTGAGGGATGGGAATATATAGGAGGATTGAAGCAAGTTAGTCATGCATTAGAAGTCAAGGAAAAGCAACAAGAAACGTTGTTAAACTGGATCATTTAAGGGCAAATTTTGTATGTTTCCCAGAGACCTTTATGCTTATAAATAATTCATGCATTTTTATTCCTATAATGTTTTTGATTTCTTTCTCTGAAAATGTTTTTTTATGACCAGGTCACATGGTCAGAGTTATCCTCTAATGTCCTTTAATGCATTTTTTCACTTTATCATTTTTCCATTTTTGTGAGGAATACATTAGCCTTTGCTACTTACACTTGAAACACCTACTTTAACAGCAGGCTTTGAAGAGAAAATGAACAGTGAAACATTAGTTGCATCACACATAGTTGAGGGAGAAATTTTACCTGAAAGACTGAAAATGTCCAGGAAAAAAAAAAAGTATTTTCTGTCTTACATGTAATTTCTTAAAATACCAACTATGTTAACTTTACGTATTAAAACCAAAATTTGGACTTCTTCTAAAGACGTAAATATCGGGGGAGGGAAGGTGTTGTTGTGGTTTTTTTGTTTGTTTGCTTTGTTGGTGGTTTTTTTTCAATAAGCGTTTGTGTTCAAGCAGCTAGAAAAGGAATTATAGATTCAAGAATATAGCAGGACAGCATAGTGTTACAGTGGCCACCAAATACAACCCTTCAAGCTCCTTCCTGTTTTTTCTATAAATCTGAGCCAGCACTTAAGCCTTCCAGTAAAAAATACATCTCAGATCAATCATGTTTCTGTGGATTCAGGCTTGTAAAACTGTTCTTCAATAGTCTCTCCCATGTCTGAATTTTGGACGTACTTCTTATGCTATGTAACAAAGCATAAAAATTCCTCTCAAATTAATGTGAAGCTTCTACATGGAAACTTCAAAGTCAAGGGTCCATAATAGTACATTCCAAAACCAAATTTCGCACCATCTAAAAATATGCATCCAAATCAAACACTTTAACTTTTCAGGATACTTAAGTTTTGAAAACAGATCAAAATCTGTATTCCAGCCATTTTTCTGGGAAAGAATTGTATTGACATTGAAGGTTGCCTCAGTGATGATTTTGTTGGTCCCTTTAGAAAGTTAGACTTTTCAAAGGAATTGAAAGCATTCCCTTTTATGTATACATACATATGCATTTATTTATTTATTTAAACGGTACCGCCTTCAAGCCTCGGGAGACTTTTCTTGTATTAATTGCCTCTGTGCTTAGATGCCTCCAATTATTAACCTGCAGGTGTCTCTAATCACTGCATATTCCCATCGGGTCTAGGTTGAGGGCTATTAGCTATGGTGGTTAAATACAACACACATTATGTGGTTTTTGTTTACTCTTTTATCCCTGAATTTGGCCTCAAAGACTCCAGAAAACAGCCATCAGCAGTCATTTCTTTTCATTAACTGCAGTACCTTAGATCACATTTTCCCCTTTCCCTTCTTTCTCAGGGAAATATTTAAAGACAGTATGTAGGCTAAAGCAAGAAGAGTTTTCCAAACACTGTTCTATAGAATTGGACTTGGAATGCTGTTTAGCCATCCAACACTTCTGCTATCGAAAGCCATAAAAAACTCACTAGGGAAACTCAATTTTTGCTAAAACTACAGATCTGGGCTGTTTGAAAATATAAGGAAGCAGTGGACTCTGTCTTCATTTGTGTGGGGTTATCATGGCTTACACAGCAGTAAAATTGTATCTAATTATGTTGGTACTAGACTGAATCTCTTTTAATTGATTAATTATAATTCACGTGTAGATTAACAGCTTTTAAAGGTCAAAACCTTTCAAATTGCACTGAGTACTTGTATATCTCTCCCTGTGCTGTGTAAGCCTGGTATTCTATTGCAGTCTGAAAGCGACACTATAATTACAGATTTGGAGGACAACAAAAATCGATTAGCAACCAAGGCTGGCTAGGAACGAAGGAACTGGGTCTAGTTAATCTTCTGTCCTCCCTCCTGAAAAACATGAGCTTTGATTCCATTTTAGAGCATGAGATTTTGACAGCCTAAGGTGTTTCGGAAGTGAGTGAGCACTGCTTAAATGAAAGGTATCATTGATTATGAAGCTGGTACATTGCAGTCAAATATATATATATTTTTATTCAGAACAGCATGAGATGCCAGTATTATTACTTTTTAATGAAGAGGCATACTGATGCAAAATTAGTTTAACAGTGTTTCAAGTAATACTCCATTATACTTTGTTCTTTCATTCACTCAGATGCTAACACAGAACACATTTTTTGTGCATGCCACCCCAAGGTCCTTAGGATGGTTGAATAAAACATGTTATTTTCACCTGCTGGAAATATCCCCAATGTTTTCTGTACTCTACAAGCAGTATGGGATTATTATCACATTTTTTAAAGTGCTCAAGTGACAGACAAAAATGAAAAATATCCATTTGTGATGGAAATGAAAACACGTTTTTCACAATACAAAATTTGCCCTTACTTCTAAGGACTACTTATTCTTTCCACCTTTGAGGTATGATGTAGGAAAACAGTGTCTTGTTGTTGCTAGATATTTGACATGTTTTGTGATAAAATTAGCATTCTGCATTTCTGAGTGATTGTTTTTGTGACTCCTGATATTCTGTTGAAATAGGGAAAATTTAAACCTGAAGAATATTATTCTCTTTAAACAACAAGAAAAGCCTCTTTGGAGTGTTATTTCTTGTCTGATAATTTGCCAGAAGAAACTGAATATTATCTATTCCTGAAATATTCTGTTTTGCGTAGGAGAAGAAATTAAGGAGGCAGTCAAAATAATTTGATTTTGGGTGTGCAGTTAGGAGCACAATTAATTTTCTGAGGGAAAAGAGAAAACAGAAACCAAACTGGTGATGCAGTTGATTGGAGAGAGCAGTCCTGGAGGGAAGATCTGTCTTATTTCTAGGTCTGAAGAACCATTTTCTGAATAATGTTTGAATCTGAGATAGCTGGATCCTTGAAAAGGGGATGATGCAATGCCTGAGAATGCAATTCCCTGAGAAACCAGTTCTTTCAATCCCTGTCCTTCTCCAAAGAGTGTGCTCCTATCCTACATTAAAATAGAAATATATAGTTGGTATAAAACATAAAATTGATGTTATGATCATGTCTTGACTATCTGTATTCAGCCAGGTTCCTTCCATGCTACTTTTCTTTCATTGGCTGAACACTACTCAACATGGTTTATAAGATTGCCCTATTCCGTATTGGAAGTGATTATGAGTATGATACACCTTATATATATATATATACATAAAATGTTCTTAAATGTGTATATATATATGTTCTTATATGTATATATTTATAGATGTTCTTATTTGTGTGTGTAGATATACATATAGTCAAGTAAAATACTGAAGGACAGGACTTGAAAGCTATCAACATTCATCCCTTTTGAGTTGGGTTTATTACAGACAAGTGTACTCACCACAACTAGCATTCTAATGCTATAAACCCCTTTTTATGAAATCTTAGCCTTACTGAACTTGATGTCAATTTTTGTGAGAACTGGAATTCATCTGTTAAAAAAAAAAAAAAAAAATCAGAAGGAGCAATATAAGTTAGTGAGAAGGTGGAAGTATAAATGCATCATGCAAGAGCAAGGAGTAGCAGAGGCTGAGCAAGAACACAATAGATGTGAATTCTACTCAAAGCTATTTAAAGAATTTTTCAGGACAGGACATATTTTGGAGGCTCCTATCGCTCAGGAACTGAGAGAAAAGAAAGTATTAAAACCAGAGAAAGTGATAAATATCAAAGTGAATTTTGGCATCGTTAGTAAATTTAACAGAGTCAGAAAGATGTTACTGGGAAGATAATTGAAAACAGTAGAAAAATATTTATAAAAATAAACTTTTCATGTTTGCATTCACTCCACAGAGAGAGCAAAAGACACATATGAACCATGAGTCACTCATAAGTTTGTACTCCATTTATTTCTTGCTGTTATTAGGGTAGTCAGCAGTACATTGTCAGCCCACGTTTTGGAGGGAAAAGACACAGTCAACTCACCAAAAAATGAAACAAAACAAACAAAAGCAAACAAACAAAAAAGCACAAGCAAACAAAAACAAAGAAGCTGGAGCATCCAGTGAAATCTCCTGCCCTGCCCATGGCCATGTCATAGGCAGCAGTGCCAGGGCCAGTGCCATCTCTCCCTGCAAGCCTCACGGTTGCTCTCCAGTGCTTTCTGGGTGGTATCCCTGCTGCTTCCCCTCCATGACGAAGGCATTGAACTCAATGCTCCATAAAGACTGAACTTTTACAAATATTTCAGACGCCATCCTGTCATCCAGTGCTAAACACTGTGTTGCATTCTGAATGGACTGAATTAAATTCCCATCCTGCCTGCAAATATCATAAATTAAGGTGTGGTACAATGTACAGGGTGTTTCAAAAAGATGAACCCAATTTGAAATCATACACAATTCAAAATTGGATCCGTCTTTTTTAAACACTCCCTACATACTGAAGGAAAGGAGACACCACTATTTCTGACAGTGGTGCTGATTATATAGTAAGTAAATTTAATTTTCATTCATGTGACTGTTATAAGAATGAAATCAATTTAAAAGTCACAGTTGTCAGCAACTTGGCAGAATGGTAAACATCTAAGCAAGATTGGCAAGGAAACTGAGATATTAAGAAAATGTGTCTTTAAACAACATTATTCGCCACTTTCTTTATAAGCTCTTCCCCTCCTAAGCTCCTTGGAATTTAATTTGGCTCTGGCTCATGGAAGTTATGAATGGAAGTAATTTAAAGATGGATGGGTGTTAATTTAAAGATGCCATCATTTTCTGACAGAGCTGGGTACTGAAGTGTAAGAAAATGTATAAAGAAGATAGTATGTAATCAGGAAAAACTAGTCAGGCAACAGTTTGCTAGGTTGTTGAGAAAGAGACATGATGTTTCTAATAGCCTTTAGTCTCTACGAAGTGCAACATATTTGATGACCTAATTTCTGCTATGGTACACAAAGCAGATTTCCTAATTTTTTACACAATTGTGTATTTTTAAACCATAGATGGAGATTTTTTTTAAATAAGAGTAGTGTCAATATTACTTCCACTAAGCAGAAATGTAAATTGTTTAATATATAAACATTCATGTGAGTTGGAAAATTAATTAAAAGAACCAAGTCACTATAATTATGATAAATAAAGCTTATCTTTATTGCTAGCATGCTTCTCCAAGCAATCTGCCTAAATGAGAGGAAATTATATACCATCAACTTTCCCAAGAGCTAAAGTCTCATTTTAACAATCAGGTATGCTACACTGAAATGAGAAAAATATCTGCTCACTCAGTATCGTGGTTTAAGGAGGATTATAGAGAGAGGCTGAACCTGGTTTTCCACCCATTCTGCACACACAGAATATGATTCTAGTACCATTTAAGTTAGTGACTTTTGTCATTGAATTTCACTCACTGTGGCTAATTTAGTCAAATTTCTATGGCAGGGAAGCTAATAATTATACTCTAATGATAATGTACATGTAAACAGTAAATATGCAACACTTTTCAAATTCGACTATTTGAGTTTCTTTGTTGCTGTGGTATTTTTTAACCCTGGCATTCTCAAATAATTAGTATGTTTTCATGTTTACCAGACGCTAGTCACCACTTCAAGAGAAAAAAAGAAGTTAACAGAATGTTCTTACAACTTTGCTGAGCAAATATAGAAAATATAGCATCTATCTTTCCTCCTTTTCTGGTTGGTCTTGTACACCTCTTCACAGTAACTTGTTTATTCAACATGTCGAGAGGCAACAAAATATTTAATTATTTGTATTATTATTGAACAAAGAGACAATGTGTTGAAATACACATGCAGTGTAGTGTTGAGTTCTACATCATTGCTTTAAGCCAACAACTCTTCCACAATTTCTGAAAAAACAACTTCTGAGTTCAGGGGTAGAGAAAAAGGAAGTAGATCAGAAGATGTTTGGGGATATGTGGGATAAGAAAAGCGGAAACAGAAATAAGCCTAGTAAATCTCTGGCCTCCTTTCAGTACTGTGTAAGCCTGGAGCAGCCATGGGCATCTTCTTCTGAACCTGGCATTGGGCCATTCTGGATGTACTTGGTCAGGATCTCAATCCATTATGGTGGTCTGACATCATGGTACACAACTACTTCTGCTGGGGGAATTAGGAATATATGCAAATCAGTTTCAGATCATTACTTCCTGTGTCATCTCAGTTGCATAATCATATAGTAAAATTTCATGCTAAGTTGAACTAGAACTTGTGCTTGTAGTTATTGTTGCACACCAGAACAGTTGCATTAACTGGGATGTGGTTGAGTTTTCCAAAAGACATCATGGTCTTTATAGTTTATAAATAAACATCTGGATGCAACCCTTAGAAAAATGGCTTTATCTCATGTTGCTGGGAAAAACTTGGCTCCACGTTTTAATCAGTGTCATAAATAGAAAAGGATGTTGATTTATTAGTTAATTGTCTAGTCTAGATGTTCACACATACACATGTGACATGTTGAAAATCTTACCATTGCTGATTGTTGAAACCCTTCAAGCTCATTTTTCCCAATGTTCAAGTTCTCACAGTACTCAAAAAAATCACATTAATTGGAAGATATATTCCCAACAAGCTTCAATGAGAAAAGTGCAAACTTCCTCCTAAAATGACTTGCAGACCATACACTATAAATTGTGTACATTTTACTTCCTGCCTCATTTCACTTTACAAATGAGATACTGAATATAAAATTCTCATATTAGTGCCTGCAAAGAATTCTTTGACAGAGTTTGCACTACTGGTTTCAAATCAATGTATCTCTCTCTCTCTCTCTCTTTTAGTCTTCTTTGCAGCAGTACTGAAGTTGATCAGCCAGGGTTTGCAAATTACCTGTCTAAAACCCATTGTGCCTAAATTGACAAGGCGCCACAGTGTCAAGGATCTCTGTATCTGAGAGAATTTTTATCACTTACTGGATTTATTCTGTCTTCGACTAATTGCAGTATTCTCACTAAAAAAAATTAGAAGAGACAAAACATTTACTATAAAAAGATTCTAATTAGTAAGCAAAGTTTTTCTACAGGATGCTTACTGTATTCAAACAATTTATTCTCTCTCTTCCATTTGAAGATTTTGTGGGTTTTAATATATTTTAAAAGTTTTGGAGGGAAGTTTTACAAAGCAGAATCTTATTTTAATTTTTCCTACAAAAATTAATAAACCTCAGTGAGATTTGTGTCATTTTTTTTTAATTCACTTCTTAGGTTAGACATGTTTGGCTTAATTGGTTGTTGCAATGTAAAACCTTCAGAACAAATTTTGTTTACCACCAAGTTCTATGCGTAAGTGTTGCGATTCTTTTAAGTTAATGAAATAAAAACTAAAGGCCAAATCCCCACCTGAACTAATAAAGAATCAGCCTCTAATGAAATTTTTCCACTGGGGAACCAATCCTTTAAAAGGGAGGTGAAATCTGATGTCTTCATAAAATTTGTGGTCATTTTAAAATCTTGCAAATGCCAAGTCAAAGGTGTTAGCCCTAGTGTCTTGCTGAAATTCCAAATTAAATATTTATGTTCTGTGTACCCAAGATGTCTGTCTATTTTCATTTAAATATTATTTCTTTCCCTAATGGCACCCATCCAGTATAGTTGCTGTATTTCACTGGTGCTTTCATGTTTCAGAATGGTAGCCTAAACTGTGACCATACAGAATATGTAAGCACAGTCCATTTAAAGGTATTGAGAAATTTCTGTCTCCTTTGGCAAGTTCTTTTCATCCAGTTACACCACAAGGAACAAAGAGGAGTCAAAAAGGAGATAAGAACTGTAATGATATTTCAAGGAGGAGCAGCTATCTATACAGCCTCCCTGGAAGTAGTACCAACACTGTGGACAGTGGCAGCAGGACAGAAACATTAATCAAGATTTATTGGGGAAAAAAATCCTAAAATTCGGGCTATGTCCTAGCTAGCTGACAGGAATGAACATCATTATGAAATGTGTAATGTTTGCCACACCCTGCCAGGCAAGTGGGGAAGGTGCCATACAGGTATGGAGGTACAGGAGAAAATGTAGTATGCTACATGTACACTGATACATAAACTTTGTCATATTCTCCCAGAGATTAATAGTCAGTTTAAACTCCGGTGGATGAACATTTCCACCATTGATATGTTTTTAGACTCTGAATCAAATGTTGGAAGCCTGCAGCTGCCCTGCAGGCAATGAGCAATGTGGCTGGGAAAGTGTGGTTTCACATCCTGATCCCCGCTCTAGTGGCAGCTCTTGGCAAGGTCATTGGATGGGTTATTTTGGTAGCTATACTTGAATTTACCGCCTTTAAAGTAAGTGTAATAATACTTACCTTCCTCCACAAAGAACGGCATAAAGCTTAGTACTAACTGCCCATGGCACTGTAGTTATTTCTGTGTTAATTCAGTGATGCTGATTTACTGAACTAAAACTGTTTTCATCTCATGTCACACTTGGAAATGACTCAAATATAAAACTTTGGTACGAAAACATGCAAGTCTTCCTATATCCAGGAATAGTGTTTTTCAATTGTGGTTGCAATAGGGACTTTCTGAGCAGCGATAGTAAAAAACAAACAAACAGGAAAAAAAAAAAAAAGTATATATCATTTAAGAATCATTTCTCTAGGCTAACCAGGACAAACAGCAAGATGCTTTATCTTTTCAAAGCACATGGCTAAACCAATAAAGCCTGGACCGTTCCCTCCTGACCTTATGTGGAGAGCTACTTCCCTTGCTCCCAAACATCCCAGCTGGTGAACATAAATGGACTTCCAGAGAGAAGTGGAGAGAGATGGGAAGATGCTCAGAGCAAAGAAGGATGAAGGCAATTAATATATTTTTGCTCTAAAGCTCAAAACAATTATCTGCTTCCCCAATTTTTTTACAGATCACATTGAAGCAGTCAGTAAGAAGTAGAAGCTGTTTTAGCTGGTCACCTCCTTGTTTTCTTTGCATGCTGAAGAAAAGCTACAAAAATGCTGACACTGAAGTCAATGCCTTAACTTTAGATTTACACCAGTTTATCTATGAGAAAAGCTTTTATGCTGCTCACCCAACTTGGTTATCTGAGCAACCAAGTAAATAAATAGTAAATATAGCCATACACTTTATAAAAATGTTCTGTCTGTTTTCATAATGAGAAACTCATCAGAGGGAACATTTCCTCTCCATGCAGCAATGTAGTGCTTCCTATCCCCTGCTCTGAATTTCTGAGCATATTAATGTGGCTCATTTACAACAGAAAACAATGTAGTCTCGGTGGTCTAGAAACAGCCTGAGATCAGGGATTGGAGGCAGGGTGAGATGCAGGATCTAATAAAGAAAAGCAGTTAAAATGAGAAAAAATGAGAAAGATCCCTTTTCAGACTTGTTTGTGGGGTTTTTTTGTGGTTGACTAAAAGTTTGATTCAAAATAGTCATAATTACGTTCTTCACTTGTTAGTGGTTTTTCTCTGCACTTACCATTAAATGCAGTGTTTGTAAGGTATACAACTGAAATGTGATGCAGGTCCTACCTCACTTCAAGTAGCAAAAGATTATTTGGGAGGGCATTATTGCATGTAATTAATGGATTTGTGCCAGGAATTGTGGAAACTTTAGAACAGTGCCTTTTGCCTTCATGTGTTATTTCCGCTGCCTAGAAGAACACAACTCACAGTAATTCTAAAAAGGGCAACAGGGATAATTGGGTTCCTGCTGCTACACATGTTTATCAGTGCGCTACTGCCAGATGTGGGATATATGCTACAAATGGTCTTCCTATCCCCAAAAGGAAAAAAAATCCACCCAAACCAAAATCCCTTAGCTTTCCCCACCTCCTTGCAGACATATTAGTATAGCACTGGGAATGGGGCCAGAAAGGGTTTTTTAGCTTTGATACCCAGACCTCCTAAATTAATGCCTTTATTCAACTGATGGTTGCAGATGAGGAATTGTTTTAATCTTGAACATGGAATAAAAAGTCGTAGCTCTGCATGAGAAATTTAGAGACTGTGTGTGGTGTTTAGATGTATACATAAAAGTTTATACAGCTCATGCTTTTTATGTGGCTAGTGAAGATCAGATTACAGTTCAAGTTCGAGTATTAGATATTTTTTACATTGGGAGGTGTTGTTTGACTGGATGCTTTTGCTCAATGTGCAAAAAACAAAGCTTAATTTCCACTTTTCTCAAAATGGATATAGTCAAAAAGAGAAAAAAATCTTGTTTTAGTTAGAATTTTATGAGTAAAGAATTTCACTGGAGTCAAATGAAAAATGAAAGGCTGTTTTTTATGTTAAACTGCATTTCAGGAAACTTTCAGATTAAATTTAAGTTTTAAATTATTAAAAATGAGTGAAAGGCTTAAATTTATTTTAAAAAACCAACCAAACAAAAAACAAACAAACAACAACAACAACAACAACAAATTTACCTTCAGGAGTAAGTCACTTTACCTTTGAGTGAGTCACTGAGCTGGAACCCAGAATCTCTGTCTGCCAATCCAGCTACACCTTAATTTCATTCTGTGACTCTGCTAAAGTCGTTTGATCTTACCATGTGCCTTTTTTCTTCATCCGCAGAAGCAAAAATCCTGTTGTGCTGTGAAGTCAGTGAAGTAGTCCAATATTATTAAAAGGCTTTCACAACAGACACAAAACACACAATGGGAAAGGGGAACTTGACAGCTTCATGTATGTGGAACAGGATGAGCCCTGCTCAGTTTTCTCCCTCTTAACAGACTGTAGGCAGTACTCAAAAAAGAGCGGATAATACGAATTTGTTTAGTATAGGTCTCTGAGCAGACTCAAGGATGAAGCTAAACTTGTGTGGCAAACAAAAACTACATTCAAAGCATAGGAATACTTTCAGTCTATGAAATGAATTGGATTGAGGGGTGATATGTAGGTAAAAGAGGAGGTAAAAGTACCTGGTGATGAGCAAGCAAAAGTATGAGTGTTTTGAAAAAAATATAAACAACTAATAAGAAATAAAAGTGGGAAAACTAATACTGTATAAAATGGAGCAACTGGAGATTGGGAGATAGTGGGAGATAGACCCTGCCTTGCTCCGGGACAATGGGATAATGCAAAAAGAAATGTTGCTTCATTTTTTTTATTATTATTTCCCTCTAGATGTTATTGTGGATAGATGGTTTGTAATTCAAGTGCACTGAGATCTTATTTTTGTTAACAGCACAAATGTTAGACAAAATAATGTTTTCAAAATGCCAAGCCAGTTTAAAATGGCACATACTGTATGGACACAATTTATCTCTCAAAATGTATACAATTTAGAGATACAGATCTGATTCATATGAGTGAATTATGAGGCCAATAAGGTTTTCTTTAAAGATGAAATGAAGTTTATTTATCTTTTTATACAGTGCACTAAATGTACAGTAAAGGATTTATGTTCGCTTTACATTTAATATTTTAGAGTACCACCTTAAAAACAATGTAAAGAATTTGTTGGTTAAGTGAAAAATAGCAAGCACATTCACCACTCTGATACGAATGGCACTTCAAGGAACAAAAATGTTTATCAAGTAAAACTGAGGAAAAAAATCTTGAAAAACAAAAAAAAAGCAACATTTTCCCATAAAAAGCTATTTTGTGGATGATTGCATATCCATTGTTTTTAGTGTAAGAAAGAGTCTTGGGAAAGTGCTTTTAAAAGCTCTAAAGTCATAGAATTAGACTACAAAGGGAAAATAATTTTAGGATAAGGAACATTCCCCTTTAATTTCCTTCTGCCAAGACTTATGACCGGAGCTACACAGAGCCTTGCAGACCTTGTCAACAGCTTGAACTGTGTCCAGAAGTGACTAGGAAGTGAGTGCTGTTCCTGGAAAAATGGTATATCCTGCAGGTAACACCTCTGTCCAAGCAGAAAAAGTGCACCTGGCACAAAGTAATGCTTCAGGGTTCTTTTCTTTTGGGCAAACAAAGTGCCTGAATGAATATCCTGGACTGTTGTAGGTATTTCAACATGTGAGTTCCAGTGGTTTGTTCAAAATCAAGAGGAACAAGGCATGCTTTTTCTGAAAACAAAAGGTACTCTATGGGTCTGGTAAAGATAAGACAAAGTCCTCGAGGTAGCATTTCCCTTTTGTTCTATCCAGAATCATCAGTAGCAAGAGTGTGTACACATTACTAGCAATGATAAAATTTATTTTAAGAAGGAGCATGTCATTTTGCACAAGCCCAAAAGTTTCAATAACTAGCGGATTATTTGAGCCTCTTTCATTCTGGGATACTTTACATCAAGAAGCTTAGGAAATCGCAGTTTAGGCCAGGAAAACAAACTCAAATATAAAGATTGGTGTGTTTTTCACCAAGTGGCATATGTATATTTTACTACACACTGCTAGTCACAGGGTCTTCCTGGTGGCTGGTGCTAGAACTTGCAGTTACTTTTTCTCATCAGCATATTTAGTTTGACATTAATATTTTGCTATTTATTATCTATACAAAAATGGTGGTCATCTTGACACAAAACCCCAAATGGTGTTTTTGGTAGAAAAATATTGGATTCCTTGTAAGTTTGAGTGAAATTATTTTAGAAGGGTATAAGCAGAAAATACTGTTTGAAGTGAATTGTATTGTGAGAACAGGATATACAACTTAAGACCAAGAAATACTGTGAAGATTTCTCCTTGGAACATGTCATAATTTCCATATCCATCCTTTGAGTCTTAAAAGAAATAGCTAGTAAGAACATTTACTATTCTACATTTGAGTAAAGTTTAGAGCAGGGCTTTGATTTTTGATTCCTAATGCTCTATTGATGACCCGTTTTCAACTGCCTAGCAAGGATCACCCTGTCTAAAATGCCAGACAGTTGCTGGAATCCACATTAGTTGCATCCTCTTGCTCCCTCTGAGCAGAAATTGCCAGCTGAGCAGGATTGTAATGAATTCTTATGTGTTTTGTAGTGTGAACTGCCATCAATTAGGAACTGAGCTGAGACCATCAAACTCATTTTAATTAGAACCTCTGATTGGATTTATGCCAAGATCCCAAAGGTAAAAGACTAGTCCAGAGATTTCCCATCTTCTCTGAGTGAAAATTTTCTTTCTAGTCAACTCTCCTTCCTCAATATGGCATTTCCTTTCTTGGTGCGTGTGCATGTGTATGAGGTTAAACTTTATTTTCTTGGTGGGTAGTGGAGATGTTCATACACAGACCACTGGGCTGAGAGCATCCCATTTTTCCATTCCTGTCATACACCATTCCTTTTATACTGACAGGCAAAAAAAGCAATTTTATCTCTGACATTCTTATTCTATATATTTAATTTCTAATGAGATTCAGGGATGCTTCATTCCCAAGACACATTATCTTCCATTATTGCCACAATACAATATAATGTATAAAATAATAATAGAGAACAAGAAGAAGAACTAGTATGTAATCATCAAGCTCATTCTGTCTTGAATCTGTTGTTACAAAGTCTGACAATTGTATCCTAGTAATAGGAACACCTAACCTCTGGCTGTTTCAGCTTGGAAAGATAATTTCTTATTAGGTTTTATTATTATTATTATTATTTTAACCTTCACAATCTGTAATTCGAAATTCATGCCTATAGATCATTTGGCCATAACCAGTTCTCTGAAATGCAAAATGTTTTCCCATATGGCTGGAAAAGATACACAAATAAGCTTTTCCTGACACTGAATATATCTGTGCATTGCATGCATTTGTATGTACAGAAAATTCCACATATAACATTCTCCAGAATAGCCGTCATAATGAAAAGCTTTGAGATCAGTGAACCTTACAGATAGAATGATAGCTGAGGGACAGTATTAGAGTTCACACAAAAAAAAAATCTATAGGATCCTATGTAAATAGCTGGAGGCTGGAGGAATTAGACAGGGAAAAATTACGTTTATTCAGGGAACAGACAATGCAGACCATGTTGTTGACCCATTAAGTCACCTATGATAGTACAGAGACAGAAGCCAGGGGACTTTAGTTCAATCCTCAATTAGGTCATCCAATCAAAACATATTTAGAAGTATATCTAACCAGATGAGTTGCAGGATGTCTCAATACCTGCCCTGTCTCTACCCCATGACTAAATCTAAGTCAAGTACATCAGGAACAAAATAAAGATGAGACCACTGCTATACAACAGCTTGCACTTGCACTAAAAACATCACTTAGGTATAAGCATACATCCATATTAATGTCATGTTTCAGGAGCATTTGTTGAGCTCTAGATGTATTTACAACTCAATGAATAAAAAGAGTTGATGAAACAGTATTATACACATAATTCCTTCCTCCATGGCTTAAATTTTTGTTGATATTGAGGACAGGCCCCAATTTTAAAAATATTTTAGGGAAGAACTTCCAAAGTTAGACATCATGACCTGGGCAAGTCAAATCCTGATAAACAAGAACAGTTGTCAATTTTTCAAAGCAATTCGGGGGATTTTGTTGTATTGAAACCATTTAAAGATAACTAGCCAACTTTATACATTTCAGAAACACTTTTAAAATCTTAATTGAATTCTGTCTTGTGAAAAATCTGATATTTGAACAAGTAATTTTTTTATCTATCAGATGTTTAACCTGGTAAGTCAAGGTTCTTGGAAAAGCAAATCACTTGACAGGTACAAAATGTCCATTGCAAAAATGAAGGGAGAGCTTGGATTTCAGAATTCTGCTTTGGGCTGATGTTTAGAAATAAGCTAAAAAAATGAGATATCTTGTTTCCTAAAGTGTTTCCAGTTACTGTCATCATGATCCACACGGATATTGTGTTCCTTTTCTAGGGAAGGGTGCCTTGTAATCTTTGGGTATAACCACTTACCTTGAAATACGTTGAGATAGCTACTCAGAAAAAATAATTCAACTGAAGATTCTATAATTTTAAATAATGCTTATAGAGGGTTTCATTTCCTTGTGTTTTCCTTTATATTATGATCATAATTTTTGATCATCAGGTGAAACCCAATAACAACTCAAAATGTCATTGTGTAGTCACAGATACAAAAGTTAATAACTTATTTTACTAAAATAACACCTTATTCTTCCTGAATTGAATGTTCTGCACACAGCCTGTTGTCTTTTAATAGGATGTGTATTTATAGTGAAGGTTTTTATTATAATAAAAAAATAAAAAAAAAAAGTAAAACTCTCATACATCTGGGCATAAACTTCTGGTAGGAGGTATAAATAAGATAGTAGACTAGGTGGACTGTGGTTTTCGTCCAGGATTAGCCATCCCTTATGTATCACATTTGCAAAGGGAACAAACTGTTAATTGGAAACCTCATCATCCAACTTCTATCTAGACTGTTTCTTTTAGACAAGATTTTAGAACAATGCAGAGCAAAAGGCTTTGGGGCAAAGCAACACTTCTCTGAAGGGCAATTCCTCTTACTGTTGCAGCTTACATTCTGCAGAAGCATTTTTCTCCACTCCTGCTTGTGAATCTTCAACTGAGTCAAGGAAATAATATGATGTTCAGCAGACTCCAGTCAACAAAGATTATGTTCTTTGTACCATGAGAGTAAGGGAAAAAAACACATTTGTTGAGACCAAAGGGCGCACAGAGGCAGCCGCTGAGTAATTCAAACATAAACAGGAAAGAAACTTGATAGAAAAGCCTGGCGCTGGTCCATGTCAAGGCTAATTACTGCCCCTTTTTCATGCAAAGTTCTGAATTAATAAGGTAGAGGAAATAGCGAATAGAGACTGTGCACTTCTCTTCAAGGGCACAGCTTCACCTTTAAAAGCCTTTGCTTGCTCTTGAATTTAGAAGAATCTATAAGAACTGTTTCACAAAAAATTGTTGGTTGAAACACACTGTCAAATGAAGGCATTTCTCATTTTATTGACGTTGGAATAAAACTATTGTTAGGTATGATTTGACAGTTTTTTGTGGCCTTATATTTCTTTAGTCAGAAACAGTGGCAGCTTTGTTTCACAGTAGGTCAGTGTTTATCTATCATTATAGAACTAAGCAGTCAATTTGTTTTCTCCTACAAACATCAATACTTTTAATATGCATTTTATTCATTTAGTATTAAGACATGGTCAATGTAATAATTATTTGAGTAAAATGATAGTTTAAATGGTAAAAGATGTTCCATCATTTAAGATAATTGTGGATATAGAACATTCTTGTCTTGAGAAGTTTGGGCACACCCCAGAAAATCCTGCTGCAAAGTATAAGTCCCTAACCTTGTAAACAGTCTATTTGAAGGCAGCGGATAAGCCACCTGTGTGATGGATTCTAAGAGATGGAAGAGAGGGAAACGGGATTTTTTTTCTTAGATAAATAAAGAAATATAATAATTTTTAAAATGTAGTAGAAACCGTTTTAGTAACATAAAATTCCCAAAGTGGAATCGGTGGCACAATGCCACTGACTTCTCAGCAGATGAAGGGAAGAGTTCCAACTGTTGCAAATTTTTCTGTATGTTTTTAGAAATGCAAGTCCTCCATTTTCATTTGATATATTAGACAACATTGTCACTGGAGTGAAAAACAATTGAAGCTGGCTAAACAAATGCCCACACTTCTTTTCCCTTGAGACTTTTCACAAAATGTAGACAAAATTATTGTTTCTTCCAAACAGCTTTCTCATGAGAGGAGTCCAAAACAGGCTGCTTCTATTAAGTCTATTCCTGTAGTATTCTAAAATGGATATGTGTGTGTGCATGTATACACATGTTAACTCTGAAAAAAAAAAAGTCCTGGAAACTGATAGACCATTGATAACCATTATCTGTTTAATTTTGCTTTGAACTTAATGCCAAACAAGGAAGGGTTCATGTTTTTCCAATATTGCTTTGATGTTTGTATTGATTGCTTTTGTCAAAGTGAAGTGTTTCAAAACCAGAAAGTTGCAATAGTTTTGTATAACGTGTGTTATCTGTTTCTGGTGTTTGTAGTTAAACACATGCATTGTTTACTAATGGCTTGAGATAGCTTCAAGCTGATTTTATGTGTGCAGCCTTGCACACCCTACATATCTGTGGTCAGTGCCGAGCATTAAGTGTTCTCAGAGTTCAAAAATATCTGTAGCTTGGATGTGTTGCTCAAGTGACATCACTCCAGCAATTTTAGCACATTTTATGGAGGCAATATGAGTACCACATTTTAAATTTGCCCAGGCCTTCTTGCCATTTTTATGTCAAGAGCTGGAAAATACTTGAAACTAGATCCTTTAGTTTCAGTCCTGTGTACTCTTTCTGCATACATGGAAAAATGTGTTACTCTGCAAACTGTACTTTTTAGCGTGTGCACAAGTTTGTGTTCTCAAGGCCAAGAGCATTTGATACTTCCAGGCAGATTAAGCGCAATTCTAACAGTGTAACTGCAGGACACGGTATGAAGGCAAAGACAAATCTACTGTTTCGCTGAAGGCCATTAAAAACTGTGATTTTTGGCAAACCTATCCATTACTGTGTTAAACTATAACAGAGATACATTCAAAGGGGAAACAGTATCCCCTTTGTTGAGCCAGGAAAAAAAATCCTGTTTCCAAGCTGCCCTTATAAATTCTTACTGAACCCTTTCAAGTAGCTTGCCAAAACATTAGGCAGTTTCAGGAGAACACTGGGGTGCAGATTAATTCTTAATAAATTGATTGATATCCCTACAAGTAAGCAAGCAAGCAAGCTGTGTGCTCAAATGCCATTTAGGTCCAGTGTATCTGACAGTTTCTTCTATAAATTATGGTTTAATTCTTTAAAAGACCAGTGTGTCATCTGTATTAAAAGTCTTCCAAGTGCTTACAGTTGTTTCACATTATAGCTTATTGTATTACAGTTCTGGTATATTCTTTCTACAAGTAATCTTGTGGGAGCTAAAGAAATAAGAACCCTTCAGAGTGCAACAGCAATGACTTTTCCATATTTCCGTTCTACACTATGGTAGTGGGGGAGCAACCTGAAGAAACTAATGGAAGCTTCATAGGCATCTAGCTTACTTAAAATTTGATTCAATTTTCGATAGTTTTTAATTTTAATTTTAAAAAGAGATCTGAGGGAGACTGATAACTCCTCACAGGCAGCAAATATTCACTGTGTGTTGAGCTGAAACACACTGAAAAAAGTCTTTACTAAAGTAAGTTGTCAGGGAAGAACAGAGGTATACAGCATATACATTTCTTTGCACATCTTGGACCAACTACGATCATAGATAACAGATAAGTTTTTGGACAGATGCCAACTGAACTGTGCTTTTTTTCTTTTTTTCACTCCCCTCCCATTTCATGTGAGCCCTAAAAAGGCATGACCCCCCTGCCCATACCCCTCTTCAAGTACTCATGGACAGGCAGCATGAAGAAGAGGTGGCCTTTACTGTCCCAGGTTTGTTCAGTTCAGTGGTCGTTTTCCCCATGTATGGCTATTTCCAACACCCTAATGAGGGCTTGGGTCCTGTGTGTAGCATTCCTTAGTAGACACAGGCAACCTGCTGTCCCCATCCCAACAAGGAGCTTGCTGGAGGGCCACCACCCTTCTGCAATTGACAATGACCTTCCAGCACCCTGCATGTTGCTGTTGCTATTGAACCTTCCCATGGCCACCCTGCTCCAGCCTGGTTGGACAGCTGTCTGTGTCAAAATGAACAGGTGGGGACTTCAAACAATTTTGGCAAATAATTTCTGGAGAATGAGAAGTATACCTGTCAGCAAACATTAACTTCCACAAATGTAAAACTCCCTTGCAGTTGGTCTGGTTGGGTCTAAATGGTGGTGGTGACTGACTGGCACCTCCAAAGAGACTGAAAATTTTCAGATAGAGAAAAAAGGGAATGAAAAACTAATTCAGGTGTAAAATTCCCCTATGGGTAAAAACATCTTATCATACACATTTCCAGTGGAAAAATGTGAAATATATGTAAACATGAATAGCAATAATGAAAGTTCTCCATGTATTTATCACAGATGCTTGATTAGGAACTCTAAGGAAAACCGTTTTTTGGGTTTTTTTTTTTCAGACATGCTTTTCTTAGGAATAAGTATATTTTTCTACAGCTAATATGGCATAAGGAGTCACTGAATTTTGCCTAGGCATGTGGTTGATTTTTATAATCAACGTGATCTTTTCCCAGTTGTCAACATATGATTTTTCACACACACGAAACAGATGAATGGTCAAATGAAAGCCTTTTATTTCTAGTTTTCTAAACTGAGTCTATGCATACACACATTTAAGGATAAAGATAAATATCCTGTAGGCACCATTAGAAACCAGTATTTTTTAGAAAATTAAACTGCCACACGTCAAACATGAGACCAAAGATTACATTAAACATTTCTTAATTTATTTATTTTTTACTGTAATTCTATACCATCCAGTTTCTGTCCTTTAAGGTTTTTTTTGCATAACTATTTTCATGGCTGTTTTTTGTCCTTTCATTTTACTTTTTGGAGGCATTGGATGTATTGTAATTTCCAGTCTCTGAGGAAATGCCAATTTCTTAGGTTAACAGGTATTTCTCTGTGAAAACGAGGTTCCTGGAAAACATTTTGCGTATATCTGGGATGAGAGAGTATAAATTGTTCTACATTGACTAAGTGTATACATTTGAGAATAACTTAGACACACACACACAGAATTGCTTTGTATAACTTTTTCTATTAATTTTGCTTCTAAGCCAAATCTCAAACCTGTATGTAATAAAGAAATAGACTGTCCAGGGATGTCATTGATCAGCACTCAGATATGTGTGATTGAATTCACTTCTGAGTTTTATTTTGCAGCTTACCTGGTCAATAAGAGGCTGGAATAATTGCAAAGGCAAAGCAGAAGCACTACATGCCAGCTGCATCTAAGTAGGTAGCAACAGGTTTCTGGAAACCTGAGACAATATCTAATGTACTGTAGCATCTGAAATAAGCTCTTTATTTCTTCAGAGACGAGAAGCAAGCTTCTGAAATGCATGATACTCAATCTTGAAAAAAACTATCATGCGTGGGCAGAGAAGAACTGAACAGAAAAATACTAAACATTTCCTTCCTTAAAACAAATCTTCAAAAAATCTTCCAAAAAAGATTCTGCAGAAAAGACATTGCCGCTGTTATAATATACTGACACTCACTAGACATTTTGAATTATTTCTTATGAATCTATACTTTTAGAACTAACTTTGCTCTCATATTCTGAAACTGTCTGTTTTTCTCAATAGATAACACTTATTCTTGTATGCATATACTTTTTCTGTTTCGTTTAGTTTTTTAAGCTTTCTGCACATAAAAATCTAAAAATCTATTGTGACTCCCAGATAATCATACCTCAGATATTCATGTACAGTGTTCAAGTCCACTACAAGAACACTGTGCTAGCACCTGGGCAACTCAAAACCACAAGGGTTGAGGCACCATATTGATCTTTTCTAGCCTGTTACAGTGTACTAGCCAGTTGAAATATATTTTTCTTATGTATAGAATCCAAATAGTTTATAAAGGAGCAAAAATATTTTTCTTCCGTTTTCTTAGTAGGACCCTATAACAAGGATGAGATATCATATGGGCTATTTTATTGTCTTTTTAGAATACAGTACATTGACCCCAACTGCTAAATCATTTTTATGGCACATTAACAGTATCATGACATCAGGAAACATATCTTTTGGCTTGAGGGACCTTTTTCCAAACCAAACCAAATATTTCCCACGTGAACACTGAAAACAAATCATAGCACTCTATGCTATAGTGGGCTATACAGGCCATTTACAGTCTTAAAGTGTTTGCTCGAATCAGTCTTTGTTCAGACCTGCAATGATGTGTAAGAGTTTGCAAATACCTGAGGTTTTATTCAAGCTTTCTGTCACTCCTTTAGCTTAAAAATTTGTTTGTTTTGAACTTTTGTTGGTTGTCTTTTATTTTTTTTATTTTCTTTTATTTTTTTTTCTTTTGGTGGAATGCATTAGGTTGTTTAATCAGATATTAATGAAAAGAACATCCATTCTGAAGTAAATTTACTACCGCTTTGCCACTTGCTGCTATCACTGTGAAGCACAGAAAGATGAAGAAAGCAATGGATAGTTTGGCATTCCTGTATTTGAAAATGTATATATCATTCTCTTAATCAGACCATCAGTATGGGGAAAAAATATTGCACTAAATATGCTTTGACTATATCACAAATACACAGTAGCAAACATAATTTCTCAAGACTGAAAGTTAAGCATCTGATTCTTACGTCAGATTTGCAGCATGCTTCACTTCATACTGGGAAAGGTTTTCTACTTCACACGTGCACACGTATACCTTGCAAACAACAAGCCTTGCTCTGTTTATCTTTCTTTTTCCTTTATTTCTAGAATTCCTTCCACTGTTTGTTAATAGTGACTTTTTCTCTCAATTTCACAAATCAAAACAGTAACTACTGAAAGAGCAAACATTTGCAGCCTTCATTAGTGCCCTCAGCCTTCCTTTGATATGCAGTCTCTGTTTCCAAATTAGCAAATGACTGTGAAATTGGCTGGGATGGGGAAAGCTGAAGGAAACAATACGAATGTAGTTTTAACACGTTTTCTTATGATATATTAAATCCAAGCTGATACCAGCTTTGAAAAAGCAAAATGAATCCTAAGAAATCTGAGCCATGGAACTTAATCCAATTTTTTTTTTTTCTAAGAAAAATATCAGGCATCTTCTCAGAAAGAACACAGTGCCTGCAAATATCCAAGTTTACCTTCCATTTGCAACAGAGCACCTCATCAAAACCTTACACTCTCCTTTCATCTGGCAGAAATTCTTGGGCAAGTGCTGTAGTTGTTATTAACTACCAAAGTTTATATGAATGAATGCCATTACTATTTTTCTAGAGAGAAAAATTAAGTTTTCCTTCACTCTTCAAATAGCTTCATTAATAAGTTAATAAGCATGAATACTGATTTCTTAGCTGTTTCTTATTCTCTAGGGAAAACCTGGCACCTGTGCACAAGAAAAGAAAGTAAAATGATTGTGTTTCCAACTTGTTTCCCCAGACCCCTGGTTCTCCATCTCTCTTCTCATGTGTTTGATGGGGAAGTGTAGTGATCATCTCATTGAGTTAAGAGACTCAAGGACTAACATATCTTTGCTGAGAAATATATATATATATTTTAGCAACTGGCTTTTGACATAATTTTTAAAGGGATTTCATAGTAATGTCCAGGGATTTTTAAATCTTAGTCACAGTGATGGCGCATTATTAATGGCTTTCCTCAAGTGTTTGTCTAATGTAGTTGTAAAATACTATATATATATATATATTTATACTGCCTGTCTTAAAGAGTAAGGGATGTGCTTTTCTCATCTAATGCATAACCTCCCCTCTCCCGTGTAAATACATACACATATGCACACATCTTCTATTTCTCTTTCTTTTAACAGCTTCTACATGCAAAATGAATTCTGTGTTGCCAACCTTTTTAATTTACTGAGGACTAGGTTTATCTCTTCATACCTATCTCCGGGAATGAAGTGATTGGAACTTAATCAGTCTTGAAAATATTGTCCCCAAAGAGATACTCCTCTTGTACTGGCAGGAAATGGTTTTGTTTTTCTTCTATGTGCATCCTCCTCTTCAGTAACTTGGAGCATGCACAGCTCAGAAAGATGGTGAGGCAAGCAAAGTTTCATTTCTCTGTTTCATGGGATAATAAGCATTACACAGTTCTGGTTGCTCATGTACATATTCAGTCTTGAAGAAGGAGAAGATCTTACATAGGAACATAAAGCTGGCCCAGAGCAAAGGAAGATTAGGCAAAACTGTGTGTTAATTTTTCAAGGGCCCATGAGCAAAGATGCTGGAAATAAAGGGGCTCATTTTGCATTCCCATTAGACTCTGGGGTTGCCCAGAGGACTGACGTTTGTGTTACTTTGGTGTTGAACTTCGGTCTGCCATGAATATAACTGAGGCAGGCATTTGATTTCCTGTCAGTTGCAAGGTATCAATCAGATAGCAATCAAATGTTTTAGCTATCCGGCCCACCTTCTTGGTACAGAGTAACACTATGAGCCCTCTGTGCAGTGCTAGTTGGTGTTCTCCACTGTCTTCAGTCTGCATACAAAGTTTTTGCCAGGTACTGTCTTGAGATGTAAGACAGGACTTGTGTTCTGCAAGAAATCATTACCTTAGAGTTACTTTATTTCTTTGTCAGACTTGTGACCAGACATATTCTGTACAGTGGGATCTCGTAACACATGCTGTCTACATATATAGCTGCATTATTGAGTGGAATTTCCCTTGCAGGAAAAGAAGAATTTTAAGAACCCAGCACTACATTAACTGCAATGAAATGTTTATGGGCAAGAAGGAGTGGGAAAACTTATTTTCCCCTGACTTTCAAGGTTTTTGGTTTTTCTTGAAGTGTGCGTTGATATTTTTAGAATTCAGCACAGAGCTGCAGTATAACTCATCATCCAAGGCATTATGTATGGAGAAAAGTAATTGATTGCTGGTTAGTTGTAGCTGTGACTTGGGTTTCGATTAGAATAATAACTTAAAAACTCTAACAGAAAGCATCTATTTTGCACATAGCAAAAAAGCGTTTGTGTAAGTTTGGTGCATTTGACTCATACATAATGTATATTCTTTAATGACCTGCATAGCCAAAGGATGGCACTTTAAATTGATGAGTGTGATATATTCATACCTAGAACAAATTAGTTTAAGGACAGATGAAGAATAGATGTGCAGTCTAGCTAGCATGAACTGTTACAATTATAGAGATTATTATAACCACAGTCTAATAACTTCCAGACATCAGAAATCATTAATTGTCAGAGTTATGTAGTTCTACAAGCTAGATTTATCACAAAAATATTATTGTATTACAGCAGTTTCAATTGTGCTATTATATTTGAGATTAGAAGAATATTTCTACTGAAAATATTTGTTTTCACAGGTTTCTAACATGACCTTAGAAACGTACTGAAGAAGCAGCATGATAAAAAATATCCCCAAGTGAAAAGGAGAGGAATACAGGGTGGTAAATTTTGTCTTGGAGCGTTTTGTTTCCAATACACAAGAATAGTATGTTAAGTCAGTGGAAGTAGGGTGAAAGTGTTTATCTGCACAAAGCCTGGCTCTCTGACAGGTGTGGGACTGAAAAGAGCTAATATGCTTGAGGCCAACTTTGAAAATAAGTAATTTCATCATATCTATTATAAGAATCTGAAAAATATTGTAATACCTGAACTCACTTCAAGCTGCACCTAGGTTTGAAACTGAGCTTGAACTAGACCATTAAATCCTAATATCTGCAAGTCTGCAGGTGTACTTTGAGTTGAAAATAGCTAACTTTCATGCCTTGGACTGCTCCCAAAATTTACACTGAAAAAAGTAACTGGAAAGAAAAATTGATTAGATGTGACAGTTTTCCTGTTGCAAACACTGTGGAAGAATGACATGCCTACTTATTGGATTCTCCCCTACTCTTAATTCTTCCACTTACAGTTTCATTGGTGATCAGTTCTTCACTGACCAGGACTTTTCTTTTTACCTCCATAAGGTAGAAAGGTATGTTCACATGACGGTACCCCAGCCTGTCACAGCAATGGCCAGGAAATATTTTTTTTACACAAAAAAGGTCACTAAAAGTAGGGGCATAATTTTTTTATTTAATATTTTGTTGATACTGTCATAAATTCCAGCAGGTTGGTGTTTGAAAATGAATATTTCTACTTTATAAAGGGAGTTATTTTGAAATTTAATTTCCTACATAACCCCAGACATTTAAAATAGTAGACAACCTTTGCCCAAATCTTACTTACTGACATGCTCAGTAAATGATATGCACAGATTAATGCACTGAAGAAATCATGGTGTGAGTATCGATTGTTAAATTTCTATGTTATTGTTAAGGTCCGGTATTTATATTATGAGACCCATGGAAAATGTTAGAAACGTTGTTATCTGGATGAGGAAGTGGTAAGGCTGTATACCTGTTATGGCACTGACCTACCTAGTGAAGCTGTTGTGACAATGAAAAGATCAAAGATATTTAGGGTCAGATGCAACCATTACTTAGCCCTCTGGTATTTAAGCCCTGTGCTACTCAAATTTAGATACCTGTCCCCAGAATGCACTAAGGGTGCTTACAGAAATGTAGTGTGGCTTGTCTTCACATCTACAGAGGAACGCCTTCTGCTTACCCAATATTTAGGCACCTTACTACTTGAAAAATGAAAATCAGAATAAACAACCACGGGGAGCCTTTTTATTCTCAAATCAGCCTTCTCAAGGTGAGCTGTGTTGAGGCTACATGGTAAGAGACACTGAACCTAAAAGGGAGAATGTCAGTGCCAGTCCATCAGGTGTCCTCACAGAGCTGGAAGGCCACACAAGTGATGCATAGTCTCAAACTTTCTTCCTACTACTGCATCTCTTTATTCTTAATATTAAACAGTGACAGGCACAGAAATACTCATGCACACAAGCAAGGAATAGAAAGGGGGTTCAGAAAGTTAAACAATTCCTAGCTCTCATCCTGCCCTGGTAAAACATGAATCATCATTAGACTCTCATTGAATAAGGGAAATCATTCTCCTCCACCCCTCACCACTCACTCCCACATGATTTTTTATTAAGACATGAGAAATGAAATTCTTTTCAAGAGAAAGAGGTAAGTTAATATGTGTTTTTTTTCAGTAAGTCACCCATTGATATCTTTGTGCATGTCACCAAACTGCTATGAATTTTCACTGTAAAAGTTTCTTGGTGATAATGAAGCTTATATGTGAATTTTTTTGGTTAGCTGCTGCATCTGCTTTAGATTAGGCCACATATGGAAACCAAAAACTGAAACTAGAAGCAAGGAGGGACAGTATTTTGAGATTAAATTGACAAGGAACTGGTATTTTCTGGGTATGTGAATCTAAATTCTAAGTCTGCAAAAAACAATTGACCTAGGCACTTAGGCAGCTAACTGCAGTTTGACTGCAACCGACATTAGGCCTTAAAATTCATCTGAAGATCTCTCTGCTGAAATCGTTTTTTCATACTAGCCATCAAATACTACACAGGAAAGAATCACATAAATATTCCAAACAGAGGGACTACAACAAAGACGTGCTCATGCTGAAACCAGTGCAATTCAAATTCAGATGGTGAGTCAAACAAAAGGACAAAGGAATAGATATAGTGTCTTTTCTGGTCCTACAAACTGTCAGGCAAATCTTATACAAATTCTGCTTATAACAGGGAACATTATTACTCAAACCCTCACAAACAAGGCCATATTATTAATGAATTAATAGGTCCAAGACCAGAAGCTCTGTAATTTAAATAAGCTCATGTCTGAAACCAGTGTGAATTCAGAGGAAGGTAGGGGGTTTACTATAAAAAAAAAAAAAAAAGTATTTCCACTGTAAATAAAACATTTAGAGTTATACCATGAGTGATCTTTAATGAAGAATTATTTCAGACTTTTCTATATAACTCCACAGTCCACTTCTGTAATTGTGGGCCTGTTGTATAGTCTGTGTTTTTACTTCATATGTAAATTGCTGAAATAATCCTCAAAACCATGAAAATTTTGGCTGAGACAGTTTACATGATAAAGAACCATGATAAGATTTCAACTTTAACAATACTTAATTTTCAGGAAATTTCCACAGTCTATGCCACTTACTAAGGTCTTCACCCATGCCGTACTTAAAATGCATCTGTTTTTTTCTGCAGGAAGGTATTATTTCCCTCCAGGCATATAATATCTTCAATTCAGGGAGCAATTTGTAGATCCCCAGTTTCTCATACAGCTACAATCGGGTAGTTTAAGGGCAAGTATCTGAAGGTGTGTCCTGTGCTTTGCACAGGCTAAATCCTCACAAAAAGCTTTTCTTCAAGGTGCAAAGTAGATTCCACAGTGCTGGCCGTGGCCAGTCATCTTAACTTCCTTGGTCTTTGATACACTAGACTTAATTTTGCGTAGGTGCTGTTCATCCAGGCAGGTTCAATTCATCAGAGCATACAAAGGAGGTAGGCCCCATTTGTGAGTTGATTCTAGCAAGGGTCTTATCTAAGGGGTGCTTTTAATGCAGGGCCCTAGCAGAGGTCATGCTTTTCTCACCCCTGTTACTGTGCTTTACAATTACAAGAAGAGGTGGTGATTTGGTTTTGGCATATCAAGTTATGGAGTAGGAAGAAGTGCACCACCAAAATAAGAGCCACAAACAGCATGAAAAGAGACCTTAAATTAGTGTGAAAACTAATGTGTGAACAGAGTCTTTACAGTGTTTTTAAAACAAAGTTTAACACACCAGACAGCTGAGTCACTACAGAAGTGCATGTTCTTGTTCTTTGATGGAGTTTTGCAGCCTGTGTCGAGTTCCATGCTGACAGAGTTTCATTGCTAATAATATCTTCAAAACAGCTATGGCTATACTAACACACAAAAGTGACTGAAGTAGATGTATCCCAATTATGCACTCACTGACTAGTGCACAAAAAGGATGGAAAAGAGCAGTTTTTCTCATAGATGAAGTTGGTTCTAGTGCACTGACAGGACTACAGATTTGGCAGAAAGTGTTTGTTTGTTTGTTTGTTTGATTTAATCTGACTGAACAAAGACCAGAAGAGCAGAGTAACAAGTAACTTTTCCCACTGCTACTCTACACTGAAGAGCAAATCCTGTATCGAAACTATCTCAGAGGTAGAAATTAAAATGTAAACAGTCAGCCTGACTTTAAGCTTGTTTTTGGTTTTAGACATTCTGTCGATGACTTATTAACGCTTTTTCCAGACATTTACTCAGATATTCGCTAGGAAGTCAGGAAGGTCTGCACTGTTAAGTGCTGCTTTGGTGCCATGGGATCCATGTTCAGGGGATTCCTTTGCACAACATCGTAACCTTGTTATCTCAAGCTGACATTGCACAACACTCATCACTTTCTGTGGCAGAAGCTTTATCAGCATCTCCAGCAAGAAGCATCATTCTCTAGTTGGAAAAACCCCTGTGTTTACAGTTAGAAATGTCAATCATTTTGTCCTGTATTCTTGCTGCTACTTACTGCCTTGCCTGTCAGTGAATAGCAAGCTTCCTGGAGGTAGCAAAAAGACTGGTAAATTCCGGGAATAAAAAGAGCAAGGAACAGTGCAGGATGTAGAGGGTTTTATTTAAAAAAAATTAGTTTGTGAAAAGAATCTGCCATGCTCTTGATACTTTTTTGTTGTTTAAATCCCATATCACTTCAGAAAATCTTAGGTAGGATATGCTAGTAAACTATGCTGGTAGCTTTGAGATTTTTGGGCTCAACTTTCAATCTGGAATCAGGGCACAATTTATAATGTATGCCTTTCCAGAGGTCAAATTTATTCCTACTTTTGTGATGTCCATCAACAGCGCATGTGCATTCCTTTTGCCTGCCAAAATACCACATAAACCTAGTCCATTGGCTAAAACCCTGGGTAATCCACATTTTCAATGTTACGTGTAGTTCTTGGTCTGTGTTTAAGTTGCACACAAATCATGGTCAAATAATTCACTCAAGGTCAAATATTGCAGAATCTGGTTTCACTGGCAGGAAAAGCCATTACAGAAAAACTTAAGGAAACCACGGAATCCTTTTGAACAGGGTGCACTGCACATTGACGTTAGCAGGAAGCAGCCTTAACACACTGAAGAATCTGGCTGTGCAGCTTCAGAAAACTACTTATTTTCTCCTTCAGTCATTTGTAAGATCTCAAAGAAAGCAAAAAGTCTGTACTTATATACCTAGCTAATCCAATATCTCTTATTCCTGTGGGTCAAGATCACCCAGTTCTGTCAGCTGGGATATAAGTTTTCTGCAAGGCATTGACATTTGGAGGCTAGAAGGTCAAATCTGGGATTTCTGCTTGGTTGTAGTAATTTTGTTCTGTGTAAAGTATGTAATGTGGCATCTTAAGGAACTCAGTTGTACTGACATTGAGACCATTTCCAAGTCATGGTTGCAAAGTTTACCCTCAATTCCTAGGCAGTAAGGATGCACATACCATTTATCATATACCTGTTATTTATCCATGCCTTCTTTGTCAATGATCACAGGTCTTTTTTTTTCTCTTCTGGGTTTTTCAGCAAATGCAGCACAGTATTCCATTGGGTTGTCACTTGCTGTTTTAATTTGCGTGGTGGCAGATTGTTTTCCTCCTACAGTTTTTACTAATTTTACAGGTCATTACTAGTTGACTAAAATTGCTGTAATTTGCCTCTGCCAGCTGATGTTTAATAATAACTGTCATTCCTGCCAAGACCGTGCATCAGTAAGTTCTGACAGTACATAACACATAGTACATATGTGGATTGACTGCATTACATTCTTCTGAAAAGTCATTTAATTGACTGATAAAAATCAAAGAATGAATAGATGAACCTTGAGAGGAAGTTAAATTGTGGGTTTATTGGGAATTTGATACTACATTTGCCTCTTGCTTGTGATTATCAAAGTTCTGTGCCACATATAGCTTATTTCAAAGGTAACACTAGGAAATTCGTTAGCTTTAACCCTTGCACTAGTTACATAATGCTAAAGACCTGAAACAGGGTGCACTGAATGTCAAGCTGTAGAAAAAGTGAGATGTGGTAGGGCTTTCCTGACCATGAAACCAAGAGCTGCTGCTTTATTTGCAAACTGTTTAAATCTCCTGGCATGCAAACTTTAAATGAGGAACTGCCAAGATTTATGGGTCCTTAGGGGGCCCTAAGTGCTGCATATAGTGCAAAAGTTGGAGTGAAAACATGTCTTTTACTTCCCCTGGAGAAGAAGTATTGCATGGAGGTAGGTCAGAGAGCCACGTCTGGCTCACTCCTGACTTAAAATGTGACCTGAACAAGTTATATAAGCCCATTGTTTCTGCTTTCTCAAGTGTAAAATAGGTGAAATGTTTCAAAGGCTACTTGTGTACTTTAATTGGTTGACTGTTTCCTATATACTGGATAAAAGGAGATTACTGCACATTTAAGCATCACATTTCCCTTTTTTTTTTTTTTTAAACAGCATTATAAGATTTTCTGTCTTCTTCTTAGGTCTAGCTCGTTTGTATGCCTAACAGTGCTTTTTCCTCCCATTCCACTTATCCTCTTCTTCTCTCTCTGTGCCTTTGTTCTTTCTTTCTTGCCTATTTTATTTTGCTTCTTTGTCTTTCTTCCTGCTCTGTTTCACTATAATAATGACATAAATAATTTTTAGCCTAGAGTCTCACTGAGTATTGGATACACTGAGGAACTATTTTGCTCCTTGTTGTGTACACACTCTGTGGAGCATTGGTCCCTGGAAGATGTGTGGGTACACACTTCATATTCCCAAGTGCTTCTACCTTCTGCATGCATACAAGTGCTTCAGGGTCTGCTGAAGTCAAATGTACCCTGAGGTCAGGGTTGCAAAAGAGACACCTTGGTTTAACCCATGATTTTGGTCTGGAGTCTCTCAAGAAACTTCCTTTTACCAAAAAGAAACCTGCTGCTGAGTCATAGCCGCTGACTTGAAGGGGTCTGAGAAACAAATCTGTGACCTGGCTATGGATTGCACTGTCACTTTGTCATATATAATAAATAAACAGAGACACTGAGAGGAAAAGAAGAATAAAAGGAGTTACCAGCCCATAAAAGAGGGGGAGTAAGTAGATTTGAGGGTCTGGACAGGCTGAGTTACCTTAGAAGAGCCCCGTGCCACAGGAAAAACATTTTATAGTAGCAGAGTAATTCAGTCTGAATGCTTACATCATTACTATAGAAATTATTTTAAGGTAGTAAAGCTTTGTTGGATGACAGTGGGCATACTTCCTCAGTGCAGATAATATGAAGTAATACACAGGCATCCCAGCACATCTGGCTACAGCATCACAGTGGTACATTTGCATCTTCCATGATATAGCAAATAACAAAAATTTCTACAGGGAAATGAAGGCAGTCTTTTTGAAACAGTTCATTGTTGTCTTTTTTAGCTGTCTAGTCTCTTTCATTTTATTCTTTGCTCTTTTAACTGTCAAAACAGTCATTTCTACTGAGAGCCAGAACTGACTGCCTTTCTTGGGCATCACAAAATCAGATAAGGTTAGGATATTGGCTTACAGCAGGTCCTCAACACCACTGCCCTCTACAAACCTCAGATTTTTACTGAACTGTCCTGCTTATGCACTGGTACATATATGTATTTTTTCCCCTTTGGGTCTATGAAAACTATAACTGATGTGTATAAAAGGTATACCTGATGGCCTGCATGGGAATTCAAGGATGTCATAAGGACCGTTATGGAGGGTTTGTCATAAAATGAAATTTGAAATTGCATTATGTTTCTTTGCCATTGCATTTTCACCCAAAGAACAACACCTGAATGAAGCAGCCATGGCATGCCATCATATTCTAGTCCTCACGTGTCATGTGTCCACTGGAACTTTACTGGCAGGTTGTGATTCATTTTAATTTCTTACGATTTATCTATTGAACTCTGTCCCCTTAGAGGGTTATCTCACCCTTAACCTCTCAGAAGACCCTGGTGCAGAAAGAAAGGGCCAGTCACTGGGTGTAGGTGTAAATATTGTACAAGGTACCTTTGGTAACAGCTGCTGGGGGAGAAGAGGAGAGGGATTAGAGTGAAAGATCTAGAGGAGCAAGGCAACTGGTTTTGGAAATATATTGAGTGGGTTTGTCTCTACTCTTGCAGAGACTACTTGAATAGAAATGTTCCAGGGTGTGGCATTTTATATTTAAAACTCTAGACTGTTTTGGCCTAATAGAGCCAGAACAGAATATTCTTCAGTAGTTCTTCCTCATTACCATGGGAAAAAAAAAAAAAAAAACAAATTATCTTTTTGGTTTGTATTTCCAGCAGATTCTTTACATTTCCCTAGCTTTTCCATCCTGCAGATGAACACCACATATATTAAATGACCTTTAGTTTTTGCCATCTACTCAAGTGCTCTTTGTACTGGTACAGTAATACCATTATCTTGACCTTTGTCTCACTCATACAGTTTCTCTTCATGCCTGTCACTAACACTGGCTCAGCTAGTAAGAGTAGAAAAAAAAAATTATATAAAGGAAAAACCACAATCTGGTTCAAATTGTAAGCATCTGGAAATGTTTGTTCCAGCTATGTTTGCTTTCCTTCTGTTTATTTTTACATTTTCAGGTGGTGTTTTCTATTTCTTTCCTAGATTTTTTTATACTTCAGTCTAATTGTATTAAACCAGGTATATATGTGTGGAGAAACAAAGTTTAGTACAAGTTTCATGTGAGATTTTTTTGGTCTGAGTCATAGTTGTGGTTTGCCTTGATGTCAAACCTTCCACAATAGCACGCTGTTGCACTTCCACGTGAAAAACAGTTGTATTTCTTTGAAGTTAAAATAAAAGGGTTTCACTGTTTTCTCTTACTTCAACGTAATCAAGCAGCAAGCGTCTATGCCTAAATCCTACATTTAACTTTCAATCTGACCTTGCATTAATCCCTTTACCTCACCATGCCTCTGTTTCCTTTCCTGCCCAGGATCAGCATGTAGGCAGTGCAGTGAGGGTTGGGAAGCTCAGACTTAATTCTTTAATACAGCTGGAAAAATCCCTCAAGACATTAGCTAACAGATTTCAAGCCATGCTTGTTGGCTACTTTCCAGTCCCAGTGAAGTGCAGAGCTACAGGACAACTAATATGGCTTGAAAAAATAGCTTGAAAGCCTTTATCTCAATAGTGTTTTGACTAATGCATAACTTGCAGAAAGGCATTCAGTTTCTATCTGAAAACATCAAGAGATTTACAGTGTGCCAATTCTTTCCGTAATTTTGTCCTTTGTTGTGTGATTTATTTCCAAGCACATTGCGTGCTGTTGTAACACATAAATTTAACCTACTCTGTTTCCTTCCTTTCCTGATATATAGGAAAGAACTATGGAGAATATACATTTAAGGACAAGTGAGAGGGCTTCACTCTCTTTTTCAGTGACAAGAACCCCTGAAACAGGGCTGATGAGCATACAGATAGATGTTTTCCTGTTGTATGTTTCTCATCTAATCAAGCTGTTTGGGATGAATGATAATGGTGATGTCTTTAGCACATGCCACAAATTTTCTTTTCTTTTGAGCTGGAAACCATTTGCAGTTTGCAGCAGCAATAGTAGTTGACTTAAGATGGGATATTTGATCATTACCTCATAACGGGAGTTGTTTTTTCACATATATGGCTGCTTACGAGCTTAGAAAATAACAGCATGCTTCATCCATCGATCTGAAAAAGCTCTTTGTAAAAAGGGTCAGTGCTGTTATTCCCATCGAACGAGTGATGAAATGGATGAGCAGACAGAGAAAAAAACTAGCTCAATGTGATGAGCCAATTGCCAGCAGAGATGGCAGAGGACTCAGGTCCTTCCATGGTTCGAACCCCAAAGGCCCTGTGACACCCTGTATGAAAAGCCTGAGCCTGTTTACTGTTGCCAGGCTCGCAGGAATTCAGAATAATGATCTCAAGAACAGACTGTTCCCCAAATAATCCATGGCCAGTCTATTTCTATTCCAATCCTTTAAATTCCTCAGGGCTTGATAGTTCAAAACATATAGCTGTTGGTATCTTCTCTCATGGTCAACTTCAGTCTTCAGTACCAAAATACAAAATACAAAACATTCATCATACAAACCCATGGGTTTTTTGGAAGAGGAATATAAATATGTGAGCAAGTCTTGGGTAGGGATGATTTTTATGTATGGGCTTTGTCAAAAAGGAAAAGCATTGTAATTTTGGACAGTACTGACATCTACACACATGTAAACAGGGTGTTACCTGTTTAACTGAGGACACATTCCACATGAAAATAAAAGGAAGTGCTTATTACAGTATATCATATGATATCCAAGATTCAGGCATAATTTTTTAATTTTCTATTACTTTTTTGTTATCTTCCCATTCATTTACTTAATTGATATACTACCTACCCTCTTTTTCACCAAATACATTTGTTTTCTTCCTTCTAGGTCACAGTTTTACAATTATCACCATAGCAACATTCCAGCTATAATAAGAAGATACATCTTCTGAATGGCTGGAGATACAACATTAACTGTTAGAACATAACATTTTTCATGTTGGAAACATCTGGAGTTCACAAACAGCAAAGATCTGTAAAAATGTCTGTAGCTCTTTAATAATCACCCAAGGCTGCACTTGCAAGTTTTATTAGGATGCATCTACAAACTATTCCTTAGTCATCAAGCACAGAATGTGACAAAAATAAGCTTTATTCCAACACACAATTTAAAATATATAGTCAATTTTACAAGTCTTATGGCTTAAAAGAAAAAAAAAAGAGAATTCGAATTGGCCTTTGTGTCAAGGCGTTTATTTTAGAGAGTTGGGCCATGGTCCATTCCTCTGCTGTTCCCAGCCTATTACCTACAGCACTAATATTGCTATTTACTGGCTGATTATATCCTCTGGCAAGATTCGGACTCTGTCTACTTCCCTGCTGCAAACTAATCAGTTTTCAAAATTAGTTATTGATCTCAGGCTCATTGTGGAGGACAAATTTAGTGGCTGGTTCATTGAGTAGCAACAGTGCCACTCATTGTGTGAGTTGCACAGAAGTGAAAACAAACAAGATATTCAGGTCCACGTACATATATAATAATCTAATATAAGGAGGTACAAGAGGTGTATACATTTCTTGGCAAACGAAATACCTTTTTTATGAGAAATACGACCTAAAGAAACCCAAGACTATTCCTCTGTTAAAGTACACAGATAATTCTTACTAACTACTGTGGAGTGTTTATCTGAGAGAGAACACGTGCATTCAGCGCTATTACTGGAAAACATTACTGCTACTTAATTTGAAGTGTTTCGTGGTTTGGGGTCTGTTTGGTTTTGTAGGGTTTGGTTCAGGGTTTTTTTGTGTGTGGTTTTTTGTGTTTGTTTTTCAGGTAGGACTTTTTTTTTCTTTTTTAATGTAGAGCATTCTTGAAGATTTAAGTTGTAAACAGATGAAGTCAGAGAGATTTTCAAATAATAAGTACTTGAAGCTGGGATTTACGTTTTAGTGACTAAGTGCTGCCATTATCCATTGCCTAGCTTTATCAAGCTACATTACATCTTTTCAGTGACTATATTATTACTCATTTGGTTGTAAGGGGAACTTGTCAGATGAAAGAAATTTTAATTGTCAAAGTTTCCCTATAAAACATTGATAAAGACATAGTCAATAACCTAACGTGTTCCTGGAAGTGAAAGGCCCATGCTCAAGTTTTTCCTCTACCTTAATGGAAGTATATGTACACCAGGTTGCCTGTTTCTAAATTTCATCCCCAGATAGACCTATAAAAATTTGAAACCTAATTATTTTTCTAAGAAAAGAGATTCTCATATAGGTTTAGCTGCAAGAATTCATTTCCTAGTACTTTTTAGGAAAAGTCTTATTCCATATAGGCATATATTAATATAAAATATTGAAAACGTCCAAAATAGTTTTAACAACAGTCTATTCCCATCCCACTGCAATAATTTAATTATTTATTAAAAACGTCAATGCTAGAAATGTTTTTTCTCTTTCTTAAACGTTATTCTCAGTCTTCGTACTGGAAGAAAAAACCAAAAAGTCTTCTAAACATTTCACTGTTGGAACAGCATACAGAGTATATGTCAAGTATGTGTGTATATAAATATATGTTTGAAAATTAATTTAAGATGTTAGGTAAGTCTATTATTTTATTATGAGCTCCTTGAATCTTATTTCAAGGTTAGTATTAAAAAGTGGCCAAAAATGAGAACGTCAAAACCATTATTTGCCTAGAGTTTTCATTAAAACCTATAATTTTCCAAAATTCACTCAAAACTTGCCTCAAATTTCCCAAAAGGTTTATGAACCTGCGCTCTATTTCTGACTTATGAGAAAACCACAAACCAGGTCCTGGCTTTGCTTGATATTTGAGTCTTTTCATGGTGTGCTTTATATATCATGCAGAGAAAAGCTGGAGCCTTGGCGAATAGTTGGTGGTCTGTGGTTATGTTCATTATTCCGATGATACACACGCACAAATTTCCAGAACCAAAGCTTTTGTTTGTTTTGAGGCAAATTAGAAATTACTAAGAGTTTTATTATAAGGTTCATTTTGAGTTGAAAGTTTGACCCTACATTCCCAGATGCTTAAAATTTTCATAAAACTTAGTAAGACCTAGAGTATGGAAATTATTCGAATCCTAGGAATCATGGGAATTGAGTCTTAGAAAAGAAATAATGAGACAATAGAGTTACCTGCTTTGTTGTGTATTTCACAATTATGTTCTGTTACACTGTTATGCATTTGAAACGTGCTACTTTTTTCCACAGTTCTTGAATGAAGCCAGTGCATTAGAACAGCCTTCTCACTTTCACCTCTTCAGTTTATTTAGATGTACCATATGAATCCACATAATTCACTACAAAATCTGAGATAAAATCTTCTGTGGCTAAGATATACTTTGAACCAAAAACTCCTTAGGCACCTGTGTTTCTGCATTAATGTATCTGAAATGTCTCAGATTTAAACCTGGATTTTGCTTTGGTCTGCTTTGGCAATAGTTAATATACCCTCTGTTTATTTTCACCTGGTATGCCTCTACAGAAAGTAGAAACTATGTATGCCAGAACATCATTCCTTATTTCTGTAAATATAGTCCTTTCCTCAGATTACTAAAGCTGTAGAGTTGCTTTCTCCCAGAAAATTATATTGGGAGTAAGGTAATGCATATATTAATTTTGATAGAATTGTGCTCTGATATAATACTAAGAAGCTGGACCTGTTCTTTATTTTTCTTTTTAATTCTGTAAAATGAAAGGCAGTACAGAACTTTTTCTTTCATTTGAATTATATGACTTGAATAGATCTTTAGTGACTGCTGATGTCATAAGCAACTTTCTAGAAAGTTTTTCTTTAGGTCTACTCCACTTTTTAAATCCAATTGCATCTACAAAGCAAAGAGAAGTATCTTAAGAGATATGAATGAATTAAATATGTAATCAATGTAATTTAAAGATGGGCACCAAAGTCTAAAAAGAACATTTACTTCTTTCAGTGAAGCAGTCAGTGGAGTAAGAACTTTGTATACAATTGATCTATAAGTAAATCAATAAAATATTTTAAACCTCCATTTCTTAGCCTAGATAGATCATTGAAATGCTCTATCCTCAAGGGAATTAATGAAATTAAAAACTATATTACTTTTTTATTTGGGCATCCTCTGTCTGCTTGCAATTTCTCTGCTTTCAGATCTAGAGTGAATGCTTCCACCAGTTATCTACATTGACAGAAGTAACAGAACCATCTTTTGTCCCAGATTTTTAGTAGACTAAAACTGCACTGAAGACCAATATGTTTAAAAATGTTTTGGCACACTCAAAGATAGGGCGAGCAACTGAAAACTAAAATACTAAAACGAAAATATTAAGGTTTATACACAAGGTGTATCTTTCAAAGAAACAATCATAGGGAATTTAAGCTGTATTTAAATGAGCTTTAATTAAGAAAAAGATGGGAAAATCCAAGTTCTGAAAAACTCAGAATTGAAGGTGTACTACTGGCACACAGGATGCCTGTATTGAGGTATAATTAATAAAATTTTTGAAACAGAGATCAAGAGAGAATTACTTCTGTCACTGAGATGTTGTTATACCGAAGAATGATACACTAAAGTACAGTAAGCTTTAGATTTGTGTTTAGTTCTTATTCTTTTTGGAATTGCCTTTCTTCCAAGATTTTTTAGCAACATTGTGTGGTTGTGTGCTGATTGAAAATGGTTTAATATGTTTTAATTATTTTTATTCTTACAAAAATTATGGTAATTTTATCGGATTTTATGTTTTTATAGTAGAAATTTTGTTTGCCATCTTGGTTATCTCATATGCTCACCCTCTTGATAAACAATTAATATCTGCTAATGGAATAAGAGATTCCTGGTTCGGTTAAGATTTTTGAACCTTGAGTACTACTTTTAAAAATTTTTAAACCTTATTTTTTAGACCATATATATATACTACCTTTGAAAAATCTTTTATTTCAGTTGAATGCTTACAAGGCTGGAAATTACTTATTTGGGAATTATTTCTTCATATTCAGTAAGATAATGAAAAAGGAATCTTCTCCATAGACACTTCTTCAACAGAATTCTATGATGGTGTTGCACCCTCCACCAGAGGGTGGTGGAGCACTGGAACAGGCTCCCCTGGGAGGTGTCACGGCCCCGAGCCTGACAGTGTTCAAGAAGAGTCTGGAAAATACGCTCAGACACATGGTGTGGACTGTGGGGTTGTCCTGTGCAGGGACATGATTTGGACTCAGTGATCCTTGTGGGTCCCTTCCAACTGTGGACATTCTATGATTCTATGATCAGAAAAGATGGGCAGTCAGCCTTCCAAATGTAGCAATTACAGATTTTGCTGTGGAAAATGACCATCTCAGCAGTGACTCCCAAGCACGACAAAAACTGTGGAAGTCACCATCTGAGGGTCAGATTTCACATGACAGCTAGATCAGTTTTATAGGCAACTGTAACTGAGAAGGGCAGGCAGTTGATCTGGGGAGTTTTCTCCTGTGCCTGAGATATGTGAGCCTGCAGCTGGGGAGCAGTGGAGGGAAGTCAGGAGGGATTCTTCCTTTTGGACACTACTAACACTTAGGTCACCTTACACTAATTTGCACCATGAACAGCATAGCTAACTGTTGCCAAACATGGATCCTCTTGTAAATGAAGTATCTGTTCCCTGATCCGTTTACCCGCACAGACAAATATTTTCCAAATTAACAGGCTATGCAGAATAGTCAGAAAATTCACTCTACAGCTGGATCAAGAAAAATTAAGTTCTCCATAGCGTGCATAACAGGAGTTGTCATACTGCTGACAGCTGATGAAAACACATTTCTGGAAAGCAGAGTCTGTATGATATGAGTATATAATAACAGCATTCCAGTAATGTTTTTTCCAACTAATTTCATACCTACCTCCTAACCAAGACTAACACAACTAAAAGCAAACTGCTGAGAGGCACTGAGCATTCCCAGATTAACATGATCTTAAAAGAAGCAAGAAAAGTTACTGCATCTGCATCCTCCCTTTGAGTTTGATGACTAAATAGACCACCAGCTGTGACTATAGCCACATTTCTAGTGTTACTGAATTGCAAAAGAAGGAAAAAAAAAAAAGCAAAGCAACAATAAATGCTTCAATACAATATCCAGCTATCTTTGGTGCCACAAATCAGAATTGATTGAATATGATAATTTATATGAAAGTAATTGAAAACAAGACATCTTCATTCCTACACCCAGAGTATGTTCGTTGTTCAATAGCAAGATAAGTTACAGACATAAAATCCAAGTTAGGAGAAGAACAATTCCTAGTGATTTTGAGTGGTATGCATTGTTGGTGTTTTCATTTCATTCTAAATCAGTAGCTGATAATAAAGCTAACCAAATTAGAACAGATTTAGCATCTAATATAAATGAATTTATCACCTGTGAAATGCAAGGCGACTGCATTTGGAATCCATTTGAAGATGCTTAGCAGTGCACCAGCTATCCCCATGCAGGAGTGGTAATGGCATTCACCACAAACAGCAGTTTTGTAGTTTAAATTTGTGATGTGGCCTTTCAGTCTGGAAGGAATTAATCTTTTCTTAGTCTTGATCCAAGCATGATTGCACCTAAGCTTTTGTGGCTGATCGGGGTAGAAACACTGTTAAATCTTTGGCACAGCATTGTTTTCTTTTATGTAGAATTTTTTTCCAGTAGAAAGTGAAGGTCTTAAAATGTGCAACCCATCTTAAGTCAGTCCCAAGCACTACTGAAATAAAGACATCCAAATAGTGTTAAGGAGGTTGATATCATGCCGCACTTGACTAGATTCCTCCTGTTTAAAATATTCAGGTTTGCTTATACACTGCCATTGAAGTTCAAAGCACAGTATTTGGTTCATTTAACAACTGCAGTCACTCCATTACCCTTTCTCACTACCAAATTCACATCCCATATGCCTGCCTGATCCATCTGTCACATTTTGTCAAATGCAAGCATTCTCAGGGAGCAGCAATGATTTTACAATGCATTGCAAAATGGGGCTCCAACCTGAATACTCACTGAACCACAGACTAAAATTTTAATAATAGAAGAGCAAATGGAAACTTCTGTAATCATGAGGACTATGGGCAAGGAGGAATGGTTACATTAATGTAGATATGTTGTGGGCAAAATAATATGTAAATCTTCACTGAATGGATAACACAAGGACAGAAATATCAGGTTAGATTATTCAGTCAGTATTCTGCAGCTGAGAGTACCAAATAAAAGATACTGAGAAGAAAGCTTAATAGGCCAAGTACCCAGAATCCTTTTCTGGTGCTTACCTCCTGGGCTCAAAACAAAAAGACCACACAAAAAGCTATGGATTTGGCTTTTTAGAGTAGAAATGGATGATACAGAACTAATTGCGATCTAAATACATAGACCTCAACAATCTGGCCACTGACATTTCCGTATTTCAATTAATATGCAGTATGATTCCTGTGATGATGGGATGCTAAAAAATTACCATTCCAAACAGCGGGAGGAGGAGGAGCTATTTTGGTATCTAATTGTCAAGACTTACATGTTTATGTACATATAAATCCGTCTTTTGGTCTCTGCACATGCACTTATATATATACACACACAAATATATATAGAGTATACAACTACAGCAGGAATCTATTACACTGACTTCCTACTGTCATTTTGACAGAAATTACAACTTATATTGACTGTAGAATATCTAATGTTGTAGGAACAGCGGTATCATTGTCCAAATAACTTCTCTGTCTATAAGAACGATCATATTTTTTTAATATTCTTATAAGTAAATTGCAATATCATCTCCTTGAAAACAAGTCACTGGTCTCTTCCTGTAAAATAATAGGAAAATTAATATAATCATGGTACTAAATTTTTAGCATGTACAGGACAATTTTTTTCCACTTGAGTTATTTACACTATATACATATCAAGCTAGTGCAAAAGAATATAAGAACAGCTGTACTAGTTAAGTTATATAGTCACTATCCTTCTTACTTAAGAAAAGAGTTTCCTAAGAGGCTAACTATAGAGCATTTTCTTAGTGTATTCTCTTATTTTCAGACAATCTGTGCCGTTGAAATTTCCTGAGCCAGAGGCTACATGCACATCTTTGTGCTTAATGGCCCTTAATGGATCTTTTTTTTCCTAATCATTTGCCTAATTATTTTTTTAACTCATTTATCCTTTTGGCCTTCACAACATCCTGTGGCCATGAGTTCCACAATTTAATTATGTGTTATGTGAATAAGTACTTCCTTTTGACCCTGGATACATTAAGAATACTTTATCTGTATTTCTTTTTTTTTTTTTTCCTTTTTTGCTGATGTCTATGCAGCAGGAGCTGACTGCTTGGAAACTTGCCTCTGTATTCTTTGAATCTGAAATGGCCCTTTTGATGTGACGTAAGCAACCATATGGACTATAAACTGTACATAAATGTTGACTGTATCCTGATACACACAAGAAATACCTTTCCAGACTGGATCTTTTTTTGTTTACCAGAATGTTCTCTTTCATTTAGTTATAGAGGCCGTGGGTCCCTGATAAACTTTTGGGGTCTTATCTTTTATTAATCCAAACCTCTAGGGTCTGTAAAGAACGAAGCAATTAACAAAACAAACATCCACCCACCGACCCACATACTCATCCCAAAACCAAACAGACACTAGAAAATATAAGTTTGAACTAAAAAGCTAGAAAAAGACTGCCTTTGGCCTAAACAGTATGTGAGAAAAGGTTAGTCTTCATGTTTCCTAAATTAGGTAAATTCAGTATGGTCACTGGCAGATCCAGCTTTATTCTGTAAATGGAGTTGCCCTTGCATCTGTCATTGGTGAATTTGGCCCAGAGAAATGAGGCATCATTAGATATCAAGATTTGATCATTAAAAATGAGGAAGTCAGCTTTTGTGCAAGAAGTGAAAACAAAAAAGGAGTTTTGAATGACACCATTCACAATTGAGTTATTTTTCACAAAATAACTAAATGTGGATTTATTGCTGTACCTAAGGTGCTGTGGTTTAAAAATGTAAGCTTTACAACTTTTGATTTAGTTTGACAGAGGTAGAAGGAATAAAGTGAAGAATAGATCTGATAAAATCTCTGAAGCTAAGGTTTTATTTCAGGCTATCTGAAAGAATCACTTCTATGGAGAATGTACTTCATTTTAATCTGACTGCTAGCATTTTTGTGTCAGTTGTTTTAAATTTTTTCTTCATAGTTCTCAGCCAAATGTTCTTTCAATGGTCTTAAGTTAGTCACTGCTGACCAGAAGACAATAAATAATAACACACAATGTGGATAATATCCTAGCTAAAGAGATTATCATGAATTATTTTGCACCCTGTTGAGCAAATCATGACTCCTGGTGTGATGCTTGGCAGTTCACCACCCTCCAAATGCACTGCTTGGTCATTTCCTATATCCTGTAGTTTCTGACTTTGTTGTGTAGATTATCACTCCTCTTGTTTTCCCATCACTATGGCTATAAAACTCTATTTGTAATACTAAAGCTGCTAAATGATATTTCAGAACCTTAAGTGTAAATGTACAAACAGTCTTCCTGTAAGCTGTTGAATACATTTTCCTGTAAATTCTTAAATTGAATACATCACATCTTGGCTGTTCAACTACATGGAGGTTCAATATTTTTGTATTACAGCAACTGAAAATGTAAGATGTGCTTTAATAGGAAAGGTAATACAGCTTGATTATCTGATAAAGATATGAGATTGTTATGAGGCTGGTTTTTTTAGCTAGATGGGCGTGGTCATAAAACAAGTCTTCTTTTTTAACTAAAGAAATACACAATAAAGCTACAATAATATGCATGATCTCAGATGCCTCTCATGGTAAATGGTGAAAAGCAGTGCGATTTGAATCTTGCTGTCTCATCTCCAGCACATTTTGAAAGGACAGCTGAATCAACTGGTGAGTCTGATGACTCTTCAAAAGGAAAAAAAAAAATTAGCATACCTATATAAGTACCATATCTGATTTGATATCACTAATAGGCCAGCAACAATAAAGGTTTGTTTCCTGCAATCAAAGGGTCTCTGGACTCTTGCCACATAAGAAGGCAAAGGGTAGGTGGAGGCATCTGCCTGCTTGCTTCCTCTTGCATGACCAGACTTTCACAGCTGAGTCTTCCATTTCCTGGACATTTTCCTCCTTATTTTTAGCATTTTGGAGAATTGGCATGCACAAGGAATTCAGAATTAAAACCAAGGCAGCTTCAAGACATAGCTGACTGAAATGTTTGTGTGCCTTACAGTGTATCTTGTAATCATAGCCAGACTTCAAGGAACAGATGATTTCTGCTTCAGAAAGCTACCTTATGAAAATCTGGAAGAGGCTCAGTGCTGTGAGCTGTTCTGACTTCTTAAGTTACATTGTTTAGTCTAAGACATGAGGATACTGTTCCTTTTCTAAGAAATAACTAACAGCTTGCTATTTCAAACCAAAGGATGGTTCAAACATGACAATATTAAAAACAGTGCCAAATTTTCCATTCAAAATTACCATTATAACAGACCTTTCCATCTGAATATGAGGAAAAACCACTCTGAGGGTTCCAGAGCACTGGAACAGGCTGCCCAGAGAGGTTGTGGAGTCTCCTTCTCTGCAGACATTCAAAACCCACCTGGACGCATTCCTGTGCAATCTGCTCTAGGTGTACCTGCTTTAGCAGGTGGATTGGACTAGACGATCTCCAGAGGTCCCATCCAACTCCAACCATTCTGTGATTCTGTGAAAAGTTTAGCAATATTTCAAGCATTTTAGCTTGTGACTGATTTAAAATGCCAATTAAATGCAAAATAGTTCTCATCTAAATATTTTATTCAGAAAGAAATTATTTATTTCAGGTTTGTCTATAAAAGTTCCAATGTTTTGCGGAGTTTGCAGAGTTGATCTTTACATTTTCTTAACAAGCACAGCACTATGCTGAACAATTTCTACACCCATGCTTTGAGCAAGGCCAGGCTTTCACCAAATGAGTCTTTTATCTAAGCATTGTTAAAAAATGGAAATACTGACCTGTATTGTTTTGCATTATTTGTACAAGTAGCAGTGGTTGTCACCACAGTATGTTAGAAAAAGAGAAAAATTCCTATTGAGAGTATCAGAAAGGCAGGGCTCTCTCACAGGAGGCTCTCAGGTTTCAGTGAGCTCTGCCAACACTTCAGTTTTCGGGAAGGCAAACCAACAGTACCTGCTCTGGCCTATAGTATTTTGAGTCATAGCCTTCCCTTGGGGTAAAATAAACCACACGTAAACACACATATATATACATATACATGGTGATAGATTGTACATGTGTGTATACATATATATATATATGGGTTTGTGTGTGTATATATAGACAGTGGCAACTGCTACCTTGAAAGTTAAATGGAAAATAAATCTTTTTCTTACCATCTGGAAAGAACTTAATTTCTGGTCTCATCTTGTTCTTACTTAACAATTTCTGCTCTTCTCCCTTTTAGTCTTGCTATCATAGTTCAATTGTACTGTCTCAAATCTTCATATTTTTGCCTCTACTAATAGTTTGATGTGTCTTACACTATACAGAGCTGACATAGCACATATGGTAGACTACCAAGCACAGAAGTATTAGCTAGGATTTCTACAAAAATACTATTCATGCTACCACTTAGAGTATCACTAAAACTTAAATAGATTATGAATATTTCATTAAATACAATAATAAAATCAATTTCTCTCCTTAAAAAACTACTAAAACCTAAGTAAAATATTGTTGCCAGGGTTGTTTATAGTTTCTTCTCCTTAGAAGAACTGAAAATCAACAACATTGACTTAATCAGTACTTTCTCTTAGGGGATTTTAGTGATGCTGGATGTTTGGTGTTTGAAAATAAACACTTTGGTTTGATTTGAAAAACATTGCTTGATGGATAAATAAAAGCATTTTATGCATACCTAGAAATATTTTAGCAATTCTTACGTATCAGCAATAGTGTGGCCAGCAGGACTAGGGAAGTGTTTGTCCCACTGTGCTCGGTGCTGAAGAGTCCCCACCTTGAATCCTGTGTTCAGCTTTGTGGCTCTCACAACAAGAAAGACATTGAAGTGCTGGAGAGAGTTCAGAGGAGGTTAATGAGTCTGGTGAGGGGCCTGGAGCTCAAGTCTGATAAGAAGCAGCTGAGGGATCTCAGGCTGTTTAGCCTGGAGAAAGGAGGCTGAGAGGAGACCTTATTGCTTTCTACAACTCCCTGAAAGAAGGTTGTAGCATCAAGGGTGTTGGTCTCTTCTCACAAGTAGCAAGTGATAGGATGAGAGGAATGGTCTCAAGTTGTGCCAGGGAAGGTTCAGATTGAATGTTAGGAAAAATTTCTTCACTGAAATGGCTATCAAGAATTGGAACAGGCTGCCCAGAGACATGGTTGAGTCACCATCCCTGAAGGTATTTAAAAGATGTATAGATATGGTGCTTAGGGAGACAGTTTAGTGGTGGACTTGGCAGTGTTAGGTTAATGGTTGGATTCAGTGATCTTGAGGGTCTTTTTAACCTAAATAATTCTACGAACTGGAAGTAAGAAAGAACTGAACATATCTAAGGAAATATATATTCAATCAAATCTGCGCAAATTAAGTGAATATTTTTGTTTAATATTTTGCATATTCTATGCAGTATTTTGAGTGCTTCATCCTTACCTTAGAGTTAGTGTTATAACTGCAGTTAATATGGGCAGTGTACAAACACGATTCAGGATTTGGCTCTTCCAGGTCCTGGTGCCCTGATCACACTACTGCTCTCATCCAGTCCATACATTCTGACCTCCTTGGTGTAGAAATGAGGGTCTACAGATGGGACTTTCTAGCTGCTTGCTACTGGAACGATACAGAGCTGGAATGCAGAGCACACTTTCAGACCTGGTAGCACAAAAGCTTTCCACTACATTCTGAGACCCACCAGATTTCAAACCTCCTCGTTCAAACAAGCCTAGGGCACCTGGGCACAACGTGCTTCTCTGAGTTGTCATCAGGTACCTTCACCACCACAGACCAAACAACCCCTCCTGCTCAGAAGGGGCAGAAAAGCAAGCCAGTGAGTTCTGGATATATTTGCCTGTAACTGGTACTCTTCCCACAGATTACACTTGAGTAAGCTCACAAACATAGCGGCTGAAAACGAAGATATAATCAGCCACCAGTCTCTAGGAAAAATTAAAATCTAGGCCTAGACTCAATCCTGTTTCACTCTGGTATGTACTTAAATAAAAACCAAATCCATCCCATGCTTTTTGAACTATTCGTAGCACAAACACATACTTGTTTATTTTTGAAGTAATATCTCACTGCATTTATGCAAAACTTCAACCCTACTTCTCCCTTAGAACATCACTTTCATGGGATGCAAGATCAGCTAGAATTTCAGGCACAGGAAAGGATCAGATAGCATAACTAATTGCACTTTTATAAAAGACAACAGAACACAAGTTCACAAATTTAAGCCTGAAGTGCAACCACATTTAAATGTTGAATACTCATTGGAGCCACAACCCATACACTTTAAAAATCCAATCATAAAAAATCCCCAGAGAGATGCACAGCACAATCAGCACTTTTTCTGTTGGGTTTCCTCCACATTTTAAAATTAGTACAAATAAAATGTGTAACTTGAAGATTGCTTAGATATTAGCATTGTTTGTGCTTCAGAGTGGATTTTCTGATCTTTTTAGTGGTTTATCTATAGGTCTTCTATGAGAGCACTTCTTCATTCCTCCCTGGTGTTCTCAGTTCAGTCTTTATGTAACTCCTCTCTGTAGTTCTCCACCTCTCCATTACCAGGGCTTATTGCTAGTTGAGTCTCATAATATGTAACCAGAAAACTCCGATGATTCGTAACTGTTTAGAATAAATATTTTATGTTAAAACTTTGTTTGTCCCTCCTTTTGCTGAATAAGACTACACAAGCCTTCTCCTAGTTTAAAGTGAGTCAACATGCTCCTAAAATTTCACCTTTTAAATGCTAAATTTGCTTCCTTTATGACATTCAGTGTAAGTTAGGGAGATTTAGGTTTTCTATCTTTGTTTTTTATCACTATGCTGCCCTGTGAAAACACAGATTCTTAGAAAGACAGCCTAGATTTTACCATATCTACCCCTTAGATTGGTAGATAGCATTTACTTAATATACTTTTCAGGAGGTTATAGAACGACAAGTTTGGTTTTGGCAGTCTTGGAAATTTGCCATGTTATCTGTTATCAGTAAGTGCACTAGAGTAAACAAAAAAACCACAAAAAATTTGCATTGGTGGTATATGTTGCTGGGAGAAATTGCAGTATCCGCTGCCTGAGTTTCCTGATCTGACATCAATCTTAAGAATTGGAGGAAATTCACATTAGAAGATATGGAGCTATTGATGCACTACAAAGAACTGACAGCTAGATGATAACATTTACTGGATGCAAATATGATCAGGAAAACTGCAGCCACAACCAGCTCTTTCCTATTCTTTTTCAAAATATGACAACAGTTAGGCTGTGTGGGATAGCTAAATGTCCAGTTGTCATTTCAGCTCACTTAAATCCACTTGATCAAACTAGGACAACTAAATGCAAACTGGCAGTCACTCTTCCTTCTGGGAAACAAGTCGATATTTGGTCCATGTGCAGCAGATGCGTAGCTAATGCAATAAATATGGTTCTTACATTTTCTATATATAAAAATAAATACATGTATATTTTAGCTTTCTTTTTTTTTTTTTTTCCATTTTGAAAAGGGGGATTTATCCTGTATTCCGCATTTGAAAGGCAGACAATTGCTCTAAGTGATTCTGAATATTTTTGGACAATTTTTTATCATCATAAAAGATTAAAGCTTTGTGAATAAAAACAAAAATTCTGCAATTCAGAAAAGCTCAGCTTTCTAACTTCAGAATTCCTTTTGTGGTAGATTCTTGACCTAATATATTTATAATCTATACATTGAAGGTATTCAGCAAACTTAAAATGTTTTATATATACCACTAAGCATACTAATCCACAAACTTTTGTGATTTCATTCAAAGACACTAGGATTCAGCTCACTTTTCCGAAGGTGTTTTAGGCAGTGTCTGCTTAGTTAATTTCTCCGGGGCTTTATATCACCCTCTTCCACTGCTTACAAACAACAAATACAACAGACAGTAAGGAAAAACAGAATGGAAGATGGGTGCTCAAAAATACCTTAGCAGTTTCAGTCAGATTTTTTGGTAGCAGTGTGGAATATCTTGTTCCAGATAAACTGAATTACTCAGCACTTGTGTAAACTAACCTTATACCCCTTCCTTCAACTTTATCCAGACATTGGTCATGCCTCAGTTTAATTAGGGTAAGGGTTTCTGTGAAATGTGATGCGATATAATATTAAGTGCACGCAAATATTTGGCTAGACAAACATCTGCATTTTCACTCCTGAAATCAATCACAGTCTGAAAAATACTGGAAATGAATGAACCAACGCATATGAGCAAAGTTTCTGCAGTCATTTGATGAACAGTGTCTGCTTTGTTAGGTACAGACCGCATATTCACTCAGATAAATAGGAGCTTAAGCTAAAGGATATCTAACCCTCTCACATCTTTACTACGCAGTAGAGTAACACCTTTCCCAGCAGACATTCCTTATGAAAGAAGACAGGTTTGTCAGTACTCGAAAACAATTAATTGGTTGAGGTCATCAAGGAAAATCTGAAGTATCCATGAAAAGTTGCTCTGTAAGTTCTAAAAGCACGCGGAGAAGCAACAGTAAGGGGCAAGCGTAGTCACAATAATTACGAAACAGCCAGGATACTTATGGTTCAAGGATTTGATGTTCTATTCCTTTCTGGCCTTTCATATGAAAAGTTTCATCTTGTAGTAGGTGTGGTATGACTCCACCTATCTCAGAAGCCAGTCAGCAGCAGCCAGCTCCCCATACTAATGTTCTCTTGCCAGGTTGAACTGGTATCTTTATTGGAGATGTACAGCTCAGCCAAGTACTGGCAGCTCTAGTGTACTCTGGTTCTTTTTATTTGGGTTAGCTCACTACTGTGTGTTCTTTATTATCTCAGTAAACTGATATTCAGAGAGATTTTGTCTTCTCTTTGTGAGGCATCTTAGGATTTTCTCTGTCAAAAGGCTGCCCCTGATTAACTCAATGGATGTGGAATAAGACTGTTTTGTTGTTTTCTCTGAATGTTCTCACTGCAAAGCCAGCTGAAGTTTAAGCACTTCTCAGCTTGGCGCGTTGTATGTATTTTGTAACTAACAGGAACAGTCTAGCTTTTTTGTCCTCTTTTGAAAATCCAAGAGACCTTGATTCTGTACATAAAAGCTCTGGCAACAAGCCCACAGATCTTTCTTCTAAGTGTGTGCCAAGATTTTGAGTTAAAAATTTAAACAGAAAAGATTTGGGGCAATACGGATAAAAATTCTGTCATCTCTTTTCACCAACTTTAAAACTCTTTCCCTTTATGATATCATAATCTCTAAAATATATGCAATTTTCTTCAAAGCTTGCCTTCAGTTTAGCAGCTGCTCCTGGTAACAAAACAAAGAAAGATAAAAGAGCTCTTTGGAAAAGCCTTCTCTCTTCACAAAAAAATAAATGTTTCCCTGCTCTCCTTTACAGAGTGTGTGTTCGATATCTAATTCTATTTACATGGGTCACTAATCACCATGGTTTTGTATTGTCCTGTCCAGTTCCCGCAGCAGGTCTCCAAGCATTTAGCCATTGCAGGGAGGTGCTGATCCATTCATCTGGCAGTGGTTCCCTTTGTTTCAAGACCAGCAGTGCTTAGAGCACTGCACCAGCCGCCATTGACCCCGAAACCATCTCTTCCATTCTTACGTTTACCAACAGCTGCAACTGCCATGCTCAAGTTTTAACGGAAGAGATGATGGGATTGAAAATCACCTTCAAATGTGATCAGTGGACTATTTGATAGATTACAAAGAGGTGCTGCCTGTTTAAAAACAGGAAGAGAAAGGAGTTGATTTGTGGGTGACTTATCTGTAAGATTTATAGGGTGAAAGTTCAGCAAATTTCCTTCAGAAACTTCATTATTGGAAAGAAAGTAGGGTTTTCTCTGTATAATTTTCTCATTTAAAAATCGGTTTCTTCACTCTTGCTTTTCATTTTTACAAATTCCTTAATTATACAGGTGGAGTTGTTTTTTCTTCTTGCTGTATTTGAATACATGGGCATGTTTGTAGCTGAGAATTTTCTTCTTAGTTGTAATTAGTGTATAATATTGTTTCCCAGATGGATGGTAGAGAGCTGTTCATCTACACTCAGGAAAAATAATGTGTGTAGAATCACACAAAAACAAATGCATTTTTTGCTGGTTTATGTAGGGGTGTAGGACTCAATATTATTAATGGAGTATTTTGGTTTAATAGACAATGCTGCTATGTTTTAACACTTCAATATGTTCAAAACCAGATCCTGGAAAAAAGATTGTTTACTTAAGTAGTTTACATGGCAGGCAAGTGTATGAGAGTCAACAGAAATCAATACAAAACCAGACATTTCTACTGCCAGGCTTTTGGAAAAGATGTATAGACAAGGTTGTTTATTGGTGTTCAATGGAGTTATTTTCAGGGAAGTCCATAATTATTCAATTCTACATATTTTTCGTCTACTGTAATTTCCCTCTAACCTCCAAATTGTTCACTTTCTATGGAACATTTCTAAAGAATAACTCTAATTTGCAGCTTTCTGGCAATCATGTTCTATAAGCTTGGTTTCTCTAGTATTACATGACTTTGTATTTTTAGTGTCACTTGAATTGCCCTAAATTTTCCCAAGAAACATGCTACAAACTAATGTTAATAAATAATTGATTATGTCTATTCTCCAGCGTAAAATATTTTAATAGTATTAATTTTTCAGGCTAGTTTTCAACATGCTGCCTCTGAAGTTACTGCCTGTTTCCTTTTCAAAAATCCCGTGGGAATAAGCCCTGATATGTGTCTCTCCTTGCGCCTGTTCCTCCCCAATCAAAGTTAATTATAATTAAACACTGACTATAAAAAGGAAAAGACATCTGTCTGAGGACATCATCAAAATTTTTTGAAGTCAGGTCAACATTTGCTGAACATACAAGTCACTAACTGGATTTGGTAATGTTCTGCTTAGGCAGGGAACTAAATTACCACAGAATATAACACACTTTGATTGTGCTATAAGGGTTATGCCTGTTTTGAACACAGTTTAAATTAAGTGGCAGAACAGTGTAGGGATGCCTAAAATATATCTGCCAACTCTAGGCATGTCAGTTCAACCTCCATTGCCCTGACAACCTTGTGTATGCTATATATAACTATAGTGTGCGATAGCAAGTCCTGCGGCAGGGGAAAGATTTTCACTGGAAACGATTCTGTGAAAGCTTTTAGGAAGACAAGCTGGGAACAGCCCTAGATAGGAGCAAGGCTGAATAAAAGCTGAGTGAGAAGCCAGAAAAGATACCCAAACTGAGAAGAATGTTTCATCCCTTAAATAATGTAAAACCCCTTGAAATTTCAAACAACAGAATAATTTTAGCCTATGAATAACTCACCCACCCTAATTTTGGGTAACTAGAAGTTTTTGGGTGCTATCTTGAATTATATCTATCCCACTTACAAATAGGTGAAATTAATCTTTTCAATAACGATACATGAGGACACTAAAGTAACTAAGAATTAAAATATTATGACAATATAAACTTAAAACTGTGTTTGTTCAGATGTTGAATATTAAGAAAACAGGAATTAGGCATTAAATCCAACTGCCTTTCTGAGTCAGCAGACTCATTTGGCCCAGTGTCCTGTCTCTGGCAGTAACTGATCAAGATACTTCCAGAAACAGTTAAAAAGCAAGTCATATTTAGATCTTTTGCCAGCATACCCTTCTACCAGTCAGCAGCATCAGACATGCCTACTCTGGACCATAATCTGGATGGTCATGTCTCACTGCCATCAGTATATCTGTTCTTCAGGAATTTATCTGTGTTTTGTTTTTCTGCATTTTGAACATCACATGGACATCAGTTTTGCACTGCTGTCCAAAAAAAAAGATAGTTTCTTTTTATTCATTTTTAAAGCTATCATCTCATTTTTTAACTTGGCCTCTTAATTATTGTGTTGTGAATAATGGTTCTTAATTGATCTGCTTCACACCATTTATGATTTCCTTCTTTTCCAGGTACCCTTCCAGTAGCCTCTCTATTAAATATTAGCGACTATCTAGACTCTGTTTTCCGTAAAACTAACTCCTTACCACCTGCTCACTCTTGTCAGCCTTCTATGTTTTAATTACTTTTACCATTTTTTTCTTTTTCAGACAGCATAGCCAGAAATCCATAGAGTAATTACAAAGTGGGCACACCAAAAATCTACAAGCAGTGTAATACGTATTTGTTTATAACCAGACTCCTTTCCCAATAACTCCCAACAATCTGTTTGCCATCCTGGCTGATATTGGTAACAGCTAAATCAAATCCAGAATTGTATGTGTTTGGGCGTTTTTTATTAGCCTTAATTCATATTTATTGATAGTGAATTGTAATTGCTATATTAGCCATCACAGGCTAAATCCATTTGTTCTTTTTGGACTCCTCTTCAGTTATTCAAATATAGTTTCAACTTTGACCATGATGAATAATTATGTATCATCTGCATACTTTGGCATCTTTCTGCTAGTTATATTCTCATGGCACATGAATGGAATGGAATGGAATAAAGCATATGGAATGAAGTGAATGAGACAGATAACCACAACAAGGAGAAGGTGATGGCTATCAGGCATGAACACTTTTTCTGAAGAAGTCATCTTAAATTACCACTTGCAAAGCCCATTAGCACACTACATTTTCTTGTCTGCGTTTAAAAGAAGTGTAGTTCTGAGGACTTACTTATAATGGGAATAGAGACTTTACAGAATTAGATTCTAAGCCTTTTTTTCAGCCTGAATACAGGGCATAAAAGAAACTGCTACCTAGAGAAACAGAGTCTCAAGCCTGTAATGGATGATCTTAAAACAGCAGTATATCCTACAGCTCAGTCAGGATTGCTGCTTATGTTATGCCACTCCCAGGGATTCTTTCGGTTTATGATACCTTCATTACCCCATAAAGGTATGCAATCATACTTGCATCTGGTTATACATACATACATATCCTGTGTGAGGATATCCCAGAAAACCCATGGTGAGGTATGCTGAAATACAGTGACAGTAATATTAAAAAATTATTTTTTCCTATGTCAGAACTATTAACAATTCTGCTGTTTGCTAATATCTCAAGCTTAGGCTTTACCCCATTACCTCCTTCTCAAATTTATTTGCTTATTTAAATATTTTTTAAATCTATGAGAAGCAACAATTCTTGCTGCCCAAGACTAGTGTACTCACAGAGACCTCAGCAAAATTCAATTTATTTAATTCTTGGGAAGTTTCTGCAAAAAGTTTGATATGGTATGTCTAGATCTTCAGCTAGCATAAATAAGTGTTAATTCTGTGCTGTGCTAAGATATAAGAAAAGAGAATGTGAAATGGATGATTTTTTATTTTCAGGTGTGATAGACGATATTTCTTCTATTTAGCAATTCTCTTTAAAAGTAGTTTGCATTGCTCAAATAACGACCTTTCCTAATGTGATCCTTACAGATCCGTCCTTATTGATGGTTTGATTTACTTTGGCAAATGGGGCTTTTAAATTCTGCTATTATTTTAGGAACACAATACCTTTCCAGGAATTGAGTCTCTTCACAAATGTGTGGTTGTGTTCTTTCAGGGAGCGCAGTAAGAAGCGATGACTTCACTTCTTCAGATAGTTCTGTACAAGAGTATAAGAATAGTAATACTGGCTCAGACCCAAGTTCCTTCTCTTCTGGCAAAACCCTATGTAAAATACTTTCATGAAAGATTATAATAACCTAACAGATGGCTTGTGTAGGATAATCTGACACAAATTGCTTATACTTAAAGGTTGTTTTAAACCCAGAAATGTAATTCATTTCCATGTTATTATTATTTATCATAGCCAAATATTATTTTCCGTATAAATGTCTCTGAATCTTGTATTCATGCAGTCAGTTCTTTAGTCAGATAATTTCTTTATGAAAAATGGTATATTTTCTTAATTTTTTAAATTTATTCTCATGCTACCATTTGAGAAACTTTATATGTCATCGTCATTTTGTACACGATTACTGTGACAGCTGTTTTTCCTCTTTCCTCAACAGTAAATAATCTCACACCTTTTCAATCTTGACATGTCTTCCAGATTCATGATAATTCTAAATACCTGATTTCAAAGTTTCCAGATGAATTTTAGCTACTACTTGCAAATAAAAAATTGCTTTTCTGTCCTACATATTCACATTTTATTTCTATCCCTGGCACACCTCTAAGCAGTGTTAAATGAAGCTGAATGAGTATGAAAAAGAGTAACTGTTGAGAATTAGGAGGCCCAAATTAGATTACGTCCTGTTGATCTAATCATAAACTCTCCCATATGCCTACCTGCAAAATGGGGCTAATAGTAATTCCTTGCTCACAGAATATTGGACAGAGGCACAAGAACTCAAATGATCTAAATACCTCAGGAAATGTTCTCAAATATACAATGCTACAGAAGTGCAGGTTATCCGTATTCACACAACCCAGTAGCTTGAATCTAATTGTTTCCTGAGAAAATACAAAATATACTAGATTTTGACAGGCAAAATTTCAAAGTATGTATGTGACTATGTTCCCTTCATAAACAAAAAAAAAAACGAAAACCAAACCAACTCACACACCACAAGCAAACAAACAAACAAACAAACAAACACCTTTGGAGTTCAATGAGGAGGAATAATAATTCCACCAAGCAAGAATAGCTGAAGCATCAAGATTATGACAAGAAGATTAACTAGACAATAAAATACAACACTGGCCTCTTTCTCACCTCATAGGAGCTTCTTTAAAAGGAAGTAATAGATAATCAAGTTATCAACAGGAGCTTTTGTTGTGACTTTTGGTTTAAAAAACAAACAAAAAAACCCCTTTGTTCATTGCTCATGTAATCCCTAGAGGATATTGTTTATTCTTCCTAAGGATTTCAAGGGTTCTCCACACTTTATCTTAAGTGTATCTCTGGACCACACAGCACCCCTGGAATTACTGCTGAGTATTTGTTAGGTGGTCATTTTTTGACCAGCTCATCGTTCATAAACTTGTTATCCCTTGTGAAACACAGGTTTAAGGAAAAATGCATGAAGATGAGTAGGCTATGACCTAGACAAAAAAAAAAAAAAGTGAAGATTTTTCTTGCTGATGTACAGCACACTTGGAAAAACAGAAGGTATTTCCTTTGCAGCAATCACAATGGATAAGTCTCACGTAATTTGTTTTATATTAATCAGACCATATTGGTTGAATCATAACACCTATTTACCATATAGAGAAAGCTTTTGTGTTTTGTCTGTGGTGTTGTTTTGTTTTGGTTTTGGGTTTTTTGTTGTTTTGTTTTGGGGATTTTTTGTGGGTTTCTTTTCTTGTGATTTTTTTTTTTTTTTTTGCATGGATGGCCAGACTAAATTTTATAATTTTCCCTTTCTTTAGCGTAGGATTTTAATTGTTATCCTCTATCTTGATCACTTTGCTTAACCTAATCTAGTTCTTTGTGACAAGAAATGTCACTACAACTCTTCTGAGTAGTTATTGTCTTAAGCTTTAAAGGGATTCATTATCTCATGCCTGTGCACAGGTTTTCATTTCATCTTCAGATGTAATTCAAAATTTCAGCAATGGTTTTCAGACTTATGTTATCCAAATCTGAAAAACTGTATCTCTTGGCTTGTAAGAAGGTATGTCCACTAGTGTTAAGCAGATGTACCTGATGCTAATATTTTTCATAAGCATCAGCAAAGTTTTCAGAATGCCAGTGCCTTTATCCCTCCAGAGCTTTCTCCTTAGCTCTTCCCTTTATAGGACCTGAGTGTAAGTTACACTTGGTCAAAGTTGGCCAGCCTGCAGCAAAATGCATTTTTTTACTAGATCTCAGTAGCAGGGTGACAGTCTGTAGGTAGAAGAAGCAGAACTTTGGATATGTCTTTTTGATGACCATGAATTCTCCTTAGCTTTGGGATCTGGTGGATTACATTTACCATTTTGCCTTTTGTTTCCTTATTAAGGCTTCACAAACATTCCTGCACTGAACAGCATTTTAATTAATTTTGATCTTTGTTTTCAAATTAATGCACAGGGTTATCAATAAAAATGAGTTCTATAAGGTAGTTTTTAACACTTCAACAATGCAGAGCTTCTACCAGTCATAGCTGAGCCTAAAAGACCACTGTATAAAAGTTGCAGGCACCTGAAAAAAAAAAAGGGCCTTTATACTAGAATTACTTAGCCAGGCTTAACTATAGCTAGTATTGTGTGACTCAGCTATAATTCTATTAGCAATAAGACACTGCAGGGAGTATATTTCCATGCAATTATTATACTTGGGTGATTAAAGTAATTCTAGATATGACCTTGTCCCATATAACACCGCCAGAGGCATGTTTTAATCTTACAGAAGTGTATTGCTTGTCTCATCTCATTGCTTAATTATAAAATGTATACAGTAAATATCCTGTAGATAGGAAATAGAAAGTCATTGAACTGATACTAAAAAATCCTCAAGTATTATAGCATGAAATAAAGTGTAAAGTGTGACTTCTTATTTTGCCACAATATCATCTTCAATTCCATAACAAAATAAGTGAATAAGCAATTGCAAACACAGATCTATTTATTTTGGAGCCACACAAGACTGAAAGATCATTATACCACAGGAAAACACACCTTTTCTCTCTTTTTTACTACTTTCTTCCTGTGTTACTGGAAGCTTTTCAAACTAATGGAAAGAAGTTCAAACAATAACCTTTGGTCTTGCTCAAAGATTTTTCTTCTTCTTATAGAAAAATTAAATCTGGTTCAAAACAGGCACATTAAATTCACCTCTATTTCCTTCTAAGCTTTTTCTGACAAGCACAGAACTGAGATTCAAACTAATTCTCTTAAAGAAATAAAAAAGTTTTATGTAGCCATAGATACGAAAGTCTTATTGCTAGATTTTGTCATTCTGACGATAAGAATATTGTAAAAATTCAGTGCTGGGGAGAAAATAAAAAGAACCGAATCCTGAAACACATGAACTGATTATCTTCTGCCTTTGTCAGAAATCTGTATGCAAAATATTTCACTTATGACATAATAAAATCTATAGTCATACGAGTATTTATTGGGCCTGATTAAAAACTGACTGGAATAAATAGAGCTACTATGGGTAACTTCAGTTCGAAAATAAAATATTTTGAGTTTGTTTAGTGATATAAAAATATAATTTGCTAGTAATTTTTAATGTGACATTTTACAACATTTTAAATCTATTAATATATTTATATTTCCTCAAAAATTGTTGAATGAGGCAAGAATTTTCCTACACAGAACTTTGACATTAATAACTGACGTACAGGGCATTTTCTAGGGATTAATAACCAGCTGGGAGAGCTGATGGCCTGAGGCAAAGCCAAGGGCCATTACCCCCTGGCTGGTTATTAAATCCATTGGAAATTCCCAATGCCAAGGTCACGATTGCTACTACAATCCTTTTTCTCAAAGTAAAAAAAAAAACCTTCCTTCATTTTATTTCATCCTTTTCAATAATTTATGTTAAAATATTGTATGTAGAATGAATTCAGTGACCTTGCTGTTTGGAAATTTCTAGAGATCTCATTCAAAACATGTCAGTACCAACAGAAAGTCCTATTTTTTTCTGATAGCCTCTGGATCAGGCCCTACCTGCCTGTTTATAGGCGGCAATCAAAATGCTTTTTGAGTATGTAGTACATTGTCAAGGTTAAATCATAGTACAGAAACAAAAAAACTTTCATTTTAAGTTAGTTAGGAAGAAAAATGGCAAACCCCAATATTGGTTGAAAAAATGGTAGATGAGTAAGAAGTGTTAAATTGTATCATTTATATTGTAAAATGATAGGCAATATATTATAGTCAAATGTCTGTTCAGGCCATTACTGTACCTTGTGTGCAAAATGATACATTTAATTGTGTCTGGATGTGATCTACAGTACAGCACACAGCAATCAAGCATAAGACAGTCAGAAAGAGAATGCAATCAGTGCCCTATATGCAAATGCCAGCATGCTATTAAGAAAATCAGCTACTTGGTAAAACAAGTCTGGCATCAGAGAAGGAAGGGGGAAACAGTCATATTTTATTGTCAATAGAAGTCGTGAAAGCATGCATATTAGATTAGAACTAACCTAATTGGAGATATGGGTGGTTTGCAGTACAGTAGAGGGAACAGACCTTAATTTGTGTCATGCTACACCATGTCACTACCACTTGAAATTCCATTGGGCAATATTAATTCAAACAGAGGTCTAGGCTGCTAATAAATGAGGTAAATTGAGTCAATTGCTAATTTCATGCTTTTCTGATTTTTGGTTTGGATAGATAATATCCGCAATTTAATGCACTGTTCTCTAGAGATCTTTGCCACTTATGAAGAACATGTGTTCATAAAATTATATATACTATTCATTTTGATAAACATTGCTCCTGTACCCAGAGCAACAGGACAAAGGATAGGAAAGGAGCCAGGTTCTGTCTGCTTTTCCTCTTGATAGAAATCTTTCATTATTTGTGATATGGCTTTCTTGCCTTAAGGCAGATTTTCACTTTCTCCTTGTCATTTGTCTCCTTATCATTCAGTGGCGCAACAAAGTCTTCATTCATGTGACTGCATTGACACTTCCCTATCAGGATCTTATCACTGCTTTAAGCAGCTGGGAAGAATATTTGGTATCAGTGCAGGCAGCAAAGAGCGGCTTTTACAGGAGGGACCCCAAAGCTGGTCATGAATTCTGTCATCAAATGTACATTTTCTGGATTGCTCCCTTTTTTTGAGACAGAGCCTTTAATAAGGCACTGGCATTACCACTAAGCTCTTGCTCCACTTCAACCTGTGGCTGATCAGGCAGGAACAACTCTGCCAGCTCCAGCCGCTCACCTCATCCACAGCCCAGGCAGCACTTGCTGATCCTCTAGCTCGCTTCCAACTATTGGATGCACTCCCAGAAAACTCACTTCTAATGGAATCTCTCCTACTATAGCAGTGTAATGTAAAACCTGATACCTTTGTTCAGGAAAGACAAAGCAAAACAAGCATGATGGAGGGGTTTTGATCTCTCTGGCAGCATTTCTTGTCTGTTCCGCTATATCTTCTTACCGAAATAGCATGTTATTTATTCTTGCTAACTGAACCCACCACCTTTTAGTTCAAGACATATATCACCTACTGTAATTTCTTTCCATTTCTTGTATATGCATGTCAATCACTTATGAAAGTTAAAATGAATGACAAGGACATTGAAAAACACTCCATTCCCCTCTACCCACCCTCCCTCCGCTCCCCCCCCCAAAAAAAAAAAACCAACAAACAAACAAACAAACAAACAAACAAACAAACAAAAACAGGAAAGAAGAAACCCTAACATAAGCTACTTAACATGGAATGGTATTGGGGAGAAATAACAGTATAGAAAATACATGTGTCAACAATCTTCCTTCTTGCTTCTGTGCAGCAAGCTCAGCATTTCTCCTTCTCTTTTACCTTTCTATTTTTTAAATTCAAATTTAGGTCTAAATCAACGTAGTGATTTCAAAAATATTATTTTACAGGTTGATCTTTACCTATTGTTACATCTTGCTCTATAGGACATGTTCTAACCTGGCTTTTGTGTCTACAGAAGTTCAGTGTCTTTCAAAACCTTTGACATCCTAAGCAGAGAATTAGTTGTGAGAGATAATGAGGGTAAATTACACTGAAGAAACCTTCTATACATGCACAAATATTGTGGTAATCAGGCTGACAGAAAAGGAAATACAGAAAAATTTAGAGGCAGCTAAATGACAGTTAAATGATCTGAAGCCACAGTCCCATCTTTCATGGTTCAGTACAGGTCATTGGGTGAATTTTATTTTTCACACTACCCTATGTCTGGGTTTGTAAAATAAGTATTCATTACTACATCTTGAGGAGAGGTTTAAGTTCCTACATCTTGTGGACATAAATACAACTATCAAAGCTATGTATCTATTCCCTTCAACCAGAACTCATGTCTATTTAATGTTGCCATTTCATGACTGCAGACTTATTCTAATGGAGCTTTTAATCTCTATTTTTCATTTAAAAATTAATAAAGAATTGCTTCGTAGAATACTGTCTTTGTTCTGAATGCAATGGAGAAATGCATAGGTTGTTCAGTTCCTATAAATATTTAGTATTGTCTCATTTTCACTAGTGAGTCTTTTCAGCTGCAGTTTTTCCCTCAAACTGCTTCCACAGAATTCAAACTTACTATTTCAAACCAATGCCTGTTAATTTCTTTAGGCCTACTCTTTGCTCTATGACTTACTAGAAGACACTGTATAAAAATACATTTTTACATCATAGCACAGGACTATCTTTACACTATTTTTTCCAATGCATTTTTTCAATGCTGTAATTGAAAGTAAGGGAGAAAAATTCACTTGACTTTTGGGTGAAATATTAGTCTTCAAATCTAGATAAAAATGAACACAGAAACTTATTAATATTAACACTAACCTATTAGTATGTATAACATGAATATCTCAACAACTACTCCTTCTCTAAGTTGATAAACCAACAATATAATTCTGCAAAACACTGTAAGCCTTTAAGTGCAGGGAAGAGACACTGAAACTGAATTATGAAACAGATTGGTTCTCTGCTAGATTTGTACTTTGCATGTTTGTGAGGATATTAACCTCAGGATAAGGGTTGTGTGCCCCCTAATTACACACTCAGGTTATTCTGAAAAGCTTTTAATCGGACTTTCACATAACAGTGAACATGAAAAACATACAGATAAAAAGGGGCCATGCCTTTAAATTTACATGGACAAATAGTACTTCCAAGCCTTCAGCAGTAATTTTTTCTGTTGACATTGTAGATGTGAAGTTTATGCCATCTGGGTCAATAACCTCCTTGTTTCAAGAAAAATGGCGCTTTTTTTTTTTTTTCTGGAATGTTAAACAGACAGTGGAGGAGATTAAACAGAAGCTCTTACATAATCTTTCCATTTGTATGTTAAGAAGAGATGGACAGGATGCATATAGAATGGTATTTGTGGATTTTTTACCAAAGCTGTCATTGCAATGGAAGTCTGAAGATAGATTACTTTTCCATTACCATCATTTCACAATTTTTTTTTTTCAAGTTTAGCAGGGTAAAGTGCTGGCTTAAACTTACTAGATCAGCAGCAAATACCCTCTTGTCATAGCTGCAGGACTCCTCAGAAGAAATTCTGATTCCACAGAAATTAAGAGCAGAGCGTCCTTTGATGTCAGTAAGGGCGGGATTGCATCCTGGTGTTTGCCACCATGGATGCTAATTTTAATCCTCAGGAGCAATGTATTTACCAGTGTCCTCAAAGCAGAGCTTTGCACTATTTGCTATATACTATTTGCTCTTCAAGATGGCACTATTTTTTTCAGCCAATTCTGACTGCAAGTAATTAAAATCTAGGTGAGGAATCATTAAGTCTGTCATCTTTCTGTCTTCTACTGTACTTTTAGTAGAAGACTAATTTTGTTAGGTGGCCAGTTTTTGTTAGACACTGAGCATTTTTATAAAATAAGATTCACAACAAGATATCACCGTTACTGGAAATCTAAGTAAATTTATTACCTATTCAAGAAAAAATCAAATAGGCATGACCACCAAATAGATGAGATTTTTATTTGAGGAGTGCTAGACTTATAACTAACAATTAATGAGTTTGATGTGCAAATGTAGCTTTAATATCACATCTTAAGAGACAGGAATGGAGAAGTTTAACTCTTGATAGACTGAAATAGTGGCTGGTGCATGGTCTTTTGCTGCAGTCTAAAAGAAGGTTTTTCTCCCTAGAGTGAGAGATGTTGAAACACTAGCAATGGTACATCAACAACTGTTGTCATCAGGCTCCTAGTGGAGTTGTCACAAAGGTGTACAACTGCAACATTTAGTGAACAGTGACTTGAAAAGCTACCTATTTAACTGTTTCAAGTTGCAAGCCACTATGAAAACAAAAGATAAAAAAACTTTCTTAAATTTAACATAATTTTTTGTAATACATTCCATAAATTTACAATTTTTCTTGTCTTGGAAAGTAGGTTGCTTTGCCCTGGAGGAACACTGGTCTACCCAGCAAATGTATTAAGGACTAAACTTTTAAAATATCATAGAAGCATATAATTGTTTGGGTTGGAAGGCATCTTGAAAAATCATCTAGTCCAAGCCCTCTGCCATGGGCAGGAATATCTTTCACTAGATGAGGTTGCTCGTGCTGGCTTCTACTTGCTATAAAGATGTTGATGAATGTAACACATAAAGTAGGTGTACAGATGCCCTTGCCTGACCAGAATAAGAATGAAAAAAGCTGTATAAAATAGTAGGTAAATAAAATATTAGTAGTATTGGCTACTCTTCTTGTTTTAGTCTGTACTTTGGACATAAATAGTCTCTAAATTTTACCAAAACCCATAAGGGAGAAGAGAGAACTTTTCTTTGTTCTACCAATTAGAAGACAACCAGTTGTGCAGTAGTTTTAGTGATACGAGTCATAACTTAGGCAGTTTTGTGGGCAGCCTGGATATGCAGATGGCCCTGGCATACGATTGTGAAAGTGATGTAAATCCTTTCTTATTGAATCATAGCATCCCAAGCTGTTGCCATTTACTTGTTCAGTTTATACAAAAATAAATGCCAGTAGAAAAATTTTAACAACTGGCATGATTATTCTGTGAGGGGCTGCTTGCTTATCAGCTGCAGGTCATTATAACAGTTAACTTCTGTCCCAGAGGGTCACATATGGTTTCACCACCTCATTTGACATGTTTCTGTCAGTTTTGGGGTCTTCAGTTTTTTGGTTTGTATTATTCTCTTTTATCTTTCTGTCCCAAACCCAATAAAATGTTTAAACTGCCTGCTTCATACTGAAAAAAAAAACATTTGTTTTACGTATCTGGGCCTCTGTGCTTTCCTAGAGTGGCAAGTCAAAATAATTTCCTAACATTCTCTACTCAGTACATGTAGGTAGGTTTGAAAATTTCTATTTGTTTACAAACAAATTTCTATTTGTCATACTATAAAGTAGGATAAAAAAATATTAGGAATATCTTCCTATCATAGCAAAGGTGAGTTAAATAGGTTTGTTTGTGCAGGCAGGTAAGTCTTCATGTTTTGCACTATGAAATAAAAAACCTTTTCCAGAAAATATATGGCTGCATTCTTATCTGTCATTCTTCTGGTTGCTCTTCCTCTTTTAGAGTATAGCATTCTTTTTAGATTGGGAAGAAGACCATATTTTCCTTTGTGTTTGAACCATGCATATTCTACATCTTATGTAGTAAATATAATCATAATCCAGCTACACTATGGTCTATGTCTTTGTATTCAGTGACACAAAAGAACACATGACCTCAACTGTAAGTCACACAACTGGATCATAAGGAATATGCTGGCTAACATGTCTTTAGTGTGCAGCAAACATAAAAGTATATGATGCAAATAATTATGAACATATTGGAAATAACTTTGTGACTGGTGGATTTAAATGGCAGTGAAAAGATTAGGTCCTTGGTCAAGCATCTTAATGACAAACGTTGCAAGGGGACAGTATTAAATACTCTGACAAGTATGCTTATTCAGGCTGTAGTGCTAGAATAATGCTTTAGACACATTTGAAAATACAGTGGTTGGGCTGCAGGAAATTAAGGCCTGAGAGAAACAGAGCACAAGGAAATATAAGTAAAAATGACATGATATATTAGCTTTTCCATTTGACTTGTGCTGCAAGAGTAATAGGCAGCACTCCTGATAGTATGGTTCTAATAGCATAGTGAAGATAGCATTGAAATGGTTGAATTTAAAAATGAAATGAAAGTCCACATTATTGTGTTTATAAGAAAGCATTAAAAACCACAACATTCCATCAGCACTGACAAATGGTTTTGCCATTTCACATTCCCTCTCACTGTTCTGTCACCCTATTTGGTTTGTTTGCAGATATATTTATTTCCAGGCTTTCATGAGCCACCAAATGTGCTCATCTCGTTGATACCTAAAAGAATCATAGTTTTAACTGAGGAGATAGGAATTTGGTTGTGATGTGATTCATAAACTTCAGATTAAAAATGCTTCAAACTGTCATGGATCTGTGTATCAAATGAGGAGGAGGACGGCAACATACTTTTCAGGATATATAGTCACAGCCAAAATGGTAATACAGTAAAAAGGAATGGGGAAAAGGACAGGTCAGCAAACAATTCAGGGTACAGGGATGGAGACAATTGACGAGTCAAACTGAATAAGGTCTTGCAAAGGATATGAAAACAAACAGAAATATTACTTCAATCATATAAGTAAAAGGAAAAAGTGAAAAAAGTCACTGTGCACTGGTGATTCAGTACACTTCAGAACTAAATGCCTACTTTGCCTCAATTTTTAAACAGGAAGATGACTTTGACCATGGGAGTAAGGGTAGAGTGAACTATGAGGGCATGAGAAATTTCCACAGCTGAAATGGAAAACAATTTAGAAGTACTGATTGCTCTTTACCAAGTGACCAGGAGAGTCTTCATCTCAGAATTATAACAAACCTGAGCCATAGGTCACATGGCAAGTGTTTTAAACAAATACATCAATTAAGATTCCATTTTGTCACATGAGAATAGCCTGGGTACTTTTATATTTAAGGAAAAGAATGGAAGTATGTCTATACCTACCATTCTGACTGCAGCAGTATGCAATATCCTGAACAATCAGACATGGTAGTACAGATAATTTAGATAAAATGCAAAGGTACACCATGTCAGGCTCTACTGATAGTTTTATTTCCAGACAAATGTTTCAGAGCTTAGGTAGACCATGATAAAACATTCTAATACCACTATATGGACAAGTATTACCTAAAATGGAGAAGGTCAGAGTTAGTAGAAAAAAAAGTGTGGATGCATGAGGAACTGGAGAAACAGCAAACAGCAGTGAGAACTTCTGCAAAACTAAGTATAAGACAAATTGGAGCATAACCATTCATTTTTGACATGATTTGTCTCCGGACTGTTAAAAATGGGACCATTTAAGTAAGATTTGCCAATAAGAGTTGGTTAGATGGCATTGTTAATACAGAAGAGAATTGAGATACCATATAGGAAGGTCTGGGTGTAACAGAAATTATACAAAATTCAATAATGCAAAAGGCAAGAGTTTCTGTCTAGAACATGACACTTGTTATCTGGAAATGCCTGAGGATCAAAAGAGAAGGAGTCCAGTAAGTGATCTTGGGATATAGCAGACCACTATCTGCCAGTGGCCTCAGTCATGAATAAAATGAAAGTGATCCAAAAATACATATAGAAAAACATTTTTAGCAGAAATACAAAATCATCAGTACTATCAGCAGACCTCAGCAGAATAGGATGTACAGTGCTGGCTGCCAATGTCCAGGAGGGATGAACTGGCACATGTACAGCTCTGTAGGGCTTGTTCAGCCTACCAAAGCAAAGGCTGAGAGGAATTATGATCCCTATCCATAAATACCTTAAGGGGTAAAAGTCAAAAAGAGTAAAGGGCTGTTTCAGATTTTTGAACATTGGTAGAACACATGGATAAAAATATGGCTGGGAATAAATGTAAAACATCTCTAAACGGTAGAGTACTGAAATTCTGGGGATTGTCTTGCAGTCTAACTACATCTCAAATTAAGCTTGAAAAGTTTATGAAAGGGATTACGTGATGTGATTGTGATATTAAATCAGTCATACTGAAGAGACCTATATTCTGATAACTTCCTACCTTGACAATAGTGAGAAACATACCTTGTGATTGTCATTCAATTGTATATTTCTTCTTAAGATACAAGACTGTAGTGTGAAGAAAAATAAAGAAAGCAATAGAGTTAAAATTTGGAATACAATTTCTTTCTCCATGAGAAATCCAGATTGGAATGTTAGACAATGCCAGTAGTAACAGAGTTCTGGCTGCAAAACAGTCAATTTATTGACTCATTAACAGTTCATAAAATTTAGCGCATTCCTCTGTTTCTTGTCACTGGTAAACATATGCTCTGAATTTACAGTGGGATCTGCAGTACCATTCCATAAATATTAAAAATAGTTTTGTGATCGTTACAATGAGTGTGTTTCAAACCACAGTGGAATTCTGATCTTAAATAAAAGAATTGCCAATTGTGTCAGAGAAGTTCACATGATACATGACCTATTGAACTCACTGAAACAATTCAGTATGCAGCTCACTGAAAGCCTTCGAGAACATGTGTCTTCCAGAATCTAAAAGCAACTTCTGATCATAAACATAATTCTATAGGTGTGGATTAAACATACAGTTGCTCACCATAGCATATCACCAATGGAACCAGTGAAAGGGCATTCCCAGGATACTGATTAACCAATGTGTTGATGATACATCTTTTCATCACAAAACTGAGTTAAGACATAAACACCATTTTATCTAGTATTAAAAAGGGTCTGGTGTATCTGTTCCTGCCAGATTCTTATTATTTTACTTGTGTTGAAGAGTGGTATTTACTTGAGTAAGGGAATTAGAATTTGACACAGAAGTTTTTAAAGTCTTTCATAAGTGTACACTGACAAATGAGTTAATTAATGGACTGAACTAATTACTGTGATATTTATGTTCTTTTTACATACATACATATAAAATTCTACTTAAATATACGAAAACAACTCAACAATTAACACAAGAAGCAGGTATATTCCATAATGTGAACTTTTGCTTTCTCTTTTCAGCAGAAATGTGACATGCAAATTGTTGACCACAGAAAAAAAGAATCTCCTTTTTCCTCCACTTCTTGTGAATTTGTCTTCTTCAACTATGACTCCCTTTTGCAACTCTTTTTTGGCTGGTAGGGTCTTCATTAATTTTTAGAATAGCATCAAATGTAGCTAACAATAGACTCCTACATATAAAAATGTGCGTTATTTCCTCATTTGGAAGTATTTATTTTGACTGTCCTGTTCAAATTTTATTTGACTTGATGAGGTTAAAAAAGTGGAAAAAGTCATACCTTTCATATGCAGACATGATACTAAATTATCAAACCAATTGTCCTGTGGTAGCAATGAATGTATACTTTCATAGAAACTAAGCAGATTTTTTCCCTTCCAAGGCATAAAATGGATTATTATTTTTGTGTGCAAAATTGAATTGTACAGTGGACAATTGACTACAAATATCTGCATTTATAGAACAAGTGCACATGATAGGGAGAAAGAGATCCTACCTTATTGACTGCATATGATATGAGATACTACAATTTTTGCTGGAGTTCAGTAAGTAAGTTTATAGGAAGGAACATAATTATTTTTACTGTAAAAACTCCACCTAAGACTTACAAATAACAAAACTATCACCAAAAAAGGACACAAAAAAGAATGGAATTTTTCCAGCCTGGAGTAAAGTGGGAGTTCACTGTGTAAACATGCATCTTCCATCTTGTCCTTATGTCTTTCCATTCAGCTAGCTGCCCCATAGGCTTTGAACAACTGAAAGCATATGCAAGAAATGAGAGAGGCAAGATCACCATGACTCAGATTTGTATGTTCCATAACATACTTAATGCTTTCACTCAGAGTTTTCATGGGATACAGCATACTAAACATGAGATTGCACATATCTGCAATCAAGATAAATATATTCTAAGCAGTTGATGCATCTAATTAACACTTCTCATGTGAAATGGAATGACACAGTCCAAATTCCCGTTCAACTAACAGGAAATTTCCATAAACTCAAAGAACTGAAGCCGAGATAACATTGCCTATCCCGACCTTCTGTAATGAATCAGATACTATACGTCTTCCAATATCTTTGCAGCCAATTTCTACTTTTATTTTCTGATCTGGTAAGATGTCCCACAGGAGAACACTCAATCTTAGTTCTAAGTAATGAGGAATAACCTACATTGTTGGGTAATAGCTGAGTGTTTGATACTGACTTTTTCACAAATGTAGTAGAAGCATACCACAATTTTTCTTCTTCTCCAGTATGCAAAAATTTATAAATGAATACTGATCTTTACATTTTTGTTAAAATCTTTATATTGAAGTTTTCTAAATTATTCCCTGAAGACCTGTTGTCTTAACTTCAAAATACCTGGCAAGTCTCCTCTGGATCCTTCCTAGTTAGGAGCGCAGAAACTTGATGCAGTACTCTGCTGTCTGATGCCAAATGAAACAGTGCTGTCACCCTTGATTCTGTATCTTTACAGGCATCCATGATCGTTACAGGTGATCATACAACTAATGTGTGATTCTTGAACCACATTAAAAAAAGAAACCACACCAAAACAAAAAACCACCAAAAACAAACCACCACACCACCACCAAATCCAACCCTCTGTAACTTCCTACCTGTACAGTGCTTTCATTTGCCAGTTTAACTGGTTGTTTAAGTGCAGGAATTGATCACATTGACCAGTAAGGCATTATATATGTGAGGTATTATGTTATTAGGTAGTATATAATTAAATATTATATAACTAGATCATTAAAGGGAGAATGGACTAACACATAATTGGAGATGTAAAAGCATTTAAAATTACTTAGTTTATAGTGTTTAGCTCTGTTAAGTTACAGTATAGTAGTTCTGAGAACATGGCTTTGACTAAGACCTGAAATGATCAAAGCTATTAGCATACCTGACAGCTTCTTGATGGTGAAATAAATCTTATTAAAATCTAATAATTGGCATTGATCTCAGCACATTCAATAAAAGGGAGGGAGTTCAAAATCACAGGTGCAGAGTGATTCTTAGAAATGCTACTGGTAATGGCCAACAATAGGCAGTTTTCCATGCTCAATACGTAATAGCACCTAACAAATTACATCAAAGGTATTTACCAGATCCTTCTAATATATCGCCACAAATTACTGATAGCTCCTCTTCCGAAAGTGCTTTACACAGGACAGATTGTAATAATAAACAATCACATGAACCCTTGCCTTGGTTTCATACAACAAATAATAACTCAGTATATGGTAATACTGTTATGTTCATTCAAACATACTGCCCGAAAAGCTACTGAGCATGTAGCTGACATCCGATTCATTTTCCTCCCACTTTACTTTCACATCTCAGCTTGCAGCTTCCAGCCTTACATAGGCACTGTCTGGTGTTAACCATATGTAGTGTTATTACTGAAAAACTACAGCTCTTTTATTTTGAAAAGCTATACTGAGTTTTGAGATAAAACAAAAACTCTTTTCAAAACCAGAAATCAACTTAATTAAAGCAATCTTATGCCTTAGCTTGCTTTGGCTTTTCTTTTTTAATACTGTGAACAAATGGAAGGATATGCTTTCCATGTTTTAGATGTTTTTAATATCATCTTAATATCATCCATGGTACTACCATGAGTATCTGAACAGTCTATGCCTTGTCCTGGTTTCTAAACAAATAAGTAAGTAAATATCTTATTATGCATCAGATGTAACAGTTTGTTTTAACTTTTCATGCTACATTTATCAGCTTTATAGTGTCATTCATAGTAGCAATACTTAAGTGTCAGCCTTTATCAATATTTATCTATAAACACATAGCTGGAAAAATAATAATAGATAAAGTTTATAAGATCATAGCATATATTACATTAGAGTGGGATTGTAGTTTCTGTTCTCATCGTAGACATCTAGGACTAACTTCTTTAAAGTTCTTTTTTCCACTTTTAGAGCAATAGTTTGTCATATGTCAGGCCAGTTCTGGGAATTCGTTAAGAATAATGACTGACCCACAGATATACTCCATGAGAGCAAGACACTCTTCTGCAGCCAGGGATTGCCACTGTTCAGGGCCATACTCTCTCTTTGCTTCCATTGCAGTGGGTAAACCTGGAATAAGAGGCTCTATGACAGTTCTGAAAATGTCTGTAAAGTAATCCAAACAAATGCGAGAACACAGACTGCTATTGCTGTTTGTATTCCACATAGTTTTTTAAATGGTCAATAAATCTCTTATCTCATGTAATTGGGTACATGCAGAGCAAACAAAGAATTACCTGTTACCTATACCATAACAGGCTTCTTTTCAGTTCATAGGCAGTGAAGGATTGATACACTTGTGCAAGCAGTATGAAGACAGCCTTCATACAGGGATATGATCTCAGTTTTTCTTAGTTGTGTTTTGGTTGTTTGTTTTGTTTTGTTTGTTTTGTTTCATTTTTGTTTGCTTGTTTTTGTTGTTTGTTTGTTTTTGTTTAATTGGTTGGTTGGTTTGGTTTTGGTTGTTTGGTTGGTTTTGGTTTGTTTTTTGTGATTTGTGCAGTGAAAAGGACTGCCTGTTCATTTAGCTTGCAAGATTTGTAAGCAAATATGCCCCATTAGTCAAGAGCTGGAAAAATGCCTTGTGGAAGAGGGTCAGTTTGTTCAGAAGAAAGAGGAGTGAGAAAGAGGGAAAACCTACCTGGACATACTTTATGAGCAAGCACACCTTTTGATTTGTGTTTTGTACCTAACAGTTCCTGCCCTTAAAATAAATAAAGATTAGCATTTGAAATTATGCTAATTAAGCCCCTGGTATATTTAAAGTAGTTTTTCAAGGAAATACTACCTTTCAGAAATTAGTCCTTTAGGGAAGTTTACCATGAAAGTATTTTCAGACAGATAAAGTAACAAACTCAACAAGAGTCTAGAAAAAAATATGACACAATCGAATCTGAAAAGGAAAGGAGCTGGGGAGGCAAAACAAGGCAAGAGTATTACTCTTAGCAACTCAGCAGAAGAGTTTCAGGTCATTCTGACAAACTACAAGAATACTGGCAAAGCTGCTACCTATTTCTCATATCTCAAGCACTCTACTTTGGAGTTCAACATTATTATGTATTTAAAAACCACATTCCTGCTAAATTGTGTTTCACTGTTAGTGAAATATCTGTTCATTTTTTTTTTTCATCCTACAAGAAACCACTCTTTTCTGATACTGATTGGTCAGTTGGGCTTGAGGGAACCTACAAGGTGCTGAAAGTTCCCTCAAACATAGCAGATATTTCTAAGGACAGTTCTTACCCATTCAATTAACACTGATATTGAGAGGAAAAAAAATAATAGAAACACTAACTGCACTAGCAATTAGAGCTGAGACTTGAGCAATGGGAGGTAACAATAGTACACACAACACAAAGATAATCATAAGGATTCAAAAATAACTTCAATATGTATTGTTGCTATTCTCAGCAGTTTGTAACTGAGCAAGTAAAGGACAGTTTATGCATACTCCCTAAAATGCAGTATTTTTCCTCCAGCATTTTAGTCTTTTAAATGAGTTTATCATGAAGCACAGGAAAAATGTAATTAGCATTCATTTTCAACAAAGAAGTGACTTAGTGGTTGTCTACATTCATTTAATTTATCACTCCAAGCAGACACTGCACTACACTGACTCCTAGTAGACAGAGAGAAATTTCTATATACTAAGAAAATGTTTCGCCCTGAAGAAATTATGTGTAGCTATTAAAAACAAACAAACAAACAAATAAAGTTGATCTTTAGAGCAGAAATTTTCATACGGAAAAGAAAAATTCTTTCTGGGGTGACAGAGTAACTACTTGCTGCGAAGAATGATCCTTTACAGTTGCCTAACTCCAGTTAGAGAATGAGGAAGGATGATTGTCCATAGGCTCTGAGAACTATTCTGAAACAGGAACTAATTATCCCACAGATCTAAAGTAAAACAATTCAAAAACAGTATCTGGGATAAAGATTCTACTACATTATGTTACAGCAACAATCCTTTGGAAAAACATTTGTGAGTTCATATGTATTTCTTATACATTACATCTTATTTCTTAAATCATGTAGTATTCTTTTTTGCAGAATTCCCAGAAAACACAGAGTAAAGAAGAAAAGTACTAGGTGCACCTCTAATGAAAACTGTCAATATCACCATAGTTTTCTTAAAAATATCATTTTCACTGCTAATCTCTTTATGCTATATTAGCTAGATGTCAGACATTCTGGGGCAGCTAAAGACAGAAAGAGGAATTTTGAGGTATTTCAGATAGGCAAGTAAAACATTACTTTTGCTTTCAATGGGAATGAGGTATTTTAATTCTATTGCATTTTTAGCAGGCTAGATTTTTAAAAAATTGTTCATGATATTATCCAAACAAAATGAATTAGTTTCTTAAGTACACTGCAGAAAAGATTAGTCAAGGCATGTACTTTTTTTTCTCCCAGTTCAGCTGACCATGTAGATTCTGAGGAAATAACTTTTAAAACAAATGAATCAGGAAATCCAAAATCAGTTTACAAGGTGTGGCTATTATTTTACCATAGCCACGTGTTTTTTAGTTTAGCCACGGTTAATTCTATTTAAGTGATGTTTTGAAATACATACATACAGAGAGAGGATGGATAACACCAGTAATAGAGTGTAACTCACTTCTAATGTAGAGACTTCTGTATGTTTGTCTCAAATTTATGAGATGTACACACGGAAGATTACAATGTATTAGAGGTTATATCTCTCCATTGCCTGTGAGTGATATATTAACAGTAAATTTCATTTTCATTAAGTGTCCTTGGAACATCTCAAAGGTTATTGTAGGATCATGCAATATTAAAGTTTTCCTTCTATCCATGAATCAAAGGCAGACTATGCAAATTTTGTTTTTCAGGTCCATCCCACAGTCAGATGATAATATATTTATGAAATGTGAGACCTACTTTTAGCTGCATATTTCATGTTTAGGTATTATAGAGAAGAAAGCACACAAGTGAGAGGGCACTATTCCTACCTTTGAATACCAAGCCACAATTTTCCCATAACATTTCTTTCTTGCTAAGTAGTTTAATTCACAGACATGTCTCATACACTAGGCTAGGCTAGAAATTTTCACCTAGATTCTAGTTTTTCAAGACTATGACTTGATATAATTTAAATTCAATTGCACTTTTGGTGGAAAAGGGAAAATTATTTGTGTTTAAAACTTACTGCCATTATGACTATATTTTAATTCATATTACAGTCCATGTTTGGACTTTACCACTGAGATATAACACAAGGCTTAACAACAATATATCTTCCTTTTGTACAAAATGGGAGTTACTGCAGTTCTGAGATATACTTCAGGGCAAGTTTCCAAATAATGTCACGTGGCTGTAATGCTATCTGTGGTCTGTTAATGGTTTTATATTTTAAAGTAGTTTTTAACATGCAGTGAGTGCTTTACCTTATAAGACTATCCTAACCAAGAATTATTTTGCTTAATTCTCTTGAGGTAGTTGCTTCTTGTTGAGAACAAGATGAGTCATAAGTGGTAGTGCTAGAATTTTTATCTGTTAAGATTAAATGGTTTACTTCTTTTAGTCACCTTATCAAATTACATAGCCCTTTTCTGTTCACCTTGACCAGATCAGAGAGGAAAAATGGAAAATCAGATTTGCCCTCTTCAAAGGCGAAATTGGAAATTTATCTCCTAGTATGTATATGCTTCCCTTAGATTCTTGTTCTCTTTTGATTATTCTTTCAAAGATCTATCCTTTCTGGAAACAAAAAAGGAATGAGTAAAACAGAAGCTGAAAGGAGCTTCTATGAAAACAAGAGATGACTCTATGGTAGTGGAATTAATCCACATGGTGATAACATAGACATATCTAATTTCAGAAGCTACAGAAAGAATATCTTATCACGATTGTTTCAGTGACCTCACTTTTTAACTTTCAGAGGAAATGCCTTCACCATGCAACCTTGCACTGAGGAAAAAGAGCCAAAATATGTAGACAGAACAAGATTATTAAGATTGCCAATGAAATTTTTTAACATAACTTTTTTTTTTTTTTTTTTTTACAGTCTCTGGCTCTTATAAAAACAAATTCAAATCACAAGTTAGAGGAATTCAAGACTATTTTTATTGCAAAAGAAACATTGTGTGGGCCTATATAAATCATGCATGGCTATGAGTCTCAGTTCAGAAACCTGTTCATAAGAGAAGTAGCAGCATCATGTCCTAACTCTTATACCACACAGAAGAATGCAAACACACAATTGTGCATGGCATCAGAAGCCTTTTATATGCAATATCCAAGGAAATAAGTTTTGACAAGAGTAGAAGAAAAGCAGGATGCTTTTTTTTGAAGTCCTTTTGTAGTTTCAACTGACCATATAGTCAACCTCCAAAGCAGTACAGTGACTCAGCTGAACCCTACTTTTCAGCTGGATCTCAACAGAGAAGGAAAGGAGAAAGAGACAGAAAAATCAGATCAGTTGTTGTAGGAGCAACACAACATGTTGTCACAGTGGCATTTAATGTGGCAGTGAGATTTAATTGCTATTTAGGTGACAATTTTGACCTCTATATAATTAGGAAAAAAAAAAGGGTGAAGGTAATGATCTACAAATAGACTCTTTGAACTGACTCTAGAATCATAATTCCTGAGGAAAGAACCAAAAAAACAGAATGGTTTTATCAGCTGGTGCTATAACCTACAGCTAGATTTTAGTGTAGATCTGATATTCTGATATAATAATTGTTAAAATCCTTATTGTTTCCTTGCGTTATTGCAAATAAAAAAGAACAATGTGTGGGCAATAGTTGTACTTAATCACTTACATTTTGTGATTTTTTTCTTTAGGGATTGACACTGAAGCATGTTCAATCCTTCCTGACATCTTCCAAGACTGTATGTGATTCCTTTTCTGTGAAAATAACAAAAAATAGCATTAGGAATAGTTTCTTTTCTCACACGTCTGTTAACCTAACTCTCTGTTACTACTCTTCCCCTGGAAATGCCATTCTAATTCTGTTTATGTCAGTTCTTATTCATTACAATTTTATTCACTGTATTATGGCCTTTGTCTTGGCTTTCTCCATCCATAATTATTTCAGCGCACATGGCATAGCTTCTGACCAAACCTAGCTGTGATGCTCGATGAATCCTGTAATAATTCCTATTAACAGGAGGTATCTTACTACGGAAAGACTTGTAATTGCACTTTTTATTTGATCTGAAAGAAGAGTACTTAGAACTTCAAACTCCCTTTAAAGACTCTTAAATTTATTTTCTAGATCTTCAGATCAAAGACCACATTACAGAAGTTTTCATACACTGCCAGAATAAAAATATTTAGATAGGTGCCTGTTAAGAACCTTCAAAAGAAACTAACTGCTAGAAACTTAACTTGCACTGACTTGCAACACTAGTGAGGCTTCCATACAGATGCTATCAGCAATGCAAAGCACCTCTAAATAATTTTGATAAATCTGGCCTTGGAGAAACATTTTTTCTGCAAAATTCTTTTGTTCTTAAGAGTGTATAAAATTTGGTCAGTACTTTTTCATGTATTAAAATAATGTAATCCAAATGGGAGTTAGTATACAATGTCACCAGTCCAAACACCTATAGCTACAGTAGATGATTCTTTAATATTGACAGGCATAAATTAAAAAAGCTTATGAACTGATTAAAATATGGATAACAACTATACCAAAGCTACTGCACACAGCACTCTACTCTTTTGCTTAAATAGTTTAGAATGTCAGAGACAACCAAAATGTCATCAGAGCTGAGATGTCAAATACATAGTAATTCCTCAAAGAAAAGAAACACAGTTTCAGTTTTAATGATAAAGATTTCTCTTTAAACATTTGGAATTAAAAACAGAAAATTTCATACTGTAGTGCCTGAAGTGCACATGACAGTAATCCTACTGCTCAGTTTAATGAGCCTGTCAGTCCAGAATATTAAGCAGTTTGATTTAAGTATCTTAAATATGATGTAGATCTAAAATGTTAATGGTAAGCAGGAGTTTGGAAAATATAATAGCGGACATGTTTCCTACATATAAAATTTTCTATCATCTGCTATTTGCCTAAATTATGAAATGTGGTTATTAATTATTATAGTTCTGATTTCTAGGGACAAAAATAATTTAAATCCAAATTTCCACTGTATTTTAAGATGTCTCAAGATGTCCCTATAAGAATCCAGAGGTTTACTTGCTGTTACTCAGCCCTCATCCCATTTTTTTGCTCATCTTGGCACTGTTTTAAGGCATACTTTCCTCAATTGTTTTATCCATCATTGTGACTTGACTTACCTGTCTTCTGTTTAAATCACTGCTTACAAATCTAGGACTTAGTAATTCAGATGCCCTAACATTCCTTTGCCAGTCTTGCATCTATAATCTTATTTCTGGCAGAAGAGGCATCTATGTATGTATCAGACATCCAGCTCCAGAGTCAATGTTCCCTTCTATGACAAGGTGACCTGCCTAGTTGTTGGTGGAAAGGCTGTAGATGTTGTGTACTTAGACTTCAGTAAAGCCTTTGACACCATATCCCACAGTATTCTCCTGGAGACGCTGGTAGCTCATGGTCTTGGATGGATGTACTCTGCCATAGATAAAGAACTGGCTGGAGGGTCAGGCCCAAAGAGTTGTAGGGAACGGAGCCAAATCCAGTTGGCAGCTGGTCACAAGTAGTGTTCCCCAGGGCTCAGTATTTGGTCCAGTTCTGTTTAATCTCTTTGTCAGTGATCTGGATGAATGGATTGAGTGCACTCTTAATAAGTTTGCAGATGACACCAAATTGGGTGGGAAAGTTGATCTGCTGGAGAGTAGGAAGGCCATACAAAGGGATCTGGACCAGCTGGATTATTGGGCTGAGGCCAATTGTATGAGGTTCAAAAAGGCCACGTGCCAGGTCCTGCACTTGGGTCACAACAACCCCAGGCAAAGCTACAGACTCAGGGAAGAGTGGCCGGAAAGCTGCCAGGTGGAAAACTACCTGGGGGTGTTGATTGACAGCTGGCTGAGTATCAGCCAGCAGTGTGCCCAGGTGGCCAAGAATGCAAACAATATCCTGGCATGTATCAGGAACAGTACAGCCAGCAGGACTTAGAGAACTTATTGTGCCACTGTACTCAGTGCTGGTGAGGCTGCACCTTGAATCCTGTGTTCAGTTTTGAGCCCCTCGTCATAAGAAGGACATTGAAGTACTGGAGAGGGTTCAGAATAGGGCGATGAAGGTGAAGGGCCTGGAGCACAAGTCTGATGAGAAGCAGCTGAGGGAGCTGGAGCTGTTTAGCCTGGAGAAAAGGAGGCTGAGGGGAGACCTTATTGCTGTCTACAACTACCTGAAAGGAAGTTGTAGCATGGAGGGTGTTGGTCTCTTTTCCCAAATAGCAAGTAATAGGATGAGAGGAAATGGCCTCAAGTTGCATCAGGGGAGGTTTAGATTGGATATTAGGAAAAATTTCTTCACTGAAATGGCTATCAAGAATTGGAACAGGCTGCTTGGGGAAGTAGTGGAGTCATCATCCCTGGACCTGTTTAAAAGGTGTACAGACAACGCTCTTAGGGACATGGTTTAGTGCTAGAATTAGGTTAGGTTATGGTTGGACTCAATGATCCTGAGGGTCTCTTCTAGCTGAAATGATTCTATGATTCAATGATTCTATTCTTTTTGTTGTGTTAGTGTTACAGAAGGCTATGTCAGTTTTCCTACATATTGCTTGTCAAAGACACGACTTAAGCAACTGTAAGCTTGTATGCAGGGACCAAGAATGCACTTTTCTGCAAATATACTGGTCACTGATATGTTCAAACATCCCCAAGATTTTAGAAATATAATCCCTGGTATTTTTATGTTTAGTTTAAGGGTAGAAACTGTGAACTGTTGATGGTCAAAAAGCAAACTCCTTCTTGACTCAAAAAGATGTTGTACATGTCACCTGAGCAATGTAGATTTATGGCCAATTGAAAATTAAGAGATTCAAACTTGTTCTACTGGAGCATATGTTGAATCACTAACCAATTTCCAGGTCATGTGACAGGAAAATTAAATGGATTTATGGGGGAAAAATAGAAGGAAAAAAAAAACTTAGTACTCAGAATTCTATGTCAGGACTACTATGATTAAGTGATCAGCATTATCCTATGTCCCTGCAAAAACACTGAAGACCAGTGTGGATACTATAAAGTACATCACAATTTGAGCTAAATTTGTTCAAAATATAGATCACTTGAAAGGATTTCTACAACTCCCAAAGGAAAAATTTCCCTGGTGTCCTGCTGCATTATTTCAATTATTTGAATGAGCTGCAGTATTTTGTTCAAAGGGCACTGGAAAAGACTTCTAATGTATTTTTGTTATGTGAGGATTCAAGTCCAGTAAGCAGTCATTGGAATTCCTCAAGTAAATCCATACAGATTTAGATGAGAATACCTCTTTCCTTCTGTTCTTCAGAATGGACTGTTGTTTCTTGTCAAAATCAACAAAATAATAAATCCAGTGCACATCTTCACTATTTCATGACACCTACACATCTATAGGCATTACTACAGTATTTTGAATTTCATATGTAGGGTTATTCACCCTTTTTTTTTACTTAAAAAAATATCTTGTGTCTTTACTCAATATATTGGTGCATTTGCTTTAAAGCTGGCATTTTAATAGACATGCCACTTACAGATTAAAGAGTTACTATATTTTTTTTTTCTGAAGAAATGATAAAAAAGTTAATATTTTACAGAATTTTTTGCCAGAATCATGGAAAGACACATTTCATTTAGAAAATTTTTCAGCAGGTAATGTGGCAGTGGGATTTAATCACTGTTTATATAACAGAAGTCCATAGATACATAGTCCTGGTTACAGGATCTCATTGTGGCAGATGCTGTTGAAACCCAATTCTTTCTTCATTCTCACAATAAGTTCCTTCTGGGCCATGGCAGTGCAAAATACCCTGTTCTTCTCAAGGTTGTCCTAGAAGGCTGAACTATTGCTGATTGTCTGGGTAAGATAAGCTTACAATGTATTTTTCTTGTCTACAAAAAGCTGATTCTAAAATAATTTAAGCTGTGAATCAGGTAATAACTTTTGCTCACCATCAGCATGGGCAAGATTTGAACTGATGACTTAGATTGAAACATGCTAAATTCCACCATCAGCATTGTAAGCTTTACAAAGAAAAAAAAAAAAGAAAAAAGAGATTTTCTGTTGTGTGGGCACTGTGCTTTAAATGTGAAAGAGTCTTTCTAGCTGTGGCAGTAGGCAGCTTTGAGGTAATTGCTATTTTGTGTTTCAGTTCAGAGACAGACGTTATAATGAGTCATTGGCTTCTGTTTCTGTATTCTGAGCTGGCCCCTTTGCATGTACAGTTTTATAGGCTTTAAAGAGACCCAGTACTGGCACAGATGCTCCCAGTATGATAGGATTTGCAGCATAGAGGGAAAACATTCTCACTGTTTTCCTGGTAGAAGTTTGGTGATTTTGTATACAATTGAAGCAATTCAATCCTATAATAGCTTTAACTGCAAAAGTGTACAAAACACAATAGTTCCTCTAATGATTATACAGGATACTTGGTGTTTACACTTGTGCATATTTATCATTTTATTAAATGCATTATTTTAAAGGAGAAGTCTTGCTCTGAGGTTTCAGTTTTTTTCTCTTTTATGTTTATTTTCAATTTACTTTTGAAATTTATTTCAATCTTAACCATTCTTTTAGTCTGCCATGCATGGGAGAGGTATTGGCCCAAATTCTGCTCTGGGAACTCTCTGTGCTTCAGCTACATTTAATAGCATCACACTTTTAAAAAATAAGTTACATACTCATATAAAAATTTAGGTAGAAAACTAAATTACATGAGCAGTGAAAAATCATATGACTGAAACATGATTCAATGCAAAATGTAATGCTATTGCTGAAGTGAAGCAAGGCTGTTCTGGGACAAAAAAATAATATAGAAGTCTGACAAATATTGTTAATAATCCACTGATATGTATAACTGATGAGCACAGTGTTGACAGCACCATATTGCAAAAAAGAATCATAGCCTGATGGGAACATTACAACCCACTGGTAGAAATATGCCAGAGCCTCTAATGCTGTTAGGGTTGCCACCATAGTGACGGACCAGATTCTCAAGAGCTGACATCTTCATAAATCAGAAGCTCTGTGGTACCACAACAGGTCCTTCATTTGACTAATGTATGATTACAATTGAGGACTGTAGTACAGCAGAAATCATGCTAAGCAATAGTCTATGTGTGCCGTTGACACTTTGGGGGCCAGAGATAACGAAGGGAACTCAGTAAGTCTGGCTTCTTCTACAAAACAGTAACTATAAAAGGAAACTAAATTCAAAAGCCATTTAAGATTGAAAAACAATACTCTATGTGTCTATTAGAATTTTCAAGTTAGTTGACTTGTTAATGAAATAATAAATCTAATTTTCTGCATTAATAAATTAAACACTTCATATTGTAAAGAATACTTGCCCACCTACAAATGGGTATCTATACAATGGACATTTATATATGGATCTCCTTGTATGAATTTCTGCCCCATTAACAACTGAAGTACACATATAGTTACATATTTCCATTTTAAAAGCTGTAATTAAAGTGTAAATATTGTTGGCTAGTGTAGTTGGCTGTCAATATGCACTTGGTATTGAAAATGTGACATATGTCATTTAATAAGAGAGCATAACATTTATAATATAATTATGTAAGAATATGGTGTTCAGCTTAAGACTTATTTGTGTATTGTTGTGTACAGCTATAAACGTGTTGCTATATAGCTTGGTTTTCTGATCCTTAGAAGTCAGGGTGCAGTACCTACACTTATTTTCACTATGAATCAGTCTGATAGGACTATGATGGAATACATTTTTCTAGTAAAAAATTCACCTTTGCATCTCTCATGGAGGCTGGGTAAGATTTTATCCTCTTCCAGTTCCTCATTTTTAATGTTTGTTTGTTTGTTTGTTGTTTTTGTTTGTTTGTTTTTAAATATTTTTTTAGTTTCGTTTGGTTTGGGTTTGTTTTTTGGAATGATACAATGACTACTTTATGCCCTCTGGAAACCTAAACTGTATTTTGAAATTAAGCTTAACTTGTCACTCAAGGAGTACTATTTTTTGTATGTAAATTAGGGAAGAGTGCATTTTTGTTAACTTTTAATAAAAATGTATCTTTGAATAGAGGGCTATGTTATCAAAGGCATAAATGAAATTGGTCTTTGAGTCTTATTTTCTTAGTAGTTGATAGAATACATCTTTGATGTCCTTATTTACGTAAATTAGCACCTGATTCCATAATTGGTGCCTTTTTGTTAAGTAGTCAATTTTTCCTTCATTAGCTTAAAAATGCCTAACTTATACAGAGTCCCGGATACAAAAGAGAGAATAGCAGTTCCTGATGTAGCAGACAGAAACACTCACAAGCCATATAAGTGGCAGATGTACAGACATATGGATATGATTAATATATTAATGTATAAGAGGAAATTTCCTGACATGGAGAGGGTTAGCTAGACACAGGTTGTGGAAAGACTGGAAGTGATGTAGTGTGTCCTGTTGCAAATAATGAACTCATGCTACAGTCTACAATGTGAAGACAACCATAAACTTGATGTGGAACTTACTGCACTTGGTAGAAAGGCTATGAATTGTAGATACTGCAGTTGCAAAGGGAAGCATTTCCAACCACAAGAGAGCATGGAATGTTCTTCTGTTGCTGTAATATTCACTGTTCAGTTGATATAGGATTCACTCAACAAAAGCTCCTAATATTGCAATAGGATTGGCTTAAATTTGAGGAATATTAAACAGTTCTTTTGTGTACTTGTGAGTGCAGTTGTAAGTAACTTTATAACAGAAGTGAGTACTGCTGAACACTTCAGTACATAATTCTATACCAAGAAACCTTGGTGTTCAGTGTCAAAATACACTTCCATGCCGAGAACTTTGCCAGCCATAGAATCATGGAATCTTAGAAAAATATTTGTCAGAAGAAACCTCTGGAGATCATCTAGTCCAACTCAAAGCAGGTTCACCTTCAACTCAGTTTTGAGTATCTCCAGCAAGAGCGATTCCACAGCCCCCTTGCGCACCTGTTTGAGTGCCCTCATTGTAAAAAACTGTTTCCTGACATCTAACTAGAATCCTCCCACATTGCAACTGGTGTCTATTGCCTCTTGTCCCACCCTTGTGCACCTCTGAAAAGAGTCCGGTTCCACCTGCTCTATACAAGTCTATGCCCAGCAGTTTTGAAACAACTTTAGTGCTTACGACTGTGACAGTAACTGTATTCTTCACACCATAGGTTTTGGCACCAGCCACTATTGCAGTAAGTCACTGACATATTTCTAATATGTGCCATTCTGATCCCTTTAGTATAAAGACACTGTTGCTTTTTACAATGCCAGCTCCAGGTATTTCAAAGGATGGTGTGCTGACATCTTTTACTCAGCAGGAAAACACAGGCCTATATTTCACACAGCAGTCAACTTCGCAGTTCTTTTGTGAATGCTACAACTAGAAGCTTCCTTTCATCTCCCCCTTCTGCCCCCAGAAAGGAGAAATCTGACCCTGGTTTTCTGTATAATCCATTTTCAAATTCTTTTTAAAACTGAGAATTATTTCTCTGCCTTCTTGAATTTTTGACCAAGCTGTAAAGTGTGAAAGACATTGTAATTTTTTTTTTTTTTTAAGTGGGTGGTGAAAGTATATCCATAGAACAAATGGAAAGTAAGATCTACAAAACCTTTACATGGCAACATTATATTGATCATATAAATAATTGTGCTTATTGCCTACCCTGAATCTCAGTTAAAAATAAAAGAATCAAGTAGAATTTATTTTAGGTGAGAGTGTTTTAAAAATTGTCAAGAAATACTACCATCTTTCTGTTACCAGTTCTTGCACATTTAATGAGCTGTGGATGCAAAACCCAAATTGAGCATATGATGCATATCAAAAACCTTGCAATAATTTAATTTACCAAATATTTATCTTACCAACAGTATATATCATTCTTATAACTGTGGTAAGCACTGTAGCTGTAATTAAAAATAGTGCAGACACACTAACACAGTCTAGCAATGTAAGGACACTTCAAAATACGGTTTTTAGTGTTGCTTGATTGATATTTCCATATGAACAGTCTGAAGTCAGATGCCACAACTCAGGAATTTTTAATGTTGAAGCAGAAGGTGACCCTCTGTGCTGCAATTAAGAGACACCTCTGAGACACAGAAAGAAACACATGCTTTTGGCAGCCGTCTTTTTTTTTTTTTCCTTTTTTTTTTGTCCCAGAAGAGTGGTTCTAGGAAAGTAGATTAGTCAAAATGGTGGTAGCCAGGGACAGCAGAAAAACTAATTTTCAGGGGCCTTCATGACAGAGATCTAGCTACAGTGCTTACACTGTTTCTAGCAACTTGTCTTTATTTCCTGGACTGAGCTCGTGATTTACCTCTCAGTGTCCAGTCTTCCTGTCGAATACCCTATTGATTGCAGCAGGAATAATAACAATGTATCAGCATTTATAATGATTAAAACCTATAAATTCTGATCTCTGATCACATATGCAATAGTCAGATGACATCAGAACCTGATGACCTGGAACAGAACAGCACAGAGGAAGACAAGAGTATATTCTGTGGAAAAGTCCATGCTCGCTGTGGCATTTTTTTAATTTTTGTTTGTGTGTTTCTCAGGCTGCTTTGAGTTATCCTCTGGATCTGCTTTTTCTTCTACTTGAGCCTAGAAAGACCAGCCTCCAAACTTGGATATTAGAACTCTCTAGTCACTTTCAGCAGTTCCCTTGATGAGTAGCTCTACTATCCAGAATAAACTCCGAATGATCCACCTCAACAAAATCTCTCCTCTTTGAGAAGAGAACAAGAGGTTTTTATGGGAAATAGGAAATAGCATATTGTATTGTAATTGTATTGTTACAGTAGAAATGGTAGAGTTGGTTTAGAAGAAAAATACTATGAATGATAGAGCTCACCTGAAAAGAGCACTCATCTTAGAACACTCGTACTTCAAGCACTGGATCTGATCTTTCATATACAAAATACCTATTTTAATGTAGATATGTAAGTCTAGGAATCAAATATATGAAAAATCAGACTGGGGAAGCAATGAAACCTTTACTTGTACCACTGACAGAAGCCTGATCTTACTGCTGTTTTACCAAATTAGTCCTGCCTCATTTGATGACTGGCCTTAGTATGAATCACGGCAATCTTACTGTGCCATTTCCCTGTTCTAAAGCCTCACCTCAACAACATTCTTTGAACTGAAGATTTATGTGCACTGATACTCATGTCTTTTCCTCATCCTGCTCACACAATTATTTCCTGAGGTGGCATATTGCTCATAGCCAAACAAATAGTTGGCACAGTCAGCTCCTCTGTATAGACGCTGCTATTCAAGCAAAGAACATCTGTCTTGGCCATGTTCACAGGAGGTTACTGAAAGACCGGAGAGACAAGCATACTTTTCTTATTCTAGTATCTGGACTGCATCTTGTAGCGGAAGCAAACACTGTTCCGAGCAAACTCTGCTCATAGGCCAGTGATTCTGATCTGTGACATGTCCTGTGTTTGTAAGCCATAACACATGTGAACCTCTGCTGTAATGCTCCAAATCTCTAGATGACCTTTTGTTTTGTTTTTGTTTGTATACTAGCCAAGCTTAGCTGAGTTTTCTGAATTTGGGCAAACAGCACCAATATAAAAGCCAGTTTCCCAATGCTCAGACTCTGCTAGCCATTTTGGAGGACTGTTAACTCTTAAAGAAAAAAATCACTGAAATACATATGGGCAAAATTTATGCTTGAAAATGTTTGATTAAATTTTGTTGAAACTTTTTAGAGTTTTGCAAAGGGCTTAATAGTTGAAGAGTGGTATTCTGTAGAAGTGAACGAATAAAACAGCAGCAAGTATAATGAATAACCCATTGATTTTCCTGAGAATGTTTATATGAGTCATTATATCCTTTTACAGGTAGATCTGTACCTTAGGGTTTTGAAGATTGCACATAATCTACAAAGTGTTCTAGTCTGTACTGTCTGTTATTAAATTTATCTTAAATTTATTTGAGAAGCAGAAAAAGAACTGTACAGTGTACAGATATTTCCAATTTAAAAATTGGTAATAAACAAGTCAGCATTTTCATTGTGTCCTTGAAATGTCCACTATAAAGGAAAATATTCTTTAATATTTCATGTCGTGTTACACATACTGCCGTCAGATAGGGGATTTATGTTTTTCTGGTTTTGCCAATTTACAAGCACGCTGACAAAGAATACCATTTTGATCACCTTACCCTAATTAGCCTTAATTATAGCCTTCTTCACAAGGTAGTCTTTAAACATGTTAATATATATTTATCTGCAGGACATATTGTGAGTATAGGAGGACATTGTTCTCTGATCTGCAAAAAGAGGCCTTGGAGTTGTCATCTGGCTTTGTATGGAATAGCAACAGTCTTCTCGGACACTTAAAAAAGCTACAAACACTTCATAGTGCCACGTTCGGCAACAGTAAAATATTTTTCACCAATTACAATCAAGTCAGAAATAACTTGCAAACCATTTATTTGAGTATGTGGGAGCAGTGTACATTTTGCTGAAATATGGTTGAGATCCTTTACATGAAGAAATTAATGGAATTTTTTTTAAAAAATCTCTAGTATATGCAAAATAAAAGAGCAAGAAAGAGACCTGAGAGAAAAATACATGGGACTGGTTGGTTAACACTTAAGGCAAATCCTTTCTGTTTGAACAGCCCTGTTCATCCTAGTGCATTAAAGTGTGACTCACATGTTTTATTCACTGGTTAACTTTTATACAGCATCGTTATATTAAAATGATCCTCAACTCCAATGTCCCTCTAAAAACTAAAAATGTGAGCTAACTAAATATGCTACCAACATATTTGAGCAGGTTTCCTTGGAAAAGTTACGCACAACAGAACTTGTTCCGGGTTTTCTGCTGGAGAAAAGACATCGTCAACTGAAACAGCTCCCGTGGCCTTCGGTAGCTCCTGATTTTCGGTCATTCCTGTCACAACATCCGCTCCCTTCCCACGGCCGGCGCTACGGGAAGCTCCCCGGCGTGCCCCGGCGCCCGCAGCCGTTAAGGCTTCTCCCCCCGCGACTCCCGCCGCAACAAAAGGCAACACCGAGCACGAGGTGGCGGCCGCTGCGCCACCACATGCCAGTAGGGGGCGCTCGAGCTTCACTGTGCGACGCTCCCGCTGGCCCGGGGACGGCGCGTGGCAGCAACGGCTAGCCCAACCGTCACCTCGGGACCGCCGCTGGCCGCTCAGCGGCCGCACCCGCCCTGCCCTCGGTGTGGCTCTGCCCGGTCACTTTTAAATTCCGGTCTCGATCACGTTGCTCCTTTCTTCGCCTTTCTTGCTCTTTTCCTGTGATGGTTTGGGTGGGTTTTTTTTGTGCCGTTTGACAAGCCTGCGACGTGCGTGCAGGGGTGAGGGGCTGTCTCGCCTTGTTCCCTCGGGGTTACGTGGCCCCTTCTCTTGTCTTCATTCCCCAACACCCCCTCCGCCAGCCTCTGGGCATCGCGGTCAGTTCCGCGAAACTTTCCCGCTGACGGGAGTTTCCCCGCAGCCGAAGGGCCACGGGGAGGGCAGGGAAGGGCGCGGGAGACACGAGGTGGGAGGGCTGCTCGTTCCTGGTTTTGCACTGAGCAAGCCCGCCAGTCCTACAGAGTTTGTAGGTCACGAGTGATCCATTTTATTTGCTACCTTTCCTTTTCCACAAAGCGGATCAACAGAAAAAATCTCTGGGGAAGATCCTTTCAAGGGTCTCACTCCCAAGTATCGGTGTATGTGTGGAGAGGGAATGAATAATTAGAGAACAGTTCCACGAAATCACTTAGCGAAAAATTAGCTGCCCATTAAATGGGAAGCGGTGAGGAGCAATCATGTAAATTCTACCTACACCCAACTGTAGAGGAGAGGCGCGGGTGGGGGGCACTGCCTGCAGCAAGCCTGATTTCTAGTCCTGTGGCTGTGTTCTTATACCGCCGTCCCCATCTCCCTACCCCGGGCGGAGAGGGACGTGTGGGTGTGGAGCACAGTGGTTTAGTCCACACCCCGCAGCCTCCCTTCCCCAGGCAGCCTCGGGAGCTGCGCTCATTCTCCTCCCTCTCCTTGCCAGCCGGTGTGTCCGCGGCGGCAGGAGCTGGAGGCGGCGGGAGAGGAGAGAGGAGGAGGTCGGAGCAGCGGACGCCGGGCTGCCGGGGCCGCCCCGGAGAGCTGCGGCGGCGGGAGGCCCCCGCACCCTCCGCCGCACGCACCCCCCGCCGCCGCCACAACTGCACGGCAGCAGCCCGCCGCCGCTCCCGCCCTCAGCGGCATCGCGCTGGAGTTACTGCCCTCAAGCAGTTTCCGCTCCGGTTTTCTGTGAGAAGGGAGGTGGAGGGGATAGGGCTTTATTTTGAGGGGATGCTGAGAAAGCTGTTCCCCTCCTGTAGCACATTGCCTAGGCGTTCCTATTATGGAAGTTAAGTGAGAAACTGCAGCTTGAACTGATTTGGTAGAGAGAGAGAAAAGGGTAGGGGGAGTGCGAGAGGAAAGCAAAATAGCCAAACCAAGCCAATGATTTTCCTGCAAAGTGCCGGGAAGTTTGTGGAGCACTTTCTAGGAATCAGGTCCTTTCTCAAAGTCTCTTCTTGTCTTCCGAAGAAAGAGCTTGCGTTTGGATTGCCATGGATCCTAAAGAGAGTCTTAGACACACTTGAATAATTCCTCTGCTTGGGCTGGATTGGTGGGAATTTAGGAAGGAGCGTGTGTGCAAAGCAGAAGCCTTCGGAGCTCGCTCACTGCTCTAATCTGTATGGATCTAGAAGTGTCACATTCAAGACCTTTCCTTCTGCAGCTTTTGATTTCAAGATTTCCCTTTCCACTTTAAGTAGCTGCTAGGAAACTGAAAACTTTTGCACCTACCTCTTACTGGCTTTGGGTACCTTTTTTTTTTTTTTTAATCTCCGTGGAATTGGTCTTGCAAGCAATCGGGATTGTTTTTAATATGTCAAAATGGGTCTGCTGACGCCACTCCTGCTCTTTGGATTTGCACTTTTTCAAGTCTATGGTAAGTTTCCTTATGTTACATATGCCATTTCTATGCAGAATTCCCCTTCATCTGAATCTGATTTGGGACAGCACATGGACGGCATTATAAGCTTTAGCATTACAGAGCCTTAAGTTTGTTTATGGTATAAAACTGGTATTTCGGGGGAGGGCGAAGGAGAGAGAGAATTTGTTTCCAATAAGTACTCCTCCCTGTCTGATAACTTAATTAAAAAGCAGCTTATGAATGGAATAACGTCAGCCTGAAGTAGCGAGGAAAAACTACCATGCTAAATCTTTTATTTCGGGGACGGGGGGGGGCGGAAAGGAGGCAGACAGCTGTTGTAGCTGATATTACTTTACCTCTTTCTATTATTAAACTTTACACTGGGTGAAACCTTTACACGGAGAGCCAGCTGATGAAATAAATAGGTTAGCTCTGCCTCGGCTCCAGGTGAGGGGAATTGGCGAATTTCCAGAGTCCCTAAATGCCTCCTTTGGCGCCGGCGGAGGCTGGAGCAGCCGCTGGCGATCAGCAGACGAGGCAAGCAGGGTGTGCAGGGCGGCGGGCAGCACGGCACTACGGCACTACCCACCCCCCCGCCCGCACCCCCTGCGGGGCCGGGCAGGGCAGGTGGGGCTGGCTTGCCCGCTACCGTGGGGCGGGAGTATCTTCCCATCATCTTCCCCCTCACCCCCTCGTTACGGGCTTTCCCGGGGGAGTGCTGTCATGAAGCTTAGCACCGTTTGGGGAAAAGGGTGGATTTCTTTTTTTATTTTTTCCCCTCCCTCCTGCCCCCTCTTTCCCCCCCCACCCCCGCACTCAACCTTTTGGGTCTGCTCTACAACACTTCCTAAGGTTCTCGAGTTCAACAGATGGGGAGCTATAAATTAGCATCTTGGGGAAGTGCGTTTTAGTAGGGGTGGAAACTTCAGTGCAAGGGTAAATTGTCTTTCGAAGTAGGGGTTGGCGCTGTGCTACTGCAGTATGGCCATTAGATGCGTTGTAGTAGTTCAAGCACGCGACTACGAAGTGAGCATCTCTAACAGCGTACAGTTCTATATGAGTGTGTGCTGGGACCAAATGCTTAGCAGTCCTCCTGGTTTTGAGTATTTACATCTCTAAACAGTCTCTTAAACTTTAGGTGAATTTAATGTTTGAGACCTTGACTGGTTTTGCTTGTCCGTTAGAGCAAACTTTGTTCCAGCAATGTACTGCGTACAGCATTTACTTTATCAGTCCTCAAGCAAGGACTCTAGGTTTATTGTTTGCAGTTACAGGCTGCTTTGGGTATTTCTCCCCCTCCTCTCATCGTTCCCCACCCCCTAGCAAGAAAGGAGGCAAAACAGATGAGAATAGGGAGACATTCAAGTACAGTTTTACATAGGTAGCATAATATGCGATGCAGTTTAATGTTTACTTTAGTCTACCGATAAGAAAACTTCTGCATAATGTATGTACATGCTAAACAGTAGGAAGTTTTAACTGTGAAAGAATTAATGGAAAATTTGTGTCTATCAGCATGATCATAGTTTTGCAGGGATTTTGTCTCCTGTTTGCTTGGTTTTTCTGACTGTAATATATTTTGTTCCATAACTTTGAGGCCACCAGTATTGGACATATCCTTGTACACAAACTGAAAACATTAGGCTGTAGAAATGTAATTATTAGTAAGTGTTTAGAATTGTATGTAGCTAGAAGGAATACAATTAAAGTGTTCAGTGGAAGTGACAGAGTGAATCAGAGGAGCTTGGTGTTACAGAATGTAATTAATGTACCAGCCTGTTTGGAGATATATGAAACAAATGCAATTAACCAGCTTGCTGGAACGACAGGAGCAAGACATAATTTATTCTGGTTTTGTCATGGGGAACACAAGTAGAACCTTTGTTCTGGTTTAGCCTTATAGGACTGGGCTGTGGGGGGAGGGGCAGGTGAAGCACATAGCTAATTTAGAGCAGGGCCATTAGAAAAAAATGCCAAGAAACTGCCCAGAATAGATGTGATCCTTCCCTTTTGCGAGAAGATATTGCAGAGACTGTCAAGTTTGCTTACATTAACAACACAAATAAATACAAAGCCTTGTGGATAGCACATCGTGACAAAGTAGATATAAGCTGTCATTGTTGAAATGACTAACAAGTAGCTTTGAAGAAATACTGGCATGCAAGCTTGGCACACAGTACTTTTGTCTCTTTAGCACCATAGTAATTATGATTACACCTTAGGGTGACATATACCACCAGTTACTTTGAAAAGATATACATCAACATTAGCAATATTTGTAATGCTTTAATTAAGAATAAAGGCATAACCCAGTAGACCACTTGTTTAATAGTTCCTTGGTTTGTTTTCTGTGTTTCAGAGTTCTCTCTTAGTTTATTCTGGTTTTGTGGGGTTTTTGTTGTTGGGTTTGGGGTTTGTTTTTTTTCTTTTGGTATCAGGTCCAGACAGAGACACTGGCATTTGAGGCACATTAGCTATCCTTTTCTGGGTGACGTTAGTTTTGTTAGTGATTCAAAAGTGATATTACACAATGCATAGGTGGTGTAGATCAAAATGGTATTTTTTTCTTTAGCTCTCAATCTTGGTTAGTGTTCTTGGTGGTGGGGGGGGGGGGGGGAACAGGCATGCAAAAACAACCAACCAACCAACCAACCAAAAACCCACCCCACTAGACAGAGTCTGTACCGTAAAATAAAACCCTAGCTATTTTAGTTAAAACAGCTGATTACATGGTTTTTTAAGTGTTCAATTGATTTTTCTTTCATTGTTATGTGTTTTTTTGCTCTCTTCCAATAATTATCAAAGCTTGAAAGAATGAATATTAACAGACAAGTTCACAACTGCTGTGAACACAGGTATGTGAATGTTACCTTAGACACTGGTTTTAGTGGGCCAAACTCTGCCCTGGTAGGACTCGTAGTGCTTTCAATGAAAATGACAGCCTTTTGTGTCAGGGCTGCCTTTTAGCTATTGTTCCTTTAAGTTCCTGCAAGTGTGATGTTCTTGAATGTATGATAGTATTAAAGATACATAATAGTTCTATAAAAGCAGGATTTTATCTCTATGTTAGTGTATTTCGAAAACACTTTTTTTCCTTATGAAAGGCATGCATCTGAAATAGTGGGGTGGTTCAAAAATTCTCTTTTTTTTTTTTTTTTTTTTAAATTAATTTTATTTCTTCAGACCAATGAACTACACATCTGTGGCCTTGTGCAGGTCTCAGTTGCCTGTCAGAGAACATGGCTTACATATAAAGCTAGAGTATATTCTTCCAGTGAGCATTTGAGCTGACAGGGTCTTGATCTCTCATGTGAGTTTTGCTGTTGATGGATAACCTTTGCTTCTGTGGAATGTGTGCATTTTAATGTATTAAGTGTAAAATTCTGAAGTGGAGAGTTTGTGTTTTTGTTTCCTTTAGCTTGTTCTTCTATGGGACTCAATTCTACAGAGCATTTAAGAGTGTGCTTCCATCACTTGTCAAGTATCTTGCTGAATTTCAATGTATTCCAAGTTAATCATATGCTTTAAAACTTTGCTGAGTAGGGATGAATTTATGCCTATGATTAAATGTTTCGCTGAATTAGTCTTAATATTTTGCTTTCTTTACTTCCTGTCTGGTAAGTTGTTATTGCAACAGCATGTGTTTATGTCCAAAAGATAGGCAATTAGAAAATCTTGTCATTGCTCTTCCAGAGGTGAATATGTTTGAAAAGTAATGTGATGATCCAAATAACTTGTTTCGTTCCTTTGCTAATTTGTTCCTTTGCTAATTTGGTATGCTGCAAATGGTCCGAAATGCCACAGTTCTTTCAGAAAAGGTAGAATAGGAATTTTCAAACTTCCCCGTGAATCATACTTACTACAATAATCCCTCCATTAGGAACTTTCTGAAATGATGAGGTTGATGTTGCTTAAAGAAATTAGGCTTCAGCAATGCAGACTAAAGATATGTAACCTTGAAGATAGACAGAAGGTTTTAAGTACATTTTTAAGGATACATAAAAAGCATCAAGGATATGTGCCAAAAAATTCAGTGAGAGGAAATGGAAGCTTTGGCCAGCCTGACCAGTCAACTCTTTTTCCAGGAGTTGCTCTTCTATAGCAATGGTGTGTAGGCTTATAGCTCTAAATTCAAGACATGCCCTGTCCGCTGCTGAACCATTTAGTGGAAATTACTAAAGAGTATGCAATGGCTTTTTAGCCATTTGCTACCCTTGAGTTGCTATTCAAATATTGATCTCAGCTAAATAGATTGCTAACAGGTTCTGTACATTGTGTTTCAGCCACCTAAGAGGAACGCTGCTGTCAGGTTTTATCTGTTATCTCAGCTGGCATGGCAGAGGCTGCTCTTCCTGTGGCTGCCATCTGGCTCACCACCTCTCATACCAACCTTGTGGAGGGTACTTAGTAATCACATTGATGCTGTTTCTTGCCAAGAGACTGGGTTACTGTTGCCTTTTTTTTTTTTTGCTTTTTTTTCCCCTACATTTCTATAGAAATCTCTTTGTGTATAGAAGAAGGTTAAGTATTTGCTCTCGCTGAATAAATAAATGTTGTTTTTTTGGTTCTGACTGGACAGACTTTTTTTTTTTTTAAATATATATAACTAAGTGTTCTGTAAAAAATTTAGTAATGTTATCCAAGCTTTCTTGCATTTGAATTTTTATAGTACATGTGCCTTGAATGTTAAAAAAAAATCTTTCAGTTTTTGTTAAATAGAAGGATATGAAATCCGGTCTTAAATTGCTACTTCAGAGAGTGTTGAGGATACCTTTTATGTAGGAATAGTCATGTGGACTGTTACGTCTGAAATATTTGAATGCAAAATAGTTGCATGGTTATAAAGATTAGTGGATGTAGATTTTAGTCTCACCATCTTTACTCTTACATCTGACTTGCACTATACAATGCAAACTGAGGACTCTCTGCCCTTGAAGTTATGTATCCAGAAATAAGATTGAGTTGTTATTGTTGTCTACACCTCGAACTCTTTCCTTAATAAAAAAGTTATTGTCTGTGTTTAATAGCTTTTATTGTTATAGTGGATAATTAAACAAGGCCCAGTTAATTTAGGACCTGATTCTGCACCACTAAAATCTATAACAATTTTGCTACCAAGTCCTTTGTGTGAAAGACCTTGAAGCAGGTGATGATGATATCTTGACTTACTGTAAGTAAAGGCTTGCATCTTAATTCATGTAAGGTAATTTTGTTACCTGATGAAGCTGGCTTGTTGCTACATCCTTCCACGGAGATACCTTCCAAATGTTACAGGGTACAAATGCATGTTGCTGGTTTAGTCCTCCTTACTCCTTTCCTTGTTCCTATAGTGCTCTCTTCACTAGTGCAGAGTATCTCTTTGTAATCAGAAAGGTGCTTATTGTGTTAGATTGTGTATATAATTATCTGCTTTCTCAATGTTTTTTCAAGCCAAAAGTTCATGAAGTAAGAAACCGCTTTTTAATTCCATCTCTGCAGCTTATTGTGGCTTTGCTGCCATGGAAGAGATCCAAGATGTGCTCTTAATTTCATTAACATAATAACCTTCATCAATAAATACATGAACAACAACAGACAAGCTAACCAGTAGTACCCGTGTAATAACCTGCTGATACCTATATTGAATCTCTGTGCTCTACTGGCCAAGCCTAATTGAGATTCATCTTCATACTATGAACAAACGTGATGTGAAGATATTAATTTAAACAATGTTCTGGAAGAAGTAGTTTGGGCATATGCGTTGAACTTGCAGCCTATACCACTCTACCCCAGCTATATTTTTAAGCAAATTGTAAACTCATGAAATAATAGTTATTATCTGCATATCTCTGTGAGTTAACATAATCCTTTTAATTGGATTTTGAGCTAACTTTATAGTTGTGTTTCAGATAGACTGGCAAGTATCCTTTCCTGTGCTTAGTTTCTGAGCTTAGTTGCATTGTAAAACCATGTCCATAAAAAATAGATTCATTTTGTTTGATGACAAAGTTATGTGTTTGCCTTGATATTTCTACCAGGGAACAATGTATCCTTGGCTTGCTGATAACTGAAGGCCACCAGTCTTCTAGTGATTCCAGTGTATATTGTGGGATCAATTGAGATTGTGCGTGCCCAGGTCCTGTTGCAAACTTTTTGTGCTGTTTATCTGTCCTGATTGTGGAGATACTCATTCAGCTCTACCCACCAATGTGAATAATGACTGGAAGAACACAAAGCATTTTCAAAATCATTCCTTATCATTTTCAGGTGCTCATTGCAAAATACACCGTTCCAGGCTTGATTTGGAGCCACCCTAATGATATGTGATGTTTGCTTGCAGAATCACTTTTCTTGTCAGTGAGTCTTCATTATACTCCTTCAGTTCCAGTAGAATTTGTCAGTGTGACTACTGTGAAAGACAGTGGCCTATGATTGTGCTATTTTATGCTTTGTTGTAATTTATTTTCTCTCATTGCTTTTTCTCAGATAAATTGGAAGAATAGTTTCTTTGGTCTGATATATGGAAATGGACTGGTAGGATTAGAGGGGATGCCAGGAGTCGAAGTATGATCTTACTTGTTAGAGTTCACCTAGATGGTTATGCCACAATGTACGTTGTGGCATATGGTCTTTTAGTTTGCATTTATGCATTTCCGATATAGCTTCAGCATAGCGTGCCAAGGAGAGAAGAGTCTTTCTGTAATATGGGCAGTAGCAAGTTGTACAACACAGTAAAACCTAGTTCAGTTCTGTTAATCACCTGCCATTGATTGCAAGAGAAGCTGAGTGGAAAAAAATTTAGCCTTTTAAAACCAAAATGTCAGGTAACTAACATCAGTCAACTTATTTCTCATTTGTAATGAATGGAGGGACTGTGCATATGAGGGTACCAGAGATGCCTTTTTACTGCTGTGAAAATGTCAAGAGATGAGCAGTTATGAAAAGTATTTTGATGCTGCACAAGTCCTATAATTGTGGTTTCTCAAGCTGTCATTCTGTCCAGTTTTCAAAGTCCACATCTCCTGTAGCCCAGATGACTCCATCCTGACAAAAGGAGTGGTCAGTTTTAACAGTTTGTTGTATCCCGAAGAGAAATCTAACGAAGGGATGGGCAATAGTTTCTTTTGGTTTTGTATCAGGAAAAATTCACGCAGCATAGCAATGTTATTGGACTAGGAGTTAGTTGTAGAGGGTGTGTTTTCTGCACCTGGATTTCCTTTCCTTAGTCAACTTGATCTTCTCTTTGGGATTTTCACTCCATAGTGGAGGCTGCAGAAAAAACATCTGTGGGTGAATCCTTCTTCTCACTTTCCAGAGATGAAATATTGTGCTCAATGTATTATGTCACCTTCAAGACCTAGAGATGCTTAATGGTCCTCTGTGTACATGTACACTAGTATTGCTCTGCTACGACAGTTTTCTGGGGAAAGAAGCGACACGGTAAACTGGAAGAAGGAGCAGGAGAGTAGCTTGAATTGATGGATTAAATGACTACCCCATTTTGAAATGAGCAATGAGGGGAGAGAGAGAACAGCAGAGGAGCTGGGCTACAGGGCATGTGGCTGGGTGAGGCAGCATAGGGAGTGAAAAGGGGAGCAAAACACTACTGTCATGCTTTACTTGATTGTGCTGATATCTAATAACTTCGGGGTTGTTTTATACACAGTATGTTTAGACTTTTAATATTGCTATGTAATTTGTACTTCACTTATCCATGAAGTGAATAAACCTCTCTGTTAAATTGTTTAAGTCCAGATTTGTTTGGAGTGGCTGCAAGAAGAAAACATTAAATTGTGATTTGACAGACTGAACTAAGGTCTTTGCTGGTTTTAACTTGATGCGCTGCAGAAGTGCTGTGATAGAGTGGATGGATTTTTTTCTGTATATGTTTTTATGATATGTAAGAGAAATTCAGTGGGCTAACTAAAATGGTTGGTTTACACCAAGGCAACAGCTATTAAACAAAGGACTTTCAGTGGAAAAAAAATGGCTATCAGAAATACTGCAGGCAGTATTTTACCCTTGATCTGTTACATCTGTTCTTACCAAGCTGGAATTTAAAATACAATGCTTTGATTTTAAGCTACTCAATGTGATGGATCTATTCAGACTTATGCCTAAATTATAAACTGTGTTTTCTTCTGCATGAATTTGATTCATCATCTTAAACTGTACAGTCTCCTGTTTATGTAATGAGACCAGACAGATTGTTCTGTAAGATCAAGTCTCATGGGCTAGAATCCCAGCATTTGGAATAAGGGGATTCTATGATAAAATTGTCTTTTCGTACTCTCGTATTTAAATCTCTAAAAATAGTTCTGTTTGTGTACATGTAGTTTTTTAAAAAATATATCTACATAGAGATACAATTGTATCTCTGTATACTTATAATGAAAGAAACTAACTTTAGAAGCTGTAAGGAATACAATTTATGTCCCTGAAGGCAAAACTGTAAACAGTAGCAGGAACTGTTAGAACACTGAATTAAAAGAAAATGTGTGACGAGTAGACAAACAGATACTTAATTTAATATGAATCAGTATAAAACAGAATGGTGTATTATTATTTACTGAATCCTCTTTGACAACTGCTCAGTTTAGGATGAAATGCAAAAGAACATATGCCTGGCTTTGTATGACCCCAAATTTCTGTTCTCCCTTTCAGCAGACAACATGCCTTTTTTCCCTAAGTGATTTTTAGTTGCTAGGAGAAGTGCAATAGTCTGCCTTGCTCTTATCCAGTGGTAGAAACGAAGAGTGTATTGAGGTAAAGAGAGGGGCAAAGCACAGTATAGGCCATGAATCACAAGTTGTCTCTGATATGTCCACTTTGTTCCCACTTTTTCTTTGAAAACTTTTGTTTTTACTAATGGTGTTTCTTTTCAGCTGATCTCTCAAAACCATACATAGAGTGGAAAAAAAAAAGTGCTGTTAAGAGTCCACTCAGAAGAACAAAAAAAGGAGAGGGAGACTTGGAGACCTATTCATGAGGCCACAGTGGTAGCAATGTGCAACTCAATGAATAGCTTCAGTCAGCTGCTGTTAAAACTGGATGATTGATACTTTGTGTTTTTTGCTAGGACTAGGAAAGTACACAGTCTTCATAGTGCTCCTGCCAGTTCTAATGCAAATATATTTAAGTTGTTTACAAACTATCTCCAATCTTCAGTATATACAGTATTCCTGAAGCATGTTTGGAAAATTCGAATAGTAATGTTGCATACATTTATTAAAATAAGAATTATTAATAATCATGCTACTCTTGCTCTAGTTTGTGAAACCTTCTCTAAAACAGTGTGAAACACCCTCTAGATCATGCTTTTTAAATTAATTTTGTACTGTAGCAAGAATCACTTGACCATCACCTCCTATAATGATCCAAAAGTGTGCTTAACCAAATGTCATTGGCTACTTTTAAACCCTTAGAGTGAAAAATGATTTTATGTAGGTAGATATTGTAACAGGTATAAGTGATTAGACAATATTGCCTATATTAATAGATTGTCAAAATAACAAGTGTTGTGGCAGATTTCCCTTGAAATTGATTGCAGAATGAATGTGTAGGCAATATATTCTTTCCTTAAGTGCTTAATGAAACCTAGCCTCAAGAGCAGTCTTAAAACAATGATTACATCTCTCAAGAAAGACTGGTGAAGAGGTCATGTGTGTGAGTCCTATGAATGAGGAAACAGAACATGTGCCTGCAGAGAACTGTGATTTGTGCTATAGAAACAGATAACTGTTGGTGAACAGAACAGGCCTCTGTATCATTCCTTAACAGGAATAAGTGGTGAATGGCTAAGGGTCTCATTACCAATTTAGAATATCTTATTGACTCAGTTCAGCGACATGCAGATAATGGAGAAATTCAATGATGATGTAATTGGAAAAATAGTGCAGCAACTTGTACCAATTTGTTATTCCCATTTGAACAAAATAGGTTTCACCCACATTTCTGAGAGTATTGGGTGACCTGGTAGTACTGGATTCAGTCCCAGTGTAATTTAATGGAATTTGTGTCTGTTTAGGTCAGAGCTGAATTTCCCCCTGGGGAAAGATGAAGATGGAAGGAGTTGTAGGTTAAATTACAGCTGGCTCTGTCTTACAGTCTGCTGATACAAGTGGAGTGTATGTGTGGTTCTTTTGTGTGTGGCGTGTGTTTATTTGGGTTTGGTTATGTTTTTTGTGTGTTTTTCCTGATCACACAAATTTAAATACCATCTACAGTACAACTGAGTTTTCAGTTCCATGAAAACTGCAAGTGCTGAGGACAAGAATTTTCCCCCATAAATTACAGGTATTGCTTCAGTCATTCTTCAGTGTTAGCCCAAAAGTACTGTTGTCCTTCTTCCTGCTGAGAACTGTGTGGGAAAACAGACATGTTTTTGTCACTGCATGTGGATATTGGTTAGCAAAATTTGATTAACTGTTAATATGTTGATATAAAGGATATGCCTGGTACCACTCAGGAGCTTCATGGCAGATGGGCGAATGAGGTCTGGTCTTTAAGAACACAGTGGGTGGTGAAAGAGGTATGCTAGTGTTAATGCTGAAGGTAGAAGGGATACCTTGAACTGTGTTGCTGCTGCATCTCTTTACCTGGTATTAAAGGAAGACTACTTTTGAGGCTCAGGAGGATGAGAATGGTGGAATCACAGACCACAAATCTATCCTCTAGTAACAATTTCCCCTCATTTTATTTGGTAATCCTACCACACTGCATTAAGAAAGATAAATGAAGCAGAGGGTGATTCAGCACTAATGGATTTAGGACAGGGGCTGGGGGGAAGCAGATGCTGGTGCAGTCAAAATTTGAGCTATGCCTGTCCTTCTCTGTCTTTTCACTGTGTCCCCAGATACATGGTCTGGGAATCTAAATATGCTAACGAAAGAGTAAGGAAAGAAGTGGTAGCTTTGGCCTGGGCCTGTCTGAAATTGGAGGAAACCTATTGTTGCATGGTGACTTTCAGCTGTCTGACCTTCCTGTTCTTGCATTTGCCTCTTCATTCAACCTAATGTGCCAAACAAAGCATCATTTCTTCAGAGAACTCATCTATCCCTCAGAGGCCAATTCATTTGTAAATTTCTTTCAACATACATCTATTTAAATAAGGACCAGCTATACTACAGTATTGAAGTGGAGAAGTAAGGAATGAAGGGAGGTTTACATATACATATACATATACATGTCATATGCCATGGGACAAATCTACACACATTTCTTCTTCTTTCTGTTTTTCTCCTCCTGTTACATCTATTGCCTGTGGTTTTTTTTGCTATAGTGCAAGATGTGTGTAGCTTGCTTGGTGAGCTTGATATACAAAATCTCATTGTTGATGCTTTGTGTTTGTGATTCTAGAACATTTTCCTCTGTATAAAGTATGCCTTAGCATACTACACAGCAATCAATGGAGTTTAAATGTCTTTATTCTAGGCCATGGCGAAGAATATTCTTTTGTGTTTATAGATTTTCATTCCCTGTGCTGTTGTCCACTGTTTCTGTCATTCTTCTCTGATTGGTTTAGGTTGCTGTTCTCTAACCACGTTGCTTGAATGTGAAGAATGGAAGGATTGAAATATTATAACATGAAAAGCTTGGGGTGGAAGGTGGTGTTGGTGTAATTTTTTTTAGGAAAGGGTAACCTAAACCAACTAGAGACGAATGAGATGAATAGATATGTTATTTTTTGCAGTGGGTATGACTTGGAATGTATATGAAATCCTGACTCAGCAGAAGGTGCTGGGAATTTTGTCATTAGCATCAGTGGGGCCACAGTTTTGTTTTTGGAGTGTTTGGTAATGTGAGAGGCTATTGCAGAGAAGGAAGTAAGGTTGTGGGGTTTTTGATGTGTGTGTTGGGTTTTGTTTTCATGTTGGTTGTTTTTTTTTTTGTTGGGGTTTGTTTTTATTGCATAAAGCTGAAGAGATTGACTTAACTAAACATAGAGCTGTAATCAGAATATTAACAGATGCAAGAAGCTTCACCTCTGCTCTGTTAGACAGCTGGTGGGAAGCCAAGATAATGATACACTACACATCCAGTAGTAAGCAGTGTGTGCAGCAGCTTGAGAAAAAAGATCTGTAACACCATTAAAACTATGTTATTTAATCTTCAAATGAAGGGTAGCTGTTGACTCACGGAGAGTACATTGAGCTGTATCTGTCCTGAGGACTACAACTTTCACTACTAGGGAAGCCACAAATCTCTTTTTAAATCCATTTGTAATAAATTTGTGAAGAAGAAAGGCAGGTATGTTATTTGGCAACAAATTTCTTCCATACTTCTTAGCATTTGTGATCAGGTGTCTTGTTATTTCCAGAATAGTGATGAGGATGAAATAAATTCTGGCACTCGTTGGATGAAGAATGATACAGGAGTTATTGGTGATTTGAAAGGAATGGAGAATAACTGAATGCAAGTCTTGGTCTCTTCTGCTATCTATCTGCAATGGTACTGTTGACATCTTTCGAGATGTATTTTACAAGACTTTTTTGAAAGCTACATCATGTTAATCCTGTGGTATTCCTGTTAATGTGTTGTGCAGGTGTTTTTGTCCTTCAGATAAATCACAAAAAAGCTTTGTGACAATGGGGCAGTGCCTCTAGGGCTTATCTTCTAATTAGAGTAGAGGAATAAATTCTGACCACCTGATATGTTTTGCTATGATGTCCTGGTTAGCCTTTAGAGGGAAAAGGGTGGAGCATGAAGGAGTAGAGTTGGAGCAATGGCTCAGCATGTTGCTTGTGTATTATTTGCATTTGGAACTTTTGCTGCTGCAGAAACTGCAGATGGCTAATACTTCAGCAACAACTAGAATCAAAGCACAGTGCTCTTCCTAGATACCCAGAATATCCCTATGCCAAATCAGGATTTGGTGTGTTGGGGGAAAGAATTCTAAAGTCATCTTTAGAGGAAGGTGAATTCCTGAAAGTTTGCAACTTCGGAAGAGAGATATCCATGCAGTTATAGATGCAATATATCTACCTTATTTTTTAACCCCAGTGGCTTTGGAATTTAGTTTCCTAGTGTTCCAGACTTTTGTTTAACATTTTGAACAGACAGGCAGCATTCTCACATCTAAAAAGTGTAATATATTAAGCTGGGGAGAGAAAACATAGAGAAGGTTAGTTTTAATTTGGACTTGGTTGCAGGCATGCTATCTAATGAATCACTAGTACCACATCCTGCAGTGTCATGAGTACTAGTGGTCTCCTGTCTAAATACAATTCTTGTCCAACTTCCTTCACGTAGGGTCATAGGGTCATAATTTTTACGTCTGCTTTAGAAAGAAGATGGGTTACAAGTTGGACTGGCCAAGATGGAGAGTTTTGAACAAGTTTCTTTGGAAGTGAGACTTCAGTGGAGAAACTGAAACACATGAAAGAACAGTGCTATGCAGGAGCAAAAATGTTCAGCCTCTACACTGAATACCGGGAGAGGAAATAGATTCTATAATATTCTATGATGAATGTTCAGAAGACTTTTCAGATCATGATTTGCTTGCATATATTAAAGCCTTTTTATAACTTTGTATGAATTGGTTGCATATGCATGTAATATAAATAAGACCTAACTGGATGTGGCAAGCCAAAGCAATAAATCAGCCAATGATTCTGCTGCATGTATTGTTGGTACAACTGTCTTGGAGAGCTATAAATAAATTGCTTATTACTTTTGATTGCATTTTGTTTTCAATGGCAAATAAAGCTGTTGTTAACAGACCTTAAAATCACTTGGAGGGTATCTACTTTGATCATTTTGAGGAAAAGAATTAATGTCCTTGTTATAATATTTGTTAGTAGTGTCTGAGTATTGGGACAAGTAGATAAATTGTCAGTACAGATGACTAAAGATTTTTTTCATGCCTTCAAGAAAGAAATTATGCAGAGGGTTTATAAGCGCTCTTTAAAGTGCTTAAACTATGCATAACCTTTTAGTGAAAAAAGCTGGATCCAAGGGAAGGGGAGATGTGCCATTACCTTCTTTTGCTCCTTTCCAAGTATGTCAAAATCAGCAAAATATTGCCATGGTTGCAGTAACATCTTCTTAGAAGTAGGTCTTGCTGGCTTTGTTTTTCTTTTCCAGTGGTGGAAGATTTTGCTTAGTAAAAGTTTTTAGAGGCTTAGCTCACTGTCAGTAATTATGGCAAAAATAGGATAGAAGATCAATCCATTAAAGTGTTTGTGTTCACGGAGTATGTACCTAATACAGTGTGTCACTGGCTCTTGTTTCCTTTCCCTCTCATGGGAAAAAAATCAAGATATGCTTCAGAATACTTCCCTTGACAGAAAGAGGTAGTCAGTCAGTTCTATCTTCATTGTCTATCTGGTAGCATGCCTGTCTCTTTGATAAACCAAATATTTGGAAGTTGGAGAAATATTGTTAAAATGTAATAAGCTGCCATCTGGCACTTGCTCATTTAAGTGAGATGCTCTGGAGGTGAGAAGTGATTCTTAAGAAGTTCAGTATGACAGAATTCAGAATATTGAGACTTAGTGAGATTCCTTTATTATATAAACAGTTAATAAAAGTAGTAAGGGGGGACTGGAACAGTTGCTGAATTTTTTTTTTTTTTTTTTTTTGATAATACAGAGTTTTAACATTTGGTCACATAAACGAAGAGATTAATAGTATATCTTACAATCTAGATTTCTGTTTATTTTTAACCTGTCTAATGGTCTGAGCAGTTGGGCTAGCCTTGCAATAGAAGCTGCAGAATACCAGCAAACTAGATAGTAGGAAGCACTCTGGGGATAAAGGTATAGGTGACTATTAGATGACATTCATCTCTATTCTCTGTGAACTGCTGGGTCTCCAGTGATAACAAAATACTTGTAAGTCTACTCAAGTTGGCTTATTATGGCCCATATATTGATGATATACCTTAGGATTCAATAGCCTACTACTGCTCTAGACATGTCTTGTCACATTAGTTTACTGTGCAAAGATTGATAGACAGTGAATAACACCAACTCTTGTATTGTGAGAATATGCCATACATGAAGAAGGCAATTGTCCACTTCTGCACTGAAGTGAGTTTACAATGGCTGTGTGACACAAGATGTGTCCAACTTTGGTCCCTTTTGTGTTCTTCTTAATTAGTAGCTCTTGGTTAAAACTCTCTAAATTGACAGAAGTGTGTGATGTTCTTGCACAGTGTTTTACTGAAGGCTGAAGGACACATTGGTGAGGTTAAGATGGTACACAGCCTGATTTCATAAATTTGAGGGGATTTTTGAACCTTCAAACTATGGAGAACTCAGGAATATTCTTTTGAGGAATTATTCTAAGTCACCAATCTGTGTACCTTCATTTATTATTTAATTCTTATGTGTTAGGCATTCAAAATGCCTTTCATTTCAAGCAGTGCTTGAGCAAGAAGAAATCTGAGGTCACTTATTAGTGCTATTTGTAAGCTGGAAGTGATCTCCTAATTTGAGGAATTTCAATCAGTTATCATCTTGCCTCGTATTGATTAGGTTTTGTTATCTTAGGGTAGCTGGCCATAAATAGGACTGTTGAAACTTAACTGCTGATAAAATGACACTAATTTTTTTTTTTTTTTTATAGGTCCCATGTAAGACATACAGTTTTTGGGGTAAAAATTACTCTGAAAGATATCACTTTAAACACTGAAGAGGGAAATCTATATTTATTTTGAGAGGTACGGCTGGATTGTTAGATAAAGTGATGTCCTTTCACCTCCAAGGCAACCGTTTAAATTAAGCCCTAGATCTGAAGTTAATTGAGATGAATGGTTTTTGCTTTGTCCCTGGTGTAAAGAAGTCCACATTACAAAATTGCCATATATCTATTTTTGCAAACTTGGCATAATTGGCATTCTCTTCGGACTGAATTGATATTGAAAGTGAACTATTTCTTCTTGCTTAGGAAGATGTTGCCTCTAGGTCAGGGTAAATGTCATTGTCAGGTCTCTGAAGGAAATATGCTCCTTCCTCTAATAATCCATAGCTGAAATATTGGGGGAAAAAAAAAAAAGTGCTGTGGCTGGTCTTGTTAACTCAAAAACAACTTCAGAGTAAAGAAAGTGAATCACTATGAGACAGGGACCTTATTTTCTTGCATTGGGTAGGAATTCAAATGCTCAGAGGCATTAAAATTTGCTCATGACAAGTAGCCTAACACTTCAGTGATGGTCTTCTGAGCCATCACTCTTTCCACATCCCTTCTGAAAAAGAAGAGATGTGAAAAGAAATATAAATTAATGTAGAATACATTGTTATTTACTAAGGACTAGGTTGAACTTGAGTGAAGGAAAGCATGTGGCTTTACTTCCCTGCTTGCCTTGGAGAGTCTCAAGGAACTGCATTTCCTCTTTTTATCGTGAAAGTGGTGAGGCACTGAAACAGTCTGCCCAGAGAAGCTCTGAATGCCCCATCCCTGGAACTGTTCAAGGCCCGGATGGATGGGGCTTTGAGCAACCTGGTCTAGTTGAAGGTGTCCCTGTCCGTGGCAGGGGGTTGGAACTAGATGATTAAGATCTCTTCCAAGCCACACCATTCTTATGATTCTATCCTTCTTCCAAGGGAAAAGCAATATGTATGATACTGCTGTTGTCTGAAGAGTTTTTGTTTGTTTTCCTACTCTTGCTTTTATGTCTTCTGAACTGAAGCTTTGGAGCTAGTCCTGTGCCTCCCATGTTTAGTTGGCAGAAGATGTGGAGGAGTGGATGATGGACTACATAACTTCTAACCAGTGCCTTAGTTTTAACCCTGGAGTGAGCTGAAGTATTGGGAGGCAATGAAGGAACCTGTGTCTGCATTTTGATCAGCATGTTCTGTTTGGTGTTATTCAAGGCAGTGTTCCAGGGTAAGGCATAGTGTGTCAAGTGCTGTATTAGCACAAGTGGAGAACATGATTTCTCCAAATCTTTAGATTTAGATGAGAAAAGTATCACAAAAAGTACTTAGACAGGACAGAAATTGGGGAAAAATTTCGATGAAGTCAGTGGGTCATATTCATTGAGTTCTGTCTGTTCTCTTCTGGTATCGAAAAGCAACTTCAAAATGGAATCCTGTCAAATTGCATATGTTTATATACATCTCTTAGCTAATTAAGGAATAGTTTTCTTAAGGTCTTGAAAGATTACAGCATTTTTTTCATGATTTGCTATGTTCCTGTTTGAAAGCAGAACACAAAAATTATTTCTTTTGTTGATAAAAATATGTTTAGAAAAACATATTTGTAAAAAATCTCCAGTTTTTCAGATTTTTTTTTATATTAAGAACTTGAAAAATACTTCAGTAGTGTTTGGTTTATTTTCATAACAATTAGAGTTACACATTTATAAGAGAATCGGATAACTGCCTCATATGTGTCCACAGCAGGATTTGGTGAGTGAACATAGGTGTTGCAAATCTGAGTAAATATTTTGGCTAAATATTAGGTCAAATTTAATTACATGTTTTAAAGTGTGCACCTCTTGTTTCAATAACAAGTGTCAGGGTGAATGGGAGGGGAGGAGAGAGGAGTGGGAAGAAAAAGCTTATTTTCTCCAATTGTCATACTCTCAAAAAAACCCATGGAATGAACTTTCTTATCATATGATTCATGCTAGCTACTTACTGTGTTTTCTAGTGATAGTAGATAGACAGAATTTTGTGGTAGATTTTGTTAAGTGAGCAGTTTTAATAAAGCACACATCTCGTGTAGTCTTCTGTTGTATCATGTGTAGAACTTATTGGCAGGAATGGGACATGTGAGCTTTTCTAAGCCTTAACTAGCTAAAAGGGATTAACTTTACACAGAGGATTTACTAATGAAGACATGGCACTTACAAACACACAGAAGGAAAGGAAAGTGAATTGCTGATCAAGAAATTGTCTAGTTGTCCTCTAAAACATTCTAGCTTTTTTAATGCTACTTATAAATGTAGTATATTGTATAAATCTAATTGGATACTATTATCATATTTTGTCTTCCTGCTTTTATAGCCGTTTCAGTCACTGGCAGTCAGAGTAACATACTAGCTATGGACAGATAGACAGGACAGTCAAATTGTAGTCTGTGATGTCAACTGATATAGTATTTATTCTTCTTATAGTTAATTTTCATATGCTTAGGGATAGATCCTACTACTTGAGCCAGTAAATAATTGGTTTTTGAAGGGGTGATGCAAGTAATTCTAATCTGCTCTGGGATTTGTTTAAAAAAACACAACAAAACAAAAAAAAAACCAAAACAAACCCAATACAATCAAAAACGAAGTCACCACACAAATGAGCAAAAAATAAAGAAGTGAATTTTTTTTTATTGAATATTCTTGACATACTTCTGTTCTGTAAGCAATGAGTTAGCTTCACAGCTGGAAGCCAGGTGAGCATCAACAGGGTTTAAAAAACAAACAAGAAATCAAAGCCAAAGTAAGAAAAATAAGTTTTCTCCAGTGAAGCTTAAGAAGGCTTGCTGACAACTGGTTTCGTCGTCACTCAGTCTCTGATTTCTGACTTGTGTAATTATTAGTTGGGAAGGGTAGGAGGAGGTGCAGATTGCTATGTCACCTTTAAGAAAATGCCTTTTTTTTTTTTTTTTTTTTTTTTTCCTGAAAGTTGTGTGATCTTGTCAGCACACATTAACTGTGTAGGCAGAGATCAAGCAGGTATCAAAAAGTTAAAAAAACATGCCTATTGCCTCTGATTCCTTCCCTTGCTTTCTTATCATATCAACTGCAGGTTCTGTAGTGAGACAGACCACCTTGATCTGTATTTCAAATGCATCTTTGCTGCAAAGGGTTTGAAACAGATTTTAAGGTATTTGAAACTTACCATCCCAAGTGGAACAGTCCAGGTTTTGGCTAATAGAGCATGAGAACTTTTTGTACTCTTTAAAATACACTGTTGTTGATACTTTTTGAAATATATGTTTATACATATGAACATCCGCATCCACAATTGTAATAATTAAATGAGGTGTTGTAGTATAGGTGTTCTGTTTTACTTGTAGGGGAATATAAAGATATTATCTGTAACAAACAATACTGTTTTAACTGAATCCAATATAAAAGTGAACAGTCATTTAAGAAGTCATTTTTGAATATGGAATAGTAAAGCTTATTGCTCTGACAACCAGAGTATGGTCTTTAAAACCACATAAGCTAGTAAGAATTAGTCAGACAACATATCATTCAAAAAGAAGTTTATTCTAGCTTTCCAGTATATACTTGGTATATTCTCTGTTTTTTGTCTCACAAATTATTAATGCTATCTTATACAATGTATGTAGAAAAGTAAATGTGATACACCTTTCTCTTCTAGATTATTACTATAGTTTATTTCTTTTATAGATTATTGGTATTACTTCAACTTAATGAAAATTCTCAGCCATATGATTAAATTTTTTAAAAAATCATCACCCTTGTGTCTCATGGTAGACAAACAATGCATTTTGGAAAGGAAAAAGTGGGGCAAGCGCTTTGAGTCATTCCCAGCTTCTAAGTGTTTGTGGCATATTGACTTCCTGAGGTGCTGTCTTTGTGGTTAATTCTTTTGTGAATTTAGCCAGCTGGTTTCTTTTTGGTGTGTGTGGGGTTTGTTTGTTTGTTTTGTTCTTTGTTTTTCTCCCACCCAACACTTATTTGCTTTTTGCCTTTCGAGTTCTTTTGTAGTAGAAGTAACAAAATCATTCCAGCAAACCATTTCCTCCAGTATTAGCTGGCGTCTATCCACAGATCAATTCTTTTGCCTGGTGTAGTTAGAGCACTAACAGAACCGAAGGAATCACTATATCTTTTTTCTTTTCTTTCTTTTTTTTTTTTTTTCTTGCTATAATAAAATGAAATAATATTAAATAACATACATAGACTTGACACCTGTTGAGCAGGGCACCAAAGTAAATTTTAAAATACAGTCAGTGTTGAAGTTTTTTGCACCACTCTAGTGATTTTTGCCTGCAAGGTTAGTGATATAATCCTATGAGGTTGTTGCATTTGATTTTGATGTTAACCTTTAGGATAGCTGATAAACTGACTTTCTTCTGGCAGGCATCATTAATAGGAGGCACTGTGCTGTCCTGAATAATTTTCCTCACAATTAGCAGCATTGATCTTGTAGGTGCAGCAGCAGCTCAAGTTTCCTTGAGGCAATCAGTGAGTGAAACTGGTTGAAGCTCACACTGAACTGCAAGCCAATTGTTCTCATTTGACCATTACAACAATCATTTTTTTCTGGTCCTTGTTTGTTGATTCTTGAAAGCAGTTTATTCCTCATGCTTAGATATTTCTCACCTATGATTCCAAGGCAAGAAGTGAAAGTCTAGATCTGGCAAGCTGTGTCTGTAGGAACAGTTCTACTTGGTAATTCTGGATGTGAAGATAATCTGTAAATTACTTTTGTACAGAGACACAATGTCTTGATATCTCAAATATAATGAAAGCTGTGGGGTTTTTTGTTGGGGAGGGGAAGAGGGTGAAATAATTTCCAGTTGAAAAGCCACCTTTATCCAATTCTAAATTAGTATTGATTAATACTCATAGACTGAACTCCAGGAGAGGCTTTACATACCTCTGCTGCCTACTAATAAGGTCTCATCTTAGATGCACAAAAGCTCTTAAGGAAGAGGGTCATTTGTATGAAAGTTAGGAAAATCACCCTGTGCTTTTGTAGTGAGGATATTTTGCTATTGAGCGGTCTTCAAAGAAAAGCTTGATACTGATGTGGGAGAATAGATTGGACTCTGTAGAGCTGCTGAGGAACATTGTAGGGCTGGGGGGAGGGTGAACAGGGAGAGTACTGTGTGAAGAGACTACCTTGTCATGTGCTAAATGCACATCTTGATCTGACTGTGGGTATGAGCCTTCCTTCATTAATATTATTATCTAGTCTAAGGGTTGGCAACAGTTCATTTTGACAAAAATCCGATCTTGAGCTTTGGTGAAAAATGTGTCTTAAGCCACACTTGAACTAGTATCTCAGCTTTCTATTTGCTATAACATTCTGTCAAATCTTCACTGTACTATTAAGAGGGGATTAATCAAGTGAGTGGTGCGTTTCTTAAAGTTTGTGGGGTATAGTAGGACAATAGAGAAGTTGTAAGAGAAGGGCTAAAACGAGGCAAAAAGTACACAGATGGGAAAAAATAGTTATATTCCTCTTGGCAGTTACAGTTACTGAGTACCTGGGAGACTTTGTGCTAGGACTTGCACTCTGATATGAGGAGGAGTGCTGGAAGCAGCACTGATTAGGAAAGCAGCCTTTGAGTGTATAGCATTTTTCTGGGCTTGATTTGTCTTTAAGGGATCATCTCTGGTGACAGCAGATTCTATTTGTCTTTTTTATAATTGGCTTGTTTAATGTCAAGGATGCTTGAATTTAATTAGATGACTAGTTTTGTTGAGAAATAGCATGCCGGCAGTAAAGCAACTTTTGACTTTCCAGAAAAAGATGGTGGGAACACATTGTGTAGTCCTGTATGTAAATATACGTTACAGAGTTTCCATAAATATAATACTTCATTGCTGATAGGGATGTTGATCTTTCTAGTACTTCCTACATTTTGAGATGTTGTGGTATGAGACACTGCAGTTGTATTTGCAACACACAGCAAAGTCCTTATCAGAAGTTAAGCCATCTCTGACAAAGTGTGGAAAGCATCTTAGATTGCTATTTTTTTACCAAGCAACAATGCGGTGAAGAGACATTGGTAATCCTGTCCTATTGACATTGGTTTTAAAACCTATAAATTGATTCAAGTACAAGAAAAGGGCAAGTCATTAGTAAATAAAAAGTGATGCTGTCAATGTCTTATTTGTTCTATGTGACAAAAATTGTTGCATTTTCCCTATAGATTATGGGGAATATGGATATATATAACACACAAATCCTGATGGAATGCTAATTTAATTTGGGTTATAAACCCTGCTCTGAAACATTGAGGATTTTAATTTCTTATAACACCCTACATGTCTTTGTCTGCTGCATCGATATTATTAATATGCTTCCAGACTTACTAATTAATTTTTTTAAAGCAAATAAACTGTTTTGGGCATTTTAGGAAACAGAAAATCTTGATAATCCAGTGAGGAAAATTGTGTGTTTTTATATATGTATATAATATAATTATATTATAACTATATATAATATAAAATAAATATATAGATAATATATATAATATGAAAAAATAAAGATAATTAGAATCATAAAATAATTTCCGTTGGAAGAGACCCTCAGGATCATTGACTCCAGTCATAACCTAACTCTAGCACTAAACCATGTCCCTAAGAACCTCATCTAGAAGCCTTTTAAACACCTCCAGGAATGGTGACTCCACCACTTTCCTGGTAGATATAGTCCTTGTACAGGCTTTTTACATCTCCAAAGGTATAAATTGGCTAAGGTATTGTAGTAATAAAAACTGGTACTTCGTGCATTTCCACATAATTTATGCAAAATTAGTTTGTAATTATGAAAGAGTTTAATTTTTTGACTAAAGAAACATTAAACTCATAAGTCCTGGCAAAGTGAAATTAACTCTAAATGGCTCTAGGAACCTGAAGCTTCCAGGCATTCCAAGAGAACAGGGTGTAAAACACAACAGGCCAAGAACTTGCAGGTAAATCTTTCCTATGACTGTGCAGCAGCATAGCAGGAGAGTGATATTGGCCATGTGTTATTGTAAGCCCTCTCTGCATGCAGGGTATAGGTCAGGAAGACACTTTAGTAAGCTGACGATACCATTTGTTACATGGGGTTTTCATCAGTGGATCTCAAAATGTTTCACAAAGGAGTTGTGCTAAAATCTGCACTTTAAAAATAGAAAAAATGAGGTAAGGGGTGAGCGAAGTATCTACCGTAAGAGAGTCTGGAACTGAACTTATATGTTGTGTGTTCAGGAGCACGCATGACTGTACATGGCTGCTGGAGTGGCATATGTGTCCTGACAAAACGAATTTTGCTTGGGAAGGATTTGATTGGCGTAGAATTGAAGGAAATAAATGTGTTGCCATCCACAGGGAGAACAAAAAGGTCAGAGAAATAGAGAACACTATTTTGTAGCTCCCACTGTGGTTAGCTGTCCTTGTATATGATATCCTGTCTCAAAGTGACAGAATTTCTCGTTACTTGGATCCATAGGACAGCAGATCTGTGTATATTGTGCTATGTAATAAGCATCAAAATTCGCTGCTATTTTAGTTCAGCACATTTTCTGGGAGGAAATTTCAAGCTTTCTTGAACAAAAAGCAGCTTAAATGAGAACAGTATCTAATACCAGCTTAGGTTTGAAAACACTTTCAAGGAAGAACTTGAAAGCAAAATAATATATATTATGTTCAAGGAAGTAACACTTTCTGTAACAGCAAAAAAATGAAGATCCAATTTATGTTCCTCAGTAACTGCCTTTTTTTTTTGTGGTTTTTTTTTTTTTTTTTGTTGTTTTTTTTTGGTTTTTTTTGGTCAGGGAAAGAATCACATGTGCAATTTCAGGGGACAGTTTTACCTGTTCTGTTGCATTTTAATGTAACCTTTGAAAATCATCAGAGTTATCAGTTTTGCTTTGAAAAAGCACATTCTGCAGGCTGTGATAATATCACTTCTTCAGGTAGTAGCAGCAGGAAGAAGCAAAGACTAATGTTAGGTTATGTGTGATTTTTGGTCTGGATGAAAATGTTCTTGTTAAAGATAATCTTAAATGGAGAATTTTACACTAAAACAGGCAAGCAAATGATGTTTTAGGCATTCAGATCTGAAGTGAGTGAAGTTACACAGTTACTAAGACAAAGGGACCTCATGAAGTTTGTAATATGGTTAAGAAAGAAAAAGGGTTGCAATCCAGAAAAATTCAATAATCAAATCACATGCATTAAGGAATAAGATGATTGCCAGTGACCTCTGAAAGAAATTTTTATACTCACCTTTATTACAGTGTACCCCTATGTAAGTTAAGGATACAGGTGTTAAGTTAGCTGCAGCAAGACAGAAGATATTCAACATGAGAGATCAGTAGCATGGCTTAGTAAAGCATTGCAGTTTAAGGAATGACAAGCTACTACATCAGTTTTTCAAGAGAGCAGAATGAAGCTGAAACTTCACTTGAATGTAAGCTTCATGCTAGCTTTCTGTAGATAGGGGAATTTAGCTTTCTAACACATGGTTCTGGGTCTCTTGATTTAAAACCTTGTTAGCAAACTAAAGAAAATTCAGAGGTGATGGTAAGAGATTAGTGAGAACTTGGAAAAAGTTTTATGAGCAACCGAAAGGGAGTATGCCAGAGGAGATAAAGGAGGAATCAGGCAGACTGTTACTTCGGTGAATGGTAAGGTTTTTTTCCCTCATCTTGTACATGTTTCTTTGTCTTGTCAGACAAAATACTTAAGATGAGGGTTAAAATGTAAAGTCTGTCTGTATCTTACAAAAAAACCATGATGTAGTGTTGCAACTAATTTAACTCAATCTTGAAATTTAAAATTGGAGACTAATGAAATTGAAACATTGTAAGGCATGGAAATGCATAGTTAAATGTTAAAATGATGAGCTGTAATGATTACAAGTAACAGAATGTGGCTCAACTGGTTATAATGCACTGGCATTGTGCACATGACATTTTAGACTTGTATTCGGTATGGAACCCTCTTTCCAGTAAGGTAATGGACAGCACATGCCATTTAAGTAATTTTAAGGGGGCTAAACAAAGCTAGATACCACTCTGTAGCTAATAGATAAAAATGCCTAATGGATAATAAAACAAAAACTATTTCTGTAATCATCCTCCAGTGGTTATGTGCAGACAAATTCACTGTATCATAAAACATTATTTTAGGCAGGATATTTTAGGCATTTAATACTGAGAACAATGTGTTGTACTGTAATGGTTGTCAGGCTGACAGACTCTGAGGAAGATGCAGATCATGAAAAGGCTTGCTCAAGGCATGAGAAACAAGAAACAGCTTGAAAAACATTGGTTAGGTTTGTTGTGATTATTTTGAGAAAGAAGGAATGGAGTGGGTTTATTTTGTTTGATTTTTCTCCTCTCTCTCTGCCCCCCAATAAGACAAATAAAATATGAAATGGTTAGTCGAAGTGTGTAGTTCGAGGTGTAACCTGATCACCTTCAGCTGTTTGTGAGGGAATGTTTTTGCCCACATGCAGCTTTGTACAAGTGCAGTAGGTTTGTTGTTTTCCACTCTCTTTAGGCATGATGTATTTAGGGTCTGATGTGGTGGGGCAAGTTTTATAGGGCTAGAATTTTGGAATTAATCTGGCTCCATTAAGTAACTCTATATGCTGTACCAAATAAGGTGCCACTCACTGTGGGGAAAGCCTGCATTTTTATATGATTTGTTTTATATCTGTAATTGGAAAGTCAAATCTAATACTTCCTAACATATGGAGGAACAAGTTTGAAGGAGGGCACAGAAAGAAGAGTTTGGGGAAAATACTTGACGTTTTATAAAGAATTTAAGTGATTCTAAAAACTGCATTAAGACATACGTTACTGGTACACAATGATTTGTGGTTTTACCTTATAATAGCAATTATAAAATCTGCATATTGTAGTTTTTAAATTTTACAACATTTTCTCTATGGTGTGTAACTGGAGTGATGTGGAGGGTTTTTAACCATTAATTTTTGTAACATAAGAGATGGCTTGAAATTAACATAAATGTAATACAATTTGAGAGAAAACAGTGCACAGTGGCACTGCGACACTGAGGTGAAAATACTAGGTGATGCCCTTGCAATAGAGACCATTTTTACCCAGTAGAATTGAAATCTAATTACACAGATTTCTTTATCCCACAAGAATTTAATAAAAAAAAAAAAAAATAAGGTTCAGAACACACATTTAGGCATGGAAAGACCTGGGGAGATGCATGATTAATCTGAAATAAAAGTAAAGAAGTCTTTCATTATTCATCAGTTAATGACAGTTAGGAGCAAGCTGCAATGTTTCGATAAATGAGAGATGTGAAATGCTAGTGTGAAGCAGCCGTCTTCCTCGCAAAGTAGAACACAAGACTCAACCAAGCTCCTCAATGAAAATGCTAATTCCACATGATTAATTCTTTCTTCTTTTCTGTCAACATGAATATTAAGCAACTTCCCTTCCAGGGTCACTTGTAACTTCTAACCATTTCACTTCAGGCTCCCCTACATGAAACATACAGCCTGACTTTAGCACATAAAATGACCTTTATTGTTTGTTCTGCCCCCTTGAACTGAAGTTCTTATCATTTGGAGGAGGGGGGTAAATGGTAGAACAAGCAGTCAGTGGGAATTACTGATATAACAGGAACAGGTTTTTGTCAACTGCTTTGCAAGTAGCAAAGAGGCTAGACTAGGTGACAGATATTTCTGTTTTAATGTGAAACAAGACCAATAAAGCACTTAAAATAGAATACGTCCTATCTTGAAAGCCTTCAAGGTCTCCTTACCTTGTGTAAGGAAAAAATCAAGACTTGGTTTCACAACTCAATCTTTGGTGTAGTTTTTCATGGTATGCTAAGTAAGTGTGTAGCATAAAGATATTGTTAAATCAATGCAGGCTTGGCTATTACAAAAACTGATTTAAAAGATGGCTGTGCCCTGTGGATGCATTCCAGATAATAACTTGACCCTCGGCTTCCTTTATACTATCCCTCGGTGACCTCTGCCACCTGCATACACTTTGTTGCATTCCTCTCAGCTTTTAATCGTGCATTAACACCAACTGTTTCTTTGGTGTAGAGGAGGTAGTGGATGTGGCGTTGATGCTTTGTAGGTTCTGTGACTCCTGTTAATGGTTAGATACACTGCCCTTCTTAATTTTGTGAATATCTGCAATATTTCCAGATTGAGCTGGGTTAACTAGTGTGTTGGGATGTCTATTCTGGAGAGTGGAAGTCTTTTATGGTATGACATAGGTGACCAGTCTCTGGGGTTTTTTTTATGTTTATTGTAAAAGTCAAACTGTTTAAAAATATGATAACTTTCACTGGAAGTGATGTATGCTTGTTTCAGTTTTCAAATAGGTGATACACACCTGAGTTCTGAAAATAAGTGGCAGTTTGCCTTGTTTGAGTAATCTGAAGGACACTAAAACCTTCTGCTTCTACCTCACTGGTTGTAGAGTGAATTCAGTTCTCCTGAGACAGGCCATGTGAAATTTGGTGTCTAATCTAAGGCTGTCAGTTAGGTTCATAGAATCATAGAATACCAGGTTGTAAAGGACCACAAGGGTTATCTGGTCCAACGTTTCTTGGCAAAAGCACAGTTTAGACAAGATTTCCTAGCACTGTGTCCACCTGAATCTTAAAAGTGTCCAATGTTGGGGAATCTAGCACTTCCCCAGGGAAATTATTCTGATGGCTGATTGTTCTCATTATGAAAAATTTCCCTTGTGTCCAATCGGAATCTTCCTAGGGGTAACTTGTGCCCATTGCTCCTCATCTTTTCCCCTAAGCCTACTTTTCTCAAGGCTGAACAAATCCAGTTCTCTCAGGTTTTTCCTCCTATGGCAACCTCCCAGTCATTGGATCATCTTTGTGGCTGTTCTCTGCACGCCTGTCCACATATTTTTTGTATAGGGGGGGACACAGTATTCCAGGTGTGGCCTGACAAGTGCTGAGTGTGACTTCCATGTCTCTGCTGGTGATGCCCCTGCTAGTGCACCCCAGCATCTTGGTGGTTTTCTTTGCTGTGGCACCACACTGTTCATTCATATTGAGCTTACTGTTCAGCAGCACCCCCACCCCCCCTGCCTCCCCCCAGTCCCTTTTCACAGAGTTTCCTTCTGTAGTCATTGGAGAGGCTTGTACTAGGGGTTCATCCTATTCCTACTGACCTTAAAAACTATGTTAAAATGATATGAACCTCTGGAGCTGAATTATTTCTTCATCTGCTTACAAACAAACCTGTATGTGTAGGTTAGACAGCTGGACAGAGATCTCTGTTTAAGACCTCATTTCAGAAGAATGGATTGAGAAAGGGTTGTTCAGGAGAAGAAAAAAGAACTTATACTGCTACTAAATCTTGAATCTTGTTACACTTAAACTCATTCTTGTGCTCACTCATTCACTGATAATGCAAGTCTTGAGTGTAAATATGTAGTCTTGAGTTTAAGTGGGTAAAGGAAAAAAATACTATTATTTTGTTCAGCCAAGAGTTTACAGATGCATTTTATTATGAAAATAAACTTTATATTATACTACAGTGCAGTCAGAATGGAAGGTCCAGAGCTGTCCTGCTTGTTATTGAAACAGCCATAAGGAGGCTCTGAAAGCGTTAAGTCCATTGGGACTGCTTTGGGGCAACTTTTTAACTACTCAGCAGTTTTCTAAAGAAAGGACTAGAAGAAAACCAAATATTCCATAGAGAAGCTCAGAGAAAGCTTTCATTACTTATGTGGTATGTGTGGCCACCTATTTTAGAGAGGATTGTCATTTGGCTTTGAAGTTTCAAATGTTCACTTGTTTGTTATATTACAATATTTTTGCAAAGGGACGAAGACTCTGCTTAATGTTTTGAGCTACAAGTTGGATTTGTTTTATGAATAAAGGTGTGTGTACCTATGTGTGTCTGTATTATATGTATAAATATATATTAATGTCTGTGTGTAAATATAATCACTTTGGTAAAGTTTTCTCACATTGTAAGTCTTCTCTGTATGGAGGTTCTCTTATGGCATTCTTGTTTGACTTTTCCCCAAATGAGATATGCTTTATTGACTAAACTCCACTAAATTAATTTTAATTTCAAAACTTCAATATCAATACATAGGCACTGCATTGTAGTTTTGCTTATCTGATGAATAAAACTGTAATTCCCTTATTGAAGCTACTGACTCAGAGTAGTGCTCTCACATTACTTTTTATGAATAAAAATTAAATATTTTTTCCCCCCTATGTATTCTTTGCATAGTTGCCACTGCTGGTAATCACTGATTTCAAAACCAATTTATAAAACTGTTAAAATACATTAAATCTATCCCAGTCTTGTGGTTTTTTTTTCCTAATGATTCTGCCTCTCTCTGCCACATTTCTAGGGACTGGTTTTTAGGTTATGACACTAAAATGATCACAAATCATGTGGATTTTTCCTGACCACCAGCATTTAGCAATGATTCAGTGTATATTGCTGAGGAGAAGCAGATGACAGAGAAGAAGCAAGAGGCTGGATATTTCAGTGTGAAACAACATGTGTGGTTGATGAGAGCTAGGACTTTGGAGATGGAGACAGTTCAGTGTAATTCTTCTGTATACAGTACATCGCAACCTTTTAGCTGGAAACAAAAGAATAGCAAATTTACTTGGATATCCATGCTATCATGTAGATGAACCATTGATTGACATCTGTAAATAAAGCATTACAATAGAGAGCAATAAACTGATTTAAAGAAAGGCATCAGTTGGTTTGCCACAGGGATCTTTTTATTTGGGTTGTGTCTTGTTTAACATCTTCGTTAATAATCTGAACGAGTGGGTAAACTGCATGCTAATTAAATTCACAGATGATACTAAGCAGGGAGGTGTTGCAAACATAGGGTGGCCAGATTTTCCAAGTGAAAATCTGGACCACCTGTCATGGCAGGCACAGAGAGGAAGGTTTTTAGCAGGGATGTGGGAGGGGGGTGTGCACAGAAGGACTTGACAGCTTGTGGGAGGGGAAGAAAAACTGCCCACTCCACCCCCTCCTTAAGCAAGCACACCCTCCCTTTCCTTCTCCAGCATCCTCTGGCTTGGATCCATTGTATTTATACTCTGCTGTCCTTGGGTCATGAAAAATTTACTAGATACCTATTAGCTGAAAAGCGAAACCTTTTAATCAGGGGTAGATGTGAAAGACTGAGAGGAGGAAGCAGTAGCAAACTCCAAGCAAATCATCCCAGTAAGCTTATCTTCCAGCTACTGAAAATTTGGATAAGTATTTTTCTTTTAAGATGAAGACTAGAAGCTGACCCTCCCATATTGGTCTGATTTATATCGTTCTGACAAATGTGCATCTAGGTATTTAATATAGAAACTGTAATGGCAAAAGGGCACTCTGAATCCTTAGAGCAGGGGTGTCAAACTCATTTTCACTGGTGGCCCCTGGTGAAAATGAGTTTGACACCCCTGCTGTAGCCTGTTGTTTAATAGCTGACCTTGCATAAGTGGTTGTGGGCCAACAAGAATGTAGTTCATGTTGCAAGACACTGAGTTTTGAGTGGAAATTTTCTTTCTACCTCTTTTTCCTGCTTATTTATGATAGAGAAGCTACCCTTGTGGCTCCTCTTCTAGCCCAACCTGTTCTTTCTTGTGCTTTCTTCATGATTTACTAAGTACCTGTTGTTTTTTTGTAATTTCTTTTCACTTAACATTGCTTGGGAAAGAGAAGTGATACATTCATTATTTTGATTTCTGTCCTCCCAAGATTCTGAACAACAGGTTTGAAAAGACTTTGTAACTTTGGCAGTTCATGGTCATGAATAACAATATACACTGTGTGCCAAACCTACATTTAGCGTTCTGGAGATGATGTAGCATTGATCAAGGGGAAAGATCAACATTGTATTTTTAATGAGGCAACCAGTTTTAAAGGAGTGGCACTACTCTTTCTGCCTTTTACTTTAAGTTCAGAATTCAGAATTTTTAACTGTCCTTGACTGAGAATGTTAGCTGCTGCCTTTTTTTTTTTTTTCTTTCCCCTTTTCCCCCTCATCTTACTAATGATGTATTGGATAGTCTGTGGCCCTTGCTGTCTTGGGGACAGTTTTGGGGAAACCTGAAGGACTCTGGTAGTCACAAAGTCTGGTTCTATTTACATATGTAGGTGTAGCTGTGTAGAAATTAATTTACGAGAGAGAGAGAGAGGGTTTGGAGTCTGGCAAAACAACCTGCTTTCTAATTTTCTAAGTGTTGTACATTTTTCTTAGAACTCTGTTTGTACAGCCTCCTTGCTCTCTGCAAGTTCAATGGCAACAAGGCCAAAAATCATGCAATCCAGTATTCTGTGTAGTTGTTTGTTATGTATTTAGCTGCAATCCAGTTCTGTATTTGTTACCTCAAACAATAGATGGTTCAAAGTGTAATGGCCATGTGACAAATGATGAGCATGTCATGCTGCCTTCCCGAAGCTTTTTACTCTTGGCTTTTGTTTCCTAGGCATCTTTCCCTGGCAGTGTTATGCAAATTAACCAATTAATGACAGACAAAATGGCCTTCCTGCATCGCCATGTTTGTAATAAGAAGGGCAATGCTGAAAGTCACGTACCTATTCAGCATGCTCTGTAGGCCACTGCGAGGGCATGATTAGCCTGACTGTGGAAGACAATTGCAGAGGCATCTGCTCGGTTAATTTTGAGAGAAAATTTACCAGATGGAGGCTGAAGATTTAAGTGATTAGAAGCTGGTAGATTGGAATACAAATTGGATTAAAAGAAATTAGATTGATATAAATCGAATTGAGTCACAACAGTTTGTGTTGTTTGTACCAAGGGGCAATGGATTATGGGAGAAGCAGATGCTCCAATGAGATAGGAATTAATGTGGCTTTGACGGTCCATCTGGGAAGGCCTGAATATCGAGTACATCCCTAATCTCTCTCTCCATTTATCAATGCCATAATGTTAATTAGTACTTCATTCATTAAGTTACTTACAGTGGAAAAAATCTCACCCCTCGCCCCTTTCTGCTTGAGGATTTGTTACTGTGCCAAGAAATGGAAATCTCTCTTTAGCTGAGCTTGTTACAGTTGACTGTTACGCTAGACCTGTGTCATTTTCTTCAAGTTTGCTGTTGTTTTTGGAGTAAATGAAATTTACTGGGTTTTATTTTGCAATAAACTTCACTTGTTAAATCGAAGAGCATAGTTTTTGAAGTCTTGTCTTGATCTCTATAGCGCACCAATTCCTAGCTACTAGCAATAAGCCTCTTTTTCACAGTCTTAATAAAGTACTATATATTTTACTTAGCTGCATAGCATTTTATTTTATAATCAAGGTTTGCCATGACATTAATGGGCAGATCTTTGGGAGAAAAAACAAAAAAATTTGCAAGTGTGTTTGTGTGTGTGTGTAAGATTTCTGTTAGAAGTGTGGAAGAAAAGCGCTGTACCTGAAACATCTGATGTAGGGCTTTTCTTCAGGTCTCCAAAACTGGCTGATGACAGAACTTTTGACTTTTAAGTGTATTTCTCTTAGCTGAGCTGTATTCTTGAGGATAATTTTTGACCTTTGAAAAGTGACATGAAAAAAACCCTCAAGTTATGATTTCATTAGATAGGGAAAACTGCAGAAGGAAAAAAAACTCTATAAAATAGTTAACAAATACACCAGCATTGTGAAGGTACTGAGTTGAATTATTTTTCTAGCCAGAACCTTCTGGAAATGAAAGCGAGATTATAAATTAGAAGCATGCATATTAAAAATACAGAAGATAGGACTTTTCTCTCTTTCATCCCTCAAGTACACACAGAGGTATGTTGCAGTAAGATTGTATTAAGATATTCATAGAGTGCAAACACTGGCAAATGTTGATCTTCGTGTGAGCATCTTTGTAGTGACAAACTGTAATTTTTATTTATATTTTTTCACAAATATTTAATTTGCTTTCCCAGATGGCAAGGAAGCTTTGATTCCACTTCACATAGAAAGTTAACTGCAGCTACAGTCCTTCAGTTATTGATCAGAAAAGTAGTAGGTATAAAAGCATACTGCTTCTGATGGAACATTAAATGTCAAAGGTATCTACAAGAATATCTGATATTATACTAATCTGTCCTGGTAGAAATAGGTTCACCACAAAGTAGTTTTGCATAAGAAAGTATTATTTTAAAATGTTTGAGCTTTTTTACCTGTTAAAAATAAATAAATAAAACCCCAAACCTGTCTCCTGAAGAATTCATTATTTCAGCTGTAAACAAAGAATACAGTAGGTATGGGTGGGCAAGTGGTAGGTATGGGTGGGCAAGTGGTTGGAAGGGAACATAGCTGGGACAGCTGACTCAAATTGATCAAAGGGATATTCTGTGCCATATGACATAATGCTCAGCAATAAAAACTCATGGAAAGGAAGATAAAGGGGGGACATTTGTGGTTATGACACTTGTGTTCTCAAGCAACAGTTACGCATGCTGAGGCCCTCTGCTTGACAGGAGGTGACTGGGCATCTGCTTGCTGGTGAGAAGTAGTGAATAAATTCCCCCTTTTTTGCTTTGCTTGTGTGAACAGCTTTCCCCATTTCTACCTCCTCCCCGCCCTTTTAGCTGCTGTTATCTCAATCCATGAGTCTCTTGCCTGCCTTCTGCTTGCTCCTCATCCCATGGGAGAGGGTAGTGAGTGAGTGGCTGGGTGGGTGTTTGGCTGTCAACTACAATCAACCCACTGCTGTTTAAAGATGGAATTTTATTTCATTAGTTTGTCTAGACAGGATTCGTTATGTTTACTGAAGACAGTGATTTAAAAGTGAAAGATTATAACCTGAGATGGTGGAATCTACTTCCTCTGTATTTTCTGTTTGCTGCCTCTACTGTTATTCTCACAAATTTTCTTGTTTACAGTAAACAATTTGAGAACTGCCTAGGAGTGAGTTTGTTTTACCTGCTGTGGTACCGGCCCCTCTTAGTCCTGCGCCTTTGTATAGTGTGGTTTGCTCTAGAACAACATGGATTAACTAAATTATATGCTGACGAGAAGCTTTTAGCAGGTTGTGTTGCAGCAGTACCCTTGCCATTCCACAGCTCTGAGAGGTGGTTGTTTATCAGTAATACCTATTCCATAAATAGAATCAACAGGGCTCCCTATAAAGATAGGGTAGACAACAGGCATTTCCGAGTTGATGTCTTCAACTTTACTGTTTCAGAAAATCTCGTTCTTTTTAATGTATAAAAAGTAAAATAATGCTGCAGAAGGATATAGTGAAATACATATCCCTTGAAAAGTAAGATTCTTCCTAGCTGGGACTGTCACTAGCAATAGCAGGGCTATATATGTATGGCTGGGTCAGAAATGGCTCCAAGAAAGCGCTTCACTGGACTGGTGCCTGCTGTCTGAAGTACTAGAAGAGACTCTGTGCCAGTACTAAAAGTACTGTATGCCAGTAAAATATTTATTTTTAAAAACTTCAAAAAAACCCCAAACTTCTAAATATGTAAAGAGGCAAATGCATGCCATAACACACCAGTATAAAAATTGTGGTGATCTTTTGTGTTTGGGATAGAAGGTGTTTTATAAACATGACTTATAGGTAGAAATAGCATGTGACTGAATTTTAAACAAAAGTCTTGTTTTCAAACATCAGGTGTCTGAATGAGTCTTTAAAATGCAAACTAGCAAAAGGTGAAATGAAAGGGAATTTGCAGATGTCTCCCTACATCTTTTATTGCCTGTACTTAACTGATTCTTTTACATTGGCATATGTAGCAGACATATAGTTGTGAGGAAGTTTACATTGATTCCAAAAGTATTCCACTTTTGAACATCTGAAAGTGTATTGACTTAACATGAGCTTAGAAAAAGTAGGATTCGAAGCTTTCTTTGTAGAGCTTGATCTATATTTTCATCCTTGTATTTTTGGAAAAGCTTTTCTCTATCTAGTTGACACTTCCAAAGAGAAACTATTTGACAAATGGCCAAGGTATAATCTGTAGATCTCTAAACCAAAAGATTACAATGAGCTTTTGATACCCATCACATTACTTTCAATTTTATTTTGAGCTTTCCTGCTGAATTAGTATTGATTGGCTGATAGTTACTTAGAACTCTACAAAAGCTTATTGTAGGACGTTTGAGTCAAGTTTAAATAAAGTATTGATATTGTCTACATGGAATTCCCCAGACATCCACAACTGGTGTGGTTCAGAGGAACAGGGTGAGGGTCTTTCTGGCCAGTTTCAGCAGTGAACATAGTGGCTGCAGGGTGTAATTTAGAGCACCCAAGTAAGATGGCTGCTGTGCTTACAGCAGGAATCCCCCACCTTCCTCAAAATAATGTTTCCATACTGCCTCAGATGTGTGAAATTATATTGATTTCTGTCACTGTTTTCTAATGTTCTTTTTGTAATACTTAGAATCATAGCCCTGATTTCCATGGCATGCAACATGTGTAAATGTTTACATCTGCTGAATTTAGTAGGATTTTTCTAGATTGCACTGTGTGAGGATAGCTGCTTTGAAATCTAGGTGGACCAAACTGTATTGCTTCTGATTACCCTAGGTACCTTTAGGTATGTCAGTCTATTTGCTGCATGGGGGATTTTGGCTAGCTGGGAGATATCAAAGTCTTTTTTTCAGGTTTTGGGGTATTGGATTGTTAGTGGCACCAGAGGGTTTTCATGAGTGTGAAGATGAAGGAAGAGATAAGAAAGTAAATTTCCTTGGCTGAAGTAGCTCTATCTGTAGTCTGCTGTAAAAGTTAGGCTGTCAGAACTGTCAAGCTCACCTAAAAATATTGTCAAAATTTATATTACAGTTGTGTTGTGAAGATGGATTATTAATCAGAACTAAAACACAGGCAAGATTCAAAATTGTTTCTAATGGCACAATACTGCGAAAATTTTGAGTTGCATGTCAAAATACTTATATGACAGTTAAAGGTCGGTAACTTAGAGATTATTTGAAGACACTTTTTGAAGGGAAGTTGAAAGTTCTTAATTGGAGAACCATCTTTGTTTTTTTTTTTTTTTTAATTTCTCTAACACTTTACTTACAAAGTCTGATTACACAGATTGTGCCAATTGTATCCTAATCTGATAGCTATTTGACTTACGATTCTTGAAGGGATCTGGACCAGACTGTCATTTGAAAGCTTTTTTTTGTAGGTGTCATTTCAGTTTAATACTGTTGAAATAGATGTATTTTCATGTTTACTCACTTTTAAAGCTTTAAAATAATTTATTTTTTAATAATGTCTTAGATGGTCATTATCATCTATGAATAGAAAGTTTTAGACTTTGGAGAGCCTGTGGTAAAAGTATAAAGTTTACTTGTTTCTAATTAGCCATTGGTTTTTACACTGGTATGTGGGAAGACAAAAAGCTTCCCTTTGACTCAGAAGAAGCCGCTGTTAGTTCCCCAGTGCTATGATGGTAATATGCTAATTGTATTATAAGATATTTTGCTGTTTATAAACAATGTCTGTTGATTTTCCTTCCATCATTGACCTGGAACAGAGCTAAAAGATGTTTGGTAGTGTTGGGCATACACTTATGCTTTACTTTGCTAAATTCCAGAGTGGTTTGGAAAGGCTCCCAAGGGAAGAGCTGTTGTGCTTGAGCTCTACTGGATGAGACGAGAGAAAAAAACCTCTTGCTCTCTGTTTGATGCTTTTGTTACATGCTGTGTATATGTCATAGAATGATTTGGATTAGAAGGGACCTCTGAACATCATCTGGCTCATATATGTGTGTCTGTACATTGTATGTGTGTAGATATATTAATATAGACATGGTAGGTATTTACACATGGCAGATAAATACCAAGACATACACACAGAAACTTTTTATTTTTTCTGCTTTTCATACCTGGAAGAACTCATTTTCTCTCCCTATTAATTGCATTTTTAAGTGATTTTTATCATCTTATTGTTCAGTCAGTGAATGTTAATGAAACCCATACTTGAATTGGAACAACTGTTTCAAAAGCCAGATCTTTTATTTTTTGACGAAGAAAACCTCTAAGTAAGGGTGGTTTGAGTTTGTTGTGGGTTTTTTTTGGTAGGGTTTTCTTTTTTGGAGTGCAGAGGGGGTTAGTGTGTTATGAAGTATTATTAAGTAGTTTCCTGTTATCTGCTTCCAGGAAGCATAGCTATTGTGCATGTTTCACTTCTTGACTGAACTCTAAATCACATGGCTTTGCAACAAACAAATCAATGTAAATTTCTCATTGAAGTTGTGACTTGTATTTATAACATTGCTTTTCAACCTGGAAAAAAAATGATTCCTCTGTGAGTCTATATACCAGCTTTCAGGGTTATCATGCCGTTACTCCTCTCGTAAATGTACCCCTAACATGCTGTGTTCCACCACAAGCAGTGTGTGGAAATGCAACAATTTGTGAGGAGTGGTAAGACTGAAAAAAAAAAATAAATTACAAAGCACAGCACATGCATTGAGATATAAGGTGAAATAATGTAACTCACTTATTTGCAACACAAGCAATATTAACGTACTTCTGAGAAGTGCTGTATGAAAAGGGAGATGGATTTTTGTTATTTTTTATTATGTGAGAAACGATTCATTAGCAATCTTGTTAATCTAAATGCAATTTACACTATTAAAAACACCATAGAACTGTTCTGCTCTGTGCTGTTTTTTCTGATTTTTGTCCTGTAATGCAGATCAGGTAATTGTTATTATTCCCTCTGCCCCAAAATTGAAGTGTGGCGCTTGTATGTTTGTGTGTGAGGAGAAAAAAATTGAGGGGAAAAAAAAAAGTGAATTAGAATATATTTCCAATAAGTCTTTATGGCAATTTTGGAATGCTTGCATTGAAATAATTTCATACAAGAATAGAGTGTTTATACTGGATTATTGTGGAAAAAAAAAAAAAAATTATGTTTGCAGTGTTTCTTTGCGATTACAGTTAATTACACCTTGCTTAGCAAAGTCACAGATTTATACAAGAGCAATGTAATGGAATCATCCTTCCAATAAGATTTGGTCAAATCTTTTTAATGACCGTTATTGATCTCTCTTGTCAGTGTTGCCTGCTATCGCTTCTTGGCAGATGTGCATTATAGGAAAGGTGGCTTATCTGCAGATACATGTCCTGGGGAAGTTAGGATGTGTTGCTTAATGGATTAACTTTGCTTGAGGAAAAGCTTTCAGAGGACCTTGTGATAGCTGGTACGGCTTTGAACAAAAACCTTGCCTTGGAAACAGTCGTATCACTGGAGTCTTTTCCCACCTGCTAAATCTCAGGGGAGGGGGAGAGATTGTAAAGTATACATTTTGAAAATGCAATCTTTACCGTGTCACTTCACCTAGAGGAATGCATCTAGGATAATCAGCCTGATGCCAGTGCATCAGTCTGTACTCCAGTTGAGTTTTCTCATTATCTTGAATTTTTTATACATTATCTTTTCTTCGAACTAGGATGTGACAGACTGGATCTCTATTTGAGATCTCTGCTTGCTTTCATTCAGTTCTGTGGTTAAAAGGGTAGTGAAAGCAACATACTTATTCATTATATCTAACAGATATGTGTAATAAGTGTTTCTGATAAGTACTTCCTAAGTGGAACAAGACATATGAAGAAGCAGGAAAATGAACAGTAACTGTGACTGTCTTTCGATAGATTTAACTAAGTAGCTGCAGGAGTCTCTTTTTTTCAAGCTTATTGTTATCTCATTCAGAAGTCTGTATAAGGGTAGGAGAACCTAAACCTGGTCACAAAGCCAGAAAAGATTCTGCAGAGACTGTTGTAACTAATCATCTTGTCTTTAAAGCACATTGTTCTTTTGCTTGTGATTTTCATACCTTAATTTCAGATTTTTTTTTTTTCTCATTTTGTGCAGTGAAAATAACTCAAGATTCTAGTATAAAAGAAGGTTTTTTGGCATTAGAATATACCTTTGGAACTGCCCTCTAAGTAAAATCAAATATATTCAGGCCTTCTCTTTCCTTCATCTATTACTTCCTGTTGCAGGGGATTTTTTTTTTCCTATTACAGCTTTGCTTATTCTTTTCCTGATAAAGAGGCATTTTGCATTGTTTGAGTGAGAATGTTTTGTTAGCAAAACTCTCATAAGGAATGCATTCAAAATACTATCAAAAGCATAGAACAAGCTAATAATCTCTCAGACATAATATTGATGGCTTTCACTTGCAGCAGGCATAAGCTTTGAAATGTCAGTGTGACTTTTTTGGTTGATGTTTCTTTATTATACTACTGTTTTATAATAAAGCATGTATTATGAACTTGTCTTTCAAGTTTGGTTATCTTTCAGGCATTTTTTTTTTTATTTTCTGAACTAAATATATAATACACCTGTTAAGCATGACCTTTCAGAACTATTGAACTGAAAATGTTTCAAATGGGATGTATTCCTTTGTGTAGTACCTCATATTTTAAACTTCTCTTTGCATAGCAATAAAATGAGAACAGTAGAGGGGACAGAATAGTAGGTGGCAGCTTTGTACTAGGGATGATGTCTGGTATGTGTAGTGTTAAATGGCTTATAGTCGTGTTATTGAAAATCTGGTCCTGTTTTGTGTGTATGTGGTAGTGTGGTTTTGTTTGTTGTTTTGTTTTTTTGTTTTTTGTTTTTTTTTTTTTTTTTTAATTTATTTTTGTTTGTTTTTTTTTTTTTTCCTTTAATCCAAATATATTAAAACCATGTCTCTGGAATATTAAATAAATGAAAATATGAGCCTTCAGAAAGAGTATAAAAGGAGTAGTAGCCTTAGAGATCAGCTTAGGAAGAGCTTTTCTGTAGAAAGTAGGAAAAAGCTGGAAAAGAGGTGAAAAGATGCAAATAAACAATATATCATACAGCTGAATCACTGGTGGAAAGCAGTAACAGGTGGAGATAAAGTCAGAAAGGAAGAGAGAGTACTGAGGAGGTCCTCAAAGGCAATTTGAAGATCTGTATTATGAAAGTTATTTATTTATTTATTTATTTTAGGGTTATTTGGCTATAGGATCAGCCAAGCTAAATTGAAAATAGTAGTTGTTCTGCTTATATGCCAGTAGTGCAGCCCTAACTATGTGGTACATTGGAATCTCTGAGGAAATTTACGAGGAAGTCAGAGCATATTATAACAAGTCCATGAGGTTTGTTGGTAATCATGAGAGACAGTCTGACTCACAACACTGATGGTACTGAACTGGTCAAAATGAATGACTGTCATCTTTTACACTTTCCAAAAGAGTAGTCCTGAACGTGATTCTCAGGGAATGTCTTGTCCCGCACATCTGGATTGAATTACAGCGGCGGAAATGGAAGAACAGAGTGTCTTCAGACACCTTAAGTACAATATACAGTCCAGATTTTTTTCTCCTTTTGTCAACTTTGCTCACTTTTTACTTTCTTTCACTACTTTGGGAAGTATGTAAGTATACAAATTCATAAGACAGGAAGGGGAGTATAAGAGTAGGTGGTGAATGTATTTCCATGCATGTGCTGCATCTGGACATCCAGATAACTGGAGCTTCCTCTTGCCTTTTTGTGGCAAAGTGTTTCCTCCAGCAGCTCCCTCTGGCTTGGCTTTAGTATGAAGCAGGAGTTCACCTGTTTAGTGTCATGACCTCTATAGACATTAGCAATGACTGATGCAGAAATGATTCACATGAAGGTAAATATGAATGCAAGAGTGCTCATTACCTGTGAAGCGACAGTTTATCACAAATCTATAAAGTCAGAAATTATTATTAGGAGAACTACAGCATTTCCCATCAGTCAACATTTATCAGGTCAGCAATTATCAGTAGTTAGCAGGCTTTGGTATCTGAATATTAAAGCTGTTTGTTAGAGTGTCAAAACATTGCCTTGCAGTATCTTAGATTATGCAAGTTGGTAACTTGATGTTCACTTTAAGATAAAGGTGACTTTATTCACAAGTAAACATGCAACAGAGTAGCATTAATGCATAGTGAACAATTTGATACAGGATTTCATGATCTATATTTTAGTTTTCACTAACTGTAGACTGTAAATTGTGTTTTACCATAGGAATTTCAGATATATTCTTTATGAAATCTGGAAAGATTCTACATTTATGTAGAAGTAGTAGTATATACTGGTAGAAGCAAAAATGAAATAATAATTATAACAGCTAGACTTCGCTGATTCAATATTTTACTCTTTATTTACTCCAGTGACTGGAAAATTTTATGGAGCTTTTCACTGAAATAAATGTTACTATTGGCTAAGTACCTTTGAACATGATTTTTTTTTTTTTTAATAGTTTTATAAGCTTTTTCTTTTAAGTCAGAGCTGGCTTGTGAATTTAATAAAAGCAAACAGGGTGAAGGTGAAGAGTAGCAAAAAATTAGCAATATTATTTGACTTTGTTGTTTGCCTGGGAAGAAACCAATGAAAGTGTCTTAATCTGTTAAGGTGAAAACGTAGCATGTGGGAAAAAGCAGTGCATTAATAGTGTTCCATCATTTGTCTCCTGCTACTTAGCAGTAGTTCTGATTTCCCCACAGACGACTACCAAACTTACAGATTCCCTTTGGTTACAAATGAAATATTGCCTGAGTACCTCACTCATGTTAGGTTTTCTAGCTCTGGTAGTATCCACTGTACTATGACATTTACATCAGTTTACCTCTGTCCCAAAGCCATATTTTCTGAAAGAGTCTGAAATATTTCTACTCATCAGTTTCTAATCAGAAGATATCAGAAGCTACGCTGCAGATGCCACTTCCTTCCTTCTTTGCCTTATCCTCATAAAAAAGCTTTTTGAAGGAGATAATATTGAGCTCTCTAGTAAAGTAATGTAAACAGGTATGGTGGTTTGGCTATAGTGTGGTCCCAGCAGAGATTTATCAGGAACTTCAACACCATTATGGCAGAATGATATTTATTTATTTACTTGTTTCCACCACACGACTCTGCCCCATGCTATTATATTGAACTACTTTTGAAATCCAAAGACAATGAGATTTTTTGTACCTTCACCACATAGAGTAAACCATCCTCATCCATCTTTTTCTAGCTTAGATTCTTAAACACAAAACTAAGAATCACACATATATTGCTGGGGCGGGTGATTAGCTGTGTTCCAGATGACACTGAGGTTATGTTGAATGAATTCTGTGTTTATTTTCTGTGCTTTTTGTGTGTGTGTGTGTTTTGCCTGATAATATAGCATCAAGATGGAATGTCACTATATCTAATTATTTTATAATTTCATCTGTTGTTCTTTTTTCTTTGTTTTTGTTTGAGTGTAGAGAGGTGAGTTGAAAACAGATGGCTTATGTCCTGTCTTTTGTTGGAGTAATCTCAGTAACTTCTTGTTTAATGCTGCAATATGAACATTAATATTAAAGGTAGAATACTATAGACTTGCACATTATCTTATTTGGGGTATGTTTTGGGTTTTTTAGTTTTGAACAGTGGTTTTAAGGGAAAAGTAGTAAGCAAAAAGTTGAGCCTAAAACGTTTTCTGTGAATTAGTTGGTGAGGTGTATATGAAACTAATCTTCTCAAGATGTGTAATAACCGATCTTCTGCAACAGCTGTGTGAACATTGATGTACAGTAAGCATTGGAGCACTCTAAGTATGTATTCAAGTAAGTGTCATTGCTCTCCTTTTTGTAAGTGTGGCTTCATGGCAGCTTTCAGTTAGCCATGATATTGTAGCTTTTTACAAAGGCATGGTTTTTGCCCAACAGCATGTAACACCTAATTTGAAGTCTTCGCAGTCCATCATAGTAACGACTACTTAGGGACTCTTAAACTCACACGCTCTGTGCATACATGAGATATTCCTAGATTGGAAATCCTTGAGGGAAAAGTGGAGAAGGAAATTGCATGGCTAGTCCAGGATACACCACCAGCTGCCTGCTTTCAGTGCAATCACATGTCATCTTGAGTAGACTGTGGTTCCATCTCACCCTTTAGTAGAAGTATCATCTTCTGCCCAGTTAGCTCATGAGGTTAATGATTTTTCTGCTCTTTCAAAATTAGGTTGCATTTGTAAGAGTACTGGGAGGTATGGGGAGGGTAGGAGAGCCACAGTGGAGGGATCAAAACTCCACCAGGAAAACACCATTTGGGGCTGTCACTTTCTGGCATGTCAACAGTGGCTGTGTCTACCAGAAGAGAGACAATGGAGTTGTTCTTTCTAAATCGGAGTATCCTTCTGGAATAGCTGTAGGTGCTCAGTTCAGTTTTTGAAGGAGGGAGTGAGTCTACTGTGCTCCAGGATAGATTTCTTGTGTGTGTTTTTCTTCCCCCCTCTTAAGTGCATGTTGAAGGAAATAACTTGGAGCAGGAGATAGCTGAACGTACACCCAGGCATAGCAGGAATGCCTGGTATGAGCCCTCCTCAAAACACAGCTTGAGCCTTTCTCCTTGCTGATTGGCATGGTCTCTGCTGCCCACATCTCAACTCTTTTTTGAGCACAAATTGCTTAATTAGGTAAAGTGAGGTAAACAATAGTTTTGTGATAAGCATCAGTACCAAAGAGGAAGAATAAATCCTATTATGATCTGAGGAGAGTTTTTTAGTTGGGCTGTATAAGGTGGAAGGCTTAACTCTTTATGGGAAAAAGCCCATTTTGAAGGATTTAACATGGCCTGTAATTCTCTCTAGAAGATACTACTTTGACTTTTGAACATTATCAACAAACCTTTGTATATGTGTAAACTCATAGTTTGGATTTGCATTTTACATTTTTTGCAACTACCTTTTTCACACTGCTAACCATTTATCAAAATATAGTCACATCTGTTCTCTGACTTAACGCTCTTTAAAGTTTCAGAAACATCTCAGGTTTGATGTTGTTACTGATACTGTTAGTAGGAATTTATTGAAACAACTCATGGGTTTTTGTTTATTTTGAGAATAAGGAACGAAGTAAGTTGGTAGACTTATGTGGAGTATTATACGTGTCTAGTCAATGTATGAAGTTTGCTATTTCATCCCACGTACTGTGAAATTTTTAATCTTTTAGATGGTGATTTTAGTCTTTTTCAATGTTTTGTATGGAGTCATGGTCTAGAGACACTTTTTAACTGCAAGCTCTGCTGTTAGATTTTAAATGTCTTTTTGTTAACAGAATGGAGAATGCTCTAACTTTATCTGTGCTTAGGTATAAGTTGTTTGTGGGTTTTTCTGTGTACTGACAGTACAGATTATGGATAACTTTACTATAGTCATAATAGAACCTGCTAGCCACTGAAAGAGTCCATATGTGCAGCAGTGATGTAACACCTTGTTGGTATGGCAAGCCTCAGTTTAATGACTTGAGTAAAGCAGATATCCAAAGGTGGTTTCCCTCTGTAGAATGGGTCCTTGTTCCTTTCCTTTTAACTATCGTAGGCATTGACAATATTTCAAAATATGTAGTGCCAAGAATATAATTAAGATAGTGATGTTAAATTGCTTCTTTATGACTCAGCAAAACTGCTAATCAGAAAATTGAGAGAAATGTTTCACTAACCTGCAGAAGCTGATATACCGTATACTTAAGAAGTGCAGTCCAATTTTACTAACATGGCCACTCCACTCAAAGGATTTTCAAGATCCATTCTAGAAAAGGTGATTTGTGCTAGCAATTAGGAGAGCTGACTTCATTTTTGAGAACCAATGTAGACGCATGAACTACTGCAATGTTTTTGTTGCAGAAAAATCTGTTTGTCAGGCTAATATAGTCTAATTAAATACACTACATCTTAGTCATTGATGCCGAAGATAGGGCTGCTGGACTTTGGTTTTCTGTTGAGTGACACTATTTTTGCATTTACTCATCTGTACAATTTTCTGTTAATGGCTGTTACTTGAGGAGCACAACAATTGTAAAAGAATTATTTTCTTTTTCAGAAAAAGGGTTTTGCAGCATTTGGCTAGTGTTGTATCATCAGTGAATTTTTTGATGAGCATTCAGTGGAGGTTTGGGATGCTGTAACTTAGTGAAATTGTGTTACATGGTAAAGGCTGTAATATAAGGTTGGCGTTGGGACTTTATCCAGGATGGTGGACCCAGCACCAATCTCTTCCACATACCTTACTTCTATAGGGCCTCCCTTTTGCCAGCACTACTCTTCCTTATTCCAGGACTTGAGTGACAGGATAAGACTTCATTGGAGAAGGTGGAGGACAGTGTTCAGGTTCCCACTGCCCAGGGCAGGGAAGCAGCAGAAGGCAGCTGAATGTGAAGGACATGCAGAAGGGCAGCAGAACAGTGTGTGAAAGTGGCTGCACAGAAAAGTACATGGCAAGGCACAAAGTTGCTGTTGTAGAGGGCACAAAATTATTATTTCAGAAACTTCAGTATTATCCTCACCTAGTTGTTCTGATAATTCTGAGAGCTTAATGATGGCATATTTGTCATCAGTATTGTAAAGTGAAAAATAGTATTCTGGAGGGCAACTGAAAGAAGAAGGTACTTTGGGTTATATTACTTTCCAGTGATAGAGGGATTCATATCTCTACTTAATCCTTAGTACTGAAAAAAAAAAAAATTAGTGGAAAACCTGTAACTACATCCTTTCCAATGTATGCTGCACTCAGACTGAGCCTCTGGAGTGCACTCAGGGATAATTCAGGGTTCCAGACTCCTGGTACATTGTGCTATGTAGAATTGCTGAAGCTCTCAGTAACCATATAACCAGGATTGTAATGCAACATTGACAGGAATTCAGAGGTATTGCAAATAGGTTAGAAAGTACATTTGTAAATAAAATATTATGGACACCAAAAAGCAATGTGAAGGAAATTATGAATGCAGAGAGAAGATGAACTAAAACAGACTGATAAAGACTTCGCAGAGACACTGGTGTATGCAGTGCACTTTCTGATGCATGTGTGCCCCTATTGTGCTTGTGTGTGTGTGTATGTGTGCATATGCCCACAATCCACTGAACATTTCTGAAGTGCAGTTGACATTTGAGATTTCCAAATAAAAAATAGAGCTCATGAATGACTTCTGACACTTCAAACAGTTGAAGTTGCCAACTGTTGTACTACAAATTTTTGAAGGAAGGAATACTTTTCAGGTTTCAGTTGTGGTTTGGTGTTTGGTTTTTTCTTTCTTTGTTGTTGTTGTTGTTGTTGTTGTTGTTGTTGTTGTTTTTGTTTGTTTGTGTGTTTTTGGTGCGGTGTTTTATTGTGTCTTTTGTTTTTGTTTTGGTTTTTTTTCCTTCTGTTTCCATACCTGTGCTGTTTCTGGAAAAGGGATACAAAGTATACATATAAAATACAAAGAACTGTTAATCGATGGGTGGTAAGACAGTGCTTGTGGATGTCCATCTATTGAGTCTGGTGGATGAAAGGATGGCAGAGCAGTAGCCGTAAGGGGAATCTGGAAGCACACAGATACCTAGAAGCAAATGTAAATAGAAAGATTACTGGAACAAGGAAAATTTTTTGTAAAGTATGTATGGATAAGAGATCCTTCTTTTAGCCTAGTCTGGTTTGGATAATCAGAAGTATATATCTCTAGTCCAACTCAGGTGTTTAGCTTTGAAAGTCTCTGATACAGTTTCTGATATCAGGCAAGACAATATCAGATGTGTACAAGTTTTCATATTTTCTTTTATTTGACAATTTTTGTGGTATTGAAAGAGTAAGTGATGAGAACTCTTTGTGAAGCCTGAGTTAAAATATGTTGTTCTTTCCTCCCTCTTTCCTTTTTCTCTAGGATCCCGTCTTCGCCAGGAGGACTTTCCACCACGGATTGTTGAGCATCCTTCAGATGTGATAGTCTCCAAAGGAGAGCCAACAACTCTGAACTGTAAAGCTGAAGGACGGCCGACTCCTACTATTGAGTGGTACAAGGATGGAGAGCGAGTGGAAACGGACAAGGATGATCCGCGCTCCCACCGCATGCTGCTGCCCAGCGGATCTTTATTTTTCTTACGTATTGTGCACGGACGCAGGAGTAAACCTGATGAAGGAAGTTACGTTTGTGTAGCAAGGAACTATCTTGGAGAAGCTGTGAGTCGGAATGCATCTCTAGAAGTGGCATGTGAGTAGTTTTATGTAATTAACATTTTGTAAAGTTTTATAGTTGCTTTTATGTTGTCATCCAGCACTTGCATGCAGTCAGTAGTCTAGGAGATAACAAATGTAAATAGCTATGGCATTCTGTCATTAGCTATAGCTCTTAGTCAATGCATTTCTGCATGCATTTATACAGTAGCAGTGACCATACGGAATACATGATTTATACTGAAGCAAGGTTCTAACCAGTGTGTAATCATGATTGGCACAAACATGGACAAAGGCTAATCTTCCTCTAAAGAATAATCTAATTTTTAAATTATGACTGAAGTTGGTTATACTGAAACTAATGTGGAAAAATACCTGTCATTTAATATAAGGTGCACTGTCTGTTTCTTTTTATCTAGTCATCTGTTACCTCAACAGAAGCAGACAGCTTCTTGGTGACTCATGTTCTCTAGTGCTGGAAAACTCAATATATGCTACTCTATCACAAACTTGATACGCGCCTCATTCATTATGTGAATGACAAGTGAAATTGTTGACCATTTCTCATATCATCCAGAGCAGTCTTATTCTTTATCGATTGTCTTTGTCTTAACAGAGGAGCCGTCACGGCTCTTTCAGAGACCACCCGAATGCATGATCTGCTTCCAGTAGTGTTAGCAGACATGTTCATTATTTTCACATAGCAAACAAGCTCATCATACATAAAATACATGTTGTAGATTAGTTTTTGCTGCTTGGTAATATGGGTTGAAAAATACTAATCTTTTCAGAATATCAACTAAGGGTAACTGTGTATCTTCACCTAAAGGTGTATTGTAGTAGGCTTAAAAATGCTGTTCTTTTGCTGAACTTCACCCCCCCCAACACTTCTTCATCTGGCAGTAGTTCGGGTAAAATGTGTTTGAAATAAGGATTTAGCACAAACTTGTATTGCTTAGTTGATAAAGAATGGATTTAAGTACACATTCAAATATATGTTGGTTTAAAGGGGAGAAAAAAAACCAAACACAGACAAGAAATCTTTATTCCCGATGCAATCTGCAAACTTGTATAGCTAATGTTATGTGATCTTGAGGCTTCCGTCTTCTCAGAAGTTGCAGAAAATGCAGAAAATTTTGAAATATTTAGATGGTGGTATAGGTCAAGTAGAACAGACTTCTGCACTACCTTTCACTTGTCAAAATCTAGATTCAGAACTGTTTCAAATGAAAAATGAAAACAGTGTTGGCACACATTCAAGGCATGAGTAAATACGTTATCTGCCAATAAAGGCATCACAGAAAGTTAGTTGTGTTAGGTATTTAGGAATTGAGAGGACAGCGGATTTGAGGAAGGCTGGAATCTGGGTGAGTATGACTCCAGATAAATTTACTAAATTATGTCTGTCTTTGTACCTGTGTTTTGTAAACTATCTGAGAGACACTTTGAAATCTTTATTGCAGTCCTGTTGAGACTGGCATGTCCTGTCAAAGTTCAGAAGATGCTTCAAGTTATACCTTGAGTCAAATTAAAGTGACTCATTATTTTTAAATTTAAAGGCACTGTGTATTTCATTAGTTTGTACTGATCCTACTTCAGTGATTGCTGACTCCTGTTACAATATCCCCAGTCTCTGGAGTTAGTGTTTTAACCACTGTAGCTGGTGGCAGGTCATGCATGAACTGTGTGTGAGATAGAAGACAACTTTAAAAATAATAACACTGTGTTTCATTGTCAGAGGTATTTTAGAGCAGGATCGTAGAACACAAAACCTGAGATCTAAAACCATAGCCAAAGTTTTTGCAATAGCAACATGCATCTGACACCATATTATTTTACTGTTTTCATAGCTTAGAAATTCAGCTGACTAAATTCCTCAGTTAAATGGCAAATTTAATAGCAGGCACTCCTGTTCCACTCCAACACTACTTTGCCTTTTCTTGAGCGATACCATGGCTGTGATTACAGGAAGATATTAATCAAAGAAAAAAATGTAAATAATATGTACATTTCTTGTTTACTTAACTTTAGAGATTCTGCTGGCTTTATGTTTCCTGGTTTTAAAAACATGTGGCAGTACTCAATGCATATCAAAGGTATCCTTTGGGGAACAGTAGCAAAACTACCCTGTTTCTCTTAGTTTTTAGACACTTTTTAATATGATTTTTGGTTCTAAATCAAGCTCTTGAGTGACTTTGAGAGAACAGTTATTTTAAGGCTTTTAACTGTATTACTAATGTCACCATTTCTGTGCTGAAGAAGATGGGCAGGTCTGCAGCAGCTGTTTGCCCACTAGGGAAATGAGTTGCTGCTGACAGCTCATTGTCAGCAGTGAGGCCTTGTTCACCTGTTCTCAGCTGCTGCTGAAAACTCTGGAGTTGCCCTTGTGCTGCAGCCCCATCTGTGGCAGCCGGCACAGCCTCATGCGGTTGGGTCTTGCTTGTGCTATCTATACTGGTGTTGAAAACTGCTCTTTCCACACTAAGCCAAGCTGCTTTCATCACCAGAAAAACGACGGTTGTCCGTTGCTGACAACGGGGTTTTGGATTATTATCTGACTGTAGGTGGCCTCAAATCGTGCCAGTAAAGACAAACTGCTGCTTTTTATGGGTTTAAAATGCTCGAGTCTGCTGTTTTAGTGAAAGAATCAGTAATTGTTTCACTTTGCTTATTAACTTGTTAGTCACCAATAACATTCACTTGCAACTTTCGAATGGTTTATGAAGAATATTTATTTGCTTTATACATCTCTTAAGTGTGTTCATGCTTATTCATTCAGATGATAAACAGTGTTAACTGCGGTTCATTCTCTTCTATTTTTTTTTTCTTCCCTGTCTGTGTGCACTTGCCACAAAAACACTGGGATTGAAAAATCTGATGTATCCATATTTATGTGTAAAGACAAAAGAAAAACTCTTAAGTGACATTCATTTGGGACATATAGTGATTCAGAGCATAGTGTGGCCCATCTTGAATGCAATCATTTTGTCCCTTGTGCTTTTGAAGTGATTTTTTGAAAGTTTTGCAAGAAGTCACTAAGCTCTTTCTGATCATGTAGCAGTTAATGTCTTTCCCAGATATGATGAATGTAGGTAGCAGTCCATCCAAACCATTTAAGTGTGCTTTTAAATCCGTGCCTATTTAGAGCACGTGCATACAGTCAAGGACAGATATTTTTGTGCTGATGTATGTCCTCAAAAAAATTCCTTTGTGACAGTGAAACTGTGAACTGCTATTTGAGAAGTTAATTAAAAAACAGCATTCACATGCAGATTGTACATTTAGAAATTTTGTTTACCTTTTAATTTAGAAAGTCTTTATTTCAGAAGACATTTAAGAAGAAATAGGGAAATAGTGTTTGAATGGACAGTTTAGGATTGACATGACTTCATATATTTCATTCTTCTTTTAATGTGTTAATCAATGGTTTGCTTTGCGTGGGTTGCTTTTTTCAGTAGGAGCTTCCCAGAAGGAAAAAATAATGCTAATGCTAGCAGCAAACCCATTCTTCCCCTGTGCATGTGGCAAATTCTCATGTAATATTTGTATGTTTTATGGGTAAATCATTAAAAATAAATGTTTTAGCCCTAAAACAACTACAAAGAATTGTATTCGAAAGAGTAAAATGTCTTTCTTATGATTTTTGTGTACTACAGGTTTTTTTATTGAAACTCAACAAGGGTTGGCGTTATTTGAAATATGTTGATACTTAGATTTTCTTGGGTGGATTTCAGAAAGGGAAGTAGGCTTGAAATAGTTTGATCTTTTATGAAATTGCTTTCATATTTGAAAGTCAGAAGTTTTAAAATAAAAGCACGGTTGTTCACGGCATAAGAATTGAACTGGTTGAACCTATGTGGTCAAGTTTTCCAGCGGGAATATCAGGAGACGCATTTGCGATAGTGGCCATAGCTAGGATTTCAGTTGCAAGCACTGGGGTGCCACATGTGAGCAACAGACTGAGCATGAGGCTCCTCGCACTGACTCAGGCTGCCTTCGATCTACCCTGAGTCAGCGGCCGCCCCCAGAGAGAGCAGCTGTAGCCCCAGGTGTTAAATATGTGACAGCAGCTTGATCTATCGACCACTGTAAGAGGGGGCTTTGGCCTAAATGAAAATTCATGAAAAATTGATGAAGTCCCCAGATTATTTTTTTCCCTTTTCTTTTTCCAGTGCTGTGCCAATGCAGCGAGGAGAGATTAAATGAGGTGTTGAGCGCTTTAGTGGCAAGGAGGTTGTGGTTCAAAGGTCAGGGGTCAAGGGAGGGTAAAAAAGACCAATTTTCTACCTTACTTTCCTTTAAAAGAAAATATGAAGCTTTTCAGATTAGCTGAGATTTGTTGCCATTTTAATATAAAAATAAAGCTCCGGAATATTCACAAATAAGATTCTTTTCTGCATGAGTTGGCAAAGGGTAGGAGTATGTGGGCTGGTGCTAATAGAAAACAGTGGAAGACTCTGAGTCATAATTCAATTGGAGAACCAGAAATAGATTGGATTTTGTAATGGCAGTATAAATTTGGGCTTCCATCTTTCTGAGTCTGTGCTTGAACTGAAATAGTTTGGAGAAAGAAGAGGTCTTGAATTATTTATATGTCACAGATTGCTTGAATAGCAGGCTTTGGAATGCTTTCCAAATACAATGATCCTGTTTATGTTAGATCCAAATCTGAATTATGTTTTTATCTGTAAAAAGAGAGGTTATGGTAGTACAGTGAGTTTAGTGTGAAGAGTCACAGGTGTATTCCAAAGCAAGCATAAGCCAGATCTTAAACATGGGAGACAGTAATTTTACGAATAAAAGAGACATGTTTTAATATTTAGTGAATAAAGGTTGAGAAGTATAAAATATAGGCTATGCAATCATCTCTGTATTGTAATGCCAATGACTATTTGCTGGAGCATGTGCAAAAGGCTGCAATAGGTCCATAATAATGGACTTAATAATTTTACTTGAGATATTCAGGGTAAAGATCACCTGTAAAGTAGGGAGCAGTGCACAATGTATGTGACTGTGAAATGAGTGTATGATTTTTTTAGTCTAGTTTCTCCTCAACATATGACTTAAATATACAAATTTTTCTTGATTCTGTTACTCGTAATTTCAAGGTCTTTTTTGCTTTGGGGTTACGTTCACATGTGGAGAGTAGATCCTGTTCATTTACTTATACCCCTCTTGCCCTTGTTCTTCTCAACCGTGTGGAAAGCTTCCTGTCTGAGCTGGGAGTCCTTTGCTTTCATCAAGACAGAAGCAATTATTGTAGGTATTGAGTGCTGGAGACTGTGGTCCTGTGGATGAGCCATATCAGGACATTGAAAAGCATCACACTTTTCCTTACTCTACATTTCTCCAAGAAGAGATATAACAAACCATGACTATTATCACAGCACACTTAATGAAAATAAAATTCCCCTCATGGAAGAAAATAAATAAAATCATATCTGATTAGATAATTGGAGAAAAGGACGATTTCATAAGGTGGGGGGAACACTTCAAGCCTTTTCTGTATTGCAATAAGCAATTTTCGTGGGTTGGGATGAAGCCATTGGGAATACCACTGTTATAAACCATTACATAATACGTAATTTCTGTATAGGACATAATTTCATTCTTACAGTCACTATTATAAATTAAAGAGGTTAATCAGTACTGATAAGTGAAGCCATACCAGCTAAATCAAGACCTGACTGATGCCTAATTGCAAAGTTTCATTTTGAGCCAAAAAATGAGTTCTGATTGTTTACTTTATTAGTTTAGCTTTTAGCTGAGTATGTGTTTCTCCTACTTGTCAATTCACCTGTGATAAGAAATCTAGGTATTTCAGAGGATGTGGTTTTTTGGTTGGTTGGTTTTTGTGTTTTTTTTTTTTGGTTTTTTTTTTTTTTTTGGTTTTTTTTTTTTTTATCAGTATCCAGAGTGAACTAGAATTTTTACTATAGAGGTGTGTTTCATCAGGATTAGCTAAACTGTATTGCCTGTCATTAATAGTTTTCTCACAAGCTGTTTAAGATTGTGCTTCAGCACTGATGCCTTCAATGTGGGCAAAACCAGTACTTCCCATCATTATCCACTAGGATATAGACTCATGATTGGATTGTTACATCTTCATTTCTTATCCTTTGAGCTCTACCTGGACATGCAGGTTTAATTTTTAGTTCAAGGCTAAAAATGCTAATGACACACATTTAAGAGCTATCACATTGATGGTACATCCAAAAACATTTAATATGGTTTCAGTCATAATATAAAACTGTACAGTAACTGTAGGTTTCTCCAGAGCTTGTTCTCCATTTTCTTTTTCTTACTCTTTTCATACTGTGGTCATTTGTCATCTTACAATAGTGGTGTTGTTGGTTTTTTTGTTTGGTTGGTTGTTTTTGTTTTGTTTTGTTTTGGCATGTGTTCACAGCACAATTAGCTCTGAAGAGAAACACAGGTTCACACAAAACAAACAGGCTTGGCTACCAGAAGAGTGTTCATAGTGAGCACTTAAGTTCAGCTGATTGTGTGTGCTGAAAAGGGTACAGCCCAGTGAAAAGTTTCCTTAACAGCTGCACGTTGGTTCCACTGTGTGAATTGATTCCTTCAGAGCGTGCATCTTTGCAATGTGCTCTCTTGCACTGTGTAGTCATACAGTCTAGTATCATCCTCAGCGTTCCTGCAGTAGAAATATGTTCTCACATCCAGAAATGGTTAGAGAAGCTTTCCGTAGGATCTCTAATTTATTCCTTGAATTCTTCTGCCCAGGATCTACCCTTTTCCCCCATCTGAAAGAGAACTTTCAATGTTTCGTTTTTAGAAGATATTTGCAGCACGCTCGATCTGATTCTGCTTCTACTAATTTCTTGCACATTTCATAATTTCATTTTTATCAGCTTCCTTCTTCCTCTTTGATATTGTTTTTTTTTAAATCAAATCCTGCTGTCTATACATCTTTGAATGCTCTACCTGATGAAATGTCAACAGCTAAGGAGCTACTGATGACTTTACAGAAACCTTGAAAGAGATCAGCTATTGGCTGATCTGTTAGTGTACGTGTCATTTTGACCTGATTTTTTTTGCTTGACACTTCTCTGATTTTTAGTTTACTTGGGAAATGAAGAAGAACAAGATAACATTGCATTTTTACAACTCTCTTCCCTTTGCTCAGGAGCCTATCAGCACTATTTGAATATTTATTGAAATATTAGCTATTGTTGACATATGCTTCAGATATGTTGTGCTATTCTGCAATGTCAGATAGGCTTAAAAAAAGTACTTATTTGAAATAGAACTTGAGACCATTCCTTTGCAAATGTTGCATGATCTCAATTCTAATGAAGTTTATTACTATGGTAGTTAACAGTAATTATTACAGTGAGATTGGTGGATGTTTTATATATATACATATATATGTATGTGTATAGTTTTTAATTCTGGTAATCATGACATTAGTTTGAGGACACCAGAATTTATCCTTCTTCCTTTTTTTTTTTTTTCTCTTTGTTCAGGTGTGTTCTTCCCCTGTTCCTCCTCTTAGAGGACTAAAATCTAATTGTGGCTTTGGTGATACTTTCACTTCAAGTTCTCCCACAGATGTTATACTTTGAACAAGTTTCTAATATTTGGCATTTATGTGGGCAATGAAGTGGTGGGTTTGTTCCACTTCTCTTCTTGAATTTTTCACGTGGCAGCAATGTGAATGTATACTGATACTTGGGACATTCCTTCATCATGTTAGAGGAGGGAGGTGTACCCAGTCACTTTCTGATGTCTTGTAGATGTGTCTGCCAGTGTACAAAGGGATCTAGAGATGTAAAGACTGAGGAGCCCTGAATCACTGAGTCCCCTGTATTCTACATAGCTGTATCTTGTAATTCCATTCAGAAACACTTGACGCTGCACTTTGCAAAGCAGTTTGATTGGTTTTCCCATTCATCCCAGAGCTCCCTCTGTTCCCTGTTTCTGTTGGAAGACTGTCTTGGAATTTGTCTTCCAGTGGTGAGAAAAACAGCTCTAATGTTTCCAATATAAACATGCTTTATTTATGCTTGTTCTTGTGATCTGGTTTTCCTTTAGTTTAGTTATTTTCTCTCCTTTGTATTTAGAGACCACAGTGGTATCACTTCTCATCTCAGCTATTGCTAAGTTAAACAAGAGAAGCTCGTGTGTTTTCTTAGAAAATATTTTCTTGAATCTAGTAGTCATTCTTCACTTGTTCTAGTCTGCATGTATTTTCTGAGACGTAAGTGTCTAGATTGTGTATAATATTTCAAGACTTGCATGCTGTGCATTATGAACTAACGTTAATAACTACCCTCACTGTTCTCTTATCTATAAGTCCTGTGATCATGTTTAACTTTTTTAAGTGTTGGGCAGCTCATAGTCTTTCTATAGTAATCTGATGCAGATCTTTCTCTTCCTTAATGATTTGCAGCAGATGAGCTTCTACTTTACAGTAAACTTCCCTGCAATTGGTTTGAAAGCATATGACCTTGCAGTTTCTGTTATTCCACTTCATTAAATGTCTCCTACGTTAGTCTTCAACATCATCTAGTTGTCCCTGTGTAGTGTGCTCTTCCTGTTGGGTCCTGCTGGGCTTGTTGCCTAATCTTGGATGCTGAAGTAGAAGGTGGCCTTGGTGTTCAAAATTGGTAGTTTCTTAATCCATCTGTGTCTTGCTGGAGGACTTTGCATCTACAAACTGGACTTGAACTTGCCTCTTGCCCACATGTTATACAAAATCATTTGATGAAATAAGTAGGAAAGAAACAAGTTTCTGTTAGCCTATGAACAGAATACCAACCCAGCAAGATTGAGCCATATGAACATCGCTGTGGGAAGGTAATAGTTTCACTGACTCACATTCTGCTTCTGTTAAAATCTCAAAACACTTATCCATACATAGGAAACTGAGGAAAAATATCGCTTGTTTGAGTGGACAAGTAGCAATCTTCCAAAAGAATTGACATTTGTTAATATTTTGGATTATTTTTTAGATAATAATGTATGCAAGTGTTTCCTCATCTGCTGTATATATTCACACACAAGTATAATTTAAAAGAACGTAGGCTTGGGAAGAGAACAAAAGAATTGCAATCTTCTGACTTCAACTTTTGTCATTCATCATTCAGTGCTATATGTAGTGCACTTGGTGAGTGACAGTATTATAACCCCGTAATGCTGACAGCTAAGAGGATGATCACTTTGTGTTTTAGTAAAGATGGATGTTAAATACAACTTTTGGTGTGGTTAGAATGTAAGAATTCCTGTTTTGCCCTGAAGAGCACCATTGAGGTAGTTGTATAAAATTTCTTAGTTTTTATCTTATATGGAAGAAATTAATAACGGTGAAAGAAGTGAAAGAAATTAGCGTCTTCATGGCAGCTTTCAATTTATTTCCATGATGGAAATTCTTCACAGGTTTTTCAGGTACATATAGACTTTGGAATATGCAGATTGTCAGCTGTTTGTATGCAGAGATATTTTGGTGGCAATATTGTTTCTTAGTTTTGAAAGCTGGGACTGTGATCTGAGTTTTCAGGAAGCCTTTCATTTTTTACATCAGAAGCAGAATGCCCTACTGGGTCACACCAGTTGATCAACCTAGGCCAATGGTCTGTCTTTGATAGTGACAGACAAAGACATGGTTTGGGAGAACACAAGAGCTTAAACACTTTGACTCATTCCCCTCATGGATTCTGGGGAAGTACAGTTGTTTTTCTTGGTTAGAATCAGAAAAAAGGCATAGGTAGTGGAAAACCTGTAGTAGTTGAAAGCATCTGGTATGGGTAAGCACTGTCACTTAAATCATGTAGATATTAGTTATCTTTACTGCAAGATAAAATAATATGAAAGAGACGTGTATACAGAGTTAAGAGCTCCCCTTTTCCTCCCCTTTTCCTCCCCTTTTCCTCCCCTTTTCCTCCCCTTTTCCTCCCCTTTTCCTCCCCTTTTCCTCCCCTTTTCCTGCCCTTTTCCTGCCCTTTTCCTGCCCTTTTCCTGCCCTTTTCCTGCCCTTTTCCTGCCCTTTTCTTTTCCCTCAGTATTCTCTTGAAGTATAGAATATTTAGAATGTTTTAAATTAAGTTGATAACAAAGCTCATATGGGAGCACATTTTAGTTATGAATTAGAAGGTTCTAAAGCAAACTGGAAAGTTAAATGAACATTTTCATGGTATGTCAGGATGACTTTTTCTTCTAGCAAAGCATCTGGGCTACTAAACAATAAATAGCAAAAAAAAAGTAACTTGAAATTATTTTTGGAAGTGTTTGCTTTTTGTGTTCCATCTACATTATTTCTAACTCTGTCTTCTCATTGTTATGGATTTATTTTATATTTCAAATTTAGGATCAGCAACAAGAAATTATGTCTTCCACAAGTAGTCTAGTTCTTGGGTTGATTAAATTATGTTCACTCTTTGGATTGTTGGAGGGGGAGATAATAAGTAGTTTGCAGTTTGGGGACTCATCTGGGAAATGTGATTTGAGCCACTCTAGGTGCTAAAGATACATATGTTATGATAGATTAAAGATACATATGTTATGATATATTAAGAATATGAGGGAAATTCTTCATTTTATTTCCCTCCTTCTACCTACTATAAAAAACAGGTGACTTTCTTTATGCTTTTGTTCAGATTATCTTTCCATTTAAGCAACATCTGATTCTGAATGTATTAGTTCCTGTAAATTTTGGCCTTTTTAATAGATCTTATATACATAATGTAAACTTTGTTTCTATCAATCTTATTGCAAGATGCAGGAGCACCCCACCCCCCCAGGGGCACCTGATATAAAAAAAAAAACTTTTTGGAAAGTGAACCCTAGGGAAAGAAATTGCAGAAAATCAAACAAAAAGGCTTCCTTTGTCTTTAAGAACTGGACATCTTACAAAACTAAAAGCAAGGCAACCATCCCACAAAAACCCAAACCACCAAACACCACCACTTCCCACCCTCTAAAAAAAAAAAAAAGTCAAAAAAACCAGCAACAAAAAATTGGTGGTGATGGTACAATTCATATCTGCAAATTGTTGTAGAATTACTTCTTTCCCTACCAGTGTCATTATGCTAAATATCTCCACTGAATCCCTTGCTTTGACATTTGTTTTGAAATTGGAAATGGGGAGTTTGGAATAGAGACCTAGATATTTTTTCTAACTGGATTTTCTTATCAAACAACTTGGTCAGATTGTAGGGAGCTCACAGATTCACAGATTGTCAGGGATTGGAAGGAACCTCGAAAGATCATCTAGTCCAATCCACCTGCTGGAGCAGGAACACCTAGATGAGGTTACACAGGAATGTATCCAGGCAGGTCTTGAATGCCTCCAGAGTGGGAGAATCCACAACCTCCCTGGGCAGCCTGTTCCAGTGCTCCGTCACCCTCACTGAGAAGTTTCTTCTCAAATTTAAGTGAAAACTTTTGTGTTCCAGTTTGTACCCATTACCCCTTGTCCTATCATTGGTTGTCACCGAGAAGAACCTGGCTCCATCCTCGTGACACTCACCCTTTATATATCTGTAAATATTAATGAGGTCACCCCTCAGTCTCCTCCAAGCTAAAGAGACCCAGCTCCCTCAGCCTTTCCTCATACGGGAGATGCTCAACTCCCTTAATCATCTTTGTTGCCCTGTGCTGGACTCTCTCCAGCAGTTCCCTGTTTTCACTTGCTAGAATAAAGGCTTGTCTTTGACGACATTTTATATAATTCACTTGCTAATTTTGACATTCATCAAAATATGTTGACTGGTTATCATAAATACATTGTTTATATGTCACTTTTCTCATGATACACTTGCACACTAAACAAATGAGAACTTGGTTTCTGTCATATCAAACCCCTCTCGCAGTTCTTTTATTCCAATGATGCAGAGATACTTAAAGATAGTTTAATAATACTAATTTTTGTCTGTCTTGGAAATAATTTCACTTTTACAGAATGGTTCATTATGAGGAATGGGTGTAAAAAGCAGAAGGTAAAAGCTATGGGAAAATAAGAGTTTTGTATCAGCATGTCATCAAGTTCCTAACAGTGACATACAGAACTTGTGAATAAACAGGATATAATGTGCAATTTATTAAGAACATATTTATTTGCTAAAATTATGGGAATATGAACTCTCAAATTATAATGAAGTATTGACAATATTGTTTAGGACCTGTACAGCATACAGCTATTTAACTATCACATTTTTATATATGTAAATTTAAGTGTATATATGTGTGAAATACATATGCACTGTAGGCTCTGTCATTGCACATTGAAATACCTAAGTAATGGACAGTGCAGAGGTGTATGTCTGTGCTTCAGAGGAGCTTCTTTTTCAGGCACACAGTGTGTACAATACAACTGCGGTACAAAATGTATGCATGTATTTCCATCTACTTTCACTGTATACCAAAGCCAGTCTGTGACATTCTATATGTATGCAAATACTTACAGAATAAATGCTAAATTGATTTTTTTTTTTCTGATTTGTAGTGGTCCTCTATTCAGTCTTCAAGCTTCTGTAACACCTATTGGATACTTGTAAAAAAATTTTTTTTTTTCTGACCAAGTAGACTATAAACAACCCTAGGAGCTCAAGGGGCAGTGTAAGTAAGGATCTATACTTTTTTCCTAACATAGCATGAACTGTAGGGAACATATGTACACTCGTGCCAGCCATTTTTCCACTACATATCCCAAACTCCCTGGTTGAGGTGACCTCTGAAGTGGCTGCTACAGTGAGTGATGGAGTTAATGAGATCCAGTGACATCATGACCCTGACCCTCTCGTGGCCTTGGTTTCACTCATCCATCTTCCTAGCCCCACAAGCTGTGATGTGCTGTGTGGAGACAGGATTAAACAAGTGTGAATAAACAAGTTCAAAGCTTTCTGTCATGGCTGCCAACACAGAACATCAGGAAAATGAGACATTAATAGCCCAATGGTGGGGAGGCATGTTGTTTTGCCTTAGGAACACCTGGGGAAAGTACCACTTGCTATGTGATCGGTTCTTTGCATGCCAGGAAAAGTTTGCTTAAGACTTTTGTGAAGGGTGCAAGATTTGGCCTGCCATTCTTCTTAGTCATGAGGCTGGCAGCAGCCACACCAGAATTTATCATCTGGAAAGGTGCTGAAAAACCTGCTACAAAAGCACCACCCCTTGCTTGGATTGGGTGTTACTTGGGATTTGATTTATCAGATATGATTAAAGGTGTGTGTGTGTTTTTGTGGGGTGTAGTTTGGTTTTCAGTGGTTTGTGTGTGTGTTTTGTTTTGTTTTTGTGGTGGTGGTTTGAACCTAATCTGTTTACAAGAAAAATCAGTCTGACATATATTGCCAAGATTATTCTTTTAGGGAAAAATTTTACAAGAGGAGTTTTGTACTTTGTCATAAACAAAACTTTTTTGCTTTAATGTGACTTCAGGTTGAATATATATCTGTGAGTAAGATGCTGAGATAACGCTTTTCTGGTTGTGACAGTGGTTCAGGATGTGTCTGTCTTTGTCAAGACACTGTCTTTACACTGTGGCACTTTCTGATCAGCGGAATAGTCAGTGATTAAATACATTCATGGGTCAGAGCTGTGGTGGTGGGTAGAAAATTACTGATGGATTATCAGTTTCATCACCTCTGACATTTGGCCTTTGCATAGTTCATCATCTGAGAATTCATAACGCATTTGCCAGAGCAATAACATGCTCAGCTACCTGTATGATCATGGATATGGGTACTGGAAACATTGTGTTCGGGATTGATAGGACAGATGTCACAGAAATTAGAAGGACATCATCTTTTTTGCTGATAAAAATACCCATTAGCACCAGCTACTAAAGAGTGTTCTGGAGTCAGTAGCAAGCTTAGTAAGTTACAAAGCTGTAATTCACTTATATTTGTCTTTTCCTGGAGTGTCTCAAGAAATAGAAGTGCTTTTCAGAGTTGGAGGAATTTTGGACTTAGAGTAACTGGACACTTATGAGGCAGAAAATATGTAATTATTTTTTAAGTCTAAAACTAACAAATTCGTACTGAAACAGGTATGTTTTTAGAGACTTAGTTCCTATTACACAGTAAATCTTATTACTCACTGGAAGCCTATCTAAGATTAGGGTTTTTCCTACAGTCCAATCCTGAAATTACTGTGATTAAGCCCAATTGAAAATGGTGCATTATTGTAGTTCTAGCTTAAAAAAATCAGAAGCTTCTTATACTGAAATTTGTGAGAAAATGATGCCTGGGAGATCCCGTGAATGAAGAGGAAGGACCATTTTGAACACCTGAGCACTGTCATGGTTAGCAAAGTAACAGTGGCTATCATGCTGGGGAAGTTATTCCCCCCAGAATGTCTCTAGTAATTGAGATCCATCTCCTCGGTGTTTTCTGTGGTAGTTGTTCTTGTAATTTTTGTTCTTGTCTTACTAAGCTAAAGAGATTTCTCACGTTCCTCTTGGGGGAGAATTACTCTGCTGGCTTGTCTACTTGTCACTGAACAGAAGGTCCCTCAAATGTCTCTGACTTTAAAGAGGTTCAGGGAGCACTCATGCCTTCTGTATTCAGATCTTTAAAATATGAATGGCTATTTTTTTCTTTTAATATTTATAACAATAAAGCATGGAGAAATATTATCTATCCTCATAGCGTCTTCTCACCATATTTCTACAAATGCTTTTTAAGTGTGGGACACAGGGTGTTAAACATAAAGCTAGTTTGAGATTGCATAGGTCTTCAATAACCAAGAGTTCTTTTATCAGTTAATTCTTTTCTTCCATAGAAAAATTTTGCTACAATGTGGGAATGGCTAGCCAAACAAACTCCTGTGCTTCAGCCTGTGATATTAGTGAATAATTCCTGTGTTTCTCATTTGAATTGTGTACTTCACAAAGGGAGCTGATTTTCTACTAGGTGTGTTATTTGTTGTGTAGGAAGTAATAAGAGAGGAGGAAGATGAGGAGAGAAAGAGTAGTAAATGACTGGAACAAAAAAGGGCAAAAATTTGTTAAGAAAAATATTTTTTGTTCTTCAGCAGTTAAAGCTTTTTTCTTTCTTTGGCTTTATTAGATCATCTTATGATGATTTGTTTTTTAATCATTTCAGAGAGAAAACCAATTACAGTTTTTATTTCCTCCTGATGGCATATACTTATTTTCAGTAAACACTCAAAATGTAAAACAAGATTAGAGGCCCTGAATAAAAGGGAGATACCCTCCTGTTATTTCAATAACTTCATGTATGAAGCTATATTGCAAGACAGCAGTTATAGAACGTCTGCTATGTTCTTCTTGTTTGTTATGTATCGTAGTTCACTGGAGAGACTCTTGTAATGTCGTTGCCTTTATTCATCTTAATTTAGGGCAGCTGTTATCCCATAACTTTGACTTTACTAGCTTTCCCTGATAATGTATACATCTTGAATATTAAGTGATACTTAAATGTCACTTTATAGGATTTGAATAATTATGTCTTCCTTAAGACATATTTTTTAGTCTTGATAATTAAATTAGAAGAGGTGTAGATTTTCAGAATCTGTTGTGATGTGCAGTGATCTTCCATTATGGAATTTGATGTCAACATTGGTTAAAGTTTATATCACACGTGAAGTCTGCTTATGTATAGACTTATGAGTTGTTGGTGTTCCTGTCCTAAGGTCTTTATTTTCACAAAGTTGTGTGTACCTACAAAGACAAATTTTGGTGTGAGAAGGGGGCCTACAAAGTCTAGTCCTTCCAGCAGATGCTGGATTTAAAGCAGGTGAAAATGTGCAAATTATTTCAATGTAATTTCAGGAAGAACTTCATTAAAGGAAATAAAAAGGAAATAAAAAACTTTATTAATAAATATTAGGACCAGTTTCTTAGCCCATATATAAGATATACGTAGTGTACTCTCAAAAATTATAAGGGAAATAATCGACATGATTGTCTCAGAAACAGGTCAAATGAATGTCAGTTGCAAATAGCTGTATATTCAGGAAAATTTAAAAAATTTATAATAATAAATGCCCAAAGAACAAGTAGCAAAGATGCTTTGTGATGTTGACATCAAAGATACAATTGAGCATGATGATGTATGTAGTAGTGAAGTGAAATCTAAAATCAGTGAAGAAATTTCAAGGTTTCTTATTCCCATTATTCTTAATCTTGCAAAGTGGTCCACACAACGAGGCCAGAATGGGGTTTCATTGTATGTATCACTTTTAATCTATAACCCACAGGACTTCATAAAAGATGACGAGAGAGAGTTTTTAGAGAAGTGATACTTTCATCATTTGAAGTGTAATAAACTGCCATGTTTACATTATACCAGCTATTAACAAATGTCTTTATAGAAGTAAAATTGTTTATTTTATTTCTGTAGCAGGCTGATAGTAATGTTTAAGGTTAAAGGAGTAATAACCTTTAACTATTAAAGTTCATTATCTAGTGAGTTTTATTTCTGGGAGGCTTAAGAGCCTATTTCTTTTCCTTTCCACTTTTCAGGTACCTAATTCCTTTTCTTCTTTTAAATCATAAGCAATTTTAGGAGCCATTTAATATAGCAGTTCCATAGAGACATCTTTTAATACCAAATAATTTACAAGTATGACATTTGAAGTCTTTAATGTCATGTGCAGCCAAACGGGAAAGATGCTTTGAGAGGAGGTAAAATGATTGTGTGGGGTTTTGTTTTTGTTTTTATTTTTTTTACCCCAAAGGATTAAGCTACAGTTTTATAACTAGTACTAAAATAAAAGTCCCAAAGTGTGGAAGAGTACATGCAGTGCTTGAAAACACTTTTAGCCCAAGTTTGACATTTGACTTGCTTTAGAGTTGATAATATCCTTTTGAGATCTCCGACTTATAATCAACCTCATTAATTCTTGTGACTTCTCTTTTTTATTGACATATAAGATGTATTATTTTAGAAAATGAATTCCAGTTCTTTGTCACAATTCCTCATTACAAAAATGAAGTAAGGTTAAACTACTCATATGCTTATAAAATGACAATAGTCCTGCTCTTTCACTGGGGGAAGCATGCAGGAATTATCAAGTTAGACCCTAGAATTTGCATCAATTGTTGTGATGTCAAAGCTGCCATATTAATATTCTTAGTTTTCCATTTCAGTGGTTAAATATAATACAGATCAATCTAATGAGGTTTTAGGTACACTAAGTATTTCTTGCTTTTACAGCTGTATGGTCTTGAGTTAAAAATAAGCTTTTTAATACATAATCATAACTAATAAAAACTTGTAGTTTTAAATAAAAGGGGAATTGAACCAGGAAGGAAATTAAGTACAAAAGTTTTCTCTGTTTTTCTTAAAATGGAAGACGCTATCTTAATTTTGAGAATTAGTGTTTAAATCTTTATAATTTACAGAGTTAGTTTTGACACAGTTTGTAGGTGGCCCTAGATGGGCCTAAGGATGAAAACTCTTGTTGACAAGAGAACTATCTTTAACAGTTACTGAGGTAGCTGATGCTTGTTGCTTTAATGTCTAGGTGTACTAATGTATTTTCCCACCTAAATACTGGGAAGAAAAATGAATGCAGTGCTTAAATTGTTAGATTTGGAGCCGCAAAAACAAAGTCTTCTCAAATTTATGTCAGGAATGTGAAAACTTTTTATATTATAGTCTAACCCAAGGCTTTGCTCAGTATACCATGTTTTAGTAATATTACAAGCATTGAAATATATTAAAAAACAATAATTCCTGTGATGTCTAATCCTGACAGCACAGCCATCTGGTGAAACAGCATCGCAAACCATGTCTGATGTATTTAAAGTTGAATATGAGTGGCCTGTATTTCTTTTTTCCTAACTCTTTTCTACCTTGCTGGTCCTCAGGCTGGTGTAAGCCTGCGTTGCTTACATTCTATACATGCAATATACACATGTGGACACTTTTGTCATAATCGCCAGACAGGAGCCACAGGAGATTGTGTACTCAGGAATGGTGGGGTGTTTTTATGATAATCAAATCTGAACAAGAATCACCAGCAGAGGAGCAAGTCTTGTCTCTTAAACATAAACTGTGAGCAGTTTGGATTAATAAACTGGGCTACCTTCCTAATTTACCAGTTTTTAAGAAATTTAACCACTCTGTTTTCTTATAAGTCCCTGTGAAAATGCTTTTGAACAGAAGAAATTGTCTTTAGACACTACACGAGCATTGATTCTAATTTTTTATATATTTTTTTCCCATCTTAACAGAGTTCTAGTGTAGAAGACAATTATTTTGCTGCTATACATTTTTATTGGGGAATAAGATACTATTGGTTTATTTTAAGCTATTTAACATTTTTAAAGACTCTTTCCTAAACTTCATTTCAGTAAGAGGCAAGTATGTAAAGATAAACCAGAAGAAGTCATTTTAGCTCCTTGTGGCATGTATGTTTGAAAACTAATACAGTGTGATTTCTAACAGCTGACACTTCTTTATGTAGCACCTTTGAAATGAACTAGCCTAGGAATCTTAGACTATCTTTAACAAATTTGCTTTTGGGTGAAAATTCAGTTAAAGAAAACTCAGTAGTGTGTGGAAGCAGGAAGGAGGGAGACTTGTGTTTCTGATTTTCTACTTCTGGCTGTTTCTGACTTTTGGTTGGCATGCATATTTGAGAGGCACTCATGGCTCCCCTCATGCCCAAGCTCATAGAAGTATCAAGTCCTGACTTGTTTGCTGGAGTGTATGCTTGGGTGTCAAATTTTAGGTTGCAAGCCACCATTTGAATAGCTTAGGTTAGCAGAAGCAAAAGTAGGGCAGATTCATTCGATACATAACAATGTAGATCTGTTCTTAATTTGGGTATGGCAGAGGCACATTTACCTATGTAATGCTCTTGTTTTGGACAATCTAAAGTGAAGTATTCAGTCTTGTTAGGGGGAGTGTGTGTGTGTACATATTTTTCTGGTAGTCCACAGTCTGAGCCAAAATGAATGGTGCTTACTTATTTTTTTGTACCTCGTTTGGTCAATGTTTTGCTCACACTTCAGTTGCTGTGTATTGCTGAAGTCTTAAATTAAATGGGATCGAATTTTTTTCCTCTTTAAAGTTTTTAGTGCTTATCTTCAGTACAAGAAGTAGCACTAGAAATATATTGCAGATATAGAACACAGACAGGGCTACCTTGTGACTTAAGCAGTACTGGCCAAGTAGGTTCCCATTTTCACTTGAATTGATCTTTTTCAGCCTTCAGGCAGGAAAGCAGCTTTAGCTTCAACTTCCCTGAAATAGCTGTTCTTATTGAATGTTGGTTTTAACTTTTTTAATTTCACATTTTATCCATTATGCATAACCTTTGTAAACTTAGTCCCTTAAAACAAAAATACAACTGTAACTTGATTCTGGGGGTGTAAGTGTATGTGTGCCTTTGTATTTAACATGTATTTGTGTTCACATACCAGTGTACTTAATATAATATGCTTAAGTATGTTCATCTAAATCAGCTGCTCGAGTTATTTCCTTTTTTCAATTATAATGTGTGCTGTTTGGAATTGTTATAGTTTAACAAAGAAAATGCACAGCGCTTCTACGATAATGAAACAAATGCTGCAAAAATTTTAGGAAACTAATGATATTTGCTTTTTTCTTATGTGATGAAACAAGATACAGATGTATGAAGCCACATTTGTTAGGATCACTGAATATCACTTGATACTCTTCCCCTGTGTAGAGATTTGGTCCTTGTCATGGATTTCACCAGCTCTAAAGCAAAACAAAGAAAGAAACAAAACCCTTTGAAAACTTACTCAGTGGCAAATTGCTCTTTTATGAAGCCTTATCAAAGGCCATAAAAGTGGCAGTATGACCCCTGTGTGTCATGATGAAACTTGGCTGTATTTAACCAAGTGGCATACCATCATTCAACCTTAGCACAGCAAGCCAAGTATTCCTTTAAAAATTTGGCTATAGTCTCTGCAGAAGAGAAATTCTGGAGACCACTGTAAAGTTGAAGTAAGGCTTGCTATTGTGTATGCGGCTTCCAGCCATTGTACACATTTGACCCTCAAATGACAAAATAAATGAAAGCTGCTCTTCAAAGTAATGCAATCAGTTCAAAAATATTGTACTAATAAAGTTATAAATTCTAATTGAAAGATTTGTGGCAATCCATTTAGTCGTTACTAGGTTATTTGTGACAGACAGATGCAGAGTAACCTGATTAGAGTCAGCATTGTGATGACTTGTAACTGCGGAGGGGAATAAAGCTTTAAACCATTGTCATAGCCCATTCGCCAAGATGCATTTTTGGATGCTGACTTAAAAAAAAAAAACATGACCGCCAAATGTAGGCTTGTAGCTGCCTCAAATAGGCTGGACCAAAGCAATGATAAAATGACTTGCCAGTCTTTTTTTACCTAAGTTTTAATTTGTAATTCAGTTTTGCAGATGGGTTTAGAAGGCATTCTATTGAAACACTCTTTTAAATATAAAATTATTTTTCCTTTCATTTTTTATTTAACATTTCATGTTAGGAAAAAATAGTCTTAATTCAGTTAATAACACAAATGTCATCAAGAACTTTTCTTTTGGATTTGATGAATAAACTTTATGAAAATATGCTACCCATATGGACATACCCTTGAAAAATGTAAAAGCAGTGCTGTTATTCACATAGGTCTATCGAATTTTGACTGGAGGAGCTTAGCTTTATTAAAATCAATTAGTAGTTTCATAGATGCTACAAAGAGGAGGAGACTAGCTGTTGTCTGGTGCACATTCCTAGATTTAATACCTAAAAATCAGACACTGTTTTCATATTTAGGGTATATTATTGTAGTGACACCCTTCAAATCATTACATAAGTGAGAATTAATTCAGTTTTGTATTTGATTTGTTTGACCTATTTATTATAAGTGGGATTAATTGGTGAAAGGATACAATTTTTGTATAATCAGGAATAGAATGTATTAAGTTTTTGAATAATACTGTAGTAATGTGTATGGCAAAGCGGTTCCTAGTCTTAACTTCAGTGCACTTGAATGCTCTGGCACAATAAAGCAATAGAATTATCCAAGTTCAGGCTTATTGGCAAGTGCTGGTCTTAGCATTTCTGATTAATACAGATCTTTTCCTGTAATATGTCAATTTATATTATACTCAAAGTTGTTATTAAAATAGATGAAGTAGTTATAGCTGTCAAAGGGGACTATTTTGAGAGAACTGCTTTTGTATTGAGAGTTAAATGATTCTTATGACTCTAACCTTATAGTGTAGTTTTCTGGCATTTATTTAATAAACTCTTTCTCTGATGTTATAGGAGCAAATACTAATTTACCTAGGAAAACTAATGTTAGCCTCAAACTGTTGTGCTATGGAAGCAAAAGAAGACCCAGAGCCTGTCATCTCTTTTTATTCAGCTTGAATATGTTCCTTGCACAAAACTTAGAACTCTAAATAGGCTGTAGTAAGAACCGTAATAAAGAATATTGATATTTTCCATGGCTTCTCCACTTTGGAATTTGTCATGAAGTGCAGAATTGTGATAATATGGAATAAATACCTAGACTCTTTAAAATTCTTTGATCTTAGTAGGTTAAGAAGGCTGTTGAAATAGTTTTAAGATTGGTGAACGAGATCATCAGCTGATGTGCCTGGACTCTGTATCATTTACTTAAATTCTGCTCATATGCATGTGCGTATGATGGCCTGGCCTGCTGTTGCAAATGAAAGATGATGTGCAACTTTACTGCATCTGTAGCAGTCAAGGTGATCCTGGAAGGTAGCTGGTACACAACTTCCATCAATTCCAGTGATTCTCGCTTTGAAAAGTCAAACCAAGCATCTTTTCTATGCATGTTTTTCCTCAGTTTAAACACACAGAAACCCCAGTGCAAAGTTCCCTATTAGGGCTGGTCAAATCTGATTCTGAATCTAATACTTAAAAGCCAGCAGTATACTTAAAATGCTAGATAAACATGTGCTGTTTTAGCTGGAAAGAGAAACTTTGCTTTGCCAGTTCTCATCTTAAATGCATATTTTCCATCTCGATCTTCATTTCCTTGCTTCCTAATCTCTTAAGTAGTGTTTGTAAAGACTCACGTTTGGTTCACTGATACTGATGATTCTAAGACCTTGGAAAACATTTCTTAAATGAAGAAAGGCTTGCTGCAAGCTGGATTTGGGTCAGTTGTAATTTGTAGTTGCAGTATGTCACAATCTAAGTCGTTCCTTGTCAATTCACAAAGTGGCTGGAGTATTGCTGAACTGAAGATGGTTGTTGTGAAATGTCTCAAGTGTTTGTCTCAGGTATGTGCCACTGCTATGCTGTTTCAATCAAGAATCGGAAATGCTGCTATAGGCATATTGTGTTTGTTCACATCCTGTCTGTCAACACTTCAGGAACCTTTTCAGTACCCTTTTTCCTCCTGCTCTCCTTGATCAAAGCATGACTTGCTTACTAAGATTCTTATAAGATAATCGTTTCATAGCAACTCTGAGCCAGAAGACAAAAAGAAAGATAGTTCAGGAGCTCATTGCTAATTTCTCTCCCAGCATAATCAAATCAGTACAGCTCTACAGCCAGGCCTTATAACCCTTAATAAGTCACTCTATTCGATTAAGAGGAATTGATTTTCTTCTACTGTGAATCATACTGATTATGACAAATATGGTATCTGCTGCTCCCTTCCCTATCTTCCCTGCTAGTGTCCATTTGTTTGCAGGGTCGGCAGGTAAACGAGCCAGAGAGATGACACGATGTCATTAACTCCAGTTGGTGTCAGCACTCTGACAGCTGTGGAATTGAGTGGTTCCATAGATCAGAGCAGAAGCAAGTTGTGAGGGTCTTGCACAGCAATTACATAGTTCCGATAACTCTACTGACAGCCTTAAACACAGGAAATGATGGGGCAGTAATTTGTAATTGCAACTAGGAGAGCAACTTGCAATTGGTGGTGGTGTGGTGACAGCATACAGACCATAGTTGAGAGGTTAGCCAATGTTAAAATGTTTCCCAAAGGGGAAAGGAGAGCTGTCTAGGTGCCATGTTTCAAGAGTAAAGCAATGTTGACCTTCTCTTCAATCAGAGATTACAAGTGGAAATTTTTCTTGAAAAGGTTACCTATTTGTTTGCTTTCCCTAAATGTATTGGTAGTAGAAAATTTAATTGACTTTAATTAATTTAACTTTTAGGGAGGTGGGGGAGAGGGATAGAGAGGGGAATTGGGTAAATGTCAGTGCTGTTCACGATAATTTTGGGAATGGTCACAGAATCACAGAATTACAGAATGGTTAGGGTCAGAAGGTACCTCTGGAGATCATCTAGTCCAACCCACCTGCTAAAGCAGGTACACCCAGAGTAGATTGTGCAGGAATGTGCGTGGGCAGGTCTTGAATGTCTCCAGAGAAGCAGACTCCACAACCTCTCTGGGCAGCCTGTTCCAGTGCTCTGGTACCCTCAAAGTAAAGAAGTTTCTCCTCATATTCAGATGGAACCTCCTGTGCTTCAGTCTGTGCCTGTTGCCCCTCATCCTATTGAGATCCTCTCAGCCTTCTCTTCTCCAGCTGAACAGACCCAGCTTTCTCAGTCTCTCCTCATAAGGAAGATGCTTTAGGTCCCTAATCATCTTCATAGCCCACCACTGGACTTCCACCGGTAATTCCTTGTCCTTCTTAAACTGGGGAGCCCAGAACTGGATGCAGTACTCCAGATGCGGCTTCACCACGGCAGAGTCGAGGGGGAAGAATACCTCCCTCCACCTTCTGGTCACAGTCTCCCTAATGCACCCCAGGATACCATTTGCCTTCTTGGCCACAAGGGCACATTGCTGACTCATGGTTAACCTGTTGTTGACTGGATCTCCCAAGTCCTTCTCTGCAATGCACATGAAGGCACATAAATGTTTCTTGATACATATGGAATTCTCCAGGCTACCATGACCACAGTCAAACAGCAAAACACAAAGCATTTGATCTGTTTTTTCTTTCTTTCCCCGTTATGGCAATAGCAGCTTATACCTGAGCAGCTTTTCTTTTGGATACCCTCAAGCTGTAGACAACATAGCAGCTACGGGTGAACTTTGGGAAGCAGTGAGCCAGTCACATGGTTCAGCTCTTTCCTGTTTAGTTTCATCTGTTAAAAAAGCAGTAAAAATGAAATAAAAACATAGCAGATTAGAAAAAGAAAATCATTAAAAAACAACAACAACAACAAAACAACCAACCAAAAATACCCAAACCAACCAAACAAAAACACCCCAAGAAACCCCAGAAGTATTGCCTAACCCATATCTGGGCACCTACTTAAGAAGCTTTACTTTCAAAATTCTTGCATTGCCTTCTTGCTCAACAAGGGAAACTAGACTACCATTTCAGTGTTGAATTATATAATCTGAGAAAATTAAGGCAAAGTCTTCAAAATCAACCTCATCATGCAGATTGACATCCTGCACCACCCAAGCTGTGACTTCTGTTGTAGGATCAATAATTTGTGACTGCAGAGATATATGCTTGTTTGAGGGCCTGAATTTGGTCCATGTTCTTCTAAATAAATATTGGATCCCTGTGTAGAGTTAAAAAGATTTCAAATGAGGGAAATCACATTCCCTTTGAACTGTTTAAATATTGAGGTCACTCAAAGATGAAACTGCTACTTCATGGATTTTAGTTCTTCTATTCTGGTTAAGCTACATTCTGTGTTTCTTAGCTGAATATTCTGCAGAGGAAAAAGTTTTGATGCCCATACCATGTGGTATTTCTGAGATGTCATATGTCTTTTAAATATTGCAGCTGTTTCATGCAGTTGACATTTACTTTCCCTGCATAGCTATATGGAATGGTGGTAAAATGCGATTCAAATTGCCAGGTGCTATCTCATACTGTGTAAGTACATCTTTCGAGCACTGATTAGATGGCAGTCTGGTGGTTTTGGAGTGCCTGAAAGCTACAGCCTTTGAATGCAGAGAAAGTTTTGAGGGAAGCAAGATAGAGACATTGATTTTTTTCAGGTTTCAGAATATTTTGATAAATTTGCTTCATTAATACACACACACAAACCAAGTTACTTGCATTTCAGTAACTTACTCCCTTCCTTAGCTTTATTTGCAATTTGAATTTTCCTAGACTCAACTTCCAGCCATGAAATACTGAAATCCTGTAGTGGAATGTCAGCCTAAGTAAAAAGCCTTTAAAAATGCAGCTTGTATAAATCTTTACTACTTACACCTTGTCTTAGATAGGTCTGGCACTTCGAATTTTTTAAGTGATGCTTAGTGATTTTCAAACTTCAAATTATTATTACATCACTTTTGTGAAAGCTGTCGGACTTTATAGTGTGCTTTAAAAGTATGGAGAGTAATATTAGGCAAAATATCACAGGAACAGCCTAATCATTGGTGATTACACACTAGGTAACCATCTTTGCTGCTGTTCTCTTACATCCAGAGATCATTTTAATAATTTTTAGCTGCATTGTTAGATCACAAGTTTGTGTTCCCTTGGTTATTTCCCTTTTCCTCTAAGATATCGTGTTCCATTGTGTCATTGTGGGGGTTTTTTGTTTGTTTTGAAATAGGTTCTAACCATAAATCTTGAACTGTGCCTGGTTTACCAAGGAATGCTTATTTGTATAGATGGCTTACCACTTCATTATTCAGTAATATGTGCTGTCTGAAAATTGGATTAGTAGTGACCTTATATTTTCTTCTCGATTACTGACAGATATTGAATTGTTTTGAGGGTGTGAACCAACGCCAGCATGACTCCACTAGGAACTTGCTTTTCATCAGTGATTCCCCAGTGATATCTCTTTTTCTGGATTTATCAATTACCAGTTTCATATCCACTTTGTATGTGCCAGGTTTAATTTGTATGGTGCTAATTTTCTAATGCAAATATCATGTGGTCAGATGCTTCACTGCCTATATAATCTCTTTTCTATGAAAATGTGTTGATCGCAATATAGTGAAATGTAATATAGTCATCATCTTCCTTCTGAACAGCAGGTTGAAAGCTTTTATTCTGAATTACTGGACCATTTGTTTTCTTTTTTTAAAAAAAGCAGTCTTGGCTGTGTGGTGTAACTTTGGCTTGAAGGGTGTTCCCTGTTGATGTTGCATTTGAGCGTGCAGTGCGTATGCTGCGAGAGAAGCAAGACAGTCCACTGAAGTATGCCAGTGCTGTTTATGTTATGAGGCTGCCTTAAATGCTTATAAAATCTCATTATTGTGGACTAGAAAGTGGAATACTTAGCTATGGGAATATTTCATGATTTAAAAAGGAAGGAAATTTTTCAGCAGCCTCCTCTCTTAGGGCTTTAGCTGATTGTATTTATTTATTTTAGTAGCAATGCTTGCTGGAAAAAAAAAAAAAAATTGATATTGAAATTCCTATTTTTGCCCTAAAATTACCTACTTAAATAAAACCTTCTTATAGACAGCTCCTTTCTCTTTAAGGCCTATAAAATGTTCTTGCTCAGGTCCTTTGTACATTGTTTCAGTTCATACAATTTGGAGATGTTGGAATGTAGTTAGGGCACTGGAGAACCCAAGGAAATAGTAATATAGAGTAATACAGAGGAAGCTCTTGCTCTGTCCTGAGTTGACTCTGTCTATATGAACAGTACGTAGAGGATACAGAATGTCCCCGGGCCAAACTATTTCCCATCTAGAAAACCTACCAGTGACAGTGTATGACCTCAATTGTCATCTGCTTTTTATATATTGCAGTCTTCATGCTTAGTATATTCCTCTACTTCTCATCATCATTCGAACCTTAAAGTTTTCTGATCTAAGGAGAATGCATATGGTTTACTTGCTGGAATTTCTGTAATAATGAATGGCTAAGAGCACTTGATTTTATAAAGGTGATTGTATGACCAATACCTTACTTAAATAAACACATTTTTCTGAATGTGTTGGCTAAAACCTAAGCCTCATGTCAGAATGAAAACTCCAATGTGTTTTGGTAGAATTGGTCTTCAGCTGATCTCTTATTACTTAGTGCTAGTTTTATATTGTAGGTCTTGTAGAGTCTAATAGTTCCCTGATAAATTTTTCCACCTTTGTTCACAACTCAGAATGAGTATCAACAGTTAACATTCCTCCCTGCTCCCCCTAGAACTTCCACTGGGAGAGCAACAGCGTCTGTAAGCATCATAGGAGACATAGCTGGGGGCACTGATTTTGCTTTGAGAGAATGCCCTAATCCCCTAGAGCTCAGGGGTATGCTGAAGAATAGTGAGTGCTTACATTTTTGAACGTCTGCAAAAACTCTTTTGTCTAAAGTTGCATTTATGTTAAAAAATAATTTCACACATATGAATGCTGAAAGTGACAATCAATATAGATTACAAAAAGCAGCAGGTCTGTTTGGCTCTAATATGAATCAAGGTTGAGAATTTCTTTGTTATTTGATGGTCCTAAGCAGAACACTATGGTTGAGTTGCAAGCCTTTGAACAATGAGTTCAGAGTGATAATGCCCCCTTCAATTCAATGTAAAAAAAAAAAAATGCTGGTATTAAAATAAGTTGTGCTCAACAGATTATTGTAATAAAGGTTGAAGAACATAACTACATGGTGGAAATCAACCAAGATGCTTTTGGACTTTGCTATGTTTGGCTGCTTCCTATGAGCTCATCTGATACTGTAAGTCAAGTGTAGAAGTCTCAGTGGACATTTGATGATTGTTCATGATACTTAGTACATCATTAGAATTTTGAATAGAAACATTTGAGGATATAATTAATTAGTTTATGTTAGCAAAGTGCTCTGTAAATACTAGCTATTATAAAATAAACTGACAGCATATTCTGGAAAAATGGTACAAGCATCCTCATTACTGTAAATCATTATGTTTGCTAACAGAGTTCTGCTTATTATTAAGAATTTATAACTGACGAAGGGTTCAAAAGTGACCTGGAGCCTTGAGTCCTTAATTTATCACAGGAGCAGGACATTGCTGACATAAAAAAATAAATGCTGCAGTGCTTCCCGTGCACCCTAACCTTGACCTAGAGGTGGAATCTCTGAGTATGACTGGGTAATTCTTGCTCCATACCCTGTAATTCATGACCTTTCTGTTATGATTACCAATAAGGATATCCATTACACTCTGCTGAAAGTTGGATTTTATTAGTGTTACCTATAATTTATATTATACTAAGGCCTAGAGAAATGGCTTCCCAATGTTGAAAACAATGTAAAAACACAACAAAAAGAACATCTCTGCCCCAGAGAACTTACACTTGAAGTCTTGTGCTGCGGTCAGTGGCATTTTTACAGATGACTGTCGATCAGATTTTCTTGTGAGGCACTCATGTTATTGTGGGTTGAATTGCTTGCTCAGAACACCTGGGTGCTATGCCTAGTGTGCTTTCTTATGATTTATTTTTCCTCTTTTTAAAGCATGTTTTACTCATATTTCAGTTGAAATTATTAGTGCACATCAAGTCACTGATACAATGTAAACACAAAATTCTGTAGCTGATTGTCTCCATGTTCAATGACAGGGCAAAGCTTTTTTACTCTGTAGGGTTTAAAAATCTTTGCAGTTTTCTTACTTCATCATAAAGTTTGATGGCAGCAGCCACCTTTCTCAAATCACTTTTCTTTGCCTGTTTTTTTAAATAGTTATGAACAAAGGTCAATTGTTTTCCGGTTGGGGCAGATTTTAACAGCCTCTTATGTGAGTGAATAAAGCAACAGTTGATGTGCTTGTCAACATTTAAAAAAAATTCCATAGCACATCTTTACTTCTTCATGACCAGACGGAAATTGAAACCAAACAGAAAACAACTGCGAAGGGAGCAGTGTTTTCAGATATGTTGCCTTTGTCAGCAACATATATATTTTCTTGTGAAATATTTCTCAGTTTCAGTTCCAGGAATGAATGGAAATAAACACATACTTTTAGGAAGTTTTATATTCTAGACGAATGCAAATGCCTCAGTTAAAACAAGTTCTTGTAGAGGTCTTTGCTTGAATGCTGTAGATAAAATGCATACCTAATTCAGAACCTAGTTCTGATTTAAAAAAAAAATAAATTAAAAATATGGAAAATGTAGGAAAAATGACTGAAAATAGTCTTCTGATGGTTTTCATTTTAAGTGAAGACTAGGTGCCATTGTGTTGTTACTGGATAAATAAAGTAAGATCAGACCTCAAAACTTGCAGTATATATTATCAGCAAAGATAAGAGGCTAGAGTTTCATGAAGAAGTGTGTTGTTTTGCTGTTAAATATGTCTACTTTTCTTTACGAGCTACTGAGATCCAGCTTGAGCTAGCAAATAGATCCACATGCACTAATATGTTCAGGTATCTGTTACGTGATGCATCATCACAGAAGAATATCCATGTTGTCTACTAAATGGACTTGCTTGACAACTGTAGGCAATGTATGTTCTGTAGTGAATAAATAGGATTAATTAGGACAGGTGTGGCTGTTAGTAGTTTTGGAATACAGTGGATTTTGTTATATTGGAAACTATTTGTTGGACTGGAAAACTTATTTGTTATAATGGAAAATATTAGTTATATTGGAAAGTATTTGTTATATTGGAAGATTTCCAATTTTATTAAATTGGGAATTTTGTTATTGTTTGGACTGAGTCTGACAGTGTAACTCCAACCTTGCTTAGGAGGCTTCTCTCCAGAGTCACTAAGTTACATACATACTTTGCTTTCATTCATATGTTGATTATGAGCATCTGGAATCCTGAATAGTTGCATAGTAATTTAGGGAAAAAAACCCTCCCAAATGAAGGAGAGCAGGAATAAACTGATGAGTGGGGAAAAAGGAGAAAAAGCTGAACTGATTCTGAAGTTTTCATTTATGGTTAGATGCTGAAGCTCTAATATAGATATTCTGGAAGGAGATAAAGCAGTGAGAATGCATTGCTTTGTGGAGACTTGAGGTTTAGCTCCATCTTCTTCTTCACCTGCTTGGACCCCTCCCAGCTGTTGGCCTATGAAGCTGGCAGTGTGGCTGGAGAAGGAGGTAAGGATTCTTACAGAAATGCTTAAACCTACTCAGTTCTTTAATCTGCTTATCCTTTTGAGAGCATTCCTCTGTGATCCTGTACCTAAATCCATATAGTCCCTGAACACAACTGTTGAGGGGCTTAAAATGCCTAGTGTTTCCAGGTGATTATTTAATAAGCAGAGGCTTTAGTGACAAAGATGTGCTACTTTCTGAATCTGGAATGGACAACACAGAAAATGCACTTTGTCAAAATAGGGGACTGAGTGGAATATTGGAAGCGCAAGCAACGTAACAATGTGGTCTTTATTTAATGCCTTTCAATCTTAATGTTCCTAGGCTGTATTTACTGAATCATTATCCTTTCAACTGGATCATATGCTACAATATTTCTCAAGTTATCAGTGACATATGGAAAAACTTCTTTTACAAAGATCAGTATTAAGAATGTGTGGATGTTTGTAAGGGTTGTATTTATGGACCAATGTACCTGAATTGGAAGACTGAAAGCAAATTCCTACTTCAAGTTCTGAGCTTGACTAAATTAATTGATAAAATTGATAAAAGAGTACATGTGTCATTCTTAATAAGTTTCAAAGAAAAGGCTGAAGACATTGGTATCTTAATGATAGCAATCCTCACAATCTCAAAAATATACATTTGGAGAATTAAAAAGAGCAGAGGAGCCTCTGTCTGTAGAAATGTATATGATATCAGGTTTTGTATAAAATGCAAAAAGTTATTGGATTTGATGGTCTACCATTTTCATCAGTGCTGTAATTATAAAGAACCCTTGCAGTCATTTACCTGCTGTAGTATATGTAGAAATACAGTTGAACACTTGCTTGGCAAGACACATGTATTTTTGACACAGTTTTCCATGTGAGTTATTCATTATGGTAATGGTACTTTGTGACGTGCAGTTTCTGGATTTATGACCCATTCTCGATAAGCATGAATCCAGCCTGCATGTGCATCTTTGATAAGGTTCTAATTGGATAGCAGTGACCTTTCTGAATGTAATTCTAGGAGGAAGATTAAAAAGCAGTCCAGAAAGTGACAGGTTTGGGACAATAACATATGAATTCAGCTCTGCTGGCAGTCGTGAGATGTAAGCCATGATAAATTAGAGGCAGGCCAAGCAGGATGCTGAATGATTGCTCATTTCTGCTGCATCCTTGGGTAAAATCCCACGAGCAGCGCCAATGGTGCCATATTTTCCCTGTACTCTAAATTCAGTGTTTACTGATTACACATGCTACAAAATCATACATCTAGTAAAGTTTCAGAAGACATTGAGGAGAACCTACTGGGCACTACACATCTGAATGATACTGTCTCATGTGCTAGTGGAGTCATATACTTGTCCTCATTGAGCTGCCTGGTAATAGCCTGCTTCTGCTTGCTGCTTCTGGTGGCATTCTGCTTTTTAAAAAAGTGATCACCTTCATCCAGTGTCTCATTAAATAGCTTAAAAATTGAAACTAAAATTAGTCAGTTTGACTCTGCATGCATCCTTTGTTTTTTTTCCCCCTTTGAAAATAAGACCGCTATGAAGTTGAGTTATAGAACTTGTTCTATATGCATGCTTAGAGACCTAAGGTTATGTAGAAATCCACTAATAATGAAAATGTTGTTTTAAAAATAGAAGTTGCAAATTGATGTTGGAAGTTCAATAAAAATTTGATAGTTTGGTTAACTTGGTAATTATCCACAAGAATCACCAGGTGCTTCCTGTATTGAATGACACCTTTTATTTCTATATGAAATTTGGGGTATAGTTTAGATTTGTTTTTACATCTGCATCATTATTTCTATACAATATTTGTGGAGAAAACTGAACAGTATAAAGCAGTGGAAGAAAGCAACAGAAACCTGTATATCAAGGCATATGTTGATTTTTTATTATTTTTTTTTTTTCCTCAGGTTTTATACACGTATAGCTTAAGGGCTGTTTTTACTATTGTTCTTAGCACCAGTTTCTCAACTGTCACTAAGACATGAAGAATTTGAATAAACTTTTTGCCTTATGAGAAACATTCATTTTGCCATATGAAATCTGAGATCACCAAACTGAAGGAGAAAAATATTTGTCACTGCAGTAAAGCTAACTATGAATAACCTGTTTTTAAAACTTTATAAGCCATTGCTATTTAGTCTCTATACTGCGTAGTGGAGAATTAAAATGACCATTAGCTTTAGTTTTTGCAATAAAATGAAGGTGAAGGGAGAAAGAAGTTATGAATGTAAATAGCGTTCCAGGTACCTGTATGAGTATAACAGAGATTACTGGACTTGTCAACAGAGATTTGTAGTTTTATTTAAATTTTTAAATTTAACCATATGGGAAATGAAAACAGAATTTGTAGTTTGTTGCTTAATCTTATGACAAACTTATTTTTAAATCAGGTGCCCCACTACTAGTTATATATGAGTGATATGATTATTTATAAATGCCTTGGTTTGTTGGAGCATGCTGATAAAAATGAACTGTTATTACCTCTCTGCTAGTTTTTGTTTTACTTTAATCTGTCTTGAAACATTCAGAAAATGGGTAAGAAACTGTCAGAAGTTACAGCCCTAAGTTGTGATTTAAACCCTAATAGTCTACCTAATGAAAATACTTAAAAACAGATAAAAAATGAAATATTCTTTATACTGTGTCAACTGAAATTTGGCTGAAAAGTTTCTAAAGCAAAAGGCCACTTCTCGGTAAATCTAGTAGAAGTGTTTTAGAGAAAAGTTCAAAATGAAGACCTTTCCACTGTCTCTGTACCTTGCCAGCCCAAGTGTCTGTGAATCAGTCAGAATTTGACTGCTTGCTCTTAAGAAATCAACTGAGAGACAAACTGTGCATGTGTGAGAGACCGGGCTAAAAATGTTCCTAGAATCAGCAGCAACCCCACTGGGCATGCATTTTAATAACATTGGCATGCCATTTCAGGCCATATGGCACGTAATTTAGGGCTCGTGTTACAGGTGAGGTGAGGGTTGTTCAACATGTGAAAAAGTCTTAAACCTTCTGAAGGCACAATTATAAAATATATTTGCTTAAATTTAAAAAATATTCAGCACTTAAATATGAAGATCTTTTCTGCTTGATTTTCAGAAGTGCTTCGCTGCTGCTTAGTACAGTGTCTGTTTCTGAGTATGGAACAATCTGGGTGCTTTTTGATCATGGTATATACTCAACATTTTTTGTGTGTGTGATGTGAGGTACACATGTTTCTTTTGTATATGAAAGTTTTGAATATTTTAATTAAGTGATCCTAGTTTTTACAGTTTCTGAGAATGGACAGTTTGGACTGACTGCAGTAGTAAAGGAATGGCCTTCTTCTAAGTAAGTAGGTCAACTCTGCATCTCTACTGTTTTTAAACTGATATTTTCAAATATAACTGGAACATCTGGTATGATACCATGTAAACTTTGATAACTATTTCACAGTAATTTAGAGCAGTGAGTTAAAAGTGGCTGTTACTTCCTGAATATGTGGCTAAGAAACAATTGATTAAAACCAAGCAGATGTGCAAAAAAATAAGGTATTACTTCTTGCTGTTGTAAATTGATGCTTTGACTTAAGCTGGTGAGCCTGGTACAGTTTCTGTAGTGACTTTAGTTCAAAGATTTCATCTAATTTTCCTTGTTAACAAATACATTTTTTGTTTTTTTTTAATCTGAATGAAACTGCCATCTACTACATAACAACTCTGAAAGTGGGCATGTGCTTTGAGATGGAGATAATGCTGACTTACTGTCCAACAGCATCTAAACATAATCAAGACTGAACTCCGAGTCTTGTGTGGTGAGAAAAAAAAAAAAAGGCTTTTAAAAGGGAGTAGTGGCATGTTGTGATAAGGTAATATTGTAGTTGAAATGTCTTTCTGATAGAAGAGTCCATTTATATGTGTTATTACTGGAGGATCTCGTTTTGTATGGAAAACTCATAATATACACAGAGTTATTTGCTTTATTACAAAGTTTTCACAGTTAATCATCTCTTCACAAGCAGACAAAAAGGCTGTGGGTGAATATATCCTGATTTGCATTCACAATTTTCCTGATAAGAAACAGAGTGCATGTTCCAGATGCATGTTGGTTTTCTAGTCCCAGTGCTTTAATGTTCTGCGTGGCAAGGCAGCGTTTGTCCCCTGTAGGCGAACTCCCATGCTGCTGTTCTGTAGAGAACCAGTAAAATCAAAGAGCCACCTACTGACCCTACCTATTGTCTGGCCTTGTCGCCTTCTATCAGTAGCATGCCACAATCAGCAAGCGACATGTGTACCTCGTGCTTGCTTGGGGTTTGGCAGCCCCTGTCCCTTGCACCTGTTTGCTTATGCATGAGCTGTGCATGTTTGAATCCAAATAGGGGATGGAGAAGGAAGGCGAAGGAGGAGGGAGGGGAGACACTGTCAGGGGCTTTTCATTATGCTGTGTGGAGGAGCCAAGGCACAATGGTGCTGTGGAGGCAAAGGAAGCATTGACAGAGTCCACCAGTGTGCTGTAAAATAGGGAATTTTTATAAATGTGGACAGTTGATCATGGCGCGTTGGGAAATAACTCTCTGAGGAAAGGCATCTGATTTTTCTGCTTATTTTAATTCTCAGATTTGATCTTTGATGAGAAAAGAATCCATAATTTGTGAATGATGGGAGAATCTGGACTTTTCTTGAACAGAACCTTATGGTATTATAAGAGCTGATATTCTGATATCCTGTTCAGCATGAGTAAGGATGACAGAATCTAGCCTGTTACTGCTAACAAATGTAATCTAGTCGGTCTACTGGGTCTTGCTGGCATATGTTTACAGTTGTTACAGGTTAAGGTTCTCTTGATTTTTTTTTTTTTTTTTTTTTTAATACTACTGTGAACAGGAGTTGCATATAACCTTGTTCACTAATTATTTTTTGTTGTTGTTGTTAGATATTTCTCATACAGAATCTCCTATGTGAGCTTGTGAGAGCACTACCACGAGAAAACAGATTCCACATTTTACTGTGTATTTCTTGTCTTTTCAGTGTTTTGAGAAAAGTACAGGAAGAGTGTGTTCTGATTCTGCTCAGTGAAAGTGGGTGCAGAGACACATCCTCGCTTTCTCGTTTGTAGCTGCCCAGAGAGAATGGATTGTGCTAAGCACAGAGATCAGATACCTTCTCTTGGGTCCAACGTTTTTGGTGCTTCTTCCATGCATTTCTTTCCTTCTTGCTTCGGGCTATGCTTTAAGAAATCATGCTTTGCCTCAAAACACTGTTTATAAATAAGGTTTAATTTGGCTACTCTTCCTAATGATACAGCTTTATTGAGGTGGGGGTGATTCTCTGCAAGTGACAGGAATGTAATCTCTGTTCTAGAGTTAGATAACTAAGTGCGGTGGAATAAGGCTCTTTAATAACTAGATGTTATCTCTATTAGCTAGTGTATAGCCTTATGCAGTGGTTCTGTCAAGTAATCTTTTCCATAATTCAGGAAATGCCTGAATAATTTTGGTTCCGAGGTCATGCATTTCCTTTGCATGTGTAGGGTTTTTTAATGCCAACTGGACTGAAACTCCTAAAGTTTAAGTCTTTCATATGCAGCCCCTCAGAGGGAGATAGAGCTTATTTTTTTGAAGCTATTTAAATGTCTATGTGATTGTTGCCTTTGAGAGTGGGTTTGGGGATCCAAGGATACTTTTGCAACGCTGCTTTTGTTCGAAGGACCTATGGATACATAAAACCACAGAAGAATAGGTTATACTGGAAGTTGTCAAATTCCTTGAACTTAGAGATACTATAAATCTGACTTGTCTTGTCAATGGAATTTTCCACCAAATATATATGTAATTGCAAGCAGTATACTGATCACTCCTTTCTCCTCCCCTTTCTCTCTTTTTTTTTTTTTTGTAGTGCTTTATTTATATCTAGATGAGAACCAACACAAATTTAAGATCAGAGAAAGTTTTATGTTCCAATGAAATATGAATGTTTGCTCCTTTTATATGGAGAAAGGTCTTAAATGTGACTTCCAAAATGAGCTCCTGTTAATAAATTCATACTGTTACTTCAAGTGTTCCTGTAAAATCTTTTTCTAAGGTAAATTTTTCATGCTATAAAATGTAATTTCAGTAAGTACTTTAGCATATTAAAGTGGATTTATTTTATATCATTCATCATTGCATCAGAGAAGTTCCTGTTCTGTTCTTTTTCTTTTCTAGGGAGAATTGAGCCAGTGCTTCTAATAGGTTCTTCCAGTGTGTTTCACATCTAGTCTTTTGTCTCATACAGCTGTTATCTGACAAAAGGGAAAATAGAAAGAAGGAACAGGATGCATTCCTGTGGTCTATTTTGCAAATTCATCTATGATAGGAAAAAAAAAATGTGGTCAGTCCTGTCCTAAGTAGAGTAGCATTTGCAATTGAATAGGTATAATGAATTCCAGGAAAACTCCACCTCTTGTGTTGCCCAACAGAGTCTTAGAGCTGTGGTTTTTTTCCGTACCCCACACAGTCTGAACAAATGAACACTTTCAAACTTTGCATACAGACTTTCACTGCTTGGGCAGAAGGTAGCACATCTGCAGGCTTTTGCATGACTAATTTCATGTCAGCAGCAGATTTTCCTGTCATTTAAATAAGTATTTATAATAATAGCTGTAAAGTTGCCAGATGGTTAGACTGGTAAGTTTTAAGTCTTCAAAGCTTAAAAATATTTAGGTGGTTGGGTTTTTTTTGTTGTTGTTGTTGGGTTTTTTTTTTGTGTGTGTGTGTGGTGTTTTTTTTTTTTTTTTGCTTTGTTTTGTTTTGTTTTTAATTTGCCTGTCTTCCTTGAGCACAGACACATTTAGATTCTTTTTCAGCCAGTGTTTACTACAATTTTTTTGGATCCTCATGCTAAGGCATTTACTGTAATATGGTTTTCTTTCAGTAGATTTTTTTTTCTTTAACAGATATTTTGATCAGATTGACTGTATACATAAGGAGTAGCAATACAATAATCTAACTCAAAGGCATGGGTATAGAAATACCTTTGAATTCAATTATAGTAATGGGAATGTATCTGTATTGTGACCCCTTCCCAGTGGAACCAGTACATACAAAGCCAGTTACTTCCCTTTGGGAGTTCACGCAGTATATAAATCCTGGCAGGTTTAAAATTTCTTTTGCCATCTCTACAACCTTTATGAACTTTCGTGTCAGGCTTCGGAGGGCCATGTGTTTGACCTCTGTGGTGCCCCTACCAGTGCTGCACGGACTGTGGAAGCTGTTGCATGTCCATGAGTGTCCACTAGTCCAAACAGAGTTTAAGTTCAATAAGATTCAGAATTGCAGAAGAATCACTATATCGTTTTCCTATCTGTTCCTCTGCTTTAGCGGTACAATTCCAAAGCCTATTGCAGTTATAAGTTCAAAGACAAAATCAGGCTTCTTATCATTAAGATGCAGTTTAATACTGTATGGGTTTGTTTTAAAACATTTATCCACCTGTTTTATTTTTCTGTTTTAAACCCAATTTTAGATATTTTTGGGGTTTTTTTGCAAGGATTTTTTTAAGCCCCCTTAATCAATTTATGTAAGTTTAAATCTTTTCTCTGCTTTACGTAATAGTAAAATGTAAATAACATTATCTTCTAAAGTTTTACTGATAGTTAACATTCAGTTATGTCTCCAGCCATCAAGAAATATTACTCAGATACTCATAATTGATACATCTTGTTACTCTGCAATAATGCAAAAGCAAATACAACTCTTCGGTGGTATATACAATTTGTTTGGACTTCTAGCTTCTGCAATCTGGCATTTTTAGGTTAGGGGTTTTTTATGGTTGCATCTGAAAATAAGATTCAATTTAATGGAAATAGAGAATTATGAAAGGAGCACAATCTATTTTTGTGTGTTTTGTAATGGCTGTATAATTCAAATGCAATTTTATAGAAGTTAAACAGTAAAGACATCCTCTTTGGACTCTTCTATAGGGCCTGACTTCTTTTTTTACTTGAGTTTTGTAAATGATATTAAACTTATTTTCTCTCTTTGATACTGAAACTTTGTGTATCAGATTGATTTTGAAAGCTTCTTTGAGCAGTCACATATTCGTATTTTAGAGGGATTTTGCTTGTTCAGCTACAGTGTACCTGTGGGCTTGTTGTCTCAAGAACATAAGATCATAAAGTAACCAAGCATGCAAATGAAGTCTTTGAAAGCCTTGTGAATTTTACAGATCTTACAAACATTTTTGTGTAGATATCATTTGGTATAGGTTAGCTATAGTGTCTTTGTGGATTACTTTTCTTGGGACCTTTAATGATATTTATGAATATGTTCAGAATATACAGAGATGCATTAATGATCTCCAGTGTAAGACAACGTATTTATGAAGAGTCCAGTACTGGTCACAGGGTATATATTCCCACAGGTCATGGTTGTTTTACACATCTTCCAATAGATTTAGGTCCTCTCTTACCATCACTCAGCCTCTAATATCCCTCCCATCCAATTCGCCGCGTGAACTTCCTCACCTACCAATATATGTGCTGTCTCCCTAAAAAGCAAACTGTTGAAGGGATGCTTTTAAAAGGATAAACTATTGACTTGGTTACGTTCAGCTTTGTCACAGACATGATCTGTATAAAATATTTCGGTGACAGTCTTTCATTTTTAGCTTATCCCTTCTCTTGTTTTGACTGTCAGTTACTGTTATCTTTTCTCATTTTTTCTTTATATTCTGCATATTTTGTTTTTAGCTTAATCACATCTCACTATGGTTATAGGTAATTTGTGAAATAACAAGGAACCACATAAAAAGCCAGGAAAGCAAGGGGAGAATGCTTTCCCAGGAAGATGTCAAAATTGGATAATTTCTCTCATCTGCCTGTTGTGGTTTTTTTTTTTTTCTTTCCTTCCTCCTTCACTGGATGTATAATTACCTCATTGTTTCTGTAATGTAAAACAAAAATTAGATGCAAGAGAAAAATCTAAATAGAAGGAATCTAAATGCTTTTTCAAAATGAAGAATTTAACTAAACCACTCTAAAGTCCCCTGCTGGGCTCAGGCAAGCTGAAATTAATTCAAGAAGGCAGATAAAAATTTTAACCAGCCCGAGTGGAGATGACGGATGTGACAGCTCTCAGTTAAATTGTCTGTTAGTGGCAAATGCATGCATATTAGTCAAGTGATGTGACATAAATGTCTTGGGTGAGAGAAGACGAACCAATGACCATTTGCATTGAGAACAAAAGAAAATTTAGAAGATTATAAATAGAAAAGAAGAAAAAAAAAATCAACATCCTCTTTCTATATGTAAAGCTGTACATATGTGTATATATGTATACACATATGTGTATGAAAGAGGTAGCCTAGAAGATCTTGTGGGTGGTGTGAAGAAATTTATGAAGATTTTTGAAATTTCTTTTTACAGAAGAATTGAAAACGAACTGTAGACTTGTTTGAATGAGACCCATGAAAACTACTGGGTTTTTTCCTTTTCTGTGCATAATTGACAAAAAAAGCGGAGTTGTGTGGTATTACTGTATACACACTGCTGCATTTTAGAACGTTTTCTCTTTTGAAAGATGTTTTCGACTCCTTCAATGTGTTGTCAGATTGAGCAGTTGTACAGATTAATGCAAGTGGAATTTATTCAAGGATCATCCAATGAGGCAGCCATTGTGAAACACTGCAACAGAAATAAATAACACCAGGAATGGACCTTTAAGAAAATAAAATTACCTGTACACAGAATACTTTAAGAAATCTTGGTCATTTTACCACTTTTTTTTTCTTTCTTTCTTTTCTTTTTTAAATTTTTTTGTTATGATTTAGGAGCATATGCTACCAAGTCACAGTAGCTCCCGGTTAGAGCTGCCCAGGTAACTCAATTTCAGTATTATTGTGGGGGTTTTTTTTCCCCACTATAATCAAATTGTATTATCGTAATTTTGTTATTCAGCTGTACCTCTTACTGTGTACCTCAATAACATTCAAGGCCGCATCTGGAACTTACTATTTCACTTAAAAGAAGCAGTATTCATTAAAACACTTTCAACTATTGAACAAAATACTCTAAAACAGGGTCAGAGGGGTACTGACTGTAAAATGCTGACCTATTCAGAAATAAACTGCAATTCAGCGTGTGTATGGCAAGCTACTCATTAACATTTTAACAAGGGTAACTAATAGCACTACAACCTTATTACAGCAATGTGTCTGTGTGTTGTTTGCTCTGCAGATTTTTTTGATACCTCTTCCTTGTGGTTTCTTTGAAAATAATGTTTATAGTATCTAAATAATTCATCTGAGGTATTATAAGCTATTTTCTAGAGAAACTTAGTCAAAAGAGGAACATATGCTTCATTTATTGTAATTAAAAACAAGCAAAGAAACATGTTACAGGTTATTGGCTTTTTTTTTTTTTTTATTCTGGTATCCAGTGCAAGCATGTACCTTGAGAAAATCAGGCTGTAAATCAATTCCTTTTTTAAAGCTACAAATTTTCAGGTTTTCTCAATGTCTTCATGAAGGCCTGTGTTGTCACAATTTGACCAGACACTAGTTTGCAAACTGACATAGTTTCAGTTCTGTGCTCTGTCAGCTATCCCCTGACCTTGAGCAAGCCTTTTGTGCTTCAATAACCAATCTGTAAGATGAAGACATTAACTTTTCCCAGCGTCACATGGACACTAAATATTAACTGCTTTTTTGAGTTATAATGTGAATACAGTTAATGTACACCTTCATGGAGAGTATACAGCCTTTCTGGGGAAAGAGACCAAGTTAATTTCTATAGGCTTGTGCTTGAGAGCTTGGAGTTTTCTGTTTTATATCTGGAGGTGGCTGAAGTCTGGAAGCTAGGAAAGATGTCTTCAGGAATCTCACAGCTTCATGTTTCTGTCTCATTCAGTAAACAAAATAGTGAAGAAGGAGTATAAAATAAAATACATGGAATATATTACACCAGGATAAACCCCATATGTATAAAACGTCTTTACTTAAGAGTTTGATTTCTTCATTAAGTCAAGTCACTCTTACTTATTGTGCTTATGTTACCTACCAGGATATTATCTGCCTGTCTTGCTAGGCCATGTATTCATATTTCAGGAGAAAGGATGTTGACTACAGAAGAGAACTGTTTTGCCTGGCTTTCCAAATTATGTCTACTTGAGGAGTATCTACTTTATTCTTTGTCCCCAGCATGGGGTTATTTTAAACACCCCAGCACAGGGTTATAACATAGAAATTATTTTATATGATTGTTTGGTATATTTAAAATTCAAATTACACTTTCAAGTAAGATCATCTTTATTGAGATTAAAAATACAATTTTAAGAATTTTAAGGAATACATACCCATACAACAGTGCTGCTTCAGCTGTTACCTGGCAGATTCTACCTCCAAAAAAATGCAATAGATGCACCAGGGTATCTTCTGTAAATAAATAAAAAAATAGCAGACCTAAGAAAGAGAGAGACAACACAACTGTTCTGAAAAGGAATACAGGATGCTTGTCATGACTCTGGTAGCTTCAATGAGGCTGAGGAGTTTACTGGAATATAGTGAACTTGCTGGCTAGCAACAGGTGACTTTATTTTGGATGCTGAATCTTTTCCACTCGTTCTTGTGGGGCTCCTAGTTCAGGCAGAACAGCCTGTGCTTTTTAGATATGGTGGACTTGTGTATCTGGAAATAGAGAAAATCAGTAACATTGACTGTCATACTGAGACCAAGAACTTCACTGCCAGCAATAGTTTGAAATATTTTCTTTCATGGTTTTTACTACATTTTTTTTCTGATTTCTCTCAGTGTCAGTTTCTTGTTGACGAATTAAGATGAGGTTCTTTTTTTCTCTTAACATTGCTAATATCATATTGTAAGGTTTGAATTAATCACATTTATATGAATGAGAGGTCTGGTCTCACAGTAGTTTGGGGATTAGAGAGTATGCTAATATACAGAGTTAACCTCTTTATAGAGTATATAGAGTTAATCATTTTCTTGGCCTTGGTTCTAACAAAATGTTAATTTAAAAATTTCTAAGCTAGGATGATTTGGGGTGGATGTGGGGGAAGATAAGCTGGTTTTTACCATGGTTATGGTTTTTAACCATGTAGTTTTATTCCCTGTAGGTAGATCCACTTTTATATGTTAGTACTCAAGTCACAAAAAACATGACTTCGAAATACAATATGCATGCAAATGGTTTATACTTTCATTTGGTCTAAGTAAAACCTCACCCTCTCACAGTCTCAGTTTAGGGTTTTGTAGCAAGCTCTACCTTACTATATAGCTTCTATTACTTCATTATATATAGGTCTAATGAATTTGTAATAAATTAAGGCATTGAAAAGAAAGAAAGCTGCCAGTGCTTTTAAGATCTCTGTAGCACATTTGAACTCATATAGGTCAACAGGCCTGCCTGAAGATGACTATTGTCAGAGATGACTGCATAACTGAGAAAGAGGAGAACTTATTGTGTCTAGTAGAAGATAAAGTATGTAAAGATAAACCAACTTCTCAAGAAATGAGTATGGAAACAGTGTCAATGCTATATGAGTCTGCATTAGGACTTTTCACTATTCTATTGTCAGTGATTGGCTGGAGTCTAAACAAGCTGAAACAAGATAGGTATTTAATCTATTTTTCTCTCTACTTGATTACCAAAGTGACTTACTTTTAGGGATTGGATTTGAGGTGTTGTGGAGATCCATTTACTTTCACAGAGGGCTTCAAATGTACTTGTAAAGTACATATTAAGATAATGCAGGAAAAATAGTATAGTTAAACTCAGTGCATGATCTTATGGAAGGGAAAAGTGAGATCTCTTAAAATGTTTAAGCAGGCTGTTTGTATGCACTCACACTTCAAAGCTACATACTCAAATGAACCGAGATGTTTGGGTCTATGTAGTCTGATCATGATCACTTGTGCGTGACACACAAGACAAGGGATGCCAGTTCCTCTTGACTGACAATGACAAACTGGTCTTTGGACAGATCTTCAGTCTTAACATAAACATCACATTCCTCAACCTTATTCCTGGGAGCAGTGTCCTGGGAATAATATTCTTCACTGTCAGTGTAGGCTATTCTTTTAAATACTTGTTCTGCTTTTATTCTGGTGCTAACACACAAAGATTTCCATTTATATGTATGCATGGGGTTTTTCTTGTTTTTTTTTTGTTTTTTTTTTTCTTTTGTTGTGTGTGGTTTTTTGTTTAGTTAGTTGTGTGTGTGTGGTTTTTTGGTGTGTTTTTGTTTTCGTTTTTTTTTCTTTTTTTTTCTGGTACAAATCTGTATAGTAACGAATTAGGAAGGGTATATACTATTCTCTCCACAGTAACTGTAGTTTTAACTTATTGGAGACCATGGGAAACATCATCTTCTGTAATGTTAGGCTACATACATATCTCAGCTAGAAATGTGTTGAAGTTACGATAAGTAGAAGCCTTTCAAGTGAAACAATGAAGTGGCTGTAATTCAGTGTTCCTTTATAAGAAAGAGTCATTTTAGAAGTGAAGAATTTCTCAGAATTTTTAACAGTTAGCCTGAGGGTGGATTTGCTGTTTGGCTTGGTAATAACAGGCAAAATATTGAAGATCCTCGTGCTCTCGATACTTTAATTGTAATGTTTGTTTGTTTCTCAGGTAGATAACAGATTATTTTGTTGCAAGTGTTGTGCTGCTATTGTATTCCTCTTCACTGTATCTATCATGTAAAAAATCTGAAAGTTAAGGAAGAGCTGGGTGTTCTAATTAACTCTTCTAATCTATTTACTCAAGAGTAAGTTAACGAGTTTTTCTTTTCATCTCAATGACAGCTGGCTAATCTTTAATTATTTAACAACTTGTTTTGCAACATAGGATACTTTAAAGTCACATTTTATATTGCGATGGACATTCAAGCTTTTTAAATGCAGATACTGATATGAAAATATGAGATGTCAATTGAGGAATAGAGGCTGGTGTCAAAAGACCTTATGGAAACTCTGATTCAGTGATGGCTGCCCTGCAACAAAGACTTGTGCTTATCAGAAGAATGTTTGTTTAAGCAAATGAAACTACCAAACAAACAACACATCAAAAGATAGATGTTCAAACTCTATTTTTTCGGCTGTGTGGTTGTGTTTTGGTGGGTTTTTTGTTTGTTTGTTTTGCATTATATTCGCTCTCATTATTTCATTTTTTACATCTGCTGTTGAGTGGGGTGTTCTCATAAGATTATTTTATAAAGTTTGTTAATTTTTCAGCCATCTGAGGGTAACTCGCAGTTCTGCTTTCTAGCTCTATTCAATTTTATTAACAGGAAACTGAAGTACAGGGACTTAATCATTACCCAGCTTCTTACAAACTAAGAATAGAGGCAATATTAATGTGTGGTGTGGCATGAAAGGAGGAACAGATGGTTTTAAAAATCATACCTGTTATGCCTTTTGGGTTCTGACATTCAGCTCTTTGTGTAACTTAGGACTTGCTGGCTTTTTCATACTGTAAACTTCCTCATGCCATAAGCCTCACTGACTATCTTGAATTGAATCTCAGCTTCACAATTGGGGAGATAAGTAGGTTCTTCAGACTTTAGCATTATTTCACCATTATCCTCTTAACTGAGGTGCAACCCGACAGTAAACCATTTAAGCAGGTGTCATTAATCTTTGCAGTCAATTACTGCATTATTAAAGATACAGATAAGAATTTTTAAGTGTTAGAATGTTCTGAATGTTGAAATATTGGCCCTCATTAGGGAAAGTGGTGCTTGTGTTTAGTGCTGAGGTTTTTTTTGTGCTCTGTGACAATTTCTGCTTTTTTGTTATTGAGTATCGAATGCATTTATTGTTATCACCTTCAGACAGAATTAAGACACTACTTATTTGTCAATGTAGGGAGAATTTCATTTTAAACAATGAAATAAATGGCAAAGAATTAAATTTTTCTTTCAAAGGTTGTTTGATGTTGATATAAAGTGAGTGTGTTTTAATAAATTCCCATTACCTATAAAACCCTCTAAACAATTATTTTACTTTTTTCTAAAATCTTATTTGGCAAGAATGTGTTTGGTTATCTTCCCTTACTAAGGGAATAGTCTTTGAGATTATTCTGGTTTATGGGGACCAGACTTCAGTTGTTTGGGTGGTTAGGAGGTTAATGAAATAAAATATTATTATCAAAAGTATTTGGGGGAAATGGCATCTGTAGTAACTATCCAACTTGTTGTTAGTATTGGCACATGCTGGAAAAGCATTAATGGAAGATCAATTACATTGCATAGGAGTCACAGTGTTAAACAAATATTTGACTGACCTGTCCTGCTGTGAAGGAAGATACAGAAAATAGTGTGCTGTACTTATTAATATACTGCTAGGAGAAGTCAAATTAGCAGAAGTTTGAGGTATGACAGCCATATTTTCGTAGTCTTAAATCAGTTTCTTGTATTTATTCAGTTGTTTCAGAACAGATTCTGAGCCTTTAATATCAGTATTCAAACAATCTAAATAGTTCTATTCTTAATTATGTTAATTTTAATAAAAACATAATTGATAGCAATATGTGGTTTTGCCTTTAATTTTTTATGAGTTAATATGAAGTTATAGAGTGGTATGCAGAGAGATGAGCCCACAGTGACGTCATGAAATGGTAAATTCTCTCCCATGCTCCTCTTCATTTTCTGCTTATGGTGGTGGCCTATTACCACTCTGAAAGAGAAGTAATACGCTGTCTTGTTAAAACACTCTTAAATAAAAGCTAAATCTTATTCCTATAGGTATTTCCAGCAAATCTCTATTTTTCCACAAGAGTAACATGAAATATTTTGTAAATCTTGAAGTAAACTGGGAAGAAAAAAAATCCCCTTTACAGCAGATTATATCACAGTGAATTTAAGAACATATAAAAATATGGTTTATTAACTAAAGATGTTATTAAATGACTTTGAATTGTGGATTATTGATCCAACACATTGTGTTCCCTTTTCAGTCTTTTTGTTAGGTTCAGAAAATCTCTCCTACTCTAGGCTGCAAATTTTTGATCAAGTTTCACATTCCTGTGTTCATTCCACTGTTTCAATAAATCCCTTCTTTGTTATATAAAACAGGAGAGGTTGTGACTTAATGAATTAGCCCTATGGAAGTTCATAATCTTTGTTTTATTGTCACAGAATGTGCATAGGAATTATGTCATATGTTGTAATTGCTCATTTAGATATCTTTAAAAAGCACTGTGTTGGGTTAACCTTGGCTGAAGGGCCAGATGCCCACCCAGCCCCTCTCTCAATCCCCCTTCTCAATCCCCTCCAGCTCAGGGGGAGACAGATAGGATGGAAAAGCTGATGGGTTGAGACAAAGACAGGGAGATAGTTACCAATTACCATCATAGGCAAACCAGGCTCAGGGAAAATTAATTTATGCCAATTAAAACAGATTTAGATAGTGAGAAAAAGAGACAAATCATTAAAATAACGCCCTTCCCCTACCTTCCTTTCCACGTTCAACCTCACTCTTACTGAGTGCTCTACCTTCTCCTCTCTGCAGTGCAGGGCTATGGGGAATGCAGGGCTGTGGTCAGTCCATAAGGGCTGCTCTCTGCTGTTCCTTCCTCCTCACAATTTTTCCCTGCTCCAGAGTGGGTCCTTCAGGATAAACCTGTTCCTGTGTGGGCTCTTCACTGGCTGCATTTCCTTCAGGTCACAGCCATATGCTTTGCCTTGCCATGATCCCCTCCGTGGATGCAGGGGAATTTCTCCTCTGGTACCAGGACCACCTCCTCCCACTCTTCTTCCTCTCACCTCAGTGCTCACAGGGCTGTTTCACACACCTTGCTCCTCACTACTAGGCAGGACTCTCTGCTCTTTCTTACACACATGTCCCCCTAATGCTTTGGAACCATCCTCTCTCAGGCCTGTATGCAACTTACCTATATACAGCTGACAAAGCAACATTATTTTTCAAACTGGTGAAGATGTACTCTGTTATCAGTATCATTATTTATAGTAATTTGCTCTTATTTTTATTAATTTTGTCAGCATTACTGCTTTATCAAGAAATAAATGCTGATGCCTTGATTCTGAGTTGCAGGTTTTAAAATGCTTGGAGGAACTAGGCATGGGAGCCTGTAGCCCATGGCTCTCAGTAGAGTTTCTAATAAGGTAACACTGTAATTTGTGGAACTTGTACCTGCTTTTGTTGAACGAATCCAGGCACTTGGAATAGCTCTCTGCCACACATTTTTTTTTTTTTTAATTCCACAATCTGTTCTCCCTTCTCTTGCTGAAATTTTGGCACCCCTCTTTACTAGGAGGTTCCATGCTGCAGAATGCAGGGAGGACATTTTCCACTTCACAGGAAAAAAACCTCCCATGCCTTTGAAGTATTTTCCAGAAGGATGATACACTAAGTGTCTTATTCCCAAGTGTTTGTAGATGATATGCTTCAAGGCTATGGTTTTGCATTTATTATTACTGGATCTGTATTCAGAGTATAACATGAGAGCTTTATGCTGTTTGGGGGAAGGCAGATGGTATCAATTTGTTGAATTGTTACTGGTTCAGCACTAATGTTGTGTAGCTGTTATCTATGTCTGGCTTCATGATTCTGTGCCCTTATACCAAATGTACTCCTACTGTGGAGCTACTGTTGGAATTTGCCTTAAAAATCTTAACATATTGATTAAGATCATAGTAACAAGCAGGAGTGGTTTCCCACAGGGAAGTCTTGCGGAAGTTAGGAGGAAGTTACAAGTTAAAATCTTGTTATAACTGTGATGGACCGCACTGGTATAATTGCACTAATTTTGAAACTCTTACTGGTATGTAACACTCTTATCTTCCAGACTATTCTTATGTACAGATATTTAAGTCTTATTTTTCTCAAAGTCTATAAACCAGCATAAACAGACAAAGGTGTCTCACCTTGTCTCCCTTGTGTTCCCTGTCATGTCTCCCCAGGCCTACACTGTTCCCCTCTAATTTGAGAAATACTGTATAGCCAGAGAGTTCTCCCCAGTCTGGGGAAGTAATCTAGGTTAAAACTCCTGTTTGGTGGCTGAGTGCATGTATGTATTTAGCCAAATGTAGAAGTTTTGGCAGATCAGTTTTAAACTGGATTACTTCCTAGGCTGGTTCTGAACAGGTCACAGAAGTGCCTGTATCGGTCCAAGAGAGAGGAAGATGTGGGACCGAGAAACTGGAGAGTATGGGGAAAAGAAACTCTACTAGGACTGAGGGGAGTGAGCCCTACATGTGGCAGTAAGTATAACTCGGGTGTTGATAAAACCCTGCCCTTAGACAGCAATGTGCAAAGAGAAGCTTGCAGAAAGGAGTTTCTTAGCATAAGAAGGTGCCCAGTTTAACCTGAGTGATGGACATACAAAGGATGCTGTAATGCTAAATATGACTTCTGTATTCAATAGGTTAATTAAAAAAGATAAATAACAATTAGTATGTTATGGATGAACTGTATGTTAGGAAGGGTGGAGGAATGACCTTCTGAAATATGTTACAAATTATTTATATATTTAATCAAAGGTTTAGTGCTGGTTCTTCACCATTTTCCACTTGGTGCTTATGCCCAGCTTATGTTTAGTTAGGTTGTATAATGAATTCATCAACTTCCCTGTTAAACCTTTAAAATGCCAGGAAACGGTAGTAGACATTAGTGTGGGTCTTTGATTAGGAAAGCTCTTCCTTCTCTCCTTCACATTCATCTTTATGTTTTCATTCATCTCTTTGAATTTCTTTCTGCTTCCTCCTATTAATCATTACTTAGTAGTCACTATTGCTATAATGACTGTATCGTCAAGGTGCTGGTGAGCCCTGTTGTTACCTAACTATTGGCAAACGGGGGACTGTTCTTGCAACTGCCAACATTGAAGTCTTAGCCTGTTCATTGGTGATCAAGTCAAGTCTCGATAAGAAGGAATTAATAGATGTAATTGCTTAAATACCAAAATAAAATTACTTGATGTCAAGTGAAATGATACAGAATAATTATGCCAGAGTTTGTCTTGAGACTACTTGTTGGTAACAGTTTCAGGAATGTACTCTACAGTAAAATTGTGTTTGTTGATACACAAGAAATCTATCTTTTAATGTTATTTTTAAGCTACTTTGTTTATATTGTGGTAATATCTACAGGTCTACAGCACGTTCAGGAATTATAACCTCCTGTGTACTGTTGCAACACAGAGCACTATGCAAAATGTACTCTCTCATCCCTAATTTCTTTTAAATCTTATAATAATTCCCCTCAAAACCTCCACAGTAATTGGTCATATTACAGATGCTGTTAAACATTTAGATAGCAACATAAATATAAATAATACTTAACAGAATATAAAAAGCTCATACAATATTGTGCATAAAATATTGTATTCTACAGTATTTAATACAATATATGGTATTATTTTACAGTATACAATTTTTAAAAGCACAGTACATAAAAGAGGGACTGTTTAGATATCACTGAACAGGGCCTAATGTGAAATTAATGAAAGCAGTTGAATTTAAGGGAGTATTTGAATAAGAAAAAGCTTGTGGTTGGCAGAAATGAAGTGGGGGATATATTATATCAAGCTCTTTTTCTTTTAACCTCTCAGGAGCTGCATTCTAAAGGATATATTGCAGGTAGTCAGCTCTGAAAATGAAAGTTCCATTTCTGTGAAAAACCATTTAGAATCCATCTGTTTATATTTCACAGAAGTGGTGAGCGCAAGACATATAAATGATTGAAGATTGTACAACTTGCAAAGGGCAAAAGTGTGAATGAGACTGTCTGTTTTACATGTCTTAGAGAGTTGCATTTTATAATACTATGCCTAAAACTGCTTTATCTGCTGCCAAAAAATTAATTACAATTTATTTTACACACTCACTCTAGAGGTGGAATTTTTAGAGCAGCTTAGGAGAAGTAGGGAGAATCTTTATTTCAAAATGGAAGTCGGGAGCTAAGGCCTTTGAGCTCTTAAAAGTATCAAGTTTTAAATGCAGAAAGCTTGAGGAATATTGTTTTCCTAGTATGCCTCATACAGAAAGAAGTGCAATGGAGAAGGAAAAGGTGCTCTTTAATATACTTCACAGAGACTGCCTAAGACTCACCAAATGAGTGAGGCAAGAAACAAGAATATATCTGTAAAACTACCATTTCCTAATTGTTCTCCAGCAGAAAAGGACTGTATGTGGCCCATTCCTTAGCCACACTTGGGAAGCAGAGAATAAATCTTGTTTTTCTTTGCTTCCACATGCAGCCTTTGCTTCTGCTTTTATTAAACTGCCTTTATCTTGACCCATGAGGTTTTTTTCTGGTTTATTTTCTCCCCACCCTGCCCCGCTGAGGAGACTGATCGAGCAGCTTGGTGGGCATCTGTGAGTCATCCAAGGTCAACCCACCACACAGGGTCAGACTGATGGCTTTTGTAAATCTGGCCAGGTACGTTGACCCTATTCTGATTTATGCCTTGTTTATAATGAGGTGGTGTACCTTGCAGTTACATACAGCACTGCACTGCATTCTGTCAAAAAATCAAAGGATTTGCTCTGATAAATCATGCGGCATGTCCAGCAGGCCTTAAGGCCATCACTGTGTAAACATGTATTCCTGAAGCTATGGAAGATTTTGCGTGTAGTTTAGCAGTACTCGTACTTAATATGCTTAAAGGGACATCTTCACGTAACAAAAATCTACCTGAAGACGAAGGCAAAAAATCCATGCAGCATTTTCTTCCTTCTAGGCCTTTGTGTTTCAATGTTGTTTAAAAACTGTCTTGCTTTGAGCTGATTTTAACTTAGTGTCATCCAATAAGGAATGGATACTAATTAATCTTGCTGCTGCATGGGAGCCAAGGTGTGAGTACAGAGTACCGTAAGCTGTGACAGCATCAGTAAAGCCTACCAGTAAATTCTAGGAGTAATCAACACATTGTATGTGTGTTACCTCCCAAAATGAAGGTAGAAAAGCCAATCAGGAGAAGGATAGAAAGAGAGTTTCAGAGTGCTCATCTTCATGTCACCCTATTTGCATGGAAATACTGTTAACAGCAGACATCACGTGGCCCTAATGAGAGCAGGTGTGTTCCCTCATGGATCCAAGCCAGTTGTGGGTGGTAATGAAACCAGTCTGTAAATGAGCTTTTAAAGGGTGCAATACTTCATCACTGGCACTGTTGTCAACGTGCAGACTGCCCTTCCCTCTATTTAGAGTGGAATGCGATTAGTTGCAGATGAAGAGTGATGACAGAACAGAGTTCAAAGCACACCCTACATAGTGTCAACAGGCCTTAATGATAACATAGTGCCACTTCTCTTAAAGAGTTTCATGTCTTATTCAATGTAAATGGTAAAAATGTGGCATTTTAGAACCAATGATGTGTTTTTCTATTGATGCTGTCATAGTACACAGCTGCTGAAAGAGGAGCTGTTCGTCAGATTCCATTTTCCTCAGTGATTCATCAAACGGGGCAGTTCATGCATGTGGTATCAGAATGGGAATAAATAACTTGCAGCAATGCATTGAAGAGTGTAGTGTTTTATTAATCTTCCATCTATGCTGATGCCACTCAAGGTGTCATGGATTTTAGGTAGGTTGAGCCAAATATGTGTTCAGTATTTTACAAGTTGCATGGCTATTTTGGCTATCAGGACTTAGGAATATTAATGAGCTGATGGATGAGAAAAACAGAACTAGGCATTCCTCTTCTTTCTTCTGTAGGAACTTTATAGTCCCCAGAAGTGCCATTGATGCAGCCTTTTCTCTTTTAAATTCTGTGGTTTTTTTAACAAATTTTAGTCATTGTAAGGGGGGAGAAGTCAATTTAGTAATTCTTTGATAACTCAAAATTCAAAAGTATTTCAATTCTAATTTACTCACATAGCACCTATTATCACCTGTAGCATGCACATGCATGATTTTACATACTAGTAATAAAATAAGTGTTTCTGGGTTTGGCACTAACTGAACATGAATACAGAAGAAGTTCTGTGCATTTCCAGGTGTAATAATATGACCTGGATGGAAATCCAGGTCTTGGATCTGTTTTAGTTGCTACCTTGAAAGACTGGCATGTGAGTAAGTTTAAAATATATGAAAAGGATTAGTTGTAAGTATTGTGTGTCTTTGATGGTTTAGGATTTGATGTGAAATGATTAAAAAGGGGAGAAAGAGGGAAGGAAAGCATAAGCGCAGCCAAGCAAAAAGCCTGGCATATCACAGACGTCTCTTTTGAAAAGCAGTTGTTGACCAGTATCATGGGAGTTTGGCAGATTTTTCTAACAGGAAAGAAACATTGTGGAGGTTTAATACAATCTGATTTGGGGTGCCTGAATTAATAGGCTAACAGCCAGAGACTATATAGTTAGTCTTAGGTTCCCCTAGAATCTATCCGCCTAGAGAGGGGAGGGTAATATTGCAATTTATATGCAAATTGTACACCCCAGCTTTGTGTATGATTTTTTTGTGTAAGAGAAAATATCAATCTGTACCTCACTACTTGGGGTGAAATTCAGTTTTCCATTAAAATCCTGATTCATACTCCGACTTCAAGAGACTGTGGCAAGTTCTTCAGTGTGAAATGTACTCTCCAAGGCCCGCTGGAAGGATAGGCAACAAAACAGTTTTTTTCCTTTTGAATCCTTCTATTCCCACAGTAGCTAGCACTCACAGAAGTTGTTTTAGGGAGCAGTGTTTACATGGTCTTAAAGGATAAAAAGCTTCTGAAGCACAGTATAATAGGAATTCAATTGACATAATGGTCATAGTTTGCTATAGATTTTTTTGTTTTGATTTGTTACTTCATATTCTAGTCTTTCAGCCCACCTGACTGAAAGATCAGGTGGATGACACAATTTCCCACAGTGTCCTGCTACTTTCTTGAGGCAAAATGCAGGACAAACACCAAAAAAAACTGCTCAGGGCACAGGGGTTGAATTGTCTTGTGATAAATATGATAGTACCCAGCAGGACTTTTTCTACAGAGCTGTCTAAATTACTATAATACAAGTATAACCAACATAATACCATTATTAATTAGTTTTTAAAACAATTACACACACATATTTGTGTGTAATCGTAATTTAAATGCATGTTACATTTGTACCAACACACGTAGAACTCCACACATAGAGTATACATTACTCATATATTGTCACAGCAAGATAAGTAATTTTTAATGTGGTTTGTTAAAGCAGGATAAGTAATTTTTTAATGCAGTTGGTTAAATGTGGTCAGGGTGTTTCTACCTTTTTTACACCCAAGAGCTCATTTACACATCAGCTGGAGAAACACAGGGAACTTTGATACTCTTTTCAGTGCAGCATTAGTACCTGCTTTCACAAAAAACTTACTGGTAGTTTTCTGTTATATTTTGTCATGTTTTGATCATAATCCTCAGCAGTGTTCTGCTCTGGAGCATCCTTCTAATATGAGTAGCAGGCCAGAAAATGTCACTGCATTTGAGATAATGATTTGTCAGTTCATGAACAGAATTAATGGATGTGCCTGTGTGGATGAGAAATCAAACTCCAGTGTACTTAAAAAGGGGTTACTCTTACATTGCTGATCTCATTAGGCATCTTTATCATTGCCTTTGGTATAGAAAGGGTCAAATTAAATGCATCAGCAATTTATCCAATACTGAGAGAAACAGGTAGTACAGAGGAAGTTTGGGGCTGCTAGGTAGATGATCACAAGATGCAGAGAAGGTAGCTTTCTGGTTAGAGAGTAGCAGTTGTATATTGAAATGAAACATGAAATCTTTTTTCTTCCTAACTACAACTCTGGGCTGTAGATAGTATATGGTGAGTACTCTATAAATGTAAATTAATGAAAATTCCCATGTGAGACTCTTTCTTCCAGAGTAAATCTTCCAGTGTTCCCATTCAAGGGGCATCAAGGGAAGAAGTTCTAAGAAATGAATATCTAGACCGTAGTACCTTTTCAGAAATATGAAATGGATACTCTTTGCAGATACTTATCATGTAGTTGCACAAGAGTGACGTTAGCAATGGCTAACTAAAAGATGCAAGTTAGACAGAACTCTCTTCTCTACAGTATATACTGTTTTTTCTCAGCAGATGATGAAATGTCTGGGTTTCTCATTTTCTTAAAAAATTATGGCCATGTAAAATATTATTAAAGCATCTTATGTGGTTGAACAGTTAACTGATTACACAAATAAAAGAAAGTACCCTGGACTGGGGGAGCCTGATAATTACAAGTCTACTTGACATAGCATTGTAGTACATGCTTTTTGAAAGAGATTGGCTTCAAAAAGCCAGTGAAGCATGACTGTCTAGAGCATGAAGGTCCTACAGGCTTTGAGCTGTTAATTTAGTATTTGAGAGAAACACACAACACATGATGGTCATAATAATAATTATGTATTTTGAATAGGATTTTTGCATCTATATTACGGAGTTCCTTGCATGAAAGCGCAAACCCAGCATAATTTTATAATGCTTCATTTGCTAATGGAGCAATGCAAAACAACTTAAATATAGACACACAATTGACAGTGAATGCTATTACAGTTAATTTACCAAATATGTTAAGCTTCTGAATGCAGTCTTAGAAAGAAAATCCATATTTTACCTTCCCCTGATCTCAATTAACACATCACAAGTATCTCATTATTTGGGGATGTTTTGAGAGTCAGTATTTTCTTATTTTCTCCAGAGTAAGCTCAGTGCAAGAAGATACCCAGCTTCTTGTCTAGTTCTGGCCCTGAACTGTGTTTTGAAGGCTCAAGCGGGCCAGAAAAAAATGCCTGTGTGTTTTGCCATGTAACTTGAATAAGTCACCAATGCACACCTTAGTATATGGGCAGTGAAATGAGGATGATTTAGTTTGCTTTGTCAGAACCACTTGTTGAATAGGTTACATGCTATCATGAATTTTTCCTTCTTAATAATATTTCTCACTTAACTGATAATTATTAAAGACATTTATTACTGAAGCCTTTGGCCTTTTCACAGGTAACAATAGTGTAAAAAATCTGTGCAGATTGTAAAAAAAAAAAGTCACAAGAAATCCAAAAGGACTATTGTTTCTGCTATGTGGTAGTTTTCTTTGGATAAAAGAAAAAATACAATACCTTGAGAATAATAAAATATTCCCTTATTTTTGAATTGTATGGATCTTCATACAATATTTTGCTCATGTTTTTGTTGTTGTTTTTTTTTGTTTTGTTTTGGTTTTTTTTGTTTTTTTTTTTTTTTGTTTGTTTGTTTGTTTGTTTGTTTGTTTTTAATGGATTTGAGTCAGTAAACATCCTTGGTTAGTTCCTGTAGTTTTTCTCCTGAGACTTAAATCTCTTCTAAATCCTGTTTGACATAAGTTTTTTATCATGAAGGATTTTCAATTATTGTTTTGCTCAAACAAATCCTTTATATGGTGGTGTACCTGTGAATATTTATATTAGTGATTGTATTAATTTAGACTTCGTTTACTGAAGATGACAATTTTTAGTGTATCTTTAATGGACAGAAAGAAGATGATTTGCAAAGGCAGAGTGGAAGTATTACTTCTACATCTAGGTAGATGCATGTGTGTGTCTGGTAATTTGTATTCTTCCATTTGAAAATAAAGAGGCTACCTAAGCAATCTTCCCTAAATGCATGTGCATAGCTATACATGAGTAGCAGAAGATTGCATAATGTTGTAGGTAGGTAACTACTCAAACTTACAGTGAATATCCTTTAAATATTTGGCTTCTCCATTAGCTTTATTTGTGTTAGACATTCGTTTCCTCTTAATTGTTTTAAAGGCATCCAGCTATTTTCTCTGTCTTCAAACCAAATCTCTGGGAATGAAGAATGTGCGCTAGAGCCTGAAAATGTGACTCCCCATTAAAAATCAAACACCTATGAATATTATATGAGTGAGAATTGAGCATCCCCACTAGTCAGAAAATATAAGAAAACCAGCTGAGGTCTCAGGCAGAGGATTTTCATCACTTATTAATCCATGAACTTAAAATAGAAAGGAAGTGTAAGAGCTGAGTGACTTATATTGGAGTATAATGCCCTATGCTCTGCATTTTGTAATGCCATATATTTTTTTTTAAATCTATAATTACTTAACAAAGGTCACTTATTCCTACAAAAATTCTGATTTTGAACAGTATGCAGTCCCATACTCATTAGTTTCCAGTGACATTTGTCTCTCCCTCTATGCTTCCATGCATCTGTCTTAAGGGAACCAAAGTTTATTAGTCACAATGGGAGATGATCCTAAATACCTCTTGCTTTGAATTTAAATGGGACCAGTCTAGCTACTTTGAAATTTAAATTAAATTCAAAATTAGTACCCTTGATTATGAAAGAGTGTGAGAGAGCAGTCAAGGGTGATTTTTCTGAAGAAATTAAGTTTCCTTGATACTGCTATATACAGTATTTGGTAGTTTCTCTCACTGGACTGGGTTGTGACGTGTCTTTTATCCATGTGGACATACATTAAAAGGACCTATTTCCTATCTGCCCTCAACACAGGCTGCCTGAAAGTCACAGACCTTAACCTCAGGAGAAGAGACTAGCAGATTATCTACCGATCTTTGGGAAAGCAATTTTAGACATGGCCTTTGGATGTATGAGGCACCAAGAAGAGGGAGCTACAGGTTTGATTGTAAGAGGGTCACTGTTACTGGTTCAGAAACTCTGGTGCCACATGACAGAAAAGCAGGGATTAGGTATAAATTTATGCTGCTAATTCAGACATTGTTGACAGGTGAACATGACAGCAGCAGGCACTGTGCTATATTGTCAGTCTTCTCACAGTTCGCATGAAAGCCCATGGCCAGCGCAGGCTTCCTGTCATGTGCTACAGTGGACCAGCAGTTTGCTTATGTGTTCGTGTCTATCTGGAGCAAACACATACTGTGGGCAGGAACACGGATCTGCTTCTAGTTATTATAGAATTGTAGCTGCAGTACAGCTGCAGCGGCAGTATTGAAAAAGTTAGCAAATTACTGAGGCATTTGGGGAGATAGTGTTGCACCTGCCATTAGTTTAATATAATCAAATGTTGCCTTGTCATGGCATGGCCTTGAAGAGGCATTTGTATGCTTACTGAAATGAGAAATGAATATTGGAATTTAACAGTGTTTTATATTTGCTGCTTCTGAAGGGAAACTAAAAATGTAAGAGTTACCTCCAAATTCATCACTGATGAACTCTGAGGAAGATTTTAGTATCTATTCTTTTAATAACTCCTGAATTCATAAATAGTTCCATGCATGGAGTTTGCCCAGGCTTGTTTCTTGAATAAGTGAATTTAAGGGGAAAAACACCAGGTTTGGATATTTTGGTTGCTAATGGAAATATTTTAACACATTCTCAAAAGACGGTTTTAAACTTTCTTGGAAGAGGTGTGCTGTGCCTTAGCTCATAACCCTATATTTTATCTGAACTGATAAAGTTAGACGGAAGTTTTGGTAAGATACGGTTCTCTTCCAAAGCTTTATTAACTCTCCTAAGTACAACATCATAAAATTAGAGAAGTGTTTCATTTAAACTTTAAACCTTTCTAAAAGGTTTTAATTAGCAATTTAATGATCAATGCAAAGGAGAATGGGGCTGTGTTTGCTCATTAAATGACATTGAATTAAATAACACATTTTGTTTTTGTAGAGTGTGCTCTTGTGACAAGCGTGAATATGTCTCTAAGAGGGTTGATTAGCCTTTTGGCCTCTCTGCTTAACATTTTTAGTCATTCTTCTTTGGAGGTTCCTGGGTGTCTCCCATCAGGATTATTGGAATTTGGAACCTTGTCTATAATTGTCTACCAATAAGGGTGACATGATGTCTCTCCGCTGCATTAACTTTATCACTCCCTGTAAAACATTAACACAGCAAAAATCTGAGCTTGTAAATGAGAGCCATGTCTTCATCTTGATCAGAGAAATGAAATTTGTAATTCAAATGAGAAAAGTTAATGAACTTAATGCACAGGCTGGAAGAAGTGTTGTAATGTGCCAATTTGGTCTGCCTATGGATGCTTCCAAACATTCCCATTAAGGTATTGATTGTGTCCATTTAGCAAAGGAAGGGGACGGTGAACTCCCTAATGGTTTACACATTACACCAGTAGTGTCTAGATCCCCAAATAAAGGAAGCTAATCACGAGAAGCTTAAATTTCCTTAAAATACTGAATTTAAGAATGTTGCTATTAATGCTAATATGCTTCTTTAGAAGGCCAAAAGCCATTGCAGACAGAATAAGCAGCTTTTTGTGTTTATCAGTATCTATACAGAATTTAATGGTCCCAAGCTCAAATAATGATGGAAGGTGTTAACACTACAAAAAATAATGAAGGTCTCCCATCACATAAATGATTGCTGTAGTTTTATAGTGACATATGGAGCCATAATGTTGTCATCATGATGATAGTTTGGAAATTCAAATTGTGTTCCTGGTGCTTCCAGGAAATTTTATTTCTGCCCTGGTTACCAACAATTGTCACTTTATCTGCTGTCAGTAGTTGTTGGTGATGATACACAAAGGAAGTTCAGGCACACTTACATGCACAAACCTTTATTAATGAGATCTGTAGGTGATGGTATACATCAACTTCAACATTATTTTGGGCTGGGGCGGGGGGGAGGAGAAGAACGAAAAACCCCCAAAAACCAACAAACCAAGGAGAAAAAAAGACGAACAGAGAGCGAGAAGGAAAAACCTTTTCCTAGTGCTACCTGGGAAGAGAAGTACTGTGTGTCCTTGAACAAGTGTCCTCTGTGATGCACCAAGTGGTTTCCCCAAGTGTTTCTATCATAGTGTATGGGCACCCACTCAAAGTCCCAGGTGTGTGTTCCTGCGTGTGATATTGGTAGCAGCAGTGAGAGCATGTGTCATCAGGTGCGTGTCTTGCATGTTGGCTGGTGGCTAAGCTTTGAGTCTGTGAACATGATAGGAACCTGCCCGCTGGACTTGTGTCTTATCTCTGCTATGCTGTCTGCAGCGTGCTTAAAGCTCTAAGCTAAAAGGCATGAGGGAAACAGAGAAGATGCCTTCACCTTAACTTGCAGGCTAAAAGCCAAGAGATGGAGAGTGATTCAGGTATCTGTGCCAGTCACAAGAAACCATTGTGGCAGTGGCCACAATCTGCCAGTGCAGGGCTGTGAGGAGAACACCTGGATGGTAGAAAAAGCATTGCCGCAGTATCCTTGGGGTGTGTGCTGGCAAAGAGTCACAAGGTTACCCGTGAGTGTCAAGCTATAATACAAATTAGAAACTGAGGGCCTCTGCCTTTAGGAGTGTTAAGACGGTGGGCAGCATAATCAGTCTTCCTGCACTCTGTGTAGAGATTTGGTACTGTAACAGCCTCAGCTGATTTCTAGGTGATTTGTATATAGAAGAGATGTTTACGAATAAGACAGTAACAGCTGCTGCCTTAGTGCCTCATGTCAAGTAATAGAGTGAAGTATTAATCTACAACTGCAGTTGCAGATTTGCAATTTTTTTACAAGTTGTGAAGTGGGCCTCCCGACTATTATTTCTTCCTCCTATGTTGAAGAATTGTGTCTTGGAAGATTTATGTCCCCTGAGCTCTGAATAACCATTTTTCTTACCTTGAAAGTTTGTGTCAGCTTGCAATCATTTTACTGTTTTACCAGGCTGTCTGCAGTTTTAGGTTACTGGGTGATGTATAAATGGTTGTGGACTTTGTGTTTAACAAACTGTTCTGATTGCCAGACAACATTTTCAGTATGTAAACACATTGTAGTTCATTTTAAATAAGGCCAGTTTTAACGCAGTATGCATAAATTTCCTCTAAAGCATGCCTATGTATCAATGCAAGTCTGCAAGTGATAAGTAATAAAAAAGTAGTGATTTTACATACTGTGACTTAATTTCACTTCTAAAGAAAATAACATTTAATCAAGAAAATACATCTGCTAAACTTCCTGTGAACCAAATTAAATACGCCAAATTGATGAGAGTAAGATACTTTGCATTAAAATAGAGGACTTTACAAAGGTCCCAAAAGCTACTTCCTGCATTTAAGTTTTAAAGGTAGCCTGTGCTAGATGCAGGCCTTGAGCAGTGGCACGCTTGAACGCAGAACAAGTCAGCGTACTATTGATTGGAGTACGGTGGGATAAATGTGTGGCTTCTGCCCTTAATGGAAGCTGATTGTTCAGGGACGTGCCGGCAAGGCTGGTCGATTCTTTAGCTGTTGTTTACTGGGGAGGACGATATCAATTTTCCAGAGGGATGATTGGTGGGATGTCAAGGCTGTCACCCCTTTCTTCTCATCACTGACAGACAGCTGAGTGACAATTACAGTGATGGGACATTGTCTGCATTGGCATATACACCAGAGGATAACTGGCAAACAAAAAAAGGCAGCAGCACTTTAAAAAAGATATAATCAGCAGTTGTCAGGACTAGTTACATATATGACGTCTGAATAACAAGGCCAGAGTGTCCCACCACAGACACTGATGTATACTGTGCTGTGTATTTCTCAGCCCACATAGAAATTAGCCCTGGGAAAGTTACTGTCTGTTGCTAGAAGTCACTGGTAAGCTACTTGGGAATTAAGCTTCAAAAGACTTTATTTTCATGTGGTTCTCCCTGAAAAAAAAAGAGAGCTTTTCTGCAGAACATCGAAACAGTGGAGTTGCCTACCAGATTTATAAGTTAAAAGGTCTGTTGAAGTGTATGCCTAGCTCCTGTATTGAAATTTCTTCTGAATACTACCCCAACAGTTAATCAGACAGCAGACTGTAAGTGTGAATTTGTGTTTGTGTTAGGTATTTAACCTGCCAGTCCAGAACACACAGACTAAGCTAAATTTTAGATCTTGAAAGCCTTATTTTACACTACATAGATGCATACTAGGTGTACATATGCACCTCTTGTGAATTAATGTCTCGTAATAGCTACATCTCAAAAAGATTTTGTCCTGCTCGTCTGAAATTACAGGTAAAACTTCTTTGATTCCAGTGGTGCAAATGAGGACCAATGAATCTAGTTGTGCTTTACATTAACAGCTGTCAGTTTCTCTTGCTTCTGGAAACTGAGATGAGAATGAAGCTATAGGGGAAGAGACCCAAGGAGTGACTTAGACATAGATTTACAGTGGAAAACACTTCTGGCTTATCTCCAATCAACTGTATTCTCCTCTTTACTGCCTTCCTTGCCACTCATCCCAGAAGCTCTGGATTGACTGGACCTTTTCAAAGGGTGTTTTAGATGTACTCTTCAAACCTCAATTACTGTTTTGACAGTACACTCACATTTATTTCAAACTTTCACCTGAAATATGTGTCCTGCTGAGACTTTTCTCTGGTCTGTTTCTCAAGATGTCTTGCAGCAAGCACAGGAGAAGGCAGAGCACTCAGCTTCCTGCATGCCACGTACTCTGAAACAAGAAGAGAGGGATGCAGCAGTTTTAGGAACGAGCATGTTCTTTTTTTCCACATGCCTGTGTCTGTGGTTCTGCTTAAAATAGAAACAAAAAAAAAAAAAAAAAAAGAAAAGGTAGAAGTGGTCAGTAGTTCAACAAATTTCTGCCTCTCCAAAGACAAACATATAAATACACTAACAGCATGTGAAAGTTGCCTCTCAGACCTACATATTGTCAGTGGAAAGATGATAGTATCTTTTCAATGAGGAACTGAAAGTCTGAATACTTTTCAGCCTAAGTGGTAGAGTTTCATGAAACGCACTGCAGTAGGGTTTGATACTTGCTGAAATCCTAAGTGCTGGTTATTGTGTGTACCTTGTAAAATATCCATTATCTCAGTTGTAGGTAGTGTATGGTATGAGGTCTACACATATGTTCATTTTCCTTAATTTAGGTTTTCTCCTTTTTTCACTTTTTAAATATCTTTTCACATGGTGATTAATAACATAGTTTATTACTTCCTTCTCTGTTTTTCCACATCGGCCATTTTAATTTTTTTCCTACTCATTTTATATATATGCAAGTTCTTTCAAGTTTTCACAGCATAGTGAAAATTAGAGATTTTATAATGCTTCTGATTCCCTTATGCAATTAGATCTATCAAACAACAGAGTCCAACCTTTAGCAAAATGATTTTGCTCATCCTTTCAGGCATGTTTGATCCCTTGAATTCTAGGCCTGTGATGGCAACAGGCCAAGTAGGAGTTAGGAGACGTTAGTACAAGGCACGACTCTCTCGTGTAAGTTCTGGATCTCAGTGGAATAATTCCTAACAGAGGAGTTTGTTTCTGCTGCTGACAGCTCATGATGAAGATTGTTGAGCCATGGAGACTGTCACAGTAAGATTTTAAAGCTGTGCTCCGCTGATAGTGCACAGATATAGTGGCAGCATTGTCTGTGAGGGCAAATAATCCAGCATAGCTTCTCTCATGCATATTGAGAAATGTAGTTTTTGCCTTTCTGATACAATGAATCTATATTAAACTTAAATTAATTTGCTTGCTACCTGATTTTTTCTTGTCCGCTGTTGTCTAATGACACTGCTGTTTGTGGAAGTTCAAGTTTCTGTTGTTTTCTCAATGCTTGAATATCTAGTGTTCCTCCCCACTAAGATAAGGCCATATTGGTGAGCTAAGAGGAATCTTCACAAGTAGAGGTCAGTATTTGAGACCTATTAGCTTCCAGGTACAAGGAAAATGTAATAATAAATTGCACTTTGGAAAGAATTGCCTGCTGCAGTAGAGATATAATAATATGATATATGAAGTTGGCTGTCTCCCAACTAAATGGTGTTAGAGAATTACATAAAACACTTGTCTTCTCTTTTTCTGTTCTTTCTGAAATTGTATTTTCCTTGAGTGCTTTTTCTTGGCTATGCTATAATGTTTTTTCAGGTTGCTGATGTGAAAGAGTATGATGCAGTGTTATAGGGATTTTTTTTTTTTGTATTTTTATTTTAAAGAAGTGGTTCTTCAGCCTGCAGAAAAATACCAGTGTCTGTGATTAACATGTAAGGTTATTTTTGATGTGTCACATGAAAATGCCAAATAAATGTGATTTTTTTTTTTTTTTTTTTTAAAGCCACCAGCTAATTGATTTTGCACTGTGCTCATTAAAAATAGATACTTTGCCTTTCAAAGGACTGTCTGGGAAACCTAAGGCAGGGCATGACTCCTCTGGGACACCATCAACTGACCATTCCATCAGGCAGGCAGAGAGTGGTCATGGTGCTTGTCAGAGCTGAAGTAAATTTACCTCATCTCCCTGCAGATAAACATTTGCAAGGCAAATAATAAATTAGCCATTAATCAGAAGAGTGGCTGTGTTTGATGAACCCTGAATAGAGTGGAGATGTCAGGTAACAAGACAGAGTAAACTGACATTGTAGACTGAGCCATGTGGAAATGGCCATTAGCAGTTTTGAAAGCTTTTGTGCTGCATTTTCAAGAGACTTTCAAGGTTAAAGTAAAAAAAGACTGAAGATATGAGGCAACCAGTGGTTACTAGTTTTCAAAATGACAGTATTATGTGGTCATTCTCCTCAATTAGATCTGTGGCACTATTCCAGTGCACAGCAATATGTGATACAGAAAAAATATGATTTTACAGAAATGGTACAAAATATCCTATTACTACTAAATTATTCAAGGCATATGTTTGTTCAGACTTCATTATCTCAATAGATCTTCAGGTGAAAGTTCAGCTTTCTGATTGACAGTGTTTCTTAAATATAAATTTCTATTACAATAAGTAGACTTTTCCACAGCATTTACAGTGTAAATAAGTGTTTTTCTCCAAACATGTTGACAAAATAATGGGGAAATTCTACTGTGTTATTATCCAGACAATTTTATTAAAGATTGGGTGTGCTTTAATGGCCACACTTGTAAACAGAACTGAAAATAATGGCATAGCTTGGTAATTGCCATTTGTGGGTGCTTAATTTGAGCATCATTCTAGAATTGCTAAATAGTCTAGGGAGACTTTAGATGGTCAAACTACTGAAAATTGGGCAATTGGTGTCTCAAAAGGATTAGACCAAATCAGTTTTTCTTCATATGGTGTAAGTGGAGCTTATAAATTTATTTGAAAAATAAACTACGTAGGCATTCTGTAGGATTTCCCAAACTGAAATAAGGCTTGCAATATTTTTCTTCTTAACTGACAGGCAAAATTGCTGTCCTTACAAATTGTACATCAATTGTTTAGTCACATGGTATGATTTTTACCTTGCCCATGCTCTTAGCCTTCAGGTGTCACAAAACAGAGTCTGAAACACAGATCTGCCCCTTTTTTGCCTGAATGCATTTCTTCTAAAACAGATGACAAATACAGTTGCAAGTTTTCAAGTAATCAGAATGTTCAAGACCTTTCATTTTCATCTCCACTCAGTGCAGTATAGCTCCTAGAAATTAATTTCAAGGCTCTCAAAGAAATATCTTAGGTTTCTAGGAACACCTGTGTTATTGTTCACCTCAATGCTTGCTTTGATTTTTGAAATATTTTAAATAATTAATTTTGAATTTACACTTGTTCAGTTCATTAGCAGGACTTCAGGCAAACACTTTGAGAAAAAAGGTAAGCTATTGTATGCGACTAGCTGTTTTCTCACAAAAGTAATAGATTTGAAAGTAAAAGATTACTGATTACTTGCTTGTTGCTTCTTCATTGCACATGCAGATTACCTGATGCGACTTTGGTTAAGAAATATGTCTTGTTATCATTATTGCTTGGGACAGGATTTTATTTTTCTTGGCAGTCATGTGGCTGACTTCAGAAAGATCTGCATGATTTTCTTTATTTGGTTTGAAAGTAACAAGATACTTTTCTATAGGGTTGAGGGTTTTTTGTTGTTTATTTTTTTTGGTTGTATTCTCAGTCTCTAAAAGGCTTATATTGTAACCTGTCCTATGTAATAGGAAGCACGATTTTACTACTGCTGGAAATTCTGCTGCAGGTGAATGTCTTTCTCCAATTCCAGTTCTCTTGAAAACTAAAACTAAAGACTTTATAAAAATAAATCTCTGAGCAAGAAATATTGCTAAGCTGTGGTTATCAAGTAGAAGTAAATTTGAGGATTTTAGCTATCAGAAAAATGATGAAAAAAATTCAATAAAAATGTTTTTCCACCCATGTAATCTAGGATAGCTACTGAATAACTCTTATTTATTTATTTGTTTTTAAGTTAACAGTTGCATACTTGCCTTGAGTTGTCGCATTGTTTTTTGTAGGTCTCTGAAGATCCTTCTCTTTTTTAATCTGTGTAAGATTTCTCTTTTTTAATCTGTGTGTAAGAAAGTCCTCATCAGATAACTGTCAAAAAACTGACCTTGAAAAGATAAGTCTGTGGAAGAGTGGCCAGAAGACTCATGACTGGGGTGTTCCAGGCTCTCTGCCATTTTGCCTTTGGAAGGATTTGAGTTCTGCCGTATCCAGACAGGGAGATAAACCGCTATCTATTATGACACCATATTATTAGATATTGATATTGAAACAAATGTTTCTCAGAGGATCCTCAGGATTGAATGTCCCTACGTGGACAACGACAGAGGGTGCCGGGCCTAAAGCGTAGGCTTTGCCTTGCCCATTTTCTGGCCTTAGACATCGGCAGAATGATTTTGCTTTTCTTCAACTGGTTGCTTTGATCCCTACCCTGTCTGTGGTGCTGTAGAAAGAGAACAGGATGTTGACTTCACAGTATGAGGGCAGATTTTGAGAAGCATGGCCTTTAAAATGCTGAAGATCTTGATTGGTTCTAACTCCTTAAGAACCTGTATCTCTTTGAAAACAGCAACTTAAGAATATATGTCACTTAAACTTATTAACAGCTTTGACTTTGGATTTCTACCTCAAAACCAGGAATGCCTTTGATGGTTACAGAGTTCCAGCAACTCTTGTTCTGATCAGTATCTCCAATTTGTAAGAATATTGAAACCTTTCCATTATTTAGATTATATTTAGACACTCCTGTTATCTTGTAAACTTAATTTTTAGCTGATTATTCTAATGTAGTTTGTAGCTTTGTTATTTTAAATGGATGTTGCTTTTCTTCTGCACTCTTCAACTTATTTAGCCCTACCTATTTTGGGCTTCTGTGGAAAATTGTTCACTGTTTATTATGCAATATTTTAAATAAATAAGCTTCATAAATAGTAGATCGTGTAATTATTTTCCTTGAAGGTTTTTTTGAAAAATAATCTGCTACTTAAGGGGGAAAAAAAATAAAGTAAATGTGTTTCTCTTATTTTGGTCCAGTTTATTTTTGATGTTTTCTATTTTGGTATTGCAGCCCTCAGGAGGCTAATTTTAAAAAGGACTTGTCTTGCATGTGCAGTTTTAAAAGTCTTTGGAGAGAACCTCTTCCTGTGCATTTTTTTGTTGTGTATTTAATCAGTTATTTGGTAATGGTTCAGACAATAAATGGTATGGAAGTTTCAAGCTTTTTAAATTCAATTTTGAAATCCTTCTTAAAGTAACTGCAGCAGCCTTGTGCTTAGTTTTCTATGAACCCATCTACTCAACAGAGCAGAGAAGAGTTTTCATATGTAGATATGCTGTGTATTTATGACTGACTTGGTTAGGTTTCTGAAAATGGCCTTTAGCTTTTCTATTGTTCAGTTGATTAGCAAAGTTTAATACAGTTTTATGTCAGAGAAGTCTGCCTGAGTGCTCTTAGTCTTGTCCTTTATAGAAAGATCTTCTAATGCTTTGCAGATCAGAAATTTATCACCAAAGGGAAAAACAAGGTTCTTATAATAGCATGACAAAATAGTATGTGCATTATGCATCAAAATAGATTTAGCCTTAGTTTGTGTATTTGCTATAAAAGTGTTGGTGAAAATGTTTTGCTTAACTACTCATGGACACATGAGTCTTTCTTGTTCTCAAGATACATTGCACTCATATGAGTGTCTCAGGATTACTAGTTTATATGTATCAGGTAACAACAGAGTTTCAGTTCCTTAATTCAATTCAGACTTTTTGGTAATTCTCAGGCTTTGACTTTGTCTCACTTTTATTCCAATTCCAAAATGGTAAAACAGAGGTTATAATTTATCTATACTTAGTGAGTAGAGGAAAGGGACTATATTGGTCTGCATGGTGCTCTGAAATAAGGTGAGAAAGAAGAAAGCATCTCTTTATTTTCATCTTCTGTGAGCAATTCTGCTGGTAAATAGCAGAGAATTATGATAATGAAGAGTACCATTTTATTAAGTCTTGGTCTACTAAGTTGGTTATCTTTGTTTCTCATTCATGTTGCAAGTATAATGGCACAGACTGCACCTTAGGGGGATACTACATTATGTAAAAAGCTAACCTGACAGTGCACAAACATTGGAGAAAGGCACACGTTTAGGCTACTGTACTTTATGAATTAATAAATCGCAGTATCTGTTCTTCTCTCCTTTTTAAATTTCTAGTCTGCTTTAGGAGAAGAGAGGACACCATGTGTTTGGGCTGAATTTGTTGAAATCGTAATTCAACAAATGGACTTCGCTTTCTAGGTTCACTGATTTTATCAGAAAATCTCCACAGCTGATACTGCTTTCATAGTTTGTTAAAATATTGGCTCATAATATTTAGGCACCCATTTCTATTTTGCCTTTTCCTCAACTAATCAGTAAGTTTCAGTAATGTTTAAAAAGGCAGACAAAGATAGTATGGAACTTGACGCGTTCATTCAGATGGCTTTTTAAAAGCTATTTTTGTTTTGTTTTCCTGATTAGCCAGTAACATGGTATAATTAAACATATTGCTAACAAGGGCTTTGTCGGACAAGCTCAGTAGCATTTAAAAGTTTCCCTGATGATTTACCATGTGGTTTTACTTCGCCAGTAGTGAGTTTTCGTAAGCCCCAGCAAGATTAGTGGAAAACATATGTATTGATTGGAAGAGAGTCATCATACTTCTTCCTCTCTTGTTTTATCCCTGTTGTGTCTGCTTTTTCACTAATCTGCTTTAATATGAGCACTTTCCTTTTTACCTGTCACATGTAGAAAAAGGTCAGTAAAGCTTGTTAGTGGCTGAATTACAGTTTCATTCTCAAACTCATCTGATTATATATTTCAGTTAAAACTCTCCAGCTACCTTTAACACTTTCAAAATTTTTAGCCTTTTAACCACTTTTGGCTTCCCTACAGAAAATTTCTTATCTTCATCACTGATTTTTGGTCTTTACACTTTACATTAAGGACTCTTGAATCATCCAAACACTGTGACGTGTTGAGGGGAAAAATAAGGAACTAGAGCGAAGATCTTCCCCCTGTACCAGGTGAGGGTCTGACCCAGCTGTGAGCAGAGAAGCAAGTTCTGACATCTCCACTGTAGCTCAGCTGCAGGCTTGTCTCCTCAGGGGCACTACAAATAGAGGAGTCCTGTCTCCCATGTGAAAACTTCAAACAGTGAGCTCTCTTGGCTTAAGCTAAGTTGAGTTTCACATCTCACTTCTGTAAACATGTTTGTTTCTCTTGCTTGTTGTGTTTTGAAAGGAATTTGCAAGTCTTGTTTATTTGTTGCAAGACTGAAGTGCCTGTTTTTGGTGTCTTCTGAGTCAAGAGAAATGGATCCCCGTAGTGAAAAGAAAGAGAGGGAAAAGGAAAAAAAGAAAGAAAAAAAAAAGAAGAAAATTAATAAAAGGAGGGGGAAAAAAAAAAAAGAGATGTGGAGAGTGGATAACAGGTTGTTTTAATAGCTCCGTGCTTATAGAGGCCGTCTCACATCTACTATGATTCTTGTTTTTCTTCCCCTTCCACTAATACAGACAGGGTGATATGTTCTAGCCTTATTTGAAAATAGATACAGGCAATACAATTTGAGACATGCTTCTTCCTTGTCTGGGAGGAGGATATAAATATGACATTTTATGTAAAGCAATTCTGCCTGCTAGCTTTACCCGTACCACAGAGCAGTTATAAAGTAGACTAAAATGTATATCTCAGTAGTCTGCCCTATTTTAACTTTTGTAAAACTGGATTGGTGTCTCATTTGCTTATAATTCACGTGAACTGTCCCTATGTGGGATGCTTCCAGAGGTTCTGGAACTGTTATTTTTCCTTTGCTTTTACTGAAGTGGTTTTGAATTACTGTGTATTTTGCACAAAAATAGAGGTCTCCAAAAGAGTAACAGAAGGGAATTTTTAGAAGGAGCAGGCCCTGACAGCTGCAGAACAGCAGTATCTGTTGGGTCAATCTGTGCTGAAAGTTGCGGCTGAGGTGGACTGGGCTAAGGAGATAAAGTTGCTCTAACTGCAGTCCATTTGTAATTAGATAAGGAATACTGACAGGAACAGTGAGTTAGTGGCTCCCCTCCAACGAGAGCTATTGACTGAACATTAGGTTTTGCATGAGATGGTGATGCAGTCGATAACAGCATCAGGCCTTGTTTGGAGTAACACTGCCGATTACTCTCTAATTTGCCGCCTGGAAGTGAGCCACAGACATTTCAACCTTGTGTTTAGTGTTGATGAGCTCTAGAGTGAACATTTAATCTTATGTTTACTAGCAAACCACTTGTAACGAGTATGCAGCACCGCAAAAGTGTAACTCTCTGATGGCCTTCCAGCAGTAAAGCTTTTTTTTAGCTGCAACTCAGTTCAAAGCTACAACCTGTAAGGATTGTGCATTTTGTAAGCTGTAGCTCAAGGCAATCCATTAAACCTTTGATGGGTGATTTTTATTATTTTTTAAAGCTATATATAACATTTACTATGTAACTAAAACATACTTTTCATTTTCCAAATCACAGCCAAGTCACAGTTCTTCAAAGTGCTCTAGTTGGAAAAGGACACCTGTTCACTTATATAGTCTTGCTGCTGGGGATCCACATGGCTACAGTTGTCTACAGATGGCAAGAAGCTTGTAGGACCAGAGCTCTTCTGCCAACCTCCTCCTCTTTGCTTTGACAAATTTCCTATTAATAGCACTTTACCAGTGCTGTTAGATTTTTCATTTCATTAATTTAATTTGATTTGAAGAAATACTTTCTTTTTTTTTTTTTTTCCCCCTAGGAAGTTATTGAGCATGAATGTGTTCATATATGATTTGCCTTCTATTGGAACTACCGGCTAACAATGCTTAGCTGAAATACAGCTTCAAGCTTAAGAGAGCAAATGTGAAAGAAAAAAATACAAGAAAGGAGGGAGAACTGTAACTCTGAAGTGATTTTTACAAAATCTTTCAAGAATGCATTTATGTGACTTCACTGTGGTTCTATTTCCAGGAAATGGGTTAGTTCAGATGCCTAAAATCTTATCCTATTCTTTGGCCAATGGAACTAAATACAAAGAAGAAAATGGTATAAAAATAGGTTAGCTTAGGAGACAGGGAAAATAAGGTTTTCAACTTCTCGGCTTTTCATGCATTCACACTTTTTTTTTTTTTTTTTGCTATCCAGTGGTGATTTGTATACACTGTGCGATGAAATGTCCAAACTGTAATTAATTACAATAGGAAAGAATGATACTACAGACAAAACAAACAGAATTCCCTAAGTTATCACTAACCCTAACTGTGGCTTAAATGCTTCAGAAGAGATCAAGTGGCATCTGTTCAGGAACATTACCAGTTTCATTACAGTTGACCAGTCTCCCTGAAGATGTCCTCCCTTAGGATCAGGCATATGAAGAGGTGTTTTCTCCCATATCATAATTCCTGTTTCATAAGAATGATCTGAGCTTCTACTTTTCTTCTGCGGGAAAGCTGAGGAATCTCTGTACAACCTATGAATTCTGATTAACTGTACATATTCATTAGTGCTACCAGATTTGCTCAGGCTTCTTTGTGGGTGCATATCTAGCTCTGCTGACAATGGCAGTGGAGCTAGCATGCTTGTCAGGTGTTTCACTTCAGAACTGATGTATTGGGGTGAAACCAGCTTGGGACAATCAATTAGATGAATACAACAGGAATACAACATGTGTAAGAAGAATATTTGGTACAATAAAGATTTTTGAAAGACAGACTAAGCTGTTAGAAGAGAGATTGTTGAGGTTTTGTCAGGACTCCTTGAAGTTCAGGCATTCTCCATTGGCTTGCCGAATGTCAAAAGATCTGACACAAATGATAAAATAGCTCTTGCTTGTATCTTGTATTATTTGCATCCAAACCAGTTCATAAAATTTGTTGAAAGTCTTGGGTACACTTGAATGTAAGATTCAAATTCTTGGCATAGAGTCTCGAATCCTGATGTGTTATCACTGTATTCTCCAAACAAAGGGAAACTTATTTTGTCTAATCATTAGTGACACATGACTAAGTTTAGAAATGAGCTTGGTGGGTCGGTTGTATGAGATTATTTCTGTTGATGGCAAGTTCCGATTAAGGGAGAACCTATGCACAGCGATATGCCCGACAGGCCATGGACTAAAATAGGACTGCTATGATCAAGGGAACCCTGAAGTATATTGAGCCTGCTTGGCTGGATACTAACAGAGAAGTTTTGTGAACACAGGGAAGAGGTGCTTGAACAGGCTGATAGTTTTAAAAATCTGAAATAGTATCTGAAAATCCTCACATTTGTGTTAGAGCCAACGGCCACTAGAGCAAGCTGGGAGAAGAAAAAGCATTGGTTTTATCAGACTTTGAACTGACTTACTAAAAATGTATATGTTTATGAAATTTCAGCAAATTATTTTCCTTAAAAAGTAAATTGTCCTAACAAAACCAACCAAAACAAACAACCAAAACGCATACCCTCTTCCTGTACCAAATGCTTTCAGCTAAGGTAATGAAAGCTTGTGACTATTTCTACTATTAAAATAACTTTACCAAAACTTTTAATGAACAAATCTATTGTATTTATTGTATTGAGTGTAAAGGTCATGACAAGGTAGAGAGGAGTAAATAGAGACATTAGAAGTAAATGATGTTCCACTTGAGAGTAGAGCCTTTTGCTGACAAAACTAGGTTGTGACAGAAGCATGGGAGTGGGTTGACAGTGGGAGATACGAAAGGACTAAATTAGAAATGGACTAATTTGGAGATACAAAGGCTGGAGAAACTCTACTGCTGGTGAAAGTAATAGTGATACTCCATTTTGCTGGAGGGTAATGTTTTTCTCAGAAAATAATATCCCTAAGCTAGTGTGGGGGATATTAAACTCATGCAGATATATTCAGGCTCTTTTAGCTGTTCAGTGTAATGATTTAATTAAATTAATTAAGCCAGAACAGTACTTGAGCACTGAATAATTTATCAAATTAGATTTAAGGGAAGAATCAAAACAGTATGTCTCCTCAGATTTTGTCTTGCATGCTGGAAACTTCTTTGTTCTGCTGTGATCATCCTCTGTAAAAATCTGGGCACTACAGAAGTTCTAAAAGCAGCCGAGGTGGCCTTCTCTGAAATCTCTGCTGGGATAATGTAGCATGGTACTGAATTTAGAGACAAGCTTCTAGGCCATGACAACTGTAATGAATGATATTATGAGAGTGTACATGAAAAACTACAACACTGCATACGTGGATGGATAGCTTGCCCAGGCTGAGTTTTCCCATGAGTAAATGATATGTAGAGTTGCATTGGGAAGCCTGTGTCTGTGGTCTGGGGGAAAGTAGGGGAAATGGTGGCTGTAGCACACTCTGAAAAGACTGGCAACATTACATGATAAAGGGCCACTGAGGGTAGACAGGGATGACTGGTCTTTGTTAACCTTTTCAGGCCACTGCCGACATGAGTGATGTGTAATGGACCATTAATCTTCCTGATGCTAAAAAGTCACAGACTAAAACAAGTTTAGAAGTTTTCTTCTATCTTCCTGTACTTTGCTAGCATAAGATTTTATTTTATCAAATGGGTGTTTTTTGTGCACTATCCAGCAGTTGGTGCTTGTATTATGACCTAATTGAATGGCTAATCATTAATTACACGCACAGCTGATCAACTGTCTTTGTAGGGCCTATAGGAAAGAGGAGAAGAGTTGAAGCCCTGCAGGAAACCTTCAAGTTTTTCTCATAGTAGATTTCAGCTCAGTTTTTGTCACAGACATTTTAAACTTAGTGTCCTTATGATGCTTCTGATGTTTTCTGCTTTTACTGTTTTGTTTTTCTTTATTTTATATTATTTTCTTGGGAGACTGGAGGAGGTCGTCTGTGCTTTTGTATTAAAAACTGGTACTTCCACCACGCTGCCATAGTGTGCTCTGGTTAGTACCCTGCATTTTTCTGGAAGAAACTTCAACTCTCTGTCACACTTAAGTTGTATGCCTGCTTGTATTTCAACAAACATATACTTATCAAGGGATGTGGACACTAAATAAAACCTGCCAGTTCATCTGAAGTTCTGGTAAGTAAATAATGGTGTATACCAGATAAGAAATGTATAACTAGACAGTTTTATTTATTAGAGCGTATGTTGGGTTTTTCTTGTTTGTTTTTACATTCTTCACAACATTAGTTTTATGAAATACCCTAACTAGTCACTAAAATTCACTTTCCACTGACCTACAGATGCCTTCAAGGTGAAAACTAACTTTGTAATAGCACCTGTACAGGAAGTAAATAGGTGTACTTAGTAAATGGAACCTATAGGAGATTATTTAGGTAGGCAGACTGTAATTCAGTAAATTGGAATTAGGTTAGGATCCTGAGAATAAATGCTTTCAGGTATTAAATAACACAAGGACTTTATAAACAAACAAACAAGAAACCCACAAGAAACCCAGAACACCACAAACCAGGGCTCCTAGAAATGTAGTGCTGCCTCACTCCAGCCCTGAGGTGCAGGTTGAATACCACACTGTCTCTGAGTCAATCTCTATTGCTGTTCATGGGGGAAGAAAATTCCCCTGTTTTTAATGGGCTTTGGATCTGTCCCTGGGAGGGAATTGTGTCAGCTTTGAATCATCAAACTGCTTCCTGGTGCACCTGTGTTTTCCTTGGAGGACTCTGACTCAAACAGGGGAGGCATGGTGTTGCTCAAACCTGTGAGATCTGAGAAGATCAAAGCCCAGGGCCGAACAGCTTTAGCGTCAGGAGCTAAACAGAACCAGCCAAAACACGGTGGCTGTGCAGCGGGATTTCCTGTGGGAAAACCCCTCAGTCCTCCAGAAGTGATGGCCATGAGGAAAACCACAACTGAAGAAAGAGCTCAAATGATACTGGGCTGGATGCAGCCATGCTGTAGTTAGGGGAAAGGATACACACAGGTGCTCGTGCCTCTTGGAATGCAAAACTAGAAGCTTGCAGACTGGACTGGATTGACAGTGGTGCCAGAAAGTGCAGCCTTTGCTCTTTCCTCCTTTTCCTCCTTTTCCTCCTTTCTGTGCTGTCTCGCATAAAGAAAGACTAGTAGGTTTAGTTAACTTCTACAAGTAATTGCAAACTAGGAAAACTTGCTGAAATTTCTGATTTGTATACAAAATTTTTGAAATCTAATTACCATGGAGAAGGCTACTCAATAGTAATCTCTAGCGAAGGTGCTGTCATTTTTTTCTTTATGACTGTGGCTTTAATCATCTTATAAAGATAACTGCTGTTCTACAGAGTTACTTTTTGCAACCTTGTGATGGTAAATGGTATTAAATCTTTCTAAACAGCCCTGTGCCCAGAATGCCTATAGGTAATTAGGATCCTGTTTGTTAAGATTGGTTTAAAGAATAATTACTCTAGAGGCATCCATATTTCTGGACAACACACCTGCATCTCAAGAGACAATGGCATTAATTGTAAAGTGTGTCATTTTTTTCTTCCCTGCACAGCTTACATCAGCCTATTTTGCAAAATCTAAAATCAGCAAGAAATTTAACTTGCTTTCAGTGCTTTGTAGACTGGAAACTGTGAGGATTTTAGTTTTAATTTCCTTAAAGGGCTAAAAAAACCCCAACCAACCAACAAAAGAAAAAAAAAAAAACACACAAAACTAAAGAACACAAACAACAGAAAGCCATCAATGTGCCCTCTGCAGCTAGTTAAGTGTAGAAGTAGCATGTTCACTGGAGATACTAGTTTATTGTCCTGTATCCACCCTGCAATATTTTCTGGTGATGGGTTTGCATAATTCATACCAGTTGGCATATTTTTTCAATATCAAATAGATTTTATAGTGTATTAATTTTAAATATCTTTTTTAATAAATACTGAGCTATTGTATTTTGTTCACCAGTGAAGTCTTTTGATACAAAGGGGGAAAAAGGACCTGTGTCATCATCATCTCCATTATGAATATATTGTGGGAATTGTAATGTGAAAGAGTATGAAATGCTATCAGCGATGCTTATAATGTTGATTACAGTACTAAATCATAAAACTGAAAATGTATGGTTGTGCAATATTTCTAAGAGGTTTTTTTTTCTTAATCTCTCCAGGGCTCTGCTTTAATAAAGAGGTTTAATGATTTGTTTTGTTTACAATGCACAAAGGTAGTATCGCATATTATTCTGATGAGTACAAAGTTAGGAGCACATTAACTGATTAAAATTCGTTTGAGAGTATGATCTACAAATGAAGAAGTTGATGATTTTGTGCAATGTGCTTTTTGTACTGAGAGTGCCAGCTAGACTGTAGTTTCACCTGGAAAAAGTGCACCTGGAAGTCCCTGTACTGCAGACACTTATTGTTATGAAATGCGCCTGCAGATATAGTGACTTCGTATTTACAATTTTTATAGTGTTTTCTTTAATTAACAATTAAGCACAGAGTTCACACAGCAAAGCCTCTGGCATGGCAATTGTTTCTATCTGTAATGAGTACACAAAGGACTAAAATTGAAGTCGTATTATAACTGTATTCTTTTATAGTTTAGTGGGAAGACTAAAAGCCAGCTAAGGATTAATCATCAAAACTTTACCCAATTTTTATTCCCCTCTTGAACTCAACTATGGGATTAAAAATATGCAGGTAGAGCCACTGGTACTGGAGATATATTCTGACTTCTCCTGATCATTAATGTGTGATATAATTTTCTTTTATATACAAAATGACATGTTGGAATTTTGTAATGTGTTCTGAATGTGTTCTGTGAACATGCCCCCCTTCCCTCTGCCCTGCCCAAATGTGAGCCATTACAGTGCTGAAGATGAAATTGCATTACTAACTTGGTTTGCCTGAAAAGAAAAAAAGCTACTCCATGATATCATAGTACTTTGTTGCAGAATTAATTCTTAAAGGAGTCTGTAAAGTTTCATTAAGTAAGAGGTTTGTTGAATTCGCAGTAATAATAAACTTTTAATGAAAACTAGCTAATAACAATATTGTAGATTGTCAGTGACCTCAATGAGACCACAATTAAGATAGTAGTATACCTAGAATACAAGGGTTTTGGCTAGTAAAACTGTGAGCTAGATTGCTTGTCATAAGCTACAAGAAGACATTGTAGATATTGTAAAGGCTTTTCAGTATAAGATACCAGAGTACCAAAATTAAATTAATGCAAACTGCTTCACTGATACAGAATGTTAAAATCATACTTAATGGCTTGAGACCACCTGCTAACGTTGTATACCATATACGTTTGTTATAAATTCTTGTGTGTCCAAAGCATATAACCTTGTAAGCCAACATAATTTTTCAGTGATTTTAATTTAAACTGATGCATCTCAATGTGGATCCTCTGGAGACACAGTTCTCATGTGCAGATTTAGGTTAATTCATGTGTAATTGCTTATGTCAAGTCCAAATAAACTTTGTACAAAGTGATTTAATTCTGTCCACATGAGTTTTTTAACTCTTTTAACTAAGCCTGATTATCATACCTTTGGATACTTCTGATAAAAAAAAAAAAAAAAAGGAAAAAGGAAAAAAAGCAAAAAAGCAAAAAAGATAAAGTTTAGCATTCTGGATACTCAGGATATCAGATGACGTAGCAGTACGGAACATCTCTTGCTTTGAACTCTTTGAATATTGCTGGTTGTTTTTATTATCTTTGCCCATAAAAGGTCAAGAATATTTATTTTTAACATCATTATTATTATCATAATCATCATTGTCATTATTATCGCTTTTATTAATTTTTGTCTCTAGGCAAAACTTTGGCTTTACTGAAGTATGTAGGATTTGTTGCTGGTGATTTCAGCAGAGCTTGGATTTCAAATTTCATTGTGTAGGGTCCCTTGCACCTGATGTGACTTAAAGCTTCCTTCTCTGGTGAAAAATTTTTTTCATGCTTTCCTATCTGGAACACTTGCTCTTCTTAGAAGACTGCTTTGCCACAAGTGCCCTTACCTTTATTTTCCCCAAGCTGAAGTTGTGTAGATGGAGGCACCTAAAAATGATACATCTGGCAGCAACTGCATCTCCAACATTGAGCTGCCAGGATGCCTCCCTTGCCAGCTCTGCCACCCTCTTGGGCACTCAAGCATATGGTCTGGAGCTGCTGCCGACACAGGGTGTGACCTTGTGCTCAGAGTTCATGTGTGCTCCCCTTGTGGGGGCTTTTGATCAGGGTCATCAATCTAGTGGCACTTTGGATAATGTCCATATTAAAATCTAAAGCATTCCAAACAAAGCTGTGACAGATACCAAGAGTTTTAATAGTTGCTGAGTGAGCGATGTGGAGGAAGTTTCCTCATTTACTTTGTCCTGGCTGTTATGCCCTTGCCTGTGTGGCAGGTTTCTAGATTAGGAGCTGTTGCTCCTTCCCAAAAACTTTCTACAGGAGGCCTGAGGGGGCAGGAGGAAGAAGGATGTTGAGTCCCTGATGACCAGCAGAAAGGCAGCAAGCGAAAGGGTAGGACCTCAGGCTGGGAGCTGGCGTAAGGCCAGATCTCAGGAGTCATGGACTGCAAAAGGCTGGCTAGAAGGGGTTTGTTCTGCTGCTAGGTGTAGAGTTTATTGCTACCGAGGCAGTCATTGAGCTGTGGATGCATGGCAAAACTAAAGAAAATGACCTGCTTTTAAAGACACAGCTGATAGGGGATACTGTTTGAAACATCCTTTTATATCCAGCCTTCTTACTAAGTCATCAAGTCTTTGTTGGTTTGTAAAAATTACCTGTTGTGTTACCAAATCTGATGAAACTTGGACTTCTTGGGAATTTCATGGAGCTTTCTGTAAAATAATAATAATAATAGTAATAATAGTAATAATAATAATAATAATGATCACCGAATGTTAGAGATTGGGAGGAACCTCGAAAGATCATGTAGTCCAATCTCCCTGCCAGAGCAAGAACACTTAGATGAGGTTACACAGGAAGGCATCCAGGTGGGTTTTGAATGTCTCCAGAGAAGGAGACTCTACAACCTCCCTGGGCAGCCTGTTCCAGTGCTCTGTCACCCTCACTGAGAATTTTCTTCTCAAATTTAAATGGAACCTCCTGTGTTCCAGTTTGCACCCATTGCCCCTTGTCCTATCATTGGTTGTCACCGAGAAGAGCCTGGCTCCATCCTCATGACACTCTCCCTTTATATACTTATGAACATTAATAAGGTCACCCCTCAGTCTCCTCCAAACTAAAGAGACCCAGCTCCCTTAGCCTTTCCCCATAAGGGAGATGCTCCACTCCCTTAACCATCTTTGTTGCCCTAATAATGCAGGCAGTGCTTCTTCAAAGCCCTGGCAGACACAGGGTCCCACTGCAAGAGGGTTTTTCACATAAGTGAACTTATCAACAGTATATTGAAAAAAAATTAAATATCCTGCCCACACAATTCATGTTACTACTTTTTTGAGGAAGGGGGGTGTGACTGTATTACAAGCCTTGGGCTTTCCATTTTATACTTTTCATGTTTTTGGAAATCCATCTTAGCTATGGGCATTTTCTCCATTTTGTTGTTCTCTTTCTTGTAACAAAATATTACTTTTTAGATCCCATAGACCAACAGCAAAAAGAGGTACCAGTATTACTGTTGCTGCAAGTAATTTCATGATATTTGCTATTAGATCAGCAAGTGACCTTATACACAGAAAAAGGTTGCTCAGAGGCTGTTTCCTTCTCTTACTACAAGGCTTCAGGGCTGCTTGTCACTGTTGTTTCTTCTTGGCTGTGTAAATTGTTTCAGAAAGCCAATAGCTGTCACAAGGAAATGCAAAATTCTTCCGCGCTGTGTGAATTTTTCAGGATTTTGCTTCTCTATTTCTTTATTTACTTCATTCTTTTTAATAACAGAGCTAAAATTAGTAGTTCAAATATGTTTTCCAAGTAAGTATAACATGTTTTCGAGATCTGATGACTCCCAGTATTTTGAATATAAGAATATGGGTTTGAAGTTACAACTGATTTGTTCATTTTGCCAGCTGTTCCTCATAATCTTTCTAAAACAGTTTTGTAACAAATCAGACCATGTAATACAAAACTTGCATAAAGGAGCTCAAAGTTGTTATCTTTGATTTGTATTATAGAAAACACTTTATGCATTTCTAGGTAAGTAGTATAAATGCAAAAGTTAAGTGATTTAACACAGATGCACTTTTATGATAAACTTAAAATGGAATGAAGTATCCTAGAAACTAGGGAAGTATGGCATCGTACTGCTTTGAAAGCTACTTTATGTTTCATTTACAGCAGGTGAAGTTACATGTTAAAGAGCATGACTACCCAGCCATACAATGGTTCCCTTAAAGAGCTGTGATTTGTAGCTTATTCAACCAGAAATTTCTTAAGACAAGGATAATCATTCTGAAAGCAAAGTACACAAAACCTGACCTACTGGCCTCTTTTTTTTTCTTTAAGCTTTTATCTCGTGATTCATCTGGGGGTGGGATGGGGGGAGAATTCTATCTACTTCCCAGACAGGCTGTCATAATTTCCACTCAGAGCAGGTATACACTGCTACATTTGCAAGGCCATCCATGAGAGGCACAAATCTGAATAGAAAGAAAGAGTGTTATTGCCAGACATGCTTTGGTCTTTGCCCTGCCTGAGACCTATTGGAAGGAGTCATGGGAAAGGCAGACTTTGAAGACAGTTTCCACTTTTCCCCACTAAATAGTCACATCTGTTTCCAACAGTTACATAGACACTGTGCTGCAGGGGTAAGTTGAAGTGAGATGAGAGAGAATTGACAACAAACAGAGAATTTTATTTTGCCACTGTTTCTGGCATATTCATTCTTCTGCAAAGTCTCAGAAAGCTGTAAAGTAATCCTGCCCACAGGTGGATGGTATCTATTGTCAAAAAAAACAGTAGTGCTTCATTCCTCAGATATATTGATCTCCTGGAAATATAGCTCTTACTGTAAATGGGGACAGCTCTTCTTTGCCTGCTCCAGGGTAAAGTTTATTATAGTTTAAGTCTTTTTGTAAAGGGCAGTAAAAAAATAAAATGGAACTCTGAGTAAAGTTTCTATTTTAAGTTGGAAGCTAAGGATGTATTCTTTATAGGGACAAGTAACTACAGTGCTTGTCCCTTACCTCATTGGTAGGTGTGGGTGAGATGGGGAATAAATTTCATTTTTATTTTTTGAACAAGTATAGGTTAGGTGCAGAGTTACAAGCCTTAGTTAACCTTCAGCACTACTTTCTAGGAAGCAGTGTGTTCTTTTTTGTGTATGTCAACTTGACACTACTCATAACATGCTAAACTTAATAATTAGAATATAAATGAAGAAAAAGAACTGTAGAAAAGAAAAAGTCGGAACAAACACAATACTGTGGGACATATCTATATTCTCAGGCCCATGTGAGAAACCAGGTAAGAGATGGTTTTTTTTCTTTCTAGTATCAAAGAAAACAACATTTTTCATCCTTGAAAAAATAGAGGATTTCCCTTCTTGCTCCTCTGCTCTCTTAGCATCTCCTGTCTTTTTCTGTGACCACAACTTATTTTCAGTTTCCTTGGCAGAACTGAATTGTATGCTCAGATTCTGCCCCTCCTGGCCATCACACATCTTCTAGTTGGCTGAGCCTGGTCATGTCACAGGCTAAGGCTCTGCTGGAGTGTTAAGAGGTCCATTGGTGAAGAGAAACAACATAATCAGGTTGGTGCTTTCCCAGGACTCTTCCCCAGTGTTATTTCACCTAAGCTGATAAATCCAAAGCCTTGATGATTTTCATTTTGGATTCAGGACTTCACTTAGCGTGTTTTCTGGTGTAGTATTATTAAGGGTGCCCTTTACATAGTGCTACTAACCCCTAATATGTTTGGAGTTTTAAGGGAGAAAAAAAACAACACCCAAAGTAGTTAAAATTTGACCAGGGAAGGAGATTGCTGACAAAAGCATTCTTTTGCTGGGAAGAAATAAGCAAGTTTACAGTGGAATAAGCTTAATTAGAGTAAATTGTAAGAGCCAGAATCAAAAAGCAGTTTTTGATCAGGAACATTTTTCTTTACCATAAAGTTAAATAGTGCTTTTCAGCTGAAAATGCTCCATCCTCAGCATTGTGCATGCCGCTTCATATTCTGTTATTTTAAAAAATCCATTATTTTTCTTTTATTCTAAAGTGTATATCGAATGAAGATGCTACCTTTATTAATTTCAGTAGTGCCAGAATTTCAACCAACAGTACTTGGAAAAAAAAAAAAAACAAACAAAAAACCCAAAAAACTGAATGAGTTCCAGAAAAGAAGAGCCTTTGCAATACAACTTTAGCATGTTGTTTTCTGGGTTAAATATAATTTTGCACCTCTACAGGAGGTTTTTGTTGAGGAGATGTATTACTTGCTTCTTTTCTTGCACATGTATATAACAAGCATAGAAGGTTTGTATGATGGAAAAAAAGTATAAACTACTGCAAAATGGCTCAGCTTGCGCACGTTAACCCTGACTTGTAAACCTACCATGTTTCAATCCTGGGTCTCAACTTTGTCGGAAATTGCTAATTGTATAGTCGGTTCATGATGTGGCTAAATGTCCACTAGGGATTAAGGCGAGATCACAGATCTCTTAACTCATGACCTCAGACATGAACATTGGCCTCCAGAGGCAAAAGGCTAATACATAGCCCCATCACTGCCATCTTCCCATCATGATCTTGTCCTCAGAAAAATCAAGGATTATCAGTGCTTTGTGTTTTTTAAAAATCAGATATATGTGAATACAGAGTAACTACATGACAAAGAAAAATAAGAAAAAAGTGGACCAAGAAAGTTGAAATACAGAATTAAAAAGAAAAAAGTATAAAACTTGTTTATGGAAACATATCACTTCTGCATCTGTTGGACAATTCTATTTATTCAGATGAATCACAGGACATCCAGGCAGTGACCAGGTTTTTTATTGTTAAGAAACAAACAAAAAAACTCATGAAGAAAACCCTGAAGTCTGTTTATAAGCCTTTAATACTGAGCTTTTGAAACAAACAGAACAATCTGTGTTCAAGAATCTTCATTCCTGACAATAGGGATTACAGTAGATCTTCAAATTTCTTGTATAAGAGTGGTAAAATGTGCTAAGCAGATACAGTAAAGGTTATAAATGACCTTTCCCTTTTTGAAAAGTGATGACCTGATGATTCAAGGCACAGTCTTGGAAATAATTAAGATCTTTGCTGAAATGGAGATGATGCTAATGACCTTAGTAATGAGTTGGACAAAAAATTTGGAGATTTTCACAGATGATGTAACTTTAGCAAAGTTAGTGAAGTGTATTATGTAAGAATTATTTGTGAGCAAATGTTATAGTATGAAATGAACACTAAATTCAGTCCGAAATGGAGAGAGAAAACATTAGATGATCTATTTAATTTTTCAGAAAATTTATTCTCTTTCCCTTTTTAATGAAATAATAATTTAAAAATATTTTAACTTGTATGTTCCATGTAGAACTGATGTTTACACTAATACTGATGATGATTGTCCTTCATTTTAAAAGGTATAGCGAGCAAAACTAAAAGGATGCTTTACTAGAACCACTGTATTGAAGGTGATGCAATAGTTTGTAAGGAAGGACATTCTAAGATCTATAATCTACCAGAATGTTTTTGCACAGCCTGTGTTTTTTGTGGCGCAGAGGGACCACACAAGACCCTTCTTGCATTTGCCTGTCAGTGTGTGGCTGCCCTGGAAGGAGTGGCCCACAGAGTGATTCTTGAAATGAGCCTTATGTGATCCCAAGTCTGACCCTATTCCAGTGTGGAGCGATGTTGTTCCTTGTTTGGCAAGAGGGATAAGGCTGCAGTTTAAACCAAAAGAATGAGCACGCATCTCTCATTTTTGCATTTGGAATGGCTGTCATGAGAAAGACTACTGTGAATAGTAGGTTTAAGGTAGCTATTAAAGATTTTTATGTTGTTAGGTTGAACGAGCTCTTTTGTAATTTAATAACGTTACTTATCTTACAAGTCATTTTTTAAAAATAAACATAGTTAGCAATTGGAACCTTAATTTATGATTTAGGAATATATTGGATATCTCATAGTAGCAAAGAAAATAACTTGATTAAATATGAAGAGATCTTCTTGAAATGTTCAAAATATAATGACTATGTTTCTAGGGTCTTTAGGACATTTGCCAAACCAAAGCACTTAATCAGTTCCAATTGCCATGGAAAACAAGTTTACAGACATTTCATGTTTAATGTGCAGGCTTTTGTATCATTCTAAATATACCTATTTTTACTAAAGAGTTGATTGAGATAATAATTTGTTTTCCTGTCAAGCACTGAAAACTGTCTGAATGGATGTTAAATTCCTAAAAGGAAACCTTCCTTTGTTTTCACAAGGCTGTGTGTTCTCTTAAAGTTGGAAATTTTCAAAGAAATCCCATATGGTTGCACTTACATTTTCTTAATGGAGGACAGAGCCATCAGTTCCTTGTAAAAATGAGATGAGCCTTGAGCAAGCTTGTTAGTTGTGCTAACAAGTCCATTTTGTTAATTCTTTTTTTTTTGACAGAACATTCTCTGACGGTTGTGAAAATAAATCAATGCAGAAGGTATCAGGCCTCGACAGCAAAGCATTTAACCAAATGATTAAATCTGCTTTTACATACTAGAACATTTCCCATCCACCCCCTGCTTAATTTCAGCTCTATGATTTAATCTTTTAAAGTTCAGCATATGGTTATTCTTCCTAATTGGGTCTCTAACTGAAGCTTCTGATGTGCGTATTTTGGCAGTGTTTCATTTCCCTGTGATGCTATGTTTCTGAAAATGCGTGTGTTTTGTCAGCACCTCTACAGTTTGTGCCTACTGTGTTCATAAATTTCACAACCCTTTGTATGACAACTGCAAGGGAACTTTGGAGGCAGCAATCACATGGTGACTGGAACTTCAGCACCCATCTTTATTTTAATGTGAGTTAGGCAATTGCATACCATAGACAGCCCTTCATAACATTGGAAGTTTAGAGAAATATGTTTATAAGGTATGATGCAGATTGCGTTTATTTTAATGAGATACTACTCCTCTGCTATGTAAAATTGACATGAATATTTATGAAGCAGATACAAAATCTACTTGCCCACCTTTCATTATGTTGATGAAATTGTAATGAGGTTTCACTTGCCTGTCAAAAAGTTGCTTCCCTTGAATGAATTAGCAAAGAGAAATTTTGCAGCACAGTTTTGCACACAGCTTGTCTGCCTTTTCTGTCTGAATAAGAAACTCTCTGCTTTCCAACTGAGACTAGGAATGTTTTGGTAAGAATGTTTTGTAGTTGGACAGATTCCCTGTAGTTGCCATACACTGCCTCCAAGATAGGTGATACAAAAGAAAGACATTTCCGACTGTGTTTAACTGCACAATACTAACGCCACAAGCGTGTTGTGCTCCTAAGCCAGAATTGCAATGCTAGCACCCGCTCCCCTAAGGCAGAGGGGGCGTGTTGTCCCGATGAGTCAGGGGCAGCCCACTGCTTGGCAGACCCAGTGGGTGATAAATGTCCAAAACCCTCCAGGCTGACTACACATTTTTCATCATTAATCCGGCCTATTGTGAGCTGGTCACTCACATTGATTCCAACTAGAGGGCATCATCTGCCGTTAAGAGGGTGATGACTCGCTAAAAATGAAAGCCTGAAACTAATCAAATATAGTTAGAGCCTTTGCTGGCAGCTTGCTCGGATAGCTCTAGGGCACTAGTAGGAAAGCGGCAGACATGTGGGCAGGTCCCTTCAGGCACTCTGTGGCTTTGTATAGGAATGCGATGGTTTCCTTTGACAGCATGTCATGTTATTATAGCTATTATTGAGTCAAATGCTGTTATGAGAAATTCTTCTGTCTCTTTTTGCAATTCTTTTCTTGATGTTTTTCAATAAAAAAAAGCCAGAACGGGGTGAATTTGGAACCATAATGTAACAGCCATCCTGTCAAGTAAAGATCATGCTAAATGATCGTGCTACAAAGAGAAAAGAATTCCCTCTGCAGAGATCTTTGTCTGCCTATTGAAATAATTTGTCTTTCTATTTAGCTACTTATTTATCTATTTAACTAAAGGCTTCATTTCCTTTGTTTAAGGGTAACACATATGCCCGTCTCGATTTGGTGTTTGTCTTTGAATAGTTATAATTTGTTTGTATGGACTGAGTCCAGCTGAGAAGTAAAGGCTGAAGATCTATGTAAATCATAGCCTCAAGTGAAATTACAGATTTAATAGAAGTTATAGAAATTACAGAGTTAATGTGTTTGTAAGCAACTTGTCTCTATTATAAATCAGTGAGGTTTTCCCCCATGGTTTTTCATCTTCACCTCAGTGGCTGTGTCTGTCTTCTAAAAGTTCACATCACTAGAGGTTCCCCTGCGAGGAATTTAACACTGCTGGAAGAAAGCTCTTTTCAAAGAATATATCTGTTGTTGACAGGAGGCTTGCCGAGAGTCCACACTGCTGGTGGTGGCGGGGGGGACGACACCCCTCCTGGGATTTTTTGCCAGGGTCCTCCTACTGAGAGTTCATGTTGGAGAAAGTCAGCATGTTTAATTGGTAGTTCATAAGCCTCTCTTATTGTTAAATGTTTTGCCCACAGTAAAAGGTCCATAAATACTTCAGGCAGTGCTCTGTTTTGTTTTTATTGCAAGATGTGTAAATGATGCCTAGTGGCAACTTTTCAGAATGTGAAGCTGTTGGTCATTTTGAGCATTGATTTAGTCCTCCTTTAATCAAGTTCAGCTTCCCGGTCATGTTTTCTTAGAAAGCTGTTTGTGCTATGGGAGTAACTACTTTATGTTAGAAAGAATTACTGAGAGTGCCAGTCCTGGCCATTCATTTAGGCATAATGCATTGATGAAGTAGTCTACTAAAAACAAAACAAAAAACAAAGAGCTCCCCCCCCCAGAAATCAGCAGAAAACAAAACCCAAGGCTGGTTTCCTCAAAAACTGAGACAGCTGTTGACTGGGACAGAGGAGTGAGAGGAAATTCTCCACTGCAGACTGTCTTAGCCTCAAACAATCTCACTGACAGTAAGCTAATTGAGGGGCACCAAACCTGCTTTTGTGACTGGAATCGGTGCATGCTGGGGAGGAGGGGTCAGGGAATTTGCTTCACAAATGCACTACTGCTCTAAACATGAATATAGATGCAGTCTAAAGGTCAGGCTTTTGAAAGGATAAGATGGACTTAGATAACCAGCTCCCACTGAATTCATCCAGGCTGAAAACTTTTTCTGCTAAGCCAGAAGTTTCAGTGCCTTTACCTGTGCTGCTGCTGTGGTGACTGTCTTCAGAGATCTGAAGCAGTATAGCATGAAAATACCCTCTATGAGGCCTTTAATGCAGTTCCGGAATTTAGCCAGGAAAATGCAAAATAATTCAGTTATTTATGGGACTGTTCACATTTTTAAAAAGTAAAAGCATATTCTTCTGTTTGTGTTTAGATGATTTAGTTTTGTGTCATGGCCGTTCAGGGAACTCCACATTTAAATAATAATAATAAAAAAGAATATTTGGCTGTTAGATCTCAATCCCAGCAATAGATTTCAGAATCCCAGACATACATTTTACGGAAATATTTCTTGTTTACATAAAATGTATCCTCATAAACTATATTAGGAGTTTCTCGGATTCAGATTTTCCAGGATTTTATTTCATTTTCCTCTGTCAAATACAGATATTGTTACTCCAGAACAAAGAATATTCATTTTCTACAGTGTTGGGTTTCTTAAACAACTCTCCTCGGTTTTGCTTCTTGTTGATATTGTTCTAACATTGTAGATGGATGAGTATTTTTTTTTAACATGGTTTATGGCATATTGGTAATTTAATTCAGAGAATGTTATATGCATTTCTTGTCTATTCAGCATCTTCAATAAAGTCAGCTATTTTAATTTATCCTGCCCACAAGTAAATGAATGAAATATTACTTTACTCATACATTCAGAGGCCAAGGAAAGATTTTACAAATAATATCAAAGAGGAGAGAAGTCAGCCAACTGTGAAATTACTGATCATCTGGATTTCCCTCCAGTTTTGACTGCATATAGTGAACTGGAATGAATGAATTTTCTGCAGTATACAGCACTTCTACCTCATAGTAGTTTATACCAATTTGCTTCTGTTGATTACATGTCCATCTTACTAGAGCAGAAGTAGAGTACTGGATGGTTTCTAGCGTATTTTCTAGTGAACCTTCAGGAGAGGTTATATGGGGCAGGAGAGGAGAAAAGCCTTGTTAATGTGCATTTGCCCATAATGTCCTTAAGAAAAATACTCCAAAGAAAGATTTCCCTTCTAAAAATGGAAATTGCCTTTCTTCATAGTGTTTTGATACAAATAGACACTACAAAATAACTGATGTGTAATAATCCTTTCACACAGTAGTGTCTAATGAAATTAAATTATCTTTTTTTGCGTGTTCAAGAGTACGATGCATGTATTAAACCTTAACTTCATTTGCTAGTTGGGAAGGAATGAGCTCAGTCATCTAAGAAAGTCTGCAATCCTCCTAGTCAATCAGATTAGCAGAGCTAAACCTTTCTTAGAAGTTGGGCTTTTGGAAGTTATAAATAAGGGAGCCTCAAGACCTATCTGTTATCATGCTTGTGGTAGTTTTTTGCTGCCCTAAATTACATATGCAGAGGATAATTGAGTACGTATATGATGAAAGGGAAGTTTGTAGAAATATCTGTGACCCTATGACAAGTGCTTCAAGACCAATTTTAGAGAGTTGTATGTTTCTAATAAAATAGATGAGACTGTGCTGCAGTCTTAGCCTAGTCTTTAAAAAAAAAAAAGCTTCCCTTGAGAGGAGATTCATTGTACATAGAGACTGCACTGTTTCCTTAGGGGTAAAGATGCTTTAAAAAGCCCCTGTTGCTGATGGATACAAGAGTGTAGCGTGGGGCTTATTGGTTTGGTTTGTTACTTTTTGCTGAATTATTTCAGCAGTTCAGAGCACAACTTCATCATGTGCCCAGAGTGGTTCCACTGGCAGCACTGGGTGAGCCAGGAAACTGCAGCACGGGTGACAGGAGATATTGCTAGGAGAAAGTGTAAAGAGAAGTTTGGAATCTGACATTGTGGGCAGAGAAAATACAAGGTCAAATTACACTCTGATACACTTGAAGTTAAGTATGTGCTCAAATATTTTGCTGTTCTTGAGCCTGTGTTGAGTCGCTTTGTAGGTGTTGCTGCTAGAAACAGCAAAGAGCTGATGACTGTGATGCCACAGCTCTTTAGTTTTTAATGCTGTTTGTTTTGGAGCACATTTAGATTAAATTTTAAGTTGGGTTAAATCTTACTTGATTCAATGTATTGTAATTTATTTAAGCAAGCCTAGGCTTTCTATGCCTCCTTTCCAGTTCTGTGACACACAGCGGGTTCTCTCTAGGCCTTCTGCAGTATTCCGCACCGGTTATTTATTTTGTAGGGCTAAAGGGAGGTTGTACAAACACTGAGGATACTCTTGCGTGCATATATAAAGCAGTTGTGTCTGGTTCTGTGATGCTAGTGGACCGTTCTTCTGTTGAGGAGTGAGGTGTGGTTGCACAGCACCCCAGTGACACTTGGACACTGTGGCAGCCTCTGGGGGCTTCGCCCACATGTTCTTTCCTGCTGCAGTGCCCACAGCAGATTGTCTCAGCTGCTTCGTGCTGTCTCCTCATGGAGAAGTCTCCGTTAGCTGGATATCCTGGTGGAGCTGATTCTGTGACTGTGTGCTAGTCTGTCTGAGGCAAAATGAGCTGCCTTAGATTGAACAGTTTAGGTCTTTGCTAGGCCGACTTAATTTGACTGAAATGTATTAGAGAACCGTGTCACAGTCTGTACCACCAGAATCAGAAAATTGGAACTGTGTAGCAGGTGCAAGCTGGTCACAATTACTTCTTTTGGCCCACACAGATGTTGGCAGGAAAGGAGATGAGAACAGCTCCCCAAGTCATCCTTAAATGCTGGTCAGTGCATCAGAAGTGCCAGATGTTAGAGAGAGCTTATTTTACATTCTTTTCTTCTACAACATCAATATTTTGTGGCAAAAAAAAAAAAAAAAAAAACAAAAAAAAAAAAACAAAAAACAACAAAACTAAAAAAAAAACCAAACCAACAACAAAAACCAAACCAACACCAACACAAAACTATTTTTTTTGTTTTCCCCTATAGTAGAGCAAGGATGTAGCTTTTGTCATGTGTCTTTTGCCTGCTTGAACCACAGCTTTCATTCCTTTGCATAAACAGGAGTTTAGCTTGATGGAGAGTGTTGCGAAGTATTGAGGATACATTGCTTCATAGTGTTCACCTGAAACTTTCTTTCCAAAAGAGACAGTGTAAAATCTAGGTAGCCATATTAGGTCAGATCAGTGGGGGTGAAGGTGGGGATGTGCCAGGACCTCATGCCTGCAGTTGGTGTGGTTTTAAACCAGGTTCATAATCTGCATTATTAGAAGAAGCATTTTTCCTGTCTGTGGGGTGTAGACAGAGAGATGCTCTGTGGCTGCATTAGAGATAGGTGACTCTAGAGGAAATGACAGATGGCTGTACACATATATCATATTATATGATATTTGGAACAGATAGACTTCCTCAGAAAGTTGCTTTTCAGAGACCTAGGCAGTTTGGCAGTGAGGAGACAGAAACAAAAATAATTACCTTTTGTCCTTTATATCATCCACATGCTGATGCTTGGATTTTGAGATGTCTCATTTGTGCATAACATGTTCATATGTCATGCAAATTTATTGTGTTTTAATCTATTCTGATGTGTTTGCAGTAGAACAACAAAAGCTGTTAATGGAACACAGTGATTCCTAACAGAGTGAGTGATAGGATATAATAATTTTTCATTGTGTCAGCAAACATTGTGTCATAACAGATGTTTTAATTATGTTTCTAGATGTTCAGTAGGTAGATATTGGTTGTGTTCAAACTGTTATCTTTCAAGCTGTGTCTTTATATGCCCATAACACTCTGTATCTGGATATAGGCCCAAGGCCATGCATTTTGTAAAGTTTATGTGTGTCTTGACGTGGCTGTGAAGCATGAAAGTTCAATACACGCTTGCAGCTTTTTGGTATGCATATAGTGTGACTGCTGGAGCCAAAACGTCAATGTTATAGAGGAAACTTTGGTCAGATAGTCATGCTGAGAAAGAAAATATGGGTGGCAGTGGTTCCAACTGTGTGACAAACAGCACGTATTGCAGGTGTAGAACTGAGGAGTCCTGCCATCTTTGGCATACAAACCCCTGAGGTGGAAGGGTGATACAACTTCCCACCAGCTGGTTAGAAGACTTCCCCATGCTGCCTGTTTGCTTTTGGTGTTGAGCAGAGCCACACCAGGACTGTGTAAAGTTGTGTGTCACACAAGCTGCCTTTTTTAGAGTGACTGTTCTTACATTGCAGTTTTGATTGATGACCATGCTTACTTGGACACTCTAAGGAAATGAAGAACTTCAACATCTTGCAAGATCCACATGTTTAGCCTTCGTGTTGCCCACCCCTCTCCCCCCCTTGAAGGCAGGCAAGTAGTGGTGCAGGGTGAAAGGTAGGATTTAGTCAGTTGTAGTATAGACAATAATAAAATAAAACATTTCCTTCACCACCTATATACAGATTGTAAATAAAAGGTTTTTTATTTTTTGTCTTTTCTGTGTTACTAGGCTTATGACTATTCTGTCTCAGACTAGATTTTTTTTTTTTTTCTTAACAGAAAGTATCCTTATTTTGTGGCTACTTTTACATTAAGTCTCCAGGCTGACATAATGCATTATTAAAAAAAAAAAAATCCAAAACAAAAACAAAACCAAACAAAAAACCAAAACAAAAACCACAAACAAACAAACAAAAAAAACAAAAACAAAAACAAAACAACTTGAAATAAAACTGCAGGCAAAATTTTCAGAATTGTGTGATCTTTTGAAGGAGCCATGATTTTTACATTTCTGAATTGAGGCATCTCTAAAGTATTTGGTTAGCAAAAGGCAGACGATCAGTACTTCTGCACAGTTATGCCCCTTGAGAAAAAAGAGGAGAATAGCAGGCGGGGAATCCTGACTAAAAACAAACAAAATCACTGATAAATCAAAAATAAAAGATATTCCCAATATGAGCCGTACTCTTATGGATGAAATCCTGTTATTCTTGCCAACAGCTGAAATTGATCTCTCTGTAAAAAGCCCACCCTTGGCCTCTGCCATACTTTCCTTCCACTTGAACGGTATTTTGCAATTTCATGTGGAACTTAAGTGGTAGGGATGCATTGGGCAGTCCTTCTGCACAGTTTTGAGTTTAATAGTACCAACAAGAAGGGTTTCATAACATAATACCATAGCAGAAATTTAGCCCATGGAAGGAGCCTGTGTTGTCTTTTGTGAGCGATACAAATTTGAAAAGAAGTATGAATGCAGAGTACTTTTCAAATACTGTTATGTTCAGACACATGTAAATGCCTTGTGATGAACATGATCAAAAAGAGGTTTAAATTATCTCAATTTAAGAGAATAAAGCAATAATAAAATGATTTTTAGTGCATACCAACATTATTGCATACTTCTGTCAAGATATTTGATTGTAAATGAAGTCTACATACTCTTTGTATGACTGCTCTTTAAATTTGCAGCTGAAGAAATCTGTTTCCTATTGATCAGAATGTTACCAGCCAATTAGAAAAAATTTGACCACTTGATCTTTGCGCAATAAGTGTTCTCCTTCTTTGGATACATGTCCGTGTTACAAGCTGCACTGCCCAGGGAACATCTGGAGTGGTAACAGCTGGCAGGCCAAGCACTGAATGAATCTATGTGAAGAGTGAGATCGGAGTGTCCTTTCTTCCCATGAGGGGGCACTTGGCAGGACAAGCTAGAAAGGCCCCACCTGTGCTCCCTGGCTCCTCCTGCCACACCCCCCCGGCCTGATGTTCTTAGGTGCCCTGAAACTGCTCTAGGGCTGGCATTGGAAGCATTTTTCTTAAAACTATTTTATTTGAAAGAAGATTCTGGTGTTTCACTTATTATCTGAGTAGTCAAATTGTCTGACCAGCTTCTAGCAATCTGACTTGGAGTGTCGTGCATAGTTACAGTGGTAGCAGTGTGCCGTGTGCCTGCAAGCTTCAATATATGGTGAATTGTTTACCATCTTTTCATTGCCTCTGACCCGCTAAACAGTCCACTCATGAGAACCTATTAGTCTTGACCTAATTAATATTAATGGCCTGAAGCTACTTATAATTTGGATTTAAATGGGCAATCAATCTTACGTTTGCTTGTGAATGGTGTGGGCTCCACTGCTTTGTGCCCTGCCCTATGTCAGTATCTTCAGTCATCTGGAATTATTGTTATATTTAGAAGTAAACACCTGCCATGTTTCCCAGTACATAATTTTAGCACTATATAAAAGTTTGTAACAGCATTGAAAGGAAATACCAGCTATACTTGTAAAGGAGAGTCAAAAGTCAAATTATTTTTCCAAATCGGACGTGTCTAAAGTTTGACAAGAAAGTCATCAAGATGTAATACTTGGAGCTAGTGATGTCATTGTAGCTGTTGTCTTAATCTTTTGGTTTGGTTCGGTCACTTGGGTCTTCCTCTTCAGACTTAAAAGGTTTTTGGTTAGTGCCAGATGCAGTAAACAAATAATCAAATATTTAGTTTTGAATGAAAACTGGAGAATTGAGAAGCCATGCAGTAGCAAGTCAAGAAAACAAATAAATTATGCTGTTTAGCCATTTTGGTCAAGGTCATGCAACCAATTCCTAGTTGATAAGAATTGTGTAAGCAATATCTAGTGTGCACACCACTGATTTCTAATTATTATTTTTATATTTCACATGAGAACATAAGTTAGAATTTCATCAGCTCCAAAATACCAATGGAAGCTGACTCTCCACCACCTGAAGTTCCTATCACAACAGTCTCTTTGCAATCCAGGCACTATAGGACATAAACTGTTGTTCAGTCTCATGCACTGTAATAGAAGGAAAGAATTAGGATTATTTATTTGCCATAACATCCTAAATTTGGGTTAATGTAGCAGAATTATTTTATTCTATATTTTTTTATTATGTAAAAAAATATAATTTCTTCAATTGGTTGTGCTTAGGGTGTTTGATAAGAAGGTGCATCTTCAAACTGTTCAAAATTCTGCACTTTTTTTTTCAGGAGATGTTTATAATTCTGATAAGGGACCAAAATTTTCAATTTTCTTCTATTCAGACATCACAGTGAAAGCTGAATCAGTAGAAAAAAACAACATTTGAATTAGTAAACAGTAATCAAATGTTAGTTTAGAGATATTTTTAACATAATCATTCCTTAAATGGCATAGTATTTTAACTTACTATAGAGAATACCCTGACCCTGTGGGGTTTTTGTTTTTCTTTAAGTATATTATGTTTTAAAAGCATCTCACTCCATCATCATGTTATTTTAAATATAATTTACTTCTCATATAATGCATTGTATCAGCATGATATTCTGAAGTGTATGCTATTTATATACTGCAACCATTTATTCATGTAAGAGATGCATTAGAGTAATTTTCCTGAATACAATGCATGATTAAGGGACAATGTCAAAGTAATTTTTCAAATGATTTTCCCCTTTCCCTCTAGTTTATAATAGCTTTTTGGAAGAGTAATACTTCAGGCATATTCATTTGAAATCAAATAATGTCTCAGAACATTCTCTAACTTGCCTTGGCTAATTTTGGTGAGCTAATGAAGAGAGATTAATATCTGTTTCACTATTAAGACATAAATGAATTTTAAGTCCTGGGCACCCAACTTAGCCATTCATCTTTCCTAAGAGACAAATTATTGCATAACTTTCAATAATGCTCCAGAGTTTTATTACATCTATAATGAGAATACTTGTTTAAACAGCAGCATTTTTATTTTAAATGTCTAAGGGGCATAATCTGGTTGAAGTATAAATAACTCTGCAACTTGAGTAATGAGGAAGTTCTTAACATATTTTGATTAATAAATGTCTCGAGTCACATTGAGAGCAACAGCCTACCTGTGCTTCTGGCTTTGTGAGGACAAATGCTTTCAAGTTATGCTTTGAGGAATTTCATTCACTTCCCATGTTTTTTATCTCTTTTTATATCTTCTGTGTCTCTGTTACAAAATGCCAAACTGCTATACCCAAAACAAAAGGTGTGTTCGTCAAGGTTGCTTCACTCTGTACTGCTAGCATTTTTGCTGTCTCTGGCCTCTAAATAGCAGGCCTTCTATTGTCATTTTGCTACCAGGGATACTGTTAGGGGGTTACATTCTTCAGAGATTTTAATGTATCTTCAAGATGTCATAGTCGAGTAAATGTAAAGAGATTGGAGCCAGAGTGAGCTTTATGTTTTATGCATGTGTGTAGTCTCTTGCATGAGGGATCTTGATCCTTGATGGATGCCTCCAAGCTGTTGCCGCAGTAGTAGTAGGTTGTTCCTGCAGATTTTGTAGAAACATTCATTGAATTTCTCTGTGAGCTCAGGAAAGCTATCAGGGCCTGCCTGGATCTGCTTCTCTCTTATAACATTCTTTGTGACAAGATGGGTGAGGGGGTTACACAGGATATTGGATTAGGTGTGGAGGGATTAATGTGATTTAGGTTATATAGTTCGTGTCTGTATTTTGTCCCATTTGGCAAGATCCTTGACCTCAAGCTTTTCTCTTTCTGCACACCAATTGTATGTGGCTCAGGGTTTGTGTGGTTTGGAGAAGTTTTATTAAAGAAAAATCTAATATGCATTGTTCATCTATTTCCATAATGTAATTCATCAGTGTTATTTCACAATTGTCACTGATTTTCCTCTTGTTTAATTGTTTTTGTTTGTTTGTTTGTTTGTTTCCATTCTTTATGTAGCTGGGTGTTGTAGAACTCAAGCGTATGATGATCAAAACTTAATCTGTTGTAGAACTGGCATTGATCTCATCAGTAAGTCAGTTTAGTCCCAATTTATTTTCTGTTTCTGAATACGAAGGTCCATTGCACTGCAGACATCTGGTGTTTTGGGCACTTAAAGCTGCAGATCCCAGACAACTCTGTTATTTCTGTTTAAATATGCATGAACTGTTGTTTAGATAATCCACCCTGTCAAAATAGCATCAAGTGTAATATATCGCTGACCTTCTCTTTTGCATATTGGAGAGGACTGGAGAAGTCTCCTCAAAATTGCAACTACACTGGCCATGTTCCACTTTTTATATATTCAGATCTTCGGAAGTATGATATGGAAGATGTAACAACTGTAATAGGTAGCTTCATTTATTTATACATCTTATTTATTTGGCCCTCAACAGGATATGACATGAATCTTTTACAAAGCAATCTTGGTTTTAGGGATAAGAGAATGGAATGAAGTAACTTGGCAGGGAACAGCCCTTCCTGTACAGTGTGAGCAAAACACACCACGACAGAAGGACCTGGACCCCTCCTGACCTTCAGTCTGGAGGACTGTAAGAGCCTGAAATGTCTCTGTAGGTGTAGTTTGGCTTCTGGTATTGGATGAAGCTGGCTCAGCATCACTGTGCCTTCAGAGGCCGCTGGAGATCATTTTGACAGCAACAGTCAGAGAAGCGCTTCACTCACGTGCCTTGTACTCAGCCAAGAGGGTCTGCAAGCGCATGGCAAGTGGCACTGCCAGCTATGCCGTGCTCTGAGATAATCCTCTGTCAGCCTGCTGAAGCAGTTTAGTGATTGAATTGCTGCTGGACTCCCATGGAACAGAAGCCTCTTGGGATGGCATTGCACGCAATTTGTATTTCATGCAAAAGAGGCTCTGCGTTTACAGTCAAGCTGTGGCAGTTTACCTGCCATGTTAACATACCCCTTTCAGTGGAAATTACAGCCTGTGTCAAATGAAATGAATAGTCTTTTGATTTGATCCTTTTTTTTTCTTGTGGACAAGTTAAAGTGGCAAGTGGTTTCTAAAGGGTCTTCTGAAATCACTCATTTGCCACCTCTGTGAGTATTTTGAGTTGGCAGAATTGGCCTTGCTTAGCCTTGATATATTTATGGATTTCTCTGCCATAATTATGGGAGGGAGACCCCTTGCAGGATTTATAAAATTAGACTTGTGTGTCAGCTGTGCAATTTGGTTTTCTAAGGCTGAAATAAGATTGACTGTATTAGTTCTGTTATTTTTTGTTTGTTCTTAATTTTACAGTGGGTAGTATTGCTATAATGACAGGTGTGATTTAAAAGCTACAGGTTTGTCTTCCTGCTGATAAATGTATTTTTTTAATAGGCACTTAATCCTTGTGAGAGGTGCTGGATTGTGACAGCACTCGAAGATGAATTCCTGTATTTTTCTGCAAAAGTGGTGCAGCAGGAGACAGTGGCAGGGCATGCTGCTCTTACAAATATGTCTGAACCCTGACCTAGAGAGATCACCTTTAGAGATGACTCTCTGTGCCCATGCAATCCTTGACCTCCCTGCAGAGACTCTATCAAGGTTGCCAATTTATGATGCGGACCCTGGGCTTGAGAGTAGCAGCTCATTTCGAGTTGACTACCAAACCAGTTGTGAATGATGGCAACTCGTTAATTGACCTGGAAGTGGTTTCAAGCCAGTGGTCACTGGGGAAAGGCTCCCATCCTATTACAGCTCTTTTGAGCTAACTTGCAGAGAAAGTGCTCTTCATTGTCAAAAGGTACATTCTTTTGTCCTTATTTTGTGTTTGTTTTCATAAGGTCTTCAACATTTTTACGTATCCAAAAAAAAAAAAAAAAGTAGAGATTGCTTTTACATCAGGGGTTTGCAAATTTAGCATGAGTGTACATAAATTGCAGGCAGAAATCTGGATTTAGCTATGACAGATGCACCAGCCAGGTTTTTTTCTTGCTGAACCTCAACATGTGAGCAGTGAGCTTCCAGGCTCACACTTTCCCCTGTCCTTGTGGATGTGGCAAGGATGGCAGTGGCAGCTGCCCCCATTCACTAGCAGGTCATGCACAAACTGAGTTATGCCCAAACACTCCCATGTCCTCCATGGAAAAGATTGCAGAGAGAGATATATGTATATATATATGTATGTATGTGTATATATATGTGTGTGTGTACATATGTGTTTGTTTTTTTAACTGGAGAAAATAGTATATGTATATTAATATGTATCTATATGTATATGTGAGTGCATGTATGCTACAAATATTTACACACATTTAGACACCTGGAGTTAAAATATTCTGCAGATAATTAATGAGATACTCACTATACGTTGGCAGTCCCTGTCCTAAATCTTTGCTGGGCTTTATCCTATGCTTACTAGGCAACAGAAAAACTCCCATTGTAGCATTAATTCAGTCCCTTGTCCTTGTTAATATTTTCAGTAAGTGTCTTAGGCACACAGAAAAACTTTGGAACATTGGAGTGATTATTCAGCCTATCTTTCTTGTTTTATTATTATTACCCTCCTTTATGTTAGGAGGAATAAGAGCCAACTAATGCATTTGGTGAGATTTTTCCCTCCTTTATCTTTGCTTTAATAATTGATTCAAACTCAGCCTTTTTTTTTTTTTTTTTTTTTTACAAACTGTAATGGTGTCAGAGCCCTTTTCCTCTTTTCCCGTTTTGAAGCATTTGAATAACATTGCTCATTTGGAACCTGTCTTAACCTCAGCAATATGCTTAGGCTATTTGAATTCTTGTTCTCTTTTTCCTCTTTGTTATTCACCGTACAATTTGTTTAATGCTGCTGTAGCCATGCATTACCAGTCAACCTTATATATAAATTCCATAATAAATTAAATAAAGCTCTGTATGGGTCAACTTAGACTAGCCCGATTAAAAAATGATTTACTAAAGAGATAGAGGGAGCAGGATGGTAGAACGTGCTTCTAAATCAATTATGAGTCCATTCACTGTCGGCCTATTGTGCATAATAGTGTATTAAAATGCATTCTATATTGTTAAAAAAAAATTGACTCTTTCATTGAAACTGAATTAACATTTGCAAGCGCATAATAGTGTTTGGAAAGCTATAAACATTTAAATTCAATCCCTCATTGCAGGCTAAATGTATACAGCTGGGATTGTAATATCCAGATAAGTCTTTATGTTGTGCTCATTTCATTATTGTAGTGAGATGTTCACCATAGTAAAGGTAAGATTGGGTCAACACTTGTATTTATAAGCCCATTGTTACAAGAAGAAAGCAGTATCACTGGACTGTAAAAGTGAAGTTAATTTTGAACTGAAAATTAGTGTCTGTATGCACACATATTTGTATGTGTATACACACGAAAATATTTAAAAAGCGTCTATACTCATTACTATATTTTTGAAAAGTCTGCTTGGAGAAAGTGTTTCAGTCTGAGTGCGTTGTCTGGGCCTATAAAACAACATCCGTTAGCCCTTGTGCAGAAGATTCACCATCCTTGTCCTCAGGTTCAAAATCTTCCTGCCCCCAGCTGCATGCTGTGATCATACTGGGAGGCATCTTCAGTTCTGCCCCGTGCCTTTCTCCCTTCCCAGCCACAAAGCTTCTTCCTCCTCTTTTCCTCATGAAAGAGGAGAGGCAAGGTGCAATCAAACAGGCTGTGTCTCTTCCTGATGAGATGGAAATGAAGGCTGCGCCCATGCTTGCAGCTTGGCACAAACCCTCTCAACTGAGATCCTCTGCAACCCCCAGGTGTTGCAGAGGATCTCAGTTCTTGCCAGGGTTTGCCTGCAAAGAATTCCCATGGCATTAGGTCACCCGGATGTGGCTATGTCCTGAATTCACATGCAGCAGACTTACATCTTGGTACCCCCGTGGCAGCACTGAGACTGGCAAGGGATGCAGTGGAGTTCTGTTCCCCTAGAGCATTTCACTATTGGGACCACTACTGTCTTCATTGGGATTTGCTTGCTTCGAATTTAGCTAATTAATTTTTATGCAATATATGCAAAAGCAGCTGAAACTACAGCTCTCATTTTAATTGTACTTACATTTGTACTTGCTTCCGTGTTTCCAGTTATACCAAAATGAAATGAGAAATTGTACAGGAAACAAAACAAGCAATGTCATTTCATCTGCAGAGTCTGAGAGTTTTAAAGAAGTTATATTTTGTTTTCTTTCATAAAGTACAAATACTGGGGCTGGCATTTAGTCCTTTTGTTCTATCTATAAACTCCATATACTTCCTTTATGTATTATCTTAATTATTTGAATGTCCCTCCCACGCACGAGCACTTAAGTGTGTGAATCCATAAGAAGCAAATTTTTGCACATGAAACAGAATGGTTTAAAACAGTGCTTCTTTTTCTGTCAACACTGGTTTGTTGTAGCTCACAGTGCAAAAACTGAGCTTGCATCTTTGTTTAACATTAGGTGCACAAGCAATAGATTGTAATATTTTTGACTTGGAAATCAAGTAGAGAGCATCTCGTGTAAGGTTTTGTGGTGTCTAGTGTTCATACCAGAAGAGTTTCCAGAAGTGCATGAACAATTCTTTCAGCTTTTAGAGTTTGTCTAAATTTGTGGTTCTGAAAACGTGTAATTCAGGTTGACATGTAGGATGTTTGCAGAAACCTATGAGAATTATCTAAGCATTTTTGTTACACCCATAAGGGACATAGGCCTGAGGTAGCAGGAAGACTGATTTATTTCTCATCCCTGAAGAAATTTAGCACTCCATTTCTGTGAAAGAATCAGTTGAAGAAAAAATTCGCTGGTGTTTATTTCTAAACAAAAGAGAAACATATATGGCTTTAGGTGTGCTTTTCAAGAAAAATACGGTTCAAGTACCATTATGGCTGACTCTGTTTGAAATATAGATAAACACTGGCTGTGTATATAGAGGTAATTTTGGTAGGTTCTTTACTACCCAATACAAAAAGAATGTGTGAATGTTTAACCTCACTTCAGCATCTAGGTTCATAGTGCGATGTGGGGGCCATCCAAATGAAATAATTGCTTTGTCTGGCAAATAGATTGTCTCATAAGAGGACTGAACTGTATTAAGTGATTTTTCCCCTGGTGATTGGAAGTATCTCTCTCCACTGGTTCAGGTAATTCTAAGGTTGTGCCTTCACTCTTTCATGCTAGACTGCTTTTCCAATAAAATAAAAAATGTAGAACCTGCTACACAAATGTAATGTTAACCTAGATTTCTCTGAGGACAAAGGTGAATGCTATAGGGCTTGCTGAAGGCAGAGAGGGAAATGATATTAAAAGGATATTAGAGATAGAATTGGATGCATGGGACTATGCAAAGCTGAGAGGTGCAGATTGGGGTGTATGAATTTTATATTCATTTATGTTTCTATGAGACTCCTTGAGGCACATCCTCACAGACTTTTTAAATACTTGAATAATACTTTCTTTTCCTTACCAGATATAAATTCAAGCTAATGGGTTTCTGGGGTAGAAAAATGTAGTTTTAGGTAGAAGAGGAGTAACTAATCATAGAAAAAGAAAAGCATAAAAATGGTCATAGAGCAGGCTTATATAATTCTATACATTTTTTTAGGCCAACACCTGAGCAGAGCTGTGACTGTCCAAACTATGCATGTCCAGTGAACAAAATGAAAAGAAGAAGGGGTTATGGTGCAATAAGAAACTCACTTTTTAGTTTAAATCCTGGAAGAACTTGTTAGGCCCTGCTGTTTTTGACATGCGACAACCAGGAACACCCAAAGGCACATCTGGATTTTTCTATATTACTGTAGATATGTTGAAATTATGTATGTAAGTGTTGAAATGCACCTTATGCCTAGGAAACCATCATATTCAGCAGAGAAGCTGCTTTCATTGCAGCTAAATGGAGCCCAATCTGGATGTGTATTTGCTACTGTAGTGGAATAAATGTACACATCTGGAGAGCTGTTGGATAGAGTACTGGTGGGAGGGGGGAGAGCATCAGCATCTATTTTATGTACATCTCATTCATGTGCAATTATGCGATTTGTGCTCAGTTGCATCACAGCTTGCATGTGGTCTGTTGCTGGTGAATATTTGGTGCTTCATTTTACTACAGGGGCTTTGAGTGCCATAGCACTGTGGGGGGTCCCTTTTTATACAGAGGTGTCAAAAAATCTATACCTTATTATATTGTGCTTAAAAAAAATTCTGAATAGAAAATATCATTAAAAGCATGTACTTTTAAACTGTAATGAAAATGTTTTAAAAGAGGGAGAAAGGAACAATTATTGCTGAAATATATAAAATAAAATTGGTATTATATTTGAGGTCAGAGATAACAGCTAGAGAAGAATGTAGTAATGAAAAATGTTTAGTACTTTTGGCACCCCTGTTCTTCATTCTCAAACCCTGGAAGAGAAAACTCATTTTGTATTGTTCTAAATAGGAAAAAAATCATGCACTGATGTGATTACATGGGAGGCAGTGAAGCTTCTTAGGCCTTATGTCTGGAAGTCAGAGGTGAGCGAAGACAAAAATGCTGTTCACATGATACCACTGTTCTACAGATGATAAAGCCAGATCTAGCAATGGCAGTTGGGCTTAGGCTTTTGGGAAATAATTAGGCTTTGGAGGAATAATTTTTGCTTTGATGGTTTCTCTGTATCAGAAGAGCTGATCTGTCTCCTCCACCAGTCAGCTGTTGAGCCATGAGACAGGTCCAATTCAGAGAAAGCTCTGTGTGTGTCTCTCTGTCTCCCACTCGTGTACATGCATCCACTCAGCAAGTGAAAGGGAGCCCAACTAGTCAGAGCTCCCCTTTTCTGGTGCACACAGAAGAAGACATGGCCACTCACCACTTGGGTGACACCAAACTTTAAAATTCTGTTTGCCTGAGTTACAGTTGCTGTCAAGTCTGTTGCAGATGGTTGATAAACATCCTGAAACAATAATTTCCCAAATCCTAATCTGGAGAATGCTTAAAATCTTTGGCAAGGTAAACATCAAGGAAATTCCAGAACAATTTCCAGTATATAACACAGTTCAGAGTTTATAATCGGTTATTAGCTCGTACCACGGCCCGTGTTGCACACAGAGTAACTCTGAACAGTGTTTGGTGGGAGAAGCCTGCAGCAGAAGGAATAAATAGTGAAAATTATTTTTCTTTATTGTCACACTCTCTTTCATTTGGCTGAAGACGTTAACAATAGCTACTGTATCTGGCAGAGTGGGCATCAGTATAAGAGCATGCTAGTTGCATTGCATTTTGCTGGTTATCCAGCAAACTGGTTACCATCAGAAACTGGATCATCCTGTTAGCTGTACAGTCAATTTCCACTCTATCAGACAGCTGTTGTCCAAGGATGATTTAAAAGAAATGCCTATTAATTCCAGTGATTCCCATCATGCAGGCTTTCCCCTCAATTTCAGTAGCAGAGTGAGCACACGGGTTGTTGACACATTGGGTTCCTGGAGAAGGTAGGGATCTGATCTTGCACAACATTGTATCCTGAGGCATGCCAAGGAGGAGAATTAGTGGGCTGTGGAGAAATACCTATCTGGACTCTGACAGGGAGGAATGTGATCAAAGGACAGGGCCTGCAAGGAAGAAATGGAGTGGGAGGTGGAAAAGGCCTGAAAAAGTCCTCTTGTTAAGGCTTATGGAGAAATGTAAACAGACTTCCTCTCTCTCAGCTGTTGCATGTCCTTTTTGTGTATGTACCAAAGGGTCTGTGGTCATCTTAATATTTACGCTTCAGTATTTATTCTGATGCAGATGATGATCAAGCATTGATGTTATGGGCCAGCTGTTGTTGTTACAAGAATACATAGAAGTGCTGTTCTAGTAGTGATGGTGTAGGATAGAAGAAAGTTTTGTAATGCGATAATAGATTTTAGTAGATAACCTAATGTGACTGGGACAAACATACAAGATTTATAGGCATAAACGAAACAAATAATATCAGTTCTGTGAATCAGGAACATGAGCTTTCTCATTCTCTCTAAACAAGCTTCAGTATTTTAGTGCACAGGAACTTCTTTATTATAAGCTTTTATTTTTCCACCCGCTCTGTGAGGGAGGGCTTCATGGCTTATAGATTCCTCTTAGCATCACAGATGATGTTGTTGCTCAGCAGCCATTAGTATAGCTTTATCTATAATTAGCCAAGGTCTAACACCTTCTGGCCATATGGAAAATGATAAGTTAGTTCCTGTCATAACAGGAAAATAATTGTTAGATAAAGTATAAATATCAAAACATGATAAATAATGGTTACCTCAGCAATCCTCAGCTGGGTAAAAGCATCTGCCTTCGCTTTCTGAATATCACACATGATTAATCTGGAGACAGAGAGGCACTTTCTCAGCTGTGTTGTCTCCACTGAGTGAGCCTGGCCAGGCAGTCAGTTCCATGAAGGCAGCTGAGCCAAGAAGAGTCTGGAGCCTCTTCTCACCCTGAAGCTCTGCGGTAGCATCCCTGAATCAAAATTTTTCATCCAGATTTTTTTTTAAGGAAAAGTAGGAAATAGGGGTAGTGGTGACATGAAAATGTAGCATTGGCTGGAAATGTTCAGTTTGCTCTTGAAATTGCGTTTGTGGAAAGTCCATCTAAACAAAGTTTTATTCTTCTCAGAATTTCTACTATACTTCTTATGGGACAGTTTCTACCAGGCCTCTTTTGTCACAAAGCTTGCCTCCCATTCACTGTCAGGTTACCAATACAGATATTCTGCACCTCTGGTTTTACTCGGACATGTGACTTGACAAAACTATTCAAATCCCAGTTGAAATTCCAAAATTGATGGTGTGTGTTAGGTGCTGTGCAAAACACATCACAAGTTTCTGTTGAATCAAACCCGTGACAGATGATGACATTGCCACTGCATCAGCAATGCCCCAAACCAATAATCTTTATGGCTATTTAGTTGATAACAAAAGGGAGAAAATAAAAATCTCTGTGTGTGTATGCGTTAAACAGGAGAAAAATGGGGGAATGGCCTTCAATCCTGAGAGAAGTTCTCTGATGCAGAACTGAGGTGCTTCTTTCACTATTCCTGCAGAGGCTTTTTAGTGAAAATAACTGGCTGTATCTGGTTTTCTTAACTTGTGAAGTATATGTAAAAGTTTTACTCCGTTTTGAAATGAAAAGCAATCGCATTAGGCTCCAGAGTGCATTGAAATTACTCCTGTAAGCTTAGTGCTATCTGTTAATTCACCCTGACTTGAGATATTAAAGGAGGACTGTGCTGGTGGAGAATTAGGACTGATTTTCATATTTGTTAACTTCATATAATCTCAAATATCTGTGCATAGATAGAATTTCTTAGTAAAGTAACTCCACTACCAACAAAACAAAAACAAACCATAAACAAACAAACAAGACACAAACAAACAAACAAACAAACAAACAAACAAAACCCCACACAACAACAACAACAAAAAAACACACAAAAAAACCCAAAACAGCCCTCTGAGATTGCTGTAGATTCTGCAGGGGTATTTACTATTTAAAATCATCTTATCTATCTTGAGGTCCATTAGCTTCCCTGGAGCTCTGGGACTTTACCCTTTGCTTCTGGAAATTAAATATTTAATATTGCTTTGTCCGTGCTTACTTTGAAAAGCATTCATCCTTCATTTGGGTACCATGTCAGAATTCGTTGGGAAGCAACAGCTGATGTTGCCAGCTGAAATCAAACCTGAACCTCTCATTCCCTTTCTAGCCTCAGGGGCTCTGTTAGTGGTACCATCTCAGGAACCCCTGGGGTTGCTCATGATAAAATGAAGCAAAATTAGGGCCCTGGTAGAAAGCAGTCTGATGTCCTAAGTTGTAATGTAGAAAAGGACCCCTTATAGTAGTTTGTTGGCAGTGAGATCATTCTAGCTCAAACAATTACTACAAGATAACATAATGTGTATATGACTAAAAGGTGTATAGTAAGTGAGTTGGTTGGAAGCATTTTCTTAAGAGCTTTGCTTGAAATGAACAATGCATATACAAAAGAGTTTATCTTGCCAGATAAAAACATGTTTCTTCTAAGAAAAATACGAGGTGATGTGGCATGGAAACCGACAGGATGTGTCTGGTTTAAATAGTATATTTTAAATTACGTCTTTTTCTTTCTTTCTCTCTCTCACTCTCTCTAGTTTTTTGGTGGCCTACCTGAATGCTTTGCCCATGACACATCCTTCCTCAGATTAAATTTACTGAGTTTATTTCGAAAGATGCATAGTCAGTGGATAACTTGCACATAATATGGTAGAGTCAATTTATATCAACACTAAGCATATCATGTAAACTGCAGAGCTTTAAATTGAGAATGGTTTAAACACGCTATCCAAATATTTAGTTGTGTGATAATCAGCATTGGTAAAAGCAATACCGTCATCTCAGCTTTCAGCTGTTTCATCTTGTTAATCTTGTTGAGAGATTTTAACAGTACAGGTTACATGTATTTAGAGACAGATGCTTACATTTTATGAGGCCTTGTTTTAAGTTATTAAATAAAGTACAGGGGTTTTATTTTTTCTTGGCTTGGTAGTTGAAAAATGACATTATATCCATTCAATAAGTATGTGCAGGTTTGGTTTAGAATTAAAGAAAAAAACAGCAATAAAGCAAAACACTTCTCACAGTTTTGTTCTAGAGGACTTGTTATTGATTTATTAAACTTAATTGGTAAAAATAATATTGATGAAGGCATCAACTTCTGTATTTGATAAAACAAATATGACAGAGTATTTTTTCTGTAGCACTAAAGGAGTACATACTGACATAATTCTAGTATTTTTCTCAAAGCTCATCATGAGGTTTTAACAAGTATTTGAGATGATGTAGGGCACTCCTGGGAATCAAGGAGATAATGTTGTGTGATTACAGGTGGACACTGTGCACCTCTGTGACTTCAGATGAGTTCAGGTGCTTACATTACATCTACATTGTTAAAAACATTTTTATGTGTTTGTTTTACTAGCTCACTGGGGCATGTTTCATTTAAAATTATGTCGGTATTTAACAGTGGAAGGATAAGATTTCTTTCATTGCGTTATTCTTTACTGGAAATAAAAGAGGAAAGGCTTTATAATGTTCTTATTCCAGAGCTGGAAACAGTGGCTGAAAGGTGCAAGGAGGTTTTGTTCCCCTTAGTTTTTTCAGTACAATGGAAGACTTTGCCTGATGCTAGAGGTACTACAAGAACTGAGAGGTTCTTGTGTCTGCTGGGGACAAACAGGGTACAGCCGAGGGCTCCGCTGATTTCCATGCTCATCAGCAGAAACTGGAGAGTGGAAGCATAGGCTAGAACTTTTAATAGTCTCATGGGTCCTTCAGCTCATGTCCCTGCAGTATTTTTACCATTTCAGGAAAAAGGGTCTGTGGGCATTCACTTCTGCATCATCCATCTATTCATGTTGTCCTACCCTTTCTGTCTCAGGTGAGGTGTAATGGCCTGTCTGAATATTTCAACTTCTTAGACATTACGTATTTTTTCTGTGGTTGAAAATTTTATCTGTTTTGCATGATGCATCTTAAACAACAGTTAATTGATTCAGAAACACCTGCAGCAGATGCTTTTGAAGATGAAATCTTTGTTTTGCTCTCCAGTGAAAAGGAAAGCATTTTATGGTATGCTTAAACTTAGCATTGCTAGCGCAAGCTGCTTAGATACCTAAAACCTGCTCTTGAAAGGCAGTCTTTGTAATAAGTTTAGTATAGCTGCTGTTTTCATATAACCTTTTATAATTATAAAGTCTTCAGTAAGTGGTGATCATCACTGGTCACTTGATAGGGAGTGAGACATTCAGTGGAAACATGTCCAAGGTCCAAGGTAGCTTGACTGAAAATCTTCAGTAGGGGCACAGCCTTTTCCCTGGGCCCCAGAAATCCTGACAGATGATAGTGGAGGGTTGGAAGGGATGCTTCCAGTGGTGCGCTGAAGCTACAACAGCAGTTTTTCTGAAGGTCAGGGCACCTTTTACCTTTAGTCCTTGAAACTCTGAGGACAACTCAGTCTTACTAGGCACTGGACTTTTACTGATCAGCTATCAAAGATCAGGTTGTTCAATTCAAATGTGTGGTTTTCAAAATGGTGGTGGCTCTCCAATATGCCCTTCTGTTTAATTTCTCATTATTTATTCATATTTGCTTTTGATGTGCAGTGGAAATATTGCAGCTTCATCTTAAACAAGCTTATAGTTAATTACATGTAACCCTTGTCAGCTGTGAATCTGAACTGCAATATTAACCTGTGGTAGCATCAGAGATTACAAACTGGACTAAGAAATAGGAATGGTAAACTGTTGTATTTTGTGGAAAAGGTTGTACTAGTCGTAGTGGGTTTGGTCTCGTGAATGATTGTAGTAAATTCCACTTGAGTAAAAAAAAATCAGTAAGTAAAAAAAAATAGTCTATTTCTTTCTCAAAAAAGTGCTTCAAGATCAACTTGGGTAAAATGAGATCATGAGTATAAGCAGCATAATGTTTCCAGTTTATTAATATGCCAAGTAACGTGTCGAAACAAGAAACCAAATGCAATTTGCCGATTTCTTCCTGCAAAAACCCAAAATACAGTGCTCCACACAATATAGTAGGTATTTTAATTCGATCTTGTCCCTCTAGATTGAAGTCAGCCATCAAGTTTCACAGTAAATTTAATACCCTATAAATGTGATTGATTGCTGATGTGGTAATCCAGTTATCTGCTGGAATGTTTAATAGCTGGAGAATCCATTTAGAGAAAAATAAGGATCTTGAGGTTAAGCTATTGGAGTATTTTCAAGAGGTCTAATTTCAGTTCTTAGCTTTGACATGAATTTAGGATAGAACCTCCTCTTTGTGCCTCCCTTTCTGAAATGGGGATTTCTGTCTTCTCTTCTATCTGGTGGGCATGAACACATAGACATGATATGATCCCATCAACAGAGATATAAGACGTCAGGTTCTACAACCTGTTTAGAAAGATCAAGCCGGTAAATTTTACATGCAACATCTGTGTTATTTTAAAATATTTTAGCCAATTAAGGAGAAAGAGAAATGAGAATCTCTTCCCAGCTTGATCTCTCAGCTCGCATGTCTGTCTGTTCAGGATGATAAATGTAGTTTTGAGTCCAGTCAGAGGTTTAACAGCTTTTGGTACTGCTAGTTTCACACTTAAGTTACAGCATCTCATTAGTATTTCACTCCGCAGTGACAACATATCTTTACATTTAAAATGTTCTTTTGCTTGTACTCACACATACATGAGACTAATGATTTTAGCTTTTGTCCTTTTCCTATAAAACGGGTGAATGTCAAATTATTTCCATGACAATTTATGTCAGACTTTTGCCTTTCTTTTTTTTTTTTTTTTACATTAGACAAATCCATCCGACTTATCATTATATATGTTAAATAAAAAAAAAGGGCTCATAAGTACTGTGATGTCAGCGCATAAAAGTATGCAAAGACAATGATGCTGATGTGACAGCTAATTAAAACCAGGTGCTTTGGTGCTTAGAAACGAACAAAAATCTTTCAAGTTACTGAAAACAAAAATGTTGTGAAGGCAAAACAGAATTGCAGAAGGCTTGTTCAAGGGACAGCTCAAAAGATTTATGGAGCATAAAGGAATATGAATGATTTCCTAGAGGAAAGCTATATTATTATGGCTCCCAAATGACAATTTATTGTTGCCTTGGTGCTGGGAGTCTTGCTATGGTTGCAACACAAATACAGGTGACTGTGCGTCTTACAGTGCTAGATATCCATAAAACAGGGTATTTTAGATCAGTCAGATCCCCCCCGATTCTTTTGCAGATGATCCTTCAACCTGATCAGTTGGATAAATTGTTTAAGCTAGCATTTAGCCTCACCAGACAACTGTGGAATCATTCATGTTTGCATATAGGAAAAAAGCAAACTACCTGGACACATTCCTCTGTAGCCTCATCTAGGTGTTCCTGCTCCAGCAGGGGGATTGGACCAGATGATCTTTTGAGGTCCCTTCCAGTCCCTAACATTTTGTGATTCTGTAATTTTTATCTGAAGGTTCTTTTGGCCCTAATGCAAATGTTAATAGCCAAGCAAAAGTGGTGTTAGGAAGAGACTGTATATTTAGATTACTTATTTGCTCTGATTTAAATTCAGGTTTTAACTACAAGTTTTTAACTACAGACATATTAATCTAAAGCCTTCACATAATGCTAAGCTACCTTTCTTTATTACCAGGAGATCTTATGATAAACACAAATGTTTTACAAAGCCCTGTCATATACTGTGGAGTAATTTATAGAGTTGCTTTACTTTATATTTTAAACATAAGCCTTTTCATTTAAGTTCTTTTTTGATCCTTTCAACACTTTTGCTTTATGTGTGTGCATACACTGCTGTTTCAGTGAAGCCTAAACACCTATTAGGCTACAGAGCAAGAGTATAGTGAGAAAGTTGAGGGAGATAATTGTTCCCCACTGCTGCTCATCCTCAAGAGGAGGAGACTAAGAAGGAACCTAATTGTTTTTCACTGCCTGGGAGGTGACTGCTGAGAAGGCAGTCCTGCTCTCCTTGGAGGTGTGTGGCAAAAGGGCTGGAGGCAGTGGGCCACAGGTTGCAGTAAGGAATATTTCAGATAGATTAGGGAAAAAAAATCCTTCACGGTGAGAGTGGTGATTTATGGCATGGACACTGATGCCCAGAGGGATGGTGGAATCTCTATTCCAGGGGTAGACAAAACCCATCTGGAAAAGGTCATGAGCAAAATGATACCTATGTTGACGTTATCCCTGCTTTGAGAAGAGGCTTTCACCAGGTCAACTCCAAAAGGCCTTGCAACAGAAACTTTTCTGTGATTCTATGAGAGGTATACACGTATATTAGTGATGGAGTGTGGTTTACTATTGGCACAGCCTCTTGGTATTAAACATACACAGGCAAAGTAGAATTTGGAAGAAGTGGCATTTGCTTCAAGTAAAAAGAAAAGGAACGGAAGAAATGCTTTGAAGTAGCAGCAAGATGTCACGTGTTCGGCAGTTACAGATAACACCATTTAGGCCTTGTGGGAATAGATTCCCTGTCCCCCTCCTCCTGCTCTGTTTTGCTTCTAGAGCATGCTTTTGGCGATAGAAAATGTCATTCTATGCATCATGTAACATTTTGGTTACAGTTCCTAAAATAGGATTCAGATGAGGGTACAGTCAGGATTTGAAACCAACTGCTGCACATGGAGAGCAGACATAAAAGACTTGCACTGAAAACGATGAACCCATTACTGTTTCATTTTCAGAACGTGTTGGCAAGACACTTTGGGGGCAGTTCCTGAGAAGAGCAGAGCTCAGTTGTCTTGCTCTGTTGTTGCCGCATCAACATTGACACAGTTTGTTTGTGCAAATGTGTTGTCAAAATGAAAGCATTTGTTTTAAATCAGTCCCATTTTATTTCAAAAGTGAAAGAAGATTTTGGCATATATTTTGCAAAGCCATGGGAGTTAATGTCTAGGAGGCAAAGCAGCAGAAAAAGGGGGGTATAGTGTGTCACAGACATGAAGAAGCTGTTTGTACAATACATACAAAAGCCTGGGAATGAATGGAGTCTCTTGTCAGTAAGTTCATGACCATCTAAACCTCACTTGACTTTAAAAATCAAGCATGGCACAAACTAGAATAGGGACTGTGTTCACTACATGCTTCTATTTGTCCACAGTTTTGAAGCAGGAAGCGAGATGTGACTTCAGCTTGAATATTGTGCTTTCTGAGTTTGAATGATGTGGAATATTGAGATACTGAAAATGATGATGGTGCAGGAGATATAGTTAGGCACATAGAAGCTTTCTCTGGAGACTTGCAGAGGAATGTGGTAACCTGTAATAAGTCCTGGAAAGGAAACAAAATCTCCCAAGTGAGGATGGCCCAGATATATAGAGCTTCACTCTGAATCCTACAAACATTTTAACAAAAATATGACCTGAGCTACCTGAGAACAAGCTCAATTCCTGGTGGAATTGTCCCACTGCTTCTGTTTATTGTGGGCATTTAGACAGTATACCTTGTACCTGAGATGACAGGAGCAATCCTTATAGTCTCATGTGTTATTCAAGAGATATATAATTATAAAGAAAATGCTGATTTTGTTGACATTAAGGACAAAATCTGATCAATTTTACGGCACCTAGGACTCCACCTTATGTTAAGGAATTTCGAAGCAACCTATGTGATTTACAGGTCTGAATTTTAGTGTGGTTCAGTGGAAGCTCCTTAATATGCCTTGATAATCCTAACCCATATCCTAATTTGTATATATTATAGAGTGCAATTAAATTTTAAAGCAAAATAGTAAATGGTGTCTTTACCTTTGAGTGTCTTAACAGTATTTCCATTCAAGCTGGAAGACCCTTTGTCCTGGTTTTGTTAAAAACGAGTTTCTCTTTTAGTGAATTTGCCTGTCAGCTAAAGCTTTCATATTAGCTGCATTTTCCTGGAAAACCAGGTACATGTTTTGGTAAACATAGCAATGGAATGCAAAGTTATTGATAAGCATGGATGCACCTCTCTTGAGAAGGGCAATGAGAAACAGGTGACCAAGAAACTGACCAACGGAGTATAACATCCCATTCACGTGAATGCTTCGTATAAAAGTGGGAGATCATGAGGATCTCACTCTTTTGCTTATGGCCGACATTAGGAGAGGACTTTGCTAGTCGTCCCTGCAAACTGAGGCCTAGTGACAGACTGAATCCAGCTCCAGTTGGCTGCAGAGTCCAATCCAGGACTTTGGGTGCTGGCTCTGCAGTTGCTGGGACTTTCAAGATTGGTTTTGTATATTTTGTATTATTTTCTCTATTCTTAGTATTCTTAGAATTAGTAAAGTATTTTTAATTTTTTTCCAACTCTCTTCTCTCTGTCCTTCTTTCCCTCCTGATTGCCTGTCCTTAGTGGGAAGGGAGGAGAGGAAGGGGCGGAAGGGGGAAGTAGGAAGGAGAGGAAGTTAACAATACATCTGCCACAGTTTTATTGTCACCCTGCAATCAAACCCTCAACACCCTTAAATGAGACTAGCTTTTTATTTCTCTTTTATGTAGTTGGAGAACATGATATATATAGACCAGTCCCCATGCTTGTACAAAAATCTTTCTGACTTAGTGATGCTATTGTATAACAGGACAGTTAGCTTCCATGTGTCTGTGCAGATTGGGATCAATAGTAAGACAACGTAAGCTCTGAACGTTCAACAGTGAATGGAAATCCCAGCTTTCATTTTGATAAAAATAACCAAAATATCTTTGCAACGCCTATAAAGACTTATAATGACTTTTAAATAAAAGGCATGATGTGTTGTTTTAATTTATATACAACAAACACCACATTTCTAAAGTTGTTATTTGGGTTTTTTAAAAGATGAAACTGATTATAGCTAAAATGAAATGAAGTAGGTCTTATGCGTGTTGCATTTTAACAAGTCTGCTGTCTCATTGGAATGCACTGCCTTCTTGTGCTACATTTTATTTTTGGAATTTAATAAGGCACCTGTCATATCTGCCTCAAGGCTAAAGAATATCATGAGGGAGAAATCCAAAGTACTGTCATGTTTGACTGACAGGGGGCCAATTTTTATTTTTTTTATGGGAGGTGGCTGATATTAACAGGCTGTAGTGCTGAAGATGCATTGCTCTACCATCTGCTTTAAACACCCTGTGTTGATGAGCCAGTAATGACGTTGCTCAGTGACATTTATCAGGTGAATTTGGCTCTGACACTCAGTAGAGGATTTTCATTAAAAAATTAATTCTGTGCATTTTACAGTGAAGCCCATTGTGATGATAGATTCTGGTACAGTGCCATGTATCTCCAGAAGCTGCTCTAATTACCTGAGAAACTTGAGAAAGCAATAAACTACTACCTTCTATTTCTTCTGTGTACTCCCTTAGCATGTAATTAACACACTGACTCACTTAGCTGAAATCTCTGAAGATCTATGTCTATGCGATGATTACTGGCTCTTCAAAGTAATAAGCAAATGCTCCTCAGTGGCTCAGTGGTTGGATGGCAGTAGGATCTGCAGCCTGTCTGAGGTGCAGTCTGAGGCTGGCATTCCCTAAACGTTCACCAGAAAAGCGAGTATGATACAGTAGTAGTGGAGATGTTGCAACTTTGGAAAAAAACCCAGACCTCCCAAAGGGACATCTAATAAAATATTTCAGCAACCTCTTCAATCCAGTGGGAGAAAAGAAGGTTTCTATTCACTAAATCAGGGTTTTGAGGCCTGGGCATTGCCTGAACCAGAGACTCTGTGGACATGTGATACTGATAGAAATTTGAAGTCTTCTCTTTCAAAATTGGTTGGAACATGCATTTGTCTTGGTTAACTTTATTTCTCATTAGCTTACCATTAGGGACAAAATCAAAACAAAACAACAAAAAAACTCCTGTATCTAAGGAATTAACACAAATTTCTTAAGAAGCAGAATTTCTTTATTAAGTTTGGCATTTAATCTAGCATCTTTTCCTCTTCTGAGACATGTCGGATCCGCATGTATTCTTCTTCAGTTCAGAATGACTTTCAGGTGCCCTGGATGGAACAAGTAGTCTTACCACAGCTTTTCAGGCCCCTATAAGTGCAGCTGGCAGGCAGTGGAACTTCTGCTGACAGTCTTGGTAAAGAGTAAAGGCTTAGTAAAAGATAGTAAGTGGGGTTATGAAACGGTGTTAATTAATACTTATCTCTCTTAAGCTAGATTCTTTTGCAGTACCTGTTTGAACTGAGCATAAATTCTACTGAATTTATTATAGCACATGATAAGGGGTTTGTGCCAAGTTTATGCAGCTAACTGGAAAAGACTTCCTCTTGCCTATGGTTAAAGCAGCGTATACTGAGCATTGCAGATACAGCATGAAGCCTACTAAGGCCAGATTTACTATATCATGAAATACGGTGATATCACCTCAAGTGATTGGGGATATGATATCTAAGCAGAGCAGTTGAAGGAACACTGCAGTTTCTTGTGGATTGAGAAAACACATCACGCAGATTGGATAGTATTATGCTGCTTGTTATCAAAGCACTTAACAACAGCTTAATATGAACCAGGTGAGTTACCCATTAATGTCTCTGGAGATGTTTTGATTAACCGTTTCACCTAGTCAGATAATTTAGGATGACAAACATTCTGTTCAAAATATTATGACTATTTTTTAACTCATCTCTTGGGTTTTATTGTGGTCAGAGAGGGTTATTATTTAAAACAAACTATAAGTATTCTTCTCAACGTTTTCACAGAAAATTTAAAAGTAGTTTTTAGACAGCTCTGTTGGCCTTTTGAGGGGAAGGTGGATTAATTCTGTAGTGTTTCTCATTCCAAATGTGATGCAGGAATATTTCTTTGTTGTCTGGTTTGTTAATGTGAATACTTACAAGTGTATTTGGCTTAGCAAATCATTTGCTATAGAACTGATGCCTCCCAAGCCAGGTGTAGGCTATCATAAGCTAGTAAGAGCTTGAAAAAACAATACTCACTTAATGGGAGTCATGGAAAAAGTAAATTTGTGACCTTTTGAGAAAGCTCTGGTTTGGGACCATTTTCATAGCAGGCAAGTACCGTGTGCATTCATCACCTTAATGTGTACCTGCCTGCTGACCTATCCTACAGAGGTCATCTGAGCCAGGTAGTCAAGCAGCTTTTCTAATCAAGGACCCCTGGTAAGAATCTGCTTGATCTGCTCCTGGCTGCTGTATGATCTCCCTTTTCCCTCTGTGACATGAAGTGAATGCCGGCCAAAGGAGGCACATTATCTAGCTGGGAGATGGATAAGCCAGAAGGGGCTTGCTCAAATGCAGTTTCCTCCTTCAGAGATATCTGGTTTCTAACCCCTCCTTTTTCTGCCCTTCTCAAGTGAAAATGTTTCCAGCTGACTGCCTTGTGCAGGTGTTAGTCCTCCTGTTACCTTTGAACCTTTGTAGTATGCTGGACCTCCTGCTGGTGGTCAAGGCAGAGTTAAATAACCGTATGGCTGCCTGCTGCTGAGCTCAGTTAGCTCGTCACTCACAACCTGAGCAGATGGTTGTGCTGCTCAGCCTTGAGAGACAGCCTCTTTCTCTTCTAAGAGCAAATTAGCCCATGGCTGGAGACTCATCGAGGTGGTTTTGTTGCTTGCTTTTTGTCTCTTGCTTGTTTTCCCTCATAAGGAAAGATCTATGGGGCTTAAACATGAGTCTGTCAGAAGTAGCATGAAAACCAGAAAAATAATAAATGACCATCACAACGAGAACCTTCATTTAAATTTTAGTATAAAGCCTAAGCAAACCTAAGGTGTTTTGTTTGTTTTTGACAAATGTTCATGTTCATTTACTGATCCCACTCACAAGGCTCTGTCTGATTGTTTCAGGTTTGCAACACATGGGGATGAATGTTGTCATTCGTCTTTACAGGGAACCATGTTTAAAGCCATTGTGGTTTTTTAATCACCAGCTGCTGGTCATGAGTGACAAACCATGTCACAGAATATATCTTGTTTGCCTGGGTCTTTCATTTAAACAGAAGGAAAAATCTTACCTCTGCTGATGCAATGATTTCTGTCTTTTTTTTTTGTCTTTTTTTTCTTTTTCTCCCCTTCCTTGTGAAAGAAGTAGTTGGTCCTGGACATCCTAAGCCTTTTTGACAAAATGGTAATTCATCACTGTTCATTTCAGCCACACTTCTGTAATCATTTCATACTTTTAGCAACAGAAAGGTAGATTAGGTGCATCCCTAGTGTTCTGCAATTGGCATTAGGGGCAAGAGGAAAATTACTTTCCTGAAAGGAAAATTTAAAAGGGGATGTCATACCCTTCCTTTCCCCCTACTCCCCCTTTTTTCTTCTCCCTTCTTATTTTCTCTGTTAGTATACAGCACCAGCAGCTGACTGAAGCTGGATCTTCAAAAGGACAGGGATTCTGAGGACAAGAAAGGGCCAGAGAAATGGGAGAGGAAATACATTTTCCTTTGATCAGAAGAAAGCAGATCTGAGAAATCATTCTATGGACATCAGCCTGTTAATGCAAGAATTAACAATTTTATGATATTAAGAGTTTAAGCAGTAATGTTGTAGTCAGTATAAAATAAACTAAGTTTTTAAAAATATTTTTAATCAAGTCAGGACTATGTGTTTGTATGTGTCTATTATTCCAGCATTTTCAGCTGTTGGATGCTTCCTTCCCCTTCCAACCATGTTTCTCTGATGATCTTGAATTTCTAAAAAAATCTTGTGAGAAGCTTAAAACCTAGTGTTTATGCAACACCAAATCAACAAACCATTAGCTCTGCTGCACAGGTTTTATATCCTTTACTTGGTAGTCCTTTATAATGGTATCATAGGGTACACAGAGATAGGAAAAAAAGAGAGAAAATGTCCTGTTGAGTAGCTTGTTCATGCTTAGTACTCCAAAGGCAAACTTGCCATTGTAAAGGGATTATAGGAGAAGCGGAAGAGTGCCCTTAAAAGTTTGTGGAGCAGCGGGTTCAAGAAAAATTCCCTATGTGGATGTTCGCTTCATAGTGGAAACAACTTGGATGAAGTAGAGGAACTGCACAAGAAAAAGATTTTTATTAGCATGGCAAGGAAATAATGTAGGCTTTAAAATCTGGCATGGTTGCTCCTACAATTTGTGGGATGAAGCATCCAGAGCATTTGGATTTGGAAGCATTTAGATAAATGTTTCTGTTTGGACACTGCAGCAATAACTGTCTTGTGTGTATTGAGTTACTCAAAACCAGCAGTGTTTGGCTTCAATGAGTAAGTACTTTCTGATTCCCTACTTTTTCCCTGTAGGATGCAAAAGGATAGATATTTATTAACAGAGATTACTAAACTACATAGTGAATCTTCTATAGTACTGGAAAGAGTGCACTGAATAATAAAGACTGGTATAGATGCTAAGAAAGCTGTGTAAAAAACTGTAATGCTCTCATTGAAATGAGATTTCTCTCTAGGTGAAGTAGGCAGACTAACCAGATGCACTTATCAGACACTGCTGCCCAATTCTTTGCTTGTTTTCCTCAAGTGCTGAAAGTTTTAATTCTTTAGGGATAACAATTCCAGTGACATGTATCCTTTTCTCTTTTTCTCTTTAATTTTCTTTCTTTTTTTCTCGACAGTTCCATTTGCTGCTGCTGTTTCTTAATTCTGGTTGTGTAACTTCATTGATCTACAAATCAAACGACAACCTTTCTCTTTCAGTAAAGGGATAGGAAAGAAAGGCAAAGAACCTGAACGGGCAAATACTTGACAAGATAAACCAATTGGGTTTTAGCATTAAAGAATTTGTCAGGTTACATCCCTCTTCCATCAGCATGAACACAAAACATGTTGACATAAAGTAGCATCTTCTTGGCATTTGCAGCAGGGAAGCTGAAGTTACTCTGGTACCTCAACATTCACTTCTCTCTACAGGAAATCTTTGTAGGTTAGACTCAGTGGACCAAGACATTTGATTGATTTGAAGAGTACTACCTCTAATGTGTTCATGGCCTTTCTAACAACTTTTGGAAGTGTTTTCTCTGTTAGAACTGAAGTTAGGGAGTGGGGAAAAAAAAAAAAATCACAAATTTTTGTAACACCTCAAACGTTAATGTCTCCTGCTACTTTTCCCATTAAATTCCTAACACTGTCAGGAAGGAGAGCAGTGGTCTTAGTTATGCTAGCTCAGTGTTATACCCTTATAAATGCTTCAGGATGAACAACTCATAGATATTGGGCATATGTATACAATTTAGTAAAAGTCTTAGTGTCTCTGTTATACGTCATATGAAATCACTGTCCTTTGAAGAAGTGCTCCTACATGACTGTTGGTTCTCATGTTCCTGAGAGGAATTCAAAAACTATTCTGTACTTTCCACATCTCCTAATGAAGAACTTTTTCTAGCTTAAGCCAGTTTTCAACTATTTTTCTATCATGACAATGATTTACATATGTCAATTAAAAAAAAATATATATATATTTTATGTGAGGGGACTTATAGTATCCTGATGTTACTAAAATTCGTAAGCAACTAAGAAGTCCTTGAGTTCCATAAGAAATAAGCTTTACTGATTTTTTAATTGAGAATTTCAGAGGCTAAGAGGGATAATAAATTACCTGAAATAAAAAGTAAGAGGTTTTCTCTTCCTCTATACAAGAAGACTTGCATGACCCTCTGATTTGTCCAGTTTCAGAACCCAAAGCTGCCTTGAGCTTCTGAGTCTTCTCCTCCTTAAAGGCCAAACTGGATCTTCAATAGATTAAATTTATCCCATAATTGCTCAGAACTGGAGATAAATAACACTTAAATTGCAAGAAAGAATAAATGTAGTCAACTGAGAAGACAGGATCCACTAAAGTATTCAAGTATTCATTCAGTTTCCTGAACATTGTATAAGTGATTGTACTGGAATCAGAGGATCTGCTGGAAGCTGCGGATATTTCGGTCTACACAACAGGACACCAGCCTTTTGAAGGTTATCAGCTGACACCAGTTGGCATAGTCTTTAAATTTCTTTTTTAATTTGATATCTAAATGGGCTTTAGTTTCAGTAGATGTAGCTTCGATCACAAAAAAAAAAATGTAGTATCATAGTGAGAGTAGACTGAAATCTCTAGGATCCTGAACTTTGCCAGTAAGAGTGGTGACCCTTGTTGAATTTTTAATTTATTTTGTGTGATTTTTTTTTTTTTCCTTTGTTTCTTGAAGCAAAATTCCTCTGGAGCAACACTATAGTAACACAAAGTGTCAAATTGAAGTTAAATTCAATTTACAATCATTTACTCTTGCAATGCTAGTGTAATTTCAAATCTATCATATTATCTAATGATCAAATCAGCATTTTTCTATTTTTCTGTAAAGAATTAATTTTGAAACAGTTATTTGTAGTATCTGTCAGATTATAAACATCTGTGTATTTTCTTTCTGTTTTCTGTTACCTCATTTGGTCCATTTTTCATATATAAGGAAAGATGCCAGTACATTTTGGAATGTAACTGAGAGGAAAACTGGTGATGAGGTAAAACTGAAAATATTCTGAACTCAGACAATGTTGAGAGTGTCCCAGTATTTCCCTTCCTTAAAAAAAATGATCCTGTTTTACAGCTTCTAAGGTCTGCAAATATTTTGTCTGATAAATTTGCTGCTATCTTTTATGCACAGCAGGTAGAAATGTACACCTAGATATATGGACTGTTTGTGTGTTTTTACATTAAAATCCCATGAAGTTTGATCATGCCAAAAAGACTAGATCTTTGGTTTGCTCCTCTTTGGCTTTGTCTACCGCAGGTCTGCTGTTAAGAGGCACTCTGGTGTGGCCTGTCTCCTGCTCAGTTGTGCCATGTGTGATCTTGCCTCTCTTTCATACATTTTCCTTTGTGACTTAAATGAAAATCATGAGACTGGGAACAGGATGTATTTTTCAGATCAAGTAGGGGATCACTAGCCTACTTGTTCACAGATGGCAGGATACTGGCATGCAAAACCAGTACAGTATTGTCATTTATTCAAGAACCTAGAGGATGTGACTTCCATCTTTGAAAGCATATACAAAACTTCAAATGCAATTTGGTTTTGTTGATTGGTTGGTTGGTTTTTTTAATGGTACTTGCTCTTCGAAATGAAGAGTCTTACTCTGCAAAAATAGGATCTTGACTTTGTAAGCAAGTAGGTGAATTTATATAGCCAACATCAGCAAACTGGACAACACTCTCTTCTTGGAAATCTGTTACGCCACGCTTAACTTTGGCATCATTGTTTTGAGTGGCAAAGGGATTTCTGTTTGACCTCTGACTGATCCAGAGCCAGCACTTATGGCCACACGTGGAGTAGCAGCTGGTGGCTGCAAAATCCAGGTGCTGATGTCAGAAATGTATTTTTACAGCTGTGCCATCTGGGTCTTTGGACATTTATTGTGTTGTAGCTGTCTTCACTTTGGGCTTTGCTGGACAGTGAAACATCTCTGGAAACAGGAGTGTTCGCTGAATCAAATCATTTATGATAATCCCTTGTCTTGATGCCATTTATGATGAATTACTCTTAAGTGAGAACGATTTAACTCATTTTTTTTTTGCATAATTTGAAAGAAGCAGAACAGTTTGTCTTGAAAATTGGGAAGGCCACTGGGTGTGTTACACGTTTTCTGTGGTTTTATTTCTTTCTGTTTTCCCCCACTATGCTGGGAAATGTTGTTGTAATGTGAATATATTGCTTCAAACTTAAATAGGATTCTGTGACATGGAATTGTAACATGTCCAAAAATTCAGTGGTATAGTGCAAGTGTTCTCTGTCAAGAAAATATGTAATTGGGAGATTTGGACCAATTTGACAATTAAAAGTGATTGAGAACTTTTCTCAGGGGAGAGCTCTCTTTTAAAGTACTGGAAAACTGCCTGTAGTATAATGTAAGGTGATTCAAAGTTATGTATCGGCGAGCTATCCAAATCAAGGCCCTCTTGTAAACTTTATGCTGCACTATAAAACAATGCCAAAGCTGGCAGTGAGTAGCAGCTCAGACCCTGAACTGAACCCCAGTGACGGGAAGGCAGAAGCCACCTTTTGTAGTGCTGGGGACGAAGGCAACTGTGCTTGGTAACGAGGGAGAGAGCAGCTGAGCAAATCTCTCCCCACTCTGCTTCCACCCTGACCTGCAGGACACTTCCTCGGGGTGAAAGAGAGGTCAGTTCATTTTGCAAACTCAACAAGCCATTCAATCCACAACTTGGGCGCTGCGACTGCCGAGGGTGCCAATTAGTGGCAGCTGGATTGGTGGGGTTTGGGATGTGGACAGCTGGCTGCTAGGGGCTGAACCCAGACAACCCTCTCTGTCCACATGGAAACAAAAAAAAAATAAAACAGAGAAGAGGAACATACTGTTTTTCTTTCTGGGTGATTAGTTTAATTTGTTTTTGTTTTCTCTATCAACTTTTTGTAATTATTGTTTTACATTTCTCTTGTGATTGGCATTATATAAATGTGATATTCCTTCCAATGAAGCAGTGCTGGTTGTGATATGTACTTTAGCATAGTATTCAACATCTTGTCCAGCCAGGGCATGCTCATTATGTAACATGATGTGAAAATGGGCTAGATTAAGGACAAAACTGGGAATCCTGTAAGAGCTCCAGTAAAACATGAGGAAAAACTTTAGTTAAAAAAAAACAAACCAAAACAAAAGACCCCATATTTTTTGAAGTGTGAACTGAGCCAATAATTTAGTTCAGACCCTGCTGACAAACCGAACATACAATTAAAATATTTGAAACTATCTTTACGCTCAGAGAGAGGGCAAAAGCCATAAGATGAAGTACCTTCCTGTCCTTAGACGAAGTCTGTCTGGGTCATGTTTAGGAGACAACTGTAGAGAGTTTTCTTTTACTGTCTCTCTTCTGCAAGTTGGAAGTACTTTATCATTTCCTGTGTGCAGAAATGGGAAGTCTGATGTATAAAAGGTTCTCTGAGTCCTAATGACAAAGATTTTTTCCTGAGATCTTTGCATTTCAGATTTCAAAAGATTTTTTTAAATCTTTGAAACACTCTGAAGGTGTTTTCTTTTCAAAAGCATCCTTGACACAATAAAGAAGTTCACCAGCACAAAGCTGTCTGTTTTCTCAAATAACGAGTAAAGGGAACTGGATCATCAGCCTTGTTTTAGTCTCTACAGCGATGTAGCTTAAGTAGAAATGATAAAAAAACCTTCTTTTTGGAACTTGGCAATGACACAGAAGAAAAAGTAATAAGTACAAGTACATATTACCTCATCTATAGGAAACCCTATAAACCGTAGCAGCTCCTTTATGTTGTTCTGATGCCAAAGAATACATTTCAGACTTGATCTTGTGAGTTAGATTTGTAAAGAGTTTACTGTTATTCAGTAAAATACCATTTCTGTGACTGGCTTCATCTCAACCCTACTGAAATATAATGCCTTGAGGCTGCCTATGTGGTAATTTTCACTGCTTCAGTTTTCTACAGTCTGTCTTTAGCTGGCAAAATATATATCTTAAAAAGCTATTATGGTTACATTCACTAACTTTTGTATTGCATACAGCAATTCTGTCAGAGAAACAAGTCTTGCATCAGCAAAAGTGACAGCAAATAGATGACCTCTTCATGACTGCTTCAGCCTTCCATGGTACCTGTGTTCTGGACTCCGAGGGAGAATGTAGTGTCATTCAGAAAGCAGTCTCTGTGTGTATGCACGTACAAGTATGTTTCCATCTATAAATAGCTGCTTACTGAGAATCTAGCTGAAAATAGTGACTTATTTCATATATTTCAATAAGCAGGAGTTATTAAAAGCTTTGCGTATATAATGTGGTTAGATCAAAATATGTAGGAGGTAATACTTCTGTGTTCAGGGTTGCAGTTTCTCTAATATGAAATCAAATCATCTGAAAACATAAAGCATGCTAAATATTGATTCAATATGACTCATAAAAGCTGAAACAAATTAGTAAATCTGAAGAGGCACATCATTTAGTTTAAGCATTTTCTATAGTCTGGTTTAAGAGTAACAGGTAAACTATGCCTGTTAGATAGGTACTTTTAATTATCTTTGACCCGTAGATGGTTGAACAAGTGGCGTAACAGCAGAAAAGTGATAATCTTGATGATTCAAAATAAGATCTTCTTCATAGCTGATCATACTCAAAAGTCTACCTATACAGGTGTTGTCATCTAACATACACGAAGTCAGGCTGTGATGTAAGTTAAAGTGTGAAGTTAGAATTGCCAAGGTCTGCTCTTCAGTAAAACATACCTTCTGCAGACAGTGGTTGCAACATTGTCAGCTGATAGTATAGGATTGTGGACTGGGCATCTGTAAAAACGCACAAATGAAAAATAAGACTACTAAAGCCCAGTTCTTCAATTCACATATTTTCAACTTCTGACTGGACACGTCTCATCCATGGTACCTGGTAAGAGATTGCATTTGCTTAAGGAGGAGAAAAGGCAGGTAGAATGAGCTGAGGTGTCTTTGTTAGTATATTTTGCTGCAACAAAATCTCATTGTGGAAAGGACTGGGTCAGTGTGCATGGAAGAAGTGAACAATAATAATAATAATAATAGTAATAATGGTAATAATATTAATAATAAAGAAGTAGTTTCTTTGTAAGTGGGGTGGTCCCTTTAGCTCATGCATTAGTGCTTGTGCTACAGAAGACTAGTAATTTATTGATGCAGATGGCTATGTAAAGTGCGTGCAATTTGTGAGGGGGCTTGACCCTTGACTGATGGGCCATATGTTGCAAAGCCCTAGAGGCATCATTTGACTGAGTTCTCTTCCTCTCCCTGTCTCTGCACCTATGGTTTTTGTTCAATCACCACATATTGAACTATAGACTTACTAACTCCCCCAATAAATCTCCAACTAATGGCTCACAAAAGCTGTAACTTAACCCTTTACATACAAAAGAGCACATAATTTTGCATTGAATTTTCCACACTCTGAAATAAATATTACATGACCTAGCTAGTTATCAAAGACCAAGATGTCATCAAATATGACCACCTGCAGGCTTGTCATTGTCTGCATAAACCAAATTCACTTGGAGCATTCTCAAACTTTAATTATGTGTAGGTGATGTTATTGAGAGCTGTGCCTTAAATGCAGGCTTCAGTTGTACGTTACTGTTGAGTTGCGTTTCTAAAATACCACTAGTGAAACACAGTGGAGTACCTAATGTTTCTAATTTACTGTGTTATCTTGTCTACTACTACTTTTATCTTTTTATAGGGTTAACAGTAAGTTCTTCATGACCTAGGCATATGTCTTCAGTCACATAGAGGTTTGACAGTTATCCCAGTAGACCATCTTTTCATAATCTATTAAAATGTATCAACAAACCCCTTTATTAAGAACAGTTAATGTATTCATGTGCAGTAAAATTACAACTGCAGTTTATTTCATGCACTATCCTTAAACTTTACGATGCTGTAAGTTGTTCACCAGCCAGGCTGACAAGTGGGGTTCAGCATTGTTGTCTGCAGTAGGAGCTGTAGGCTGCTATATAACAAAGCAGCCCTGTAAGAAAGGTACTTCTTGCCGTTAAACTATTTTATATAAGAAGCCAAATAAGCTACACCAAGCAAGACACAGTGGTAAAGTCTGTATAAGATCAGTTCTTTTAAAATATTAAGAAGTAACCCTATACACTTAGCTAATGTAGTCAACTTTAAAATGTAGGCTTCAAACCAGACAGGCTGAAGTTTTTCAGTAAGTTCAAAAAGCAGAGGAAGAAAACAGTTCCAGGCAGGTAATGACTGTTCTCCTTTCACCACAAGGTAGTGCGGGGTGGCAGTTAAGCTGTGTGGAATTCGGTGGAAGTATTAGGATTGACCGCAAGGTCATCAGTTTACCTGGATAGAGCACATGTAGGTAGAGGGATGCTAGTTTGTTGTTGGGGTTTTCTGTTTGTTTGGGTTTTCGTTTGTTTGTGGGTTTTTTTATACTGGTAAAGCCTTGTGTAGTAGTTTCATGTGAGAAACTTTTTCTAATTCTTCCAAGTTCATCTTGGCAAAATTTTGAGTAATAATGGGCTTGTGAATACACACTGTGGCAGTGCTCAAACAGTGCTGACTTAAGTTTTTAGGTATTTTTATGCTTAGAAAAGGTATGAAAAATTAAATTCACTTAGGTAGTCATGGTTCTGTAGTTAGAGGTATACATACGGGTGAATGCTTTGCTTTTGTGCATGAGTCTTTGGCGGTCAAAACTGGAAAAAAATCAGAGCAATTTGGAGTTCTTCAGTGATTCTAAACTAATTATTATGGTATGAAAAAAAGTCAGCGCATGATGAGCTGGCGTAAATGAATAAATTCATAACTTCCTCTCTTAAAACTGCTTCCTTAGCACTTTGTGATGTAGTTAGAAAGTAAGGTTATTTCAGCACAAATCACATGCATTAGTCATATACATTTCTGTTTTGAGTCGTCTGTATTAAGACCCGTAGGCTTGATGGTCGTATTCATATGGATCCTTTTTCTGTACTGGAAGCTCTGCACCATTATTTTATTACAAGTCTTCAGGCTTGAAGTATTCCATGTAACCAGAAGCCACTGATAAGCATTTCCTCCTGAGGTTATTATTTCACAATTAAAGTGATGATATTGAAAACATCGATGGCAGTGGGATTTATGAGGGCAAAGGTCTTTATCATTGCCTAGAATACCAGAAGCAGTTGAATACACCGTTTTTCAAATTTCCTACATATAACAGTTCCCATTGAAGATCTGTATCTGTTCTGAATGAGTTAGGCTAGGCTATAACGTAATGTGCATTTTATGTATCTTCAGTCAGAATTTGATCTGCATTTCAACTCAGGTACTCGGGTGTGATTGTTCACTGCACCCAGTTACATTTCTGTAGTGACCACCTTTGAGTAGACTTTGGTTCATTAATATAGCTAGTTAAATCATTCAGACTCCTCCGAGTCTACTTCAAAATGCATAAGCAGGATGGAACAATATAAGGTGAGAACAATATAAGGAACATTTTTAGTGTTTTCCAGCTAAAACAAACTGGACAAAATGGTGGGAAAGCGTTCCAGTATTATGCCGGTAGATGATCAATCACATTACAGTAGTATTTCTGAAAAATGTGGGTGTCAACAAAAAGTCTGGAACTGGCTGATGTGTAATATTAGCAGGCAGAGAAAGACATTTGTTCCCACTGATCATAAAAGAAGCTTTAGAAAGCTGCCCGGAAGAAACTGTGTTAGTGAGCAGACACACTGATGAAAGTCATTACCCTCTTGAGTTCCAGGTGTCAGTTTGTATATTATCACTGCCGTACTACAGGTACTGAAATGCACTCTCCTTGACAAGTTTGGGGGTTTTGAGAGGCAAAACCAGATTATCTTTTCTGTCAACCGCATTTCTGTCAACTGCTATTTGGTTTTCTCAGCCTTGGGTTGGGCATTAGAAATACTGGTTGAAAATTCATGTGCCTTTACTAATTTTTTACATTTTGGAAGTTTATTTAGAACAGCTGTTTTTATTGCTTGCTCTGCCCAGGTGAAAGGAAATAAAGAAAATGAAAAGGATGAACTGAATTCCAGTTCAAGGGAGTGCAGTTTTCAATAGCTATGACACAGCTTTTCCAGCTCAGATGTTGTATACAGCACTTGAATTGATACACATGAATGATTTGGACCACAGTCTGAAATTGTGCCACTTGTACTGATCTGAGGGAGATTAAAAAGAAGATTTTAAGTTTGCACCAAAGCAGACACTGGAAATTCTAAATTCTCTTCCTACTTATGCCACAATATGCTATATACGCCTGAGCAATTTGGTGTTCTTGGGCATGCCAAGAGTTTTTAATCTGAAATAGTTTGACTGTCTTTGTTGAAGTCTATTATCGATCTCCCACCTCCTTACCAAAAATGTGAACTAACGAAAAAATTCCATACATAATTCCAACATGGTAAAGTGTAGGTCTAGAAAACTTATTGCTAGGAGTGTCTTGAAATGTGATAAGTCTGATACAAGTAAAAATTTATTGTTATCTGGTAGAATAAAGAATCACTTAAAAGTTTTGTGGTTTGGGGTTTTTTTTTTTGACTTTGGAAAAGGTAAGGAGAATAGGTCAAATTGTTCTGTTCTGCAACTTGAACCACTTTCACAATCAGGTCAGCTGAACAATTGAAAAACAAACAAAAACCACCCAAACACACCTCCTCCAGCCAAATAAGACAATTGTCAGTTATGCCATTTTACACTTAGAGTAATTTCTTCGATGCCATTTGAATCGTACTGTCTAAAACCTGATGTAGCTATCATCAAATTTTACGAGTTTTTAGCAAAGGGGACCTTATGAACAGATTTGGAGTTGCAGAAAACAGATCATAAAATCAAATGCTGTATCAGGCCCTTTTGTTTAAGGGACTTTTTCGGTCAGAATATAATTTTTTTGTTTGAAAATCTTTTTTTAGTAAGAGTGGTACACCAAGAATAGCAGGAAGATCTCAGTGTTACAGAACTGTGATTTATTTTTGTTCTTCTTCATCTCCCATTATAGTTTATTCACAGCAAGCTTTTATCCTGAAGAAACAGTAATTGAATTGGTCTTGGAGAGAAAGTTGACGCACATAAATAATGAAAACGACAACTTATGTCTCTATATATTTCAGATGCATTTTCATTGTGACCAAGGGCTCTGAAGACACAAATAGTAAATTTCAGCTACTTCCTTCAAGATTAATTTATTATATCATAATCATTGTTTATGATACAAGCAGAATAGCTAAGTAATATGAAATAAATCAGAGTCTCTTACCATTATAACCTGAAGCACTTTATAGTATTGTGTTTTTTCTCCTTCCATGAAATTTTAGGCACACAGTTTAGGACACTTGAGATACAACTAGTGAAAATATTACTTCTGTGTTGCTAATGAAAGGTAAGAAAACCAAGTATTATTTGGTTATTGAAGAGATCACAAGGGTTGTTCTGGGTTATTCTGACTCCAGTAATGATACCACATGATTTCTTTCTGAAAAAGTCATCTTCATGTATTTAGACAAATTACAAGTGCTGTCACCTGTGTTTTGTATTTGCTGACTCATGAGCTATTAAGTGCACTTAATGGGGTGGATGTCAGGAAGACAGCAATAGGACCATTTTTTTTAATCCTTTGGTGCATAGGCTTTATTTTAATTCGGTACACACAACCTGATCCTGTTTGCCATTTATTTCAGGAGGAGTATGACTGGGACCCATCATCATCTCTTTGTCTGATTTCAGAGTTCCCTTTTTGCTGATTAGTGCAGAGATTTTTATCTGCAATTTTATTTACAACAGTCAGACCAGTCTCAGTGGAATAAGGGAAGCTCAAGGGGACTGAGCAGGTTCTGCAAAGTTGTTATTTGGTGCTGCATATATTTTAACCTGCAGTATGGCTAGCTTTTTGGTTAAAATACTTGAAGCAGATACTGCTATAGTCATCAATACTATGATGCTTGTCACCGCATAAAGAAGGAGAAATCTCCCTTCCTTCATAATTAAATCAGCTCCCAGTATATTTTTCTTGGGTGAAATATAAAAAAAAAAGGGTCCTATGCGTATTTGTTTGTGTGCCAGTTTCAAAACAGAGCCTTATCCCTAGATACAAATTAATGTGTCAGGCATTACCCAGAAGAATATTTATAAGAAGCAGCTGAAGAATTAAGGGAACAGACTTGTGTAAAGCAAACAAAGGTACACTGAGTAGCGATTAAATCACTACTTGATGTGCTATTCTTATGCAGTTTGTTTGCCACAGAAATCCACCCATTATCTTCCTGGGTTTTTTTGTGTTGGTCTGATTTTCGTGTTCCTGTGAAAAGCTGATGACTTTAATAAACAGTGGAAACCAACACAATAGGAAGGCAGAATAGAGAATTCATTATCTATATGTCAAAAGCTGTTTCATGGATGTGGTTGGTTTCTATATCAAGTAGTGGAAGCTCAGGCATATAGGATAATGTCATAGCAAAAATGTTGTTTTCTCCATTACTTTCCCAGTACAATTTCTCATTGTTTCTTCAGAGAATGAATATATTCATGCAATCTTCTATCCAGGTTTGAGGGGACCTTTTTTACCTTCTGAATGCCTTTATGAGGTAATGTAACGCAATACTGCAGTATTATTTTCTGTGACCTTTCTTAGTCTGTAGTTCTGGGCTTTAGTTCTTTATTTTTATTCCTCATTTAGTGAACTCATATGTTTCCCTGCAGATATCTTAAGGGAACATTTAATTTTAAGCATCTATTTGGTTAATAATAGCACCGATATAGAAGGAGTAGGTGCCTATGATTTTACTGAGTGAAAATGCTCCATTTCTGCAAACTGTTCTGCATTATCAAGTTACACTGTCATCTAAATACTTTAAAATAACTTTTTAGCCTGGAGGAAGGAAAGGAACGACAACTGTTGAAAGATTTTTTTTTTTTCATACTCCACAATAGTACCAATTCTTCTTCAGGGGAATAAAGTGTTACGATAACAAAGAACAGGATCCATTGTCTTTTCTAATGTGTAGAAATTGTGGAAGAGTAGAAAAACTGTTCAATGTTTCTGTAAGGTTGATATCCAGATGTTCTGTGCTTAGGGAAAAGATGTGAAGGTTTCAGTTGTGATTCCGCAATTATTTTTATTTTGCTGTGTTTTCAAGACCTCAGAAGAGTGACCCGTAATACCATTTGAAAGTCATAGCCAGAGGCAACATACAACCTCACAATAAAATGAAAAAGAACATTTCTTGCCAATGTTGTTGTTTCCTGATGGCTTGGCTGATAGAAGATGGGGACATTCTGGATACCATGCTTTGACTGACCTTGAGGAAGCTATGAAACTTATACTTTAAGGTGCTGAAATGATGTGGAGTTTGTGTGTGTTCTCTCCCTTGAAATGAACAGAAGAGTGTGTTTCCAGATTTGCTATAAATTCATTTTCTACAGATGGCTAAACTGAGACCTGCCTGTTTTTCAAGGGGCTGGGGGGAAGCCTCAAAGAAAAATGAGGAATAGAGAATCTCAATTCTCTGCCTTCTTTATGTAAGGATTACATAGGCTGCATTTAATGAAAGATTAAAGCTTTGTTAATCCATGAATTAAGAATGGCCATGCAGTTTTTGCTTGGTAAAGTGATTCAGATAAGTTGTCTCATTGGTGACAATTTGCTTACTGCACTTAAGACAATCCTTTTTAATTTACTGAAAAAAAAAAAAGTTCCTGCTAATTCATCAGTTTCCAAGTCTGTTTGATTACCTAAGCAAATATCCAAAACCATGTAGTTTTGAGATGAAGTTGAAAATCTCAGAAGAATAAGGTTTTCTGTGGGTATTTCTGATTTAATCTACATTCAAAATGAGCTGACCGTTGTACTGTGTTAAATCGTTCTTTTCTCCATGTCTCAACTGGATTTTATGCAGGAGCTGTTGAGAAGTTAAACAGGATTTTATAATTACCATGTTAGCGTAGCCTTAAAAGGAAAGCTTTTGTTTCAACTGAAGACATTTATTTCTAAATGAACTCTGAAAAGGGAATTCTGTCTTATTTTTGTGGTGCTGCAAAACTCCCTGATTATTTGCATTTAGGATGATCTATAGGGAACAGTACATTATTTTTATATTGATATTAATGCAGTGTAAATTATCTCACTAACCAATAGGGTTACTACTGAAAGTAAAAAAAAAATGGCCTTCCTCACACACACACACACAGAGAAACAAAAGTACTTTGCAAAGAGTACTCAGCCAGAACATAACCCATGCCAAATTGTCTCTCAAAATTGAGCAGCTCTGTCTCATGTCTCATTTGTAGCTCAGGAGGTGCTCCTTCAATGTTTTGCTCAAGTGTGTATGTGCCATTGATGCTGTAAGCACCTGACTGCCACTTGATGTTTAAGACTTTATACTTCATCATTAACCCGAAGTGTAAATTATGTAAATGATTCATTCCTGGAAATTCATTGTTCTTGTAACTCAGCCATCTAATCAATCTTTGGTGAAGAAAGAAAAAAAAAAAAAGAACTATGTCTGAAATTGTACTGATCTAGTAGAAATAAGATAGACTCTAGCATCTCGGAAGGAAGCTATAAGAGCTTGACAGAGCAGAAAGATGGTGAAAAGCAGCTGGTTTAGATGGTGGTTCAGCTGAGAAAGCAAAATCGGAAAATGGCAGTTGATTCAGTAACCATCACAGCATCAGTCCCTTCAGGAGGCTCATGAAGGTCTTGTCATACATCTGGATTAGAGGAGCTAAATTCAAGCAGGGTTTCTGGAGAGGAGTGAAAGAGAAAAGTAGCACTAAGGAAAGTGGGAGGGCATCTGAATCTAAGAAGAGTATTGATTCTGAGTTTATCATCAGTCACGTGAATTTAAAATCAAATCACATACCTATTGTAGCACTGTAATTCTGCATATCCCCTTATGACTCTCTTTCCAAGTTATAACATTCTCTTGCTGAATGTACTGTTTAATAACTGGTTCCCAATGCTGTGCACTGCATTTATGGTTTATTCTCTGAAAATTGCAAATAGTTCCTTATTCTAAGAAAACCAGTTTACAGTGGTTGCTCTTCAGTAACAATACTGCCCAGTTACATCAAATATATCATCTTCTGTCCTAAGAAAAGAGAAATATCATGCTATCATGAATATCAATTATTTCATAACACTTTCTAAATGGCAAATCTTTAATGGGAACCACATTATGCCTTAATGTGAGCCACTTTTACAGTGCATATAGCTGGAAAGTCTTTTATCTCTTTCCAAATAAATTCTCTTCTGTTTCATGAGTATCAGTGTGATAATAGCTCTTGCAGTGAAGATGGCAAAAGTGCAATTTCATACAGAATAAAAGTATGTCTTAGGATTCTCTGAGAAGCTATTTTTTTTTTTTTTCCTGAAAATATTTTATTTTTTGCCAGTAGAATATTTGAATTTGGAGAGGGTAATTACTTTCAAAGCATCTGTATCTTCCCAGGCTTAAGCCTATACATATTAGAAAATGTTTATAATGAAGAGTGAAAAGTGAAAAGTGTTGAACCTGAGCTATACAGCCATTTTATGAATAATGTAAACTTACTAGGGCTGCATAATTGTTTTACTCACCTTATTGATATAACTGATTGAGTCTTGTGTTTGAAAAGACCTTGTAAAGTCCATGGAATAAGAATATATTTAAAATTCCTTAAAATACAATGGGAATAACTGGCAGGTCTTCTTACCTAGATAAGTTGCAAGATTTCAGTGGAGAGCAAACTAGTGATACCTCCATTGTTCTGAATTACGACCATCAGTGAAAAGCAAATTAATAGCTAAAAATTCCCTTTCAGACACACAGGAATTTGAAAGAGTCTGAAAAAAATGTTGTGTTTTATTGTGGTCAAGTGATCTTCAGCAAGTTTTTTGAACTTGACGAATCCGGTGGTAGGTATCACAGTTCCTGATGGGAAGTTGGGGCATTAGAAAGGTCAGGTGTATGATGAGACTGAGTCAGATGGTGTGTTTCAAAGCCTCTGAGAAGATGAATTGTTAGGGTGAAGGACCTAGTGAATAAAGTCAAATCTGAAAGTAAATAGGTATATTTGGAAAACAAAATATAATAGAGTGCAATACCTACTTTCTGTTGATCCTGAAAATGTTTCTGTGCATCCATGATGGAACATGCTCTTTTTGGACATCTAGGAAGGAGATCTGTTTGGCTGACTACCTAATGCAAAGCTATCACAATTGTGGCACTCCTTATGTTTGCAGAGGTGTGTTGACCTGTAGCCTGTGAAGGTCTGACAATTCCTGCTGCAGATGTATATTCAGTTACTAAGCCTGAACACACCAGCATGCAAGGGAATATCCCGTATAACCCCATAGCAGCAGCTAGCTGCAGAGTTGGATCTTCTGTCTTCCCGTGCAGACCTTCATTACTGTGGACAGATCAGCCAAAGAAGCTTCCTGTGTCTTTCTATGACTATTAGAAGGATGTGTAGTGATTTCATCAGAGTTAAGATGGAAAGCTTGGAAATGATTCTTCATCCTATTCTTGAAGAAATGGAAGTTTACTTCCTCTTCTTGTTTTGAGTTTTGACATACAGAGCAAATACTGTTTGGAAATTTCACAATCATTAAATGTTTTAATTTAAATTGTTAATAAAAATATAAATAAACCTCTGCAATGTTGATCAAAATGTTGCAAAAATTAATTGCATCACTTTTCTAGATACTTTGTGATTTGTTTTTTTTTTTTTTTGGTATACCCATTTTTATGCATACCTGCTTCTCATAGAATATGCCATAGAATATCTTTTGCAATTGCTCAGTAAAGAAAAACATGGATAGCTGAATAAGCTAAACACACAATAAAGCCCTACAATTGAAAAAAGGAGATAAATTTGGAAACCCATCCACACATCTATATAGGTTGATAAAATTGAAGTTAGATCCTTTGGCACTACTTGAAGAGCTACCGAGAGGCTTCAGAGAAACATTGATTTTTGTTTGGGCTCTGAGAGAAATACCCAGAAGTGGTGTCTGTTGAGTTGTGTGATGGGTTAACATAAGTAGTTTCTGTATCCGAGTGTGTTATGGCATAATTTTTTACGGTAGTACCGATCAGCAGTGTCACTCCATGTATTATATACTGTTCCTGACTTGAAAACTTGCATTATAAAAAGAAGAATAAATAAGAAGTTTAATATACAATAGTATTGGGTTAGGAAAGGAGACAATGTTAAATCAATAAGCAACACATCCACCAGCTGGTACATACTAAACATACTTAAGCTTTTCATTTTCTGGGCGCACAACACTCAGTATCTTCTTTTGTTACAAAACAAACAAAGAGAAAGTAAATCTTATTTTAAAAGTAAATATGCAGTCCCCTGCAAGATGAGCACAGGCAATATTTTTTTAAAAAATGGAAAAAGTAGTTGGATAAATCAAATAAAGTGTGTAAGAAGTTAATTGCCTGTGAAAAGAAAATTGTTTATTATTGTTTGCAGTGTTATTAGTCATCCGAAATGGTTATAACAAGATAGCCCATCTTTTCTGTGTTTTTTCCTTCTTTTTTTCTTCCCTCTCTTTTCCTCTCTCTGTGAGAGATTATCACACTCGTGGGTCACTGGGGCTTGTTTGCTTTACTTTACTTTCAAATTTTTCTTCATTATCTTCTAACCTTCTTAAAAAAGAAATTGACTCCAAAAAAGATATGCATTATTAAGTGTAAGTTTATAAAGCATATAATTAATGTGCACAATCACAATATTTAACCAGATTTTATATTCAGTACACCGTATTCTTACAAGCCATATATGTATAGCACTTGACTGTTGTCTAGTTGAACCATATCACATATGCCAAGATTCCTTGTAATTCAAGATGCACTATGATTAAATTACTTGACTCATTCTTAATCCAATAATTCAAACACTCTGATACTGACAAAACTGGCACTTGATTCCTACCTAAATTGTAAATCAGATTCCACAAGCATGAGAAAGTGATTGCTATGACTATGCAAGAGATTAATACTGGCATTCAGTTTTGTAGATTAAATTTTCTATATGGATAAAAATACCGTTTTCCAAACTGCAAAATTCCACTGTCTTTTTCTGCTACTTTCTCACTCTTCAGTTGTAGACTTTGAGTTTGGTGAAAGGTGAATGTTGTGTAATGGGAAAGAACTGTAGAATGTACATACCATGTATTCAACCCAGCTGCCTAAAACCTCCTTAAACACCTAAAAAATTAACTGAATTCCATTTGTGGTTCAGTATCAGTACAGCGTGTGGAAGTATTGCATTATAAACCCTGGTTTGCAGTCTTTCCTCATCTTTCTTAATCCCATTTTCTCCTAGCATTGATCACAGGGAAACATGAAGATAAGAAACCAAGAAAACCGAAGTGAAGCAAACTCTTTCATTCTTTACTTCATTAACTATATGTAGTGACAATGGCTACTTATTTAGTTTAGCTTTTCTGGGGTAACTCTTGTTTACTGCACATTGACAAAATTCATGTCCTTCTTTGAACCTTTGAAGATGTGGGTGGATGTTCTACCCTTGAGCAAAAAGGTTGTTTTTACAAATAAATGTTCATGATTGCACTTGGCAAATGGCTTTAACCTCATGTGATATGCTGGGATACAGTGAGTCTTTCTTGAGTTCCCTTAGTTAGGAAATAGTCATGTATTTTCCGGCCATATAATTCTTAGTGTAAGAGTATTAGGGAATACTTGAGGTCTTTGTCTGTTATCTTATTCCCTATGGACTCCTAGCAGCATCTGAGCACATTGCAAAGGAGCTGTATTAACAGAGGAAAGGTTCTGTTTTTGACTGCTGTCTTCCACAAAAGAACCCTACATTTGGTGAGGGCTGTAAGTGCCCTTGCTAGTTGTCTTCATTGTACTTGAACATAGCACAAGAATAGATTGCATGAACCAAGGAGTGTTGAGAGTCCAAGAAAAGTCAAAGGCATGGAGTGTGATTGATTGCGTGATCTCCATGAGGGTGGGAGTCCTGAAGCTTGCTGCAGCTAGTGGACATGCCCTAGCCCCAGTCTCCATCTAGACAGGCAAGTTTGCTGGCAGCGGCTTAAAGGTAACGAGGAGCCTGGACTTTGTGAATAAACAGCAGATATCAGTTTGTCTGGGTTCTTGTTAAATCTAGTGTATGGGATTACTGAGGATCAGACATTAGTGGAGTGTTTTACCACACATTTGTCTGAAGGTATAGCAGTTTTATTCACATAGTTAGGCAGGAAAAAAATCTAGGCACAAAAATAGAACCACAAAATAAGCTTCTAATATAGCTGGGCAAGTGTAAGCAAAGTGTCAGGTTCTGCTGAGGTGTTCTTGCTTCCAAGGTAGGACTGATGTGGGTGTTGACACATGACTGACAGTCATCCTCTCTTGATGTAGTGAAGTTGGATCTGAGACAAAAAAGCATCTCTACTTTCAAGTTAGCTTGTAGAGCTGTTTCATAGCACTGTGGCTGTTTCACTTTTTCATTCATGAATGTGTAACAGAGGATGACAGAATATTCAGAGCCCTAGCACAGAACAAATAATACCACATTTGAGGACATTTTTGCTTATTTCAGTGACCTGTCTCGGTCATTTATATAATACTGATTTGGGTGCAGATGTATTAAGGCACTGTAGTTTTGTGCAGGGAAGTCCTCTTCTGTATCCTGTCACAGTTGAAAAAATGGTAGAGGTTGAGGAAAACACAAGAACCAACAGGAGTGAAAGAAAATTTTAAAACTTAAAACCTACTGGCATTACTAGACAACCATGTACAGCAGGCTTATTCTTTGTGATGTAGAGATATAAAGCCCATCTGTCTAGAATTCGGTTTGCACAACTGTCATGCTGAAGAGCGTGTTCCAATTTGCTTGCTTTCCACCAGACCACCCAGGGATTTCCAGTTATTTTTAAAGGGGAGTGCAGTTGACAGTGAGAAGAATGCAGAGATGCTGTTCTTTTCACCCCCTTCACCCTTCCCTTCCCTACCACCAAACCAAAGACAATAGTTTCACTGTGGACTACTCATTGAATTATCTTAAATCTGCACAGAGCACAAATGCAAGCATTCAGAAGCTTCTAAAACCTTTCCATTATTCTTGGCCTCTTCTTTTAGTTATACAATTTACTTTTGATTATAAGGTGCTCCAGCATATATTTTAAAGAAACAAACCTGCTGATCAAACACTGTCAGGATGAATGCATAGAATTAGTCACGCAACATACGCACAGCTGTTAACATTTCACAGTTTTGGGGATGCATTCTAGGACCATCAGTGTATCAGACAGAGCTCTGAAACTACTCTTCAAGAAATATCTGTCATTTGAGCTGTTGGAGAATCCTTATTAGTTGCATAAAGCCTGCAAGGAAGAGTTAGGTGAGTCAAATTCCAGCTGGGAGAGAAGAGTCAAACACATATCCAATAGCTAGCTTAATATAGAACAGTGTGAAACAGAAGTCTTTTTTCAAACGTTTACTGGGTTTGTAGTTTATCTGTTATACAGTTAGGGTCATGAGGTTTTTTTTCTTATTCATTTATTCTATTTTTATTTCTGGAGCAGAGCAGCATCTACAATTTCGTCTTTTAACTGTCACCCTGATCATTCTGAGATCTACTTGTATTGCATTCAGTAGCTCTATATTAAAACATGTAATGCATGTATTTATTGAAAAAGATATTAAAATGTATGAAAATATCTAATTGTATATAGTGTTTGGATTGAAAATTAAGATGATAACCCTTTTTCACCATTCAACAGAGCATGAAAGAGCAAGAGAGATTCAAAAACTTCATTAATTGCTGTAACATGACGTTACAAGCCACCTGCACTTCAAAGAATTTACAGTGAAGCAGATGGATTGATGAATATGCCATCAAAGATTTTGAGAACGTTTGTTTTAAAAATAAACTGCTTTCTAAGTCATTGACAATCAAAGCATACAATTTACAAAAATGTGACTGCTCTTTTTTTTTTTCTTGTATCCTGCCTACTTTTGAAAACATATCCTTGTCTTTGGGAGTGGGATTCAGGGATAACATTTTCATAAGCAGTGACTGCAGTAGATTTGAAACAATCTTTACGTCAGAAGAAGTTTGATAACCCCTTATGTTTCATGCATGACTAATAACTGAGGGCAGGAGTGGAGTGCTAGCGGTTTTGTAATTTGGCTCTGGGGGCCTGAAGCTCCTGGAGGTGCAGAATTAGTCCTCTTGACTAGACTGAGTGTACTGTGGCCGCATGCTGTTTGAGCATAGTCAGCAGAATAATAATCTACACTGATGATTTTACAAAAAATCCTGGGTTTTATTCACTTTCCAACAGAAAGGATGGAAATTTGTGCCACAATAAGGGGCTTTATGATTACCCATCCGAGGATCTTAGCCATCAGAGGGCCCAGGGAACAGAAGTCTTGAAGTAACTGTATTGACATACTAAGTCCAGTCATTCCAATAACAAAAGTATTATTATTTGTTTGAGGTGCGGGAGATGTTATTGTTCAGAACTAAATATCAGATATCGGGGTAGAGGAGAGAAAAAATAGTAATGTTTCCCCTCTTTTGAGTGTTGACATGGCTACATGTTCTTATTCTTCTAGAACAGATTGACTCATCAACACTTCTTTCCATGGTTAAACATGGATTATATCAGCAACTTACGGTTAAGTTACTTTTGGACTGACTTTCAGTGTAAATTTCACTTTCTGTATCTTCATTTCTGAAAACCATTGTAAACAGAAGTATTGTGCTATCAATTTTAGTACCGTATTATAGTGTCTGCTAGATGAGTTCTTCTAAGAGAAAAACTGAGATGCACATTCTGATTTTCAAAAAATAATTTCTAATTCTGCCCCTTGATTAGATGTTGATTGCTTATCAAAGTCCCTTCCTTTTAGAGGTAGAGTGAAAGAAAATCTCAGCTTCAGTTAAAATAAAGTCGAAGTAACTTTATTTCCTCATTGTGAAAAATGGCTGAACATGAAAACTAGGAAAAATTATCTGAATCTACTAGAAAGAAAAAAAAATGAAAAGAAAATTAGGGAAAACCCTAATTATAGTCATTTTTATTTGAAACATTTTCTTTTCAGAGGCTTGGAACATTTGAAAGCGTAAATCAAAGGGAGAGAAAAGAGTGGAGAAGGGGCATAAAAAAAAAAAAAAACACACTTAAATTTAAATCTTTATTTATATTTAGTGTGAGATACATTAAGACCATCAATCAGTCTTTCTTGTTTTTGCAGTTGGGTAGTGGTGTGCTTTTCTGCATCTCCACTTTGGTAAAGAGCATTCAGATGTGAAAGGTTTGAGGAGTCTGTAGGAAGCAGGGCAATTTAGTATACAGGCTGAGTCACTTTCTCACTTTAGGAAGAAAGAGAAAACTGTATGACAATGATTCAAAGAAGAGGAGGAAAATAGAAATACAACCATGTTGTGTTGGATTTTTCTCCAAATTTTAAAATGAATGATTATACTGTGTCCTTCAAAGTAGTTTCATTTGACCTTAGGACGTGGAAATCTAAGCAGAACAGACTAAATATTCACTGAAGTATTCAGTGATGGGTATTTGAACAATACTGCTTTTTTTTTTTTTCCTTACAATACTAAAGAATAGGGATACCAAAGAAGAAGAACTAGTGTGCTAAATACTGGCAGTGTATATCAAATACTTAAGAGTGTAGGAAGCATCAGAGTTTGGGTTTTTTTGTTGTACATTTGATCACTCTGGTCACAAGAGGAGAGAGGAAATGAAATAAGGAAGAAAACCTTAATATCTTAAAGAGATCTTTAAATGCAGAAAAAAACAAGTTAGTTTCATTAGGTTAACATTTACTAAGCAGGGTTTTGCACCTTCACTGGAAAAGAAAAAGAAGGCATCTACAAATTAAAAAGAAAGATTGAAAAATATTTCTTTCATTAAACCCAGACTTGTTTGTAAGTCCTCACTGTTCAGAGGCAGCTTTGTCCTTGAGAGACTGGTGGGACTGTTAGACTGTAGATTTACAACACAGCGTTTGTACCTGGTGTTTTGCCATATTCTGACCATGTCAGCTTGTGACGTAACTGTACTTTCTGAAGTGATTCCTTTTTTCTTGCATAAACTACTCATACCTTCTAGGATATTGGATGGAGTGCTAACTGTAGTAAAAAAATGTGATTCTACTTTAATGAGAAATATTTACCATTTTACAGTTTACAGCTCTCCTCTATAAACTACAATCTCCCTTACTGTTTTTCCTGCTTCTCCTAAGTGCAAGATAATAATATAAGATTTGCTGAACTGTTACTGCCTTTCCATCTTTCTTTATATGAAAAGTGATTGGAATGTAATCACTGGGTAGTTGATTGTTTTTATAATGGGTAAAATCTGTCATTTGCATTTGGCTAGATTTCATTAGTATTATTCAGTGTACGTCAAAGTAGATGTTAAGATGATGTGTGTCTTATATACATGAGATATATAGGATTTAATGAAATAACCATCTCTAAATGGGATAGCACTTCTGTTTTGCTCTGACTCTTAGTATCTGAAGTAATAATACAAATTAAAGCATGCCTCTTTGCAGCTGGAGGAAATCTGAGATTCTAAACAACAACAAAATGCCTTTATGATGCAGATGTGATTGGAGAGGTTGAAAGACACAAAATACAGGGCAGGGGTGTGGGGTGGGCAGTGTGTTATTTTCCTCTTGAGAAAGAGGGATTTGCAGTATTTCAGATAGCGACTTACCTGGATTTCACTATCCTGTCAGTACTTTGGAGTGTCATTCTAAAAGATAACTGCATTTCAGATGTGGTAACTAAGTGCTTTGATGTCTCTGTTCATCCTTTGCAGATCATAATCCATTTTTCTCCAAAGATCACCTCAGACCGGGATGTAAATCAGTAAAATTTATATTCACTATTTAGAAGAGAGTCTGGGTGACATCATAAATGTAATGGAGTCTGATTAAATTATGCGTGATCTTTTTATTCTGCATTTATTTCAAAGACTTGCTTGCAAGCATGTTAAATTTTTGGGGATGGTAGCACCATTTCAACAATTTATCACTATGAGATTAGAAGTACTGTTAATATTTTGGGATTTGCTGGCTACATTTTATGATAAACCATTAGCTTCTGTTGAATTCAATTGTGCTTTAGTGCATAAAACCCCTTTTAGTTTGTTTTTCCTGCTGAGTTTTTTTCTTACAATACTGAGATCAAATATGTGACTAAATAACTGGTCAAGCATGAAATTGTTTTGCAGCATTGTGAGAGATGGTTCAAATGGCAGCAAAATCAGGAGAACTGTGAAGATTTTTTTAAGTGATGCTGAGAAACATAATAGCACTAGATCATAAAGATAACACATACAAATGTATGCAATGCTTGCTTGATAAACTGGTAATACTAATAAGCACTGTCTAATCTGGGTCAGTTTAGCTTTGGCAATACCTGTAGCCACAGCCACAGGTGGAGGATCTGGTGTAGATCTTTTGCCTTATGGCAACTGCCACTGACAAGCAATTAGAGTTCATTATGAGTGTGCTTATGCTACACTAATTAACATTCCTGTTGTGATGTTTTCCTTGTTTGACCGTGTGACAGCCACAGGGCTGGTGGCCTCTGTGAATAATCAGCTGAGGAATTACTAGCTGCGTGAGTATTTGTGCAAAATCCATTCAAACACAGATGTGATCCTATCTTCAACACAGTATAAGTATGACTGAACTTTCCCAGGAGTTCTTGTGAAAGACCAGTAGGACCTGCATAGAAGGGATAAAAGAGAATAACCTTGAATTTGTTCATGCCCATAATAATTTGCTGCATTTCTGTCTACAAAGCCAAGTTGTAGTGATTAGACTGTGAGCCAATATATGATCAGGTAGGTATCTGATAAGAGTTGTGTATAGCTTGGTGTGCTGAGCAAGCTTTCCAACTCACTGTCTGTCCAGTCTGCTCTTCAGACTAGAAGAAAAGTTCTGTAAAACGAAATGCTGTGTCTCAAATAAAATAAAAATAAACTGACTTCCCTGTCATGGGACTTGCTTCTTCTGGTTTGGAACAGTGACCTTGGAAGCCATAAGCCTGTCCCCACGAGCACTGTGGCTACGGTCAGACTGTGCCCCAGCTCTTCTCTAGCAAATCCCTGGCAACATAACACTTGTGCATTTTGTAAAGTTCTGGAAAAAGACAATGTACAAGGCTTGGAATATGAAAAAAAATGAACAAACAGAGCTGGTAGACGGACAAAGTTTGAATAATTTGTTCTCAAGTGTTATGTTTGTATTCATTTAGTCAAAGTGGGTCGTTGTGTTGTTTGGGGTTTTTTTGTTTGGTTGGTTGGTTTTTTTCACTCCTTTTTTTTTTCTCCTCTCCTCCCTCCAAGACTTTGGTGTAATGCAGTGCTTGCTGTAGCCAGAGACCAAGGAAGGACAGGTGGCCCAGCTCTGTCACGATACAGTCAGATGGTGGACAATTACCTCATTGTGCTGATGTCCTGAGGCAGAATCTCTTGGATGTGTGAGGCATTTCCCGAGCAGAGCAATTCACTGCCCGTTGGTCATGACAGATAGTTTGGCAGTTTTATGACCAGTATCAAATTGAATACATTAGGTCTTGAAAACACATTTTCATTTGAGTTCCTGCAAAGGCAAAAGATATTGAATGGTTCTGATGGAGAACAAAAGGCCCATTATATCAGGATCTTTTTTGCCTCATGTATTGCCTTTGTGCATTATTCATGTTTGCATTAGAGCCAAATATGTCAAGGTGGGAGTTACCTATCTTTATTTTCCTTTCTGTTCAGTTGCAAAGTGCCAGGTCTCTGGCAAAGGACAGTATTATGAATAATGCATGAGAAACAACCTGAGTATGAGGATGTTATCCTTTGAAACAACTATGAGTGAGAAGGGTCATAGACCATTCAGAGTGCAATATCTTAGGCATACAAAATCCCAAGTAGTTCGTTGCATATGTAATTAGGGAGGGGGAGGAATTCTTCAATGCATCTGCTGTCCTGGCAAAGTGATGGAGAAAGCAGGGACTATGTAAAATGCAAGCAATGACACTTTATTTCCTCTGCCACCTTCTTATCACCTTAAATTGCAAGTAGAGTTAGATTGGAATATTTTGGCAGAAGAGCTTTTCTTCAGAAAACACGTAAGCGTTTTGGTTTCAAGAAACTTTCACTGCAACACAAGTGAGATTCTGGCCTAGTTTCCCGCCGTTTTTCCTGAGGCCCACTGAAGAACGCAGATCACTGTATCGATGGCTGGAGGTCTCTCCGCTGCACTGCTATCTTGTACATCAACAAGCCAGCAGCTTCTATGGCTGAAAAAGAGTAGGAGCCTGGAAACCTTGAGGGCCTTGTGACAGACACTATCAAGGCTCACAGTTTGCAGCAGACAGCACGTGCACATTTCAAAATCCAGGCTCAGACTTGAGGCAGTCTGTGTTTCTGGAGTCTTGACTTGGTAGGCTGATGTTTCGAGGCAGGAGGCAATGGCAGCACATTCCCAGAGTCTCCTAGAGCAGGAATATGAGCAAGTCTATTTTTGAAAATGAAATACTTTGATTTAATACCAATAGTAACTTAAAATATTAAAACTTGCAGAGAAAGAAGATGGTCTTTGCCTCGCGTTATATATTTGTACTGTGCTAGCGGTGTTAGCAGATTTTGTGGTCTTCTTGTGAGCTGTGAGGCACTTTGAAAAATATCCTTTGAACTTTTGAATGACCTTTCCAGATTCTCCATAATTTCTGGGGGGAATGTATCTGAGCAATGGCTGTTATCTGTTAGCTGTTACCCTATCCTGGAAGTGGCATTGGCATTACCATCTGACTCTTCTTTTTTTTTTTCTGGGTAACTGATGTTAGGTGCTTTGTATGAAAAAATATCAACATCAGATAATTGGGGAATTACATTGAACTATCTGGAGAGGAAATGAAATGTAGGAAACTGAAAAATATGGAAAACAACAGGGAAAACAACACAAGTGTCAACAGAGGGAAGATTTAAATAATGAAACAGATGAGAAGCTACAATGATGCAGAGAATTCAAGAATATCCTATGCACAGGAGACAGCAGAGAAAGGAGAGAGTAAGCATAGAGATAAAACAGACTGCAAGGTAGAAGATAGAGGTTAAGGAAAGGAAAGGAGAGCAAAACAAGAGAGCAAGAAAAAAAGAGCAAGCAGTAGAGAGCTAAATGAAGGGTAGGAGGGAATATAAAGGAGAAAATTAAAAAGGCAAGGTGGTAATGACTATTAATGGAAACGACAAGTGTAGTACTAAGAAGCCTATTCCTTCTGCCTTTAATGAGTAGTTAAGGCCTCTTCATTCTTTCATTCTGTGACTGAAACGAGAGATTTCCGCAGCCTGTGATGAGGCAGGATGCAGAGGCAAGAAGTCTGAGAGCTCTGGGAGGAGGGAGATCCAGTGCAGTTCGTCCGGTGATCTGGGATCCTGCTGGAGTTCCCCCAGGTGTATGTGCATTGCTGCTCAGTAGTGGAGAAAATACTTAAACAAAATACTGTATTTGTATTTGAAATTCGGAAGATTGATTTTATGATATGCATTGCATAAAAGTGATGATGAATGTACCATACATCATAGGAGGCATATAGGAAGGTCATTGATATTAAGTCATGCAATTAGCGTTACTACAGTGAGAAATCTTCTTGACGTGAAAACCTCATCAGTTTGTTAGAACGGAAAGGAAGTATCCTGCCCAGGTTTGTTGGATAGTTGGTGTGACCACCACCTCATTGCCTCATCCAGCTCACATAGCAGACTGGAACAAGATCTCAAGCATTGGGCAGCTGTAAACACTTTTTAAAAATTGGAACTCCTTTCTGTGTTACAAGGTAAACAATAATTTACACTTGCTGGAGATTAGGGCATGAGTTTTGAAAGAGTGTGGTTTGATACTGTGTTTTATACCAGTTAAAAAGGACGAGCTTCAGAAATGTCATTTTAGCTCTTAAAATATATTCATTTTTTGGGAATAAGTGTGGATGATCAAGAACATTCAGATATGCTTTTAACTCAAGCATATCTGCACTGTAAAGTGCAAGACTATGCTATACACAAAATGTTTGGCCAGTTGTGATAACAATTTAATATAGAAAATTGACTTTATCATTTCAGTTAGATACATATTGCTGCATACAAAAAAAAAAAAGATGGTCAGAAAGAAATTTCTTTTAGATACCAAAAGACAAAAACTGTAGCATATCACACAGTATGCAGAATACATGAGTCAACCAGAAGTATATGTATTTAACTCCTATGTAATAGAGTCTTGCCCCAAATAAAGGAAACCTTTTTTGAATTGAATTGAAATGCTGTCTCAGTAAGTAGTATTACAACCATCTAACCTTGAGTGCATCACAATTTTACAACAGTATATCCTACAACTTTCTTGTGATGCCATTCAATATGGGAAATTATTTGTATATTTAGACCTCAAGCTTAAAATTTAAACAGACAAAAACATACAAACAAACAAACAAACAAAAACCAACTCCGTAGTTCACAGCACAGAATAATTAATAAAGGTATGAAATGGTCAGGTGTGTAAGGTACATAGTTTGGTTGCTGCCACAAAAAACAATTAGATGTATCTGCTTTAATCTCCTTAGGTAGTTTAGGTATATATGCATGAATTAAATGAGAATTTGTGATACAGTTTGGTCTTGCTTATGATGTCATGTTTATCCAGGTGAATGATTACTGAAAGAGGGAAAAAATAAGCTGTGCCCACTTCATGCCGTCACACTTGTTCCTTACCCAAGTTTAAATAATCTCCAGTTAGACCTGTAAATTGTGTACCTCATTAAGCACAGGAACCAACAAAGCACATATGCCACTAGTGTCCACTTTCCTTCGGAGATTTAGGGTGATGAGAAGATAAAAGGTCTGCCTACCAGATGGAGCTTGTCAGATTAGCAATTGGAGCAGTGTAAAGAGCACTGTCATATTGTTTTTTTCCTTTCCTTTCCCTTTTTTTTTTCCTTGGGACACAAAGCAATCCTTTCATAACACATGTGCATATTTTATGGGGTTATTTTAGGAAGAAGGGGAGGAAAAAAGGCCACAGCAGAAGGCTGCTGGTGGTTGTACCACTAGCACAGTAGCCATTGCCTTCAGGCACTTTCTTGCTTTCTTCGTAATAAGGAACATTAGCAACCAGTGGCTCAGGAAAGGCAGAGTCAAATAAGTCTCTTGGGGACAAGTAGGCCACATGAAGTGAGAGCCATTAGACAAAGCAATGAGATTACTGCTCCAGAAAGGGTTTACCACATATATTACCACATAGATTTTACAGGGCTGCCAGCTCACTCAACTTACAAATGTCAAACATGATTTAAAAGGTTATTATACTATCAAGAGGGAAAGAGGATGATTTTCTATCACTGAAATTTCTATTTCATTCTGTTGCACGTACTGCTTCTTGCAGAGTCCAATATAGCCAAATAACCTGCTTTCATCTTTAATAAGTTTTTATGGCCCTCGAATTGGAAAAAAAAAACATTTTCACTTTATTTGTATTAGAAAATTTATCTCTTCTCGTCACATAACGGTGTGATAAATATTGCATGTAAGTCAGGTATTGAGAATTTGAAGACTTGTCTTTTGGACTGGCTGTGTTTGTATGCTCTATGTTGAAAAGGGCATGTATACTTAATTACTTTGAATTTTAAATGGTGTATTTCAAAAGTAGTATGTGCTTTCCCAATACACTGTAAAGCAAAAGGGCTCTTTAAACAGATTCAGAAACTTAAATACACTTGTCTCTATTTTAGTAAATTATATTAAGGGTTTATTGTAACTGATCTTTAAAGCAAAACCGAGGGGGGAGAGGGGGGGGCGGAAAACACACAACATTTTACAGTCCTGGGTGTTTTTTTCCTAGCTTAACAGGGACCTCTGTTGGGGTGTGTCTTTAATTGTATTTTGTAGCCAGACATGAATTCTAAGCAGTTTCTTCAGTACTAGATGCCCTGGTTTCATATTTTGCTTCCCAATCAGAATTAAAATTGAAACTTATTAAGTACTGGCTGTTTTGTGCCTAGTTACTTTGTGGCTTCCAGCAGAGTTGCTAAATTACACGATGCAATGCATCCTTACTTCAGTTTTTTACCCACCTAGAATCCATTGCCGTATGGAGCAACGCCTGATTTGTGTGATCCTGGATATTAAAAAGGAAACCTTATTTTCTTTTTCTCTTTTCTCCTTCTGAGGCATCTTATTTAAACTTCTCTAAAACAGTAATGATTTCTCCAGACTTGCTTTCCACATATACAATTCACTCTCATTCCCACAGTGAATGGGAATTTGTATTTATTTGTACAAATCTGTAAAATCTAGTATTGCTAACTTTGAGTCTTTGGTGGACTCCCAGTACAGCGGTACATTGGAGCTTGTGAAGAATGTGGGAATTCGCTGGAGTTTGGGGTAGTAGGTTTTAATCTTTGTTATTCAGATAATACAGATTTTTTCTCGTGTCTTAGTCCTAAAGCATTACATATGATACTTTGAATTCACACACGTACACTTGTATCAAGTTTAAATTAAGACATTTGGAAAAAAGCTTACTGCTGAATCTCTGCATGAAAAGCAGTGCTGAATTGTTCCAAAATTTGTATGTCTCTTATCTTCATCTGTCAGTGGAAGTTTGAGAATCTTCATGTTGCGGAGGGCAAAGTGCCTAAGTTAGGAACAAGGCAATCTTGATAGAAGTCACCAGATTGCCCATAGAAGTAGTTTAAGAAAGAGTAACGACTGATCTTTCCCATCACCATTTTTCTACAAAAGTTATTAAAAATATGTTTCAAATTTTTTCAGACCTCTAGAGAGAAGTATGTTTTCTTTATGAACAAATTGGTTTACGTTATCTAGAGTGTAAATCAGCTGGAAAGATCTGTGTACTTTGTCCTTGTTAGAACTTGATGCGAAAACAAAAATCAGCAAGACAAAAATAAATTAAGACCTCAGGAAACAGCTAAAGTGCTTTATTTTATCCTGCTCCGTTGATGTCAAATTCAAGTGACATAAGCATGGAAACCTATTTAAAAGATTGCTTGCAAGATATAAATTGCATGCTTCATTTTGCTCGGGTTTGGAGGACATAACTAGTTGATTAATAATTATATTTTTGTACTTGTATAACACTTTTTGTCTGAGTATTTTAAAGCACGTTGTAAACATTGTCACATGAACTTGTAAATAAGCTCTGAGCTTTATGAATTGCAATAGCAGGACAAAAGAGGAAAATGCCAATTGTGTTTTGTGGCAGAGCTTCAGAAGAAACCCAGGAATCCTGATCCTCAGTGTCCTTCTGAAGCTTTAGAAATCATGCAGGTTATAACTATATCTAACAAGACAGAGCTCCCATGTGATTCCAAGGCAAGCATTATGTCTGAAGCATAAAAGAAAATACTTTTCAGAAATATAGACTTTTAGTCTTGTTTAGATTTACCAACTTCTAAGTGGATGTATTTCTCAAACTACATTGTTAAACATCTCATTGTTTCAAGGGAAAGTACTGAATAAACAAAATATTCTCAGAAGGCTGAAAGATCTCTTATGAATTTTTCTCTGGGAGAAGAACACAGCAAAGCCCACCTGGCTTATAAAACTAGTTCATACCAGTTTGAAGTGAGATTTTTATTTTTTATTTATTTTTTTTCCCAGGGCACTCGTGTTTAATGAGACCTTGCTTATTGATTTGAAAAAAATTACTTAATTTATGCAAACTTAGTAGAAAAAACCCCAAAACACATGAACAGAAAACTTGATCATTTATGCTTCCTTTGTGAACCCGAGTAAACTTGAGAGAAACACCAAATCATTCTCCCAGACGAAGGGAGGGAGCAGCAGGGTTGTCTCAGGGGTGGTGATGCAGACTCTGTGCAGAGACTCCTTGAACCCTCTGGGGGTAACCTGTGTGTACAATTCCACTGGAAGGAGAAATAACAAAAATAGGAACAAGCGTATGGTATGATGGACCTTGTTGCATTTTAGGTAGTTTCACTGAATTAGCAGCTATCTGATAGTTTCTGCTATGTATTTGGGTTTGAGAGGGAAGAGGGAACCTTTTGAATTTTTTTAAGATGAGTGGTGGTAATCCAAAGAAAATAAAGTAGAGCAGTAATGAGACAGGAGTCTGATTCAGCGCTTGGATATGGATTAAAATGCAACAGACAGAGTAAATTTATTACATTTTTAAAAAAATGTTTGTTTTCTGTTTTCTTATCCTTTAGATCAATAGTTAATCTGACTGCATTGTAGCAGTTTGTTACATGATGCTGCAGTTTGATGCTGGTTGAAACGCTTGGGTGCTGCTGCAACAGGAACAATAACGAGGAATTTGTTTGTCACGTTTCCCTTTGTTTTTGATTGTATCTGTCAACCTCTTTTAGCTGGAATAGACTTCAGAAATGGTGTAGTTAGGGGACTCTGTATGGTCAATAGCTTCAAGAGGCAAATTCTTCTATGAAGACTGGTAACATTCATTACTTGGCTTTTTTCTTGGCACACACTTCTGCAAGTAGAACCAATTTTACTGTTTATATGTTCTGGTTATAGCAATTTATTTGTATAAAGTCAAAGAACAACATTATCATGGAATCTGTATATTCCATGTACTACTTTCCTGACATTTACAGCTTTGTTTCTCTGAATTTTTTTGCCATCAGCAATTGCTTTATGTTAGGGGGAAGGAGACTGAGAGATCAGTGGAAGAAACTGAAGAGATGATATGTTATAGCTGGGGAATGTCCTTCCTTGCAGGGCTGCTTTGAACTGTTACTTATAAGAGGGAATTTCTGCCATGGGTTTCTGTTCATTTTGAAATCCACTTTCATGCTTCCTTGTATTTACTGGTCTGTGCTGACTCACTAGGGGGTTAATTTATTTATGTATTAATTTATTTTTACATCAGTAACATGGATTCTTTTATGAACATTTTTTAAAAAGCTGTGATCAGGCCCTGATTCCACTGAAATAAATCACAGAACTCCCACAAGCTCCAGCTGAGCTTGGCGTTTTACTCCTTGTCATGAATCCCTACCATGCCAGCTTCTGTGGTAAAGATGGTTACTGAGCTTTCTTGGCCCATCAATTCAGATACCTGTTTTCTCTGTTACTACAATGTTTGTTTAATGGTGAGCGCAGTAAGCCAGTTCATTAAAATGCCTTCAGTTATAAGTTACATTAAAAAAAAAAAAAGTTGCATCTCAAGAATCCCTTATAAGCAGCAAGACATATGAGAATAGGTTGTATTTTTTGAGGGTATTAGATGCCTAGCACCTCTGTGATTTAAATAGGATTAGGCATCTAGGTAGGAGATGAGTGTGCGATGAGTTCTGTGGATATGGCCATAGCTTCCTACTACAGGTCTACATTAAGCCTTAGTGCATTTTTCCATCTCTAAAAAGACACGTAGAGTGGGATCCACTTACCTAAATGTAGATTTCTAGTGACATCTGAGATGTACTGGGTGGTTGTTCTCCTGTTTCTGCTGTGGCAGCACAAGAGGCTGTTGCAGATCCTCTGTTTTCAGCCAGCTCTGTCCTCTACAAATGCCTCAGATAATGAAGGAACTTAGTCCCATCAGTGGTTTAAGATGAAACTCTAGACTTTAGGCCCATACATTTAGGTATCTAACTGTAGGAGTCAATGGGTGAACTATGTGTCTAAGTGCCCATTACAAATGATGAAGACCTGATCAACACAGTTAATGGACTCAGAAGGCTACTAGGTCTGTCCTGTCATTCTCCCAATGGCACAGATTTTACTGACCACCTCTTTACTGCCTTGTAATTAGAGCTTAGGCACCTACCTCATGTGTGAGCGCCTTCATTTGAACACCTATATTTAGGTTTCCACACTGGGATCCTGAATCCCATTAGTTATTTTATTGCAGTCTCTCTGGGCTGAACGGAAGTCACAGAGGTGTACCAGGGAACCTCAACTGTTTTAGGAAACCTCTTGTCATGAATGGTGATAAAAGAAAAGATACAAGGAATTTAAAAGATGTGTAGATGAGGGTCTTAGGGACATGGTTTAGTGACCATGTTAGGTTATAATGGTTGGACTCGATGATCTTGAGGGTCTCTTCCAACCAAAATTTTTCTATGGTTCTATCTTCTGAACTGAGACTGTCACGTAGAGAGGTAAATATCAATATGGAACTTTTGTTGGTATTTTCGTACACGGCTTTTACTTCAGCTTAGCTTTTGGAGTTTGAAATTATGAACATGAGAACCACCTACAGAGTATGTATATTAATGTGGAAGCCTGATGTTTTGTTTGGTTATAGATGTACGGGAAACATTTTGCAATGGTCCAGAGAACACGTTTTGGCTTTGGGGAGACTACTGATGCAAAACTTTGTTTAATTCCAGAAAGTTACTGACATATTGGAGAGAATTCAGGAAAAGATAACACAAATTAAAAGGCTAAAAGTTCTCATTTATTAAGAATAATTGTGTTAAATATGAAAAGCTTGATGAAGTGATGACTAAGAGGGATCTGGAACTTTAACAATTAACAGTGTATAATGCCAAAAAGAAGAGAGTAGTTAGCTGGAAGGAACTGGAAGTAAAATATACCTACTATTATAAATAAAATAAATGGACAAGTTAAGTCATACACTTCTCATGTCCCAACTGCTTTAATATTTTCCTCCCCTACTTAAAGCTCATATCTTAACTTCCAGACTGTCAGAAAAGATGACTGCCATTTTACCATGTTAGCCCACTTTTCCAGTCTATTCACTGATTTTCTGTCACCCCGAATATGAAACAATTCAATCTTCCCATTTTTGCCTTCAATGCCTGTGTGTTGTGCATCTCTAGCCTGGATCCTGACTACTGGGACTTGGGTTCATAAAGCACTTTCAATAGGGAGAAATATGTGCCAAAGTAACTTAGAAAATGAAACCTTCAGGTTTTATAGCCCTTCTCGTATTTCTGTAAACTCCAGTGCCTCATTTTTTGCCTTTTCCTGCCTCTGTACCTCGTTCCATGCTGTGTTTTATCTATCTGTATCAAATTAGAGCTCACAAAAAAGCTTGCAAGATTGGAAGAGGAGAGCAGATAGCATTTTTTCTGTTGCATATGTGGCAGAATGAGTTAAAAGCTGTTAGCAGATCAACAGTGATTTGTTAAGTTACTATGATTCAGCTATTACCTGCAGTCAACATTTCTCCCTAAATGCTGAACTGCAGCGTACAGGGCATTACAAAGCCTATAGATTCAGAGGAATGCAGGAGTAGTAGCGCTGTGTTAGGAGACAGATAGTGTGAAATACACCAAAATATGAAAAATCATCAAAGTCAGAATGAATATGGTCTCTGGTTCATTTAGTAATTTTTTTGCTACTCGAAGTACAAGATCCTAAGGACAGTTAACTTTTTCTACATAGTAGTAAGCTCATCTCTGGAATGCAAGCAAATAGTAACTGTAGATTCTGAGCTTCACAGCTGCTAGGCCCATCAGATTTCAATTGGCTCAATTCAATCCCCATGTGGTCTCGTTTTCTGCCCTAGATTTGCTGAGCACATGCAGGGGGCTTCAAATCTTCTGGCAATCTTGACTGAGTTACTTTTGGAAAGTTCCGGTAAACTCACATAATTACCTCATTTGCTGTTTGTAGTCAGTGCATTGATGTTATCATTTCATGTTCCCTAGCTAAAGAAATGAAGTCCCGTGATGCAACCTAATGGCACTCATCCGTATCTTAAATATATTTTAATAATTAGTACCTAAACCAGTAAATATAAAAATGTGCTCTAATTATTAATTATTCATATATGCATTTGAAAAATGTTAAACTGTTATGAAATAGTTTCTTTGAACTCTACTCATGTCAAGAGTAGGGCAAGATAGCAAAATATCAAATTTGTCTATAATGGGCCCAAGGAAACACTTTTATAAAGTACAGTATGTGCTTGAATTGATAATGAAAATGGAAGAAAAAGATCCAGCTTTTGGCACAGCCAAGGGATGGATTCTGTTACAGGGTTCTGTTCCTTCTGTTATATGCAACAAGGGAGTTTTAAATAGCCCTTACTGGCAAAGAGAAACAGCAGGGTGAAGGAAAGCTGTAAAACTCTCTGGCTTCCTTTAACTGAAAGAAGATAAAATTCATAGAAAGCTGAGCTGTAATACCTGACCACCTAAACTATACCTGGGAAGTGGCCATGGTTTCTCACTTGTATGTTCAGATGGTGTGTGTTATAAGGGCAGAATTAGGCTGTCTTACTGCATGAATTCTTTTAGATGAAAATTCAGCTTTAGTCAAAAAATAAAGCAGGTACCTTTTTGGATTTTACAAGCTTCTTTTGGATGCTGAACTTTTGAAATATGCCTTTAAACTATATGCAGCAAGAGATCAAGTCAACCGAGCTTTAGCTCGTGAAACTTCATTAACCAGTCCTAAATTGTGTCAGCTGAAGGGTAAAGAGAACAGTTAGACAGCAAAATTGTAGGTCTGCGCAGCACTGCGGGCTGCTCTCTGTGTCCTCCTCCCAGCTTTTCTGCCCGTTGGATAGGAAAGCAGTAATGAAATACTTCACTGTTTATAATGATGAAGTGCTTGCCCATGTCTCAGCAGGTTGCCAGAAAAAAAGCAGCAGCACAGGCTGGTTTGATAGGAGAGCTCATCCAGGCATTCTCAGCTAGAAATTCAGAAGTTGTGATGTATGTGACATATCTGAGGTGGTGTTGACAGATGAGTTGTAAAGGAGGAAGTACAATTGGTCATTAAGGTGCTAGGTGGTGGATTTAATACAGTTTGAGCAGTAATAGAAAGTGGAGCTTCTCTTGTAAATAAATCACCATGTTTTGTTTAGACAACATCTATTCTCTTGTGGTTACTCCTTGAGTAAGCAATTACTGCTAGGCAACCATAATAGAAAGACCTGCAGATTTTAATTCCATGCTAGGAATCAAATAATAATACCCAGATCTCAGTTGTATATAAAATAATGATTTCCCTTGATAAAAAGCATTCCACTCATTTTCTTTTTTGAACATCAACTATTCTAGGTTACTGTGACTTATTACAGATATAGGAGAAGTATTTTTTAATGTGAGATTTCCAAAGATTTTAACGAAGGAGAGCAGAGAGGCAGGATTAATTGAATCCTTGATCTGTGTGTCACGGTTTGTTGTGAACAGGGTTGAGAACTGAAAGGACTATTGATGCAAGAGAGAACTGTAATGATCAACAATCACTTTATGCATGAACATAAGTCTATGTTGAAACAGACAGTTTCAGTCAGCCAGTATCGAAACTCTTTTCCTTGAACAGAAGGTATGTAAAATACTGCCCCTGAAGAAGGGGTGTTTGTGACTAATGTTTTGACACTACATCAAAGTCACTGTAATATTTCTTCACTAGCAGCACATCTCATCCTTTGCCCATCAAACCAAAGGGAAAGAAAGAATATTTCTTCTGTTTGGATGATAATCCTGTTTACTGAAGTAGAAGAGTGAGGTGGAAAACTTCTTAAGTTGAGAAAATGACTGATGTAGGATCATAATACTTGAAGTCCACAAGTACTTATTACTGGACAAGAACAGGTCTTTATTTCAGTCCACTGGGAAATACTTTTCCATTTAAATAACTGTCTGCAATTTCTATGTATAGAGCTTCAGTGGAAGAATATGAGGTTTCCTTAAATGGAACTGTGAATTTTATGTGTGTTAGCTGGCCAAAATGCTTGCTGAAGTTCAAAACACAAGAAAGTAGAGTTAAGGAAGCAACCATTATATATGTTAAACCACTTCTAAAGATAACAAAGTAATCTTGTCAAAGGGAAGGGCAGCACAATTGCCACATGTATCATGTCTCCATTTTGGAAAAATACTTTTAAGCAATATCAGTGTTCAGATTGTTGTTATTAATATAATTAAATACATCTTTAGTACTGAAATAATAGTATCTTTTTATTATTGAATTATAAGAAGGAGCATGTTTAACAAATAAGTGATTTTAAGTTTTCGGACATATACAAGTACAGCATAGATATTGCTTCTGCTGAGACACTTTTGGAACATGATATCATGATGGAGGTCTGAGATGACCAATTTTATTTGGGCGATGTCTCAGTTTTGATACCAAAAATTACCAAAATAACAATTGGTCTCTCGCTAAGTAAATTGCAGATGCCAGGCATCATGACCTGAATCATTACAGAATTGCAAAAATGTGGTCCTGTAAAGAAACGGCACGTTTTTACAGTAAAATGGCCCCATGATAGGTTAGAATGTTTATTGAGTTTATTCCCTGGGGTGCATTCACTTACTTGCCAAGGAACTTTTTGAGTGAATTTAATGAACTTTTATTGGACCACATACAGGACCGCATGCTTGTTTAATATGTTGTATTTTGGAAACCAACATTGTTTGAAAAGATATTAGAAGGAATATAAACATTCATATTTATGTCTTTTATCAGAAATTAAGGCATAAGTTTGTCATCCACTGCCTGCATGTAACTATGTTAGAAATTAATTCTGATTTCAAGTATGCATGTTTATCTGACCGCATCCAGAAAGGTGTCTTACATAGGATATAAAGCATTTCATCTCACAATAGTCATTAGGGTTGTGACATTCAAGCAGTAAGCTTTTGGGGATAGAAAACTGGCACAGGTAGAAGGGAGAAGTTGCTCTGTGGCTGTCTACGCCATGCCCTGTGTTTGTTAGGACAGAATCTTCTTCATGCATTAAAATTCCCTTGAAAAACAGAAAGAATAGAAATTGAGTGGTACTTTAAATGGATGCGTTTTTCAAAATACATCTCTTTGTCTAAGCAAAGGACATATTGCAGAGTATTTAGAGTACAAGGTGATTTTTTAAAAAGTCTGTAAGAAACTCTAAAATGCCAATATATTGTATGTGAGATCATTCTCTACATGCCAAAATTTTCCAAGTCATTAAAATGGCTTCAATATCTATTATTACCCTAAATCTAACAATAATAGAATTTATGTGGTTAAAGAGGTTTCTAAGTATATATATACATATACATGTAAATGTGCACATATGCATACACATATATATTGTATTTAAAAAGCTAGTTACTTGCTAGGTGTGGTATTTACAATTGTGCTGGTTTCCAACTACAATTGTTGTGGGAGGTGCTACACTACCAGATGCTATGCCAATTTGACAGGGCAGCCTTTCATAGATGGATTCTCTTGGGGTTTTGCAGACCCTGGGTAGTGCAGGAGGGAAGAGAGGTGGTGGCACTTCCCAAACAGCCAGCCTTCTGTCTTCTCCTGTCCCTATCTCTGTTGCTTATACCCACTGTTCCTGTTGAGTTTCTCAGTTTTTCAGCTGTCAGAAGCTTCCTGAGTTCTGGCATTTCTGCAAGATTTCCCCATGAACCATGAAGCACGCTTCTTTTTTGACCCTGAGTTTATGTTAATGCCAGTCAGAATGGCATTGCTGAGCATGAATTGCTGACTTGGGTTAAGATAGGAGCCACTTGAGGAGGATTCAGGAGACAAATACTTTACAGGAGAGCAACTGCCGTATACTTTCATTAGACATTGTGCAGCCATATGGAACTATAAGCAGAGAAAAATACAGCTTTGAAATGAAATTGTCTTGAGCCTTCTGTCAGCATTTAAAATGTAAACTTTCCTTTCTCCTTTCCATTTCTTTCAAATATTTAATTTTCTGTCAACCGTGGTCCACCATGATAGTAGCTTAATGACTTTTCATGTGGAGTTGATACCAGCGGAGGAGTCCCAAAGCATGTGCTTGTGTCCGAAGACACTGTTATTGGAATTCAGAGCTTTTCTTGGATGACAATGTTTTGGTTTTTAGACAGTTTAAACTCCCTTCTTGGGGCTTTGTTGGCTCGGAGTTGTGGCAGTTTTTTGAAAGGGTCTATTCAGTAGGAAGGTTTGAATAAGATCAATGAGCTTTCTCAGGAGTCTGCTGGAATAATTTTGTCTCAATGTTGTGGACAAGCACGCTAGGACAGCCAGCCTGAGTTGCAGTGCTTGAGATCAAAAATATCACATTCACTTGGAGTTCCTTCCAATATGGGAATCTGAGATAGCAATAACAGGACCCTGGGATGAGACAGTCAGTTCAAGTCTTTCTGTCATATTTATTGGACATCAGATCAGGTTTTCTTAGTAGTAGATGTTCATGATTGCAGAAAGTCATTCAGTTCCGGAAAGAGAAGAGGGAGGTCTCAGGCAAGATTTCTCTTCAAGATTTGCAGCTGAACCAAGTCTCACTATAATTAAGATTTAAGCACCATGTTCTGTTTTGATTATGATGCTAATTTTCATAACCTTTTGATAGTGGTCCTAAAATAACATTTCATTTTTTTTTCTTAGTAGAATCTCAAACAGGATAAAACAGCTACCTGATATTTGTTTGTTTTTCCGCTTGAAAACAGGAAAATAAAAAATCCATGAGTTTATGTTCTGAAGTCAGAAATACTGGAATTTCCATTAAAGAACATGTCGTCTTAATATACTGACTGGATAAATTATTATTGCAGGCATCAGTGTGTCTGATTGATTTCTGTTGCTATGCTGTGGTTTATTTTTTTCAGTGTTATAGGGTATAGCATACTTTACTCAGGAAAATAAAAAAAGGTAAATAATTAAAAAAAATAGAAAAAGCAATCAAATCTGGTGACGATGGCCTTTCTCCTTAACTACATGTGCATCTCTTAAGGGTTTAGTATTAGCTCCAACAAGCTACCGCTGGGACCAATAGTGTTGGACCTTTGTCCTGCTGTATTGAGAGTTTATTAAGAGCTTTGCCCATTTTATTTGGCTTTTTGATGTTTATATGTAGCTTGATTCAGGATTCCACCTTTCTCCAGTGCTCATTAGTTGTAGTGGCCTTTCTCAACCAGGTCTTTTGGGAATGGTAGTGATTGTGACAGATGGCAGAGGAACAGAATTGCTCTGGGACGCTGCTTCTCGCTCTGCCTCTGTCTCTCTTTTGCCTTCTTTCCTCCTATTTCAGTGCTGATGTTGGATTCCCATGCATTTGCCCCTGGAGAGACACAAATTGCAGTAGTTACTTATGCAGCACTTCACAGAGTACTTGTAAGAGCAAACTCTTGTGCTTCTCTTTGTCAAATAGAAATCAATTATGTTTCTATTTTTTACAATTGGATTTCTGTTTTTTCCTTCTTGTAAAAGGTGATGCATTGAGAGTGTTGGAGCCTAAAGAAACATCTTTGTAGAAAAGCATGTTACAGTTGAGCCAGAGCATTCTTCAGCTGCTTTTCTGGAGCTATTTGTAATTAGACACGCTCTGATGGAAAGAAGTGGTATTTTAATTTTAGCCTCTAAAGAGCCAAGATTACTTACAGCAATATACTCCCAGTTTGTATGATCAATATATCCTCCATATTTGTCCAGTACAAATGGGAAAGGCACGTCACTGTCACTTAAGGTGTAGAAAAATAGTGTTTTGCCTTGAAGAAGCAAAGCAAAGCTCACAAAATTTCAGCTGGTAGAAAAGGAAGAAAATATGGTGAAAAAACATGTCAAGATGGTGAGAAGCAAGGGAGAAACAGAAGAGACATTAAGCTTTTTTTATTTATCTCCTTTTTCTGTCTCCTGATTGGTAAGGTATAAATTCGTCTTTTTTAGTCATGATGCATGAGATTCTCTCAAGACATTGTAAAAAGCACAAAACCCCAAAGCTTAACATGAGAATGACACCTCGTAACATATTTGTAAATTCAAATATGTGCTGGAAGAAACACTTGGACATTTCAAGAATGTAATGTAGAAACACTTACAATACAATGTCACAAATGTTTGTGCCGTTTTTTAAACCTAAACATATTTCTTTCTCTCTAGCCTACCTAGAACTAGAGGCCAGATTTCCTTTCTTTATTACATAAAAATTTAATACAGAGGGTACTGTGCTGCCTCCAGTTTTATCGAGGTGACAGGCATCCTCCTCTTGTTCTCTGTGTCTTTGCAAAGATTAATTGCCTCTTCAAACCCATGTGCATTTTCTCTTCAAAGCATTCTCCCTTTGATCCCTCTCCTCCTTAGCTGCCCGTCAGCGCTGGACTCATACAAGGGGGAGCCTAAACTGGATTTTCTTGTATATTTGTGAAATTCACTGTGTGAAAGGGTACAGTTTGCACATTCTCCATTGCTCAGAGTGTTATTGGATTAACTCAAATTGTGAACTGCAGTGTATCCTGGAGGGGACCTTGGAAAAATGGGAGTAGTTCGGTAGTTTCAGGGTCAGTGCTCCACCTGTCTTGGTGTTCTCTTTTCTTAGTTGGAAAATAAAACTGGCTTTTGTGGTGTCTTTTATTTTTAGGAGGTGATCTCCTAAATCAAAACTATTCTAATCAGTATACAATACTACAGCAGATAATAATAAATTTGTTACAGTGAATACTGCATGTAAATAAACTCTGAAAGCAGGTGAATGAATTACAGTTACTGAATTGTAGGTGCCTACTGGAAAATACAGGGATCTCTACTTGTTGTCTTCTTGCTTTGTATAACCTTGAGACTTAATCCTAAAGTGTTACTGACTGTGTTTAGAATAACATTGCAATGTATATTTTTATATACTGAACTGTAGCAAGAATTCTGCCTTCTGCTGCAGGTATAACCCTTTTTTCAAACTAAATAAAAAGAAACATCCGTTATAATTCTTAGGGTCTTAAGGTCTTGCTTCATGTACTAAAAAGATTGGAAAATTAAATTTTATCGTAGTATGACTGAACTCAAAACTACCTCCTTTTTTTCAGTGGTAGATTTTCTGTTTTGCTTTGTGTTACAAGATGTTTCAAAAGTTATTCAAGTGGAAGCAAGCATGTGCTCTGTACGCCACAGCATACAATGTTAATTTCATGGGGGCAAAGGATTTTTTTGTTCTTTGCCAGGCCTTTTATGAACATGCTGCTAGATCCCCTGTCTAATAGCACCTGCTGTGCTAGTGATGGGGATGTGTATAATGGTATGTCTACCTCGGGAGATTATGGGTATGGTGAGGGCAGGGGACCAACAGGGAGGCCAATGTGTGTGTAGACTTTCCAAATTGCTAGTTATGCCCCTGGCTAGATTGCACCGTTAAAAGTAGCATGCTGTTAACACTGGAATATAGAAAATGAGGATTAAAAAATAACGCATCTTTGCATGTTAATGAATGTGAATCCTCTGTGCTTCCTGGCAAAAGCAGCAGAAGAAAAATAAACTCTCTAAGGCAGAGCTGTAGAGCCCAGTCTTTCAGACTGGTGACCATTCCTTGAACTTGAAAAGCAATGTTATCTGTTCTAGCCTCTGTCACCTATGGTTTCAGGCAATATGCTGGTAGCTTTATGGATTTCACCTTATAGGGGACTAGTTATTGGAGCAGATGCAACCAGGGAGTTGACAACCTCCTACGCACACTGACTGGACTGACATTTGCTTAGCGGTAACAAGCTGCCATAGGATGGTGCCATGGGGGCCCTTGGGCTTGATTTAAGAGTGCTGACACCAACTGCTTGTTATTTCATATTTTAGAGCTGTCAGAGAGGCGACTGATGTCAGCGTAAAAATTATTTGACAACCCTAAATCATGGGTAAAGTATGAATCTATTGACAGAAATGAGCTAGAAATCAAATTGTTGAACCCCTCAATAGGGAGAAAATTGACAACTGAATGGTGTGCATGCACACACGTATTGTGGGTAGAATATGTAACTGAAGCCCATCCTGTGCCTTTGCTCTGAAATCCATGTGCATGATTCTGTCTTTTCATATTCTAGTATAACTGCTGCTGTTACTGCCCAGCAGGTTTTCTAGGATGAAATGACATTGCAGTTGCCATTGTGTTCCCACTGAACTTTTATTGGGCAAATTTGGTAATGGTAGTATTCTCATCTTATATTGTGCATATAATAGCAATTATATCTGTCTTCACTAATGGCCTTCTTGAAAATTTGGTGTTGAGAGGAGGCTTTTGAAGTAGGAAGATAATAGTGGGCTGTTAAGCTCACTGTGAATATTTATGAAGCATACTGCTTTCCAGCCTCAAAAGCTGCATCAGTTACATTACCTACATCCCACCTAATTTTCTTATTCTGGTGTAACTCCATTACCGCACAGTGAATCCAACTTGTAGAGTATCAAAAAAGATTATTTTTTTTTTCTAAACTCTACATTGTTTCTTTTTTTCTTTTCTATCCCTCCTGCCCTAAGCCCATCACATGGATTTTGGGAGCTTCTGATTCTCTAATTCTATCCCAGTATATACCAATTGAAAGCATTTAGTTGTGATTAAAGCAGATTGAATGAGATAATCCCTCCGAGTGAGCAGCTTCAAAAAGCTCAAACACAGCTCTTTGGGGACATGAACTAACTCAACACAAGCTAATTCCTGTGGCATCTCCCATGTGATGCGTTAGGCACAGTGCTTACTTGTTTTGTTTACCAGATTCCATTAGAATTTTTTTGTTGAAGAACTGAATTCTTAAGTAGGATTTAGCAGTCACATAGCATGGAAACATACAATTTAGAATTCTTTAAACTGTACAATAAAATGAATATTTTTATGTTAGAAATCAGGGCAAAGTTGTTTCTAATGGAAGCAGTGATTCATTGAATGATGACCTGCAGAGGAAGTGTAATAATATGCAAAGCACGGGAAATAGGATTGCTATGCTTTCAGCAATATAATGCTTTTGTTAGACAGTATCCCACTCTCCAAGCCCCACTGCCTGGCCTCATGTTTAATACTTTGCACTTTTTCCAAGTAACATTAGAACGATAGCCAAGTTTTCAAATCTGAGGCCTTGTAAGTGCAGCTGGAGTTAAGAATGTTGTAATGTTGACAGCTTTTTCCAGTGAAGTATTTTCAGCTGAGATTATAGCAGTTGTTATTTGTTTGTATTTAAATTCCTTTCCTCAAATGTGTTATAACCACTATCGAAGGGGACCTAGACCTTAAGCTCTACAACCTCTGTAGATATTAGACTATCTGAAATTTTTCATTTGAATTGATTGAATTATTGGAAGGGGCTTTTTTTGCTCATCTTTCTAGGATCCGCAACTGATCTGATTACACTGGTCATGTGCTAGCCATGAGGCTAGAGTAGAAAGTGATGCAATTGCTGTCCTCTACTGTCCACTGTGGAGGACAGGCTCAGAATGAAAATGGTCAAAAATATGAGATACTTTGCCTACATGCATGCAAACCAAATTCAGTCTTTGCTGAATGCTACAGTCAGCGGAGTCCTAAAAAATAATGAATTAGTTGCTTGCTTCCACTGTTCTTAAAATTTCTTATTATTCTTTATTTTTAATGAGTTATTTTCCACTTTATTTAAGACGTGTGTACTAATTTCTCTGCTTTTTCTTTTATCTGAATACAGTCTTGCCATGTAAACACTAGTATAAACAAGGAAACTGGTATTCAGAAATCTTACCTTGTTGGTTTTATTCTGAGTCAGATGCAGAAAGTCAGGCAAAAACTTAGGAGAAATGAATGGGTTCCTCTACTTCAGCATTTCGGCATAGGTTAGGAGTGTGCTGTTCTTCAAAAGTGAATCTTGTGATTATCTCCTGTTACTGTCCTTTGGCTCCTGTTACAGAGGGATGTTGGGGCATGGAAACTATGCTCCTTTCAGAAGGAATTAAATCAAAATGTGTTTTTCAGGAGAAACTCTAATGTGTTCCAGGAGCCTGTGGATATTCGAAGTATGGGAGCAGACTAGGTCTAGTTTAAAAAGGCTCTACCAAAATCATCTACTGTGTGAGTATTGGATTCTTGGTGCCAAGCATTTAATTCTACAGATCTACTCCTGTTATACTACAGTTCTTGTTAACGTGGACATAACATAGACTAAGGTGGCATGTAACTGTGAAAAGGGAAACAAGGTGACAGGATGAGGTTTTTTTCAACACATCCAGGTTTTTGAGTTTTGAATAAAAACACAACCATTATAATAATTATATATTAAAATTATTTTGCTATGGCAAAAATATTTGTGATTGAAATCTGAAACTTGCTCTCTACATAGTCTCTATCAAGAACTCTTTTGCCATACTAAATTTGGATTGGGGAGAAATTAAAGTTCGAAGCAATTGGAGAGATCCTTGGCATGTGCCCAAGTTGGCGAGTGTTCATATATTGCGTTAGCTCAGCTCCATCTCCAGTCTTAGAGCAGAGAGGTGGTTACTGAGTCTTGGACAACTTGCACATGTGGGAGATTGTAAATATCTTGGCCAAGTGCCACTTAGTCTTTTTACAGAAGAAAAACTTAACACATTATTGATGTGGTAAATTCTGCTACATTTTGCTGTTGCTTACCAACAAAGGAAAAACAAGGGATTAGCTTTAAAAGTTGCATAACTGAAAGTGAACAGACTTTGATGTCCCCGAGTAAAAGTGATGTCCCTGAGTAAAAGTGATCTTGTATACTAATTAAAGGGGTTCTACTCATTGTTAAGTGCACTGTTCCTCCAAAGTACAGCTTGCCAGTTCATACCACCTGCAGTTGTAACTCAATATATTAGTGAGGCTTGTGTTTGAATCTGGGGCTGATCTACTCGACCTGTTTTCCTGGACATCTTAACCTAGAAGAGAGATGGCTCCAAATCTTCTGTCACCATGGAAAAGGAAATTTTGCCAAGCAGGGAAGGAGTTGAGACCTAACTGATATGAAGTTCCCTTTGCAACAGGAAAGGAAAGAAACAGTACTGAGGACAGACTTTTATCCTCCAGGGACACAGGAAGCTAAAAGAAGCAGAGCAGTTGTAGCCGCTTTAGTAAACCTGACTTTTCAAGATTCGGGCATAGGAAATGTTATCACTGAGAATTTTGTCTGAATTTGAAGTCAGCTCTGACTCAGTGCAGATCTGTACACTTCATGGTTTTGAAAGAAATGCGGGAGGCAGGAATAACAAAAAAGAGAAAGAAAATGGTCATTTGAAAGAGAAAAGTACCTTTACTATAGCACTAACCTTGATAATAATTCTCACTACATGGTTGAACTAGTAGTGAGGAAGGAGTGAAAAATTGGCTGGTTTAAAACTTTTTCCTCTTTTTCACTTAAAAAGCAGTACCAATTCCCTGTCTTTATCTTTGATATATCATAGGGCCATTACAGATTGGAATTACTCATCATTTTGAATTATCAAGGATTGTCCCAAGTTTGACTGACTATGATCACTATTTCAAGGAGACATTTACACACATTGGAATTTGTCAGTGAGATTATCACAGGACATGAATAGATGCATGGAGGAAGAGAGGAAATACTGGTGGGACTGAGGGGAATGGGCAGACAAAAGAGAAGGACAGCACTTGTCTGGACATAGAATCACAGAATTTTTTTTGGAAAAGACCTTTAAGATAATCAAGTCCAGCCTTTAACCTAATACTGTCAAGTCTACCTCTAAACTGTGTCCCTAAGAACCTCATCTGTGAGTCTTTTAAACACCTCCAGGGATGGTGCCTCAACCATTTCAGTTACCCATGTAACTCTCATGGATAAGAGTTGAATTTTTAGCCTTGGGCTTTGGAAAGAATCATTTGTTTTAATACCAAAAATACTACTGTACTTACTTTTTTTTTTTTTGTAATCATTTACCAGACTGCCTCAAAACTGTTTATCTTTGGCCTACCCATGCTGTTTTCAGTGCCTCTTTGAATGGACAAGGAAGGAATTAATCCCATATATGTGGACTATTCATCTTCAACAAGCAAGATCACTTCTGAAGTCTAAGGGAAAATAAGATTATCTTACAAAAGTTTGTTTTTCTTACCAATATTTTATTCCTTCAGGTGGTCCCGATACTCTAGAAGGGTAGAAAGCTAGGAATGGTGACATTTTCTTGAAAGACAGAATCAATATAATTTGTCTCCATTTGAGGACTGAAGTAATAAATCTCATATCATGTTGTTTTTATCATTTTAAGACTACAGGAAGATGAGATAGAAATCAGAAGCCACTTCTTTTCACATAATGCATCAAGGAAAACTAGGCTGCTGTCTGCAAACTGAGAGTCCTTCACTTTGCAGGAGGAATCTGGTACTGTTCTTAGTCCCACGGGATATGTGAATAACATCAATTTGACTGGTGGAGGGAAGGGCAGAGTGGTTTGATTTCTTTTGTTTTGAGAGTTTAATGTTGGTCTCTGGTGAGGTACCATACGCTGAAAGAAGACAGCTTTAGGCCTTCAACATATTTTTTCCAGGATATTGTAGAATACAGAAGATGTTCTGAACCAGCTTTTCCCAGCGCCTCTTTTTCCACTGGTTATGACAGGGCTTCTGAAAGACAAGCGTTTTGTTTAGGTGTCTCTACTGAATTGTGGTTATATCACCTCCTAAGCTTTCCTAGTTGGTATTTTGTTTTGACAGACATTTCTATGAAATAGCAAAAAGGAACCTCTCTCTTCCATTGCCGCAGGTTGTTGATTTTTTTTTTTTTTTAATGTGTTGTATGAAAAGAGGATTACAGTTGTGGGAGTTTAATTAGATTAATCTATTGAATACCATTAGGTAACTGCTTATTGAATTTTTACCAATAAGTGTACTGTAATATTATGTGCATTTACCTGTAATATTGTATCCTTGTGAAATTGAACTTATTTATTATATTTTTTATTGTGTCAAGTTTCTTGTCTGACAGATCTTGATAAAGGCTCTGCATACATTGTTTGAGGAAAGGTTCTGCTTGGAGCTCCATTAATAATGGATATCATCCATCTGTCTCTCAAAAATGAATTTTCATTATGTCATTGTTTTGAATGTTATGGCTAAAGTTCACAGTTGTCATATGTAGGAAGGAGAAATTGCTTTAGTAGATTAGACAATTGGTCCATGAAATCAGGAATCCTTCCTGCACTGGTAGCCAGTTCATCGCGCTGCATATTAAGGACACTCTTCTGATCACTCAGTATACAGAATTTTCTCTAGTTTAAATGAAAAAGCAGCATGATAGGGCTCTTTCATTTCCCTCCAGGATATTAGGGCACATTCATGGAAACAAGTCAGGGACAATACCACGTATCCTAAAGGGGGAAGGAGAAATCTGTAGAAGAGTAGTGAACAGTACAGACTCTCATGTTGCACTGATGTTTTTCTTCGTATTTCTTTGAAATCTTTTAATAATTGTATAAGTAGCTGAAGCCCTTGGGCAGCTTTAACTTCCATGGCAGCAGTTTAGCACCAGAACACCCTGTGCTTTAGTGACCTTGGCAGGATTACATAAACCGTATTTTCACCTGAATAAAATGTTCATCAACAAGTTTTCTTTTGCTTTAGTAGTGTTTTCCCCAGTGTCACACTGGCATACTAGATTTCAGTTTCTGAGATGCTGATCATGAGGAAACTCCTGTGTTTTCTATCCATGCTAGGCATGCCGTGAACTGTGTTTTATATTATTGAAGGGCTGATGTAGGATACCTTGTGCAGTTATCTCCCTTCTCTCATTTTGAATGACCTCACTTGGAAGGTTTTTCAAAGTCACTTCATGTTCTTAAACCTTGACTCCACTGAAGTCATCAAAATCTTTATCATTTGTTTTCCAGGGCTAAGTTAGGACAGTGGGAATTTTATCTCCTAAAGAAGGCTATTTCTGATGGTTTTGCTTAAGATTCATCCCCCAACAAAACAGGACCTGACAGAACCCTCCAGAATTTTGAAATTTAAACTTCCCATGGAAGCTGCAGATATCTTGCTGATTCTGGCTGGTAGCTCTCTGGGTGGTTTGTGAAGTGAAACTTTTTCAGATGCTTTGCCCTTCTTCTCTTAGGTTGCATGTAGTGATGAAAAAAAGAATACTCACAAAATATCAATGGAAATAAAAAAAATGTTGAAAAAACTCATCCGTGTGTATATTTGCATAGCTGTTCCTAAAGGGAACATTCATCTAGGAAACCTTTTGGATCTGAAAACCCTTTAGAGAGCATAAAGATACTGTGTGACTTGTATAAATAAATATGTGCTACAAACAGTGAATTAGTCCAAAAGAATCCTCCACAGAAACAGTCAAATTGAGAAGTCTGTGTAACTCATGCATGTTCACATTGGTGTGATCTAAACATGAATTTCAATTAGAGGAGTGCTGAGAGAGGAAGGATGATCCATAGTTAAACTGTGAGCATGCTCAGTTTCTCTTTATGTCTTGCAATCCTAGTAAAATAGCAATTATATTATTTTTTAGATGAGATAAATATTTTGTAAATAAGGATTACAGAGTTGTCCAGCACTGGGATCACAGTGCCTATGTACATGCTTTGGTCAAGAGATAATTCACTCAAATGAAATGGGACTGAATTAATTGCAAATGATCTTTCTGAATATTTTGTTTTGTGCTGTTGTTAGCTATTCCATTCCATTTATCTGTTTCATTTCAATAACATTTTTAAACACAACCAGGATTCTGTGATAATTTCTCCTTTTTGATGGATTTAGTAGGTTGGTAAAATTGTCTCAAACCTGTATTTGGGAACTTCTTAGAAAAATATTTAAGACAGACAGAAAAAAGAAAGATACTGCTTTTGTACAGAATCCCCTAAAGACAGTCTGCCTTCTCCTCCCCTCACTGGACTCAAAAAGTAGGTTTCTTGGATTAGGACATCAACTGATGTATATCATCCATTTTACTTGCACTGACTGCAGAAAAGAGAATTTCCAGTGGCTGCTGATCTTGCTACTGGAATCTTTGCAAAGATCACCTTCCCAATATGATCCCTGTGTCTTGTGTTCTATCCTTAACCTGTCTTTTGTGGCAAAGTTGTAGTGGACTTGTTAAACTTATACATTAAGTAACCTAGTTAAGCATATCCCTTAAAAAACAATGAAAGAAAAGCATTATATGCTAAGATGTGCTGTCTTTGGAAGCATAGAAGTAACTTTCAACATTGCAGTTCATAACATGTGATAACTTGGTGACTAGTGTCCAAAAGCATAAAAAAAATAAACGTAGTGTAAAATAAATTGCAAAACAACCTGTGCTACATCAAGTAACATCAAATCTCAGACTGATATAGTTTCCGTTAGCAAGTGCATCCTCCTGTGGAACATTTGTGTGCGCATTTAAAGTACCAAAATGAGAGATATTGCTTCTTTGGATGAGAGTCTATGTTGAGCCATGAAACTGCATGGGCTTTTATACATGGGGTTGTATTAGGAAAAAACAGTGGAATATGATATTCCCATACCTATAACTCTAGCTTGTTGTCTTGGTGCAGCAAATTGGCTTAACAGTGAAAACCACATCTACTCCATGATCACCTGTCAATTCACTGGGTAACCTGAAGTTCCTATTTGCAGTTGGTTTTGGCTTTTTTTGAGATACAAACATATTCTAAAAACCAAAACAACAACAACAACAACAACAACAACGAAACCAACAAACAAAACCCCAAACAACCAACCAAAATAAACCAGCCAAACCAAACAAAAAAAAATTCCACAATGGAACTATTAGACACTTTAAAAATGAGAATTTTGATTAAAAAGATGACTTGTAATGCTATTATTTCCTTTCAGGAATTGTATTTTTTTCTCAACATCGTTTTTGGAGTCCTCTGTAGCTCTCTTGTTTCTGATGGATCTTATTCTAGTTTACTCCAGAGAAAGCATGAACAGATTTTAGGTTATTGCTTGGAAGCTGTTCTTTGTTTGCCTAATTTTTTTTTATCAGGTAATGATTTTGTTTTCTTAACTGCTTTGTGCAGCATTAGAGGTTACTGGTTTTAACCAGCAGATAGCACGCAATCTCTTTGAAAGAAAGGAGAAATGACCAAGTCAGGTGTGCTTCGAGACTGGGTGCCTGTCATTCGTTGTCAAAAGCGAGTGGCGTGGGCCATCACGCCAGTGCATGCTGGCAGAATTGACAGGTGAACGGCCCCGGGGACTTCAGCAGAAGCAGCTCGCCAATCAGATTTCAAGGGTGCTCACTCAGCACTGGAAAAACTAAGCAAATGTTTAAATAAACATAATTTTCCTCCATTGTTCTCAACTGACCAGCAATTAAATGCACTTGTTGTGTCTGGAAATATATATTTAATAAAGAGTCTGTGAAGCTACCACACCTAGGTGGACCAAATGTGTAAATAAGGTAGTAGGCAATTTCAGTTTGTAGTCTCTTGCCTTAGGGAGTGTCTTTTAATGACTTGATGTGATGCCTTTTACAGTTTATTGCTGATGACATTTTGAGGACACACACATTTCATAGAACAAAGAACAATAAAACTAGGGTATTTTCCTGAATGTGGCTTATATGCTTCCAAGTTATAAGCCTGTTCCAGCAAACAGAAGTAACGGGCTATTGTTTAATATTCTCCCTGAAGGTAAGAAAAAAAAAAGCCTTTCTTAAGGACATTATTGTTCACTGTGTGACAATAAACTGGCAGTAACCTAATAAAAGAGCTCATTTAAATAAATAAAATATTATTTTATTATTGGCTTTATATTTTCATATTTCTATTATATTACTTTATCTCTTTTTATATTTTTTTTCTTGATATTTAGATACCTGAATGTTTCCAGATTACCTATGTATCACTTATATATCTATATATATATATATATATGTATGTTTACGTATGTGCTGGAAAATCACACTGTGATACATGTGCAGTGGTCCTAACTTGAAGCTCCAAGTAATCCTAGATTCACTGAAGCCTCAGGTTAGTGAATACCTGGAGAGTACAGACAAAGATCTTGAATTTGTCTTGCTTGCTTGTTTATGGAAGAAGAATCCCAGCTGCTTTGGAGGAGTGTTCTGGTATTCTCAGCTAGTCTGGGTTTCCTCAGGACTTGGTTCTCAGTCATGTCATTTGTATGTCTTAATCTTTGAAAAGGAAAGCGTTTTTATCATCTCTGTAAAGAAGATATGGGCATATAGCTGAAATATGTATGCAAGTGTTTGTGTACACAAATAGACGTAATTTTCTATCAGTCTTCACAGGGTAATATATTTAAATTAAATTATCTGTAGATACAGTTTTAATAGAAGTACAGCAAACATTCTGACATGTTACCTAAATGAACTCTCTAATCACATTTGAATCATATAACACCTCCTACATTGTGTGCTATGTTCAAAGACTATTTGGACAGTCCTGATCTTTTAAAACTCCTTTGTATTGTGTTACTTTACATACAACTTCAGAGTTGCCTCCAATTTATGCTTATGTTATAGCAGGTTTACCAGTATCTATTCCAAATAAACGTATTTTTCTTTGTGATGGGGGGAAAAGAAGGAGAATGAAACCTAAATTATCTTTCTGGTCTTCTTGTGGTCAGGAGCTGATAGTAGCAATAGGCATCTACCAGAGGAGTACTTTCTGGCTTTGTCTGTCACAGTCACAGCAGTGACACCTGATCACCAGAGGTGAAATAAATGTAGAATCTATTTGTTACAATCATTGAATACTTGGCCAAAATCTATTTCTGTTAATAAAGGTTACAAACAGATATCAAAATTTACCTCTGGTAACCTCCACGGTTACTAGGTATGTGTTGTCATTAATCAGACATGAGTAAATATTCTGCTCTCCAAAATGTGAATGTCTGGTCTGGAAAAAAAAAAAAAAAAAAAAAAAAAAATCCTCCGTTAAATCAGAAAGTATTTAAAGAAAATAAATGGACTTGTATTAGTAAACGTGTTTTGTTTCAGAAATTTTCTAATCTACCTTAGCCAAAGCCAATGTCTCACTGAATCAGCCACGGTAAACAGGAAGCTTACTCCTGGCATTTATTTTTCTCCATCATGGTTTCACAAATCCTGGTAGTCTTCTGCCCTTCTTTTTCCAGCTAAATAGGTGATGAATTAGTTAGGATTGACAGGACAAACTGAGTATTGCATTGCAAATTTTGTTTAATGAGCCCTACAGTAATCGTTAATAGTTTATATTTTGTCTTGTGTATTCTGCACATGTGGTTGCGACCGGTAGTTGGCAGCTGCCACTGGATTTGTGCTTTTCTTGGAGAGGCGCTCTGTGCTGGGCAGTGCCCTGGTCCCACTCGAAGAAAAATGACAGCAGCCAGTGCAGAGGAGATGTTACCTTCTCCTTTAGTTTTAGTGCAGTTGTTAAATCAGAAAAACTTGCCAAGGCTGTAGAGGCTGTCAGTGGATATACTGTCCACATTCCCATTCTGAGAGTTTCTCTCATTAAGTCTGATATTTTGGATGGAGCTAGTTGTGAAAGAGTGTTAGCATAGCCTCCATATCATAACTGAATATAGAGTATTAGGATTAAAAGAAATGGGCACATAGTTTAATTTGCCTATGGAAACCAGAGATATATAAGAAAGGATGGAAGGGACAAAAGAATCAAAACATTTTTATTCCTCTTTATGTTGCACTGGGATGCAACATCATATATATGATAGCACTGTATTTTAAAGGGAATCTGCCAGTGAATTTTGTCAGCATCTCCAGACAAACTAAAGAGCCAAAAAAAATAGCAGCAGTCATAAACTCCTTGTTTTGCATCAGCTGCATTTCCAGATCCCCCAGCTCTTTAAGAAAGTAATGGTTTTTCTTATTGGGAGATGGGGTACTCTTTCAGTAAATGTTAATCAAAAGTGGTAATTTGGTGTGGTTTGTTAGTTTATTGCTTCACTTTTGCTTAAGATGGCAGGATGACAGGACCTTGAAATAATAACTGCAACAAGTTTTGCTGGTTCCTTCCACAAGCAGATTTACTGATCCTTCTGTCTCATAGCTTCCTGTTTTAGAGGATCCTGCAAATTTTACATTTACACTCTTCCCTGCCCTTTGTCCCTGCATGATAATTTTTATTTTAGTTTTATTTTCATGTTTCTTGTCATCAAGGTCCCAGTTTGTTCTCTTTGTGTAATTCCTCTTGTTTCTTATAATCCTTTTATTCCCAAACCTTATTGAATCTCATTAGGACAGGCAGGGAACCTTTCCTGGGGGAAATCTCAAGTGCTGATGCTGCCCTGTCAATGGAATAACTTAAATCTGTTATTATTTAAATCTTAAATTCATGTTATTGCATGAAAAATATATGGGTAAAGATCTTACCATTGACCAACCTGGGAATTTCAGGTAAGTGGAATAGAAAAGCTGCCCAGTGATGGGCAAATGAAGGCACTGTTCCGAAAATTAAAGGCTTAAGTGCATAAGGTGCAGCAAGTGATGCAGTGACTTTGAGTAGAATTCAGTGAATTAGGAACCTCAGTCACTCCTTTCTTCCATGTATTCCTGTATCTGGGATAGTACTTGGAACTCCCCAGTTGCCAGTTCCCAGTGCAGTTGTATCACTGGCATGCCCGATAGTTTTGCCCACACCAACAACACAATTCCCATGTGTAATACAACATGAGCAATAAAGTGTGATGCATTGTTTGATAAGGTGCCATACTCTGTAAAAGATTTTTAATTAGCTTAACAAATAATATTCCTTCCACTGCAAAGTTGAGGGGGAGGGTGGAACAAGATAAGAGGAGTAATTTATAGCTGCACATGACAAAAACAAGGATTTCTACCTCTCTTGTAGTGCAAATCAAGTTAAATTAGTCGAGTGGCTGTTTCCATGCCAGCAAAGGCTGCCTGAGTCCTAGCCTTGGAGTGTACATCCCAACAAATCAAATGGTTTGCATTATGCAATAAATCTGCAGGTATTTGCTGAAGTCTAATTCCACTGTCCTTGAAATGCTCCACTGAACTCTTAAGATTTTAATAACTTCTCATTATTAGGAATATTAATGTCTCAGCTTAGATGGTGGATTGTGGAGGGTTAATTTCTGTCCAGGTCAAAGATCAAGGGTTCAGTCAACTGTCATGAGAATATGAAAGAGAACAGTGGAGACCTCTGAATGACCCCCTTTAAAGCAGATAAACTTGCAAAAATGTTCAAGACAGTAATTTTCTGTCCAAAAATAAATAAATAAATAATATCATGTAATTTCTGCTTGCAAAAAATGACAGCACTGCTGGTTTCTCTGTACATCTCTCTCTGCTACTTATTCCTTACTGAGTTGTGATACAGGTTATCAGAGAAATGGATATACAAATACAGTGTTCTTTGGAAATGAGTGCTCTTGATTGTACTTTGAATGTGCACACAATAGCCAGTAAGCTGGCGGTTTCATATATCTTCCAGTCCCACAGTTTTCTGAATATCTGGGCTGTGACAGGCAGAATAATTTCCATAAGAAACGGTTCCAGTGTCGTGTACATGACTCAAGGGGGGCTGAAGCCTCACCACTGACTTCAGCTGAGCTGTGTCTTTTTACACAAATCAGGAAACTGACCTGTGACTGCCGAGGAAATAAAAAGTCCACAAAATATGGTGCTTTTTTAGCTATTTGTGAACATTTTGGGAAAAGAGAGGAAAAAAATACTGCCAAAAGATTATTGGGAAAGGGTTCATTTATTTTAGTCTTTTTAGGGTGGTGCAGTATTTCATAGAAAAAATAATCAGAAATATCACTTAAACCATGGGAAACAGGGGACAGTAAGCGTTAAGACTTTTTGTGCGATGTAAGTGTTTTATTAAGTGTTTTCATATTAATTTGGGGGGACAGGGTTGGGGTTTTTGTGGGTTTTTTTGTTTGTTTGTTTTTTGTTTTCTTTGACTGTTTTCCTGTTTGTGTCCTTGTAAATGGAAGTGGTATAGATAACATTGTCTTTTCCTGTTTTTTAAAGAAGTGGGAGGTTATGAAAGCAAGTTTTGTTGGCTCATTTATTTTCTTTCTAAAAAAAGAAAGTTTATTAAAACTGTTTTTGTGAGCAGCAGCATATTATCATAGCAATTCTTCGCTTTTGGAAAGCAGCTGAGCATATGCATTGATGAATCATGGCATGCATAGATTAGAATAGGATAGAAAAATCCACAATCCATAAAACAAATAGGATATAAGATTTTCCCATCTCTACTTCAGTAAATTGTGAGATTAGTAAAGGAAATTCTCTCTTCCTGACCCTTCTGGATAAGGTTGACCCCTCAGCTTCAAGGCTGTGTGATCATATTTGGCTTATTAATAGGCATGGAGGAGTAGAGCACATTTTGCTTAATAATGCCTTCTGTTTGTATTGCCTGTGTTAGTAAAGACTGAATTGAACACAAACAGTGAAACAATATGAATGCAAGGGCTATCCCTTGATTTCCCAATTAAATGAACTGAAGCAGCCTATATCTGTATGACACATCTAAAGAGATTGCCACTTTCTTGGCTTTAGAGGCCTCTGGGTGCACTGAGGGTTTGAAATACATAAGCTGCAAGGAGCTAAAACACTGTCATGTAAAAGGAATTTCAGGAAGTTAAGTAACTTCTTATCACAGGTGCTGATACATATTTACATGCAGAATAAACTCAGATAGTCTGTTTGTCTTGCTTTCCAGTATTTGAGGATTTATATGTTCCTCCAGTCTTGTGAACAAATTTGAACTTGTGCAACTGAATAATAAAGGTTTATTTAATGGTGATGTTCCTATCTTTTTCAAGTCACTTACTATAGACAGAATGAATTAAGAAAGGAGGTGCTTTCTCTTTCCTGTATAGGCTTGGCATCACTCTGGCAAAGTCAGCTATTTGTTAGATGCCAGAGCTCATTCAAGATCTGGGTTTTGTATTGACAGCTCTACCATATAAAACAGCTTTTTAGCATGTTTATCTATGAGAGGAAATCTAATTTGACAAATCTGCAGAGCTGGCCACATCTTGGAAGAGATCAGGATCCAAGTACGGGAAGTGCTGTAGTCACTATAGCTTCCTAGCAGCCCAGCAAAAGATTTTAGAAAATCTTCTGGAAAGATGTTCTTTCCAAGTCTGTGTCCTTTCCAGGTTTGATATGGAACTAAAATATTTATGTAAGCATAGAAAAGTATGACTTAGAGGTGAAGTTTGTTGCTTGGGATCATTATACCATATCAAAGAGATAGTGTTAAAGGAAAGGGTACACCAATATAGTTTCTAGTTCATTTGATTCCAACTGAGTATATATGACCTAGTGCGAGCATCTTTTATGGCAACATCGCCCTTTATTTCCTCTGTTGAGAAACCATTTCTTTTAGCTCATATCGCTGTGGCTACACTTTATACCAGTGTTCCTTTTTGTAGCTGCACATCGTGAATAGCAGCTATATTTGGTGCCAAATGAGATGCCCTGATTTGTGAGCTTTCCATAAATATATCTCAGTTGTTCAATTTCCTTCTCATTGCGTAATTTCCATCTTGGCCTTCAGCCTGCTGATATTCAGAATAACGAGTGCATTCAAGTCATTTACAAAAATGCTGTGAAACTGTTTGAATGTAACCTGCTATCAAACATAACAGGATTGTTCAATTTTTATTTATGTGTAACGTAAGTACTATTCACCGTTTTCTTTTAACAGCTACTTTAACAACCGTCTTACTGTAATGAATGGCAACAGGAAAAACAAGAGCATTAGAAGTTACCTGCTTAAATTAATATGTTCTATGTTGATGGCAGACTGTTACACTGATTGTTATTTATAGATCTGTTTTAATGCTTTTTTTGTTTGAGGAAACAAGCAAAATAGCTTACTGTTTTCTTTTTTCTTCCTTTTCTTTCATGTCCTTTCAACATGGTGATGAATTCCTAACGTGGATATCTGAACTGCTGTGCAAATGGCTTTGCTTTGGTGTAACTTCAATAGGTAAGTGAATAATACCAACTTAGTACAGTACTTTTGCTGCAATGTATTTATTTAAAATTTAGAGTATAAAAGAATTTAAATGAATTTCCAAAACAGCAATCAAAACTTGTTTTTTATTGAGTCTGGCAAACAGCAGACTAGGTTGATAGAGGTGGAATCATTCTAATTCTTCTTTTTCCGAGGAAAAATATCTGTCTGTCTTTTGGCTTCGTGTCAAGATAAATTTAGTACCTACTCAATTAATCACATTGTAGCATTTATTTAATCTTCATGGTTAAACCTGAAAAAAGAGTTACAATGAAAAAGGAATTATTTGTCTTTGAGAGTGTATTCCATACTCAAGGAATGGGAAGAAAAAGAGTAAGAAAAACCCTCTCTTCAGCCACTAAATTACTGAATTTTTGCATTACCAGTGGTGTTTATATATATATATGGAGCTAGGAAGCTCTTGATGATCAACATTATTGAGAAAGGGCAGCAAAGCAAGGTAAATGAATGTGAAAAACTGTTTTCTGAAATTGCTATCCAGTGGTAAGTGTCCATTGGATATCATAGTTACAGTGTCTGTTGTTTATTACATTATAGTAGTAAATATGACAACATAGATAATATCAAAATGGTTTTCCTAAGGACACTTACTAAGATTATGCCATGTCCAGACAATTCTTAAGGTCTTCTTTCCTGCATGTATAGCAGAAAGATGAGAATAATTTTGTTTTTTTAAAAAGGCTGTACTTCATACCACAGACAGCCAGTGGAAGATTTTAAACTGTGGTATTTAGTTTTATGTTGCATATCAATGTGGCAAGGCTTGCTTTCTTTTATTTTTTTTTTTTTTTTTTTTTTTTAATATGGAGTTTCCTTGTATTTGTGCAGTTTTAATTTGGCTCTTGTAGAGGCAGGGAAAGAGTGCTGGGGCTACCTGTACATTTAAGTTGGCTTTTAACTTTCACTGACACCCTCAAGCCCAGGCTATGTTGTAGCCTTTCCATGTGGGAGCTGACTGTGCCCTGGCAAGAAGGATCAGGAGAGGACTCTGGCAGATACTGGAAGGGTGACCTGCAGGAAGAGCATGTTCATGCTTAATTATAACCAAAAAATGATTAAAAGTCTGTTTCTTTAACATTTCTTTGCTGTAACTGCCACTTCACAGATCAAGTGAAGTATTGCAATTCAAATACAAGAGGAATAGCTTTGCAGGTTCCTTCATTTCTATGTTCTCCAAACATGGAGTGTAGATGTATCCCCACGATGGCAGTTAGAGCAACATGACTCTGGGCAACATTTCTGCAGCTGCACACAACCCACTGCAATACAACGCTGTGTGATACAGATATTGTTAGAGTCTCTTGAATTTTTTAGACTGTGGCAAGGAGAAAGGTGGGAAAACTGAGCAATCCCCTTGTTGAGATTGTGATCTCAAAAATATCAGAGTTTGTTGCTGCCAAGAGCAAAATATGGCCTGTGATATTGCTAGGGTCTGTCAATTAGCACACTTATTGCATAATATTTGCTTTGCTTATTTTGATTAGGTAGCCAGCATTTGGCAGAACAGACATGTCAGTTTGCATTATTACAACAGACACTTGTTAGAGATGTTAGGAAGGAAAGGATATACTTTAGAATAATGTGACAGGGAATACCAAGAAACTATGTAAAACCTGCTAGCTGTTAAGCAGACAGATTATTTTGCTGGTTTATACCGGTCACTTGTACAACCTCTTTCTGTGTATTTGATACATGTAGACAGGAAAAAAGAGCAGTCGAGTGTATTGTACTTGTCCAGGTATAGTAAAATTACTCAACTTCTTTTTTTCTTGAAAAACCTGACACTACTGTACTTCAGGCTGGAATTGCAGGGTTCACTAGGGAAAAAAAAAAAAACAGCTGGCTTCTTTATTAGATTTTATGTTGTACATAAGGAGACCATGTTTCCCATGGTTGGAGCATAAAAGAAAATGAAAGCTCTGGGCATCATTAAAATCTTGGAAGTGTAGTATGTGTCAGTTCCATTCCCACAACACCTGGATCAAAAGCTTCGTGTGAGGCCACTTAGCAAACAAAACCAGACTGCTTTCCACACTTCAGATCTTTTTGCATTGAGTTTCCAGTAACTTTCTAGTTAAACTATGTTCGGCAATATTGTCTTGAGTATTGTTGTACTTCTGAAGGGTACTGAAAAAGGAAAGTAGGCAACTGTAGCAAACAACTTTTTAATGTACTTCTGAATATCTTCTACACACTGTGAATTAATACTAGCAAAAAACAAAATTAGAAAAATTTATCCGAAGAGCTAATAGAGAGATGTCTCTGGGTTTCTTATTTTGTATGTTTGCATTTTCATGTCTTCTAGAAGGAGAAAGAGAAAATGGACATGGTCTTCTTTTGAATCTAGTAGTTCTAAAAGACTACATGTTACAGAGAAGAAAGGAGTCAGACTAATTTTTGGTGGGTTTTGTACAAAAAGATGACACGGGTTTTTCTGGCAAGATTGAAAACAGATATATGGTAATGTGTATATTTCAGGAGAAATCAATGACTTCCATCAGTGTACAAAATACTCAGCAATGGTGTATTAAACAATGTAGTTTCCAAAATTGTTTATAGTTCCTATCAACACCAAAAATTAGCCATGTAACTAGAGAAACTGTTAGCAAGAATAGGAAAGTGTTGTTATCTTTCTACATCTTAAAGTAAAATTTAAGATCTGGGGTGCTTTTTGCAGAAAATGTAGCATTGTGAAGAATGGTTAGGCAATGAGAAATGAGGTTTATACTATAGAAATGTGCATAAAACAGTGTTGAAATAAGTAACTTGTTCAGAAAAGGAAGTTTCAGTGGAACAGATACTTGGAAAAAGAACTATTATTGGTTCATTGTGAAGCTCAGAGGCATCATTCTGAGAAATTAATTAATAGGAGAAAACATGAAAATTGGAGGAAAAATGTTGAATTAATAAATTAGGCAGGGTATGAATAGATTATTTGTTCTTCCAGCGTCACAAGAGGACTGTTTCTCTTTGTCTTCGACAATTGTTTGAACAGAAAGAAGTAAGTCAGAAGTGATTTTAGGGCTGATCACATTTGGATGGAATTCGGGGAGTTATTTGAAGCTTACTGAAGGAAGCTTGGAAAGTATTCAATATGTTTGATGGTTATTGACAGGAATCTTTCAAGCAAACATTTTTAATTTCTGTATTCGTCCTGTTTCTTTTCAGTATACAATACAGATTAAATGATTTATTATTATTATTACTACTACTGCTTCAAGTAAGAGCAGTCTGAGGATTTCCATCTTTTTCCTCGTAGTGTGTTCCAGCTCGTGTCATGGCTCAGCAGTTCAATCCCATAACAACTTCGTAGCTGGAGCAAAACTTATGAGCTAATAGTATTCATGTGCTCCTTTTTGATTCCAGGGTCATTAAACATCAGATGAGATATTATTTCCTTCTGGTTATTCATTTTCTTGTCTGTGACTTGAAGTTCTGCTGGATATGATCTTACACACTGGAATTTCTGTAATCCACTACGTTTTTTTCTTAATAGGTGTGTATATAAGTTTAGATGTGTGTGTGTCTACACATATATATTTGCTTTAGTGGCAACATCTATTATACTTTACCTCAGAACACCTATTGTTTCTACCTTACAAGTGAGTCCCCTTTCTCTTTTCCTTTCTGCAGACATTATTTTATTTTGTCTTCCAAATAGCATTTTAGGTAGGTTACTCTCTAGCAGACTTGCTGCTTGGTAACTCTAGTCTTGATAAATAATTTATGAGATGCCAAAATAGTTATGAATAAGAGTATCAAAACCCATTGGCTTCCTGCAGCAGTATTAAATGCTGTTTCTTTCCAGAGCAACACATGATTAACATCATGAAAATTTAGTGAGGAACATCTAATAATTCCCTTGATTCATAAGCATCAGACTTCCAAAGGTTTGCGCAGTGTCGTACCTTGTGAAGACAGTAAAGAACATTTCCTGTCCTCAGCTGAGAAGTCATGATACTGAGGCTGTGTTTAATATGAGAAATTTCATCTGGATCTGCACTGATATACATCAGTTTTACCTGGAAAATTAAAGCAATAGTAGAATCAGTAAATAATGGATTAGTCTTCAGGTTTTGATACGTGTGCATCTACATAAAAATACTTTCCAAATATTTCCCTCTAGTCATGTCTGTATGCACATTTGTGTTCATCATAGGAAAGAACTACCAGAAGTGCTGTAAAAACTTTGATTTCTAGTTAAGGAAATACTGTTTTGCAATATGCCAGCTGGCATTTATAGCATTCCATCTAATCCACAGGAATATCTACCACTGACCCTCATGCTATTGTGAACACATGACACACGGCATGAGGAAGCTTATTTGATTTTATCAGCCTGAGTGTAGCACGCACAGTTGTAGAGTCCACGTGGATTCACTAGTGTGTTGTAAACTTGCAACCAAGTCTTCATTTAAATGTCTTCATTTAAAAAAGCTCTTTATCAGAAATGGGGAGGCTCTATGAATTATTTTGATCAGTCTCTCCTATCAGGGTTTCCTCTGGTCCGTTTCTCATTAATGGTCTATTACAACTTGTATCAGCATAGCAGATCTCTGCAAACTCCCACTATCTGCCATTATTTGTTGTGTATTTTATTGACATCTGCATTTAAACGCTTAATGCTCTTCATCGTGTTCTCAGAATCAGTAACAGCAGGGCATCAATGAAAAACAGTTCAGTGCCATTAAAACTAAGCTACTAACTTATGTCAATCTAAAATATACTTGAAGACACAGATGTTGTTGCTGTCGTTTTACCCTCTCTGTACTGCTTTTCATTCTGTTTCTTCTGAACAGTGCATGTTTTTAAAAGCAAATGAATTAAAGTTCAGAGACTTTATTAAGCATAAGCCATTATAGTGGGCTTAAACGTCTGGTTAAAATTGTCATATGGAAAGCTGACTTTTCTGAAATATTTTATTTAAAAAGAAATTAAATTATTTTATTGATATTATCTGAGGTGAAATTTAGAAAAATATTGAAGCTTCTACATAGTAAAACAATACTAAATGACAAGCAACACGAGGGTGTCTCAAAGTGCACAAACAGGATCTGAATTTTAGTCTGTTCTATGTTTGAAACTTCCATTTTGTTTAAAGAAAACACACAGGGTATTAAAAAAATTTGGAAAATTTTTACTCAGATTGAGAATTTTGAAAGAGAAATGCATCTGCATTTCACTTTTTTGAGAAGTATTATATTGTGATCAAAGTAGGGCACAGAGACACTTAAAGGACAAAGGCTCTTTCAGAAAGCCAGAAAACAGAAATAGCAGGAAATGAGTTTGCACCTGTGTCCTGATAAAATATATGTATTTTTGAAACAAACCATTGGAAGTGCTCTTGAAATATATAGCATGACCATTGCAGCACGCACTGCATGCATACTGTACTGGTGGTAACTTCTTTAGAAGATGACCCTTTCCCTGAAATATAGTTTTCTGTGTATAAAATGGGTATGTAATTAGCAAATGCACTTGCCTTGAAAAATATCAATGAGCTGTCCATACTGTTTTCACAGACAATTCATAGATACCTGGAGAACAAGCCATTTGATTTCTTTTGTGAAAGTCAGGCTGGTATGGAGTGGAACCACTGGTTCCATAAGTATATCAGGATAATAGGTTTAGACTTGGAAACCTTAAAAAAAAAACCCTAAACCTGATCACCGTTTTCTTAGCTTTGGGATGTTCTTCTGTGTTTAAATAGTAGGGAGAGACGTGATACTATGTAGAGGTATGTTCTTTGTTACATTTGTAGGCATAATAGTGCTTAGCATTAGAGGCTGTAGCGTGGCAGAACATAGTAGCCCTAACACTACAGGGGACCTCTATGGAATAAGTAATTCCATGAAATAATAAATGTTATAGTTATTATGTTTTTTGTAAAGCAAATCATTAGCTTTTAGATTTTTTTTTTCCATTCTGATAGAACTGAAGGCTTATATTAACATCATCCTTCCATTTTTACCTCAATATTTTTCCCATTAAAAATTTGTTACCTTTCACCATCTATAGAAGTTACTGAGAATGTAATCAGTCATTAAAATGCATGTTTTCATCTTACTGATTTTTAGAAGGGGGACTTGACATTTACGTTCAATTTGATCACACCAAATTAGGTGCATATATAGGCTCTTGGACTGATGGGATCCTGTGGCATGAACGTCTTTCAGCTCCTTCTCCCAACCTTTTTGGAAATAAAAGAGTGATGGGCTGATATATATAGCAGTATGTAAAGAAAATAGTTGTGGAATGGAAGCACCATATTTTAAAAGTAGTAATAAACTGGTATGGACTAATAAGTAATAACTGAGACTTTGGCACCTTTCTTAGATGAACAATAAAAAGAACATTCAACATGAAAAATTAAAGGTGTTACGGAGATGCTGAAAGTGATTTTCTGTTTCTTACTGAGGGATTATGAGAGAGATGAAGGATTCCAGCATTTGAGAACCAGTGATAGTAATTTCTCTAGCTCTATGGGAGACACTATGCTTAGGAACGAAACTGTGTCTAATAAAATCTGAGGCTGAAATATTACCTCTGGCTTCCAGAACTTTATTCCTTTTATCCTCTCAAAGGAATGCTGCATTCCAGTTAACCATCAGAGTACCAGAGTTCACCAGTGCCTGGCAGTTATTAATATTTGTGATATATCCTCGGTGTATTTCTGTGGATGTATGTATCTCTGCAGGATTTTTCTGAGAGCAGAGATGGAGAGGGAGAAACTTTTCTTATCTGTAAAGTTGAATGATAATCTAATGAACATCTTGCCACACAGAAAAGCCTTGCTGTGTGTGTTAACCACAATTTTTTCCTCCCCAACATTTTGTTAGTAAGACTATGAAATCATTTATGAGTAGTAACATGCTACTTGCATGTACACATGTTGAAGGGTCAGATGACTGTCAGACCATAATACTCCAGTTTGTGTACCCAAACAACTTCTAATAGATATACACAAATTTTAAGCTCCCATGTTGAGAGAAAAGCAGGAATCCTGCAGGGGTGACATCCAGAACATGGAAAGGACATGAAGGCTGCAGGCTGTTTACTAGACATATGTTCTTCCTGGCTTTCCCTGCTTTGTGTGAAATGTCTTGCAAAGGACATATTCCGCTACTGAGCTGTCTAAAATGTAACAATAATTGTTCATTTTTGAGACAAATGTAATACATTAATTTTCAACTCATGCTATTTGATGTCCTGCTGTCTTTTCCCTTTACTTCCATACAGCTCCTTTCTAAATGTCTTTCTTTTCTGAAATGTGGTTAGAAATAACTTGCACGAGTTTTTGGTGACATGCATTTTAAGGTGAGGTTACCAGGACAATTTTTTACAATTGGAACACCTTCTTCTGCAAACATTTTAGAAGGTGTATTGGCTGCGGAATTACTGAAATGTATTCTTGCCATCTCTCAAGGATTACAAATGGATCTGAATTATGCTCCTTCTTTTTGGAGCCTCATGCAAATCTCATTAAATTCAACTAAAATGTATGCTTGTAGGTCAGTTTCCCTGAGGCCAGTTGCTTAAGGCAATCTTAGCTAAGGACTCACTTGTGAGACTTGCAAAATCACAGTCTCGTCAGTTAAGTGCTTCTGATTCTGTCATTGCTTCAGCGGAGGCTTTTTACTTGAGTTGACTATGAATAAGCTAAGAATCCGAAGTGAAGTAGGCATATGGAGATGGAAAGAAAAGTAGAGATGGAGTCTTTAAAGCAGCATACATAGACTTTAAACAAGTTCATGGTTTGGTTTAATCCTTATTGTAAGGGCAGCAGCCATAATTTTCTTTCTCTTTGGGGCAGTCTGTTCCATTGCTGGAGGTGGTGCTCTGAAATAGTTACATTCTTTACTTGTGTTTTGATTTTCTTGTGCTTCAGATTCATATGTCTCCATGAAATGCATAAGAAAAAATTTCAGTCACTTTTCACAGCTGAAAATCTTGTTAACATCACAATCGCAGTAGAGAATCAAGCCCTCCTTAACTACTTATTTTTCAGCCCTTGATAGTTTATGTGACCAGCCTTGGTTTCTGAGCCTGCCTGCTTTAGGGTTTAGAGATGAGAAGGACAAGGTATCAGATAATACTAAATGCAGAAGCACACTTTTTGTAAATAAATTTAAAATTCCCAAATGGAAGCTTAGTATTTTACTAGTTCCTTCTCTCCTGGAGTTTTAGACTCTGCTTTAAGGACTCTTCAGCTACATTTTTCTTTTCCTCTAACCAGCTAAGTGGATATTTTTTGTAGCATGAAGGAAAGTTCCCTTCTTAAACAAAAATAAAACAAACAAACAAAAAACCAAACCAAAATACTCTTGTGGGAGTTCTTAATTTGTGGTAGTATTCTGAGAAAGGAAGAAGAGATGGTGGGGAAGAAGGTCTTAGCTTATTTTTCTTCAAAAATGAGAAGTAAGGTAAGATATCTCAGTAGATTTTCCATAGTTCAACTGACAAAGAAATTTATTTTAAAAGGAGTGGAAGCTCTGTAAGTTTTTGTTAGTGTTTTGCATAAATACCACATATAACTAATCGAATTAAGAAAGACTTTATTACACCTCCTTGATGCTTAAATGCAATGGAGATTTTTTTCTGCAGTAATTATTCATATTTATTTTACAGCATCTAAATGATGAGTCAGGTGTGGCATTTTATTGGAATAAGTGCATAATTAAAGTGTAATGTGTGATAAACCTAGAACTTTTTCAATGGAAAAAAAAAAAATCAAAATATTTGTCTTAATTATAAGAAGAAAGAACTGAACACAGCAAACTCTCTTAATAAGACTTTTCCAGTGCCCTTTTACCATTTTTTTTTATAAGCATTCACATTCTACTGACTTATTTCTTTAACCCTTCATTTTACACTTTTGTATTATAGAAATTGCTTCTCTTGCACTAGAAATAATAATAATGTGGGGCATAATCATTATGGAACTTTATAATTCAGCTAGGAATTCTTGATTAGAGTTATAGTTTAATAGGTATTAAACAGCAGCAATTACATTGTTTATTGACAACTTTAAGAGCAAAATTGCAGGGAAGTATAAAGGGTACTTTGCAAATTAATTATGTCAGTGTTCAACTACACCTGGAGAATGAGAGTATCTGAGAGATGTGTGGTTTGATGGAGTAAGCTGCAAAAATTAGAGCTTCAAGGAGTGTCACTGCAGGGAAAAATTGGCAGCCAGCGGGGAGGCAAAGGTGAGCTGCTTCCCCCCTGGCCAGCTCAACTCCTTCAAGGCTTTAGGGCCCCACTGCAGAAGGGGTCAGTATATACCAGGTAGAACTTCTGCAGTTGGAGCTGGAAGCAGAGCAAGAGATCTTCAGAGCAGCCAGGCGTACTGCTGTTTGCAGTACCTTCTGCCTGGCCAATGGTGATGCCCTTAGCAATTCCGCAATGAGGACGGAAAGTATATATTTAATCAAGTAAAAGGCTTGATCATGGCTTTCTGATGCACATGCTGTTCTCTATACAGAGAGACATTTGATAGAAGCTCAGATTAAGATGAGCTATGTATCTAAATTCCCTTTAAAGACAATAAAGCCAATGGAACTAAAAGCCATCCTAAAGTAGTCATGTCCTGGCCAACATACTGAATCATTTCAGACCCCTTTGACTATATTAACTAGATGTCGGTTGATTATCATGGGAGCTTAGACACTGATCTCACCCACTGACCTTAAATTTTAGCTTTCTATACTTTGTGCTGAATCCCATCAGCTGACTTTAACAGCAGGATTCAGTTGCCTCAGCATAGGCTATTATTTAGTAGAAGTATTTTAGAAGCCATTGCATGTTGACCTCTTCCACAACTTCCACCTACCCAGGAGTTGGTTTCCCTAAATCAGGGGTGCCAAATTCATTTTCTCTGGGGCCACATCAGCCTCGTGGTTGCCTTCAAAGAGACAAATGTAATTTTAGGGCTGTAGAAATGTAGGAGTAGTTATATTTATACAGCTCTAAAATTACATTTGGCCTTTTGAAGGTAACCGCGAGGCTGATGTGGCCCCGGAGAAAATGAGTTTGACACCACTGTCATATCTGCCAGGCCTACGAAGATGTCTTAGATATTCCTAGCCAACTAAAATGCTACTAGACGCCCATATTTCAGGGAATTTTATGCCAGCCTTATTCTTTCTCCAGTAGTTGCAAAGAAGTAGTAGCAAAGTAAAAGCTAACTTGTAATTTCATTTCTTCCAAGTCAGAAATGCAAGTACATCACTGTTCTTTGACTGAAGATACTGGTTTTTTATACATAAGATGTATAAGTTAAAGGTGTATGAATTTGAAGAAAGGCTCATGTATCATTACTAAAATAGTCCATATTAATAAAGAAAAGATACCATAGGAAATATTAATTCTCTTAACCTAGAGGTGGTCAAAGACACAACTATTCTGAATCTACCTAGTTGGTTAACAAGTAGCTGAGAAACCAGACCAGCACTGACTACCTAGATTTTCCTCCAGCATCCTTAATCAGCGATGAATAGGTTATAATAATCATTTCTCCTAAACAAAGACTAATGGGATTCTAGGTTAAATAATAATACATTATAATCAGGAGCACATGAAAAAATATAGCAGGTTTCTGTCTCCAACTGGTGGCTGTCCCAAATGGTATGTTAATCTTGCTTTTGTCTTCATGTGGATAGTTCCATAATTCAAAGCAAAAGCAAAGGCAATGCTGGTTCTGCCTCAAAATGGGCAATAGGCAGTACATCACTATTACAGACAGCTTTGGTCAGTGCATACATGCAGTTCGGAACAACTTGTAGCTACAAAGAAGTATAAATCAGGCAGATGTTTGCAGGAGAAGTATAGAAATAATGAATTACTCTTGCTCTATATATGCAGGGACTTAGCTCTGTGGGAAGGACGAGGCTCTAAGCTCACAGTATGTTTGAATGGGATGAGGCTACAAATGTATTTGTTCACAGTGAATAGATATGTAAAAAGGGATCTTAAAGTCATTACTCTCAACTCTGTTGGAGCTAAACAAGAACAAGGAAGTATATGAGCACTGAATTAGTTACATGGAGGCCTGTTTTCCCCCTTCTTAAAGGGTAATACAAATTTGGAATCAGATTCTGGTAGCACTCAGAAGGAAACTATTGCCAGCTATTTGGACTCTCGTAACAACTTGATAGAGATAGGGTTCAATGTCTGGACATTCTTCATATATTTTACTTACACTGCTTTAAGTTGATTAAGTAGTGCAAGACAACTCTTTTGTTTGTTTTTATTTTAAGACATACTTGTAGAACCTCTGACTTCTTACCTTTTTCTGGAGCACCACACAAGGACTGATTCTGTGTTGATGCCACTATCAATCAAATTTTCTGAACTTGCACGGGTTATGGAATTTCTGTATACCTTTGTGGTGTTTTTTAATGCAGTACAATGCATAAAGAACCCTCTGTTGTCCTGAAGATCTTTTCAAAAGCCTTCTTTTCAGCTTTAGTATTACTGTTTCAGAGGTGCAGAGAGATTTAAATAGTCAATCTGATGCTGAATACTGATTTAACATGTTGCAGCTGATCCTGGTGGAGTGGTGTGTACAACTTAAGTATCAACAGTGGGGTTTCAACAGAGCTCAGAGTTGCTGCAAATTTCAGTTCTTGGCAAGAAAGTCAAGTTTGTATGTGCCAAGTGTCTGTTATTTAACCAAGCAGAGGATATTCAGCTACTGTCACAGAAGCAAGATGCATGATTCATGTTTGCATATCCTTCTTCAAAACAGAAACAAAGAGGTTTCACTTTTAACATGTCATGGTTCTCTCACTGGCCTTTTCTCTTTCACATTGCCATAATTTGACAACCTAAATACCAGCATTAAGTATTTATTCACTTATTTAGTGAGATGGGTAGCAGAGCATGCTGTCAGGTACTAAATCAAACTAGGCAGGACCAAAAACTGCATCAGCAGAGTATGCTTTTTAAAGTTGTAGAGGGATGCTCTGTGTTGTTAAAATTCTGTCAGTATCAAAACTAGTTTATTTTGAATAAGAGTTAAAAATATATTTACAAAGCAACCATGATTTTAAATCAAAAAGGTTTTTAGGCATTTATGCTTTTTTTTGTGGGTGGTGACTTTTGATATGCTTAGGATTGGGATTTTTTGCATAATTCCCGCTCCTTTTGCTTTTGAAAAGGTTACCTTTTCAGGAGTTATATTTGAGGGCCATTTAGATTTGATGCTGTTCCTTTAACGATTCATCTTAAGACTGCAGCCACTGTCAGAACAGATCAGCTGAGTGCTCTGTTTAACCCAGTTTTGTCAGTGTGCCAATGACCACCACTGACTGCAGCCGTAAACAGGGCAGCGTGTGCTCCCATCTGTGCCCACTCCCCGCGAGACATTCAACAATTCACCTGGCTGCTGCTGCTGCCCGCCAGCTCTGCTCACTTCCCACTGTTGGTCAAATGGTGTTTACAAGCTTCTTAGAACCTTGTGAAGTTTTCTACCTAAGTGCTAACCAGATTTTCCCAATTCAGATACCCTAGCTGAGGATGGTTGCTAAGGCCAGTCAGCATATAACGAAGTTGGTACATGGATAATTAACTTTAGGACTGAGATTATATTTTCTGTAAGAAAGCTCAGTTGAAAAGAAATTTTAGAGTATGTTTCATTTTTGGTTCCAGATTAATTCTCAGGAGTGAAAACTGGCATGAATTCACATAAGTATCTCTGGGATAAAAGGATGGACTGTAATATCATGACCTGTCCTGTTTGCCCAGTGGCCTTACCCCTCTTGTGGGTTAGGTGTGCAGCAATAATTTTGATGCTTGCCTTGAATCTCTGGTAGCTTTGTGTGATCAGAGAATCATGCGGTTATCTGCGCTGCCTCAGTAGATGCCAGGACGTGTCATACATGAATAGTACGTGAATGACCTACACAGGTCACCTGTGGATGAATGACACTGCCATGGACCACAGAAGCATGTTAAAAAGTAACATGTACAGTCTCTTCAATTCATTTGTAGCTAAAGTACATTCATCTTTATGGCTTTGAATTAGGATTCCCAAGATATTTAAAGGATTATTAGTGGTTCAACAAGATGAAAAGTGTGATCATCTTAGGTGTATATGATAGCATTTCCAGCACTTTGTCTAACACACTCTTTCTTTTTTTTTCCTTTCCTTGTTTTTTTCCTTTTTCTTTTTTTTTCTTTTCTTCTTTTTTAAAAAGAAACAATTCTGAATAATTTGAATAACTTTAAAGGTAACTTGAATATAACACTTGTAACCAAATAACAGCACTTATTTTGCATTTCATCAAAACTTTGCAATATTTAATGTAGGATTTTATAGTTCACCTTATGTTCCTGACTAGCGGGAGGCTTTGGTTGTAAAAGTGTTTGTTGCTTACCTTTGGGTCTAGAAAATAGGACAGGAAACATAATAAAAAACAGTTTGACACAGTTTTCATATTCTATTTCAGGTGGAATTGCATAGTGGCGAAATGGGAGAGGGGAGTTGATGTGGAGAGGTTAGATTTTATCAGCCATACTGCGCTGCTCATGGGAGTCAGTTGTCCAGTTTGGGTAAAACGGGAAGCATTTTGCTTTCTGTATGCAATTTCCAGATAAAGATGTCATGAATTTGCACAAAAGGTTCTTACTAATTCTTCCATACCCAAAGATTTAGGCTAAAATAACCTATTCATTGATGTTACTCTTATAGAGTGAAGCAACCAAAATGGTTAAATGCTTTCTGACGCAATTGAAAAGCAGTATTTCTGCATTTCAAAAATTGAAAAAGCATATCCATAGGTAGAACAGAGGGCATTTGTTTTCATTAAGCTACCCGGTGATTCTTTTTTTTTTTGCCACTTTACTTTAAAGTTTTGCTGACCTTTTTTTGTTACTAATATGCAAAAATCAACTTCTTTTTATAACTTTTTGGTATTATTTGAAATAAGAATGATATCTGTGCTTATATTCTAGGGTTGTGGACAGCAATTACAAATGGATAAAGCAAAACCAGAGTTGCAGTTTGTTATGTACACAGATGTAAGTTGAGTAGATCATGGTAGAGCAGAAGTGAATGGAAAAGTTTGCATTCTGGTAATGCCAAAGAAAATGACAGTAGGCTTTCTTGTCTAAGAGGAAATATATATGTTTGTGGGTTTTGTTGTTTAGTTGTTTGTTTTTTTCATTCCCTTTGGGAGAAGTTTTCTTACCAAACTTCTTCCGCTCCTCCCCCCGACCCCCGCTTCCTTTTAGTGGTCTTTTCCAGGTTCTGTACCACTTCAGTGCAATATTCAGGATCCTAAAAAAAATTTCTTAAGTTAGATTTTCAGTGGACATGAACTGCTAAAGTCCTGATTGGATCTGTGTTCTTGAATCTGTCATGAAATTTAAGCTATTAAGACATAATTGTATTTTTCTCGAATATTTCATTCTAGGCAAAAAAAGCTAATTATATATGCCACAGTACTGAGATTTTTGGATTTGGAGGAGGACAAGGTATTGTTTTGGTGATCAGAACTGTAGAATTAAAGAGGAAAGAGAAAATTTTTTCAGTAATGCGTAGAATTGAGGAACTGCAAAGTAAAGGAACACAAAGGAGACAAGAGTTGAAAGAAAAAATGATAAAGAACACCAGCAGATGGGGATTTTGGGGAAACTAAAGACGTAACAGAAATAACTGTGCTTTGTTTTCATGTACTGGTTGGCCTTAAAGCTGTGTTAGGCTAAAGTGTCCTTTTTATCAGAGCAGTGGGTGTTGCAGAGATTATTTCAGTGGCGAGTCTGTGCAAAGATGAATGTGCTTCTGTTTCCCTCTGCTGATTAGCACAGTCCCAAATGGCAAGTGTGATAAACCCTGGTCTTTTGATGCCCCTTTCTTCCCTTCAATTCAAAGACTTTTTGATCACAGGGTAATTTTTTTTTTTTCCCCTAACAAGACACGGATGTTTTTTCCTGAATTCTTCATAAATCAGACATTTAAAATACTTAAGATGATGTCCTTACATTTCCTGTTTCCATGGAATTTATAAGAGGTTTAAAGTATTCCAAGTTGCCCTGCCAACCCTTAAAGCCATTATCAGATTTTCAGTCTCTTGTGTCTCACTTAGATCTTCTGAGGTATATTGCTTAGCTGTTTTCACTTGAGCAACTCTGCATGAGGAGCTCTTAAATGATTCCTTCTAAACTTCTTGTATTCCTTTGATTTCACACTGGGTCTATTTTGTGCGTCTTGCTGACATCTGTCATTCCCTTGAGGCACGTACTGCAGCATATACAACACCCACAAATAGAGAATCACAAGCTTGAACCTGTGATTACTTAAAGCAAAGTCTTTTTAAAGAAAAAAACTGAAGCAAGTGTTCTTGTAGTTAGTGCACTGAGATAGCATCAGAGGGAAGGCAGCTGTGCAGCCACTTTACATAAAGATCGTCTTTCCAAAACTTGGTTTTCCTCTTTTTTGTTTTTAGCTAGCTTCTTTTAAACACACCTGTCCTAGCCTTTTCCTTAACTTGTCCAGAGTCACTGCAGTGCAGGACGCAGACTAATGGGACTGCTGGTTAGTGCACTTGACAGCTTTGCTCTCTTACCATGCATGAAAACAAAGTATGGTCACATTTAAGTCAGGACTTATGCCAGTTTCTTCAGTGGAACCAGGCTTTGGACCTCAGGGCAGACAAGTCAGAAATGATGACTGACTGGTTTGGTGTAACAAAGAGGCACAGCTCAATATGATAAACCTCCTGTCCAAGGAAAGTATAGTGAACCTCCATTCTCTGTCGTAATGCTGATACTATTTTTTTTTTTAATATGCCAGCTTTGAATGTAATTACTGAAAGGTTTTCAGTTTTAAGAACCCTTTTCTGCAGCATGTATTTCAAGTAGTCCCTCATGAGCTGTAAGCTGAACAACCCATAAGTTACTTGATTGTTATGCAGTGCTAAAGCATGACATAGCTTCTGTGCATTAAGGTAATTGTTCTGTTTATTTCACTTAAAATGTTCTTTTAAAGTTTGAAAGAAGGATAAAACATAGCAAATAAGAGAATAGAGGAGACCGGAGCATAAGAGACAAGGACCAGAGGACGGAGATTTGACTTCTGAAGAGCAGGCAAATTACAGTTTGGGTTGGTGATCTAGAGAAGGAGCTATGATTTGTAACGAAATATAGAAAGGCTATGCTAGACAGCCTGTAATTATGAGCAAGTTTCCATGTTTGGCAGCAGTACCCTCTGAAAATATTGCTGCATCTATCATTTCTTGCCAGGGTATGGCACACCGGCTCCCTCAGGTGTGCTGGCAGACATGTTCATGGCCCCATGCTGTGAATCTCAGTTCAGTTCCACCAAGCAGTCAGTCAGTATATTTTTTCAGAAGGACGAAAGAGGACATTTGGTAGATTAGGTTGCCTGAGCTGCGTCATGGTGTGGTCCCACAAACCACCACACTGGCGCAACTGTGGGAGCAAAATGAGAGCGGGAATGGGCAGGAAGCAGCAGTTTTTGCACAGGGTCTCTAGCTGTTGAATTGAAGTGTAGATATTTGGTGCTTTAGTGTCAGGATGGCCTTAAGTGATCGGAATTACGTATTTTAGAGTATTTAAAAAATCCCTTTAAGCTCCAGGTGCAGCAGATTGCCAGGCTTACTGTTTACTGCCTTTTGGCATGAGCTCTGGTTGTATAAGCAAGCACAAATTTACAAAGAGAAAAATAAAGATTCCCACCTCTTCCATCTTCTGCTACCACCCACTTGCCCCTTTCCCTTTGCTGTGCCAGGGCCCATGTTCAGGGCTGGGCCGAGTGGGCAGTCAGGTCATGGCCACCCTGGTGCCGCAGGCTCTGGTACCTGTGGCCCTGGCCTGGCCTTGCCACCAGGCCCTTGCAGCTGCTTCTGAATTGTGTTTTGGACGCTTTTCTTGCTACCTGTGTAGGACAGTGCATCCATATGTAAGTGATCTGAAATCTCCTTATGTCTATATATTAACTGTTTTTATTTTTTTTTTTTTTTTTGCTGTTCAGCTCCCTATCTGAAAGAATTCTTGGGACAATGTATTTAAGTTGTCCCAATATTCACTGAATGGATTCCCATAATTTCTAGGAGAGGTTAGTTTCTTGTTCATGTGAGCCTTGGTACTGACATTTCAAACTGTTAAAAGCAAGGCATAAAGGCATTGAATACGACCCAACATTTGACCGGAAAGCTCTGAAGAGCACACAACAATTTGCTGGTGTGCTTTTGGAAATCTGCTGAGTAGCAGTCACAGATTTTGTCAGATGCTGTTGAGTAACCCTCTCTGGAAAAAGACAAATAATAGTATGATAAGGTCCTTTGCACTATAAATACTAGTCAAGCAGTAACTGTTATTCAAATGTCTACAAAGCATAAAACAAAAGTTCTCCTACTCTTCACTAGAGTCAATCCAGGTTTCCACTGAAGCAAATGGGAAAAAAGCTGAAGGAAAATCAGGGTCGGGGCTGTTCAGATAAATCCATGAACTTAAAGAACAAGACAGACACAGAATAGAAAAAGGATAACTATAATGAAATAGTGTTAAAACTTTGTTTAATAGTTGTGTTCTTTTTCTCTTACACTGTGATAGATTACACACGTAGGTCAAGCCTTTTTAAACATGGAAAGTTAAAGAATTAAGAGATAGGGTCAGTAGTACTGTTCACTCACTGTGGATGAAATCCAACCCTATTGGAGTCAGTGGAAGTTCAGTTATTTAATTTAGTAGAGTCAGGTTTCTACTGTTTATAGTCATCTACTATATATTTGGACACACTTCCAGGACAGGAATTAGTTCCCACACTTGAATATTTTCAATGCTTGTGAAGATGAAATGCAACCGTTTTGCAGTTCTTCGTATGTGCTGAATGTTAGTTTTATTTCCTAAATCAAATTATTTTCTGGTAGCCAGCTAGCAAAGACAGCAACATAATAAACCAATTCAAAACAACAATGTAACTGTCTCCAGCACAGGTTTTCCCTATGATTTATATTTAATAAAGAGTAAGGCTATTTTGCAAAAATGCAGGAAGAGAGCTGGATTTGAGTTTTGTGGAACATATGTGTCTATGGATAATCTTTCTTACTGTGTTGAGCATAAATGCCAAATTCCTGTTTGAGCTGGGACATTATCACAGCTCTTCAGTTTATGTCCTTTCGCAGCCAACCCTTCAGAGTAAATTGACTTCAAATCAGAAAAAAACCCTCTAAGTACACCAAATGGAAACTGCAGAAATCTTTGTGAAGGAGTAAAATTCCTGGAAAATAACTTTTAAATGGAAAGGGAATTTAGCAATTTTAGGTCAGCATTGAAACTATGGAATTGCATGTCGATTGATACTGCCGTGTAGAAAGCTGCACAACAGTGAGCTATTGGCAGAATTATGCCTTGTAGCATGTAAAGTCCACTACTCGATGATCTTGTCTGCATTTGTCATTAACTTGGGCTTTCTCACTGTCAAATCCCTCAGTGATGTGTTTCATTTCCTTCATGCTAATTTTCCAATTTTCCTTTTTTTTTTTTTCTTTCTTTTTGTCAAGTGGGCAGTTTTACAGCATCAGATGTAATTTCTGGGTGTATTCTGTGAATTACCAAATTCAATTTCACTTGACTGTCTCTTTGATAGAATTTTCCCTACACCACAATTGTTTTTATAATTCCAGATGGGTACTTATGGGCTAGATGGCAATACTTCGGGGCAGACAGGAGGAATAGGTAGTACACATACTGAGAAGGGATTTGAAAAATGCTGTTGGAATTGACGGGGAAATGAAGAGATGCAGAATCTTGTGAGAATAAGTTGCTGTGCTTTTAATTTAGCCTTGATTCAAATACATGAATCCCTGTATGTTGGGTTTTAATGGGATACAGTACACCTAAAAATACAGTGGTGTGTACAAGAGGAAGAGAAAAAGGCCTAGCTTTTCCTGAGGGATAAAAAGACTCTTAAGTCTTCCCATTTTCCTAGATTCTTGTCATCTGTGCACTTCAAATTAAATTGGAATAATAAATAAAAAATCCACTGTACAGCAGGGCAAAGGTTTCTTCTGTAGATCTGTCTTGTTAGCAAGTGCTATACTTCTCTGTGGAGATGCTTACTGATTCCTGCTGATTCATTATGGCAGGAGTGGCTCGTTAACTCTTGCCAGAAAGCCGAGTGACAAGAGCAGCTTTCTGGTGAAAAAGCACAGAAGGGCTAAGCCTGACCTCCAATGCAGTGAGCAACGTGGGATGCTGACAAGGGAAGCAGATTTGGATTTTATCAAGCCAAAACTGTGTTTCTGAAAACTTTTCAAGCAGCTGCTCAAACATCCTGATCTAATGAGATACAGGCAGACAGAGAGCCAGTTCAACTACCACAGGGAGAGGTCTTGAGTGCAAAACTTGGACCAGCGCTCCCTGCTCTGGGAAACGTTTGTCCTCCTTCTGGCAGCTTGCTTGATGGGATCATTTGACTTCCTAGATCGTCGTGATTTATAAGGGCTAGATCTGTGGCCCAAAGCTTATCTGTATGGAAACTATGTGAAGGAGCATAATTTTATCTTGCAGAGCCAGGATACAATTTGTAAGGTAAATTGTGATAGTAGTTCCAGTTTTTTTAGTTCATTGATTTACTTACATAAATGTGTGTCTGTGTTCATATATACATAGAGTGTACAAATACATGGTAGTGTACACATAAATATATGAAGCCCATACTTCTCACTTTTAGTCTGCTGTTCCTTCTGCATGTTGTATTAAGGTTGTGTGCATGATGCACAATGAAAATGTGTTCTGAAAGGGTACAAAGAAACCTCTCAGTGCTGAATTTGTCTTGTTCTCATTCCTGGAATCTGAAAGGAAATTTTTGCTACAACAAAAGGGAAGTTTCTGGTTCTCTTGACAGTGTGAACATTGGCTTGCTTTCATGAGTTGATCAAGGTACATTTCAGCTAACAAGTTTGCTGGCTTTTCAAGTGCCCGTGTATACTCTAGCCTTCTGCTGTCTGTCTGTAACACACACTTTGAATACCTCCATGGCTGAAATATTTTAAGCAACCTTTTTAAGTGTGCACAATATAAGAGTTTTTTCTTGTCCTGCGACATAAAGAAGGCCAAACTAAATGGCATAGCAGAAGTATCTGTCATAGATAGCCACATAAAAATGATACTGGCAAAATGTACCTGAAACAAAAATTAAATCAAATCTGAAAGTTGTAGTTCCATAGCTTGCTTATAGAGACAGCAAGTAGGGCAACTATTCATTTGAATGGTAAAACGTAATGGCTGTCTTAAAGTTTCAACAGAGCTTTCAGGTGTCATGGCACATGCTGCAATGTTCTAATAGTGTCTGAATAGGCGAGATTCCCACAGTGCAAAAGCTTTGGCTGCTGCTTCTCCTGGGTGTAGTGGGAGAAGAAGGAAAACAGTAGTTGCTTCTACACTTGTCTGGTGCCTACTACTATTAAAAGATTTCCGTTAGTCCAGCAGATTGTCATTTTCCTCTCTTATGCTTTCATTGGTCTATTTAATATAGAATAGGCTATCAACAGATAGGCTGTTGAGAGAACGTTATTTAGCTTTCAATTACCCTGCATGTTGTAACAGCACCTAGGAATTAGTTAAGGTTTCCATTAATGTTCATGCATAGTATTTGTTTAGCTACATGTAAACACCTAATTAGTACTATGTTAAATGGTTTACTTCTCTTCTAACTACTACAATATACCCTGAAAATCACTCTTTTCCTTTAGTTTCTTGCTTGTTTCAGAGTACCTTTAGCACATGTGTATTTCCAGTTACAATAATTCATACATTTTGTAGACAGTTTTAATCACTTGGAAGTCTGAATTAGTCTTTTAATTATTAATAAGGTGAAATCCATTGATTTTCTCCAGTTGTTCAAACATGAGTCTGGCCTAATCCTGCCTCAGGCTTGAGGGGCACTGAGATGAACAGCAAATCCTTGAGCTAAACATTCATTTCATGGGATTTAAAGTGTGTGGGTGGGGGAGGAGGCATCTCTCTTTTTTTCTCCAGTGACCTTTTCTTTTAGCGTTTTCCATTTTCTCATATGCAAACATACATTTGAAAGGTACAATTTTGTGATGACAAAAATAAGTGAAAACGAAGTGGTTCAAAAAAAAGTTTCCAAAGCAAGGTTATTGCTTACTTAAGTCTACCCAATTTCTCTGACTGAGCAACTGATGAAAGTAGACCTGTGGTGCAGAAGGTTTTACTACCGAGGCTGAGAAGTCATTTAGCTAATAAGTGAACCTGCAACTATTCTAGCACATAAAAGTACATAAGGTAATGCAGGACTTGTGTGCTGTGTTAATGCGCATGTGTATGTGGTCTGTCCTATGATTAGTGTCAGGTTTTCTCTTTTGTGTGAAGGACTCTTTGCACTAAAGCCTCTGGCTCAGCTGCAGATTTGTGGTTTGATGCAATTTTGTCACAGTTTATTTCTTTAATTGATCTGATCCTCCTTGTTCTTTACATATGACCCTAATTACTAAAACTTGACATACATCCATCCTACAGGAGTCAAATAATTTGTTTTACTCCTTTATCTTTTATCAGTTTAGTTTTGCTTCACCTCAAACTCCCTCATGTTGTATTAGCATAAGAAATCTCTTCTGTGAGATCTGAATCCAAGCTAAAGTAGCTTTAGAAGAAGAGGAGGGAAGGGTATAAAATTCAGCAAACACAGAATGTAATTAAAAAACTCCACAATTTATTAATTTAAAAATATATAATTTGAAGCTGTCCTTGATGATTTTCTGGAAAACAATGCCAAACTTCTGAGCTTTACTCTGCTGTTTTCAGAATTGTTAGCCTCTGAACAGATTCTTTTCAACTGTACAGGGTCCCTGATCTCGGGGACTTAATTCCCAAAATGATATAAGCATTTCAGAAAGCATCCATGAATATAACAAGTTCAAAGCAGCAAGTATCAGTACCTCAGTTGTGCACAGGAAGCCAGTATCCATCTTCTCTGAAGAGAAACAGTGTTTTTCACTGGTGCCACTAAAGGGAAGCCTCCTTGGGGACCTTGTTAGATGCTTTCATGTGAGGACCATTTGACCCACTTCTGACTAGTGAGCAGGCTTAGAAGGCAGGAGTTGTTGAGGGTATGCCTTTGGCTGATCTCCTCCCCCTCTTTGCAGTGAGAGAAAACCCTCAGTGGAATATATTAGGGATAATAACGGGTAAAAATGTCAGTTATAGAAGGTTGACGGATGGAGGCTCCAGCCAAAATGAATAATAATAATTATTATTATTATTACACTAATAAACAAAAATCTTCAAAAGGTGTCTCTGTTTGCCACAAAGGCAGCGTCGATCTAACATCAAGTGTCTTTTTTAAAATAAATTTAAAAAGAATACTTGCAGAACTAATATTTGATTTTAATAACAAATAGTATTAGTTACTGAATATCACTTAACATGAGCTTTCAAATTAAGTCTGAATTTTTTTTAACACAGTGAAATCAGTTTAATGAAATTGAAGCATATATGGTTTGGAAAGAAATTGATTGGGTTTTGTCTGCCTGCTACCAACAAAAAAAGAAGGTTTGTTTATGAAGAGTGTACGCCTAAGCTAACTGAAAACAAGGTGGTATAAAACACAGTTTTGTGGTAGAGAAACCATTAGCAAAATAATTCAGAATATGTACCTGTAACAGACAATTTTTATCTGATACCTAAGAAAAACAAAACAAAACAAAACAAAACAAAAACTTTACAGCCATAATGCCATTTCTTGGGAGCGGGGAGGAGGGGAGTTATTTTTCCATCTTGACAAATGGAATTTTTTTTGCCAAATACAGTAGTTTTGGTGCTTTCTGGTAGGATAACTCCTGTGTAAGGCAACCAGTTTGAATCAGGTAATATCTATTTTCTTTTAAGTTATTGAAGATCTACAAAGCCTTTTTAGTTTTTTGCATGCTACAGCAGGCCTTCCTGCAGGTACCAGTGTTTTCTGGATTAGATTATTGTATCCGTGTCCCTGGGAAAGCTCATTTTGATGTAAGATTTCCTCCCCAATCACCCCTAAATATGCAAGGCTGGATCTACAGCAGTGCACATGGAAGAGATCAGAAATAAGTAACTTGTGAAAAAATGATTTATGTTAAGCTATGTATAACTATATAAAATATGAAATATTCTCCTTTCCTGCCACTGGGGTTCCTCATAAATAATCTGTTTGACTCTGCTGAGAATAAAGTAATAACTGTAATAAGAGAGAAGCCAGAGAAACCAATTAAATTGTTATGGCAAGTAGAATACAAACCAGTGAGAGAACTTGTTATAAAACAGGAAATTTCTTCTATTGCTTTGGCCTTAGAAGTCCACGTAAACATTGGATCTTTAGATCATTTTTCAAGGTTCTGTTTGTATCATTGAAAAGAAACTGGAAAGCAACAGATGAATATCTGTAAGAAAAATTCTTCCCCAGCATCTTTTGGATGCTCGTCAGTACCTTTCAAATAAGGGTATGACTGAAAAAAACAACCCAAAGGGATAAACCCAAAATGCAGAGGCAATATTAGGCCTGAGGAATCCAACAGGATGTAAGATGAAGACATCTGTAGCTGAATAAAGATGCCGCCTTTAGGAGATTATCCTGAAAATGATTGCAGCTGCCACCAGAGAGCAGAAGTGCCAGATGCTGCCGTAGCCCCCGGAGAACCGGCTGTGTGTGATGAGTTGTTGGAGACAGGAGGGTTGGAGGAACAGGCATCCTTCTCCAGGTCATACAATAAGAAGTCAGACTGTGACAGCCCTACCCTTAGCCTTTGTCACCAGTAAGGGAAAATTTGCTATAGGCTTCTTGCCATCAGTTATCTTTTTTTGGCATCTGAGATGTGACTTGTGGGAAATAACTACAGTGGTACTTTGGATGGACGGAAAAAGTTCTTTGCATAGATTTTGAACTGAAAATGTGCATTACTCCAGGAAGTCTTAGGTTTTTTAATTTGTTAATTATTGTATTTCATACCTTTGAAAGTGAAGCAGCAGCATTTTTTAGTAGAGGTGGTGTATCATGGCAGGAAAAATAAATATTTTTGTTTCATTAATGAAGTACAGCACTGTTCACTTTATATACAGGAAGCAAGTATTAAGTTGTGTTTCCTCTGTGAAGCATTAGAAGATCAGGGAAAGGTGAAGAAACTCTTCAGCAGCTGGAGAAACTGATAAGCTAAGGGTGGCTTCTACATGCAGGAGCATCTGCTGAGAGCCAAGTTACTGCGGTTCCTGGTTTGTTCCAGCAAAGTTTTGTCCAAGTTTTCAAATGAGATTTTTCTGCATCTGCAGATATCTCAAACTTATCCTTTTATTTTAAATGCAATAAATAATGTGGTAGCAAGTTAGCTCAGTATCTATAATCAACTTATTAACAACATTCCAGAAACACTTTGAAAATTATTGCTATTATGAAGAACTGGATTATTTTTTCTGATTACTTCCTCAAATCTTTGAAGGGAAGGTATTTATGATAGCCTTTCCCTTTATGTAAATATCTCTTTCATCTCTTTACTAGTTAGCACTGAGAAACTGTAGTTTTATGTTTATCTGTTTGGGCAGGTATTAGAGTAATGAATTTAGTGCCTTTAAAGCAGTTTGACCTCCTTTTATTCTTTAATGCTGTCTTTAAAAACAAAGAAACAAGCAAACAAAAATCCAAACACCTATAACTGTGAAGAAAAGGTTGAAAATGTGAGCTCGGAGGCATAGAAAATACAATGTTTTATTAATTCTTGTTTGCGTCATGTATGGAACTTCTACATTCAATGTCTGATTTCACAATTTTTAAGCAAATTCTGTGATTTTTGGCATGAGTTTCATGATTTTGGAATGCTCACATTGACAGTGAAGTGCTGGTTAGTAATGGGGGCTTTCTTACCTAACTCAGGTAACCAGAATGTTCAAAATTATTTAGTAATAGTTCTTAAACGTGAATTTCCACTGCTGTAACTGTAAAACATTCTTCACCTTAAGAATGGTACTACTGAAAGCCTGAGCATCTTATTTTAAATTAAATTCTTCGATTGACATAAGAAATCTATCACATAAAGTGACAAAATATAGTCTGTTTCTATACATATATATTTGGTCTTCCTCTCTGTGTTGTAGATAGCTGCATGTATTTCCTCATTGCTGTGTAGTTATGTTCCAATGTGAATGGAACGTTCCTAAATGTTATCCTAAAATGATTCAACCTTCCTTAAACATTTTGGACATCATAGTACCTTTCCTCAGCTGTACGTAACTGGGGAGCTTAGAACCAACGTGTGTGCATTAGTGCCTTCGGATTTATACCAGCAATTATTTACTTGTAGTGCAACTGAAAGGATTTTTATGATAATGTCATTTAGAAATTCCAAAGGATACCAAAATGATTCAGGTCCGTGTGGCTGTAGATCAGAAGTTTAGAAGTTTAGATATACAGCAAAGTTTAGATATACATGAAAAGTTCTGTTAATGTTTTGTTTGGGTTTTTTTGGTTTTGTTTGTTTTTGGTTTTTTTGTTTTTTTCTGTTGTCCACGAGCTGTATTTGTGTTGGTATCAAGTCTGGTGTTGCTAATTTCTGCTATATTGCTGTGTTCACATCAATTATTTTACCACACAGGCACTTAATTATGCTCTAAGTAACTCTTTGCTCACTTGTTCAGCCCACTCAGCATGTTGAGCTCCTGATTTTAATATCTATCTCAGAGTTCACTACATGTCATATGTCTTATAGACAGAGTTTATAGAAGATAACCCATATGTCAGATAATAACATCACCATCCTATCCTGTTGACCTCACCCTTTGACCCCACAATGGATAGATTGCTGTCTTGCACAGTCACAGTTGCTAAAGTGTTCTGTCCACCACCAATTAGGATGGATGTCCTGAATTTTCCAACATATACAAAATACTTTAGCCAATCAGCAGTAGGCTATTGTGCTATTTGTCTTCATCTTGCCAACTTCATTTTATGTTGTGAGGCAACCAAGGAAAATGGAAGCACTTTTCTGGTCAAAGCCATGTTATAGTGCTGTGGGAGCTAAAGGGTGAAGATTTTCTTCTCTGTTCTATGAATGATAATTATAATACACAATGATGGCAGATCTCAACCATCAGGCTTTGAAGTGACGAAAATGAGAAACGAGTTTGTGTGTCAATCATTTTCACCTAAATGCAATCTAGAAATTGTGAACAGGAAAAATCATAAATCAGTGTTATTTGCATAAAGTTTGAGAAAGGCTTCATGTTTTTTATGTGCTATACTTTTTTTTTTTCATAACATCAGCGTTAATCACATAGATTGTACTCTGTTCAATGAAACATAAATTCATTTCTGGGTTAATATACCTAGCCACAGATAGCTAAGAAGAAAGTATTTGTGTATATTTTCTGCAAGCTCATTTTATTAGACGTTCTGGAAGAAGAAATATCTTGTTTAACTCCTCAGACAAAAGAGTTGACTAATTCCCAAGTGAAAATATCTGTGGAAACATTCTATAAATGATACTGGCCTTAAATTATTTTATCATTATCCTGGCATCCATCCCAGAAGCAAATGAGATGATAATGCAGTTCACCTGTAGGTGCAGCAAGTCCTCACCAGTTTTTAGCAGTATTTGTCTACAGCCTTGTTCATGATCTGAAGCTTTTGAATGAACTTGAAGAGCAATTTTGAAAATACCGCACTGCAGCAAAGAGTATTTGAGATGACAGAAATTTGGATTTGCTTTGATTAGACTCTGTCACTGAAGAAAAGCCAAAGTTTCTTTGCAAAGAGCAGATGAAGACAGCATTTTAAACTGCAGCAAGCCTGAGTTTCCTGCTGCTGTTACCAAACAGCATCTGTTTTCTGGGCTTCAAATTTGTTCCATTCACGTGTATCTTTTTAATAATTACTGGTAAAGTCTGTTGGTACCCTCTTGAGGCAATTCTGGACTCTGGAGTTACATTTCTATGTAGCCTGAAGTCTTTGACCTCCTATGACTTTACAGAACTGTCTATATCAGAGCTGCCAAAAAGGAATGTAGACTTGTTATCTGTAACTTCACTGTGTTGTTAATCTAAACTCTTCTTGGCCTTAGCTGTCTCCTTTAAGCCCTGGTAGATCTGTTGGGATGCTGTATCGGGAGGCCCTGCAAGAGGCTGAGTGGCTGTTTCACAGCTGAATCGGCCCGTTCTCTCTCACGTGAGTCAGCAATAGTTCATGATTATTTGCATCAGAAACTGATAGCGCTCATAAACTCATGGGCGTCTGACCTGTATTGATCTCTAGAAGGAGATCGTTGAACAAAGATAAAAATGTTGTCTCTGTGGAGAGGTGTGCAAGTAAAATCTTGCCACAGACACAAAACCCAGCTAATCCCTGTGCAGATAAGCACTTCTGTATAACTGTAATCTTTCGGATATCTCTCCCTACCCCCTCTCCAGCATTCCTAAGTAACGATTTAGATCAGTTTCTGGGGACAACACTAAGTGGTATGGAATCAATGGTAGGAAGTAAGGGTAGAAGAAAAAACCTCCGTTGGTTTGTTCCCCATCTCATTACCTGTGAAGGATTGTTCCCTATTGTCTATTTTCTAGTGATTTGTCTGTTCTGCTCTTAAAAGTTGCAGGACCTGGGTTTCTACTACGTCCCTTGAGAGACTGATCTAATGTATCTTCCTGTCAGGAATTTTGATCGGTCTTCTTTCTTCTTAAGAATTTTTTTTTTTCCCCTTCCTTTTTGTTTCTCTGTTAACCTTAGTAAATGCAGTTTATTATTTGTAGTTACTATTTGAAATGTAGTTATTATTTGAATGTAGTTGCTATTTGAACATGTTTTATAATGAACAGATGAGCTTTTCATTTATAGCTTCTATTTAGAGTTTTATTTGTATTTGCAGCTTCTAAATCAGCATTATAAAAATGTTTTTACAACTCTTTTAAAGACCTCAAATAATCTTTGTCTTATTTATCAAGTTTATCAGTATGGATTTTTTTCTAAAAGTTGTTTCAGAAAATAAAGTGGGTTTGTTAGTGGTGTCCCAGGACAGCAGTATGGAGGGCGTTTATAACCATCTGGCTTTGCCACTTGGCCCATCTTAGTGCAACAAAACCTATGTTAGACTTTCTGTAGACATTTCTTCAATGGTAGATCTGACTTTCGTGTATTAATATGGTTTAGATGTTTTTTCATCCCCTTATGCCTACTTATTTTAGATTATTTCCCCTGTAGTATGTTGTTCACTATTAAACCAATAATTATTTCCTTTAATTTCTAGGAATCACTCATTGTTTGTATTATCTCTTCTGTTCTAAGTGACCAAGCCAAATTTGTGTTTTCTGTGACTTCCCTTTGAGTTTACTGTTAAATAAATTAGGAAAAATATAAGAATCTTATTGATGAATAAGTAAAGCTATTAATGGAAAAGCATTTAAATTCGCTTTTGTAATAATGTAGCCACTAGAAAGAGCATGTTTTACAAAGTATTTCTAGCAATTGAAGTAACAGCAAAGTGGTTGTATTAATTCTTAACCCATTCACCAAACTGAAATGATTTGTTTACCAATATAAAAGAAATCCTATTATATTTAGTCTTTTTCAGTCCTTAGAAAATCCTGTTGTGGGTTTAACTGTTATTTAAGTTTTGCATCCTGTGGTTTAAAGTTGATCAACAGAACTTGATTTCTATGGTTTCTCTTGCTTAATCCGTTTGAATTTGTATAGTGGTAGTAATATTATCGCCCTATCAGTAATACTAGGGGATTTGTACTCCAGAAACCAATTTGAAGTCATACATCTCCATTTTGCTTGTCAGATATATGTAATAGTGCAGTTTAAATATTGGCTGGATATTGTGTGCTGCAAATCCTGTCCAATTTTCAAAAATCCATTACCACATACACATTCAAGTTGTTGATAATCTCAGCACTGCAGGTTTTGCATCAGTTAACAGCCAGGAAAACATAGTTTCAATAAACATGAAGTTGTTTGTGGAAATGAGACATACTGAAATATTACATCTCCTATCCACCGAAGCAGAAATCTAAGATCTGACTTCCCTAAACCTAATTTCATGTAAAGAAGCAAAAACTGGCCAAACTAACTGAGTCTGGTTATTTTACTCCGTAGTTAGTATTTTCTCACCGTCTAAATATTTAGTTGGAACTACTTACATTTCTGCTCTAGCTATTGCTATAGGAGAGGGAGCCCTGTGGGCATACCTGTGGCTGATGAGGGGATGAAAAATCCGTGCTTGAATGGCTTGGACCACTCACTGGCACAGAGAAACTGTATTTGCAATGACGCATCATGTAAACTTAATCTGATGGAGGAACAAGCCTAATTGTGCATAGAGGAGTCATTTGTGTTTTGAACTGAGATACAAATTCTGCTTTCCTTACAAGAAAAGATACTGGCAAAGTATTTGCAAAGATTGAACACAAATAAACAGAATACACAGTATATGTCCTATCTCACCGATGTTATTTTCATGCAGGTCCTTCAGAAAATGTTATTTGTACAAAAGTAGCACATTTTAGGAAAATGCTCCAGTACGGGATCTGGAGCAAAACCTGTGTCTTACAGCTGCTTCAACTCTCTTTTGTTTATTTTCTCCTACTTCTCTGTCACTAACTGGCAAAGTGGCATCATTCAAAATTAGACCAGAATACTGAAAGCTGAAGGCACAATAAATGGTCCTTGTAGAGTTCTGCCCTTGACTTCAGCAAGGGTAAAAGAGATCGTAAAGCCTTAATTTGAATTCACTAGAGGCTTATAAAAGCCTCTCAGATTTTAAATGGCTTAATTCGATTTGCTAGTGTAATTTGGTATTTTGGTTCTGACCATTTCTTCATATGTATCCTGGTAAAAGTCAGGTGTTATTTTCTTGGGTCTATTAATGTACACATGTAACTGTGCAGTGTAGAGAATCTAATTCATTGTGCCAAAGACATTCCTAGTTTCATACTTAAAGGTGAATTCCTATCCTTTGCTTAATGAAAATCACTTTTTTCCTTTGTGAATTTCCTTATTTTGGTGTTGTTTTTTTTTTACTCTGAGTTGATCCTTTCCAAATGTCATTGTGCTGTGTGAAGATCCTGAATTCATTAAAAATGTTCCGTTGAGAACTGCTAGATATTTTACAAACCTTCCGCTTGTTTCCAGGTGACCAAGGAACCTGGGCAGGCAGCTGATCACCCAGCCTTTCTTAAAACAGTCAGCCAGGCAGCTTTTAGTAAAACAGCATTTTAAACACTTGTGAATTGTTTGTGGTGGGGTTTTTGTTGTTGTTGTTTTGAGGTTGGTTGGGGTTTTTGGGGTTTTGTTGCTATTTGTTTGCTTTTTCTTCCTCTTTGTTCAAGTATTTTCACTTAAATAGCAAAGCAGCGTGGTGGGGAAAAGAAGGAATACTCATGATAAACAAATCCCATGGTCTGTCAGACAATACAATTTGGTTTCCAAGATGTACTTTTTGAGCTGGTGTATGCATATGCTGAATTATCAAGTGTTTTATTTTCTTACAAATATTATCTTTTGCAAGTATTGGTTGACCCACAAAATATAAAGTTCTGCTTGTCATAGAAAAATTAGAACTGCAAAGAGATTTCCGCCAAAGCAGTTACCTTAAGTCTCTGCAAGAATACAAAAAATGAAAGTACATTCAATTTAGGAAATACTTAATTTCTCCAGATCCACATAGTGAGATCATTAGTTTGTCTTTCATTTGTACAAATGACCCTCCAGTGGCATATGGGCATCCTTGTGGGGCACTGGGTCAGTATTACTGCCAAAGGAAAATATTCAGCAAACCAAACCACCGTCTTCCATAGCTGTGGTGCCCTGAGGGTGCTTTGAGAGATTTCACATTGAAGTATTTTCTTAGCCCCTCCCTGCTGAGTGTGTGAGAGCTGATGAGATCACAGCTTGATATCAGATAACTGCAGGCCAAATATTCTCTAAGAAGATAAATAACCCAGCTATATAGGTCGCTGGAAGAAAGCCTGACTTCTCTAAATCCAATGAAGGCAAGTTTTTACCTTATAGGTATGTAGGTAATCAATTTGCTGTCAAGATCTATTTACAAAAATAAAGATTTTTTTTTTTTTTTATTTGAAAAGGTGCTCACTTTTCTCTACTTGCAGATGATACTTTGCTTTAACATTTTCAAACAAGTTTTTTTGTGTTAAAAGCATGCAGGATTATAATTAAGCTCAGTAATTAGCCTAGTAATAAATATTCAAAGAGCAGACCATCATAAAGGCCTGATTAGATTCTGCATAAATATATATGAAAAACTACAGCCGTTCTGCCCTTTTATACGAAATAGGATACCTGCATTCAGATAAACAGAATGCTTTGTATTTTATAACACATGAACGAACAAACCAAATCACAAAGGAAAAGTGCAGTATTTTATAGTTATGTATGGAACTTTTAACATATAGATTGAAAACATCTTGAGGTTGTCACTTGGGAAAAGCAAAATCTACTGTGTTCACTTACTATAAAAAAGTAAGACTTTTTTTTTTACATTCACTACATGTCTTGCATTATTATTGTTTTAAGACTTGAGCTTCTTTATGGTTTGATTATAAAATCAGTTATAGTAAGACACCCTGTATGAATAGATTGAACATTTTTAAAAATTTTTCCTTGCACTGTTGTTTCTGACCAGCAAACACAAATGTATCCAGAGTCCTGATATCCCTCAGACAAATTACAGCTTAACTATATTTAAAATATAATCAAATAAAAGCAACCGTTTGCAGCCTTTATCTCAATATTAGCCCTCTGCAAAGTGAAGGGGTTTGTCAAACAACCTTCAACAAACTTCCATTATGTATTCAATTTTTAATTCAAATGTTTTCCAAAACCTTATCAGTTAAATAAGCAGTTACAAATTTTAGCTCAGAGCATAAGATGACACCGCAAGGGAAATGAAGCAGTGATCTGGAATAGGCACCAGTCACCAGTGAAATTACACTCTCCTGCCCTGAATAGCAGTTTATCATCCGTGCACAGAAAGTGAGATCCCAGGGAAAGTTCTCAGTTCTTCAGCCACCTCCAATGAGTAGCAAGTGGTCTGTGAGACTTTCAAATGGGCAGCGTTTATTTCCTTGCTATTGTAAATTTTAAGTGAAGCAGCAAATAAAAAAAAGGTACATTAAGGAATCAGGAGAACTCTCTGGGATGTCTCTTAAGAAGGCAGGGCAACCCTGGATGTTAGTTAAGGATATAAATATTGTAAAATGCTGTGTAGAGAAAAGGCCATGACACAAGTAGTTCTGCAGAAACTTAAATTTTTATTCTGTGCCCTTCCGTCCTTAAGGTTACAGTAAAACTCTTACGCTAACAACTTTATTTCATAAATTTAATTGACACTTGCAGTACAGATAAAATCTCAGGTCTTGAACTTTAAAGCTGAGTTAAGACCTCAGTGATACATTTGATTTAAGATTCCAGGGTTTTGAAATAAATATTTCCTAATCCTTTATGCAGCACTATAATTTGTTGCCAAGTTTTGTTTTGATCAGTTTATGTGGTACATTAAATCAAGGTTACCTTCCTAAGGAAATATATTCCTAATTTTTCAAATGCGTTTCAGGTCAGAGGAGCTTTGAAAGCTCATATTTTGTTTTACTTTTATTAATAAAGCACAGAACAACTGATAAGGCATATTTTTAATTGGTTTCTCTGCCAGCAGACAGGGTAGAAGCATGTGGCAGAGAATATTTTTCCTTGGTTTAACTATTATATTATATACAGATTCTGTAATCAGCTTGTGTTTAGATTTGTACAAAATCTGACAATCCAGTAATCTTCGAGGCCTGCCAAGAGCAGATGAGAACCGATAAAACAGAAAAAGAAAGCAGAGTGTGAATAATAGAGAGTGTATGGGACAAGGAACAAGACAACCTTGTGATCTATTTTTAAAATATATATTATATTCTGTCTGCTTTATTGTTGTTCCCCCTCTGCTCCCAATTTGCTTGTGCTCTGAGCAGGGATTGCGTGCAGGAGGGGATTACCTCTCACAATGGAGAAGCACAATGGTGTCTCCTAGAACAAAGTGAAGATCCTTTTCTGTATTTTTCCTCTCTCCATTCATGTTACCAAAGGCTGGCTTTTTTTTTTTTCTTCATCACGATTGATGTTGTCACAACCAAAGTCAAATGCTGATCCTTTGACAATTGGCTAATAAAGAATGTGCCTCTAAAACTGCTAGACTGCATGTGTGGAACACACATGAAAATCATATAGTATCTAGTTAGCATTGCTAATCAATATGTAATGCATATCCTTCAGCTAAGCTTTTTGAGCAATTAAAGCAAATTCAAAAGAGAGATTATCATGTGTAAACAATGACGGCTTAGATATCTTGCCTACTGGCCTAAGGTCTTGCCACAGATCCTGCAGAGTTTACCTTCTGTATCAGTAGTTAATTAAGGTGAAACATGAGGTAATTAGGGCTAATCCCAATGCTATCCTGCTGGCCTATTGCCTCTCAGGCCATGCCCTAAACCAAAGCATTTTCAGAGTTTGAGAAATGTTGCCATTTTCAGAGCAGATTTTAAAAATTGATGCCCATGTTTATTACAGACAGTGGTCCTAATCCTTTGAGGGAGATACACTGAATGTGGTCCAAGTGGAAGGAGGGAAAGAATGGCTTCATTTATTTTTCCATGGCTTTTAAACTGCACTGTTGATACAACTTTAGGCTCGGACATTCCTTGTAATTGACAAGGGATTAGGGGGATTAAATTTGTACCCTACACTTGTTTCCAACTGTTTGTGTGAAGCTTTTTTTTTTTTTTTAATGCTTTACATTTGTCAACACAGGAGAGGGATGCACACCCTTAGAAAATGAGTTCTTACACAGATGCGCCAGTGTAATATAAATTAAAAGATATATGGCAGTGCCTGGAAGAGGTGCCTCAGAACAATTTAGGGGTGTTTTTCCTCAAGAACAGTGCGGCCTTCATGAATTATGTCTGATCTCTGTCCTTCAGCATACATATTCCATTTGCATGAGGAATATTTCAGATGTTAGTGATGATTTTTTTATTGAAAGAATGGGTTTAACTGCTCATACACAGAAAGGCTCACCCTTTTAATACAAAATTCAATAGATTTATTTTAAACCAATAATAAATTAATCAACCAATGACCATTGTTTCTTTTGTATACTTCCTGAGTGTAGTAACCTGATTCAGTGTTTCTGAGTCCTATTTTATACTGAGGAAGAGTTTAGGTCCTCATACTCACGTACTGGAGTCATGTTCAATAGGCTTCGTTCCATGCAACTTTGGAAGAAAAAAAAAAAAAAAAACAACGAAAAAACAATGGGAAGAGATAGCAAAAGTGTAACATTCAAAATTTATAGAAGGGTGTTTTTGCTCTCAGTTGACATGTATTTGTCTACTCTAATTCTAAAACTGATCAAGGTGTTGATGATTACACTTTTGTCATTCATCCCTGCTTTTCCAAGAGTAGTATTTTGCTCAACTCTGCCATGTGGTTTGACATGTCTGATAGTGCCTTTAATGAGTTGAAGAACTGCCTGTCTTTGGCTCTGTTTTAACACCTTGTTTGGTTGGTTCTTTAATACCACCTTCCTCAGTTTTCAGAAGCCAGGGAACCTGAGACTGTCAGTCTTCAATTGGGTATCACTTCTCTGACTGCTGCTTTTTTAAATGCCGGAGAACGGGTGGAAAGTTTTTTTCAATTCCTTGTCATCCATTTTATTTTTCTAGTGGGGATCTTTATCTTTCTGATTGTCATCCTTATGGTTTAGAATAATAGGTATTAAAGTTACAAGCCTAAGAAGAAAAGGTTCTCGTTTAGACTTACTGGTTTTTAAACATTTAATATGCTTTTTACTTGATTTCAGCTGCTAAAATCGGAGGAGGGGCTTTCCCTTTTGCATAAATGCAAAGAGGATTTGCAGCATGACATTTAGAAGTATATTGTATGAGGTTTGCTATTGATCCCTCTGGTGGGGATGAGTGCTCAGAGGGAATAAATGGGCTGCTTTTATGAGGCTCCCTGTCATCATGGATTTAGCTGTTTCATTTGCAGATTCCTGTAAATGTTTGCCTGATTTATGGCCAGTAATTTTCATTGGAGAAGGAATCGACATATCGTCAGCAAATGACTGCACGCCGTTAATACTTTCAAGTGGCATCTGAAAATGTTCATGCACTTGCATTGATCCAGACTGCTTCCCATTTTACAGCTCCAAATGTTTTAGTGTTTTCTTAATATTACATACATGAGGTTTGGGATGCCTTTCATTAGTGGGGTGTGGGAAAGTGTTAGAAGAATAAATCATAATTCAGATTCATTCTGTTGAGTGTAGTTTAAGCAAAAAAAAAAAAAAAGAACAGACTAAACTTCAGTATTTAACAATTCCCCCTGGTAGCCTGAAATTATTTTTGTAGTATTTTACTGACACAGGCTGGAGGTACTTTCCTGGTTAAATCTAAAACAGTGGCCCAAGTCATAAAGACTCAGTAAAACTTTCCTAGATATAAGTATTTTCAACCTGTGTTCTTGGTCAGCATCAAAACTGATTGAGTGTATTCTAATTCTCTAAATTGTTCTTGCAACATTTTATTCTTTGCATCCTGTTATTATTGACAGTTAATCACCTGAAGCATCCCATAGCTAAGGTTAGTGCTTTGGCACAGGAATTCACATGGCTATGGTAACTTCGGGGTTTTTTTGGTTGATTTTTAATAACGATCCACGAAAAAAAATCAGTTTTAAACTGCTATTAAGAAAATATCTCACCCCAAAAATGTCTCTATTTTTACTTTGAATCCTCTGTATGTGTGATATCTAAGTGTGAAAATACTGTCTTTGAGTTTTTACTCTTATGGTGAGATTTTTTCTTTGGGAAAAGCATGTTATTTGTTTGTTTGTTTGTTTATTTTAACCTACTGGTGTTATCCATTATTTTTATTTGCCAGTGATGCCATAGAAATAGTTGGGCAGGTGATTTTGTTATTTATTTGTTCGATATGTCCGATACTAGTAAGCTAGTGGTCACACTAGTAATCTGGTTACTAACTACACAAACAACAGTGTGTGTTATTTTTTTGGTACAGTCTAGGCTATGTCTGCTTGGTGTAGCTGTTCATTCCCAAAAGATCTGAACTCTAGGGCAAATGTACTTTGCTCTGTGTGTTTAAAGGTGCCAGCTACTTAGCTTGCTGGCATAGCACTGTAATACTGTTTCCTATTTCACATAATCTCTAGGGTATCTGATACCAGTGCAGAACTGTGGAATACTTAATATTAAACGTTGAGATATCAAGTACAAAAAAGCTTCATAGAAGCCTGTGTAAAAATGTGAATGAATGCTACTGTAACACAAGTAATAACAAAAAAAGCCCAGCTGTTTCTGTGGGAATTCCTTTATTTGCCTTACTGTGCACATACATATTTAAATAAGTTCTTGCAGTGCTTACAGAACAAAAGACAGCATCTAAATTCACATTCCTTTTTGTCATTATCATTGAATATGCATGGAGTAAGGCAGAAATTAATAGCCATGAGAACAAATGTTAGAGAAGGATACATCAGGTGAGCCACAGCTTTTTCTGTGTATACTTACTCTCAAGCTGTACTATTTGTAATAAAAAATATTTGTAATATCAAAAGCAAGATATGGAGAAAGCAGGTTACTCAAGTAGTCTTTCACTTCCAGATTATCTGTTTAATTCAGCATCAAGGCCATTGCAAAACAAAGCCTTCGATAAGCAAGATCTTTTTTGTTACTGGAACATAAGTATGCATAAACTTTTTCTGAAGACATTGATGTAGTCACCACTTCTGTGATTATCCCAGGAGGTGTCATAGGATGAATAAGAAGAGACAGGGAGGTAGGCTCTCTTTTCTAGAATCATCATCCAGGTCAGAGCCTACTTGTAATTCTTGGAAGGGGTCATGTTATCTGAGTGACTTGTAGGTGTTAATATTTTACTGTGGATGGTTTTTCCTGAACAGATAACGTGCTTACTTATTGCAGACTGCTTTTAATGGCCATGTTAGGTTGCCCTTTATTTAGTCTCAGAAATAACAGCTCACATAGAACGTGGGTAAATGAAATTCTGTCTGGCAACTAAGTGGTAGTCAAGAAGTATTTTTATTATTGGTAATTCAGAGGAAAATGTATCTTGTTCATTCTTCTGTTCAAGTATTCCACTTGTATAGCAAATGCTCCTGTGGAGATATCACTTAATTAGTCAGAAATTTGCTGTGTGTTGCCTTTATTATTCCACGCCGTGACTGCTCCACCTCTTTCTCACCACCAGCCTTCAGCAAAACAAACCCCCTGGAAAGATGAACTGTGGGAAGCAAAGGAGAGGTTTATTCATTATCTGCAATTGTTATACAGAGAAAATGCGATCTGTTTCAAGCCAAACAGCTGCCTTGTACATTAGAAGCTCTGTTTAAGAGTATTTTAACCTTTTTTTGAAAAAGTAGACAAGAATGCTAGATTTTCAGACTACAAGTAACAGCTGGTTACTATGCAGTTGAAACCATGACTCAAGTCAGTGTATTTCTCTAACAAGGTATTACTTCCATTCATACTATGAAAGTCCTGTATGAGAATGTATTTGTTTCCAAAAAGTGACTCTCCAAACACTTTTCAAGAAGACAGTATCTTTTTTGTATTTTAGTAATAAGAATCCTAAAGTACCAGTAAATAAATCTTTCCAGTGCCCAGTCAGCAGGTGAGTTGACAGAAACAAGCTAACGTCCACAGTTTCTCATTCACTGTCTACCCATTTTCTCTTGTAATGTACAAAAAGATAAAATATATTAATAATATTGTATACTTTACTGGGCATTGGAGGATCTCAAAATCTATAGTATTGTTAGCGAAAAAAAATGCCCTACAGCATTCCTGAAAAAATGCCCATGCCAGTATGTGAATCTGGGTGGACTGTGAAGTTATTTTTTCCAGATGCAGACAGTTGAGAGTATTTCCTTCATATCTATTCCGTTTGTAAAGTAAATGACGTGACAGTAATATCTGAAGCAACTTATCTTCTTGTTTCTTTTTCAATATCTTTTACCATCTTGATTATCTGAAGACACGTCTTTAATTTTTAGGGCCACATATGTATCTGTACTATGACAGAGCTTTTATTAATGCCTGATGAAAATATAAAAAAAGGAGAGTAATTAAGCTATGCTGAGTTATTGATGGTATCAGAATCTTATGTTTATATTCTCTCTAATGAAGGTTTTGACTTTGCTGTCGCTCATAATTTCTGCTAATGTCTGAAATAAATCAAGTGCTACTTAACCTTGAAAATGGAAGACCAAAAACCAGTCATTTTATTCAATTTTTTTCTTCTTTTTAATCTTTTGGTGAAGATGAGAATGTTAACTTGGTCAAGTGGATATATCAGTGGTGCTTTAAAAAATAACTGTCATGAATGACACCAGAATCACAAATTTGAGAGGAAAAATGAATGACTAGATGAATGTAGGCATTTTTTAATGTTATATTTCTGAGAAAACTTTAGATTTGAGCAAGCCTGTGTTGTTTTATTCAAATAAAAAACGGATATCTTAAAGAATTAGAAGGCTAAGTTGAGCTACTATAAATAGTACACAGCAGAAATTTGTGAATGATTCAGAAAATATATCAGTATAGACTGTTTGTTTCCAGCGCTCAGGAATATTCCCTTGCCCTCATTAATAGAATAGCACAGGTAGAAGGTGTCAGTGTCACTGTGCTGGAGAAGGATTGCTTTGAGCTTTATGTTGAAGAAGGATTGCTTGGGATTTATGTTGGAGAAGGATTGCTTCATGTATTAAGCAGCTGAAATAAGCCCAGAATGTTCGCAAACACTGGAGCAAGGTTCAACTCTGATTTCAGTACATAAGCCCAAGTAAAATGCCGTAGAGGTGAAATGATTAAGCTGTGTTGTTGACATACATATGTGAAGGTAACACAGCCTGTTCTGGACAGTAACAGTCATCGCAGACAAGCACTAAAAGAGGGTAATATTTCAACTGATACGTCTTGACTATACTACAGAAAGCTTATGTTTTTGCAATACCTGTAGTTACGGCCTTTTTAATAACTAAGTAGCTAAACTTTTTGTCAGTAATTCATTAAGAATCATTTTTTAATTCAAATTTTGGAGTGTCTCTTTGGGGTCACCTCTGGTCCAGAACAGCCTTTTTTGAACATTTGGAATTCCTTTTAGAGGAGAAGGCATTTTTGGAAACATGGCATAGGTCTGAGCAAAGTTGTTAGGAACTTCATTTGAAGTCTAAGCCTGGAAATTACACCAAGATATTTGGGCTTTAACAGATACATTAACCCAAAACTACATATATTACTTTCTGGAGAGAGGTCCTTGGACTACTCTAAATCTTCAGTTCAAGCTTCTGCTATTCTTCTCCTTTTCTGTCTGTTCATGCCTATTTCAGCACCTCCTACAGGCTGATTAATGAAATCCTGTTGCTGGCAGTCATGAAATATGTTGCATGTAGCATCCTCCCAGCAGGAGGAAATGTTGCTTGTTGACAGTTGGCTGCACGTGAGGGAAAGCAACTTCCCAAGGCTGAAACTGTGGACGTTTCCTGCCGATAAAAACTGGATGGTGAGTCCTGGCAAAAAGAATAATAGACAAAAAAGCACAGCAGGTTTTTGGACCCATAAAACATTTGCTCCCCAACTGTCACACTTGCAGTCTCTGCATCTGGCATTCTGTTGACTTATTTCACCTGAATCAACCAACCAGATTATATCCATGTAAGTTTTCATTTTTAACACATAACATGAAATCCTTTTCCCAAACACATTTGTACTGTACCAAATTCATAATTTTAATAGGCAAAAGAAAGTCTCTTGCTTTCTCTATTTAACAAATCTTAAACATATGAATTCCAGATTTTATCTTTTTGTTGATGATCAGCATTTACTTTTGGGCAGAGAGCAGAACTTTTTAGTACCTTTAACTCCTTTAGGTAGTTTTTAAAATAGTAAAAAAAAAAAAAAAGTATGAGGTACTTAAGCTATTCTTTGTGCTGTTTGTGCCTTGTATTTCTCAGGAATTATTATGCATGGTTCCACTGACTAGTCTCATAATATTGGAAGATCTTACAGTCTTCTTTTCGAACAGAGACTAAAACAGAAGGAAAATATAATCTGAAAGGTTTTAGAAGGAAACAATTCTTGGCTTTCTCTCTTTTTTTTTAATTTTTACATTTCCTTTCAATGGGCAGAGGCTTGAATCTTTTCGGAATTTTGGTAATATTAGATGTCACTATAGTGGGAATAAACATAGTAAAAGGACTAGTGAAGGGAAAGCAGCATGCGCACATCTGCTCTGTTACTCATGTCCTTTACTGAACCAAGGACAATGACTGTGCTTGCCCCTATTGAGAAGATGCAGAATCTGCTCTCCAATACTCCATCAACAAATTGGATTATTGTGCAAGTCACTCAGGGAGGTACTGCTCTGCACACCAGCAAGCAAACACTGTTGTGAGGGAGAGAGTTGGGTGGAGCTGCCCTTGTCTCAGACCGTATTTCTCCTGGAGCTTCTTGCTCCATGCAAAGCCACCTCATGGACATGGCATGGTCTCCACCACATGAACAGGTTGACAGATAAAGGTAGAGAATGATGGGATCAGTATCAGAGGACAGCAGGCAATGATGGGGTCTTGGCTTTGTATTTTGCTAAAAATACGTGCTACATTTGACTGGATTAGAGTTAATAATACTTCACAAAATAACTGTACTATGGAAGTGCACATGTCTAATGCAGAAAGGAGAATATGCAGTTCAGAGTTTCTTCCTCTGTACCTAGAAGCTTTGGAGCTTACATTATAGTCCTGGATGTTGACAAGTTAGGCTGAATGTTGATTACACACAGAGAGAAGAGGAGAAAAGATGGGATTAAACATGAAATATTCTTACAGTCACAGAGTCATACTTTTTGGATTTAGAATGAAACTGAAGAATTGCTATACTTTACTGCTTACCTTTCTTTAAATCTAGGGCTTCACATATACGTGTGGGTGTGCACTCCTACATACATTGTCACTTTCACAGGGGAGAATTAAAAATAAACCACTCCCAAAGACAACTAGTTCACTGTCTTTCAAGTTCTCTGGCAGCATGAGAAGTAGTACCCAAGTAGAGCTAAATGAAACCAAAAGTATTTCTCATGTGGTGTGTTTAAATATCCTATTTCATGTCTATTGTTTCCAAATCTAAATTGAAGTAAAAATCAAAATATAAAATCATCTTTTGCAATTTACAACAGAAAGTCATTAGAAGAAAAGGAAAATGTGTTTCAGAATATTGTGCAAACAGGTAACAATGCTTCTGGACAGAGACAGAAAATAAAAAGCTCAGTTTATCTCTCAAGTCCAGGTGTATTGTTTCATGAACAGATGCATACGGTCTTGTCTTTTTTCTTTTTTTTTCTTTTTTTCTTTTTTCTGTTTTTCTTTCTCCTTTTTTCTTTTTTCTTTCTTCTTTTTTCTTTCTTCTTTTTTCTTTTTTCTTTCTTCTTTTTTTCTTTCCCTCCCCCAACCAGAAGATTAGAGATAAATTCAATGTGGTCATTTCCACTGATGCATCGAACTTTCAAAGCATAACACCAAATGATAAAAAGCAGGTTATCTATATTTGAACTACTGATCTGGTGCATGGACTGTCTGTAACCAAAAGAACTCTGAAAAATGTGTCATTTTTGTTAATGCTGTGAAAAAATATCAATTTGTAAACCCCATACATTTTAATCACACTGCAGAGGAGATTTTATAATTAATACTTTTCTAAAGACAGAAATATGTTGACATGTATAAAGATAACCTCAAATTTATAAGGTTCCAGCATGGAAAAGACTTGGCAGGATACTTAGAATTTTCAGATTTTTGTTAGAACAGTATTCTCTATGAAAATGTGCTGTCATTGGTTCTGCTGATCTTTTTCTTACTCTATCATCTTGCTTTCACACTCTTCCCCTGAAGCCTGCAGAGACAAGATTATTCGAAATAGTGGGACTGCATCCTCTTGTCTGCCACAAAATCTCACAGAAAATAACAGCCCCAAACCAAAATCCTGCAGCTCCTTACAAAGTAATGGGTCTTGGGCATTCTTCCACCCCAAGGGACGAGGTCTCCAAGGACCTCAGTGAAAGGGCATTGGGAGGTCTGAGCAAGAACTGTTCTTGAAAAAGAAACACAGATGTATTTGAACAAGTTGCTTTTAATATCAAAATTGGCATAACTGTGGTAGTAAGAGTGATATCCTGACACCTTGGGCTGATCACCTGCCACCCAGGGCCAAGGCAGCTGGGCTGTTTCTGGCATGGAGCTAACTTCTGCAAGTGTCCAGGTATGAGCCTCATTGCAGGCCCTGCAGCCCCATGGAGGGCTGGCGCCGCACAGCTCTGCGGTGCCTGGGGCTGCCGGCCCTCACCATCTGCCCGAGAGCAGCATATGCTCTGCAGAGCAGCAAGCAGCACGGCGGGACCTGCCGCTGCGCCGCTGCTGACTGCTCACCTTCAGACATCTGTTAGCTCCTACCCAGGAATTGGATGTCCTTGTTCCACTGCGTACAGCCTTGCCACACGACTAGTTTCTCTCAAAGCGAGTAGGACATACTCATGTAGTAAGATGTCGTTCACTCTGACTTTGTGTAATTGAATCTAGATGGAAAATTAGTGCACAGCTGTCTCTTTTATGTATACCCTTTAACTGATGGAAAGAGCCAATACTTTTTTGGTAGCTCTTTCCTTCAATTTGTAAGGTTTTCTTAAAAGGAAAGAGAAAAAAAAAATTCATCACCATTCCACGTATGTTTTTTGTTTTTTTTCTCCAGAACTTTTATCTTCTTTATTCAAGTTGTCGTCAGACTCAAGCAGGCACTTCTTTTTAATAACATGAAGCTTATGTTTTTTCTTCCTTCCTCAACAGATATTAGAGAGTTATGTTTTTGATGTGAGCGGAGAGTCTGATGTGATTATACAACTCACAAATTAGCATTTTATTGTATTCCCTCTTAGGCAGCCTTTCCTAGGCCTAAGTAAACATTGTGGACTTGGGACCTGAACTGATGTGATCCTTAAAGACAAGTTCCTAATGTTGGGTGGTAGGAACGGACAAAGACAATCCATTTAAGACATCTCTTGGGTCAGCAGCGTACTTACACTAAGCTAGAATAGATGTAAATTTGCTTGTGAAAGTCAATAGTTGAGCGGTGGTGAGGGCACATTTCCTCTTCTGGGAACTGAACATGTTGTGTTTGAGTGGGTCTGTTCCAGTGAAGCTGCTGAGCCTGATCTCTCTCCACAAAGCATCTCAATCTGGGGTCCTCAAACCAATCGTTTCCAGAGAGCAAGGCCACGGGCTTATGAGAAGGAACCTGGGAAACAACAGCATGGAAGAATAACATAATCATGGGTAAGGAAATCAGTGGTTTCGGGTGATGCTTAAAGGATGCTCAAGCGTGAGCATAGGAGCAGGACACCAGAGAAGCCATCAGCAGAACAGCTTGGACCAAGTGAGTGAAACAAATACAGAGAAAGAGACAAGCCAGGATAGGAGAGAGGAAGAAGTGGAGAATAATGTCATTGCTCAAACAGAAGTCTGACTCATTGAACTCAAAACAGTTTTTGTCTGAATAAAAGCGATGTAAGAGTATCCTCCATTAACCCAAAAGAGGCCTGAAAGTTTTGGACACAGTGCTCATTACTGAGAGCTGTTGTGCATGATGGGTGCAAAAGGTTTGTGGTTCTCTGTTCTTACAAAGAGGAACTTTATCTGAAAAACTAATAGTCCAGAAAGAAAACACATTTTAGTCGCTCTTTTGCTGTTCTTTTTAAAAAAAGTATACAAATACTACTACTTCAGCAGCTTCTCTGCCTGTGATCTGGTGAGGCTGATAGTTCTTAGCGGATCTGCCTTGCTGTAGATGATTGTAGTGGTAAACCATTCTAATTTTATTTTTGCCGAGTTAGGATTAGTGTATTGCAATTAAAATTTTGAACTGGATAGTAGCAAACACTTCTGATTGATAATTGCTACATCGTAGATGTTTTCAGAAACTTGAAAGTTATTATATGGTCTTAACCATATATGTAAACTTGGCATAAACTTAAGCATTACTCAAAATTATCAATCTAAATTGAAGGAGAGGTGGGTTTTAACTGTATTCTTTGGTGACATGAAGGTTTGATGCTTTAATTTTCTTATGTGTTTCATGTTAATCACTTTGTCCTTTATTTTTTGATACAAACTGAAAAATTTATATGAAACCACCGGGGCATGATTTTTTATGAAATCTACTGTCCTTTGAATTTCTTTAAAATAGCTACCTACTCACAGTTGAAGAGAGTTCGAAATCTTCCATTTAACTAAAAAAGTCTGCATAATATTTTAGCAGCTTGTTAACAGGCCTGCAGACAGGTACTAATTACACTCCAATTTACAATACATTGGTTTAGCACTATTGATCTGTTAAAAAAATGAAAGTAAACTGAGCAAAAGCCAGTCTTGTTGCTGAAGGAATGATGTATTGATTCCATCTGACAGTGCTTTGTCTACAGATCAATGTAGATGTGCAGTATAGACCAGAAGAATGAGACAGGGTCACCAAAGGTCAGTGAAAGAACAGGGTGTCCAAGATTATTGGAGACAATGAAATGAACATATCATAAAGTAGGCCTGATTGGTATTTGTAAAGGAATGCACCAGTAACAGGTTTTCTCATGTAGGATAGGAATAATATATTCTATTTTACGATTAGCTTTAGATGCTATCCATTTAAGAGAGTTAAGGATGTTTCAGTGTCTACTCAGTAACTTGCTGACTGTGAAAGAGTCTTACAAAATTGAATAAATGGCTTACAGCTTTACATGTTTGTAAAAAGTGGGAGCTACACTTCTGAGAGATGTTAGTCTTTGTCCAACACAAGAGAATATTTTAAAATTCAAATATTCAGAAATGCTTAATCCCTTAAAAACTTCAGCCCCTTATTTTGATGATTATAATTGCTGGGTTTGCAGTGCATAGAGATCCTAGATCTATTACATTTCAGCTTTCCACGTTAAAAAAGTAACGAGCTATGTGCCAGTTTAATTCAACAAGAGCGCTGAAGTGTACTTGTACCATCGTGTGTTATTCATTCAGGTATTTCTTGTGTCCTTGGTGTCCTCTGAGATGAAGGGCTTTATATTTTAAATAAGGAGGAACACTACTGTAATATGATTAATCCATTACAGCATTCATGACTTCTAAATCCTTCCCCATGCTTCTTTAGAAATTTAACTTCTATGATGAGAGGAATGTCTGCTCTACACAAGTAGTATAATTTAGGGCTTAATCCCCAAAATTAATGTGTAGTCTGCACTGCTGCCTTGTTTTGAGAGCTGCTAATAGGTGTCATTAAAAAAAAAAAAGCTTCCAGAGCTTTCTAATCCACATTTTTACATTGGTGTTACGATTTCCTTCGGTTTTACCGTAGTTTGTAGCTAAGTGTCTAACACCGGATTATGAAAGGCTGAGGGTACATGTTCTTCTAACGTAATCACACAGTAACAATTGACCACACTGCCACTTTAGCCTCCTCTCTAAGGAATCACATTTAGCACAGTTTGAAGTTATGGATGTATAGTCACTGCATCTCTTCAAAGTGTATAAGCTGGCTTGGTTCAGAGTGGCTTTGCAGCAAGAGGAACAATATCTGCACCTTTTATCTCAATCCCCCTCTTTTGTCTTCTGGGAAAAGATATGTTTTATGGAAGATGTGCCACACTGGCATTTAGTACAACTGCTCTTAAGAGTAAAATTGGTTATAATATGAATTATTCACAATAAATACCTTGGGGACTTGAGGTCTTTAAGATGGTCAAATGTGATCTGTCAAGACAATGTAAAGGGGATGTTGAAGTTTTAACAGAAAATATTTTCTGAGACAGTGCTAGATACCAACAATGACAATCTAGCTGAATTAAAAATGACTTAATATAATTCATGTATTTGTGGCAAAAAATCCTGTTCCTAGAATGGATCCTACCTCTGCCTTAGAGAAATAGATATGGAAACAATAGGTGGGTTCTTCAAAGAGCTGTTAGTTCTGTTTTGTGGTTTTCAGAGTAATCATAATTGAAAAAACATTTCTCTTTCAAAATGCTGCAGGAGTTTTCAGGACAGGAGGTAGAGATGGTGATACCACTTCTTAGACTGTTCGTCAGTTTTGAAGTTCACTGCCTATGCAAAGTCAGGCATAGTACCTATTCTTTGTTTTACTGATGTACTCTATTTGCCTTTGGAATAAACAGTGAATTTAAATTTTTTTGTATGATTAATCCTTTGCCATTTGTATGCATGGTTTTCATGACAATTTGTCCAAGCATATAAGGTAGGCCAGAAATATCCATTCATCTCTTTTATGAACATTGCCTTATTAACCATGTTGGAAATATCCCAAATAATGCATTCATTAGAGGTACACACTGTCTGAAGTGATCATTTCAAAATCTGTCTCCCCAGGGGTTTGGATTTATACATACTGAGTTAAATGATTAATGAAACTATGGCACATTAAGTGTTCAGTATTTCAAGTTACTGGGAAGTGTTCCTCAACATTAAGAAGATTTTGATTTAAAACATCACAGTCAAAATTTCTGTGTTTTCATTTGTAATTTCCTCTTTCATTTTGTTGCAGTCATGAACGACAATATTAATTATGTTTCATTTTGCAAGGTGTTGACCCTCCTAAAAATCACTGCCTTTCTTAGGAATTGGTGGTTTTACTCATTTCACAGGAAGACTTGATAACTTTCAGATTTTAATCCACTGAGATCAAGAGCAAGTTGACTAATGAGCACAAAAATAGGAGTGCATTTTTTGGGTATTGTTTCTGGTGGAGGACTCAAGAAATCTGATCTCTGCTGCATGAAGTAACAGACATTTCTGAGAAACCAAATTCAAAATACCAAGTTTTCCTAAGCAGTTACCTGCATATATAAAGTGTGAGTTGGTTAAAGCCAACTCTTGCTGGCTTCGGGAAACAGAACATCTTTCCAAATAATTTAATAGTCTTTACTGGGAGGGTTTTCTTATTGATAAATATTTCCATTACAGATATATTCATCTTGATACTCTTCAGAGTTACTAAATGTGTCCCTTTGTACATAAAATGAGGTAATGTTCTTACTGAAGTCAGTGCCTTGCGTATTCAGTATTTTGTCATGGCAGGCCACTGTAGTAAATAAAGGAAAAAAAAAAAAAGTATTAGGTGAGTGTTTTGATCCAGGTCTGTCTTATGGAAATAAGGCTTACAAAATCAATGTTAGTCACTATGCGTGTTTGCCTACTTACGTTTTTGCTCTCTGATATTCATTATTTCAGTTAGATTTGACAAGTGGTAGAAAAAAATTAATATGAAGTTTACATTTTGAGAGTAGATGCCCAGATTGAGACGATATACTCTGCTCTGAAGAGGGAGGGAAGGAGCCCAGTCTCTGTATAGAAATCTGTGGAGTTAATTGTTGTTTTTAAAGAATGGAAATTAGAGAGTGTGGGAACAGGTAATCCAAAACAACGTCCTGCTGAAACTGCAGAGAAGATGCTGGTGAGCAAATTCCCAAGCCTTCATATTATCCTGCTGAAATTTATCAACCAATATGATGCATGTTACCAGAAAAAAATCAATCTTGTGGCATTACTGTTTATTCCTGTTACTCCCTCAGAGAAGGTTCTCAAGTGGTTTGGGTAGAAAAAGACATTTCGGAACATGGTCCCTGTACATCCACTATGCGTAAATGAAGAAGACTACCTTACACTATTTACAGCTGGCTGAGAACCATTTACTTTAATAATGACAAATTAGTCAAATCTTGTAAATCATTAACAGGCAATTAACTTTCTTTCTAGAGTTTCAGCAGACCAGGCTGTTCTTATCACTGTAACTGCCTAGGAACTTTATCTACCTCCCTAAGCAGCTGACTTGGTTAGATGACGGTATGTGATAAAGGGCTTTGACATGTCACAGGTGTCTTGGAAAAACAAACTGAAACACGAATTGTCCTTTTCACCCGCTACTAAGATCCTCTAGAAATTTTGTTGCCTTCTCTCTCAAATTCAAGTCTGTTGGTACAAATAAATTTGTGCAACTTAAGTGGGAGCAGTACATTCAATGCAATGTATTTGTCCAGTACAGTTTATTCCAAGACAGGGAGGACAGCTATAGTTTATACTTCATTTTGTACCAGTATAAAAAGCATCAGCAGCAGACAGGCTACTAATATAGTATGACATCTTTACATACGGACCTGGAGTGTATTATATCTTACATAAGAGAAAATAGCGTTATTGATAAAAGGTTTTCAAAGCTTTCTACCTAAAAGTAAGCTCCTACATCTCCTTTAGTTGCAGTGACTTTAAAAAGTGCAAGTCAACAGCACAAAGGATTCAAACATTTATTTAGACATGTTGTGAGTATGGATTTACTTGATTATTTCTGGCCTCCTGTTCTCTAAACTCCTGGCTTATACAATTTTATGGATCAAAACACTAAGCCTCCTCTTGCAGAAAGCTATCTTGAAAAAAAGCTACTACTGTAAGTTAATTACTGAGTTGTGAGTAAAATGAATGTGTGATGTAAAATTAGTTTGTTTAAAGAGTTTTATATGTCTCTAGTTATTTACAGAAAAAAAACTTTAAAAATAGCTGTAGGTATAGGTCAACCTTTTCCGAATTATGCTTTCCAAGATAACGTTGGAATAGTTCTCTTTTCTAGAAACCAAGTGGCAGCTAAGCTTATTTCTGCATAGAGAATTACTATATGCTGTGACTTGCATTAAAATGTTTGTTTAAACTTTTTAATTAGGTTGCACTTCTGATGAGAGACTCCCACTACAGTATTAAGAAACTGTTATCAATCTTGGCATAATTTCTAACTTCCACCAGTCTTGGGATTCAAAATCCCTACAATGCAAAATTAAGAGTGACGCTCCCAGAGAAGATACATAACCTTTCCAAAGTGTGAGACAAACATGCAACATTGTTCTCTGCTTTATCTTATCTAGGCGGTCTAATCCAGCCCAGGTTTAAGGAGTCAAGCCTCTACCGCACCTCACAACCACCTCGGAATAATTTCTGTGAAGGAAATAAATGGGTTTCTTGTCAAGGCCATTGTAACAGAAGAGCTGGGGGCATTGATACTGAAGGGGTCATTTTTTTCCTGTTATACGCTAATTTGAGGTTGACATGTTGTAAATGTTGCAGTTTCATAAGTTGCACGAGACATCACTTTGTCTTTTCCCTTCCAGATATTTTCTAAATGTGTCATCATCAGTCATGTATAAAGCATATAATCTTTTATCATTGCTATGCACATTCTGACACTGTGGTGATTTAGTCTTAATACCATCCCTATTACTCTGTAAATGAAAATCCCATATTGTATTAGACACACAGTATCTTGTTTTCCTGCCTAATCATTTTTACTGTTTCTCTTCTCCATCATCTGGTGTCATTTGCTTCTGTCTACTAAGTCTTGTTGGTAGGCTGTTTCAAGGAGTAATTCAGGATGTTAATTTAACTGAAACCAACCTTGCGTCAGTGAAAGTATTGGCGGGGGTGGGGGGAAGAGGTGGGCCAGTGGTTTTCCCACAGAACAGAATTGTGACTGGTAACTATTCTCTAGAGAAGTCACTGAGAACCAGTGAAAGAATCGGACAGCCTGTACGGAGCCAGATCCTCGGGGTATTGCTTAAGAAAAGTAACTATTGAAATATCAGGCCCCAAGGCTGAAGTCTTATGTGTGTATGTAGCTTTATGGACTGTGAGTATTCCTATTGACTTCAGTGGGATTACTGTCACAGGGTATAGTTAAACATGTGCATAAATCTTTAGGGCATAGAGGTCTTTGGAGTTTTCCTGTTTATGACTGAGCACTTCAAGGCTTATTTTGTAGAAGCTCAGAAGCTCATTTATCCTCATTGTTTGAGGCTACCGGACAAAGCAGGAGCACAGTGATTTGCATTTCCAGTTTAAATGTGTCTTTTTAAAGTAGTTAAGAGAATATTTGTTTTGCAAATGTAGCTGTAACAATAAAAGTGTGGGGTTTAGCCTTCATATGAAATACAGGCAGTTCCCAATGGCTTGACTGGCATTTTGAGAAAGCAAAATATAATGCCATGTAATTACTGAATTGGGGTTTAAAAATTTACAGATACACCCAGGTATATATTAACACATGGGCACACATGGACACATGTACAGTATCTGTATAATTTCCTTGGGGAGATGGGAGGTTTTTCTAACGTATTGATTTTTACCATTTCCCACATTTGCTATGTGGACTAAGTAAATACAAGTAAAATGTCACTTACTAATTCTTCTGTGGTCTTTTAAAACTTTGGATGAAACAAGGTCACTGTACAGCCGTTTTTACGCAGAAGAGTTTTTTGAAAACGCAAGTGTGAATTACCATAAAAGTAGTTTTGCCTAAATACTAAAGGTGACTTTTAACTGGAAAACTATAAAGTACTTTGCTTCAATACTAAAGATAGCTTTTAATTGAAAAGTATAAGTGAACCTACAAAGCAAGGTTAACGCTTCGTGGTATAATTTTATACGTGTACTTTGGCAGTCACAATGGCTTTGAATCAACCTTGACTTCCTACAAGATCATAAAAAGGCACAGAATAATTTGTTATAAAAGAAATGAGAAGTAGAGTACAAATATGAGTTGCATAACAAATTCTGAAGATGAAATGGTAGCATTCAAAGGAAATGTAGCATTTTATGCCAGTGCCATAATTCTCAGACAATGTTACAAAGAAAGAAGTATGGCCTACAATTTGCCCTTCCTTCTCCTCCCCACTGCAGCTCCATAATGATCCTTAGAACTTTAAAGCTAGCTTAAGAAAGGTTTTAAGGAACCACAGTGTCCTGTTTCCTTCTACAGAATACCAAATTCGTAATCACCTTAAATGCGCTAAATAATAATGCGTACTTCTTGCCAAGGGACACTGGTAAGCAATTGGTACTTTCATCCTTACCTTCAGAGAAGCCCCACACAACTCGCTTTGTTACATACCAAGCAGATGATTGTCCACACCCAGTCTTGCCCCTGTTCCTTTCTGCACGCAGCCACTGAAGTATTGGAAAGATTTAGTGAGTTCAAATACAACCAAATGCGCCAGTGAACACAGCAGAAGATACTGCTCCAATTAATGGCCTGCTGAAGGCCACAGGCTGGTCTTTTCCCTTTCATTCATGAACTGAAGTAACCAGATACTACTGTTTTATTCTCACTTGATATTACACTGCTAAGAAATAGACAAAATCTGCACAGTCAGGACATTTTTTGAAAAACAAAGGGAGAATGTCATCCAAAGAGTATAAAATCTATGTAGGTTATAGAATTACTGAGTATAACTTAGAGTAATCAACCAGTAACTCAGTTACCCCAAGGTATTGTCTTCTCTGGAGGTGTGCCTTGATTCATCAAGTTGGTAAGATAAGCTTTTTATTAAAGCAAATCTAAATGATCTTTGCTTGAACTAAAAGATACCACAGCCTTTCTTTCTGAAGATCAAAAAGAGATCACTGAATTATTTGCTAATTGTGAGAAAAAGATTATGTGTTTGTGTGTGTATCTGGCAGTAGGCCACTAACTATTTCTCAGTAGCATTTAGTACTGAGGAAGCTCTTGGGAAGACAAAAAAAATTTGAGAGTTAGAGCCAAAAAAAGAAAAAAAACATTACATGGTGACACACAACTGGCAGACTGTGTGTTTTGATGGTTTATGGTCTCTCTAGTAAAGGGCTGTCAGGGAGGAAGTCGTATGTACTAGCTCACAGTAATAACCTAAGCTGAAGCCAAATTCACCTCTTAGATGCTTTCCATGTGCTTGTATAATTTATACTGATTTTTATTATTTTATCTAAGGAAAATTTTAGCTTATGGACTAGAAATTTAACCAAATTTCATACTTCCTTAAAAAAAATGCAAGTGACAGCCTGTTAAGAATATGTGATATACACAAATTATAATGTGTTTCTGTAACAGTGGGATATGTTATTTAGTAATGCATTTAAGAGTTTGTCCATAAAATGACATATTGGTTTCAACTTTTTGAAAGTTTCAACTTTTTTGTTAATTATAGTGATTACTACCATTTGTAGATGAGCTTTTCTTAATGTTGTTTCATGTGGAAAGTCATATATACATGTATATGTGCACATGAATTTTAGTTTGTTGGGTTTTTTTTCTTGTTTTACTTCAGAAACAAAGGTGGGTGCTGTTGACAAATGGCTCTCTATGTCCAGAGTTGTGGTGGTTGTAAAGTTGTGGCAGATTCACTCTTGCAATCTGACTGGTATTGTAACAATGAAGTGCTTTCAGAAAATCATACATGAGCAGCAGTGTATTAGTAAACAACGATGACTTGATAGTTTTGAGGAAATTTAAGAGGTTATAAATATGGGAAAGAATGAAAATAGATCCTGCTGGATGGCTGCCGTGGACTTTTTATACAGGGAAAAAAACTATTCCCGTATGTCCCCAAATAGGCACTAAAACCAATGTACCTCTTCTTTGACATCTGTTAGAACAGAATGAGTCCATTTGAAATCCCCCAAACACTCACATAGTGACAAAGTGTAGTAAATGAAGCAAAATAGTTTGGGGAAATGAGGATGTGTAAACAAGCCAGTCAGATGTCATTTACTTTCTTGGATCACTTTGGTGGTTTTTTTCAAGTCTGGCTGTATTAAGTCATTGTGCACAAAGCTGTATTTACTGCACTAAACGTAGGTTTTTCCACCTTAAAGGACAAGAGTGTTTAAATCACATTTGTTTTGGAGCTTGTTCTCTCAGTTGTGTTCGATTTGCAATAGGCAGTTCCCCCATTTAACAAAAACAAGTATGCAAGGTTCTTTGCTGTTGTCACTGGTGACCAGGCTATTAGTAGGGACCTTTTTATGTATACTCTAAAATTATTTGTTGTTCTCTGTTAGCACACACCAGTTTGCTGCATGTACATCAGGAGTTCATCACATTTATTTTTTTTTTACTTTAGATGGGAAGTAATGATGTTTGTGTCACTTTTTGTTCACATGCCTTTTGACTACAGCGTAGCTGAAGGTGCCAGAAAAATTCCAAATGAGAACACACATAGTATTGTTTGGTAAACTGTAGGTATTTGCAATAATTGAGGACTTTATATTTAGAGGATTGATTTCTTATGCAGTAGCACTCCACTTTGTTTTGAGGAAGATGTGGGGGAAACAGCTTTAGTCGATCATTAGATCTATTTTAATTCTTTAGAGGGTACTCTTTCCCATATTGTACGTTATATTGGGGAGGACAGTGGCCAGAAAGGAGTCAGGTATCATGACATTTACAAACTAGTTTGTCCCCAAAATGAATTAAGCTGTCACTCGGCAGAACCTGTGACTAGCCTGTTGTTGAGTGTCATTAAGGTCACAGCAGTTTGAGGGTCAATCAGTATAACATTATTTACCTCTGACATAAGAAAAGGGTTGCGCCAAATTTTGTGAACATGTTTATTTTCTAATCTCTCCCCTCTCAGACTAGCACAACATAAATTAAAGTTTAATAATGGAAGGAAACAGCCAGTGTTGATACACATAACACTTCCCTAAAATGTTATCTGATACTTTATGTTTTTAAGGAAAATGTCTTCATATCAGTGATTTCACATATATTTACAGTTGTCATCAATGTTTTCAGCATGCTTTGAACTTTTCTGGCAGCACATCATTTTGCAAATGTGTAGACACCTCTGGGATGCTCTAGATGTGGTTTTTTTCATTTTTTCTGGGGAGCCGATGCTTTTTTAGCAACAGAAGATGCAGGAAGCAGCATCCAAATCCAGTTCTGTCTGATACTGTTTTCCTCTGCATTATCCACTTCAAGCAATTGCTATTGTTGCTTTACATAGGGTTGTTACTAATGAACTGTACATGTGCATCCAAACTAAAAACAAACAAACAAACAAACAAAAAACCCCAAAAAAACAAACAAACAAAAACCCAAAACCCAACCACCCCCCAAAAAAAACCCCTACAACAATAACAAACAAAAACCAGAACAGAACAGAACAGAACAGAACAAAACAACCCACCACCAGGTTCCTCAGTAAGGAATGTTTTAAGTATATCTTTTCTTTAGCATTCTGAACTTTGATTTTAACTTAGGACTTGATAGAACCATGATCATACTCCATTGTATTTTACTCATTATTTTCATTGGAATCATGGTGCTGTTGCAAGGAAAGTATTTCTGAACATGACTAAAAGCTGAGGATTTTGACTGCTTGGTACATTTAAAGCCTACTACAGGAAAACAGTTATATTGGTAGAACAAGAAGTTGGGCTCAGGCTCTGGTCTCCAATACAACCATCAGCAAGTGATTTAATCCTTCAGTGCGTCTACTTTTCTTACATAGCGAACTCAGAGATGTGAAATGGTTTAAATATGTGCGCTTCATTGTGAGAATGATACTGATAATGGTATCAACATTAATGTAACTTGCTAATTTTGTTAGCCAGCAGCCATAGTAAGCAGTGTTACCAACCTCTATCCAAAAATGGACTGCAGTTTGATTTAATCAGTTTACTTTGGAGTATTTCATAAGGGTAAATCTAACAATCCAATATGAAAAGTCTCCTTGTATGAGTGATTCCCTTTGCACAAATTTATACCAATTTCTATAGGAGCTGTGTGACCAGACTACTGCTAAGATGGTCTTTTATGGTTTTAGGATGAAATGTAATGATTTAATGCCCTGTTCATATTAAATATCCTAAGAGGTGTTAACTGTAGACTTCAAAATATTTCAAAATGTAATTCTTGTTTTTTAATAATTCTTTAAAAGTACAATAACTTTGTGAAAAGAACATTTGATTCTAAAGCATGGGACATTGGGAAGCTGAGAAATCCTTATAAAAACCAGCCTTTAGAAGTGTTGTAATCAATGGAACTGAAGAAAGTTACAGGTCGTGCCTGTAGGCTCTTACTAACATGGATTTTAGAGAGCCAAGTGTGATAAGGAATATATATGTTATAATTACTAAAATACATATAATAAGAACAATAATGTATTGACTAGGAAGTTTGTATATGGAGGCTCTAGGTATGGTCTGCAAATGGATTTATAAAAGGTATTTTTACCCCCCAGTTGGGAAATGACCTTTCTGAAATTCAGGTTTGAAGCAGGAAATTGGGTATTTTGGCCATCTGGCAAATATACATTGAAAATTGTAAAATATATATGTATTTTTAAATTTTTCTTTAATGGTAGGTCTGTATCTTTTATTAAAATTGTGGTTTAATCACATGTCTATCACAGCTCAGTAAGAAGTCTCATAAAAGCACCTTGCCTGGTTCCTTTTAACACTAACAGCCTTGCAATTTTTTTTGTTGTATTAAATTTCAAATGCTTATACCCTGTGATGGTGTTTAATACAGCATCCTTGTGCTTAGTCTGCAACATTTCAATTTATTTATACAAAGTTATAGCTGTGGAAAAATGGTGAAGATCTGTAGTCTGCCGACTAGCTGGACTCTCAGACAGGAAAAGTAAGACCACTGGTAATCTAGCTTTCTCTTTTAGTGTTAAAAAGGATACAGTCAGGTTCCTTGAGACAATGACAATAGTAAATTGAATTAAAGATGCTTTATTTTGCTTTCTCTGATGGCTTCACTCTTACATTGAAAATGATTTTAGGAAAATAGGATTGAGACCCACATTCTGGATCAATAAATCTATTCTCCAGCTATTCTGGACATGACATTATATCATCCCTTTCACTAAGTTATTGAGCGAGCTCCATCTGAAAAACTGTTTTATTCCTTCACTATGCTTGTTAGAAAGTCATTTCAGGATCTGATAGCTCTAATAGCTAGGGGCTTTCTAATCTCCTACATAAGCTTATTTATAATCAACCTATGACTTTTTTTTTTCTTCCTTCATGTAGGTCCTCCTTCGAGTAGCTATTTTCCTCCCCCTTTTTTTTTACAGGCACGGTTATAGATTTTGTATTATAAAAAACACAACATTCCAAGTTATGTCTTGAAGACCACCTCATATAATATGGCAAGAGCCACAGTTAATTTAAATCCCAGAGAAAACTGCCCACAAACTTCACATCCTCTTTACATTTATGAAGGATTTTGGAAAGAAATGTTGAATATTCCTGTTTCACTGAAAGGAAGTCCCACCGCAGAGCACGGCATTGCTGCAAGGGTTGAGCAAAACTTAAGTTGAATCTGGTTCTGCTTCTCAAAAACTGCCATTAGTTTCAGTGTGGCAGCATCAGGCCTCATTGGATAAGCCTATAATGACAAGAAAGACAATATTTTGCTTCGGTATTGTGGCTCATGCAGTGATAGGAGCAGAGGAGGCAACAAAATATATGCCTTGTATGGTGACCCTTCATTTAGCACAGAAGGGACAAACTCCTAGAAACAGGTGGTGGTGTACTCATTTTCTGCATTTATAGCTGTTACAGAGGGTCAGAAAGCTGTTAGAGGAGAAAATGGAGAGAAGTACCATGAGATTGAGACATACAAAAGACTTAAGTGCCACTCAATTGCCTTAAGGCATCCCCATTAAACATAATTACCCTACTTACTAAGCACCAATCATAGCTATTAAGTATCATCGGGTTTAAATGAGTTCCCTGGGAGACATCCCGTTTAAGCGGATTTCCCAGTTAAGCACAGGAAACTTTTTTTTTCCTCAGTCCTTCCTCTTCTCCTCCTCCTCATTTTACCTGCTGTAGAGTGGGCTGTTTCATAACTATTAAAACAAAAGAATTCCTGATGTATTTATTAGTATTAGTATTATTAGGTGTACTAAGGCAAGTGCTTGGCTTAGACTTGAGAAGTGAAGAGCAGAAGGACCAATTTCTTCTGTGTTTGGTGAGGACACTGCAGTGTTAACGATCAGAAGTGTTCAGGTTGGCCTTGTTCATCTACATCCGTTTTTCCTACGTTTGTTCTCCTCTTGTTTTAAACACTTTCTGGGATGTCTGTGTCTACCCAGAGTGCTTATTCCTTTGAAATATCCGTGGATTATTATCACATATATTCTCCTAGAAGTTCATCAAATGTGGTCATTCTGATTTGGTTGTTCTCGTGTAAGTCAGTTCTTCCAACAGGAATCACAGCATAACAGAGGCTGGAGGGGACCTTCAGAGGTCTTTAGTCCAACTGCCTCCTCAAAACAAATCTAAATAGGTCATGTTGCTCAGGGACATGTCTAGCTGATCTTGAAGTCCTCCAAGGATGGAGATCACACAGACCCTGTGGGCAACTTGTGTTTGACCAATCTCATCAGCAGAATTTTTTCCTTATAGCTTATCATAATTCCTCACATTCCAGCTTGTGTCTCTTGCTTCTTGTCCTATTGCCATACTCCTTCAAGAAGAGTCTGGCTCTGTCTTCTCTGTATCCTCTACTCAGACAGTTATAGACAGCAATGAAGTCTCCCCTGAGCCTTCTCTTTTCCAGGCTGAAGAGGTCCAGCACCTCAGCCTCTCCTCCCATCTCCTGTATCTGGGGCTTTGTCTTCTCACCAGGTCAATGGCCTTTGCTGGGCTCATTCCAGTACATCCCTGTCTGTGCAAGTACTGGGGAGACCAGGATCGGACATGGGGCCCCAACTGCAGCCTCCCCAGTGCCAAAGAGGAGAAGGATCACATCCTTTGACTTGCTGCCTGCGCTTGTGCTGACACAGCATGGCCTGTGTTGGGGTAAGGGAGCACCGCAGCCTCACGTTGCCCAAAAGAGGCTGCACTCAGGTTATTCCTGCTGCTGCCACTCCTAAGTGTCTGTATGTATATTAAGTTCATAGCATCAAGATAAAAGGAAAAAAGTTTTGTCGGATATGATGCCGGTTAAATGTGCAATCTATACCTATATTTTATGAATTTCCTCACACTTTAGAATGAAGGAGGCATATCATCACCCACTAACAATTGGTGTTAATGATTGTAGTAGCTGAATCTTTTCCATCAGTGATCAACATGAGGATGACTTAGACCATAAACTTTTAATTCCAGTAAAGGAAAGCATTTAGTACCTGTTGAAGTCAGGGACAGTGTTTCTAATAATAAAAGCTTAAACAGCCATATATGAAATCAATTATTTTAGTTGGAAGACTTGGAATAGTTTTCTCTCTTGTGTTTACACTGCATATATTTTAACAAATAAAACTTTGTAATTTACCTTGAAGCTGAAAATAACAGAACCAAAAAAAAAAAATCAAGATGCTTCTCATCCCTTATTGTCTTACATATGCTGTGCTTTTTATTGGATCAGTCCTTTATCTACCCTTTCTTACATAACGACTACTATAACTGCTCTGTCTTCATGTTTGTCTTCTAATCAGTGTTTTTTGAAACCATTACATTTAATTTTCTTGGATGTTCTTTTTTAGTAGAGTTGTAGCTTTTTGGTGTTGTATTTATTTTATTTTGCAATTGAAGAAAAACACTCCTTTTTCAATATTTTTCAGTATTTTTGTTATCTTTCTTATGCTCTTTTAGGTTTATTCTTTAACATCATGCTGTAAAAGACTGCTGTGCAATGATAGCTGCTACAGTGTCTGCTAAATCTGCTCATGTCTTAGAGCAATACAAAATCTGGAGGGGCTTGTCTGCCAGTGTGCTATTGCTAGCTAGCTTTTTACTGCAGTTCTACATTTCCCTTTTCAGCTCTTCCTTTTGGATGCACAACAGTTTAAACAGCAAGTCTCAAAGGAGTACTGTAATTTAAAGAGCTTATCTTTGGTGCAAACTATTTTATATGCCAGATTTTCCCCCTGTAGTAATGAAGCAAAAGCAGTCATCATTTTATGCCTGCCATGTTGGATACATTACTGAGTCAGGTATGGATTAAACCCTTATCTGTTTAGTACCTGTATTACTTAAATATTAGGTGGAAGTTAACTAGTATGGCTCTCATGAAAGTTATTAGAAGATAACTGCTTTTTAATTATGATATGATTATAGTTTCTGAATGAGTCACCATATACATGTGCCAGCACTTCTAGTTTACATCCAGGAATGAATTTCAGGTGCAGGCTCCAAGATGGATATTAAGGTAAGAGTTGAGGAAAACAAAAGGGCTGAGTTTCAGAACTTGGAAAGCAGAGAACCTCTCTGAAATGTAGCCATACCCTGGCACATCTGGGGTATGTTCTGTCAGGCCTCTGAAATATCTTAGGACAATTGGTATTGCGTTCAGAGCAAAATGTGAGATACTCTATCAGTAATAGTTATTGTAACAGTCTTGGGGAACGGTGGTCCTTAACTCAGTATTGACAAATTAAATAGCAACTGAAAGATAACATGTGGTCCAAACAAGCAAATGTAAATGACAGATAATCATGACTTGTCTTGAGGAGACCCCTGCCTCTCTAATCTACTATTGAGTGGCATGGCAAAATTTAAAAACCGTTTTGTGGTAGGCTTTTAAAATATGCATACAGTCTTGGGGTGAAAGACAAAATACTGTCCTGGAGTACAAACTAGGAAAAAGAACCAAAACTAATATTACAAAAAAGGTATTCTTTTTCATCACAATGAAAAAAACAAAAAAATTAATTGCCTTGAGTTGCATACTAGTTCCAGTGATGTTTAACATATATATTAAAGAATTGGGAAGGAGGATTAGTAGTGGGGGAAAACTAATAATCTTGCAAGAGATTTATATGCTTGAAAGGTGACAAAGATGGATGAAATTTAGGAGAACATAGCTGGATGAAAGTCAGTTCTCCCCTATTGAAAGGATCTTACAGTAAGTGTTTCCAAACGATTTTTCCAGTTTCTAGCCTTTATGAATTTTCCAGACTAGATAAAGACCTGTACATTGTAAATTTAGGCATACTGATGTATGCTAGTGAGTACAACCAAAAAGCATAAACTTAAGATGCTGTAAATAAACTGAAATCACTGTAATAGTAGGAAATGTGCTACTTAGAGGAAAAAAAGTGAATGGTGATACAGCTCTCTTGTTAGCAAGATAATGCCTTTACTTAATATAATTTTTTGTGGATAAGAAGGTTAGTCTCCAAGTAATTTCTCCTTCCTACAAACACAACCTTGCTATTTAAAAAAAGTCAGTCTAACATGTGGGCCACGCACTTGCTCAAGTACTAGACTTACCTGCTCTTCCTTCAGCTCTCATCTTCCTCACTCCCACTTTTGATCATTTTCTGTTTCTGCATTGTCTTGCTCTTCTATTGTCTGAATCACAAGGGAGTATAATAGCTGCCAAAGTGGGCAGTTAAACACCCCCTAGCAGAGCATTTCTTGCCCTGATTATGTGTCTCCAGATCCAGCCAGCTATTTCCAAGTTAGAAGGTGAAGTGATAAAATGAAGGGAGCCCAGTAGCAGTTCGCACAGTGCTTCCACCCCACCTAGATCTGCAGGGGGAACTGAATGCTGAGAAAAAGGGAGAAAGAAGGAAAGAAAATAAAAGTAGGAAAATCCATATTTGTTTAAGAGGTAACTTTCTCAAGAGACTGCCAGGTCTGAATATAAGATGCACGTACACCTACAGGCCCAATGTATCAGGAGTTGTGATAGAAGGTCAGGGGAACATCTTTTATACAGATTGTGAAAATTTGAACATCTCAAATCCCTGAGTAGGGTGGCAGCTGTCAAATAATACATTTTTAATTTTTCTCTGGAAGTGTTCGTTCAACCAGTAATTTTTTTTTTTCCTTTTTCTCACCCCCCCCCCCCCCCCTTCATATTTGCTTTGTGTCTTGGATATTGCCTTTTTGGGTGCACTTGTGACTAGAGAAAACAGGTTTTCAAGTTCTCTTCTGCAGTGGAGATTACATATTTTTTTTTCCATGAATGACAGAAGTTCACTTCGCATATGGTCTAATATACCAAAAATTCCTCTCTGAGTAGTACTATACAAGAGAACAAAATACATATGCAAAACTCTTGCACCCCGTTCTCCTTTGCACTTGTATCCATTTTACAAAGCATTGCTCCTCTGATTTCAGTACAATACTACTGTATTTCACTTTAGTAAGAAGAAAATTTTGCCCCTTTTCCAGTAAATAACGTGTTGTTGTTAGTTTGCTGTTCATTCCTGCAAAATGAGCACAAAAGCGGATACATCCAAGATACTCCCTCGTATCTTTATGTGCTAAAAAGCTTTTCTACACTTACAGTATCTATTTAACAATTTTATAATTATTAGGAACAAAATAGTAATTATACCACCGTTTCCTTGGCCATGGGGAAACACCTCCAGTTAAAAAGAGTGCTTTGGAGGATAACAGATGTTTTATCTTTTGGCCTCTGACTTCAAAGGAAAACAGTTATCTGGGAGGCGGAAAAATAAAAAGGCAGTAATCAATTATACTGTCATATTTTGTGAGCATGGCAATTGCTGACTCAGCTACTTAACACAAAGCATCTGAGACTACCTGTTTGGGCAGGCTTAAAGTCTTTCAAGCAATGTCAAGATGCTGGGAATGAAATACTAAAATTAATCAGTTTGTAGATTGTTTTGTTTTTTGTTTTTTTTTTTAACAACCTCCTTTACGCTGTTTATAACTTCTTAAAAATAGAGAGTGAATGCCTCTCACAGTGAATTTCACAATGCTGGCTTATCATACAAAAAAACTATTTGCTTCCAGCAGAGTGTTTAATTAAATAGGTCATAAGAGGTAGATTAAAAAAAAAAAAATCTAAATGTTGATGTAAAGCACAGCTGAGGGTTTTTTTCTCTTTATTTCACATTTTGGCAAGTATCAAATCAAGTCTTTCCTACCCCAAAAATCTACAACAGCTTTTCATCCTTCCATTTACTGTTATTCCTCTTTACCCTGGAGATTTCTTCAAGGGCAAAGTGAATGCTATTTGAATGCTTATACTAAATATGGAGAAAGAATATAATTCTCACTTAGTACAAGAGACAGTCTGTGGTCTGTGGTCAAATGCCCTTGTGAAATAAGAGTAAGACATAAAATGGCAAGGACTCAGTCCTGAACACCGGTCATTTTTCCATGACAGGCAAAAGTTATTGATTTCTACATACCAAGTTAAAATGAAGTGTATAATTATTTTAAATTTTTCTACTGAAATAAAACAAACAACTCAACTCTGTGTTTCTTTGAAGTGACCAGGAGGAATATACAATTAACAAATAATGTCCACAGGCCCATTCATTTGATTGAAAAAGTTAAATAGTAGAAAGAAAAAATATTAATTTCAAGCTCCATTGGTAACTTGGAAAACAGCATTTGCTAAATCATACAGGAAAAAATGGTATTGAAATATTTCATTACAATACTACTTAAAACAGTGAGAAAAGCTACTAAGAAAGTGATGTGTTAAGCTAATTAAAAATATCCTGTAAAAACATACATGATGATACTTCATCCTTGTGTAACCAGATCACCCCAGTGCTCCAAAGATTATTGGCAGTGTGTTTAGATGTGAACCTACTCAGGACTGGTTTTCTTTACTTCTGTAATCACTTGCTCATTAAATTAGCCTTTTCAGAAAAGGCTGAGGAACATACTCTGTTGAAGAGTCTCTTTGTCTCCTTTGCTTCATTTCTAGCCCCATTCTCTCTCTGTTTTCCTTCCCCTTTCTTACCTACTTCTATGTAGTTATCTGCATGAACAATATAGCACCCACTCTAAGCCCTTGAGGATACATTACAAGAATGAGGTAAACCTTAACCTGGGTCTCTACCCTGTGGCTGCCTCTTCTTCAGCATGTCCACCCTTGCCCATGGGCAACAGCAAGTGGAGATGACATGTCATCTCCAAGACCATAGCCACAGGTCAGCCTCCTAGGGAAATTGTTTGCTACAGGCAAGCAGGTACTGGCTTAGGATGCAAGTTGATATAAGTGGGCAGGGGCCCACTTTTCTTGAATTTGGGGTACAGAGATTTTATAGAGGAAAAAAGAGTTTTGGACTTAGACTGCAATTCAAGTTGGAGCATGGAATTGTGTCATCAGGCATACATTGAAATGGGGCGGTGGGAAGGCAGAGTGGAGGTGAGCACTGTGCTACCAGAGGAGTACCAGAGGAATTTAGGGTAACCTAAATGGATGGAGAACTGCAGAATTTTTATTTTCATTTAAACAAATATAGCTGAGTGTTTAATTTCTGAAGAATTTGGGAAAGAACTGAGAAGAGATATTTTTTTGCACATGGTTTAGGCAGTGCTACTTCAGCGCTCCATGTGAAGGAGGCAGCTGGAAGGCATTGGCAGTCTTGCTTGAAGAAGAGCTCTGCTTTTTTCAGATAAATTCCCTGTACCCTTTAGGCAAGCAGTTTTATTTCCATCTTGCATTACCATGTGTGATCAGTGCACTCAACCTAACTCCACTCCCTCTCAGTCTTTCCAAATGCTTATTTTAAGATTACTGGGTGGGTAGGTGTACTGTCAAGATTACTTGTATGACTATAAAAAGGTGCAGTGGAGAAATTATTCATATATTATGGTTTAAAGAATAGCAGTATCTTCTTTTTTTTTTTTAATTATTTACTATTTAATGTGGAGACAGTAATGCATTTTGGGTAGATAAAAATCTGATCAGTTTAAGCGCTGGTCATCAGTCCAAGTAGCAATAAAATTGAAATGTTAATCAAATAAGTTATTAACTTTGCTAGCTGGATGTGTTCTGTGCATTTGGTACTGTAACTTCATTAATTCTCTACACTAATTCTTAAATAATCAGTCTCAGTCCAGCCACCCTCTTTGGTTATGTCTGCATGACCAAGGCTTTAGTTTACAGTAGCAACATGATGTAAACTCTCCTAGGAATCCTGGCAAATTCTCCAGAGTTGCTACCGAGTACTGAAACTCATGCCGTTCATCTTGACTGTATAGTTGGCTGGGCCAGCTAGATTAGGCTAATGTACATACATCAGGATGTATTACACTTAGTTCTTAATACATCTCTTTAGCTGTGCCCTATAATAGCAACTGGTATATGGCTGATTCTTTGGTTGTGATGTGCTGTATTTTTTTCATATTTGAATTCAAGGCAGGAGACAGAAGTACATGTTTTTTGAATCAAATTTGAAAAGCACTTCTAACAGATGTCAATAATTGTATGGTACTTTTGGCACTGCTAAAGGAAAGGGTGAGCAGAGCTGGTTGAACTGTATTTGCTGAAAATAAAACGCTGTGAAAAGTTCTGCATGTTTGAGTATAGTGAGAAGTCTAAGACATATGCCCAAGTATTTGAACAAAAAAAATTTCAAAGTTTGGATGTCAATTGTAAAATACTGTTTTGGAGTTCAGAAATAATCTAAATTAAGTACAAGTCATGTTGCTTTATTTCTGGAATCTTATTGCTTTTATATTTTCTGACTTTTTTATCGCTTTATCTCCAGTTAGATTGTTATTCCAGAACTATTTGGAGCAGAGAAATGACCTTCAAAAATCCTCACAAATGTATATACCTTCATCCTTATATAAAATTTAATCTTGTTTGTAATAATGTTTCAGTATCCCAATTTGGATGGATCCTTGTGACATATCTCAGCAATGTTTTTCCTTTTGAAAATAGTTTTGTGCTGTTCACTGATTTTCCTTTACTTTCAGTGTATTTCAGCCTTGAACCCGTTAATATGGGTATTGAACATCTGTCCTGTTTCAGATTCCTGAGGTACCCAACTCTTAACTTCTCTGGCTCTTGGAGAAGCAGCCATTAATTACCACTCTTTGTTTACTATCACTTAGCTAATTTTTAATGCACAACAAGAATTTACCTCCTACCCTATGGTTACTTATTTTCCTTAACAGTTTCTTGTAAAGGATCTTATCACAAGCTTTAAGTCAAACCAAGTAAGTTGTATCTACCCAATCTCTTCCCATTCTCCCTGTTTCCTTAACAATGTCCAATAATTCAAATAAGGCAGAGGCAGTATTTTCTATTCAGGGAGGTTCAACTTTATCAATGTGTATTAAATAAATGCTTCATTTTTCTGAGCTTAATCATATGCTATCAGCTACACTGCAGCAAAAAGGAGACCTCATGCCCACAATGTCTTTACTTTCTATTTTCTTAAAAGTTAACATTTTAATGCCATTTTATTTTTTCTAAATGTATAGGTAGATAGGTATTTGTGACAGCACTTCTCCTGCCTTTTTATTTAGATGTACTCTAACACTTATGTATTGACATCTTCACAATTGAGCTGAAATCACAGCTGATTTTCTGTTTTTCCTAGTGTTTCTTGAAAATACTTTTTTAAATGTTGTTTTTCAAAATATTTTAATCATTAAACATATTTTAGGAATACCTATGGGATAAAAATATGCCTGTCACTTTCCGTAGTGAAAATTCATGTGAATACATTTCTCTGCAGTCAAGAAACTCCCTCAAATCAGCATTACTGCCTTGTACAGAGGCCACAAGCACTCATCTTGCCCCTGATTTTCTTACTATTTCTGCGTTGTTGCTACAGGTGCAGTATAGGAGGAAGGGTGGAGTTTGCCAGAGCAGGAATGGATGGCGGACATGCAGGCCAGCTGCTTTGTAGGACTCCTCAGGGCTACCTGCAGGCTTTGTGTTGTGTGGTGCTGCAGCTTCTTCATGGCTGCGTCATTCCCTTCCACATGGGTAACTTCATGGTCAACTTGGTCTTTATTTCCATACAAGGCTTCAAATTGTGCCATTTCTTATTGCATTTCTTATTCTAGACTCTCGGATGCCTTTACACACAATTTGAACCATTTCAATTTAGGGACAAGTGAAGCAACACTTACATATTTCTTCTTTCTTTCCTGGAGTCAGTGAGTCTTGTTCAGAGTTTGTGAAGTGCTTCAGAATCTTGAATACTAAAACATTTTAGATTTCCAAAGTTCAGTTTACCATTGCTAATAAGTTAGTTAAAAATAGGATGATGTTCAGATGTCTTACTGAAGTTATTGGAGAAATGCTGATAGAAAAAAAAAAAAATCTTAAATGCTACTCTTTCTCTAACCCCTATTGTATATCTCTCTGCGAAATATTTAATCACAGACAAAAATTAGAACCCCACATTTTTAGATTACGAACTTCTTTCTTTACTTACTGAATGTCATACTCTTTGAAATACCAGTCCATTGTTCTAGAAGTTCCATGATAGCAAAGTTAAGAGACTCCATGGTCAGGTAGGAGCTTTATCTTCATTTTCCACATTCCTTCCATCCCAGGAAGAACGCTTTCTAATTGTTGTTTTCCAGATCACTCATGGTCTTTGTTCCCATGCTGAGTGGAGATTACACTCTCCTATTAGGCCTTTAGAGGTCCAAGGAATGCCAGCCATGCCATGTGTGAGCAATCTGCAAGCACCATTAGCACTGCTTGAGTAGCTCTTGATAACACTCGCTATGAAGTCAATTAAAGACGTCAGGGGGTGGGTTGGACTGCTGCTTTTGACTAACAACTCTCATTAGGAGGTGGAGAATGGGGAACTTGAACAGGTGATTTTTAATATTTTTAAATAAGTAATAGCAAAAATATCCAGACTAGCTTTTTCCTTTGTTCGGCGTTCATTCTTTTCTCTTTCCTTCCTTTCTCTAAAACAAATCTCTGACAAATCTCTGCCATTTACAAATTCTGAAAGAAGCAATGACTATAAATCTCAACAAAAGAAATCTAGACAGATGGTAAAGACAACAGTAATCAGGTTAGTGTTTTGAAAGTGAAAGGAAGTCTCTGGCAGTTATTTTTCAGAGCATACTCTGATCGTGGACGGCCCCTCTTGGCATGACGTGGGCTGAGTTGAGGACATTCTCTATTTTATCGAAATTTTTAGTACTGTGCAACTTGGGAAACTTGAGAGTTTATAAATATTCGGGAATATAAAGTTATTTAAAGAATTAAGTAGAATGCGATGCAATTGTCGCAGTGTTTTTATAACATATAAGCTTCTAGCAGCTGTGAAACACTAAATTGGTAGGGAGTACACCAGTGAAGCTGGTGGGTGGCCTTGAGCATGTGTATTTTGGGTGGCGAGACTAAATACTCCTGGCAGTTAACTACTAAGTTGTAAGACTAGGTGTTTCATAAAAGAAATGTAACATATAGAATAACGTACATACAAGCTGTAATAATTAGGAAATTTGAAACACAGTTCATATTTTTGCATGCGTTTTGAAATAAAATTGGAGGGCAAGCATCGTAACTCACCAATGAACCTCATTTTACAACTGCCTCACAGAAATCTTGGAAAAAGAGAAATGTAAAAATAGTTTTGTTTTACATAGCAAGAGATCCAGTTTGATTCTTTCTGTTAGTTTAGGTTTTGTTTGCTTGTATTTCTTCTCCTACGCACGATTTTTTTCATTATTATTTTCCAGTGGGATATGGGAGCATACAGTTCTGCTTTCTTCTTCCAAGGTTTTGTTTTGAGTAAAGACAGTAAAGGCCTGAGTCTTAAACTGAGCCAGGATATGTATTTTCATTATGATTGAGATTAGTTCCAAGCAGGCAATGGAAGGACTTCCTATGTTTTTGAACATGTTCTTCCCTGGCATGGGGGTTGTACCACTCAAGTGGCTTTAGCCTTGACGTGGTATAAAACTGAAAACAAACCCTCCAAATCTCTGTGTAAGTCTTCCATTTTCCTTATATGACCCACAAGGTATTCAGGTGTCCTTTTGACAAATAAATTCCTTAGGCTAAAAGCCATCACCTGTTTGAAAACATCAACATGTAGTATAACTTCAGCAAGGAGGCGCTCTGTAAGAACATGTACAGTGTTTTAACAGGAAAAGATTTGATGTGTTTTGAAATGACCACAGTATCATACTACAGGAGAGTCTAAAACACTGCTTCTATCTGGCAGTTATTTCGCTACAAGTTAAAAACTAATCTGAAATGGTTAGTTTAAATTCCTCAAGCCTTTTCAGTTCACAGCAGCACATCACTTGCGTTAACGCTCCTGTTCTGTCCTGCTGGTGAGCCTCTCATCTCACTGCGGCTTCTCTCTCCCTGCTGCAGCAGGGGGATGCAGTGAACAAAATGACTCAGGCCACAAGAAAGCACTATTTCTCAGTATTTCTCTTTTTAAAATTATTATATCAACCCTGAGTTAAAATGGTGTCAGTTTTGTTGCTTATGCATTCATATAATGAACATAATAGAAGAGTTTCAATTTTTGAGGTTTGGATGTGCACAGCCGTGATTTTGCAAATCTTGAACTAATGTCAGTTGTGCTTATGTATGTCTGTTAAATGTTGGATTTAATAGACTAGTCATCCCTCCCATATATGGCAATTGAAAACTGAGACTAGTACATTTTTTTTACTTTTTTTTACAACCTTTGTTGCTGATTGTTCAATTTACACAGTGCTTATGTAGCAAAAAACTAGTAAATATAGTAGGTAATTACTTCTGTTACTTTTTTTTTCCTTAGTGTACCATCTATCTTCTATCTTCTATTTATGGTATCTCATTTAATTTTACTTAGTCAATACAAGGAAACACAATGGAGAAGGTTTTCAACATTAATACTTATTACGCCAGTTACTTATTTTCAGAGTTGCTTATTTCTAGCCATCTTGCTGAGTGTTTGAGAGAAATGACTTATCTGCTAGTATGTGCAATAAAGATAAAATAAAAGATTGTTTACTTGGCTAAAAAGACACATTCTCAGCCATTTCAAAAGAAAACAAATAATGTATCATGTAAATTAGTGTAGAAACAGCAATGTGCATCTCCTTTAGAAGGCCTTGATTTGTTAAAGGAGTATCAAAATCAAATTTAGAAATATGACCCGACTTATTGTATTAAACAACAATTTTCAGTGTACACACTCATATCTCACTCAGTAACTCTCCTGGATTTATGTTTATAAATTTTGTTAAGATATGCGTTATAGGGCTGTGATTTGGACCACTGTGCCTGAAACTATGCAAAGTACGTAGAGAAGATTGTAAAAATCTATGAGACTGATTTATTTCAATAATTTAAAAAGTGAGTAAAGTTAGTCTGATCAGCCATTTACATGTGGGAACTGAGACTGGTTAGTTGTCCAGACTCACCCTGGAAAACTGTGATAAACCTGATAGCTTGATTTAATTTTGTACCAGCCTCATACCACAAGAATGCTGTCCTATTGCATATAAGTGGATTTTTTTTGCTTGTTTGTAACAATTGTTAATTCAGTCGACAGCTGCTGAAAATGTTACATCTGGTTAGTGCTCCACTTTTTGTATTTAAATTATTTTTGTTCTAGTCTGCTATTCCCTCCTAATGGTATAGAGGTTGAAACAACACAGATCACTTTTCTTTGTTGGTCCCATTACACTGAGATGTCTAACCTGCTGCATCCATGTTTAATTGTCTCTTTGATACGCTAGTCAACTTTCACAACAAGTTGGAAAAATCCATATGAGGTGCATTGTGATGCATGTGTTGTTAAAGAAAGTATCTGTTTTATAGAAGTGGAAATAATATTTGAAAGCCATAGAAAAGAGCAGTGATCGATATTAAATTAGTACTTCAAGGTATCTGACATGGTATCACGTTAGAGAGTTCCTTGAATGACTCAAGGCTTTATAGTTGTATTTTTCCCATTTAGGAGTCTAGGCTGCATTCCCTGGCAACGTATGCCAATTTTTCTAGTAACCCTTCATTGGCAGTTAGAATGAAAGTTAGCAAAATATCTTGTACACTAATGTCATATGGCAAATAATAGACAATGGACACTCTTCATGCTGAAGCTAGTGGGAAGATAGAACTTTTCTCTCTAGCTTTTGATTTTTTTTTTTTTTTTTAAATTAGATTTTTACTTGCTATTATGAGGAGATATAGTGAAAACAAGCCTGGACCTTTAACTTTCGTATTGAATTTCTCTAAACCAGCACAGCAATGTATTCCGATAGAAATTATTAAAATATAAGCGATGAAGCTTCTATGGTAAGTGTCAATCTACTAATCACTTACCTCACTATAATAGTATCAGCCTTTATAGCGTAGACAAATCCTACTCCTGATGCACGTACTTCGCCAGGATTTTATTATTGTCACTCTCAAGGTTGCGCTGGAAGTGAAACACAAGAAGGTGGCACACACAGCTAGCAGGACTGTGCATGGGACGTCTTTTCGCCTTAGAGCTGGGACAGTCCCTGACAAGGGGAAAAGCAGAAAAGCCAGGGTGAAGCTCCAACTCTACTGTGTGCTCAGTACCTCGGCTTGAGGGCTTCTGCCTCTGAACATGAGTTAGGGCAGATTCATAGTCACCCTGACACCCTCTAAAGCCACATCTAGGTCCCAGCTGACCTCTGCTCGGGTGTTCTATCATGTGCAAGCGTATAGTGATAGTAAATGGTGAAAATTATGGTAAGGCTTTGCACTTGAAAGGCCCATACATAATTCCTGGCTGTCCCTGGCATTGAAAAAAATGGTTGGAGGAATATTATATGACTTTGTTGGAAAGGGTGACTTGTAAAATGTATTGGTGGCAATTTTAACTTAGTATTTCGAAACAGAAATTTGCCAAGGGCTTAGACTGCTATATATTTTAAAGTTAGTGCAGGTATCACTGTTGCTCTGTTCTGTAAACTGTATCGACATGAACCCTTCTCCCAATTGAAAAAAACAACAGGGAGTAAGCAATAACATAAAATTATTTTTAGAAAATGCATTTTTAATTACTGAGCTGCTTAATTATTGAGTACTACTGAAAATATCCTGTGAACCTCATTGCTATGCAAATGTATTCAGTTTTGGAAACAATTAAATGATAATAAAGCATTCTTTTTTCTTTTACAACATATTACTGTAATGAAGCTGTTACCTCTCAGTGTGCATTTTAATGAGTTTTAAGTAACATTTTAATGAGCTCAACATTACCATAAACTCAAGGATTAGGCAAAATTGAATTTACTGGGAAAAAGGAAGGGTTCATTAAGAGTTAATTATACAGTTTAAGAAGTATAATTCATTTTATGATGTTCCATCAACCAAGAATCTGACAGTAGATATATACTTATTAATAGTTGTAGAAATGCCATTATTATATTGGCATAAAAACACAGGTTTGCACACTTCTGCTGGAGTTTCCAATGAAATCTTTTGTATTGAAATCCTCAGGTCAACTTTATTCTTATCCAGCTCATTATTACATCTGAGGAGAAAAAATACCAAGCTTTGTACTACTGGTTTGTAATTCTACCTACAATTTTTATAACCATCATGAACAGTGAAAGGAAAGTTTAATGGATTTACCATTTCCAGTCAGATCTGAAGGCAGGTTATGAATGAATGTATTTGATTTATTATTTTTAAAAGGACTAGTAGCGATTTGAGACCAAACTGCCAGTACTATTGACATGCCCAATATAACAGTGATCTGTTGAATGTCTGCAGTCCAGGCTCTTGGATGTCCAAAAGTTGCAGGTAAATTCCCACACTTTGTGCTCACACCAGCTCTAAGTCAGCTGCACTGTACATTCAGATGTACATTCTGATGTACATTCAGGTGCTCAGGCCTTATACAATGTGGAGGTAAACTGCTCATGTTCAGTTGCACATTGGATTTACTACTTTGCATCTGCTTGTGTTGGCATTTCTTTTTAACCAGTTGAAAAGGTATGGAGGGTTCCAGCTCAGTGCCCGAGGTGTCTGACTAGAAAAGAAAAAGAAACAAATTTTTAAATCTCAAGCAAATTATTGGTTGCGCTGAATTAGAATTAGTATAATGCACTTTCGTTCATAACATAGTCCTGTGACCTGCTCTTTTTTTTTTTTTTTTTTTTTTTTAAATATGCATTTTGGTCATGTCACAGCCTTTTAATGGGGCAATGGAAGGCTCTGTTGGGGGTTTAAAGATTTCATGAGTTTCAGTAAAATGGAGATGATCTTCTGTACCTTGCTGTTGTGGGGGAAAGAGCATTCTAGCAAATGTCTGTTTGAGAGAGGAAGATCATGAGCTATGCTCAGCAATTACACCTGCTGGAGCTCCATCACTCCTGCATGTGTCAGACCCAAGGGTGTGCCCTGGGAGCTGTAATTCTGATTGCTGAGCTTCAAAATGCTAAGGCAAACCTGCAGTCCTACACTGAAAGGATGATTCCACACAAAAGAAGTCAGGGCAGTGGTGGTGTTCAAGAAGGAGGCACCTTGGATATGCACTCAAAAGTGCAAAGACAAGCTGTTAAGCAAGTGATAAATTCTGGATATGACAGGGAGAAAGGAAAGTGCCACTGAATGTGTAATTATGAGCCACACTGAACTAAATTTCCATTTGCTCAGCAGCAGAAGTGTTTCCATCTCTTTTGAGTTGTTTCCAGCTGATCTGTCTGTTGCTTAGTAAGGAAGGAAGCCCAGATGAACAGAATTATATTGTATGAATCAAGCATGTACCAACTATTGGCTGAGCATTGTTTAGCACCCCACATTTTCTCCCCCTAGAAGCTCACCTCTTTGTATGAATGTGCACATGGCACATAGAAGTATTCAGAGAGAAATGGAATATGTTCTGCACCTACATCTGGAATTGTTCAGAAAAGGAGGAGCAGAGTTATAGAGGTCCTCCTCAAGGGAGAGTTTAATTCAATTTGCCTTAATTGAAGCTGCACAAGCAAACTACAGAATGTTTCCCATTCTCCTGGTGTCAGAGAAATCCCACAGCATGCACTGGTTATATGAGCTATTGTATTTTATATATTCCTTATTCTAAATATAGGGAAGTATAATGCATAGTTTAACAATACATTTTCCTTGGTGGAAAATCTCGTTTAAGTAGTACTATTCTCTCCTGGCCACTCATTTCCTCTGCTTGTGATAGCTTGTCATTCTCTCAGTTGCTTATCCAGGCTGTGAACTGGGTCAGTGGAGTGATCTGGGTTAAAAATCCTCCAAACAGGAGATTTTTTCTTTTTTTATTTCTTTTCCTTCCCCCCACCCCCACCCCTAATTGGCATGGAAGAAAATATTTGTACTATTTGGCCTAAAAACATCTCCCAGGTGTATACTGTGGCAGGCTAAAAATTCCCTCCATCCAATCCTGTCTAGTCTAATAATCTAATCTGCCTATTTCAATATTATACTTTGTCTATGGTATGATGCTCAAATACTTTATCTTGTCAGTATAACCTCTTGTTTTATAATGCAATTGAAGAATGACAATAACTATATAAATGTACACAAATTCAGTCTTTTGTGGAAGTTACGGACACAGGTACTATGTGTCTAGTTAAACTCCATGCTAAGAAAGAATGAAATTAGTGACTTAAATGTGCTGGGAGGTTCCTTTTTAAAATAATACCTATTTCGGTATTTAATTATTAAGTGTGCTGGTGCTGGAATAGATTTTTTTGTTACACTAGTAGCTTATGTATATAAAGCCAAGGCAAGAGGAAAGATTGTAAAAATGTTTTTATATTCTAACAGTGGGATTAACAGAGGTCTTTCAGACACTGAAGGGGAATGCGAGCCCTTCATCTGAAGGGCTGTTCCAGCTCTTGAGTAACACACTCATTAAAGGCTGTTGTACAGGCACATCTCAGATTGTTGTTCCCTGTAGTCTGAGGTAAACAATGATCTCAGTTGTGCTGTTTGCCAGTGTTCCCTTGTTTTAAAATCATTGGCAGATGCAAAGTTACCCTGATTTTCTCTTGTACTGAACTGCCAGAGCAATATTCAGCACCAAGGATTTGGAAAGATGTATGGCACGCAGAGGGTTTATTTTGTTCTTCTAATTTTATTGTACTGTTCATTTTTCTGTTATGCAAATTTAGTTGTACGTGAAACAGCACTTTGGAAAAGTGGTATTAGTTAGAAAAAAAGGATTGTTTCACCTTTAATGCAATTCAAGGTATTACGCTGCTACATTTTCAACATGTCTGGGAGCTGGTGTAACCACTCAGCTGAAGGTCATTTTGAGTCTCTAGCACAGCACACTGTGACTGGAGGGTGGAGCTGGACACCCAGGTTCTGGTCTCCCTCTGTGTGCTGAAGCTCCCCTTTCAAAATTGTTGCTTCAGGCTATTACGGTTGGTCTTTGCTTCTGCTGCTTTAATTTTTTCCTTTCCTCTTGCGTGATGTAGTGAATAATAATGAGGGCAATGTGAACACTCATATTTCTTTTCTCTTTTGAAAATAGGTGGCAGAGTTATACTTCATATTGTGCAGTAGTAATTCCTGATACTACTTGAGCAGATTAAAACTGCAAAAGTTTTCCTGCAAATTATAAAGTCACAAATATGGGGCTTTTTTTCCGTGTTTAGACTGTACAAAACTACTGTTTTATCTAGTTGTTTGTGGATCATTTCCTAGTTGTTAGCATGTTGACAGAACTCTAATGACTCTCCTAAGAGTATTTAATACAGAGTCCACATATCACATTGCTCCTTCAGTTCTTTAGAGCTCTGGAAACTTAAATTCATTTTGCAGAATGAGAAGTGCATTTTGCATTGTTTGAGTTAATCCAAGGGGAAAAAAAAAAAAGTCATCTACCATTTTAGGTCAGTTATTACGTTTGAGAGGAACCTTTTATGAGGGAAGATTTCAATGGTGAAATTTTAAAAAAACCCAACACTTGAACAATGGAGGAAAAAAATATTCTTACTGTCCTCAGAGAAGGTGGAGGCTGAGTTGTAATGAACAATATTTGGACCATGCATCCTTGCTTTTTTAATTTATTGTTGAGTATTAAAGCTATTTTGAATGAATATAATATGCAGTCATAAGTGGTAGAGGAGTTTTGAGGCATGGAATTTTGCTGTAAATTCTTGGAGAGGGGATGTCAAATATGTCTGTAGTGATGAGCATGTATACTGGTGACTTGTAGCCTTCTACTCCCCACTCCGTGCATGCACAGTTCTCCCTTCACATGGCTCTTGTTCTCCACTATCTTCAAATGACTGGGCCTGTCTCACAGCCATGCAAACACATTGAATGCATTTCCAGTCTTAATTTGCTGGGACAAATTCTAAATAAAAGTGAAAACAGTTGAGCCCTTCAGAAGATTAACAGTTAAAGAAGGCACGCTTGGGTCAGGTCCTGCAGGAAACGGCATCTGGCAAGCACCCCAAAATGGCCTGTTGACACAAGAGCAGTTTGCAGGGTGGGAACTGAGGTACTCGAGAAGCAGCAGTCAGCTCCCAGTGGTTTTGCACACCAGCTGTGAATGCATCTCATGCTCCATATCTGATGAAATGTGGCGGCATGGTCTCTTTGCAATGGAGTTATGAAAGCTTATCAAGAAACATGTGCTTTGCTGTGTCTGTTCACATATCTCGTTTTCAATTCTGACTTCTAAAAGGAGCAACACAAAAGCCCTGAAAAGAAAAACATCCTGCTCACAAAAAACTCAATAGATGAGTTTTATCTTATAATTAACAGATAAGGCTTGACAGAGGCCAGAGTTAGGCACGGAGATCAGGAGGATGGAAGAAAGAGAATTCCTGTGTTGAGCAACAGCCTATTTGGTTTTATGCTTTGCTTAATATGGCTGAAGTATAGCAGTAATGTGGCAGTGACCCCCTGCCAAGATGGGAAAGCATCCCAGCTGTTGTGTATGTGTTGTGCATGTGTACACAAGGAGTTTATTAGAGGCTCTTCACACTTCAGTGGAGCTCAGAGATTCGAGTCTGTATTATATCGGCTAAATGAAGTGTATAACATTCTATATTTCTCCTACAAGAAATATTCATTAATTTGTATTCGTTTTTATGATTCTCATCTGTTCTCATTGCTTTGTTTTACTGAGAGCACTTCTACATTTTAGGTGTGTTGGCTGAGCTTAAACTGGAAGCCCAAGGGGGGACGGAAGTAGCTAAAGTGGTTGCAGGTGAACCAACTGCAGTCTGGAACAGAAAAAATAAAATTCCTCAATGCTGTGTCAGACTGTAGGTAGCATTCATTAGGTTAAGTACAATGCTGCAGGTACCTGGCAGCACTACTTTTGTACTCACAACAGTAAACCTGCATGTTATTACACTGTGGTTTCTGAACTTACTAATTAAATCTATACCTTCTGGGGAATCTCTGTGCTGTACTCTGTATGTGCAGTGCAGTTTCTGTGTGTTCTTCTGAAGCACCTCATAAAAAGTTCCCACCTGAGTTTTGTTCAATGAGATGGCATTGGTTTGAAAATTGATTATGTATTTCTAAGTTTGGGGTGGGTTGGGTTTTTTTGTTAGTTTGTTTGTTTGTTTTGGGGTTGTTTTTGTTTGTGTTGCTGTTGTTTGTTTTGCTTTTTTGTTTTGTGGTTTGGTTTTTTTTGTGTGTGTGTGTGTGTTTGGTTGGTTTGATTTGGTTTGGTTTTGTTTTAATTTTGCTTACTGGAACCTAAGAATAACTGTACTGCAGGAGACCAATGGTCTGTCCAGTCCAGTCTATCCTTTTTCTGACAGTAGCCTACGAGGGATTCTACAGCATTGCCTGTTGTACCAAACATGGTCCTCTCTACTTCATTGCTGGGAGGGAAGCATAGTTGATGTGATTTGAAGAGTCCTCTAGTGCTTTTGGTGAAAGTAGTCCCATATTCTTGGGTCTAAGCAGAAATGCTGGGATACAAGTAACAATGCACTACTTCAGATGTGTTTTTTGAAGCTGTGCTTGGTTCCACATCTGATATTCACATTAGTTGGGAAAAAATAAATTACTTGCCTATGATTTTCTGAATATGTAGTCCATTAAATGTGAAGAGCATGTAAAAGCTAACGTCAGACTTTAGTTTAAAGGATCATTAAATAACTATTCCAATAAACTGCTAACTGTCTGATCCTTGTTAAATCTGAAGACTTACAACAGACCATGAACATTTTTTCAGAGTTCGTTGTCTGCAGTTGTGGTACCTGTTCTTCTAGAAAGTCTCTGAACTTTGAAGCAAGTAATAGGGTTTTTAGCTTCAATGGAATAAAACTCTTGGTACCGTGCGTCCTGTTAGCACTAGCAATCTGTGCAGTGCATTCATCAAGCATAATTATGCTTTAAGAATAAGAAAAAAAGAAATCTGTTCTATATCTCAGAAAATTTTTCAACTTATTACGTTGTATAGCTTTAGATTTCTGAAATTACTTAAATGTGGTTTTCAGGCTATTTGCATTCATAAAGAATACTTGGTTATGCATCTTGCTTCCCTTTGCCTTTCTGGACTGTCAAAACACAGTGATGCTTTTGAAGATTTATGGCAGATGGGTAATGAGATTGCTGACTGTTAACTGCAGCATTCAGAACTCACTGGTGGAAGGAGGCGGGAGTTTAAAAAAAGAGACAAGGTTATTTGGGCTTCGTTGCAAGGAAGACAGGTGATAGAACTTTGTTTTCAATTGAGAAGCTTAAACATAAATATGTTATGTTCCAAATGAGAACAATCTCAAGTCTTCATGCCATCTAATAGTCAAATAAAATATTTCAGAAAAAAATATGGAGGTGTCAGATTGCATTCAAGTGAGCGCAAGGAATCACAAGGAAGGCAAGGACAGTTTTTCAGTAAGAGTATTCAGGCTGTATTGCATATGCTTAACCCAGCACAAATAGCAGCCTTTAAAAAATCAGAAACAAATCATAGACTAATATCTGCAATAACTATCACTTGTACACCTGTGCAATTGTGTAAAAGGGAAAATAGGTGAGCAGTGCCCTTAATTGAGTTAACTGTTGAAGAAAGATTTCCAAGTCTGACTTTTGCAGTGTGTACTGTAGAAAAGAAAGGGAAAAGCCTGTCTTCTTTCCTGACATTTGTACAGTCAGCTAGTTGGGGTACACCTCAGACTGAAATTTAGAGGAGAGGAAAAAAAAAAACCAAAACAATTATCTCTCAGTGACTCCATTTGGAATCTGTCTACTTACTTGTCACTTTTAGTTCATCCACCTGATTTCTAACACTGTAATTCTCTGTTCCCCTGGTTTAATAGATTCTGTGTTTAGAAGTAAGGGTCTCTGCTTTCACGTTTAGATATTAATGCTCATCACGAAGTCCAAATTCTACAAGTGTCTATATCTGTATGTATGAGCTGTTAGAAGTTTTAGAGGATGTGTCAGAACAGGGTGTTTTTTTCCACATTTTGGTCTTTGCTGAGGCATGAGAAAAAAGAGCAAGCTAACTTTGACTGTAAGTACTGAGTAGGTTATTAAGCACAGAAGCACATGAAATACCAAGTGAGAAAAAGGAATGAAGCCAAAGAAAATTGGTGAATCTGCAAGGAAGAAGACTATTTTTCTTTTGTTTCTTGATACAGGTATCTCCCTGCTACTCTCTTCTTCACTTTGATTTCTAGAGACCTACTAATCAAATATTGTTGAAGCTATTTGACTCTGAAAAAAATCCTACCACCTCTCAAAACTAATGTCGTGGGTTTGAGGCTCCATTTTAAAGTAAAGTCTGAACGTTTTGAGTCATGGTAAATTAGCGTCCTATGCAATATCTGCATCAGGAGATAGGTGAAGGATGGGAAAAAGAACAGGAGGAAAAAAGTGTATAGTTCTGTATCATCCTTTTTTTTTTTTTAAATAAGATGGCAGTTTTTCCCAGGCAGCGTACACACAGAGGGAGCTCAGGAACTCCCTGAGGGTTTTGCCTGGAACTATTGCCTAGGTTGTGATTTTTTTTTGAAAATTTATTTACAAAATGTGACAAAGGCAGTTGCTGAAACAAAGAGGTAGGGCAGCAGCATCCTCAAACAAAGTGTATTATTATTCTTCATAAAGAAGGTTGTCTGTGACCCTTTTTTTTTCTGCCACCTCATTTCAGCAGGTAGTGCTGGCTTGCTCAGAGGCCATTTCAGTAAATCATACACATTAGCCAAGTTCTAAAATGCCCCCCTGAAACATACACTACCTAAAGTATAATAATCCTTGAATCTGTCCACTGCGTGACATCTGGGCAGTTACTTGACATAATAATTCATGTTGATTGTGCATATTGGTGTGTATCAGAGGAGAGCCAAAAGCAGTGGTGGAGAGATTAGGATTTAGGAAAATGCCTGTGGGGTAGTGCCTTGGATCAGGGGAGACCTACCTGCCTGTGGTGAGCAGCCTGCCACTGATGTGTCTGTGGAAAATCTTTATATGAGAACACTATTATCCTGAGATAAGCACAAAACAAAGCAGGAGAGGGAAGATAAACTACTAGGACCCAAGTTACAGAAGGACATTAATATTTACTCAATATCTCTTTATACCCTCTAGTAAGCATGGCAGATGTAGCTGTGTTTTAAGACATTATCATTCACTGAAAGAGGCAAAGTCTTTCCCTCCCTCCCATCCCCAGCAATCTCAGATGTTCACCATGCGCACCGGGGGAGGAGGTGGAGAGCCGAGCGCTGGTGGGAGAAGAATGCAATTATCCCAAAGCCTGCTGACGGGCATCCACTTTTTCCTTCCAGCTTAGCTGCTCTGACCACAGGCTGGGGGCTCGTGGGACATGGACCAGATTGAAAAAGTGGAAGCAGACAGATGGTTATTTGTAATCATCATGTAAATGTAAATCCTATAAAAATGTTTTCTTTCTAAAGGCCTGAAAGCTGTTGTAGTGGAAAGCAGGATTAAGGCATGGATATCTAGACTCCAATAATTTTGACCCTACCGCTTTCCCTCCTACCCTATAAACGTTGTGGCTTTATCTCCGCTTCCTTTAAACAAATTACTGGCGCCTCTGTTGAGGAAATTAATTCCGTTTCCATGTAATTCCCTGAGTTTATGAGCATCAGTTTGACCGAGGCCTGGACTGGGGCCGAAGCTGGCAGGTGCTGGTGAGCAGTTGCCTTGGGAGCAGGGACTTATTTTTAGTTCCTTCTCTCTCAGTTGGGCAGGTGCGTGCCCTGCCAGCGTTTATCTCTGCGCTGCCCTTGCTCGATGTGCTTGTTTTCTGTGATTGCGCTCACAGGTACCTGTAAATGGCCCTGCAGGACTTTGTGTGCCTTAAAGACTGATGTGACAGCTCGCAGACATCTATCTTGCTTGAGCAGCATCAGCTTGTTTGAGCTACAAAGAGACTGATCAAATTTTAATTAACTTTTGTCCACAGCACCATTGTCGGGCACGTGTATGATTTAGCTGTCCTTTCCAGCTCTTTGGTCCCATGGTGCCTTTCCAGATAGTGAAGAGAAAGCTTTTGCCCTTCTGAGGCTTTGTCTCTCAAAATGTGAGGGTGTTTGTGCTGTCGTGGGGATGCCCTTGGGACCGAGCGGCCGCCTCTGGAGTCCCGTGCTCCCAGGAGACCAGGTGCACTGCAGACCCAGTGCAGGCACATGGAGTGGGATGCCGGCAATCTCTCTTTTTGGCATCCCTTGTTAAATGTGGGGAAACACCCATGGCAAGCACAAAGGGAGCTGTGTACCTTGCATTAAAGCTGGAATAAAATAAAATTAAAAAAAAATATAATGGAATGGTGAAGGAGTCTGATGGCAGCATTTTGCCATTTGCGTTGTATTTTTAAAACACTGGTATTCATACCCTGCCAAGAGGGCCTTAAGGAGGGCTGGGTTCTCGAGTGAACAAAAGTCTCTTGCCAGCGTGTGGAGAGGGCGATCTGCTCAGACGCACTCATGGTTATTTGGAAGTATTGCGGATAATCAACTGAGTAATATTCTTGCAGCTCTCAACCATTTTTCTGTTTTCACAGACGATTGTGCCATTAGATATGGTGGATGCACTAAGCTGTACTCCAGCTTTTCCATTTACCATGCTAATAAGTGTGAACTCAACTTCCAGTTGACGCTTCTTTCCTCTATGGCTTTCTGTGCGGCGGGAGCGGGACAGCTGAGCTCACTCTCCTGTCTCCTCCTGTGCACACCCTCTCGCTTCCCTGCTCCTTCCTCGGGGTGATGCTTGGATGTACTGGGATGGCTGTGCTGGTCAGATTAACATCTGAGATTTGTGTTGTCATTGTTACATTGCATTAAAAGCACTGAAACACAAGAATGACAGCCCATGCCCTCTGCTCTTTGCTTTGTTTTTCTCTGTGCTTTTATTCTTAGTCTTCTCCTTACTTTACCTGACTCTTTGTTTTTGCTCTTGCTAAATTTACTCTTAAACTTACTCTCCCTCTCTGAGTTTCTCACTTTAGTTTAAATTCCACACATTTTTCTCTTATCTTTGTCTTTCTGCCTCTGCTTTATTTTTTCTCTGTTTCATTTTCCTCCATTCTTTGTTTTTCTCCAATACACAGGATGCTTTAGATAGAAATAGTGAGATAAATCTATTCAAGATTCACATATGTGCTGAGGTACAGAGCAAGATTCAGTAAACCCCGTAGCATCAATTTTGTCTTCCATTCAAGCCAGATTTGCAGTAAGACTTGGCTAAAGGAATGTGATAAAATCAAATCACCTCTTAGCCTCATATTCTGAGGCAGATTGGAACCTTACACAGTTGCTGGGATGATTCAGAGAAAGTTAATGTAATTTGCCGTGTATTATCCCAAGAAACTGTATTTGTCAGCTTCATATAGCAGTGTGAAGTGTTCAAGGAAAATGTTTTCCTTAATGTTGCTGCTAGGAGTTAGGACTCAGGAGTATGAAGTGATTATATCATGGGTTCTGTTGATTTTTCTGGTGTTTTTCCACTGATGGATTTGCACTGAAGTTCTGTAATCGTACAAAGAATCAAACCAAGAAAAATTAATATTTATTTTGTGTGTAATAATAGTGGAAGAAGTTGATGTTTATCAATTTGCCAGTTACATGAAAGAGGGCATAGTGCTGCCTAGAAGTATTTTTATTTCCCGTGTATCATAGTGATCACAAAGACACAGGAAGATGTTTCCTAAAATAGGTGGGTTTGTAAGTTTTGTTTGGTTTTGTGGTTTTGTTTTGGTTTTTTTTGTTTGTTTGTTTGTTTGGTTGTTGTTGTTTTCCTGGTTCTTTCCCTGGAATTGCTGTGGTATCAGCTTTCTCAGCTTTGCAAAATATTGTAATGCGAAATAGTTAGCAGCCCATGATCTTCACCATACTGTTTCTGTGTTGTGCATTGCATAAGTTATTTCTTCCATTTGATCTTCAAGCTCTATGCATTCTGTTTCTGTCAGTTCGATTATTGTGAATCAAAAGCATATGAGTGATTCATATTAATCAGAAATATTTGGGGGTTGAGTCTTTCGTTATCTGTTGGAAAAATATATCAGTTTGGTATGTCACCTGAGAAGACTACGGGTTCTTGCCAGAGCTGCATTTGTTGCCAACTGTGTCCTGTCACTTTTATTTTATGTTTCCAAGAGCAAGACCTAAATAATCACTCTTTCTTGTGTTAGGAAAGGAATTAACTTCCAATTAATTTCCTCCTTCCTCTGGGAGCTACCTGTGTATCCCAAAATGGGGAACAATAAAAGTTACCTCGTGTCATTTTGAGTGCCACAAATATACAGCACACTCACCTCAGCCCATTCAGAGACCAATTCTTGTATGTATTAATCATATTTTCTTCTGGCTTATTACAGAACAAAAAAATATTCAGTTCCAAATGTTAATATGGGGCACATTTTATTAACAGTGAAAGCAGTAAATTATCTCTGCTTATGAAATGAGACTGAGCAATTTCTGCTGAACTCTTCCTGACTTGCCCCTTCACTAGGATACAATGTTTTCTAATTTCTCAGAGGGCCCAGGTTCCATTAAGGGCGAGAACTGTTTTAAAGCTGTAATGAAAGCCATACGTAGCTGAAACTCAAGGAGGGGAAATGCCCTAAATTCTATTTCAGTAGCTCATCTAGAGCTATTTTCAGTTTTATGTTTATAAGAATGTCAATTAACCTAGAGACTGGAACACACATGGAAGAATAATGATGAAGTGGATATAATTTTAACACACTGAAGCCAGCTAGTTGGACCTAATCCTTCTTTATAGAAGCTTGATTTACATAAGAAGCTGGCCTGTGTTGCCTAATTTAGTTCTCAAACAGCTTGGTGATTTAAATGCTCTTTCCTTTCAATGTCATTGATTGAGATGCAGTCCTGCAATTTGGTGTCAGTTGTGTCACTTCTTTACCTAGCGTATGCTGAAGATCCAGGCAAGTCAGATATTTGGCATCTTGTATTCTGTTATGAAAAGAACTCAACATCAGACCTGCAAAGCTACTTTTGCAAGGGTGGAAAATGATGCTGTCAAGGCTAAAAAGAGTAATGGGTACTACAGATCTTTCTTAATTTAAGTGCAGAACACTGTTCTTACCTGGAAAAAAAAAAAAACGAGGGGAAAAAAAGAAGTCTGCGAAATCTGCTTCCGTTGGATAAAAGGTCACACCTCACAAATATAGTAAATATAAGGTGCAAAGTCATCACCTAATAATAGTTGAGACTTTTCTGTTTGGTTGGTTAATATTATATGTATCTGCATGTATTTTTCTCCCCAGTTGCAATGTCATCACTTCTAGTAATTTTTTTCTTCTTTCCCTCATTTGTTACATTAGTGCTACGGGATGACTTCCGCCAAAACCCTACAGATGTTGTGGTGGCAGCTGGGGAGCCTGCTATATTGGAGTGCCAGCCACCTCGTGGACACCCTGAGCCTACCATCTCCTGGAAGAAAGACAAAGTCCGTATTGATGACAAAGAGGAGCGGATCAGTGTGAGTACAACTGAGGCGGATGTCTATAGACACTGTACCTGTGTTCAACCCCTGCAGCTGAGTGCAGCAGAACTTTACAGCTTTATAGCCTTTCCCACAGACACTCCTCATTACCCTTAGCAGTTTGCCTCTCTGAGCTTTCCCAAATGAGGGGGGAGAAGGTGGTTTATTTCTTCTGGTTTCTGTCTCCAACTTGAACTTCCTTGAGGCTTGCATTGTGTAACCAGTTTAACAGAGATCCATTGGAGCTGTAGATTTGGTCATGTGAGGTGCTCTGTTAGATGGGGGACTCAGTGCATGTCTTTGACAGATTCGGCCTTATCTTTTCTATATCTCAGTTCACTGAAATGAGATCTCAGTTAATTGAAACAAAAATATCAGATCTTGTATCAGAGAGGTGCTTTAAAGATAAAATCAGTCATATCTATGAGGTACACAAATACTCTGTGGGAAAAAAAACATCTTAGGTGACATTGGTAATGTGTTTAGTGTAATGATTGGGGTGTACAGTTTAAATAAATGCTGAATTTACACTCTAAAGAGTAATTGTTCCTGAATGGGAATGCAGCTTGAGTAAATGAGTAACACTGGTTGAATTCTGTGACAGTTCATTCCCTGTACTGAATTAAAAAGGATCCAAAACAAATACCTAACTTACCAAGTGATTAGAGATGACATCATGGTATGTACAAGCAAATGGGATAAATTAAGGGTGCAGCAACACATTTCATTCCTAATTTTTGGATGCTTATCTTTTCACTCCTCTAAGAAAGTTTTGTCATATATAATGTTAGGTAACTCATTCAGTGCTGACCTTATTAAATGTGGAAGTACTATGAGGAAGCTTGTTCACTGCTTTGGATGCTGCAGGAAGTATTTCAAGCTAGACAATCTAAGTGGCTGCTATTTGTGGGCTAGTCTGTCTCTGCCGGGGTCTGCTGAAGAGTAGAGGAAGCAGGAGTGGCAGGGAACTGGTTATCATTTCCTTACTCTTGTTTCCTTGGCTATATTCCTAGCTTATTCTGGAGCACCCCATTGTCCAATTTTCCACACAGTCTATGACTTCACAAGCTGCAAATTTGTTATTTTATTTCTTTCAACTACCCTGCCATTTCACTCTCTAAGCACCCTTTGTAGCCAGGAAAATGTTAAGTCTAACGGGAGTCAGGTGAATTATCAGTCTGGCCTAATTTCAGTCTGTTTGTTTCAAGGAAAAGAGAAAATCTGTCCTAAGCAGTGAGCAAGGAAACTGTTCAGACACCAGTAAAATAAAATGAGCTAAATAATACTAAGTAAATTGCCTTTTTCTTAAGCGGAATATCCAGTGTGCTTTACCTATCACCATACAAGAAATATAAGTACTCCGCGTTGCCAAAGTGGCAGCAAGAAATGTAATCTTTGAAATGTAAAGCATTTGATGAAAACCAAAGAAAAAACTGAAATGCTGTTAAAATCTGTCAGGAGGATAAAATGTGTCCTAGAAGAGCTTTAAGATATTCAAGTATATAGGATTATAATTTTCAACTATACACGTATTCATAGACAAAACTTTTAAATGCCATAGTTGTGGAACTTTCTGCCTGATCTTGTGTTGATCTGAAGTTAAAAATATATTCCTGTTTTGAAATAGATACGTGGTGGGAAGCTGATGATCTCCAACACAAGAAAAAGTGATGCCGGCATGTACACTTGCGTTGGAACAAACATAGTGGGGGAGCGAGACAGCGACCCAGCAGAGCTGACCGTCTTCGGTAAAGCAACTCAAGCTTTTGTTTCCTTTTCAGTATGAATGTCAAAGACTGAATTGACATGGGTGATTCGTCAAAATATGAAACAAAACAAGGTTAACAAAACACAGTAGTACTACTTAAGCTGCATTTCACAGTTTCTGAAGAAGAGCAGGTTTCAAAGGCTGCAATTTATAATTATGGAGCTGTGATGGTTCAAAACTCCTTCTAAGCACAGAGTTTCAGTCTAATTGGAGGTCCTTGGTGATATGCATACACTCAGAGATGGTAATGCAGGACATAATGCTCTCCTTCACAAAATTGCCAAATGTAATTAAGCCACTTCTAATACAGTTGACAATGTCTGCTTAACAGAGATTTGGACCAGCATTGCCTATTTAAATAATTCCTTATTCCTATGGGGCTGTGAAATCAAATCTTTGTAGGAGAGCACAGAAGAAATCAATTGATCAATAAAAAGTCATTGGGGGAAATCTACGATGAACTTTTTGAATATATAGAGAGACTTTTGTCATTTGTTTTTTTAAAGGGCATGAATCTACTTTTCATCTTGTAAGCCAAGGCATCATTTAGGTTTTTGGTATTGCTGAATGAATCAGAAATAGACATGTTTCCTGTATGAAAGAGCTTCTAGACTTGATGGGCAAGGCAAGAAGTTGTTGGGAACATTTGCCCTGTGTTTAGGGTCAAGAGCAAGAGTGGGGTAATACTGAACCTAGAGCTGGATCTGTCCTGCTAACAACTAGGTAAGAATCAAAGCTTCAAAATCCTGCTATGGTATGTCCTACAGTCATGATGTTTTTATTTACCATTAACTGTGTTTTTGTAGGAATTAGCCTAGACTTCTTGAGCAAACAAAATAAAATCAATAAGAAAAAAAAAAAGTCACTTCTAAATAAATACATACATATATCCAAAAGAGAAAGAGAAAATGGTTCATGTCCTTCCTGCTACACCTCCTTGATATCCTTGATATAATACCAAAAATTCGAAACAAGACTGTTTGGAATTCCAAAAAAACTTTCAGTAGAAATCCTAAGGTCCTTTTTGAAGCATGTGATCCTCATTTTTCACCTTATGCCTAATATGGTGCACTGTAAAACCCAGTCACATATATTGCCATCCGTGTTTGCATGTATGTGCAATTTAGCATTTGTTCATCTGCTTTAAAAAAAACATATTACAGGATTCACGAAAGGCGTAGAAAAGTTTCTGCTAGACAAGATCTGTGGGTGACTGAGGATTTGCTGCATGACTGTAAAGGCTTCCATTCTTCTTTGTTGTGGATTCATGGAAGCATATGACTTCTAAAGACATAAGTAGAATATCTTGCAAAAAAACCACAGAAAGGATCTCTATCACATTATTATGTTCTTTGCAGCCAATTGTTGAAGTTGTGCCTTTATACAGATGTAAAAGAGACATGACATGTCTTCTTCATCAGTTTAAGTACTGATAATCTCTAGTAATACTCCCTGTGGATAGCAAGCAGATTGCAGTCCTAAACTACAAAGCCTTAAGAAATCCTTAAGAAAATAATTTGTTAAAAAGCATTGAACTGTAGGAATGAAAACTGAAATTTGCATGTAATTTCATATCCTGCAGAGCTACGAAAAGTATTAGGTTTGTCTTGAGGTGCAAAATATTACATAGCCAATTATGATCTTCTGATTTTTTTTACAGGATTTAATCATAGCAATCAACTTGTAAGATACAATCTAAGTCTATTTTGTGAACACTGAGCAGAATCAGCAATAGATGAAATTAGATATTTTAATTCTTCTTAATTGTGTTAGGCTACCTAAAGAAAATTTTATTTAAAATTCCTTTCCTCTCTGGCTTTCTTCCTGTCTAAAATTCTTCTTTTATCTAGATATTCCTTTCCTATTTTCCTTTTTATTCTACAAGAATAGCATGCAGGAATCAGGTGCTCAGTTGTGATTTACCATTAGACAATTCGGCTGTCCTGTGTCTATTTCCTGGCTGCCACCTGGCCCTGAAGCTCTCTGTTGGTGTATTGGGCTCACTCTGTAGTTGTGTCCAAGTTAGTCCTGGTCCACTCCACACAAACGAAGGTGGCTTGGCTTTTGCTCTCTACCAGCAGAACAGATGTATTCCATTCCTGGAGTCCTTGCAGCAGCTCATGTGTGGGCGGGTGCGTGCACAGTGCACTGGAGATCATTATCCATGATGTTTCCAGGAAGCAATGTATCTACTGGGCAGTCCGATCAGTTGAAGCATACACAATAAATCCAATAAATCCAGTAAATCCAGCCATGCTGGGGAATGGCAGATTGGCTGTGCGTGTTCAGATTGCCTTTGCTGAACACAGACAAAACCATGGGTCATCTATTAAGTCCACAGCCTTCCTCTAATATGACTCACAGGTTTGAGGAACATGGGAATACTGGAAACCTTGAAAAAAAAAAGCTAAAAATATCATCATACTTATATATTATTCATGTGTCCAACTTCAACTGTTTCGGACATATTTGAAAATTGGCTTTATAATAAAAATGAAGATAGCTAAGAGACTTAGAGAATTTAATAAAGGGGCTGGCAAACCTACAACTGGTGCTGATTCTGGAGAGGAATGTGTATTAATTAGCTGATTATTAATGTCTCTATTCCTTTTCCAAATAACAAACCCCCAAACCCTTTCCATAGTGTGCAGGAGGCCTTAATAAACACGCTACTCTGTAGGAAAAGGAACTGTTTCATACCAGTTCTCAAACCTTTCCAGGAATCAGCCACTTGTTACTTTTGGCTTTGCAAATTTTTCTGTAATACTTGAAGTTAATTTCTGCATGTGACTTGTGACAGATCTCTGGCTCCCTGTACAGTAAATTTAGCTTGAGGCATTGCCTCTGGAAAAACTGAGTCAGTGTGGTGGTAACTGGTGGCCTGAGGGGAACAGCATGGAAGCCTAGCCTAAAAGATTACGCCTTTCCTGAGGTTTGAAAAAAAAAAAGAAAAGGCAATAAGAAGAGGAGAAAAGAAAAGTTTCCTGTGTGCAGAATGTATCCACTTGGCTAGGTACCCCTTCAATAACCTTTGCTGAGAGATAGTTGTGCATAATTCATGTAGAACTTTTACAAAAACAAGTAATTTTCTTTTTTTTTTTTTTTTCAACCCCATCTGCAAGGAAAACCTAGTTTTCAACATTTAGGCACTCATCCAGGTTAAGGATGTTCAAGCATACTGGTAGTCTCGATGCATATTGCATTTCTTCTGTTCTCAAGTCATGATTCTTCTGCTAGCGGAAAATTGCTGAACTTTCACAGTAAAATATCATAAAGCAAACTGATTATATCAGCAGTGCTTCCCAAAATCATTCCTGTGTGTTGAATAGTGGCAATGGTGCACTACAGTTTTTCAATCTTCCCTTTCAAGCACCACTGCTAATTTTTTGCCTTTATGAGGCTCCAAGGTGTAATCTTGGGGTGAAGCAAGAAGGCAGGGTCTGTCATAGAGTGTAAATTGGCCTTTAAAGAAAGGTAATAGCTAATCCATCAATCCTAATCTTCACAAAAAGAGGCAGCTTGGTACTTTGTTATTATGGACAAATTATTCTAAAGGCCAAATTCAGAAGTGTAAGTGATACAAATTAGGCTGTTTTGCTTGTGTTTGGGCTTATAGCCTTTGGCTGAACAGAATTAAAGCAAGATGCAAACCAGAAACAGTTTCATTCCAATTTGTAGGAAAGCTTGATTTGTAAATGTGTAGTATGGAGCCAGAAATTAAATAAAGTAAGAATTACTGTTTAAGTTAACCTTTTATCATTTTGTCATACTACTGCACACTTCTCAGATAAGTTTTCAAGTTGTTTTAACTATTTGAGGTTCCACTTTGTTCCTTTGCACTTAAAATAGTATGTTTGAAGAGAATGTACAAAGGTATATCGTGTATATTGATTCTGAAGTTCAGTGGAATCAATGAAAGCCTTAATATATCAACTTCAAGAAGCTGGCATCAAGCAGTGGAAAAAGATATATTTAGAAGACCCTCAAAAGCATCTAAAGCATAACTAAGAAGAGTACAAAAATGTCTTAAAAGATATATCAATTCAGACATATTAAAGATTGTTTTGGATTAATCTTTGACTTTGGCTTTGGTACCTGAACCTTTTTTCAGCTAATAAGGTCCTGTGGGATGAAGAGGTATTTTTGATGCTTGAAGAAGTATTTCTGTTTGATGTTCTCTAGACATTGTCAGGATGAAATAGAAACCATAGTTCCAGAAAGAATATACTATGATGACACAATGTTAGAGGAAAAAAATCCAAAAACCTCTTAATGAAGTCGTTGTACCCCATGTTACTTTCCCAAGCTCCGACTATGTGGAAGGCCTTAGCAGAGAGTCTTGTGCCATCATATCCTGGAAATTAATCCCAGAGTCTTTCCCAGCTACATAGAAAACTTGCCAAAATTGGGTTTACATTCACAGTTCAAGACAGAGAAATTGGCAGTGAATATTTTGTCCTTCAGGGCAAAGCTTCTCCTCTTTTTCTTCAATCCTGGTATTTCTCACTTACAGTGTATGTGTGGCAGTTTGCAAAAAGCCAGTTTGGTGTTGCAATATTTGTTATCCACGGATACTGACAAGTTGTGATAGGATAATACTGCTGTGAAAAAGGGTCTGATGTGGTTTTCAAAGTCTGTGCCTAATACTCAGTAAAAACTGAAATTAGCACGGTTGCAGATGTATGTTCAAGGAGAAAAATACTAACAATTAATAAAAATCATTCTACTTTATTTGCATCTGCCTCTTAACTGTGCTCTGTGCAAGAAAATTTGCAATGTCTACACAAGTGCTTATTTCTCAAATGAAAAATGGAAAAAGTAGCTAAAAAGAGGCAGTAGAAAAATGCATTTAAATACAAAACCATCTGCTTTTGCAATTGTATTTTCAATTATTTGAGCAATGTAGGTAAATTTACTATGATGCTAATATCCTGTCTTCTTCTAGATCTTCATTTTTGGCAGAGAGCTTTGCTCTATCCAGATCACATTGGAGTTAATGAAATAACTACACTATTGACAGCATTCTGAAGTGAAACTTAGTTCCAACCATCTAATGGTTTTGTTTTGTTTAATTTTTCCTTTACATCAGAAAGCTGAAGTGAAAAAGGTTTTATTTTTTAACTATTTGCTATTAAATGTCTCCTCAAAGTCAGCCTTTTAATTCATGTTTTAATGCTTCTCCCTAGCGCAGAAAAACATTTTTAAAAAATGATGCCTTCTCTCCAGCAAAGACAGAGAAAGCAGTTCTAAATCAGATTGAGTCTCTGCATTATGGGGACCATCAAATCCTTCACTGTAGCAGTTGCCTGAGCAGAGAAAATATATTAAGTTAGTTAGGATCATTTTAATTAGATTAAGGCCCCATATATGGCTGTCCAACTTTTTGAGGAACAGAGAAAGGGCAATAATACATCTGAGGGTCATTGGAGTCTCTCTAATAGACTGTGATACTCAGACCAACTGTTAAATAGAGGAAAAATTGAGTTCTGGAGTTAGTTTCTATCAGCATGCAAAGCAAGGAAAGGGTTTTCTTGTGTTTCTGGTTAGGATCAGTTCTGTAGATTTTCTTGCCATGTGTATCTCAAGCACTGCAACAGGTTGTAGGTGTGTGTCCAGGTTGCATTAACAATCCCCTTTTATAACTTTAAGCAAAGTTTATTCTGAAGTTAGAAAGATCACTCTAGTAATAGCACAACTTGTTGACATGACATATAACCATAACATATTTTATAGTTATTTTTAAAGATTTTTAATATTCATCAGAGAAAGTCTGGGAGGGGAATAGTATTTACTCAGTGAAAACATATAAAATAGCTATATTATTTTTTTATATATGTCTTTGATTTAAATTTATTACACTTTCTTGTTTTTTCTCAAATGTATTGTGTTCTGAATGCTGTTGACAGAGTAGTAATGTTTAATTATTTCACAAGGCTTTATTTATGGGAAAACTATTTCAAAATAAAAAAATAAAAATATTATTTCTCAGGTTTAGCTTTGAAACTAAATTTGACCTGGCTGCCTGAATAAACCTCCTTTATTTAGCATGCTCTGGCAAACAGCTCTTTGTCTCCTGAGAGATTAACATTGTAAGCAAGTTATGCAGGTGACTCAAATCCAGTTAATCTCACATAAAGAATGTTAATTGCATTGGCAATGGCATTCACTCTGATCACTTTATAGCTGTATAATTAGCTATTGGACATATTCAAGGGGTTGTGTGAGTGATACAAATAGAGGAAACAACATGAGAGATAACTTGTTATTTCCTGATTCACACTGTGCAAAATGAAGAGAAGATGGAAAAAAATTGAAATAGTAGTTATTGGCATTTGCATCTCCTTGCTAACTGGGATCTGTGCTTACATAGCTATTTGCTATCAAATTCTTACCAGTTTTGGAAAATATACAGTTTGAGAAGCTGATCTGAAGCAAAACTCCTAAATTACCTTGATGTGGAATCAAGTGATTTGCCTAATGACCTTTGGGCCATTTACTATCTCGTCAATTGGGTTCTTCAGAAAATGTGATAGGAATTTATTTTCTCATCTCCTGTATAGAAGCATTTATAGCCACAAATAGCTATCTTATAAATTATCTTCTTAGCCGTTTACAGGCAGCTTTTATAAACATCGTCTAAAATAATTTTTGTATGCATACCAAGCCAACATACAGGCATGTGCACAATTATTTAAATTCAGTGTGCATGAATCAGGGTCTCTAAATCATCTATGAGGATGCTGATCTGGATTGAAATTCTTGGTTTGGGATCACCTCTTGAAAAACAGATGTCAAAATGTAGATTGTGTTGTGTAGGAGGGTTGGTCTGAGCTTTTCTTAGGAGGGAAGTTGTGGATATGATACTGTCGCAAACTTACAGAAAGTTTCATTAAGATATTCCCTTCTGGATCCACATAATTACAGACAGGCCAAATACATTGCTTAGAGTTTAGGTTAATAACTAATGCTTTTGTTTCTTTATGAAGTTTTAATAGGTTTGTGAAATTAAAAGGCTTTATCCAAAATTTTCCATGCCTGATTGGAAAATTTATATATGTGTATATATATATGTTGTTGTTTTTTTTAATTGCTAAAATGATTCATTCTTCTCTAAGAATGTTCCTGCAGTTTGGAGGTTAAAAGGATAATTGGAGGGAAATGCGGAAAGACTTGAAGGACATGAATGGAAGAAACTTTTTATCCTGAGAATGACAGGTCCCTCATATTGGATAACTTTGATGGGAAATAGCTACGTTATGACAAACATGTAATTTTTTGCTTGTCCAAATAATTTTCACAAAATTTTGCCAATTATGCCCCTCTCTAAAAAAAAAAATAAGAAAATCATCAGTTCATATGCCAGAGACGTCAGGTAGAATGCAGGTCTGAACAGCATTTTCCTTCAACTGCCCTGCACTCCTTCTGCTGTCACTCTCCTGGGGTGATGCTTGGTCACTTCAATGAAATTTCTTGTGTTAATATTGTGGATGGGCTGTATCTGGGTGGCACAGAGCAAAGAAGCTCCAGTTCAAGTTTGGTTTAAACACAGAGTGGAGAAGAGTCAGTTTGCTGTGAGGTACCAAGAAGTGAGAGGCATGAATAGCTGGAAGGGAGACTGGACCTGTGAACTTGCTCACTTGCAGCTCTGAACAGTGATATTCTGGGCTAGGAGGAGACAAATCATCTAAAGAACCAGTCAGCAGCTGGAAAGAGCTGGCGGAGCCAGTGGCTGGGATGGAGAGAGACTTGAGGCACTGTCACAGGCTGGCAAAGACACATCAATGAGGGGAGGAGCAAACCCAGCTAGAGACTGGTAAGGGTCAGAAGAAGATGTGCATTGGGAAGGAAAAATCTGGTGAAGCACACTTAGGACAAGGAGCTGTAGTGAAGGTTTTATAAGGCTGGTACACAGACTCGAAAAAGGGACTAAAGACTGATATTTCAAGGAGGGGTGAGAGACTAAAATTTACTTGCACAAATGTTGCCAGAACCTGTGGTCTTGGGCAGGACTAGGAACAGGACAAAAGCAGTGGCCCTAGAGAAATGGGGAGAAGAGCCTCTGCCTATTAGACATGTTTTTATCTGTAGCATCTGGAAAAGTGCTATAGATTCTTGAGCGTGTCTATTCTTCTGCTGACAAAATATTGTTTTCCCTGCCAATAGGTCTCCTTGCTACTATCATGGAATTCCTATGTGATGCTGTCACTCATTTACATAATTATTAACAGGTGGTTTCATGTTCCTTATTATAGGACTTAATATTCTGATTTGTGAACATTTTATCAGCTGCAACTGAATTCAATGGAAGCTGAGCTTTGAACAGACAAAATTAATGCTAAATTCTCAAAAAAATAATTCGGCAGTTTTATGTCTCAGGTAGAGCATCAAAATCCAGCAGACATTTTCTACCTTATGTTCTTGGATATCCATCACACCTCAGAGAGAAGCTATGAAAATAAGTGAATTGTTTATAGACCATTAAGATATGTGTAATGGAGGTCATGAGGAAATTAATAATTCATTTTTTGAAGTGAAGTTTGAGTAGTATGACAGCAGGCTAAACAGTGCAAGTAAAGCAAAATATTAAACACCTGGTCATTAAATGAATACGAACAATCTGGAGATGTTTGGGGAAAAAAAATAGTATGTGATCGTAGAATTGCAACCAGTCTCTTAAGGCATAAACAGAAAGGGAATGATTTAAGGACAAAGAGCCTTAGTTCTGTTATTTCTGGTACTGAGGTGCTGCATGCTTGATTTTGCGAACTTCATAATGTTCGAATAATTATTTGGATATAATAAACAGCAATAGTCAAGCCATAAACTCAGCTCTGTAGTTACGAAGACAAACTGTCTGAGTCAGAATCTGGTATTGCTCACATCTGTGTAAATTTCAAGTAATTTCTTAAGTGACACCATACCTTTCACCTTTCTGAGAATGAAATGTGAAATGTAGAGTGTAATCAGTTTTAAATGTCTTTATAATAAATCCCTGTCTTGAGTGGAAATACTGCTTCGTATAAACTTGATCTTATAATGGTTTGACTCCAGCATAAATAATTTATGACAATAAAAGTATGGTATGGCTAGAAGAGGACAGAACAAAATGTATGCAGTCCAAAGGCAACTTGGAAACTACCCCCAGTGACATCCTTTCAAATGAAATTACCGGTACTTGGAGTTTGTACCAGTGTAACTGAGATCAGATTGTGGCTCTGCATCTGGATTTTAAGCAGGCCTGTGCAACATTATGATGATTAATAATATTTGTAGCCGTGCAGGCTAACATAACAAGGGTAAACAGAACTTATTATTCAGGCCTTAATTTAGTTTTCCACGGTGAAGTTAGTGATGAGGATCAGGAAAGCTCTGACCTCTGTACAATAGTCCACAGTTGGCTAAGATGCATAACACTGAGTTTGCATTTTCCTCCGAAGCGTCAAGATATTGATTATTGCCGAAGGCAGGCTGTCTCCACCAGCAGCTCATGTATTGCTGGAGTAGGCAGGAGATTTTAGATGGTGCTTGGTATATGCAGCAGTGCAGAGCCGAAATGTTCACATGGAAGGACAAGGTCTGGGAGACCTCTCAGCTGGTGTGGGAGTTGGGCAGTCGGTGCCAGCACATCATCAGTTCCACTTGTCTCATTTTGTGGAGCTCAGCCTCTTTCTTCATTCTGTGAATCGGTAAACAAAAAGATGCTGAAAAGTCAAAAGTGTTCATTTCAACCCTCTGACTCACTGAGGAATTTTAATCTCTCTTTCAAGAGCGGCCCACGTTTCTCAGGCGACCGATTAACCAAGTGGTGCTGGAGGAGGAGGCCGTGGATTTCCGGTGCCAGGTGCAGGGGGATCCCACGCCAACAGTCCGGTGGAAGAAAGATGATGCAGACTTACCGAGAGGAAGGTGAGAGCAACATTCATGTTCCCCACGCTTTCAAATTGCACTTGTTGAGTAGTGCTGAAATCACTCCCTGGTACTTATCCTTTGTTATTTGACATTATGAGCAAGATTTGTTTCCCAGATTGCCTGTCGTTAGCACTACAAAACCTGTTTCAGTGCCAGCTGAGTAGGGAAACCCATTCTGCATTGGTTGTCCAAGGTAATGGATTCCTGTGTAAGGAAGAAAAGTGATGTGTGGATATTGTAAGCACATGGGTATTCACTTAATTTGCTGGAGAAAAGTAAAGATTTTTTAGGAATGGGCTAGTGATAGTAGCCTTCATAATAATGTGCTGATACCAAAAGAGAGAAAACTTGACTGGAGAGTTGTAGAGTTGCTCCATTGCGCTTAGAAGGATGGACTAGAAGCAGAGTGCTGTGATGGGCTCTGCTGGCTCCTTTGCTAATATCTGTTAAGTCTCAGGGAGAAACATTACCCTTGGGGAAATAAAAGAACAAACTAGCAGAAATGGAAAACAAAGTTGGAATTTGGAACAAGCCCCCTTTGTTCGAGAAAGATTCACAGAATCAGGAACAAACATGGAGAAGATTCCAGAGTGATCAGAGGAGGAGAGTCTGTCTTATAAAAGGACATTAAATCAGCTTGGGTCCTTGCAGCTAACAGTTCCTGGCAGTCTTCATCCACTTGGTAAATATGGCGCTTAGTGTCATATACACTTTCGTGAAAATCAACAGCAAAATTCCTCAGTCACACAGCACTTAGTCATGTTTGAGTCTTGGGTTAATATCTTCTGTTTCTCAATTTCTAAATCCTTAACAAAATCCCAAAACTCATTGGAGAATACCTATTCTAGTTTCCACATCCTCAACTCTGTAAGATGTCTTATGTGAGCATGCAATAATTCCTCAGTGGAGATTACATAAATATATGCATATATATGTATATATATTACATTGGAAATACATATATTTTCAGATTAATTTCCTTGTGATTTAAAACAAATTAAGCTTTTTTGCTAATTATGTTGATAGATATGTATGCATGTAATACATCGAATATTATTTTAAAGAGCAAATTTTGGATGGCTCTTTGCTGTTTAGCTGTGCATTATAGAGTAATCAACAGTAAATACATTGCACTTCTGCGGTTTATTCTTACTATTGTGCTGCTTTTGTTGGTTTAAATCATGTCTACTTCTAGGTCTGATGAGCAAAGCTAACAGATCGCGAACCAACCATACCTTTGATGAGGTTGCACTTTTATTAGGGTTTTTTTTAATTACTGTGTTCCTTCTTTTTCTTTTACATCTTATTGTGAAAAATATAGCACTATATGCTATGAGGTCATTTTTTTCTGTTCATTCATGATGTATTTCTAAGGAAGATGAAATGAAACAGGAAGGATAGGAAGGGTTTTCACTGCCTCATAACTAAAAGAAAAGCTTCCTCAGATACATTCTGATCATAATCAACTTCAGGCTCAGAAACTACTCACAATGTTTCACAGTGGTTTTACACTGCTGTTTAACATTTTATTCATTGTCTTTTGGCATCTTAAAATAGAAAGTGGGGATATGTTTTAGTTTATATGTGTTTCTCAGAACATCACAAAGATGAGTTAGGAAGGGGCAAGGTTGCAGAATCTCGTGCTGGAGACCACTCTGGGTAATAGAGGACTACCACTGTCACTGCCTGTGCAGTTTGTTACCACCACCTGAGCCACAGGGATTGTGGTCATCTAGTAGAGTCCAACACCTACACTTTGAAAGCAAATCTCTCTGATGATCAGGACTGTATGTATAGCAAGATACATTGACAGAGTCTTCACTGTCCAAAAAGAGGAAGTTTTCAAATGATGCTGCATGACGCTTGATCAAGGAAGATAGAATTGGAACATCTAAAAGAAAAGCGATTGTTTTTTCCTGGATTTCTTTTTTTTAAGGCAGGGAAGGAAATTTGCCCACGTATAGTCTGAATGAATGGAAGGATGAGAAAATTGTAGTATAGAAATTTAATAAATTAAGAAGAGAATTTCTAAGATTTTCCTCCTTGATGAAAAGGGAGATTTTTTTTTTTTTTGAGGTAAACCCAAAATTAGCTTTTAACTTCTGAGCTGCCATATTCTAAGCATTTTAGCATCTACAGTGAAATATGAAACCATCAAGGAATTTCCTTTTTATTCTTCCTACATACGTAAATCCTTCTGAGCAGATCTGTGCAGGTATTTGTCTTATAGCTTTCAATATCAATTTCCTGTTTCTACAGCTAATGACCTTCTTTGCACATCTGTCTGGTTTTGTTTTTGCAATAATTTGCTTTTGGCTTCATCCCTAGATATTACAAACCAATGATAGCAGGTACCTGTTTCAACAATTATTGCAATTTTAAAAATTTGTCCATTGTTACTTCAGTTTTCAAAAATGTCTAGTTTATTGATAGCTAAGTGGCATAAACTCTATTTTTATATGCATTTTGTTTCTGTAATTTGCTCCTGGTGAATGCTAGAATCAGTGATATTTGATCCATAGTCTTTCAGAAATCCTTCTCTGGTCTTCCATCTCACTTCCTTTTAGCTTTTTTCAGTGACACTTATGAAAGAAAAGAGAAAAGTAATCACAGTAATTTCTAGTGACAAATATAAACAGTATTGCTCCACCAATTTGTGTCTTGAGTAATAATTGGAAAATAATTTTAGGCTGTTACAGCTTTAATTATAAAGGTCCCTGGTGAACTGTAAGCATCTCCATTTGCAATTGGATTGAATGAAAGAAAAAACTTCGAAAGAAATTAGTATGTTTGAAAAGATGACTATTTAAAAAAAAATTAATTTGGCCATTTTGCTGAATTGTTTATATAATTACCCAGAAATGTATGAATAACCATGATTTAAAACTGAGAACAGATGGACATTAGTTTATTCTGAGGATGCAAGGCTTCATTGCAAATTTTGACTATTTTGAACTATGATAGCCTATATTTTTAATTTAAAACCTTCAAGTGGCTTTTGTAGTGGAAGTTTTCAAAATGCCTATGAAAAATAGGTCTCATAACAGTAAAAAGACATTACTTTTTCCAAAATCCTGTAGACCTGACTTGAGATATCGAATGCCTTGGTACATGTCCTGGAAATCTTCTGTATGCTTGGGCAGGAATTAGGAAAACTATGAGAAGGACAAGGTGGAAACAGTGTTGTGATTTATGTATACTGTTTTCATAGGCTTTTTACATTGTGATAATTAATTAGTAAACTTTTTCAGACTTCAAAACTATGTTTAAAGCCTAAACAAATCCCAGTAAATAAATAATTTGCTATTAAAATTGTCTGTACTGCACCAACAGGAAGGAACAAAGTACAGTGTGAAGTCTGGGGTGTGTAAAACTTTTTTCCAGAACCTGTCCATTTTGAATCAGTGACCCAAGACTTAAATGCATTGTGGAACCTGGGTAGAGGCATATGGTGTATATTTTATTTTAATCGCTCTAAAAGTTCAACATCACACCATACCTTCCACAGCACACAAAGGCTAGGGAATAGTTAATCAAGTATGACTCATGTCAAACGACTGGAGGTGAACAGGATATTGTGGGGTCACCAGTCTTATGCCTTTGGCTGAAATATTAGGTTCACTATTTCGTGAATAGAGTCTTTTTTCATTATGACACAAGGAAATGACACCAAAAAAATGTGCTAAAGCAACTCAGACAGTTGTGGCCATGCAGAATGACCAGGACCTATTGGAAATGAAATAAAAATTGTCTTTATACATTGAAATCTTTCTTCCAGCCACATGTTCAGGTAGCCTTCCCTTTGATGTCTGCTTGGCAGAAATAGAGATTATAGTTTTTGCCAAGGAGCTGATGGTCTCCTGTGTGGTAAGGAACTCAATATGCCCCGGATCAACTTTTGATTCATCTGCTTTTTAGTCCTGGTAACAAGAAGAAAGCGATATTATATGAGAGCTTCCAGTATGAGAGTGGCATATCTATGACTAGCAATTTAATAAAATTTGAATAAGGTTTGTACAGTGTTTCTTGTCTTCAAATTTTCTAGCGAAGCCGAAGAGAACAGCTGCATAGTCTGTAATTACATAGCAAGTAATACGGAATTTTTTTTTTTTTGAGAAAGTGAAGAGATTTTCAATTGCAAGTTCAAATTTATGACACACTGTAATAACTGCTTAAACCTTTTACACAGAAGAAGCTAGCAGTGCCAGCTCTTTGGGAGAGTGAGGTTAGCTCAGCAAATGTATTTTTCAGTTGCCTTAAAAATGAGTGAGTAGCAATCACATGGGCCTTTTTTTGCATCCCAGCCCAGAACAGCTGGTTTAGCTCAGTAAATACATCTTTGATGAAATTACAACCTGCTCCTGTAAGTTGCATTTACAGGCACTGTCTGATTAGATGAATATTGTACTAGGGATGAAAAGTGGCAACTGCCCCAGCAGGGAGAGGTGTTTGTTTCACATGCCACCCACATAATGGGAGTGTAGGCAGAAAAGCCAAGAGTGATGCTTCAGAACAAAAACGGTGTGTAGTTTACACAAAGTATATTGCTAGGTGTTAAGAGATTGTAGGTTATTAGCTGAAACAGAGCAGTGACACACAGCGATGAAAACCATAAACACCACAGCAAGCATTTTTATTTGCTAAGATTAGCAATATTCATTAAAAATTATTTGGGAAAATACATTCTTAATGTATAGACTTAAGTTATTAATGTATCTTAATATGCGTTGGCTCCAAAACCAAAAGTCTTGGAAGATGTTAGTCTTGCCATGTTTTTAGAACTGTCGCCTTTGTGCCTGAAAAGTAATTGCATATGCACAGCCTGGGCAGAAACAAAGTCACACATCTGATAGGTGTGCATTTTCAGTAAGTACTATCATTTCTGTGCTTTCTTCCATGGCTTCTTGTGAGCTCAAAACTAAGGGTAAATGATGAAATGTTAAAAACATCTTACTGTCTTCCAGATGCAAATATTTGAAAAGGATTTAAATGCAACTGACAGCAAACCTTATCCCTATACACTCTGAAAAATTAGATCTTTTTTAAGAGGAGATTCAGAAAGGGTCTGATAGCCAGAGATGTTCTGCATTTGTGTTTCTTCGTGATCACAAGATAAGGCCCTGTAAGTCAGAGAGACAGTAATTTTTAAGAATAAACACGGTGTTGCATAATTCTATTTATATTCTGTGGATGGGGTACTGAGGTATTTGGCTACAGCCTCCTGTAGATACAACCAAGGGGAGAATGACCTTTCAATGAAATATGAGTTAATAACACTACAACGCTGTGTGCTGTGGTCGAGTTAATCTCTGTGCAGATTGTAACAAAATGCAGTCTAATGTGTATTGAAAATTAATTAGAGTAAAGAGTGTGTTTTAGTAGTGTAATGGATATAGTCTTTGGTTACATCAGCAAATTTCTGTTGCAATTAATAACAATTAACAGTTTTAAATAAAGGGTCAGGCAAAAAATATGTTTTTAATATTAGCTGTATCACGTGTACTATTCATCACCTCTGCTTAGATCCAGTGTGATTTGCATGCCAGTCTTTTGTTTCTTAAACTAAAGCATCAAGGAGAGATTAAGACCCTTTAGAAGGAGCATAGGGGAGAGGACTGGATTATCTTACTAGCTGGTCAAAAGGAGACAGTGAAAGAAAGAGGTTTAATAGGCTATTTGTATTCTTAGCTACCTCTGGAGGGAGTAGAGGTGGTTTGCAGAGGATGTTGTTATCTGAGGTGTAGCGCAGTACTGGGCTGGCACAGGGCAGGCTGCCGTGCAGCTGGCAGAGTCCATGTGCCTAAACGGACACCGGCAGATTTCAGCAGAGTGCAGCGTAAGCATCTTTTGAGCTGTTAGGTTGAATCATTTGAGGAAACTTCTCCTGGAAAGCCATAGATATCACTTAGGGATAGAGAGGTGATGAGGGGTAAAAGGGAGGCAACGGTTGGTTTATTTTTGTGTGTATAGCGTCAAGATGATGTACCTCACTGCTGGTGGAGTAGCCTCTCCCGCTGTTCTTTTGGTTGAGAATAGCTCTTTTCTGATTAATATTTTGCTTGTCAGTGATCCCTTCCTTTTCTGTAAGTGGAAGAATGTTCTTTACAGTTTTCTATGGCCAAGTGAAAGTGTAAATTAGAGTGGGTTTTGACATTTAAAATCCTCAAGGCATGGCATTGAATAATGTCCTGTAAACACATCATCCTACAGTTACCCCAGAGGTCTATAGACCTCTCTCAGTAGTTATCTGCCATTCGATTTGTATGAAATATCAAATGCTGTGAGCAAAACCGTTACAAGCATGGCTCTGCTAAGACTGATCAGCAGAGAAATGGTTAATAACACTGACATTTAAATTGGCTTCATGTTAAGTGTCAGTTCTCACCACAAAGCTGAAGAAGAGCTATTGTTTCAGACAGTCTGTTTGTGGATGCATGAAAACAGTCTCCAGTCACTTACATAAGGGTCAAGGTTGGGAAAATAGCTTTACAACTCTACGGACAGCAACCATAAAGGAATTGTGTCAGCTAGCAGTCCTCTTCGTGCTATGTGAACCATTGGTGATCTATGAAGGGATCACTGGCAGTACACTTGAAATCGGATTGTCACAAGAGAATGATTTATTTATTATTCTCTCTATTTAACAACCTAATATTGTTTCATTTCACAGAATTAATGAAGTCACTAGCGGAGTTCTGAAACAAAATTTAATGCCGGTAGTAGCATCCTCAGACATGGATTTCTCTGAATTTTCTGTTCGCAGAAGGTTGCAGTAAATAAATGGTCTTGCAGGAAGGAGACCCAAGAAAACTTAATGTAGAATTTAACTCAAATTACTCAATCTAGTGCCTGAATCTTTAGGATCAGGAAAGCAGAATATACTAAGTAAGAGCTTAGTAATCACATAGTTTATAAATTGTACTTATAAGTTTCAGATTATTGAGGTAGGCTGTTTTCTGGAAAGTATAAGGATACCAAACAGTTTAGGCTGTTATCAGTTTATTGAGTATTAAAATTATAGAAAAAGTGAATATAGTTAACCATGCAGTTTTTCTGCATTCTCATGAGAGCAGGGAGAGAGAAGCTGGTACTTGTGTTCTAGTGAGAGTAAGATTCAAGAGCTCTGATCGCAGCATCTCTGATACTACTGGAATGGCTGGCCTGCAGGGATTTCTTCTGGTTTAACACATTCCATCCCTGCATGGGATACAAAAGTTGTTATCTCAGTTAAAAAGAAATAAAAAATGTCAGTGAAAACACTGCAAGGTTAAAGTTTGAACCCTAAGAACTACTTTCCAGTTCCTGTTGTTAAGTCCTATGCTGAGAATTACTTAACATTAGCAAAATGTACTTTTTAATAATATGACTTCTGACTCAACTGTAATGTTGAAGGCGTTTTCATTAAAACAACATGACTTCATCTTTAATTACCATTTCAAAGTTGGTTACTGATTTGAAATACAGATTAGAAAATATTTCAGTTACTTCTCTGACAGATTCTTCATAATCATTCATCATGCTTAAGGCAAATAATAATAGACAGCCCAACACAAATTCTGTTTATTTCAAACGACTCATAATCTGTGTGCTTATGTTAAAAAAATGCATCAAGCCTTTTTTATTGAGTGTAAGATTCCAGTCTGGGCTCAGATCTTCTTACTGTTTTTCAATCCTTGCAGTACCATTTCGATTTTTGAAAACAGAAATAGACAAAATCAGTATTTCACTATTTCTTCAAATTAATTTCAGTAGCATGTGCTGAATAGATAACCCTGAGAATCACGGGTGCTTTTCTGATGGATGAATTTATGACATAGCTGTTAATAATACAAATCTCCCCAAGTGCCTGAAAAATGTGTCTCATTTGTGAAGGAAAGGACTACTTCTGGTGACAGGAGGACAGGTCTCCATGCCAAGTCATTACATGGTCTCTTAGCTCATGCTTCCACCGACGCTACGGTTTTTGAAATGTGGAGCTCTGTCTGGAACTTAAATCAAATCAGAAGCCCATTTTGGGTAATTATCATGTGGTAATTCCCAAGGAGTACTTCTCTGTGTAAACAGAGATGTAGAGCTAGAAGATGGAGCCTACATCAGTTTAGATAGAGTTTACTGAGTTACTGATTTCCAAACGTGTGTTTTCTTCTGAACTTCAGTGTGTTTCTAAATTATTTCAATGGGAATGAAAAAGCAGTTTCATTTTTCTTCCTTGGTTCTCTTCTGAGAGCATAGCTACTGATTTTGCGAGGCACAAGTTTTGTCCATTCTCATATGATTTCATTTAAGAGTGGTACCGTGTAGTGTAATGCTTCGAGAGAAGTTGGAAAAAAAGTTTTCCTTGGACATAGGTATGGTATCACAATGTTGGCCCAATGACTGTAACTGTTAGGTATACCTTTTGTCAGATTTAGGGCATTTTATTGAATGCCTTGATTTAAGGCACAGTGCAGTGTGGGTTTGTGTTTTATATGATTGTGATTGAGAGTGTCCACTGTAAGAAATTACAAATAATCTGCTAAGAACAACCCATAAAAGATTTTGTACTAAAGCAGAAGCTGCTGTCAGTAGATTTTAAGAAAATAAAAATAGCGAAGAGTAACCTGTATTATTTAGTTATTTTTTGGTTTATTGGTATAAGGCCAGTGAACCATTTTATATGACTGCTTGCATATATGCCTCGCGTGAAGAAATTTAAGGTAATGTCACATTGCCTTATACCTTTTTCTGGCATGAATGGCGTAGCCAAAGAATGAATGAGGATCTGGACACGTAGATGTGAGCAGCAGCCATCCTGTCAGCACCTGGGGGATAGCTCTCTGGTAGCTCAATTTATCAATAGCTTTTAGCAGTGTCTTAGAGCCACCTGGCAACAACCAACCTTGTTTTCAGGGGTGCAACAAGAGTAATTTGAGACCGGTACACACAAATATATACAGTCATGCTTGCTCTGTTGCTATTCAGGTTTTGCTAGGGAAGAGGCTCCTTTATCTTTCCCTCCGAAAGCTGTCACTCACATAGGTTTTTGTTTCTTCTTCCATTTATCAGTGCATGGAATGTAAGTAAAAAAAAAAAAAAATAGAAGAAACATTTCTTGTAAGGAAGCTGGCAGTATGAGTGGCTGCATCACCAATGGGAATGGAGGGAGGCTCTCCCTTCTGGTTCTGGATCACACAAGGCTGAATCAGGTAACAAGCTCATGATTCCAGTCTCATGGCAGCATCTCTCTGGCTCCCTCCATCTGGCACACAGAGAGTCCAGGAGCCAGTGACAAGCTGTGGCACTATGCTGGGAGCTGAAGTGCCAGCACCACAAAAGAGAAGTGGAGACAGAAGCTTAAGCCTCCTTAACTACCTCCTGTTTATTCTGGTTTTTGGCCAGTAGCATCTCTCTATTTGGGCTCCCTCATCATTGATGTTGTGAGTAATCTTGAAGCTTTGTGCATGGTTTGCAAAATAGCCTGACAAACAGGCAAAAGAAAATGGAGCAAAGAAATTTTTGTGCCACCTCTACAAAAAAAAAAAAAAACAAAAAAAAAACAACCAACCTACAAAGCCCATATACAAAGATTTTTTTTTTTAATTGTATTTACAGTAATGGTTTAGAAGAAAATATGTACCTGGTATAAATTGATGTAATTTTTTTGAGGCTCAGTTCACAGCAGTTAAGATGTGACTTTTTCCCTTACGAACTCCGTTTAGCAAGAAATATGCCTTTTTGAGTTGGATTTGCTGAATTCAGTAATGTATTCTCTCAACGTGAAAATATACAGCTGAAGAAAGTGCCTCCTTGTATTACCAGTTAGGCTCACTTGGATCTCTAGAAATGTAACAACTCCAGCTGCAAACACAGTTCTGCTACCTTTGTGGAAGACAAAGAGATGCAACTATTTTTTTATGCATAGCTACATGCACTTTTAAAAAAATCTGGAAATCTATGGGTTCTGTGAAGCACTCAGTAAAAATTATATCAAATGGAAAAAAACATATTACTAAATCTCTCCAAGCTCAGAGAATTCTCTTTCTCCTTTTTTTTTTTTTTTTAATTTGATAGCCATGGAAGATTGGTGGCTGAGTATGGACAGAAACACATTTGAATGTGGGGAAAAAATTATAACTGTGACAAAAACAGTTTAATTGAAGATTATTCTTAAATGCTTAAGCCAATGCATGAATCCAACCTCAGTACATTAGTTCATGATATTAAAAACAGTTAATGTGTTTTGTTTTATTTGTTATTTGGTTGAGCAGATGGTAATGGTTTTGACACAATTCAGTTTTTTATTTTTCTTCTTTTATTTTCTTGAAAAGGACAAGGCTCTTTTTCCCACTTTGTCACAGCTGGTTACCAATCAATCTCAATTCACGGTACAGTGATGATAGCACATGTTGTTTAGGGGCCAAATCTGATTGGGTTGCATTTTCAGCAGTGTTTCATATAAAAAAAAAAAAAGTGTCTGTATGGCAGTGACTGTCAGCACAGTATTGTACAACTGTCATTAATCAAAACTAGCAACAATGAATGCATTCATATGTGCCAGAGACTGCCAGATTTCACTCAAAATCACCCAATTTCTATTAGAATTTCCTCACCAGCAGTGTTTTCTCATCTGCTTGTTGTTTCTGTGTTTCTTTCTTCCTTTCCAATCTCCTGCCCCCCCTTCCTTCTCAGTTAATTAAACACAGACCAGCTCCAACTATTGCTTGTAGAACAGAATTTATGTAACGTGGTGCCCAAAAGTGGCTGGTTTATATCTAGGGACAGGCTGACTAGCTGTTTAGAAGACCTCTCCTAGCTCAGCCGGATGGCTGAAGTCTAAGCTGAACTGAAAGGTTAAGCACCTCCAAATGTTTAACAAAGAGAAAGACTTAAAATCAATTAGATGGCCGTAAACATGTGAAACTGATGTCTGATGCCCTATGTTTTTAGCTGAATGTTGGCATTAATTTTCTAGGAGTCAGCAATATTTGGGCAATATGTCAGAAGGTGTTTCTTGACACAGCACATATTTTGAAGGCATTGCCGCCTTAGTCCTTAGTGCACTGTCAGTGTTAAGGGCCAACTTAACCAGCACGCTCTGGTCTTCCACCATTCCGTTATCAATCCAGGAGTCTGGTAACCTCTCTGTGTGATTGGTATTAGCAGTCAGAGAGGCCCTGATCCTGGTTCTCAAATGTTCAATAGCACTAATCCAGATAAGAGTGAACTTCTCCAGAAACTCAGCTGGAAGCATCTTGCTATGGGAATTTGAGGCTCTGGGATAGAGAGGAGACAAGGCACTGTTTGAGACTGCACAGGTAGATGCTTGAGAAACTGAAAACATGTTCAGGCTTCACTCCTTATTACTTTATGGTCCCTTTCTCACACAAGCCTCTTGTGCTGCTGTGGATCAGGCTAGATGCCAGTTTTCTTCCTTTCTCCTTCCTTCCTGCTTCATCTGTCAGAGTTCTTCACTGAGCCGTGGTGACTTCTGGGGACAATTTAGGTGGAACAGATGACTGAGGGGCAGCGTATGAATACTTCAGGACAGCAGATGGTTATGATGTCCCATGGGTCCATCTATGTATGAATGTAATTGCTAGATGGCATGTTCTGTCAGGGTGGTCCAAAAACCCAGTATGGCCTTGTTGGAGAAGCAGCCTGAGAGAGCTAGGCCTCTCCTTGAAGTAATTGATAACTGGGCCATGATAGTGACACGTTTACACCACTCTCCATTTTCACCGCCCGAGTGGGAAGTGATGGCTGTACCCTCACTCTGCGTCCTGGCATGCCATGCAGCTGGCTCGTTCCCCCAGCAGCCTTTGCACAATTAGCATGATTGGCAGGTGCAAGCAGAAAGACTGCCGAAGGCTCCAAGGCAGCTGGCTGGCATGGCGGCACCAGCACAGTGGTGAGATGAAGAAGAGCAAGTCAGCTGCAGCCCACAGCAGACTGGAGGGCCCTGTCCCAGGCTGCCTGCATCCCGCTTCAAGCAGCCACTTGGTCAGATACAGTCTGAAAAAAAGAACAATGAAATAAATGGCTAATTCTTGCCCAGCTTTATAACTGTGATTCCTATATCCAACTTGTACTGATATTAAAACTGATCTTAGTTTTCTCATCTACAGGAGCTGGATACTTTATATTTTTAGACCCCCAAGGGCTGGCCTCATGTCAAGAAAATTAGCATTTTCACTTGTGCGCAACTCTGTGGTTGCCAAAGGCAAATAACTGCTCCATCATTGTGAGATACTGTTGTCATATTCTTGAGATTTTTAAGGGAGACAATTTGCCTTTTCTCTCTTTTGAAAACAGTGATTTCTATTTGACATTGACTAGTGCAGCACAGCGTGCAAAATGACATAATTTGCAAGCAGTCAAGAAGAAATGTGCCTCAACTGCATGTGACTGTTGAATGTAGTTGCAATAGATCTGTACTGCTCCAGAAACTGCATATTAAGTTCTCTAGCATCATAACTTCATCCCTCAAATGGTACTACACTAGCAAAAAAAAATTGTCCCTAAAAGTTTCTGAAGTTTGCCATGACATCTACTTATTCTTCCCCTTGGCATATCTCTTATTTGTTAATTAAACCTTGAAGTACTGCATATACATAAAATTAAGTGTAACTCCTAACAAAAGAGGCATTATATGTGTTTAAGTTTATCTCTGACAGAATTTAGTCTTTTTTATTTATCACTAATAAATGGAATTGACTTCCTGAATGGAGAATTGAAGCTGTATGGTATTGTGGTGGGTGTGAAAAGGTGTCTTGAGTTCTCTTTATTCTTGGAATTGCTAGTAATGCTCTAATTGATGTTATGAGCTTTAATGAGACATAACAGAACTTTAAATCTTTCAACATATAAGATCCTTTGAGTTAAGATGTTTTAAAGTCTCTTAGCACACAATGCTCTCTCTACAAATCTGTACCAGAGGAACCAATAGCAATGCATATTATGTACGCAGAAGTTAATGTTTCAGATTCCCAAGGCATTTAAAAATGCTCATATAGCCTCGCAACATTGCTGTATCTAATTGCATTGCATTCTTATTCATCATATTCTTCCACACGATTTCAATATGTTTGCTGAATGAGACAACAAGGTCTTTACTGTACGACAAAAAGAAGGTAAATCAGTTGTTCTGAAGTTACGTCATGAGAGTGTATACAGTGGGAAAGAGTATTGACATTTCCCATAGTCTTGAACTTTCCTTAGTTTCATGTTCCTATTTCACTATTTCATATAGGAGAATCTGGAGCTAACTCTAGATTCAAGGGGACTTAATTAAGGCATCATGGGCTTATTATTTCTAGAAGAAACATTGTTGAAAATAATTTTACAGGAGACCATTTCCAGAGTGAAATCCATGCTGAATACCGGGGTTTTCCAGAGTTGGGAACTGAAGAGAAAGTCTCCTGTTGACTTTAATGAGCTTTGGATCAGAGCCTAAAATAGTTTGTTAAGCATGACTTCTGCAGGATGATATTAATTTAACTGAAAATATTTTTCTAGGTGTAAGCACTCTGAATGTCTTGAGAATGAATGCTCACTGCATGCTGAAATACTTGGTATTATTTCAAGTTTTATACAACCTCATAGTTTTAGAATTATTACAACAGTAGAAACAAATACATGGACAAAGCAGAATTGAATTGTTTCTAATTTCTTTTAAGAAAGAGAAAATGTTATTGTCCACCCTTAATGAATCATTTTATACTGTTTCTCTGAAATTGATAAATCTCCTTTAATGTGCCTCTTCACTGAAAGTCACCCTACAGAGCTTGAATATATTATTTGTTTGTAACCATGTAGTGTCAGATCCTACGAGCATGCTCACAATGTCCCTAAGGGATTGCTAGTGAAGAGAAAAACTATATGGTAAGGGAATTTCCAAATCAGCAAAAGGTAAAATGTTGTAGCTCACGTAGTTAAAGGCATGATAAACCTGAGCTGTCATGTATTGATAACTGATGTCTGATAGCTTAATTTTATCTTATCGCTCTAGATCAAGGACAAAGTGAATGATATTATTAATAAAACCCTAATACTGTCTGAACATAGCAATACTAATTTTATGTAAAGTTTCTAACTAATGCAGAGTGCAATGAAAATGTCGTGAAGATTAATGCTTGGTGGAATTATCTAATGCTAGAGAATAATTTATCTTCCAAAGTTGGCTCCAAGATAGAGTCAGACTGGCATACTCCAGGTGAGAGTTTTTGTTCATTTCTGTTGTCTCCAGAAAGAGTTTTCATTCTTTTTCTGTAATGCAGGTATGACATCAAAGATGACTACACTTTGCGCATTAAGAAGGCTGCAAGCACGGATGAAGGAACATACACATGCATTGCTGAGAACCGAGTTGGAAAAGTGGAAGCCTCTGCTACCCTCACAGTGCGAGGTGAGTGTTCCCATGGAGGGAGGGCCTGTGTCCTAGATGGTTAAATCGCTTTCTGATGAAATGGGCCACATCCTTACTGGGCATTATTTGGGTTTCACATTTTCTTTGCAATTGTGGGTGCTGCACTGATTTACAGCAGAGGTAAAATCCTGGTCCTGTTGATATCTCAGGCAAAATTTTAATTTACTTCGATAGGAGAGGATCTCCCTGCAGTTAAAGAGCTGTTCCAATGTTTTTTATTGAAGAACAGATGCATATATATGCATAAGCAAGGACTACATAACCGTGGGCATAGACTTTAGTATGTGAGTCATCAGTTTAGGCTTTTATTCATGTTCTTTTCCCTAATAAGTAGCAAGTAACTATGTTTATTAATGCCAAACGTAATGCAGATAGTATTATTATGTGATTAGCTCTGCCATAATTAAACTCTCTACCATTACTCTTTATCTGAAAGATAAACCCCAGCCAAAGGAAAAAGAAAATCCTAATTAAATTTTGTAAGTATTACAAGGTAAAGACTAACACGTTCTCTCCTAAAATATTCTTGGTCTCTAGTATCCACTCAGTGTTTATGTGCTGCTATTTGATGTGGTAAGGAGGTTTTAAGACTGGCAGAATAATGAGTTGATAAAATGTCTTTTGTGGCAGTAGAGATATACATGCTAAAGATTATGGGGAGAGAAAAAGTTTTTAGGCTAATATTTCCATACGAGTAAATAGAATATAATAGTTATTATTTCATTCCAAAAAATAAGCAGCAATTTGACACAATGGATATCATGCAGACACTATTTCACAGTTTAGTGGTGCATGCTGACGGTTTTCAGTAGAGCTATGAAAGGTTAATAAAAACATTTTTAGCTTTATCTGTTCTCCTCTTTTCATACACATTAAATCAAATGTTCAAAGTCTCAATGGATTGCTTTATTAGAACTAGGGTCAACTGACCCAAGAGGCCAGCTTCCATTTCCATCCATTTAATGCATGGACACAGTTCAGTTTAATTTGCTGAATTCAAAGAGAGAAAAAGGCACTGAGTGGCTTTGTAGGGGGGGGAGATATTAGTATATAACAAAGAAGAGAATATTGTGATAATAGATCTGCTGAAATATTACCTCAGTGTTCACTTTAGACAATAAATGATAATGCAGCTCTTCCTGTTTTAAACTGGAGAACTAGGTTTACCTGCTACACGCTTGTGTAAGAGATTGTGCTTCCATTTTGTGATATGAGAAAAATAGTCGCTACAGTGAAGTCCCAGAAATACTCTCTCTCTGTTCCTTTGTCACAGACAGAATCATGGTATCCAATAAATCTGGCAACCAATTTGATAGCCTTTAAAGACTCCTAGAACTGTGTCCACTGTATACATTACTGGAGCAAGCCTTTTATATTTACTACCTCAACTTGTGATATAAACAATAGCTAGAACCAAGCAAAAAATCCTTTGAAATCACTGAAGCTTGAACCTGATGAAATTAAGGTGAAAAAAACCCTTGGAAATATATAATTTAATCAATTTTCCTACAGTAAAAGCAGGTTTTCATTATCTTGGGTATTTTTCCCCCCTGGGTTTGTCATTTATAGTCAAATTCATAGTATTTATCCAACACAAAGGAACACACAATATTATAAGCATATTAAATGTTCAGGATATGACAGAAAATGAGAAAAGCCAAGCAATTCAATTGAGAAGGTTATTACTCTGAATTTTCTGAAAACAAAGGAGTGGGCAAACACCCGTTGACTTTAAAGGGACCATGAACAACGGTCCTTTTAATTAAAGGATGCCTAATTCTGAATTCTTAAACTTTTGCCAGTTTTGTCTGAAACTGCTTTTGCCATAGCTGCTCATTATGTAGAGGACCAGAAATACATAGCACTTCAAAATTTATTTCGAGGGTGTCTTAATCTTTGCAGGTGTTGTGTAGTTACAGCTGCAAACCAGGCAACAGCAGTATTACCCTCAGCTCCCTCATTCATTGCTCTATTTTCTTAAAGCAGGAGATGAGGATGCAGTCAGAGAGTTTGCGTTATGTTGTCACAAATAATAACAGAATTTGAATTCTGTGGCTCAGCCTTCATACCCTCTCTTGGAAAAGGGCACATCACTCTCATGCCTTATCTCTCTGCAGAAGAGGAGTATGTCCATGATACTAGAAGACAGAAAGTCTTCGAAAAGATGATGGGCAAGAAAGGGCAGCAGGCTTGAAGTAGTTAAATGAAGTGGCTGTGCCAAAGTAAGGATAAAACCACAGAAAGGCTGAGAACTAAAAAGGTCTTTGCATGCTGTGTGACCTCTGGATCTGCATATCTCGCATTTGACCCTAGCTGGCACATATATAGAGCAGCTTAACTTCTTGAAAAGAAAAAAAAGAGAAAAAATTTGCTGTCGCTCAGACATGTGTAACTACTTCTGCTGCTAAAATAAGGGAAGTTTTGCCTGCCCAGATGTAACCTGGAGTCAATTTTATGTCCAACTTTTCAGCTCTTCTGAGCAGGAATGTCTATATTTTATTAACAGAGGGACTGACAGCCCTCTTCCCCAGCACAAGTATAATGAAAGGCTGTTGCTACAATCCAGAAATCACTTGTTGCGGCAGCAGCTTTCAGTCTTGATATCAACCTGAAACAGTATTAACCTGTCAATCATTCAGCAACATTTTTTTAGGAAGTAGAAGTTATCTAAGCAGTAATTGGGGAGGCACTGGGTTGAAAACCCTGAGGCCATTTCAGCATATTTGTTATATTTTCATCAACACTGTCAATGAGGAAAAAGCAGTGTGCTGTAAGCTTTCATACCCGTCATTGAATGAGAAAAACCATCCTGGGCTTTCTGTAGCCCTTACTGCTGTACTGACTGACCATGCTTAAAATTCAATTGGCATTTGACTCAGAACGCAAACGCCTTGCATGTACTGGCATGACATTTGGCAGTCTGCGGCTTAAATTGATGTGTTTATTGGGATCTAAAAGTTTGTGCTAATGCAATGCAATTTTTCTTTTATCAGGCATTAACAATGATACTTGATGATGGCATGCAAAGATAATCAAAATGTTTCTCAGGGAATGGTTCCAGTCAGCTTGTTCAGATGCTATGCTCAAGTAAATGTGATGATAGTGGCACGTGACTAAACAGTAACAACACCAAACATTTTACTTAGGCTGTCATTTGAGGGGTTAGCAATCATGATAGTATCCATATGGGAAGGTAACATTACACGTCATGCATTCTGACAAATATTCTTTTCTTTTTTTAATTTCTTTTTTATGTTCTCACTACACCATTGTAATGTCAACAGCTCGCCCCGTTGGTAAGTAACCATCCTTCTATCCATTTTAGCATGGCTTCATGCAATGCTTCATCTTTCATTTGCAACAGCATTTAACTGGCTGAAATTAATGGCCAGTGCTTACTAGTTTTAACTGTCTAACATCAGGCAAGCGATTTTGACTGACAAAGTGCTATTTCTTTGTATTTCTGCTGTGTCACGTATAAATGCATTGGCCAAATCACCAACAAATACAAATCAGCAAAACGAGGTGGGTGTGGTGATACTGAACCAAAAGCACTCATTCAGATGTTTTTTCAGTCTTTTTAAGGGCCTGGTATGAAAGCCATTGAAATCAACAGAAAAGATTGTATTGACTTCGGTGAGCTTCTTTCAGGCCCTAAATGATCAGCTCATTATGCTTTTATCACATAGCAGTAAAAGCACAGGCTTTGCATGTTGTGTCTTTCTCGTATCTCTTAAAGAGTTTTGAAATTAAGTAGTCCTGAAATTGAAGAGGGGATGGAGTAGATTTCCGTGCTTGTTGAGAAAGTTCGTCACTGATTTTTGCCCTTGAGTCGTCTTGGCATGCATTTCGGAATGTGCTGTATAGGATGCAGGCTGTTTCGAATAACAAGTCCAGAGGAAGACAGCCTCTGGGTTCTGGATTCCCACACTGAAAATTTCATTTCTTCCCATATCTTTGAAATTACTTTTTAAAATGTATGAAAATCTAGCTGAGCATAATGGGAAAATTGCAACTGTCAGTAGCTGAAATTCACTTTTGGTGACCAGAAATATCCTGAAAATATTTAATTTTCATTCATGGATGTTTACTCTATGCCTGTATGGATTTTTTAAATAATTCAACCAGTTGCACTGCTCATCTTTTTTTATAGTTTATGTTTAGATGTAACTTTTATAATAATGTGGTTACTCTGATTTTTTGGATTAATGTGAAAAGTATGTACAGGTGTTTATGGAGATTGCTGAGAGGTTTGGTCTGTCTTTATGTAGTCAAAGCTTACATCAGATACACATTTGACTAAAGTTTGTGAGTTTGAACTTGTCTCAGCTCTTCACTGTTACAAGTTGGAGGAAGGGAGATTGGAATAATTTAAAAATAAAATCCAGGTTAGGCCTCTGTTTCCAGAACTAAAGTGATCCCATGCTTATTGGTTTTCTTCAACTAGCATACCTAGAGCCAAGCCAAGTACCTCTGCAGTCACGTTATGGCTTATTCATACTTGGAGAATTCCCTTTGCAGATTGGAAATTCACTGTTCTCCATTTGAGATTTTGATAGCAAGTTTTAAACCCCAGTCACTACTGCATTACTTTGTAAGGGACCCATGGAGGATCATTGAGTCCAACTCCTGTCCCTGCATATGACAACCCCACAGTTAACAACATGTGTCTGGGGGCATTGTCCAGTCTCTTCTTGAATAATGTCAGGCTTGGGGACATCACGATTTCTCTGAGGAACCCATTCCAGTGCTCCACCAGCCTCTGGGGTAAGAACCTTTTCCTGATGTCCAACCTGAACCTCCCCTGGCACATCTTCCTGACATTTCCTCAGGTTATGTCATTGGTCACCAGAGAGAAGAGATCAGCACCTGCCCCTCCTCCTCCCCTTGTGAGGAAGCTGTAGCCGCCCCTCAGTCTCCTCCAGGCTGAACGAACCAAGTGACTTTAGCCGCTCCTCATACAACTTCCCTTCCAAAACCTTCACCAGCTCTGTGGCCCTCTTCTGCACACTCTCCAGTAGTTTTATATCCTTTTTATCCTGTGGCACCCAGAACTGTACACAGTGCTCCAGGTGAGGCCGCACCAGTGCAGAGCAGAGCGGGACAATCACCTCCCTCTCCCGGCTGGCAATGCCGTGCTGGATGCACCCCGGGTGGCCCACTTGGGTGCCAGGGACACTGTTGGCTCATGTTCAACTTGCCATCGACCAGAACCCTCAGATCCCTCTCCACAGAGCTGCTTTCCAACATCTTGTCCCCCAGTCTGTATGTACACCCAGGGTTGCTGTGTCCCAGGTGCAAGAAAATTTTCCTTTGCTTAGAAAATACGGCATGAATTTAGCATGCTTCTAGTGTAAGTCTCTCATTTTAGACAGAAGTGTTATATGGCTGATAATAAAATCTGCTTCTTCATTCACTAAGCAAATACTACAAGATTAAAAGTATTTTACTTCTAGATCTTTTTCTGACTTTGCTCACTCTTAAAAGAAAGGCAAGGAAAAAAAAATAGTTTCAGGCTCTGTGAAAGCCACATAAAATAAATGCCTGGAGATTCACAAGGAAGTGTTGACGGTGCCTCATTTCAGGACACTAATTCTTTTTTAAGACTTCTAATCTGTTGAGTCATCCATGATTCCATCTCCAAAGCTTACACACAAGCTCTTGATCTCAAGTTACTTTATATCCAGGTATACAATTCCCTTGTGTGACCATGCTGTGGTCAATTTGGTGTGTTCCCTGCCTACGCTATTTTGCTACAAGTGATCCTCTGGTACAAAGAAAATTCTTATTTTACATTATTTATTCAGGAAAGAGAAATTAAAACTGTTGACCTTAAAATAATTATCATATAGGCAAATAGTCTTCTTTAGTTTAGTGATTGTGAATTGTGAAAAGATTTTTAAGTGAATAGGTCCAACCCCAAAGATATTTAACATATAGAACTCCCATACAAGTGTGTATGTAGTGATTGCTGTGTGGAAGTAGATCACTTTCTTTAGATGACTTGCATCTAACCCTGTACCTGTAGAAAAGGCAATGCCCTCCTCATGATAGTGTGTCCCTTTATTGTTTTTCCTTAAGGATCTGAAATTAAGCTGACTTCTACAGGTCATATTTCTGTTTTGTTCAAGAGTAAGCAAATCAGATGACTATCCTATCCTGTTGAAAATTTAAAGCCTGGTAAAGCAAACCGAAGTAACCTCCTTCTCCACCACCGTTTCCCCACCAAAATCCCAAATGATCTTCCATTAAAATTGTCATTTGACAAGAATGATGAGTCAAATCTTGTAGCATTTTTTGTTCAGGAAGTTAACTGGAGCACAGGGCAAAAATACCCTTCTTTACAAAAAGGAAGCTAAAGCAAACACTGCTTAATGTTATTAAGCTCATAGCTCTCTAGGATGGTGACATTTTAATATAAGTATATTTTTATATTTATGTATATATTAAACTGCAGGGGGGCAGTTTAAAAGTTTATATTATTTTGTGACATCTGAGAATTATCTAGGTGCTTACACCTTTCACCTCTACCTCCAGTTCAAAGCAGACATGTTTTGTCTTTATTGTGTTTTAAACGAGACCAAATCATTTTCTTTCAGTGGCTTTTCACTGAAGAACAGATGAATGTATTTTTTAATGTTCCAGGATTGCAATTCTTGCTGCAAACTGGATAATTTTAAATTTTTTATGAAGTTTTTGCCTATTTCAAATATCTATATGCTGTTAGTTGTGATATTTTTGTTTAACTTTCAGCTTGAGTGGAAAATTCAGCAGTAGATTTACCAATGACCATGTTTGGTTCAAGCCATTATTAACATATGGTATATAGTACATAGACAAAGTGAGGTATAATTCTGCCTGAGGTGGGTGGCAGCTGGTGAATTCAACAGCTCTATGCCAGATTACTCCTCATGTTTGGATTTGCTGCTAGGAATAAATATGTTGCCTGTTTCTAAAATAGATGGTCTCTTATTTAGGACCTTTTGAAAATATTTCTGAAGGCATTTACAACAAATGGGTTTAGGAAACAAGACATTTATGCCTATTTAGACTATTCCTATTGCTATTTCACTCATTAGATTGATTTTCCAGATGAGCAAGTTAGTATTTTCTTACTTTACATTCTGCTGTATTTCTTATGGCAGCTGTGCCAGAGAATGGCTGTTAAAAGAAGCACAAGAGTTGGGAGGAACCCAAAAATTTCATATAATCTCACCTGAAAGTAACACTGACCCTATTTTCTGAAGCAGTTGCCGTATTGCTCTGAGGTGGAGGACTTAAAGTTCAAATAGAAGACCTAGGAAGATCTGTCTGATGTTTAATTTACCTCTTTACTAATAATCCAAAAAATCATTCAGCTAACAGACTACTGAGTTTTCAAATTAATTTCAACTGTGTCTAAGTGAAAATACAATTCTTTGCATTTCAGTTTCCTTTCAGTAAGTCAAGTTTACTAAACTTATTGTCATATGCTGTAACTCATCTTCCCAGACGAAAAGTATCATGCAGCAAACAGCTAGATACTTTTGTCACCTGGATAGGATAGAAATTAAGAATTTGTAATTAATTAAGGAAGTAAGGGGAGAGTAACCAAGTTATAAAAACTTTGCTCCTGTACCATGTTGGAGAAGAGAGAAACAGATAAGACACTTGCCATGAATTTTCCAGATTTCAGTTTGATTAAATACAGTCCATTCACATTTAAATGCATCATGACTGTATGATACATTTCACTGTGCTTTGAGAAGTTTTCATATCGTAAATCAGCCTGGCATGACATAATGGTCTATTAACAGTAGTGCAACATGAAACATAAAATAGAAAGGGCTGTATTTTAAATAAAGCTGTATTGGGTTTTGTGGCTTGAAATTACGTTTCTTTATTCTTCTCTGTTCTGACTCTTCCAGGGAAAGTTTATATAGAATGAGTACTTTTCTTTTTAGTATATTCATGAAAATATCACCTTCACTTGAGACACTGAGGATTTATACAATATCGATAATGGCAATTGGTGTGTGACAGAAGAGATGAGATCATGGTTGGCACTGCGCTGCCAGCTTTCAGTGGCAGAAATCTCAAATCTATATCAAACTGTGGTATGTTGCCTGTCTGCCTGCTGCTATGACCTATAGAGATTTTTCAGAAAAGGGTAAGGACACCAGTGAACGCTAGGCTTTTTGGATTAATTTCTTCCTTCAGTGAAAGAATAATGCATCTTCCTTGTTTAAAAATAGGCACTTTTTTTTTTTTTTTTTTTTTAGATTAAAGAGAAAAGATTGACATAGAATGAAATAAGGATTTCTTTGTATACCAGTAAGAAATTAAAATATAGAGCTGACTTATTCTGACATTTCTTAGGCCAGTCTAAATATCGTGAAGTCCTTAGCATTTCTGCTTTGGCAAACTCCACTAGTTGGACCTGTATGAATCCTGTAGTGAGTTCAGATATCGTAGAAATACAACATTTGCAATATATGGGCCAGAATGACTCTACAAGTAGACACCGCATGTATTAACCACCAAGCATTTAAGTGCTGGTCCACAAAAAATTGGCTTCATTTCCAGCTGCTCCAAGTCTTCCTGGGTGTGCCAGATAGTGGTCAGAGCAGAAACACAGCAAATCTGGTAGAGGATTCTTCTTCCATGATAAGTGTGAAAGATGGCGGGGCATATACTTGAAGTTTTAGCACATCAGACTGTGTTGTTCTGCCTCATTCCTCTATGGTACCGAGTATGTGCCAGTACGCACACTGTTTCTCTTAAAGAAAACCAAGTTACAGCAAGTGCAAGAAGTGATTCTTTTTTTTTTTTTTAATTTTTATTTTTTTAATTGCTGAACTCTGGCTTAAGAAAGTTTTAAGAAGATTAATGTGTACATCTTTTTCAACTTTCCTGAAACATGCTCAAATCGGTGGGAAGTGTTTTCTTACTTCAGTGGATTCTGAATCTCTCCATAAATCTTTGAAAAGTAGTGTACAAAAATGTCTTTTAATGCTCCCTCCAAACTTTTCCTTTTTCTAAAAGGAGAAATCACTTTTCTTTCAAGAGGAGCGTGGAAATCAACACATTAGTCTATTCACTTTTCCCTTTACCTTCTTTGCTCAGTTGCTGCCAGCCATATTACAGTTTGGGTATGATCTCACTGTTATTCAACAGCAAAACTACCTTATGCTCCATTCCTTGAGTGCTAGCATTGTCAATCAGCATAAATAGTCTGTTTTCTCCCTCATTCATTTTCCTTTATTCACTTTGCAGGGCCTAAGTTGAGTAGAATATTTCCTCTCAGCCTTTTGCATTCTCAAGGGTAAACAAATCAGGAGCTGCTCATCTTTCTCACCACAGATTAAGCCTGTTAGCCTGTCTGGGCTCTTCACTCGTCTCTTCTACTCCTTAGCTCTTCTCTTCAGCGTGTGAATCCATGTTCTTTTGAAGGAGATAACCAGATTACACTCATTAGTTTGATGAAATCTTACTGTATCAGCAAGGGATATGCTTTTCTTTTTTAACCACATTAACAGCAAACCCTACTGCTATCTCCAATGACAAAGGGAATCATGGCAGATTACACATATTTTTGTTGTTGTAATTTGATTTGTTGGCTAAACTCACAGAAGGTTTAGTAGCACAAGCCATCGGCTAAAGTGTTAAGATTTTAGGAAAATACATATTTTCTATCTGATTTGAGCAAAAGGTATATCCTGAAGCTCAGACACTTGAGAAACAAACAAACAAACAAACAACACAACAAATGGCATTGTCTAGAGTAGAAAAAGTCCTGAATAATGTCAATTATTGAGCAGACAGAATCAGTGCTACTTCGCTTTATATATATCAAAACTAAGTGAAGTACTTTCTAGAAGAGATTTTCCAGAAGTGTCTGTAAGGTGCAGATGCTGCTTAAAAAAGGTGATTGGACAAGATATGATAAAATAGAGATGTTGATTAAAGGAGAGCAGGCTACAGTCTAATGTTGAGATTAAAATCAGACCAGATACTTAAAACTAATTTTTAAATGTACTATAAAACAAAGAGGAGGAGATGAGGAAAGGTGCTGCTGATGAACTCAGAGTAGTGGAAATGGAGGGAAAAGGATGAGTTGGAAAGTAGGTGCCTTTCTGTTATGTTGGATTTTTATTATATATAAAATTATACTCATGGTTTTGTTGTATTGACATTAATCTTAAGAAAGAAGGAAGAACAAATCCTTGGTAGCATTTGTGGGTTTTTATACTTCAACTTTTGTTATAAAAATAATAAATGTAGATTTGGCAGTTATATTAATTGAAACCGGCAGGGAAGCTTTGAATATAAACCAAACCTGTTTTTTCATTATTCTTTATCTCACATCTCTTTCTTTCACCATGCAGATTTATCTCACTTGTTTCTTTTAGGTCATCCAGGGATAAAAGAGAGATTTTATGTGTCAAAATATATAGGACAGTTAGCATTTTTTGTTTATTGATTCTCTAGACTTCTTTCACCTCTTGCAAAGAAAGAAAAAATGCTTATGCTTCCACACTTTCAGAGATTATCTGCTTCAGTGTTTCAGGCAATTGAAGGATAAACCTGTTGTTATATGTGAAATTCAGAACCTGAATTTAAATTTGAGGTTAGGACAATTAGTCAAGGTATGAAGCAAGGTTTAGCATTCTCAAATGACTGAAGTGTGATCTTTCCACACCATTGTGGTTTTGCATGGCTCATCCAAACACAGCAAACAAAACAAAACAAAAAGGAATTCTCACTTTCCATGAGACAGAAGCAGTGTGAAGGACACCTACAGCGGAACTGGTCTTGGTGATAATCTTGCTGAGACCTTGCTTCCAGCTGCTCTCTACCTCTCCCCACAGTAGCCTGATTCCTCTTCCCCAGTGCTTCCTTTCATTCAACTTGCTAAAAGCTCTCTCTGCTTGCCCCCTGTTCTAATTTTGTGTATTTGATCTCTTCGTGCAGGACATATGAGAAATTATTTTGAAGCAGTGGCAATGTTAAAGATGATATCAGAGCTATGGTTTATAAATACTCCCCTAGGTTATGGGAAGCTCCTTTTCAGAAGAATCAAACCAAATACCTGCTTTGCCACCTCCACCTGTGTAATTTGGAAATAATATCATGGGTCTAGTTAGAGGCTTCGTGAATCACTTGTTATCCCCACAACATACCCATTCCTCATGTTTGTTGACAGAACCATCCACCTGAAGAAGAACTCATGGAAGAAAGAGAACACTCTAAATGCACAAGGAAGATAACATAGGTAAAAGAGAATGAAAAGTCCAGAAAATGAGAACTATGCACTTTTTTCAAACTCCAACAGCACTCATACAGACTAGAGAACAATTATAGATTCCTATGCTAACATGATGCTCATGGCAGAGAAAAAAAGGAAGCTCATTTCGCAGACAAGTCAATCATGATTAACATGCTAAAAAGTTATTTCCTTTCTGGTCTGTGTACACACCTGATCACTGGAGCACACCATACGATTGAGAAGTCTTTTCACTTTAAAGAAAATGAGCATCCTAAACTTCCATTAGTTTATGCCTGATAAGAAATATCTGAATTAGTAACAGTCGTACATTTTCATCCTCTCAGGCTTTCATAATGGCTCCTGTGTCTCAAGCTACACCCTTGATTTATCACTAGTCATAGCTAATAGTGCACTAATAACTTTGTGTCCTAAGAACCACACATCACTTTCGGTGTCCATTAAGAAGATCCAAACTTCTGAGGAAAGAACTGCTGACTCAGCCCAGGTTTCTGGTGTTTGAGACTGGTAATATTTTCTGTTTTACTCTATATAATCCATCAGCAATAGTAGCCTCACAAACCATCTTTCAAAACTCCTAGACTTCCTTATCTGCAGCTTTTGGCAGCTCCAGCCATCCAAAGGGCAAATGTTGCTATAGCAAGGTACATAAGCAGGGTATTAACAGTTTTCTTTTACATTTGAATCAAAAAATTCCAGTAACTATCAGACCTTTTAGACAAATTTAACCAATGACATACAAAGGAGGGGGATCATTATTTTCTTTCAAGAACTACTTTACCTCCTTTAACTGTCATCTAAGCCAGTATGTGGAAGGAGCGAAGCAATCCTACAAATAAGTAGTCCTACTCCATAGATGATGTCAATGGTTAGCTCCTTTTTCAAAATATGTAGTATTTAAACTAGAGCTCTGGAGGCTTCTGCTATCCTCTGTGTAAATGGCTTAGAGGCAAGTCTTGATCTCTATTTGGTAAGGCTAGAACTGAGTTTGACCTCTTAAAGAATCAACGTGTATTGAAGATCAGCTGAAATGGCCGCATGAATATTGTCATTGTGGAAAGGGTTCAAGAAGAGTGTTAAGATATCCAGTTTCAAGTCTCTGACGGCTTTGCAAAATAAGGTTGTGCTGTTGATTGGGTTCCAGAAGTCAGAAGATAATTTGAGGAAGGCATCATTATCTTGTTGCCCTAGTGGACTCTCTCACTTCCAGGCAGAATTGCTAAGTATTTTACCAGGTTTAACTTTGATTGTTCAAAGTATTATTATGAAATTAATTTATTGCTGCAAGTGTACAACACTGAAAAAGACTGTGGATAGAACTATTAGATTGGTCTGCTGCCTCTTCCCTGCTGGAAAAAGAGCTGAGTCTTAAAGAATCTCGGTGCTTTACCAGCCAATGTGTTTCTGCTTATTCCTCAAAGCTTTTTCCCCTGTCAGTGAGCACTATCTGAGTTTTGGTTAGAAAATTTACAAATCAGCATCCTTCACCTTGCCCCCGTTGAACCAGTCACAAAAATATGTTTATGGATAATAAACAATTCCATCTTTTCACTTTAGCTTGCTTAAGTAATCTTTTGATGAATTTCATTTGCAGTTCACTATCAACTGAAATTAGTTGCAATTAAAGGTTGTCAGATCTGTAGTTTAAGCTCTTCAATATTTGTTGCTGTCACTCTTTTCCTGTAATATATAATTTTTCAAGTGGGTCTGATCCAAAGACCACACAAGCCAATAGGAGAATTTCTACCAACTTCAGTGAGCTTTGAATAAAACCTCGTATGCCATGGAATGTAAGGAGATTTTATCTAAGTACATGTAATTAAAAGATTGCTAAATTTTTAATTATCTGAAAATTGTTTGGATTATGTAAAATGAGTTTGGTCCCATAGTGGTGGCCTCAGGTAATTGAAGATGTTGAGAAAAAAACCCAAACAACAACAACAATCTCACTGATGTTAGTTGCCATGGTTACAATTCTCTTTCTGCTTGTGGTAGCAATATTGGATTAAAATTTGGTACAACATCAACCTTTAATTAAAATGACACCAATATAATGTATGCACCCCAGGGCACATGGACTGAGGGAGATGCTGTGAGCAAGTCATGATATTAAAATTCCCGTAGGATCATTGATGTCAATGTGAACCACAAATCAGAAGATCAGCTTAGAAAACTGTGTAACGGGATGAAAATGTTGCTAATACTTGATATGGGATCAGTCTGTTCTTGCTATTAATTCACATGTTCCTGGGGTAACTGTCCACTCCTCTTCTGAGTTTTCTGCCACATTTCTTATCAGTTGACCAGAGTTCACCTAGGAGGGATGAACTCACTGTCTCAGTCAAGCTTCTCTGTATCAGCAGCTTTATCAGCTCCTGGTGACTCAGCGTAACCTTTAGTATTCAGGAACACTGCTGGGGAAGAAATGAATGCAATCCATCCCATCAGATCAGAGATTGTGCTAACTATTAATATTTTAGAAGAGTCAAGAAATCCCTCTGAAAGGATTTGCAGTATTTGTTTCTTCTTTTTTTTTTTTTTCCTAAAGTTCTTCAACACTTGAGCAGAGGCTACTTTCATATACATTTATTAATAGAATAAAAGATCCATTCAGTCATGCATAAAATGACATCTAGAAGGAGCACAACAAATGCACTCTTCCCATTTTGAACAACGTAACTAATGTTCACTACTGCTCATGCTTTTCTATCTCCATTTTAATTCTTGCAGTAGAATGCTGTTCTGTGCTGTAAAAACAGTTCTGAACATGATGTGATTAACCTTAGGGTCCCCCCATCCCCTCGTCTCAAAGCCCTCGCGTTCGTGGCCTATGCTTTCTATTCATGTTCAACCACCTGATTTCCATATCATCCCGCTCAGCCTCACAAGCGGCTATTAGCATAACAGAGCTTTAGTGTGACATTGATTGAAGCCAGCACTTGCTGAATGCAGTATCAAAGCATAATTTGCCAGAAATCAAATCTAATTTACTGTGTACTATTTAAATTTCTCAGAAACAAAACAGAAAAAAGTTTCAACAGAAGTGTGCTAGGTCTGTAGACTTAAATGTTCTTTTTTTTTTTCATATTTTTTCTCATCCCCTAGATTCCAAGCAATATATTTCTTTTTAGAGTCTTTGACATTCAAATGTCAATTAAGCAAGAGCTTTTCCACTCTGTTTATTCCAATCCAGTTAACGTTACATCTGAAACAGTTAAGGGCAATAGTTTGATAGGCACAACATTCACTTTACTGCTTCGTAATAGTTTTTTCAACAGATTCTTCTAAGGATCCTGATGTTTAGCTTGGATTAAGCATTAAAGTACCACGTGACTTTTAACAGCTGAAGCATATCAAGCCTGCTGTTTTTTCTCTAACTGTAACTTCTCAGAATGTTCTAAAAATCCACCTACTTTGAGAGAAGCAATAATGGCTTGAATTAGGTTTTTTCCCACATTCCACTGAAGCTGGCCTTTGAGGAAGTAATGATCTCAGTTAACCTTCTGCAAAATGGCAGTGTTAATATTTCTCTATCTTTATAAACAGCATGTGTATATGAAGATAATGAGCTCTATTTTAGGAAAACTGAAGAACCCGAATGCTTGTTCTGTCAAAGAAGCCTTGCTGTCTCTGAGCAGGATCACGTTGCATTCTCTGGGGATAATGGTAGTCTTACTGCTTTGGTAGTTATGCTTGACCAAGAATTACTCCTGCAATTATTAACTGTTACATTCAGCTGTCAATTTGCATTATTCAAGTGGAAATTGATAGATAGTACTGGTATGGTGAAAACATTGTTTAAATGCTGTATAAAAGGTCATTTTTATCAGAGGCTGTCTATGAACAGAGATATAACTGAATATGACAACAAACTGTAAGAAAATGGGGGTTTCCTTGATTATATTCTAGAACCCCATCTTTTAATAAGTTTAAAAAACCCGCATACAAGGTTTTATTTTTCCAAAATGACATCTTTAATGTTCTTTAAAATTACGGTATTGAAAAGTTTGGCTGAAGGAATTGGTTTTGTGCTCTAATTAACAGTGACTAATAGAAGTCAGCTCCTTGTGTGATCAAGATATTATGTTTAAATAAAAGCTACGATTCACTTGTTTATTTTTACAGTGAATTTCTAATAACTATGGCTGCAGAGAAAATAGAGAAAAAAATATCCTTGCATAACTATGCATCATTGTTTACTGTAGTCTTTAAAAAGTCTAAATTAGTACCTATGAGGCCACAGATCTTCTGTTCACCTAGTATGGCAAATGCTGGAGCGGACTTAGTGTGTGGCAGGGAGACAACAGAGCAACATTGTCAGTCCCTGTTATTTTTATTATCTGGACTGAGCTACAGTCTTAATTCTGGCTTCTTTTCCTTGTTTCTTTTTGCAAAAGAAAGTATCAGTTTTCTGCTCTTAGGAAAGTGAGAAATGTTCAAAGGTAGGAGTACGTCGAAAGCTAGAAACCGAGTAGAAATTAGGACGTTTATCCCCCTTTGTTCCTTGACCACCAAATTACCTTAACTTAGTGCTTGGAAAGTCTGCTACAGCAACAGGTTCGGTGCTATCACCTCTGCTCAGAGGTTTGAATTTTTGACTCACAGTACCGCCTTGTGTGTGTGAGAATGTTTCAGATGAACCCTTAAACTTACCTACCTTGCATTTATTTGGTTATGTGATTTGAAAGATAGACTCATGTTTTCTTCTGTTGAGCTGCCTCAGAGCACTGTGCACATAACATGCCATCAGTGCACCAAACATGCCTACAAAGTGATCTGAGGCATTGATCATGCTTAGGTATGATCTATGGCAGGGGTGTCAAACTCATTTTCGCTGGGGGCCACATCACCCTCGCAGAGCCAAATGTAATTTTAAGACTGTATAAATGTAGAAGTAGTTATTGCCAAATGCAGATATAACACCTGAAGAAGCTAGAGGTTTTCTGCGCTTCCTTCTGCCTGAGGTCGCTATTGATTCTATATTAATATCCCAGGCAATGATCTTCTATGGCTGAGCAGCAAACACTGAAGTAATTCAGTGACCTTTATTAAGTGGCTGGTCAGAACTGTAGAGATACCTTAGTGTAAGGTATGCCTACAGGAATGGAGGTTTCTAATTCACAACCTAAAGGTCTCTCTCTCTTTCCCTTGCCATATGATTGAATGAACAAACACGTGTTGCTGATTACCACATTACTGCCTTCTGACACCTGTAGGGATTGCATACAGATATGCTAGGTAGAGCAAGGTGAGGGAAAACCAAGTCACTTGCTGCAGTCCAGCACTTTAGGAATAGTACAGGATGAATTCAGATTCTAGAGAATGTATAACAACACCAATGTTCTTACAGAAACCTCAAAACATACAGACAGAAACGGGTAGTAGTGGGGCACCTAGCCCTTTACCTCTCACCTGCTGAGGCCTGGGGAGGAGGGGGACACTTGTCCCTCCAGAGAGGCCAAAACCTATGCTTAGGAGTATGAGGCAGAAAGAAGACTCCTCATGTCCCTACTCTCTGCCTTCTAAATTGATGATGATTCATGTTTATTAAGTGCTTTGCATGTCTTGTTTTAAGAATGCATTAAACCAGTGCCATTCAACTGGTGCTCTTTAGACTCCTGCTGATCTGTAAAGCCTTGGGGAGTACCTCGTGAGATAACTCTAAAGTGTATTTTAAAAAAATCTGGATCTACATACATTTCTATGCAGTTAGCAGATTTGCGTCTGTGCTGTCAGCAGGTGTAATCGGAAGCTGGGTCTTGATTGCTCTTCGTGCCTAATTAAATAGTTTGTAATTATAATGGTGAAAATATGGTTTTCTAAAACACTTAAATTCTGTTTACCTAGAAGCTTAGTGTTCCTAAACCATCCCTCTACATAATAACCAAACCAATAGTGGAATAGAAGAAAATTAATGTGGTTTGTTTTGTTTTGTTTTATTATGATTTTGTCCTCTCCTTCAGCGACCTTCAAAAGTTTGTCTTTTGAAGAGAGTATTCGGAGACACTGCTTACATTTTTAAGATATGGCAAACAGTATAAATCCAATTTCAGTGAATTCCGATGTAGAACTAAGACTGGAAGGTTTGCATGTCGTGCATAGAAAAGTCATTTGCTTTATCACATTATGCTCAACATAGTCACTGATGTCAAGTTTTTTCTCTCAAATCCTTCAACACTGCTTCTTCCCCACCTTCCTTCTGCACATTAACACCTCTTCTCTCCCTTCTTATTCCCACTGAATATCGACTGTCTGTTCTACATCAATACCCCCAGACAACTAAAACTACACTTATCTTTTAGAAATTGTTCACTTCTGACTGTGCTTCCTGGTCCCCTATGTCTGAACACTGTTAATGTCATTTGCTTGAAAACATAGCCAGTCCTCGTTCTTCTTTCTTGTTTTAACTCTGCTTTCTCCTTTTTTCTTTTCCTTGTCTCTTCCTGGAATACCTATTCCTTCTTACTCATCACTCACTACTGCCCACTAACTCTTCAGCTCTTGATTCTTTCTTATCTGTGCACAAGCTGAAATCTGGATCTCCCAAATTTGTGTTTTTTCAGCAACCTTTATTTTACAGCAAGCCCTCCTTCCCACTCCATTCTTGACCATGCTACCCCTAAGAGAAGCAAGGGAGCTCTTTAACTTCTCTCCTTCTGCTGTCATCCAGACCTTCCTCTCCTTTCTCAATCTTTTTTTAAAAGTCTAGAGGGGCAGACTGAAAAAGGGTATTGTTATATCCTAGTTCACACCTTGCGACACATGATAGCTCCAGCACAATAGCAAGATCTGTGAAGCACAGAGGGTATGAGAGTGCTGGTAGGCAGAATATATCCAGAGCCAACATCATAAACACCTGACTGCTGCTCCTTAGCATTTATTGTAATCAGAATTTACTCTAGCATGTATGGTTGTAATGTTTCTTTTTTGTTTCTTTTTTTTTTTTTTTTTTAACAACTCGGGATATCACGTACTGCTGTTGCTACTCTTTTTGTTGCTGTCGTTGTTTTTGTTTCTATATTAGTTCTGTCTATACTAATCAATGTTTCTGGTGTTATGTCCTCTGACATAAAACAAACCTCCATAATGTCGTCTCTTTCCTTCAGTTTTCCTGATCTCCCCTTTGCAACAAATATCCTAAATTTACACCGTATTTTTTCTTACATTGTAGCTCCCCCACAGTTTGTGGTGAGACCACGAGACCAGATTGTAGCCCAGGGTCGAACAGTGACTTTTCCTTGTGAAACTAAAGGAAATCCCCAGCCAGCTGTTTTCTGGCAAAAAGAAGGAAGCCAGGTGAGTTATGAACACCCTGTAAGTCTTTCAAGCCTTTCTAAGCAGTTATATTGTTAAATTTTTAGAGCATTATTTATGTTACCTTTCATGGATTCTTTTAATCTTTCACAGGACTTTGTCTTTTAAACTATCACTATTCTCTACCAACATTTTAGATAAAAAAAAGGTATGACTCAATTTTTAACTAATCAGAGTCGATAATTAAAGTACACAATCTGTCTAGACATGATCAAGCAGATATCTAGCTAGCACGCTGATATGCATTGGCATATCCTCATAGTGCGTAGAGATACAGGTTTTGAGCATGCGAATGCTCTTTTCAGTATATTTATCTCAGGAAATTTCCGAATCTGGTTTTGGAAATACTTTCCTCATCCTTTCTGTCATTTTTTGAAAGTAAAATTTCTGATATAGCAGTCAATGTTGCCATCATTTAATACTAACTTCTATAGCTTAATATTTGAATGTCATGCCGTAACATTTTTTCTACTGCTTTGCTGTATTGTCACTATGTTACAGCAGGCCTTCTCACTTTCAACATGCAACTCATGTTATCATGGTAAATTTGAACTCTGTAAACTATGTGTCATATTCTCTTTTGCACCTGAGAAACATTTAGAAGGGGTGAGTGGATGCCCAAGAACAGTGCCTTCTGGAGCTCCCTGATGAAGCCTGTTATGGCTATGTCTGTCGATATATCTATGCTGTGTACCATTCTCTGTTGGCTAAACTAGTCTTTCCAGTGCCCTGTGCTAGTTTTTTCCCATACAGTGATGTGTGAGTTAACTCAAGTATCCCCACTGTGCCGTGAAGTACAGATGTGCCGTTTGTCTAAGCTGGATTCATTGTGTGTACCTGCTCCGTTTAATATTAACTGAATGGCAGATCTCCCTCTCTGCCCCACCTGCTCCTGCTTCACCTTCTCAGGAGGTCAGATAACTGGTCCAGAATGACAGGGCCAAGGCTGACAGCATTTTGTGCTCTGTTCCATTTGTGGCTCACAGAGGTACACTATTTATGAGTGTGTTTATGAGTGTAAGCTTAGCCTCCAGTGTGTTTCTTTCAGCATATTATTTGGAGAACTTTAGATCTAGCCTCCATGGATTGCATCCTGGAAAAGCACAGTATGGTGAGTCTCACTAAGGTGAAAATTGTTCCAAGGGGAAAGTAGAATAGCATGTTGAAATTAAAGTAGGAAGTACTGATGTGCTAGCAAGCATTTAAAAACTCTTCCTTGTAGAGCATTTTAATAACATGTTAATGTTTTTGTAAAGTGAGCTTATAGTGTCACACTTGAATCTAATAAAGTGGACATTCATCATGCTGTAATAAAGAGAAGAGCTTCTAATTAAAGTAGGACATAATTTGCAGGATTGAAGTCATTTAGTGTAATTGAAAAGTGTTAATACTCTATTTTATCCTTTTCCATTGGTATCACTTCAAGGGTAAAAACATTTTAAGGTGAAAATGCATCTTGTGTCTTTAATTGAATGTTGTTACCTGCTGATTGTACCATGTTGAAGCTGTTTAATTACAAACCTGCAAAATTAATTACCAGATTGAAAACCAGATCCCTAAGGGTTAGAATGGTCTTTTTTGGCAAATAAATGCAACATAAAAATTGATACCTACATGTTTTATAATCAATCGTTGAAATGTAGCTCAATCTGATTCACTATGTTAATAGTCACCCTTATGTTAATCTTAATTGAGCATCAGTGAAGTAACACAGATTAGTGTTACCATCTCAATATACAACTTGTCAGATGAGACACCACAGAATAGGTGAGTTTCCACATAACTGTATTTCTTCATATAAATGTGAAGGGCAGTGTTTTGGCCAAATTAGGCATTGTCCACTGAACATACATGACTTTTCACATTTGCTCACCTGGCTATAAGTGATTGCTTGGCTTTACAATGCTTGCTTCTGCTTCTACTTGAGGAACTGTTTGCAGCACCACTGTTAGTGTTCAGAGTAATGTGTTGTAGTCATGTTAGCCCACTCCAGTAATTGTAGAGCATTTCTCATTGTGATTCTATTTCTCTGTCCTATGTTTCTGAGCACAACCAGCTGGAAGGGAACGGAGCTCTTCTCTCCTGAGTCATTTTTTGTGCCAACTTGCCCCTAAACAACTGTTCCTTTGTACTTGGTAGCATTTTCCCCAGAACCTAGCATAACAGCCACCCACTGATGAAATGCACCAAGGAAGAACATGTGTAACCTTTAGACTCTCTGGATTAAACTCTTCCTTGAGAGAAATTCATATCATATCAGGGATGACTCTGGTCTCCCTGTTTGCAACCCAGCCTGCCACCATTGTGCCCAGATGAGCAACTCAACAGCTAATTAAAACCAGTGACATTGTAAAAACATTTCAAAAGCCATTGTAAGAGATTTAGGACAAGTTCTAATTCATAGTTACCTGGTCTTTGAAGGGAGGAGTCAGGAGACTGACAAGCTCCTCCTGTAGTGTGGAATATTCATTGGGATGTGGTACCTTTCAAGAACAGATAAGCCCATGCTGAAGATAAAAAGGGTAGCCTCCCCTTTCAAATGAAATTATGAATATTCTGGATCGTTTTCCTCTTAAGAATTAGGAACTTGATCCTTTCACTGTCTTTTACATTGTGTTCCTTTTTGCTCTTTGCATACTGAGTGATAAGTCATGCTCATCCATATCACAATTCTCAGCTTTCTCATAAAATTTAGTGGATTTTTCATCATACCCTCATTCAGTAGGTATCTGTGTCAAGCAGGTGCTATTCTGAAAGTTTTAAGGCAATTCAGAAAACAGGGCAATTTTTTGAGACGCACTTTGCCCTGTAGCCTGAAATTGTTACAGAATTTTCACACTTTTTTTCTTATTGGATCTGACATGTTTACTGGGTGCTTATTGATTTTTGACAAAAAATTTGCTGTGAAAAATTTCTTGAACATTGATGTTGAAAAAGGGTAAGGGGAAAGACTCACCCTTGGGTGAGAGATAGCCTAGGAGGTTAATACAGTTATAAGGATACTTGAAGTGTTGCATCTTATTTAAAGTATACCTCTCTCATTTTATTGTCAAGACCAGAGAGATAAAGTGTGAGTTTCACTTCAAAGAATTTTTTAAAATCCAAGTTTGTTGCTTGTCAGTTGTGAATATTTTTTTTATAAACCATTAAGGTCTACTGCAGAAGAAGCAGATCTACAGAAAATTCATTTAATACCCTACTGTACAATTTTCTTTTTAGTCCATATAGACAAGCTTAAAAGTTAGTAGGGAGTTATCATTAGAAGGCACAGCAGAGCTATACAGATCTGCAGTAATTACGGAAAGCTTATCACAGCATGTTAACAGTGTGTTGGGATATTCCTGATACTAACAATTGTCCTTTTCAGAGGAGCATGTTGTGTTGACATATAGGACAGACTGGAATTACTGTTGTTTAAGTATTGTTTATTCTGTTCTCCTGTCTGTCTCATTGGGCAATGCTACTGACCTTTCTGCTCACATTGCCATTCCCTCCCTTTTTATTCACATCAAGAGCTATGCCAAATGGTGTAACTTTTTCCTTGAAAACGTAGCCCTCGCCACTAAAAGCTTTTCCGTTTTCTTCTGTATTATTGATTCATTCAGCCCTTCATCATATGCAGTGACTGCTGTATCCATTCCACTTATTCATATTGACATCTCTTTTTTCTCCAATTCAGCCCAAAGGCAAAAGCTAATCTCCCTGTTTCGTGCTAACTGATGTCTTATCCTACATGAAATTATTTTTTGTCTCTGATGATTTCCACATCACATTTATACCCTTTCTCTTCACCCTCAAGGCTCCATGCTGCTTTTCTCCTTTGGCATATCTCAGTTTTAATTTCCTTTTACTTCTTCTTTAAGATTTCATGCTCTGCCAGCTTCTCCTACTTTATGACCTATTTGTATCTTCCTCCCAGCTTTCCATCTGTGCCACACTCTTACTTTCTTCTTTACCTAGAATATATTCACAGCCAAACAATAGTGCTATGCTCCCTCAAGTCTCCAGGATTCAATTCTTTCAGCTAGTTTTCTAATGTTTACTGTAGTGTTGTGTTCTCCTGGTTTGACAGCCAAGTATATTATTACAATTAAATTCAGAAGGAAGATGAATGTGTCACAAATACAAATCACACAAGTGTGATTGTTGGAAAATTTCTCCTTGCCTAGAGCCCCAGCCAGAACACACCACTGTGTGCTGTCAAAGGGCTGTTTCTAATACAAACTGCAAGTTGCCCAAGGCAGGGAAAGCTAGCTCTATGTGTTCATAAAGTCATAACCACACTTACCTTTTTCTTCTAGTTTATGTATAGTTCTTTTAAAGAAAAATCGTTGTCTCTCTAGCTGAGGGATAAGTAGTGCTTTTATGTTTTGAATTGATGTGAGATGAATTGTCTTTGCAGAACCTACTCTTCCCAAACCAGCCTCTCCAACCCAACAGCAGGTATTCAGTGTCACCGACTGGAGACCTCACTATCACCAACATTCAGCGGTCTGATGCAGGCTATTACATTTGTCAAGCGCTGACGGTTGCTGGAAGCATTTTAGCAAAGGCTCAGCTGGAGGTTACTGATGGTAAGCTATAGAAATTCCTATTGTTTTTTCCTGTCAAAAGTATTTTAAAAGTAGTGTAAATAAAGGCATGTGAGATCATGCAATTCTTGCAAGTAAACAGACAATTTCTACAGAAAATACATGGAAAAAAAGCTCTCTCTGCAATTCTCTATGGTGTCAAAAAGGCAGCAAAGTCTAGTTTGCCTTTTGCTTTCTTTCTGGAGGTTCCTTAATAATACAGACAGGGTAGAAATCGGCTTAGAATAGGATTGGTGAGAAAACAAAGTTCTCCATTCTTTAGAGCTAAGATAAGACTGCAAAAAAAACCATGAGGAATGAATAGGTTGTGATTAAAGCAGTGAACTGGGGTGTAGAAAAATCAGGCTCAATTCCCATCTCTGTCCCATTCTTCAGTATAATCTTAGGCAGCTAGTTTGGGGATGTGTCCTTAGTTCAATTAAATCAACACAGTTGCCTTGAACTTGCTGGAGTACTGGAGTAATGTAGTTCTTTTAGTTCCTTACCTCAGAGCTATGTTCTAAGAATTTCTCAGTATGTTTAGATGTAAAAAGAGACATGTAAATACTTAGGCAGGGTTTTCAGGAAAGGAAAAGCAGTATGTGATCTGTATTGATGCTTTCCAATTCAAAATTTTGGGTTTGAAAGTTATCCTGCCTTGAAGTTTATCTTATTCCATCTGCAAACATGGATCCTTTTTGTATGTCAGGAATCCCTCTTCATCCCCTTGTGGGTAGAAGGCAGTTTTCATCCTTCAGTGCTAGTGAAGAAAACAACAGAATTCCTCTTGTACTAGGAGACTGTGGCATTCCCCGGCATCATTATTCCTTATCTTAACTGACTCATTAAATATCTTCTGACAGACTTTGATGAATTTTTGCCATTAAAACTGTTGTTATATGCAGAGGTCTACTTTTAGTGTTCCCTTAGAGACCTGCCTGCACCATGAAAGTTCGAAAAGATGTCTATTTCTGAATAATCTGGCTCTTCACAAGAGCATATTCATCACAAGTGACAGGTAGAGAGATTCAGGCTCATGTTATAGAGGTTTGAGCATTAATTTGATGCCTTTTCTTTGTTTTCCAAAAGCTGTCTATATTTTTATGTCAAAGGAAGATAATTTCTGCCTTATCCTTGCATCTTTACAAGCATATTGCTTTTCTGTAAAGTAGTTTTTTGGAGACCTTCGCTCTGCAGTCTCTTTAAGTCCTCTCTCTCATGGTCTATGACAAAATGATGCATTTTCATTCAATTCAAATTTAGATGTAGATTAAAAAGTCATTTAAAATTAATGGAAAGGCAGTATTTTTTAATATCTGTCCATAGCGCTGCCTGATTCAGTGCCATGACTGTGATTGGAATAAATAGAACACACAAATATTGGCTAAGAGGACATTGAGCTGTTAATGGTTGCACGTGCTGATGCTGTACAGATTTACTGCAACAGGGGCCGAGAGGATCAAACGAGGTTCAAGGATATTAGTGATGAGAAATTCTTCCTTTTGACAGACAAGGCCTGTGGTCCATCTTTATCTATTTCTTGTGTGGAGGGAAAATAATAATAAATCCTGATGACCTCTTTGGAATTTTCATTAGTTGGTTTAACAAGTCAACAGAAAGCTCTCGGTGTCCCTGCTAAAATGCAAGTCAACTACAATTAATTTTGATTGAGGGCAGTGTGCATTCCACATTGCTAGAGAAAGCATTAGCTGGTGTCTCTGCTGCTCAAGGAATGCAAGGCCTGTGTTCTTCAAACACTTCCCAGAACCCACTATCAGCATGATCATTGTGAAATAACACAAGGTAGCTTTATAGAAATACTGAATCATCCTGCAATGAAAGGAAAGGTGAGGTCAGGAGAAAAGTGCCAGAACAATATTGCGGAACTGAGATTGTAGAAATAAATGTACCACTAGATCACAGGTATTTTTTAATTACTTCCAGTTAGGAAGCTGATCATACATGTCTGTTCTGGCTGATGCTGAACAGAAGTTATGGAAGCTATTGATTTTTGTCAGTAGGGAAATCAAATGTAATGGTTTAAAAATGTAATAAAATATAAACCCTGTACATGCTAGCTATATACTTAAGCATTAGTGTACTAGTTTTTGGCTGGTGATTTCAGTTTTACTTCATAGCCCAGAATTTTTCTGTTTGGTTAATGATTTAATAATAGTGGTGAGCCATCTTTTTCATTTTGAGCACATTTTTGTTTGATCCAGAGTAATTTAGATCCAATTGGAGTTCCAATACAGAATGAAAACATATGTCATGTGCAGAAAAACAAGTGCTTAATTATACCATATATAGCAGTGTTTCAGTTGTTAAATTTTTGCACTTACAAGTCTTTACTGGAAATATTTTTAACTCAAGTGTTCACATGAGAAAAGATTACTATCTGTGATGAAATGTGCTGAACTGAGTGATAATTTTGCTGATTATGGACTGTGCGAAGAACCTTCAGTGGATTTGAAATTCAAATCTTGTATTTTCTTGAAAGGCTATCATATCATCCACTGTCCAATGCACATCTGGAAGAGCAAAATAATTCTAAAAATTGAGACAGTCCTAGTAATCTTTTCAGACTCAAGGAGTGAATATGCATCTCACAGTCTTAAAATGACAGATCATGCAAATAAACCAAATGCTTCCAACTATGTCTGTGCTCAAGATAAAAATTGTAGTTTACAGTTAGTAATTTCTTCCATAAATTTATCGGTCATGCGCAGAGTATTTTGGAGAAGATATCAGTTTCTCCTGATAGAGTCATTAGTTATATTTATTAGTAAAAGTTTTGACCACTGTGTGCTCCTCTGTAGGATCAGTCTACCAATGCTAGTTTTCCCAGCTGTTGCGGTATAGGATGAGTAATGGAATGGAGGAGCAAGCTTAACCTCCCCCAGTGGATTTCAATGTAAGAATGAAATGTTTTAGGATATTAAAAAGATCAGATTTCTGGGCTCTTGAATGAAAGTGAAAGGCTGGACCTATAAGAAGAATTAAGAACAGATGTTAAAATAAAAAAAATATAAAAAAGAAAAGAGAAGGAGTTGGCAGCATACCTCAACAGCTCCCTCTCCACTGATTTGGCATAGACACGTAAGGCATTTTTCCCAAACTCCTCTGCAATTTTTTTGACTATAGGTCTATTGAATACTCAGGGATATGTCTCTCTCAAATCCTCCTGGAAGAATTTAATATCACTCACAGTTTACTTTTCTGCAAATCTGGCCACCATGATTCCTGACCCTGATCAAATGTATATTCCATGTTTCATAGCAAGTGTAACAGTTTCAAATAGGACAGGTTAAGATCAACTTCTCAACCTCCTGGGAAGCTCTTCCACAAAAAAAGACAGAGGAAGGATTGGTCTCTGCTTTTCCACCTCTCAGGAGAACACCCTGCCTTATACTACTGTTGGTAATGAGAATTTCATGACTTGTGTCTGATTTTCCCTATTAATTCACAGGAAAATTTTTGAAGTGTTGATTTTGGAAGTGCTGAAGACTTCATTTTGTCATTCTCTTATTTTAATTTCCTGTTGTAATTCGACCAAATTCCACACAAATTTATACATGGTTTCAGTTGATTCAAATTGCATTCGTAGTATATAAACTGTTCATTAACAAAAATAATTTGTTCTTTTCTGATACTCTGCTCAAAATTTAAGCTGCATTTTATCACAAAAGGAATCTGATAATTTTTCAGCTACCACAATATGTGAATATATGGTGCTGACAGTCTCAAAACCATTTTATTATTATTTTAGACACAAAAAATATTTCTGTAGAATTCGTATAAGCATTTCCTTCTAGGAGAAAACAACACAAAATTTAAATAAAAAAATTAAATGTTATAAAAGCAACAAACAAGCCCCCAAACTTCTTGTGGATACTATTTCGTTATCTTTGTTCTTTAGAATACTTACAATATAACTATTTGAATCTTTAACCAAGTTTTGCATCCTTATGCTGGAGACCTGTGTAGGAGGAATACAAACACATATACATGTTTTAGAGAAGATTTACAAGTCATAGTTGTGAAGACAATACAGTCCTTCACAGATCAGTGGAAACCCTAAGTGTTCATTTAACCTTTAGCCTCAGTGTCATGGAAACCTGTAGTGGTCTTTCACCCATAACACCCTTGAAAATGAAGATTCCTTCTGGGCAGGAGACTTTCAATTACACTATTGATCAGAGCTCTTTAAAGGATTATGAGCTCCTCATTTGGGCTGTAAAAAAAAACTAATTACAAGCCAAAGAACAATATCTGTAATGTAGTAGGTTTTGGAAATACCTACATTGCTACACATGTGAAAGGCAGTTAGATGAAGCAAATAACTGCAACAGAATAGTTAGCAACTTAAGTAATTATTTTTCATTAATTATTAGCTGCCTAGAAAACTGGGATTTGCTGCTTTACATTAAATCTAAACGAAAATTTACACAGCTAAGTTTTTATTTGAATATATTCATGTTGAAGATATGCTGATAGTACATATGAGCTGAGATCAATTCTTATTTCACCAAACAGCTGAACTGTGTAGTCATAAGGAACCTTAATGAGATCAAAAATTTCACATCAAGATGAAAATCCTTTACATTTTGTCTTTTATTTTAATATAGTGTTACCTGTCCTGTCTCTGCATTCGGCAGGTTATATTGCAGAATTTCCAAAAAAAGCTTTCGCATTTTGGTCTTAATAAATAATCTATATTGGCTTTCTCTTTTCAGCTTTGATTTCAATAAATGTGATTAACTCACACTCCAAGATGCTACTAATACTAATGATTCTACCATTTAGGTATCTTGTTAAGAAAAGAAGGTGGTTAATATTTTTGCAACGTTACAATTTCAGAAACAAAGATTTTAGGTATAAAATCTACCACTAATATCTCCCTAATATTTTTTAAATTTATTAAATAGTGTAATGAAAGCGCTTTGGATCTGTTAAAGGTTCCAGAGGTTTGCATCTCGAACAACTCAAATACAACAGAAACCATATTGCTTCACAGTAATTTATTTTCACTTTGTTGTCAAAGTTAGGCGTTGTGTATGGACTATGATGAACCAGATTCTCAGCTAGAACAAATGATTCAAACTCAATTGGCATCAGTGGAGGCAGGCTAACTTACTCTGCTTTAGGATCTAATCCTGTCTGTTACAATGTTTAATGCCACTCATTTAATTTTTCAGTTGTTCAAAGATTCGATAGGGTAGCAGTATGGCAGGTAAATATATAAAAACGAACTCTCAGTTCTGTTATGCTGACCTTATGCAGGAGTCATAGCCTCATTTGTATTCAAGTATTTCACATTCATGTTGTATAAACACGTTCTTTAGAAACAAAGGGCTATGTTTTGCTGCCTAACAGATGACTCAGAGAATAGGTTCAACAGCAGAGTTATTTATGACAAATTGGTCTTCCAAGAAAAGCGAACATGAGCATTTTACCTCATCTTCAAGATATCCCACTGGTCATGGAATGAGGTTTCTGCGCAGCCATGCACTTGCTCACTGGTTACAGAGTGCTTTAAGCAGCATTTCAAGCATGCAAATGTAAATTATGAGAGTAAAAAAAAGAGTTCATGGATTTAAGAGGTGATGAAATGATTTGATAAGTAAGCTGTTACATGGCTTGATCAAGTTTGAACTTTCCTACACTGGGAAAAGAGGTACAGTAATTTAGATCACTCAGTTTATAAAAATGCGTTGTATTATTTTTAGATATTTTTGCACACAAAAACTTGCAAGTTGACCATCGATGGGGTATAGGGCTGCCACCCAGGCTAGAATGGTTACAGTGTTTTACCTTGCACAGTAACAGATTTTCTGTTTTAGGCCCTAAATCAGGTAACCAATTAAGCATATTTTGATGTGACATTAAACAGATGCTTTAAGTGCTTTCCTAAATTGGAAGAAATAGCAGAGATTTGCCTCAGTTCTTTTCTGAATCAAGGTCTTAATTTTCATCCTGTCTTAATCAAATGAGTCTGATGATCTTTGCTAACAGAAATTTGTATATCTAGGTGTTATCTTGTGGTGGTGAAATAGAATTCTTATAAAAGTACTTTTCAAATATACCAGTTAATTATTGACATGTATCTGTGGATCTTCTGAAAATGATGGGTTTTAGCCTTTTAGAGGTTAACTTCAGCCAGTCTTGTTAAAATTGGTGCTGTGTCAAGCAAAGGGCTAACTGCAGCAGGGGATCGTTGAAGTTGTGGATGCCAATGAGTGTGTCACTGTTTAGTCTTGACAGATAGGCCTCCACCCATCATCCTCCAGGGGCCCATCAATCAGACACTAGCAGTGGATGGGACAGCTTTGCTGAAGTGCAAGGCAACTGGCGACCCCCTTCCTGTCATCAGCTGGTTAAAAGAAGGATTCGCCTTCCCGGCCAGAGACCCTCGAACATCCATACAGGATCAGGGGACACTTCAGATTAAAACTCTGCGGGTGAGTAGCGATAACAAAGCAAGTGCTACCAGTGGAACATGGCTACTTTTGAGCTGCTGCTCTGTGCCTCAAGTGGCTCTACTGTCTTGCTGTCTGCTGTCTTCAAAAGTAACTTAGTTGTTTCCTTTCCTATGAAATTCTCACCAAGTCCACATTCTATTTCTTTCTTTGACATTGTGTAAGGAAGAAGGATGTGGGGGTGGAAGAAGAACCAAACTCGCATCAGATATTTCTATTAGAATTCCCTAAAAATAAAATTGATATTTAAAATCTTACATGTTGCAATAAAACACAGAAGCTGGGGATGGATAGACATGTACAAGGACAGACCTTTCTTATCTTTTCAGTCAGTTTTATCGTAAAGCCTGTTGTCTCTATTAAAACACAGAGCAGTTCATTTTCAATATCCAGTCATAGTTTTCCAAGGAGCTATTTTGCTATCAAGTGATTCTGGAGTTGATCAGTATTTGGCTGTGTACCATCTCTATCAATGAGTCTTGCCAGTCTTGACATGGATGATTTATTCCAATATCACACTGGCTGGTGATGTTCCATGAGGCTGTGAATAGGAGAAGACAAGTAATACTGTAACATACATACAGTCATATGCAGAGGGATTTCTATTCAAAATGAAATGCCTATCATAAAATTTACATTTTTTGACATGAGATAATATGATATCTTAAAAGTGGAAAGAAATCTTATGAAATTCCAAATAGTATAATGTCAGATTTTGTTGATAAACATTGCATCACTAATCTTTGTTTGGGGTTTTAATTTTTACGTGTTCGAAGATAAAAATGCATATTTGTATGAATGCAGACAAGCATGTGTATGGAAAAATAGTAAGGTAAATGTAATTATTTGTCAAGAACTTATATTATTTCAGAAACCATTTGATTTCATCAGCAGTAATTTATGCGTTTGGCTTCACCATTCAAAAAAATGTCAATAAACCTAGCTACTGAGGACAAGACATAAAGTGATTGCAGATGAATTGTTAACTTCCTTGGAACAAAATGGAATTTATTAAAAAATTTATGCTAGCTTTCCTTGAGTAAACAATTTATCCTTCCTCCCTGGGCTGAAGGCAGGTTTAGGCCATGAAGGTTAATGCATTTTTCCTGTAGAGCTGGATTAAAGAGTGCGCTTGAATAGTCAAGATTCCTCGGTAGTGTTAGAAAGCAGCAATTAAAGGTGGAAGCTTAGTGATTTCAAACAAACTTTCAGGCATCGATGATGGGCTTCTGTGGAGTGTCCATGAGACAGAAGCTCCTGGGATACCTGTCTGCATGCAGCTATGCAAACAATGAAATCGGTTCTGAATCGTGCCAGCGCATTAATCTCACTGTTAGAGGCATAAGGTCTGTAAACGAAGGGAAAGAAAAAAATGCTTGCAAGGGGAGAAGGAAACAGCATTAGTAGTGAGTGTGGTTTTGAAAGACATGAAGCTTTTATTGATCCTTAAGTGGCTCATTCACTAGTAACCAATTTTCCTTAAAGGCTCAGAAAGACATTTTTTATAAACCCCTCGATTGCAGTAATGTGCACTGTTTGACTCAGACTTAAGAACAAAAAACACACACACAACCATAAAACCCAGATTCCTCCCGTACCTTGCAATTTTTATGAATTACATACGGATTTAAATCTGGAATGTTTAGCTTTTCTCTCAGGTCTACCTGAGCAAGGACTAGCAACACTTCCTAAGCAAAAAATGACCACGAAATACGTCTAAGTACACTTACAAACCCGAGTTCCAAACAAATTAAAACTTATCACTCACATGTCCTCAGCCATCTCCTTCCCTCACAAACAATAATCATTATTGCAATCATAAAAGAATTCAAGATAGGGGTAAAGATGAGCCACTACTATTTAAATCTTTGAGACCATCCTCTTCTGCTATGTAACTCTCTCTCTCTGTGTAAATTCAATTATTCAGAAATCTGCAGCAGTCACAGTGAACCACGGGCCACAGTCATAAACATGAACCAAGAGATTTTTCTGACAAGCCAGTCGTCCCAGTTGGTATGAGAAAGACAACTAAAAACTCGCATATATGACTCAGTTCCCTTTCAGACAGGTCAACACTGACAGAAAACTCCCTTCTGCTCTCTAGAAGCGTACCACCTCAGATTCAGATACCTGCATTAACTGAGGAAGAAAACTGTTTATTTTACTGAATAGCAAAGATTTTCCGTTCACCTTGCCAGTTGCTTTTTCCATTGTATTAAAGAAGAGTATAAATAATTGAATTATTGATACACTGTGTCTGTATCTAATCCATCCACAGTCTGGAAGTAAGATAATTCACCGTAACTTGCAAGAGGCAGCGTATCTCCAGCTTGCTTTCGATGTCGAGTTTGCCTTCTGCAAGTTTCTCTGTTCTGTATACCACATACTTCATTGACTACGCTATACACTGCCTGTCACGGTAGTATACAAATGAAGTTGAGAACCATAGCCTTAAGAAATTTTCTCCATTATCACATAATGAAGAATTATGTATTTAATAAAAGCTTGGAAGAAGCAAAAAAACCCATCCTACTACAGAATGCTATAAGACTCCTCTGGAAAATCTGTCTCCTTTGAAGAATCTTCCTCATTTCATTAGCAGCACCTCAATGTTTTGAGTCTCTGAACCATTGTCAGAGTGGTTTAATTATCGCTTGTATTTCATGGAAATAACATCTCCTAAAATGCAAGTTATGCTCTTTTAGACAATTGAACTGGCATTAATTGGTTGCTTCCTGCCCCTAAGAATGGTACACTGTGTCCCAGTGTATGTGAAGAAAATACCAGTAAAATTTAAACATGACAAAGTTAAGATCAATTAAATTATATATCAACAAGCAATCTAAAGAGAATCTCACTTATTTGCCTTGACATTCTTCTTGAAGAGTGAGGTATAAGCACATTTCCTATAGTGCCAATCTGCATTTAGCAGAACACTCATTACAATTCCTTAAAATCCAATAAGGCTTCTTGGATGCAGTCCTATTTCCGTCATCTGATGGAGAATATAATTCTTCTCCTTATCACTAGAGTCAGCACTCTCCCTCTTCTGCTTCCATCTCCAGATTGCCATGCTTTATACGTAGTGGTAGGAGGACTGTTCTGTATATTTTGTGCTTGAATAGTTACTGTTTTCTGTCCATCTCTGTATTTTTCACTAGTCCTGTCTCAGAAATCTTTAAATAACAAATAGCAAAACACCTGGCAAATTTTCCAGTAGAACAATTTACACATCAATTAGATTAATGTTGGCAATATCAAAATGGTTTCTTCAAATGAATTTGGAATATATGAACTGGCAAGGGAATCACAATGGTTTTATACAAATGCGCTATTTTTTTGCTACCCAATTGCCTTACAAACCTGAAATAAAATCCCATGTGAAACAGAAGAAAAAAATGGTGAAGGATCTGATTTAACTTTGCCATTTGAAAAGTTATTGGAGGACTGCCTGTGTAGAAAGAACAGCTGTTAAGTATCAGCAACGATATTGGTATGTGTGGTGGTCTGTATAGAAATGACTTCATCTGTCATAACAGCCTAAGATGATGCAACAGCTTTCCTGGCACTGAAAACTGTATCTCTGGGTCATCATGGGATAATGAAAGGTGAGATTTTGTCCTCTAAGAAGTTAATTGTCATCATATTGTTACCTGATTTCACCTGCATTTGTTGTAACCAGTACAAAGATTGACATCTATTCTGTAGCACTTACGTGCTGTACTGGTACCATTAACAATATGAAAATTAGAATTAAGAAAGTATTAGAAGCGAGTAATCTTTTTAGAGTTCTCTAAAACTAAGCTACCATTAAATGATTGTTTGAAAATATCCAGTGCTCTCTAGTCTGGTGTAAAATGTAGGCTAAGTCCTGCTTATCAAGAAACACTAAAAAAAAAAAAGGAAAATTAGAGTAAACTCTGTCAGCTGATTCTAAAAGGTTGTTAAAACTGCTCTTAACTGTTTTTCATGCCTAGCTGTCTGATACTGGGACCTACACTTGTGTTGCTACAAGTTCCAGTGGGGAGACATCTTGGAGTGCCGTGCTGGAGGTGACAGGTAAGTGATGGCCAGGGATGTTTTTCAGTTGGCACAAAATGAAAGTGTAGACTATATTAGAGCAGTCTGAGTCAAATAATCCATTCTAGCAATTCTGGAATTGAGATGGAAAAGGTTTAGGAGGGAGGGCTGGGTTCCTTTACATTCCTTGCATTTCATTGTTATTATCTTTAAATGCCTGTTGGCATTCCAACAATTTGTATTTGTCTTCAGTGACACCAGTATGCTATAAGTCTTCTAAACAGAAGTATTAATAAACTGTAGATTCCTTCAGTAATCGGCTTGGGCAAGAGAACTATTATGCCTACACAGAGTCATATCAAAGTCCAGTGTGCTCTCTGTGAGTACTGGAGTTGATCTGGATATAGGAACTTCCTGAGCCTTCTAGCAGATGAGCTTTTGATATTTATGTAAATTTCAGCAAATCTGGGCTTTTTTGTTATTTATTTTCTTTTTTTAAAGAAAAAAAGAGGTTTTTGAGTTTTGCAGGTTTTTTGTTTCAGTAGGTACCTGAAGAATGATAGCTCTTCATCCAAAAATATAATATTTACTTAGTTATTTACAGATTAGTAACCTTGGTTATGCTGATTTTGCAGATGTTTGACATGTTTTTCCTTTTAATCTTCTACTTTGATCAGATTTATAAAATCAAGGATAAAAAGTGATTGCGTTGTATTTGCCCTTGCAGAATCCGGTGGAGCAACAGTCAGTAAAAATTATGATATAAATGACCTCCCTGGGCCACCATCCAAACCTCAGGTCACTGATGTTACTAAGAACAGTGTCACCTTGTCATGGCAACCAGGGACCCCTGGAAGCCTACCAGCTAGTGCATATATCATTGAGGCTTTCAGGTATGTGAATTATTCTACTTTCAATCTCCTTCCTTTCTAATTTTGCTTAAACCTTACTACCAGCTGTTCTCCTGGTATTGTCGTGTTCTTTTGGACTCTACATGTATCGTTAGAGGTTCGTTAAAAGACTCAGCTCCTATGGCAGGCATTGATTTGTAGTTTTTTAATTGATGTTTTTAATTGATCGTTTTTTTCTAAGTGATTAATTAGACAAGCGTCTAACTATTTCTTCAGGTCAACCGGAACGTAACAGGACAATGTACTCATTATTTGTTACTTTCCCCTTAGTCCTGACAATCAGTGAGAGTCTCCTGTGGGAGTGCTGCAGGTCAAACCATTTGGGCCAGTTTCATCTTGACCACCATAGTACAAATTATCTGAAAATAAATGGACAATCCTGAAGCCTCTCTGCATGTTTTATTTGCTGTTCTTGTTAAATCAGCACTAATTAAAGAGTTAGAACATTTAAAACATCTCTTTTACTGGCTTAGAGAGAATAGAACTTTTAACTGAAAAGGCTGGTGTTAACAATTCAGAATTTCATTCTGCAGTCTGAGACTGAAGATAATCCAGCTGCTCCCTTGCACACAGCATCATCTAATATGTGGTAGGAAAGAACTCCTGGGCCAAGTATGTCTAAGCATGGGCCATACCTCTCACTTGTCAGTAATATATGGTTTAGAATAAAAGTGTGCACATTCTTAAATGTTTTCCTTACTTAAGATGTTCAACAAATGACGAATAATTTAGTTTATCCTTTAATTAAAGTTCATGCAAGAATTTGTCAAAATCATATGCATGCAAATTTAAGAAGTAATAGCGATAATGCTTCATCCTGCTATGTTAATCTGCGAAGAACGTTACTCTATGTGCAGATTGTTGATTTTATTCTGGAACTTGCACTATCCCTTATGCAGTATATGATGAAACAATTAAAACAACATGAAACTATTAGCTTTCCATTTTGTTTTTCCTTTTAATATATTTAAAGATTTTTTTTTTCTGCTATACAACAAAGCAAAATAAAATCAAATTTTCTTTTTAAACTTTTGTGATATTTCACCCTAGATAAGCTTTAATGGCATCCCATCAATAACTTTAACAAAAGCCGGGCATTTTCATTAAAAGCTGTTTTAACAATCACACTTGAAATCTCTTCATACAGTGGAATGTAATCTAATTATTATAATGTCCAGTGGAAAATATAGTGATGGGAAAAATATTCATATACTTTCATTTACAAGCATGTTTTCAGACCTTTTTTTTTAAATTTTGAGCATTCATTTAGCTCAAGGAGAATACTTTTCTTCCAATGACAATTTATTGGCATAATTTACTTAGCAGTATAGAAAATTATTCTTTTAACAGGATTTTCTTTTCTAAGGTTTATGTTCAAGAGTGGCCTATTTATCATTCAAATTTACTTTACAACATTCCACACTTTCCTTTTGCATATATTTATTTTAGAGACATAGCAAAGGCTTTTGCTTCTATTGAAAGGAGAAATACTTTAGACAGCTGTGTTATTTTTTTATCATGTCTTGGTGAGTTAACTGAAACAAATCTTTTTATTTTTACCCTGCTTTTACTGTTTTTTCCTGTACTTACACTTGACATGTTGTTACAAAAGCAGGTCCTTTCCCTATCTTATTTTTTCCTTCTATTAGTCTATAATCTTCAGCCCTCTTCTCATTGCAGTCAATCCGTGAGCAATAGTTGGCAAACGGTAGCTAACCATGTGAAGACCACTCTCTACACTGTGAGAGGACTGCGCCCCAATACAATCTACCTGTTTATGGTGAGAGCTATCAATTCACAAGGTCTGAGTGATCCCAGCCCTATGTCAGATCCTGTCCGAACACAAGGTAATAGTAACTCTTAAGGCTTATGTACTTGGGCTAAAATGGAAAGAAGGAACTGAGAGTTGACCAGTAGGTCAATCTGACCGTTTGGCTTTAGCACTCTGACTGAAGGAATCATGAATCGAGCTTAACCAGTAAAGTTGAAAAATAGATTAATGTTTGCTGTATCAACTTGAGGATTTGGAGAGATAGGTTAGCTCTTCAATCCTTTGTACATTGTAGACCTTTTGATTTGCAGGTCACTTAGACCTGCTGTGCACCTTGATGCCCAATTTCTATTGAAAGCAAACTAAGTTGGGCACCCAAGCGTTTCTGAAAAGTGCTCTGAATACCATCCTCTCCTCAGTATCTTTTCTCTCAGTGTTCTTACTTCTCCATTATTATAATAGGGATATACTATAATAACAAGTGCTTATGACAGACACCATGATTATAATTAGTTTTAATCAAAATAATTGCACAAAATATCTGTAATATATTGATTAATCTGGTCCAACCTTCAGACAGAGAATTCATGTAAGTTAATGCATCTGCATGCTAAGAATATTTTGAAGTTATTCTGTGAAAAGTATAGATCTTCCATTTATATACCTAGGTTTCTGAATTAGTTGTATTAATCCACTGCATAAGCCAAGAGAGAAGGTTGAAGCGAAATCCCTCTTTTATAGGGTGGTGACATAATTGATAGCTGTGATCTTCCATTGCATGTGTGCAGAGGATTTGATAACTATTGAATTCTATTCACAATGCATCCAACTCTGAGCATAACTGCCACAAATTTCTCTTCACGGCATGGTTGGTGGGATTTTTTTTTGGCTTTGACAACACATTGCTCGACTACTTAATTCAAGAGTGTAATTCTGGGTTAAACGGGTTGGAATACGGGAATTAAAAATATTTTGGAATCTTAATTTCTTCTGAGTCCAAAGTAATAGTTCCTCTCACAATTAATTTAGAATGAGATCCTCTGTCTCTGTTTATGAAAGGTAGGGAAGTGTGTGTGGAGAGTCTGTGTGTCCTGTGTCAGATTCCATCATGCGCTGGTCTGGGATGGAGAGAAACAATAGCAGGGTGGTATTTCTTTATCACATTGCCATCACATCCATCCTCTCTCATCCCCATCTATTCCCGAATAAATCCATCCTTAATAATTACCCCTCAAAATAGTAATCATTGCTCTAAAAGGAGAAACAGAGCTGCTTTCTGAAAAGCTGAAGGAATGAGTTGAGGAAGGATTTCATGGCTTCACTATCCACGGAGTATCCCAAGTTTTCTTCTTTTTCTTGCTCCCCCATTATTAGGGGGTGACTCATGCTTTTCATTGCACCAGTCTTTTAGTCTGCATAACTTATAACCTAGTTGAAAAAACAACTTTGTTTGGAATGTGAGTGTCAAGTATATACTTTTTATCTGACATACTGACAAGCAATTTGATTTCAGTAAAATCATGTCTTTTAATTATCTACAGCATGTGCTGCAGCTTGCATTTCCTGAAACTGTTTAGTAGTCAAGCACACTGAGACGTACAGGATTTATAGCTTCTTTGCAAGCCTATGGTCTAATAGAATTAAATCATAAAATCAATTGAAAATTAACATGTTTTGATGTGATTTCTAATTATGCCTGAATTCAATTCAGGCTCACTGAGCAAGCTGACGCACAGTAGAAAACCTATTCACAGTGGCCATGGAGGAAAAAAATAGCAACTATAACAGTGCTACATAATATTAATTTGCAACAGGTGTCTGTGGTAGCTTTAATAGATGAGCGTTTAATTTCCCAACATTAAGTACAGCAAATACAAGTAATAGGATTTTTTGCATATTTTCACCTGTAGTCAGGCATTTTCAAGAGATTTATCTTGAATGACTTAAATCAAAAAAAGACAGAGAAATCAATAATTACTCTTAGAAAATAGTTGTTTCCTTGTTCGGATTATTAACAGACCAAACCATATATTAAAAAACACATTCACTCAACTATATATAATCCTATCTCTGGAATTTAAATGACTAGCAACTAATGGTAAGTTCATTGGAAGCTATTGAAAGAGAGGTTAGAGAATATATGTAGCAAATTTAATTTTAGAGAACTCTTACTTGTAATCAGAATATAGCTTCTTGAGTCAGTTTTGCTTGATTCATGGTTTAATTATTCCAGTACTTGAAGATATAGATAGATCAACTGATTTTCAACCAGGAGACTCCCAGCAATGTGAAAATGACATTACCAGACGTTACACCGTGGGCATCCCATATGCATGTTTCCAAGTGTACATACCAGAAAACAGAATTCCACATTTACATCTTGATACACATTTCTTACTGTTATTAGCCCATGTTTTTTCCCTTACTTTTTGGCATGTGTCCCATTAAAATGATGAAATGCAGTTTATACAAATAGGCCATTCCCAAGGCAATGTAGGTAATTTGTTGGTTTTATACCATGAGATAACTTAACCTAAAATGTGGCCATGGGTAGCTATAGGTATTTTATACCAAGGATCATAGCTTTTTGTGGATAGCAGCATAATTTATCATCCTGTAAACCAGTCTAAACTGCTGTCTTACAGATTTATTGTATCACTCTGTTTCTTGATCATTTTGAATAGACATCATTTGCTACACAAGCTCCATATTTGGATTATGTTCCCTTTGGAGACCCATGGAACCATCTTCATTTGAATATCAGTAGAAGTCTGTGCCAATATTGCTTTTTGGTGAATCAGAACCCACAACAATCCAGAATTATTAAGCTGAAACTACTTTCAAAATCTGGAGGCTTGTGATTCAGACTTGGTTGTTACATTTAAAAGTTTCATTTTGAAGAGTGTTGTTGTTTCTTCTAAATAATATTAAGAAGATAAAAAGAAATCACATACTGCGTATTCCCATATCTAAGACCATCAGAAGGAAGAAGAAGACCCTTTTTCGTATGTATTCTTTTCACAAGGGCATGATGTTGATCCAAAAAGAGAGAAAGTGTCTTTGGCTAGCGAATCCCACGGGAAAATCAAGCAGAATTTACAGGTGTTTATACAGGCATGGCCATAAGGTATTGGGCCTTTTTGAATATAATCTGTGTTTGTGTTCTAAGTCCCCTCTCCTGGAAAAAATATACAAGCAAAATCCAGCAGAAATAATCAGTGCGTGTATTTCTAACAGGCATTATGCAATCCCCATAGGCAACTCTCATAGTAAGGGCATCTGTTGACCATAGCAAGGGCAACTGTTGACCAAGAACAGCCTTATAAGGTCCTTGAACAATCCATTGAAGGCATTCAGACTTCTCTAGCTCCTATAAAGCACCTTTGTTTCTGTCTAAGGTGGTGGGAAGGGATGTGCTCTGGTGATATTTTAGCAAAGTGATACCTGTAGACCAACATTCTCCTTTTGGTGCAGGGTAACAGAAAATTATGATTTGCAGGAACTATCACTAAAAAGACAAATTGCACATTTACTTCTCCAATTTCCAACATGTATTTTGTATTTGCTATTCCTATTTAGCAAATGTAATGCAGTATCATTCATTTTAACACAATGGCATAACCCAAATATAGTCTCTAAGGATGGGGCACTAGGGCCAAATGTGGTGCTGGAGATGGAGTCACGGTTTTCTGTATATGTATACTAAGAGATCTAATTCCTTCAGTTTTGGACTGGAAGTAATTTCCCCACACACTTTGAAGGAAGATAAATTTTTTGTGGTAGAGTGTTTTCGTTGACTTTTTAATAGATCAGAATCAGTTTTACTTTATCAATTAATTCCTTTTCATATTTGCACTAGATTTCATTATCTATGTCTGTAAGACAAAATTTGCTTTGCAGAAGAAAATGCTGGTTTTAGTGTTTGGTTTCCTGTGTGCATGGTATGTGGGGAGGGGAAGCTTAGTGAAAGCTTGGAAACATATAAGGACTTAATGTCATGTATGCTCAAGAAAATAATATTTTTTTTAAAAAAAGTTCCTTTTCTTCAATTATACTAGCCAATTTGGTTCCAGTCATCTGAGTAACATTGTTATTATCTAAGGATTTTTGAACTAGTGAATATTGCATCTCTTTCATCACTTACTAGATGTGAGAAAAATTTGCCATTGAGTCTGAATATTCATTTAAACATTTTTATATTTCATTATTTCCTAAGCAGCTAAAGGTGAATGTTTTTTTTTTTTTTTTTGCATTACTTGATATGCTTGGGAGTTCATACTAAAATGTTAGCACAGCTTAGTTTCAAAAAACTGTACTATGAAGGATGTTTAAATCAGTCATTCGTACTGATACCATATATAATTCTTGACATTAAAATAATGCTTTCATGTGTATGCCTGGCCTGGCAGATATCAGCCCACCAGCACAAGGTGTGGATCACAGGCAAGTCCAGAAAGAACTGGGAGACGTCATTGTACGACTTCATAATCCTGTTGTGCTGACACCCACGACAGTTCAAGTTACCTGGACGGTAAGGCTTTTGTTACCTTAACATTACTTTAATTTTACCTATTTATTCCTGCATTTTTTTTTTTTACCACTCTGAAAAGCTCCAGTCTTGACTTCAATATGAGTGTGCTGATAAACTAACATTATACAGGAATAGATATGTAGTAATGGAGTTATATTTTTATTTTCTCTTTCAGGTCAGGCAGGTTGAAAACCTTCAGTGTTCAGCTCAAAGCAAGCTAGTAGTCTGACTAGGAAAATATTATAAAAATGAATATACTTAACACTATAATCTAAAGGATAATTGATCTGTGGACTCATTACTGTGCATGTCAAAAAATAATCAAAGTTAAATATCAACATGAAATTGCTGTATGAAAAAGCACTTTCTGCTTTGAGACATAGGGACTTCTGACAATACCCTGTTATTTGGTGACCCTAAAATGCAAAAATAGCTTTTCTGTAGGGCACATGTAGGAAAGTCAGAAACGTGGTGTTGATGCCAGATTGACTGCGTATCATCTGGTTTTCCAGCATAAGCCTTACCCACAATCAGTGGATATCCTTTCATTATAGAAGACCAGAATCATTTTGGCATGACTTAAGAGTGTTTCTATTTGAGGGGTCAAACTACTGGGTAGAATTTCTGATGTAGTGTTGGGCTTTCAAAATGCTGTGTTTCCCTTCGTGAGGTTTGAAAGAAAGGATTTGTAACCATAGGAGAGATTTTCTAGGGTGCTGCACACCAAAAAAGAGTGCTTTGCTCTTGGGGCATGTGCCCCAGAGGAAGGAGAGCCACGGGTGGAAGAGTGAGAGAAATAGTGCTGCACTGCATGCACTGAAACAGTTGTATTATATAGGATGAATTCTGCTAAAGGGATATTCACAATACTCAGGGATTGTCTTCTGCATGTAATATTGCTAAGAGGTTAATGTGTACAGGGGATTATACAACAGGAGATAAGAAGTGTGGTGATAGATTGTGTATTATAGGGATTACTGTCATTTTTGCACAACTCAGCCCTATTTGTGGGGGCTTGTGCACCATCCTTGTTCTGACAGATTTGAATGGGCGGGGGTGGATTAGAATAAATAAGGAAACCCACAAATTTGTCGTTCTTAGAAAATGTGTCACTGCATTTTGCCATTGATCATTTCAACACTCAGTTTGTCTTTCTAAAAATGCTGCCTGTTCTAGCTACATGATTCCAAGACAGGCTGACTTAGGCAGCTTTGCAGCAAACCCTTTTGCCCAAGCAGACGGGTCAGTGGTTTAGAAACTTCAAATGTTAGCAATCAGTAACTGTAAACCTGGATCACATCTGTATGGTGCTCCTTCGAGTCCTTTCTTGGGTGAGAGCTATCAGGAATACAGTTTCATAGGCTTGTCCTTGTTTTAGCATGTACTACAAAAGGAAACCTCAATATCAAACAATTCAATTTTATGCGATGTAACCAATGTAATTATAATACAAAGAAATATATATGTGTGTCTGTCTGTGTATATTGGTATGTGTGTGTACATACATATATATGTCTCTCTAAAAGAATCTCTTGATGCCCCCACTAAACAAGTAATGAGTGAAGAAAACATGGTAAAGGTAAATTGTTAGGGATGCTCTAGATATCAGTTCATCGGAAAGACCCCTCAAAGTAGTGACCCTATGCAACCTTACAAGCATATGCGCCTCTGTGGAGAAATTTTGGAATTGCCCAGGGGAGGAAAGACACAAAAAAAAGATCTGTGGAACAGCTAATTAGAAACTTTCCAGCAACCAGAACAAAACCAATTAATTAACCATAGTCTCTATGAAAAAATAAAAGCCACTCTATCCAGAGAATAAAGAGTGCACGCTATTAATTTAAAATGGTTAGATAGTGAAACTATGATACAAAAGGACAGAAGTGCCATGAGAGTCATAAGACTCTTTATGTTGACTTTCTGCAGTTCAAAGAATGACTGCCAAGGAACGTCCTTGATTACTGAGTTTCTGGCATCCTGACTCCCAGCAAATTAGCACCATTTTCTCCATCTTTCTGAAATTGCTTTGATTTTACTTCCTCTTTTTTTTTTTTTTTCCAAATTTCAGTTTAAAATTTCAGAAATAGTTCTCTGCTACTGTGTTGCAATTTTAAAATATACATATACACATATATTTTGTCTCTTTTAAAAGAAGGTCAGGCTTACAAAGACAGTGTTAAAAAAAAGAGGAGGAATGTCAGAAGCTTTCACTGTCCCTTAAATGTATCCCTCTTGTGCATAAGTATTAAAGTGCAGCTGTAATTATCTGGTCACATACAGGATCTCTTCTTTATGGAACCATTCAACATTTCTTTTAATGTTCTTTATTCACTGTGTGGTGCCAGGTCTTATTAAATTCATACCATTCAAAGCTTGCGTTGAATAAAAAATTATTAGTTTGTCTCACATGCTTGCTTATCTGTCATGCTCTCAACCATAACATTTGGGTGCTTCACAAATAATACTGACTTTAGCATTACAATGATAAAAATGTGTCATTATTCAAACTTTGCACATAGCAAGGTAATGTGCAGAAATATTTATTGCTGATGAGACTTATAGTATCAGATATGCCCACCGTTATCAAATGGCTAATTTTAAACCTCGAGCTTGATTTATTTTAACTTTTATCAAGGCATTTATTATGGAAACAGCACATCGTGTACTCAAAGTACTTTTTTAGCTGACCTCAATATAGTTCAGGACTTCTAGCCTCAGTTTTCTCCCCCACGGGCATTAAACCAAGAGTTTCATTAGTGGCCAAATGTGAAAAGTCTCCTAGTACTATAAAAAGAAGACTGGTGGCACAACCAGGAATAAAAGTTCTTCAATATGGCAAAATAATTGTTGCTTTGAAATCCTGGTTGCCTTCTGAGAATTATGAAACTACCAGGCAAGAAAGATACGTTATTTGCCTCTTTTAATTCAGCAGTGATTTTAAATGAATGCACTTCACTGGAAGCTTCAAGAGTAAACCCATCAGTTTTCCAGTGTATCATCCCCCTTTGTCTTGTTCCTGTAGGACAGATAAATGCTAATGTTATTTACTGGGAGATTACTGGGAGTCTGTGCTAGCAAATTCACCACAGAGAGTGAGGTGTTCTGCCCAGATTGCAGTGGGTATTGATGTGGGAGCAGAGCATTACTCAGGATATTTTGTACTAGAAATTTATATAGTAAAGAGCATATTACAAAAAGTCTTTAGGGTGCAGATTGGCAGGTTTGCCCAAACAGACCTTATACTTGCAGCATAAGCTGCATTATGAGTTTCTTGCCATCTTTTTAACAACCTAATAGCCTAATCAAACGATCTAATAGCCATTAAATCTGTCTCATGTTCAGCTGCAGTATGTGCAGGTTTGAACACAGAGGGGAAATGACTTTCCTGTTCTGCAGAAATGGAGACCTGTCATCAGGTTTGTAGGTACCTCCTGCCCTACGTATTTGTTGTAAAAGAGGGTGAGAAGGAGAATGCAGGACCAATTATGCTAACAGGTCACCTTAAAGCATTAGGTAAGAGCTGAGTAGAACCTGCCATGTAATTGCTCTCTCCTGTCTATTAAAGGAATATCTGCATTTTCTGCCAGCTCTCTTTTGAAGGAGAAAGCGTATCTTTAGCCAGACACTGTTGCAGCTCTTTTGAGAAGATGTCACTGCTGCTTGTACAAATTCAAGCGTAGTTAAGCATGTCACAGGCAGACTAGAAATATTCTGATCCCAGTATTCAGTGCAGAGAGTTCCTGCAATATCTGTAATGCCAAGTACTTTGTAAGAGGAAGTGGCAACACAAAGAAAACAAGGAGAATACCTAGAAATTATTACATTGTTTCGTCAAATCACAGTGCATGTTTCTGAAACTCTGCCTATGTGTGAACATATACTAAACCTATAGGGTTGTTTGATTCTTAGCACAGCTGAATGCAGTTCTTTGATGCTAAGCATATTTTTATGCTGATGGTATGGCATAACAAACAGAGAAAATTATGAAATCACAGGCTTTAGACATATACATATATATAGACATACACACAGTGTATATGTGTGTACACATATATGCATGCACACACGTGTGTATGTGTATGTGAAATATATCTGTGCTATACCTCACAAATATCTCTGGTTAATCCATGTAATGATCCAAGAGTAATTTTTTACTAATCAGTAAACTCCAAACAAAACAAAAAAATCCACCTTTCACAATAAGTGAACTTTCCAAATATTTTGACCATATGAAAGTTCCTGTTCATTTTGACTAGCTTTAAGCGGGTGTGTCAGATAGCTTCATGTCCTCTCCTTGGTACAAAATTCGACTGGATGTTTTTAGAAAGCATTAAAAATGCATAGTATTTTCTTTCACAAGTACCCTCACAGACCCTGAACAATAGAATCACTGTCAATAATCTGAAGTTTGGGCAGATTATTCAGCTCTGTTGTAATCATGCTTCTGATTAGAAGTTCTGTGAAACTTGTTTGAGCCTCCAATCAAGCTGGTTTATAGCACCCATATATGTAACAACCTTTTTGTACTACTGCATTCTGTTTTCATGTTCCTTGTATTGTTTAGTTTTTCAGATTAGGAACTCAGAAGTCTAAGAGGAAAATAGGTGTATGAATTATTTATGTATTACTTATATGTAAATAGATATGAAAGTGTGATAGCCTCAAAATTAGTATACTATAGGTATACTATAGGGCTCCAGTTCTTCTGGGTGTGTTTGTACCATGACGTAAAAAGCAATTTCCACAGTGTTTTGTAGCAGCACACTGTTACAGTTCAGCGTAGTCAATTCTGAATTTTCAGATGTTCTCCACTAGGCAGCAGTCAATAAAGCTTAAAAGCTCAGCAAAGGCTAAATGGAAAGTTCTAAAAAAGTTTTGCCATCTTTCAGCATAGCTTGTAACTCAAACGTTAGGCAGGAATCAAACTTAGTGTTTGATTATTAAGCCTTATAGCCTTATATGTAATTTAAGTTGAAAATCTTTATTACGAAGTGCATGAAAGCATTGTTATTCCTGAATTTTGTAGTAAACATGAGGTTCGTAAAGTCTTTATGTCCGTAAAACATTTAATTAATGAAAGTCAAACATGGATAAAAACAATTAACTCTGATTTACAGACTCTCTTCATCTGGAAACAGCTGCTTAATGTTCTTCTTAAAAACACAGCTTGATTCTTTCGGTATTAACAAGCTATTATTGTGAGTTATATCCCTCTTTCAGTGCGTAAATTCACTTAAAGTGAATGTAGAGAAGTTTATAAAATACAAGCTTAATGTTATTGTAACATATGTTGCAAGGTTTTTAGCAGTGACAGTTTTGATGAAAGACATTTCTGCTTTGCTCTCATAAATAAAGCTTTCTTCATTCTTGCCCTACTTTTTAATGTCGTAAGGATCTATGTCACCTCTGAATACCTCAATAAAGTGTAACAAGGTTATAGAATTGGAATAGGCCCTGGATTGTGTTTTCAGCATTGAATTTGTTTATTCTTAAGAGAAGCCAAATTTATCTCTAATTCTGAAGTATTTTTGAGGTAACAAATTGTCAAGAAAAAAAAAAAAGAAGAAATCCCGTTTGTTGAATCTTAGTTGTAACCAAGAAATTTACCAAACAGCTAGTCCTATAATTTATGCTGCACTTTCTTTTGCTCTTTATTTGATGGCTACAGAAGCAGCTGGGTATGGTTTTATTTTATCCATCAAATTGTTGTGACTGTTTTTTGGGTTTTGTTTGTTTATTTTGTTTTGTTTTGTTTGTTTGTTTGTTGTTGTTGTTGTTGTTGTTTGTTTTTCTGGGAAAATTCATGCAAACATCGTAAGAGCTTGAATCATTATTTGGTGCCTTTTTTTTACCAACAGAAAAGATGCATGCAACATCTCCAAGATAAAATGCATTTTAAGTTTTTCCTTCAAATAAAAAATCCTCTTCATAATTATGATAGTTTAGAATTTAAACTTTTGTCTATGGTCCAATCTTGAATTATGCTTCCCTAGTAACATACAAAATATAGGCCAAAAACAACATTACCTCCATCTGATGGTCTGAGAGCATCACAACCTCAGGATTCAAAGAGAGATTGTGAATGCAAGAAACAGCACATGTCCTTGGAAGCTGTTTTCTCTGCATCTGTCTTATGTTTATTTTACTCTCCAGAGCATCTCATGAAAAGATGAGCTGTGAGCCAAGTAATGGACTAACTGAAAACATATAGGGTATCTTCAAAGATTTGTCCTTTTCTGAAATGAATTTGGTTTTCTTCTCTTATTTCAGCACATTGGTAGCCAAGTTTAGTAAGTTTACACGCAGTAAGCACTATGCCAAAGGTCTCTTTTCATTATTTGTTGCAGGGACAGGACCTTGTTTTATGATTTAAGGTGGTATTTGTTATAATAAATAGAGCTGGTGAAAGTAAAATAGAAAGAAATGTTCTGTAGCAAGTAAAGTGAGAAAAATGTTCTGTATAGACAACTAATCAACAGTGACTTATGAAAAGGCAGCTTGATTTTTAAATTCCGCAGCTTAAACAGCCATTAATTTTCTCTTTTTTTTTTTTTATGAGGAAAAACATATTTTAGGCAAATGTTTTATTTTCTTTTAATACAGTTGTGTTACTTTAATATGTTTATTGACGTATTATTTAATGCCGTTCGTAGGTTGACCGCCAATCCCAGTTCATTCAGGGCTACCGAGTAATGTATCGCCAAACGTCTGGCCTACCTTCTCCAGCTGTATGGCAGAATCTGGAGGTCAAAGTCCCAACGGAGCGCAGTGCTGTCCTCGTCAGCTTGAAAAAGGGAGTTACTTATGAAATTAAAGTTCGCCCTTATTTCAATGAATTCCAAGGAATGGACAGTGAATCAAAGTCTGCTCGCACCACAGAGGAAGGTTAGTAAAATGGTCAGAAAAGCAACAGGCTCCATACCTAGAACTGGAGGTGAAATCAATAGTGACCATTTTGGTTATTGAGTGTATGCATATGTTCAGCTCTATTTCTTCTACATTATTTCTGTTTGTTAGATATAGGGTTGGCATTAGAATAAGACATAATATTCAGGTTTGTGCTATAAGTATTCCATGAGAAAGCACTGGCACAGTCCTATATTCTTCTGACTGATATGTGCTTCTGACATACAGGCGGCTCTGGGTCTTCCAAAAAGTGTGTACTGCAGCCGTTCTTTTATTCAGTGGTGCTGCAATAGAAGACTTTGGTCTGCACTCTGAAAATAAAACTAATAAATGTAACTTTTTACCAATGAGCATTTGATAATAATGCACATTTTGGGGCAGTCAACATGGTTTCACCAAGGGGAAGTCATGCTTCACCAACCTCATAGCCTTTTATGAGGACATAATGAGGTGGGTAGATGATGGCAGAGCAGTGGATGTGGTCTATCTTGATTTCAGTTAAGCACATGACACCATCATATTCATCAGTGACTTGGACGAGGGAATTGAGTGTACTATCAGCAAGTTTGCTGATAACACCAAGCTGGGAGGAGTGGCTGACACACCAGAAGGCTGTGCTGCCATCCAGCGAGACCTGGACAGGCTGGAGAGTTGGGCAGGGAAAAATTTAATTAAATACAATGAGATCAAGTGTAGAGTCTTGCATCTGGGCAGGAACAATCCCAGGTTCCAGTATAAGTTAGGGAACGACCTGTTAGAGAGCAGTGTAGGGAAAAGGGACCTGGAGGTCCTGGTGGACAGCAGCATGACCATGAGCCAGCACTGTGCCCCTGTGGCCAAGAAGGCCAATGGCATCCTGGGGTGTATTAGAAGGGGGGTTGTTAGTAGGTCAAGAGAGGTTCTCCTCTCCCTCTACTCTGCCCTGGTGAGAACACATCTGGAATATTGTGTCCAGTTCTGGGCCCCTCAGTTCAAGGACAGGGAACTGCTGGAGAGAGTCCAGCACGGAGCCACGAAGATGATTAAGGGCGTGGAGCATCTCCCTTATAAGGAAAGGCTGAGGGAGCTGGGTCTCTTTAGCCTGGAAAAGAGGAGACTGAGGGGTGACCTCATTAATGTTTATAAATATGTAAAGGGTGAGTGTCACGAGGATGGAGCCAGGCTCTTTTCAGTGACAGCCAATGGTAGGACAAGGGACAGTGGGTACAAACTGGAACACAAGAGGTTCCACTTAAATATGAGAAGAAACTTCTTCATAGTGTGACTGACAGAGCACTGGAACAGACTGCCCAGGGAGGTTGTGGAGTCTCCTACTCTGGAGACATTCAAAACCCACCTGGACACCTTCTTGTGTAGCCTCATCTAGGTGTTCCTGCTCCGGCAGGGGGATTGGACTAGATGATCTTTTGAGGTCCCTTCCAATCCCTGACATTCTGTGATTATGTGATCCTGTGATCTTTCTGAATGGGTATTAATGTAGATGAATAGTTTGATTGGGAAATGAAGACTAGTAAAGGACAGGTATTTAACTAGTCTGAAGGAAATCAAATCACAAGGGCATGCCACTTTCTTGTTTCTGTTAGCAACACTGTTCATTAAACAACCCTATTTAATCCTTCGGAGGATTTCCTTAAGTACCTTGCAAGCCTCTGTGAAACGTGCAGGATGCAGACATAGTAAAGAGTTTATACTTCTGAAATGCAGAAGCATTTGTATCTATAGCATGTAGCATGGTGTACAGTTTTACTAAAATGAATGCACTGCAGGACTGCCTTTTTATTGAAAAATAAAGAGAGTGGAGTGAAATATATGTAATTTTTTTTTCTTTTTGTCTTAGAAACCTATCTTTCTACCTGTCTAATGAAACCTTTGCCTGGAGAATCTCCCCTGTAAAAGTACAAGAGTGATCATAACAATGAGGGTTCATCTTGTCTCTGTTTCATTGATTTCTTCCAAAGCAAGGGAAAGAAATACTTCCTATTGAAGTTGCATCTTAATCATTTACAGTAGTCTCCTGAGGTTTACTTTAGTGCTGATTGCCAAGTACTTTTAAATCCTGGAACAGACTCTCTTATTACTGACTTTTCTCTATGATTTGTTATGATTATTGCCCAACAAGTAAGTAATCCTGAGGATAACTTCGTTGCCATTTGTACTTTATGGCTGAGGAAATTCATTGTCCTGCAACATGTAGTAGGGTGTGTAGGAAGGCATTGTTCAAGTCTGACTTAGAATTTGGGACTTGATGGTTCCCATTTCTTTGTTCAGACTATAAAGCCTAAATCAGTCAGTAAACAGTATCTTTGCCGGAGTCTGAACAAAACTTAAAAAAAAAAAAAAAAAAAAAATGAAATAAGCTTTCTACAGGCAAAATTGCTCTTCTAGCATTAAAACATAGGATTTTATCCCCTCACTAGCAGGTTTTCTTTTTCTTCAATTTCAGTTGATTTTTGTAGTTTATTTAGTTCATCTAGCTATCTCTTGCTAAAGGTAAGTTAAGAACTACTGAAAAAGAGAGAACATTTTGTACCTCCTGACTATTTCTGTAAAATACTCGAGTAATGACATTTTCTTTTATAAACCTCATCTCCCAGCAGACCCTGTCAGGTCATTTCCTACTTTAAAGGCCACTTTGTTCATGTGGAATAGCTTTCCACATAGTGAAGATTTTAAAAACTTCTCTTACCTAAAGATATGTATAATGCACAGTCTAGGATCTGCTTTGTAGATTAATGTAACCTTCAAGGAGTCTGTTTACAAGTGTCCCTCAAAACACATCATCCTATAATATGTAGTATTATCACCAGACAAATGTCAGCCCTTGTAAATAATTCTTCCTCTTGCTTGGGTGATCAAGTACTTCCAAGAGAAAATTAGGACATTCAGTAGATGCAGTTCCACAGATTTCCTTTAATTCCTCACGTTATCTTTGTAATTATATCAGTGTTCATATATTTCAAAAATAACGTTAACTAAATATTTAATGACAGTGGTTTGCTTCTCATCTGGTGAAGAAGGACGGCAGTCTATTGAAAGGTATCCTACTTGCTGTGTCTCCTGTGATTCCATTTAAAAAATGAGCTTTTTTAGACCTAACTTTTAAAAAATGCCAGGTATACTATTTTTAGAAAATAATTTGCAAGAGTGATTCGTGTGTTAGAAGTTTTTTGCGACACCCAAACAAATAGCCCTGGTAAAGACAAAGTATGACCAGAAGGTAGTGGCAGCTTTCTGCTGGATTAAATTTTACATGCAATGCTACTTCTGAGACCTACCTCCAAAAATCAATTTTGGTGCAGTTAGACTTTTCCTCTAGATCAGACATTTGTCACAGTTCAGTATCCATCCATCTCCTGCCTCTTTGGCCTTGTGAAGGTAACAAATGGAATCCTGTTTGGCTGCGTCTGGAAAAGATGAGCAGCGATTTGGGTGCTTTCATATCGGTAAGAAGAAGCTGAGCACTGGAATAATTGACCTGTCAAGAAGCAGGCAAGGTGTTCTCCACAAGCCAGCAGCAAGGGAAATGAGAAAACGGTTTTAAAAATGTTATTTTTCAGTGCAGTCTATTTAATAACTGCAGCAGTGTCAGCTGAGTGGCTTAATTTATATCATGGTGCCAGTTTACTGAGTTCTATTATCAGAGAGACAAAGCAGAACTGTTATATACATGTATGTGTACACACGTACAAGAAGGAGCTAAATAATATATTTTGTAAACTTCACTATTTCTTTCACACTTGCTCTGAAGATAGATGATTTTTTTTTTTTTTTTTTCCCAGCTACATCCAGTGTTTTAAATCTCTTTTGGAATAACTTTGTGGAGTAGTATTTGCTCTGCATATTGTTTGTCATGACAAAAATATGACAGTTGGTAATGGAAGTGTCCTTAGTTTTCATCAGCTGCTGTCTGTCAATTTTTTCCTGCCTTAATGCAGCTCTTAAAATGATACTTTCAGCTGCATTCATCAGCTGCAATTTTAATTTTGCTTCAAAATTATCATACATCCTCAAAAAAAAAAAAAAAAAGACAGTGGTAGAATATTAACTAGAATATTCATGCAGTTTAAATGCAAAGATGAATACAGTATGTTTTTCTTTAAATGTTAGAGTACAGTATTCATTTTACATTTCTTTAACATTTACTCTCCTTTCTTTCTCTCTCTCTCTGTGTTTCCAGGTATGTGTATATAAGAAATTATATTTCTGAATGTCCTTTGTGTTTGAGGATGAAAGTAAATACATTTTAGCAAGTCGTTTCATTGTACTAAAACCAAAAATTATTTATACTGTGTTAAGTTTTTCTATTTTTATTATTCTTTTCATGTAAAATGTTGTTCTAATCAGTATCACACACATATATTTATTCACCATTTTGTTGTTACTGAATAACCTGAGGACTTTAAAAATGGTATTTTTTTTTAATGTGTGGCAAATTATTTCACTTGCCATAAAATACACAATAGAACTATTAACTTCACCAGTTTTATGCATTGCGCAGGTGCAAGGAGTAGCCCAAGGCCACCCTGCTGTGCTTCACTTGAGCTGGCTAAGAGTCAAATTGTACACGACACAGCTCAATCTCTCCCCTCCAGTGCACTGTTTCTCTGCATCATTCAAGGTCACAAGGACTCTACCTGGCAATATTTGCTTTGCAGCTGAACCAGCATCTGAAAATGTAGCTGTCAAAATGTGCAGCTTCACAGGACAGTAGCACATGTCGTTTTTCCTCTAAAATACTTTTTTTCTGACGTAATCTTGTATGGTCCCTTGTCCGCACCTCTGATACCCCATTTTTAAGTTGTGTGATTCCTGCAACAGGCTGCTTCAACTCTTCAGGGTTATCAGGGTAAGGATTTGAGCTCGGCCCTTTAATCCTCTGCCAGGTCAAGTGCTGAGCAGCATTTGGAATGGGAACACAGCCAGTCTCTAAGAGGCCACCAGGAAAAATAAGTAAATCTGAATTGACTCAGGAAACTTGAATACCCCTGATATCTGTGGCTGTGTTTAGTTGTATCAAGCCTACCAAACCTTACTGCAAAGAGGCTAGTGTCTCTTTGCTTTTCCAAGAAGTGTGGTCCAATGATGTTTGTGCAATCAAGAATATCTGTTAAAAGCTAAGACTAGATTTCTATTGCCATAGAGCTTAGCAGTGATGGAGTCCTCTCTGGATAGGAATCCTGTAGAGCAGGGGAATGAAGCCAGGGAGCCATGAAACATGATGTGAGATGCCCAAAACCAGAGGGCTATCTGGATTTGAAATTGGGGCAGGGGGGTGTGATAAATATTCTAGGTTGTGGTACAAGGTCTATTATAAGTCTTTAAAATAAGCTTCCATATTACAGATTAAATGTTTTAATATCATATTAAAGGTGATGACAAATAGGTGGAAGAAAAATTCCATAAAGAGTTATTAAACACAAAGATATCACCCTGGAACAGCAAGTGTCTAAACAACAAGCTTCTGTGAATTGGAAAATTGTCCTGGAGAGGCATCACTAGATGCTTGCTTTATTAGTTCACACTTTCCTATGCTCTTTCTATCAGTTTTGTTGACCGCTGGATAAATGGACTGGGATAAATGGACTAGATAGATGCTAGGACCAGTTCAGTGCAGCTGATATCCATTTTGTTTCCTCAGGGACTTAATACCTTAATATACTACAATGAACTTTGGTAACTTAGCTTGCCACTGTGGTGGAGTTTCAACACTTGCCTAGAAGTTAGGGAAGGGAGATGGGGGACTGCAAGAAGTTTTACATGGCTGAAGGGGGGACATATGCCCCAGCCCTCTGCCGTGGCAGCTGCAGCTGTGACGGGAGAGCAGTGGCACAGAGATGCAGCAGTTGCTCACAGAGGGGGCTTTTCCATAGCAGTGCGCCTGCGCCGCTTCCCAAACAATGTCCTGAGCCATCAAATGCACCCTGCTGCTGGTGTAGCTGCATGAGGGGCTTTGCCAGCATAGCTCTGATCACTCACAGCTGTGATTTTATTTTTTTCTTTTTTTTCACCCACACTTCTAGCCGATGTATCAGGGCTGGCAAGCAATTGTCTCATAAATATGGCCTTGGTATGCAGTGACCAACCAAACAGCTCTGAATGATTGAACAGGACTCTGAAGAGAAAGAAATTTGCCTAGGGAAAAGAGGACATAAGTATATATCTGACCTAACTTAGCACCTCCCCTGTTCACTGACATATGGTGTAAAGCCCTGAACACTTTAACCCTTTTCCATCTAGGAGTTGCAAGGTGTTATGTTCAAACCTGTTGAGTTAATGTCTTCCTGGAGAACAAATAAGAAACAAAAAAAGATCCTTAAATGTCTGCTGCTTGCATTATCATTAGACCATGTGGGGAAAGAAAAATCAAGACACTTTTCAGGCCAGGTGAAGCAGCCTCACATTATGACTTAGTTGATACATCCGTAGCTATCCATGCGTATTATGGAAAACAAAAGCAAGCATGAGAAGAATTCCAATGCAAACTTAAAAAATGCTAAATATAAAGAAATGAGGAGTGATTTGTATTGATTCCCCATTGCCACAAATTCCATGTTGTCATTCAGCACTACGATTCTCTTCAGAAAGACATTTTTCAAAATTACTAGTGCCTAACAAAGTATTCATACCTAGGGCTGCAGAGAGAATGATCTTTGTGTACTCTCTGCTTGCTCTTACACTGTTTCAGCAAAATTCGTGCTCTAGCAAGTGAATTAATGTCTTGCTTCTGTTTGTTCTCTATCTTTGATGTAGCTCCAAGTGCCCCTCCTCAGTCTGTTACTGTCCTGACAGTTGGAAATCACAACAGCACAAGCATCAGCATCTCCTGGGATCCTCCCCCTCCAGATCACCAAAATGGAGTCATCCAGGAGTATAAGGTAGAAACGATGTGTAATGGGAGGGTTGTGTGCTTAAGGAAAAAGCCTGCTTGAATTACAGAACAATAGTGTTGTTTATGGATTTAGATTCTGACAGCATTTACAGCCACCCATATAATTATATGGAGAAGGACGACTGAGTGCAGTACTACTGTTATATTAAAAGCAAGAAAAGCATGAGCTAGATCTGGAAGAGAGCTGTAATTGCCAGCTAGTACATAGTGCTTCTCTTTCTTGCTTTTCCCTGCTGTGGAATGAGAAGAAGGGATTTTTTTTTGTAAATGGTTTATGTGCTCTCAAGGCAGATGAAGTCCCTGTCTCGTAGTGCCTTCAATTCTGGCAGAAAAGCTGGCAGGGAAGATACCTCTTCTTTCCCCTGCAAAAATACTAATCCTAACACTTCGAGGTCAAAGTCAAGGACTGTGGCCCTGGGAGAATAATAGGCTTCTTCCCAGTACTATCTCTGTCAAGATTCACAACTTAAAGTGTGAGGAGGCTGTTTGCTCTGAGGAACAGGTTGAACACTCCTACTATATCCAGAGTTTGTTAAATGGGAGCTGCCTGTATGGGTTGTATTTTCTCCTCTTTATTGCTAGGATGGCTCAAACTATCCACTCCTTATGTATAATTTTAAATTTTTTTTTGTAGTCTGTAATTCCCCACTAAGCTCACTTTTGCACAAGTATATTTTCACAACATGGAAAAAGTGCAGTGTATTATTGGCATAGGGGACTACGGAGAAAATGATTGTGCAAGGTTCAACATTGTTACAGGCTTGTGATTATGGAACACACTGTTTGTTAAATAACTTTGCTGTGGCTGGCTTGTATATCTAGTGTGAAATTTTTAATTGAGATAGAGCAGGGCGGCTTTTCGAACAGTTCCACAAGGGCTGGAAGTAGTGGATGCAGTCTATTCTGAACAAAAATATGTCTTTTTTCTTTTGTTTTCCCCTGCTGTATCTTGGGGGAACACAGCATCAAGAAGTGAGAAGGTGCTTAACTTTTAAATCAGCTAATGGTTCAACCTCTTCCATCTTATCACTTGGTCAGAGGGATGCAGTAAATGCTCACAGTATTTATGTTTAGCGTAGCGCTTCTTTTACTTTGCTTTTAGTCAATATTAGGATTTATTAATACCAGTATTTTATTGATCTAATTTTCATATCAAGTAATAATTATTTTTTAGCTTAATTAATCTTGACACTGACTCCAGTATAAGTCAATATTAACCATCAAAGTCTTATAGGCAAATAAGTAAAGCACACTCCTAAACCACAAAATATGTAGATATGAAAGAAAGTGGGCTGATGGTTAATAAAAGCCATTTTCCAGGTGAGTGCTCAGACTTCTAGGCTGTTTATAAGAACAGCTGGAATCACTACTTATTACATCCCTTCTGTGTTAGACTAGGTGACTGCCCAATTAGTGAGCTGGCTGGAGTGAGTACACTGTGAAGAGTCTAATACTTCCTTGAGTATAAAACGACCGCAGAGGTTTCACAGTACATTTTCTAACAAATTGAATGTAGTTCTGTTGATTCCATTTCAAGCGTCAGAGTGCCTGTAAATTCATCTATGAATTAAATGCCTTTAATTAGGGGCATCTCACAGCTGCTGTAACCTAAGACCAGGACAGACAAGGAGTGAAATGCACTAGTTTCTCACCTTAATGCATTCTGACCTGCAAATAAGATCTACTTGAGCTTAGGAGAACAAGGGTTTCTTTTGCCCTCCAAATCTTCCCTAGCATTTCCCAGGAAATAAAAAAATAAAAAAATAAAAAAAGTTAAAAAATTGGTGTGATAAAACACTGAGGGTTAAAAATAAGGGTAAAGAGAGCATTGCTGTTGCCTAGACACATCAGTTGTTTGCTGATAGTGGTTCCACCAATAGCGCTCTCTTCTGCTGTTATAATTATGTAGTGCACATGTGATACCTTTATGCATTGATTTTCTTGAGTGGTAGTACATGCTTTCCTTAATAATACAGAAGCAATATATGCAGATAGCATTAACTGAAGAATCCTGAAAAGGTCTTAGTTTTGAAACTTCTTGGTAAAAATCGATGAAAAATGCAAGAGACGGATATAACACTCTGAAATCGTAGACCTTTCTCATCACAAAATGCCAGTTAAGATTATAGAGTGTTTTTTCTGTTTAATGAGAGTAATTGAGTCAGTAACTGATACTGGATTCCTGAACAATGTAAGTAATCACAAAAGCAGCAGTAAAAAATGAGTTTGTACTTATTTAATTTCAGAAATTTCACGTATTCCTGTTGTGCAGTGAAAGAAAGTTGGAAAGAATTTTGAAAATTGTTTCTTCTTCAGTACTTTAAAAAGTATTTCAACCTGTGCTTGTGTTATTTGAGTAGTCAGTGGGAATTAAGAATGAAAAAATTATAAGTTTTTTTTAGGAAAGGTGTGGTGGTAATCATATTACTAAGCAAGATTTCAATTAATGTATAACACCTCTTTTTCATTTGAATGATTCTGGTCTGTGCTTCTTCTAAGAAGTGTAACCACAGAATTTGCACTCCATGGAGAGCCAGAGAGGTATCTGCAAGCAGTCTTTGCAGCTGGCTTGGTCCTATACTAATCTGGGATAGCTCGCTGAGCTAAATTATCACAATTACAGCTGTTCCTGGACAGTAACATTAAGAAGTCCAAAATAAGTGCTTGTCATACAATACCTTGATATGTCATATCTTTGCACGATTGTTTATAAGCATGAAGAATTTCCTATTTTTTAACACATCAACTTTTGTCCCAGATCTGGTGCCTAGGTAATGAGACTCGATTTCATGTCAACAAAACAGTAGATGCAGCCATTCGGTCAGTAGTAATAGGTGGCCTGTATCCAGGTATTCAGTACCGTGTGGAAGTTGCCGCAAGCACGAGCGCAGGTGTGGGAGTAAAAAGTGAACCACAACCCATAATAATTGGTAAGTGATTGTCTGTTCTGTTGTTTTGTTTTGCCTGTTTCGACTTTCGGAAACATTTTCATAAATCACTTCTGGAAGCATAAAAATCCATGGAGCAAAAGATGAGATTTGAATAGAGCTACTTAGTTAGTTTTTAACATCCCACTGACTGCTGATGTTGTGCCTTCTTTTTATGCAGAGTTGTCACAACCAACAGAGGGAAATACGTTCCCAAAACATAAGAGACAATACAGATTATCTAGCGAAACTGATTTAACAGTTATTAACTTACTTCTTCTGCAGGTTGATCTATTTATGAAACTAACAGCTTGAACTCCTTTTTCCTCCTGTTCAAATGACTGTAATATTGCCTTTCTTGTACTGTTAGTGCCCAAAGCACTATTTATAGTTGGTTTTCTGAACATTTGAAGTCTGTTTCTCAGATATCCCAAGCAGACAAGCCTCCTCTGTCAGAGTAAGTGGCCTTTAGTCCAAATGGAGAGCAAAGGTAGTATTATCATCCCTGCCTTTGAAATGATTGTTTCTTAGTAGTGGTTTCCATGCTAAATTAATTTCCTGACCTGAGGGAAACATAGATTGTATTTTTTCCAAAATTCTTCTCAAATATAAAATATAAGACAGGAATAATATGTGAAGAGTAAGAATAGGAGAAATAACCATTTTCAGCAAAACCGAATTGAGTTGTGCAGAGCAGCACCTCTTTTGAATGCATGAAACAGGAATTTTGTTGCTTTTATCTGTATTTACTTACTACCTAAATGGGCTTTTGTTTGTTTGTGGGTCTTTTGTTGCTATTAGATATTCTCTTTCTAGAAAATGTTATCAACAAAATGTCCCAAATATGAGCTATTATGTTTTGTGTAGAACTTCAGAAAAGACCGTCTCCTAAACATTGCTTAAATGTTTAATGGTATTCAGGCTCCCTATGCATCAAACCAGGAGCTGAGGTACGTCAGCTTTGAATATATTGTCAGTAGAGAAGGAAATAGAAGAGCAGAGGTAAAAGTAGCACTGGTTTTAGAAAAAGGCAGCCACAGAAACAAAGAAGGGAAAAAAGTTTTCTAGAACTGAAAGCAAGGAATTGGTTTTTGAAAATGCAAGAAACCTCTCATCTAATTAGCCTAAATTTTGCATCTCTCTGTAAATAACTGATGTTGTGAGAAAAACTTGTCATTGCATTTGCTTTGAGCAGGACTTTTTTTTTCTTATTTCACTAGGAAGTCCATATAGCTAGGCACTAAACACACTGGGCTTGTTCCAGCAAAACACTTAAGTGTGTTGCATTTAAAGCACTTGAGTAGCCTTGTGTCACTTAGTGTGTTGTGAGTTAAACTTGCACTAAAGTGCTTTGCTGGATGATTCCCAGAATGCTTAGCCCTGCATCTGGGGACAGCCCTTCATCCTGATGTTTTCGTTACAAAAAATGATTGGTATATCAAGAGTTAAATGTGGAGAGATCTGTATTGTTCAAGGAAAGAGAAAGGGGACGTTAGGATGCCAATAAAGTACGAAAGAAAGAAAAAAGTTATTTGGTATTTAGAGACTTAATTTTGCATTGTTAAACTTACAGTGATATTTATTTGTTCCTCAAATGATCCCAGAATGTCTTCTTTAACAAGCCTGTCTGGTGGCATCTTTGCACGTTTAAGTGTCCATTGCATAAAAAGTAAAGGAGAGTCTTTTCTGTTTGGGTTGTGTTTCTGTTCTCATCTCTTTTTTCTCTTTTGGGACCCCAAAGCTGGAGTCATTACTTGTATCGTCTGTATCTCCATTTTCTTTAGTTCTTGTTTTTCTATTATTTATGAATTACTGGCAGTTATTTATCAGAGTATAAATTTGCTTGATGAAGGTAAAAGTGTTTAAGTGATACTATTTCTGGAAAATTTGAGTTTGTACCGCTCAATGTTTGACTTGAGAATCAAGAACATAAAATAAGAAAAAAATGGAGGTAAATTAAAAAAAAAAATTACATGGATTAAAAATGAGCTAGTGAATAAACCTCAAAACATCATCATGAATTAGAAAACATTATTGACTGTATTATAATGGAGTCAAAAATAGTCTGGCGCTTAGCTATGCTGTGTAACTACTTGCACACAGAGTCAACAACTGCAGAATTGCTGAGTTAGGGAGAAAGCAGGTCAGTGAAGAAGTAGAGTTAACCCATGTTGCTTTACATTACAACTTTCATTGTCACCAAATGTGGAGTCCGGTGTATAAAAATAAATAAGATATTATTCTTAGGATATGTTTTTCTAAGAAGTTGTTTGGTTTTGGTTTTGTTTTGTTTTGTTTTCTGAAAATAACTGATTTTCATGGTGGATAATCAACTACTAACTTTCCAGACCAATTCTGGATAACAGATTAATGACAATCCAGAAAGTAAAGCCAGAAGAATATGAAGCAGTAGGAAGTATATTAATTATTTAGTTAGAAATTGTGTCACTTTTACAGAAATTCTTTGCCCATACTTCAAACAGGCTGTTGAACAATTTTATGGAACACTCAAAGAGAATCAAGAATAAAATTTTCATGATCACTATCGATACACTAAAAAAATTCACTTGGAAAACTAGAAATAAAATTGGAGATAACAGCAATGTTGGTTAATGGTATAGCTTTTGTTTCTTTTGATCAGATGGCCTGTTCACTCTTACATTCCATCATTGGCATAATAATATGAGGAACAGCTGCAAACTTTCACAGTAATAGGTACAATCGAATCTGATGTGTCTAATTAATTTTTGGTCAGACAAATTAGTTTTGTTCTTCATTACTCTCCAATGGGAGGAAGACATTATATTTCATTATGTTTTTGTCTTCGGGAACAATGGAGCGTTACAGGTCACACACTTCCCTTGTCTATGTTCTAATTAGCTGAACTGACAGCATTGTTACAGAAACACCTGCAGTATATGCAATAGTACACTGGTACCTTGGATGACATATGTATTACTTTTGCTTAAATATTATATAAAGAAATATAAAATTAATATCATTTGTTTTCCCAAACCCCAAAGATTGTATTAATTTTATCAAACGTCAGTGAGTAACATTCCTCTGTATCCATTTATTTTTCAATCACCAAATTCACAAAGCATATGTTATTTTGACATTTAAATGAATTATTACTTTTGCAGTTGTAATTGCTAGGCACTGAAGGGTGAGAGCAAACAGCCAGACTGCCAACTTTAGAAGGTAATTTGGAGACAGATCTCATCTTTTGCTGGAAGAGAGGGAGATCATAAAGTCCACTGCCAGCTCCTGCTAGACTCTCTGTAGTTTGCTCTCTCATCCTCTGTTCTCAAAACACTGGTTTCTGACCTTAGAGAAGAAAATGGGATCTTCAGCCTTTTTGGAGGCTTTAGCCAAAAGCACTTGCTCTTTTCTTGAGTTCAGGAGCATTCACTCCTGAAGCTGATGTCTCTGAAGCACTTCACTGCGTACTCTTCTCCATGGCAGTGTGGCTGCCTCTGCCAGCATTGCCTGTTTCCTCACCATCCCACTGCTAGTACCTCGCCTCCAAAGGGCATAGAAATTAACTGAAAGTTAATGGCAATTAGAGGAATGTCAACTCCCATGCTGATTTCTACTAGAAAAACAATTGTGTGCTTGGAAGAGCATGCCATAGAGTGCCTATTTCTATTAGTTTTACTCTCAGAACGTTGTCTTTCAGCACTGGGGTGCACCTATGGATTGATTCAATGGGCAGGAAAAAAAGGGAAAATCCAATAAAGAAGCCACAGCTGCCCCCTTCTTTTCCGTGTCACAGGTGCTCACTGAGTTTTGTTCTTGCTTACTGCATCAGAACTGGAAACCATCAGGCCTTTGGCAGCAGCAAGACACAATAGGAAAGCCTGGGAAAGGACAGCTGCAGCTACCAGGCTCTGATGCTAGTAAAGCGTACCAGCATGGCCAGTGTAGACTGGTACGTGATGCCAGTACTGGTGTACTGCCTTTTTATACTAGCATCCGTAGTCTGCCAGCATCCTTCTGTGGGACCTATTTGGTTTGTGAGAAGCCTGTTTTGTTTCTTGCACAGAACCACTGAAGACAAGCCAAGCTCTAGCACAGTTTCAACAGTCTGCTTATAAAAGCAGACGGTCATCATTACTAAATATTGACATGGTGCTGAAAGAGAGGAAGCTTAATGCAATCACAGAGATCGCTAACAGCATGATAGCAGTGTGATTGAATCACTTTTCTTCCTGAGCACCTCAGTCCAGGGCTGCAGGCCTGGGCAGGGAAGGGACACTTGTTCTCATTCACAGCTTGACTGGTGTAAACTATGGGTCTTCTGAAAAGAAGTGGCCATGGAAATAAAACTGGAAGTGTCAGGCTTCTCACATCTGCTTTAGCCAGCAAACTTGTTTGTTCGTTTTAGGATGAAGCCAGTGTGCTGACACAGGGGCTGTTCTGTTGAAAGACGTGAGCGGTAAATTTATCCGTTGCTGAATTATAGACGAAAAATGTGGACATTTTCACAACAAGGCATAATGCTGCAATACTTTTAATAATTTAGTCTGAATGACCATTTCAGCATTTTATTGCCATCTTCTACCTTTACATGTGTGCAATAGAGTCTCATAATTGACAACCATAGCAGTTGCATCTTTTTTGTCTCACTAGAGTAGCTACTCTTACAGCTCAAAATCCTTCTTCAGCATGCATACAGGCATCTGATAATACTGCATAAACATTTCAAGGATTGAGCTATAGAAATGCTTTTACCAGAAATTATGGATAATTCTCTCACCGATTTCAAAACTGCAGATGTGGGCAGTTTATATTAAATGTGCATATGATCAATATTCATATTTTTTTGCAGAAAAATCTGTTCTGCATTTCCTAATTTTAAAACTAACAATTTTTGACAAGGGAAAGTTTGAAGTAGAAAACTCCTGGCCCTAGAGCTATATGCTGTAACGTTTCCTGAATTTCCGTTCATGCTTTTTGTGAACTTTTGTTTTCAAGCCAGAAGCCAAGCTTTTCCTTTTAGAAAAGTTCTCTTTTACAGAAAGAGGAGGAAAAAAACAACAGGAGCATCTACTGAAATTAACAGTTTTCTAATGTCAAATACACAATTTAAAATCCCATATAATAGATTTTGAAGCATGTCACTGTAATTGGTATTCCATGTCATAATTATGATGTTAAGAACTTTGCATGCTTGTTCTAGGTGAAAGAAAAACATCTGTCGCTGTGATTGTTTAGAACTTACTGTTAACTACATGATTTTCTGCTTTGTGTCAAAGTTGGTGCACTTAGGATTTTTATGGATTGTTTTCCCCATGAAATAATTGCTGGAAAATGCATCTTTGCCACAGTTGAAAATACATATATCTTATTTCTTTATTTTAAATTTGGAAACTCTAGCATGCAAAAAAAAAAGAAAAAAGAGTAAGCATTTTTGGCATACTGGCAGCAATGAAAGAAGGAACTGTCTTTTGATGTAGCATGTTTTGAATTTGGATTTCTCATTTGGAAAAAGCTATTTATTGATTTCTTGATTCATTTTTGATAGGTTTCCTATGATCTATTTTCTCATTGTTTTCTGTCTATAATTATGTAAAAAAGAAACCAAGAAACATGTCTATTTAGAAAAAAAAAAAGGCTCAGGACTGTCATCTGTTAGATTACTTGGTAGTATGCTACAGAGCAATCTTTTCAACTATATGTTTGCAAAATAACAATGAATTATGAATTTACTTTCTAGAAACATTGGTTTTCAGGTGTGCATTGGTACTCATTAAAGCTTTGCTAGTGTAGATAATTTTTTTTAATTTGCAGTACTTGGTTCCTATTTGTATTACAGAATCCATAATAACAACGTTCTGTTGATTTTCTTTTATGCAGGAGGTCGTAATGAAGTTGTCATCACTGAAAATAACAACAGCATAACTGAGCAAATCACTGATGTTGTCAAACAGCCTGCCTTTATAGCTGGCATTGGTGGTGCATGTTGGGTAATTCTGATGGGTTTCAGCATCTGGCTGTACTGGCGCAGAAAGAAGAGGAAGGGGCTCAGCAATTATGCTGGTAAGAACAATAACTATTTATTACCATCTCATCAAGTCCTATCAGGAAAAGAGCAGGTGCTGTTAAACCTACTTAAAAAAAAAAAAGGCAAAACCAACCAATGTTTTGTACTCACAGCAAAGGTGGCCTGGTTGAATTTTGTATGCTTGTTTTAAACATATGCTGTGAAAATGCTGATATATGAAAAGCTTTAATGCATTGCTCTGTACCACATTTCATCATTGTCATAAGACAGTCTTTATTTTTACATCTCCAGCACGTCTAGCATAAAAAAGTACAAAGAGGATTAATGGTACCTCTTGCTCCTTGCTCAGAAGGCACCCTGTTAACATTCTGACTCCATTTATGTGCTCAAATATGAATTAGACTAGACCCTTACAATGAACATTAGAAAGAGTTTTTGGTCGTCTTCTTCATTACCATGTATTTCCACGTGCTTGAAGCCATATGCACGGGAAATGAATGTAGGTACTTAATCAGTGACTCAATACCTATAACTGGAGGAGAAGAGAGTAGTGTATTAGACAGAAAAGTGTGGTTAAAATTTACCTGTGGCAGAAGCCATAAAAACTTTTGTCTTGGAGGTAGAACACTTTGGAATGCCTTTACAGTGGGATCCCTTTCGTACCAAGTGTGCTGCTCCAGTTAGAAATTAATTTTTGAAAACTACATTTGGAAAAATAAATACATTCACCAAATTAAAAGAATTTTTCTTCCCCTCAGCTGTTTATTTTGTGTGTTATTCTATGCTTCAGGATTCTTTTGGATTTTTAGGAAGTCAGGTGAATATAAAATAACCATAAAAGGGGTCACTCGGAACCCTAATTTAACATGAAAAATCAAATATTGGGGTAGGTTCTCTTGTAGTGCTTATTACACATTTTAAAAGAGAAAACATTTCCTTTTTGAGCAAGATTTTCACTTTTGAGGACACAGCAAATTTAACGTTAACATTATATCAGATTAAAGTTACACTAGTACTTTTCTGTTTCCAAGTTATCACATGAGAACCTAAAGACTTCAGTTCCCTAAGTGGCTGGGCATCTCTAAGACCTTGCCAAAACCCAACATTCATTCCCTGCTCGCAACCAAACAGTCCTGTGCGTCCTCACCTTGTTGTTAGCCATCATCTGACTCCTCAATGTCCTGACTAGGGTCACTAAACCAGAAAGAAACTGTTCTATGTTGCTTTTCAGTCATTCAAAGGTTATGTTTTTTGCTGAGGTGTTTGGGTTTTTTTTGCTTTTAACAACTATGACTTGTACTCCAAGAGGTGTGGTGGTGTTAATTGAGAAACTGATATATTTCACACATACTTACACATGCGCTTATACAAAATATTAGTCTAGATCCCAAGATTTTCATATTGAAAGAGCTGTACTGTTATTCCTCTTGGGAAACAGTCCTATTACATACACTTTGGAGCCAAGCTAAGACTACTCTTTTTTTTTAAAAGCAGATTAGCCCTGTGTGTGAGGTGACATGTTGGAGAAGTGGGGTGGAGGCTGAGAGCAAAGTCTTTTTATACTTTAAAATACATAGCTGTAAATAATTATAATAATCATTATAAACAGTGTGTCTCCTGCAACTCATTCCTTGTTTGCCGCTTCTAAGTGTGATGTGAACATTGCATCATGACACAGAATTCTCATTATCAGAATCATGCATTAGTGTATGCTTTCAGCAAGGAAAGTTCGTAACAGATCATGCTTCAAAATTCATCCTAATGTTCACAGTTTGGAGAACAGCATGTCCACACAAAACGTCTTCAAATGTGATGTCAAAATTCACTGCTCACCTTTCCAATCATCATTTCTCATTGGCTGCTGGCTGGTTAGTGTTTTAAGGTCAACTGTTATGTCCTGCTTACGATATGCAACATCAACAGAGGAATCTCCAGAGGAAACTCGTGCCCTGCAATTAGCGCTTGTTGTCAGGGTGTGTAACTCACAATGTGTTTGCTTTCTTGTTTTGCAGTTCAGTCCTTCACCTTCACCCCTGCAGGTACTGTCCATTAGTCTGTCTCTTACCTCGCCAACACATCATTGCAAACATTAGCTATCTGTTTATGAACGTGTGAGGTATGCAGAATTAAAACCAAGTGCAAGGAGGAACACTTCTGCCACCTATCTGTGATAGAATGTAGCATTCATTCTCCTAGCAATTCCAGAGGAACATGAAATCTACCACCATTAATGTCTCTGTCATAATAATTTTGCATACTTCTTACTCATCTAACTCCTTGAAATAAAGCAATTTTGAAAGTAATTTGTAGGACAATATACTTGAACTAACATAGCATAAACAAGAATTAGTCATATATAACCAAATTTTGTTTTTAAAGCTCAAAAAATGTGCCTCAAACATTTTTTAAGATCTAACTGAGGAAATAGAAGTTTCTTCCACTTCAGCCATTAATTACCTATACATCATGTAGGTGTTCCTGCTCCGGCAGGGAGATTAGACTAGATGATCTTTTGAGGTCCCTTCCAATCCCTAACATTCTGTGATTCTGTGATCAGCCTTACTATGAAGTGTTCAGATTTCCAAGCAATCTAGTGATTAATCTATGCATGCATTGCCTTTACAGTATTTTTGAAACTGAAGCATTTGTTTTTTTCTGCCTACCCAATTCAAAGTTGATATACTAGTTTTCATATCTTTAATAAACATAGCATATAGCAGACCATTATTGTAAGCATGATTAAACATGTGAAGAATAAACAAAGTGTGGCTGAAACAGCAGGTTACAAACAGCTTAGTCAACATATGGATACCCAGGAAAAATAAGGTACAGAATAATAGTCATAATTAATACAAATTATTAGCTTCTGCTCTCATACCTAAGCTCTCGATTGAAAAACTCAAACCCAATTGTACCTCAGTGTTACCATGTAAAAGGTTGATAAATCTCAGCATTTTCATGTAGTTTGGCCCCTCAGTTGCCGTTGCAAAGCTCTCTTATTCTGTCCCCTCTGCTGTCCATGTGATAGAGGCCAGTCTTCCTACTGCCAGACTGGTCCTCATGCTCAGCCAGCTGCTTTCTAACTCTTGCTTATCTTCAGGCACAGCTTCAGTGTTTAGCTTAGCAGGAAAGAGCAGATGACTGTCAAGGCAGATGAGCAAAGGTGGTGGTGTCTACCCAACGGGCCTGTGACATTACAAGGGAGAAGTGTCCTCATGGAGAAGCTCTGAGGGCTCAGAAATTGCTCCTCTGGCTTCCAGTCATGTTTGTTCAAGTCCGAATAAGTTGTGGCATGGCACATTCTAGGGCACGTGACTAGGGAAGTGATCATCCCGCTGTATTCGGCGCTGGTGAGGCCACACCTTGAATCCTGTGTTCAGTTTTGGGCCCCTCGCCACAGGAAAGCCATTGAGGTGCTGGAGAGAGTTCAGACTGGTGAGGGGTCTGGAGTGCAAGTCTGATGAGGAGCTGCTGAGGGAACAGGGGCTGTTTAGCCTGGAGAAAAGGAGGCTGAGGGGAGACCTTATTGCTGTCTACAACTACCTGAAAGGAGGCTGTAGCATGGAGGGTGTTGGTCTCTTCTTCCAAGTGACAAGTGGTAGGATGAGGGGAAATGGCCTCAAGTTGCAGAAGAGAAGGTTCAAATTGGATATTAGGAAAAAATTTCTTCACAGAAAGGGTCGTGAAGCCCTGGAACAGGCTGTCCAGGGAAGTGGTTGAGTCATCATCCCTGGAGGGGTTTAAAAGACATATGGATGAGGCTCTTAGGGACATGGTTTAGTGCTAGAGTTAGGTTATGATTGGACTTGATGATCTCTTCCAACCTAAATGATTCTATCCTACCCTAAACAGCTTACTTGCTTTTATTTGAGACACAACATAGGGTTTTTCTAAAATGACATAATGCATTTATGCTCTTGGTTTCTGTGATTATGCCACTGTGAGCTTTCTGTAACTGTGGTGAGTTGTCTCTATTGTCTTTGTAGCTTACACTGGTGTTGCACAGGGTTGTGCTGGAGCCAGAGTGACTGAATGATTCAGTGCAGTTCATCCATATATTCTGGGCAGCTAGGATTTGGCTCTGCCAAAAATTTGCTTTTGTAAAAGTAGTTTTGATATTTAATGGACTTCATAGAACTCTAACAACACAGTTCTATTCCCTGACCTGTAAACATTTCTGGAGGCACTGAGAATCTAAACCATCCAGTAGTCAAGTCCAAAAAAATCATTAATTAAAAAATAAAAAATTCCTTCTTATGAAAGAATATAGCCCATGTTTTTTATCTTTATACCCAGAGTTCCATAAGAAACATTTCTGCTTCTCTAATACTTGAATTTGCCACTGGTAATATTATTTAGACAAACGTATCTGTGATAGTGGACGTTTGATTACACTCACAACTGTATGTTGTTCCCTTCAAAGCTGTGATTTATAAAAGTTGGTTTCAGATCTAAATATTTAGACAGTGGTATGTAGCTTTCAAAATCTCATCAGAGACAGCTGTCAATAAAGTTTTACTAAAGATGAATTTATCTTAGTATACTCAGAGTTTAGGAGGTTTTGTTCAGACATCTGCTTTAAATTCTTCCTTTATAAAATTGCAGAATGTGCAGATATGACTGTATGCAAAAGAGAACCGAAAGTATTAGTGGCACATTCATATACTTTATCTCAAACACAACCCAAAAACTATTCTTTCAGTTATTTCTGATGTGAATGGTTTTTGTTTTGTTTTCCTTCAGTTTTATTTGCATATATGTAGAACTTAAAACACTAAAAATAGTGGGTTGTGCAGTTATGTAATCATTTGCTAAAAATGTTATTTTGGGTCATTTTCAGATTATGGGTTATTCACTGGGACTATTTGTTATTTGTATTCTGTTATTAGGCTCCTAAGAGGTATAATTTCTGCTGTGTGACTAAACTACTGTAACATTCTGTGTAGAAGAGCAAACAGCAAATGTCATGCTATTGGCAAAGATTTGTGCCAGAGAAAAATAATTGAATTAAATTTGTTAAGCTTTCTGTCTTTGTGAACATTTTCATAAGCACTGATCTAATGCTCAAATGGTCACAAATAAAATGTGGCACTGAAAATCATAGCTAGATCTTTTTACTTATTTTCAGTTGAACTGACTCCAGTATTTTCTGAGCCACAATTCTGTACATCACTGTTCCTCCACTTCTCTTTCCCCCATCATGACTTCCCAGATATTGATTCTGGGTAATGTCAGTACTACAGAACATGTGATTTTCGACCATGTTCGTTAAAGTACTACTGGTAAGTAACAGTGTCATCATCTGCAGCTATGCAAGACGTGTGCACTTTTGGGACCATGACAGACTATCAGCAAAACCAAATCTGGCACAGAGACACTAAATGCAAACATTACTCCTTTTCAGTGGTCTGTTCTGGGATGTAAAGGATGGACTGATCTTACTTTTCTGAGTTTCCATGAAAGCTAAAGTGTTGCTTCACCGATTTTTTTAAAAATAATTTTCGTGGTTACACATTACTCAGATTGTCTGGATATACACAAACACTGTTGAGTGTCTACATGATACAAGAAAAGATCGATGGCACAAAAGAGACTTCTTGTGTAATAAATTAATTCTTTCATTCCCGTATTACAATGATGGAGCTGACTTTGTTTATTTTGTATGAAAGCTGCAATTCTTTTTACATGTGGTATAAAGACTAAACAACAAAGGCGTGGAATTCGTTGATAAATAAGCGAGATTTTGTTTATCTGCTTGTCTTTCCTGTGCCCTCAAATGTGTTGTGCCAGTACACACTCACTGGAATACTCAGGTGTTTTCAAGTGTCTTGGCCATCAGTCATGCAAAGAAAGCAAATATGTGTTTTCACTTATGAGTAGGTAAGATTATTTAGTGAGTAGCGCTCCTTGGGATTAAAGATTTCATGAAACTAAGTAAACAAAAACAAATTAAAAATAGAGAGTTATGGAATGCTACACATTTTATGCACAACTCCTGAAACTGTTACATGAGGATAAATTATTTGACAGAATCATCCAAAGGTAGACAGAAGATTTGATGGAATTTTTATGTGCTGATTATCTGTTCTGAGTTAATGCTTATTAAAAAAGGATTAATCTACATTCATATTTGAGGAACAGCTTATCACAAAAAGGAATGAGGCTTGGCTGGCAACATTAAAGTTTTCATTTGTGGTAGGAAAATGTGGCCTACTAGAGATAGGCATACAGAAAGCCTTCTAAAGCTTTTTACAGCTTTCTTGCCTCAGAATGTCAACTTACTATACATTCGTATTTTTCCAGTTCTAGCAGGCATGAAGATTAAGTTTAACCTTGTCAGATAGTATTAGTAAATGGTGTGGGTACCTCATTATATATTTAATAAAAAGTATGTGAAAAGCTCCTTAACATATGCTTTTCTTCATGCAAATATATACAATATCATTTCTTTAAATATTTATACATTTAAAATGCACTTTGGATTATATTTCTGCATTTTTATAGTCCTTGAAGTATGAGCTGGTGGGGATTCCTTCAAAATCTCTATGCAGAGGTTGTTTTTTCATCTTCTTTTGAAAACCAATCTCATCCCTGCAGGTCTTCAGCCTTCCTAAGAACATATATCAGATGCAAAGAGTGCTGAAAGAGCTCTTTTGGTTCCTTAGTGATAAAAAGCAGGGGAGATGGGTAGGTCAGTGATAGGGACATCCCTTCTTCCTCTTACGTTGCCCCTTGAAATTGCTCTGCTTCTTTGTGAAGTGGAGACATGATGAATAAAGCCAGCTGTCTGTGTGTTTTATTTTTACAGTGACATCTACGAGCCTGCATTGAATTAAGTATGCTCCTATTCAGGCGTTTAGACTTGTTTTGTAATTGCAGAAATCAAACTGCAGGCAAAAATGCTGACAAAACATGCGGCAGGAATGATAAACATTGTGCTTGTGTTGGCAGCCTGACCATATCTTCTGTTGTTAGCTGTCTTTCCTTTCACAATATTGATGCAAAAAGGAAGGCACCTTCTCTATCCAGCCTCAGGTAGTCCATTTATGGATGGCATCAGGGATATTTTTTTTTTCTGCAACATCACGATGATGTGTCCACACTTGAAGAGGAATTTTCTTTAGCTTAATTGATACTCTGAAGCCTTTTCCACCAAGAATAGCATCTAAAATACTTTCTTTTCTCTTGAAGATTATAACCATCCATGCATTGGTACACATGGTGGAGGATAAAAGAAAGAACCTGTATTCCTGCCCAGTTCCATACAGTCACATAAGCCAGGCACAGTCTTCCCCAGGAAAAACAATGTCACTGCGAGACAAGTTCTTTTTTTAATAAACTAAGCTGAAACTTTCTTCTAAAAACAGTGTTTATGTTGGGAAGGGATAAGGTTATTTAATGTATGAAAAAACAGGCAACATTTACTACCACCAGGATACAGAGCAGAAAAGGGTAAATGCTGTGATACCCATCCCTTCCCAACAAGCTCATATGCCACAGCCAATCTGCAGCAACTATGGCTCTAGCTACAAGGTTTCAATATTGTGTTTTCTTGATATGTTTCTCACAGTATGCCTCAAAATTTTTTTTTCATACCTCACTGCGCAGAAAATAAAATGTGTCTGGCAAACATTGCTTCAATCTCCTGCTACCTCTCCCATTTTAGCTTTGCTTTATAGAGGTAAACAGGGGATATACATATTTTGGAGACAATAAGTATTGTTTTTTTCCTATGTGATACAAAGTTAAAATCTCACACACATCTATTTACTATAAAAGTGGTGAAAATATTGCTTTAAAATTAATTCTGGTAGATAATACTCTAAGCAAGAGCATCAATCTCAGGCACTTTTCAGAAAACATGTTTTACTGGAATACCTTAAATCTTAGCAAAAGTGCCTTTGTTTCTCATTTTCCTTATTTCTCGTCTCTTTGACACATTCAGAAAGTTGGAGAAATGTAGTAATAAATTAAAAGGGGAAGGAGAAAGGAAACAACATCTAATGTACTTTTGACCAAAATACTTTGAAACATAGCCAGGCAGTACCAGCCTCTTTGCATATTCACGCATGATATCCACAGCACTTTTGAGCAGCGCGTGATACAGTCATTTGACAGCCCGTTAGAAAAAACGTGAGTGAAAGTACCATCAGCTCTAAAATTAATTAGCTGCAATGTTTTACCATGTCTTGTTTTTCAAAGCAGACTTTTATTTAATAGTTCCTGTACTTGCATTTTGATTTTCTTTTCATTAATTTGTTTGATTACATCCTTTCAAAATTCAGCTATTAACCATTTTGATGTGACATATGACTACAGTGATTTTCTGATATTGATATTAGTCTGTTCTGCAGTGAAGGGTAATTAATCACCCTACCCAAGGACTCTTCCAGAGGGGCCAGTTTTGTCCCTTTTGCTGAATGTAGCCTGTGAAATTATCCTAGAAGTTAATAAAGTGACAAGCATTCTATGAAGTATCAGAAGTATTTTCCAAGTGTATTTATGTCATTGCTCTTTTTTTAATGATCATAGCATTTCTATTGGGTGTAGTAACTTTGTCTGGTTAGAATCATGTAGAACAGAAAGCCTAATCTTGAGTTAGTGTAGTGTGGACTAATATTTGGAAAATCTTGCAAGTACTCTGAGCACTATAATTTAATGATGGGAATGTCTGTGTTGTTAAGGTAAATAGTATTTCCAAACCAGGACCCATTTAAAATTAAACTGGCCACAGACTCTTCTATTCCTCTCTGAAATGCGAACCTTCATCTTGTCAGGGGCCTGTAAGGATGCAGGTGTCTGCAACATTGATATAATTGAATAGTCTGCCTTATCTATGCCTGACAATAAATAATGGGATATTGCCACTGAGAACCAGAGTAGTCTGTTGGCCTTGATTCAAAATATTTGCCAGTGCTTCAAAAAGGAGCATCAAACGTTGTCAATTAGCATCTCACCAGTAATGTGGGTTTACATATATTGCCTTGAAATGTAATCCTGTTAATAAGGTAGATAAGGGATAGTCTGTTTCTTGTCAAACATCCATGAATGGAACCATAAAAACAGTTGTCTCCCTCTGAATATGTCCTTGGCATCCCTCATAGCAAGACTGGAAACTTTTTTCTTCCCAGTGATACTTGTGTGTATGTATTATGTGTGGGTGCTGGTTATTATACTGTACAGTTTCTAATGGAAACAGTGCAGCTGTATTTTTTTTTTTTTTTACCCCCTCAGCTCTAATAGAGCTGCCACTTCTTTGTATTTGTCCTGCGAAATGGCATATTTGTGTGGTGACATTATATTACTGCAGTAAGACATGATGTTATTAACTCACTGGTGCAATGTCATTATGTACTGAGGCAAAAGCATGCCAAGAAAACAATTTAATCACATGGCACAGTCTTGAGATACAAAGTCATATGAAGGGACCTGTGGTAAATTCAGGCCTCTTGCCCAGGCAGCTGTTTTGCCTTTCACACTACAGAGCAAATTGATGTTTATCAATAACGTGCAGTGAAATCCTAAGCAAAATCTTGCCCTAATGTGTTTGATCCTTTTCGTATCATTTTTGTACTTCATTAAGTGATGATGCCAAGAGACCCTCAATCTCAGACACTGAGCAGTTTGAATTGTTAGTTTTAATTATTACTAATTGATTTTTTCCCTGTCTTACCTGTGTGTACCTGTGTGTGTATGTTTGTTCGTCTTGTTTTTCCAACCGAAACACAGTCACTTTCCAAAGAGGAGATGGAGGACTAATGAGCAATGGAAGGTATGTTTCTTTGTTCAAAGGTCTTTTCATCATATTTATTTTTTAAAATTCTGAATCTGAAAAATGCTATAGGGTAATGCACTTGGGTAATAACTGATCATTGGAAAGACTGACAATGCTAGGAGGAGTTAAGTAGCTTACCACAAGGTTTAATGACCTATCTGTTGTGCACTTTGGGGGAATCAAGCCCAGATGTTTCATATCTCCCAGATGCCCTGGAAGAAATGAGTAGTAAATATCACAAGGAATGTGTTCATTTGTTACCGGGATGTTTATTGCATTAATTAGACATTAGCAAATGAAGTTGCTGTTGTTTAAGACTCCTTATTGGCTCCCCTTAAATTGCTGTGAGTGAACAATTACACTTAATCGATCATGAAATAAATGATTCATGGATGATGAATAGGCTGTAGATTGATAGGACTGGATTCCACAACTTTGGCTACTCAATTGAAATTGATAAAAGCTGATAACGGGCCCATATATCCTCATCTATTTTCCCTTTGCCAATATGGAGATTGTAATTAGGCCCTGGTAATAACTTCCAATCTCCCATTTAATCAATATTTTAGCAAAAAGAGATTAGGCCTAATGAGAGTGAGTAGATGTGGCAAGAAAGCGGCTGGGTCTTCTTATTGCCGTTTCCATAGAAACCGATGTTTCTCTTAGGGATTGTACCAGGCGGGGGTCTATAACATGCAATGATCAGAGATGTTGCTCCAACTTCATGAGTCCACTAATAACCTAGAAAAGCTGCAGAACTGTGGATGTTTTTTTGTTTTCATTTGGGGGGAGGAGGGATGTCTGCAGGAAGTGATTTGTTTTTCCTCTTAAATGCAAACAAGCAATTCACCTACCTTGCTAAATTTTTGGCTGTTTATCCTTGGTTGAGAGAGAGATGGTCCCTTTTGGTCTGAGTGTACCTTCTCTTTCTTTCAACATACCCGCTGTTTAATACCACTCTCAAAGCTGGGTGTTACAGGGATATAAAAGCCATGCAGTAGTGGCAGATAAAGATAGCTGTGGATTTTCTATTAATCCTACTCAAACCTGTTTGCCTCTAAACCAGCCCAGAATGCTCAAAGAAAGAGTTACCAGGCTGTAGATGACAGGCGTGCATTTGGGATGCAAGGGAAGGAAGAAATAGTAGCCCAAAGTCCTGGAAATGGCTGATATGGAGCAATCAGTTTGAGTGATGGCTCCCTTGAGGTGGTAATTTATCATGCAGCCCTGGTGTAGGATCCCGTGATGGTGCTGCCTAACCTCTGTTTCACACAGACAACAGAGTTCATTTGGATTCTGGCAGAATAGCGATGGATGCCTAGTCCCACTTCTACTGACAAAGTTGATTTGTATGTAACCTTAATTAACTGCTCAAGGTCTTTAAATCATCAAAGGCTACACAATTTTAATTTGAAATAAATTAAAGTCTCCTAAACTGTTTGTTACCTGCGCTGTTAGGAGAACAGTGATACGGTCTCTTAATCACTAGTTGTCTCACAGATATTTTGATTTTGTAAATATATATATGTATATTTGTATGTATATCTTTTTTTCTTATTCTGCTTCAGTCGACCAGGTCTGCTGAATGCAAGTGACCCCAGTTATCCTTGGCTTGCAGACTCTTGGCCTGCCACAAGTCTGCCAGTAAACAACGGCACTAGTGGACCCAATGATCTTGGCAATTTTGGTCGTGGAGGTAGGTTTCATTTTATTAAGTTACCACATAGTATACAGTAGGCTCTAACTATGTGGGTTAGTTAACATCCATAATAAAAGCTGTGTAATATTTTTATCATTATAGTTCTTTCTATATTTGAGTGACAATTTGATTAGAAATTGACTTTAAAATATTCATTTTGCTTCATTTCTTTCTACTTGAAAATGTATCAGAGGGCTGGAGCACCTCTCCTATAAGGAAAGGCTGAGAGAGCTGGGGTGTTCAGCCTGGAGAAGGCTCCAGGGAGACCTTATTGCAGCCTTTTTAGTACTTAAAAAAGACCAATGAGTAAGATGGGAACAGACTTTTTAGTGGATCCTGTTGAAACAGGATATGGGGTAATGGTTTTAACCTAAAGGAGCAGGGAATCAGGCTAGACTTGAAAAGGAAATTTTTTACGGTGAGGGTAGTAAAACACTGGCACCGGTTGCCCAGAGACGTGGTAGATGCCTCATCCCTGGAGACATTCCAGGCCAGGCTGGACGGGGCTCTGAGCAACCTGATCTAGTTGCAGATGTCCCTGATCATTGCGGGGGGGGCGGGGGGTTGGACTAGATGAACTTTCAGGGTCCCTACCAACCCGAAATATTCTATGATTATAGGATTCTATGAAAATGTGGGCCTAGCTTGTAATTTAGCCCACAATGGTGAGACAGGGTCTGTTTATCACCTCAAGAGAAATGTGTCTGTTACTCAAACACATTCCCTTTTGTGTGAAGATGTGCTGTGCAGGGCGTTGTAACCAGGGACAGAGGATGTCCATTAGAGCAGAGAACAACTCTGCGAACACAGGGAGGATGCTCCTTCAGCAGAAGAACACAAGAATGTTGTTGCTGTCACCTTATCCTTCCCCTTCTTGCTGAGGGACTGTTCTCAATCTCAACCACAATCCATTAAGAAGACCTCAAAGGTCTTCAGAAACTTGTCTCCTTATTGGAGGAATGAATACATAAAAGGGAAGTATTTAGATTTTTTAGGGTTTTATTTCCATTTTGAATTGAGGGAGGCCCTATGGAGAGATAAATAATGATATATAATTATGATGATGCATCATTAGAGGCGTTATTTTCTTTTGAACATTTTACTCAAATGTGAATTTCAAGATGTATGACTGGGATTTTTAAAAATCATAGTAATATTCACTTGTCTCTGTTACTTCCTTGTTTTCTGTGATGTTGTAACACAGCTAGTTCTGCAAAGTGGAGTTTAGAACAAGACTTCCTAACATAAATGAGTATATACATTTTTAAAAGACATAAATATCAAAAATACACTAAAATGCCAACAATCTGTATAACCAGCAAACTAATAAATGTGAAAAGAATTCGGTTTTGAACTGTATTAGAACCTGTTTCTGAAAACCCTGCCTCATGTCAGTTATACACTCACATGCAAAACTTCTTGCCTGTGGTTTGAGTACTGTGACTTCAAATTACAAATAAACATTCTAGATTTATTTTCCGTATAAAAATGTTGTAAAGCTCTTGTCTTACAAAAATATTACAAAGTGAGCAAAACTTTTGATAACATTTAGGAGGCAACTCAAAATCTGCTAGCTTCTTTGTTGTGAATTTCTTGAAAATGGAAACCCTCAGTACTTTTCCATCTTTTCATAAGCTCACATAATACAGAAAAATTACTGTTTTCTTTTAGCATTTGGCTCTATACGACTGAAATTGGAAGCGTGTTTTAAAGCTTTTGGCTTCAGTGTGGATGAGGCATAGGTCCAAATTTGTCCAAGAGATGCAATAGTTATATTTGGAATTTCAGCAGCTTAATTCCACCCATGATCTTTACAGTTGAGCTCACACTTTTATTCTGGCTATTTTGGGACAACTTATCTCTATCTGTTACAGCAGTTGAGTTTGGATGCTTCTGTATTAAAGATGGATTAGAAGTCAGATGTCTTTTAACATGAATTAACTGTATGGATAACACTCAGGCTTCTTCTAGTGGTTAAAAGATCTGTGAAAATCTGAAAGGTCTGTAAGAATTTTGAAAACAATAAGGTGCCAGTTAATCACTCTGGAAACTCTAGAAGCCGAGACGGGCAGTCAAGACATTGCCTTGAAGAGTGAATTCCGTGTTAAGTCCTAGATAGGTATTTGAGAACAAGGCTGTGTGTGGGAAGCACAAGTTAGGTTTGGAGTCATGTCAGGCCACAAAATGGTACTGCGTATCCCAAGGCAGCAAGAAAGAGCTTCCCTCAGGAAGTACTTCAGCACTATTTGAATTATCTCAAGAGCTACAAAACAAGTTGGATTTTGGAGAGTTTTGGGGAAAGCATCCAGTGGGGAATGTGTGCTCATCTTTGCTCTGAAATGTATAGTGTGTTATTTTTGCTATGACAATTTGGTGGGAAAATCGTACTTGATTTTTACTAGGTGATTATGGCTCTTTGTAAAATCACACTTTAATAGCTCTTCGAGTACTTAGTGTATACATGTCACTGAGATCAAAAAAGTAATCTGTGGTTGTGCTAAAAATTCCCAGAATGTCTGAAGAACCTCAGCTTACTAATAAGAATGACTGAAAATTCTTGGCTGGTGAGCAGCTATGCAACTTTCCTTTCAAGTGTGTGCAAATATATACTTCCCAATTTTAAAGTGATGGTATAGAGAGAACACCTCTTCAGTTGCCAGAAATGTGCTGTAAAAGACAGATGTATGTCTGAGTATGTGAGAGATGAGCATTTTACTTGTTTTTACTTCTGTGAATCTGCAAGTCCAACATAGACAGGTTGAGGTGGACTTGCTTGATTTTATTTATTAACAACAGAATGTATTTACTAAAATTTGTTCCATTATACTTTGATGAAACCAATTGTGGGAAAGAAAAATCTTTGTATTGTGGATGAAAAGCAAGAAAGACAGGACTGCGCTTGTCTCTTGCATCTCATACTGTATTTGCACACAGATGCATTTATGATTCCATACTGCCCCTAAAAAGCACACTGGATATGTGCAGATAGATAGTAACAACCTGATTTTGAAATAGGACTGGTAGTTTACATTAATTATAATTTTACATTAATTATAATTTTTTTGCACTTAAAATTTATCTGCAGATATAAGTTAATCCAATTAAACCATTTTAAATACTTGATTGTGCCCATTTCCCTGTTGTTGTCTGCAAAACCAGATCATACTGATAGACCCAAATTTAATCTCTGTTTCTGCAGAGTGCTTGTTATTGCTGTATTTATTGTTAATATTATGTTGTTGTCCTGAGACTGCAGATGTTTTTAGGGTCCATGTTAAAATGGTCACTGTTGCACGCATGAATGTAGTAGAAAATAGTTCAGTGGTCTAAATGTTCATCCCAGGGAAAAAAAAAATCAAACCAACCAAACAAAGAAACAACAACAGTGGAAGGAGGCAATAATATCATAGCTCATTGCTGGAAAACTCTTGAGTCAGTGAGAGAACAACTGTATTCCCAGAGTTTGCACAAAGCGTCATATCTGAGTCTGAAACTGAGCTTAAACCCTTGTCGAGCTGCAATAATCATCTTTTCTCTCAGGGACTTAAGGCATATAAAAATATCTGTGATACCTAGAATGGGATCTGAACATACTCACTATAGGAGTATGCATTATCACAAGTACAATCTAACAGTTGGAGTCCATGTCTGCCATCCAGCCATATAAAGCAAATGGCATATAAACGGTGCATTTTTCTAAAAAGTAAATTCCAGAATGGATTCAACTTTACAGAGTCTAAATAAATTGTAAAAAAATAGTACCATTTGATATATAAACCTCTGAGAGAGCAGGAAGAGGGTTATCTGCTGAGCTGTGATTCTTCCTGGGACATCATGCCAATCGTAATTAGATTTTTCAGACTTCGGTAGTCTCGTCTTCTAAATCTAGTAGTCCACCAGCAAAGGTCGCTACAATGTTTGGTAAGGAGAGAGGTTGCCAATCAAACTGATTAGAGGTACAAATTGCAGTGTTTGATAGGATTAAAAAACTGTAGAAAAGTCAACAGATATTTAGTTAAATATGCTGTACTGTTTTTCAGTTAAATGGGTTGGAGTATTTGAACGAGTTGTTCTCCATTATCAGCACTGCTTTGCCATTTTAAGAGACTGATCACTTAAATCCCTTCAGAATAACAGATTTTCTTTCATGTATCAGGAACAACTTGCTTTTGTCAGGTTTTTCTTTTATTCAAAAGGAGAAATGTACTAGCTAACGTCAAAAAGAAAATCAGATAAGCTGATGCATAAAACTTCAAGGAAGTCGAAGTGATGCCCTTAAAAATTACTTTGAGAGCTTTGGCATCCATTTATGAGTTTTGCTATGTATTTGCTGGGAAAGTTTCCCCTGTGATTTGTAGATTCACTCCTTTCATCATTTCCCTGAAGCCCAGGCAGTTTCATTGGTTCTGACATGGAGTGAACAATTGAAAACATTCTTCAGTAGAGAAATACTCCAAACTTCACTTTCACAGTTGAAGGTATGGAAAAAAAAAAGATGGTTTTAGGCAGCGAGACGTGAAGGACAAGTGTTAGGCCTGTCACAGATGCTGATAGCTTGGCGATGGTTGTACATCATCTTCCCTTCGTTGGCTCATGGACCTGTCTTAGCTGAAATGCAAACGTGCAAAATGACACGTTTATTTTTCATCTTAAACCTTGATACTTTCAGGCTTCCTGTGCATCAATGATTTGTTTCATTCCCCTATGTTCACCACAGATGTGCTGCCACCAGTGCCAGGGCAAGGAGATAAAACTGCTACCATGCTTTCTGATGGAGCCATTTACAGCAGCATCGACTTCACCACAAAAACCAGTTACAACAGTTCCAGCCAAATAACGCAAGCCACGCCATATGCCACCACCCAGATACTGCATTCCAACAGCATCCATGAATTGGCCGTTGACTTACCTGATCCTCAGTGGAAGAGCTCAATTCAGCAAAAAAATGACCTGATGGGATTCGGTTACTCTCTCCCAGAGCAAGGCAAAGGCAACAATGGTAATTACAGCTCTCATTTTCCACAGCCCTTGGATTTATACTGTATCATCTATGCATGAATTAGAAGAATATTTTTAGTGTGTGAAACACTGTTCATATTTACCATAACTAATGCTTGCATAACTTGCATGCATGCTGAACCTCGCACAATCACAAAATATATCGTTCTGTGCTTTTAGTTCTCTTTGTCCTCTGTTAATCACCAAACCATCTGCCTTCCATTAGGCTAGGATAGGTACACATTTTAAAAAAAACAAATTAAAACTTGCTGCTCCACCCCATCTGCCGTTGACTTGCTAACTGCATGTGTTGCATGTGCTTGTGCTGTCAACTAATCCCACGATGCCACTGTGACCTTTGCCCTTTAACCCTTAGCCTTGCTTTACATCCCTGACTACCGCGTGGCTGAGGGATTGGCTAATAGATTGCCACACAACCAGTCACAGGATTTCAGCACCACCAGCTCCCACAACAGCTCCGAAAGGAGTGGCAGCCTCTCAGGTTGGTTCCACTGCCGTGGGTGGGTGAGGGACGGAGGGGTGTTGGTGAGCAGCTCGCCAAGGAGGTGGAAAACCTCCCAGATGAGCTTTGCAGATAGATGTGAGGGTACCTGCCCGCTGGAACATCAACCAACAGCGTCACATTGACGTCTACTAAACAAACAAATGAACGAAGAAACAACAAAACCAAAAATGTCTTTGGTGAAACCTCTTTGGAGATAATTGGAGAATCCTCCCAACTGTTGTGCCCAGTGTTCATCAGCACAATTGCAAAGCTTGCCTTGTCACATCCTTTCCCTGACAGCACAGTTCATAGAGCAACTCTCTTTCTGCATCAGTCTTCAGTTTGTACGTCTCCCCACACTGAACTTCATGAGGACATTAGTATTTTTGTTGAGTTGTTAACAGATTCTTCCCTCCCACGAGTGGTTTCTACATGCTGTTTTTCAGTGAAGCAGCTCAGAAATAAATGTAGGACCCTACAAAATGACTGTACCAAGTCTGCATACAAACAGAACGTGAATTTTATGTGTGCGCTGCATGTTATATTGAAAACATGATGCATTTTTGTTGGATGAAAATGACTGTAATATGTGTGGTTTTGTATTATATTTAAACACACCTTTTTCTTGATTTTTTAAATTTTGCTTACTTATTGCTGATGTTATATGTATATATATATATATATTTTTTTTCAAGACAGAAACCGAAAAGCCAGTAATTAAAATGAATTCTATTATTTCACTTAACCAAAATATGAGAGGGCTGAAGGGACTTCAAATTCATAGTATTTCCGTAGCCTTCTGAATTTGCACTATAAGTTGGAGCAATTGTGACAGTAACAGGACTACCCTAGAAATGACTTCTTTATGTCAATTTAGATGACTATTCAAGTGGAATTTTGAAGTTAGAACCCTGTAATAGTTGCCCCATAGCTGAAAGAGACAAATGTGTTTGCAAGTCTTGTGTTTTCATGGCGAGTATTGGCTGATTTGGCTGAGATAAATAGGTTTATGGCATTTACAGAGAGGTATCTGTGAGGTAAGTTTACTTCAAGAAAGGTTCTTGTACATTTTATGTGAGATGTATTGGCAAGTAGCTTAGGAAATTGGCTTGGTCCTCTGACTGCATGAAAATGCAGAAATTGATATGCTGAGGTATATGTGTGCTGGTTATGAGAGGGCAGTATCACACTTTAGATGTGTTGACAGCTACAGCTGCCTAAGAACTTTCTCAGAAAATACAAAGTTTCATTGGAAAATACCAGTTGATCAAAAGCTGGACTTTGTACAAATACTTCAAGTGAAACCTATTTTGTGTAGTGTTTCTCAGTTTGAAGTAAAATTTCTGATGACACAGAAACTTAAGGTTAGCCAGTCTTTCTACGGCCAGGGCACTCCTATTGTGATCAAAGCAGCTCCCACCTGGACGCCCCAATGCTCGAATTAGTGTCAGATTATTGGATTGAAGAGTCAGTGTTTTGCTCTCCCTTGCCCACTAATTATGTCTTTAGTACAGACTAATTATGTCTGTAATACATGAAAAACTGAGGGAGACCTTCAAATAGTCTGATAATTAGAGCATCACTGGAGTCAGAGACCTGCTTCGATTATCTGGTCCCCATCAGGGTGAGCAGGGACTTGTTCTCTCACTTCCTTGGTTAGTACTTTAAGTACTACTTATTATTCTGACAAAGTTTCTGTCTCTCTCAAATGAATCTCATGAGAAATCCTATTCCACTGTGGAATGGAGAACAGCTAAAAACTCAACTGCTTTATGAGGCAGGGAAATTTTGTGGCTGTACGTTGCACAGCTCCCAGCATTTGTCAGTGCTCTGATCATCAGCCTGACTCGCAAATTATTTTTCCAGGACTTGATTAATCTAGAGATTTAAACAATATAACTGAATTTCAGTGTGAGGAGACTTTGAAACATCAAGCATCATTGCTATGGGGAAACAAGGCTTCTGTGCAACAGTTTTTGAACACTCATCAGGCATTATATATTAGGTATCTGTTCCACTAGTCTGACAGTGGAGTAACACTGCCCATGGGGACCAAAGAGAAATCTCCTGCCCAACTGTACTGTGTAGGCTGCTTTGCCTGCCAGTAGTGACTTTGGAGTTCATTTCTTTAATTTCTTTATAAAACAGTTCCTCAGCTCTCTGCTCCACTCTTTCTAACAGCTCCATTGTCTTTGACCTTTCTCTCCAAACCCTCCAAAATCCAATTTATTCCATGCTAGCACCCCACACATCCATTTTGCTAGTCTCCTAAGATTACCAAAATGCTACACTTCCAAAATATCCCTCTCCACCTCAACTAATCACTAAGCTGAAGTTCTCTGCATTTCTCCTACTTTAAATCCCTCTGCAACACACACACACACAGAACACACACTCTTATGCATGTGCTTTACTCCCAAAGCAGCACCTCCTGCCTTAGCTCTTGTTGGCTCCTACTCCTGCTGAGTTCTCAAAAATTCCTCTGTGTCCCACAAATTAAAATTGAACTACTTCCTCTGTACTGTTCTGTGACCTCTTTGTAGCTCTGCTTCCTGCTATACTTGTGCTTTGAAATCTTCATTTTCCCTCCAGAAGGTCTCTGTGTTTGTTCCTCCGTTGCCACTATCACTGGGGTTTCTTTTCAGTTGCTCAAGACGTTATTTCCCTTTGCAAGAAAGCCTCCCTCTCTGTCAGGCTATAAATGGAGGGATGAGCCTGTCTTGCATCCTAATAGATGGAATATCAGCTCAGTTTGCACACAGTGAATGACAGAATCTTGGCTGGACTTACTGTAAATACTCCAAGACAAGGAAGGAAGAGCTCTGGTCTGGAATTGAGTAGTGAAAAGCAAAGTCTTGTTTACACCGTGCTCCCAGCCACACTGATTAGAACTATTGCCCAACGTGTTGCCTGTCTCTGGCAGCCACAGCAGGGAGATGTAAAGAGAAGTCTTGGCTACCTCTGCATCAGAGAATCGCTTTGTTTCTTCCCTTTCTATTAATTCCTGCTTTGGTCCAGCTAGAGATACGTTTCTATTGCTTGAACTGCGCCTCCTTCTGAATGTCTCTAAGCCTACAGCTAAGAGCCAAGGCAAGGAGGGTGATACCTGCCAGTGCACACCCAGCTGCCCTGCCTTGCAAGTCAGGTGTGGCTTTTTTGATTCATTACTTTTGAGAACGTTTTACATGCTTTTTGGGAGCTGATTCTTGTAAATCAGCAAGAGACGTCAGTGGGTAAAATAGATCAGACCGTGTTTGCTGCAACAGGCAAAGGATGACTGACTGCCATCTGGGTGCCCCACTGAAAAAGCATATGACAAAACATTCTTCCACCCAACAATCCAGAGAGTTTGGAAGCCAAAAAATGGTAAAAAATAGATGGGTCTCCAGGCAGTTAAATGATTTAAAATCTTGTGCCTTATGCTCTTAGTGAGTTCCTGACAAGAAAAAGGAGTCAGGGCAAAATAAAAGAAGTGAAACAAGTGGGAAGAGAGCTTTTTCTGTAAGATCACATTCCCACAAATGCAAGTGTCTCAACTGGAGAGATGAGTACAAGGATGATAAGAAAAGAGGGCTTAAGCAAAATGCCTTGCTTGCCTCATTTCTAACAGCCTCCTCCATTAGAGCTGTACATCAGAGACAGAACCTCTCCTCCATAGTGGCACAAGATATTTGAAACCTGTGAAACAGACAGTCCTAAAACATTGCAGATGATTTCCTGATGTTTTAAAAAATTGAACTTAATAAGTTCGTATCAGCAAAACCCTGTTTCTTTTTGTTTTGAGAACTTTCACTTGTCATTCTGGCTGAAAGATATTGAGCCTAATGACAATTTTTTTAGATTGTGTCCTTAACCTCTGTGTTTTCCACAGAAAGACATTATGCAAAACAGAGTTATAAGCACATTGGATTCTGATATTTGAAATAATTTGCCATGGTCTATTATATTTTTTCTAACAGTGTATTCAAGAAGTCATAAAGCAGACATGAATAAATGAGTAAATATACTTCTGATGTAGCAAAACATGTCTATCCTTGGTTATGCACTACCATATTGCAAATGTATGGAGTTTTAAAAAGAAATGATTTTTCAGCAGTTATTCAGAATTTTTTTTCCTATTGCATTCTATTATTATTTATAACCTTGTAACAGCATTAGCACGTTGATGCTGATTCTGCTTGGATATAAATACATCTTCTTTTTGGGGGCATGCCATCTGGAATCAGAATTCTTTCAAAGAAATGTAAGTAGCTAGCTTTTTAAACCACATTATATGTCTAACATTTTATTTTTTTTTTTGGGTTTGCAGGTGGCAAAGGAGGGAAAAAGAAGAAAAACAAAAATACTGCCAAGCCCCAGAAAAATAATGGTTCGAACTGGGCCAGTGTTCCCCTCCCACCCCCTCCTGTGCAGCCGCTTCCAGGCACAGAGCTGGAACACTATGGGGTGGATCAGCAAGAAGCAGGGTAATTTTTTCTTTTTCTTTTGAAGAAAAAAGCTGTGGTTTGCTAAGTTATAATATTATTAAGGTTTGCTTAAAAAAATAAAGTGCCTTATCGTATAGACTTACTCAAGGCTATAGAAAAGGAATATTTGAATAACTTCTCTTGATAGTCACTAAAGATGGAAATAAAAGTGACCTTGCTTCATCGTCATGTAGGTCTTCTCTGCTTACTCATGCTGAGAAGTATCTTGCTTCACAGGTAGCTTAATTGAATTCTGTTGAGACTGCTTGCAGATGATGGGGCTCAGAGTGAGTAAGGATGACATAATCTGGCTCCTGGTATTTTTTCTTTGCTTTGATGTTTAAAAATATTAGAGCCAACAGAACAAAAATTTCCACACTAAATTGGATTAATTTTAGAAGATCAACCAGTGGATAACAATCTTCTCATTGGCTTTTATAAGAGATTTCACAGTTGAGGAAGGCATGCCATTTATAGGTCTTTTTCTGAAATTATTATTTAAACAACTCTGGAGTTTCTAGAACATTACATGTCTTTTTGGATAGCTTAAACTTTTTCTCAAGGACACAAAATAACACAAAAAGCACTAGATAAAAGGAAAAAGACATTTCCTGCACAGGGAACAATAATGGAATGCTTTTTATAAAATAAAATTACATTAAATACCAGGTGATCAAACTCTGGAGGAAAATCAGTCTATACAGAAAAATAGTTTATTGTGGTCAGGTCTCTTGTAGTCTTTGAGAATCATTGTTCTTTCAGGGACAAATTTCTGCCTGTGTAAATACATGGTTTAATCAATATTTCCTAAGGATGAAACATAAGTTTTAAAAATCATTGTAATAGCTTTACTGAATAAAAATATTTCAAATGTTATCTCTTTTGTAAGCATGAATTGATCATTACTGCATTTATAATGAAAACTTGCATAATTAGATACTAATATTTGAGTTTATACCAAGTGCTTCAACTCTTTGAAATGAATAGTAACTATGTAAGTCAGTGGACTTCCTTTTAAAATGAAGGGCCATTCGGACTGTATTAGAGTTAGAATTTCACAGCAAATGTAAGGGAAAATGCATAACCTTATTGATTGTACATGTTGTTTAAATCTCAAGGTAAAAACTGCATATAATCATTATGTTTTGTATTCTCTTATAAAAAAGCTAAAATAAATTTAAGATGGTTTTGCCATATAATAATTGTCTTTATCAGTTTATATCCTTAAAAAACATTTGCAACCATTTCACTAAAATAATTATGCAATAGAAGGCAAACAACTTGAATTTTCTTTCAGGACAAGAAATAGCATAAAAGGTACATGGAAATCACTTCTAGAGAAATCATTTGTGACACAGGGCTTGACTCCTCAGTTGCATAAAGTATCCATTATTTAGCTGGAAGGAACAGTGTTGGTTAGCAAGACAGCAACTGGTCATTTAAGGATAAGGTAATGACCAACCTTCCGGGTTCCCAACAATTCAGGCTTAGTTTTTCCTCTAAATATCTTGTGAATTGCTCTTCTCTGATTTTGTAATATCTAAGTAATAATGTTTGTAACAAGGCCTTCTAACGTGGTTTACCAAACACGCAAAACAGTTGAAGATGAGACTTAGAGTATAAGTCTTGAGCTACAGTAATTTGCAACCAACTTTGTTGAATTGAATGAATCTGCAATGCCCATACTTCCTGAGGATATATCCAATGCTAATGGTTGTTCTGTATTCAGGGGTTGATATTATTTATGCGGTTTTCAACATGCTGAAATGGAATGAATCATAGACTGCATTCCTTGTGTTGCCTTTAATATTGACATATTGGGTTAAAAAAAAAAAAAAAAGGTGAAGCAATTTTTTAAAACAGTTTTTGTTTTTCTTGATTTGCTTTGATGTATACTGTGTATGACAAGTTCAATGTGTTTTAATTTTAGAAGTAATCACATGCAGATGTGATTATATTGTGAATTACAATTGAAAAAGTGAACTTCCAGTCAGAAAAACTCAAGACTTTATTTCATAAAGTTCTCCCAACATGATATGAAAGGTGGATGTTTAGAGCAATAAAATACGGAAGTTGGCATCTAAACAGGAACTTATTTTTCTTTGCGTGTCTTTGTATAACTCTTGAATTCAAGTGTGAGTTTCATTGGTATGAGTATCCCAAATAAACTAAACAGTTTTGACATCTTATTCTGCTTAGGAGAAGTTAACAATAGTGGCCTATTTCCTTATGAATTGTAAAAGAAAACACATAATAGCAGCAAGGAAAAAAAAAGTCACCTAACTTAAACATAGGCAAAAAAGAAAATAAATGAAAAAAAAGAGACTCTTAGTTCTCTCTACCATCTTCTCCTCCTCAGAACTGAGGTTGGCATCCACCTCCATTTTTCCGTGAACTGCAAGACATATATGGAAAGGTGAACATCTTAATCCAAGCACCCATTTTATATATCCCTTTTGGGGTGTCTGAAATTCCTATTTAACCTGTGCAGAAAGTCTGTTTATGCTGTTGTTTTCCTAGCAAACTCTTTCCTGTGAAAATTTCCACCTTTTTTTGTGGTCTTCTACAAAGTCTTTTGTTGTTCCTTTTTGTCTCCCTTTATTGTATCCCTCTTGTATATACCACAGAGTCTCTGAAGCTTCTCTTTTACTGTAGTAGCTCCCAATCAAGCATGTTCCTTTTCCCACCTATTTCAGAGAAGGTGCTTTTGCTTGGTTTTATCTAACAAAATTGACAGTAAGGAAATGCTTATTACTCGTTCACTATCATCTACTTATATTTTTTCACTGATAATATGCATAGAATCACAGAATCGACTGGGTTGGAAAAGACCTCAGAGATCATCAAGAAGTCCAATCCTTGGTCCAACTCCAGTCCATTTACTAGATCATGGCACTAAGTGCCATGTCCAGTCTCAGTTTAAAAACCTCCAGGGACGGTGAGTCCACCACCTCCCCAGGCAGGCCATTCCAGTGCCTGATCACTCTCTCTGTAAAGAATTTCTTTCTAATATCCAGCCTAAATTTCCCCTGGCAGAGTTTAAGCCCATACCCCCTTGTCCTATTGCTGACTGCCTGGGAGAAGAGACCAATCCCCACCTGGCTATAACTTCCCTTCAGGTAATTATAGAGAATGATGAGGTCACCTGTAAGCCTTCTCTTCTCCAGATTAAACAAGCCCAGCTCTCTCAGCCTCTCCCCATAGGTCTTGTGTTCAAGTCCCTTCACCAGTCTTGTTGCTCTTCTCTGGACCGCTCCAGCATGATCTTGAGCTAACACTAGTAAAGGAAGTCGTTTTTGGCAAGGGTTAGAGAGGGAAGCTTGCTTTGGTGCAACAATGTGTGTAATGAAACAGAATTGTTACAGAATGTGCCCCTTATCTGTCACCTCTTTTTTTTTTTTTTTTTTTTTTTATTTTAAAGTAAAAAATCTGTCAATGTAATGAACCAAGATTTTTTAATAGCAAAAGGTTAAAATAGAATAAAAGTGCTGAGAATAGAATAAAGATTGTTAGAAACATAGAGAGTTGTGTTTGTTTACCAGAACTTATTAGGGAGTTAATTATCATGAAATTACAATCAGGTCCCCAGTGAAGTTAAGATGCTTAGATTTTAATAAGAAGTAGTTGAAAAAGATTGCATTTCATCAAGTTGTATTTACTCAGGAAAACAAAAAGAACGTGGTTGTGACCTATATTCACTACGTTGGTTCCAGAAATTTCAATAACCGTGTAATTTATATGAGGAATAGTTACTACGTACTCTGTTAGGTTTGACAGCCTTTTCTTGCAGTTTTTTGTTGTTTTGATTTTATTTTTAAATGCAGGTGGGAACTGGTGGCTTTTTGGACATCTTACATTATGAAGACAAAGGTACCTGAAGTCTTGAATGTCAATGTCCTGAACTTCAGGTGTAAGCTTCTTTCCATTAAAAAAAATGAAAACAAAACCAAAAAACCTCTAGGTAAAAATATGGTACTTGTGCAGAATCTTTTTACTAAGAAATTCTTCCACTAAGAAGTATTTTTACTAAGACATCTTTTTACTATCAAGCTGAACATTTGGGGATTTGAAGCAAGCAGGGTCAAAAGGAGAGCACATCTAAAGCTCGTTTATGCACTACTGAAAAGTCACTAGGGTGTATCTTTCTGCCCTGTCCCTTTTAAAGAAGAAACCGTTACACGAAAGCATGAGGTTGAGAGAGTAAAAGGAAGTGACAGAGCTGCTGCACTGTACATTTTTAGCAGCATGAGTTAGGGTGGTCCCTTCAACTTTAGGTGGCAATGTCATGAGTGAATAGTGCAAGGAAAGAAAAATTGGGACTTGTCGTATCTTAATTGTCTCCTAAGGAACTGAGTATATATCATATAATGTTTTATTGAATCTCTGTGTTATGAAAATAGTAATGATGAATCACTCAAAAGCTCCTAAATGTCAAGTGTTAAGATGCAGCATTTATTTGCACCCCTGTACACATATCTAGGTTTGTGTATCTATATACAGTTATATCTAGATATAGATTGAAAGTGATAATGACCTTAATTATAAGGTATGTCTTTGAATGATTAAGTCAGATTGTTCTAGCTGTCTTGAATCTGTGCTTTTAAATACAGACAACAGACTTTTGAATAAGGAAAAATTATTTAATTTTAGAAATACTCAGATTTTGCTTAAAGTAAATGTTCTGTTCATAATGTAAGTTTTGAAACTTCTCTGTCTCAGTGTTCCCAGCCTTTTTGTAGTCCAGCTTCACTCATTCATTTTTCTCTGGGACACTGGTAATTCCTTCCTTCCACATCAGAAGCCTTAAAGGAGTATTTTAAAACTGTTTTGAGAATTTATCTGTATAACACAACACGTTGCCTGCCTGCATTGCAGAAAAAAAGAGGTGTGCCTTGTCACCAGTGCTTGAAGGTGGGAAGAAGATGTAGTGACTTAAATGTTGCTTGGGGAATGGCCTTCACAGTGTGAGAAGGATTGGCAGTGAAGGAGCTGTTAGAGCTTTTGGTTGTCTGCTTGCCTTTTGAAAAGAGCTGTCTATCCTGAGGTATTTTGGAATACACTTTGAGTTCAGAAGAAACGTGTGCAGATGCTCAAGGGACTGCAGACTGACTGGATGTTTTGATGATGGGAAGAGTAGACAATGTTGAGATTTGAGTGGTGTGATTGTCAGCAGAGATGTGAACACTGAAGTTGTGTTCAGATTAGGGAATGATGTATCATGACCTCTTACACCTTTGGTATATGACTGAAAACCGAACCACAAAAACCCATCAGAACATCTCTTGTACATGAAGAGACAAGAATTTGGTATTGAAGAATATTGGTAGCTGACAATTCTTTAATTTACTTTGGGCAGGTGTGTTGAAAGTATTCAAAAATTTAGCACTGTCTAGGTAAGTCTCAGTAAAGATTGGTCAGGAGGTGGGGTGCTGGCAGAGCTGTCAACATGTGTGCTAATGTATCCTATCAGCTGATGCTGTGACATAGCGTATGCTTAGGGTCAGTGCTGCTGCGATGTGAATGTATTACACATGACAGTAGATTAGATACCTGTGTGCAGTTTGGAAAGACCAGAACTGATGTGGGAAGTGTAGATTTTTATTTGAGCTGCAAAATAAAAACAAATACTAAATTCATAGACAAATAAAGGGGAGGATGGAAGTAAGGAAATGTGCAAGCGCAACTACGTAAAGCTCACTCTGCCTTTTGAGAATGCTGCTATTTCCATGTCTAGGTCAATCTTCAATGCATTCTCCCAGGTTAATGATCCAGGAAGTGAGTTAGTTCATTTTTGTTGTTAATTGTGGCATAACATTATCTAATCACCATTAACAAATGTGATAATGGATCCATAATTTTTTCGTTACACATCTTACTCAAGTTGCTTAGCTGTTGTGGGAAACATTAAACAGACTCAGTAAGGAGAATTTAAGCAATTATAACCCTATTTTCAATAAATGTCAAAGTTCACACCACATGCTCAAACTGTAGCAGAAATCTTGTACACCCTCTACCGCATGGCAGAGGTGAGATTTGATATATACTAAGTTTACTTGCTTTTTATTTTAGATATGACAGTGATGGTTGGTGTCCACCTTTGCCAGTTCAGACCTACCTACATCAGGGCATGGAGGATGAGCTTGAAGAAGATGATGATCGTGTTCCCACACCTCCTGTCCGAGGAGTAGCCTCGTCACCTGCGATCTCCTTTGGGCAACAGTCAACTGCAACCCTCACGCCTTCTCCACGGGAGGAGATGCAGCCAATGCTTCAAGCCCACCTCGATGAATTAACTAGGGCCTACCAGTTCGATATAGCAAAGCAGACATGGTAAATGTTTGAGGGGGGCACCCATGGTCTGTAAAATGAAAGAATAATACTCATTTATTCCTTGATTACATAAATATTCACTGTGTTCAACTATATTTCAGTCCTGTTTCCAAAGCAGTAAAATGGAAGAAGAGATAGCAAAACTGTATCTACAGTGTGAAGGCCTTAATCATTACTAGGTGCTTTTTAACCCATAATGCTTGCTAATATGTTAAATCTTGGCTAAAACCACGTAAAATAATATTCTCTGGAATTTTATATATATTCAGCTCAGTAGTTAACACCCAGCTACTGACAACTTTTATACTGCTCAGAGTTCTCTCTTTTCAGGCTAGCGAAAGATAAAAATGTTTTAGGATTTTTAAACATGTTGAAGTGCTAAATTCCTAGTTAAAAACAATGCTAGTCACCTGAAATAGCAATGTAACAGCTTTTACCCCGTGCCACATGAGAATTAAGCATTTGTATCTTTGACTGTACTCTGAAATGCCATGAAAATTTCTGATTCATAGGAAAAAACCCAGAAATAGTGGGGAGGAAGTTGTTAGAATTTACAAAATGGATCTAGCGTTTTAGAGTGCTTTATACCTATTTAAAGGAAGAGCAAGCAAATACCACAGTAACATTTCCCCTGCAAAACAAACAGAAGCAATCTCCTCATGGACTGAAAAAGAACTTGTCAAGTGTACCGGGCTGGGGATATGGTGAAGGTCAGTTGCTTTCTGGATGTTCCCTAAGCAGCAGTTGTCCTTTTACAACTTTTCTATTCAGACAAAGCCTGTGAATCTCAGAGGAGAGGAGCAAAGCTAGTTACTGAATGGCACACTGCCAGCTGAGGAGAAACCTTTCTTCACTGGTAAATAAAGCCACAAAGTTATTCAGCTTGAGCTACCATAAATAGATCAGGCAGGTAGGCAGACCGTGCCAAATCAAAGCCAGCTGTTTTCCCTCGACACCATCAAAGCCTCGAGGCGCGTCTGCAATCTGCACTCAATCAACAGGGTACTGCGTTCCCACCACAGTGCCACGCTGCCAAACACAGAGCCTGGCCTGCCCATGGGACCGGCTCAGCTCCCAGGCAGCAGCTAGACCTGGCCTAGTGAAGGCAGCTGACTTCTGAGCCAGCACACAGGTGCATACCCAGTCTGTGCAGTCAGTCACTGCTGCATTTTGCAGCTGTTACCCTTTCTATGCCCTACAAACCATGGGTGCCAATCTGGGAGAGGATAACATAGTAGGACTCTGTAGCAAAGCCTCTTGAAGCTGACAGGAAAGGTCTTACTCCCTTTTGGGAGAAACGAAAGTTGATTGGGAACTTTCATCATGTGTTTAGGAAAATACAGATTTTAATGTTGTCCTTGTGCAAGGTCACAGTAATAGAGCCTGAAAAGCTGAAAAAAATACCAAGGAAATTACCTTTTTTTCACACTAGGACCTTATAGCAGATATTGGGGTAAATATTGAAAGTTGCAAATACAAGTTATTTTTGCGGTAGTTATGACATACACTTGTTTAATGCTTTGATATGTTTTGGATGGACACGTATCATGCTGTTCATCAAATGCTGTTCAAAGTCAGTATTCATTGTCTTAAGTGGGATGGATGATTTCTCAGTTTCCTTTTCACAAAATTAACTTGCCCGGTGTAGAGGGGGGAAAAAACAATATGAGACCTGTTAGATAGGTTACTGTAGGAGTAATGGAAGAGGAGCATAGAGACCAACCATCTAGAAACTTAAGAGCGAGCACATTGGACATTGCTGAAAAAGTCCATAATCATTATGGCCTTGATCCAGCAAATCACTTAAGCATATGCTTAACCACAAGTACATGAGAAATTGACTTCAATTTTTTTATCACTTGTTTTAACATTAAGCATATGCTTAAGGATTTTGCTTGATTGGGAGCTAATTGCACTGTTTATTGAGGGTTAGTTAGATGGCAGTGCCCTTTAATGCAGTGTTTTGAATGCTGCGTAGCTGAGAACCTGGTGTCCAGGCAGAAAAGTATTCAAGAACTGCTAATGCGGAGAGGGTGGTATATCAGAAGGGAAGCATTTGCTCTGCAGATGAGCTTCAGAATAAGCAATAATTTAAAACCTGCACCAAGGTGGAGAGAGATTTCAATGGTACAGAACATTTACCATGGCATTCTCAGATCCACTAGATTTACATTGTGGGGGTGGGAGGGGAAAGCTCTTTGAAAGAGAGAACTATTGCACTCATCAACTGTCAGCAATAATACAGCACAATGTTTTAGTCGCAAATATAGTAGAGCTAGATAAGCAAACAGGTGACAGTTTTAATTTTTTCGATTGTGCTGTGTCCAGACAAGAGACCAGCAGAATCCTGGATCTTGTCCAGAGCACTGCCAGTTCAAATCAGGCCACAGGTGACACTTCATGAATAGCCACCCAAGGATTCCCATGTGCCTCAGTTAGCGATTTCAAGTGTGATACATGCTCTTATGCCGAGGCCAGTCTTGCCTGGGTCTCTTGTCACAGCTTGCTGTGTACCTGTAGTGCTGCACTGAAAGCTGATGGTTGTTCTTTTCCTCTCTAGCCTTTCAGAGACCATGCAAATGAAACTTCAAGTCTCATGCTGGCCTTTGGCCATGTAGCTATCCTGCGGGTGTTGTTTTTATCTTTGTTTTTCTATTTTTAATTGTCATTGCTTCATGCAGCAATTTCACACGTGCATGCCCTAATACTGCTGCAATTAAATAAATTAAACTACTTGGAATAAAGCAAAATAAAAAAGTCTTGCTGATAATGGGTTCATTGGACTTGAAAATTTCCTCTGTTCTACTGGTCATTTCCTCTTTAGAGTGAGTTCTACTTAACAGCACTAAGTCTGTTTAAGCAGAAACAGTGATATTTCATTTTTGGCTCAATGCGTGATTTGCAAGGTAGAATATTGGGTGAGACAATTACATGATAGGTTGGTATTCAAAATTGTGCTTTTCTGTGGACTTGCTACCTGATTTATATAGCCTCTGTGTACATTGTTCCTCATCTAGACCAATCTTGACCTTCTCCGTCTTACAGGAGGGGAAGTATATTTAAGACTGAAAAGTGTGCATGTTCTCTGGTATTAGAACCTATGGTGAATAACTGAACTGACTTTTCTGGAGTTTGACCTCACATGCACCTTTTGAAAGGTTTATCTCCTATTGACCATGGGATACAAGGTCTCATCCATTCAGATAATGTTTTCCTGTTTCTTTTTATAGGCATATCCAAAGCAATACACAACCTCCTCAGGCTCCCGTTCCACCCCTAGGATATGTATCTGGAAACCTTATTTCAGATTTGGAAACAGATGTTCCAGATGATGATGATGAGGAAGATGATATTGAAGAAGAAACTGTAGAAATCAGTAGGCCACTAAGAGGTCTAGAGCACACTCCAGGCTCCAGTATGGACAATCTAGACAGCTCTGTGACAGGTAACCAAACACAGTTAACAGTGACACCAACTTGTTCCTAACAGTAAAACACATCATCAGTCAAACACTTTCTAAGTGAAAATTTATTCCACTCTATTTCTATAACATTTAAAATGTGTTAATATTAAACACTAAAGAAGGATTTGAAAATGCTTTGCTGCAAAATGATAAGAAAATTCATGAATTTTAAAAAGCTTTAAGAACTTGAAAGAAAACTCAATTATATCCTGGCTTTCATGAAAAGTTCACTCTACTGGAGAAGCAAGCCAGTTACATAAAAAGGAAGGAGAAGACCTCATCTTAGGAATATATATGTCATAAATCAGGAGCAGCATAAAAATGTTATCTTAAAGCACTTTGGGATATTTTGCTGGGTAAATGCTTCCACAGATGAACACAAGGAAGTTAAAAGACTTCAGAATAAGTGTAGTTAGATCAGCACAACATTTATTTGTAAATACAACATCTGTGTAGGAAAATGTATATTTTGAACTTATTTCATATTGCTGAATTTAATAATTGTTCCCTTTCAGTAAAGATACTTTTCTGACACTCCTTTCTTCACTGCTTCTCACCCTTTGCATGCCTTGGGAAGTTACACCAGGGATCATCAAAGGGGAACTAGAAGGGCATGATAAATTAATGCTGTTGGTGAAGTGTTGGCAGTGAAAGACATTTTTTTGAAAACACAAATTTTATGTGTATAAAATGTATTTTTGTAAGCATCAGTTTATTCCCCTTTAGGTTGAACTTGGACAACTAAATAATGTACTGTATCCATAATGTACAGTTGCACTGCAGACCCAAATGTATGTAGTATTCATAGCTCATAAAAGCTAGTGGATGCTTCTTCAGTCTTTGATCTCAGTGGAAGAACACTGATTGTTAGTTATACCTAAGGGAGACTTGCTCAGTACAACTTACTACCATAGCACTGCTGCATTTCATCTCGTTGTTCTGGACTTTTGAAATTCCCAGGAATTCGCACCCTTACTTAAACACTGCTGTTCTGAAAACACTGCAGGAACATGACAGTGATGGACCATAAATACCTATAATTTTCTTCCTTTTCCCTGGTTGAATTTAATAGTGTATAGCTTAATCCCACTTTCCAGGTTTTCCTTCACCCTAGAGCCAGACTGCTTGACAGTCTAATTAAGATTTAAGAATTGTATCTCTACTGCTGCAATTTGAAATCCAGTTTCAACTGAAGGCCGTAGAGTTAAAGTTTAAATCCCTGAACTGAGAAGGTTAACTTATTAGTGCATGAGTATGTTAAGTCACTTCACTTGAATTTCTAGCGTAATCTCCTTCAGGCTATAATGCTGCATATTTTTGCATATCTCACTAATGGCCCAGAAGCCTTCCCATTAAAAATGCGGTAAGGGTTTTGCACTGGTAATACATAAATAAATAAATTTAAAAAAACAGGTTGCTATCTATTTTCCATTTGTTATGTATTAATATGTCAATGTTGATATATCTGTAAATCAGAAAACGAATGTTTTTCACATTTGCATTTTCATCTAGTATTTTGAACCATCTTACCTAGTGCAAAGTAAGGAATAGCTGCATTTCGGCTCTTATTCGTAGACTTCTGTGCTTCTAGCAATTTTTCCTTTTATGAATAACATTCAAGATTGTCGTAATAGTTATAAATATTGTGTAATTATTGGAGTGGTAAATGTTTAATCATTGGAGTGTTAAAAACTTCCTGGTTTATTTTTTTGGAAGAAATTGGGTAGAACCTGGTAATGTAGACTGGGAGTGTATTTAAGGTGATCTAAATGCACTCCTGCTCATTTCCACCACTATCTTGATGTGGCCTCATCCAAATGAAAAGTAACGTTTTTCTTCAGCTTTTTCTTTTGCTTGTTTAATTACTTCCTGGATCTGTTCCTTGATCTAGTTCACTGTGTGTCCAGGTGTTTGCCGGCACTGCAGAAAGGAACTTTGCAGCTGGATGGGAAGCAAAATGATGGACTGCCTCTCAGCCAACACTTAGGTTGAATCAAAACAATTGGGAAACTGTAGCTTTACACAAACAGATTGAGAGTATTAGTCTAGATGATCTGTAAAGTGGCAAACTCTTCAAATAACAAAACTGCTTCTGGTTTTCTCGGTTACTGTACAGGCAAAACCTCGATTTTCTGAGGGTTTGTTTTGGACTTGTTTTTTTTCTTTTTTTCTAGTGGTGGAAGGAAATTGCATACCATACTGGGGAATTGTTTCAAAAGAGAATTTTAATTTTTTGTACATGTTTCTGTTAACTCTTCCAGGCTCCATTCACTGGTGTTAAGGAGAATATATAGCAAATTGCATTCGTTGTTTCTGAGTTGTTTCTCTTTCTTTAATTTGATTGCCTTTAGCCGACTGCAGAAAACCTAATTTGTTATTTCTTGCACTGAGAAAATATAAACTACTTCCTTTCATAGGGCTTTCAGTGACTTGAACCAGTATTTCCCTAGGAGTTATATACCACATTTTCACTTTTTTAAACACTAGATTAAAAACTGGAGGCAAATGAGAACAGCTGACCTGGATAAAGAAAGATTTAGAAGTGTGTCCGATGAGTCCAGTGTTTCTGAGAAATCCAAACAGACATCCCTTGGTCCAGACTTCCTCAGAGCAGAGTTGCTGGATGGTGAGCAGGGCGAGTTTCCTCACCCCGTATTGTTGGCATGCCCCTGCCATGATTTGAAGATGTACTCACTCCTGGAGTGAGATGGTACTTTGTTCTTTATGGCTGAGCTGAGACTGAGGTTTTCATCCAGCACCAAATGTGGGATTCTCTGAGGGGAAACATTGGCACTATGTGAGCTGAGCTCAAGCTGCTAAATTCCTCTGGAATCAGGGTGTTGCTCCTTTAAACTGTTTAAAAGTCAGGTTGTCTTTGAGGCCCTTGAGTTTTAGTTACAGCTAACTGAAGATTCAGACAAGGATTTAATCTGTGCTATTAAGCTTTTCTCTTTGCAGGTGGCAGAGACATAACGTTGACATGTATAATAGAGTGAAAAGAAAGGAGAAGTACACAGTAACTATATCTTAACATTTTGCAGATATAGCAAAGGAAACTCAAGGAGGAAGGTTTAGATTTGAACAGTTGTGGGATGGCGTATGAAACTGAAGCCAAAGTTTTGCTTTGCTCCCAGCATGGTTTGTTAGGATACAGAATTACTGAATCTGTTAAAAAAAAAAAAAAGAAAAAAAAAGTTTCAAAACTTCTGCTCACTTAACTTTTAACTCACAATTATTTAGGGTTATTTTGCTTTCAGAGACACATTGAAACGTATTTTTTCTTTTGCTTATGTTTAATGCTTTCCTTTATAATGAATTGCTTGCAGAGTTATGGCATGAATGGTCACAAAGAATCTGTTATATTATTCTATTTTAATAGACTTAATTGCATATGATGTCTATGTTAGAAACAGATTTGCTTCTCACTGAAATCACGAAGAACAACACTAGGTTTTCTCAGATCAAAGTATTATTTTGGGGGGTTCTCTTTGCCGTCTCCTTATCTTCTCCTCCCCCAGCACCACCAGTGAAGCGGGTAGTGGGAGTTGTATCTTCGGCCTTAGTGCATTTTGACTGAGGGGAGATACACCCATTAATTAACATGGAAATTAGAACAACCCTTTTTTCTGCCTGACACAAACTGATAGAAGCAGAGAGACATGTCTGTAAACAGTACGACTGCAAATGGATAACAGTTTTTATTTTTCAATAGAATTATATAGATCTGAATTTTTAAAGATCTCCATAGGTTTTATAGCTCAGCAAAGAAGAAAAGCCCTTACTTGGCATGTTTTGGTCTTGATTAAAAGAATCACTGATCACTGTCTGTGTTGTAGAAGTTGTTAATTCATTGTGTCTAGGCACAAATGGGATAATTCCTGAAAATTATACAAAATCATTTTCGTGAGCCATATTTTACTGTGGCAGTGTTCAATATTTATATTGATTTGCTTAGGGATACCTATTGCAAAAGATTCTATTTTATAAGCAGTTAGACAGATTGCATTTAATACGAAGAATGTGTTTCATGGATTAAATACGTGCTCAGAAAATAGGAAACTGCTACTTTTTCTATCTCATAAAAATGGTAATGCAACAATTAGCAGGGTCATATTATAAAGCACAGACTTTACTCTAGCTTAATGGATCTAGGGATATGCATTCATCAGCAAGGATGGATTTAGCATAAAACGACATGTAAATGAATTGATGACTGATCATAAATTAATTTTAGTGCTGAAGAAGTAATAGAGACACAGCAAGATGCCACTTTATCATAGTATTTTACTGCTCAGCAGCATTTGAGCAACTACTTAATGTTCTGTGTGCATTTCTTTTCTAACAGCTTGAATAAATTTGAGAATTTTTTTGTGCCTTTCAGCCATATGGAAACCAAAAAAAATCTAGGAAGATTGAAAAAAAACATAAATAAATTTGGCTAAGTGACATAAATTCATTTTTCATTACGTGTTTATGAAGGGTATTAATTATGGTTGGACCTGTGAAATGCCAAATACGTATGTATGTTTTTTACATCCTTTTGTTTAGTGTTTCCTGCCCCAAAATAATTTTAAAACTTAAGGGTTGATTTCAGGTGTATACATTTAAATATTTGGGGTATTTATGGAGAAATATAATGTAAAGTATAAGACCAGGTTTAATTTTTGAAGTTTGATCATATTTATAGTCTGTATATATCCTCTTCCATTATTCTTTCTTAGTTTAATGGTACAATGACCGTTGTTGCTGTCATTCCACCACTTGTACTAAAACTAGTGGACATTCTTTCTTTGTAATCGTGACAGTAGCCAGATACACCCAAAAGCAGATAATGTCATTCTTCTGTACAAAGGCTAAAGGAATTCTGTAAATTATTTCAGCCGAAGTAGCATCAGACCCCAAGAATTTTATCCATATTTTACAAACCTAAGCAATCTATCCTTACTCCATCAAAAACCCTGCAGAGAAGCAAAGACTTAATGTTAGCGTGTGCTTAATGGTCTTCTGGAGGGAAGGATATAAGAATACATATACAAGTCCCAGTGACATCATTTGTTAACTTTAGGCAAGCACAGACTTCAGTATGTACAGAAAAGCACCTAATGGAATTTTCAAAAGCGTTAGTTTTGTTGTGAGCAGCTTTTACTTCACAAGTGCGTTAGATTATTTTTTAAAGTAAGGTAAGAGTACACTTTACAAATAAATATAATATTTTTATTACCTGCAAAATACCACTGAAAGTAGTAGCATGCAGTCTACAAGAAGGTAGCACCTCTATTCCCCTCACCTTTCCCTGAGAGCAAAGAAGCTTTCTGTTTGCATTAGCACCAAGAGATATTTTATGGAGGAAGAAAACCAGAGTTCAACTTTTCACAGAGTTGATTTTGTTCTGCATAAAGCATTTACTGCTGCTGTCAGCAAGAGTAAAATTTACAGTTGCCAGAAAGCGTAAAAACTCAAATGTGCTCTTGAAAAACACGTAGTGAGCTGCATGTAAAGGAGATGCTAAAAGCCCGTTTCATTCCATTTCAAAATGCACAGTTGATCTGAAAGGGATGTCAGCATGTTTTATTCTGCCTTTATTCAGAGAGAAACAAATGTGCCTCTGATTTTGAAAATAAGAGGCCAGTGGATGCCTTTAAACAAGCAGTATCCACGTGTACTATGTTAACACAGCTGCGTGGTGGCCTGAGGTGCCCAGGCTGGGCTCCAGCACTCCCGTGCCTTCTGGGCAATGTCAACACCTCTGGTGGGCAAAGCAAGCCAGCATTTTACTTCTGCAAGTTTTGATGGGGAAAAAAAATTTATGCAGGGCACTTGAATAGCTCAGGAACCAGTAGAACTAATGTAAAGATTTTGTGTTTAGCTACCTGGTCACATACAGCTGTGGGTGCTGTATATGTCTCATGGTAGCTGCTAACTTCTGGAGCTATAAAGAATTTTGCCTCTGTTTCCAGCAAACAGAAGTAGCATGGCATCACAGAATGTTAGGGATTGGAAGGGACCGCAAAAGATCATCTAGTCCAATCCCCCTGCTGGAGCAGGAACACCTAGATGAGGCTACACAGGAATGTGTCCAGGCAGGTTTTGAATGTCTCCAGAGAAGGAGACTCCACAACCTCCTTGGGCAGCCTGTTCCAGTGTTATGTCACCCTCATTGTGAAGAATTTTCTTCTCATATTTAAGTGGAACCTCCTGTGTTCCAGTTTGTACCCCTTGTCATAGATTGTCACCGAGAAGAGCCTGGTTGCATCCTCATGACCCTCACCCTTTACATATTTATGAACTTGAGTGAGGTCACCCCTCAGTCTCCTCTTTTCCAGGCTGAAGAGACCCAGCTCCCTCAGCCTTTCCTTATGAGGGAGATGCTCCACTCCCTTAGTCATCTTCATGGCTCTCCACTGGACTCTCTCCAGCAGTTCCCTGTCCTTCGTGAACTGAGGGGCCCAGAACTGGATACAATGTTCCAGGTGTGGTTTCACCAGGGCAGAGTAGAGGGGGAGGAGAACCTCTCTCGACCTGCTACCCACCCCCCTTCTAATACACCCCAGGATGCCACTGGCCTTCTTGGCCACAAGGGCACAGTGTTGGCTCATGGTCATCCTGCTGTCCACCAGGACCCCCAGGTCCCTTTCCCCTACACTGCTCTCTAACAGGTCATTCCGCAACTTACACTGGAACCTGGGGTTGTTCCTGCCGAGGTGCAAGGCTCTACACATTAATTAAATTTTTCCCCGCCCAACTCTCCAGCCTGTCCAGGTCTTGCTGGATGGCAGCACAGCCTTCTGGCGTATTAGCCGCTCCTCCCAGTTTTGTGTCATCAACAAACTTGCTGATAGGACACTCTGTTCCCTCATTCAAGTCATTGCTGAATATATTGAATAGTACTGGTCCCAGTACTGACCCTTGAGGCACTGCACTAGATACAGGCCTCCAACTGGACTCTGCCCCATTGACCACGACTCTCTGGCTTCTTTCCTTCAGCGAATTCACAGTCCACCTCAGTACCCAATCGTCCAGACCACACTTCCTCAGTTTAGCTGCGAGGATGCTGTGGAACACGGTGTCAAATGCTTTACTGAAATTCAAGATAGACCACATCCACTGTTTTGCCATCATCTATTCACCTTGTTATGTCCTCATAAAAGACTATGAGGTTGGTTAAACATGACTTCCCCTTGGTGAAGCCATGTTGACCGCCCCTAATGAACTTCTTGTCCTTGATATGCCTCGAGATGACACCAAGGATAAGTTGTTCCATCACCTTTCCAGGGATGGAGGTGAGGCTGACTGGTCTTTAGTTACCTGGGTCCTCCTTCTTACCCTTTTTGAAGACTGGAGTGCCATTTGCTTTCCTCCAGTCCTAAGGCACCTCTTTTGTTCCCCACAACTTGGCAAAGATGATGGAGAGTGGTCTAGCACTTACTTCAGCCAGCTCCCTCAGCACCTGCGGATGCATCCCATCCGGACCCATGGATTTATCGATGTCCAGATTGCTTAATTGCTCCCTAACCCAGTCCTCATCAACTAAGGCAGACTCCTCCAGTTCCCTTACTTCCTCTGCGGCCTCAGGGGTACAGGGCTCCTCAGGACAGCCTCCAGCAGAGTAGACAGAGACAAAGAAGGCATTCAGTAATTCTGCCTTCTCTGTATCTTCTGTCACTAGGGCACCCACCTCATTCATCAGTGGGCCTACATTGCCTCTAGTGTTAACCTTTATCTGCCATGTATTTGAAGAAGCTCTTTCTGTTGTCCTTGACACCTCTGGCCAGGTTTAATTCTAAGGAGGCCTTAGCTTTCACAGTTGCCTCCCTACTTCCTCTGACAACAGCCTTGTATTCTTCCCAAGTGGCCAACCTCTCCTTCCATGATCTGTAAACTCTTCTCTTCCACTTGAGCTTAGCCAGCAGCTCCCTGTTTAACCACGCAGGTCTCCTGGCTCCCTTCCTTGACTTCCTACATGTCAGGATGCTCTCATCTTGAACTTGGAAGAAGCAGTCCCTGAATGCTAACCCACTATTTTGGGCCCTTTTACCTTCAAGTACCCTTTCTCGTGGGATTTCCCCTAGCAATTGCTTGAAAAGGCCAAAGTTTGCCCTGCTGAAGTCCAGGGTTACAATTCTGCTTGCTATTCTGTTCCTGCCATGCAAGATCCTGATCTCCACCATCTCATGGTCGCTGCAACCAAGGCAGCCCTCAACCTTTATTGCTTCAACCAGACCCTCCTTGATAGTGAGGATGAGATCCAGCAGCGCTCCTCTCGCAATCGGCTCCTCCACCATTTGCATCAGAAAGTTTTCATCAATGCACTGGAGGAACCTCCTGGACTGTGGCTGGCTGAGTAGTCCTTCCAGCAAACATCAGGGAAGTTAAAATCCCCCACAACAACCAGGACCTGTAATTGAGAGGCTGCTCTCAGCTGTCTGTAGAAGGCCACCTCAGCTTGCTCACCCTAATCTGATGGCCTGTAATAGACACCCTCAACAGTATCACCCCTGCCAGCCTGACCCTTAATTCTCACCCACAGACTCTCAACTTGCTCCTCATCTGCCCCGGACGGTACTCAATACATCGTAGTTGCTCTCTCACGTAAAGAGCAACTCCACCACCTCACCTTGCTGGTCTGTCTTTCCTGAGAAGGACATGGCCAAAGAATCATTGAATCATAAAATGGTTTGAATTGGAAAGGACCTTTAAAGGTCATTTAATCCACCCCCAATGCCATGGCCACAGACATCTTTCACAAGACCAGGTCACTTAAAGCCCCATCCAACCTCCCCTTGAACGCTTCCAATGATGGAGCACGTACAGCTTCTCTGAGCAACCTGTTCCAGTATCTCCCCACCCTCATGGTGAAAAACTTCTTCCTTATATCCAATCTAAACCTCCCCTTTTTCAGTTAGAAACCATTGCACCTTTTCCTGGTTCCATCTTTTTTATCCCTTTATATATATTGAAATGCTGCAGTACAGTCTCCCTGGTGCCTTCTCCTCTCCAGGCTGAACAACGCCAACTCCCTCAGCCTTTCTTCACAGGAGAGGAATTCCATCCCTCTGATGATTTTTGTGGCCTCCTCTGGACCTGCTCCAACAGGTCCAAGTCTGTGTTGTGCTGGGGACTCCAGAACTGGATGCAGTACTTCAGGTCAGGTCATTGGTGCTTTAATTGTCAGCCGTGTTGACGTTCCAGTAAAGCTCATGTCCCTGCAAGAACTGAGCTTTACTTCCAGCCTGACAAGCAGTCCTTCCTAACCCAGCTGTTGGAGGAGGGGATAAGGTGAATGGTCCATGGGCAGAGTGCACTATTCCTAGCTTTGCTAATACTTACTGTCCATAGGAATGCAGAGTTCAGGAACCAGGCTTTCCTATAGGGTTAGCCTGAAAAATTGGCAGTCTGATTACAGCGTTCTACTTATAATTAAAATTTAGCCATTGTTAGGAAAACCTGGCATGTCTATGAGTCTGTGGCATGATAGGTGTATGTACACACATTGGAGAGACCATTATGGGCTTTTGCAGATTTTTAGTATATTTCCTACTTAAAATATGCATTATTTTTCTGGACTGGATGAGCTTCAAAGAGTATATGAAAAATAGCAACTGTTCCTAGACATACCCTGAAAGCATCCCATCCAAATTATCATGTGTGTTCTATGTTGTGTAACAGCTGAGTGACAGGATAGCAAACAGACAAAGCAATGTGAGTAAAAGGAAATTCAAAACTAAGTTCCTTTAAAATATCCATAGTTTTGTACCTATTATACTGAAAACCATACCAATTCTATGCAGTATGTGTTTTTATATGTCTCTATGTAGAGAGTAGGATGTATCACACAAAACCCTTGGGCCCTGATACATGGTAAATTTTTAGCACCAGAGTATCATCCTTTGATATCTGTAGGTCATGTTATTATGTTTCAGCTTGTGCTTACATATTTTGCAGAATATGTTGATAAGCAATTGTTTGAAAATGTCCTAAGCTATAGCATTTCATTTTCTTACATCTTCCTGAAGTGTTTCATCTGTAGTATCTCTTTTCATTCATCATCAATAACTGTTGCTTAGCCTTTTTACTCTCCATTCTCTGTGATGTCCTATCGCACTTTGATTGTTAGTTCAGAAACTGTCTTCTCAGACAAAATTCAGTTTTAGCCTTCCCTTGCTGTTATCTAGGTTTCCTTACATCTGTCTGCATCATGTCTAGTCTGTTTGGAAAATAGCAATTTTATGTGTGCTCTTGGCAAGCAGAATCCAACTCTGTCACTCTCTGTTGCACTTAACACACTTTCTGCCTGTCAGACCTTCACAGACCTCTTCAGTATCTTAGGAGTGCATGGACTTCTGTTATTATAGCCTGCCACTTGGCTGACATTAAAAGGTTTGGTCACTGCAGCATCATAGAATAATCCATTGTTTTTGCGCTTTGTGGTGCAGTGTGCTACTGACTAAATTCCAGTATTTGTTTATTGTACTCATGACTTATTTTTGCAGGATATTTTTAATATTTGACAGCACTGTTAGTTAATTAGCCTATTGATTCACTACTAATAAGCAGGTCATTATTGATTTACTAGTTAGCAATTTTGAACACAATAATACTTTCTTGCACATGGATTAGAAAAAAAGGCTTTGAAGAACATGACTTACACTGCTACATGTCTTACATACATTAACATAAATTCAGCTGTACTAACTGAATTGTTAAGTCAGGGCTGTGATGTATCTCTCCACAGGTATCTTCGTATCTCTGAAAACCAGTTCTCCTCAGATTCTTGTGGGTTGACTGGGCTCTTTTTTTTAAACAACATATGCATCCCACTGTTTTTAAAAAGCACATTTCAGGTATTTCAAGATATTTCAGAACAATTTGCTATGTCTACACAACACCATACAATCCCATATAGCAGCTCAGGTCCCAAAAGCAGTCTGGTAGCTCTGCACCTCAAGTGGACTTGGTAACTAATTAGGATGGCTACCCTGTTCCTGGAGCAAAGCTTGGTACTTGGTGCTAGCCCAGTGTCCTTTGCCTCCTGCTCCACCGCACAGTGTAGAATTACCCTGTGACATTTACCCATGAATTTTAGAAGAACACCATCAACTTCATCTGAAGCCAAAAAGGAAACAGGATTCCATAACTTTGAAAAAAAATCTGAACTGAGCGCTAGCTTCTGAAAATACAGCTTGTTTCAAAAAGATGGACCCAACTGAGAAGTGTTTGGGAAGAATTCTACTATCATCTTGGTGCTGTCCATACAGCAGGTGGAGGGCACATAGAGCATTTATAAAAAGGTTGCTAAAACTTGATTACTCATTAGACCAATTCTAAATTTTTGTGTAATGGTAACATGTTACCATCATGAAATATGATCCATCTTTTTGAGACACCCTATATATTGTACAGCCACATTGGGTAGCTGGTAAAAATAAAATACAAATGAAGAACAAATAAGATTAATCCTTCTTTCCCTATTTTGCTCTTATCAGTTTTGTCATTTTTTGGTATTTCATGTGCTTTTTCTGTATCTGATTTTCTGACTGCATTTTTCTGATGTTATTATCACTTTCCTGCAGTGGTGGCAGCCCATAGCTAGGAGGTATCATGAGGTCAGCATTGGCTTAGTGACTGACTAAGTACTAGAGTACACATTTGCTCTAATCTTTAATGTTAATTATTTCTAACCTTTTAAAGAATAAATTTAATCCACTAGAATGGACTACTTTAGCTCAACTTTCTTCAGACCATTAATATTGCTCATCTATTTTAAGGTGTTATTGAGAAAATGAAATAATGCCAGTCTTCTTCAGGATAGCTCTTGAAGTCATGTCTGGCTTTAGCCATATCTATTGGGACTTACACTTGTGCTTTCCTAAATTAAGAGTTTGTTTTGCAAATATCAGACTCGGTACTGATTTATAATAAGTCAAATAATAATGAAAACAAAACAGAGTAAAAAACAAACAAACAAAAACCACAAACAAGCAAAAAACAAACAAATAACAACAACAAACAAAATAAACAGCAACCCCCTCCCCCAAAAAAATTTCAATCAAACAAACAAAAAACCACCACCACAAATCAAACCAAACAAAAAAACCCACATTCATTTAAAACCTGACTTTCTTCCAAATTAATTTGTTATTGAGCATTCACATTTCTAGAGAATATGTATCATTTTATTTACAGGATCAAAGCAACATGGAGCAATCTATGAATGAGATCCCACTTTGCTTTGATATTGCTCTTTTATACCAAGTTCTTACGGATGAAATTTGGGTTTCTTGTTGTGAAAGGATGTATTGCGTGGGTCTTTAAGCTTTGGATGAATACTACTCTTTTGTACCAAGCTCTGTCAAATGAATGTTGGGTTTCCTGTTGAGAAAGGACATATTAAATGGGTCTTTAAACTTTAGATGGTAAAAAAAATATCAAATGTGCACAACTCACTAGACCCCTACATTTGTTTTTAGGTTCAATGGTAAATGGATGGGGTTCTGCGTCTGATGAGGACCGTAACTTTTCTAGTCATAGATCTAGTGTAGGTAGCTCCTCAGATGACTCGATCTTTACCAGCGGCAGTTTTGCACAAGCACTGGTTGCAGCAGCAGATAAAGCTGGTTTTAGGCTGGATGGAACCAGCCTGACAAGAACAGGTTTGTAGACTCGAAGTTAATGCTTTCTGCATGAAGGGGGTTGTCTGCCTATTCTTCTCTTGAGTGAATCTGCGTCTCATTTGTCTAACATGCATGGAATAAGGTGGATGGGGATACTTTTATCAGTATACTTCAAATGAAGCTTTGCATTGTGCTTCATTTTTAGTGATTTGAAGTAGTGAATAGCACAAGCTTTTAATCTGCACCTTCAGTCTGCTGCAGTTCCCCTCTGTGCTGACTCTGCTATGGATTTACTGACATGTGCTCTGTTTAATATTCCAGTGAAGAGATCACTAATTATGTCATGCAGTCTTTGATGATTTCTTTTTTTGCAAAATTTCCTCACAATCATTCACATTTGCAACGATGAACCCCATGTTTAAACTATTATCTCCATCCCTGCTCTTCTGTTGCATCTCCTTGCAAAAGTGTATTTTTCTCTGAAGCTTTTCTAAGCATGGGGTGAATTGGTGTGCTTTTATTGTTAACAATGCAAACTGTTTAAAAGCCTTGTTAATACCTGATTTTAAATATACTTAATTTAATAAGTTAATATATTTTGGTAAAATTTAATTGTGCCAACTGAATCTGCCAAGTTAAATGTAACAAAGGTAAAGTGACTATTGCTTTTGAAAACAGCCCATCATTTAAAATGAATTAATGACAAGTAAACATAATTTAGTTCATATTTTTAAATCTCGGTATGTTTTATTTCTAGCTAAAAAGATGGATTAAAATGTTTGAGAAATATTCTGGAAATGAGAATATATTTGCATTTGCTTAGTCTTATCAAAAGGGCAAAAATAACTAGTTATTTAAATCCACAAATCTAATAACAAAGTATGATCTTGGGTCGTATTTTTATTATGCTTTCTCAGCTGATTCCTGTTGACAGATCCCATAATGTTCCTATCATTTAGTTAGTCTGGTATGAAGTCTTTCCTTCAGTAGAATATCTGCATTTATGAGATGTGTCCACATGTTAGGGCTGAAAACTGCAGGTTTTCTGCTTGTGATGTTTTCATGGCAAACACTGCCTTTTAGGAACATTAGGAATGAAAAATAGAATTGATGGCAAAATCTTACGTCACCAGTAAACTACAGAGTGAAAAGCTACAGCTTTTCTCATTTCACTGAGACTTTTGCCATTGACTTTGATCAGAAACTATCATCCTTTAAAGTCATTTCACCATTAAAAGTAGTGAAAGCCCTCACTTGCTTCTTGCACTTCGTGGAACATTGAGTGAATTTGTCTTGTCATTTAAAAAAAGAAAAAGCAAAAGAAAACAAAACTGATGTAGACATTTCCTCATCTATTACGGGCAAATTTGACCAAACTATAATTTAAAATCTACTTTTTTGTTGCAACAAAACAGTCTTGAATGAAAGGAGCAATCCTTCCCAACGTTTTTTTTTTTCAGTGTTGTTCTTGACCTCAGTAAAAGCTAATGCCAAGATTCAGCAAAAGTTAATGTCACCTGTATCAGGCCATTGATAAGTACAGTTGACCACAGACACACACATAATGGACACAAAAACATGTAGATGTCTTTAAATAGACATGATTTCTTATTGTAGCTTTGTAAATAGAAAGTACAAGGAAAGGATGAAAGCCCTCTAGTTATATCAATATGTTACATTTATGTTATGTCAATAGTTACATTTTCCTAGTTTAATTAGGTCACAAATGCACTTAAACTGAGTACTGAGTTGCAATTCCTTGTACAGACTCTTAGAGTTTAGGGTACAACAAAGTATCCAACAGTTGTGGTAGAAATTTTATTATTACCTTCCTACTCTCAATGATTCAGCAGGCAAAACTGAAACAAAATAAACCCACATGTAAACAAACAGCCCTCCCCTCTTTTCCTCACAAAAACCTCAGCAAATGGAAATAACTCCCAGTGCTTACTGCAGTTCCATTCTGATATGATACATCCCAGGGTAGCATGGATCGATCAGACATGTCTGTTACGGATCTGCTGCTCCACAGCAACCTCCTCGGAGTGCACAATGGTGTTTTGTAGTGGAGAAGCAGCAGAATTATTTCTGTTCATGGCTCTGGAGGGAATCTGAAGGTCCTGACTCTTTACTCCTTTGTAGTCTGGACACTTGTTTTCACCCCATTAGAACAACTGTGAAATATTCTCATCGATAGCAAGGAGAAGTTAAATTTGATAGCCACACGTGGGTGTGTGTGATTGCCAAGCAGAAGAGGTGCTGGTAAATCCAGGCACAAGGTGTCTTTCCTGCCAGACACTTTGATTCCAGTTTCCAGAAGCCATCGTGTGGTGTGCCAAGCAGTTCAGACAGTGTTCCTCTTTAACACCCTTGAGAAATTAAGTCAAGAGTTAGTGGATTCATCCTTGTCTCCACTTACACACAGTAAATCTACTGCAGAGAGTCTGACACTGCTCAGCAGTTCTTACTGGAAGGGCTGCATACAAATACGAGTTGCTGTAATCAGATATTAGGTGCATTTAAAAAATGTGTTTTGGGAGCCTGCACATCATTTGTGTTTGCCCCATGTCTGATTTAGGTCAATTCTATTTACTTACCGTAATTTTCATGGAGAGATAAAAGAGAGAATGCTTGGTGTGGTTTGGTTTGGTTTTTTTGAATCCAAATAGATGATCACGTTTCTTTAGTCAAGAGAATAAGCGTGAAGAATCTTCATCCTGCACTCACTAGTTGCACTTGCATGTTACGAGTTTATTTTTGCAAAACTTCTGTGCAATGTGGAATTTCAGACTCATATCTGAATTTCTTTGCATTAGTGGTCTTTTTAAAATCTTTTTTAACAAAGAAATTAATGTTTTGTCTGTGTTCATCTGCTGTTTGATCTTTCTCTTTGAAACAAGGGCTTGATCACTTGTCTTTGTCTGGCTGCAGCTGTGCCAGCTATAGAGGTTAATGTTTCCCCAAAATACCATTTCCAGAATTACCTGCTTGGGTGGGTGTTCTGTAACCCATTTCAGTTAAATTGAGCCAGGTTAGCAAAGGTATTCTTTTCACACCGTTTAAGTTCAATAGGGCTTATTTCAGTAGAGGAGAGGCAGGGAATGTCCACATGAGGGGCTCAAACTGGCAACCTCTGACAGCTGGCAGTGACATGCAGCTGGGAGACAAGCCTGCCTAAGAGCAGTGTCCTCCTCAGGGTGCACATCAGTCAGAAGGTAGAAGAGCAAGCCTGAAACAGTCAGGAAATATCTGAAGTCAAATACTGAGACATTATTCTAAATGTGTATGCATTAATGTGAAACACCGTGTTAGATTATGGCTACTTTTTTTCACTTTGCCCTCGTTTTGCACTGAGAATATTTCAAACGGCATAGTGGGCAGCATATTACTCTTCAGTTAGGCTTATCTAGATCAGGTTGTATGTGATGGCATGCTGGAAGTAAGTGAATCTGTTCACAAATTTTACTAGAAAGCATAACTCACCGCAGGGTATATCCTGGTCTAAGTTAACCAGAAAATAAAAAAGCTCCTTATTATTTTGGGGTCAGTTGACCAGAAAAAAATAAACAGACATTTTGCCACCCTCCATCAGCAGGCTTATACATTCTCCAATGCAGATAGAGTTAAAACAAGTAAGGATTTTAAGTGCCAGTTTTAAACAAAAACCAAAGTGTTGACATCCCCAAGATACTTGACAAGAATGACATACAGAGGAAAAAAAGGAAGTAAAAGATTATGATCTTTAATTTTCATCAGTTACTATTAAACAATAAGCTTAAATAACTGAATAAAAATATCAAAATAAGAGGAAGTGAATGTAGTAAATGAAGTGTGCTTCTATGGTTCATGCAGTGATACTTTTAATGGTCTGCTCCATAGAACAGGATCAAAGATTGTTTTTTTTTTAAGAGAAACCATGTAGCTTGATTACCCTATATATGTAAAAATATCTGAGCAATAAATTCAGTCAAAATACATTATTTTTAACATATAAAAATACTGAAAATGAATGGGAAAATGTTAGTATTTAAATATACCCCCATTTTTATTTCTTGAGAAAAGATAGCCCTTAAGTATACAAACCTACATTACTACATAGCTTGCAAAATCAGTTATGTTTATCTCACTGGAATTAGTCCAGATATACAATGCATATAGGAGCCCCTAAAATGAGAATCTGGCTCAGCAAACATGAAGGTGGAAGGCAGGAGGAGATAAATTTGATATAATTGCAGAGCTGTTTTCCTTCCCTGCTCAAGGCCGAGGACTTGTTATGACACATCTGTTCAGCACACAGAGCAGGTAGGAGTTACATGGCATACAGTAGTTTTATCACAACAGATGGAATGATTTTAATTACAAAGTTAAAGACAAAAGAATGCCAAGTTTCTCACTTCGCTTGTGGCGTGTCTTAAAGCAGTTGTCATCAGTGTGTTCCTCAAGGGGACACTTGCTTGCCTCTGAGAGTTAGACCAGATTTAATATTTAGAAACAGACATTAATAGAACAGCCCATTTCAAGGCAATAACATTTTTTCATCTGGTTTCTCTCTTTCTTTTCTTTAGGCAAAGCATACCCTTCCTCTCAGAGACCTCGGCCAACCAGTCCTTTTTCCACTGACAGCAACACCAGTGCAGCTGTCAATCAGAGTCAGAGACCGAGGCCCACTAAAAAACACAAGGGAGGACGGTTGGACCAACCCCCCTTGCCTCATCGTAGGGAGGGAATTACAGATGGTAAGTGTTGAAGTGAAGTCCCTGACGAAAACCTGGAATAAGCAGGTGTGCAGAGTGGGAGAATGTGGAACAATCTTTTAAGGAATATGCTTTAAAGTGAATTATTTGTTTGTTGAAGTGGGGTCCCCAGGTTGCCATGTGAGCAATATTGCAATTCTAGCAGTATGGAGCTCAGCTAAGGGAGTCTTCAAGGAGCCTTTCTTCACTTCAGCTCTAAACACATTAGGATCTCATAGGTTTCCTCAGATCCCTAGATAAATCTTACCAAAAAATGACTGCATTGAACATGGGTTCACATGAGAAAATGGCCTGTGGTTAATTTAACATTAAATGAAAATAGCTGCCAGCAGCGGTAGCAGCATGCTGTGAATTCCTAAGCATAAGGCCAGTCCTACGATGCCCTGTTTGGTTTATGCTGTTTTTGACAGCCACCCAACAGCTATAACAATACGTACCATGCTTTTTAAAAAAATTTTTTTCACATTATTCTGCCTCATGTCTTGTCCGTGCTGCTTCATTCCTGACATCCAGCGACCTCGGTGACTTTGTTTCCCTCTTTAACATCTTCACTTCTCTATGACCACGGCTTCCCATCTGGAAATTTCAGGCATGTTGGTTCTGTTCTTATAATGACTCAGATCAGCTCAATCTTGCATTATCTTTGTCTGTTCACTCTTGACTTTGACAAAAGATGCAATTGCTGCTTGTTACTCTCTGAGGAGGACTGGATACCTCCCTCTCATTTCTTATGATCTCTGGCCTGGGCCCTAGGTGTTGAAATGATTAGAGATAAGAAGCAGGTAAAAGTGAATGGAAATGGAAAAACAGTGTTAAAGGAACCACTAAGAATGTCTGTAATGCCATGCAGATGGGGATGTGATCACTTTCCTCATGCTGACCTCTCTTTCAGTGTTCAAAGTAGGGCCATTCTGAGAGCTAGACTGTCTCACCTGCCTCAGTGACTCTTGTAACACTATCTGGACCACTGGAATGGGTGTGTTGCCAGTGAGGGTATTTCGTAATCTTAAATACACCTTGACAAATCTTCCAGTGTATGGGAAGGTGTGAAAATAATAATTAAAAAAAAAAAAAAAAAAGAGACTTTAGATTTTAGCAAAAATATCCTCCTTATTCTAGTAAAAATGACTTGAGAATCATTGAATAACTGGAGTTGGAAGGGACCCATAAGGGTCATCAAGTCTAACTCCCTTCAGTATCTTCTGTGGACAGGTAACATAATAAATATATTTAATAGGGAGTATTTTTAGTTTGGTTTATTTATAATGTGCTATTTATTACTCTAGGTACATATAACAACTTGCAATGTGGACTGAGGCCACTAAAATGACCAGAGCTCTCCTGTCACTCATGTTATCAGGTGTACAGATACTATTTTGTAGTATGTTCTGACAGATTCCTTGTTTGTCAGACCACACGGGTGGAGAACACATTCCAGAATTACAAGTCTTCACCGAAGGGGTTATCGTTACATCTCATGCTCTGTGGCTCATCCTTGCTAACATATTATTTGGGGAAAAAGCTTAAAGTAGCTCAGACTCCACTCATGTGGATCTGAATTGGTTTAAGCATTAATGCCCTCCCCTTCTGGATATATTGCAGAGACCTCCTTGCTACAAAGATCCATTAAATAGATGTGTCTGTGATAATAGTTACTGGAAATTGTGGTACAGGCAATACTCTTTCTGTGCATACATTAAGTCAACCCTTCTGCATGGCATATCCTGTCACCCTGAACTATGAGCCTTTTGGGTCACAAATTCTGTGTACATGAGATATTATAGTGCATTCAGTGTGGTAGGATCTTAATCCTTCTGGTTTTGAGTACTATTGCTATAGAAATGTTTAACAATGAAGTGGGTACCAGAAAATTAATGGGAATCCAGTTCAAGTCATGAAACAGATGGAAGTGTGACTCCACAGGGAATGCCTCTATCATAAAATCTGGCATTGTTTTAAATGAGTGAAAGAGATCCAATTTTAATAGTTATTTTAAAAGAGGAGTCTTCTATTGTCTTTTATTTATTATTCATAAAATAGTATTTGTATTGGAATTTCATAAATTTGAGTCAGAATACCAATGATATACTATTCCCTTCAATAATCCACCTCTCAGAGTGGAGCAGTAACTATAACAGCTTTCAGACTTTTTAGCCTAATGCTTGTCTGTTATAAACCTAGTTAAAATGCTTACTATATATTCAAAAAATTTTTAATGGTCCAGAGTAATAGGGTATCCTTTCCCATCCTCACCACAGGAACAAACATACACAAATTGCACAGTTTTTCCACTTCAGCTCTCACGAATATGAGTCATTAACATGTAAGGGCAATTCTGAGTCAGAGCTAAATTTGCAAAAGAACGTTTGTCACTTAAGGAAGCTAAAGATTGCTGTTGCCACCTGTGTAATGTAAACAAACTGAATTTAGAATCCTCTGGTACACAGAAATTAAAAATTGTAACTGGATGCTTTGTGTGGAGTATTGCAGTAAACTTTACAAAGAGAGACAATACCATTATGCTTAAGCTCCAGGTAGTAAAGGAAAGTAGGAGGACCTGGGATGGGTCCAGCAAATCTGAGTCCTAATCCAGGCCATTCCATTGAGCCCTGGGCCATCCTGATTTCAGTGGGATGTGTGACTAAACATTTTTTCCAGTTTTTGAGATGTCTTTAGTCCATTCCCTTACAACTGCTTCCTCTTGGATTTGTCATATGAGAACATACTTAGTTTGTCAGTTGTCTTCAAATTCACAAGTTGGATGAATCCTAGCATCCTGTGCTTAAGTCTCATCACATACTGTGTATCTGTCATTTAAAATTTTCATTGACCAAGAAAGCTCCATGTCCTTTCTCTGCCCATTCCTGTCCACATCCTGAGCACTTCCTCCTTGCTAACTGTAATCATGTGGGACAGTGCAAAAAGCCTAAGAAACTATAATATTTAACGCACAGCACAGATGTCAGACTCTGTAAGCACATGAAGGTCCAACTTCATGCTTTCGACAGCAATTCACACAAATCCCCTAAAAGCCTACTTCTTCATTTTCATCAGTCACAGGTCAGATTCCTCTAGATGCTGACTCTAGATTGAGTCTTTGTATCTGTTTTGCTCTACAATAGGTTTTAACTTCTGCATCCTAGAAGACCACGGAGACAACAACAAATCCACAGGGGAAGAATAGCTTATGAATTCATCAAATGAGGAAAGCATCATTCTGAGCTCAGAATCCACCATAAAAACAAACAAACAAAAAAAGACTTAGTTCTAGTGCTCAAGGAATAATTTGTTTTTCTAGAAACAATGTATTCCTGAACTGCAAAACAGTGGGGTCTGTCATATAGGTGGTAGCATGGCAACTGCATGAATGAAGTTAAAAGCTCTTCCTTAGCTGAGCATGATGTTTAAAACAGAACAAAACAAAACAAAGAGGAGGTGGAAGGGAAATGTGGTTAGGGGTTAAAAAGGAGAACTGGATCTTAAGCCTTCTATTAGCTTTGCCACTGACTTGCTATCACGTATTGCAAGTCATTTATTACTAAGGTAGATCACCATATAGGAGATGCTTACCTTCTGATGCTAGAAAGTGGTTCAGAGTCTCATTAAATGTCACAGTAATTATCACCCCTAGGAAAACAAATCACTGCACAGATAGAAAGGGATGTCCTTAAACTTGTAAATTCTATAACTTGCCGCTTTTTTTCCAGTTAATAATGAGAGGCTGTGCCAAAGCTTGACTGGTGCCTGATTCATTTGGCCAATGCTCTGCTTTCTAAAGGAGAGCTGGAGTAATCCCAGGCCAAACATCTATCAGCCTCTTATCAGGCACTCTGATGTCCTACAGCTTCTCAATCACAATCCCTCCATTACTAAATCGATAAGACCATCACTTTCCCACCAATGCACTTATAAATTGCCTTGCAGGTTTGATAATCCTGCCATTAGAACATGCAAGTTGTAGTCTGGATGACATTGCACTGGCCTAGTAAGTTGCTAGCTCACTGTGTGTTTTCAGGTGTTTTACCTGGCACTTGGAAAACAGATGTAATTTAGATGGAGGTACAGTGATAATCAGTGATGGTATTCTGAATATCTGCACTGAAATTCCTGCTGAAGTCCCTAAATTTCTAGAATGAAAATTTCTCTGAAGTGATTGACATGAGGGAATGACTTGGCTTGCCTCTATGTGGTGATAAGTCTGCCTGTTAAGAACTGAGGCTACTAACTCGTCTGGTCTCTGTTACCCATTAACTAGTAATCAAAATGCCAACCACTAACCATTATTTATGTGCACACTCACAAGTATGTGTGGAGACATGTGCACAGTCACATATGGACATGTTTGGGAAGGGAGAGGAGAGACTATTCTCTGTGGCACTGGAGGAAGAAACTCATTACTTCAGATATACAGGGTCTTTATGTATGACCAGGCAAGATAACTGAGCATATTTAGTAATTTACCAAAGTCAGAATATTTACACTACTGGATTTAAGTTGTAGAGGAAATAAAAAAAACACATTTCCAAAAGAAGCTTACTTCCACCTTCTTTTATTAAAAAGAAAAGATAGGTAACTGTTCTTTCAGACCTTCTCAGACACAACTAACACAATTCAGTAAGTCTGTACTCAGGCTGGAGTCAGCTTACATTAATTCTGTAGTACCTGTAATTCTTCTGGAATTGTGTGAGGCTTCATTAGAAGATAAATTTTGTTTTTTGTTTCAACTCATCCACTGATCTAAAACACCCAATGAACTCTACAAACAGGGTTTTCTATTTCATTCTATGCATAAGGCAATCATCAAGCCCATTTTATGGGTGAATAAAAGCAAGAATCAGGTTAACAGTAGATCAGCAGCATAAGTCTACAGTAATTCCAGGAGTTGCAGCTATCTCTAGAACATGCAGTATGGTTTAAGTACAAAAGCTACTTTTCTTCTCAGTATCTAATTAATAAGAAGTATTAGATATCAATTTCTGTAGAAGGGCACTGAATGTTAAGAAGTTTAGTACTGCAATATTTTTAACAGGTTTTTTTTGCTATGATGCTACTGAAAAATTTTGTTTCTATTGAATGGTAAATATTTTATCTTGGAAAATTGCATTGTCAGATGTCATGTTATGAGTGTGTTTATTGGATTCAATGCATCTCCATAAAATGCTTATAAATCACAACTTCAGTAATCTCTATTTCAGATTGCATAAGCAGATGCCAGTGTTGTGGTTCTGTACATTAACTGGTTATGATCGCAATAAAATCAATTATAAGAAATGCCATTTTGGAAGCCAACACTATAAAGCAATTTTAACATTGGCAAGCTCCCATAGCCTCCTGCTTCCACACACAGTAACTCAAGTATAGTCATTGTCATGAAAGGTCACATCTATATTCATAACTAAAAATTTCTCAGATAAATTAGTGCTGAACATAAAGCATACACCAGACTCACTGACAGATTACTAGAAGGCTGTTTCAGCCAGAAGATAGATATCTTAATCTGGGCTATAGCACTTCAGCCGTGAACAAAGGTACAGAAGGAACATCAGATACAACTTCTTTCCCATGTACACACAAATAACCCACACATCCTTCTTTATCTGTAAAAGACGATGTTGGCTGGGATGGTATCTCAGCAACTCCGGAAGTATTTCTGCCCGTTACATGAGGTATAACTATCACCTCTAACAGCAAGGACATGAAAAAAAGTCTGTGGAGCATTATATAAAGCCAGATTACAGACTTCAAAGTAGTTACCTCCAAAGGCCTCCTCACCGATTTATAAAATGAATTTCAGTTTTGCTAGAGTTATAAACATCAGACTTTCCTGTGGGCAAAGCAGAGGTTTGCTTTTCAATGTCTGTAATTGAGCCAGGTTCAATTCCTTGACAAACATAAAACTGGAAAGCAGGACAGACCTATATGTAATGTAAACTAATATCGGTTGATTGAAGTTGGTGGTGGTGCTGCACAGATTTGATTTGGTTATGCATTGCCTAAATTATCAACAAATGTTCTATGTAAAAAATGGGTGTCCAATATGCAAGAATTTTCATTTAAAGGTACTTCCCTTTTCTGATTTTTTTTTCCTTAAGTAATCTGAGGGTTTTCTGGACTGCTATAAGTCTGTCATAGTTAACATGAAAATCTTACATTTAGAATAATAATTATCCAGAGTCCATAATTACCTTGAGTCAAGGACCAATAAACAAAATGTACTTTTGCCTCCACAAATGCAATTAGAAACTCGATCTTCAGTTCTACAAGCATCTAGGTAGTCCAAGTGATAAACTTGAAAAGGACAGGAGTTTAGTTAGAGACCTGGCAAGTGTCTTTCAGTGTTCAGCTGAAGTTGTATTTTGATGGGTTATATTTGCAAGACTGCTAAACTTAAGAGTGGCGATCTTCTTGAATGTGAAGTCTCTATATCTTGGCTGAACTTTCAAATAGTACTTGAATAAAATATTCACCCGTTGTTTGGTGGTTCCATTTAAATATGGATTTTTCACAGATGTGTTGATGCTTTTTCAATGAAAGTAGGTTTTGTAAATATTTTTTTCCCAACATTTTTGTGGAATTTGATTCATCTTGATAGAGTTGCATATTTAGATTTTGAGTTTGAAACTCAAGCTGAAAGTGAAGGCCCAACATGGGGGTGATGAAGCACATCTCAGTATGATGGGAGGAAATTGTCAGCTGGCACAGATCAGTTTTTCTTAATTGCTTGCTGGTTTTGAACGGACCAGCCAGAGTATTCCCCACAGAAAATAAATCCCATGCTTAGGAATGTAATTCAGGGCTCAAAGACTATTGAATTTATGGACATTAAAGAGAGCTAGCAACACAGTAACCTGAATAAAAAACTAGCGGAAGGTAAAAACACGTTTCTGATTAACATGACATTTCCTCCTTTTAAAATCAGCAAATGAAGTGATTCGTGGCGTTTGCAAGAGACTTTTCTTTTCAGCATCAAACAGACCTTCTGTTTCAATTAAAAAAATTAGTTCATCTAAATCTTATTCACATTTTTTAGATCTTCCACCACCACCCGACCCGCCCCCTGGTCAGGGTTTAAGGCAGCAAATAGTCCCCGGCCAGCGCGGAGGCTCGGCAGAGAGGAAAGGAAGCTCTCTTGAGAGGCAGCATGCACCGAACGTAGATGAAACAAAGAGCTCCCTGGACCGGCAAGCTAGGACGTCACTAGAGTGGCAGCGGCAAACCCAGGAGTGGATAAGCTCTACAGATCGCCAAGAGGATTTCAGGAAAGCCCAACACAAACAAGCCTTCGGATCAGGTGCGTGGGGGCTGCACCAGCCGAGGCAATGCAAGCGGCTTCTTGACGCTTCCCAACTGAGGGTTTCTGTGCCTGGCAGGAGGCTAGGGTCACCTCACGCCCCTCTGTGCCTGTGATGCTGAGGCCCAGGCTGGAAAATAAGAAAAGCCGAAGTGAAATGAGACCTTGTGATCCATGTACTTTCCCTCCTGCAACAATGAAATCTCATTAGCACCTAACTCGGTGTATTCTTTACAGTGTTTTGGCATTAATAATGTTGTCAAGCACAGCGGTGGAAAAAGCTGGAGTAGTTTCAGGGAGACAGGGAAGGAGACAGTTTTTTGGAGTCTTTTCAGTTAGATGTTATTTATTTGTACATATAAGACCATATTTTCTTGTTCTTTAAACCTGCTTCTAGATTGGCAGCAGTGGTTTTTGCATGTCTACAAGCAGGCTGGTCCTTCTGAGCTACTGACGTTCTTTCCAGCTCTATTTATAACCCCGTCTTCCACTTATTCAAGGGTATGACAAAGTAACATTCATCTCTTAGGTCCAGCAAGATGACAGCACAGGTTCTCACCTTTATACAGGACCTGCTCATTGCCAACTGCTGACTTTATCTCCTAAATGGATTTCAAGTCTGTAAAAATACGTTCAGGAGGAGATGCTGAGCTGGACTTGTACTTCTACAATATTTGCAGATTCCTTCTCTTAGCCTGACTTCAAGTAAAAGCTGCTGTTTCATGTCCCCTTACTAGTGGTTTAACCCACTAATCACATCATCCCAGTGCTGATTAGAATGACACAAGAGAACAATCAAGAAGATTTAAAAAAAAAAAAATACTGTACGCTTTCTGTAGGGCTACACTGTTTCTTCAAGTGTGTGTGTAGTTTCCAGAGTTACACTAGTGGTACTCAAATTATCCATATTTTTCTTGATTTTATTCTATTATTAATGCTCCTTGTTAATGTAGCACACTAACATCAATGATATTCTGAAAAGAAAATAGTAGTATGCAGGCAAACCTGTAATGGGGGCAGAATTTACTAAATAAAGTCCTGGGAAATATTGCTAGCCATGTTTAAAATGCAAATATTTTAAATACAATGGGTATTTTAAAATATAACAATAATGATACCCTGAAAATGCCTTAATCTTTCAGCTGCATAAATGAGTGGCTGTTCATGTTGTGAAATGATGATGTGAAGTCGCAGTTTAAAAATAGTGTGTGAAATTCATGCTACTTGGTGAAATGGCAATTTTAATTACGTTTTGTACAAGATGTACAAACACATAGAAAATAGCCTAAATATACTTCATACATCTCATTTCTTTGTAAATTATTATTAAGGATGCTTCTCTGACCTGGTTAGCAAGAACTCCTCTTCTTTTCCTTTGCTTCATAAGTGTGCAAATAGAGGTTGTCAGTTATTCTGTGATACAGAGGCTATATACAGTAGTCAAATTCCCACCCTGCAGAACTTGAATCTGTCTGTCCTTAAACAAAAACAGCTTGATCTTGACACTTCCAGTGCCCTACAAAAGCATTGAATTTAGGGCTGGAGTGACTACAGGTGTCTTGTTCTTGTCAAATTCAGGATGACCAGAGCAATTGCATATCCTTTATGCATGACAAAGGATTCCTCTCAAAGATATTACGGTGGGAGGGTTCATAAATTTTGTGCACAACGTGGGCCAGGGCTTCGCATCGGTCTGTTTATCTTCTCATTCCAGCTTCTTGCACTACAGCTTTCTTGCTCTGTATTCTTTTCTCTGGTAGATTTAAAAAAGGCTGTTCTTGTGTATGATGCTTATTTATATGACTAAATTTGGGGGTTTTAATAATATTAGTTGTTCTTCCTCCCTTTTCCTTTGTTAATGACAAAAATCTCGGGAAATTTACTCTGTCCCAGTTTTCAATATATTTCCAAAAGGAGTTATTATTAGCTATCAATCAGGTTCCAGAAAATAGCTATTTTGCGGCTTAGGGGGCTTTATTTAGACATTACCAAGCTGTGAGTGAAATTTTGAAAGCAAGACCTTTGATTTGATGTTGAATAGAATAAAAATACCTAATTTCGAGAACTGTGTTTCCACTATTTGCTTTCAATATAAACAACATCACTGAGTTCACGCCAATGACTGCATTGTGGGAACACAGTTACAGCACATCAAATAAAACATCCTCAGATACTCCTCTAAAGAAAGTAGTGATAGATCAAGTGACGATAGTTTTGATAATATTAAAAGCCTTTTGCTTATCTTATGGAGTATATAAACATGGTTACACACATATATCCTGATTTCATAGAGGCTAAAATTATATCTTCAAAGTAAAGGCTCAGTATTTCAAAGAGAAAGGAGTCGGCAAAGCCTTTCCACATTCTTTGCAGGCCTGGGGCATGGGGCACTATTTTGAGTGTTTAATAAACGTGAGCCCATTCTAAGGACTTGGGACAACTACCTTTCATGTGCCAGAATGTTGTGAAAAACTTAGCTTTTATTTTATGTCTCAATTGCTTATTTTATGGATTGCATTTATTTCTGAGGGCACAACAGATAATTTAACACACCATATGCTCTATAATGATAATGCACTTTATATTTATTCATGGTCGTTTTTTCTCACTATTTCATTGAACCCGAAGGAGGCCTTATCTTGAGTCCACAAACTAGAAAAACAAATCAATTGACCATATATGTCATCTTCAAACTCTTTGCAATACTAGTGACTTTTCTTTCCATCCTTTAAAAATGTATCCAGCTTTCCGCTAAACTGATTTATGCTGCTTGGTTTATTGCTGCCTTAATGCAAGCTGCTCCATATTTTAGCCAACCTTTGGAAACCAGGTTTGCATCTGATTCTGTTGTTAGGGCTTGATATATAAGGAACAGGTGACATAATTTAGAGGGTTATGGCTGTTAAATTCCATTTTACCATGTCTTTTAAGCATTTCTGTATACTTGAGCAAGGACAGCAAACAAAACACTGATAATGCCATTACGTCCTGCAGTGCAAATATTCTGGTCCCTTGGGCAAGACCAGAGTGAGATACTTTGGCAGAGAAAGAAGTCAGCTGCCTGCCCTCTTCTGAAACAGATTTACCTTAAAAATGAGTTCTGCTCAATAGCTGATCACATGGGAAATTCCCGTATCCTACTTACTTGTGGCAGTAGGCACAAAGAATGAAATCCTGGGTTTCTCACACAAATTTCTTCCCATTTAGCATTTCTGTAAGTTAATTGTGCCTCTGCTGCAGCCTTTGCAAAGGTTTCAAGATTGTGAATAAAAGCATTTTTATCTCCTCTTTCTTTCCAACCATGCCCACCTACTTTTCCTTCTGTGTTCCTGCCCTCTGTCAAAGAAAGTTGGTTTCTCCTCATCAGATTGCTTAAGAATGAAGACAATGGGAAAAACAAAATAAAGAAACCCTTTTCAGTCCAGATTCACTTTAAAAAAATGTGAGACTCAAGCAGGAGATATCCCACTGATTTCAGAAGGGGCAATTCCTGTGTTTGAGGTTAAACATATGTAGTTATTCTTTCTTGAATCAAGCTATATTTAGCAAAGTCTCTTTCATCAGCTTCTGAGACAGCAAAAGTGGATCTTACACAGCAAAGAAATAAAACAGTGCTTCCATTTCAGTGTTGAGTCAGTGCTGCTGTTTTGCTTCTTAGGTTAGGATTATTGCAACGATATCTACTGGAAATTGTAATCAGATGTGATGTCTTGTTTTACTTCATTCTATATGAAGACATATAGTCCTGTGCTTTATTGGTATTAATTTGGCTCTCAAAAGTGGTTCATTATTTAAAGTCTTCACATAAAAGAAGCCGAGTGAGCAAAAGCAAGCCTTTTGCTTATAGTGGATCATGAAACAAGCTGCAAGAAGATTTATTCACCCCAAATATTACAGCTACTAATACTATGTATAATGTAATATTTTCCAGTGTCATTTGCAACCAGTTAAAAAAATCTTCAGTGTACTTTGCATCATTAGAAATTACTGAGCTGCTGGAAGCTAATTAAATTAGCTGATATTGTAGTTCTTTATCTAAATCAATTGAGGTAATGTTACCATAATTTAAGCTAAAAAAAGGGAAAAAACACATTCATGTAGGCTTGAAGCAAAAATCTAATCATAGCTGCATTGTTTTGGAAATTGTATGTGCATCTATTTTTATTAAAGTATCTATGATTCACGTTCTATTACTTCATGATGAATCTAGGCTTTTTATAATTAATACAAACTAACTTATGAGTTTATATGAAAGGAAGATTAAATTCATGCTGATTTCTTCGTCTATGGGATACAACATTTGAGCTGTGTGTTTTCTTAGGTAAAATTGCCATGCTATAAAGAAAGATAAAAACCCAGGGATCTGAGGGCAGGAATTACTATGATGTCCATGTAAAAATAGCCTATTTATTCCTGTTTATAGGAATTTATGCAGTATTTATTTTATTTTGTTTTGCTTTTCTAGAAGAGGCACTCGTACCATATAGTAAACCCAACTTCCCATCCCCTGGCGGCCACAGCTCTTCAGGAACATCTTCTTCTAAAGGATCGACCGGACCTAGAAAAGGTGAAGTCTTGCGAGGAGGTCACCAACGCAATGCCAGTGACCTTCTCGATGTAGGCTATATGGGATCAAACAGTCAAGGACAGTTTACTGGTGAATTATGTAAGTTAATCTCTAGCTACAGTTCAAACTCTCAAATAGACAAAAAGAGAAAAATTATAAATGTGTTGTGAAGAAAGTAGGAAGTTGAGTGTGATAATCAGATTGAATTTTACCCAGATATTTTTGCCTTTTGAGGTGTTTTTCTTGTGATGACAAAGAAATGAAGTTCTTCTGTTCCTTGGTCTGGATGAGTTCAAATCTGTGTAAGCTGTGCCAGCTTTTTGTATATAGTACATTTTTCAGTGTGTAATGCTGGTGAAACACTGGGGAAATCAAAAAGAAATTCTAGTAATTTAGAATTTTCTTGGCCTGGACATGCTATTAGCAGGTTTTTTTCTGAGAGGAGTGAATGAGGAGAGTGCTGAATTTGTTGGTCATGGTGGCAAGCTTGTGATGTCTTTTCCTTAACCTTCCATTGTTTGATGAGGAGTATTCTCCTCTTTTTAACCTTAGATGGATAGCCTCTTTTTTCAGCTGTGTAGCCCTGTTTTTCAGTTGTATATCCCAACTCTTTCCTCAGCTTCCCAGGCCAGGGGAATTATTTTTCAACCTTTTTCTATTATCACTAAGTATCTGTTAAAATTTCTATACAACCACGTTAATGCTGTCTATGTGATGGTAGTACTAGATGTCAAAAGGTTTGACTCTGTTGTCTGGAGTAGTACATCAATATCCCAGCTTGCTAAGGCATTCTGGGACGTTTACTAGTAAAAGCGATGCAGCTGTTGACATGCCTGCCTTCCATTCACTGCGGTCAAATCCTCAGTACCTCCTGACAGTCACCCCTGAAATGTGCTGTCTCAGGTACGGTCTTGTAAGTGCTGAATTTCATCCTGTGCTGCATTAATATTGCCATAGGCTTTGTTTTGTGGTTTGTTTTTTTTTTTTTTTTTTCTCCTTATTACAACCTTTTTCTCTCTCTTTGTTTCTTTCTATAGAGTAGTTGAGAAGACACATTGCAAGCTGCTCTGATGGACCATCAGGTCTGAACTCATGGAAGTGATGACACTAAACAGTGCAATGAACATTTTCTTTATTTATGTACTATTAAAAGAACTGTAAATGCAATGTAAAGACACACAGCCACACATATCCCACAGATAATTTACTTGTGTTCTTCTCTTTAATACACCATCCACCTTAAACTATTCCTTGTCAGGAGTATATAAAAAAGAAAGAAAAAAAAAATCACCCTCCAGGATGAAAAGGATTTACTTCTGTATATAATTTCTTTTGTTGCATTGCTATGCAAGCTCACCTCCTTTTTAGCTATGTTCATATTCATGTCTGTTTTTATTGGTCTGTTGTACTATATGTGAATTAATAGGCTGTGGTGCCATATATTAACTTTTAATTGTGTAACTTTTATGTTTAAAGTTTGCACTGCAATTTTATTTGGTGATAAGCACAAAACTCTACTCCTCATGACATGAAGAAGAGACTGAATGTGTGAAGGTTTACGTACTGTAAGCTACTTTGGATAATGCTGGATGTAAAGGAGTATGTTAGATGGTATTCCATTGGGGTGTAGAAATGAGAAAGTGACAGGCAAAACTGATGTCAGTGAAGACATTAGAGACAGATATAAGTCTTTTAGAAACAAGCAACATAGTTGCTCTTCGTATTTAAGATGGGGTCAGAAGTTGGAAGTGTGAGATTAAAGAGTGATTATGAAAATTAAAGGTAGCATGAGATGGCCTAGACCCTTTCACTAGAATGATGCCCTTAGTATCTGTTTTTAACCATCCCATGCCACTAAGTAAAGGGGAAGAAAAACAGATCTTGCTACAAGCAAAAGAACTTAAGGTGTTTCACTAAAGCTGTTTTTATATTGCAGTTTTAGAAGAATTATTACCATTAAATTCTCCAACCCAAAATATAAGACAGAGATTTCCCAGGAGAAATAAACAATGTAAACTCAAAAAATACCTAGGAAGTAGTTAAGAATGCAATTTATTATTAAGACGTATTCAGGCTGCTTCCAAAAAATTGAAATGTCAGAGTATTGTATTTCATCTTTCCAATACATGTACAGTACAATAGAAGATAGAGCTGCACCACTGAAATTCATGACATTAATCGTTTTGATGCAGTCTGAACAAACCTTTGTGTTCTGTTACCTGAAGTCTGTGAGAGCTGAAGCTGAATCCACTAAATTTGTAGTAAAACATTTAGTGTTTGGAAGGAAAGCAATGGTCAAAGTATTTTTGACTTGCATTAAATTTGTTTCTGGCAATACAATACATCCAAAAAGTTGGATATAAGCAAAGAAAATCTTTGACCTGTGTTTCAGTGAGTGGCTTCAAACCCTGCTGTGAGGAGGAAATAACGCATGTTTATACACTTTTTGAATAAACCAAACTCTGTAAGTGGACATTAATGACAGCATCCTGTCTCTTCATTAGTTTTCATTACTTCATCCAAATCTTCTGTACCTCTCAAATAGAAATGAATAAATTGTCAAACTTTTCTTAGAATATTGTATGTGGATAGCCCACTCATTTGCTGCTTAGTTTAAATATTGCATCCTACAGCTTATTTCTGTTAGTTATCTGACCATGAACACAAGTTTCCATTTGAATACCCTTTTCGTATGACCAGTCTATGTTGTTTTATATATTGCCTTGGAGCTCACCAGTATTAAGAACACTTTTAGAATGCCAGAATTTTAGGAAAGTAAATTACAATGCTAAGTATGTGTTGCTTTTCATTTCATTAACTTGTTCCATGATAAGATAAAACACTGCAGCTATCAACTACAACTCAGCACTATGCTAGTTAACTTCCTTAAGGTCAAGACTGTTGTTTAGCAGGTTACAAACCAAAAAAGTTGAGAAAAAAAATGTATGCATTTGTTAATATATGTGACCAATGAATATGTATCATTTTCCTACTTGTTAAACCATTATAGTCAAAACCATTATTTAAAAATGTGCAAAAATGTTCCAGCAAGATACAGAAGGCATCATATTTACTTATGTATATTTTTCATTTTGATATTATCGTATGAAGAGAAGACTATTCAGGGTACAATTCAAATTTAATTCTCTGGAAAATGTTTAGCTCAGTCACTGGTAGATTTTTTTTTCCTTTTAATTCAAAAGCTTGTGCTGAGCTTTGGTGGAACACCTTATTCACTATATTCTATTCAAAATTCCGTATCATTAGACGTTGATAAAGCCATCCCAATTACTTTCTAATTCATGTTTTATCTCTTCCACTGGAAAGTAAATGTGTGTCAGTATTAAAGCTGTGCAGTACCATGATATTCACTAACTTGTCCATCTGCTTCTGTACATTTTTGTTCATTAATAATTTGCTTACAATATTACATAAGGTGTTGTTATGTATCGCAAAGTGTCTCCATTATCTTGCAGGTGATGTCTCTTCTTTTTTATTTTTCTCTCTCTCTTTTCTATACAATGTACTTCCAATGAACCACAGTACATATTTTTTAAAATGCCATTTAATTTACTATTTTAAAAGAAGTATTCTTCTTTTTTTAAAAAGAATTGAAAACATTTATTGTGAATAATGTGTTTAAAGAAAAGGGATGTTGTGGCAGCACTTAGAATTGTTTTTTAATTTGTTTTTTTAAAAAAAACCTGTTTATTGGCTACAGTTTGTTCACGGAGAAGTATGACCTCTTAATGTGTTTCATTGGTATTGTTAGTGCAGCAAAGTTTAATTGGCATAAGAAGTTGGTTAATAGTACTGTTGAAGTGTGTATTGTATATTTACTGGGGAAAAAATAAAACGTATTCACATTTCAAATCTATGTTAAAAGACCTTGAGTAAGGAGTCAATATGTAAAAACCCAAACTGGGAAAATCAGGCAATAATAACATAGACTGAGCTATAATCATCACTGTCCACTTACAGTAAAAAAAAACATTTTATAAGCTGATTTTTGAACTAAGGTAACAGCTGTCTTATAAATAGGCCAGTGGTAAACATTATCTGTCATAGGTATTTATGTTTAAGGTCCTGACTGTATTTGGAATAGTTGTACCAATATAATTACATTGATACCGCTATTCCAGTGGTACATTGTCCAGTTATAGACATACTATATCAATCTACAGCAAGGACCTCAAGTGCACAGCTTACTTTGCTTAAAGCCCAAAAAGTAGTGGACATGTAAAAACTGTTTTCAATGGGTCTAAACCCTTGGACCTGGGGTTTTGTACTGGTGGAACTACTGCAACCCAGTACAGAACATCACCGGAACGTATAGATAGATGATAGGTCAATTTTCCTCAGTCTTTGCATTGACTATATGTTCAATTTTAAATATAGGAGATCTGAAGGACCAAATAATAAATTATTACATGTGCTTCAGTGGTGTATTGCTGTTTGGGCAGCCATTTAAGTGATGCAAACAACAGACATTTCTTTTTTGGCTATTTATTATTTCTCATGTCCTTATCCAAGTCAGCAAGCCTTTCGAGTAACTTTTGGTTGTCATCTGGAATACAAGAGAAACTTTTCCTTGGGAAAAGTACAAAAGAAAAGGAGCATGGAGTGTTTTAAGGAGATTAATGTAACTATACACTAATGCAAAAGGAATTCATGACTGTTCAAAATAATAATAAGGTGGCTTATGCTTACCTCAGCCTGTTCATTGCCATCGAGGAGAAAAGGCATGTACTAAGGTTGAGCAAGATTCCTCACAGCTGGCGTAGGAAAGGTAGTTGGGTTGGGGGAGATTCTGGCAGGAACTTTTTCTTTTTATAAAAAAAGTGTAGGCAACTCCTTTGGCTTTTCTACAATTTATGCAGTTTGGGTTTTTTATTATTAATGGACTTGTAGAAATTTAGCAGGGGAACTAGAAGGAAAAAAGTTGGCCTTCTTTTATAAATATTGTGGGGCACATGTTTGCTGAGGGGAGGATTTTTTAAATTTCATTTTTATTTTTTTTAAACACGTGTTTTATTCCATCTATCGGGAACACATTAGCTAAAATAAATTATATTTGAAAACTATGTGGGCAATGGGTAATTCATTTAGGAAACAGCCGGAAAGGTGGCAAAGAGCAATACTGAAAAAGGAACATGTATTTTGCCTTAGAATCAGCCAAGTCTGCTACAATGTCACATGGAGTTCTGAACTGTTGATAATACATATAAGCCTCATTGCTTTGGGTTTCCATACCAGAATAAATTACCCAAAGTCCATAGGAGGCCTAGATCCTCAGGACACTAAAACTGGTGCTTTGAATGTGTGGCTACTCACAGCCGGTGGGACTGGAATATGCTCAGCATGTGGGAGCCCCCAGCCCTGGCTGCTCGCATCTCAGCAGGCTCCAGCTGGGAAGCACAGGGGACTAGTGGATGCCTTTGCCAGGCACCTTGTCTGGCATCTCCTCCGTAGAGGCAGGGTCCTTCAGCAAGGATGGAGTTTTTCAAGGCAGGGAAGGTCTCCGATGAGTCAGGCATTGTGGTGGTTGACATCGGGACCACTTAGTCAGGCAAGTCTCACATTCTGGGACGTGCTTCCCAGCCCTTGTCTCAGTGCTGACCTGCTATGGTCTGTGCACTCAGTGCTGCTGCTGTCACCTGGATCTATTAATTAAGAGGGAACCAGGGAACATAGTAGAACAGTAGTCCGAAACATCTGCTCTGCTGTTTCTGTCTCATTCCCTGCTTCTTTTTCAGACTGACCTCTTGCCCAATCCTCCACCAAAAGTAACAGATACAACTTAGAGATATCTCATGGGAACCAGAGGAGATGTAGAGCCATGCCTGTGTGCTGTGAATGTGAACTGGGGATTTGGGGAGAGCTAGCTCTGAGCTCTAGCGTTGGTGTGAGTACTAGATTGCACTCTAGTCTGTCTTTATTTAGCGGTCTGGCTACATCCAGGAAGACCCCAGCAGAAAACAAGTTCCTAGAGTGAAACTCAACATTGCAGCAGCTCTTCTGGCATGTGGCTGGTTCTTTATTCAGTCTGTCGTAGGCCATCTAGAGTTCAGTGCTGGCTTCTCACCACATCCTGAGCACTGAGATGGGTTATGCTGACATTTAGGCAAGTGGGCTTGTTTCTTTATCTGAAAAAGCCAGCAAAAAAGCAAACAACAACAAAGAACCAAACAAAAAACACAAAACAAACAAACAAACAAAAACAAAACCAAAAATGAACAAAAACAAACCCTCAATAAAACAAAACCATAACCACCCCTTCAATTCTCCAGTACTGATTTTTGATCCGTAAATAAGTTATAGCGACAAATCACTCTCTACAACAACCTGAATGGAGGTTGTAGCAAGGTGCATGTTGGTCTCTTCTGCCAAATAACAAGTGATAGGACAAGAGGAAATGACCTGAAGTTGAGCCAGGGGAGGCTTAGATTGGATATTAGGAAATAATTCTTCACAGAAAGGATTGTCAGGCATTGGAACAGGCTGCCCAGGGAGGTGTTTAAAAGACATCCTGGAGGTGTTTAAAAGACTCGTAGATGAGGTTCTTAGGGACGTGATTTATGATTGGACTCAACGTTCTTAAGGGTCTTTTCCAAACTAAACGGTTCTATGAGAATAATTACAATTGTGTACTTTGTGTGTTATAACTTACCACAACAAGGTGCACGTTACATTCAGTTCAAGTGATCAAAGCCAGATGGGGATGAAATGTTTGTGTTTTGTTTGGTTTGGGTTTGTTTTTTTTCTAAAGGGCTTGCTACTGTTTGTGGTGTTATTTGTGCCCCATTTATGCTGATCAGTTCATCTTTTGCCTTCAAGGATGCCATTAGTAATTCTCGTTTGTGTTCAAAAGCAGGAATCCATTGTGCAGCACTTGGAGAGTCACTCGGATGCAGGTAAAGAATATAACAGCTTGAGCAAGTGCTAATTAGAACCAATTAAACTTAATTGACCTCCTTTGGCAGTAAAATGCATAATAGAACTTGCTCTGTCCTTGCAAAAGGGAGATCTCGCCTCTAAGCATAAGAGTGAAGCATGGTTTCATGTATCAGCCTGTAGTAATTATGTGGGTATAACAACCAGGAGACGGCTTGCTCCAATTTGTTCTAATAACTGAGCTCTACTGTATCATGGCAGTGCAATAAAAGTGAGATTTCTGGTTCAGTCTATTTAAAAACATAATTTTTACAGAGTAAATGAGCATCCCAAGATACCAATACTAATCTTTAGAAATGAGTTGGCAGAAAAATAGAGTCCCTTTTATAGGTAAGTAATGGTGTGAGCATAAAAAAGGCAGTTATATGCCTGCAAGTTGGAAATGACTCTAATGCACAGAGGCTGTGTCTATCCTCAGTAACAGGTTTAAGCTCTGGTGTGCCTGGATTGCTGCCTTGTCCGGGTGAATGATCTGCCTACAGTTCAGCACGGCTCCCCCTGGCACCTGGCAATGAGGTTGCCTTCTGCAGACTTGTGCTCAAAAAGGGGCACTGGCATCCCTCCAGCTGAGGCTTGTGCTGCCATGGGACTGGGGCACAGAAAGGTGTGTGCACCACTGCCATGGGCAGAGGTATCCAAATAAAAGTAGAGGGAGAAAGAGCAGGGGAGAGAATAAAGGGTAAGAAATGTAAAATTGTATTAATTCAAAAGCATCAGTAGTGGGGGCTAAACTCTACATCCCTGTGAAAAGCTGAAAAGCTATTCTTATTAGTAAAATGGAACTGATCCAGTTTCAATGGCCACGCTTTGCTGACTTTTACCTTAGCAGGAACTGAATGCGACTGATTTTGCAGCTAACTTGGCCTTACACTGAACAGCAATAAGGGTGTTAGTCAGGTGGGGACTTTGATGTGACCAATAATATCGCTCTCCCTTCAGGGAATGTTGGTGTGCTGGCTTGTTAATGAATTTCTTTCCTAATGGGTATCATTAAAAACCCTTTGATTAGCTATTTGTGTGAATGCCCTTCCTTTTTCCTCTAAGCTGCTACTTGCACTAGTGGCAGCAGGCTTTTGCCCTAGGCAGAAAGCGTGCTGCTGTATTCCTTACCTCATGAACACAAGTCTGAGGCAAACCACAGTAGGAAAGAAAAATAAAAGGAAGAAAAAGAAGAACCTCACAGATGAGTTGAAGTTGTTTTCTACACACGTACAACCTGAGCAGGTCACTAGCATTCAGATGAGAATGTCATTAGCAGAAATGAAGAGCAATAGGTAGTGATGGTGAAGCATGTAACAATAATTTACATACAGCTCAAGTGCCAACAGGCAAAGAAACAAATAAAGCTATAACCTGGGGAAAGGCAATGCCAGAGAATAAATGGACCTCAACAAGCAAACAAAAAATGCCATATCACAAAATGTAGCAAAAAGCCTGGAAAACAAAATTAAAAACAAAACAAGGTATTCCACATCCCAGGCCCCTTAATGAGATATTGATGGCATAGAAATTGCCTACTCCTATGTGAGACAAAAAAGAAGAGTGAGAAACACAAAAACAATTAGGAAACAGATTTGGCTATCTAAGGTTTAATAGAAAGAGATGTGGCGTAGCAGAGCACAATTAATCACCAGTTACCTGAAACACTTTCTTCTGCTGAGCTACTGCAGACCTGTCTTCCCCTCTCCCAATCTTAAAATAACAGGGACCTGATCCAGTTTGTATTCAAAATAAATCTCTGCTGTTCCTTCTCCAGTCCCCCAAATCTCACAGTGAATTGTAGATTCTGACAAATCTTTTGAATTTTCCGGTGTCACAGGCTTCAAACTATCTTCAGCCTACCCACCCCTCTCTTCTGTCTTTTTTCCCATCAGACATAAGCTTCATCTACATATTTTCTACCTTGTTGTTAGGCATGTAATGAGGCTTTTCTATGTTTGTCCTTTGCTCAGAAAGCTGTCTTAGACATGTCATACTCAGAAATTTATACAAGCTCACTTTTACGTTTGGTCTATGTGGAATATGAGTTTTAAGTTTAAACTAGGTCACTGGCTGCCTTTAGAGCATTTCTAAGTAAGGGAGGGCGATTGATGAGTCTCGATTTGAGTGTTTCAGCCCTGTATGCAGCGCCTGAGAAACTCGGGGTGAATGATCACAGTTGCAGAAGGGTTATGGCCATGTGTCGCAGCTCGTGTCTACTGTACCATGTGTGATTCTCTGCATCAAAGTGCACATATTAATAGCAGCACAGGGATCTATCTTAAAAGGTCTGAAATAGTAAGTAACTATGAACAGTGACAACTTGCAAGTAAATCTTGGGTCTGGTGAAAGCTGTAGTAAAATTTTAGCCTTTTCTTTAATCAAGATGAAGTATTAGTTTCCAGAGTAATCTCTGTAGTGTAGTAGATTTTTGCCCATCAAAGGACTGCCTTTCTATTCCGTGTGCCTTACAGCCCTGGGACTTTCAAACATATTCTCATTATCTGTACATTATGTTTGTGTACATAAAAACCTGTTTCCAAACATGGGCCTCTGAATTCCCTTCTATCATAATCCAGATGTGCTTCTGGATCTTTTGGTAGTTACCCAAATCCCAAGTGTTTTTACAAGCACTTATCACTAACCGAGATTTTTCAAAGAACCCTTTCCATATTTGCATATACTTTACTGTCTCATATAGACCCATTAAAGCGAACAGATACCAGTTTCAGCTTTTAGTTGCTGACATGTTACACTTCTGATCTCACTGAGGGTTTAGGAGGCATGATTTTCAAGAAACTGATGTCAATTAGTTAATTAGAAACTAATGGTAAAAATACTAGACCTCTGAGATCTGATAAATACTCTTGTAATTTAGCTGAGAGTAAAAAATTTCAGCACTCGTACAGCTGTTTTTCCTTTAATTAATTCGATCATAGAATTACAACATTTTGTAATATTCCTGGTAGAGCTGCCTGGGTAAAGAAACTTTTCTTTGAGTTGCTCTGATCAGAAACTCCTGCTTGGACCAATATAGGGACTTTTGTGGGACAAGTAAATCTTACGTGTCTTCCTAACAGTAGCAGCACTGTTGAAAAAACAAAACAAAACAAAAACAAAATTAAAAAAAAAAACAAAACAAAACAAACAAAAAAACCAAACAGTAAAACTCAGCATCCTTTAGCGAGTACTTGAGGTCGTCTCTGCTTTGGGCCCTGCTTGGCATAAGCCAGGGAATATTTGGTGCAGGGTTGTCTCTGTGCCTGCTGACATGCCTGGCACCTCTTGCCTCACTGGGCACACTTGGAGTGGGAGCAGCCATGGGAGCAGAGAGCAAGAAGAAAAGGAAAAGGAGGGAAAGAATAAGAGGACATACAGCATTTCAACAATAGTTTTGGAAACAAAAAAATAATTCTTCTGTTTTTTTTTTTCAGACAGTTCTCTAGCACAGTGTGGATCTGATACATAGGAATACTCCTTTTGCCCACCGTCCATTTTTTTTCTTTAGATTCTGATGGATGTAAATATCTGTCTCAGAAAACAAAATTTCAGAAAAAAAAATGATAACTGCCAGAACAATGTGGGGCTGTCCTCAGTGCAGGCCTCTGATCATCAATATTAGGATGTGTCAGTAAATTGATTATCATTCTTACATTGTTCCTAGTGCTGACAATAATAATGACTGAATGCTGTTAATTGGTCCCAGGGAACCAAAATGAGAGACAAAATTCTCCCCCACCTTTTTTTCATGGTGAACAATTGCTTTTTTTTTCTCAAGCATTCAATATTAGCATGGTAGTCTTAAGGGTGTGCTGAAGCATCTTATGCTGTTCACTTTCTTAAATCCATTTATTAAACTGAAGGTTGTTGAGCATGAGACTGACATCTGATGATTCTCATGCAGTTTCTAATAGCTGCAGGGTGCTCATTTTTGGAAGCAACTTTATGATGCTACAAAATGTCTTCTCTGCTTTTGCTGGCACATATCATACCACATAGCTGAAGCAGAGCTGTCAGGACAGCATGTCTCTATTTAGCAGACCATTGTTTGTCATTGAACTGATATTCTTGGAGATTTTTTTTAACTACGGCATTGTTGCCAATGGTTAAAATTTCAAAGCTTCATAAATGACTGTGCACAGGAAGATTAATCCGTCTGGCAAACTTTATACTTTGAAGATTTTTGTAGAAGTCATCAACAGAGGAGCCAATATTTTTCACTCTGATGATTATGCAGCATCTGAAACAGTGTTATAATGTGGATGACTTGGACGTTGTATCTGCAGTTATGTGCTTGCACTTCTAATAACGCTCATACAATGGGAACTGAGCACCACAAAGAGCCTTTGAAAGTAGAGTAATTTAATTTTCTTCTGCATCCATACAATGTACAGGTTTAGTAAGGGTCTCTCATGTTATTTACAATATCTTTGTTCGTCACATTCTTCTTATTTTAATTCCCTGGTATATAAAACCCAGCGACTGTCAGCGCTTGTAACTATCAGCTTTAGATAAACACTGTCTAGAGGGATGTGAGTCATGTCGGACACGAAAAGAGTAGGTCACTCCATAATGAGCAACTGCAAAGGGAGGACAAGTTAGCTCAAAACACTTTCTGTGTTTGTCAGATTTAATTTGAGGGTTTGACTGTGCGCAGATTCAGAAACATTTGTCACAGGTGGTCAAAACATGCTAGGAAGAACTACAGTGAATAATAAAGCTATTGTGCTACAACAGTATCATAACACCTGAAGCAGCCATGGTAGCTGTTGTTTCATCATTCTTCGGCATTGATTTTATTATTCTGAAATGAAATTATTACAACTTTGACCTCCTAGTGGATTCTGTGATATTGAGGAAATGCTAATAACATTTCTTTTTGTCTCAGTTCCTCTTCTTTTTTTTTTTTTTTTTTTTTGCCTTCTACCCCCCCTGAAATAGACTCAGATTCATCTTACTTGTGGTGTAGCCAATTATCAGCATAACCCTGCTGATAAAGCACACTTGGATGGCTGCATTGGAAAAGAAAAAAGAACAACAACAAACAATCAGCCAATAAAAACAATTGGGCAATGCCACTAAAAGAAGCTAAACTTCCTTTTTCTCTGTATGGAACTTTTGTCAATCTTCACAGCTCTCCAGAAAGAAATTTCTCATTCAAAAAAACAAAGTTTTCTTCAGAGAAGCAGTCTGATAGAGACATTAATTAACTGCCAGACAGGACCTGATTCTTATTCTTTCATAGGCATGAATCACCATCTTACCTCCAGGAGTCCCAAACAAGAAGTGGTGTTCCTCAGAGTATGTCTATCCAATGCTGCTCACACCAACCACTTGGACCTTCCTTATTCATGTCATTTCTTTTTCACGCTGCTACTCTTAAATTTCTTATGTCTTACATTCTGGACTCTAACATTTGTAAAGTATCCTTACTTTGTACTATCTTCACTATTCTTAATGTTCTTACCTTCAGTTTTTCTACATTTTTTTTTTTCTTAAATATATGATTTTGTTCTTTGAGCCCCTTCCACAGATTGTACATGGATTCTTTGCTGTTCGGATAAGGGAAATCAGAGCCTAAGTGTTCACCCTGCATGAGCAGAACCATTTAGAGGTTGCCATACTTACGTACATGTTAAGATAGCTGTTGCCACTTCTACAGGCATATCTTGGGTATGTGTTCAGATGTCGCTTCCTTTGGTACCTTTCATGACTTGAACAAAGCTGACCAAATAAAATTTTAACTTTGAGAACTTTTTCACATCTCCTCGGTAAGCCTAGCTACCTCTGTGATGTGTTATATTTACTAAAGTGTGGTGCAGCTTTGAACAGTTTCATATTTTATCTTCCAAAATATTCCTTCAACTACAGAAGTTATTGATGCTGTTTATACCTGGAAATTCAATAAATAACTTTAGCCTCTCTGAGTGTACATCCACCTAGCCAGCTAGTGATTTGGAATGGCTTCAGTTCAACACAGCTAGTTAGGGAGAGACAGAATGTAGCCAGTATCCTCACTTAGCTAGAGTCATAAATCATCATACAACCTGGCACTGACAAATTGGTCTTGGTCTAGAGCATCCAGAAGCTTTCTAAGAAACCTGGGCAGGCTAGGGCTAAAACATTAACAGCTGGCATCCTGGGATATGCCTTCAGACTTCTGGATGGAAGTGGACATGTATATATGCTTCATAGGCAAATTTCCAGGAAAATCTATTGAAATTTTTTTATTTGTCTTTAATTACTTTTCCTGGAATTTTCTTTCTGTTCAGTTACTATCTTTGTTGTCCAAGTGAGCATGGGCAAGGTGGATCTAGGATGATCATCGGGCTCATCTGTCAGCAGTGATATGAGAAAATGGCAGGCCAGCTGCAATTTAGTGCACAAAACATTGCTGTTAAAGGGTAAACAGTTCATCAAAGTTTGTGGAAAATGATGAGGCTTTCTGGTGGTAATTTAGACTAGTAGTTGGAAAACAGTTCTAATCGGGCTCCAAGGCTGAGTAGCTGTCGCATGTAGTAAATCTCCACAGAGACTGAAAATAAGCCGAGAATTAATGAGCTTCTAATTTCAAGACTGATGTATCTTGGATATGTCTCTTTTTTTCTCAGAGATTTTCCCGTTATCCCTCAACTCCCCCTCCCCAGTCTTACCGGTTCCTTTGTATAAATTCCTTATCTCATAAGCAGTCATTGAAACACTTTTCTTTGCATGTGCCTATGTGTATATAATAGAGCTTAAACTGAGTTGTATAAACAGTCATTTCAGTATCTTAGTCTACCAGCAAGTGATTGGCACAACTAGAGGAGTGGGGGGACAATGGCCCCAGTAAGTTATTCTGTGAAAAAATGGTATCAACTTTGTGCACAATAACACATTTCTTATTAATTAGTGTCAATGAAATGCTGCTATCTGAACATTTTAATGTTTCTACTAGCTGCTAATCGTGGTCTTTTCACCTAGCTTTTCCTCAGATGTACTCCATCTTCCAGTCTTTTTTTCTATTGCAGTTTTTCCTTCTTTTTCAAGCACGTCTTTCTGCTTCTTCCATTCTTCTTCCTCTCTAATACTCTTTTTCTTTGTCTAGGATTTCCAGCTCTCATGCTACTATCCAACACCAGTCTTTCCACCATCTAATTTTCTAAGATCATTCATACCTGCATCTGCATTGCTAATGTGGAATTCACTACTTTAAATATGTCATTCTAACACATGAATAGCTGAATCTCTGAGCATGCACATAGCAAGCTAGATGTCTCCAGAAAAATGAAGAGAATCAAATGCACCTGACTGCTAAAGTGACTGAGAGTCCTATTTTATCATCTACCCAACTTCTGCTTGTTACGAAACATTAAAGGATTTTCTACACCTGTATGTAGGTGTATAACCATCAGAGGGGAATTAACAATTTGCTACAGATATACTATCTCTTTAAGAAGGTTTTGCAGGAAAACATCAATCCTTTTGAGGGGTGGGGGGCAGAGGAAGCTGGCAATGCCTAGTTCTTTTTTGTAATCTCCATGGTGCTGTTACAGAAAGATTTAGAACTGCTTACAAGCCTATTGGCTGGGTAGTGTACGATGTGAGTACAGTAAAATATTATTCTTTTTCCTCATTAAAGTATTATGAGTCTACTTTGACATAAAATCCATAAAGCATATGGATTTGGGGAACTGTGAATCATTAATAACACAATGGTTTGTTTGTGGAATAAATATAAAGGAAAGATGAAGTGGAAATTAAATGAAATTGGAAAGGAAGTGAATTTTTGCAAAGATAATATGCCTTACCAGTATGTTTTAGTCTACTGATCTGACTGTAAAGGAGAGCAGATTAGTATCATCCAAGTGGTTTCAAGTGCAGCTGAAAGTGGTGTTCTCCTCTTGTGACTTTTTTTTTTTTTTTTTTTTTTTGAGAAACAGCAGGAAAATTATCCCTGTTTTGAGGCACAGCTTTTGTTTTGACTGGTGACCACCTGACAGTCAGATCTCTGATAGTACCATAAGTAGGACCATGCAGGGAGCCAACCCACAGGGCTTTGGGTGTGCCCCTATATACTGAGTGCTCATTTGCCTCTCTCGGGGAGGGGAACTTGGTCTGAGCTTCTCTATGTCCTGCATGACACTGAGACAGCAAGTGCCAGGTTTTGGTTTTGTTTTGATCCTATATCGTACTGAAGATTTAGAGAGTTGTTGTGGTTTGCCTGGAAAAAAAGTGGCTTCTGCATGTCCCCATCAACTTCTTTGATGTCTTTTGCCTGTATCTGTAAGGCTGGATATGGTGGAGATAGCTCAAAGCAGCTTTCCCCTTCACTCTTGCTGCTCACAGAGAGGTAGCCAAGGTAAGCCTGCAGAATGAGGAGGGGAAGGAAATACTGACTTTTGGGACATCTGGAAGGCAGTCAGGGGCTTGGAAACAAGGAAGCTGTTTGGAGCTCCTTCTCTTTGTCCCATGTGCCAGATCTTTCTCTTTTTTCTTTTTTTTTTTTTTTTTTTATTCTCATTGCTTCCCCTTCCTGATTCTGTGGTTTTTGTGTTGATTTCTGTAAGTCATGAAAATGTTTCATTTTTGATTTTCATTGCTTGAATGCTGAAAGGTAAGCTTCCTCCCTGGTGCAAAGATTAATAAAATAAATTTTGGTATAGAGTTGCCATATTGTCATTTTCCCTTTTCCAGCATGGTTTCTGCATAGACTGGAACCACAAAATTGCGCCATCAGTCTCTGGGGACTCAACTCTTGTCCTCTGACACTGCTAGCTAGGAATGTTAAGGTTTCACAAGGAAATCTCCATTGCCATGAAGCTTTTAAATAATCTGTTAAAGCTTTACATATGAGTAAGTAGAGGGATTCTTTGTCCATTTGTTTTCTAGAGAGCTACTCTAGCTCAAGTTGAAGGCTAAATGTATTTGTTGCTGGTATTAGTTGTTCCACCAATTCTCTCATTCAAACCCTTCCAGAAAGTCCAAACAATGCTTTATATGTGTGTTGCAAATTACTTGGCAAATGTTTTCTGTTGGCACCGAACTAGTGAAATGATAGGTAAATTGTTTCCTAGTGTAGATTACAGACTGGCAACATTGTATTCAAGGCTAGCAGAGTTACAGAAGTAGCCAGCTGATATTCACAGCATCACTTCCCAATAATAGAACATTAATCATCAAAATGGAGGGATCAGGGCTTTTTTTTATAATGCATAAAATGACATCTGTCATCTATGCTTGTTTGGTTTTGAGCATCTCATGACCAAGCACAGACAATTATACCAAATTACACTGGTGTGTAACAAGGATTATGCTGGGTCTCAGACTGATTTCAGTCAATATTATAGCATGAATTTATACTGCTGTACTGCTTTATCATGAAGACAAGGGAAGATATCACATTACATTACTAGAATAGTTGTATTCCTCATTAGAAAAAAAATTCTATCTGATAAATATCAAGTCTGAATAGTATAATATATGAATACACCAGCATTTTACTAAGATTCACAGATAGATGGATAAAGTAAGCAATAAACACTGTTGCTCTCTGTTACTGTGTTGTCAAGACTCTAACTAATGAAAGCATGTTGAAAAGAATCCTTACAAACTGAGTAAGATTTATATTTTGTCAAAGGAATTGTCACAGAAGAAGGTTTCGTGAACCAATACAGCAATTCCATGGGTGTATGAGTTTTAGAATTACCTAGTAAATGAAAAAATAAATGCCAGAGCTTTGGGGACATTGTGTTTGGTGTCATTGTCTGATAAATTTGTTTTAAAATGTAAAAGGATTAAAAATGATCATTACTTAGGCTAGGATTAGTAATAAATAAGCAAATAAGCAAAAGCTTAGGTGAACAATGGCACTTGAAAATGAAATACTGGCAAAATGCCCATCTCCTCTGGGAAAAGCCCAAAGAGCCAGTAGTTTCTCTTTTTAAGCAAACAGCCTACAGAACACAAGCATCTTCCCAGTGCATTAAGAGCATTTCAATAGGGCATACTTTTCATGTAGTTTTGTGATTGTTTAATCATAAGTAATGGTTAAACTCACAAAGGCAAATATAGGGATGGCACATTTTTTCTCCTTCTGCTCTTTGCAGGTCATATGTTCACTTCTGAACTATTTTTTTCCCCTCATCTGTGTGTGTGTGATTTTGTTCTTTTAATTTCCTCCCCAAAAGTGTCTCACAAGAATGAAAAGACCAAAATGTGACCACAGGCTTTAAGAACTGATTTTTCTCACACATGTTTTTAATTTTTTTGAATATATGTCTTACTGGAAACAGACACATTCCAGCACACACATACACGCAGCAGAATTTTCCTAATGCAGTAGTTCTGGCACAAGATACTTGCACAGTTCCTCATAATATTCTACCTATGTGAATGGGCTGGAGAGAGTTCACACATCAAAATAAATACAATGCCAAATTCAACATTTAATGTGCAAAATGAGAAAAAGTAGATCATCCTATGTTGTTTGGCAAAATATAACTTGGATTGTGACTTGCATCAATGGTTTCAGGTCAGGTTTTTGTTCAGAGGTGAGTTTCATAAAATCATGTATTTAATTCCTTATAAAAATGGCTAAAAGGCCATTTTATTCCCTCTTCCAAAAGATTAGTGCCACCATAATGTGTATAAACATGGCAGGGATTTTCTAGAGTGCTCCTATGTAGCATTAGGAACAGCCCTATTTCACCAGTATATGTTACCGGCATTTGAAACCCGTGTAAAGGCATTGTTTGCACTCATTATCTGTTATTTATACCTGGTACTGTTTAAAAGAAAAACACATCTGAGAGTTCCAAGATCAGGTCCAGGCTCTGTTTGGGAGCTGAAGACCAGAGGCAGCAGATACCTTACCCTGTAGCCGCCATTGCCAGCCCCACACCACAGGCCCCAGAGGGCCCAGGTTTGCTGGTTGCAGACACGTTTTTGGCAGCCATGGGTAGCATGCCATGTTAGACCATTGGGCCAGATCGAACTAGAAGCAGCAGCAGGAGGAGCTTGCTTCAACACCTCTGAGGGCTGTAAGGCAGGAGGATCCAGCTTAGCATTGCACACCTAAGCCATCATCTTGGGACAAGAACTGCTGGGTCACTGTGCTCAGGCCGGGAGTCAAGGGGGTGACCACAGTAGCATGTGGTGGGACTACTACATGGAATGCATTGGTGAAAACCTGTGTTTCTTTCCAGAGCAGGCTCTGGGATATAGACATGAGCTGTCTGGTTTCTTATGTGGAAATGTGAGCCAAAGCTTTCAAACTTGTTTGGCTTTTCAAAAAAAAAAGGTGGTTTTGTTTCCACCTCCTCCAGGATGCTGAGCACCTGCTTGTACTGAAGAATCACCTACAAGAGTAACCAAAGAAGGTCTTGCTTTAATGCTTAGGAACTGCTTTGGGGAAAGGCTGCATTTATTTCTAAAAAGAAAAGTGGGGGGGGAGGGTGCTCTTGAGAGACACGTGCTTGTGACTTGCATGCAAAAGAGGGGATATACTACCTTGGTGTACAAAGTGTGCCAGAGGATTGCACTAGGGATCTGGATTGGGCACATCAGCCCTAGTAACTGCAGCTGGGACCAGCAATTCCCTGTTCTTGGGTCAAGCGATGCAGAGCGGCCATGGCTGCGCCACTCCACACCAGCCTCCTGTAGAGCCTGCTGACAGCTCCACTTGGCTTCCCTTGGTATCCTCACAGTGCTGAAACATAATTATGTTCTGTAGGTTTCTTTTTGGGTTTAAAATGCCTGAAATAAAGTGAGAACCGTGCTGTACTGTGAACATCTTCACTGCATGAAACCATGGTAAGTCAGGGGAACTGTGGGATGTAGGAGGGAGGCAGAAGCACTTGGGACAGTGTTGAGGCCATGTGTTTGTTTCAGAGGGAATTTTGTTTGTATTGCTTAACCTTCAAATGGAACATACTAGCAATAGATTTAGATTATCCCTACAGCAAAAATAACAATTTACAATCTCCCTGAAGTCAAAATATATCTCCTTCTCAACTTGTTTTGGCAGACAGGAGGCTGTGTTAACCTTCTGGCTGTGAACGAGCCTCAGTGGGACATCCAGCAGCTCTGCATGAGTAGTCTGAATGCAACAGTCTTTCAGTCACAGTTGGTCCTGCTTCCTGAAATGGCTCCTATTTTAAGCCATCAATTTACAGACTTAAAACATGCTGACTTTGTAATGGATACAGATAGTCCCCAAACAGATAATCTTTTCAGATAGAAGATGTCATCAAGTTTCTGGGCCTTATATACCTGGATAACATCGATGGACCAGCACATAATGACAAATTTTGGATTAGCTCTAAATCTGGGTTTTACCCAGGAATAGCTTCTTTGTAACTGGGTGCTTAAGCTACCCCAAATCAAAGAACAAGCGTAAATCTTTTTGCATTCCAGGAAATTTGGTTTTGTTCTTGTTTTTGTTTTTTGGTGGCACATCTGTAGTTTCTAAGGAACAACTCAGTAGGATGCTGCTATTATGCCCAGGGAAAACAAATTTAAATTTTCCAAATGCCTCTGGTCCTATGTATTAAGAGAAGATTTTAACATACTGCTTATTGTTTCTCTTCAAACAGTTAGTTGTTTTTTGGTTTTGTTTTTGATTTTTTTTTAATGGAACAAAATAATTTTCCTGTTTATATTCTATATTTTATATCTAATGTTTTTAGTGCTAAGTATGCATTCTGTGTGTGTTTTACAGTACCTGCCCCCAACACACACACTCCACATATGTTTCCTCTCCCGATTTGAATAGAAATCTAACACCGTAAGTGAAGAATGCTGAACTACTGTTTCACAAGCTGTCATTTCAGTGATAGATGGTAAATTGGAATTTTGCCATGCAAATTAGTTAATGCTCAGATGAAGACAGTGTTTAACTATTCAAATAAGATCTCATTCTTGATCAGCTATTTCAGCTTATATCTCCAGTGAAGCAGACAACTAGCTTTCAACTGGAGTAGACAACTAGAACTCCACAAAACCATCAACTGTGTTCACTCAGAACCATCTCAGTAGATCAAATGATGTTCAAATAGCACTGATCTGTAGCTATCAGCTGGAAACAGCCACGGATGCTGATCCTTCAGGCAAAAAAAAAATGTGATAGTTGGTAGTATTTTGAAAGAAGAATTTACATCTCTGGAATCCACTACATCCTGAAATGTAAAAATCCAAGAAACTCACAGTGTGACCTTTCTTTTAACAAAAACGTGTAAAATTCACACACAAAGACTAGTATATTTAGAATCTTAGTGGGAGCTGGGAGTGACTCCTGTAGCGAAGTTCCCTAAGCCTACATTTTAAATTAATATAACCTTTCTTTAAGCAGCTTGCTACTGCTTTTGTTCACAGTAGATCTTTGAAATCTGGGAGGAAGAAAGCCCCTTGGCTATACAAAATGCCCTGTCTTTACCTGATAAAACTCTATGCCATTACGCATTTATAGCACTTCATTTCAACTTTTTTTTTTATTCCTTAGGGAAATTTTGGCAACCTGTCAGATAACTGAGAAGGAGCCTTCTACAGAGCTGGTTCTGCTCCCTCATCAGGAGACCTGCAGCAACTTTGTTTATGCCTAGGAGGTACGAAAGTCACTGAAAGGGCAGTGGGGAAGGAGAACATCTTTCCCACTGCAAAGCTTCCCCATGGTCCTTTGCTGGAGTCTCCTTGAAAGTCATGCCATACTTTTGGAGGTGAGGAATAACTACAGCTGAATTTAACTGCATCTGGGTCCTCAGTCTCAGCAGTTCTTTCTTATGGGCCAGAGTGACAGCTGCTTTGTCAGCTAAGGCATTTTATCCTGTAGTACAGATGATAGTAAACTGTGCTGAGAATTCATAGTATAATGCAAGTGATGATGGATGATATGGAATATAAAAATGTTGTTATGCAATTTCAATAAAAGAGAGCAAAGAGAAAGGGGTTGCTCTCTGCTACAAAAAGTGAAATCTGGACACCTATGCCTTCAACAGTGTGAGTACCCTCATCTATATGATAGTGAAGGTGACATTTTGTCATCAATGTTTCTTTTTTTCAGCCTGCTCAAAACCCATCTAAATTTGCTCAAGAGGTTGGTCTACATATGTTTTCTAAAATGTTTGAAAATACTGCCTGCAATAGACACACCTGATCTTCAATTAGGTCCTTCAAGAGAATATTGGAAAGGTTGTACCTAGTTAGATGCTGCCTGCCACAGTGACTGGGAGGAGCAGAGGGACCAGTCTCACCCACTTGCTCTTATTCAGATGGCGGGGTATGCTGGCTGCCTCCACTTCTGTGAGGGTCGACAAGCTACACAAGTTTCTGAAGAAGTACAAAGTGTTGAATTTACCAAAAGAAGGAACCAGCGGGAGAATCAGGGCAGAACGAAGGAGTCTGAGGCAGAGATGTTAATGAATGGGCAGAGAGGAGGGAGTAGCAAGGCATAGAGTGGGGCAAGCACCAGAAGAAAGGACTCACAGAAACCCTGTTTACTTAGTGAATGCTGAAATCAGCTCCAGATTTTGGAAGCCATCAAGAGAGGGAGGAGACAAAGCAGAAGCTGCACTGAAGATGTTTGGAAGGGGAAACTGAATTCCATTTAAAGAGAAGGTCTGTTAGTTTAGTGATACAGTTAGCAATTCTAGTAATGTCCTTTCAACAATTCATTTCATGTAGTTTTACGTGTATATGTACGTAATGGGTAATTTTCCTGTTCAGTAACGTGTATTCTAATCATGTTCCATTCTTTATATGCATCTTAGCAGCATCTATGCTGTTAAGACATCTGCTGGAAGTGATGTAGGTAACCAAACCAGTTTGGGCTAGCTTGGCATTTCTCCCAGTGTTCTGACTCAAAGCTGAAATGTGTTGCTATCTTTTGCAAGATGTTCACAAAACAACTCTGTACAAAAGGAGACGCTACGGTGTGCCACTATTTGAAATCTCTTTACAGTGTTTTTCAATTAAAAAAACAAATCTTGGCAGCTACCATCTTCTGTTTTCTGATTTGCAGCCAGCCAATTATATCACTTAGAATGCACTTGATTAGCAAGGACACAAGTTCAAGGCACTGTTGTCTGCCTTTGTATCGTTCTAATTGTGCCTTAGGAGACACTTACTTTTGTCTTCCCTTCTGTATGTTTATATCCTTCACTGGTTTTGTTACTCCTCACCACATGCAGTAGTTCCCTTGCAAACATTAATTTAGCAGTAATCTCTCAGTGTTCTGAGCGCCTTCTAAAATGTCAGATATTAAAAGAACTCAGTTGCCTCAATCCTTTAGTGTGACCTTCAGTCAGGAGAATAGATTTGATCATTTCACTGAGAAGAACTGCAAGAGCGAAAATTGCTCCAGTGAATCAGGGCTTGGAAAACCAGATTCTGTTTTTGTGGCTTACCAGATGGAAGAGCTACTATAAGGTCCATAAGCAGAAGGGCAGGCATGATAGTTATAACAGAGATGAAAACAGTAGGATGGCCTTCAGCATGGGCTAAGGGCCCAAACACAACATAATGACCCTACTGAATGTTTACAATGCATGCTGAGGCCCACAGAAGCAGCTTGGCTTCTATTGCTCCAAAAGCCCAATTGCCCTATCTGTTGTGGAGCGTATAGAGATGCATACACCATGGCTCAGTAAAGAGGAGGCTCACCATTATTCACGTGCCTCCATGCAACCAATACACACACAAGCACACGTAACATACGTACCATGCACACCTCCACACACAAAGAGTGGTCCATGGTAGCCACTGTTGCCTCTCATGGATTATCTCCAAATCATAATGGATTAGAAATGACATCTGACCTAGTTAGTCATAATGTTTACGGAAATTCTACTTCAGTTCAAAATTGTGATACAAGCTTTGCAGTTTCAGGGCAGCTCTAGATGAAAGACTTTCTCATTATAATGTTTTCTCTCTTGGTGAAATCATAATAATGATAAATTTCTTATGGCACAGACATTTTTATACTTAACAGAGTGAGTGTCACAAAGCACAAGACTGGAACTTCATTTTCCTGTAATCTCAGTAGAAGAGAGATTACAGATTGTGAAGTACAAAGCACATATATACGTAGTGAACGTAAACAAAATTCAGAAAAACATTGAAAGAGTTTCAGTCTATGGATATGATTTACTGAATCAAGGGGTCTCAGATTCTGCATTCAGAATCCTACAGATAAAATAAATCATTACAGGACTGCAGGTTTGCTCCTTATATAATCTGTTTCATGGAAAGAATTTTTACAAAATTATTTTAAATGTGTGTTTTCCTGCTCTGCTGTCTTGTGGTGTGACATTCATATCACAGGAGGAGAATTCAGTTTTGCAGTGGGAACTTTTGGTTTCTAACCTTGCTTGAGCACATGCAAGATTTTCTTGTTTAAACCTAACTCTCCTGCTTCTAAATAGGATTTAAGTATTAAATACTCTTAATTGAAACTGTATTTTCAACAGAAGGTCACTGGCCAACTTCTCCTTTATGCCTTTTCTTTGTGATTGCAATAATAAATGTCAGCTGTGCATTTAATCCCCCATGAAAACTTCCATTAGTCCCTGTCCCTGCTGTAGCACTGAAATGGAATGCAAGAGCTAGAGCTGCTAGGAGGAGTAGAAACTGAAGTCTTTGCAGTCGCCAATGAAGGGCAGTGACAATGGCCTGCAGCTGGGGTGAGAGATACAGGTGGTTTGTGCTGGTGATGCCTCCATGGGGTTGGCTGCGGCTGAGGGATGTTTTGCAGTTACTCCTAAACAGAGACCTACTTCTGACACACTGTCTGACCCACATGTTTTTGGCTTCTTTCTCCCCCTGGCCCACAACAGTAAGTACAGTATTCACCAGTTTCCACAAAATGACCAGGGTGGGATTAGCTGTAGATAAGAGATGGATTTTTTTTTTTTTTTAAGTATCTCTGCCCATCCTTTTGTCTACCTACTTGTGCATTCTATCCATTCCTAGCCTAGCCTCTTGTTAAAGTGACATAAACTTTAAATAATATTATTTACCTGTGATTCAGGTTACACCACAGACTTGAAGTGTGGACCTGCATGATCTGTGTACATTCACTGTGTGCACTCAACTTATTCCTGTGATAAAATCTATTCCTGCCAGTTTCAGTGCTTTGACATCTTGCCAGTGTAGGGAGGTTAGATGTCATCTGATCCAGTCACAGGTGACTGTTTGGTGTCCAACAGGTATTACATCTTTATACTTATTTTTCTTTGGTGGTGGGAATCAGTGGAACCCCAAATCATTTCAGTTTTTCTTCCTTTTATGCTGCTCATCTTCCTCAGTTGCTGCACTTTGGTAAAGAGCAGTGTGAGTCTGAAAATCTTATTTAAAAGAACAATGTTCACAACATTATTAAAGGCACTATGAGCTTTCAAATGAAAAGTATGTGCTGCATGGGAAGCATATGCAGAAAATAATTCAGCTGCTGATTCTTTTCTTTATTCATGACACCTTTCTTTTGTCTTCAGTAGCAAGAACACTGTGGACTGTGAAGTTTGTCTTTCATTTGTGGCTGCCTTCTACTCCATTTTTCTTTCATGTTGGCATACCTAGGCAGAACAAATCTGTTTGCAAAGGAAAAGCTGGATGTTTGTGTTTTAAGCTAAATGTTTTCAGAAGTCTCAAATATCATGAACAATCGAATTTTAGGGTCAAATCTGACTTAGGTTTATATCATTAAAAGGTTCAGTCAGTTGATTTAGGGTATCTTCTGCTATGCTTGCTTTCAGAGGTATTTTCTCTACTGATGGACATGACAGTCTCTTCCGTTTTATCTAGTGTTTCTCATGAAGACTGTAGTAGTATGATCAATTGTCACTAGAAATAACTTTGAATTTTCTCATTACTGCAAGACATTAAGTTGCCAGGGTATGATTTACTTTAGCAAGTGGCTTTTATGTCATCTATATTTCAGAAATTCTGTGACTTGTTTAAATTTTCATTTCCTTGACATTGTATCTGTGGGTATATTGAAACAAAGAAAGAATTAACTAACACACTGAAAGCATTAGGCAGTTGAAACTGCCCTGTTAGATAAATACAACAGCAGCACGCTGCACCACATGAAACCAAAGCAATCACTTGGAAGAGAAGGAGAGAAAAGCTTAGGCTATTAGCACAGACTTTGAAACCATTTTGTCAAGAAAATGGTCATCTTTAGTTTGACTGCAGAGATAAGGCAAGACATGAAAGTGAAAAAATTAGAATATGCAACTATTCTACAAGTCTGAAAGTACGCAACATATTTCTTCTGGTCTTCTGCATCTGATCTAACTTTTGCTGATTAACTGGCAACTGGAATTTCCCCTCATGCAGCTTGATTAAAGTAATTGCAATGGATGACTATGTAAGAGTCCAACCATATCCATGGTTTAGCATACACCCTACATTCCTCTGCAGTGTCCATGCTGTAGAGTCCTCATGCTGCTATATGCTGGAGGAAGGCACTGAAAAATGAAACTGGTGGCAACTGGTGTGTCTGCTACATCAAGTACATTATATTTAACAGAATTCACACAAGGGTAAAATGCAGTGGTGTAGCAGGAGGCAGAGGGGGTTCGTGAATAATGAATAATGTCAACAAACGACACTGAGAAAACAAAAAAATGAGTGAATGAGTTCTTTCTTGTATTAAACTCAGACCTTGATATCTGCTGAAAAGATATTTCCCCTGCAAAACCTACTGCTGATTGCCAAAACAAGTACACTTGGCTGCTAGACAGTCTGGTATATTTCCTTGGGCATCTTCTTCAGCATCACAGCAATGAAGTAGGTCCACTTGGCTGTCTGGAGGAGGCATCCCTCCAGGCTGAGCATGTGAGAAGCACTCATCTGCCAGTGGCAGTGCCCACTGGCCCTTCTGGAAGGGAACACAGTGATTACAGTCACTGGGTGAGAGGGAGGCAGCTGCAGAAATAGCTTAAGAGAGCAGTGTCCTTCCTAGGACCCAAAATTAATTTCACAGGAGGTCCACATTCAAGAAAGAGGCATGAGCCCCTGCTGGCTTGCTGGAAGGTCCTGGCCGGGAGCGCTTTGGAGAGGTGGGCAGAGCCAGCCCTTCTGCTGCGTGTTGGGACCTAGCACCTGTCTGAAACACTGATAAATGGAATAGAAGACTTTCTGTCCAGAGTCATTTTCAAAAAGAAGAGCTCTCATGTTGCCAGATTTCTGTGGCTAATTAGCAATTAACTCAGTAATGAATTTCATATCTACCTCTGTGATACTTAATATCTTCTTTATTTTACTAGCCAAAGAGTTTAAATCCAAAACCAAAGGCAATATCTTTTACCATCTTAGCAAGGCACAACTTAAAAACACTTAACAGTTCCTTTGTGAGTCTTTTAAAAATAGTCTTATAACATTTAGGATTAATAAGGAAGCAAACTTTGTCATCAACAGATAGAACAATTGTAATACTGCAGAAACCTCCTGGAACACTTTCTTAACAACCTATTCCCATTGTACCCTTAATTAGGATTCAGGTATGTGTTGAAGACTAATGGGCTGCTATGGATGCTACATGCATAGCAACAGTTTCTCCTGTAGCTACAGGAGAAAATGGCTTTCTGTAACTAGCCTCCATTTTGGTGAGACTGCACAGCTATGTGTGCAAATAGATATATAAACCTGGATGAAATTAGTGACTGAATGATGAAAGAATACTCAGTGGTGTTCTATGTCCAGAAATGCAGGTCTGATCTGTGCCTTTATCCTGGCTCTCTGATAACCAACCAGTGTCAGATATTGGAACAAAGAAATGTTTCTTTCTGAAAAAAATCTAGATATGAAGGGGGCAGCTGCTCTTTCAGGTTTCTTCCTGACATGCAACCAGGATCTGACCATCAGATCCACATCCAGGAACGAGGACTGCTGGGTTTGCTGTGAAGCAACACTAACTGTACAGTGTGGACTGAGAACATTTGTGCCTTTCTTGGAGCTGCACAAATTGACCTGCCAAAGGAGCTCCTGGGATAGTTAATATCTTAAAATGTTTCACTTGTTGAATCTATCTGCTTCTTATTTTCTCTTTGACGCTTAACATTTTCACATAAATACCACTTAGAAAATAAAAGCTCTCTCTATACATAATAATTTTGGTGTTAATATGACCCTGAACAATTATTTTATAATGTACATTTTAAAACATTTAAACAGGCTGAAACACTGTGATACTTTGGTGACTCTCTGGACATATTTAGTTTGCCTAAAATATGACCGAAGGAACAATTTAGAAATCAACTGGGAAAAATTAAGCTATACAAAGAAGATTACAGTGTTATCATACTTAAATATGGAAGAGTCTTGCAGAATATCAAAGCAGTGCACAGGATATATATATTATTGTGAGGAGCTTTGGGTGCTCTAAATGTGGGACCTGCAGAAGTTAATAGGAAATAGGAAATACTGCTCTTGGACTGGACATAACACATAGCCTTTTCTTCCCCTTCGTACCCTTGAAACACCCCCTAGAGAATGGGTGAAAGTCTCTTTTTAAAACCAGTGAGGGATTAGGACTATATTGTGAAACACTGGCTTGGGTGCTTTTTTTGTGCATTCACTGCCTGATAAGGACACTTAGGATGCTATTCAGCATCCTTTATCTGAGAGGATTTGAACTCAAACCTCCCAGGAGAGTGCTCTAATTAGCACTCTGCGGGGTAGCCAGCCTAGGCGGAGATTTCGCACGCTCATTACCTTTTGTTGGACTTGCTCTGATGTCTGTTAGATTTTATGTTTACAGAATTTATGTTTAAGCATGTGCACATGTCCTGACCATCAGGTCAAATGGTTAAGGTGTCAGACTGCTGTCTCATGTTAAGGTACTTAGGGGTTTTTTCTGTTGGAAAGTTTGGGTTGCATGGTTTTGCAGTCATATTAGGGCAAGGTATGGGTTTTGAGGATCTAAATGAGGCATCTAATTGATACTTTAGAGGCCTGAATCTCTTTTAATTCCCCATGGGACCTGGTCTTTAGTACATATTCTTGAGGTTTTCCCAAGAAAGACCTTCTTTTTTTAGCTGAGAATGAATATTATGCGGAGAAAGATTACCTACAGGTTTATTATAAAATCCTGACTGTGCAGTAAAGATGCAGCTGCTTGCAATTCATCACTCAACTTTCCTTAAGTTCTGTTGGCGGGTAGCTTTAATAATCACATTTCTGTCAGCAGATGTAACACTGTTCGCATTTATATGCAATATCTAAAAATACATATAACTGCATAAAGCATACAGTTTCTATGTCTATTGCGCTCTGTTGTTTTTTTCTTTGTTTTCTAAAAGCTGCATAAATCTTCACTTTTTTCTTCACCTACTAAATGGAGATCTGATTTTGCAGTCTACTCATAGAAAACCTAATTCATATCAGTGAGATTTCATGCTTACTGAGGCTCGCCTGTGCAGCTCAAATTGTCCACTCCCTGATTCAGTAAGGCCATTTAAGCGCATGCTTAAGTCCACCCCCCCTCACCAATGTCCTTACGCATGAGGTATGTTCTGTTGATTCTAGTTGAGTTGAGCAAAGTCATCAAATCAGCCATGTGCTGAAATGTTTTGTTGATTAGAATGGACTAACTCAGATGATAAAACTTGAATCTACTGACACACCTTTGTGAATCAGTGACTGTTTTTCAAACATGGGTTTTAAAATCTGAAAAAAAGAATTCATTAATTATTCCATCATTTTAGTAATAATTTGCTAAGATCTTTTCTGTTGAATGGCAGCACTTCAAAAATAAAACAGAATAATTCTTCCTATCTTTAACCCTGTGACTTGCATTAGTTGTGGAAACTTCCATGATATGTTTCAAAATGATTTCTCTCTGCATGTGCTGAACCAAGAGACTCTGCTGCTCAGTCAATTGAAAGTGTGGAAAAAACCTTATTCTTTTGCTTACAGTAAGTCTGAATCTCTGACTATAGTAGTAGCTTCTACAAATGATGAACTACATCTTTATTTTGGTTGGTTATGAAAAAGGAGGTGCTTGCGGATGCAAAATTGAATGGATTTTTGCTTTAAGCAATAAATTATGCTCCTCTTACAGCCCTTGTTCATTTAGCACAGCTACAAAACAAAGCTAAAACCCTCTTGGGAGGGTAATGAGAAATGCACTTACATGTGCAAGCTTCCTCTCTCCTTTTGGTGTTATGTACAGTGTGCAGACAGATGCAAACTGGAGCTTCAGAGAGCTTGACTGATAAAGGCCTTCATCCTGACCAGAAGAGAACAATTTGATGATGAAGATAGAGAATATTCTCATTGTTCACTGTCACTCATTTCTCACTCCATTAAAAAAAAAAAAAAAAAAATCTTTGGATGAAGTATTTTCAGTATAGATTACGATTTACTTGGAAATCAGCCCCAAACTGAATTTCTCTGATTAATCCTTTATGGATTTTCTTTTGTTAGTCAATACAACAGACTAATGATTATTAATAGCACCTGGGAGAAGGAGATTATGCAATGCTAGAGCTGCATGATGTCCATATCCTAGATGTGTGTTAATTCACCATGCAGCTGTCAAAAAACCAAACCAAACCAAAACAAAAAAACAACCAAACCAAAACTCTAAAAACCTGGGCCTATGTGTTTGTATATGGAAGGAAGGAGGGGAATAGCAATAACGTTTTGGACAAAAAATAACATAAACCTTTTGACATCTACGTCTGCTTCTGCTGAGTAGGTAACTACAATACAACCAGATGTGATCAGTGGCTTCTTGGCATGTGCTCTTCAACTATCTGCAATATTTGGTTTTGCCCTGACAGAGTAACGAGCCTCTTATCCCATTTAATTTTTGTACAAAATAAAAATGCAACTTGGCCACAACACCTACAGTAGTGATGTACAATAAGCAATAAGCATTGTATAGCATTTCTATTGTGAGAAAAACCAATTATTGTCAGGCAGCCTTGGTTTTAAAATCTCAGAACAGATGGCCATACTTCGAAATCATGAGTATTCTCCACAGACAAAAGGCTTTTGTCCAAATGGATCTGATTGCAGAATCAGGGCCTATATATATGGAAATACAAACTTGTACAATATTACACAACAGGATCTGTTGATACACCGGGAGTGTAGGAACAGAATGCAGTTGCCACAGTCTGGGTGACTATGTGAATGCCTCGAAGACTGTGCAGAGCTTGGTTTTGTTCCAACATAAAATCTCTTCAACCAGGGAAAAATCTTATTGTTAGCTAAAAATGTGGGAAGAAGTCTTACTGAGGAATTTTCTTCTCTCAAAAAAAGCTCAATTATGTCAGAATTTGACTTACAAAATTAAGGTTATAACAGTTATGAGGAATATAAGATTATCTTGAGATTATAAGTACAAGGGTTTTATGCAAATATTAATACAATTTTTTTTAAAAAACTCATACCTTCTGGACTTCAGTCTCTTGAGGGGACATAATATAAAACCATAATTTTGTTTATTGTCGTCTTTTTATTTTGATCAAAGATGCAGTTATTCACAGAGAAAATCAAGTTTTGCTGAGTGGGGTTTTGCCAGCTTTATTAGGGAATTAGAAATTTCCTAGATTTTTAAATCTCTACCGAAGACTATCCAGGTATTTGGTATGTTGGTTTGTTTGTTTGCTTTCCTTCTGTAAAGCGGGGTTCAAGAAGGAAATGTACTGAAATATTTGGAGAGTAGAAGGAATAGGAACTGGTGAATAACAAGAGAGGAAAACCAAGTTGATCAAATTGGGACTAACTGGCTGAGGCAACTGCATAGTTAACATTGGTGTTACAGTTGTACTCCTTTTGTTCTCCTTACTTTCTCTTAAACATACAATAGATCAGTGTATATTTGGGAGAACAGTTCCTATAGCTGTCCATCTTTTCACAAGTTCCTATCATAATTAAATACTGGTCCTGATTTAAAACTTCTGAGTAAAAGCACATAAGAAATAACTTGCTTTATGGTTCTTGTTAAGTTAGTAACCAACATCAAAAGTGTGAATAAAAAATGTTAGAAGGTATTATAGGGCAAGCTTCTTTGGATTGATGAGAAATGAGTTGTTTTGTCTGGATATTAAGTTGTAGAACTGCAAGAAACAGAATTACATGCCAGTTTAAAGATTTAGACAAGTTCACAAAGTGTTTCCAAACACTACATTACATACCTGTGTCCATTCTTACTCAGAAAAGCACATAAATACCTGGTAAAATTTTTGACATGTTCATAATGCTGTGAACACCATGTACTTCAAACACTGGCCTTTAGTGATATGTGGATTTCGGGTGAATTTCTGATCTGGGACTCAGCTGAAGAAAAAAAGACAAGCCATGAACCACAATTAATTTGTTTTTACTTTTGTCATTCTTCAGCATTGACAGTGTAGCACCACCACATAATTTCTTATTTCTCACTTCCAGTCTCTTACAGCCTATGCAGTCAGATTTGCCCAAACTTGTAACCATTTCCAAATGATACTGTAGAGCTTAGAAATATTTTGCAAATAAGTTCATAAGCATAGAAAGGCAGTGAACATTTGCCATTATTTTTATAGCACAGAGAACAATTTCAATATTTTGGGAAATGACTGGCAGAATCTGTTATAATCTTCTAATAGGACAGCATTTTGCAGGCTTTTAATAATTTGTCAAAATAAATTAAGTCCTTTCTCACCCCATGAAAATCATCTGAGAATGCACTGCTTTTTAGCGATGACAATCTAAATAGGATTTGTTAGCCTTATTTCAGGAACACAGTCCTTAAAGTGGCGATGTACCAGACGTCCTAATGAAAAAAAAATGAGCATGGGATCTGAGTTAGTTGATAGTCAGCATCAGGCAGTTAATTTGATTGAAAGCTATTAATCTTATCTCATTAGAAACATTAGAAGAAACAACTTCCATTATTAGATCTCTAGTTTTTTGAAAGGGCTATGGCTAGGTAAGAGACACTTTTCTACTCTTGCGTTTATTAAAATCTTCACTGAATACTTATTTCTATATTTAGGTGACTGTATCACAGCTCATTACCGGTGAACAAATTAGTTTGAATCAGAATTCAATCTACATGGCATTCAAGGGAATAAGGTTACATGGAAAGAATTCTCTCTGTGGTTCCGTAAGGGGCCACCTGCCCTCTTACTCGCTATAACAAGTTGGTTGGGGATAGGAGAGTACTGATGATGTACTCTTTTGTCTGCTGACCTGTGATGTGAATGTTTTGAAGGGAGACACTTGTTTATTTTTTCATTGGTGTGAACTTTTTCTCTTCCAGCTCTCTTCCTTAACATTGTTTTTTTTTTTGTTAAATCAAACCCTTTCCATTGACTCAGAGCAAATATTTCGGTCCTATCTGGGGAACCTTCAATTAATGCTAACCAATAGAGGTAAACAGATAGATATAGGTCCTGTGACAAAGCTGTAGGAAGCTTTGCCAGCCTGGAGCTGAGGTAGTTAAGAAGTGGGAAACTCAAGTTCATTGACACCAGGCTTGAGGCACTGACATTTCAGCAGCTCCATCACTGGCATTGCTCATTGCTGAGAGAGTTATTTTCATTCCTCTGAGCTCTAGTAAAAACATCATTACCTCACACCATGTCGGACAGCTGTAGCAGTGCATACTGTGAGAGACCCTGAAGCCTGGTGGTTTGGGCCTGCCAGGATCAGCAGATATGAGTCCAAGCAGCAAAGCAAGATGAACTTTTGTCCTTCCTGTTTCCTCTGCGATTGTCCCAACCAGAGTCCTAACAAAAGATGAGTCCCAGGCCTTCTGGTTTTACAAGCAAATTTGTGTGTGTGCATGTACATGCACATAAGAGACAGAAAAGGGGAGAGAGAAATCCAGTAGAAATCTTTTGATGGAGCTGACCCAGTTTTGTGACTATTTTTCAAGTCAGCTGAAACTATTCTTTTTCAATGAATAATTTGTCTATATTCTTCTGCTCTAATAGGATGAGCAATTGATGGTGGTGAGGTGATGTATAACATTCAGTTGTGGGCCCCTCAGTTCAAGAAGATCAGGGAACTGCTTGAGAGAGTCCAACACAGAACCACAAAGGTGATTAAGGGAGTGGAACATCTCCCTTATGAGGAAAGGCTGAGGGAGCTGAGGCTTTTTAGCTTGGAGGAGACTGAGGGGTGACCTCTTTCATGTTTATAAATATGTAAAGGTTAAGTGTCACGAGGATGGAGCCAGGCTCTTCTTGGTGACAACCAATGATAGGACAAGGGGCAATGGGTTCAAACTGGAACACAGTTGGTTCCACTTAAATATGAGAAGAAACTTCTTCACAGTGAGGGTGATGGAGCACTGGAACAGGCTGCCCTGGGGGGTTGTGGAGTCTCCTTCTCTGGAGACATTCAAAACCCGCCTGGACACATTCCAGTGTAACCTCATCTAGGTGTTCCTGCTCTGGCAGGTGGATTGGACTAGATGATCTTTCGAGATCCCTTCCAATCCCTAATATTCTGTGATTCTGTGATTCATCTGTCTTACTAGATGGTCAGAATAACTGAGCTAAGGAGTTAATTAGGGTAGGTGTACCCCAGCACTGCACTACTGCAACCATTACAGCTTCGCCCCTGAGCTAAGGGAAATGGAAGAGCAGTTGAAGGCTGATGAATATTCTGGAGCCTTTGGAGGTTACTTCAAGACTGAATGATCTTCACCAGGAGATTCTTCGTCTAAGCCAGCTGTCAGATATTATACCATGAAAAATAATCAGAAGCCAAACTTTTCCTGGACTATTAATTATTTGGATAAGGAATCAAAGGAAATAGGATTTCTCTTTGGAGCAGTGCTTCTGTCTTAATTGAAGAAAAAACCACATAATTCAGTCTTGCAACAAATAAGTAATTTGGTAAAAGTTGACCAACTTCTAACCATTCTGTTCTTCAGATGTCACCATGCATTGGCAGACCATCTCAACCTAGTAACTGATTTCCTCTTCTAAGTTTTTGCATTTCTTTGTTATTGAAATGTTGGGATGCCAAAAACCCTGGGAGAAAAAGATACAGAAAAATGTTGATTTTTTTTCACTTAGGTCCAATTAACTGTAACTGGAATGGGGACTTAGCCAAAACCTGAGGCAAACACCAGAAGAAAATTAGAAAGCAGGCACAATGTGTGTTGTTTTCCTAATGTGGGTTATTATTTAAACTGAAGATGTGATGTAACTGACAATTGCATCTTACATATTCACAAATTTGAAATTGTTATGAAGATGTTTAGGTCTATTCACACCTTAATTTTCCTTTTTACAGTTACAGTGTAATGACGCATATAATGCAGTGATGTACAATGCTGTTTGGATTAGTCTTAAAATGGATTGAGTAGTATTATGATAACACTGTTTTTTATGCCAAGGAAGGTGTGAAACTATCATGTTAAAGATGATTTATAAATTCATTATTTTTTGCAAGTGCTGCCCGTCTGGTAATATCTTGTCAAAATAAGCTTGTAAAAGAAAAATAACAAGAGCAATCTTGGTAATAAAAATTCTCTTAGAAGGTTGAAGGTGTTTTGTTAACTAAACCAAGTAAACTATCCATATCGTTAGTTGATTACCTGTTGGTTCACATCTCTCCTTTGCTCAGGAGGGATTAGGACAACCGCTCAAAACAAAAGAAACATCTATTTGTATCTTGGTTTCCATAGCTCTTTGAGTTGGATCAATCTGTTCGTCTAGTAAAAAGAGCTAATTTTTTGTGCTGCCCTCTTAAAAGCATGGAAGGGTTTTATGCCCAAATCTTAATTGAGAACATTTTCAGGCCTTGCAGAAAGAGCAAACTATGATAAACTATCATAACATTATCACCAATGTTGTGTTTCATCATATTTTTAATTTGTATTTCGATAGTATTCAGAGATCTGGTTTAAGGACAGCACGGTGGAAAGCACTATATGAACACACGGCACAAGATAGACCTTGTCCAAAAAGAGCTTATGATGTAAATAAAAATGTCAATAAAGAACTGAATTGACTAGCCATAGGCCAAGCACCAGGTTTTTTGGTTTCCATTTCTCCCTCTGACTCACATCACCTTTTGCAGCACACATTTCATACTGCTTTGACTAACTTCATCTGGGGACGCATGGGTAACATGAAATAATCTGTGCATTACACAAGTGATTCAACCATGCTCTATTTTTCTGATTTCCTTCAGAATAATTTTGATGTGATTACCCAAGCATGTAAAATAATCAATAAGTAGAACATAGAAAATGTAGTTGCTGATACAAAATTCAATTGTTCCAGGGATTGTATATAAAATTTGGTAGTGAATTTTTTTTTTTAATACTTTTTTAGGTTTCTCTTGAGAATGGAGCCAAAGTATAACAATTAGCAGCATTCCAGAGAATGCAGGATTTGGAACATGTGAAGAATGAGAATGAGTTGTTGATGTTCCAGGAGCAATTGCTCCCAGGGACCTCATATCTCTTAAATCAGCTAGAAGACCATCTGCTCTAAAGGATTTATCAACTACTATATTCCTGCTTAAAGGAGTTTTAGTTATTCAGTTATACTTCTCTCTATTGCCTTTTTGCTGAAAAGGTTTCCAATGTCTTTATTACTCCATGAAAAACTTTCATAATGACATTCCAACTGAAATGTGGCTTGCTATATATGTTGTTACCCACCCAAATGGAGACTCCATTTATGATTCAAAAATCTGTTTTGTCTGAAACATAAAATATATAAAAACCAAAAACTGTTGTGAACTGAAAAATTACCATATTCCTTTTGCTTTTTATCTTGTTTTAGTCAGTGATGCAAGGAAAACAGCACTAGATCCTTGATTGGATGCCTGGGTCATAATTCTTAATAACACATGAAAACTGTGTTTTCAAGCATCTGCTATTACAATACTCTCAGAAACTTTTCTTCAGAACCTCCTGCCCCAAAATGATTTCAGCCCTAAATTACCAGATTCTGCATTCTTAGAAACTTCTTTAAGCTGGACTCCTGGCTTCCTGTCAGAACTGGGTTATAAAGGTCATCTTTACATCTCACTGTGAGATCTCAGGGAACTAGAAGTGTTGGTCAATAGTGAAAGCGGAGTCTCAGAAGTACTTATTACATAACGCATGTACTATATATATATATCTGTTGTTTCTGCATGGAATTATGACATCAAAATCTTTGCTATAAACAATTACCTTTAGGATATTTCACTTTGATCAGAGTTTTTGTACTTGATCACCCTCCTATGCCTTTTTCAGCAGAATAGTGAGGGTGTGTATCCCTTCATACTCCTTGGGACTGGGCTCACTGCAGCAGGTCACTGGAGCTCTGGCCTCTGAAACTGAAATCTGGACTCTGAAATCCAAAGCTACCTGGGTCTGTCCTTCTGGTTGGATGATTTCATCCTAACCCATGTTGCTGGTTGGTCGTTTTCTGCAGAAAAACATGTCTATTTATTAGGAAATGCATTTTAGACAGTTTGACACTAGAATTTGGCACATGCCTTTGGGTTAACTTGGCCCAAGTGATTTATAACTATTTGTTCATGACCAGCATCCATTAGTGGAAAATTCTGTCCAAGTAAAATCCCATAAGAGAGGAGCGCAATGGGGGATTGTTAAGAGCTATCTGCACAGCCAGTGCCCCAGCCACCACTGAGTGCGGGGACAATTGCCTGATGGCTTTCTTCTGGCCACGCAACCATACAGTTAAAGACCTTTTAAATTCTATTCCTATTTTTATTTTGTCTTCCTGAATTTTCAGAGGTGGATAGAATTCAGTCACCAGTGCTGAATAGCTGCTCTGTAGAAGGAGTGAGCCAAATTATGGACTGCAATCTAATGCTGTTCCAGTGATTAGCACCTGATCCTCACGTAGTGCTATTATAACTTCCTAATGTGGTGAGCATGAGTAAGCATATAATTATCCCATCCTGGTTGAGCATGAAGCCTTCACATCTGATGGCATCTCTCATTTAGTGGAAATGAATGTTTTGTCCTGTACATTAAACATTAGACGAGTGAGGAAGGGAAAGGTGCGGTAAATGGTGTTTGTGACGTAGGCTGCAGAGAATGGTTGGATCACAGCCTCTTTATCCTGTGATAAAGCACTTTGTGAATAATATAGAGCTAAACTACATGGTGTTTCAAAGAGATGGAGCCAATTTGAAATCACTATATCTCTGCAACCATGAACTGCCGATGGATTAAACTCTTACCAGTATAAAAAGGTTACTAATACTGGGTAACTCATTAAACCGTTTGTAAATATTTGTGAAATTGTAACCTGTTGCCATAATGAAATGCCATACTGCTTTGAGATTGGGTCCACCTTTTTGAAACGCCCTGTATATTACAGGAACATGGAGAGTTAATGAAAACAGACCATCTGAATAGATGGACATCAGAGTAAGTACTGACTTCGAACTTTGAGACAAGCTAGGTCATGTCTGCCTTTATGTTTTTCCTGTTTCATGATTACTGTCAAAATTCCAGAAACGCTGGAATACATTCAGTGTATTATAGTGGAGTTTTCTTTTACAAAATTGTGAACTCAAGTAGACTGATACCTTGCTTACCTGACTGGGAAATCTCCTGATGTGATAGGACGCTTTCAATCAAGGCTTTCCTTTTTTACTTGTTTGAGGGTTTCTTAGCTAAAAGAAAAGATTTTGATCCCAACCCATTGACCCTCTTCCTCTTCAAGTGCTCTGCTAATCAATGCCAAGCTGGTTTCCAATTAACTTTCTGGAGCTACGCAGTTATTTTGCAACCATGGTAGCTGTGGTTTTACCTAAAAGACATAGAATTTAAAATCAGACTTAAAAGATATAACAAAAATGCTGTATCAAACAAGAAATAAACTCACTAACCTGCTATTCCCTTTCACTCCTGGGCAAACCTTTTATGCCATAACACTGGCCAGCTTTCCTTCTCTTCAGACATTTCTGTTATTAATAATATCAAACCATATTTGTGCGTAGCAATTTTAATTCCAAAATATTTTAATAAGGAAAACAATTTAGAAATGCAGGAAAAAGTATCAGTTAATTATCTAGATTTTATTTTTTTCTACAGTTCTTTATGTTTAAGAAAGCATGTTGTACTTGGAAAAGAAGTTTAAAAGGACGTTTTAATGTCTTTAGCCTCAGTCCAGGGAAGTAGATACATATATATATATATATGCTTTTATATATGCTCTTAACTGTAGGTATTTTCCTAACTGATAAACTGTCTGCCACTTGTGTTCTAATATAATAAGAAATGCATGCATCAAAATGCCTTTTTTTTTTTCTTTCTATGCCGTGGTCACTTAACTATACCGTGTATCAATATAAATTTCCAGCCTCTAGTTTTGATGCCTGAAAATGTGTTGATCTTTCTCCAATATGTCTCTTTCTTCATCTGCTCTCTCCAGCATGGAAATTAGCAGTGACAATAGTTCATCTTGATGTTCAATCTTAAAAATTGACAGGTTTGGTTTTTTGTTTTGTTTTTTGTGTGTGTGTGGTTTTGTTTGTTTGTTTTATTCATAAACCAAAGGTAATTAAAAGGAGAAAAAAAGTTTTGAAACTACACAGTCGATACTTGATGCACACAGTAAATAATACTTTTCACATGGGCACAGAAAAGGAGAGAACAATGAGAGTGGTTTCAAAAGGCCACATGAATAAAGGTGTCATCAAGAAACAGCAAATCACTTTGAGTACATTACGGGAATACTTCACCTTTCTCAGAAACACTAAGCGTAGGCCATTTTCAAGAACCTCACCAGAACTTGTTGTTAATCTTAATTAGGTACCTTAGCCTATCTGCTAGGAAGATGGATTATTTAGAAATATTTTCAACTGATGGCAATCACAAAACATGAATACTTTGTACATGAATGCTTTGTAGCCTTTCAGTGTGATAGGCTTTTATGCATTCAGTGGAAGATTAGTCTTTATTTTCAAATAATCTCAAGCAAGCTGTTCCTGCTATTACATACTGGTACTTGGTGCCTATGTGACAGCATAAAAATTACATGGGAGTTTTATGGTATGTTGTGGCAGAAAACATAATTCTAAGCACAGTGGATGAACAGTGTGTGTATCCTATTACTTTGGTATACAATTAATAGAAAACCTTGTACTGCGTGTTTGATTTAGTGAGTTGTAATGCTTTGTAGTAGATAACTGGCCAGCAAAGCCTTCCCCATGAAGTCCTTCTATGAGCAGGTGCAGTGGTAAATCTCACCTTTGTCAATGAAACCTATTTAGGAGGAAAGATTTATGTTAAACCGCTTTATGCTCATAGCCCCGCTCAAAACTATAACCAGGTTTCTCTTGTTACCTACTTTTCACGTTAGAGTAGCTGTTGCTATCATAACCCCCTGTCCCTGCCCCCTTCCCCTTCGCTGTCTATTGTCTGTTTTCACACTCCTCCTTGCTTTATAATCACTCGCTCACACTCATTTATCACTGGTTTACTCTGTCCTGCCTACACTATCTCCCATTTTTGTCATGGTGCACTGGTACATTACAAATACAATTAAACCTTTTACAATACCGCAGCTTTTGGCTAATGCATACCAGCTTCAAGGTTGAAAGATTTCTGATATTACCACTGATATCAGTTCTTTCCCATTTATCGGCAGTGTCCGGACTAATGCAGAAGTGTTACATTAATTAAAGGAAGCATCCAGTAATGCTGCTGTTTTTGCCAGTCTGACACTGAATTGGAGCTTGATGCCTGCTCATGTTTTAAGAGCCATTCATCACACATGTCATCCCAAAGCAGCCAGCTGTCTGAGAAAAGCCTCATTTGCATTTCATCAGCTACACTCTCCCTCTTCTCCCTACCTTTTGTATGGAGCTTTGGCTTTTTTTAAAAAAGCATAGTCTTCAAAAGCAGCTTAGCTAAAATTAGTATTCCATTTAGAAAGATTATTTTCTTTAGTTCAGAGGTCTTAGAATTGATCTGAGTGGAAAAAATGTGTCATACAAACATAGCCACACAATCTGTCTGTATAGAGAAATTAATGCATTATGGGAAAAGACAAAGATTTTTATGATGGATGGACTACACCTCTATTAGTTCTGTACATTAAGCTGTTAGAATTAATAAAACATTTCATTTATTTTGAAAGTTCCTTAAGGGGCATGAGATTTTAAAATCCCAGCAGCTCTGAATGATTCTGCATTATGGGTTTTGATTTCCTTTATTGTTAGACTGAAATTGTCTGTGTCAGGTTATATTGAGACCATTTTAGGAGGCCAAAGAACATGTGAAACCATCTCAGTGTGCTGAAAGCAGCTGGAGAAAAGAGAAAAAACATAAATTATAAGCTCACACTTTCATTCAGGGACTGACTTGATGAGCTAATTTTTGCTTTTGTTGCTTTGCTGAATAGTGCAGAAAAGGTAAGCAAATATATCTACCATATAGGAAAATAACTGAAATGCAAATCTGTCTGAATGTATCTTTATATATGAAATATGAATGTTTTAGATGTAAGTATATGTGTGTGGTTATCTGTCTTCAATTTTTGTACAGTGTCAGGACTTGTTTATCAAAAAAAACCAAACCAAAATAAAACAAATTTGGCTCCTATGTTCCTTGACCTGAACAGCAGTAATACAGAGACATTACAGTTCAACACAATGTAGTTTCCAATTTTAAAATGAGAGTATACTTATTTCTGAACTATACAAGATTTCCAAATCTTTTATTCCTTAAACCAGTACTAAACAAATCTATTATTCCACACATTGGATGATATGCATCATAGACAACCATCGTGACTAAAGCTCTGTCTCTTTCCATCGATGACAGAAACACGTATGTACAATAGGTGTCTACAGCTGAATTTAACCGAAGGGGCAGGTGCTCTAAGGTGTGCTGGGCTATGAGGTGTGCCTTGCAGTTTTGCTGTCCTGACTGCAGAATGTGCCTCCTGCTCTCTCTAGGGTGCATAACTAACCTCCGCTTGAAACTGGTATGCAGAGGGGTATTTACATGTACCTGGATCTTTATTCTGACTGCCTCTGGAAATGGCCGGTGTACACATCTGGAAAGATCCCACGGTTTCGACATAAATGAAATCACTTGAGCTAGTTGCTTAATTATTAGAGAAGTCAGGATTCATTTTGTGTCATATGTATACTATATGCTGAGCTACTGGGCAAAACCCAATACTTACCTGAACCTAGGTAAATATTAGCCAACAAATACTTAACTTTAGGCATATGTACTGAAGTCCTGTTCATTTCAACAAGGTTTAAGAAGTGAGTGTTTAGTTGAATAGACTGTATGGTTGAACTGTTAAAAAGAAAAGGTGTATTTACATTGGCAGTACAAATGTTAACTTTTATTTATTCAGATTTTTCTTATTTTAGCTGCCCCATTTGACACTGAATTTGAAATAGATGCATTTAGTTTAAATCCTAGAAAAAGTTACTTTAAGACAATTTCTAGTCCCAGTTTAGGAGAAGCAAACTTCTCAAAAGTCTGACTTGATGTTAACAGTAAGTGTGGAAGGGATCCAAAGTTCAGTGCAGCTTTCTGGTGGCCTTTTCTGTTCTTGCTGGACAGTTCACAGTGCAAATATAGGTTACAACGTCCTGCTTCTCTCCACAAATGTGCCTTATTTAATTCTGTCCTCTCATTAACCAGTGAAGTACTGGGACTGCGTTAGGCTACTCTGACTACCTTTGGAGAGCCAGAATCAAAACTGGCAATGAAGGGATTTGTAGAGGAAAGTAAGTGTGAAAGCAGCCAGGGAGCATGTACTATTTCCTCTTACTGTCACGGGAGTCAGAAGGTCATGATCACAGTCTGTTTTTCTGGAGAGCTATAGTTACGCTGCATTTGAGTAGACTTGTAGCAGGGACATGGTTTTCTATATAGATGATTTGCCTGTGAACTTTGTGTCATGGAAAAGGATCTCCCACTTAACATCAGGTGAGCACTGGGCATCATCTCTGTTCCAAGCTGTAAAAGGTTGTTGTGTGTGATGCATAGGAACATCCTCCTGTAATTCCAGGAGTAATTTGAAAAAATTGTTCATCAAAAGCAAGAAATGAGGGCAAGGCACCTTAATTTTTCTCCATGTGTCTATACACATTTACAAGATTTTGTTTGTGTTTCAGAGTGAACAAAACCAAAAAACCTAAGTCATATAGTTTTATTATAGCCTATTATTCCTTTAAAGAATCACTATCTTAGTCAATAGGAAAAGATACCCTCAGAGATAGCATCTTTCTGTGATACATTTGGTTGCAGGCACTCTCTGTCCCATTCTTTCTTCTGCTGCACGCACCACAACTGTACTTCATGTGACACCGTAGTTGCTCCCATTATTTCTACCATAGACCTGGGAAAAACAACAACAGTTGGTTTAGCTTTTGTAGGTGGTTAAAATTTAATGCATTTGTATCTGTTATTCCTTCTTAGGTCCTCCACAGAGTTATTTAATATCACATTTGGGAGTGTGCAGGGTAAAAGTATTTTAACATGCGCTATAATACTTCCATGTTTCTTACAATTTTTCAAATTACAGACTTTCAAATAGTGTAGACATAAAGATTTTAAAATAAAAGTGTTTTTAATTTCTTGTTTTGATCATATTATAGTCTATCTCACCAATACCTTTAAACTAACCACATGTATATCTTTCTTGTAAAAGAGTAAAAAGGATCATATTTGGTTTTTGACACCTGCTGTGAATTCAGAGCTTTTTTTCTGATTTTTCTTTTTTTTAACTCAGTCATTTCACTGGGTTAATCACTTATTTATCCCCCAAATTATAAAACTTCTCGTTGCTCTGACATGCATTTGGTTCACTTTACTTTTTATAGATTATTTTCTGCTAATGTGATTAGTGCTTTTATATAGGGATTATTACCAGAATCAGATCTGCTTTTAAATTCTTTAAAAGTTATCATCTGTCTTTTGTCCAATTTATCAGATACACAAATATTAAACCTTTTCTGTTCAATCTCAGTGCAAAATATATATACAGACAACCTTATCTCTATTTCCAGCTGGAAAATAGGAATTATTTGTAAAAGTAATTAGGAAGGATTCGTTCCTAATCAAATTAAAATACTTGGAAGCCATATTCTGTGAACCCAATTGTCATTTAAATAGCGTCTGAATTGGTACCTAAATAGACTAATAGTTCTGAAGGCAATGACTTTGGTCCTTTATAAAGGAACAGCATATAGAACTGAACAAATAAATGACAGGAGCAGCATCACAGAATCACAGAATGTTAGGGATTGGAAAGGACCTCAAGCGATCATCTAGTCCAATCCCCCTGCCAGAGCAGGATCATATATGAAGAGTTCACAGTCTATGTCCAGACAAAGCATAGGGGATTAGACTTTGTCTGAGGGACAGGGTGGAGACAGCTTGTTATAGGGAAGAATAAGAGAGGCACTTTTGAGTGCAGTGTGTGGGAAGCTGCTTTACATATAAAAGACAGACCGGAGCAGGAGTCTATGGGGAGGGTGCCTTGCCACAGAGATCTGCACCTGGGGAGACAGGGAAGGTAATCGGTCTAGGAGGAGACACAGGGTCATGAGAAGAAGAAAAAGATCAGGGAATGTCAGGGCACTGTCGTGCATGTGCCTTGTGCTGCAGGTTTCAGCATGAGGTGATGTTTGTTGGGAGTGTGCTCCCACTGCCTTAAAAGATGACAGTCACTTCCAAAGAACGTGATGCAGGGGCAGCAGGGGAAGGTTGTGTGGACTCGGGGTCCCATGTGTATGACAGAGGAGGAAGACGAAACTCTGGGTAACCCCTGCAATGAGAAGAAACTGGATATTGATCAGAACAGCTCATGTGTTCGTAGTCCTACAGGTATGTGATATATTCCCATCTGAACCATTTTGTGGTGAGATTTGTGATGATCAGAACTTGTGTAAGCATTGAGGAGGGGGCAATGTCCCCCTTAAAGTTAAAGATGGCAGTAAAAGGGCTAAAAGGTGTTGAAACATCAGTGGAAGATATAACAACTGAGAGTGAGCATGAACCATAGGCACCTTGGTGCAGCAGAGAGGCCTATGAGAAGGTGTAGAGGAAGAAAGGTGTTATGGTCTGTGCCTGACATCCAAGGAAGAGCATCAGGAACTTGAAACATGAATTGCTGTGAGAGCAGAGCAGTCCTGGACACAAAGGCTGATAGAGCTCTGTACGTTGCAGTAACACTTCCTGCCTTCACAAAGGTTTTCATGTGTTTTTGTGGGGTTTGTTTGGGTTTTTTGTTGTTGTTTTAGTTTGGGTTTATTTGGTTTGGTTTTGTTTGTTGTTGTCAATCTTGTTTGCTTCTTTTTCCCTACAGCTTTGCTTGTCTTCCATCTCATTCACTGCTAAGGACTGAGAGTAGCCTGGGCACTCAGGCAGCACACAGAGAAAGCAAGAATGAGGAGTCTGAGCTAAGAATAGTATCTACACTGCAATGAGATGAACCAGAAAAATGCATCTGCCATGAAACCTACAAAAGACTTTATGCAACTGTTTCTTGTGCACAGCTCCTGAGGATCCTTTTTGCCCCAAATCTGCAAGTTATCTCTGTATTTCTGTGCTTACCAGCTTTCTTCTGATAACTGTACCCTTCCATGCTCTTTCTGTCATCTTTCCCTCTTTGGATTTCCATTAGCATGTTTTTCTAGTTCTCCTTGGCCTTTATTCTTTTCTGATTCTTCAAGAAGAAGTCCATATGAGGCAGAAGTAAATACAAACAGAAATACACAGAAAAGTCTTGCTGATTTTGGCCAAGGTCAATAGCCCTTGGGTATATCCTCTTGTAAGTTATATTTGTAAAGTAAACTTTTAGATTTCAGATTGCAGATTGTACAATGTGCAAATGTGAAAGAGACTGCTGACAAAGAGGACTGGAAAGAATTATTTTTTTGTGAACAGAACATTTGGAAATAAATTGTCTTAAAAGCTTCTATTTCTGTTTACATTTAAAATTCACTCAGAATAAATTTTAGAAATTAAAACTTATATTAAACCATTATGAATTTAACTATGACTCTGAATGATTGTCATGAAAATTTATTTTCCTCATAATTACATTTGTTTCAGTAAGAGAAACAAAAATAGAAATTGAAAAAAACTCATTCATTTGACAAAACAAAACAGTTGCTGTGACTGTTGTAGGATTGTGGTCTGACTGGTTAGAGCTCTGGAATAGTGAGATAATTTGCAAAGCAAAATGCATATGCAAATTAGTTGATCAAATCACTGCACTGTTTTTCCTGGTGTTCTAAGAAAATGAAGGAAAAGGCAAGACCAACAGTAGCAGGATCTCAGAATATACATTATTATTGTTAATACAATGTAATACTGAGCATGAGGAAAATGAAATTTACAGTGCTCCTGAGGCTATGGACAGCAGTAATTTCGGTGACAATGCAGTGTAACTGTGATTGCATCTGTTGCACAAGAGAATAGGGGTAGCGTTTATTCCATTTGACTTCCGTTATCTACAGTGTTGTCATTTGGACTTCTCTTAGAGGCAACAGAGAGAAAATAGCTCATACAGGTCAACAATTTAGGTTGCAGATGGCAGGCTGGATCTTACAACTGTTGGTGGTTGTCAGTAGAATATTAGTAACTAGGTGACTTCCAACAACCTGACAAATGTTGGGTGTTAATTATTTTCTGTTAAACTTTCACACCTTCATAAGTCATTTCCTGAATGTTTTTCAGGATTTTAGTGTGAGGAAAACTTTTAACAAGCAGAAGGCCTATGCTCATGCAACGTTTCTTATCTGCAATGAGCAAGTCACTACTGTTAGCTGTCACTTTGAAACAGATGTTCATATGGTATAGAAGATAAAGCATATCTAGATTCCTAAAATTTGCTAAAACTAATTCATTTGTGGCCTAACTAACAAAGTAAGATTTTTATTTGTATCTATACTAGGTCAAAGACATGACAGGTTTTTGTTGAAGTAGCTTTGGCTTGACTCATACACACATTGAGGTATCTTATAGTGAGATTGAAACTGATACTGGAGAGTGATAAATGGAAAACAACTAAAATGCCAATTTTGAGTAATAGGCATGTTAATTTTTTTTGTCCAGTGCCTGTATTCCTCTCCAGAAGTGGAATATGGCCAGGGAATTTCTGTCCTTTGAAGACTTAAATAGATATGAAGGATAATAATAATACTAATAACAAAAATAATACTTTATTAATTTAAAAAATAATAGACTTCCAGTTCTCCACAAGTGAAAAAAATGTAGCTGTTGCTCTTTGTAACCTCTTCTAATGATAATCTTTCTGCTCCACTGTTCATTCAATATATAGTGTCACCTCCTTAGAAAAACCTCTTTGGAGTTAGACTTAAAATCTCTGTAAAGCATTGTATCTGTATGGGGTTTTATAAACAGGATAAGATAATTTCTCATGCTGTAAACGTGCCAAAAATATTAGCATTACTGACCAAAAAAATTCTTACAGCACAAAAGGATGAGGTTCAGTTCTCCAGAGAAAACCCAGGGAAGGAAGTGGCCATCAAGCCAGACTTCATCAGAGAACGACTCTCATTAATTTAAAAAATCTGCTGACTGTTTGGAATGGTTACAGCAAATGACTTATGAAATGAAAAATTCTTCCCCAACCCAGTGAGCTTTTCAATCAATGTTCTCCATGATGTGCTGTTTGCTAGCTGTCTCAATTCAGCAACCCTAAAAATATTTAGCAATATAAATGTACATTTTAATAGGTTGCTCTTATCTCTCTTTTGATATCTGGCTCTCATGATTTGTCTTCATCCATCCACAATCTCTGGTGCCATCAGCCGAAAAGTCAGTTTCTCTCAAGGGTTCATCTGAAGGCGTCCACAGTATTGAGTTCCCTCCCAGCCCCCACCTCTGCACTGCTCCATGCCCCCATCAGTCTCACCAAAAATTTTTCTTTTTTTTTTTTCTCTCTTATGAAAAACATAATAACAATTGCTTCCTGTGCATACTCCATGCCCTGAGGAGGAGAAGATTAAATTAAATTAAAACTTAAAAGAGGATTTGCAATGACTTAGGTTTCTAGTTAAACTGCCTGAGCTACAAATAAGTTTTATGCAGGCTATTGTTCTTTGGCAAATGTGTTGTTACTGCAAGTCTTTGCTAACAGGCAGACTAATCACTGCCGAGGGAGAGGAGTCTTGTTTATTGACTGGTGGTTACACTGCTTGCTGACTAAATTTTCCACCTTTTTTCCACTGTCTGACTTTTTCTTCTCTGAATGGCAGAACCACTGAGATCTACTGGGAAGCAAACAGAAGGGGAAAGGGTGCATTTTGCACCAGAAATATTAAGGTATTCGAGCCATATGCTTTACATAATTCACAAGTATCATCAATGTTAGGAAACTAGGTTTCCTATGTATTTCCTCTGTGTTTTCTTTACAGTTGGTGTTTGCCTCTTAGCCAAATAGCACAGGGTGTTTGCCTCTTAGCCAAATAGTACAGATGACTAAAATACTCTGGTGCAACTCCCAGTATTATCGCCCATCACCATAACTACTGGTGTTGAGGAGCAGCAGTGAAGAGCAAAGGACCCTGCAGGTACTTGGAATAGGCGTGTGCTGTACCATTCACAAGCTCTGGAACAAAGGTGGCTGCTTCAGCAGGAGTGTCTCTGCTCCAGGATGACACAGCCCCACGTCCTGAAGCACCTGTTGGTGTAAATAGGCCTGATGCTGTTTGCTGAAATGACTCCCCAAGCAGAGGTAGGTACTTTAGACACAAATGGATATTGGTTAGTTACAGCTTTAAATTTCTCTGGCATTCTCTGTTTCTTTTTCAGTAGTTTCAATGTCCAGTTGGAGAAAGAGTCTGTGAAGGATTAGATACCTTCCATATGCAAAGACTCTTAGAACAAGCCACTGTTGCATAATGTACGGAGCAGTTTCTGATGCTAGATGTGTCTGAGCAGTTTGTACTTGGCCGATGTGTCTGCAGACTTCTGTCAGTCTCCTTGGCTCTGAATGCTATTTTGAAGACCACAACCCTCCTTGTCTCATCTGGTTCAAAGACATTTCTGCATTGATAAAAAATGAAAGCACATAGGGTTAGGCCACTGAGTAATTCGTAGCTAATACATGCTACACATTTGTGTATGAATAAACTTTACCTTTCCATATTAGGAAAATAAAACTGACCTGGCTTTTTTGCAATGACTTACATCCAAGACCATAATAAAACAACAGGTTTCACTCTGAAATAAATACGAACTAGGAAAATCTGCAGCAATAGGGATTTTCAGAGAACTTTCTCCAAAGTGAGCAAGCAAGATGATTTTTAAAACTTGCCCTACTGTTTCAGTTATTTAGGGTATGAATGATAAAATTTTGAACAATAGCTACTTGATTGTGTCTACCTGTAAGACACATATAAAGAACAAAAGAGCCACAGAAAATTCAAGAATAAAGGTGCAGAGAAGTTCATGCCTTTACAATTTGCTGGCATGAAACTGAAGCAAAATCCTCGAAGTCTGCATTTGTTTGTCAGTAAGAAGAGCCTGTTTGGAAGTAGAGCTTGCAATAATATAATCCTTGCTGTTAATAAGGCATGAATGATCGGCTGCGGGTTCAAGAGAAACTGGGAGAAACAGCAGGTTTTCAGAGTTCCTAACCATGGCACCATCAATGACTTATCTTGCTTAGGTCCCTGGATGTCTGGCTGTTTCCCGACTGTAACTCTTCTTGGCAGCCTCTCTGAGCTGGAGATGAGAATCACTGTGCTACCTAAAAATCCTGCCTTGTGGGGAAATCCTTGTACAACAAGTTAAGCCCAGTCTAAAATTAGGTTGAAGGTAGCGCAAAATGATCTTAATGAATCTGGATTTTATTTATTTATTTGTGACAACACTAGCTAGAGATTTTATCAGCTAATCCAGAAATGGCATCCAATAAACTGAGCCAGTATTTGTGTATAAGCCTTACAGAATGTTTTGAGATTAACTGATTCAAACTGCTGGTCTTTCCCCCCCCCTGCCCCTTTATCTCATATATGAACATACACAACAGCAAAGACTAAATCCCCAAACCTTGAACTGCAGGTATAATATTGTTGAAAAACATAAAACTTAATCTTGCTTGCCTTTCCCTTGTTTCGCAAGGGTGTTCTCTTAAAAAGGACACAACTGTAAAATAAGAAAAAAAAGGACATCAGGTGTGGTTTGGAATGGTATCTTCACATTTTAAAATGGTTTTGAAGGGTATCATTTGCCAGGAAGAAAGATGTAAATCTGTCCCCTGGCTTTAGATGATAGACCCATGTCTGAGCAAAATGTCAGAGCCTATTCTAGAGTGATATGCAGTGAGACATCAGGTGCCTTCTACTGAGGATTTCTAGGCTTCCCCTTCTTTTAGCCAGAAAGGAATCATGGCAACACAAAGGGCAAATAAAGCTTTTATGAGTTTTCCCCCACAAACACCATGTGGTGGTAGTGCCTTTTTGAAATAATACTCATTTACATCACTTCTTGCCAGAATCCCCAGTTGGTGTTTCTTTTAGGTCTGGTGCTAACATCTTTTGCACCTTTCCCTTCTCTTTCATGATCCCTAAACTCCATATTCCAGTCTTGCATTATACTTGCACATTTGTTACAGTCAACACATGCACTGTTTTGTCCAGTTTTCCAAATTCTTGCTGTCCTAGGAGAGAAACATGAAGATGGCCTCAGGAAAGAAACCATAAGTAGATGCATACATTGCACTTGTGACTGTATACTTTAATCTAATTGAGCATTCATGGAAAAAAAAAGTCTGCTTTATTACTTACCATAAATCCAAGATAATTCTATTTAATGTTCCTTTAACTGACAAAAAAGGATAAACATAGCTAACTATAAACATGACATAAATAAAATCTAGCATTCCTCCCATTCCCCACCCACTGTCCCAGTTGGCTATTTTATCATATCACTCGATATAAAATTTAACAGTACGGTATATAAATGATCCTTTTTTATTCTTTTGCATAATAATTGGCTGTTTTCCAGTAATAAAGAATAGTGAAGCTACAATTTATTCCAAGGCATAAACATTTTTTTTTTTTTTAATATGTGCTGCTTTCCCTTTATTGTGGAGAAAACAATACAGTGGCCAACAGAGAGCTGCATCAGCAGATTGCAATAGTTGTTTCAAAAGAACTAGAGCCACTTGAATTCAGTCTGAATTTAGCTGACCCAGTGTCTTACTTCTTGGCTCAGGAAAGTAGCGGAGCTGCTAAAATGGTGACACAAATTGATGTTAATAAATTAGTACACTCATAAGAGAAGACTCCCAATTTTAGTGCTAACAGCACACTATTATATGCAGCATAATGTAGTTTAAAAGGCACACTGATAAGTGGCTGTATTCAAATCCCTTTCTGTGCCCTTTTGTGTTCTTATCTACCCTGGTCCAGCAGACAATCCAGCTTTTCACTAACCTTTGGCACTCCACCATCAGCAATAACCTGTGCTCTCCTTTATATCTCCATAGCTTCCATAATGAGCATCACCTGTGGTATGCTTCATTTGGAACTGCAGCATCAGCAAAACACACCTGCTCTGGTGCCTGCCGGTGGAAAAGGCTCCGTGGCTGGGGGCCCATGGGAACTCATCTGTGTGCCCTAAAGCAATGCCAGGGAAATGGCTAAATGCCGATCATCTCCAGTGAACTGAGCCTTAGCCTCTAATCCTTGTAATTGTTGCTTTAGTATAGTGAAAGGAAATAACCAAACAGGGTCCTGTACTGACATAGAGTGTCCGGCCGGCTTCTAGCAAAACTATAAGGTTGCTTTTGTTTGCGATAGATTCTTTATTTGAATAAAATAGGTTACTGTTGCAGCACCTCAGTTTTTAAATCATCAGTTTCCTAGAAATAATAATTTTTAAGTTTGTGGGGGTTTTATTTATTTTTTTTTTTAATTTGTGATCATACATATTTTTAATTCCATTTGTACATTTTGAAGTGTGTTTACAATTAAACAGGAAGCATTTTCCCTTTAAGAATTCATATATATTTATCAATCATTATTAATACATACATTCATTCACATGTATGTAAATAACTCCAAATTGTAGCGGCTTTGTAAGGGAATAAGTGTTTTTTTTAATAATTTTAAAATAATAGCTATAACAGTTAAAAACAAATAGCACTTCAAAAAGGATAGGTTTTGCAGAGCTATAGGCAAAATATCCAAAATAGAAATACTTTCAGAAACATCATTCTAGTTGTCTCAACTGAATGCTTCGCAGTCCTCCTTCCTCCCCCCGCACCTTTTTTTGTTGGTGGTGGTGTGTGTGTGTGGTTTTTGATTTTCTTTTTAGAAAACAAATCTAGATGAGAATTTTAATATATTTTTGTAAAGCACAGGTCAGTTTAGCATCAAGACTGTTATACTCAGTTGTAAACTTAGAGAGATGGCATCAGGGTTTCAAACATGATAGCATACATTCTTCTACAATGTTTCTAGTAGTAGAAACACAGGAAGATTACCAGGGCTATAGAACAAAAGACTTGTGTCTCGCAATAGAATTTACGATAAAGCAGGTAATATTGTTTTCTCTTTCAGTAGTTCACTGAGACTGACAGGAAAGAAATAATGTATTTTGAACTGTCAGACATGCTTACCATATTTTAGTATCTCATTTATATAGGCCTGACACCTGGTTTTGCTCTGGACTTTCCTGAAGAAATATATATGTATTTTGAAAATACTGCTTTTTTAGAAAGACGCTTAGTTACATGATGAATCAGCAGATGGGATAGGCAGAATACTCTGACTATTGAAACTGAGTGACTGATAATACTCCACAAATTCTAACCGTGCTCTGCATGTCCTTTGTTTTTTATTGAAGTAAGGGAACAAGCTGGCATGTTCCAAGTATCACGTGAACTACTATTTATTGATTCTATTTGTTTTATTCATAGCAAGTTATGTATATTGAGTAAAAACATACTAGAAGCTCTGTGAACATGATAATCTAAAATATTTTACTAACTAAAGGAACTTGCTACCTTACAACTCAAAATCCTGGACATTATTAGCTGAGGACACAAACAATAATACCAGGATTAATATGCCACCCACCAGTGTTGAGGATTAATATGGTAGTGGTTTGGTTCCCCCATACTGGCACAAACTAATTCTGCCTAGCAGGAAAACAGACCTCTTTTAGTTAATGCGCTCATCAGCAAAGTAATTTATATTGCTTCAGTCTTTGCCCTTGTCTTGTGAGTACAGGAGTTGGGGGTCTTAATTATTTTACAGACATTAAAAGAAAAAGGCCTTGAGTTAAATCATTTTATTTTCTCATCTAGTAAGATCACCTGACAGTTTTTGAAAACGTGTAAGAGGGATAAAAAAAATACCCATAAAATGCAGCTGTCTTGCTATAGCAGAGGGAGATATCCATGTACCACATGCATCTCAGAAAAATCTCCTGAAACATAGCGAAAATATGGATTGTCTAGAAAATAAATGTAATGGTGAAGAGAATATGGAGAGACAAGTCTAGAATCTAGTCCTATTGTAAATTACTTTGCCTGTCCTATGGCCAGTGATACTACGTGGCTTAGCTCAGCTGAGTATTTTGCCCAAAATAAGTAGAGTGTTATGGATTCAGTTGGTCACAGGAATCAATCTGAACCACAATCAGTTTCTCTTATGTAATTTAATTGCTTTGCATTAGCTTCTTCTCTTTCAGGTGGGATCTTGTGGACATCAGAGGGAATCACATGTGGCAAATGCAGCCACAGAGAAGCCATGACAGGATGAGAGTTGAAGTGGGATTCAGAACCCATTGATTTCAGTTGCTTTTATTTTCTTGGTTAAAACTCAAGGTTACAGGTTTTGGATTGGATCCTCTGTCCTTCAGAAATGAGGGAATTAGAGCTGTCTGTATATGCTGCATGTGTAGTCACAGTCAGTCACCGAAGGCTGCCTGCAGCAGAAGAGTAGCAGAGCTGGGTGAACCTGGGTGACCACTCAGCTCCCCAAAGAAGGTAGAGGTGCTGAGGTGGGTGTGACTGCTTATGATATACAGAGCAGGTGGATTCATCAACACCACCATGGGAGTTTTCTTCTCTTGTTAGTCAGCAGAACAGAAATTTGTTATTTGCACGAAGATCTACTTCCTTGGGCATTAGTGATTCGTTAGGAGGCTCCTTATGCAGGGAATTTCTTCTGCAGGAGAACAAGAGTAGAAGGAACAGAAAAGTGTTGTATAAGCTGGGGTGTGCACAAGTTGCAGGGTTCCAGTGTTGTTGTTACTTTAATTATTCAAATAAGCAAGAGATATAAATTATCTTGACAGTGCCTGCTGGCCACCTGCCTAGCCAAATGTTGGAGAAAAGATGCGTGATATGCAAGGAAGAAATACAGTTGAAAATGGTGTTCTTCTAGTAAGCCTTAACTGCTATTAGTGTTCAATTAGTAATTGTAAAGAGATTTCTTACTAAACTATTGATTGGAATTTTGAAATAGTGATCATGCTATCTAAGGATAGTGAAGAGACTATATATAATCTTGGCCTTATCAAGGGCAGTGGGAATATTTCTTATTTTCCCTCACTTGTTATTGTTTTGAAAGAAGCAAGATAAAATGAACTATTCTTATGCTTAGTAAGTTCAATGAGGCTTTATTGGAAGTACTTCACCCTTAATACGTAAAATATTTTCATTAGTGAAGCAAAGCTGTTCAGTCAAAAAATCAGCAACAGATTAAAAACTAATAATTTTGTGATTGTTACATATTTATTTCTTTTCGCCACCTCATTATATATGTTGGCTCAAGATAATGAGAGGCTTTGTTAATTCTGACAGCTCTCCTTCCCCTGGGTTTCTTGAACTCATCTTTCTTGCTTGAAATCAGCCTTTCAGTCTCACTGGTCTGACTCATCCAGTATGCCTTCGCTGACCAGGAATGGGTGGCTGCTCAAAGTGCTGCTTCCTATCATCTCCTCTCTCAGCTCACAAAACTGCCTGCTCAGGCTGGAAAAAAAGGAGGATTTCTGCAATATAGCTTAAACAACAGTGGCATACAGTAAAACAGCAGCATGACCTTCAACCACAATAGGTTTCTGTTGACTTGAATAGCCTGACACGTGGTGATGGTTTTCAACCCAATACGTAGTGGCATGTCTTCTGAAAAGGGGGAAATCTTATATTTTTGTGATGAGTATCTGTAAATGACTTTATCTATCTTAGCAATTCTGGAATGAGAAGAAAAATGAGAACAGGGTGAAGGAGAGGGGAAAAGCTTTAAGGGGAAATACTTTAAAACCTTAAATTAATTCCATATTCATTAAATAGCAAAGATTTCTAGAGTTAACTGTGAGCATATATTTACTTATTAGAGATGCATGGGGGCAAAAATAAGCCAAGGTGGTGTTAGAATAAGCTGCCCAGAAGTAAATAGCTTTTGAACCTCTCTTTTTAAATATTAAAATTCCTCTCAGTTGTATTTGAAATGTTTAATGAGAGAGAAAAAATGTAGTCTATTCCAATCTTTTCCCCAGCTGAGATACAAATTTGCTTACAACCTTATTGTTATCATGAAGTTATCACAATGACAGAAGAGTTAGAGTGTGTGAGACTTTCATTTCTGCTAGATTCAGAATCCTGTTAATGACTTCGATCTGCTCTTTTCTTCCCCCCTCTTCTTCTGGAGTCGTGTCAGGTGCACACCACCTCTCAGAGTGCATTAAGCCTAATGTGGGATTTGAGAGCATTTAGAGTGCTGCCCAATGTCAAAGCTCTTTAGAACAGGAGCTGTTGGAATTAAACTCTCACATTAACTATTTAGTGGAATAAAAATAAAACCTAGAAAAAGAGCACGAACTTGGCTGGTTTCTTCCTGAGGGCTTTTACAGCTAGGTGTCTGCATGCAGCCATTGGATGCAGCAGGTACCTCACAGTAATGTGAGCAGGAGTTGGGGCTTCTCACTCTGAGGACACTTCAGAGGATCCACTTGGCTACACAACACATTTGATCAAAACAACTTCATGAAAACTGATAAATAATCTGGAAAATAAAAGAAAGACAGGATGGAATCAAGATGACTCCCTCCAATCACCTACTAAAGTGTACGTGACTTGTATTCAAAGGGGTTTTATCCTTAACCCTGTAGCTGCTAACTCTTTCATATCACAAGATAAATGAGATTTTTGTCAATGCAGAAAAATCTATAGTCTTTCATGTATGAAATGGAAAAACCGTACATTGAAAAAAAAACCCTCAACGAAGCAACTGCCAAAAACAACCTGATGTGTTCATGAATATAGCAGTTATTTTTATTTTTTTTCTCAGTTGGGGGAAATGTTGCTACAACATTCAAGTGAACGTACTCTTTGTCTCGTCTGAAGGCAGCTCAGCTGACAGCACATTAAAATCAAACCTTTTTTCCAGGATTATGCTGTAGTAAATACGGCAGTTAGGAGCAGACCCAAGCTATCTCCAACCCAATATCTGGCTTTTGACAGGGGCAAATTATGAGTTCTTTGGGGATGAAGTTAAGAAACAGGAAAAAATATGAGGTATTCTTTCTCAAATATAATCTCCAAATCCTATAACCTGTCTTTAGTCTGCAAGTAAACTGTAGTTCATTATTTGAAGAACCAGAAGTTTCAATTACGTCATTGTATTTCATAGGCATTCATGGACCTTTCCTTCACAATTTTGTCTCATCTGTTCTTTACTCAGTTATATACTGAGCAGATTAACAAAATGCTACTGCAATTTAATTATAGAAAGTAGTATTTTCTTTCACTGAGTGCCCTCTCAGTCTCCTATTACAAATAGTGAATGTTTTCTTCTTTACTTTCTCCATTACATTCATGATTTTGTAGCTATTATTTGATTATATTTCATTATTGTATTATATTTATTTTAGATTATATTCAATTTTATTATGTTATATATACTCTTTCATTTCTAAACTCTAGTTATAGTTGATTTAAATTTCCCCATAGAAAAGAAAGCATGATGATCATCTTTTCTGCCTCTTCCCTGTACTTTGTCTCATACTAAAATGTAAACTTTGAAATGACATGACCAGGTTTGTACATGGCAGTTAAAATATTGGCAGAGTCTTTGCTGGAAGATGTAATCTTACAGGGAGTTCAATGTGTTGCAGTGGATGACTTCTCAGACTACTATCCTAATTCAAGTATGGCACATAGATCGTAGGGGGAGGGGATGAAGCGTCAGTTGAAAGTCTTTCAAAATTTTGTTTCAACTACTTGAGTTTACAACCTTAGTAATGTTTTCCTAACATATTTTTTCATACTTACCAGAGGTGACCATGACTTCTTTACAAGATGTGACAGTTCACTGGAAGAGAAGTGTAAAAAAATGTTTTATAATCAGATTTTAAAAGCACTACTTCAGATAAATTCAACAAAAGCAAATATTCTGATTTGGGAGTTTAAGAAAATGCGAGGTGAGTAGGTTCCAAGAAGAAGACAGTTTTCAGTTTTGCAGAAAATTCCTTTATCTAGAATTCTGAATATCTATGCTGAATAGGAATAAAAATATTAGTAAACTTGTAAAATACAATATTCAGAAGTCAGGCAACATAAAAATCAAGATTATGTTGTGTTCAGTCTTCTATGTATTTAGTAATATACTCATCTTTAATTGCATAAACATCTAGAGTATGTCCACAGGAACCTTTCTTTTTTAAGTGTACAGAACTAACAGCGTTCCTTTACTGATTCAATATTATGTTTCATCTTCTATGGTCAATATAAGGTCATATGATTTATTTAACTACAGTCTGTTAAAACTCTGCTCAAAAGCCAAGATTATTAATTCCTGGTGAGCTCTTCTCTGATATCCGTGTTTTAGTATTTGAGCACTTTGGAGACATTAATGAATGTATCTTCCCTGTGCAGTGACCGAGGGGTGCTGGGAGCTGGCTCACAGAGATAAAAGTTTAAAATGTACACTCACGTTGTGGCTCAATTTCAGATGTACAGCTGGCTTTTCAGAGTACTTACTGCTATTTTGGATGTTAAAGCAAGAAAATTGTTGATTCAGTTGCAACTGTAGGGCTCAAACATTTTATCAATCAACTCCACCTCCAAGAAGAGAATTGCAGCTAATCCTGACCAGCTGTTTACCTAGCACAGACAGGAAAGGGGAGGCATGTGGCAGGCAGAGCATCCACATCCTGGACATGGTATTCCTCTCCACCTTGAATGTGAGACTCCCTTTGTCTCCTCTGCAAGGGGATTACAGAAAGGCTTTTGATGCATTCCCAGAACAGGTGTGGTCCTTCAGTCTGAAAGCTTCACCCCAGCTCTGCAGTGCTCAACTTTACAGATATTTTAGCTAGCTGGATTTGTGTTTTCATTTATGAAAGTCTTTGATTTGTGTTGGGAAATCTTATAAGAAAAGCGAAAAAGAAATCCAATTAACAGCGTCCCCCTTTCCGGATTTCATAAAACTGCTCTAAAAAATATGAGAGTCATTGCTGTTCAAAGAATGGTCACAAAGTTTTTCAAGTGGGTGAAGTATAATCTATTAATTTCCTTGGCCTCACTGTAGAAGTGATAGAGATGTTTTCTGAAATAATTTAAGTAGAATGGAAAAGAAACACTTTCAACTTCATTGTGTTAAGCTCAGCAGAATTACATGCTACTGAAACAGGTTTTACAATGGGAAGTGAGAGAAGGCTTGAGTAGTAAGCAGTATTAACATGCTTTACAACAACAAATCATCAGAGCTTCATATGACTTTTTCTGCCTGGTAAACCCAATTTCCTGTAAAAAAAAAAAAAAAAAAAAATGGAAAACCTGTCCTATTGCAGCATTTAATTCAAAACAGAGAGCTTAAAAATTTTCTAGTCCCTCTGGGCATTAGAAAGTGCCCTTGAACTTTTGTGATATGAATTACGTAAATTTATTTGTTTGTGGTTATAATTCTCTCTTTATGTTCTGTCTAAATCATCTAAATTACAGGTTGCAATTAATACATCCCATGCCAAAAGCATACATAAGTAATGAAAATATTTTAGATGTGTTTTGTTTGTTTCAAGTGTTTCACCTAAGCTTTTAGAATTTCCTCAGGCCATCACTTGTCTTTGCCAAGGAATAGTGCTTTTGCTTTTTTTTGGAAAAAAGTATAACATTTAATAGCATTATTCCTTTTTTTCCTGCATTTATTGCTAAGTTTTATGGTAGGGAAGTGTGATGGTTTTAGCAGAACAGTTGTTGATTTACTGGATTTGAGTTTGAACACCGACTTATATTAAAATATAAGTGTTTTAATCGATTGCTGTAGAATGATTTAGGCGATTGTGGTTTTCACAGGTAAACTGTAGAGTCACCTGGCTTTCAGAGAGATTAGCCATGAACTGACCCAGCTGTCTTTCAGATGTTTACAATTAACTGCATCATAAGACATAAGGCTGTAGCACATCTACTATAACCTCTGTTCCTGTAAAAACACCAGTACTCAAAAGGAAAACATCTCCCCTCTTCTCCAGTTGCTGGGCACCCCCTCTTTATCAGGTTTCATATGAGCATGGCCACAATGAGTACAAAACCAACATGTTAGGTTTCACACAATTCCAGCATAGGGCTGTCTATCTTCCCACCAGCAGAGAACTCCCCTGGCTCTTCTGCCCATTGCATTGTCCTGCTGCTTTGTTTGCTCTATTGTTTTTTCCTGCAGAGTGATACATTGCTGTATCTTCTCTTACTGCAGCTGAAGTAGAGCCATCCATCATCCCAATCACTGGAACTAAGGACCTTATGGACTGGGAGTAAATTATGTAGCTTTGGGGGGTGAGAAAGGAAAAGAGCAAGAGTGTTTTTTGTTTGGGTTGTGGGGTTTTTTTGTCTCTCTGAACCTGCTATTTTACCTTACTGTTTCCTTTTACATAATATTTCTGCCTTGCTTAGGATCATGATAAGGTAAATGCAGCAAAAGTAGTTTCATTATTTCCAGAATGTAAATTTAATCAATACAAATGCAGTTAGCAACTCCATAGCTGACTCGACTGTTGCTTGGATTTGAATTTGAGTTTCATTTGTGCCTTTCCTTTCAACTTTAATGTAATGCAGATGCAGACTTCACTAAAATAAATGTCCAGTAAACCATAAAATAATGCTGTATAGGTGTTGAGTCCGATTTACTGTTACAGGCAAACTCCTCTTCCTATTCAGATAAAATGAGATCCAAGTGAGGCTCCTGGTTTTAATTTTAACGACTACAAATTATTAAAACCTGAAACTTTGCCCTCAAACTAAGTAATATTTTGGCACCTAAAATTAAGCCTTAAATCAAACTCATAAACTAAACCAGAGCCCAAAATCTCAGCAGTATATCCTGTCCAACTAGGACAACTGAAAACAAATAAGATGATTAGGTCTAATTTTCACTCTTCCTGTCTCTTCCTTCTGAAGCCTTATAATATCTCTGGTCTTTCACTTTAAACTTCTGGTCATCTGTGGTAGAATATGGGGGTGGGCTACAAGTGACCATTTCTGTGAGGTTGACCCCAGGTAACCTTATGAGCAAATAAAGTAATTGAGTACATTCCTGTCTTCTGCCAAACCCATAACCTGACTTAATTTTGCAGGCTGAGATGATGGCTTAAGTTAACTAAAGAATGTTGTACTGCCTTCCCAGGCTTCACACCCCCTCCCCACCTTGTCTTCTCTCTTACTACTGTAAGAGAAATATACTGAAAAATACTTTTTACCCTTCAAAATTTTTTCAAGGCCTTAAAGGCATTTTTCCAATTTAAATTAAGTTTCAAGTTTATATCAATTAAGCTGCCTGTAAGGATCCAAGAGCTAAACTACAAAGAACAATGAAAGATTTGGGTATTAAGGTGTAGGATTTTTACTTCTAACAAGGCCACACTAGGCTTGAAATCCAAATTATTCTTCAGATTGCCTCTTGATGTCCAAGGCATATCTGAAATGACTGAACAAGGGAAAAATGAAAATGCACTTTAATGGCAGGAGTGCCTTGTTTTTCATAGTCTCGTCATGGAAATTGTGTATAAAAATATATTTGAGCAAGCTTTGTCCTTATAGTTAGTGAAACAATTAAAAGATGGTCATAGAATCTCTTTGATAATTAAGTGACAATTTTAATGGCACCATTGAATCAGAGAACAATGAAATATAGTTCCTAGTGTTCCAAAGTAAAATGCACTTATTCTGCATTTGGTAAGCTTACTTGGAATTTTAATTTCAAAATATGCTCACAACACTCTTTTGTAAGACCATCAGCTTTCAGCTGCCCCTTTCAGGAGAGAACACTGCACAGAATTGCCTGTCATCAGAGGTGATTTAAGCTTAGAACCATTAGGAAAAGGCTTGACCAAAAATCACCTCCTCTGTCCCTTAAAGTCTGTTTTGTTGTGGGATGGAGCTGAGGAACTGGGTGGGATATGAAGCAATCACACCTCCATACTGAAGCTCTGGCATAACATGCAAGGAATCACCTGTGCTTCTTGTTAATACCAGGTGCTAAGTGCTGCCATATTTACCTGAAAATTTACTATCTTCTTTGCCAAAGGAAGTGCTATTCTCTGATCAACAGTACCATGAAATCACCCTGGTTGATAGACCATAATGTTTTGTATTTGTTCCAGCCAAGGAATGCTATAGATATACTCAGACCCACAGAATAAGACCTAGTGCCTCAGTAATGCTTATAGCTCCAAGGCCATGTATAAGTATACAGTATTACCCTATTTAATAAAAGTAAGTACATCTAATTTTATGATGAATGTTATGTCTGTTGCTGATTAGTGAAAGAAAAACTGGTAAAATGAGATAGGAGAGACACCCTCTGTAAAAGTGCTAGGCTGGATGTAGTGTGGTCTCTGCCATCAGAGAGATGGCAAGTATGTGTGGGCTTATAATGTAAGATGACCAAGAATTTCACACAGTGGGTGTCAATGTCTGTTTATTATACATCTGCTTATGGTTTAACAATCTATATGCCATCAATTCATTTATATCAGATGACTTTAAATCAAAAATATTTACTCTAAACTGAATTATTTAGAACTTATTTTTGGTAATATGAATTCATGGGTGTAAGTTCTAGACAGAAATCCCTAAAGCCATTTCACACACCTTATTGTCATCACCCTGGTTTACTGCTATTCTGGACTGGATTTGAGTGGTGTAAGCTGCCATGAACTTCAGTTTATATCATTCATGGGATTCACTAGTCATCACATTTCCCTTTCAGTTGTCAAAGGTAGATATTTCCATTTCCTCAACCTGTTCCTTGATGTCTGAAATGATATTTGTTGTTTTACAGAGATTACCAGCTTTCTATTTAATTTCTTTACCAAATAAGGGTGGTTTTATTTTTTCCTGAAAATATGTTTGTTTTGAATATTCATTTCTTCTCAGTATCTTGCAAATATACTTTGCACTGAAAGCGGAATAAATACGCCTATTTCTGTTTCAGCTCTGCTGTTCTTAGACTCATTCTGTTGCTGAGCTGACCTGACATATTCTTAGCTAAATAAGACATGTTATTAGAAATTCTAATGTGCTTCATTTGAAACATATATGCAGAAGGAAAAACTTTTTAAAATATAAGGAATTATAAAATACTGATCCCCATAGGATAATCACTTTCAAAACAGAGGTAACATCATCATAGCCAGTCCTTTTATTTTGGAAATCACTTTACTTGGGAGAACAAAAGGACTGGAAGAAACAAGAGACATTTAGCTTTACTACTTTGTTTTCACACTTATTTTTAATAATTTTTATCTTGATGTTCCAGTCCATACTCAGTATTCAATTATTACTCTTTCTGGACCACGTTTATGTTTTTTATGTTCTTATGTTCTGTATCATAAGTTGTCTTGTGATACTCACATTCCCTTAGAATCTCAGCCTGTACAGTCAGCTTATTGTGTGAAACACTCAAGAGCATTTTTTCTTTTTCCTTTTCCTTATTTTTAAACAACTTTATATCTCTTCTAGGTTGTTCTAAAAAACTTTAAAATTGTGAAGTTTTTTGATCCCAGCACCAGAACTCAACATTTTCCATTTTTAAAACATTATTTTAAACCCAAACCACAGTTTGGGAGGCTATTTTCTGGCTTGATAACCCTTGAAACTTGTTTGATATTTATTATGTTCCTATGAGATGTCATGAGGATATTATGATTTTTAAAACCTGGCACCTCTACTGTCTATCTCTTTCCATCATGAATGGCTGAACCATAGAAGCTGTCACCATCATCATCAGTACCAAAGGCAAAGGCGTTATTATGCCACTTGTGATTACAAGTGCGGCCATAAGCAGAGAGGAGGATTGGGGAACTTGAGGGACGCTTTTTGCATGAACTTGTGTTGTCTCAGGTGGAAGTTCCTGAAAGCATTAAGGAAAATAAAATTCATATTCACATCTAAAAAGAGATTCTTACTGGGTAACTCTATGCTGTCTTCACGTTTTCTGTCTGAAATCTAGGCCAACACGAGAACAGGTAAAAGGACAGTCTTGGCAATGTGTGGAAAAAGAATAAGAAGAGGAACACTCTGTATCTCCAGATCTTTCAAATTATGTAAAATACTCTATTTTTTATTTTAGATCTGCCACTGATTCAACATTACTTATTTTATTTACATGAAATTCTGACAAGACTCCTTCGTGACAGAATTGTTTAGGTATTGACTGAAATTTTTTGGTTGCATCATTTTTCTGAAGAATCCAGGTTATAAAATCAACATTTTAAGCAATACAAAATAAGAAAACACCCTCTGATAATACTCAGCTAGAAGAATAAGTGAGTCAGTGGGACTGTTTTTCTTGAGAAATCATTTGGATAAATGAACACATTATCATTCTCTGTTGTATTTTACGTCTAGATAGGGAGAATATAACAGTAAAAATTTTTTATGTTATTTTTTCTCAAAAAAACACATATAGGTGTATATAGAGTAAGTAAATCTTCCTTTTGATCTCTGCCACTCACAGGAACCCCACTGATATAGCTCCTGGTGTCTCATAATCTTCAATGTTTCCATCTTCAAATGGCTTCAAATGGCAAGGTAGGCCTTTATTTTTCTGTTTTACATATGGGGACCTGAGGTTAGATTTTAACATTTCCAGGAAGAAAAAAGTGCAGCTTGGAGGGAAGAATCCTGGTTTAGATTATTTTAGCTTAAATACAAACAGAACAAATGAATAACATGGCACTGGGGACACATATTTGGTTTGGCTCTTTCCATCTAGCGAGTGTCTTCAATATATAGAGCACAATTTCAGCACTAGTTTAAAGCTCCCAAAAATTCTGAAGTGTGAACAGAAACTAGTTTTTCTTCTCGGCCAAAGATAGGCACTGGGCTGCTGGAGAAGAGTACAGAAAAAGTGGATCTGGAACAAAGGGGGGAACATGTAGGGAAGAGAGGGGCTCAGAGACTGAGTCTTGCTGCTGCCATTGCTACTGTGGGACTAAAGAAGAACCTGGAGCCAGTGACCCAGCTGCTTCCATGGGCTCCCTCCCTGCTGGCATGGATCCTCTGTCCCTCAGTGGCTGTAACTTGCCTGAGTCTAGGTGATAGGGCAGTATCTGTTATGCTTCTCTAGAATAGTTTTAATGGCATAAGCATCTGCCTATTTTGCCTTTTCCACAGCTGGGTTGAGCAGTTTAAAAGGGAAATTGCTTTGCAGACACATCAGGATCACATGGAACAATTCCCATTTTCATATAGCATCTTTGGGACAACTCCAGCCATTGTTTTGAGACCGCTTCATATTAGGAGATGTTTTATGCATTTTAGCTCTTTTTAATGTGATTTGGCAGCTGGGCCTAAGAACAACAAATGAGACAGTGTGCCATCAGCCAATTCACTGTATGCAAGGGTTTGGAAATCTTGGCTGCATGGCACCTCTTGTTTCACACACCGACCTCATCGCTTTGGTGAGCTCTGCCTGACCTGACCCCTCTCATCCTCTGGATGGAATCACAGCCTCTGCTTCCTGATCTGAAGAAGCCGATATATTGTCCCTAGCTGATGCCCATGGGACCCTGTGCTGTTACAGATGAGCTCAGACCACACATCTCTAGGTTTACAAGACCTTGATGTCTTGATGTCCTTACAGAGAAAGTGTAAGCATTTATGTTAGCTCAGGTAGCTAAAGCATGTTCTGCAATTTTCAGATAGTGGTTTGTATTTAGTTTTGGCTGGTGTGATGTCCAGGACTGCCTGGCTGTCATTTTCCCCACAATGGCAGATCTGAAGAGGCCTTGAGAGCCAGGTACTCAGCTGGGTCAAACCAGCATTGATGTGCTTACATCAGTGAACTGTTGCTGTTTTACCAGAACTACAACATATCAATTTCTGAAAATTTTGCTATTGTTAGTACCCACATTGGTGATAACAGGGTAACTGCATTGTTATTCTCAAAGTTTCTTGCTTGCATTTATTATAGTTTTTCCCCTTCCTACCCCCTGCTCCTGCTGTTTGGTTGTTGTTATTTATACAGCTCAGTAATGTTTTTCAACAAATATGTCTTTCCCAAATGTTCATTTAGGTTTGCCTGAATTTTATGAGATTTGGAAATGTTGAATAAAATTCTGACTTACAATGCTGTCTAGTCCACTGCTAAACCTCCAGAGCATTGCAGATGACAAGTGACAGCTTTTAAGATGAACTTTTTCTAAAGAAGGCGGCATTTAATCCTCCCAAGGAAATACTTATGAATCCAAAATGGTAATGTATTTCCTAAAACTCTTTGATCTGGAAGCTTTTCTGGGTTCTTGTTCTCTGCAGGAAAGGTTTTGCCTCATGTGTACTTATGCTTTCTTTTTTTTTGCTCATGTTTTCATGTATTTTTCACAGTAACAGCTTTGAAATGTGTGAAGATAACTAACTGCTCAGAGGTCTAACTAGATACTGAAGGTCTAAAGTACACGTTATTTAAAAGTTTGCCGGTTTACTGGAGAAGAGTGCTTTTTTTGTCTCTGACAATCAATTCCTCAAGAAGCAGTGCAAGCAAGGCAGGAAGGCCTTTTAGCTGGCAGAAATGCAGTTTAATAATTTCGGCATGAGCATGCACGAGGTGTAAATGTCCCCTCGGTTTGACTGTCATTTTTCTGCAAACAACTAATAGGTTATTCTGTCACATCCTGTGCTGTAAAAGGAAGGTACAGTGGGATGTATTCAGGCTCAGCAGAAACTTTCTGTCTTTTTTTTGAGAACAAAATAGTGTAGGTGATCTCAGGCTGGCCTGCTTTGCAGTGCCTGGACGATTTCTTGGGAGGGTCCCTGCTTGCCTTGATGCTGCCTGGTTGCAAGGCAGTGGCCCGTCAGAATAAACAGCTGATGTTTAAAACCAAGTAATGGTGGCATGGTGTGCTACTCCACAAGTGGCACCCACCTGAACAGTGACAGGCAGTGCTATGCTGGTTTGCACTTTGTGGTAAGTGATACGGCCCGCCGCAATTGCTCTCTAATGGTTAGCACTGTTCAGCACTCCTTCTGCATGAGGCTAGGAAAAAAACAGTGGTTTATTCTTCCCTGCCTCTTCCCCCAGATAAAATGTTTCTTTTGAAAAGTTCAGGAGTCCCCATGTTTTGCAGAATAAATATTCTATTATGTTCAGGTTGCCTACCATGTGTACACATAGCAGATACTTGTTGGACTTCAGCTGGTAAAAATCTCTCAGGATTGCTTTTCCATTGCACATCCTTGAGACTCTCTCAGCTCATATATTTTCCAGGCAGAAATAAATCCACACAAAAAAACGTGCATGCACTATGAATCTGATGTATTTGGGATGTGTCAGAACTTCTACACAAGCTACACAGGTGACAAAAGTGTGTGTAGCAAGTCAGATACATTCTGGATGTACTGGATTTACTGTGCATACACAAATTATCTCTGCAGTGCACACAAAAACTGAATGATCTGTCACAGATAAGTCATAGTCACTACACATGCACTGCGGCATTGAGACCTGGCTAGCTGTCAGCTCCCTCTGAGCTCGTGCTTCTGGGAGCTACTGGTCTAAATAGATGGAAGAAAAGTGCTGCCAGGGGAGCAGAGGCTCAGAGCCATAATAGGGACCAACAAAATTTCTCAGCTTCATAAAGTCTCATTAAATATTCTAGCCATTATATCGTCCTGTCAGGATACATAATTTCACAGTCTTCTTATCCGTATTCTAAAATATTTTTTTCAAAAGTAAATTAATGTGTACTGATGAAAATGCAACAGACTAAAGTTGTCATAAGAGAATTTGAGAGTCAGCAGCTCCTGTGATCTGTATGATAGGGGGTGATTAACTGGAACAGAAACCTTCACATAACCTGCAAGGGACTCTTATCATGCTGAGCAAGAAGAGAAAAAACCCAGAGAATCAGGTGTGCTTTTCAAAGAAACTTTCCCTGCACCTTTTTTCCTGTGTTAGTGTTAATAAGGATTTATCAGAAATTATGAGGAACTCTTATTCATGGTATTTCTAGTCTGCAATTATGATACTGCCTACAGAAGGTGCCTGACATACAGACAATGTAACAACTCACCCTGTCATTGAAGAACCTAGTTAGCTATATTCTACTCTGTGTACGTTTAATCACTTTATAAGTCTATATGTCTGTTTGTATGGTGTCTGCTCCTTCTTGTTCAGGCACCTGTAGCTGAGGGCTACTGATTTGGATAAGCTTGTTTCATTAGTGTGCTTCATAATGCTGTTTCAAATCTATGTTTCAAATTGCTTGGAAATAAAAGCAAAACAGGATCGTCAGTATAATATATTCTAATACTAAAATGAATACTGTCATTAAAACTTCACTCCTACATGGAGACCACATGGAGACACATATAGTGCAGAGCGAGATGTCTGGAGTTCACCGATTTTCTAGAAAGGAGATTATAAACTCTGCATGCCAATACAAACAAAAGAAATTGATATATCAACCTCTGTTTAAATTACTTTTAAAACATAAGCGTTGAGGGCATAAGGTGTAGATGGAAATAGGCCCCTGCCTCAGAAACAGCCAACCCATCAGAATGCAGAATACTGAAAAGGTCATCCTGAAATGGCATAGGACTGAATTTCATAAAATATAGGTATTACATTTCTGGAACCTCATTTGTGTGACAAAAACTGTGACAAGAACAGAGGTTGGCACAAAATCAATATACTCGGGCAGAGACTGTAATAAATAATAAAAATGAAGAACAGCATAAATTTTAACCAGTTTTCATTACAAGTTAAAGCCAGTCTGATTTCCTATGTGATCTCTCAAAGCTGCATAATTTCCAAAGAAACATCAGCAAAGGTATATTTTTCATTTTGGATGAAAGGTGCTAAGACAAATATCAGAGGGAGGGGCTGGGGTGATGTTCATCACCTTCACCTGCACTTGGGTGTTACCAACAGGAAAGGAGTTTTGGAGTAAGGGGCAGGAAGCAGGTGGGGGCCTGACAAAACCCATCACAGCCACAGTCCTCCAGGGGCCAAGGAACCTTGGCTGTTAAGAGTTGTTCAGTCCCAAGAAATCTGTTTTACATAGTGCTGAGCAACTTCTCACCCATGAGCTGCTGGGCCGTATAGCACAAGCTCCAGTTTCAACCATCTCTACAGAGCCAGCTCAACATCCAGATCCTGACACCTTCATTTTTCAGTCAAACGTACCGGCAATATCAATTAACAAGCATAATCCTCTTGTGTTAATCTGTTGCTATCCTCTAAAACTTAAGCGACGCTGCTCTTATGAAATGATAAATCCATTAGTTGCAATCTTTTCAACTCAAATGGACAGGAGTTTCTCAGCCTGGCTCAGCCTGTGGTGGCAATTGTCTTGCTGAGACTGAGACCTCCTTGGGCAAGATGAGTGACTCAGCTCCCCCGCTTTCCTTCCTGCAGGGAGGCAGGGAAAGTTGAGCCTAGTCCTCCACAATACGTCTCCATTTAGACTGACAACTTCCTGTGACTGTGGGGTTAACCTTGTTATGACAGCACAGCTGCAGTTGCCATCTCTCTGCATCGCAGATGATAGCACAGCCTTCCCAAAGTAATAGCAGCTCTCGGAATCACAAATTACAGCAAGTGTTTCATCTCTTGTGTTGTTATTTAGTCCCAAATGACTCTAACATCAGTTTCTAATGGTGTAGACGTGCTTTTTTCCTGCTTTCTTCCAAATGAAAGGTTAGCAGGGGACAGCGCCTGTTATACTGGTTCTATTTTGTTATTTTATAGTGAAAAATATGAATTGGTGTCCACTTTCATGTTCTAATTCAGCAAGTACTTTGTTACTTGAACACCATTTCCACTCTTCCATCAAGAGTAATAGGGCTTAGAGGTATCTGTATTTTGCATATTTTTCTGCCTGGAAAAATTGTGTCTTTAATGCAAATGCTAATTTGAAATTTTATTTGACATGTACAACAACTTTTTATTTTTCAGTACCCGAGGATTTGGTTATATTTTTGGTATAAAGACAATAACATGGTAGAAAGACTGATGGTATCCATGGAGTGTGTGTTTTTTATTAGTGTCAAAATATTTCAGGTAGAGGGCATGTTTAATTAGATCCTCATTTCTCAAATTCCCCTTTAATGTTTCCCTTCTATCGCATTACAACACTTATCAAACACAACTTAGCATTGCAAGATTGGATCTCTGACCACTGATCTTTTTTTTTCCAAGTGTTAGCAGACCACTGTGTTATCTCTTTACCTTCTAGATAACTCCCTAGATAAACAAATTTTCTGGATAAGCATCACTCTACCTTCTGGATAACTGTTACGTGATGTTCTTTACAGCTCAAATGTCTATACTACAATTTTATGCACAAAAATTTAATAATATCTGGGTGTCTTAGAACTGACTATTATTAGACAGAAATAAATTTTGTGACTGGATATTTTTAGTGTTGACAGATGTAGAGTGTAGCATTATTAAATTTCTTCAGTTGCCCTCTGTGTCTCAGGAATGTGCCAAACCCAGTACAGCTTTTAATTGCTTCATTCTCTACTCAGTAATTTTCCTTCTGTTATTAGCACGGGCTGCTCAGCAATCACTCAGAGCCAAGACATTTGTCAGAGATTTCCTTTGTGTAGTGTTTGTGTTCTGCCTCTCAGCACTCTGTAATGCAGTTTTGCACATGAATTTCTGCTCTACACTGTAACTGGCTCCAAGTGGCACTTGCAAGAACTTGGAGAAAACATATTTCTTTATGAAGCAGGTCTTACAGCTATAACTGGGCCATATTTCTTAGATGGTTGTGCAAAAAGAGCTGAAAGGATTTGGAAGATCTGTTAACACACGGTAGACATATGATTTTCAATCGTGGGGAGGGAGGAATGCAGGAAGGGGAATACCAGCATCAAGTACCTGCAGGCTGCCCTGGGTTGGAGAATCCTGGCCTGGACAGTTTTATCCAATCTATAGGTATCTATCTTTCAATGTATCGATCTCATTTAGAGTTGCAATCATTATAGCTGTATAAAATGCAGAGGGACATAGAATTCACCCAAATAAGGGCAAATAATGAACGAGAATATTTTTATACAATATATCTTGGTTTCATCAAATTTAAAATAATATTCTATTTATTGGAAGGTGCAAATCTATACACTCTGCTGACGTTCAACCATGTAGGAATATAATGATTTAGACTGATTTACAACTGTGTTCAAGCAATGGATGCACAGTGGTTGGACCGAATTCAACTTTTATTGCAAAGTTCAAAGTCAGAAAAATGGGACCAGCACTACATACCAAGTATTTAACTTATCTGACAGCTTGTCATCACTGTTCTGGGGATCATATTGAATCTAGAGTGTCATAGTCTTCATGTTGTGATGCAAGATGATTTCAGCACAGGTGGGCAACCAGACGTGGAAGGGCATGGTTGTGTGTCTCTGAAGGCAACTGCCAAGTAAGTGGTTTGCAAGTTAGGAGATTCATATTGAAGGGAGGAAAGTTTGATTTCTTTCCTTGAGGCAACCAATGGAAGCCAAAGTGTAAATAACAGAGCTTAGGCATTTTGGACGGATCCTTCAGGAACACATACCATAATAGCACTGTCTTTTCTAATTGATTATGCAGTTTGAATCTTTGCCATTAGGTGTGTGGCAAAAGTATTATGCTCTAGCTCTCCCTACTGGATTATTATTACACAATTTCTGTGTTTAATGGGTGCAATGTATGTCTGTGTTAAACAATTAAACAGATAATCCAAGCATCTCACTGCATTGTACAGACGTTTCATACTTTATGTGCATTGCAACAGATATGGCTATGGCTTGTTTCTTTATTTTGCTAGTTCTTCTTATTTTGTAATATATCAGAAAAAAGTATACTGTTTCTCCTCCTGCAGTTTATGAAGAGTCATTCTAGAACATGAGAATATTTATTTTGGCTGTGATTCCAAAAGTATGTTGGTGATTTTTAAGAACTTGAGGTAATTTTTCAAAAGTGAGTCAGGCCCTTAGGAGCTTGAACTTCAGCGGTTCTCGCTGAAGCTTAGTTGTCTGTGTGATCATCTTTTAGTTCTGTTTACATACATACTGTTCGAATTTAATTGATTTTTTGAAAGCTAATGGATAAATTAGTCTATACAAATTTCATGTTTCCGCCATAGCCAGTAGTGGTTATCTACTTTTTCCGAGGTAAAAAGCAAGCAGAGCTATTTAAGGTGAGTTAATATATGCATAGGTTATATTTTCCCTGTCTCTCTCAATATGACATCTGACATATCAGGACTTCTCTAAGAGAAGGTAGGATCTTCACCAATAAAAATTTGATTAAAATATGTTTACCTACATATTGCAATGAACTGGTCTTTGCTGGCAGCAAGATGACCTTTTTGACTCATTATGCCAAAGAAAAAGTGTATTTATACCTTACTCGTATGATGGGCTTTTGACATAGAGTTTCACGTTTCTTCTGAGACATGATATCCACTGAGAAAGTTTACAAAGAATCTAGTCATATACTGTGACTGTAAATGTAATAATTTGCTTTATAAAAGTTTATTATTTTTTTCATTAATTGCTGCTTCACTGCAAAAGTCTGTACAACAACAACAAAAAAACAGAATGTTTTTCATGTACCTATGGTCTGAAAGCAAGAGGCACTGAAATTCTAAATTCCTCGGGAATACGGCAGGCTTGATCTGGGCAGTTTATTGGTGAGGGCCAAAGTAAACTAAGGAAATAAGACAATGATCAAGCATGTAGAGATCAGGGAACCAGCATGTAGAGATCATGGAACCATTTGTTCTCTAATCCTTTTTAGTTGTTGTTGGGTTTCATTTTCTTGTGTGTGTGGTTTTGTTTTCTTTTTTTTTTTTTTTTTTAAAGCATCACAGAATTCCCTAGAATGCGTCTACACCGTCAGATAACTTAGACCTTCATTCAGTCCTGCTTCATTGTCCCCTCATTATGGACAATGTAAGGCAGTTCACTCCTGAACTCTTTCACAGCAAATCAGCTAACTCCTTTTGAGAGGAAAACGTGATGCAGCTCTGCAAAACAGTCCTAGAACCACCTTTGTACCATATGGGTGCAACTGCAGCAGGTTGGGCTCCCTCAGCAATCTGCACACCTCCAACGCAATTCCTGCAGTCTTTGCATCCTTACCTACGCCATTGTTTCCTCATGCTGCACACAAAGCATTTTAATTAAGCCCTACAAGGAATAATAATCCTATCCAGGACCTTTTAGCTGCAAAGGACATGGTCTGTCATGGAGTAGGCATTGGTCTCTCTCTCTCTACCACTGCACACAGGGGCCAAGAATTTTGCAGTGGAATAGATGCTTTCCATTATATAAGTTTAACCATAGGACATGCCAGGTACAAACTGAGATTTTACGTGGCCTGAAGTTTTGAACAGTCTGTTTGCCCATGAACAGAACAAGGGCACACCTAGTTTAGGCACTTTAGTTTGGTACTGCAAGATACGTTTCCTGAATCCGGCCTAGTCTGAAATCCAGCTCCTACACTAAATTTTCATTCAATTAATGTTTTACTCAATGTAATCTTATTTTAACCTCAAAACACTTTAGCAGTGACGTTACTGAAAAGTATCTGGACCTATAAATCACTCAGTCTGTACAGAGCTTCTAGTCTGTCCTCTTTTTTTAGATTGTCTTGCCACTTTACATGTCCATTACTTGTATTAACGTGGTTTACTGACATAGGATGTTTACATAAAATAAGTCAGTGGATTAGAATGATAAAAAAGATATTTTTATCTCAGCTAAAACTATTTTGAGACATGTTTTATAGTGCTAAAATACTGTCTTGAAGCATACACTCTTCATTTCAGAACTGCTTCTTAATGGCCAGCAATTCAGAAGGGGCAGGATTTGCAATGGAGCTGAGCATGAGCTCTCAAAGCTATGCAGTGGCAAGAATTGGTTAAGATGGTATCGGCTGCACAAGGAGCTACAGACATGGGAAAGGACTGAGTTTTTCTTCCCCAGCTGAAGAATATTAGCTTGACTCAATCTATCACCGGTTTGGTCTGACAAGTACAAGATATTAAAAAGCTAGAGAAGATGTAGAGTAAGGAAAGAAAATAAAGCTAAGCACTGAGTAAAAAAATGTCATGAATTTTAAGAGAGACATACAGAACACAACTTGTTTAATTTGTGGAAAAGCAGACTGAGAGATTACTTTGGTTATACTGATAATCTCTCCCAGTGGAAAAACAGGTACTAACTGCTCTGTAACGGAGAAAGAACAGAGCCAGTATATGCAAGCTATAGCTACATGAATTCACATGAGAAGTAGCAGAATTTTGATGCAAAGGTGATTAAGAAGTGTAATAAACCACATGTGTAAGTGATAGATTTTCCATTTCTGATGTCTTTATGCTAGTCCTTAATAAAATAACTACTTGGCTTAAAGACATTCACCTCAGCAGAGCCCTGCATTAACATAGCTATACTGCTTCTGTGACAGCTTGTTTCACAAGTGTATTGGACAGCATAGAAATGGATCCAACCCATTAATGCAATTAGTTGTGAGCTGTAGTCATATGTTTGAGATCCAGCCTGAAGACAGGATAGATGAGCAAATGTATAAAGCCATCCATCAAGACAGGGAGCTGAAATTTAAATGGGTGTGTAAATTTTTGCTGTTCCAAAATGAGAATCCCTAGTACCTTTCAGTTAATCACATTCTTATGAGATGTATAGAAGAATAACTAAACATGTGGAGTTATTACAAAAAGATCTTAACTAGTTCTTGATACTGAGCTTGCATCTTCTTTTAGAAGAATATTAAGGTTGTTTCTAAACTGGCTGTTCTCAAATTGGGCAAGTCTCCTTGGATCCAGAAAAACTCCATTTGGCCTCTACTCTTTCTTCGTTGCCCCTTTCCCTCTCCTTTTCTCTTTCCTCAAAAATGTGTTCTTATCTGGCAGTCACAGGGAAATACAACATTTACCCTGACCCAATTAGGATAAAGACACAGAAAGCAAGTAGGGTACAAAGGCTGTGATCCTAAGTAGGGGTTGCATGCTGTGCATGTGTAGAATTGAAAAGAATACAAATTTTATTGTAGACAAAAAAGAACCTCCCCTTCTGCTCCGGGGTTATTTTTTGTTTGTTTATTTCTAAATATGACCGTGAACTTCTAGATGAATGTGAAAAAATAAAGCAGTATGTTGAGCTGAAAGGCACAAAGGCACCCCAAATTACCAGTAATATAAAGAGCCACCTACAGAATTTATGGCTTATTGAAGAGACTCCCTAAGCCTATATACATCTCATCTGACATAGAATTATAGTGTTTAAAAACAAAACTGTACACCTGAGAAATTGATGAATGGACGGACAAATCCATGGAGCACTTTATCAACTGCCTGCCACTTTTGGTACAGCAACCAGTAAAATCTCACTCCTTCTGACAGGGAAAGAATCATTAAAAATAAATGCATCTGGTGAAGAAACTTAGCTAAAAATGGCCTACTGATGGCATCATATATCAGTACATGACCTGGTGTGGAAAAAGAAAAACTTGCAGAAAACATCACTTTATGAACATTTATAGGAACTAAAATAACTTTATTATATCATCAAGTGTACCATGAACCTGTCTTAAAAGCATTTTGGATGGTCTGTTTAAGGGAAATAGTATTTTTAATAGTATAATCTAAAAGCAAACACAGTTAATGGAGACTTGAATTAAAACAATATTCTACAAAATAAGCCTTCTAACAGCTGGACAGTCACATTGCTGTCGAAATTTGTATGATTAATATATCCTGCTGTTTGAATGAATCTAATTTTTATCTTTATATGTATTTCATGTAAAACCCAGTTGCATGATGCTCACATGTATTTCTTGTAAAGCCTACTAAGCGACAATTTTTTTGTCTTCTTCCACAAGCAAGTTTTGGAAATAAAATATCTACCGCCTGCTGGCTGATCTTTGATCCCTGATCCTCACTTGTGGAGCAGATTTGGACTGCAGTAAATAGAAATAGCATTCTGTGTGGGCTGTGACTAAACTCATTTCAGCACATTTGGAGGGTGCTAAACAAGTCAGCCGTCATTTGCTGAGTTTCTGACTGGAGTCAGGAAAAGTGAGACAGTGAGGATCAAGAACAATATGTCCCTAAAATATATGCATGGAGCATTTTTTTTTTCCTTTCCCCCCCATGGCTTGCTGACAGAAGTGATGCATCAGATGTATTTCTTAATATGATCTATTAACACTGGTAATTTGAGTAAGTTCAAACAATATGTTTTTCATGCAATGGAACAATGATAGTACATAAATATGTGGGTGTACATTTGTTCTGAGCACAGACACAAAATATACAATGAATATATTAATCCAAATCAATTGTCTTCTAGAAGGAATATGTGCTGTAAGCCAAGGACCCTGTGTATACTAGACAGTTGTTTCACAGGAGGGTTGCTTCTAACACATAGTACAAGAGAATGGGATTTATTTGACCCATTTCTTCAAGCTGTGCTTTTCTGTTGTGGCTGTTTCCCCTTTATTCTTGTCTCGCTTTTATCACATTGAAGATGGATAGGAGGAACAGTACTGCCGCTCACTCTATTTTGCCATGAGTTCTGCAACAGTTCTGTTTCTCTTAATGTTCTGATGAGTGGAAGGCCTATGTGATAAAATTTCAGCATTTGTTTTAAGGGGAAAAAATTTCTGTCTTGTGGCTGCAAAAAATGCTTCAAAATAAGATCCTTCTGGCTTTAAAATGGATCAGAGTAAAAAAATGTAATTCAGAAATTATCATAAAGTCATGAGTGTACATCAGCCAGATGAATTTTAGCAGGGAAAAGAGAATAAAAGGAGATTTGATTTATCATTTTAAAACACTGATGTATATTAAGTCTGCAGAAAGAGAGGAAGAGGAGCCAGAAGAAAAAAAAAAAATCAGAAAAGATGCTAAAGAAGAGGTAAGGACATGGAAAAATTGAATGGTAGCCAGGGACTGATAAGGAATACAAGGTACAGAAAGTAGTTTTGTATTCTTGTCCTAGTCCATTACTCTGATCATATTTCTAGACTTTGCTATCCTTAAAATAATAATAATAATAATAGTAAAAAAAAAATTATTAGCTTACCAAATAAACTCTTGAAAGAAATGGTGAAGTAGTATGAAAGAAAGAAATTATAGTTGAGAGGGTTTTTGTCAAGTATGTAGTCTGACACAGAAAAAAGAAAAAAAAATTAAATTGTTCAGGAAGAAATGCAAGGTCTCTTTACTCTGCATTTTTCCATCTAATAGTTTAAAAGAGGATAGGCTAAGAGGAACAATCACATTGTTATTTCAGTCGGTGTTATGTTAGACTGAGGCTTTTTTTTTTTTTTTAGGCTTTCAAATGCTTTTCTTACGATAAGAAATGTAAACTTGTATACTCACCTAGAGCAAGATGTGCAGCTCTTCTGCCTCCCACTGACAATTCAAGGCAAACAAGCTGTGATGTGAGACCACTTGCTCTGCAAACTGTTCCTTTGTCTCAGTGGATAGCATGGAAGGGCAAATGCCAAGGTGAGTTTGAGAACCTTGTGTGAAGAGGGAGTGCTGGCTTTCAGATAAATGCTGGTTTGTAGCTGTACAAACATCTAACCTGCTGAATACTACAGGTTTGGCAAAATAGATGAGAAAAAGTATTTTCTCACATTAATTTACCTGGTGTTCTTGATTCACTGCCTGCTGCTGAGGTACACAACTGAGCACATATACCTTGTAGATAAATTTCATTGATGTATAGATTTAAAATAACATGTTATACTGTATTATATTACAGCTCAGGGGAGAGAGCAACCTCTGTAACAGACCATGGGCTATTCTATATGTGTTCTAATCTGTATAATTATTTTTAAGATGATAGCCATCTATATTTCTAGTACAGTCCTGTAATGCATCTGAGCAAGTTGTGTTACTTCAAACTAGACCATGTGCAGGCACAAGCCTGAAAAGTGTTCTTCTCCATATATTTTTCATTTGTGCATCCTGAAGTTTCAAACTGTCCTCAGACAGACAGAAAACTAGAATCTTTCTAAAGCTGATGGTCCAGAATACTGTTCTCGTATTTGGCAGAAAAAGGAAATACATTTTATATAAACAAGGAGAAGAAATAACTGATTAAAATATTTCATTACCCATATTGTAAGGTGCATTCATATTGGTTAGGTGCATGAGGTTTGGACATATATTTAAGATTTTAGCACAAAGAAATAGAGATTTCTGGCCTATCATATATGAGGGAAGCAGCAAGTAAGTACGCTTACTAGCAGAAAAGTACTTAAAAGATACCTGTGAATTTCTTTGACACTACTAACTTTAGACAAAGAATGTGAAAAATTGACTTCATGAACATGGTTGTCCCTCTGAGGCACAATGTAGACTATACAGGGATAATTAACTTTTCTACTTCTTAGCCTGGCTTCCTAAAAAAGCAGAGTCTGTGTTTGCATGCTGTCCCCTCTGTCCGCTCTATTTCCATTTTCTCTTAACATTCGAATGCATAGATCAGTTTTAACTAAATGGGAAGGAAAGGCAGAGGTTTTCCAAGATTATTTCAATTCTACAAGTTTCATGACAACTATTGGAGAAGAGATACTCAAACTAATACCTCTAGCTGAATAACTTGCCTGCCTGTCCATAGCTATGTAAGATCAAGTAATAAGCAGCAGGTTGCACTGCATTCAACCAGTCCACCCTGCCAAGGACATGAGGAAGACCTGTGGTACAATGAAGCTACATGGTAGAGAGAGGCAAAGCAGTGAAAGCATTTTTGATGACAAAGAGTGCAAATTTAAAGGAAATCAGTCTTCAATGCTGCTGTAGCTTGCTGATATTTGCATTCATTATAATATTCCCTTTATTATGCGTATAGCAACGAATTTACTATAAGAATCAGGGGGTTTAAACAGTCTTTAAAGAAAGAAAAACTCCCCTTCTGAAGCCCCAAATTTCTGCCCTGTTGGTTCTGGAAAGGCTGTTTGATGATGTTCTGGGAGAAAGACAAGGCAGGTCATCCTATTCTTTATTAAAACCACAACAATTTTAAAATATTGGTCTTAAATCAGTTCATAGAAAGATATTGATGTGTGTGGGGTTACTTTTTCCATGCTATAGGATTCAGAGAAACGCTATTTTTTTCTATGAAAGTTCTCATTTAAACTTTTATCTAGGCTTGCAACTGAGTTGTGTGAGGCAGATATATGGCTTTTCACAGAAAACAAAAATCAGATATTGAAACACAGCTTTAATAATGCTGTTGCAAAAGCTTTGCAGAGTTGCTGGGTGAGCAGGTTAAACAACATTTGCTGAAGTGCTTATCACTGTTGGCTACAGGTCGATTACTGAGGTTCCTAGGCTCTGCAAGTAACAACATCCTGGCACATAAAACCTATACAAGGTCCCAATAGTCTTTCTACTTACAGTGGCTGTGAGATTATATTTTATTAATACTATTTACAAAACTTTGGGTAAACCCAGGTCAATTCTTATTTTGTGTAGTATGAGGTGTTTGTGATTAGACCAGGAATCTGGAGGGCAGTCTTTGCATCAGAATATTTGGTATGGGGAAGTAGGGGAAGATGGCACTGTGAGTTAATAACTCTTTTCAACTTTTGCTGAGGATTATCAAAAATGAATGTGGAAATATAGAGTCAGTTTAAATTGAAATATTGAGGGGGAAGGAAAAAGTGTTTACCACCTGTGGTTCAGGGTAGAGAAGCACACTCAGAGATAGCTGAGAGCATTAGATTAGTGACTGTAGTGATATCTAGGGAATTTTAATTTGTATAATTTATTCAGTCATTAATAAGGAGGACTAGAATGTTATGTAGAACTCATTTTTTATATCGGTATGTGTTACAGGCAACTCAGCAAGGAAAAACTTCAGACTGAATTTTATTAAGTAAAATGGATACAGTAAGTACCACAATCATTAGGGATGGATTTTGGATACAAATACAGGTGTATTAACATGTAAATGATCCAATTTGATACAATCAGAAATGTATTAAGTAAAATAGATTGGCAGTGTTTATGAGCAAAGAACTCTGAGGAAAAAAAAAAAAGATAATAATAATTTGCAGAAAGATGAGGAGGATAAACTGTGAAGTAAAACATGAAATATAAATAGTTTAAAACCTCTGTGGATGAGTGATAAGTTATTAAGTTAATTACAAGTAGCAACGGAGAACTCAAAAATGGCATGGAGTCAAAAACTTTGGCACAGATTTAATGTCATTGAAAGAGACAGAGGAAGTGTAGAAAAGAGCATTTGAAGAATAAAATAGAATAAATGAGTCACTGTTGCTTGCCCTAGTAGGACAACTAGGGGGGAAGTATCCCTGTGATGCAGCTGCCTCCTGTGGGTGGATGAAGAGGCAAGCAAAACAAGTAAAATGAGTAAGAAAAGAGCAAACGTAAGAGAAATTTAACCTTTTTCTTTTCAAGAAACTAGAGTCCTGTTCCTGGTAAATCCTTTGTTACAAAGTTGCTTTTGTCTTATTGTGTTCCTTACAGCAGTACAAACTACCACAGGAAAGGGTTTATTCTTTAAAATGTCATGGTACCCATGGAGCAGCACTCTACTGTGTCTGTCCCAGTAATGGGATTGCACGCATTTGCATGGAGGTTCTTAGACAGGTGGAGATGAAAAACTTGAAACAATTATGTATGTGGTAAAGATAGCTTTCTCCCCCAAAAGGGGAGGAGGAGTTGATCCAATTATTGGTGGTAACAAACACTAGAGAAAAAACATTAGACGTGTATGTATTTTCAAGCATGTTCTTAGCAAAAAACAATAAACCAACCAAATAAACAATAAAAACACACAAAAAAAACCCCAAACAAACAAACACGTCAGTAGTTGCAATGCATTTAGGGAAGTATTGAACATCAAACCATCTGTTTAGTAGTAGAAATCTGTCTTTCTCTGTCTAAAGAAGAATATCTTTGCATTTCAGATTTCAGTTGGTGGTAGTTTTGCATGTCATTTTTTTTTCTCTATGATATAAAAAATATATATTTTAACATCTATAAGACATGGATTTTCCAGGATTCTGACACTACAAATAATGTTGTCAAATTTCTGCAGAGAACACAGATAATTTTCATTTCTTTGCCACTCTGTTACTTTACTAGTGCTGAGAATAAAGTGGCACAAACCAGAAAATTTTTAAAAGACAGAGTCCTTTTTTTTTTTTCTTGTTTGAAGCTGTGCACAGTGAAGATGCAGTGTCCAGTGACAAAACTTAGGGTGTGGATGAATTGGTGCCATGCCTAATTATTTCCAAACCAGGGTAAAACATTAAGTTGAAGGATATTCGTGACAGGAGCACAAGCTCTTCCTCTTCTCTAGCTGCTGTGTCCAGGGGTGTATTGCTTGGGAAGATGACAAATCTTGAGATTATCTGTGCTTTTTTCTTTGCCATCTTCTTGGACAACACCTTATGGTTACTGGAAATGAAGTAATAATTAATGCAACACTGTGTTGAAAAGAAATAGTAAACAATTAAGTGTTTCAGTAAGTTGATTGTGAATGACAAGGTTCATTATAGGCAATAGGTAAAGGAAGTATCTTGAAAATTTTATTACGTACCTAAAGCAAAAAAAAAAAAATAAAAAAAAGCAAAACCAAAACGCAACCGACTCTCAACCCTATTCATTTTCAAGGCAATTAAAACATTCAGCATTTGTGAGATTACCTAGAATAGGTGAATAAGGTGAATAATCACTTATAACAATGCCTTTGGAAGAAGGAACCTTTTAGTGAACATAAAGAGGTTGTGAAAGGTCTACACACTGAAAAAGGAACAATTGACAAGGTTGAGAAAATGCTGTGGCTACGTACTATCCACCTCATCTATAATCAGTAATAAACTAGAAGGGTGTATACTGTATTCGATAATTGTGCTAGCATCTTGACAAATATGTCTTGGTAATGCTCAAATCAAAGCACACCTACCATGGATTTTCCTTTTATCTTAGGAGAAGCACATCTATTGAAGCCTTGTAAGAGAAGAGTGAGGTGTTTCTATTCTGGCAGTAAGCATGGTCATATTCTGTACACAAATATTAGGAAAAAATGGTGGGTTTAGGAGGAAATAACTAGGAAATGTAGCCAATGAGTAAAGTCTGTATGATTTGAAGTGAATGAGGGAGATTTGGAGAAAGGTCTCGTTTGAAGAAGAGCAAGGGAGGTGGTTTATTATGCAGTTTAGTTCTGATAATCCAGAAGAAAATTATGGAAACTCAATTTACCTTTTGTAATATAAGTTTTAGCTGTGCAATAGACCTTGAGATTGCCATGCTATGACCAAGAAATGAGGAAAATTGTGCATTCCCTGACTGTGGATTTTCTAAGGTTTTAGTACCCCACTGACAAACCAGTGCTCTTTACAGAATTGTTCAACCCACCCTTACAGCATCTTTTATCACATTTGTTCGCTTCACTTACACAGTTGCTCACTGTGTCATTCAGCTCATATCTGCACTGCACCTGATCAGCAGGCAACGACCTGAGCTGTGCCCTGGATCCATCTCCATCCCACACAAGCAGGAGAGGAGGGAACCCCTTGCTAACACAGCTCGCTGCAGCTCAGCCTGCGGCCAGAAAGGCTGTGGCTGTGAGGGAGGGACGGTGACCATCATCAGAAACCTGGGAACCTGCTGCCTGCTGTGTGTCCTCAGAGGAGAGGTTCTCACAATGGGCATACTGAGTGTTGAGCTTCACAGTCTCTAGGAGGTGGTTTCCTGTGGTGAAAAATAATAGTTATGTGGCTTGGAGTGCCCAAAGTAAATGATTGTGACAGCCTTCAGTGCTTCAGGCAGAAAATGACAACATGCTCCTGCTCTGAAATCATTATGCCATATAGGAACACTGTCCCTTTGGCCTCCTTCCTGCCTCCCAAAGGTGGCAGGAGCCTTGGATGGTGAACAAGGAGTTCCTGACTAAACTCAAACAAGAGTACAAGGGATGGAAGCAAGGACAAGTGACCTGGGACAAATATAGAGACACTGTCCAGGCATGCAGAAATGGGGTTAGGAAAGACAAAGCTCACAGAGAGTTTGACTTGGTGAGGGGTCTGAGGGCAACAAAAGAGTGTCTACAGGTATTTCAACAGCAAAAGAAAGATACGGGAAAATGTGCACCTGCTGCTAATATGGAGTAGGGGACCTGCTGACAGGAGATACGGAAAATTCCAAAGTGCTCAGTGACTCCTGCACCTCGATCTTTAATGGTAAGATTTACCCTCAGGAATTCCCAGCCCCTGAGACCTGAGGGGAAATCTGGAGCAAGGTAGACTCACCCTTAGTGGAGAAGGACCTGGGGAGGTAACATTTAGACAACCTGGGTGTACATGAGTCCCTGGGACTTGACAGGGTACAGCCACCAGGTGCTGAACGATCTCGCCTATATTACTGCGAGTCCTCTCTCAATAATTTGTGAAAGATTGTGGTGCTTGAAGGAGGTATCTGAGGACTGGAAGTAAACAAATGTCACCTCTATTTTCAAAAAGGAGGATCCAGGGAACTCCAAGGCATTCAGCTTCACTTCAGTCTCTGGGAAACCATTTCCAAACATGAAGTAGATGAAGGTGGATTGGGAACAGTCAGCATGGATTTATGAAGGGGAAATCATGTCTGACCAACCTGAGAACCTTTTATGATGAAACGACGGGCTCAGTGAATAAGTAGGAGCAGTGAATGTTGTTTAATCTTGACTTCAGCAAAGCTATTGACACTTAGCAATGTATATAAATACCTAACTGGGGAAGTAAAGAAGTCAGAGTTAGACTCTTCTTAATGGTACCTAGCGACAGGTCAAGAGGCAATTGGCACTAACTAAAATACAGGAAATCCCGTTCAACCATAAGGAAACACCTTATTATTGTGAGGGGGATTGAGCTGTGTCACAGGTTGCACATAGAGATTGTGAAGCCTCTATCGCTGGAGATACTAAGAAGTCATCTGGACGTGGTCCTGAGGAACCTCTTGTAGGTAACCCTGCTCTGAGAAGGGGGTTGAAGGTGCCTTTTGGTCACTGTGAGTCTGTGATTCTGTAACATTGCAGAAACATACACTGGTTAAAAAAACTTCTGCTTCTACCTTTTGAAGTCTTATAGTCTCTTAGAGGAAATGGAGGAAAAATAACAGAATGAAAATTTTTCTTATAAAATTAATTTTTCATAATTTACTCTAATTATGGAAATTTTTTTTTTAAATAAATGAAATAATCTGTCTGCAATCAAAGAAGGCATCTATATTTTTAAGAGCTGGAAATAGGGCTAAAAATTCCTGTTTAAAAGTTTCCGTGCTGTCATGGCGATAAATTAGGTTTCTAATTAAACACATGCTCACACACACAGTCTTGGATGTGAATGTTATGCTTGATCAATAGCCCTAGGCTACACGGTAGCAGGCAGAATTATAGCAAATGGAACTGGATGAATGGGTTTACTTAATGACCACAATATGATTTATTTCATTGGTGGGAAAGGGGGGAGGAAGACATCAAATTACTAAAAATACTACCCGAGCAAATTAAGATATGATCTTACAAAAGAGACGTTCCCAAGAGATCCTGTATGAGAATAGCAGATCAGAGCTCCGATCACTCTCAAAGAAGTGTACTTGATGAAAGTGTGTCAGCTAATCTGTATTCAGCTTGTTTTCTATTTATAATTAAGAAGGTTTTTTTATTATTTTTTAATGTAGATACCTTAACCATGGACAATTACTGACTTAATCAGCACATTCAAACAGTGTCATTATTGTAGCCACTGGAGGAGTCTTAGTACGAGAAGCAAAATTAATGTAGATAATTCCACACATAGAGAATCAAATGAAAGATACATTTTTTAACAAAGTTTCATAAAATTTTATTTTTTGATCCCTGACTGCAATCACTTACTACTTGACAGTTGCACTCAGAGTTAAAACAACATCCCCTGCAAGACCTGCCAGTGCAGCAATATGGTGGTATCTATTGGTGGTGAATCTGGGACTGGCAACTACGTGTTTGGCTCTGTTGCTTGGGATATGTCACTGACCCCTCTGTCCAGTTACTTAGCTTGCCAGTGAAGAGAATAAAGGCAACCAGAGCTGAGACACAGAGAGAGAGAGAGAAAGGCAGCTTTCTGAGCTTTGACTTTGCTGTAAAGAAATTCTTATGGTTTATGGTTTATGAGCTAAGTGAGACAAAAATGAAAAAGCTGGCAAAATTTAAATGAGTAGTAGGAGACAAAATATTCTTCAGTCCCTCAAAGTTCACTTGAACATGTATACTAATTTTGGTCCTGGTTATTGGAAATGTCCCTTCCGTTGCTTTTTCTCCCTACTTATTTATCTGTGAGAAATCCAGAAACTGAATATAAATCAGGTTTTGACTTTTTCTATAATTGTGCTTTTCAAAGGAGATAATTAAATTCCTGCCTTTTTGGGAAAAGGTCAGCATGTTGGGGTAACAAATATCCATATCTCTAGGGCATTTGCCCTTATTAGCCATGAATCACTGTTTCATAACCTTGGAGCCTTGGCTAGAATCCATCTAGCCTACAATACTTTGAAAACCTATGAATTAACAGAGATCTACTTTAATAGTTCAACTTTATTACTAATTAACCTGTATAGGCCGCAGTTTGTTATGCTGCAATTCAGAAACTAACACTATTTCTATTGTCTACATATTAAATGGATGGTGCTACTTCTCAATGACTTTAGGAATTTGTTGCTATGCTGATGACTTGTTTTGTACACAAGTTAAGGCTGTAGACAGGCCAAGGAGGTTAGTGAAGAAGCCTTTGGAAGGCTGGTGGTTGACTTAATCTTCATCTCCACATCAGCTGACTCAAATCAAAGAAACAGCTTGCATTTGGTAGACAGCTGGAGAGCTTAGTCACAAGTTGACTGCCATCGTACAAGACCCTTTGTAGAGAAGCAAACAGACCAGCTAGAAGAGAACACAAGGGTCTTTGTCTTTTCTCTTTGCATTTTATTCAATTATTTATTGTGATCTGAACTTATAATTATGGTTTCCATTCAGATTTTCAACAGCTTCTCAGCTTTTGTGATGGCAGAGGTGATCAGAGCTGCTTTTTATCCCACCTGCAGTTTCAAAATTAAATATCATTACCAATATCCGTGTTCTTGTCACTTGAGAATAAAATCTCTCCAGGCTTTTTGATGTCTGCTGTGATGGAGCTTGAGCTGACACCAAGCTGGGAGATGTGTAGCTGTGCCATTGCAACACAGCTGGCAATAATACACCCTCTGGGCAGCAGGGCCAGGAGCCCGGGGCAGTGGTGCAATCTGGAGGCCCAAAGCATTGTGATGGCCCAGCTTGAAACATGGTGACAACAGCATAGCATTGTATGTCTTTGTCAGCACGGCCTTGCTCATCTTAAATGCTCGGACCTACCATTAGCTATCCCTAATGTAAAGTTCAGATAGTCAAATGACCCCAGCTCAGCTGCATCCTTAAACTTAAAAGGTCACTAAGTCTCTTGGGTTTCTACTAATAAGGACCCTGAGACATGTAAATCTCTGACTACTATGAGACTGTGTTTAGCTTAATTTAAAGCCCGCTGAAATTGAGACACTGGCTAGTCCTCGCTTTTCTCACCTGTTGAGATTCATTCTTAGTAGACAATTCTAGATTGTTTTGTTTGTGCAAAACAAGAAAAAAGACATATCCTCCTATTCTTGCCATTGCTTCCTCTATGGATTAGCCATTAGCCTACACTTCTACTATTTAAAGGTTTAGAGGTTTGAATCTCTCCCTTCTTGATGGTCTCGTGGAGATTTTTAATTGATTCATCCTCTTAACACTTTAAGCTTGGTCTTCATCTTTCTCATGGAAACAGCTCCATATGGTGTGGATGAGAGAGGAAGGTCCATAAGCACATTTCCCATGCCTTGTTTGCCTAAGAAATCTAGGTCCTTGAAATGCCAGTAAAAGCTTTAGCATTTTAAATTTAAGTATGATTTGTAGCAGGGAGAGTAACGGAAAGTCATCTTTTTTCTAGGTGGGTACCCTAACGGTTAACCTATATGGTCATGTTTCTGTTTGTTCACCCTCTCTGGTCTACTGAATATGGAATGATAATATGATATTTAACATTAAAGTGGAACAATCACAATAGGAGGGCATGAGAGCATCTGCTTTCACATAAGTCCATGTATACTGATTCTCACCTGGAAGGTGAGAGAAATGGGTTCATAGCCCCTTAGAGAAAGGAATTGAAGCTGGGAGCATTAAATTTAAATGTGTGAGAGCTGTTTTATGCAGGATGTCTTTATTAAATGTGACAGTAACACATAGTTCATATAAAGGACTTAAAAATTTTGTAATTAAAAAAAACACAGAGTGTGAATGTGCCTAGTCATACAAAGAAGACAAATGTTAGCATTACATTAAATTACAATTCCAGAACAAGCATATTCTATGTCTTTTTTTTATTTGCCATTGATCTTCAGACCACATAAAGCAAAAGCTTTCTCATAGCAGTTTAATATTTTTTCAAGTTCTGCCGAAGAGCAAACAATGTATTGAGACTCTGATAATAGCTAAGTGTGATTTTATCTGAACACTTTAAATGGTCTTAATACATCACAATAACTGTGCTATAGGAATTACCTAAAAAAAAAAAAAAATGTAGGTCTGTGGGGAGGAACTGGGGAAATAGAAACAAACCTTACATTAACTGGTTTAGGGCAGACCAACAGTAAAGCTAAAGTCGGTGCAAATCACCTTGTTTCTGGAGCCTGATGTCCTGTAGAAGAAGTGTCTAGAACCAATTGCTTCAGAGAATGGGGCAAGAAAGCTTGCAATAAGAAGCTGTATAGGAAAAGTTCTATTAATCTTTTCTAACCATAACAATAATTTTGCTGTTTCTGATTCATTTTCACTAGCTGTCCCTTCCCTGTGTCTAAGGAGAAAAGGTTAAAAAAAAGAGTGCTTGATGTATATTCTATACCATTTACTATTTTGTTTGTTTTTATTACTTCTCCTATAATTTGTCTCTGCTCAAAGATTTATGCTCTCCAGACACCTTTCCCAGGAGGAGAATAGAAATGGATTTTTCAGTTTAAAGAAGCAAATAAAACCAAATCTTCCTCTGTGAAGACAGCGTTGAAAGTATACATAACTGATACCAAGTAAATGGAGTTAAAAAAAATAATCAACTTGGCTACACTTCTTTGACTGTAAAGCCTTCAGTATACACAAACATCAATATATATATGTACTTTTAAAGACAAGCGTTTGGGGTTTTTTTATTCAGAATATATCTTGAAGATTCCTGGTAACCCCATCAAAACTTTTTTTTATGTGAATATTATGTAGTAAAGTTTGATGGAATGGTAGAATTTTTCCCAATAGAATAAACCTTTGCTATATAGAGGAATAAGGAAAAATAAGAAAAGAATTTTTCTCTTTAAAGATGTCCCTGGCAATGCATAATTGCATTTTAGTGGTGCTAATTTAATATTTTGCATGCTCTAACATCTAACTGTGTGATTCTTTCGTTCAAGGGTGCAGCAACTCACTGAACTTGGTGTCACTGCTTGTTTCCTCACATTCACTTGTGACTGCACTTTCTATTACACTGCTGGAAAAGTGGGGTGAAAAGTGACATCTTCTACAGTTTTTAGCAGATTTAAGGAAATAAGGGAGGAAAAGACAACTGCCTGACACAATTTGAAAGAGCTCTTTTCATATATTCCCATGGGCTTCATATATGTATAGACCAAGACAGACTCAGAAATGTGTTGTATTAATGATCTGTTAAAAGAAAAATTAATAAACGTCAACAGTCATACATCCAAAGATTTTTTTACTATTTGAATGTTACTTCCTTATTTAAAGAAGGCTACATTCTTTTGGCATTTAGGTGCTGGAAATAACTATATAGTCATAATATTCTTACACCTATGTTTATACATAATATTTTCTTTTAAATATTTACATATATATATTTAAACTTTACTTTCAGAATTTCCTCTGTCCACCTAACCATATTCCCATCAACACTAGAGGTATTAAATCACTTCATAAGGTAAAAGCCGTAATTTTCCATTTTGATTTTTCAAGTAACTTTCAGCTGCTACCTTGAAGAAATTACGGCATCTAGGATTTTTTTTTCAAACCTATGTCTACTGTTTGGATTATCCTTCAGACTTCATTGTGCTAAAGTAACCAGTGCTCTTTAATGACTTTCTGCAATACCTTCAGGGAAATGAAATGGCTTTTTCATGTCTGAGCATTCAAAGTACCAGTTCCTTGTCCTATTGCCCATACCGTGGGACAGGGCTCTGACAATGCCTGTCAAAGCAGCATTGTCTATGGTATCAGAGATGGCAGTGTAAAAGCTGTCACATTTTGATCCTATTGGCTTTGGGCGTTTGTATTAATCTTGTGGGGATGTAGATTTTTTCAGTGTAGCCTTCATCTTAATGGAGTGTGATAGCTTATGAATGCAAACTCTCCATTCATTACTGCACAGATTTTTTCTCCCTTTGTCCACCAAATTCATCCTTGTGACAGCAGCAGAAACTGTTTACATAAGAAAGTAATTGGAAAATATTCCTGATTTAGAGCAGCAAGTCCTCTTCTTTGTAGGATGCAATAGTATTAGACATGTGCCTTTAAGTATTCATATTTATGCCATCTTATAATAGGCTAGCAATTCTAGCAATTTAGTGATTTTTGTGTTCTGCATAATTTCATTATTTGCCTTGTATGTGGCACAAGCCTGAAGTAGCACAAAAACCCAGGCACTGAATGTTCAGCAATACGGCCTCAGTGTTGAGTAGCTTTGTTAATATAGGGGAATTCGCAGTTCTGACTTCTGTTCCTTGTCTGCCTGTGCAGTCCTGAAACATGCATGTGGCAAATCAGGCATCAGAGGATGTGACTCACATCAGACATCCTAACAATTTTGCAAATGGGAAGTGCAGCAGAGAAGGTTGTGTTCTGTACTTGCTCCTTTTCTGGGGCTTTGGAGCCTCATAGCAGGATCGGCACTCTGCTTTGCGACCCACCTCCTGGAAAAAGGTTTCTAAATCCAGACCTTCCTGATAAAACAAAAAGGAAAGAGGTGGTTTTCCCTGTCAGTCTAACAATAAAAGCTTTCATTTGGAATACAGGAAATACGGGAAGACATGTTTGACCATCATCAAATGTGCATCTAACTTATTGAGCCATAAAGCATTCCTTCAAGTGTTTGTTACTCTGTTTTAGTACACACTGAAATATCAGGCTACTTCTTCACCATTACACTACACTTTTCTAATGATCTCTTATTGTGTCCTGTGAAGATTCAATTATTTCATGCACACTAAAATAATTTCAGCAGGGGAACTGCCTCACATGCAATCTCCTGAACCAGTCCATGTCAGAAAACAGGTACTGTAAAATCTGACACTGATGTTACTTGAAGTTGCCCAGCATGTTCAGGAGGAGGTCCTGTGACAAACTGTTAAGCTAACTTTTTTCCCCTTAGCTTTTGAAAGCAAGGCACATGGTCTGGGTTTTATGTAGGCTAAAATGGTGGGTTAATATACTATGCTTGTAGCAAGCCAGGGAAGCTCTGCTGTCATTTAGTCATGTTGCCTCAGCTTGTTCTATCCAAGGATGAGAGACGATCTGTTGCTCTGGATGCAGTCAAGGTAATCGTGGTAAAGAACATTACTCCCAAACTCCAAGTAGAGAGGGATAAGTACTTGAGCAGGGTGGTGATATACAGGTTACCAAGAATATAACTGAAGACAAGCAGTGATTGCTTGGATCCTCACCTCCTTTTACAACTCTGGCAGGAGAGATGCTTGTCCCAGCAGGTCATGTCAAAACTAGTTTGTTGTGCCCTGGCTGGAATAACTGTAGCAATGGCACATCGACACTTTCATGCCACTGAGCCCCCCAACCTTAAGTAGGATCTGTGGCAATGAGAAAGATAAACCAATCAGAAACCAATTTATTTTTTTTTCAGTCCAACTGTAGGACATATAAATTCGCATTTTTTTCTACTCCCCCCTATTTTCTAGACTTGAAGAGCAAAAAACATATTCAAATGGTAGGAAGTTATCCAAATGTCCTAGATCATGGATATTTGCCAAAAGTGTGTGGATAAAGATGTTAGATTTTTTTATGGCATCTGATCCTGAAGGTAGGAATTGTTTTACTGAATTGGTCCCTACAGCCAAAACAGGCAGAGAAATTCCATATTTATGGATCCTGGAAAGCCTTCACTGACCATTTTTTTCAAATTTGGGTGATTACTTAAGACAAAGTTTCTCAGTATGCAGAATACTTTAAGAGGAGAGAACAGCATGTTGCAGCCCATTTGAAAGAGAGTTTGAAAGGCAATTCCAGCGTTTACTGCCACGCACTACCAAATCTTGCTGAGATGCAAGCAAGGTACACCATTTTGCTCTTGGTCACTTTTGGACTAGCAATATTTCAGGAACAGGCATTAGGAATTATTAGAATCCCAGCTTTGAGCTTGGACAGATTTCCTGGGGTTTTGCCCCCAAAACACTATTGTGGATTTAGACTTCAGTGAACAATAGTAGTGACCAATAGTCCCACTGAATCACGAGAGATGAGTCCATATTTAGGGGAACTATTTCTTGGCTTTGCTATCACATTCAGTGTATCAGGGAAACCAAATCAGTGCCTTTAAACTGATTTGTCGCAGACCAAGGAACAGAATAAGAGTCAGAATCTGATACTTCAAACCCATTCTCCTTTTGTACCTTCCTTAGACATTTAATTAATATTCCTAATCACTTACAGAGAAATGAAATAAATCATGTATTTTTAAAGTAAATAAATATATGCAGTATGAGAATTTCCAATTGTCTACATTAAGAGCAAGCAGATGGTTCATTGTAGTGTGTTATTTTGTTATTTACAGAATAGCTAGCTTGTACTACAGTATCTCTTCATCTCCAGAATTTCTCTTCCAATATTATGTATAGGCTCTGTCTTAATAGTAATATTTTAATTCATCACCACATGTTTAGCAAACTCCTTCTTTTATCACTTGATGACAGAAGAGATATTTTTCTCTGACATTTATTGCTTTTTAAACTGTATTTCTGGTCTGGTGCCAGATTTCCCCCAAAATATTGTAAATAAATGTGAGTAATAGAGATTTGGATTTATGAAGCATAATGGCTGAATGCTCTAGCTGCGAAGAGATATTTTATCATATTGTCCACTGTTACGTGGAGAAACTTCAAGACTTGCTTTTCTGCTTCATTTTACTACAGTCTTTAAAGGTTTTAAACCAAGTTGCTTTGAGACTTGAACACAATTATAGTAACCAATCTGACATGCACACAATGTGAATAAAATTCTGGATTATACACAGGCCTTTTAACACTGGTACATTCTACACACATAAAATAAAGGCACCTTGAAATAAAACTCTTATCTCCCTAACCTCACTTATCTACTAATTACATATAAACTCACACAATAGAAAAAAGATTCCTGTATGTATATCATTAAGGAACATAAAAGAAAGGCTTGTTATCTTTTTGCATGCTTATCTGTTAGACTCAGTAATGTTTCTAACCGTAAGAATATATACTCTTTATATATTTGTATGTTCATATATAATTTATACATACAAATATATCTCCCTTTAGGCTCTGAAGGATTAAAACAGAGGCTGTGGAATTGTTCCTGTATTCATGCTTTTTGAAATCAGAGATTCTTTAAATGGAAGACCCACATCTCTTCCTTCCTGAACACTGCTTCATGAGACCATGAAATCAATCCTGCCACCCTTTTGGCTAAATTTGGATTCAAAATGAAAAATTGCCTCTCCTCTAATAGCCCTATTCTCTTTCAATCATTGTTTCACAACCTGGATCATTTTTTTGTATGGTAGATTAAATGTGCTGGTAACAAAGTTTGAAAAGATGGTGGTTAAGCTAAACCATCACGCCTTCGCATCACATTCTTTACCATTTTTGCATGCTGCTAAATTGTGTGGTTTACCTTGAACAGCAGGAACAAAATTCAGGCCTGAAAAGAAAGCATATGTCTGGAGGAAAAAAAAAAAAAAGAATATTTATAATCAGTAGGAAATAAATCCCCCCCTAATATGTGTAGCATTCACCTCCCAAGCACTATGTGGGGCTAGACAACTTCTGGGCTTGGTGTGCTGCAGCTGAAGATGAATAGTATCAACTTGGGCTGTGGTGAGTTCTGATGTAACCAGCGCAGGAATCGAGATTTCTCTCACTCCTGTCGAGGGAAGAATAAATGACTGCTTGTGCTCCCTGCTGTGGCCACAGGGGCTGGCATCACTTTTCGTAGTGTTAGAGGCCATATGCCACATTTCAGATGTGATGTAAAAATGCAGTCTTCCCAGATTTCTTATCTGCTTTCCATTCTGATTTTTTAATGATTTCCCAGTGAATTCAAGTGTTGCATAAGAATTCCAAGGAGAGGAATGACCCAGTTCAGAGAGATATCATCAGGGGACATTTCCCAAATGCCGGTTTCATGGGGGTGGGAAAGGAAGCAGATGTTTTCCTTCAACAACTAATGTTGAAGAGCTACTGTTACTCCCTCTCTAACCACAAACTTTAGGACATAATCATGTACTCCCTTCTTCTGCTTCTATAGATGTAACAGAAGCATGTAATAATTCAAATTCTGTCTTGTTGACACAGCTTGCTTCAGCTGTACAGAGAGCAAGTTGTTTGTTCGCTGAATCCGTGGACACATCAGCACTTTACAGGGAGCCTAAAAGGAGCTGCTGCTTTCTTGATGGCAATTGCCTGCTGTCGTCTGAGCCTCCTGGAAATCTGTGGCAACACACTGTAAATTTCTGTCAATGTGGCACAATTATTTGTGTTAAAAAGAAAGAATCACAGTTCTCCCCTGACAAATTCTCTTGAATAACTGGCATAAAATAAATCTTTCTTTACTATTAATTCAGGAAGCTGATTTCAAAAACTGCTTCTTTGTTTGTGTTAAGTAATTTTCCCATTTTGAATATGGAGGGAAATTCTAGGAATTGTTTCAGTTAGTCCTGTGTCACTGATGGGGAATGATGTGTGATACACACCTGGCTTTGTAGAGACTGAGAATAACAGATATTCTGATGTAGCATGTTGTAGACTAAATGAGTAAACATGAGGTACAATGGATAAAATTAGGCTTAAAATACAGGAATGTGTGCAAGAATTTCCCAGAGATAATATTAAAGACCAAGTGAAGAAAGAATGAAAATGAAATAGTTAGATGGCATTAGGATAATAAAAGGAGAATAACTTCTAACCTGTTGAACCAAAAAAGGTTATCTGAGAGACTAAACATTTATTTTTAATATAAATATGGTCAAGATCTCTGTTCTGAGAGAATGAGCACTTTAATATTCCATTTGGCCTATGTGGGCAATATAATTATTTCATCTTCTAGTGCACAGCTATAGATAGACCAAACTGGAAAGTCAAACCATTAACTTCTCTCCCTTTGCAACCTCACAGAACCTTGCTATTCACAGAATCACAGAACGGCCCGGGTTGGAAGTGACCAAGAATCAGGGAGCTGTGTTCCTACCTTTTATGGGAAAGGGAGCGTAGATTAGATTATTCAGCACCTTGTCCAATCACATCTTGAAAACCTCTAGTGATGAATACTCCACCACATCCCTGGGGAGGTTGTTCCAGTGATTGATCTTTTTCATTGTAAAAAATTTATTTATTTCTTATATCAAGATTAATACTTAAATAAGACCTCTGAAGTGTTCCATAACAAAGAGAGCTTTTCTTTTTTTTATTTTTTTTTTTTTATCTGTAGCAAAAGGCTGCATGAATACAGCTGTGGTCTAGACTTCGCTCAGGGTCAATGAGCCAAAGTTGATGCTAATTCATAAGAATCTTTGTCCTCTGTGTAGGCAACTCGGGAAAATCCTGAGGCTACATATATAGGGGACTATCCTATTCCTTCCACAGTAAGAGTTCTGAAAACACTGAACTCAGTAGGAATTTTATTCAAACTATGAAGAGTGTGAAACTGTGGAATGCCATGGGACTGTAAACAGTAAATAAAGATGAAAGTTACCATTTGTTGCAACTGCATTATGTGTCTTAAATACCAATCCTGAAGAACAAGGAAGGATGATTAGTAACATATTTATGGTAAATCTAAAACCTGCAGCTCATGAAAAGGTGAAGAAAAGGATGCAATGAAAGGAAAGATAGGAAGGGAAGTTTTACCACAGGCAAAAGGAAAAAGAATATGTAGATGCTCCCTGAGGCATTGCAGACGGGGTGAAGAGGGCTATGCTGCCAGCTTCCTACATTAGTTTCAGAGGTCAGTTTTAAAAGGTAGGAGTCAGGTCTGGGGGACTTTTTTCCTCCCAAGACATGCCATCAAGAAATCTTAGGAGACAGCAAGGAAAGGTGATTGATGCCTTGCTTTGGAGTTAGATTTTATTTTTTCTATTTTTATTTTTGTAACAACATTTCTCCCCTATATTTAACCATTTCCTTTGCCAGAATAAAGCTTCTTTTCATTTTTAACTTTCAACTCTATTTGTGGGTGAGAAATCTATAATGCTCTTTTTTTACCTTGGGGGTAACATTCAAGTGAAGCTAAGTTTTGCAGGAAAACCTTGCAAGAGCACTGCTCATGGAGGAAGCTTCCCTCAAAACTGTGGAAGTCTAGGGACCTACAGGACCAAATGCCAGGACTCGGGATAAATTCTCCCAAGTTATGCACAAATGAGTGCCTTCCTTGCAAAACACAGAAAAGAGGACGCAGCCTCTATGCTGAATATTCCCAAATTGCTGCAGCTGATCAGTGCAAATTTCCTTTGGTGGAAAAAATATGACATGTGACAAGCAGGAGTGGAATGTTGCTTTGTTATTCTGATTTTTCACTGACAAACGCAGATCAGCAGTATGTGTAAAATGAACCTCAGACTCTATGAAAGAGGAGAGAGCTGAGAATATGATGTATCGACTTTTTTTCTTGTTTCATGGGGCTGCTGGGATATGAGCATGCCATTTTGGGGCAAGCTAATTGCCTGTTCAGCAACTAAAAGCAAGATACCTTTGTTCTGTGAGTTACAATTCCCTAAAGTACACTGCAGTAGCAAAGCAGTAATTACAATGCAGCATGTCTTAAAAGCGAACTATTATACATTTCATGAAGAAAAGGATAACTTAGGCATTGCTGTTCACTGGTTAAAGCAAAAGATTTAAAACATCTTGAGCATGATCATGTATGTTTTATGAATACCGATTTCTTACGTTCATGCCGATTTCTTATGTTAAAGCTATGCTTGAAGCCCACTGTTTTCAGTCTGCTACCAGACCATGTTATAAGCTATTTTGTGCTACTGGCAACAGTCCAATAATCTAAACCACTTTTTTTTTTTTCTTTTTTCTTTTTTTTTTTTTTTTCAGTCCCCAGCAAAGAGATATTGTCTCACCAGAATGGAATGATTTCTGGATGAAGTGACCAGTATAAATTAAAGCAGGGTCCTTGGCTGAAGTGAAGCACAATGAATGTTTAGAAAAGGATGGTGAAAAACAGAAGGGTGAACAGGCAGGGGAAGCCAGGCAGCAAATACAAAAGAATATGGGTTTAATATATTTCTGATATCCAAAATAGAGTGAGCATGGTTGCAGCATTCTGGAAATCATAAACACCTTAGAGAATTAAGACTACCTCATAAATGGGAATAGTTCATTTCTTAGGGATTATTTATAAATCAGATTTTAATTAAAAGGTCAAGGAAAGAGGAATATACATTTTAATAAATGGTTCATTATTATGGAATCCAAACTTCAATAAGCTGTTAATAATCACTTATTGATAACTACAAGTGTACTATAGTTATTTATTAACTTCTAGTTATTTATTAACCATTGGCAAATAGAACCTTTTCTATGCGATATAAAATTACAGAAGGAAGCTGGAAACAAGATATTAATTAGAATTTTGACAGAAATCAGTAAGAGAAGATAACTTGCACAGCAATTATGCTGTGTTGCATTATAGGTTCCATACTCTCTCTTAATAACTACGTAATTTTCTCATGTCTCCACAGCACATATTTTTTGAGTTTTTCATTACAAAAGCCAACACAAACCCAATGATCTCTTTTGCCACATAATACATTATTGGAAGAATCATAAGGAGGGAGGATAAAGGAGCAAGTTTAATAAATGCTGCAAAGCATATGACTGCTCCTGAATGTTTGTGTTGGATTTCATATGATGTATGAGAAGCTGACATGTCCTGTGGGGGCTAGTTTACATTTTTTTTTAATGAAAGGTTACAGTACTCTGGATCTATAGTTTATTTAGCTTTGCACTAGTGATGTAAATATTTATTAAGGATTTGACTCATTACATTTTGTGCAACCCTTGCACTCCAAATCTGTGTGATTTGCAGTATGCTGAAAACAGAAATAATTCCCCTAAATCACATCTGTCTGTAAAGAGAAAATCTGCCAGGTCTTTCACTCCCAACTCTTCACCTTGTGTCAGGCAAGGGGAAAAAAAAAAAGCAGAAACAAAAACCAAAATAAAACAACAACAACAACAAAAAACAAAACAAAAACAAACAAAAAAACCCACCAAAAACAAAACAAAAAACCAACCAACCAACCAAAAAAAACCAGAAAGGAAGCTGGCTGCCACTTGGAAATGCATCATGATATTCTATGTAGAGTTTGGATATCTTACATTGACTAGGGCTTTATTCCAAGAGATTTCAGCAACGACAGAACATGTCCCAGCCTAATAGGCTGGTTTTGAGGCAGACCTGCTTGCTGCTGGAATTGAGAAGAACTGGATTCAGTAAAGGGCACCAGCATTTCAGTATTCCACAAACAATCAGAAGTCACTGGGACTAGCAAAAGACTCTTTGATCTCATCAAAATTACAGGATTTTTGATCCCATTGCTCCTAATGACCTTTAACGTAGACCTTCCTAAGCTTATGAGAGGGTCTCAAAGACTTTATGGCTTGAGCACAGAGCTCTGCACAGATTTCCAGTATGACATTTCTGTGAAGTAAACTGACTTGTGAGGTCTTTTGCTTGTTTGTTTTCTGAATGGCTTTGTCTTGAATTCTTTCCTGCAGGGTGACATGATTGCAAAATACAAGAATGAAAATATGAATAGCTGATAACTTGGTGGTAAGTGTGGCATCTTGAGACAGATGAGTTTGCATGCTAGGCAGATGTAAATCATGGTCTTCCATGTCCTATTGCATTCATATTTTAAACAAGTGTGTCTGCTATCTCATTTTGTGATGAACTTGACCCTGTCATACTCTGAAAATACTTTCATGAGTCTCTCTCTCTCTATAAAATACTACAGCTATTGTAGAGTTCAAGTGGTCTCAAGGTTATGCAGTGTTAATCAGTTTTGTGGTTCTTATTCTGTTTTCAAATTTGGTCATAGTAGCCTTTGCATTCATTTTTATGGCACTTGATTGATTTTGTTATCAACATTACAAGTCATGGAATCAGTATGTTGAACAGACATATATCAACACAAACCTACTGAAATGTATATTGATTTACATCAGTATTTTTTGTCTAGAAAGGTGTTTGATTTTGGGGGTTAAAGTGTCTCTCTGTGTGTATAACATAGATAAATGTATTACTCACAAATATTTGTATAAATCTGCTTATAGATCTGCACTGTTACCTTATGCCTCCAGATAAAAACAGTAAAGCAGGCTTTTCCTGAATATAAGAAAATCCGTCTTGAAACTTTAATTAAAAAATAATCTATCAATGACAAATTACCAGAGGGCAGATATGTCATTCACAGTGTTGGCATGTCATTTCAAAGAACACAACTGAAATCATAGGAGACTAACAGATCTGGGTATTTGTTTGCACTTAATAGACACGGGGAACATAACTGACATGAAGCAATTTCTAGATAGTTTCTCTATTAAGAGATTAGTTGGAAATTTCTTCACTCTGGAAGAAAAAGCGGGCACTAGACCAAGTCTGCATATTTTAGAAAGTCTGTGAAAATTCTACTGAAACAAGTAATTAGTTGACATGTTTAAAACTACTATTTTTTTTTTTTTAATTGTGTTGGAGTTCATGAAGTCTCCATACTGGATGACCTCTCAAGCAGCTTTTTATTTGGCTTCATGGAGAAAATTTTGTAACCCTGTATCAATTTCTCTTTTAAAAGAGTGAGAGAAGAGGCATCCATGAGGAAGTGAGAAGTTAGAGTTTTTTTTTTCCTCAGTTCTGTAGTTCAAATGAATTAATTTGTATATGTGGTAACTGAGCACTTGCATATGCATTTCTGTGCATAGAGTCATTTACAAAATAATGGCTCTAAGTATAGCTCCTATGATACTGATAGGCTAAAAATTATTTGCCTGTTCTGTAAGAGAAAATACACTGACAATATTGTATGAATATTTGTTGTGATGTTTTTTACTCAGCTGATTAGTAAAAGGTCTTTTAAAAAACTAAGTGATTACATTTGTTCAGTCTCCCATGAAAGTGGCATTTGTCATCCATAGGTTATTATTATAAGGCCTGTGTCAAGACAAATTTCAAATGGGAGGCATATGAACTCAATATAAATCACCTGTTATCTCCTCTTGCTTAAGAAAAAACACTGGCATACTAAAAGTCATAGTGAGCAATGATTATCAGGTCTTTTTTCCTTCTCAAGAGAGCATAGTTTGAAATTTATCTCATCCTAGAGAACCTTGTAAATCAGGTGGAATAAAGATTACAACAGAATCCTATGGAAATTTCATATAATCTGAAACGAACTTGCTGGCAGGTCAGAAACATATTATCCTGGGCTATATACAGTTCCCTGATCCCATCATGCAGGATGGATACATACACTTCAGCTATAATCCTATATGTATTGTGGTCACTGTTATTTAACTTGTAACTTTCTGTTGGGTTCATTTGCTTCTCTTTTTGCTTTGCTGGTACTAACTTTTTTGCTTATTTTTGACCCCAGAAACATGTTCAGCATTTTCTACCCTTAAAAGAATATTAAATCTACAATAAAAGCTTAGAAATTCACACCTAAAGGTCACAGCTACAATTCTATGTATAGACTCAATTGGACTACATTTCTTTCAGGAACTTCAGGAACTACTTTTTAGCCTTAACCCGAAGGAATCCATTTCATCTCTACCGTGTCCTTTGGCATGAGTGCAGTTATATTGTGTTTCTCTCAATCTATTCAGGTTTTCTATATGAAGGTGGTATTGGAATACAAATCTGAAAGACAAGAAATCTAATGAATTTAACTTTCTTATTCAACAGCAGTGTCAAACATGTCATTAGACTGTTATTGACCAGAATGTCCCAGTCAAGGAGTTGGTTGTTAGCCTAGACACCAATGTTGGTTGCACAACTTGTCCACCAGTTTGGCCCCAAACCCATGGTAAACTGCAAGTCACACAATTTCTGTTAAGGATATGACCATCTACAATGCATATGCAAAATTTGTGGGATCAAAAGCAGTACAAAAGTGTAAAACTGTAGGTTGGCACAATTGATTGTATTCTGATGATCACCTTCCGTCTTAGATATTTTGTCATACATTTTGGTACTTTCTATACTTCTTTAACTGAATGATAGATAAATTTATGATTTTCTTTGAATAGAAATTGCTTCTTTCAGCAGAGGAAACCACGGACCTTATTTTGGAATTGCTGGTCCTTCTAACCTATGCTCTTTCACAATGGTGGTCTAAGCACCCTTCCTTGCAGTTTCGAACATCCTTTTTAATCCTTGACTTTCAATACAGAACACATCTTATGCCTAGCAAAAATACCATGTTTCAGATACCTGAGAGGACAACAGCTCAGCTTTCTCAATCTTGCTGTGACTGGAAATCGGATGACTTATTTGGAACGGTTTACATTCTTGACTTGTTGCTTTTTTTTTTTTTTTTTTTCTTTTCTTTTTTTATAGATTTAACTGGCTGGAGAGAAATACGTGTATCCTTGCCAATGAGACTGTTTGCGGAAAATAGCAAACTTGAGTAACATTCAATAGACTTTTATTTTTCGTGGATAATCTTTTATTTACTAAGCCTTCTTCGATGATTAGTTTCGGTGTGAGAGTTACTTTTAAATTAAATTATATTAGAAATATCCTGTTTCTGTTACACATGACACTATAAAAGGTGTTCAAGAATGATCTGATACTAGTTAATTAATTAATTAATTATCTGGGAAAGAGCATCCTAATGATGGCATTTTTCCATTGCATGAAGAACATACATAATAGACCATCATTCTAGCCAGCTGTGCAACTATTAACAGCAAGCTTTTCTATGCTCAGTGGCTTTCTATTATTAAGGATTTTAGTTTAACTATAGATAATATTGGCAACATATATAGTGAGTAGGATCAAACTAGAAATTTGCACCAAAATAAAAATCTCAGACTGGTTATGAAATAGCAACTCATATAATCATTAAGCAGAAATTGAACTGGTAACATGGTTCCATGATTAGAAATTTCTGAATAGGATATCATTGCTTTCATCACGGTGTGTAGAAACACTTCATATGTGTATATTAAAACAAAACAGGCAGGAAATACCGGTGGTCCTTTACTGTGCAGGCTACTATTTTCAGTTAATAGCTTTTTCACAGGTTATTGTGAGTGACATTATCAGATTTGGTTATTTTTTCTTCATAAAATATACAATGATGCCACTTATTTCTTGGAATCAAGATCAGAGCTGTAGGCTTAGGGGTTTTCATATCTTTTTTGTTATGCGGCAAAAAAATTTTAGGTTCGCCTATGCATTCAGAGCTGTTTGTGTTAATTTAAAAAGGTCGGGGTGAAAAGGAAAGGGGAAAAAGCCATGGAAATACCATATTGATTTTAATGGCACTCACTAGCCATCATAAACAAGTAGCATATAGATGCACATCTTACTAAACTTAGTTATCCCTATATATAGGACAACCTGTGAGTCAGATCCTAGGCTGGCAGCTTTTCTGTTATGTCTTGAAGCTGGCAGAGGGAAGAGGGGTAAGACTGGCTTATGTAGTTGTTTCTGTGCAGCACAAACACACCCTTTACTTGAAAAAAAGAGGTTTTTCTCCTTTTTTGGGGGTAAAGCCTTATTTTTCTCTGTATGTATGAACTGTTTTCTTCTCCTGGCAACTACTTTTAAAGAGAATCACTTCAAACAGGTTATAGAGAAACATTCACTCTTGAGTTTCCCTGATTCCTTCAGCAAAGCAGCTCCATGTTTTTTTGGTGAACAGTTTTGTAGGGTTTCATATCTATATATCTGTACAGTCCTCAGAAAGCACATATCTCAGGAAAGTATGAGCTACTCTTCACTCATATATCCAGTTCCCTTCTGTTTATTTTCTGTAAGAAGGGAAGAGAATCAGTGTAAAATGTGTAGCTGGATTGTTTGAGCACATGAGCAGAAGGTTCTCTGTGTACATCCTGACTTTTTTCCTATGTTGCTCTTCATCAATTTACACCTAAGATGGTCTATCACCAGCTTCAAGTATTTACGGTCTGATTATAAAACACACTGAAGATTTACTTTTCCCTCTAGCTTCTGTGAGGGCTTAAGAAGTTTTGAAAATTCAGACTCTAGATAGTCTAAGCTCAACAAACAAAATTGACACACAGCAATTATTTCTGTTTGTCCTTTTTTTTTTTTTGGTGTGTTTTTCTGTTTGTTTGTCTTTTTTGGGGGGTCTGGTTGGTTGGTTTTTTTGTTTATTTGTTTATTTTTGCCCCACAACCAAGGTGCCCAAAGTTACAGAGAGATTATGATAGATACATTCAGTATTCAAACATTGTCTGAAGAAAGATGATATAGTTTGAGATCCAGACATCTGGTCGTCATTAAGCATCACCGTTCACACATGATATTTTACTTAGACTGAACCAGGAGGCAGACAGTAATTTATATCTTATAGTCAGTGGGAAAAAATCTGGTAAAATGTTTAAGTGATCATGAATTGAAATCTCTAGCAGGTTCAGCCATGGGGTGAGGTCAGTGAGGAGACAGATTTAAAAAAGGGAATCACACCTCGGTGATTTTCCTGGCTTACAATGAGGAGGTTCCACCTATGTTTGTCAGATGAGAAGTGGTGTTAAGGTACTTTTTCCATACAATGTCAGTCTGTATGTAAAGAGATTTTGCAATATAAATATTAAGATTCTTCATGGATTTGTTTGCTGTTATTTTTTAGACCTGTCTCTACAGAATTTTCTGGAGGAAAAAATATAGCATTACTTTATTCAATTTCAGTTGGCATTGTGAAATGTTAGATTAATAGCTGTCAGGCAGTCAAATATCACGAAAGTTTGCCTGTGTATCTCTTGAATTTTGCCAAAGATTATGATGTGTTCGCTATCATTAGGGACATTGGATATGTACTGAATTATTTTGTGGATTATACTTTGAAAAGTTTCAGCACCAGAGTATACTTCTGGCATTCATCTCTTGTACTCAGTATTTCAAATCTTTATGAATTTGGTTCCTGGACTCAGGTAAATAACTAAAGAGGGGAGGGGAGGGGAGGGGAGGGGAGGGGAGGGGAGGGGAGGGGAGGGGAGGGGAGGGGAGGGGAGGGGAGGGGAGGAGAGGAGAGGAGAGGAAAGGAAAGGAGAGGAAAGGAAAGGAAAGGAAAGGAAAGGAAAGGAAAGGAAAGGAAAGGAAAGGAAAGGAAAGGAAAGGAAAGGAAAGGAAAGGTTTCTGCTTTGCTTCCTTTGCAGACAAGCAGTTGACAGCTTGCATTCGTTCAGCTAAGCACTGAATAAAGCCTTCAGAATTTTTCCCCATACCCATTACAGATGGAAAAGAATCAAATGCTTCAGTTTCTGATCAGTGTAGCTATTTCAATGGCTTTGTTCATGAAATTTGTCCTAATTCCATTAATACCTAGGCTTTTGGGGAAAACAATGTTTTCTCCTATTCATATTCTCCACACAGACAAAATAGCCATTGAAATCAATGAGCCAAGTAATGGCTTTCCCAACCTCTTCCTTGGGATGCACTGGAAAGCAAAGTTGCTCATCCTTCTCCCACAAAATGACCATGTACCCAAGTTCACTGTGTAGACATCCCAGCATTTTTTTGAACTGCACTGAATTTTGTTTCACTTCTCTGTCTTTTCCCTATTACTCTGACAGTTAGAGTCTCATTGTGCTTTTGGGTATACAGGCTGTCCTTCAGTCACAATAAACATAAGAAGCGACTATCTTTTCAATGTGTATCTATGTGTGCACAGACACAGCAGAAGCATTAGCAGATGCAGACAGCTACAAACAGTCAGAGGATCATTTGCAGAATAAACCCAAGAAAAAAGATATTTCTGGATATTTTGCTGGTGAAAACCTGTCCCTGAACACCAAACCAAACCAAAAATCAAGTCAGCTGTTCTGAGATTTCTGATGTGTTTAAGAAAGACTATTTTTTTAGTACATTCTTGCAAAATGAAATTTCTTTCAAAGAAATATGATTATTTTAATTTGAGTTGCCTTCTAGCAGAAGTAGAAACAAGTAGAAAGACAGGAAACATTGATGAACAGCTCAGGTTATTCATATTACAGGCGTTTTGCTTCGGTGCTACTTGTCACCTTTGATTTTCATTTTGAGTTTTTGTCTCATTCAATGTCAAAAAAGTAGCACATATTTTGGTCAGTAAAACCAATACACTTGATGACAAAAATTACATTAATGAGTCCAGCTCAAGAATTAACATTCATAATTTTACTTTGAGCACAAGAATTGTCCTCAAAACAGAAGTGATTAAAGGGAGCTATTCAAAATGAAAGCAAAAATAATTAAATGGGATTTTAATTAGTTTAGTTTTCATTTTGAAACAGTTTCTTCTAATCTAGATTCAAACTCACTATGTGACTGTCAAACATCTTAATGTGTCTCCATCTTGTATTTCCATTCCTTCACCTAGCATGAATTTTTGCAAGATTAATCTTCATTGTAATGAACTTGCAAAAGCACTTTTTTTGGGTAGCAGGAAAATATAGAGAAGCCATGTACTCCCTCAGAAGTTATTAACTTCTAGTATCCTTAACACTGATTAGTTTTAAGGTAATTGAGACCAGTTAATGTCTCGCTGGGGCAAGAACCTTAGTTTTTTCAAAGTCTATCATCAAAAATTCTATCTGCAGTGAGAACTCTAGGAATTGCATGGAATTCCATCCCATTTTCAGAAGGCTGCTGAACACATTCTTTATAAGTTTAAATTTAAACCTCTCTCAAATAGTCTCATGAAAATAGAGCGTTTCATTGGTTGCATAAGGGAGTAACAAAGCTGTTCCTCCCTTTCTGGTCAATTATATTGATTGTGATTCTGACATTTTCAAATGTATTTCTCCATTTACTCTAATTACACTAAGCATGATTGTTAAGATGATTGTCTTGGACTTCAAAAGACATGCAATGAGCCAGCTCACTTGTAGTTCTGTCAAAGTTAATTAATTTTTCTAAATCTAAAATGACCAGGGATGCATTCTGCTTTCTGTTTTGAATTAAAATCACTTTTTCACTGCTGCGTTATTCCTAGTTTGTATTGATTTTAGGTTCAAAGGGTATTAACTTCAATTCTAGATTTTATTTTAACCTGTGGAGAACATGGAGGGATCACAAGCTCTGCTTAGAAATTTCCCCAAGGGGCTCATCCAAAGCTTAACGAAACATTGTCAGTGACTTAATTTCACTTGATGTCTTTGAAGAACCTTCTCTTTTATACTTTGGGTTAATTTGGGGGGGAATGTTCTGATTCAAATGCAAAATACCCCAAACTAAGAGTAGTCTTCTTGCAGGTGGAATTATTTGAATTTTTGCAAATTCATGAAAGTAAAAACAACAAAAAAGAAAAATAGGTATTTAAATGTATCTTTCATTTAAAAATGAAACAAAACAAAACAAAACAAACAAACAAAAAACCCAAAAACTAACCAACCAAACAACCAAACAACCAAAATCAAACCCACCCCAACCTGTTGTGGGTTACCCTTGTCTAAGAGTCAAAATCCCACCCAGCTGATCACTTACTTCCCTCTCTTAGTGGGATGGGGGGAGAAAATAGGAAGAACCAGAAGCAACAAAGTTCCCATGTTGAGGTAAGGACAGGGAGATCACTTACCAATTACCCTTGTGGGAAAAACAGAGTCAAACTGGGGAAAATAAAATTAATTTCAATCAATTTAAATAAATATTTAGTTACTGATTCAGGTACTGGTAAATGAACAGAGAAACATGAAAATAACAATTCTCCTCCTCCTTTCCTAGGGTCAGCTTCACTCATTCCCTCCAGGTCCCACCATCTGAGCAATGTATGGCCTGCCAAGGGTCACAGTCAGCACACAGAAGTTTTTCTTTGCTATTCCCTTCTTCTGACATCCTTTTTCTGCTGCATTGTGGACTCTCCATGGCAGCAGCTCCTTTGGAAACAGATGTATATGGCATAGGGTCCTCCACAGTTTGTAGTGAGTGCCTGGTCTGGTGGCAGGTTGTACCTTTTGTACCTTCTGCTCCTCCTCCTCCTTCTCTGACCATGACTCTTCTGTTTCTCACTCTTTTTGTTCTCTTGTCCTGTCTCTGCCTGGCACTTTCTGCCCTTTCTTATGTATGTTTAAACCAAGGTGTCATCATAGTGTCTGCGGGGCTCAGCCATGCCCTGCAGTGGGTGAGTTGGAGCTGCTGGAACCGGCTGTGTCCAAACAGGGCAGCTCTGGTCGCTCATCTCAGGGGCCACCCCTTGACACCTTCACCCAATACAAACAAAATATTTAAATCAAAACTTACTGCTTGGGTACTCCTTTAAAATTTGGCTTCCGTTTTTTTCTGTACCTGCAGTTAATTTCAGACAATAAAATATGTAGCTGAAGTGGTATGGAGAAGCCATTACAGTCGACTTTCTAACTTGAGACAGGAGTGTGCTTTTCTGGAAGTAAATATAATGATCACCCCATTTTATCATGCCATGGTCCACACCGTGATGCAGCCTTAGAGTACACAAACCAGGCTTCCTTGCGGCCTCGCCTCACACACAAGGGAGGTCCCAGAGTATGCCTGGCCCATGCCAACCCCAGGCACAGCTCTGGAGCATGGCTGAGCTGATCTGAGCACCAGTATGCACAAGCATGGGCATGGGCATGGACACAGGTACAGTCATGAACATGGGTATGAGCATGGCTGTCAGCACCACTTGTATTGCCACCTGCTGTGCTGCACATCTCACTAGTGCACTAACTGATGCACTTGCAGAGTAACAAACACACCAGTGTTTGGTCCAGGGTCTGTTATGTGTCTCAGAGTATTGTGACCAGTGTGATATGAGGTCTGCTTGCTGGACTACATGCCATGAGCTTGACTGTATCAATCAAAAACTTAAAGAGACAGAAGACATGTGACCAAAAAAGGATTAAAAAAGGTAGGTTTGACACAGTAATTACTCCTTTGATAGCTCTTTCTAGGTAAGGCAAATTGGTGATGACAATGTAGGGAAATTTGCCTCTCTAGCACTGTTTTCTGAATAAAATTTCCCACAGCTGTCAATCAGGCTTTTACCCTCACACTTAATTAGCACCATTTATTTTAACACTGTCTTTTGTACAATGCTGAAAGGTGAACTGTATTTTAATTCAACCTTGAGAATATTCTGTTGTGTTAAAAGTTCCTATTTTTATGTAGTCTTTATTATTTCTTAACCAAAAGTCTTAGACATATGAGCTTTACTTTCGCAGCCAGGTCGCACAGGTCCATAACCTAAGAAGTACTTTTCAGTTTTTGTTACTTTATAGTTACAAGTGAATGATAATTTCACTTTCATCATAGTCACATGTGTTTCCTTTTCATTCAACTGTGTATCTCTAAGGTCTTGTCTGCTTCATATAACACATATTGTATTTGGATATTTTGTTTTATTAAAACAACAAATGCCTTTTAAAATTATTATTGTGTCTCTCCTGCATTGTCAATAAAGTGCTGTAAGACTGAGTGATGGATTGGACCTCACATAGGTTTGCTAAATCTACAAGTAGTTTTACAAGGAGGCTATGACAATATAGAACCGAGTATTTCAAATACAATTTTCGGGCAAACTACTTTCTTCTCAAAGTTGGAGCTACAAAATACAGTGTGCTAAGACAGGATAGATATACCAGGAACTGGTCACTGAGTCCAAGAATGATTTTTAATTCCTACACATCATGAAGGTTTCAATATTCTCATGGAGAGAGAAAGGGCTTGGATATCCATTGCTATTCCAAGGAATTATTTTATCCAATAATAATCATAGGTACTGCTTGAGACAAAGCCTGTGCCCCATGTGTCATCTCTCAGTGCCCTTATCCTTTGACTGAAGACTTATGCTCCTTAAGAAGCAATAAGAAGCTCTTTAGGAAGCTTTTTCAAGAAGCAATATTATACTCACTGTTCTCCTCTTGCCTTTCCCACATTAAATGAGCCGTGTTTGACAGAAAACCATGAAAAGTGGTGAGGCTTTTGTGTGACAAGTTAGGCCCTCTCAGACTCGTCTGTCACCTACCATGGGGAATGCTCTGAAAAGTAGTGGTCATGTGGGTTCCAGACCTGGTAATGAAACAGAGACTTCCTGACTTATTGAGTTTAGAAAGGGATAGCTTTGGAAAGTGAAAACAGAAAGCAAGCATTTACTCCATTAGGTTTATAATAAATTAATAACCTTTAGTGTGATCTTTTTAGCGCTATTTTAAAATATTTTAGGTTTTCTTAGTTCTTGTATTAATAGCGGGTAATACGGTCCCATAAAACAAGCCAAACCATCACGGTGGTATACGTAGTATCTATTTAACTATATGTATTTATTCTTCTGTTTCTGCCACTTTCTTTCAGAGCCATCCAAATGCATATCATGATATTTTTTATAAGCTTGAAACTCTCTCAGTGTCTGAAATTTCACCATCTTCTTGCTCAGATGAAGACCACATTGACTCACATGAGTGAGGCTGGTGAGCCCAAATCTCCTTTCAGAGACAGAATCTAGCAGTGCCACTTGTATTTCCTGAAGAGCTAATGCCAGGTTCACATCTGGAGCCTGTTCAGCATACTGCAGTTAAGGTACACTTAGAGTTTGAAATGGTGAGGGTCTCACCCACCTACCTGTTGGTGAAGGATATGGAAGGACAGCCATAGGTCAAAAGTAGTCCATAAGTTGCTTCACTTGGCTCTTGCCTTCTCTAAGACAAGAAGAAGAATAGGTGTAGAGCTCCCGCTGCAGGTAGGCTCCATGCTGGGTGCAGCTGGGAAGTATGAGCATTTGCTGACACAAGGACAAGCAAAACAAATAGCCACCGATGAAAAAGCAGAGTGAAGCAGGTTGCTACCACTGTGTGGGGAGGTGGATCACCCACTAAGACAGATGTTTCAAGGTGTGCAAGTAGCCAAGAGGAGCAGCTGTTTGCACTGTGTAGGCAAGTATGTGTCTGGGTTTCTGTGCATGGGGGAAGGATAGGACATCCTTGTAGGAAAGATGGAGAGAAGAGGCACTTGCGATTAAGTGAGGTATGGGCTGCTCTGTTGTCTGCAGAAAGAAGAACTTCCAAAAGCATGCTTGGGTCTAGCTGTAAGCTGGATCACCCTGGACTCTATAACCTATAGGTTACTGTACTCTATAATCTCAATTTCCCAAAATGCTTGAACTCTTCTTTAAATCTCACCTTTACCTCTCTGGCCTCAGCTAGTTTTACACAGCTGCATGGGAGACAGGCTTATGAGACTGAGAATATTTGGTAGAGGCTCAGATTTATCAAATAAACCTGAAACTACTTTTAATTTGTAACTTAAGAAGGCTCTTCTTTCTGGTATTTTGGTAGGAAAAATAGATATATAGAGGGTTGTTCGTGGTTTTTTTTTTTTTTTTTGGTGAGCACTCAGCTGTAATGCTTTATCCAGTGTTTATTGAAACTTTTCATCTCACATACAAACTGGATAATGTGAGGCCTCCTTTTTAAAAAAAAAAATGAAAGAAATGAGTGAGCCTTTGCTAGTGAGAAAACCTATTCAATCAGCTTCTGTGTAGAAGCAGTTTTCAACATTAGCAACTGGATACCACCCATTAGCATGACTTAACACAGCTGTGAAACACTGCCAAACTTTTGTAATACAATTATTATGTGGCAGTATTTTGTAAAATAAACCAAGGCTGCTGCTGCAAGCTTCATTCGTAACAATTCTGGGTTTAAAAGCTGATGAAGAACATCAGGCAATTCTGTGGTACAAGGTAGATCTGGGAAAGCTCAAAGAGTCCTGTGAGAATACATAAAGTGTGTAGTACAAGACCTTATCACATTAAAAGCCTATTGTATTCCTGTGTTGATGCTTGCTTTCCTAGAGAAAAATGCCAAAATATTATTTTCTCTGTAATTAAATAAACATGAATTCCCAACATTTGTATGTCACAAATCAGTTTTCAGAAACTTATTGTAGTGCCTTGCTGACTATTTAGAAAAAAAAACTTCACGAAAGTCAAGAGGAAGATCCACCTTTGTGATCAGCTTTATATCTTGTTGATTTAAATAGGATAACTTTCTAGTACTCTGAGTCAGGAATAAAAAGAAAAGCAACAACAAAAACAAACAAACAAACACCAAACAAACACAAACAAACACAAAACAAAACACAACACAACAACAAACCCAAACCAGAGATGGTGGCTTTTAATTAATGTTTGGGGTTTTTTTCTACAAAAAGCTGGGGGATCGCAGACTGCATGTGTAGACAAATGGTGCAGAAGAAACTTACCTGATTGTGACTTTAGATAAAGACCTGTGAATCTAGCCAGGACCTCATAAAAGATCCTTAAGACTTTTGTAGTGTTAGTCCACAAGATCTTTACAGTACTTCTCACTCCAAAATCTTAGACAAGGACTCGGCTATGCAATGCTAACATTTGAATACATATACTTATTTCCCACGTGCTAATGTAATAACGAAAGGTATGTTGCTACCTCGCCTGTAAGCTCAATTAAGTTTTTATACATTGTAGCCATATTTTGAAAGCTGTTCTCAGAACAGACCACCGCTGCTGAAAATCTGCATCTGTAACAAGCTCAGTGGAGTTTTAACAGCTCTGTTCTCCCTCTCGTTGTTTTCTAGCTCTTTCCTTGTAGAACTTGGTTCTCTCACCAGTCACTTATCTACTAAATACCCCTTGCAAAGACAGGTGAACTAACAAAAAAGTTCTTCCAGTACCTTCTTTTCAATCAAGTCATAACATTTTTTTGCTTTTGCTTTTCTTCTTTTGGTGTTTTTTGTTTGCTTGTGGGTTTTATTTGTTTGTTTGGTTTTGGTTTTTTTTTTGAGAACTACTAAATAATATTGCTATCTGAAGTCTGTATCTTAATTGTGTCCTGGTTTTGGCTGGGATAGAGTTAATTTTCTTTCTAGTAGCTGGTGTGGTGCCAAGTTTTGGATTTAGTATGAGAAGAATATTGATAACACACTGATGTGTTGGTTGTTGCCAGGTAGGTAAGGACTTTTCAGCTTCCCATACTCTTCCAGGAGCACAGGAAGCTGGGAGGGAGCAAAGCCAGGACAGCTAACCCAAGCTGGCCGAAGTCGTGTTCCCTGCCATATAATGTCATGCTCAGTATATAAACTGGAGTTGGCCGGGGGGAAAATACCACTGCTCAGGAACAAACGGTCTACTGGGTTGTAGGCAGTAAGCAATAGCATTGTGCATCACTTGTTTCTATGTTTTTATTATTATTATTATTATTATTATTGCTATTTTCTTTTGCTTTCCTGTTAAACTGTTCTTATCTCAAACAATGAGGTTTTTTTTTTCCTTTCCGATTCTCTCCCTCATTTCACTTGGCGGGTGAGGTCAGCAAGTGGCTGTACAGTCCTAGTTGCTGTCTGGAGTTGAACCACGATATTCTGCAATTTTTATCAGTCATTAGTCTGGTATTTATAGCATTCCTCTTTCAGGCTACTGAAACCTTTCATTTCTTTACTGAGTAGGGTAATGTTTGCACTACCCATATGTATTAAGAGGTAGAGATGTGAGGAAGCAACCACCTCATGTTGAAGCGTCACATCCTATAACTTAGATTTTGCTATTAATTAGTGACACTGGGTTTCTGTCCTCATTATGGGATGAGCAGGGTCACTTCTGGTGATGTTCAGGCTTACAAATTCTTAGCTGACTTAGTTAATTTTAAGGACAAAAGATAGGAACCTCCAGAGATCAAAAACTGGATAGTCTATTTGCTAGGCCCAAGGTGTTTCTGGAGCATTGCTAAAAAATAATGAAGATGGCCGAAAACTTAGGACATTTACACCTAGGTTCTCAGGTTCTAATTCTGGGTAAGGAATACTAAAGCGCTGTGTTTTAGTAGAATTAAAATGACACGCAGAAAAAGGGTGGATTGTCACGGAGGTATACGTACTGTCGCATCACCTTCACATGGTTGTACTTATTTTCCCACTTGAAGTCTGTAATAGTATGAATTCTGTGAAAGTCAATTACTATGTTTTTTTTTTTTTTTCCTGTTTTAACTAGCTTTGTTTTGCATATTTGCATTTTTGTGAAATTTCACTATAATTATTTCCTGTAGTCTGGCAACTTCTCATCATACCAGCCGCACATAATTGCTGGAGGGTCAAACTTGACAGGAAACCTGAGAGTTAATTTTGTCTATAGGGAATCCCAAGTTACCATAGAGATGGTGAGAGTCCTGACCCTTAACATGGTAAAGAAAAACCCCAGGAAAATTGTATGAGCCCAAGGAACTGTGTAGTTCCAACAATACCTAAAAGCTGGAAAGGCCCCATGGGCCAAGGGCATCCAAGTGCATCTTAGAACATGTCAGGAAATACTGATAAAAGGTGTCAAATCACAACCTTTGATGGCCTCAGTTTCTGGGATTGCAATAGTGGAGAAAAATCAGATGGCTTTCAGACACTCAGAGGCTACTCTTCCTTAGCCATAGAGGAAATGTGCTACAACTAAAGCTCAGGAGAAACAAGCTTTAGAAAGTCTTGCTGCAAGCTCTGGGTTTACTGGAATAAACCTCTGAAATTGTGATGTATGGAAGTTTGATTAGAAGATATAGCCATTGTTATTCCTGTTTTAGTTTCTTTTCTTATTACTTTCCAAACTTTTTTCACAAAGCATATTTATGATCCTACAAGATGCCACTGGGTTTGTGTCCATCAAAGTAAAACGATGGCTGTTGTGTTGCATGTGTACCACAGTTCAAGGAAAATCAAAATCGTTATTGAATACTGAGAATTTGGACCCTCAGAACAACATTGTCACAGAATTCTGAGAAAAGACCTCCATGTAGTCTGCATATATTCTGCTGTTTGTGTAGAATTAACATTTAGTTACAGTAAATATATCAGTTTAACTACTTGTTAGTTATAAGGAAAGATAAATTTTACCATGGTTAAATCTATATTTGACATATATTTTCTTTTGAGAAACAATACAGTAAGTGGATCAGCTTACAAACTGCTCTCCAAGGTGACAATGCTTTACCCCAGTAATCTATTTCTCCACATTCATGGGCACAACCTACTTTTAAAAATTCATATAAGTGGTCTACCTTAGGTCTTTGATAGACCATACCATAGACCAAGCTGCATCTTTCATTTTTCTATTTTCTTTCAGGCTGTTTGCTTATCTAAGCGGACTTCTGCACCTGGTTTCTCTCATTTCCCTGTCTAGCATTTCTTAAATGGCAATTTTAATATAGGTTTAATACTTGGGGGCTTCCTAAAATCTAATGATTTACAACTTCCTGTAGACTCAACTTTAGGAACCTTTATTTCAAATGACAAGTGTGGTATAATTATTACATAGGTAACTACAAATAGTTAGTAGAAATCAATAGGCTGAACACTGTTTTCTCATGTAAGTTTGCCATTTCAGAGTACAACATTTGAAATCAATATATTTATTTTGGATTTACTGCCTTTTCCATGGTTAGCCTGATGCAAAGCTCTAGGCTTGAGATTTCTTGGAGTTTATGTGTTGCATTATTTGGCATGCAATGAAAAAATCAGAACAGGTAAATCAGCCCTCTAAACATCTTAAAAAAAAAGCTATCAGTAAGTACTCTATTTGAACAGACTGAGAAACAATGGGATAACTGCAGAAAGAATGTATCTGCAAGTAATTCTTTAATACTCATTTGTAATACAGATTTTGTTTATAGTTAGGACAATTTAAAGAAGAAAATGAAAAGTTATCTATTAAACAAAAGAAATATCAGACTTGATATCTCACCTTTACACAATACATAACAAATTGCGTATGTAAAGGTTTTCATACAGTACTATCAGAAACCAAATTAGGAAAAAATAAGTTCTAGGTCAATATAGCTTTTGTTTGCAGATGATATGATTTAATGGATTAGAAATGTTGTTAAAACAGTTACAGAACAATGATACATTCAATAGCACAAAAATCAGCCTCCTTTAAACGGGAAAGTGCTATGTGATACAGATAAAAAGTCAAAATAATGTATCATCTAAAACTAAAAAGGCCTTGCAGTTGTCAACATTTGAGTAGAAGAGCTCTAAGAAAAGTCTATTTGCTGCAGAAAGTTTTTTGAATCAGTGACCGACCCCCTGGGTTAGTACTGAGCAATATTGCACCAGTGGGTTAGAGAGGATGCCATGGAGCTGTGATTTGTCAACATTCAGAGACTTAATTGAAAATACCATTGATTTCTGTGTTGTGTTTTTGTTGTGTTGCTGTTGTTGTGGTGTTTTGTTTGGATTTTTTTCCCTCAGCTGCCAAATGTGTTAATTCTGGTTCCCTGGATAATTTCAAATAGCTAGCTATATTGAAGGTTATATAGAGTACATGATGTGACTCATTTTATCCTGAAACCATGCCTTTTTTTCTGCCTTGTTTTCAAAATTGTTATTGAGGAGTTAGATCAAGTTAGACAAACTGATTTTCTTGTTCTGTTAAGAAACTTTTTCTTACCCTAATGTAAATCAATTATTTTGTAAAGCTATATTTTTTTGTTTAATAAAACATATGATTTGGAAAACCTTAGCATTCTCATGACTTTGAATAGGAATTTGAAATTATATCTATAGGGTGGTGCTTGTCAGAGATCTGCCTTTTATCTTCCCTGTAAAAACCTACTTAAATTTGTTACACCTTTTGGAAATCACTGTTTGCACATGGTCAGTAGTGATGTGCTCAATTTATTAATAGTTATATATTCTCAAAGGAATATATATAACTGCACTGGCAATGCTCCAACCAGGGCTAAGAATGGTTTTCACTGCAGTTGTCTTCTAAGATGCTTAAGGCCGTGCCTGATCCCACAGCTGCACTGAAAACTGAGTGTGTGTTGTTCTAGTGCTCTCAGTGACATTCTACAAAGGACTCAAGGGGGATGTAGTTAGAAATACAGGGGAGATAAAGTCCAACAGTCATATGAGAGGAAGAATCTCAAGGTAAAGCATGGAGGGACAGAGACTGGAAGGACAGCCTTTAGTGGAAAGGACTGGGCTTTTTAGGGTGCCATGGGAGAAGAGCATGGGCCTGTAAGGCAGCGGTGGTGGGACAAGAAGCCAGAGTGAGGATGACAGTGATAAAGGTCTTGAAGGAAAAGTCTAGGACTGGAGGCTACAAAGTGTGTACAGAAAGGGAGAGCAAGAGAGAAGCTGAATGAGGAAGCAGAGATGAAAACTGCATATGACTTATGAAACAAGCTTATTGTCTGACCTCGACGTCACACACTGAATCAGTTCCTGCAGTTTTAATGAAGTCTAGACTGGAGGGGGAAGCCATAAACACCAGCTCTAATGTTAGCTTCTTTGTTTCTGAGCCTGGTACTCTAATCCCATCGGGATATCTGCCACATCACTTTGGCAGTTCTGCCTTTCTTCCTCCTGGATTTCCCCTCAGAGGTTAACCTTCCTCTTTCCTGGTCTTGAATGATTCATCCTCCTCAGGAATTTTTCTCCTTTGCATCCATAAATGTCCCAGCGGACCTGGCTCCAAGACAGATGTTTATTTCTTGTCACAATCTTTACACTCATTATCTGTGAAGACACTGCAAACACTTGCACAGGTAACTCTTGAACATCCGCTCACCTCTTGACAGCCTTATATTCAAAGCTATCTATTTTGCTGTTGACCATAGAACTCAAGTGCACAAAAAACTCAACGACTATTGGAAAGGGACCACTAATAAATGCACCCAAATTCTTCTTAAAGACAACAATAAAAAATGTTAAAGTCAGATAGAGCCACTATAGTTGCTTAGTTAGACAGTCTACTTAAAGCAGCTTCCAGAACCACAGCATGCAACTGATTCCTGCTGACCATAAATTCTGACTCAGTTAGCATATCCCCTTTAGAAAGACAGCCAGATGAACAAGCCAATGGCTGTTTGTTGTTATTTCTCTCTCTGGTTTTTTGTGTGTTTGTTTTTGGGTTCTGTTGTCATTGTTTAATTTATTTATTTTTGTTTGACTAATGGAAAATACATGGAGAAAAAGACAAAAATTCTAGACAGGCTATGGCTGGTTAGGCAAATAATAAGATACAGAAATGGGAATCCCATTACTCCCTTTTAAGCATGACTTTGAGCAAGCACACTGATTTCCCTATGCCTGCTTTCCTCCAGCAGTTTTGTTCTGTCCTTCTTTATTTAGCTTCTGTCCTTCATTTAGAGTGTGTGTTTGGAGACATTTGTAAGAAGATACCTTGCATATGACTGAAACAAAGCCCACTCCCAGCCTGTGGTGCCAGCTTCTCTCTGCTTGTATTGCCTGGGATCTGAGAAAGCTTTTAGCAGCAGACTTTGAAAACATTTCCACCAACTACATGGAAGTGAATACAAAATCACTTCTGATAAGCTTGCAGAAGAGATGGGGAGTGACAGTATGGGAAAAAAAAAAAAAGAGATGATTGCAGGAGCTGCTCTTCTTGGCAAATGGGTACCCTTCAATCACAATGTGTTTCATTCTCTCTCACCAAATGCCAGATAAGAGATTAAGAAATAAGCTATACAAGTTAAGCCTAGAGAATGGAATAGTTTGTCTTGGAAAGTAGTGACTCTGAAAGGAAACTAAGGGTCACAGCAGATATATGACTCCAAAAGACTTCATGTGCTGCTGTGGGAAAAGGGTTAATGCCATCCATGGGTACATAAACACAGGAGTAGAGGGAGGTGAGCTTACCTCTGTGTGATTGTTATTGCAATATGCTGTGCTGTTCTGGTCTCCATATTTTTAAAGCATGTTGGTAAGAGTGCTAAAAAGAGTCATAAAAATGATTTAATGGCTGGAGACTTAACGACTTAGAGTGAGAAATTTAAAGCACTCATTTTGTTAAGCTTATAAAAAGGAAGATTGAAAGGTGATTTGTTAATGGTTTATAACCACATGCATAGGGGAAAAAGCAAGCAACAAACAAACAAAACACCAAGGAACAAAGGATTATTTCATCTACTGGAGGAAAAAAGAAATATAGAAAGAATTTATGACTAAAACAGAAACAGAAAATTGAAAACATGGTACATATTTTTAGTTGGAAAGGTAAAAATAAATTAAAATTCACAGGGAAAAAAGGTGGACCCTCCATCTCTTGCTGCCTTTGGATCAAGACAGGAGTCCCCTTCAGAAGTTGGCTGTAACTGAAGAAAATACTTTTATGTTAATGCAAGGGGAAAATGAAAAAAAAAAAAAATATATATATATATACACGGTCCCCATCAACTTCTGATATCAATTTATTTTTTTTTTTAAATCAGCCTGACATGGGCAACAGACTGCCATATTATAATATTTGGTAGCTTGCTTGAGCTTCAGAATCATAGGTCTCCAGTGAGTGGGACAATGCAGAGTGTATAGAGTTGACATCCAAATCAACTGGCTAGAGATGTGCACTTAGCTCTGCAGAAAAAAGTGGATAAGGCAATGATTTGTACAGATAGGCTGAGAACTACTAGGCAAAGATAATGGACATGGACTAGATATTAGGAGAAGTTTGCCATCACATTTGTTGGACTTGACAGAAGACATAGAGCAAACATCATCTCCTTTCCCAGCCTTTATTTTGAAGGAATTTGACACAGCTGTCTAAAAGGTAAAGAGCCTTTTTTGGTATTTAGACCATATTCAGGCTGAGCAGTCCCTTCTGGAATTCAAGAAACGAAAGAACACTGAGCTAAAATGTCAGGGAAAAAAAATTCAATAGAAAACTCCTTAATCTTTTAAAATAATTCCAGGGTTTATAGTCAGAGTGTGAGTTTTATTTGTTTGTTTGTTTATTTTCACCTTTCCTTTTTTGCTTCCTTTCTCCCCTACCTTTCTGGGTGTTTCTGTATGTCCCACACAAGGAAGCCAAGCTGGAATACCTCTCTGACAGGGGTGTGCTCTTATTACGGCTCCTGTCCCTCAAGCTGCCAGCACTGACTGATTACACCTTACTGTTGAGACAGAAGATGCTGGTCCTTGTTATTCTCCTTCATAATGAATTGCTGATTTGGTTAATTTTACTCCCTCCTCCCTGTTTGTGAGTTATTTATGATTCTCATAAATATACTTGCAGAATAATTCCTATTAACAGTTCTGGTCTGCATCTCATTTCAGAGCACTTCACTGCAAGTCTTCAATGTGTGACATTTGAGCTGTGTTATCTAGTTTAAAGTAAGAATTTCTGGTATCCTCTTCCATCAGATTCCTGAATTCCTGGGATTCACTTTTCTTAACAGCTAAGGATAGTCTATCAAAGAAAAGCAAGACTCCTTCTCCTGTCACATACACTGTGTGATCTCTGACAATTATCATCACCTTTCCTCACCCTAGGTGTAAACTGGAGACAACACTTTCCTACTCACCTTTCAAGCATGTATTTTTGTAATAAAGGAATGTCCTGTTTATAAGCAGTATAGTAAATGGAGCTTTTTCCTGTCTGGAAAATGATACTTCCTGTCTGGAAAATTATACCACCAGCTTTTTTTTTTTTTTTTTTTTTTCCCTCTTCTCCTGACTTTCTCTATTTTCCTGATGTTTCTTTGCATGTTCAGGTCCTTTCTTACCTGGCACTAGTGGAGATGCTGCCTCCTTGCCCATTTCTTCCCTGGAGCTGTGCTTGCAGGTATACTACTTCAGTAACAAGTAGGGATGGAATCTAAACAAATGACTGGAAATCTTGTCTGTAACATATTCCTCCAACAACAAAAAAAAATGGCTCAGTGGTTTCTGAAGTGGGGCCAGATTCTACTATGTGAGGGGCTCTGTCTAGTGTCCTTGTAGTGGCCACAGTGGCACTAGTCATGTAGCACTGATACTTAGGGAAGCTGTGCGCCTAAGGAAATTGAGTTGTAATAGCTCCTCTGATTAACCTGGTAAATAGAAAAACATCATATTTCTTTGCTGCTCTTCAGCCTTTTGGCCTAGAAAAAATGCACAGCAAAATAATTTATTCTCATAGGTTTGTCCTTCAGATTCATCACAGTAATCATATGGTCTATTCTTGCCATAATTTATTCTTTGTAAGTACAAGTTGTACTTGATGGTTTCTTTCTTACAGTTCTTGTTTTTCTTCTTAAACATCACCTGCTAACAATGCCACTGGGAGGGAAGACAAATGTGTCAGACTCAAGGTGATACATATGATAGAGATGGAAAAGAACAAAAAAATTTATTGCTTATTCATTGGTGCTAAACATCCAGGTAATAAGCACAAAGAACTGGAAATTCTCCTCATAGAGAGGTAATCTGGTCTAATTTGCTATGCTGAAAGCCAGTGAGAAGGGCTGTAAGGTCAGAGTGTGAAAGAAAAAAAAATCACTAGCTACAAGTTTTTCAGGAAGGACAAGGCAGAGAGAATGATATTTGCTAATAACCACTGTTATCTCTCATTCGGAACTGGAGAGTCATGAACATATGTAAATCAGGCACAGTCTAGCAAGGTGAGGTGTGGCTGTTTTTTACAGATCCAAACTAAACTAGCAAAGAGGATGAGCTACACATACAGCAGATGTCTGAATAGAAGTAAATGATCTTAGAAATGAAACTGTAGTGAGGTGAGCATGAATAGCTACTTCAGCTATAAACATTTAAGATAACTTCCTTACATAAAACTGCTGCATTAAGATTAACTAGCTTCCTGGTCATTGTGACAATGGACAAAGGTGAATTGATCCTTAAACTGGAGTTAGGGTAGTTGCCTAAACCCTGACCAGTCATAGCCTGGTAATATTCAATAAACATGAACAGAGGTTTATTTGTAGACTTTCATATTTAAATTTGACAACTGAGTTGTCCAAGTCTTGAGAATTTTATATGTAAGGACTGGAAGGAAAAAGGAAAAGAAGAAAACCTCAACAATTGAAAGTAGTGAATACATTTAAGATGTTTGCCAGTAGTCAGCCAGCTGTAGCTCAAAGCACATTGTAGTTAAATGAAATGCCTTGAAAACTCACGGCAGTTAAATAAGAAGATGGGAGCAAACTTGTACAACAGCAAACTTGTCATCTGACACAACTGATATACAGTTGCTCGAATTATCATGTGGTCCCCTTTACGATAGTGACCATTAGAAATATGTGACAGGATATCACCTTTGAAACTCTCATCCAGATATGTGGGTTCAGGATATACAGCCATTTCATTCAGTTAAATGAACACTCATGTAAAGGCTGTACACCAGGCCTTTAGAAATGGATTTCATAACCATGATCCTTGTGCTTTTTAATCACTGACACTGCAGACACAGCATTGCAAAGACTTCTCACAAAGCAGATTTTAGTTTTAGGAGTTTCTGTGCAAAGATATGGACCTACCTTTAGGGATACTGGTAGTCAAATGACAATTTAACCATTTGTCATTCTTCTTATATTTATTAAAAGCAGTATTTGCAGTAAGAGATAATAGTAAGTAATAAGGATCTCCTTATTAAAGTGATGTAGTTTCCATTGTTTTCATACCAACTTTTAACTTGCTTTCTCATAACGCAGATAATAATTTACATATTATTATATTAATACATTATGTGTATTATATTCTTATTGCCATCCTCTCTGGAGGTTCCGTGTATTAATAAATATTTTTAAACATAGCAGATATCACTGAGCTCTTTCCAGTGAAGAGAAAAGCTACTTAAATGAATAATCCTTCAGAATGTATAGTTTGAACAAAATCAGTAGAGACACGAGATTTCAGCTGCTAAAATACCCTAGACCTACTACAAATGCTCTGAACTGTCTTCTGGAGGATTCTCTCATTTGTAATCTCTGTCTCTCTGTGGAGTACAAGAGGCAGCCTAGTCAAACTGACCTAAAACTAAATGTCTGAAAGGTGTTTTTGCTAAGTGTGAGTTCTATTTGTCTTAGTGTTCACATAATCAACAAATATTCAAGATCTCTTTTATCATTATTGTCCAATACATATCTCTAGAATTTATTTACTTCACTCTGTTCAATCCTTCTCTGAAATTAGAAATATCAATTGCCTTGTTGATTTCTGATTTGATTGTTACTGTAGCCTCTGAGTACTTCCTAAACCATACCATAAAACCTCTTTACAGCTGGAAAAAAAATCAGCATTCAGAGATTAATATTAAAAATATTCCCTGATTTTAGAATCCCCAAACTGTGCTTTATTCTTTGGATGGTGTTGTATTATCTACAACATCAGTTACACCATGCACAGATATGCCTGAGTCTTCTCACTATCATCAGTGGTGCTTAAGTATCTCTGCTCTGTCACCTCCCACAATTAATCATCTCTCCTTGTCAGATTTAGGTCAGTTTAATGCTACTGAGAAATAGTTACACTCTTACACTTCTCAGAAAATGAAGTCATATGCAAATGAATGGGAATCAGATTGCAGTGAAACTCTTCAGACAAAATTTATTAGTCTCTGGCACATCAATCAATGGCTGTGCATAAAAGATACGTATCAGACTGATCCTGCATCTTTCATAAAGCATAAAATTTACAGTACCTATAATATCCTTATGCATAAACTTAAATGTGAATTGCCAATGTTTGCAATTATCTAGAAAATGGCCTGCTCTTATAATTATTAAAGCAAATGTATAAACCCTGGATGACAGAAAACACAATTTTACTGCTATTAAGAGACAATTTAATGTATGAAACCACATTAGTATGCTCAAAAGATGGCTTTCAATCATTCACATTAACATTACAAACCTGTTCTATGGAACTTCAGAAAGAAGATAGGTGATTTTTCAGAGATAAACTTTTATGAGCACATTACTTGCACATTGCAAGTAGAACAGAACAGTTATATGCTGTCCTGAGAAAACATCAACCGCACAAACCTCCCCCATATACTAAGGAGTGAAATTACTTACATAAATCTGATACAAAAATTTTGTTTGGGATTACACTAAAATTCCCGATCTCATTATTTAATATTAATTAAATGTGTCTCTTCCACTTCAGGGGATGGGAGACATGGAGGAGAGGGAGGTGAAGGAAGTCTGTTCATGGGGCCCTTCACATATTCTGACATAATGTGAGAGGAATTAGACTCACGGCTTTCTCTCCCTGGGCAAGCTCAAAGCAGTGACCAGGCTGGTATCCTAATGTTCAAACCACTGGACACCTGGAGGAGAGAGCACAGATACATTGAGTACAGACCTGTTTGAAAATGTCTGGGTCTATATGCCCAAAGTTTCCTCTGTAGACCTGGTCTTTCTTCTGATATCTCTCCAACAGCAGCAGATACCTCCCCCAGTTTTTCTCAAGAAGACCTGTTCCTCTCTTTGAGAAGTTTAGAAAACTTCCCTGACTTATTGTCTTTTTCCATTTATTCTCCTGCCATATAGCTCCATGACATTCTAGACTGTTCCAGTTGGTACGATAGGCCCAGTATTTGACACAACTCTAAGGCTGATGTCTGCTCTTTGGAGATGTACTTCCAAATCCAGAAATTATAGCAGTAGGAAAACTTACGGATCCTAAATTTTGAGGATTACCTGGCTATTGCATATTTTTATGAGAATTTTACTTCTGTAGAAGTGTCACATTTTCTTGGCACAAAATAACATGCATCACAGTCATAGGAAGGCATCCAAAATGTAAAGGTGGAAAAACAGAGACCTTCTATAATTTAAACATATTTTATAGTGTCTTTTGTATAAATTGTTTGCCTTTTTCATTATGGATTATTTAATGTGTGCCAAAAGTCGAGAGCCAGTTGTGCTGTATCTACATTTCTGACTACCTACTAAATATGAAATCCAGTTTAATTTATGAGAGGACAGGTAAGTGCAAGACCTTGATATAGAAGAGACATGAATAACCAAGGTCAAAAACCATAATAGACTTCTGTGTTTAGAGCTTAAATAGTAACTCATAATCAGTGGAGGTGGGAGAGAAAATGGAGGTCAAACAATGGTAGAAAGATTGAAGCAGCAATTGCAGATGTTATTCAAACTGACAAAGTAAATATTATTTCAGTGAATGGTACACGTTTTTTTTTTTTTAGCTCACATTTGTGATATGCAATAAAACATTACCAGCCTGGACTGGAACTGCTTATCTGTTAAGAAAAGTGCTAAGAAAGATGTGCATATGGGACTCATGCATAAACAGACTGGGAGGGAAATCTAATTATTGTAGACAAGCATGTATGGATATATGGATTGGAAAATAACATCTAAGCTCACTTTTCATTGTTGCATAAACATGGCTGAATTTCAGCTTTCATTTTCTACTCTAATTGTCATCTGTATCTCCACCCATGAAAAAATTTAAATTATTTCCGAATAATTAAAACCAACCTCTGTCTTTCAGTGCTAGAGGCTTCCACAGTTTCATACTCTCTGAGCTTTGATTAATAAGTCTTTAGTTGAAAGAAATTTTTATTAGGAGGGGACTCCAGGGACTATCTTCCTCTGAAATTTTTTAGTGATGTAAGATGGTACAGTTTGGAATTCAATTATGTTATGAAAGAAGAGATGCATTTCTTAGCAAAGAAAAAGGAATTGAGAGTACTTGTTAGAATTCTTCATAATTTGTTTTCTTGAACAATACATTAAATAAAGAGACTTGAATCTGTAGGAAGCCATTCTCAATTCGGAACTAGTGTCCATGTCAAGATAGGTGCTTGTGACCGATGGCACAAGGCAAGATCTCAGGAGAAAGACAAAGCCTCAGGGTGAAGTCTAAGTGAAACAGGCAATGAAAGGAGCAAGGTGGAGCAACATAAAGCAAAATCTATCTTCAGTCAGAAAAAAATATGGAAAGATAATGGATTTCTGAAGTGTTGGTTGACTTGCAGACAGATATACACAAGTACGAAGTGGTGCAAGAAAGAAAATAGACACCAAGACATTGTCTCTTGAATGCAGAATTTATTTGTAAACCCATTAACTGTTGCTCAAAGCAGGGCAATATGAACAAAATTAACAATATGAATAAAATGCATCATATGAACAAAACCAGACCTAGTATACACACTTGGCCACATTCCATAGGGACTGACAATATTGGAGGATCAGTTAAAATAATTTCAAAATTACAACTTCAGTGGAGAGTAGAAAATAAGGTAATAAGGCTCACTAACCGTCTGTTTGTCATCCTATTGTATGGCTGATAATCCCCTATAGAATTCACTTAATAAAGAATTTGTAAAGTGAGATTGGTCATTTATGATTAAATAGTATGAGAGAAAGTTCTACAATTTATGTAATGTCAGAAATTACTGCCTTTTATTGGTATATTGTCTTGTACCTTCTGGTTGAGATCCAGCACAAACATCAACTCCAAATGCATAAATTTTATGTGACAAGTTCCAAGAACAGAAAGAAAAGCTGTGTTACCTTATGAATGGCAGTCTAGTCTCATCAAATTCTTGGTCACATTATGCAGAAAAAAATCCAACACATTACAGACCTGAATTATAAAACAAATAATCTCTTTAATGTGCAAGTCCATCTACATGAACCAAAGGATCTCTTAATGAGAGATCAGAATAAGTAAATCAATCAAACAAATATTAAATGAGAAGGATGCAAGTTATTTTGCCTGCCCTCAGTACTTCAAGCAGCAGATGCAAATCATATATGATCATCGTGCAAGACTGATATAAGTGGATTCAGCACTCTTTTTTATGTATCCAACATGCTAGGAAGCTAAGCTAAAAATCTGCCCAAAATGTATTAAAATTAGTAAAATAATATCCTTCTTTGAACTTAAAATATGGAGTGCATTATGGACCAGTGTGACTTCTGGGATCACTGTACTGGTGATATTTTTCTAAATAAAGAAAAACAGAGAATACTAAAACTTGGGCAAAAAGGAACCCCCTTTAGACAAACACAGAGAACTATGATCCAACAAGTTATCACAAGAGAGCTGACATAAAAATGAACTGAAACATTTAGGGATTACTGGATCATCAGCTCTCAAAATTGTCCTAGAGCTTATGAAACATAGCTTGTATAATCAGTGAATATATGCTGATTAGCAGTGGATTCATGTGTACAGAAATGTGCAGGCTACCAATTGTACCAATCAAAAATTAATTGTAAGACATACAGAAGTGTGCAAAATTATTTTAATGATGACTTATATGGAGAAGTGAATTATGATGGTGTTTGAAATCCACTTGTAGTTTCTTCTGACTGCTCTCCAACTTAACCAAAACATCTCCAGTATATGTGCCAAAAGAAAACTCTTGTTTTATTTCTGACTAGCATATTTAAACAATAATTTTATCTTCTAAACTGCGTAAGTACATAGGGCTAAGGTATAATGTAAAAATGTGTTTCTTAACAGTTGGGAGAATATCATCAAAAAGAACATCACAATCTGCACTCTCAGTGAAGTTAGATCTAAATAGAATAACAGAATCATTTAGGTTACAAGGTTCAGATTGAGAATTCACTGGGCCCTACTCCGCCACTTGAAGCAAGGTCATATTCAACAACTAATTCATCACAGTTTCAGAGACAACAGCTTCCTAAGACAGCTCTGTACTAAATGGCAAGACAGAGTGAAAACACAAGACAGAGAGGATCCTCATTTGAGTCAAAATAAGGCTTGCTTTTATTTATTCTGACCTGTCCCTGAAAGATCTTTTGTAAATTAGAGAGTTTAGCCTCTTAATGATTAAAACTAATCTTTGTGAACATGCCCTCACATTCATAATCTGTCAACTACCTACAAAAAAAAAGTTTCAAAAATAACCATTGTTCTTACCTCTGTACAAAAACATTTTGTTCTTCCCGCTCTGTAAGGAAGTATGTGGGGTTTTTTAATAAACATTACTGCCATGTGGCTAATTTCACACCCCTAAGCTCCAAATTAGAGAACATTCTAACATTCAAGTAAAAGCAATAAAATGCTGTGGCCTCCTTTTTTTTTTTTTGTAAGACTTGCACCTGGACAGTGGTGTCATGTACTAGGAATGACACCACTAGGTGGGTCAAGTGGGAAGAGCAAATTGACATGGAAATTATAGGCTAGGATGTTGATAACAGGTACAGTTACAGCACTTCCAGCAGGATTTATGTTAGCTGTAACCCAGAAACTGTAAAAACTCTTGAGGGATACCATTGGAAATCACACAGCTAGTTCTGTCCAAACAGAGAAACTCAGAAAACAAAACCCTAAGAACAGATTCAATTACTGCTTCTAAATTATCTCATATTGTCATGTATTTTTTCATATCTCTGGACAACGACATTAATGTTGTTCCTCCTGAGCCACACTTTGTAGTGCACCATTAACCTTCCTGTATCCTACAAATTTGATACCTTACTCCCTGGCATAGTGCAGAGCACATACACGTGTACATGTACACACAGACACACACACATACACTCTGTTACAAGACTGTTCTTACAATGTTGGCAAAAGCCAAAATTAAGTTTTAGTGTAGGTATGCACTGTACTCAGATGGCAGCAAATAGATCTAAAGCTACCATCAAGTACACAAAGTGCATTTATAATCTTCAGTGTTCAAATTAATTTCAGGCTGCACTGCACACTTTTGCATCTACCAGTCTCTTATGTACCCAGGTTTTAATTCTTTTTCTCTTTGACTTTATGAATGCCAGAAAGGAACCCTGAAGTACTCCTTTTGCATCATAAATCACAGTATATTTTTAAAAGGGAAGGATAATTACAACAAAATAACAGCTCAAAACTCTTTGGAATTTACTTCTTAGCCTTGAAAAATAATTGCCTGAAGATAATGTGTTACATTGATGTAGATTACTTGTTATGGACACATAGTGTATCCTATGAAAACAACATTCGTTCAAAAAAATGAAACAAAAAACAATCACCAAACTTGCAAACTCTTCAAGCTCTTGACAAATTTATTTGTTTCAGGCAAAACATTGCACATTTGTAATTTCTTGTCTGTTTCTTAAAGGTCTATTTGTCATATCTGTTTTGTCCTCTGTCTGTATGTGTGTGTTGTAGTTTATTTTAAAGAATATTTCATTTCATCAGCCTGCTTTCTTATTGCTCCTCTTATTTTTCATAAGACTTGTCTTTCCTTGGCTGTTTTTTCCTTTTAGTTTTTGATGGGAATATGATAAGATGCCATGGTTATATAAACCACTATGTTCTGGTACTGTTCTGTTTGTTTACTCTTTCTGGTGTGGAATCTGTCTTTACAGATTCTGCTGCTTTTGCTGAAAGCTGCTTGAGTTCAGTTAAACTTATACTCAAAGATATGATGATTTCTTATAATTGCTGTCCCAAGCAAATAATTATACTTTGAATCATATAACAGCCATCAAATTGTATTAAACTTATTATGAAAAACCAAGAAGCATTGCCTTGTTCTTATTTTAAAGGAATATAAGAGAAATAAAGGCAAAGTCACCACTGTTTGAGCTCACTAACTTGAAGATAGTTCAGGTACATCTAGATGAGTTGCTGTTACTTTTGCAATTACTTGTGTTGTTATTTTTAAATAGCAATGAAGACATAGCTTGCATGACAGAGGCAAGCTGTTTTACCTAACCTTTACCTGCTGTTCTTCATCCCCAGTCCTTTCTCTCCCCTTTTTGGATCCCAAGTGCAATGCCTGAGACCTCTTTCACTAGCCTAGCAGCTCCACTAAAATTACCAGGGTTTATGTCCTGGGGCAGCCTGGGCAAACACTCTGCTTTGCAGGGGTAGAATTGACAAAGGGAAAGCTATTCAGCAGCACATCTGGAGCTCGCAGAATGAGGCTGCAATTTAATCTGAAGGTTTTGAGATACTACTGAAGTAGAAATTACAAGAAGGATGGAAAGGGCATACAAAAAGCAGGCCCACATGCTACTTTCCTAAAGAAGGATGTGGTCTGAGGGATCTGAATATAGCTTTGTTCTCTTACAAATGTTCTCTTTGCTTTTTTCCCCATTATAAACCTCTCTTTGAGCTCTTTTGTGAATATGATCCTTAGCTGTAACCAACTCCTTTCATGCACGTATCAAGGTACCCATAGCTTCTTCCTCTTCCGCCCTCAGGTACAATGAGGTTCCCCTGGCAAATCCACCATACTCAGGAAACTGTACTTAAACTGTAAAATAAAAAAAAAAAACCATAATACTCTTCAGCATGCTAAAGTTTCACAAAATACTTATCAACAGAGGTTTATTGAATTGTAATGTTTTATTTTTCAGAGAGAAAAACTAAAACAGCACACTAAAATATAAAGCTATTGTAAGAATTACACTTACTCTTATGACTTACTGACCTAGTAGGTCTACTTTATGAATTTACCATGGGGCTATATTTTTTCACAAACCATTGAGTAACATGAATTTAATTTTGATCAGCAAAATGATCTCTTACAGTGTGCAACATTATTCTTTATATACTTTACCTGTGATATTAAAAATCACTGTACTCTAGAAATCAGTAAAAAGACATTTTGAATTTACTCTTCTAATATAAGATCTGCCCAAAGAAAATTCTGATTATCAAAAAGACATCTACTTGGAGCAATAGAAAATCAGAAATATCAGTTTCTACATAATAGTCTAGTGTTTTGAAGAATGGCATCAAACCAGGCTTCTTTTCCTGGACTGAAGATCATAGGGGCAGGAATGTGCTGGCACAGGCATCAGTAGGGGAGGGATTACACTTTTTTCTTCAGGGTACTTGGGACGGAAGAGAAAGAAAGAAAAAAAAAAGAGGATAGTCCTGGTCAATTACAGAAAATTGGGTTGTTTGCTACTGGAGATGAGGCTTGGTTTGAAGCCAAGTGTTCACTGGAAGAGAATGTAGAGGGCAGGAAGGGGAATTGATTAACCACCGATGGACAGTATTAAACAAAAAATGTAACAAAGAGAATGACTGAAAAATTCATGAAGGGTAGGAACACCAAACTTTGAAACCCAACTGGTAAAATTATTTTCCATTACTTTTGAATTTATCCTTTCATAGAAATACTTACAAAACCCTACTGAAGACAACACACAGAAATGTAGCTTCTGTTATTAAAAAAAATAAAAGCTCATTGTCAGTATGCTCATTAGAGGAGAATGTTACACTTACAAGTTAGCTGATAGTTTTCTTAATGATTTAGCCAGCAGTAAAGCCCATTTTAAAGAATTTTTTTTTTTTCAAAACAACAACAATCAAATGGAAATGACAACAGTCAGAATACTAAATCCACAATGTAAAAGAAAATTTCCTAATAATGTGTAGATGTTGAAAGCACAATTTATGTCTTTGGACATGTTACTACAAATTCAACATTGCTGAAGTATCATTTCGATGACATTTTGTAGAATAGCTTTTCATTAGCAGGATGTTTTGTTCCCTTTGCTTATTTATTAGTTGTGTGGTTTGGCAGCAACTATTGTAAAATAGTTCTCCAGAAGAAAGTATGACATATTTTCTTTTTTTTCTTTTTCCTATTATTGGAAGAAAACATAAATTAAGATCTTTCTCCTTAGCCATACAACTAATCCTCCAAATAATAAATTAACTGATGCATCAGTGGTCCCCCTAGGACTGGGTCCCAGGGAATCCCCCTCTAACCTTGGCCAGTTCCTGAGGCTAAGAGCTCAGCAACAGAATAACTTGCCTTAGACAAAGCTTCCTCCAATCTATGTTCTATCTTTTATGCCTGGAATCACAGGGAATTTTCCCCTCATAAAAAAAAAAAAAAAAAAACAACAAAAAACAACAAAAAACCAAAAAACAGAGCAAATATACAATGCCGTGGGATGCATCTGTGTGCACTCTCAAAAAATCTATAAAATATCTAATCTTGTCTCACAAAGTTCTCTGGCCTTACTGTCACCATGAGAGCATATTTCAACAGATACTTTGATGAGTATAAATGTGTCACTCATCTACTAATTTTATATTTTTGTGGAAACAATTTATCAAAGGCAAGTTAGATTGCAAATGGGAACTGGAAGTCGCTGTGTTAAGAAGTAAACAAAAAAAAGAGAAAAGGACATTTGAATGAACTGCAGATGGAGTTTAATTTCTTTACTCCAATCCAAACACTAATTTCACTTTTGTAAAGGTCTGAAGATACATTCAGACTAAATATACTCAGACTTTGGAGTTAAAATTTGAAATCTGTGCATAAAGGTTTTAAACTCTGGGTCCTATAAGGTTAAATCAAAATACTTTCAGGAAGGCCGTACATGGTTGAACATGGCTGCAGTCGTTTCGGCACCAGTAACAAAGAGAATATTAATGCATGTCTGAACACATTTTAAGATCTACATGAACTATGTGCAGAATTGACTGAGAAGAGAAACACTAAAACCATACATACCTAAATCCTGATCTTCTGAGAGCAGCCAGACACCTTTGGGTTATGCCTCAATGATACTGGAAGGAATATAGTGTAGCAGGTCCTCTCATATTGCAGAGTGTCCTTCAGCATTCTAGACATTATAGACATCATTAACCTGCTTTTAAAATACTTTTAAGGAGAAATAGATAGATAGATAGATAGATAGATAGATAGATAGATAGATAGATAGATAGATGCATAGAATTACATAAGTAGCCAAGTGACACACAAGACAGGCCACACCTTGATATAGATTCTGCTAAGCAGTTCTGGCAGGAAATAACACAACAGTGTTGTGGTTTAACCCCAGCAAAAACTAAGCACCACCCAGCCACTTGCCCACTGTCAAACAATGGGACAGGGGAGAGAATCAGAAGAGTAAAAGTGAGAAAACTCCTGGGTTGGGATAAACACAGTTTAATATGTAAAGCAAAAGCCGTGCACCCAAGGAAAGCAAAACAAGGCATTCATTCACTACTTCCCCTAAGCAGGCAGGTATCCAACCATCTCCAGGAGATCAGGGTTCCATCACACATAATAGTTGCTTTGGGAAGACAAAAGCCATCACACCGAAGGTTCCCGCCCCCGCCTTCAGTCTTCAGCCTTATATACTGAACATGACATAATATGGTATGGAATATCCCTTTATTCAGTTGGCGTCAGCTGTCCTGGCTGTGTCTCCTTCCAACTTTTTGTGTACCTCCAGCCCATTTACTGGTGGGGTGGTGTGAGGAGCTGAAGAGGCTTTGACTCTGTGAGCTCTGCTCAGCAGTAACGAAAATAACCCTGTGTTGTCAGTACTGTTTCCAGTACAAACCCAAATCTTAGCTGCACACTAGATTCTACAAAGAAAACTAACTCTACTCCAGCAAAAAACAGCACTATCAGAAAAACCATCAGATGTGGTGAAGTACAGCTTTCCAGAACACACAGTAAAATGAATTAATCTGCAGTCAGCAAAATAGACACATTTACTTGCCTTATTTAGACTCACCTGAAGACTACTTAAAATACCACGCTCTCAAATTTATGCTGATTATTTTCAGTTGGTGTACTGTCCCCATGAAAAAAATAAACAACAAAAAAAAGTCTGTGTAAGTTTATATACCATGGTAAAAAACTTGCTGCCAAGTCAATGTCACTTACTTCCTCCTAATTATGAAATGTTAAATAAAGCTATCAGTGTCCCCCATAGAACTTGCGCTAGTCCAAATCAGCTGGCTTCAAAACAGATTTCTCTATCCCTTTCCAGACAATCCATGCTGACCTCAATTAAAATGTTCAGGTTTGTCCCCTATATTCAGCAGTGCTCAGCCAGTTTAGTCTGTCTGTTCTTTCAGCTCCTCAACCCTCTTTGACACAATTAAATCTGCAGCAGCCAGTTCCCAAAGGCATCAGTCTCCGAAATTCTCATCTATGAAAACCTTACTCATATAAGTAGTTCTATGCAGGATGATAAAACTATGATACCAGATTTCAAGAAGTGGAGTTGCAACCACTATCAAACTACATAGAATCTACATAGCATTTAGCTGTTGGAAAGTAAAATGTGGGGAAACAAGATGTGTGGTTCCAGCCACTTGGATGATAAAGGAAGATCAATACTAACATGACCATCTGAACAGTCAAAGACATAATACTAACATAATAATATATACAGGGCCTTGGACAGTACGTTTCTCATAATTGTAAAAAGTTATAGCCAAGACTCGTGAGAACAGTCTCTCGGGCTGGATAACCACCCCCAAGTGCATGGGATGTGTGGATGTCCTTGGGCCTGGTCTGTGAATGAGTGGAAAAACAAGTGAGAAAAACATCACATGAGTTTAGTGTGTTTTAATAACAATTAGTGGAAAAGCACCTTTTGTAAAAATCTTAGTCCAGGCCTGTACCTGTAAATCCTATAAATTGTCAATGGTGACTAAAGAAGGCGGTCTCTGCTTGGCCAGGCTCTGTGCCTTTTTTCCAGAACAAGATTTCTGTCTCTGCGTGAATCTTTGTCTGCATCCTGGTATGCGTCATCCCTAATAGCTGGATTTAGCATCCTGAAAGCATAGCAAAATTATTCAACTGAAGAAACATGTCTCTATTAAAGTACCAGAGAGCATAAAAGAAACTTTTCAGATCTACACAGAAATTATAGAAAGGCTGGTATCTTGGAAGAAATAAACCACAGACATCCTACTGTTTAAGAACAAAGTATGACAAGCGTGAGCAGTGGAGAAAATGTCATTAAAGTTATATGTGGGAAAAGTTCTGAGTGTGTATCAATTGAAATAATATCAGTGGAAAAATGGCTTCAAACCACCAGTGGCTGAAAGAGCTAGGTATACTTAGAAACATAAGCTCACCTTGAAAATTTGCTGCAGAAAGGAAAAGATTTAAGTAATCGGTTTGCATGCTTAGTGATTCCCAGCAATCTTTTCAGCCCATCCTGTGTGAAAGTGTATGCTGGGGCATAGCTATGGCTCTTGCTGTCAGGGTGCATTCTCATGGAAATTTCTAACTGAATCACTCAATGGGCACATTTACATGGCAAAAAGCTGTAGAAAAACCTCCCAAAGCCAGAGGTAAGTTATACTGCCAAAACTGTTAAGCCCTAAGTGGGTTTCCAAATAAAATTCAGTTGCTCTATTGGGTGCCACTTGAATGAGTCAACAATAAACTAAGGCACTAGCTAAAAAAGGCCTTTTTAATATGAAAAAGTATCTTTCAGTTCTTGAAACAGCAATCCCCTTGAGAATAAACTGAAAGGTGAGACTTGTGAAAGGCTTTGTCCAGTTTCAGCCCAGTGCCTTTGATATGTTTAGAGATGCATTCTACTGTTGCTGCATATCAAGTTTGCAGCTTTAGTTCGGTTTTCATCAGTTACACAGAGCAAAAGAAATATTTCTTTGGACTTTGGACAGCTTTTTAACATTTTCCGTATTGTGACTAACCTAACATACAGACCCATTCAGGAACCACTTTCACTCCCTCTCCTGTTAACCCCATCTCAGACCTTTTAATTCAGCAGTTCATCTATTTGAGTACATTAAAAGTTCACAGAAGGTAAAACTAAAATTAACTTCCTTCAGTGAAAGGCTGTTATGGTGTTTTTAATTAATTTCATACAACAATGAGTCTTTGGAGGCCCACTGTTATTTCATAATGATCTTCATAGTTTGTTTTGATCTGTAGCTTTCTCCAAATATTTTTTCTGCCACTGAGGTAGAGGAGACAAATATCTGGGGTGTATGTTTTACATATTATTGATATTGGCTTACGGAAACAAAAAAAAAAAATCTGCAGTAAGATGAAGTTGTTTACGATGAATGCTACAAGACATTTGAGTTGTAAATATCTGTTGGGCTAAATCCTTTCTTCTCTAAAAATACTAGTAAAACAGTAGATGTAAATCTTGAATCTTAATCATGTAATATCTTAACAAAAACTACCAGCTGCTAGAATCAAATATGAACAACTCTCTTAGTCTGCTGAGATGCACCCTTAAAGATCACTACCACAGTCTTTCACTGAGTTTTTGCCTGTGTTTCTGTGATTCTCTAAATACTGTGATGTTTCAGGCACACTGTGATAATATTTCAAATGCTTTAAGCAGGCTGCCTTTTTGTCAGGTTTTATCCAGTTAGTAAGGTTGTACTTGGAGGGATGGTTCCCAGAAGGTGTAGAACAGAAGTAGCAGTTGAAGCCTAGTCTGATGTTTGAGAAGGAAGCAATATTTGTGACAAATGACATTTCAAACTCCCACATCCTGAAAAGTGCCAAAACCTCTGAGTTTCTATTAAATTGAAAGGTCCCTATGCAATATCCTCCTCTTTCCTACTTAAAGATACATATTTAAATTCTTATTTACAATCTTTTATTTCCATATATAAAAGAGTATTTTCCATCTCATATCAAAGCATCCTGGCTTAAACTATACATTACACTCTTCAGGGCTACACATTCTGGTGATGCAGGCTTTCTCTTTTTGGTGAGAGAGCAAAATATCAGTTCCAGTTGTGATGGCCTTAAATTCTGCCTAATATTCCATTTGATTGCAACTCACTTCTTTATAATTCCTTATTTTCTGTTTAAATGCTTTGTTGCTATTTAGATTTTCCATTCACAGAATATAAGGTCTGACAAGCAACAGCAAGAATTAACATATACCGAATATATGAAATAAGCCAGATCCATCATCCTTAGGAGCATGAATAAAGTCCACTACTGCCAGATCTTCTCAATATTTGTAGCAATATTTGGGAAAAAAAATAGTAACACACCCATTTGCCATGGAAGCAATTTCTCATGTTGATCCTTCCCCAGTCATACAGGGTGGGTGGATAACATCACTGAAAACAGGGAGTGAAAGAAGGTTAAGTTTTAAATAGCATAAATGATAGCAGCATATAGACAAGCTTCCTTTAATCAGTCAGCCAGCATTAGATTATTTCAAAAACTGGTAGTTAACAGTGGTTTTTTTAGCTTGTGGTATTTGAAGGACACTGATATGCATATCAAACAGAATTCAGGGCACACATTGTGGAAGTGCCAACTGAAGCTTTATATGTAAGTTAAAGCTGGAATTCTATCCCTCTATCATACACGAGTCATACAGCCTTTCTCTTGCAAATTTCCACTCATTTTCAATGAAGAATTAATTTTCTGAGGGTTCACAGGTAAATGTGTTCATTAAAATCTAGTTTCTAAAACAAAATTGTCACATACTATAGACCAAAGATTTAGTGTAGGTCAAATTGCATACTAAGCTTACAGTATTTGTGTTGTATTCATAGCATTTTGCATTAAAAATATGAAATGTTAAATTTCTTAAAGGAATCCTATTAAAAACAAAACAAAACAAAAATTCCTTTTTTCCATGGAGGACACAAAGAAATGTAGATTCCCAAATTTTGACCTTTATTCTCCTGTTATACACCTGCTTTAACCTTCTTGTTGTTTTGTCTATGTTCCACTACGCACAAATATACATGTATGAGCATACATATGCACAAATAACAACTTGCCTCTGCTTTCTGTGGCCACATTACCTCTCTTTCATCTTCCCGAAGTACGATCATCATTGAAATAATCATTTTTGCCATCATTTTTGACAGATAGCACTTCACCAATCAGCAGACGTGGCTGCATAACCACTTCTCCAGGAGAGAATCTCACAGGCTATCTCCAAGTGATCTAAGGAAAATAGCAGAAATGGATGTCCTTATAAAATAGCCTCCTGAAAGCAAGTTGGTAACTTCAGTTGCATTGTTGACAATGGAATATGGCAGCTGTTGTGTACAACCTGTAAAACAAAATTGTTTTCCTGAAGTGAAAACTCCTGGTTAGAGAATAACAGGGAAAGATAAAATGTACCTGTTCAGCTAGCTTTGTTGTCCTATTTTCACACACTTATGACGAAATAAAAAATTTCTCCTTGCACAGGATTTGCAGGATATATTTTCCTAAAAACCTGAACAGCAAGGAGATGTGTTAATAAGAAAAAAAAGGCAGTCCTTGAAAATTAGGTCTCCTTAGTCCAAGCAGCTAATTACCAAATTTGCCAACTGTATTGTTAAATCATCAAATGCAATTTTTATAGAAAAGGTGTGTTGTACCAAAAATGCTAAAGTAAACCCAGATGCCTTATATTTTATATACTTTACATTTGAAATACCAAGAAATATTTTTAATTGTTTTAAATGCCATCTGGAAAGAATGAGTAAAAAATGTAATGCAACCCACTTCTAGGAAAAAAAGTAAGAAAAATTTGAAAACAGACTGTCACAGAGGCACCCCGAGATTAGTTTAAGGGACAACAGGGTCCAAACCAACTTTTATTAAACCAGTGAGAAACAGGGTTTTAGCACTCCAAAAGTGACTTAAATATAGGTTTGGATATCAGTTGAGGAAAATTATTAAGGGGCAGCAACTAATACAACAGGCGGTCCACAATGTGCATGCACATGGCTTCACCCAAAACAATGCTGGAATCGTCTCTGAGTCGGGAAGAGTACACACTTGTCTGAACACGGTGCAGGATTATTCTTAAAGAGATACAGGTACTTGTAGTGAGTACGGAAAGTGTATGCTCATGATTCCGCGAGGGTAAATTTAGAATACACTTGCAATCCTGCGAGGGTTAATTTACTTACACGTGCAAATGTGCACGGTATACTACACGTGCTTATATGGGAGCACGGGAGGAAAATACACTCGCGATTGTGCAAGGAAATAATTTAAAGTACGCGTGCAAATGTGCACGGAAAGTTACTCGTGTAAATAAGCACGGAAAGTACACGTGCAAATGTGCACGGAAAGTTACTCGTGCTTGTATTAAGCACGGAAAGTTACACGTGCTTATGTGGAAGCACGGGAGGAATATACACTCACGATTGTACGAGGAAATAATTTTATACGTGTTTGTATTAAGCACAGGAAGTTACACTTGCATATATGCACGGAAAGTATAAATATATTCGCAATCTCGTGAGAAGTTTACTCACACATGTGGCGGCAAGGCAAGCGGAGTCTCCATCCCGGGGAGGGGGGCTCTTGGCGGCAGCATCTTTCTCGTGCTCCGAGAGACCCGCGACAACGGGCAGAGTCTCCACGAGAGTCCTGTTTTTTATAGGCTGATCAGACCTAACTGTAGGCATTCTAGAAGCTTCTCTGCACCCCCACACTGGCTGTGGGGTGCCCCTGAAGCCTCCAAACATCCCCCACACTGGTCACAGGTGCCCAGCAGCTCACTGGCGCCTCGGCACTCCCTTCTCCTAATGGCCCTGGCCAGAGTGCTCTGGGCCGAACAAAAGAAGCTGTTAGCCTCAAGTAGCAGAGAGAGGGAGATGTGCCTACTCCCTCCATACTGAAGGAGGGGGCAGGGAGAGGGGGGTTTGCATTCTGTCACACAGAATTATAATGAATGCTTTAAAGATGAAAGATAATGACTTCCAGTCATAAAAGGGAACAATAAACCTCTGGCAAATATGTTTGCGAAGATGTGACTGAGTGAAAGGGTTTGCAACTGGAAATAAATCTAGGATGTGGCAGTGCTTTGAAGATAAGAAATCGCAACACAGCTGCAGGTACAGTTGGTCCCGTGTGGGGAACTTTGAGGCCAAGATATGGAGGGGGAACTATGTCTCTTGCCAAAGTCTGTAGAGAGGGTGGAGCCGGGTCCTGCTGGTACCAGGCTCCGGGGAGGAATTCCCCTCCGCAGGCACAGGCTGGTGCCCCTACTGCAAGGTCAACTGAGTGCCGACACCTGCTTCTAGGCAAATGCGCTACAAAATCCAGCATACTAGGAGTATTTTTTCCAATATATTCAGTGAGTCATTTTTGACTTTTTAAAGCAGCCACAGGATTTCAGTCAAGAATGGAGAGCAATTTTTCTACATCTCCATTCCTTTCCCAAGGATGACAGCTGTTCCCCATCCTAATCAACAAAAGCCACATGTGCTTAGACAACACATACAAAGCTGTAGTCTTTTGAAAAGGAGGTATAAATATCTGAGTTTATTTCTGTCCTTTACCTTAGGCATCCATTTTTGTAGATGTTTGTACCATCATGCAGTATATAACTGGTGAAAAGATGAGGAATCATTTGTATGGAAGGCATGATACAATTGTAAGAAATTATTGTCCTTGTTCCCCAAACATCATGTAATCAATGAAAGGAAAAATTGTTTCTGTGAGAAATATTACTGCTTCTAAAAGATTAATGCTGATGAAAGAGAATAGTTAAACATCACCCCACATATTCTAAACATTTTTTTAACTGAGACAATGATTTTTGAACCTACACTATGAATGTATTTGTCTTATGCATTTCAGCTGTACAAATGGGAGGGGAAGGGAGAGGAGGAGGAAAAAGGAGAAAGGAGAGGAGAAGAGAAAGGATTGATTTGTTCTTTGCATCAAAACATACCATTATGCACTGACTTTAGTACTTGGAAAATCAACCACTGTTTAAATTAAAAAAATGAAATTTGCTGAGAACTGAAATGTTTGTGAAGTTCTGATGTTATGTTTATGATGTTATGATGTTATTGCCTCCTGGTAAAGTTACATATACTAGTTACTGTGCAGTAAGCTAGGCTAGAGATTCATGGTGTGTTAGCTACTCCATTGAAGTTTCTCAAGTTTTCAGTTTGCAAATGTTTACCTCACAGCAAATGTGAGGAGTTAGTTATCTTGCTTTTTTACTGTGGGTAGTAACATGCAAACAGTTATTTCAAAGTAACTGAATCTGTAACTTGCTTAACCTGTAGTGAGTTGTTCCTGTAGCAACACCTCTAACACAGTATATCACAGTATGTTTGGGATTGGAAGGGACCTCAAAAGATCATCTAGTCCAATCCCCCTGCTGGAGCAGGAACGCCTAGGTGAGGTCGCACAGGAACATGTCCAGGCGGGTTTTGAATGTCTCCAGGGAAGGAGACTCCACAACCTCCCTGGGCAGCCTGTTCCAGGGCTCTGTCACCCTCACTGATAAGACTTTTTTTCTCAAATTTAAGTAGAACCTCTTGTGTTCCAGCTTGATCCCATTACCCCTTGTCCTATCATTGTTTGCCACTGAGAAGAGCCTGGCTCCATCCTCATGGCACTTACCCTTTATATATTTATAAACATTAATAAGGTCACCCTTCAGTCTCCTCTTCTCCAAACTAAAGAGACCCAGCTCCCTCAGCCTTTCTTCGTAAGGGAGGTGCTCCACTCCCTTAATCATCTTTGTTGCCCTACGCTGGACCCTCTCCAGCAGTTCCCTGTCCTTCTTGAACTGAGAGGCCCCGAACTGGACACAATATTCCAGATGGGGTCTCACCAGGGCAGAGTAGAGGGGAAGGAGGACCTCTCTCGATCTACTGACCACCCCCCTTGTAATACACCCGAGGATGCCATTGGCCTTCCTGGCCACAAGGGCACAGTGCTGGCTCATGGTCATCCTGCTGTCCACCAGGACCCCCAGGTCCCTTTCCCCTACACTGCTCTCTAATATGTAATTTCCCAACCTATACTGGAACCTGGGGTTTTTCTGCCCAGATGCAGGACTCTACACTTTCCCTTGCTAAATTTCATCAGGTTATTCCCTACCCAACTCTCCAGCCTGTCCAGGTCCCGCTGGATGGCAGCACAGCCTTCTGGCATGTCAGCCACTCCTCCCAGCTTAGTATCATCAGCAAACTTGCTGATAGTACACTCAATTCCCTCGTCCAAATCATTAATGAATATATTGAATAATATTGGCCCCAGTACTGACCCCTGAGGCACTCCACTAGATACTGGCCTCCAACTAGACTCTGCACCATTGACCACCGCTCTCTGGCTTCTCTCCTTAAGCCAGTTTGCAACCCACCTCACTACTCTGTCATCTAGACCACACCTCCTCAACTTAGCCGTAAGGATGCTGTGGGAGACTGTGTCAAAGGCTTTACTGAAGTCAAGGTAGACCACATCCACCATTCTGCCATCATCCATCCACCTTGTTACATTCTCATAAAAGGCTATGAGGTTGGTCAAGCATGACTTACCCTTGGTAAAGCCATGCTGACTGCCCCTAATAACCCTCTTATCCTTGATATGCCTTGAGATGGCACCAAGGATAAACTGTTCCATTACTTTCCCAGGGACAGAGGTGAGGCTGACCGGTCTATAATTACCCGAGTCCTCCTTCTTGCCCTTTTTGAAGACCGGAGTGACGTGTGCTTTCCTTCAATCCTCGGGCACCTCTCCCGTTTCCCAAGACTTGGCAAAAATGATGGAGAGTGGTCTAGCAATGACTTCAGCCAGCTCCCTCAGCACCCACGGGTGCATCCCATCTGGACCCATGGATTTATCGATGTCCAGACTATTTAATTGCTCCCTAACCCAGTCCTCATCGACTAAAGCAAACTCCTCCATTGACCTGGCTTCATCCGGGGTCTCAGGGGTACAGGGCTCCCCAGGACAGCCTCCAGCAGAGTAGACAGAGACAAAGAAGGCATTCAGTAATTCTGCCTTCTCTGTATCTTCTGCCACCAGGGCACCCACCCCATTCATCAGTGGGCCTACATTGCCTCTGGTATTAGTTTTATCTGCTATGTATTTGAAAAAGTTCTTCTTGCTGTCCTTGACCCCTATCGCCAGCTGTAATTCTAAGGAGGCCTTGGCTATCCTAGCTGCCTTCCTACATCCTCTAACAGCAGCCTTATATTCCTCCCAAGTGGCCAGCCCCTGCTTCCATGACCTGTAAACTCTCCTCTTCTGCTTGAGCATACCCAACAGATCCCTGTTCAACCACACAGGCCTCCTGGCTCCCTTCCTTGACTTCCTACATGTGGGGATGCTCTGATCCTGAGCATGGAAGAAGCAATCTCTGAATGCAATCCAGCTCTCTTGGGCCCCTTTTCCTTCAAGCAGTCTTGCCCATGGGATTTCCCCTAGCAATTGCTTGAAAAGGCCAAAGTTAGCCCTGCTAAAGTCCAGGGTTGCAACTCTACTTGCTATTCTTTTCCTGCCACACAAGATGCTGAACTCCACCATCTTGTGGTCACTGCAACCCAGGCAGCCCTCAACCTTTACTGCTTCAACCAGACTCTCCTTGTTAGTGAGGATGAGATCCAGCAGTGCACCTCTCCTAGTCGGCTCCACCACCATCTGCATGAGGAAGTTGTCATCAATGCACTGGAGGAACCTCCTGGACTATGGCTGGCTGGCTGAATGGTCCTTCCAGCAAACATCAGGGAAATTAAAATCACCCACAACAACCAGGGCCTGTGACTGTGAGGCCACTCTCAGCTGCGCATAGAAGGCCTCATCAACTTCCCCAGCCTGATCTGGTGGCCTGTAATAGACACCTACAACCATATCACCCCTACCAGCCTGCCCCTTAATTCTGACCCATACACTCTCAACTCGTTCCTCATCCGCTCCTGGGCAGAATTTAGTACATTGTAGTTGCTCTCTCACATAGAGAGCAACTCCACCACCACGCCTGGCTGGCCTGTCTTTCCTGAAAAGGGCGTAGCCATCCATGACCACATTCCAGTCATGTGAACTGTCCCAGCATGTTTCTGTAATTGCCACCAGATCATAATCTCCCGACCGAACATAGGATTCTAACTCCTCCTACTTATTCCCCATGCTGCACGCATTGGTGTACAGGCATTTCAGGAAGTGAGCAGAGCACGCCAATTTCTACCTAGGGGCACAGGAGGCCACCCGGTCCTCATCAGTTTTAGAATGCTGCCCCACTGGGACAAGCCCAGCTACAACCCCATCCCCCTTCGAGTCCAGTTTAAAGCTCTCCAACTGAGCCCAGCTAATTCCTGCCCCAGCATCCTTTTGCCCCTGCGAGATAAACCTTTCCCACGTAACACTGTCCAGACTGGAGTCTTATAAAACCAACCATTATCAAAAAATCCAAAGCCCTGTCTGTAGCACCAGTCTTTGAGCCAACCATTTAGAGACTGAATTTTCCTATTCCACCCTACATCATCACTTGAAGATGGAAGGAGCGAAGAGAAGATCACTTGAGCCCCTGAGTCTTTCACCATCCTTCCCAAGACCTTGAAGTCGTTCTTCATTCCCCTCAGACTACAGGAAGCAGCTTCCTCCCCATCTGTCTGGAAGACCAGCAGCAGGTAGTAGTCTTTTGGGCGCACCAGTTTGGGGAGCTCTCTAGTGATATCCTTGATTCGGGCTCCAGGTAGACTATAAACTTCCCTAAGATGAGGGAAGTTGCATATTGGGTCCTCTGTTCCTTTCAGAAGGGAATTTCCTATTATAATCACCCTTCTTTCTTTCTTATCAGAGGCAGTATTAAGTTATGAAGTCAACCGCCTCTTCCTATGTGATCTTGTAGGCAGGCTTGGCACCACCTCCTCACCTACCTCTTCTTCAAGATCCAGGGCCTCGAACCTATTACAAAGGGGCACCTGGGGAGGCAACGTAGGCAGGGAGGGGGGCTGCCCGTGATGCCGAACTGGAACACGTTTCCAACCCTTGTCGTCTTTTAGGTCCCCTACCTCTGCCTGACAGTGACAAGGGTGGGGCTGTCTCAGGACTTCCGCCTCTGTCCGAGAGGGCAGGAGGTCCATCTCCTTTTGGGGGGTACCTCCCTGGGGCCTTTCTGACTGGCACATCAGGGTGTTACTCCACCAGTCGATCTCCCTTTTGCACTCCCTGATGAACCTCAGCGTCTCAACCTCCTCCTTAAGTTTCACAACCATGTTGAGCAGATCTTGCACCTGCTCACACCTCACACAGGTGGAGTGCTGGCCTCCCTCCCCTGGCAGCAGCAGGCTCTGGCAGTCCCTGCAGCCTGAGACCTGAACAGCCACCGTTTGGGACAGAACCTCAGTCTGTATTGCCACAGTCTTTTTGAGACAAGTGGAACAGTTCTGCTACTCTGTCTGGTTGAGGTTACTCAGAAAGGTTGACCTAAAGAAATAAAATACATTTACTATGGTTTTGTTAAATCACATTGAACATGAAGTATTCATTTAGGACTTTAAACATTTATTTAAACTGAGCTTCATTTAAGTTAGTTCACTTCCAAGACAAGATTTAACACTATGTAAAAATTGTTTCACTTACTTAAACTGAGAAAAATATCAGATGAAGGAGCAACTCTGAGACTAAACACTACAACTAGATCACTTTCTATCCAAACTGAATAACTAGAGTAAGCCAATAAGCTGGATAACATCTAGCAGGACAACAACCCCTATGCATCTTCTGTCTTTCAAATAAATGACTGTACTCTAGAAGAGTCAAACTTTTATTCATCACTAACACAATCAATATTTGAAAATTTAGGTCTCTTGTGATATTACATTTGCTTAGGGCAATGCAGAAACATCCAAAGTCTGCAGCAGAAAGGCATGTAGTGTCCTCTGGTCTTTAGGAATTTTGTTAAGTACCTTAAGTCACCTGGTGACCAACTAGTTGATGACACAAATATCTCATGAAAAAATCCTTTCCATGGTACACTTTGAAACTATTTGCTACTAGAACTTTTTTCTCCGCAAAATGTGTCAGTTTAAATCTCACTGAAGCATAGAAAACCTTAAAGAATTACTTCAAAACACAGCTAAATCATATTGTAGAGGGTAGGTAACAAGACACTAGAAGAGATTATCAGTATTTCAATGTAATCTGCTGTTATCCAGCACAAGTAGCTGCAGGGACAGAGCCCAGGTTTTAGAAAACACACACAGATATATACACACACACATGTGCAGATGCACATAGTCTTTAATGCGTGTAGACATGTATGCAGGCACACACACATACGTGCCCATATGTGTACACATGCTCGTGACCAAAAATGCACAGAGATTCATGAGCACACATACACAGAGATCCAGTCCAGGAAGGCAGCCAACTTTCTGGACCTATCTACCACAGAAGAATCCTGAATAACATCCAGTTGGCCTGAAATCTCAGAACAGCAGAAAACTACGGTTCCTTTTTTCCTAAGAAATAGAAAAAGAAAATTACAGAATAAGTGAGACATTTGTTTTTCGCATTTCTATACTGCTTTTAGTGGCTGTCCCAAGGGATTTTTTGTAAGCATCTCTGTGTATGCACCAGCCTGCACAGTTCCTTCCTTTAGTATTCTTCCTTTTAGCATCCAAAAAAATTTTCTTTGCTTGGCTTTTGGCTGTGGTTTCTTTCCCCAGTGGAAAACTGATTCTCATGACAAACCTACTGCCCAACGCAGATCAATAAATGCGAAGTGATGCTGCTAGTGACACTGATATGGAGGGACTGAAGGAGCCCTTCTGCTGTCCTGCTGGGCCATGAGCCCAAGCCCAGAGGTGCAGCAGAAACGGCAGGATTGGGGAAATGGTGGCAGAAGTGGGAAAATGTGGCAAGACACAGCAGACAACACGGAAGTAGTTTTGGTGCTTGGTCAGATCCCACTGCCCCTTCAATCAGTCCTGATCTTTCCAAGGAAAAAGGTAGAGAGCTAGAGGGAATCATCTCCTGGGTTTGGTCCATGGCGTCACCTTGACCTAGACTTTCCAGATTTTATAGGGACAGAAGGCAAGATTAAATACTAGAGAAAATTAATAAAATCCCCAGTTTAATTGGGAGCTACTACTGATGTTAAATAGATCCTCTTAAAGAATAGTGATTTTGTATCACTGAGGTTCAAATATAATTGAAAATGTGCTTATGAGAAACTTTCGCAAAGCCTGCGAAACTGTTAGGATTAGGTTGAAGTATCCAATGTGATCAATATCTTGCAATCACATTAAGGCTTCAGGCAACAGGGGCCCTTATTCCTTCCCATTTTCTGTTTTCTGTTTCTAGGCACCATCATAGGCAATCAGACATGAACAGAAAATGAATTTGCTACAAGCTACTAGAATTGTAAGTGACTTTGATAAAAGTGGAACAAGGGTCGGTAACTTCTAAGCTCCAGTAGCCTGATAAGAATATTAAGTCTACCATTTATCCCCAATGAGTGCTTGATTAGCCATACAGTGCTCTGCTGACAGAGTTCACTAAAAATACATTATGCTAATAACACTTGAGTGCCAGCAACACTGGGAAAGCCCAAGTCCTAACACAAAGAATGAGTCATTGTGATATTTACCTGGCAGATACAGTTATAGGCAAAAATATGACTTCCTAGTCCTGCTTGCAAAGATATGTGTAGAAACAGAGGTGATAGCTCAAAGCATGAAAGGAGTAGAAAAAATAAAAATAAATGCCTCACATCAGCATATTGGCATGTGGGAAGTAAAAAGTTCCTTAGTTTTTCAGAGCAGGCAGCTCTTAGTAGGAACAACTCACTTATATGTATTTATCTTTGTCTAAACTACATCATATGGCTCTTCACTAGTGCCTCTTTCTGCCTGGTTTAACACCAGACATGTTTCCACCTCGCTGCATGCTTGGACCGTACGTGGGGACTCCTGCTGCGGACCTACGGTTCCCGCCTGTTCCCTATCGCACTGCCATTGCCTTGCCACTTGTGCTCCTGCTAACACAGCATTTTGTGTCATCTGAGGGTAGGGTTTATAGGCTGTCTGTCTTTCTTAGCATAAGCTACATGCGCTACATCACCCTGCAACAATCCAAACCATACTACAACATATAGAAGACAGTTGTGTGGAGAGATGCATTGCTACTTCAAATTACCTCACTGAATCTTACAGATCCTTCCAAACACTGAACACCCCAGTCCTCTTCACAGTTCTCCTGCCCTCTACCACGGCTGCCAATGTGTAATCAGCAACCCGCCTCGCCAGCCTCTGGGCTCCACACAGAAGACAGAAGCATTCTGCAGCCAACTGCCTGGCTGCCAGCTATTGCACAGGAGAATTGGTGCACAGTACTTCAGCACGAACCATAGCAAGGGCAAGCAGTCAGTCCACAGACATGCAACTGAATTTTTCAAAAAGATCAAGCTTGGGAAAAAAAAAAAAAAGAAAAAAAGGCACAAGAAATCTGGCCATTAGAGCTGGTCAAACTTTTTTTTTTTTTTTCCAAATCTTTTACTAGCCAAAAATTCTTTTTAAGCCCAGACAAAATTAGGTCAAATTTGCCAAACAGTTTCAAAGAACAAAGATAACATTTCAAAAGGCAATGGAATGTCTCTTTAATTTTAAAAAGATTTGAGTTTTATATATTCTAGAGGTGCCATAAAAATATTTTTTCAGAGCAATGATAAAAGCTGAAACCAAAAGATTTGCTTTAGAATATGTAAACCATTTTGGTGTGCCTGAAACATATCTTTAGTTTTAGAATTTCTTTTGCTCAGAAAATAGAACTAAAAAAATAACTTGGGACTCTACCAATTTTAAGAAATATTGACAATGAGCCAAAACACTCAGCTACAAGCCGCTGGACAGTTTAAATGCAATGGTACAAAAGAGCTAAGTAATCTGATCTATGGTAGCTGCTTGTATGTGAAGAAGTAGTGTGAGAAAGGTCCAGGCAATGGAGAAAAGCAAGAACTTCCATGGTACAATTTGTCTCATGCTAATGTAAATGCCTAAAATAAGTCAGATGAATCATGCCTTATAAATGCCCATTTCTCTTCACTGACCAGAGAAGAAACACAGGCAACTAGTGCTGGTGTAGCAGTCTACCTTAACAATGCCAATACTGGGTTGAGATTAATTTCTGCATTTTAATAATTCACACGCAAAAAAAAGAGGTAAAAGATCCAAAACATGTGGCCAGAAACTGGAAGGACTAGCCAACGGAGAGAATATAAATCGTTGTTGGTTGCTTTGACATTCAATATTTCACATCGTACCCTTTTTTTTCACCTTTTCTTCCATTTAACACTTTTTTCTTTTTTTTCACCTATCTCATGTTTTTGTTTTTCCAACCCACACAACTTGATAGCTGTTGTTCAGAACCTACTGTTGACAGTGTCCACCTGCTTCTGTCATCTGTTTGCTATCTTTCATCACCACTGGAAAATGAAAGAGGACACTTTAAAAACCATGAGCATTTATGCATGGTAGCATATGTGAATTCTCCCAAACTGGCAAACTGTACTGTTGTTAGCAGGAAATGACATTAGATGTGGCTCCAAGGAAAATTTGCTGTTTTTTCAGACTTGAACACTGAAATGCTACCTTCAGTATCTTTATTTCTTAATGTATTTTCTGGAACCAGACCTCCCTTCAAAGTTTTGTTATGAAATAAGGTATTCAAGGAATCCCAACACCAATTTCTTTGTCTCACCCTTCAAGAGCCTACTGTGAATTCCATATTCAATATTCCAAGTTTTAAATTCATCAAGTTTCCTTGCAAGCAAGAAAACAAGGTCCTTAGTGGGGCCTTAAAAGATTTTTCAGTTGGTCCAAATCTGGCCAACAGTTTTACGTGTTGACTTCCGCGCTAACAGGACAGTGAGCAAATTTGAAAAACATAACACCTGTACCTAAGCAGAAGAGTCGTGTATAGAGTTATTAACAATACTCCAGTGTGCATTCTTCATTATATATGTGTATATACATGTATGTATGTACAAACACTACATCCATCTCTTTAATGCAATTTCGTTTTTAGCTAGAGCTTTCTGATTACGCCTACTATACCCTACAAAAATACAATAAGGATCACACAAAAAAAATTATATATATATATATAAGGCAATCTGTATTACTCCTAGCTGTAAAAAATCATGTATTTGACTACACTTCTGAGGAAAAAGAGCAATACCTATATCACCCCACTCCATAAAAGCAGTTTGCAGACACTAGACAAGTAAACAGAAGATATAATTCCAAAGGAACAAACAATACTCCTGGATGACTGAGCTGATGATCACTCTGTCTGGGTGTATGGAAACTCAAAGCAAGCTGAAAGTTTTCAATTTATAATGAATAGTGTACTTAAGCAGCAGAAAATTATATATTTACTGTTCCACTCCAGCTGTGTATGATATGTGAAGTACAATGAACTCCGTTTAAAAATACATTAAACCAGGTGGTAAAAAACCAAACTCTACTCTTCATTACCCTTGGTGTTTATTCTACAATTTTGCAAGCAGTTACATACAGTGCTAGTGCCTTTTATTTCCTACCATCCTGTATTGTTTTTTTCATTTATATTATCAATATTTCCCTTTTAATTTCCCTTTTACATTTTCGTTGTTGTTCCTTTTTCCTCTCCCTTCTGGGATTCTGATATTGTTATTCACCAAAATTACTATCAAGTTTAAACACTGTTTGGTTGATTAAATTTATTTATCCAACACTTTTAAAATGTCTGTGTAAATTCTCAAGCTAGTCATAAAGAAGTTTATCCTGTTATCACCTTCTCATTCCTGATAAATTCTCAGTTAATTCTAGAAATATAGGGTAGGGCAGAAATCTTTCCCAAGTGCTTACGAACCTGATTTTTCACAATGGAAGGACACTCTTGCATACATGCAGACTACATTTGAGGCAGAATAGTTATGATCAGGTAAAATCCTGCCACAGATTTCTAACAATTTCATCAAGGTAAATGTCCAGAGACTTCAGTAGATACCTAACACAAAGCAAATTAAAGACACTTCCTAATGAGGTTTAAAAAAAAAAAAAAAAAAAGCACCATTCTACCTTCAGCTAAACATGTAAAATTACTTTTATGGAAGCTGGGGACTTTGGCCCTTTTTTTTTGGTTATTTAAAATCTATCATAATCTGTCTTTTCTGTAGTCTTGTGCTGTACTCTTGGCAATAATACTGAGCATGTTAGACGCGGAAACAGTAATTGGTATCTGTTCATACAAATGTTCTGGCCTGTTTTTTCTCATTATTCAAACTCCATACACAAGACATGTTTAGAAGCATAAATTGTTTTCCTACTGCGCTTCTAATTAACACTTCCATTAAGACCCAGGCAGAGAAGCATGGAACATACTGAAAGAAACTGCTGTTTACAGAAATGGTGATAAAATGTATACAAATATGTCCTGCAAAATGCAATCAAGCCAGCTTGCATGACATGTGGATGTCTTTCTTCGTGTATGTAGGCACAAACAGATGTGGTACACTCACATGCAAGACTAATGTGTTCATTAACGGTAAAAAAAATAGATGACTAACAGTCCATTAATTTTTATAATTACTTCTTGCATGCCTGTATCACTGGTCAATTTAGTTTTTGAAGCCCTTGGTGGCCTCAGACTGGCTCCTTGACATGATCATATTGGATACTTCAGTTACCTTCCACTGGTTTTGCATTTACTAGTTTGGATTTACTTGGATTTCGATATTTATATATTTTCTAATGGCTTCCGCCCTTCTCCATTTTCTATGTGAAATTTGAATTAGCCTTAAATTAAGATAAACAGTAACAGTTTGGCACATTTTTTCCATCTTGAAGGGCAGAATGAATTTATCAAATGGCTTGCTAAGCATCATAAGTAGTTCAGGGTTTCAAGAACAGCTGATTTGTCTTTGAATAAAAGCATGCATAATCTCTTCAATTTTGCATGTATTTTATACAAAACCAAATGAGAAAAACCTCCAAGCAGCTGTAAGTGAATTTCACCTCTAGAAATCCCATTGTGAGATGATGTGAGTCAATCCACAAGGAAAGAGATTAAACAAATGGTCTTGTGACCTGAAGTGCAATAAGCTTTGCACTGTGAGAGTAACTTTGAAAGCCTGACAATTAACTGTAACTCAGAGTTGGTGATAGGGGGATGTTGTTGTCTTTGTTTTTAATTACATTTTATTGAACAACTAAGTGATAAGCATCAGAAGACAAGATTGTCTTGGATCATCAGAGGCAGGGGAGTCTGTTTGTTCTGTGAGTTCAGGCAAACTAAAACAGCTTTTCCTGTGTTTACCTGAGTAATTAATGAAAGACCAAATTGCTTTTGAGCCAGCAGGCTGCAGTTAATTGGAGTTACGTGCATTCAGTGAACTTAGTGATTTGGAGTAAAAAGGATTTACAGTGTAGGTGACAACCCTTTTCAGGGAAATATTGCAGGAAAGACTGAATATTAGAAGACAGCTTCCAGATTATGTAATTTATGTGGAAAGCTTTCTCCTTTAGTAAAAGTTTAAAACTGGAAAAAGTTGTAGGTTAACTGAAAAAAATGCTCGGAAAAAAGTTTAGTTAAATAGAATTTTTAAAAAGTAAGATTCAGACATTCAACCTATTGTTCATTATCTTTTAACTAAGATCAGCAAATTCAGAGATGTTTCCTCGTGTACCCTAAGGGAAAGTATGTTTTCAGGCACAGGTATGTCCTAATTTCTGAAGTTATTACTATACCTATTTTTCTAATATATGTCACTAAGTACTGGAGACATAGTGTGATGCTCTTGACAGATGTAGTAGCAACTAATAATCTACTGTTATTATCAAATAATAGTTAAGAGAACTTACTTTTAAACATACTACTCAATATGCCAAGAATTATCAGCACTTGTAATCCTGTTGATTATTGATTTTATTTCCCAGACTGGCCTGAATGTGTTCATCAAAGTGTTCTTACAGCTACAGTGGTACTGGAGATCAAAGATTGCCAATGAACACATCTACTGCATTAAAGGAGAAGCAGAAATTATGTCTCACTTCTTACTGATGAATGCTGTTGAGTTGGACAGGGTTCCTCTTGCCTCTTCTCTTGCTCAGGTAATTCTAGAATTTTTTTCTCTTCTTTTTTCTCTTCTTTCTCTTAATCATGAGCATGCATTCTTCCCTACTTCCTGAAGAAACCAACTTTTAGGTACATACACTCTTTCTTGGATCTAGTTCTCACCAAATAACAATGAGCTGATCAGATCTCAATCTCAATACACCTCATTAATTCCTTCACTAAATATTCATCTTAGTAGTTTGGAAGATCTCTCAAATTCAGCTTTTTCTTCATTACTCCTTTTTTTTTCCGTTAAGGTTCAAAACAACCTGAGTTCTTTCACTAAATGATTGCACTATACGTTGTCACAGAATCACACAGAATCACAGAATGTTAGGGATTGGAAGGTACCTCGAAAGATCATCTAGTCCAATTCCCCTGCTGGAGCAGGAACACCTAGATGAGGTTACACAAGAAGGCGTCCAGGCAGGTCTTGAATGCCTCCAGAGTAGAAGACTTCACAACCACCCTGGGCAGCCTGTTCCAGTGTTCTAAGACAAATGAACTCTCAGTCACTCAATCTCCTCTCCGATCTGTGTCCTAAAATCCTTTTTACAGATTTCTTGGAGTTTATCATACTGTTGACTGCTGGATATTTCCACATATTTTTCATAATAAAAAATGCACAAACACAGGTTGGGAATGGATTGGGAGCAGCCCCCAGGAGAAGCCAAACACGAGCTAGCAGTGTGCTCTTGCAGCCCAGAAAGCCAACTGTACCCTGGGCTGCATCAAAAGGAACATGGCCAGCAGGACAAGGGAGATGATTCTCATCTTCTACACCACTTTTGTGAGACCCCACATGGATTATTGCTTCCTGCTTTGGAGCCCCCAACATCAGAAGAACATGGATCTGTTGGAGTGAGTCCAGAGGAGCAAGTCCACAAAGACGATCAGGGGCTGAAGCACCTCTCCTATGAAGACAGTTGGGGTTGTTCAGCCTGGAGAAGAGAAGGCTCCAGGGAGACTTTATGTCAGCCTTCCAGTACCTAAGGGGGATCTACAAGAAAGCTGGAGAGGGACTTTTTACAAGGGCATGTAGTGATAGGACAAGGGGTAATGGCTTTAAACAAGAAGAAAGAGGGTAGATTTAGATTAGATACAAAGAAGAAATTCTTCACCATGAGGGTGGTGAGGTGCTGGAACAGGCTGCCCAGAGAAGATGTAGATGCCCTGATCCTGGAAGCGTCCAAGACCACGTTTGATGGGGCTTTGAGCAATCTGGCAGGGGGGTTGGAACGAGATGACCTTTAGGACCCCTTCCAACCCGAACAATTCTATGATTCTATGTGAAATAGCACAGTTGGTTCAACTTCACATTACTTTAAATCGATTTGTTTGCTTTATATTATAGTTTTCTGAAATAAGAGAAGATAAATATATATATTCAGTCATTGTTCTCTGCTTTTAAAAAGCATCATTTTACTCTATCTTCCAATAATGATTTTTATAGACAGTTTCAGAATTCTTTGTTCAAAGTCAATAATCATACTTCTCCCTCCCTATCTCCCTTCCTTGTCCTTTTCCAGTAAAATGCTGATGAGCTGTACTGGTATTTCCACATACTTTCAAGAATAAAGTGTAATCAAAGTAGCGTGTAAAATTTCGTTGTCATCACTGGGTTAGGGACAAAGTCTGAATGTGTTTATCCTGAACCCTACTACTGAAATGTCTGCAACACTTTGTGGGAGTTAGTAAGATATTTCAACAGTTTTATTTTTAGCCTATCTGTAGTGACTAAAATTGTGCACTGAGTTAGAAACAACCTCAAGTGTTGTAGGTGTCTGCAGAGGCTGCAGTATAATCTGTGTTTAAGTTGTTATGAGCTAGATTCCCAGCGGCTTCCTGTCTAATTTGATAAAACTAGAGATCCATTACATTTTAATATACACTTCATGAGTTGATGGAAAAACCTGGATCAAAGTGGTAAGAAGGCACTCATTTCCACACTGGACTTTAATAATTTCAGATGACTGAATATTTGCAGAGAACCAGTGCTCTATAGATTTTGGAAGTTGTATGCAAGAAATCACACAGAGCCACAGGGTGTCTTTCTTTTTTTTTTTTTTTTTAACAGAGTTCTCCATTGCAATCAATAAGGAACTGTACTGAAAAACTGGACATCTATTTTTGGTTTAATGCATGGCAAATTCTTCCACGCTTGCTCCTATTGAATATGACCTTATGTTTTGAACAATGATAATTAAACCCTGGAATTCCATGAGAAGAGTTTTTCATTCTGCATAATGCCAGCAGAACCTGGTCTTCCCCTGCCCTCAATATAGAAATCCTACAGAAAATAAGAATGGTACTAAATTATTTGTTTTCATTGGAGTTGGCTGTTATTTTATATTTAAACTACCTAAATGTTGTACAGACAACGGCCATTTAATGGAGCTTCATGAGTCACACACAAACAAGTTATAAAAATATATGTATTTGTATATGTATCTATAAATATACATACAAATATCCATATGTCTGTTCTCACAGTTAGTTATTTGAATTGTCAAATTCCATATTTCTTTCTTCCACTTCCAAAACTGTTGAACACAACCATGTGAGGGCGAAAGACTCAAGGCAACCCATTATTAAGTGGAAAGCAATTACCTAGTGATGACTGACATGAAAAATACTTCAGTAGCAGATATTTTGATAAATACAAATAATGTTATTTTGTCTGTTTATGTAAGAATAACAGCTTTGTTTTAGAGAGATGGGAAATTTTGAAGGAAAGTATTGGTTTACTAAATAGTCAATGGCTCTTCCACAGCCTTAATAACATCTTCTCTAAATAGTTTAATTTTCTTTCCTCGTTTGATGGCTGTTTTCATTACTAATTAGGGTAATGCTGTGAAGTTACTGGCTATTTGTTGTTCAGTTCTGTAAATTATATTAAATCACTGAACAAATTGTTAACAAAACAGAAGAAAAGGAAGCACACAGGTTTCTAAGTAAGGTCATGTCTTTCCAATGGAGTTGAGAAGACTTAGCTAAAATCAATTAAAAAATCAGGATAGAGAAAAAGAAATACATTCTAAACTGATTTCTTTTGGTTATACTCATTTGTACTTACTTTATAGGAAGATCTGGTGAACACATTTTCTGGGAATAACATCTTTGGAAACCGTGAGCAAGGATACTCCTTGAAACACTTTCCCCATTTCCTAGTTCAGAACAATTACATACTGTTTTGAACAATTATACTTCTTGAATTTGGAACCATTTTAGAAACTCAAATATTCACATCAGAATTCTGATGGTAAGGTCTTGCTGTACACTTATACCTGGGTTGATAGTCAGTTGTATCAGCAATATTATTCCTCTGAGAAGAAAGGGATTAATGCTGTTAGTATGACACAGACACATTGTCATAGGACTGTAGCTACATCACTACTTTACCAGTATGTCAGTTGTAGTGTGCACAATATTATTATTATTTACAAAGCAGGCTTACAAACTGTATTTTTAAATTAAGGTATTCAGAAAAAGCAGTAGATATATGGTGAATACTGAATATTTAATCACCCTGAAGAGCCAGACTTTCTCTGAATAGCCAAATGGTTTTTGCAAGTCACAGTGTTCTCACAAACTACATGCAAAGAAAAGAGATTTAATTGAATAATTAAATATCACACATTTTTTCATACAGAACTAACATTTGGTTTTATTAATCATGTGAATACATTATTTCCTGACATAACACTTCTGTGGAATTCATTGAATGTATGTTTCAGAGTTCATGCAAGAAAATATATACACAAAGGAATTTTGCACTCTTCGTGATCCATAATTAATATTAAATGCAATGTGTCTGATTCCCAGGCTTCCATGGACAAGAGACTTCAAATATTTCCTCTCCTGAAATAATAATTATCTGTCGAATTAGCTGACAAAGTAAACTGTAATTTATGGAAACACTTATTTTGTAGTGATTTGTAATCATTATAGTCTTCCCTCTGGTTTTGCATAGAAAGGTACTTCCCATACCACATATTTAATTATCTAGATAGGCTAGGAGGGATATATTCAAAGAAATGGAAACAGTGCAATTCATCCTGTGATCTGTCAGACCAAAAACCCAATTCTGACATCCTAGAACAATAAAATGCAGACCTAGCTGACAATTGTGATCACCACTAGCATATATCAAAAAGCTAAATAAGGCTGCTAACGTTTAGCTAAAATAGATGCAGAAGTTCAATTGAAAATTGAAACCTTCAGTGAATTGCAAGCCCATTCCTTGCCTTCAAAATCAAGGAGGTTTTTTTTTGAAAAGATATCAGCATAATTCTACTGCATAACACAGGAATTAGGCTCTGGAAAGACAACCTTGTGTTACAAGATTCCTTGGACAGCAGGTAAGGGATGGATGGACTGGATAATGTCTCCAGCCCCATGTGTTTCACCTTCCAGTCAACTGCAAACATCTGTAAATACCTGGCTACTTAAACTAGCCTGGCACAGAGCACACAAGTTGTGATCCTGTAGGGAGAAGAGAGGATTTAGGGGAGAGGATTTAGGGGAGGGGAGAGGATTTAGGGGAGGGGATCTAGGGGAGGGGAGGGAAGAGGAGAGGGAGGTGAGAGGGAGAGGAGAGGGAGAGGAGAGGACAACATATGGATTCCAGGCACAAAATCCAGCTAGCAGGTTCCTTTTCTTATATGCCTTGCATAGACCTGTGTAGATAATTCAGATATCATAATGCCAAGTCACATAATAAATAAAAACTCAATTATACTAATCACCTCAATTTTGGACAATGCAACGTTTGGCCTCATTCTATCCTGTGGGATCATTTTCATGTAAAACAAGCCAGAAAGTTTAGCAAAGGAGAAAATTTTCCTAGGATAAGAGGTATGCAGAGCCCCAGATATGTGCCAAGCCCAGAGTTCATTTAAAAGCATCACGATACACGTTCATCTTAATATGATTTGGGATTATACTTGTTGCTGCCTGATTTGTAGTGCAGAAAGAAACAAGAGGCACAAGGGATTTCTCACACACACGTACAGATCTCAGTACATAATATTGCTGCATACCTCCATAGTAAGTAAATGATGCTTCTTAATTCATAGCTAGAAAGGAAAAACACACGAAAAAAATACCTTTTCATTGCACCGAACAGTACAGGTGTAAATTATCCTGTGTAATTTCTGTACCTTGGAGAAAAGCACACACACAGACACACACAAAGGAACAGGAAATACAGTTGTTCATTGCATTAACAAGCTGCTGGTAGCATTAGGCTTGAATCACAAGAACTACATTGCACTGAACAACTTGTAATCATCCTGCTACCTGATGAAATCTGTAGCTACGTATTAGGCATGAAGTGTCCCTCCCCGTCATCATGAAGAACCTCACCAAGGACAGAATGTCCAGGAGTCACCAGGTACCAGGGGCCAACCTAATCCAGTCACCCCAAATATCCTGGAACACCCTTTTGAAGATGTTCTCCTGTCCTCCAAATCATGAAACATTTGGAGGAAGAATAACAAATGATGCAAGAATGACAACTACCATACTGATAGCACTGTTGTCAGACTAGCATTCAAGTCTCTGTTCCATCAAAGATAATCAAGTTTTTTATAAAATGCACAAACGGTGCAACAAGAAAGATTGCAAGAATCAGAATATGGTGATCAGCAGAGTCCATTCAGTGTAGGAAATGTGCTCAAGTAACTGTAATATCATTTTGCAGATAAGTTCTGTAATCACTGAATTGTTGGATTAAAAAGGAGAGACCACACTCTCCTCAGTTGTGGTTTCTGGAGATTTGGAATAGCTTTGACAATGCTTTCTGGCTCAGCTCCTCAAGTTACCTACACAAAGAAATACCAACATTTCCAACTCCTGGAGCTAGAAAGAGACCAATACTGCCCTCTGTTTTCCTTTATATTTGCAAGAATATGTCACCATAGTCTTTGAATGACAAAATTTGTTTCTAAATCCTTCATGTTAAGGACTTGCAATTTTTGCTTTTAATTTTTGCCTATGTAAAGTTGTTTCCTGAAATCACTGCAAAGTGTAAAAGAAGATGTTGTTTGTTCTCAGGAGTAAATTCTCAAATCGTTTTTAATGTGTTATGGTGCTTTATACAAAAAGTTGTAACAAACCACATATTTAAAATCATTACAATTTCCCATGTTAATTAAATCAATGCATTTGAGAAAGGCTGTAAGGAGGAGAAAGCAGCCTGAAGCTAGGAATTTACTAATTAAGATATGCAATAAAAATGTTAATCAAGTAAACTTGGGGAGGATGGGGGAAAGCGATTACATAATCCTCTTGGCACCGTATAGTGTCTCAGTGCTCTCACACAGGAAAATGATGAGTAGGTAAACAAGTAAGAGAGAAAAAAAACCATGTCCTTTGATTGTGGGCCAAAGAAGAAACTGTTCCAAATGGCTTCTCTAACCATCATTAACAGTTCAAGTAGAAAACATTGAGATCTAAGAGCTCTCTCTAGTGTGCCAGCCTGGGGATAGCTCACAGTAACTAACCAAGCAGCCTGAGAAACTGGAGCATTTAAGATTATTATTTTTAAGTACGGTCACAGCAATGCTTTTTTGTTATTTCTTTTCTTTATAACTCTAGTCCACCATTGCAAAACTATAAGTGAACCAGATAGTCGGTTCTGTGTCCTGTATTATAGATGTTTCTCTGTTAACCATCAAGTAGGTACTGCATTCATACTTGCGTGGGTACTTAAAAATGAGGGCTTTGGGATCACGCTTGTTTGTAGCCACGTTGCCCAGCAAGTACAGTGTCATTTGTAACAGGCTTTGTGCTGAGCTAATGCTACAGAACTCAAAACCTACCATGCTCTGTCTGGACTTACTTTGGTCTAGCTAGAGCCATATTTAGTCTTGTTTAGCAGTAACAACGGTCATCTAATAATCTGGTGACTAATACCTACTTTGTTTTAGTTTGTGAACAACCGTATAGGGTAATAGCAAGCAGCAATTCAGTGCAGAATGAACTATTCATGACTCTAGAATAAAATGAAGAATAGAGGAGTGCCATCGATGGGTAATAGCAGAAGTGTTGAAACTATGGGCACAGGGTGACACCAGGGGCTCTGGGGCTATAAACATGTCACCAATGGTCAGTTAATGGTCATTAAAGGAAAGGAACCATGTGAGAAGGGTAAGGATAGCTTCAAAGATAACAAAGAGAATAATGAACATGTGTCTAACACGTTAAATGTCCTATACACAGTAATGTGGAAATGTAAACCACTGAAGCAGCAGCAAGGCATAAAGCGTATCACAAAATGTATAAAATTAGTCCAGGCAGACCCAAAAGTGAGGAGGAAGGAAACATGTACATCAATGTTCCAGTTCTCCCAAAAAAGGACTATGATGCTGACAACTGGCTGCAATCATTCTCCCTCACCCTGAACCAAAGCCTGAACCCAGAAACACAGTGGAAGCATGACAGTAATGCCAAATAAAAGTGGAAATCTTAGACTGTTTGTGTATACTAATCTTAGCTGTATAAAATTTGAATCGTAAGTATTAATACAATTGTAAGTAAACTAATCATTATTCTTTGATCAATCTGTTAAGATTTAGAATAATAATAAAACCCCTGTTTGTGTATGATATGTACTTATTTTCCCTGTAACAAGACTTTGAGTGTAGTAAATAGGTGGCAATAAATGCAATGTACTCTATAAGCTGGATGCAACAAACTGGCAACACTTGCAGGATGCACAGTACCCCAGTGCGTTTCTCTGGTGTTTCAAAAAGGGAAAAATATGCATATCCACCAAGATGTTGAGCTCTTTTAGGAGATACTAATAGCATAAATTCCTTATGTACAGAGAAAACATCTTCTCAAATTAATCAAGAATCCCTAAATCTGGAAGTAAAGAAAATGAAAATTGAGGATTGTCCCAATTTCATAATAGATGTGAAATTGCTATCATTGGCCTCTGCAGCTCAAAGCATGATGTTCAGAACCGTCTGTCTGTCTGTATGAATTCATAAACCCAATACACATATGGGGATTCACCCTTCTAGGCAATATGCTAGGAATCTGACTTTCTTCAACATGGCTAGGCTCTTTGCTCAGGTACTCAGTATGGCTCTTCTGGGTTTTACTTCTCTTGTAGGAGTTCCTTTTTTAACTTGAAAAAAAAATGGTGCTTAACACTCTAAGTAACGGCAGTAATTTTAGTTTTTTTGGTACTATTAAAATTTAAAATGCTTACTAATACCATAATCATGCATTTCAAAGCACTTACTACTTTTTAATATAGTTCACTTTTTTTAATAGAAAGCAAACATCTAATCACAGCAATAGGCTGATTTCTGGCAAAAATAAACTTGGTACTAACTTTGATAAAGTTGTCTTGTTACATTACCAACACTGTAGCTTTAAATTTCCTGCCTTTATTATTTGGTCATTATATTTATACTCAATTATTTTGTTCAATACCAAGAGTATTATGAATTAGGCTTATAATTTTTACCAGGTTAGGTGTAAGTCGCTCTGTAAAGCTCAGACACTGTATGTATTTATTTATTACCTGGCTAAAGATGTCTGTTATTTTGGGATTCTGTATGTTGATTTGAGAGGCACTGACTTTATGAACTGTGTTAACACATCTCTCAATTTTATTACTTACTTTCTAAAACAGTAATAATGATTTGCAATGTACAATTTTGATTGCAATGGTAATAGTCCTATAGCTAATAAACATAACTATTAGTACATGACTTCTTTCCTGGAAAACTTCGAACAGTATGTGCAGTTTAACTTCATACAACAAATTGTGTGGGACCCATATCATTTAATAGGCAAAGATTAATTTTTAAATGGAAATATTTATTTTGGTAAGGTGTGACAATATAACATCAGAATAATGAAGAAATTATTATATTAATTGAACTTGAGTGTATTATATAACACCTATATGGAGATTACTTCTCTTTTTTTTTTTCAATCAACATATTCTAAAGAAAAATATTTAAAGAGGGAAAAGAAAAAAATAAATTTGCATATTAGATTTATTGTGAAAAAGCACGAAAACTATTATTTTTGTATCCAAATCACATCTCTTCTACTAACATAAAAAGGTTGTCATAAAAATTATTTAAGTAGGGAAATAAAGTTATTATAATATTTTGCATATTTTCCCCTAGATATCAAAGTTAGTAATTACTGGTATTTAACTAAGAAGGTAGATTGGGAACAGGAGAATTATCTGAATTATCTGGGTAGACACTGGTTTGACTATTAATGCCCATTCACCTGAATCAAGCTGGTGCATGAAAGCAGTTCAGAAAGTACATTTGAGCCATTATACAATCTTAGTTCAAATTTTAGTATCTTGGCTTTGTTTTCAATGGCAATATATAAAGTTTTCTGTATACAGGTGATGTTTTTCATGTAGTATTTGAGCAGACATGTTTTTCAGCATGACACAGGTACTTCCAAAGGTGAAATACAACCCCAGTAGCATGCAGGTTGGAAACAAATCACGTATATCAAGGAGAAGTCTGGGGAATTAGGCTGTAAATACCCAGAAACAATGACAAACCTCTAACCCTTAACTGTGTACCACTATGGCCCAATACAATAATTTACTATATCAATAAAACTGGATGGGATATGAGCAAAAAACGTCTGTAAAAAGGAAAAAAATTCTCTTCTCAAGAATATCAGTGACAAAGGAAAGTTTAAAACTGCAATTAACATGCCTTTTTTTCCTTTGCACTCCAGAGTTTGAAGTAAAAAATAAAATTTACTTGATAGTTAGTGATGTATATAATTAAATAGAAAGGTTTTGGATTATGTGATTTTATGGTTACCGTAGCAACTAACACCTAGATTGTCCATATCTCTGTGCTTTTCTATCATTAAAAACAAACAAAGAAACAAACAAACAAAGGTCTATGACCCACTTGAAAACAAATAGGTTTGTACTGCTCAAACTCCCATGGTTCTTCACAGACACCTATTGTCACTCAGTATCAGGCCACTAGGGCAATCCTATTCTGGAAATATTCCAGTGGTTTTACCAAACAGCAATATTGATCCTCTGTGGTTTGACCTATAGCATAGCAGTGGAAATCCTTTGCACAGTCAGATACAGATCCATTTGGCCATATATGGCTCTAGTTCTATGTATGGCGAGAAGAATGGAAGGTTTTAAATGGCTGTTGCTTTTCATAGCCTAAACTACTTATATTTAGAACTGTTTTAGATTTTTTTACCACAATCACTCAATCACCCTCATCTCAAGGAGAACCTTTGAAACCTTATTAGTAGTAAATAGAAGCTGAAAGTTTTTCCCAAAGCTCACCTTACTGTTGTTCTAGCATGAACTGAAGATGAACTAAAGCAGAAGTGCTGAATAGCTTATTGCCAGATAGAATTTTCCTGTGTTCATCTTGCTAAGAAAGACACCTCACCTGTTTCATGTTGCACCTGAGAATTTAAGAGAAAGGGACAGCAGAAGTGTGACAAAGGGTACACAGTTACCATCTACTGTAGAAACATATAGTACTTATGGACACTACTTAAATTATTTGTTTTGAGTCAGAAGATCTCTAATTGCAAATCTTTCTCATGTGAGTTTTTCAAAGGTTGCAACAATCAAGCATAACAACAAAATTTCAGCCCAAGTAAGTAAATTACCATTCTATTAAGTTCACCATCTCTTCCCTCAGAGGTCGCACAGATGTTGCTCTTAATTTTACACTAAATCCTTGACTCGCCAGGAGCTTGCTTCTATTTATGCACATATGAAAGGCAGAATTAATATTAACATTCATGTTAAAAAGGATGATATTCTTTTTTGTTTTCTATTAAAAGGTCTGGTTACCATTCCAGGTAAATCTGAGAGCAATTTCTTAAAATCTCTTTCAGTCTTTTTTTTTTTTTTCTTTTAATAAACTTCTGTTTCTGTAATATCAGAGGTGGAAAAATAAAACAGACAATATGGACACCTCTTTACCACATATTTGGTTTAGGTCTTCTAATTATTGACTATACAACATATCCAAATGTAATAGATTTATTTATTAACTAAATATTTGTTTTTAGAATGACAGTTTCCCTTTTTACATTCACTTACTCTTTTCCCTATCAGTCTTCCAACACTTACTTCTAGACATCTTAACTTTAAATCATACTCATTTCCATTTTGTGATCAGGACATAAATAAACTGTACTACCAGACAAGCATAAGATAGCACCTTTTCCTCCTCAATTGGTTCATCTGCTTAGAATAACAATTGAAAAAGTCCAGTTTTAGAAATAAGGCTAGGGAGAGGTTTCACACAGGCAGTATGCTGCAAGTTTCTCTGTAAGCCTTCATGTACTTCACGTCTTCACTGTACCTGCCAACCCATATGCAAGAGACAGATGTTCGTCCTTCCACTTTGTTAGCTACCTTGTCACAATACATCACCATTTATGTGTTACTTCGTGGAGGTTTGGTTTACACAATTTAGTCTGCATTTCCACCTATGCTTTAGTAGGATCAGAGAAGTACCTGTTAAAGCTACTGGATTACCTTATGTTCAGAGAGTTATTTTTAATTATTAAGTTCAATATTTACATTACATAACAAATATTTGAAGTTTGTTCTGTGCTCACTGCAGGTAACAAGTTTGCAGTTCTAAAACAGAGATAATTTGGCTGCCTGTAAAGGTTGGGCAATGTTTACATTGTATTTTTACTCAAGTAGCCAACCTGAGATGGATTAGATGTGTGACAAGATAGCACAACAGCCCTGTGCATTGGAGAGACATGGATTTGATGAGTGGACCACTCAGTGGATAGGGAATTGACTGGATGGTCATACTCAAAGAGCTGTGGTCAATGACTCTATGTCCAAGTGCAGACCAGTGACGAGTGGTGTTCCTCAGGAGCTGATATTTGGACTGGTGCTGTTTAACATCTTTGTCAGCAACACAGTGTAATCGAGTACACCCTCAGCAAGTTTGCCAACAACACCAAGCTCTATGGTGTGGTCAAAACACTGGAGGGAAGGGATGCCATCTAGAGGGCCCTTGACAGGCTTGAGAGGTGGGGCCATGTGAACACCTTGAGGTTTAACAAGGTCAAATGCAAGGTCCTGCACATAGGTTGGGGCAATTCCAAGCACAAATACAGGCTGGAAGGAGGATGGATTGAGAGCAGCCCTGAGGAGAAGGACTTGGGGGTGTTCACTCACCATGAGGGTGGTGAGGTGTTGGAACAGGCTGCCCAGAGAAGCTGTGGATGCCTCTTCCCTGGAAGTACCCATGACCAGATTGGGCAGGGCTTTGAGCAGCCTGGTCTGGTGGAAGGTGTCCCTGCCCATGGCTGGGGGCTTGGAACTAGATGATCTTTAAGGTCTGTTTCAATCCAAACCATTCTAGGATTCTTTTATCTAGGCCAACTATGCAGCTTTTTGATCTCAGTCAAGTGAAGCCAGTGTAAGTCTCAGTGTAAGAAAATACATTAACACTTTCCACTGTGCCAAATAAAAATGCAAAATGAAGAATTCACAAGCTTAATAAACAAAGGTATGTTTTCTGATATTGTTTGTCTTAGGTAAAGGGCCTCACACATTTGAGATATGTCCAACACTATGGAATCATAGGAAATATACTGCTGCCTCCTGATTCACACTACTAGGTGTGAAAGTGGAAGTGGAATTATTTGATGGGAGTTGAAGGTGCTTCACCTTCAGTAAAACATACTCTGCCCTTAATCTTCTCAACACCAACTACTCAACAACTGCAAATCTGAGGCTATTCAGCCTATGGAATCATAAAACACAGGCATAATTCACAGGCAAATAAAGAAATGACAGAATTTCTGACGCACATCGACACTCCATAAAATATCCCTACTGTAACCCTGTGCACTGTCAGACTCCAACCAAAATAAGAAAAGGGAAGTTGGGAGGGCTGATGTTCACACACCATCAGTCCAAAGTTATTTAGCACAATTGTTTCTGTAATTGCAGCTCACTGGGAATGTTCAGTGTTCAATGGTCCTTGAAAATCAGACTTCCAATTGGCTGATGATGGGTTTCGTTAGATGCACAAACTGGGCTGGGAAATTCAGCTGCACATGTCAGGACCAGAGAATTCTCAACTCTGGCACAGGTTTTTGGGGTGAAGAGGGTCTTAAGGGGATCTAAGCTGGTATTTGTATACAAACATACATCTCTCTTGCTGAATTAAGAGCATATATGTAAGACTTTAAGTTACTGAAACCGAATAGCTGTTTTTAGCTACACAGAGTGAAAAATGGGGAATGAATTTTCCAAGAAAGCTCTTAAGGGACCTAAAATTAACCATTTACATATCATGACCTCTGATGGAATAGTTGTCCGAAGTGTCACAAATATTACAAAATTCAGATTCTAAAAACAAACAAACAAACAAACAAACAAACAAAACCACCAACAAATAACTTTTCAGGTAAGTTGTGTTGTTTTGATTTGAGTGTGGTTTTGGTTTGGTGGGGGTGTGTGTGTGGTTTTTTTGTTGTTTGATTCTATTAGCAACATACACAAATCATCCCTCAAGTCCTAATCAAGATAAAATCAAGCTTTCAGCCTTTCTCAACAAGAGTGGTGACAGCCTTGCAGCTGGGGTAGCAGAGAAACACTAGGGCATTTTCTCCTATAAGGGACATGAGATGACATGAGTATGCTCCTGCTTTGGGGGTGAAGGGAGACAGGGGGAGGTAGTGACTTCAGACTGTAAAGGTGCAGGAGCACTTACCCCTGCCCAAAAGCACAATTTGTCTTTATGTCTGATAAAAGCAGAAATCTCAGCAGAAGGACTGAAAGAAAAAGTAGTGGACTGGTCAGAAGCTCTTCAAAGTTCTTCTGTATCCTATAGCCCCTTCTAAATCCACACCTGAACATACAATAATGACAAAATTGGGTGAAAATTGAAGGCTATTTTACAGCAGTTTTCATTCTACAGTAACATAAAGTATTGCAGTCAATAACTACTGCCTCAGGAAATATTGTGTTGGGTAAAATCGTATCCCTCGGGGGAACAGAACTCTGTGTTCAAACACTTGATCTTACCTTATAGATGAGACTGTTCTCTGATGGTAAAGAAAATTACAGTCCATGTGTAGGATCTATATGAAAGAGCATGCTATGAATCTCAGACTGCGACTGGGGAGCTCTGCTGTTCCTAGCGAGCAGCCTGTTAGAGGTAGCCCACATCTCTGTGAGTTCACAGCCCAGTCTACAGCTTCAGCCCATTTCACTTGGTGATAACACCCTGGTCTATCACCTCTGCAGGGTGAGTATGCTGATCCATCCTCCTTGTCAGATAGGGCAGCAGAAGCCTAAGAGGGCTAAGCCTCTGAGCTGGGAGTGAGAGATCCAGCGGTGCCAGAGCTACGACAAGTAAACACACCCAGGGAGAGAGGCAACTCCAACACATGCACATGTAAGAAGGCATAGAAACCTGTGAAAAAATGGGTTTGAAATCTCCCCAACAAATGACTTGCAAATAGGCCATGGTAGACAGTTTGTGTGGGTAGTGCTGCAATAGCCATTACCCTTCCCAAAACACATCAGACCCATGTTTTACAGAGATGCGTCAGAGGAATAGACTGCCAAAAGTGGCCAGGCACTCCCTAAAAAACGTCTCCTGTGGCCACCACAGGGGAATTGGCTACTATGGCAGATGCTCACACCAGCCAAGGCATTTTTTTTTCTTATCCCATCAGTTAAATTCTTGAACAGTAGCACAAAGCCATAGTAGAGACCAGCAAATCAAATCCATTACTGGCTGGCACATGAAGTTTAACCAAGACAATTTTGCAAAAAAATAAACCATGCAATCAGAGCTAAATCTTTCACCATTTCCTGCACCACTGCCTAGGTAATCTGCATATTGAAACAAAGCTTCCTAGTATTCATGTCTGAAAGTGCACACCAAGGGAAACTGAAGCCAGATGGTTAGATGTCAAAGTGACTAAAAATTTGTTTTTAAAAAGATAGGCTTCCAATAATTAATAGTCCAGATCTTCAGATAATATAAATCATTGAAGTGAATTGTACAGTTCTGATTTACGCTACCACATAATCTAGTTGTTTGTGTCCACCCCTTATTTTCAAAAACACTTAGCACAGAATGCTTGGATAACTCATCTTCGAGGTGGGGAAGGGGGGAACCAAACACCCATTTGCTGAAAGTCTTTGAGAACATGACGTATTCTAAACCACTCTGAAACATAACTACATGCTAATTAAAACTTCATACTTTTAAATAATAAAGCAGGAAAGGGATACAACTGCAGATGTAATGAGCACCCCAATACTGTGTACAGACAAGGCAAGAGTTTCAAAAGACACAAATGGCAGATAGGCACCTCCCATCAAGAACTGATGGTGACAGGTCATGTCAGACAATTCTGCACTCTCAATATCCTAACAGAAACATGTTAGAAGGCTTCTGAAGACCAAATAACTCTCACTATTCTTTGCTGATCAAGGAAAATTTTTCAGTTTAAGTTTCAGTTTCATTCTTAGCACTCGTAGAGTGGTTGAAAGATACTACACCTCTTCTCACATGGTGGACTCTTTTGTTACACCATACACAGCAGTAATGAAGACAGATTAATGCTGATTATTTGCTGACAGTGATAAGTGCAGCCTGTCTTTGTTTCTGTATTTTATTATTAAAGTCTTGTTTTTCAGTCTTAAATACCTGCAAAACAATGCTTTGTAATAAAGTACCAAAAAAAAGAAGTTTAAACAACATTAATAAATTGCATTAAATCAACAAAAGATAACACATTGTACTCAGTGTTGACAATCCAGCCTTAACACAGCCCTGAGGTAGGAAATAATAGAAAAGGAAGGGTGTGTTTATAAATAAAGGTTTCCCCTCTTTGAATTAGTGTTCAAGGATCCCTGTTCATCAAGCACTATAGGTAAAGCACTTAAAAAAAAAAAGGCCAGCAACACACAAGGAACAAAAGCAAAGGTGGGCATAGCACTGGAGCACATTTCTCAGAGAGACTTTCCAATCTGCAAATGAGATTTTCACAACCCAGTTAGACCCAACGAGAGCTGACCTGATCTAACACTGGCAACAGACCTATTTCGAGCTGGGGTTTCATCTAAAAGACCTTCACTGGTCCCTTGCCACTGACCTGTCAGTGGTTTGATAATTCTATGCAAACAACTGAGAGATGGCATCTTGATGGCAGGATGTGCTTGGGCATCTTAAAGACCAACAAGAAAAGAAGCAATGTCATTGTGTTTCTATAACTTGTGTGCAGCCTAAGACTTTCCCTGTCTGACAGTAATGGTATAGTTCTTGCTGAAACAGGCAGGGAAAACATCTCCTAATGAAAATAGTTATACTTTTAAGTATTTATTTAATTACAGTGACAAAGACCATTGATTTTCACACACGGAAATAAATTTGCTCTGATGCTTGTACTTACAAGACCCAGACCATAAGCATGAAATTCTTGGCTTACTTCTACGTTCTTGAGCTGGCTTCTTTCATCTGTTTTATTTTTCTTTTATTAAGAATTAATTAAAGAAATCTATCAAGCTCATCTTTCTGACTGAAGTCAGCCTTCTTCGCTTGGGTAAGTACAGGAAATTCTTACAGCTGTGAGTAGCGTAAAGTCTATTTTAAAAATGTTTTTTGTTGTAAAGGGTCACTGCCAAGGTGATTAGCACCAAAACCAAATGAGCTTTTAACCTGTCTCCTTTACTCCGTTCCTGATTTAGCTAGTAAAATCCTGCCAGCAACACCAGTTTCAAAAACAAACCTTTGAAGCCATACCACAGCAAAAGGCTTCTTGAAGTCCAAGGAGACTATGTCTACTGTGGTGCTCCTGTCAGTTGTCATTGGCACTTCCTAGTGTTAAGCCTGACCTCTGCTTTAGCTAGCTTGGATGTGTCCAAGGGTGTACCTGTCCAGTGCTCCCCATCAGCGTCCTGCTCACCTCTTCAGCCAGACTTGGCTCCCTCCCAAACAGGGGTGTCAGGTCATCTCCCCTCCCTGCTCAGCCTCTCATCTGCCTCTTCCACCTGGCAAGGAGTCCAGCCTCCCTGCCATTTGTTCTTCTCTTTCCTCACCTAGTGCTAACTCAGGGGTAATGGGTGTTCTGCTTTCATCTTTCTTCTGTGTGACAGGGTGGGTACGTACATTCTCCCCAAATTCAGTGGCTTCATGATTATCCATGTCTACTGTCTGAAATGGGGCTGCAGGGACGACCCTGCTCACAAGGCCCCCTTACCACCAAGCTGTAAAACTTTTATTTCAAACGTTAATTCACTATGAGCTTCTTTTCCTCAGATCTAGTTTGTTTATTATATGGAGAGCTGGTCATGACATTTTTAATTAAGATTGTCTAATATTTTCCTTTATAGTTTTCATGTAGTTTATAACTCCATGAACATCAATCATTCTGGGCTAAATTTTGCACGCTTCATTTCTGCCTCAAGTGGAACTGAATATGAGATCATCAGCTATCCTGCTCCTGCTTCCTATTTTTCTTCCCCAAAGTATTCTCTTGTTTTAATAAACTGCAGTAGGCTGGGAGTCAGATGATCATAAATTGCACTTTCATTATTTCAACTGCATAATGTTAATAATTCCATGCAATTGTGTCTGTAATCAAGTAAGGTGTTATGCATAAAAACACAAAACTGTCAGACCATCATCTTAATCAGTGAAGCAATGGAGGTTTTCAAAGATTGTGCAAGGTCATCAATGCAAACTGGGATTAAAACTTCATGGAAAAAATGTGATGTTGTCCACCCTGCACATTGCCTCTAGACTGCTTGCTTTTGCAAAAATATTAAGCAGAAGAAGCCAAGACATGAAAAGAACCTTCTGTAGTCATCAGATTTTTACACTCTGATTGCAGAGGATGCCATGCATACCATATAACACGTCAGAGACACTCTCCATTGAACCGGGACTACCAGGCTTTTCCAGCACTCATGGACAGTTGGCTGAAAGCCTAAATGCAAGTTTGCCAGATCAGCATGGGGAGTCACACATCATTTCTAAAGGTTGAAATAAAAAGTTATTGTGATTATTAAAAATAAATAAATAAATAAAGTTAATAGAGTTTCCATTCCACTGGACATTTCAGTAAAGATGATGAACTAGATTCTGGGTGTTCTTGATCTTTTCCTTTCCCTTCCTTCTTGTCTTTCTCTCTCCTTCATTCAGGAGACTGAATTACATACAGAATGGAAACCTAGGATTTCTGATAAATTCTTGCTATTTTTTTTCTTCTGCACTGTGTTCCCTTTGGGAAGAAGGCTGTCTGCAAAAACTCCCCAGAACTTGTAAGATTAGCTGCAGTTTCAGGTGGACACAAGCAGACACAATGCCCGGGCTGCTCAGCACCAGTAATTCAGGTGTGAGCTCTGATGACAGCTGTTCAGTTCTCAGTATTCCAAGCAGCAGGACTGTCCTCTTCTGTTTACCACTACTGTCTTCAACAAATTGGCAGGCAGGCTTTCTAGCCTGTACTCCTCCAGCATTCAACAGCAAGTATCTTGCATCTTCTCTTCTTAATGTTTAGGCTGTTCAGAGATCTAAAGGGGCACAAGGTGTTCAACAGATGCAGAGCACTTCTTCTGTCCTCCTCAGTACAGCTGTAGAGCATGCATCTGTGGCCCAACCCTATTTGCCTCAGCCATGAGAGTAGTTTCATTGAAGTTACTCTTAAAGCATGCAGGCTTTGCCCTTTGTGAAGAAAGCTGCCTTCACCTTTGGCACTGAATGCAAGATCACTCACTCTTTTGCTTCTACTACAATACTTAGGTCCATTGGGTAAGGAAAACAATCCGACTCTAAAGTTCTCCTATTCTGAAAGGTTAACCTTCACTTTAATCCTTATACTTCTCATTCATTTTTGTGAGTGCGATTTCTTGAATATATCAGGTCACAAGCTTCAGTAAAAGAAAGAGACGGGGCAAAAACCATTGTTAGACAAGAATGCTAATTCTGAGAGCGAGCATCGAAAGGTTGAGTCAGCCTGTGCCACATTGTGAGAGTTCAGCAATGCTCCATTCATTTGTGTGACAAGCCTCATTATGAGGAAGCTTTTTAAAAGCAATTCATTCTGAGAAAGCTTTGGATACAGTTCCAAAAGCAGAAAATAAAACCTAGTAGAACTGGGGAGAGTAAAGAGTAGGCAGCAGAATCGAGCAGGAAGGCATACAAAAACTAGCTCTTTTGCAAGTTCATTTTTTCATTATGTTTGACATTCTTGAGGAGTCAGAATTGAGCTGCACAGTTGTGGCCTCAGGCAGTGAAGCTGGAAGAAGATATTTCAAGAACTTCAGAACACACACACAGCTGTATAACACAGAAAAGGATATAAAAATTGAATTGACAAGATTGTGATGCTAACTTGGTCCAGAATTACAACAGCCAAGGCAGTCTATTTCGAAGTAGAAAATTTTACATTTCCCAACTATTTCACCACTTATTTGGACCTTTAGGTGGTGAGCAGAGGATGGGTCATCTAAAGTTCAACTGAAACATTGAAGTCAAATATATCACAAACATATCAGACAGATTTTCTGAAGAAAATGAGCATTACCTGGAAGTTGTGTGTGATTTTTTGGGAGACAAGAAATATCATCAGTACCAGTTCTAAGCAGACAGCTAGAAAAATATATAGCTTGCTGATGCTCCATGGGTTCTAACAACCTTTGGGATTTGGAATTGTCATTTTTAAGTCAACCACACAGTCTCTGAGAAATGAAAACAGACAGTGTTTTGTGCTCCCTCTGCTGGTTCTGGAGCAGCAGGTAGCTGAGAAATGTGAGACTTTGAGATCTTCTCTGCTGCTTGACAGAATTTGGTGATAATGGAGCAGAAACAACAGCTTAGGCTTTCAGCATGGTTTTGTATGTGGCTGGTTTTGTTGTTATTAAACAAGCGAATAAAAAAGGCAAAATGTATTTTAGCTCCCTTTTAGAAGAAAAGCATGTTTCTCTTTCTGAGAATGATAGGCAAGTAATAACTAATGTTTGCTGAACTTCAGGGTGTCTTGCAACGATCATGTCCTGGTCAATGCCTGGGGCAAGGCTGTGAAACTGAGTGGCTTGTAACAGTATAGATACCAGCAAACTCTCTCCAAATACCTATTGCTATTAATATTTTCAGTCTCAGTCTAAACTAATAGTTGATCAGGACTCAGCTATGCTTATTAGCCATGTAGAATTGAGGATTTAGCTCATATGCTCAGATAACGTAAATACAAAAGATTCTTATTAAAAAAAAAAAAAAAAAGAGAGAGAGAGAGATGAGATTTAACAAATAAACTAGTGTGTCCATGAAAGGAAATTTGTGCTCACCAGGATTACAAAATACAAATGAGTTTGAGATAGGTTGATATTCTGGCATGCTTTGGTGCAAACAATTTTTCTCCTTCTTATATAGCGTCAGCAGGCATTACGTAGAGGGATAGTTCCTCTCACCCAGCAATGGTACTTCTGCTGGAAGTTCTTGCGGGAAGAAGGTGAGAATAGTGATGTCAGAGTACAAGGTGACCTCACTAGTCCTGCTAAAGTGTCACATTTACCTTTTAGTAGAAAAAGAAGAGAGAGAAGTCTGATGGGACTGCTGGGATGGGTCAGATTTGACTCATACGGAATGAAGAACCACTTAATCTTTTGAAGAACAGGAGCTGATCTTTTGTACATTAAAATATGTTGATTAAAGCTGGGGTTTGGTACCAACATTAGCACAGGGAAAAGCATGTGTTGTAAATACAAAGTGGAATAAAAAAGGACACGCACAAACATCAGAGACACATATCAACACCCCAATTTTCCCACTGGGAACTTGTAATGCTCTGAAGCACCAAACTCACATGCATGTTAGTGTTCAAATACATTGCTACAGACCTAGAGCTATTCGAGCTATTCCTTGTCAGCACATGCGTAATTCTGCTAATAATGTCTTTTTTTTTTTTTTTCCTACCGTGTTACTACTGCTTTAGAACTGCATTTGTGTAATTCCTTCTACGTGGTTTTCATTTGATGGCATAACTGAAAATCAGCCTAGTTCCATGGCAGATACAAGTTCCCCAAGGATAACAGAATTGCAATAGCAGAGCAGCTGTGTAAACAACTCAAGACCAGGCCACCTTTTTGGCGCGTCCCACACTTTTGACCTTAGCATGTTCTTTGTCATTTATAGACTTGCTCTTAAAAGCAATTTCAGAAGGATACAAAATGCCTTCCTTCAGCAAGGAAACTTGTGTAAGGCACACATGAAAAAGATGTGAGAAAATTCTGCTGGCCATTATATTAACTCTAAGGAATAGAACTTGCTAACATAATGAAGCATGGCACATCATCAGGAGGCTGCATCTATCTGTAGAAGTGTCAAACAGCCCAGTTTTATGGAGCATGAATAGTGTGCATTATAGAAAAATATTTTAATTTTATTTCAACCTCAGCTACCAGCCCACTACCCCTAGGGTAGAGATGCTTCCATATGCAAGATTGCGTAGTCTAGAAAGTCACATAATTTATTATGGCGTGAATAACTTTAAAAGCATCAAAATGAGTCTTTGTTGGAAATGGTAGGTAAATTCTATCCTTTCTGTGTTAATTTTTTTTTTTTTCCTTAAAGGATATCATCCTATGAAACAATAATTCTTGCTTTAAAATAAAACAGACAAGGAATAACAAAAATTGAACTACATAAATTATTCATTTGATTCAATTGTATAAGAGAAAGATAGACTCAGGCAATGTTTTCCTTGTGATTCACTAAAAACTGTATTTTTAATGGGATCTGTATGATTAAATTTTCTGGACAGCTCAGAGTGATAATGTACATCTGCATACTATTTCCCTCTGTGAAAATTACAACATCTATGAATTATGTTTATAACATCCCAAAACTGGAGAGAACATTCATATCTCGCAGCTTGAAGGTTTAATTTCAGAATGTACCCTGTTGTCTGATAATCATTTACACCAGACATGCTACTACGCTTTCTTATGAACTGCAGCTTTTGATTGGTAATATATTACGGGAAAGGAAAGAAAAAACAAACAAAGAAAAAAAACAACCAACCAACCAACCAAAAACCCCAACAACAACCTCTCTCATTTGTATGAAGATTCAAATCAGCTCCTACCTCACATGATACAAATTGTCTTGCAGGGTCTGGACCAGCTGTGGACTCTCTCTCCCCAAGGGACGGTACATGACAGTCACTGCAACCTTCATGACCTGTTTGGGGCCATCTTCCCTTCAGTTGCACTTTCAGTCTGGTTTGAAACCCTGCTCCCAGTTTTTGCGTCTGTCTATGCAATGTCATACATAAAAATCATCTAGTTCCACACTTGATTTTCTCTCTAGTCCCTTTTAAATTATCAAACAGCATTATTTCTGATGAAAATATCTTGAATACCTTAGATTTGGCCTTAACACCACCACTAAATGGTGTAATTAACCATTTTAATGAGGAATATTTCTACCAAATAGGCAACTAAGCTGCTAATATCTCATTCTTAGCACTGTAACAATATTCATCAGGACCATATAAGGACTGGAAATTAATTATTTCAAAGAGGTGTCTTTTCTGAAATCTTCAAGAGTCCTCATCAAGACTTGAGGAAAATATTCTCAGATCCTTGCCCAAATGTCACCTTCTTAGAAATAAAAGTTACACAACAAGAATAATGATAAGTGAAATTCAAAGAAAAAAGAAAAAACACCACCACCACACGCACCACAACTGCATATGAAGCAGGCATCAAGATTCATTTTCAACTGAAATAATCAGACCGATTTCTTTGCTTTTGTACCTAATTTACAATATCTGGAAATAAAATGTAAACACTATCCTGAAATACTGCAGAAGAATTATGAGGCTAGTGACACCTGATCACTGTGCCCAGTTATTTTCTGTGTACTAATTCCTGCGCAGCATGGTCCGCTTGAGAGGTGTGAAAGATCAACAGCTGTGAAAACAGAGTAATAGCTGTACTGAAGTTTCACACCTGCATGCAAACACTCCTTCATCAACTCCCTGAACTTTAACTATAAGGTTTCTTAAGTGTCATGTGGCTGTTTCCTTAGTAAACAATGAGTGTAATTAAAGTTATTATGTATTCTTCAGGCAAAAGGATACCAGTATTCAGATAGAAAAAAAGTGGTTTAAGATTAAACTGGCTGGATTTGTAATTCTTCTACTGCAGATGATAAAATGTTAGCAAATGAAAAAGGTGGTAGTAAATTTTTGTTATTGCACAGAAAATGGCTGCAACACTTAGCTTTAAATGCAGCTCGTATGGAAGTGTTATTAGTAAATAGGCTTCTGACAAGAAAAGTTTGTTTTAGCATAGCATAATGTCAGTTGCACTGGATTGCATTGCATTTAGTAAACAGAGTTACATATGGATCTGGAAATAACTATAGCCAATGAAAAATATGAGTGCAGAATCACTTTGAAACTGTGAATTTAAGCCCAGAAGTCAGTGATATAGTAATTACTTGGTGTTCTCAAGGGGGACTAAGAAATTAGCAAAGAGATAAGGTAAAACAAAAGAGGTATAATTCTTCATTCTCTGAGCTTTTCTTTAGTAGAAAATCAGTGCTAAGATTGCTTGAAGAATTTAATTTGTTTTTTCCAGACCCATCAGCTATGGAAATGATACAGACCATATTGCTAAATAACTAAAATGGAATGGAACAAACCCCAAAAATAGGAAACTGTGGCAAGAGCTGTCCAAAACAGAATATTTCATTTAAAACCTGCAGCAGGTTGACTGAGTAATTCCATGCCACAGAAAAGCCTTTGGGATGTGCTCCTACTGGCATTCTTGTACCACCTGCTTTGGAAGTACTGTACCATGGGCCTTAGCATTTGCACAGACTTCTGTAAAAGGAAAATGTCAGCTTCCATCTGATGTCTCAGTTTTGTAGTTACAAAAGACCTACATGCATAAGCAGCGACTAGGCTCATGGAGGCAAGACGTACACATGCAGAGAGGGCTCTCTGCTGCATATTTCAGTGAGGCTGGAATCTGCCTCTTGATTTTTCCATCCAATCGAAGTGATTATATGGTGAAAGTACAGTAGATTTCATGCATATGAAATAAAACCTATTTTACATCAGCTGCTAAATGGGAGCCTAGGAACACTGACCCTTCAATTTCAGCCTTAAGTCTTTAAAAAATTCTTATATGAAATATTTTTCAAGATATATTCAGTTATCGATATGTCTTCCTTTTGAAAATATTTCCCCTGTCATGACTGAAATGATTTATACAATGACAGACCTTATGTTCTCCCCCTGCTGTTATTATAAACAACATTTTTATATCTCAGGGGAAGTTGTCTGAGAAAAGGTTTATGTAGACTGGTTAGACTGGGGAATAACTAGAGATAAGGTACCTGGAGAATAAAACAAACTGCATGCTACAGGTTATAGCATAACAATAATACTAAAAATAAGTATTGAAAATTGGAGAGGCCAACATAACTGAAACTGGAACTTAACACTGTAGGTAGAAAAAATATATACAATAATCTTGTATTGTGAGGGAACTATAGTAAACAGTTATTCTGAATACACTTCTTGGAAACAGAAGACTGGTGAAGTAAATAGCTTTCCATTTTTGTTTGTAAATTATCTTGGAACACACTTGATGAAAATCCACTCAGTTACCACAGGATATCTTCTAATGAAGGCCACCAAAACTGATAGATCACTGTTTTATGGACATGGAACTAATTCTTCACCACAAGATGTATTTTATCTGTTGAACAGTAAAATTTGGTCTTTTTAATCTTTGATGCATCTACATAACATCTCATTCAGGACAGCTACTGGTGTGCATCCCATGCTATTAAGTGCTGCAGCCAATTAGATTTCTATCAATAAAGAAAAGCTGATTCCTTCTCAGAGAAGTAGAGAGTAACAACTGACAGTTTAAGAATCCATATTTTAACTGAACCAGTATTTCAGGTATCTTAAGATGCCGTTTGTGACATCTCTTTTTACCAACTAGTCCTGTCAGAAGCTGTACTCCTGCTGGGATACAAAGTTGCACATTCAGGGATGCAAACAGGCAATCCTGTGAAATAGTGCTTTTTAAGGATGAGCAAATAAAAAAGTAAATAACAAAAATCAGGCTTCTCAATATCTCCAAGACATTTGAAACCAACCCACATTAATTCCTCCAAGGGAGAGATAAGCTGCCACACTAAAAGATAGCTTGTAAGCTTCATACTTTACTGCAGGATGAGCATGGGAGCAGATCCATCCTGGTAACTAGTTACTTATTTTTTATGTTTTATTGTTGTTCATTGCAATGCATTTACAGCAAGTCATTTAAACTACATTCACTCTGAAAAACTAAGCCCTGGTACTGCATTTCAATCTTCAGAATTTATTCCGTTGCCAGGTGTTAGAAGGACACAGGAAACAAACACTTGAAAATAGACAGAAGCTGTGTGTGCCTGACTTACTTCACAGCTTTAAGATTTTGTTTCTGTATGTACCATAAACCTCTGAATCCCATATTCTGAGATTCCCAAAAATAATTTCCAAGTATCTGGGTATCTTTCTAAGATTCTAGTTACTTTATGCAACTGTCAGCTCCAGTCTATTACATTTAAGAAACAAACAGCAGTTTTAAACATCATCATTTTTAAGACAAATTACCTTTATGAAACTCCAAAGTAGTAATCTCACTTAGACACAGGAAGATCTACTGTCCTCTCATCCCCAGTCACAACTTCCATTAAAGCAGATCAAGGAGGGAATATACTTTCTAGTATTTAGATTTTTAAAATTATCTCAAATCAGACCTGTGAAGAATATTAAGGCCATCTTAATGGACAAGCCATTTGAAAAAAAGAGAAAACCACATAGATTTTATTGAGCAGAAACATCTATGTATTACACACATTGCTGCCCCAGCACAACTCCATTTTATTGACTGTGGTATATTATTCCTTACCCAACAAGATCAAGGTAAATGGAAAAAAAAAATAAAATCACAGTGTAAAGACTAGTATCCACTTCAGAAGAATATCATGTGGATCTCATTGTGGGATCTCTGTGGTTAACTAGAAAAATCATTGAAAACAATAAGAGTCACAAAGTTGTCATGAACACCATCCCATTGTCCTTGTAGGTCACCTTCATTTAAAACCCACTAGCCTGTTTCTGCCTCAGAATCTATAAAAATGTTAAATTCAGTGATACAGTAAACATGAGCATCATGCTAAGATATAAATTCTTCTTCCATCGCAGAAGCCACAGATGTTACTTCATGTTTCTGTATGCAACAGCTTCACAATCAACTCTGTACAGAAATAATTGGAACAGCTGGGGACTTCAACAACATATGACCACCAATTTGTATCACAGCATCTCAAAATAAGATACTGACTACGCTTAGATGATGTTCAGTGGAAAATAAGAGAATAAAACTTACTGCTTTTCTCTCTTTGTAATGTCCTCCTGAAACAACCAACAATGTATATACAAATATAACATATAAATATATCCTATATACCCTATGTAATCTCTCTCCATTATTTCTTTTAAGAGGTGAACAAAGACCATTCAGTGCTCTAAGTCTGACAGTTATTCTCAGCACCCTGGAGTAACCGCCCTCCCTGTGTTCCATTTGTTTTGGAGCAGAGCCAGATAAAACACTCAAAACTTAAGCTCCTTTTTGCTGCCCCCCCACCCGCCCGATACTTTAGTATTCTTTTACATCATTATAAAGGCAAAGACATATTGGGTAGTGAACTATTAATACTATAGGTTCATTGTTCACAGAGGGACTGGAAAGTGTCTGGGAATAAACCTAAATAAATAAATAAATAAATTTTAACCAAGTCACGTAAACCTAAACATTTTTTGTTACAATTTTGTACTTTACATACAGAGAATTTATTTTATATACTATCAGTGTTTTAGCCCTTTTAGCCCTTCATTCTGTTACAATGTCTGAGAAGGTGCAACAAAGCCCAATGTGTTTTAGCTTTTGACTGGCTTCCTTTGTGTTTATACTATTCCATGCTGTACCTTTGGGTCTGAATATAGAATCCAGAAGGAAAATGATGTCCCATTCTACGGATACTTCTGTCCTTTGTCTCAGCCAATCAAAGTGTGATCTCCTGTGACGGAGAACAAGTGGTATTTTGTTATAGGATCCAAAGGCAGTGAAGACCTAAGCTGTAACCAGGTCAAGAACTTATCTAGTTCCAATCTGTTCTCTGAAAACCCTCATAGGAGCAGAGCAACACAGTGAGAATCAATGTATGTCAACTTGCAACAATGATCATGCGATTAACACATGAATAGCGGATAGCTTTTCCAAGATTCATATATCAAGGAACAAAGGAAGTTGTGTGTACAAGGAGTCTCATGCATACCTTTCCCATTACATGTAAACTGACTACAAGCCAACCACTTTATTCCATAAATATGACAGCTTTTGAGCTTCACCTGCTAAGCAGCCTGGCTGCGTGGCAGTGATCTCACCTGGAGCTGGGACACCTCTCAATGTTGCTCCTCAAGGCAGAGAGACCTTTCACCAACTACAGAACTTTGTTAAGGACCAATATCATTCATAGCCTTAAAATCATAGAATCATTTCAGTTGGAAGAGACTCTAAGGATCATCAAGTCCAACCATAACCTAACCTAAATCTAGCATTAAACCACGTCATTACGAACCTTGTCTAAACACCTTTTACACGCCTCCAGGGATGGCGACTCCACCACTTCCCTGGGCAGCCTGTTCCAATGCCTGATAACCCCTTCTGTGAAGAATTTTTTCCTAATATCCAATCTAAACCTTTTATTATAGTGCACTAAGATTTTTGTCTTGATAACTTTAAATCATTGTTCAAATGATTGTGCAGTACAGTAATAGAGAGAACCTTGCCATCAAACTTTGTTAAGTCACACTTTTACAACATCGTACTTCAATAAAACCACTTTTGCCAATACCTTTGACAGTGGTTCTTCAAGCAAACTAAATTGCCCATTCACAACAGTATAGTTTAACTACTGAGAAGAATTATAATAACCGTTGGTTGTTTCTTAGATGCAATGTCTTTAGTTTAGCTATTTATTAAAAAATAATGTACATGAAGCATTATTTCCCCAGAACCAGAAGTTATGAAGGTCAGAAGAAAAACAGTCAGATTCCTTCCTCACCATTTGTAAGCCCGTGCTAGAGAAACAGGTTTCTTTCTCCAACAACAACAATCTATTTCACAAGATAATTTTCTTTTCTCTGTCCCATGAACAGGGCAGATTTACCTCCTCTCATCTGACTCTTTACTTCTAGAATACCTAAAATGCCTACCTCCTGTCTGCAGACAGTGCATGGCAAACGTGACCCCTATCCTTCAGCAAAAGGGCAGTACAGCCTTTCACCACTCCAATTTGGTCTAAAATACGTTGTCTATTGTACCTTTAGCTTTGATGCCACGTTTTGTTATGACCCAAGTTCTTGGACAGAGGTTTTGATGTACCTATCCAAAAACAGGAACACGTGCTTTTATGCTTATAATAAAGTACAACTTTGTCTTTGCAAGAGGATGTTTAGTGTACATGTTTTCTTTTAGGTTAGTCACCAGTGAAGACTACAAGCAGTAGAAAATTATATGGCAAAATATTGCTTATGTTAATCAAAGCCTTTCCCATTCTGCTCCAAATTCAGCATAGCAATGGGGTTAGTAGTTGTTCAGTTAGTACTTGCACATGAATATCTGGGATTGTCATGATACCACTCAATAGCAAGTATATTGAAAAAAAATAATATTTCCAGTTTCTAATACCAATGGTGATTCTTTTTGTTCAGTCTCTCTCCCAGCCAGCTGTTGGGATGTGTGAGCGTGTATACTTGCTAGGACACTGTGAAGTGCAAAGGACTTGTGATAACTGCACAGGATCACTGTACAAATCTAGGCTTGTAGTAACTCAGTGGGGTCAATAAAGTTATTGTGAGAAAACTCTCCCCAATGATATTAAAATAGAAGCAATTGTACAGTTTGGTACAATTCATTGGATGAATCAGTCTTGTTTGCATATCATAAAGTATTCCCCTGCTTTACCAAGTGCTATTGCATGTGCATTATTGATAAGCATTATCTTCTTCATTGTACCATTCAATAAAAGAGTACCAAATTAGGGGCCTGAGTTTTGTGCAAGGTTTCTTAATGGTAACTTCCATGTTGGTTTTGTTTGCTTTTTCTTTTTCTCCTAATACATGCAACATGACAGAAGACACAGAAAAGAGACTGAAATGTAGAATGGATTGCAGTAAGTAAAGTATTCTCTCCACATGTAACTGGAGATCTATTGGCTACCCTACAGTGCTGGTATCTTTTCAGATAAAAGTAGTAGAGTTTTTAACACTAAGACATGCAGCTAGAAATATAGTATTTACAGATATGACTAAGCAGCTTTCAAACTCTAAAAGGTATACTTTTGCCTCCTAAATTCTTTAAGGATTTTGAAAGACTCTCAAAAGATATTTGGCATGAGCATGAATGCTGATTAATTGGAGTCTCCTCATTGTTTGAAGTTAGGTATGATACATATACTAACAAAACATTATGCTGCAGTCACAACTCCTGTTGACAATACAGAACTTTTGTTAGTATCACTCAGACATGTTTCTCAAAGTGTGCCACAGCAGCTTCAATGGGAAGGCTTTCACTGGTAGCAGAACATTGTGAAGAATCACAGCTGTAACTAGCCAAACTAGAAAAAGTTTCTATCATAAGGTGATCCAGAAGATAACATTTTCATTATCCTTTGTTACATAGGTAACTATGCAATAAGAATACAAGAAAGCTGGTGACCCGAGACTTGGTGCTGTTGCTTACTGCCTTTGAAGCAGTGATTGTTTTGTTAATATGCTAGGATTTTGCCTTCTCGTTCCAGCAGTTGCCTTCAACAGCAAGATTTAATGACTGTCTACAAAGACAAATCATGTGCTAAAGAACTGGTCTCATTCCCCTTGCCATTCTCGTGGAGTTGAGATGGGAAAGATCCCATAGCCTCAGAAGTGGTCCTGTCGCCAATACAAGGGAGCAGAGCCACTCTCCCTTCACTGGCAGAAAGAAATTGTGCACCATCTTCCCCAGTAGTGCTATCTAACACAAATACCCAGAAGGTCATTATTAACCATATTAATTTTCTAAGTACCATACCTATTTTCCTCAGCTCTATACTATATGCAGTGTGCTAAACTGAAGTAATTTCTTTTTATAGTCTGTAGTCCCATTTTCTGACTTATCTGTCAATTTTTTTCTTTGTTGCAATATGATTCCTCCTGGTAAAGAGAGCTTCAGAATTTTTTAAAGAGAGTTAAACGGTAGTTGCTTTCATAAATAGAAATACTTCAAGTATTCTGTGATACTTTTGCACTTCTGTAACATGCTGGACTTTCATTTAACAGATCATCTCCATATGAAAACATATTGTTTGGCAACCTTGATACAGACTTTTCTTCTGTTTATGTGAAATATCTAGCTATTTCACTAAGGTATTTTAACCCAGACTGTGTTCTTTACCATCATTCTTTGGTTCGCAAGCTTAAAAAAAACCTCTTCAGATCTCTTTCCCTGCTGTCACATTTTCCTTTAGATACATTCTGAAGAAAGCTTTTTCTGCATTGAAAAATGTCATAGCATGCTTTGTACTGTCTAATTTTTCATCTTATTAATACCAATAATATAAAGTATTTGAACACGGCAATATTTTCATAAGATTCATTGGGGGTCTATCTTTTTTCAGCACCACTCTAATGTTCAGATAATGAAGCGTGGGGGCTGAAATAGATAGCCTGCTGACCACCTGAACCCAGAAAGATTAAAATGTATGATTCAAAGCTGTTCAAGGGATATGCTTTCTGGAAGAAAGATTCCTGCAGTGCTCTATCATTAACATCTAGACACTTCATACTGGAAAACTCAGAGGAAAATAGAAATTCAATTGCTTCACATAGCCAAAAATACATGTTTAGACAAAAAGGTAAGTATGGGAATAAGGCTGAGTGAGCTGCATTTGTACTATCAATTAAGCTATTTGAAGAAATTTATTTTTCTTCTGTAAAGACTAAACTATTTGGTGGCTCAAAAAAGAACAAGTAACTGAAGTAAAATACTTCCTCTGGTATTTCTAGTAAAGGAGGCAAAAAACGGCACCAATAAATATCGAACAAAGAGAACAAAAGCAACATGCTGGTAATAAAGCTTCCTATGACATTTTAGCATCCAGAAATTAGACACCAAAGAAAAGGTATAATTAGTGCATTGGAATACATGCAGTAGTAAGATCAACTGTAAGCTATACACATTATTATAAGAAATGATTTTTTTAACAAACATACCAGTGATGGACAGGGAACTGCAGGGGATTTTCAAGTTTTCAGAAATGCAGATTTTATGAGAACTATGAAGTAGGGAAAAAGCACAAAAGATTCAACAACACTCATTTTCATCAAATTTGTGTTTAATAATGAATGTTGTCAAAAACCTCAAATGCAGAAAATGTTGTTCATGTCTAATTACACTGAAGTAACTGAAGTCAACAATACCTCACCTTTGACTTCTTCTAGACTTCTAGAAGCTAAATACTGTGTCTTGGATCATAGCCTAGGTACTTTCCACAGACTGTCAGAAGAAATCTCCAGTCTGATTTGATGAAAACTCTTGGCTTAATCAAGCGGCTTATTGACTTCATTGAGGCTGAAGCTTCACTGACTTTTCAAAATAAAATTTGCAGACAGCAGAACAAGAGCTTAAACTGTACTACTTTAAAGGATGTATTTAATATCAAAACTCAATAGCATACATAAACATTATTCTATTCCAAATGTACCTGTTCTTTGTCATATTAAATATGGTTTGTATCTTCTTGCCTTCTCAAATAAAACACACATTGTGGTTGCAAAATGAAGTTTTTCTTGCATACTTCATTAATGTTATGTCCAGATGTATTGCGCAAACTCCCTGCTGAGGACCATTTATTGCACCTGGAAGCCCTGAGCCTTTGCTTCAGTATGGAATACTGCTGCTAAGTCAGAGTCATCTGCACTTCAGAGGAACATAAAGAGGTAAAAACCAAATTTTGTTTGACACCTTGATTGTGCCTTGAGGCTACAAATCAGATAGTTTTTGATTAGTGAAAAGCATTGTGGTTGTGAGAACAGGCGGAATATGACAATTCAAGATGTTCTTAAAATGTAGTAAGGGATAAATAGACTTCAATGTCTTTGACAGGTGTTTCTAAGAGGTAACTATAACTGCTTCAGTCTCAAAGGCTTTTTGGTCATGAATGAAACTTTTGGTAATCCATAGGCATCGTAATTAATTATTAGCTCTTCTACATTATTTTTAGGGAAGCTGGAGTTTAACCTACCCTCTCTACCCCCCAGGCTACTGGGAGACTTCTTTGGTAGTTGCAAAGTTGGACGAGTTGCTATTTATTTTGCTGTGAAGTGCAGCTTTCTCACATAGCAAATCTTCTTACAAGGTGTTAACATTTCCCGTTCCCACTCATCAAAACACTTACCACGAAACAGATGCACCAAAGATCAATCAAGCTTGAACTCATAATTTAGTCACCAAGCTTCACTTTCCAGAGATCTGTATAGGCAATTCAGATAAAGAGACAATGAAGCTGAGCTGACCAAGGGACAGCAACCTGCTGTCCTACTCTACGGACAGTTTTAGGTGAAGGAATTTGTCTGCTTTTCTCTCCTAAATACTGAAGCTGTATGGTATTTTGCACTAGTCAATCAAAAGGAGAAGATATCAAAATTTACTCTACTCTTACTAGCTGTTCATATGCCCTAGGAGCTATTCCCTCCTACAGCATAACTGCAGCGCTGAAGCGGCCTGTCTGTAGGATATTTTTCACTGCTTCTGTGTCCTACATCAGAATAGGAACATTCTATCATATGTGGAATAGTACTGGTCCCAGTAACGACCCTTGAAGCACTCCACTAGATATAGGCCTCCAGCTGGACTCTGACCCATTGACCATGACTCTCTGGCTTCTTTCTTTTCAGCCAGTTCACAGCCCACCTTACTACCCAATCGTCCAGATCACACTCCCTCAGTTTAGCTGTAAGGATGCTGTGGGAGACTGTGTCAAATGCCTTACTCAAGTCAAGGTAGACCACATCCAATGCTCTGCCATCATCTATCCACCTCGTTATGTCTTCATAAAAGTCAATGAGGTTGGTCAAGCATGACTTCCCCTTGGTGAAGCCATGTTGACTGCCCCTAATAACCCTCTTATCCTTGATAAGCCTTGAGATGGCACCAAGGATAAGTTGTTTCATCACCTTCCCAGGGATGGAGGTGAGGCTGACTGGTCTTTAGTTACCCAGGTCCTCCTTCTTGCCCTTTTTAAAGACTGGAGTGACATTTGCTTTCCTCCAGTCCTCATGTACCTCTCCGATTTCCCAAGACTTGGCAAAAATGATGGAGAATGGTCCAGCAATGACCTCAGCCAGCTCCCTCAGCACCCACGGGTGCATCCCATCTGGACCCATGGATTTATGGATGTCCAGATTGCCTAATTGCTCCCTAACCCAGTCCTCATCAACTAAGGCAGACTCCTCCATTGTCCTGACTTCCTCTGGGGCCTCAGGGGTACAGGGCTTCTCAGGACAGCCTCTGGCAGTGTAGACAGAGACAAAGAAGGCATTCAGTAACTCTGCCTTCTCTGTATCTTCTGTCACCAGGGCACTCACTCCATTCATCATTGGGCCTACATTGCCTCTGGTATTAGTTTTATCTGCCATGTATTTGAAAAAGCTCTTTCTGTTATCCTTGACCCCTCTCACCATGTTTAATTCTAAGGAGGCCTTAGCTTTCCTAGTTGCCTCCCTACATCCTCTGACAACAAAAAACAAACAAGCAAACATCTAACTGTAGCACTCCCATCCAGTGTTCTCCTCTTATTCATAGTGATTAAACTTAAAAGAGGCAGAAGAGTTCGATTTGCCATAACTGAACTGTGTTTGTATCTTTTGAAATATTTGTTCCATTAATCCTCATAATCTCTTAGCAATCCAGAACGATCATTATTGCCAGGTACATTAATATGTTATTACCAGAATGAATCCTTTCAGTTGTGAGACCTCCAGGAATTTTAGCAAAAAATGTTTGCATAGGAAAGATCACAAATTAAAGCACCTGTTTTTCACTGATAAATTCACTAGGAGTGTCTTTCTTCAAAGCGTAATGAGCAGTCACGAGCTTTTATCATTATGAGAATAAAGGGAACTAATTTGACAGTTCTGCCTTCAGTCTCCTTCACACTTATTTTATATGAAAATAACTCCTCTGACTTCACTGGGACTGCTTCTGCTTTGTACCAGGTTTTGAAAATAATCACATCCAAATTCTTTTGTTTCAACAATGTCCTCATTTTTCTTAGACTTTGTTTTTTTTAATTCTGAAGGAACAGTTAATGGGACCACCCCTTGTTTGTATGTGCTCATTTTAACTGAAAGCTAAGCTATATGCTGTGCAAACTGCCTTGATGGCTTGACAAGAAGGGGCATAACTTAGGTTTGCTATTTGCAAGATGTCCCACTATCTCATTTAAGCCCCTTCATTACTAAGTAGTCCTTTAATCAGTGCCTTCTGTTCTCCCATAGAAGTCAATATATCCTAAAAAAAAAAAAAACAAAAAAAACAAACTCACCTGAGAGGCTGGTTGAAGACAAAGATTAGGTTTTGCCAGCCTCCATAGTTTTATGCCTGTGTAGTTTCACTGCTTGATGCAGTGCACCAACAGAGAAGATACACCTATAGGAGGTACAGTGGTCAATGCTGCATCCAAGAGGTAACCAGAGACTTCACACGTAAGCACAGGGACAGAAAATGTTTCAGAATATTTTTTTTTTTTTTTTTTTTTACAGGGCTGTATACAACATCCTGCTAATTGAAGTCCATGCTTGATTAGTATATAACATTTGGTACTATTGATACTACTTAAACTGTAACACAGCTGGATATTAACGCTGATGCGTTTAATTTTAACACGAAGTGAAAAGGCTTATTTGTCAACTTTAGATGCAAAAAGTTATAGTGAGGCATAGACCACAGTCCCCATACTTGAGAGAGCATGTGAATGCATTGGTGTCTGTCCGTGACATGGGGGCTCTCAAAGGAGTCTCTCTGTGATCTCCTTGTGCATCCATGCAGGTGCTGCTGCAAATTTGCTCCACTTTTAGAAGACAGCATGTTTTTTTGCAGGCAAATCTTTATTCTGCCTTTTCTGATCAAATAACAGCATGCATCCAGGACAAGCACATAATAGGGATGAAATTAGAAGAAAACCAACAATTTGTCTAGCTTTTGTGGGGGGTGCTTACAATAATCTTAAGTCTAACAGAACTTGAGAACTATTTTCTTTCCATTGTTTTATGAGAAAACTCTCAAATAAAGCAGAGCTGATGAAATTTCTTGTCTGCAATCATTTCAGATAAATCAAATAAATTACCTGACCAAAAGGTTACACAAATTATTTAAACATCTGAGTGAAATCTTATGGGACCCATAAGCATTTCTCAATGATGAAACATAACAATAAGAGTTTTCTTTTTGGAGGTTATGCTGAGGTTCTCATGGGTTCTTTATATATAACACCATAAAAAGTGAATTCTGAGATATATCAAATGAGGTTCCCCCCGCCCTTACTTGTAACTAATATTTCACTAAAATCTAATAGCATTATAGCTATAAACAATACAATATCCTGTATACAGGGATATGTTGAATGCTTACTAAAGCACTAAAAAAGTAGTATCTGGGTTTTTTTTTACACACTTTAAAATAATTATAAAAAATGGAATATGAAATACGTAATATAATTTATTTGAAGCATTACCTGCCTGTTTTTCAGTGTCTGAATATTGTGTAGCACAAAAGGATTCCCAAACACTAAAATACAATGAGAAATTATAAACTAGTAAATTAAGCTGTTGCAGAACAGTTCATTCAAATTTTTATTCCTGGTTTATGAAAACACAACTCCTCTGTTCTCATTGCTCTTTCAAAGTTTTCAAGCATGGCATCACTTGCCTTTGTATCTGTAGTTCAAGTGTAAGCTAACTTCCGTGAATCATGGTAGAATGAATAAATAGCTTTACATCACCTTTCCTCTCCTCCTAGGCTAAATAATTTTGTGGTTTATGAAAAAAAAAAAAATTTAGAAAAATAAGAAGTTATTCTGCAATACCTAAGCACTGCATTTAGACATACAGTATGTGTATGTAGAAATGCCAGTGGTATGTTCAAATTACTACTTTACAGAACCTGAGCTTGCATTTCTGAAGTAAATAAGAATTATATCACTATCTTCCTTGCAGAAAGTGCTTGTCTTGTAAGCTCTTTATGCAGGATTGTTTTGTAGTGTTTGCGTGAGGTGATAATATTTGTACCTGCAGCCACTATCAAAATATAGATTCAGGGTTTTTTTAATTCCAGAGCAGTGACCTGATCACTTACTCAAGAAAACATTATTAGAGATTTCAATATGTATATGTTACAGTGTCAATTATTTATGGGAGGAAAGTATCGGGAATCAACAGCAAAACACAAACAACCACAGAAAGATCTATAGTATCAACAACACTGCTAGACTTTTTCTTGTTGTCCAGGACACAAATTGCAAATAGAAAATAGTGCTGTGCCATTCTGTCACAAAATTATAGATTTAAAACCACTAACAGTCAAGCCCTAGTAAATGAAACTATTTTTTTCTTGTCATCCCTGAGGACCACAATGTTATTACATAAAGGAAACAGAGGAATAAGACATATTGTTTCTACAACTAATTCTCAAAAACTATTTATGTATTTTATAAAAAGAGGATCACCTAGGGGGTGTTTTTCTCTGGATTGTGTTGTTAAATTTAGTCACCCTAAAAATATGTTTCCAATATTCCTACTTTGAATAGACCTGCAACATTTCAGGGAAAAGAACAAAAAAGTTTGAATGTCAGCTGTTTTCTGTCATCATGTTGATATGTTTTGTTACTGTCACTGTTTCACTTGCAGGTACACAAAAATAAATTATTCCAGCAAAGTAATTTTTTTATTTCTTCTTTTTCTAAAGAAAAAAAAAAAAAACCTAACAAAAAACACACCACTGAGTAGTGGCTTTTAAAATGAGGTAAGTTAAATAATCTTTTGTGCAGGAAAGACAACTTTTTCAGAAGAGTGAAGTGTAGCAGGAACTACCTTCTCACTTAAGTATTTGGAAGTATCATGTTAAAATATTCACTGTTACCATATTCCTTTTCAGAATGTTAGACCAGACTTTTATATATGTTCATAACCATAATTTATTGTGTAAAGGCAACCATTTAATTTATTTGAAAGAACACTAAACAGAGAAACCATAAAGAAAACACCTAGTATTTCAAATATACAGAGCTTTTCAGTTCAAATCTAGAAATAAAAACCTATTCCTCAACTGTTATTGTCAAGATCTGGCTCAGTAGTGTAAAAATACCATCATAAAAGTACAGGAAAACAAACAAACTTGCAGGTAGCTCTGACTTTGATGATTATACTCAAGAAAAAAAAAAAAATCTACCTGTGTGGGTTTTGGTTTTGTTTTTTGTTTGTTTATTTTGTTTTTCGAGCCTTCATGTTAACCTAATATTTTACATCAAGACAGGGACACCACATTTGGTTAATAGCAAACACAGCCATAGAAAATGTAACCAAGTTTAATCTAAGCACACCTGTAAATTTCCTTGTTAGTACTGCCAAATTTATGTGAAGGGTTTAACTGTAAAACAGATCAGCTGATCACCTGCAACAGAATATTCCTCTAGTCAGTGGAAACGCAAGATTTCAATACAGATTGGTCTGTTTTCTTTGTTTCTTACTTGGGAGGGAGTCACTCAACCTTTGTCCATTTTCTGTCTGGCTTTCCAGCTGTGGTAGTAGTTTCCTTGACACTCCTGTTCTTTGGGAACAATGCTGGGACGACCTGCCTCACTCATATTTGATCAATACACATGTTTTTTACTTTTTTGCTTTTTACTAAGCTGGCTATTTTATAGCAGCTGGTGACAACCTCTGAAAAAGCTCCGATCCAGCTGCCAGTCTCACCTACTACTTTGTCCTTAGGGCTATTCATTAGTTGAAAAGTAGCATGTAAGTGCTGTTGGATTTCTAAAGCTCACATTCCCAAATACAATGAAAAGCAGACGAATTTACAACTTTGTCAAACTCACCCATTTCAATGAATGGAATATAGATGTTTCACTCAAAAAAAAAAAAAAGAATTGCTGTTTACTGGTTCTGACAATAGAGCTTTGGTGCATTTTGAAAATGTCTACAATAACATGCAAGAATGAGGAAAGAAATCATACAGTGGCATTACTGAGCAGGTATCTTGTGACAGCACAAGAAGCCACCATCAGAGAGACCCTCAGGAGCACACCTTTTATGGAAACATGTTCTACAGTGCATGCATAACTTCCAAGGGAAACAAAGTAGCCTGGAAAAATTTATTTGGAGACCACCAGTACAGTCAAAGACATTTTTGAATAATGTTTGCTTCTTAATGTCAAAATGTTTATGATCATGTATCTTGCAAGCTAAAAATATTCCTGTTGCTTGAATAATGCACTTGGTGGAATGGTTAGATGAAAACTAAACATGCAGCTTCTTTTGAGGTATTTGATCCAGCAACAGGATTTCCAGCTTCTTAAATATGATTCTGTTAGTTCGACAGATTTAATGTAGGAACTTGCTGAATCCAAGCGAAACTATAGTGGGTCAGTTGCTTGGTATTCAGTAGCTTGGTATATAGCTACATTGGCAACATTGAGCTGCCAAATAAGGGTAGATCATAGCTCCACTTCCACAAGATCAATCTGTTCCAGCACATAGTCAAGATGATGACACTGATTTTTCACATGGAATCATGAACTCTCTTAGAGCAGCATGAAATGCTGCTTTTGAGTTTCAAGACACAAAATCACTTGTGTTTCCCTTGTTTTGCTCATGAAACAGATAGCCCAGTGACACATAGAAGCCTGCCTGGACACACATCGCAAACCCTTGTATTTATTTAGGTATGGCAAATTTTGAGTAGTTTGAAGGCCAGATCTGGCATTCTTTCATGTGAATAATCAGCACTGAGGCAAATAGCAGTTTTCTAGTAGGACTGAAAGAGCATTACATAAGCTAACCAACATCCTGGGCATCTGAAAGCCTTACCTTTAAAAAGCAGAAATGAATAGTGACAAGCTGTCATAGCTTGAGGAGCACCACAAAGGAAAATGGGAGGTGAATGTCTCCACACATCTCCTGAAGTCAAGAAGAGTTCGTGTCACTGGATACCCGATATTTATGTTACCTTGGAATCCATCCTGTGCCTATCCCACACTGCTATCAATAGTAAAAATATTCCAAAGTGGATGGAACAGCAGTTTTGGTATTACCATCCTGAGACACACAGCCTTGTGCGTAAGTCGAGAAAGCACAGCACAAAAATCAAAAAATAGCTGAGGCTGAAACTAACATCTTGAGATCATCTAGTCCAAACCCTTGATCAAGCAGGGTCAGCCTGAGATTTTTGTTGTTGTTACTGTTTTTTTGTTTGGCTTTTTGTTTCTTTGGGTTTTTTTGCTTTGTTTGTTTGTTTTGTATGGGCGGAATTAGTGGTTTAAATGCAGGATACTTTAATGAGAACACAAAATACTTAGATGGAATCTATAAGGGTGGTATTGGAGGACCACGAAGAAAGGAGAGGGCCAAAGCTGACATAGTCTCATCCATATTATTTGATAAATAATTACTCACTGGGAAAGATTTAATCCACCACCAGAACAACCCTGGATTTTTCCTTAGAGGGAACCTTCACATTTCCTTCAAGAGAAGTCCTGGAGTGAATTTGTATCTGTGGGGCAGAAAATGGGGGTTTCAGAATCCAGCAGTGATGCCAGGAGTTATGTTATTTTACCATGCAGACACATGCAGATGCATGAAGGGCTCCTGCTAATGCACCAGCAGCCATCTCTCTCTCTGAAAAAAGGTTTTCTCTCAGGCAAACTGAGCTATGTGTGAGCTTGCTGCTTCCTGAACATTTGTTACCCTCTGTATGAGCTCATGCAAGGTGCCAGGGGCCTCAGTGCCAGAACAAGTATCTTGCTTGCTCTTCTGTCACCACAGCTATGCCTTCACACTCCTGACTGAAATAGCTGTGCTGGCAGAATCCAGGGTAGATCTGTGCTCAGTTTCTGGAAACAAAGGAAAAGCACTTAAGGGAAAAAGAATGTTTGAATAAATTTGTAATAAGCTGAAGATTGAAAGACAGGATGAAATTTAGATCTCTCTTGTTGTTACATGGCTTGACATCCAAACTCTTACTATTCTGTTCAGGTTCAAAATCCCACACCTCCTCATTGTGATCAGTGAGTGCTTGGCAGCAGTGGCTGGGATTTTCAAAGAAATATAAGGGAGGTCAGATTTCAGTGAGTTTGGGCACCTGATTTTCCCATGATACCTTGATAATCCCAACACACAAAATAAGGTTTTTATTGCTGGAACAAAAACAAAAAGATGTTAAGTTTCAAACTCCAGAAATCAGTCCATGGCACTGAGAAATTCACTGCATAATGTTAGATTCTTTTTTAAGGTCAGTGATTGCAACACCAAAACAAGCACATATAGGACAAACTGATCTTATGAAAAAGCAGAGACTGTCTGGGGATAAGGGGAGATCATAATAAACAAATAGACATATAAGACCACTCTGAAAAATTTCTCCCTAGACTGAAATACTGGATCATCTTCGACAAAAAAACAATACTGCAGATATCAAGGATCTGGCTGAGGAAAATCTAGTTACAGCAGTGGAGAAAAGCATATGTTCCAGATACATACTATAAATAGACTAGGTACTCTTATGGGATATATCAGCATAGTGAAGAGCAGCAATAGAAAAGGCCAGAATAAATGTGCAGGTTTTCTTTTTCATTTGTCCCGTCAGTTTCCTGTGTGCATCTAGTGACATTACAGGGGTTTTTTTTTACTCATCATATGTTTTAAAATCCAGTGTTTGATTCAAAATAAAGCTAATTTGCATTGGCATAGTGACTTAACTCACTGGTGTATTATTATTGTATAAGCAGGTGTACCAGCAACTACAAATGAATGCTTGCTGATGGAATCCCAGCAGGGTTTCTGATGAGTTTTCATTTTGTTGAACCTTACCCAGAAAATTATTGTGTAAAAAGCTTTGCTCTTAGTTCTTTGCCTGAAACATTATTTAGCTACACCTGGCCAAGTTCATGGCAATTATACTAACTATTCATAGAGGACATACCAAAAATCCCACCAGCCTTTTACAATAATTGTCTCAAAACCTGCATATTAACAGTGAAAAAATCCCCCTCAGATTAATATGCACAATGAGACTTCTGATCCAAATCCTGTTCACTGTATAACCTACATAGAAAAAGACACAAAGAAAGCTTTAAGGTGGAATCTGGGTGACGCATCGCTGGAATATTCCAAGTGAAAGTATTTTACATTAAAACATGTCATTCAAAGCAAAAGTATTATTATGATGGCTTTGGCAAGACATTTGATTATATCATTAGAGTTGATTTTCATTTTAGTTATTTGGGCTGAGAGCACTTCCAATTATTTTGCTGTTTGGAAGCTTAATGGCTTACTTGAATCAATTCAGAATACCCAAGAAATGCTGCAATGGGCACTGCATATCCCACATTCTGCAACCTCCTGTGAAGGAATTATTTAGGTCAATCTTTCTTACCTGCAGTAAAGAGCAGGAAAAGTTTTCAGTAAAGGGCTGAAGAATAGCTATTGATGCTTTTATACAGATCCATGAGAGTAACCACCAAAAGCACATACAAAATCCACATCTAATATTATCAGTGTGATTACATGAAAACCAACAAAAAAGATTTAAATAAATTCCTACACTAGCAAATGAGCATTTGCCAAAGAATGAGAATTAAAATTAGTTTTCCTGTTGATTTTCATGAGTGCTTATGAATTCTTTCAAGTGATAATGATGACAATTGACATACTATGTAAAGAAGTTGATAAAATACCTAAAGACCCATATGAAATGTTCAGTAGAGGAACTGCACCACTGTTTACAAAGCATACTGACCTACTTTTTTAATCTCACTCAAAAAACCTCTATATTCAAGGCAGTAAGTTTTGTTTTTTTTTTTTTTTTAATTTACCTTCCTGTTTAGTACTAAAATGACATACTATTGCAAAAACTTTACTTACGGCAAAAGTCACTGGACAGAATTCCTGCAGCACTGGAAAGTGGCCAGTGCAGCCACTGTGCCACCATAGTGTGACACCTGCCAGTAACTAGAGAAACCAGTGTCTTGATATGATTCATAAGGCCTCCATTTCAGGTTCTGTTCAATTTGGTTCACCATATTACACACACACAAAAAATAAAACATCTATCCCATGAGAAGTCTCTGCTACACAACTTAGCTTTTAGTACTCATAGCTTTCAATACCATGGAAAGGCTTGTAGACCTGTCTTGCCCTGCTGAGAAACCACAACTCAGAAGGACTCTCTATTCAAGTCAGAGCAGAGAGAGAGAGAGATAGTAACACAGGTGTTAGTAGGCTTCTGAATATTACTTCCAGATGCTTTTCAGCTGTGTAAACATTTATGCGTGGCCAAAGGAAGAGAAGGACAATAGCACAGTCACTTGAATGCCCACATATGGATCTAACTTCTTCAAAAATCTGCTTTGAATTGTTCAAGGCAGTTCCTATATGTATTAAAAAGTCACAATTTACTTTGGAAATGTAAATCTCTCACATCATTTGAATTTGTTGCATAGTTATTATTAACTTACCATGGTTTTTAAGCAAAAAAGCAACATGTGAAGCAGGGTATATAGCACAATGTATGTCTAGGAAGCTATTATACGGGTAGGCTCAGTAATGAACAGGAATATAACACCTTTTCTAGGGTTTTTTTGGCACCTCAGTGCCACCACTGATTTGGGGAATACTGGGGTAGTTGCACTCTTATAGGTGCTTTGGAAGGGCCTCCCTAGGAGTCAGCTGTCACCACCCTGTGCACAGCAGTCTCTCTGTCAAAAGTGGCTGCTTCTGTTTTTCAGCTCCTGCTGAACTCATTACTCAGCTAAATGTGCCACCTCCTGCAGGGGCAAGGATCCCATTTTCCCTAGAAAAAACAGTTCCTGCTGTCTTTGGGCTGCTGACTTGGCTCTGTGGGTAGTTAGCTCCCAGCTCTGTGATCCCACTTGCCTGCAACAAGAGCAAGGGCAGCTCCCTCTCCTACAAGCATGATTTCCATCTATTTAAAGAGCTGTGATTCACAAATCATGAGAACTCCAAATTTAGCAAAGCAAATTTTAGAAAAGGAGTCCTACCCCTTCTCCCCACTTGCCCTCAGATCTCAGGAGAAACCTGAGCCTGAGCAAAGTCATAAATCCACCAGCTCTCCAGGACCCAGGTGCAGGCTGGGGAAACTTTAGAAGAAAATTTATTATTTTATTTACTTTTTTTTAATTCAGTTAGAATACGAATGAGAAAACAAACATGCAAGATATACAATTCATTTATGAAGAAATGTGTAAACAGCATTTTTATCAGGTCAACCTGGAGAAGACATGTTTGTTACCTTGACAAAAACGCTTTCTCTCCCTAAGATCTGCATGATGGGCAGAGCTATTAATTGATTCTTTGTATTTCTGATCTCACTAGGGCCACCAAGCATTCCTAACAGTTTCTAATTCCTCATTATGACATCCATTATGTTCACCTCTGAGATGTCTAAATGTATTCCATGTATATTGGCAATGTTATGTAAAATGCAACATGACAGGAATACTCGGAATTGTTCAAAGCTGTGTGGTGGAAACCAACCTTATTTGTGATAGCCATCCAATATAGGATTTGCATGTTCGGTTTTCTACAGGCACGCTGAGAAACTCAACTATGTGAGGGTTTTGACATTGCAGGTGGGCTAGTGTTATATCCCTTGTGGCTCCATTATGAACAGAAAACAAACAAAAATAATCTATACAGGAAGAGTAGGCATGCTGACAGAGATTGTTTGACATTAGAAAAGCACAGCTACAGCTGCCTACTCTTTGTTACAGCATCTACAGTAAATCTGGGATAATGCTCACACAAGAAACAAAGAGCTACCACAGAGGACTCTTAAATAGAAGAAATAGATTCTGAAAGGTGTCAATTTAAGTAATTTAACTACAGCAAAGGAAAAATAAAACAGTTCTCTAAAATCTAAGCCTTTCAATTACAGAAAGCAGCTGTGAGAAAATCTAGCCTTTCTTTGAAGCAGAGAAAAACAGGACAGTTGTATGACACAGGCAAGAAACGATTCATAAAATACAGCATCCTTTCCTTATCTATATTGCACAGTGTCAATAATAAACTTGAATGTACTGGTTTTGTGGCTGAACTGTCAAGAGAGTTGTAGAAGGGGGCTGGACTAGCTGATCTTTAAATGCTCCTTCCAACCCAACCCATTCCATGATTCTGTGATTCTTTGACAGTGTCTGCAGCATGGCAAAATGACTTGTGTTCACAGAAACATGTATAGCTCATTGGTTCAGTGGTGTTATCTTGCTCTAGTGCCACACAATATCTACCTCATGGGTCTCACCCAGCCTGGGAAGGTAAGAGAATAGCCATTTAACAGAAGAGCAAATTGTACAATCCAGCAAGGCTCTGCAGCTTATGATTATGTAGGAAAATGGGCAAGATAGTTTTAGGACTTATAGGATAGGATTTGTAACTCAAAAAGATGTTCCAAACTATGCTAAAATTAAACATAGTTTCTTCTGTCAGCTGAGAGGAGGGAAACCAAGTTTCTTTTGGATTTACCCAACGTCTGGGAACAAATGCCCAGTCTGAACACAAAATGAAATATCTGTGAAGCAACTGTTTCCAACATATCTCAGAAAGACCTGCAGCATTGTTGACACTCCAAATTCATCCTCATATAGATTAACTAGTAGTATTATAGGAACATGCAGAATCACACACATAATCAACATTCCTTTCTGGCTTTGCATTAACATGTATTGTCTCCCAGTTATCTGCAAGCCATATCTTCCTTTTTTGTCAGACAAACAGAAGAGTTATTAAAAGACTCTTTATAATAAAGAATTTAGATAGAAATATTAGACATATATCGCCTTAAAAACACTAGATCATTGGTTCCTCTGTTTCATCACAAAAGCAATAGATCCTTTTCTGAAACATATCAGAGCAAGAAATCTGTGAAACACATCCAGGGGCCAGCACTAGGAGATTGTAAGGTGAGAACAGAAAGAATAATTCATTTATTAAAAAAAAAAAAAAAAAGGAATTTGGATCTCATTCTAGTCTTTCTCAGCAAAGGATCTGAATCATATCAATGTGCAGATAAAAGATATTATGGATTGACTAGACTAAAAATGATATCAGGTTCATATGATATTCATCCAGCAATTTAGCATAATTCATGAAGAAAATACCCTGCTTACTAATCGTGGTATTTAACTTCTCTACATTCACATGTGATGACTGAGAGATGGCCAAATATCTCATCAATATTTTAAAGGTTTTGGGGATCTAAAGTCCATGGAACTTTAAATTGTTAAATCTACCAGAAAAATCAGTAGAAGCCTTACCAAGGAACTGATGGATTGCTGCACAAACAGGAAAAAAAAATCAACACACCCTTTGAAGTGTAAGTCCAGAATCACAGTCTGCTAGATTTTTTAAAGGAGGCAAAGATATATGGATAAAAGAGCCGTTGGTAGTGTTTATCTCCATGAGTTTCAGTAAAGATCTCTCCATAGGCTCTTAAATAAAATATACAGCCATGAAACAAGAGAAAAATTAATAATTGGTTAAAATAAAGGAAATAAAAGTTACTAGTAAATGGGAAGTTTTCATAGAAAAGACGTGTACAGGGATCTATGCGTTTGCTTTTCAGCATATTCATAAGCGATCTGGAAAAGGGCATGCCAAAATTTGCTGATAATACCAAGTTATGGTGGCACAGATTATGGCTGAGTGAACCACTGTCAAAGGACCTATCAGAGGAGATAGTAGCTAATGACAATGGCAGCTGAAATTCAAGATTGGTAGATGTAAAGTGTTGCACAAAAATAATCCTAGCTTGATATATGAAATCAACAATTCTAAGATGGCAATTTCTGTTTGGGAATGAGATCTTGGAGGGACAGCAGTTCTAAACTGAATGCTTGGTAGTAGGTGAAAAGAAAAAAAAATAGAAAAGAGAACAAAAATGTTACAACTCTGTATAAATCTGTAATATACCCATAACTCAAAATCATGTACAGGTCTGAGCTTCTGCAATCTGGAAAGAGTAACATGGAAGTGATAAAGCGCGGGTAGGGACAACAAGGATGTGAAAGGTATGAAATTGTATGCCTTAGAGGGGATTTAATCAACTAAGACTCCAGAGCTTGAAAAATTAAAAATAATCAGAGATGCAATCAAGATCAATAAAATAATGAGTGGCATAAATAGAATGATGAAGGAATCATTATATCTTCCAGTATAAGAAATAGGAAATTTAACAGGTGGTTGTGGTTTAACCCCAGCAACAGCTAGGCATAGGATGGGGAAGAGAATCAGAAGAGTAAAAGTGAGAAAACTCCTGGGTTGAGATAAAGGCAGTTTAATAGATAAAGCAAAAGCTGTGCACACAAGCAAAGCAGAACAAGGAATTCATTCACTGCTTCCCATGAGGAGACCGGTGCTCAGCCATCTCCAGGAGATCAGGGCTCCATGATGCATGATGGTGACTTGGGAAGACAAACATCGTAACATTGAACATCACCTCTTCTTTCTTCTTCTCCCAGCTTTATATGTTGAGCATGATGTCATATGTTCTGGAATATCCCTTTGGTCGGTTGGGGTCAGATGTCCCAATTGTGCCCCCTCCAAATTTCTTGTGCACCCCCAGGCCACTCACTGCTGGTGTGGGGTGAGGAGCAGAAAAGGCCTTGGCTCTGTGTGAGCACTGCTCAGCAGTAACTGAAACATCTCTATGTTATCAACACTCTTTTCAGCACAAATCCAAAACATAGCCCTATCCAAGCTACTGTGAGGAAAATTAACTCTGTCCAAGGTAGCAAACAATCAGGAGTTGCAGAGCTCACAGGTAACACTTAAGGTACTTTTAAGTGTAAGAAAACTTTAGTTTACTAGACGTACTTTCCAATTCATTTATATTACACTTTTAATGATATTTATTTAACTTCCTTTTTCAATATTTCTCAGTTCTCTGCAGGAAGAAGTTGGATCTGAATGTGAAGATTCTAAGCAAGATCAGGTAAAGATCAGAAAGAAATATAGCAAAGAAGTATTTCAGAACAAAAAACAGGTAGCCTATTCTGAGTTTGAAAGACTGCACGAAATGTAAGAAGAGCAGATGAGAAGAATTATACAAAGGCACAGTTGAGATTTATAAACAGAAAGGATGAGAGAATAGGGTTTTATTTTTCTTTCTTCAGAACTGTGAATCTGACAGCACACTTTCCCTACTTACCTGAGAAAGGACAGACTAAACCTCTTCTTTTTTTTACTCCTTCTCTTAATAGGCTTAAGCAATCTCTCCCCAGAAGAACCACATCCTTCCAACACTTAAGATGATCCCTAAGCCTGTTAAAGGCATTTTGCTAACAAAGTGATTTAGGTAAATTGTTTCAAGAACTTTCAGAGAAAACAGATTTAAAGTTAACTTCAAATTTTAGAGTATCCACACTTTCAGCATTTGAGAACAAGAAACAAGTAAATCTGGCTTAACAAAGAGTAAAACCAGGCTTTATTCTTCTTTACAGCCCTTTCTGAAAATAGATTTCTGTGAGGTTCTCTGCATAATCACACCACTGAAACTCCTGATAGGCAGCTGTGAAAAACAGTTGCTTGCTTACAATACCCTACATAGGCATTGTGGGTTCTGTACATGTGATATTTCCTACAGTAAGTTCTTAAAGAAATAATTTTCATAGTCATCTGAAGTTTGGTTCTTGACAACAAGAACATTTCATTTCTCTTAAGTGAAAAATTATCACTTCTGTCTTTTGTAAGGACTAGAATCCTGCATATTCATTTGTAAATCTTAAAAGGCAGAATAAGAACAGACACACTGGAAATCTAAGGCTTTGGCTGTAACATTTTTTCAAAACACAAAACCCTTGAAGTAGAAAAGAAAAAGGAGAAACTTTTTACTTCTTACCTTGGCAAACTCCCTCTATAGAATCAAAAAGAGATAAGCCTACAAGAAAATGGAGGAGGATTGTCATAGCAACCAGCTGAGAACATATTCAACACAGGAAACAATCTGATTTATCTCTTCCTTTTTTAAGAACTACAGAACATACTGCAGCATCCAGTTGAGTAACAGGACATTTTTTAAAAGATAACAAATTAAATCTCACTTCATTAAAATTTGTAGTTTATTTGCAGAGCTTTTTACTCATTCAATGCATACGCAGCTTACATGGCCATAAAAGAAAATGAAAATAGCCAGGTCTTCTGTTTGTTTAAATTACTTAATTAAGCCCAAAGATTTCTGGTAGGAGACAAAGAAAAAGCGATATAACTTTTAAAAATTAAGAAGAGATACTCTTGCACTGAAGAGTATTAGAAAGTTAAAGCAGTCCAGGGCTAGAGACTAGAGAATGAAATCCCAAGTATTCTTCTTTCCCACTTCTTTGCAAGCCATTCTACTATGCTACAGAAATCTCAGTGACTTCTGAGCAATATCTTCAATTTATGAAACCACACTTTCATTTTAATATTGACATTGTCCATTCACTAAGTCTCAATCAGTCTCAGTTTTAACACATGCAGTAATCAAATACTGCTACACTGTTAGGTTGAAGATCAAACATACACACTTACTTACTTTCCCTTTGGGGACAGTCTTGATATAAGTAACACTTTATGAGATATGTTTCTGAGAGACTTATTTTCAGTCATTACATAAGTTCACATTTAAGAATTCCAAGAAAGACTCATTAGCAGACCTGGATGGAAAATATTGTCGCTTATTAGCAAAACATTATTGCAAACAAAAGCACAAGAGACAGCAAACTTTCAATATAATGTTCTACCATTTTTCGAGGAAAGCCAAAGTATTAAATGCAGCCGAAGCCCGTTCTCCTAAGAAAAAGTTTAAAATTCTGAAAAAAGCCAACAGTTTCTTCTGCTAGTAAATAGTTTTTCTGGGATTCCTATTTTTCAGCACAGGAGAATTTACTCCAATAATAGGTTCTTTGCTATTTCTCATGTTATCAGAACCAAACTGCATTTCCCACAAAACCTTTCTGCTGTCTACCTGTTTATATTTGAAAAGTCAAGAAAAAATATTGCATGAGCTAAATAAAAAGGGTGTTGATTACATAGTTGAAATCAGCAATTATTTTATAGGAAGTTAAATGCATCAATCTATTTCAGATTCTTTAGGAAAAAGCACTATTATTGCAATCACTAAACCCTGCATGTTTCTGAAGTCTAAATTCTTACCCTCATGCCTTCCTTCTTCAGATAAAAGAAAACAAAATGCAGAAACTTATTCCAGTAGAAAGGATGCATCATAAATTTGATCTCATGCATTCTTTTGTTTTAAAATGCTTTAACAAAATCTAAACTTTAAGCCTAACTCTCCACTTCAAGCCCAGGGCAAAGACAGTGTTTCCTGAAGCATTAGGTTACACCCACTCATTTTTTGACAAACTCCTGGGAAGCACTCTTCAGATCCTGGGCCAGGCATCACAGGGTAGCCCCCAGCCAAGCAGAGCAGCAGAAGCAGTTCTTGTCACCAGACCTGTCCCAAAGACCTGCCCTTTCAAAACTCACACCACCCTTGCACCCCCATCGTGGCCAGACCTCACCAGTGCTCTTCCTACAGCAGCCTGGAGCAGCCATTTTTCCCTTCACCACCCTCTCTGTACCACCATATGTCACTCACTATTTCTGCCTCTACCTACTGTTGTCTTCATAGGGGAAAACTGTGCTCCTTGTCATGACAGCAGATCAAGCTGTCCCTGCAGCCACAGCTTCCTCACATCAACGGGTGGATTTGGTGGTGGAAGGCAAGAAGACACTTCAGTTCTCTACAGACCTGTCAAAATCAGCAATGGGTACATTTTTGATCCATGATCCCCACCACTTGATAGTTTTGCAAATATCAGGTATTCTGAGGTGGCTTGAATGTCATGTAATAAATTACTAATGATGGTAGCAGCTCAAACATGCTCCTTAAAAATTTCAAAAAGCAGAGCTTTGGCTTCCTGTGTTTCCTGACACACTCCATCAAGTGTCTCTAGAAATCGACAAGGTGCTGGCCTGAAAGTGGCAGGGCAGATGTGGGAGGCTGCAAAAGTCTGTGGAGGAGTCCGTGGATGCATGTGTTGGGGGTGGAATGGCCATTTCAATGGATACTTAAGAAACAGTTGTGAATTTCAACAAAAATCCTAGTAATCCCATTCCTCAAGAACACACACAGAACAGGAACAGGCTACAGTCCTGCAGTTTGATCATCATGTCAAGTGGACACAAAGACTTAAAGATTTTATGGCTCATACTTTAAACTGTCAGATGTCTAAGCCTCGCTTTGTTATTTAATGTTCCTGCGTAGCATAGTTCTTACTTAATGTATTTGGCCTTTCACCTTAGAATAATTAATTCATCCATAAGTTCAATGCTCACTTACTGGATTTCATTTTCATTGTTTGTTGTTTCATGTTTTTTGAGGATTTTGTTAAAACTCTTTCTAAAAGTTCCTGTTATTTTCCTTTTAATATTCAACTGCTTTTAATAAAGTCCCAACAAAGTGCATGTTGAAAGAACATGTATCTGCAACTATTGTTGCTTTGTGTTGTCCTTACATTTAATGAAAGATAATGTTATTATTTATGTTCTATATGAACACTGTAATTTACAATAGCTTTATGTTGTGCTTACAGATAAACAGGATAGCTGAACACATTAGAGAGATTAAGTGTTAAGCACTGAAGAAAAAATGATTTGTACAGGTGTCAAAATTGCCAAATGCTACTGACAAGAGAAGGTTTAAAAAGACAAAGCAGTAATATTTTTCTGCTTCTTTCCTATCGTGAGAACTGTGTATCATACAGGGTGCTTCAAAAAGGTGGACCCAATTTCAAAGTAGTATATTTCATGAATGGAACCTTATTGAAACACCCTGTATATCAGTGCAACATATGGAGAAGATGATTCTCCACCCTGGAAACTATAGGAAATTTAACTTTGTTCCAAAAGCCTCAAAAGTTGGGGTGTTGTCAATTATGTTATTTTTTTAAACTACATATATAATATAGCAAACATTTTCGTTTCCTGTATTTGGCCTCAAAATTATTGCATACAAAAGTATCAGCAGAACTCTGTAATCAGTTCTAGAAGAATCCATGTGAATTTATCTCCCAGCTCCCTAGAATCAGGTTAATGAATGAACAGTCCTTGAACTTACATTGTATCTTGAACACATTTGCAAATGAGGATGATCTACAAAACAGCAGAAGACATTTAAACAACTTCCAAAGGAGCAGATAGAATTCCTTTGCCAGACAAACAAGCATTACAACCAAAAGTCACACAAAGTTCAGCTGGGATGAATGTGACCACTTTAAAATGGTCACTACAGACAAAACACCTTTTACAGACGTTTCAGTGATGGCTGAAATGTTTCAGTGACAGCCCATAGTTTTAATAATAAATAGGTTAGGCACTTGTGCATTATCATGGCAAAGATCATTAGCAGAAATGCCTCAGTGACCCATAACACTGTTCACTGGTAAAATATTTTTAAACAAGGTGTGACTAGTGAAATGACCAGTTGCTTTATAGCTAAGAATGTTGCTTTTATAGCTAAGGACTAACTTGTCTGCATATGTCCTTTCCTTCAGTGCACCTATCTCTATTTGTACTTTACTTTTTGATGTGGATAGCCACTTACACTTCCAGGACTAATAAAAAGATATAGAAAAGGGAATAAATAAAAATTGTATCATCTCTCTGAAATTTCTATTTATTCCAGTGAGATCTTGCTGAATATTTTTTCACCTATAACATTATATTCCATGCCTTTAGCTTTCTGTAATAATTTTTTTTATAAAAAATATTTTTTTTTCTGCACACCTACCTGTTAGTCATCAAAGCAGTGAATTCACAAGGTTCTAAGACCAAGAGAAATAACATTTGAAACAAAACAGACAATGGAAAACTCTTGCCACAAATTTATTGTGTCACCAGCTATACGAGACGGTACGTAAAAAAACATTATCATTTCAAATGAGCAGTTAAAATACATATATATATTGCTCAAAAGTACATAATTGCCAAGGAACTTGAGTAAATTCTCATAAAATGGTATGTAAAGTTTCTGAAAACCAAACCAACAAGACAGTATAGGGAGACAATCAGTGTGTTTGCTTTAAAACCACATTGCTGTTACAACCCCAAAAAGCTAATGGAGACAGAGCTTATTTAGCTTGTTGTGGACAGAGTCCATACAGAAACGTGTTTTTACATCTGTATTTATATGTAAGCATGTATATAACACCAGTGCAGAATAACATACTGGTTTACTTTGAAGTAGAAAAAGTGAACTACTGATCAAAAATATAGCAACAAAAGAGTTTACAAGCCAATCAATTTTTTTTTTTTTATCTTATAACCTTGCTCAGAGCAGGGTAAATAACATGGAGGTTGAGAGAGAAAGAAAAATAGAGTATATTAGCATGAACAGAGTTACATGTTACAAACTAGAAGGAATGTTATTTTAAAAGGTCAGTAGGAACAAGTGCTCCGTGAACTGAATGGGGGGACATCAAATGAACTTAAGAGCTAACAGGTTTAAAACAGTGAAAAGGAGGAAGCTGTTCATACAAGGTAGAGTAAGATGTCAGAGCATTTTGTTCCAATATGCTGAGTGCTTAAAGTTCAGTTGAATTCAAAGGACAACTGAGTTAATTAATATAAAATATATCTACTGAGTGTTATTAAATTTATAAAAAAATGTCATGCATTGTGGAAGTCTCAACCACAAACTGGGAAAATACTTTGAGGAAGTATCATTAAGTGAAACTACTGGAGGCTGTCTATGTATAAGTAATACGCTAAAGGAAATGCAAACTTATTAAAATGTGTTGCTGTTAGCAGGTTTCTGAGTGTTATTCATTATCCTTCATCACTACAAAAAACTTCCCTGGGCAACGTCACGTGATATTCTTCTGCCTATCGTCCATGGACCAACAGTTACTTGTAAGAGCCAGATATAGTCTGTGAACTGACAACAGAAACATGAAATCTACACACACTCTCCTCCATGCCACTGGAAGCTATGGAGTCAATAAATAAGGTAGAAATAAAAAGTGTATATAAACATTCAGTATTTAGCCTATTTTTTGAAAGAATGTAAAAAAAACCTGTTGAAATAGTTCTGTACAGAATGATTCAAGGGTTTGGGAGTGGCATAGCTCTTTTTCTAAAAGGCAAGCTAAGAAGATTCAAAAGCAACATTGGCTGCCCTAACACAACCACAGTTATACAGGTTTTTCTTCTTCTACACATATCTGCACCCTTCCAGCTAGTTACATTTTAAGAAATGGGGACCAAACCAATCTGTTTCAAGAGGGAAGTAGAAGACATAGCTCCACATTCAGTATAACATGACCTAAAATATTAATGTGTTTAGATGAATGCCGTAAGTATATTTTAAAGCTTTAAAACAGAAAGGTGCACTGTCCCTTATTTTATTGTGTTCAGTACAACTGAAAGTCACCTCACATTTTTTTAGTCAAGTCAAAAACAAAAGAACAAAGGCAACTTGTTTTGTTTGGAAGCTCTGGTTGCTTGGAAGCACTGGAGAGTTCAGATACTTGAGTAAATCAGACAGCACAACTCATGGTTCATTATGTCTCCTCCATGCTGCTCTGACAGCTCAGTCATACATCTTTGAATCTGCAAACAAGAAAAATAAGTAGTTTTGTGGGTAGTAAAACTTAAAAAACTCGGCTTCTTGTGTCTTTATGTTTTATTTTTGAATTTTCCCAATCTGCCAGCTTTTGCTTTTCAGTGGGGCATTCACACTTCCAGTGTAGATTTTCTGGTGTCTGATACAGTAGTTGAGTTGGCATTGGATTCTTTATGAGAACATATGGTTCACAAAAATCTTTTGGAAAGATACTCCAGAACTTAAGATGAAGGAAACTAACAGGTTTATACAGTAACAATTCTGAAAATTAATCTATAACTATGTGGGTCACTTTTTTTCCTTTTCATTCATGTTAGCAGATGGAAGATCCTGGGTTTGCTTCGCTAGAGTCAGGAGTAGGATATCACTTCTCAAAATGAAAAGCTACGGTAAAGTTGGGCCTATATCAGTGAACAGTGAAAATCATAGAATAATACAATCTTTTATGCTGGAAAAGAACCTTAAGATCATCGAGTCCAACCATTAACCTAACACTGCCAAGTCCATCTCTAAACCATGTCCCTAAGAGCCTCACGTATATATCTCTTAAACACTTTCAGGGATGGTGACTCTACCACTTCCCTGGGCAGCCTGTTCCAATGTCTGAAAACCCTTTCAGTGAAGAACTTTTTTCCTAATATCCAATCTAAAACTTCCCCTGGAGCAACGTGAGGCTGTTTCCTCTTGTACTACCACTTGTGTCATGGTTTAACCCGATCTAGCAATATAACCATGATAGCTGCTCACTTGGTCCCCTCCCACCCGCCCCCAAGCATGGGAGAGAATTGAAAGGGATTTATCTCATGGATTGAGATAAACACAGTTTAATAAAATAACAAAATAACACTAATACACTACTAATAAGAATATTTATAAAATGGAAATATAATAAAAAAATAACAGATGCAGCTCCTCACAAACTCGGTCTGCACCGAGCCGCCAGCACCAAGAAGGAGCAGCCTGGTCCTGAACACCTGATCCCAGAGAGAGAAGAGAGAAATAGGCAGAAAGACCCAGAGGCTTCATGCAAAATGGCAGGATGGAAAAAGCCAAACTAAAGAAACTCACAAACAGAACATCACCACAGTAGAGCAGAACCAGAACAGGTCTCCATCCCTGTCCGTCCCTACTACAACATAACCAGAAGCTCCTGACTCTCCTTACATATGAAGCATCATGCCAATGGCATGGAATATTTTTATTGATCAGTCTGGATGTCAGTCAAGCTCTGCGTCATCTATGCACCCCTTCCCAGCTGCCTTATATCTGTGGGCAGAGTGCTCAGAAAAGTCCTTGGCTCCCAGACAACAATTGAAAACAGTAACTCTGTTCCAGGTTATCTTCTTGTTCTTAAACTAAACGCAAACAGTGACCATGCTAGCTATTAAAAAGAAAGGTCTTTAACTGCTGAAGAATATTAACTTGCTTTCAGTCAAACCAGCACAACTTATTACTTGGGAGAAGAGACTGACAACCCTCCATGCTATGACCTTCTTTCAGGTAATTGTAGACAGCAATAAGGTCTCCTTTCAGTCTCCTTTTCTCCAGACTAAATAGCCCCAGATCTCTCAGCCGCTTCTCTTCAGACTTGTGCTCCAGACTCTCCACTGGCTTCATTGCCCTCCTCTCAACTCTTTCCAGCACCTCAATGTCTTTCTTGTAGTGAGGGACACAAACTGAACACAGGATTCAAGGTGGGTTCTCACCAGCACCGAATACAGTGGCATGATCATCTCTCTAGTTCTTCTGGCCACACTATTCCTGATACAAGCCAGGATGCTGTTGGCCTTTTTGGCCACCTGGGCACACTGCTGTCTCATGTTTAGCCAGCTGACAATCAGCATCCCCAGGTCCTTTTCCACCAGGCAGCTTTCCAGCCGCTCTTCCTCGAGCCTGTAGTGCTGCCTGGGGTTGTTGTGACCCAAATGCAGGACCCAACACTTGGCCTTGTTAAACCTCATGCAGTCGGCCTCAGGCTAATGATCCAGCTGGTCCAGATCCCTCTGTACAGCTTTCCTACCCTCCAGCAGATCAAAACTCCCACCAAACTTGGTGCTATCTGCAAACTTACTAAGGGTTCACTCAATCCCATCATCCAGATCACTGATAAAGAGATTAAACAGAACTGTCCCCAATACTGAGCCCGGGGGAACAACACTCCTGACTGGCCACCAACTGGATTTGACTCTGTTCCCCACAAATCTTTGGGCTCAACCCTCTAGACAGTTCTTTATCCATCGCGGAGTATACCCATCCAGGCCACGAGCTGCCAGCTTCTCCAGGAGAATGTTGTGGGATACGGTGTCAAAAGCTTTACTGAAGTCTAAGTACACAACAACCACAGCCTTTCCCTTGTCCACTAAGTAGGTCATTTTGTCATAGGAGGAGATCAGAGGATAAAAGATTTTACATAGTTAGATTTTTTTGATATATTTATGTTTATGGACATATGAACATTATAGAATGAAGTCACATGAGCTTTGCTTACTACGGTAAAAACATGCGCATACATAACATTGAATGAGGAGTTCCAAGACAGAAATGTGTTTATGGATCTTATGGATGTTGGTAATTTTTATTAGGTTATATGTCTCATTACTGTTCTGTAATTTTAACTTCCCAGTTTCTATGGGTTTTGCACAGTAGCACTGCATTAATGGAGGAGTTCTCAAAATCAGCCTTGGTACACTGCAAAACAACCTTATGGATTATTAAGCATAAAATGAGTATCTGTAGGTTATGGATTCATTTTTGCATGTGTAAGTATTTATAGCAATAACATATGTATTCATTTATATTAATAATCCCTAGATACTGTGTGTTTACACAATGGATTTACAGGGCTTCAGATGTGTATATATGTGCTTGGATGTACAGTTTTTTACATTCAATAGGAAGAGAAAAATTATTTTATGCAGGTATAAAACTCTTTTTTGTTTGAATATTTGGAAACTTCATGCCATGATGCTGGTTTATATCTTTTTTGCATTGTCTTCTGTCCCAAATTAATGAGCTAATAAATAGAAACAGAAAAGTAAAGAACAAAATGTGTGCGTTTGAAAATTCTTCTGTATTTAGGCATGTTGGGAATACTGGGCACTGATTTGAGTTCACAACAACACAAGACAAGCTGACAGCAGAGAACCCATTTATCCTTAACACAGAGCACAAAGTAAATATTCAGTCTTGTTGTTTGAATGTTCTGTCTGGACATACTGCTCAGATATTACATCTGACTACATTACTTTGAACAAGTTCAGCTACCACTACCAACAAACCTTTGTGATTTAAATTCCACAGTCATTTTTCTCTTTATATCTTCCAGATTTTATGATGTCTCATCTTGAACCAACTGCCTTGGGATACTACTGCTCTAACAATGCTTAGTGTAGAAAACTATCTAACCTCTTGGAAAAGGTAAAGATCAGAAAACAGAATCACGTGAACTGTTTTCTTAACAACAATAGTTCACGCTCTGCATGCTTTCCACAATGTTTTGGTTTATTTTTCCTCATACTTCCAATATCATATATATGTTTGTACCTCTGACTACTCCAAGACTGAAAACATTAAATATTCGGAAATCATAACTCAGGCCACAATAAGATAAATATGAATAAATATCTTAAATTTACATTCAAATTCTTTAAAAAAAGTCTTTGCAGTCCCCACATTGAAACAAAAGAGCATAGTAGGTAACAGTCATATAAAGAGAATCCCAAAGGCATGGTTTTTAAAAATAATGTGTATTTTAAGGTTTTGTTTTTTTTTTTTTTAGTATTTGGGGCCATAGGCAAAATATATCTTGTGCCATGTACTTTTCCATACAGTCTTAAAAACAGGGTATCCATTAGTTCTATCATAGTTTTACCCATTCATTAAAAAAAAAAAAAAGTAAAAAAGAAATTCACAGCTAATTTATTTCTGTGTTTTCTGCACAACAAAATATACCAACATGTGTTGAACTACTAGACCTAAGCAGTCTTCAGTGTTGCATTTGAGTTTGAGGCTGGTCTTCAGTGTAAATACAAAAAGCAAGAAAAGAGAAAAAGCAAAACAAAGGAAGAATGGAGAGGAGAGGCAAGGCAAGGCAAGGATTTTGTGGAGAACTGGTGCATTAAAGCATGATCATTTGAACTATTTGAACTTTAAATTATTTTTCTTTGTACTAGTTACCTGTGCATTCTTCTCTGAGGTCTTACGTTACAGAAAGTGTGTATCACTTAGTTTGCCTCCGTGGTGGTCAGGACTGAATATAAGAAAATCTTCTTTTAAATCTTCTTAATTCCCAAGACCATTGATTCAAACACCAAATGGAGCTCTAGCCTTAACAGTTTAGGAAGAAAATGCAATAATTTAATAGTAGGTACTCTGAGTGACGGAGTGAGTGTAAAGTCAGCCTGACTAGGAAAAAAAAAAGGGGGGGAAGGCTCCTGGAGGAAATAATAATAATAATAAGACTGAGTTTGAAATGCATTCAAGTGATTTATTTTTAGCATGTACTTACCGTATATTCATACAGGCTGTTCATTAAAAAACCCATATCCCAAGAGTTCAGGTCTCCATCTGAAATGCCAACAAATGCACCTATGCACAAATGCCAAGTAACAAATAAAAAATAAATTATCCAAATAAATATCATTTAATGAGGTTTAAATAACAAAAAATAACAAAAAGAAACAAAGTGGTCAAGGAAGAAGGTAATTAAAAATTTCAGGCAAATCTCCATCTGTCTTTAGTATCCAAAAGAAAAATAACAGGTAACTAAAGATTCAGAAATGAAAAAAGGAGTACCAATGAGCTGGAACAGAAAAATTGATATGGACAGTGAGAAACATCTGAACTGTTTGTAAACTAATGGGCAGTGTAAATGAAGCAACAAAATGAAATACTGGTATAAAACAGAAGAAACAGGACTATAATCAAGCTTTATAGGATTTAGTTTTAATTGTTTAAGGGCAGTAAACACTGGTTTTTTCACTATGTTTGTCTGTTTCTGAGATTTTAGGATATCTGTTTCATCACCGATAAGCATCAGCAATCAATCCTTGGTTTTAACACATAATTTTCAATAAAAATGCAAAATTCAATTCTAAAAATCTTAATTATAACATAAATAATAGAGGTTATATGCACTAGAAAGTAAAATGTGAAAGTAAAAGAATTAAGACAATTAATATAAACTGAAAAAAATAAATGCTAAATGCAACTACAAAGCGTAGCTATTTAAGGATATAATAGTAAACAGATTTATTCACCAAATACCTACTGAGTCAGCAAGTGATGATTTTATGCTATTTTTAGATGAGGTTTTGGTAAGCAACAAGGCCAGAAAAGAAGAACTGATTGCAGCAAGTAACATTGAATGGGGTGATCATGACTGAATTCAATTTAAACTACAATTAATAAACTATGGATTTTCATTTTTAAAAGACAGACTTTGAGATAGCAGAGTCATCTGATCTGCATTGATGAATGAATGTAGAAGAGTTTTGGAATTCCTTTTACTCAAAAGGTGAAAGAAAAGATGTGGAATTCATATCCTAGGGACAGAGCAAAAAGTTGTATCCATACACAAAGGGCCTTCTCCCATTTGCACTGATTTGAGCAGCTACATCAAATGTCATTCCCCATGAGCATCTGAGATGTAACTTATGCACAACCAGGAGGACAATAGTTCTGCGTTTGTAATGTTCTCTATTTGTTTTTGTTTGTTCATCTCAGAATGGTAAGATTTGCTTGCAGAAAGCCTGAGATCTCTGTACTCTACAAACAGGCTATTTTCTCTTAATATTAAGAAGTCTGATCTTGGCAGATGTGTTGATGAGGCAGGGTGCCAGCCCTTGAAGAACACTTGATATTTATCATTATCCATATTATTATGTCCTTGAGTACTCAGAAAGTGGTTTATGTCAAAGACATTCTCATGACTGGCCACAAAGACTTATTTTTTCCACTTCAGTATATGAGAAAGAAATGAAATGTCTGGAAATTGTCTTTAGGCTGCACAGACACTTCAGTGTTCCAGCTGTTACCATGAGACCTCTGAATTAACTGCCCACATGCCAAAAATTCTCAAAACCCACTAATAGGTTAAAGATGAATGGAAAAACTTGCTGTAAACAAATGCATTATTAGCAGATGGAACATCACAAATCAGTAACTTCTAAATAAACACATTTATATTATATCAGTTTGTCCTGTGCTGACAAGCAAAATGCTATCATGTCACTACCTGCTCCATGAGAACCTAAAAATTTTGAAAATACCATTTGTGCCTACCTTACACAAATGTATACACATACAGAAACTGTATACATTTGTATACACATACAGAAAGTGTACAGTCTGCAGTAAAGGGCTTCATTACATGTTTGGTTGATTTTTTTTTTTTTTTTTTTTAAAATCAGAGACTATGAAACAAGAATCCAGGAAGTCCAAATTGCTGGACAAGTAGTAGGCTGAATTCAAGCAGAACAGCAAGTAGAGGAACATATTTAGCCATTATCAGATAAACAGGAAAAAAATAGGTTGGAAAGCAGTCAGAATGAATTATCAGTCATCGTTGTTGTTCTGAAACAGATTTAATTTAATACGGTAATTATGTTTTTCTTTATCAAAGAAAGAGGAAGTGTGTCCACATGGAAGTGTATAACCTATGTTGAGAAACTTGTTTTACTTCACATAAAGAGAGGCACATTTCAGCATAATTTTGTATTTCTCACAAATGGTCAAAATGTTCAATTCCATGCAAAATTACAAAAAACATTTCAAAGCTCAGGAAGCCTCATTATCACACAGAATCACTGTCCTCTAGAAAACTCAAAATTTAGACACAAACACTATCTCTGTCATTATATTATACTGATATAACATCAATAGAAGTATCTTAAGGCAAATATATTAATGTAGCTGATACATCTTACTGTTACAAGTTACAAGTATGACTATGTCCCAACTTCAATATATCAGAGTGATAAAATATCAGTGAGAGAACTATCACTGTAACTATTCCTACCCACGTAACTGTAAATTTATACCTGAGCTAACATGTTCTCATAACTCATCGACTGCCATCAGGATTTAAAAACAGAGACTAAAAGGAAAAGATAACTAAAAATAATCAGAGATTTTAATATCATATATTTAATTCCATACTAGAGCTACATGCCAAGCAGCTTTCATTTTTTGACTGTAGGTGTATCTACAGGGCTTGTTATAGAGTTTACTATAATTTTAATCAATAATACTGAAATGACAACTTATTTGCTTTTCGAAATTGCCAACTTCAATATTAGCAATAATGGCATGATTCTTACAGATTTAATTGGTGATCCTAACCTCAGTGATCAGTCTTTCATTAACTATGACAAGCAGTGTGTCAGACCCCTGACAATGTAACCTTTGTATATAGCTACATTTCATAAACTACAACCTATAAAAGAAGTAAATAGGATCCTATTTTTTTGACTATCATCTTCCTGATACCAAAAGAAAATTCTGTTATGTTTATTTTCCTAATAATGTAAATTAATATATTGTTTTATGCAATTGAAGCTATGCATCATGTTTTATATTCCTCTCTAAGAAAAGTGGGAATATTACTTAACTCACAGACCACGTTTCAGGTCTGGCTTTATAATAATAGCTTTGAGTAGCCTGAATGCACAACTGCAAGAAAACCATTGTCCTTATTTCATATAAAACTAGGCAATTCTTTTGATCAGGCACTTTCAAAGGTCTGCATGAGACAGTTTTCATTTATTTTTTTCAATTTTTCAGCATTTACTGTTAAACCTTAGGTTAGTAAATCTAAAAAAAAACCCCAAAACAAAACCAAAACCAAAAACAAACAAACAAACAAACAAAAAACAACAAAAACACAAAAAAAACAAAAAACAAACCAAACCAAACAAACAAACAAAACAAAACAAAACAAAACAAAAAAAAAAAAACAAACAAAAAAAAAAAAAAAAAACGAACTGTGAGAAAGTTGTTGTCCTTAGATTACTAATCCAGTGGTGTATCTCCAGTGTGAAAAGATCACCCTTGAAAGTACCCCCTGTCTTCATTTCAAATTCATAAAATAGAATATAGTAGCAAATACTCCTTTCCTCTAAAAAAGCTGTAGCCTATCTTTTACTGCACTATCTAGCTGCACATCTGTTTCATTTCAATCACTTCTCATTTTTCTTGATACTGATAAAATTTGAGTTTGAATCAGCAGTCTTGTAAGTATTTTTCCGCTTTCAAACTAAGGACAAAGTCACTATATGATGGTGTACTCTGGAAACCTTTCCATTATGTGTAGAAAGGCAAAAACACATATCATACATATTTTTTTAGGAATAAATACGGAACAGTTTTCCAAAACTACCTTAATTTTACCCCTTCTTGATCTCATTGTCTTGCTTGGATCTTAGATTAATGCCGGGATTGGATGTATATTTTAACATAAATGGCTATTATTGTAGTGTATTTATATTTATGGATTCAGAGAGTTGTAATAAACTGACTGAAGAGAAGGTGGTAAGCAGTTCTGCGGACATGCGGAAAAGAAGGAGTGAGAGGCTCCTAAGAAGGCCTTAGGAAGAAGTAAACTAGGCTGGGAATTAATAAAGAGACAAGGTGAGTAGTCTCTGTGTGCTGGGGTGATAACTTCCCGCATTTGATGCAAATCCATTGGAAGAGGCTGCAAGGAGTGCTTTGTTTTCATTTAGCTGTCAGAGATAGGGACAGGAACTGGTCTGGAAGGTATTCAAGAAGCTGCTCACAGGTAGTAGTCTACAGGTCCCATTAATGAGGGATTATTAGCTCCTGATGCAAAACAGATTTTATCACTTCTCAGTGTAATTTTACCCAATCAGAAAAGACCATAACAGTAACTTCTTCATCAACACTCCTTGACAGGGAAGAGAGGGGTCAGGGAGTCCTCAGTGATACAGAGTGAGGGGGGAAATAAATCATAGAATTTTGTTTGGAAGAGACCCTCAAGATCACCAAGTCCAACCATTAACCTAACACCAACACTAAACCAGGTCCCTAAGTACCTCATCTATGCATCAGATACATGAATGCAGTATTACAGAATCAGCCATAGCTTATGGGCCCAGTCCCACTGCTATAACCTCTCCAACACCCTGCTGGAGGGCATGAATTCTGCCTGAGGAAAGCATAGTGTGCCATGGGGGTGCTGCACAGAGCACCCCTACACTGCCCCTACTGTCCTCGGCCAGTGGGACTCATCCCAGGGAAAAATGTGGAAGCAGCTCCAGCTCCCTACTGAGTATGAGGGCTGTAACTGTCTGCAAAAGTGAGGGAACACCTCTTCTGGCACTCTTTACATCCTATTTCTCCTCTGACATCTTGCGCTCATAAAAAGTCTACACAAAACGTGGCTCTAAAAATGAAGCTGAGGATTTAAAATGAAGCAGTTACCAATGCAGTCACGTTCACGCTGCTTCTGTCCTCAACCAGTAGCAGTTCTTTGGAAAAGAACTTTGTGATACCTTGCTTGTAAACTGTGTGATATAAAATTCTTTGCCGTTGTTTGGCAAAAGGAAATCTAAAATCACTACTATAAGTACTGCATCCATCTTTTAAAATGTATAGCTTTTAGGACTATATCACACATGGTGAAAACAGATCAAGAAAACAGATTGAGGCTTTTTAAACCATCAGTTTTATCCTGCCAGCTGCACTTATTCCCACTGTCATTTACTATCAACATTTTAGTGTTCCAAAAAAAAAAGTGTAAAGACTAAAACATATTCTTGAAAAATAGTAGAAGCTGCATGCTAATGAAGCCACTCTTCCTGAGGGTCTGTCTCCTGCTATTTGTCAATAAAGACATTCAAGTTCCTATAGTAAACAATGTCTGCTCCTTAGAACATATTGCAAAGCACCAAGATGAAATAGGAGGATAACAAGTACCAGGCATTGTGACTTTGCTAAGAGAAACACAAGTGATTCCCTGCATCAATCACCACCTTTGCCCACCCTCTCCACTCCCCAGTCTTCTGAAATTAGCATCCATTAACTGAGGTATCATTCTAAAATCTGGATACCAGAATATGCTAACACAAATATTATATGGTGGATAGATAATTCAAAACAGTACAAGTTGTTGTGTACTGTAAATAATGAAAAAGAGAATCGGATTTGTGCCATCATTATCAGGAGCACATACAGTAGTTTTAAGAAGCTAAATCTGACAGCTGACTGACTTCTTAGCAAATATTACCCCTGGCTGCACTGGCAGATTCCACCATAATATCAGAGACAGAAACACTATCTGACTGCTGCCAAGCCAGGACTAAGCCTTTGCTTTTATGTTGCCTACTTATTGTGTTTTGTTTCAGTTTTGTTTGTTGGTTGGCTGTTTTTCTTAATTCTATTATTAATATGTAAAACTATCTGCATTTCTGCTTTACATTACCTTAACATACAGTAACAATAAAAAGTAAAAAAAAAAAAAGAAAAAATGTATGCAAATAGTTTCTCCAGTGGCTCAAATAAGATTTATATACTCTTATCTCTGAGTGTTGTTGTTCTGTGCCATAAAATCCATGGGAAATATGTGAGCATATGAACTAAGGGATAGCCAAGAGGATATACAAGTAATTTAGTTTTTATCCCAAATATAAACAACAACATTGTAGCGTGCATAGATAAGCACTGCTCCAGTTCTATCAGGGGGTTCTGCTGCTATCTATATGGCATGATATTTATCATTCATACACTGACCTTCAACCATTTACTTTGCTATGCTATTAAGACCTCTCCATAGAATAAAGGCCAGGTTTTACAGAATTAGAAAATATTAGTCTTTCTATACAGTAGCTTTACGTAGGTCTGCATTTGCCCTCAGGGTAAAGCAGGGTAACACGCTTTCTCTCAGGAGCACCTACACAGATCTCCCAGTGACTGAATTATTCATGAGTAATCTCAGGAAAAATGCAATCTTTAAAATATTGACGAGAAATTTGTGTTACTGCTGGGGATGAGGCACATTTCTAATCCAGCATCCCCAGGATGTTTGAGTAATGCAGGACTGGGAGTAGCAAGTATTCGATCCACTGGTTCAAACAAATACATGGATGTTTCCAAATGAGTTTAAACTCTTCCACAGAGGTTTGCTCCTGAACCTTTCCTGAACAACCTCTCCACAGATGGATGAGTTGGCTAGCAGGAGCGTCCTACTGCTCCCTGGGTAGCAGTAGGACATTTCTGTAACTTGAGAACATCCCCTGGCTGAAGACAAGCATAGGACTGTATGAGAAATTTCTACCCAAACTACTCGTGTTAGCTGCACTGCAATAAGAAGGAAAACAAGTAAAGCCATATTTGCTGGGATTGGAGCACAGATGCAATGTTATCTTCAGAAGATTGAATGAAGGTGTTTTACTCAGATTAAAAGGGGAAAAGAAAAAAAAAAAGGCACATCAAACCACTTGAAACATATGAAGAAGTACAGACTTTGCAGTTATGCTAGGTAGGGTAACAGTTAAAAGGGCTATTAGCCTTCATTTTACAGATCAGTGGAAGAGGTAAGGGACATACTTCAGCAAAGCAGTATATCTCAGCTAGGCAGAAGGAATCATTGTAATCTTCTTTGGGCTATTCACTGGGCTAAATCAGATGATATAAGCAATCATTACAGAGTTTAGGGACCAGGGCTGCACTTAGAGTTCCTGGATTTCTGTGACTGTTGCAAGAAGTTAATCAAAATAAGTGTGCATCCCCAGTGCTGGAAAGAGTTGCCTTGAGAAAGACTGGGGGATCACTGTGGATATTGGATAGGCTGGAAGTCAAGAAAAGGAACCAGTCTGGTTGCGCAGTATTTGAACAGACCTACAGTGGGGTCAAAAAAGATAAGGAAGTCTTTTACAACGTCACTTGCACACTTTATTTTTAATGGTAGTGGAAAAACACTGAAAGAACCTGATGCATTGGGTTTTTTTAATTAAATTTGCATCCAAATGTAAGACTCCAAGAAAAGTTAAAAAGATAATGATAATATGTAAAATATTTTATATTCCTCTAGTATTTATTTTAGGTTTTTAATAAAAAAATTGCAAGGTTGAAGCTAGACTCATTGGATTCAACACATCTTAATTTTCTACAAATTTAGATCAGAGTATGGGTACAAATTCCACTTTTCAGACCTCTGCAGTGAACACGTCCCAAGCTACAGGTAGGGGCAAGTAGGACAGAGAATTTTAACACAATCCAGCTAAATTATCCTATTGATTTGAGGGAAGGGAGGGGATGCCCTCTCTGCAATGTTAAGAAAATGCAGAAATCAAACTTACAACATGAAAAATAAATGTGATATCGTACATATTGAGTGGGATGATTTTGTCCTGCAGAAATGTAATAATGTGAATTTCTGGTCGGTATGGGATATTTATAAGGGTGTCTGTGTTTTTCTCTTGCTTTATGCATACTCTTTGCTTATTAGGAGCATTTATGCGGTTTCACAACAAACACTTCATGCTTCTGTGTCCTGCAAGGTCAACTAAGCTTATGAAAACCAAGCTGCTGTCTGTCTGCCTTACCTCATCACTAAAATTCCCAGACAGAACAGAAACTCTAAAACTCATCAAAACACTATCAGTTAGACTGGAGAGAATTAGAGCTGAATACTAATTTGAATACCTCTGTTAAGTATGCACAACATAACTATACTTGAGGTTGAAGTAAGCAACGTATCTTGAAGGACTCTTGTTTATTCACTCTTCCCCAAAAGAGGGAAAGTCACAATTTCATCTAATGAAGTGAGAAGGTGAAGGTAGTTTTACTTTGTGAGTGAGTTAGTTAATGAGGCAATATCCTCTTGAATCTTTGAGATAAGCTCTAGGTCAAAAGCAGACAAATTAGCATAACATTCATATTAATATATTTCAGAATCAGATACAGAAACAACCTGCACTCTGAAACCTGCCTAATCAGAGACAGCGAATTTTCAAAGGAGTTTTGGCACTCATTATTGTGATGGGTGACAGTACTAAAAACATACACATTTCCTGGAGATCTGCCACGCTTTATAGGCACTTCTCTTCTATATTCCATGAATTGTATTTTAAATTTTTTGTACTTTATTTAGGTACTCAGAGAAGTAAAATGGGGTTCTTTCCTGGAGATATTTTGGTATGCTGCTACAGTGCATTTGTGTACTTGCAACATAGATAATCCAGCACATGGTATATTCTAGGACCAGATAGTTGCAGTTCTGCTATTTTAAAGCTGTTATTGTCACATCACAATGAGAAATACACAGAGACATTTGTAAAAACACACACATAAAATATGATGTACATGAAGTAAGGGTGCTAGTATTTATGGACAACTTCATGCACACGTATAGAGACACACACATACAAACACCTCTGCTCTCATAGCTATGTATACAGACTGTACCCACTGTCAACATGTACCAGCCCTTATGCTACTGTGTGCAAATTATCAAATTATCTTATTTTCCTGTAGATGACCTTAAACAGTAATATGCCACAAAACGCTGATAGCCATGGGTTAATATTGCTGGTGTTTTCTCATTTAAAAAAAAAAAAAAAAAAACAAAACCAAACCAGAAAACACTGAAGCAGAGGGAAAAATGTGTGGTGGAAGATGCTATTACAAATAAATAACTAAATCAGAGATTAATTTTAAAGAAAAAGGCATCCACAACTATTTCCTTAATTTTTAATAGATTCTGTTGATGAGGCAGGTTTAGGCTGCCTCAAATTCTGGTGAGTTTGAAACAGTTAACATAGTGAGTTTGATTCTAGGACAGAGTGCCTTACTTATAGTCTCAAAATTCACTGTTGCTGGATAAAATTCATTTTGAAATATAGCATTAATCATCAATAAAAATGAAATGCAGCCTTTTGCCCTGTGAGAACCATGCTTGGATAAATAAGTACCCAGAGTCTCATCTTAGAAGTGTGTTAAGCATCTTTGAAGATGATGAGCACACTCAGTTTACACCACATGCAAGGGAAACTGATGTCTTTTGGCATCTTCTGGGTTCAGGCTCCTTTTGATTGCAGTAAAAAAAGAACACAAAGGGCTTGTGCTTTAGGCAGTGCAGATTAGGCAAAAGCACATATGTCTAAAAATAAGAAATTACTGGAGAGTACAAGGCAATGGTAGGGATGATGGGAAGATTTATCCTGCAAGTTACAGGAACACAAGCTGGCCATGGGCCTGCTAGCAGTGGAAACTGGAGAGTGAGCCAAGGGAAGGGATCTCATCTTATCTGACTTGAGAGGGGACAGCATGTTGGCAGCCATGGTCACAGACATGACAGCTGTGAGTCAGGTTAGAGCTTTCCCCCATCCACATCCACCTCTCATTTGTGATAGGAATAAAATCTGCAGCTCACTGGGTACCACAGCAATAAATGCTACCATAACATTTGTTACTGTGGTCACTCCCAGCTCACCACTGGAGATCTTTTTATTACCTAAATATTATTTTTGCTCAGTTTTGCAATATTTTTCTTCTTGCACTATCCTAAGACTCCTTCTCCTCCTCACTGTTTTCTGAACAAGTTCTGGTTATGGTCACCTCTCTCCCTTCACTGTTTGGGGCTGTGTAATATGCAGTACAAAATACTGAACGAGACAGTCTCTATGATCGTTCAAGCATTGTTACACTAGTGAAACTGTTGTTCTTTCCTAAAGAGCTCCCTATCTGCTGGTACCTTCTTAATTACTCATTGTAAAGATGATACCCTGGGTCTCTTATGGCAGCTTGGCTGGCATAAGTTTGATGGTAAGCAGGGAAATTTTTGGTGACATCCCAGCGTAGAGGTTTATTGGCATGAGCACTCCTGACAGCACAAAACAGAAAGGCTTAAACCCACTGTAAATTCACACGTCATCCAAAGGCTTCTCTTATTGAAGCCACTAATATTCCAGGAGGATTTTTCAATCATCCAGGAACCAGCTGCTTGCTTTGTGTCCTGGGCTCAAATCCTCATGCCTGGCTGTATTCCTGCATCATGTAAGAAGAAGAAATTAAAGCCATTATGATGAGACCATGAATTAAGGAATTCCTCAATGAAGGAAGCTTGATCTGCTGGATATGTAACTACTGCATAGGTATGAATCTGACACAGTATTTTGATTCAGTTTAAAAAAAAAAAAAAAATGTTGCAGTCGTTGCAGTCTCTTCACCAAAAGCTGTAGTAAGAAGCCTAAAATACAGGCAGGGGTGAAAAAAAATATTACTAAACCAGAAAAACACAATAAATCACTGATTCCTGTAAAATTTCTCTGTGCCTGTAGCATGGGAAAATTGTTTTGTGAAAAGCTTTTGTTCTCCTTAGATAGTAAATATTCACCTTCATTATAGGTGAACAGCTAACAAGGATTTTCCCATCAGTTATCTAGAAAGCTCATAACTGTTGCTATCCAGTGCATCACTTCATTAGTATTGAAAATTTATCTCATTTCTAGACAGATTATGACAGTACCTTTTAGTTCACTGAACACCTTTATGTTTTCTGCCATGTGGATCCTTCTTCTTCCTAAAATCTCCAGAAAGCTATCTCATGGTTCTTTAGATGCCTCCCAAAACTCATATGTGTCTTGATGCTGATGAACACCTTAGCCATACCTTGGATGCTGCTATTCTGACACAACGGAGTGGGCTGTCACTGAGATTTTCTGGCATCCTTTTTATCACTTGTCTGAGAGTGTAAGGCCTATGTGAGGTACTGCATTTTTAGTCTGTCCTTGCACACCACCTTGCACAAGGAGGTTCTTGTTCAGAAAAAACAGCAGGAGGGAGCTGCAGCTTGCTGCCTGAATGACTACAGCTAACTCCAGAGACCATGTTGCAGCTATTGACAACGAGTGATGCCCACATCAAAAAATACCACATGCTGGTTTAAGTCCTTCTCTCAGTGCTTGGCCCAGGAAAGAGTATCAGATTCAATAGTTGATTATACCCCCTATATATAGCAACTTAATTCTTACCCATAGCAATTGAATTAACTTGTTTGATATCCAGGTTTCACTAGTCATCGCAACTGATCACAGGATCATACATGTATTCACATGCAACATTAAGTGTTCAGCTGTTCAGTCTCACCTGATGGAAAACAAAGAATACAACAAAAGAAAAAGCTCAGTTAATGCTTTAAGAGTTGGTGGGGTTTTGTCCCTCACTGTCTTTACAGTGTGTTTTATCTTGTATCTTTAAGCATTATAGATTCACAAGCATTATGCAAAGCATTATGAGGATAATCGGCACAATGGGGGTTCGGTATTTAATGAAAGTAACTCTTGTTTTTAATTATAGCATTAAAGATCATCTTATTGTCAAGTGGAATACAGTCTTGATGTTTTGTCATTTGGCACCCATGGTTGGATTTAGGAAATATCCCACCATCCTCTCCTTTTACCATGAACATCATTTCCCGGATTTTCAGGTAGCTGTACATGTTATATATTTTGTTTCGGAGCTTTCCAAAACCAGGACTGAATAGCAAACAAATCAACAACATTGTATGAACATCCTAGTGGAAAATATTTTATTTTAACATATTGTAAATGTAGGAGGGCAGAAGTTCAGTTTTAGGTATCTTATTTCAAGATGTTTCTAACTTCTGGCATATATGTTTTTTTCCCTTTTTGCGGTTATTTTCTTCTAAAAAATAAAGTCCCATAACTAAAACAGCCTCAATGCTAAACTACTTGGAGAAGACACTTTGGTTGCAGGTAATTAGATTTCACATATTTTATAATTTCAATTATTTCATTTATAGTATAATCAATGTTTTCACAAGAAACGCTATATTGAACTAGAGATTTCTATCTTGCAAGAGAAACCAGCAAACAAAACGGTTCCAAATCCTGTTTGCATACAGATATGCTCTACACCTCAGGAACAGCAAAAAGCAATTGTATTCAGACACATACACATTTCAAGACTGAAAGAAAAAAAGCCCACACCATAATTGCTGTGTTTAATGTTTGTATCTTTTGTGTATATTTTAACCATATTTGCAATTTGCAAAGCTATTTGCCTGATGGCATTATTATAAATCTATGAAATCAATCCTTTGAACAGATGGTACTATAAAACACAATTGTATCTGGGAAGAGGTGTTTGAAGACAGTATATGTGTAGGCATACATGTGATGACACCTAGAAGACCACAAAAGCTATGTAAAATAGATAAGCACAGTAAGTGGCAGGCCCAGCTTCCCAGGGTAGCTGATGGGTATGTCTTTTTTTGTAATATCAAATGTCATCTTTGCAGTGCTTGTAAAATAATACCCACTGGGTATAGGAATAAAGATCTCCACTGGTATTCTGCAGTATCTTTTTCCTGAAAAGTCTGTATTCCCTGTGGATGATGTTTTTAAGCAAGAAAGAGATAAACAATGTGTCATGTTATTTAGTTTCTCTGCATTTTCAGGTGATTTTTTTTTCTAATGGAACGATCAGTTATTGGTATAAGAACCTAAGAAAAGTTTAAACATTTATTTTCATTGTAACAGTAGCAGTAGTAATATTTATTTACTAAGTCTTTGAAGCTTTTTTTTTCACTAAAATATGCAGAAGAAATAATAAAAAGCCAATAGTATATTATTTGGTTAGATGTATATAAAAAGCTGGCTCCAAGTGCTGAAATTCATACAATGTGTTGGCATAGCTCAAGGAGAGTAAATTTGCAATGAATTATGATAATTTGCTATGAAAGAAATTAGTGCCTATTTTGATTAGGAATTAGCCTTCTGTTCAAATTTCAGCAGAGGAATGTATTCATCCCTGGTTAGAGCATTATCTGGGTTGAAAGGTTGAGAGAAAAGCTGGTGGACAGAGGGAAAATTAAAACAGGAAAAGACTAAAGAGCTTCTTCTCTAGTTCAGTAATAAGGTAACTTAGCCAGTTCAAACAGAAATCACAACCAGTGTGTTACACTGAAATGCACATTTACCTCGATACTCAACCTCTGCTGAGGTAGGAACTCCTGTTGTTCAGTTTTTAGGAGTACATTGTTCACCTTGCACCTTTGGACCTAATCACATCCAAATTGCTCAGTTTTGGAGGCAGGGAGATTTTTTTTACTTCCTAAAAAGAAAGCAGCACTTGAGCAAATAGTGTATCCTTTGTAGATTTGGCATGGTGGGCAGGCAACGTAAGCTTTCCCTTACTTACATTAATTTCATATTACACAAAGTACTTCACTAATTACTTTAGACCACATGATAGATGCTTAGCTATATGGAAATTCCCATTGGTCATTGGATTTCACAGGCTATGACAACATGCAGCAGTTGAGTATGTGGTATGCACTTCATAAGTACATACATACAAATATTTCACAGCTAAGACTTTGTTTCCTTGCCTTTAGCCCTGGCCTGGAAAAACAATTCATCAATTACCTTAGAGTAACTAATGTTAAACCTACAGAAGCAACCTTCAGAGCTATTGAAATTTTCAGCTGCCTCACTACATTTCCTACCAGGGTGCCACATGAGCCAGGGCTACAATTCTTTCAATTTCTAGCCAGGAAAAACCACATTTCCAGAAAGAATTAGCTAGAAATTCTGCTTTATGTATTGAAAAATGTAGCAGAGAACAAATGAATTCTGAGCAACCTCTGCCTGGTGAAAATCAAAGCATTGACTGTGATGAAGTGGAACCTGGAAGGGTCTGCCATTCAAGTGTGCAAGTGCTTTGAGGAGTTAATCTACGAGATAAGCTTAAAAAATGCCAGCATTTCTATAATGGTGCCAGCTGTCAGGGCTCTGACAGTTTACCTCAGCACTGAATCTTCAGAACAAAGGAACTAGGTCATGAAACAGAAAATTTAAGCATATTCCCCATGAAACATACCTTAGAAGATGAGCATTCAGGTTACTAATTCAAGGACTGAGAAGTCAGAAAATGACAAATTTTGGGCTGTATGTTCAACTTTAAGCCTCCCTCTTTGAATATCTGCACTGTTGAACCACTAATTATATGACTGCAGAAATAATTGTATGTAAATACCGTACTTCAGCTGATGGCAAAAAGGAGTGCTGTTATTTAATTTTAAATGATTAATCAAAACAGAGGTTTAAAATATCTCGGTGAATACAGTGCCTGTCCATCAGTGGTTTATAGTTATTTATTGTTAAACTCACAATTAAAACTACTCTTTTAAAAACTGAAACTAAACCAGTTAAAAATACAAAAAAAAAAAAAAAAAAAAAGAAAAGACAAATATTCTAAAGGAATTAGGCTATTTAAGTGCAAATAAAATCTTCTGCATAATGACAATAGCCCTCTGTTTTTTTTCCCCACTGCAGAAAGGTATCTAGACTCTACTGTAATGGTCAATTTTTTCTTCAATTAATATAACGTAAATTTAGGCTATTGAATTAATGTGGACTTAGACGTGACGAAGGCCTTAACCTACATTCAGTGAAAGCAAATCATGATCATAGGTAGAATTAATCTGAGAAGGAAAGGAACATCTCAATACTCAAGTCCATTAAGAAAGAAGCACCTGGAAAGAAGCTTGGTCCGTGTAGAGATGTAGCCTTTTCAGCCTAGCTGTATGTTGCACTGCAGCATTACAGGAAGAGTAATGCATCTGGTATTTCTTGGCCACACTCAGGCCACAGCAGACACTACTATGCCGAACGCCATATGCCTTTTTCATTGCCTAAGATCTCCAAATTCAATAAGCGCTCTACTGACACTCCCATTTCTTTACCGCAGGAGAAAGCAGAAATCTATAAAGGCTTCTTTAAGAATGGGAAGGATTGGGACTGCATGGGAAAAAGGAGATAGTTGTCTCATTTTTAACTTTAGGAACTGGAAGACATCACCCCCTTGTGTATCCTTCCCCACAGCCCCAGTAAACCTCTGAAAGCTCCAAGTTCCTTCCCTTAGTTACCTATCTGTCCTCTTTTGCTGCCCCAGTTTCCCCTCATGTTCAGTCACAGTTCAGCTCTTTGGAACCCAAGATGCTCTAACTCCATTGGTCAGCAGCACTTTTTATCCTCTGCATTGTTTTTATCCAACAGTTACTCTTGGATAAGACAGGGGAAGATACAGCAGCAGAGGAAAGGGAGTTCTCCCTCTTGGCAGAGCTGAGCTGACAGGTCTCTGCTCCGTTTTTGCTCTTGGACACCAACAGCCAGTTCAGGAAAGTAAAGGCAAGGACTTTGGCCACCAACAGGGAGACAGATCCTGAAACTGCGCCTTGACTACCCAGCTACTAACTTCTCAGAAGACAAAATCATCAAATGGTTATAGCCAAAGGTGTTGACAGAGTTCTTCTTCATTCAGTGTGAGCCAACTTCAACTTCCTTATGCCAGACACTCTTCAATGTACAGCTCCTAGTGTAATTAAAGAGCTAATCACTGAAAGAGTGCAAGTTTTCAAATGCTGATGCCTTCCAGAAGAGCAGCACTGCTCTTAGTTCCTTTCTGCCTTCCTGTTCCAGATGGAAAAGGAAGGCCACAGTCAGTATCTCTTCTTGTATCCAAAAGTTAAGGCAATGCACTTGCCTTGTCCCGCTTTTGATCCAGCCACAAAATGCGTGTGCTGCATAAAACACTCCTAAGTTTTGCAAAGTTATTTATTTCCTGCTATTGGAGAGAATAATACAACGTTACCATAAAACAAACCTCAGTCTTTAATGAATGGGTCATTTCATAAGGAGAGACAAAATCTTTTATGAGGCTAACTAATAAAGCCGGAAAAAAAAAAAACATGGAAGCTTTTAGGAATACATTCTTCAAACTATGATTTCTTCAGGTCATGGATTGATGGGTTAAGTCTATTTAAAAACACCACCAGCAAGTGCATGGTACCATGTACAAGACACAGAGAAATAAGACAGATTACATCTAATATGTGTTTACACAGCCATCGCTCATAAACTCTTCAGAGAATAAATGTTTCCTAAAGCCATTTTAAGCATACTGAAATATGCTCCCTGACAAATACATCCTTTACAACCTCTTCCAAGTCAGAAATGGTTTTCAATTTAAAAACAGCAGATACTGTTTTCCTAAAGCATCACAGAAGTGGCATATCCTTCTGCATAAAGTGCTTGCTTAGTGAAGATAATTGAGGATGGAAAATACATTATTTTTCTGTTCTATCCACCATGGCAATTAAAAACAACAATTAATTGTGTCAATGTGCAAAATGATGATTTTGATTACACTGCCAGAGTAACATAAGAGGATCGCATGCAGGGACCGCATCCTTGATTGGTCCAGGAGACTACAGAAGAAAATATAGAAATCCTTTCCTAGGTCAGCATTCCTCACCTCATTCATGTTGATTTACTTCACAAATAACCTCACTAACTTATTTTATTGACCTCCATGGTAACAGGTTTTTGAAAGTAAAACCAAGATATTTTTCCCTTTTATGAAAGTTTTATTATTTCACTCTATTTTTAAATACTACTGAGAATTATGTGCCATATAGAGCATCATGTTTTGCAGTCTGTCTTGTATTTTAAATTGGTCATGAAGGCAACGGAAATAGTTCTAAAAGAATAAAAAAGTTGATTTTCAACAACATTCACAGTATCATTCAGGGATCATGAAGTCCAGATTTCTCACTACCACTGCTATCACACTGAAGCATGCTCAGAAAGCAGAACACCAAAAAGATCCTCTTTTCTTTAATTATGCCTTTACCTCTGCCATCATTGAAACTGCATGTCCTAAGGCATTGGGAGAAACAGCAAACGCTTTCCTGAAAAGTTCATAAAGCAAACATGATCCATATATCTAAGTGTCTATTCCCCTTGTACCTTCAGGGAGAGAGGAATGTTATTGAAATGATTAAGTTCATTTTACTGTCTAGTGCCTTTGAATAGTATTGTTAAATTGGAAAAAGAATATCACTGCACTCTTGAAGCCAGGGTCTCTAATCCAGTGCTAGAGGCACATACAACCATACGCATATGGTGCAGGAGATTAATATATTCAGATTCGTATTAGACACTTCAAGCTGAAGAGGGCAGTTTCACACTAATGTAATATCCTAGCTTAAATGGTCTCATTAAAACAAGTTTTCCTGTGGTTTCTGATCTTTTTTTGTTGAACTGTTACAAATACAGAGATTGTCTTATCCCTCTTGTTTTTATTCAAACACCTGTGCTGGTGCATATTCATAAAGTTGTTTCATATACCATCATGCATCTTCCAGATGGATTTTATTAGAGATCTTTGGGAAGGCTTTCCCCTTACCCCCTTCTTTGCTTCTTCAGAACAGTTAATTAGAATACTTCCACAGAGATGCACAACATGGACCCACTAACTAGTGTCAGTCATTGTGCAAAAAATGAGCCAATGTATTGGGTAACTAGTTATTGCAACCATTTTTTTTTTCATGCCAGCCTGTGTTCTTATTGTGATTCAGTAGAACTGCTGAGGCATCAATTACTGTGTGGTTTCAAAAAGCTTTTATAATTTGTGTTTAAAATGCCAGCTTCAACCACAAAGCACAGCAGTCCCATAATTTACAAAATAAAATTTGGGGCTCAGTTTCCATTTACCTAAACTTCTTCAATAATAAAAATGTGTCCGCTGAAGACATCTGCTACAACTCAGTAACATCTAATTTTAATGGCAAATAATAGAGTTCAGCTCCATAAGATTAGAGGTTACGGGCTAGGCCGTTTGCCTGGCTTGGCGTCCCTGTTGAAATTTTCTGCCAGCCAACTTAATACATGCATTTAAAAAAATCCCAATGACTTGATGATTTCCTCCTCCTTCTAAGCCTCAAAATAAAGCAATTCTGTCATCTCTTAATGCTTTGCTCCATTGCATTGTTGAGCCTATGGCAGTGTCTGTTTGATGGAACTGACAATAATATTATTTCTTTTCACTAAAAATACAGGCTAAATGAGGAGAAATTCAGAGTTAATTATATGGTGGAAACATTCGCTCTGCTGGAGAGGAGGTGGAGTTGCAAAAATCACTGTATTTCAGGCCAACCCTGCTTGTTTTCCTGAGTTTCAGATATTGGACTTTGTCAACCCAAAGTTTGAGACTCAGGTTTCTTCAGATGAAATTCAGTCTTCTAGCATAAGTAAATCACAAAATGGTACACAACTATTGTAGAGGGTGCTTTTGGAAAATACATATAACCACATCGCCATTCATAACAATCAAACTGTCAGTGACGTTTAACAAAAGATCTGTATTCCTTTTTTAATCCAAAACTCTTTGAGAGATATTTATGACTCTCCCAGGTAATATATGCAGTAGTGAAATAACCAGATTTTAAACGCCTGTGGAAACTCTGAGTAGAAAAGGGATGTTGTCACTTCTTCTAGCCTCTGACAGAGTACCCGATCCAGCAAATCACTAAGTAGAACTGCTTGCTAGGACATGGATGAATAAAGCTGCAGAGAGACTCGGATGCTACTGAATAAGTCTCTGTAAAGCCAGCAGAATCTGGGAAGATTGTGCCATCAAAATCAGTCTGCCCCATTTGAATGCTGAGTAGCAAAAATATTTTAAGCTTGGAAAGAAAAATGGTCAGACACCCCACAGACTCACTGATAATGTTGCAGAGGTCTAAATGGCCTGCTGGACTTTTTGAAAGAGGAAAGCATGGACCAGGTCATGGTTGGGTTTTACTGCCCCTCTGTGCCTTGCTTTCCCTCATGGCATGTACCCTTACTCTGACTGTCCCCTTTCCCAGGTCAGCAACTTGCACTTTTTCTCCCTCCTTTCTAGGAGGTCTTACTATGACACTGTTTCTAGAAATCACCCATGTACAGACAGTGTCTAAGGGGTAGAAGAATTATCAAATCTGCCACTTGCATGACTCACATGAAGAGATTGCAATCCAGGAACAGGAGAGTGCCCTGGAATAACATCATTGATCATCTCCCAAGCTATCACCAGGCTTTCCTCAGCTTTTGCTTATGAGTAACATTTTAATACACTCTGGTCTTGGTTCCTCACTATATCACCTGTGATACAGTATTTGCAGTTCTATAAATCAAGTAAAAATATGGTGGTAGGTATTTTTATTTAATTTCAGTAGTTCTTTATGAACAAATCTATAATATAAAGATTGGAAGTGATAAACCAGCTTTTGAGAAAAAAAAAAAAAAGATAAAAAGGTCAAAGACTTTGGACTTGAGCCACTTGCACCTTTTATTCAAACTTAAGTCCATAAAACAATCACATACCTCTCCAGAGCCTTTTGCTCCTTCCTGCATTCTCCTCTGTGTTAGGACAAGAGCTGGTCATGGGCACCCATGTCAGCACGCCAACACAGCTGACAGTGTGACTATAGGCACAAGGAAAGTGAGGGGAATGCAACCAACGAGCAAATGATTCACAGTTGCAGCATCTTAGAGGCTCTGTGGATGTAGTTTCAGACCTGCAACTGAGCCAAATGAATGCTCACCTCCATGGAAAGGACTCTTACCACCCCACCCCAGTCTCCCTTGTCCTGGCTCTGACATTCACACAATCGCTAGGTACATGAGTTGTTGCTAACTGAGTGAAAAAAAACCCAAACAAATTCACTTGCTCCCCCCGCCCAAAGTGCTTCCCTCCCTTTCTTTTAGAAATAGTTACTGAAATTTCACCTGAGTGCCACACCATGCTAAAGAGAAACAGCAGGAGGGTGAGCCTGACTGGGGAGAGCTGGATGTGAGGGAGGAGGAAACCCTTTTTCACATATGACAAGCAATTACATCTGCTGAAGCCATGTCAGGAAAACACAACTCCAGAGAGTGGGAGATGATCCTGCACGTTTTGCTGAACAACCAGGAGAATAAGGTTTCATTCATTCTGTTATTCATTCTTACAACTACATGGCTAGGGAGCAGAAGTGGAGAAAAAGACAAGTAGGAGAAGCTCCAGTAATCTCTCTCTCTCTAGTCATTAAGTAGGACAGCTGAAAACAGTATTTACCAAATGGGATAAAGAACCTACTCAGCACCTCAGGCTGGGAAAGGTTAAGAGGATGCTGAAATCACTCTGTGCTTATCCTCTATGCTGTCCAGGGGTTAACCACCCATCTCTCTCTTATTAAGGATGTGTTGTAAAGAAACAGGCTAGCTCTTTATGACTGGAGGATTATTTTTGTTCCTTGTGGCTTTTTTCAATGAACAAATATTAAGCAATCATATTGTTTTCATCTTTTCTCAGTGCTACGCCCTGTACCGCTTTCACTCCGTTGTCTTTAATGAAGCTCTCTGTGTGCTGGACACATCTGCAGAGATCTTTAGGAACAGAAGACTGGTCATCACCAAGCAAATCTTTATTCACCTCTCACAACTCTATTTATGATATACTGATTAATCAATCATCAGAGAGATTAAAGGTCATCTTTATAAAATAAGTGTCTTATCACTGCAGCAAATCACGGCTTTGAGATTTATTGGAAAAGGCTATAAATTGTCAGTCATGTTATTACACAAATAAATCAGATAGTAACTGTAAACTGATTAACTGAATCAATTTTTTTTTTAGGAACAAATTGTTGCTCAATTCTATTTTTCTCTCTTCTTGGACAAAATGATTGCTTTGTAGTCCAAGTGAATGATTGCCTATGTGTCCAAGGCCACAGTTATTGCTTTAAGTTGCATCACATACATTAATGTTTTTGAGTGTTGTTCACAATTTGCTTTCGCACGAGCACTGTTCCTCATTTGAAAAGACTGACTAGTGCAATGGCTGTTTGAGATGTTGAAAATAATGTTTCAACAGTACAAACAGCATTATATTTATATCTGGAACAACCCTACAATTAATATAGAAAGGATTTTCAAGTTTCATAATAAAAATAGAGGACTAAGGACAATTTTCTACACTAAAAGAGATACAATCAAGACCTTCTCAATATACTTGGCTTGTTGTAAACACTAATATGTTTACAGTATTGTGGGGTAAGGAGGTGAACTGAAATTAATGGAATTAATGGATTGTTTCAATAACAGAAAACAAAGTTGGCTGAAATTCAGGACATTCATTGCTGAGATTACAATGAATTTTCTTGATGAAAATAATTAGATAGAGGCACATGAAATTAGAAATTAAGAGCCAACTAGCACATTTCACTTACTCTTATGTTCACTGCATTTGCACCATCTGCATGTCTCAGATAAATCCCCCTGGGTCACAGCTAGTAGACACATTGGTTGAACTTACACTGTCAATTCAGATTACTCTCTGTTTCATTTCAGTGCCTTGTTGCTGTGACCAGCCTCATCGCACTCCTGTGGGATCCCTGCTGGAGAAAAAATAGGTTCCTCTCACCAGCTAAAACCCAGGCATGGTGCCACGGCACTGCTCAGATGGCCAGTATAGACAGGTCTGTGCCGGGGTTTTCTCCTGCTGTAGAGCACAGTCCTATGACACTAACAGGTCTTGCATCCTGGCGCATCCTCTTGGCATGTCCCGCTGCAGGCACAACCTGAAGAATCATGTTATCAGAACACAAATGCAAAAGGTTGTCATCTCTGGCACATTGCAAAGAAGTATCGATTATTAACATACCTCAAAACAGCTAAAATATCTCGGTATCCGAGAATGCTAGGCCGGGCCAGAAGGCTCATGCCTCAAACTACCCCAGAACCACAAGTGTGTAGGGGAAAAGAAGAGCTGTGCATAACTGCAAAAGCCTTCATGACCACTTACAGGAGGATGCACCACCTCAGCTTGCTGCCATGAATTTTAAAGCAGTGCCACTCAAAACTGAAAAACTAAAAGCATCCCACTTGAAGGTCCATCATGAAAATTAGTATGGATATGTGAAAAGCAAATTTTATGCATACAATATACAATGGGCCAGAGGGGGCTATGGGTGAGATAGAGAAAGCCATGTGATAGGTGTGAGTCTGGAATCAGTCATTCCATGTGCCATTCTCTGGGACTAGCCAGGTCTCCCTAAAACAACCTTAAAGAGAAGGACCTAAAAACAAGTTACTTAATGCCCAGTTCAAGTAGTTTGGTGGAACAGGAGCATATTAGTGGACTGGTAGGTGATAACAACTTTACATTTGCAGCATATATGTCTTGGGGTGTACTTCAGACCAGATTAGGCTGTTCCAATGGGCCAAAAATCCACACACAGAGGATGCTCACAGTAAAGCAATCCCAAAGTCTTGGTTTGCTTGGATACAGGTCTCTATATAGGCAAGTCTAGGAAACCTTGTGTGATCTTCTTGCTTGTTTCATGCTGAAGACTGAAGCATGTCACTGCTCCTCCCGTTATTGCCTGTAAAGTCTAACATGCAGCCACAAGCCTTATTTCTCTTCCTGTCATTTTCTGATGCCTTTTTCCTAGTCTCCTTTCTTACTCTGGGTTCATTTAATGTCCAGACAAAGGCTTTGTAAGGGTAGATGAAATCTTGCTTCTGCTACTGTCAGACAATACTGTGAGTGAACAGAGAGGGATCATCCTGCAAAAGGAGGAAGGAATAAGACAGGTTCAATTAGAGCTAGCCACAGCAACCACTTTGTCACTAGTTAACCCAAAGCTCTGAGCTGAGTCAATGAGCCAGAGACGTGGGACTGTAATGTTGTCTAGATCTGAGGCAACCATTACAGGTACAGGATTTTCAGCTGTGAAGGGATAGAGCAGAAGCCGTTAGCTGTGATCTGTCATTTCTAATTCTCCTTCACCAGGTAAAATCCTGGAAACTCAAACTTGCATTCAAGACAGTGGCCGTGGCTCTCTGAGACCACATCACCCTGGTCTCTAACAGACAACAGCTGAATAGCATGCAAACAGGTCTTCAAGCAAATAATGACAGTCCTCAGAGTTGGACTGTGAGGCTGACTTGCTGCATCTCTGTGACCAGCATCTTAACTCCAGCAAAGGCCTTAAGTATTCCTTTTCACCCCATCTACTCTGCCTTACACACCCTCCATAAAATTGAACACAAAATTAGTGCTGTTGCCCTGGATGAAAGAAGAGGGTGTCCTGATGTATGCCATGATGAGGAGTCTCCAGATATGCTTCTGTAGGTATCTTCTGTGGGGCTCAGGAGCAGGGATCTGAATCAGCTCCAGAGTGCTGCCTCTCCGGGTGTCCTACACAGTGAGCCCAGGACCAACAGTGGGGGTACTCAAAAGACTGACCGGCCCAGATGGGTTTTCTCACCTGACCTTCTGTACAAATTATCTGTAGAATGGACACAGTTACATTGCCACTTCCAAAGGGAAACTTTTGTCCCCTATCTTCAATACAAGGAACTTCACCTTCTTCAATGAAATGTATCACTTTGCTGGTCACTGTGTATGTGATCACAGTCACAGGGTTAGTGGATTGCTTGGATTGCTAACAATGAAACAAGTTATCATGCCATGAGAAAAAGTTTTGGCCCTTCAGGGCTCAGGATGATGTCATTGTCACAGTAGCACATTTCTGGAACTTCTGTGAGAATAAAAGGAGATCTGTTGCCATTTCCACAACAAGCAGGAAGAAAGGAGCTATAATTCTTCAAAGCAGTGATAGAAGCCAAAATGATTCAGCAACTGAACATAAAGCAGTTAAAAAAGGGAGAGGATCTTGAGCAAAGAAAAGGCTGTATGACTGACTGCAGATGTGAAGGAGCGTATGTCTTATGAATCTTAGCACACCATAAAGGAGTCAATACAAACATTGCAGGAGCTCTCATTAGTTCGTAAATTTTCAAGTGGCATGTGCATGCTTGGCATGCACAGGATGCCCTTGTGCTCTTTTGAACCAGTCATTGTGTTGCATCCCTCTGTCCTCCATGAGTGTTGGAGCACATTTGGCGCATACCAGGAGGAGAACTTCCAGCTGAGCTGCCCTTGAAAGGATTCAAGGTTGCATACACCAGACTAACACTGTGAACCAAATTGATGCCTGGGAAGGTAGGCTGATCTGCAATTCACTCTAAACCAGCTCTAGCCATACTACAAAGAAAATGCAAACACAGTCCCAACCACTTCTGTTACACACATAATGGCTAGCAGAACTGTTTATGCTATCATGAAGCAGCAGCTCTGGCATTGTGGACAGCAGACCTGATTAGCAAGTCTGATGCACCCTGTCCCTCATTTGATTCTTACCCCTTTGCATATACAGCAGAACAATAGCTAAAAATATCCACTCTGCCAACATGAATGCAGCTGAAAAAAAGATATTGTTTGGTCTCCTGCATGTTGGAGTTCCTAGTCTCTTGATACTGGAATGGTCCCAGCAGCTATGGGTTGCTGGTCATAAAACAGACAAGCTTGAGGACAAATGTTTTATGGCAAAGACTTAACTGGCACCTGGCAGGTCCTGAAAGAAGGAGCAGAAAGACAGCTGAAATGTCACATTTTCCCTTCTGAGCCTGCACGAAGCACAGTTCAGGCAAACCAGAGACTCTGGCCCAGACAGCTAAAAGGTCTGATCACCTCCCACCTGGAAGGGGAGGGTACCAGTGCTCTGTGTCACCAGCTACTGTTTGACCTCAGACACCCATCTGTTGCTTTCAAGGAGGTACAACAGAGAAGTTGGTGCTGTTTTTTTCTGTAAACACACTGATCAAGTGCCAATTACCAAGACTTGTTTGTTATATAACAGTTAATAACTTGTAAGGGGGCTAAAAATGTTACCTGCTTATTAACATGCTCAAAACCCAAGAAGTGATAGGGTTACTCATTGAAAAGAATCCACTAATCTGGTTAGGAATTCATCTCATAAACACTAACAACACACAGACAAGTTAAAATTTACTGGTCCTCAAAGGCTGATAATACCTAGTAATTCCATTTAGGATTTTTTTTTAGGTAATTAATGAGTACTGACTCACATGCATCCTATATGACAGATACTTATCTGTTGCAAAACAGTCATATCACATAAACTCAAAAAATTTTTCATTAGTTAGACCTAGGCTGATCCTTTTGTGATAGACTTCTTCCTGCAGATGCCTGCAACACTAGACGGTCAGTGTAAGGTTATTGAATTCAATGGAGCAAGGCTGATTATCACCAGCTGAAAGCCCAGTCCTTGATATAAGCATGAGCAGTTATTTTGGGTATTTTTTTAGCTATATCCTGAATACCTTTAAAAAGTTCAACAAAAGTTTCATACTTTTTACAATGGACTCTAAAACATTAAAAATCTCTATAAATGTTTTAAAGATTTAACAAAGCCAAATAAAAAAATCTCTGCAGGTTCATCCATTCCTATTATGAAGTTCCCTGTGGGCACACGGCTTCATAGAAATTCTTTTCCCAATGTAACAGAATATCCTTTTAATGGCAAAAAGCTGTATAGTTACTCATAACTCTTAGACTAATATTTGCTTTAGTTACATCATAATGATCCTTTTCTATAGAAATCAGCTGGGCGAAAAAAAAAATCCCTATGAAACTGTAACAAACACAATATGCCACCTAGCTCACTAATTTTCGAAGACTATGGTTATTTTTTCTGATAAATCTAGTATGGTGCCTGTAATATACTTTCAAGTGGCACCAAGCAGAGCTGTTGAACTTTGCTTCTCAAATATCTTCTTTTCTTTTCCCTGTTTTGCCCTGAGGTCTCTGAACTTCAGAGAGTGTATGAAAGTCCTCAGAATCCCCACTATTTTCTTCCTCTTTCTTCTCTTACTAGCTATCTTCTGGGTTACCATGAAGAAAAGCCCTGCTGTTGTAAGCCATCCATAGGTGCTCCACTGTCTCTTGACAGTCAGTGTCCCAGAGAGCTGAGCAAACACAACTGTTATTGAGATCCCTTTAGGATGTCCCAATGTTTCAAATGACCAGTAGTAAAAGTAAAATATGATACTTATAGAGAAACTTCATTAACCTATTGATCTGAATATTTGAAATATAACTCATAAGCAAAACCGTAACAGACTAGCTTTCTTATATTGCTCAAGCAACTCAAAATCTAGTATACCTATAAATCCCACTGATAGATCTCACCAGAAAATCACATATCTGGATGCATGTATCAGAATTTAGAAATTCAAATGCCATCTCATACAGTTCTGACACCGTGACTTGATCATCTGGTGAGAAATTTACATGTCCTACTGACATACTCCAGTTTGAAAACTGAGAGTACAGAAATAAATCTTGAGGCTATTAAAGTCAATGGACACATTTTCATTGTTTTCCACAAGAATAGGATCTGGTACACTGCAAAATCACTGTAGAGAAACACATAATAAAAAAAGTTACAAAGACTACTCTTCATTTGACTTCAGACCATTCTATAATGACCCAAAATATTTGTATTCCTGTATCAAGAAAATGTATGTCCTATTATTTTAAAACAATCTCCAGCATATCTTTAACAGATCCCAAAATAGATTGTCAGTTTAAAGAAAAGGATTTTACTTCCTCTCGTATAATGTGTTTTAATAATGTGTTAAGCTGTTAAAAAAGACATTATAACCTTCCTTAGGTTCTCTTCTTGGTGTCATTGCCACCACTGAGTTATTATGTAAATTATTGCAATCTGGTTAGCTCCTTCCGTCTCTTTTCTTAACAAAAAGGGTCTGCAAGTGCTAATCAAAATGTTGCAATTTACATATTAATGAAGTTTTCATAATGGCATTTGCTTCATATGCAATATAAATTGTATGGAGACTTTTCATTTTTCTTTTGAGTAACCACTACATTTTGATTTCCTGAAGCAGTTGAGGTACATTTGAAAACAAACTGTAAGTGCATCACAGTATATCTCTCTCTATATGTATCAATATTTCTATATGTCTTCATCATCAGAGTGATACACTCCAGTGTTTGAAACTTAAGCACAGCATCACTTGTGTCTGTGGACTGTCATTATTTACTCACATTCCCTTGAACACTTCTGTTGCAATCATTCTATAAAATGCTAAAGGCACATTTTTCTGCTGAGACTGCTGAGTACAAAGAAGTAGTTAATCCTTTTTGTGGTTTAAAAAAAGAAAAAAAAAAAAGATAAAGAGTGAGAGGGGGGTGGAAAGAAAGGGAGAGAGATAAAGTTTTAAAAATACCACAAACCACTCCTATGAAAAGCTGAAAGGTAAAAAATTGCCCTACCAGGATAAATCTCATGTTAAAAAAGCTGAACAAGGAAACACATTGTGTTTCAGTTTTCCATCCATTTTCTACTTTGCTTTTGCTTTAAAATACAGTAACCACACAAATTGTGCTCAGTATTAGATGTTCAAAGCTTCCTAATTAAATATCTGGGATCACATCTATCTGCAAGTCAATGCAGTGGACTGTATTGATTTCTACTTTCAGTTGAAGAGACAAATACGAACAAAGTTATGTCCTTTAAATTCCTATTAGACATCGTTAGGGAATGCCAAACAAAGCATGGTATTCCAAGTGATAAATTGTCATCTATATTCAAATTGAATTTCCACTTGATTTTTTATAGCTTCCGGTCATGAGATCTTGCTCAGGTCTTTTCAGTTATACTGAAGAGTTCTTTACCAAATTTTTGTTTCTTACTAAAAATGGAGATGAGGTTAAATGTCTGTTTGCCAAACTCAATAGATCATGTGGAATCTCTTAAACCAATTAGTTTTCTTTAACCATTTTCTTTATTCTTATTTAAACCTTCTCCAGTATTTATCTATTTTCTTCAGGAGTGGACTCTAAACTTGAGCATTCCAGAAATGTCTATTCTTGGCAATAGAACATCTATACTCCTCATCAGTTTCCCAGGTTTCTCCTCTAGAAAATCCCATTGGCCTTTTTTGGCCAGAATTTCTACTCTAAGCGCATTTTCAACACGATGACCACTGTGACTCAGCTTCCTGGATCGTGAAAATTTTCAAATGATGTTCTTGACACTTCAAGGTAAAATATTCTTTGTCAGGATGAGACCTAATATTGGATCACTTCCAAACTGGATGCAAAATATTTTGAGCTTGGAACAATATGTATAGATGGCAATCTTTAAGATACTTGAACCTTACGGCATGAAAATTTAAACACTATGCAGATTTAAGACCATCATCAGAACACATATTTACCTGTTTTTTAATAAAACAACTTCTTGATAAATAGTCATAGTACTGTACTTACTCTGCTGGGGAACGAGTTACTGCTTTATCTGAGAACACTGGCCCAGGAGCTTACAAATTATTTCTCTCCAAAATTTCAGGAACAAAACATGAGAAATTATATTTTTGTACAGAATTTCACTCCTTCTCTCCACTTACTCAATCCACAGTTTGTCTTTAAGGGTCCAATCCAAAGCCAACAGGAGCAACATTAACCAGGCTCTAATGGAAGATTTGATGTGCATGGAACACATTTTTTACTGTTGGAAAAGAGACCTGGTAATGGTTGCATTTGAATCTTCATGATGAATACTTCCAAAGCAGATTGAAGACATGTAGAAGTTATCAAATGATATTAAGAAAAGGATAATTTACACTGAATTTCAGGAAGACATTTGAGAATAAGATTGATGCAACTACAGAGAATATTCCCAGGGGTTTTGATGGGTGTTTCATTGCTTTGAGTATTTAGAACTAGTGCTAAAGAAGAAATATCTTTTTATTGTAGTTTAAAGCATTTGAAACTGAAGTCTAGTTATTTTCTCATTTTTATCCTCCTTTTTTGTTCCTCTTTTTTTGAAACTGACATATTATCAATATTTTTAACTTACTGAAATATAGTTTGAAAAAATATCCATTTCAATAACTGTTGCAATTCATATTTTCACTAAACAGATCCAAATTCAACCAGAAAGGGCACAAAATAGTCAGTCAAAACATAATATTGATAATTTAATTCTATGTTCTTAGAAGTGTATTTTTTCAACCAGAAAATCCAGCTGATATTAAAATGTAGAGCACCTATATTCAGAACAAAGTTAAGCAATGCTTTGGAGATCATACCTGTTGTTTGCACCTCCTATGCAAATATGTGCGATACACAATGTATTATACACAATGCCAGCCAACAAGCCGGTGTCTCATATTGTTGTGCAAGGGAAAGACATAAGGTTTTTTATGTACCTCTTCTACTTGCCAAGACATTTTATGACCGAATCAGAGACAGACAACCCTTCTTGCCATGAAAACTTCTTACCACAAACATCATATGTTTGATGGCCATTTAACACATCCCACATAGTTCAGAGACCAAAGAGTTGATCTCTTGAGAGGGAAAATAAAATAACCGGTATAATTCAGCACACATATTGCGTGCAATATCTGATAACAGATAAGGAAGCAAACACCGAAAATATCACTTTGAAACTTGCTTTTTCTCCATAAAACTTGTGAGAGACTCATTCTGATCTTGTATAATATATATGAGTAATTCTGTCAATATGTTAATCATCCTCATTTTAGAGTCAGTTTATTTATCTTTACATTAGATACAGAAAATTAGTTTTGTCCAAGGCTAAAGGTTTAGTGAGGAGAATTCTCTCCCCTGTAAAGAGAGAAGTTCTGGTATTTTAGTGGCAGATGAATAAAAGCAGTGGCTTTCTTTGCTATTTGGAACCAGAAGGGACACATACAAATATTTATAAACGTGTATACATCAAAACAAAGCACTGCTTGGGAACTGGAATATGGTGTTTAATACTGTTATACCATTAGCAGAGCCAGATGACCTTTAGCCAATGCTCCCTTTATTGTTTACAAGCAGTTCTTAGGTACAGCCAAGGAACTAGGTCCTTCCAGACCTGGTATTGGTAGGCAACTTGCATGTAGCCAGGATGTGAGGGATGAAGCTTTTTAAGGGCAAAGACTTGTATCATTCTCTGAAAGTTGGAATCCATGCCCGGGAACCCTCCTGTTCACAGTTAACTCACACAGACATAAGCATACAGTCCTTCCAAGGATGATAAGGTTGTTGGATATACCGGTTTGTTTTTGGAAAACTTCACTCTTTTTTTCTAGGATTCATCCACCTTTTGAGCAAATCAGGTGGTTTGTTTTTTTTTTTCCTGTCTGTGATGTACTTTTGAATCTGCTGTTTTGTTTTGTTTTCATTTTTAATGCATATTATGTTTTTTTTCAAATACATCCCAACTGGAACAAGGGTTTGTATGAATGCTATGAAACAAAGAACTAACCTTCTAAAATAGATTTCACTCCTATTCCATGACAGTGGTGGAAGTATAATTCTCAAAACTGAAAGGTTGAATTTTGAGGCATATCAATAATCTTTTGCTTTCTTTCTTTATTCCAGAAGGCTTAGCACATAGTCCAAATTCTGGAAAACAAATTACAAACTCACCTGCTGTGAATGACAGGGTAACATCAAACACAACAGTGTATAGGTACCTAGAAAAACAAAACATAAAGAGTGTTTTGTGGAGAAGTCTCTATCAAGCATTCCTAAAGACAGCAAAGTCACTGTCTCTGTTAATTCTCATCCCAGATCAAAAGGCCCAACAGAATTCTTTGTAGAGATACTTTAAAAGACAAAATTATTTTGAACCCAGCAAAACTGCCTTGAAGATTTTCTATTTTTGAGCAGATCTGCTCTGTATTCTGCCTCTCAGAAAACTCCAACAGAGTTTCTTCTATAACATCAGCTACCTATCAGATTTGATCTGCTTAGAACAAATTTAGCAAAGAAGAGGAAACAGAGGAGAAAAAGGTTTAAAAGCGTTCCCTGGGAATGTACTCTATAGTGCACTAGCACGAAATTACAGGGGAGGAAGGAAGGAAATGGGAGAGAATGGTATTTCTAGGAAGGTTTTCTGTCTGCAACATGCCTGGCTGAGGTATGAGAGGGAACAATGAAGATCCATGCCAGCCAGTTGTTCCCCAGGAGAGGCTCAATTTCAGCACTCCATTTGTATGAGTATTGTAAAGATTAAAAGGGGTATGGTAAAGGAGTGGCAGAAGTGGCAGGGGAGAGACAGAATGGTGGGTTATGGTGGGGAAGCTGGATCTGCAGTGTTGAGAGGATCCTGGTTGGTGAAAACAAATACCCTTGTTAGGAACTAAGAAACCTCTCCAAGCTTCGGATTTACAGAATATGATGATATGTGTAATGGGTTCTGTAAAGAGCTGCAAGGGAAGATAACATAAACCTGGATCACCTGTGTTGACAAGTTTCTTTGTCATACAAAATTTATTCCCTACTAAGTGTGAAAATATATCTAATATCAAATTCACCTCTGGAATAGGAATTTAAAAGTTCTCAATAAACACATTGCTTACTTTTATTACCTATCCTTTTTACCTCATAAAAAGTAAATAAGTGATTTGTAACTAGCTGCCACAGTGTCAGAATGAGTCTTAGGTTCCTCTCTGCTTTTACTTGTAATGAAAGGCAATGCCACACTTCAATGAAATTCAGTTTGGAGTCCAGCCAGAAATGTTTTCTGCACTGTAATTTAATTTCATTTGGGAGCAAGGTACTTTTAGTTATAGCATTCCAGCTATGGCCAGGAACATGAAAAAGAAACACATTTAGAAACAAGTGACAGATTACATTGTTCTAGAAATACTAGGATACTGTATAGACTTGGGGTGAAGAACAATGGTAGTCTACTAATATACTTTCGTTGTAAATAATCAGAAGTTCTCATGTTTTCACATTTTAAAAGCTGGCATATCTAACTTAAGAGTAATGAGGAAACAGGGAAGAAATTGTCCATTGGGAAAATACTACGTTTGGAATTTGTGGTAAGGATTTGAAAAAGTTTACCTGGAACCCTGAACGCACAGGTTCACTTTAAAGCATTTGTAAATCCCCCAGTTTTAGCTGGGATATATAGCCCTCTGACTTAGCTCTACATTTCAAATATATGAGCAAGCAGGGAAGTGCTTAGTGTCAATATGTCTGGAGACTAGCTACTGTCCAAAACAATCACTTTCTCCAATTTTTCTGACAGAAACTTCCCAAGTAAAACTAAAAAGCCTATTTCAAGCTACCTCACTCCAGTTTCTAACAGAAATTTCTTGCTTTTCTGTAGTATTTGTGTTGGAAACAATTGCCAAGGTGTACACACTCTTGAATCACAGGGAGGTTGAGATTTAACCTTTGCAGAAGGCCATGTGATTGACATGTCCATTGCCAGAGTTTTTCCAAGTCATTTCAAGAACCAACTAGATTTCATTTTGCCTTATCTGTGTGTTATCATTCTTACAAGAATCATCTCATTCTGACGGGATCTTGATTTAAGGCTTTAAAAGTCAGCCTGGCTCAAACTGATTTTGCAAGGTCACAAACACTGCAGGTTCGCTCCGTAATATGGAATTACAAGATCGAGTGCCAGTCCTTTCAAGGTCCTAGCAACAGTTAGATGAGCCTCACAGTCTCATGATCAATTAGGGCAATTTTTAAGGCTGTCACCAGCTCACAATTTTATCTCATGGTCCTCACCTCAATATTTTTTCCAGGTGTACAATCCTGACAAAAATTTGCGTCCCTTCCATTTGCAAGCTACTTCAAGAGCCTTTCTTTGTGTTATATTTAGATAAGTACATATTCTAAATTTTCATACAATGAAGTAAAATTTCCCTTTCCAAAAAATGTCTGTTGCTCTAATTGACTTCTCAACCATGGGGGCACAGAAGATGGAATGCCTGTTTGTACCACACTTGCATATGAAGGATCAACCATGCAAAATAGCTACCATGTTGTATTTAATTGCCAATTGTTTTATTAATTGCCAACAAATAAGTTATTGTCAAATATATTGCTGCTTTTCACACTAAGCTGTTCCCCAGGGAAACAAAATAAGCACTGAACTGTTGGTAATTGCAAGACATAGCTTTAATAGGTTTCCTATTAAAACCCTATGAGTTAACTTGTAGATTTTACCATTCAACATACCCCTTTGGCTAGTCATTTTTTTTAATCAATTTTCTTGAAAGAGGGTAGCTTAGAAAATCCTAGACAAGTAGTCATCATACATGTGTGACCAAACCCTGAGAGGCAGAGATCCCACTGCGAGTGCAGACCAGAATTGATACAGCTTGCATCCATACAAGCAATAAATGTGATATGAGGTCCTGGAGTGCACTTCTTGTAGGTTAGTCTGTCTAAGTCAGATTAATTGTATGGACCAGGCACCATGTGGCTAACTAGTTCTGGACATGTGAAACACTATGAATATGTCATATGTTACCTGAGCACCTTCTTCTGTATTAAAGTATGAGACAGAAAACAGAGAGCCTTTTACTTTACAGATTTTTTTTTTTTTCATTTTTAATTTTTAGTATCTGGTAGTAAATTTTAGCTGCATGTCTCATGCCAACATGCATCTCTGTGTACATGAGGTATAATATGTGAGGTAATACCATTTACAGGGAGGGAAAACCCAACCCTAACAAACCTTGAATTCTGGGGTAGCAGCTGAGAGTTATTTTTAAATGTCTTAGTTTTTCTTTGCCATTGTTGTTTTCTACTGCTAGATGACTCCTTCTTTAGTTGTCCCACTAAGTTACTCTTTAAGACCAAAAGAAGAAATGCAAGCAAATGTTTTATTAACATTGTGGCAGAACCTTGAAGGAACAAGGCAAAAATTATATAACCAAAATTACCAGTAAGATACTCTTGAAACAAAGAAGCCAACAGACTGCACAAAGTATTATTTTAATAATGACTGTGAAACAGCACAATAATTACTACTACTTCCTATTTGCATTGCAGCAATATCAACAACAGAAAGTTACAAATCCTTCCCCACAAAGCTTTGCTCCCAGCGCAGCCATGCACTTAAGTACACATACAAATTCAAGTAAACCTACTGAATTCAAAATGCAACTCATGTGCTTCAAGTTAAACAATGTGTTTCACAACTTTCCTGGGTCAGGAGCTTAAAACTTATGAACCTCTTTTTGGAAAACCAGCTTAGCCATGTTCAGCTATGAGATGCTTTATCTAATAAAAAAATAAGAAAGGAAGTTTCATTTATATTTTTCCTTCATTAGTTTCCAGTAAGAGTAATTTCCATTTAGTTAGAAAATTGCTTCCTCCTAAAAAGTGCCCCACAAACATACATGTTACAGACTTCTGCTGGATCATAAATATAACTATCCACAATATAGTCCTGTTTTTTATTATATACCATAAAGAATATCTTCTTCGCATCACTTTGAATTATCCTTCACGTTGTGCTGTGTACCTTCAGCAAGGCAATACTCCTTGTTTGAAAAGGTCGCTGAAACCAAATACATTGAACTAGCTGAAGTCTGGTCAGTAGCTTGTGTAGCAAACAATAGCATTTCAATTCCAGTTTACTTATGGGGATACCTCTATAGCCTGCTTGTCTTTTCCAGTGCCATTACACGCCGTCAGGGATTCAAGGACTGTTAAACAATAAAACCTCTTTTTTGTCACTTGTGTCTTCAACTTGCAATTGCTGTTGTTATTTGTTTGTCATCCATTTCCTCTTAGACACACAAGCATACACTTTAGCCTACTTGTGGCACCTTCAGAAACTGAGTGGAAGAGAGGATATCAAGGCTATATTCATTATTATGGTGTTTTCTGAAGACAAATTGTTGCGAACTTCCTGGGAGCTAATAAAAAAAATAGTGATTTTGGTGTTCTAAATAAATACATCAAATGAAATTTTCAGATTTTCATCTGTTTGGACCAGTAACATGGCAGCTTCTGATCCTATTGCAAATCATTCCTTTTTCTTTTTTTTATTGTTAACAGATAGGCTATCAGTAGTAAACTGTGCTAGAACAACCAGTATTATGGTTGGTCAGTGTTTATCATCTCATGAAGGAAGAGGTAGTCCATACTAACAAAACCTGAAGATGCTACTTGGTGGGGTTCAAGGTGGAGACACTACATGGGAATGCAACTTATTGAGCATTATAAGCATTTTTACATCTCTCAGAGATATTCTGTATTTGCTTTTTGATTAGGTTCAAAAGCCCTTTTTGTTCAGTGTATGTTGGTGAATAATTCATACTCATGACGAAAAACACAACTACTTAAGGATTTTAGCAAGAGACTCGACTGACAATAGATGTAATTTGACAGGGAGAAGTGCAGTGTCTAACTGGGTCATGGAGCCTTCATAAGGTAGCTATTTATCACTGTTAAATGATTTTCTTATTCTCAGTGAGCCATATACTATAGAAAGTACAAGTCAATGTGTGCAAACAGCTGGAGAAAGCTCAGGACATAAAATTGGCAAAGCAAGTGGAATGATGACCTCCACAAGTAAGCTACTACTCAGTGCAGTCCTCAGCAGCAAAGTCACACTCCAACACTAATGAATCACTCTTGCAAGTTGAATCACTGACTTACTCATCATCCTGTATTTCCAGAATTACCTCAATATTTTGTTGGTGTGTTCCAGAAACACATTGCTTCCTGAGGCACAAACCCTGATGTTGCATGCAAAAGAGCCACCACAATTTAAGAGAAAGGGAACACAGTATCAGGTAGAGTGAACAAAGAGTAAGATATTTATATGAATAAATAACTTGGTAGTAGTCTATAAGTCTGATTTTCCAGACCCTATAGTGAATATTTACAGATTAATTTTTCTTCTAACTGAAACAGTAATCCTGCAGCAGTCACTTAGCTCCAAGATTGCTATTGCAGGGGTAGCAGTCCTCAGTCAAGAAGACTCTACACCTGCTGAGCAGCTATACGTTCAGTTCTTTACAACCCTGTGGGAGTGCTGGTGAAGGCAAAAGTCTTCTGAAACCTCTGTACCATTCTGCTTGTCAAGGTTTAATGCAAGGTGACAATAAACTGTGGCACATGCTCTCTGTTACCCCAACCCTCTCTGCATAGGAAAAAGGTGATAGAAGGATAAGGAAGATAGTCTTGTAAGTTGGAAAAAAAAAGTTGTAAAGGCTTTACTAATGCTGCTAATAAACAGAGAAAATACAGAAAATATACAAAACCAACTCTGAATATCCCGGGGTAGTGCAGGGTAGGCACCCGGAAGTCTTGGGCGGCACTCCACAGCAAACCAGAGCCAGATTCAGGGATGAAGGGTCTGGATCCAGGCCTTGGATCACATGGATGACAGGCAGGGTCCTCTTCAGATGTCAGCCATGATCAAAGAGAGTGAGACCCTCGTGATCTCCCACTTTTATAGGGTGTGTGATGTGGATAGGATGGAATACTCGGTCAGTTTTAGTCAGCTGTTCTGTCTGCCCCTCCTTGCAAATATGCCCCCTTATCAGAATTCTTGGTTGTTATAGCAATAAACCTAAATATGGGGCTCTTCTGCATTCCACTGGTCATCTTATCAGTTCTGGAGTGCAGGGTCTCAAAAAACATGTAGCTAAATTCAGAAAAGTGCAGTTACTTAGAAGATACTTAGAAGAACTTAGCTGAAAGGAAAAATCCACTAAAATAGAACTGGTCTTGTTTTTAACAAAACCGGGACATTGCTGTTTGATGGATAGAGATATTCCCTACCCAAGTCCAGTGTAAACCATATCATCAGGCTTTTAGGAAATTTACTGAAGAGAATGAAAGAACAGAAAAAGATAAATACAACATAAAGCGAAATACAACAAGCAAAACCTGTCTCAAAATCTGAATTATTTTGACATATTTGTTTGTACACTTCCATTTGGTTGATCTCAGCCCGAAATTGTGCTCCTTCACAAGTAACCTTTTGCCTGATATTTTTTTAGAAAATATTTGGGCAATTTGAAAACCAGGACATCATCACACAAAAAAGTAGCACTACCATTGATGAAAAAGAATTGACCTGCAAGCTTCAGTCCTGCTCTCAAAAGTGATGTGTAGTATGTCAAAGACAGAAGGAATGTGTTTCAGCAGTCTCTGACATGAGGAGACAAGCTGTGGCCATACAAAGCCCCACAGGAGGGGCAGTCTACCTTGGCTCTGCTGCAGCCAGAAGAGAGAAAGAGACAAGCCCAAACCATACATCTAGATGTATCACTTCATGAAATGGTGGGAAGAGTCTTCCCACCATTCCTTCTTCAAGGGAAAAGGGTAAAAATATCTTTGCCTCCTTCACCAAGATACCTCCTTAATGAAATTAATTACTTTCAAGGGTGAAAATGATCTACATTAAAAAATAAAATTATGTCAGCTGTTTCTATGCTGAATGCAGACAACATGACATGGTAAAAAATGGAGGAAAAAAATGACAATTTGATTAAGCAATACCAGACTCTCATAAATTTGTTACTTATCCCTAAAGAAATTAAGTACCACAGCATGCTCTATCAATGACTCTACACACTTTTGCTAGTATTTTTCCACAATTAATGTCACAGACTTACCTCAGACTAATGACATCATGTTTGCAAGTTTCTAGTGCTCTCATAAAGGAATTTGGAAAGTAATTTCCCAAAGACTTAATCTGTTTCTGACTTCATTTTCTTGAACTCTCATAGATATGAATTATTTGCCTTCCAGTTATTTCTCTTTCTTCAAGACACCAGAAATTTTCTTTTATTGTCAGGTCTATGTCATGAAGACCATGGCCCTGAATCTTTTTAAAACATAAACTTCTTCTCAACTTCAACCAGAAGAGTGGTCTCTTTGAATCTGGAGAAAACATTGACAATTTTAAGTCATACATGTGTTTTACAAGCTGGGATCCATATTTTTTCTCTTGGACTAGACAAATATGGCAGCAGTAGAGGCACGGAAGGAAGGAAGGAAGGAAGGAAGGAAGGAAGGAAGGAAGGAAGGAAGGAAGGAAGGAAGAAAGGAAGGAAGGAAGGGAGTAGGGAGGGAGGAAGGGAGGAAGGAAGGCTGCTTGCAGCCTAGATATACAAGTTGGGCTCTTTATGACATGAACACACGTATGGTCTCTGACCTGGCAAGTGTGAGCAGCTCCCTGCCTTCTCAGATGTCCCAAACTATTCCACATGTTCCCAGGTCCTACAGGAACTCCAGACATCCTCCTGAACACTGTTCCAGTTGAGTGGAAACATGCACCATGGCTGGCTTCATTCCAGCTGTGAAAGGTGTCTGCCATGGTGGAAAGGTTTGCAAAACTGGAGAATTAATTTTCTTCCTGTTCTTTTGTTTTGCTGGGTTATTTTGTTAGCACCCCCCACCTACAATCAGATTTGGCAATGCAATAAGAATGGGACCAGAGAGGCAGGGAACTGCCAATCAAAAAGACTTCTAGTTTCATCAGTGCTACCAATTTGTTCTGCAGCAGCCTCAGCTCATCTCTGCCCCTGCTTCTCTACCTGTAAAATGGTGCTGGGATTACTCCCCTGCATCTGTTATCAGATAGTGCAGAGCTCTGGATGTGTTAAATGCAACGTTAAGTGTTGATAACTGATTTAATTAGGAAACATAACCCTTGCCCCAAGCAGTTTGCCATCTACAGTCTCTTCTTTAAATCTGTTATTTTATTAGCCTGTTTTTTGGTTCCCCAGTCTCCCTATTAAGTAGACTGCTTTCCCATTTTATTTTTCCTTTATTGTAAACACAGCAGCAGAATCCTTTGTTGGTTGAAATACCCTTTACAATTTGACATTCAGTGCTACTAATAATGTTCTTGACTTGGTTATGCTTCTTTTTAGAGATTTCCCAATCCACTCTTTACTACTTTTTCTATATATTTTTTAAGAAGCCTTCTGTTTATAATTATTTTTACATTGCCACTTAAACAAACTTGCATCTGTTGCCTTTTTTCCCTCTAGACTGAACTGGGATGGATTTTAATCGCTTCACCAACTGTTTCTAAAACACTTCCTAGAGTCTCCACTAGAATTCCTCTGCATAATAAAATCTTGACCAATAAAATACTAACCAAAACCTGTTAGAGCATTTCATGTTTTCTCAAAGTCAGTTTTCCTGCAGTCCAGAATGTTCACTTTACTTCCACCAGCCCCCAAGAATATTTTGAACTAATGATATTGTAATGTCCTGGGTGTTTCTGTGATTCAGTCCTATTAATCATACTTGGTATATTTTCTAGGACTTGGTCCAAAATAGCCTCTAACCATCTGAATGCTTCAATAAGCCATGGAAGAAAGCAATCCTGAAATACCTCTCAAAACGTGTTCCTCCTCTTCATTTTTCTATTGAGTGGCATCCAAATCAACATCTGAGTAATTAAAAATCTGCCAGGATCAAATATCCTGCCTTATTATAGGATTCTCCAATGTATAAAAACATTTGCTGATTCTGTGTTATTTTATTTTAACTACCCTAGAGATGTAAACTCTCTCTGTAGCATCCTAGAGTCAACTTACCATTTTATGGCTCTAATTTCTATACAGATTTCTATGTCAGCCATAATATTTCTTTTCACAAATCAACGTTCTGCCTAACCAGCTCCCTTACCTACTGCTTTAATTTACTTAATCATTTGGCAGAGTCTATATTCTTCATATTATAAGATATTACTCTGCAAAATCATTTTAAAATGTATCCTACTTACAGAATTACAAATATATAAAAAGTATTCAAAATATTAAAACATAAGTGCACAGAAAAATATTGGCAAGATGCATACACACAACAGAAAATAATTTGAAAAACTGCTTCAGAATTTAAGTTGATAGCCATGCTAAAGTCTGCCTAACTTCCTTAGTCAAGTTACAGGGTTTGTAGTCACAGGCTCATGATTCTCCCTTGCTGTCAGTACAAACGCTGTTGGTAGAAATGGATATCTGTTTACCCTTTCAAGTGGAAAATGGGTCTTGGTAGCTCTGACAGACAGGGAACAGAAACACTTTGATTAGATTTTTAGATCCCAGAGTCATTGAAAAATTGGGGTCCAGCTCTCAGGGTAGCAGCAATTCACTAGTGAGGGAGTTGGGCTATGGAGAAACACCAGTGATAAGGAAAATACCCCAGTCACTGAAGTAAGGCAGTGAGAGCCATCTCAGGCAGTGGAAGAATGCAAGGAGAACTGCAATTGCAGGGATGTTACCTGGATAGGTAGGATGAAAAGCTGACACAAAATCAAGGTTCTCTGTGCAGGACTGAACCCAGAATGAGGCATATATCAGAGGCTGATAAAAATGATTGGAATTATGCACCCTCTGATCCCTGACCGTATCCATGATTCTTCCCTAAATGAAAGCTATTTTCTTTTGTTTTACTTCTCCTACCATCAGCCAATAAAATAATGTTATTTTATACTCCTTTTCATTTTTGCAGATGCAAATCTATACACAAATTTCTAAAATATTTCCAGTTGCATATTTCACATTTGATACTCATTTCAGGAATCACAACAGACTGTAGCAGGTTCATCCTTCTAATTCGTCTCAACTCACTAATCAACCTTCTCATTATCTTCACTAAGATTTGTACTATGCTGAATAATCACTTTCCAATTAGCCTTATGCTTCTTACTTAGATAGTTATCTAAATGAAAATCAGTTAGCTCTGTTCTAGCAGAACATCCATAGTGTCCACCTTGGTTCATAACATAATTCCCTCCTTTTCTTCCTTTGCTGCATGGATTCCCTTCCTCTGAGTTACCTACAAATCGGTACAAAACCTTCAGCCACTTGGACAGTGACGGGTTTTTTATATCTATCTTCTTTCTAACTAGTGTCTTCTTACAATCCAATGACAGTGATGAATTTGAAATAAAGCTTCAGAGGACATTTGAATTTCAGGGAACTGTCAGATCATTCACATTGGGATGCAAATGTTCCAAAATGATGGCACCACCTGAACCCTTAAAGCTTTAGAATTCCCACATGTTCTACGGGAAAAGAACAGCTTAGAAGTACGCTTGGGGAATTTCAGCATTGGGAACCCGCTACTTGGGAAATCCCATGCATGGTAAGATGAATATATGGGTTACCATTGCATTCCTCTGTAATGGTTTAAATTGGACTACAGAAAACCTTGGGAAAGACTTAACATTGTGGCACTTGAGGACCTAGCTCTTGACCAAAGCGTATTTTCCTGAGCCCAGTGTCCAGCTACACAGGGTGACTCGTAGATTCCCTCAACTATGAGGATGCCAGAGCAGCCCGGGTACAAATAAAGCAGACCCAGAAATGTGTCCACTTGTTTGTTTGAAACGAAACTTCTTCACAATGACCCAAGAAAACCATTTTGGTGTCTTTACATTGAACTCAGTTCTCCTCTTAAAGGCATGCAGGTGCATGGCAGCACCTGGAGAAGAGCACCAGAGGCTAGCTGCATAGGAAGTGTTTTCCTTTTCCAGAGCTTGGTCATCCATGCTCTACCACTGCTTCTCCACTAGTTTTTCACTCTATTTTGGTTTTGCCAGCCAGAATGCTGATAGTAGTCTCAAATATACTGACAAAATACTGACAAATGTCAGTTAGTTTACTTCACTTCCTCCAGGAACAAAAAAAAAACCACAAATAAACAAACAAACAAAAAAAAAGTGTGGGGCAAAAAACCCCACATCAGACTTTGGCTTTGATCTACCTTAGTTAAATCAAATAAATTCGTCAGGTGCTGAAAAAAATGCCAGGTGGTGAGAGAGAGTCATCAGGAATCCTCCTTTTTAACACTGGCCTTCGTTCACATGATGATCATCATGTAGACATACGCATGGAGCTCTCAGTCTGCACGTGTCCTGCAAATAGCATTAATTGTCCACATTGTTCTTTCACCTGTGCTGGCAAATTTTCCATATCAAATAGATAAATACTTAAAATACCAAAGTGTTACTGTCCTTGAAACTCTCATTTTCATAGTGATTTTAACTCAGTGTACACTTTGGAGTTAACAATACAGGGAAGGAGATTTTCCTCCTTTACTTATTAAAATAGCAGTGTATTTTTTTTGCTGTTACTGTTCAGGCTACCTGATATTTTTGAGCAAATATATATTGCTGATTTCAAACACAACATTGTATTCTTTCAAAAAACAAAAAGTTTATTCCTTGTAATTTTCTGGGTGCTTTGCAAACATTATTTTCAACAAACAGTATTTTTCCTTTCTTTTTCTGCCATAGATTCTTCTTTTTTTTTTTTTTTTTCCTAAGGGAAAAAAGTGAAAAATGGGGATGAAAAAGAACAGGGAAGAAAAATAAAAGAATAAGGAGAATCACCTCTGATTGAAGATTTATTTTCTTTTTGTTTTCCTAAATAAGTTGCTTTACATGCCCTGAAATATTTAACACAGATAACAGCCTTTACCTTGTTTTTTTATAACCAAATAGGAAAAAAAAAAAATCCTCTCTTTAGCCTTTTGACTGGGTCCAGTCTGCAAAATATAGACACGGGAAAAAAATATTTCACACATAATGCCCCCTCTAATTGTTATAGATGTATTGTAGCAAAGGATGGAAGATGAGTGTCTACCTTTCATGAAAGAAAAAAGTGAAAGAGGAAGAAAGACATCTGGAGTACCTTCACATTATACAGTATTATTGTTTGAAAGCCTTGTTATTTCTGCAAAGCTTATTTTAGTTAATTCTCAATTTTCCCAGAACAGGACAACACAGTCCAGGGAGGTGGCACAGATCCAGGAGGTCCTTGCTCATTTTCAGCACTCTGAGTGACAAGGTTTAGCAAAAGACTTTTTGAGATGGTTAATGGCAGATTTGACTCTGGGAGGTAATTATAGGTTTTGACAGGAAGTTTGAGACTTTGGGGATGAAAGTGACTCAGAAGGTTTTGCTGAAGAAACCAACCCCTGACAGGCACAACATGCTTATTACAGAAATTCTGTAAAAGCACAGAGATCTATAAAATAAGCTAGATACAGCAGAACATATTTTTATTAACCCTACTGCTGCTGATGGCAAATTCCTCCTCCTTGTTGTCTGAGGACTAAAGTGATTTGTAACCTCAGCAACTACAGCCTTTTTAAGATGCAAAGGTTCATTTGCTTGTGAACTCCCTCCCATCCTCCTTCCTTCACCCTTTTGCTTTTGAGGGTTAGGTAGGTGGAGTGGAGGAAGGGAATATCAGATAGATAGTGTCATGAAAAATAAATTATGACTTATCAGAAAGTTCTTCCCATAATGCAACTGTTACATTTGCTGTTATAATTTTTTTATTGTTTGGGTTTTAGTGATGCTGTGAATAAAGAAAATATCAAAGTGACATACACACTTCTGATTCTCAAAATACTTATTTTCAATATTGTGAAATGTAATATCTGAGAACTGGAGCAAAGCTTAATTAAGAGGGGTTCCTCTAAGGAAAAGGTCCTTAAAGGCAGCAAGGCTTCTGGTAGGAGCTCTTAGTGCCAGCAAGTGCTTTAGGTTCTTCAAAGCAGCATCTTTCAGCTGCATCCACCTACTATTGGGACTAACCATCATTTTACTACAATTCAAAAATGCAGTGACCAGGTTTTTACTGCAGGCTCTCTGACTTCCCAGCTTTTTTGCCAATGAAGGGAAAATATTCTGCATCACACAGCAGAAAACAGAGCCCTAACATCAATTCAGAATAGAACTTTTCCCCGAATAATATTTTTTTTCTTTCAGAGAATAAGAACATTGAAATAGAATCCAGCCCTAGGAAAAGGCTATGAAAAGACTTATTGTTGAATCTAAATTTATTTACAATTCATACACTCCTTTATACATCTTGCAACTATCAGGTACAGACCTCATTTCAGCGGTACCTTCTGGCTCCTCTGTGTCTTTCTGTCAACATAAAGCAGCTGTAAACCTGCCTGCTCTGGCCAATTAAGTTGTTTTGTATTTCTGGAGTGGTACAAAGGAAACTGACCCCTCCTTCTCAGTTTGGTTTAATAAAATAGGGATATATGTGGCACACAGGAATCACAAGAGTTGGAGTGGAACAAGAGTCATGGGCAAGATTCTTGAGCTGCAATAAAACAGTGTCAATCCAAGGGAGAGATGGCAAATTATGCTAGCTGGGAGTCCCTGAGTTTCCACAAAAGCTGTTCTGTCAGAAAATAAAATTACATTATTAGGCCGCCTGTCACCATCATTCCCAAAATTATATGAAATCTTGTGTTGGATTCTGCAAAAAAGGAGTGTTTGCCCAACTTCATTTTTATGAGATCAATTCTATTACTTCATATTAATTGCGAACAAATGCCCCAGTGCAGCATGGGTTTGATAACAAGATAGCCTGGGAAATGTCATGTATCAAGAGGGTACACCCTTGACTACGTAGTCAACGTGGGGTCATTTTACTTCCTTTCAAAGCCTTGACCTGAGGTTTTGAGCAAAAATAAAATCAGACTTTTTTCCTGAACTTCAGATCAGGAGTAAATCTGACCTGCAACATGTAACAAAAACCTTCATAAAGAGAAGTGAGTGAGCAGCAGAGCTGCTCCCAGCGAGGCAATAAGAATTTTGCTTTTCCAGGCAAAATTGAACCCTTATTATTACTATCCACACTCACAGACTCTGCTGCATTGAAAAAGTCTGTGATGTAGATTACCCCACCGTGTTTAGACATCTAACATAAGCCAAGATTCATTTACCTAAAATCAGATATCTGCGATGTAAAGATTTCCCCTTGAGCTAGCCACCTTAGCATTGCACTCCTTTAGGATAAAATTGATCATTGCCTAGAAACGCCTATTTTGTTGGCATCCTCTACATTTTAGTTAGATAAAACCTGTATTTGGTCTCCTGATCTCTCACTGTGATAAGCAATGAGAGCGAGCAAGGTGATCCAGAAAACAATCCAGAGCATTTGTTACCTGAATTGTCCTTACCGTAGTTGCTATCTCTCTCTCTGATTGAAAAGGGAGCCAAAACTGCTAGCTATCATGAAAGAAACACCTTGAGAGCAAGGCTCACCTTTTGAGCCTCACATAGGAACTCTCACTCCAACATGTTCATCTAATAGTCAGTCTTTCTAGAAAACACAAGAGTAATACTGTAGCATCTAGTTTGTTTTGTGACTCACCTATAACTTTAATTTTCACCTTCAGTCCATAGTAAAAGAAGCAGCTACTGGAAGACCATAGTTTCAGGACTGGGCAGGTGAACGTCAGGAAAAGGCAGATCATGCCACGTGGAGTAAAAAAAATTACATAAAACATGGAGCCTCAATGGTGAACTTTGCTAAAAACCTGCAAAGGAAGAATGTTTGAAATCTTAGAGGAAGTTATTTAATTCATTTCATTCCACAGTTATTCAATACAATCCCTGAAAGAAACTTCTGTGTTATGTGCATGAGAACTGGTAGAAACTTATCTTTACTTCTGTACATAAAATGTTCGTGTAATAATCTTTTTTGTTTTCATGCAGCCAGGGCACAGAGTATCATGGGATTCATGAGGCAAATCACAGCTAATCAAGGATGAGATAAAAAGCATCCCATGTATTTCAGCAGAATTAGAGTACATAGTTCCATTTTCAAATAATTGCTGTCAAGATATAAAATAAAAACTCAAAAAGACACCTGTCAAATAAAATTTTAATAACATATGAATCAGAATAAGTTGTGGTCTATTGTTTGAATATTCCAATAGCAGAAAAGGAGGTTAAATTCAAATAAATTATTCATTGAGAATAGTTGCTCATCTCCAGTATCTCTGCATAATTTAAACAAAAACAAAGGTGTACCACAGAATAAAATGAGATTTTTTTAATACTTCCTTGAATCTAGATCATGCAATTCCCTATCTCATTCCAAAATAATTATTAAACACAAAAAAAAAAAGCATAAGGAATATATTCAATTGACAGACGACAAATACATTATTTATTGCTTCAAGTTATTGATGAGCTTTCATACCACCTCGTCATTCTCTTTTGCTCTGTTGCTCATGAGCTATAAGATCATCAGTAATTCATAATAAATAATGTATCCATAGCCAGTCCTTTGGGAAGCTACCCTTGTTTGTCTAGATATATGCACACATATATATATCACATGCTTATTATATATATACACTTTCTCACCAAAAGAAATGGTCAATACATTAAACAATGCTGACTGGCAGGGGTTTCAAACTTATAGGCAGAGAACGAAAAAAGGGATTGAGGACTTTACAAATTTTGGGGCTGTGTATTTTTTTCATGCTAAGAATGCATTGCTAGAATAATGGGCAAATATGGAAAGTTATAATGGATTTGTTCAAACCATACTTACAATAACTCAAAATCATAATGAAAATCTATTTTAACAGATCTAATATAAGCAAAGAGGTCAAAATTAATATAGAGATTTGTGTGACTATTGAGCCAATGAGCTGTACACTTTTAAATTTTTGGAAATAATTTAGTAAAGTTTAAAATGGAAAGTAAATTCAAGACGTAAGCTGGTCTTATAGAAATGACAGTTATACACACAATGTGATCGAACAGATGTTGTTAGTAAGAATAAAAGGATTCCAATATAATAACATCATTTATAATAAGTAAATCTCTAATATTTCTTCACCCTATAACATAAATATTCCTGAATATTTGCACTGGAATTCTGGTGTAGAGTGATCACTGACAAAAATGCCATTTGTTTTGACCTGCATCATTATTTTAAAGTTATAGACAGTGCAGTTATTAACTCTTTTTCAGCTAATGAAGTAAGAATTTGGCTGGTTCATGTCAACTATACAATAGTGTTCAAAATGGTTAACCTGATTTACAATTTGTATTTTCAAAAAGCAGTTGGAAGAGACCTTTCCTACACACTTTTTCTTTGAAGGAAAAAAAATGGTGGGGCCAGGCACTAGAGCCTCCAATTCTGTATGCCATGATGTACTGGATTACATATTTTTCTATTGTTCTATCCATCTTGTTTTCTCATTTACTATGCATGATCAGCAGTTCTAAATGACTGAGAAGAAAATATGGGTATATTAGCTGCAAAAACTAGATGAATTGATGACAAGTATAAGCAGGATTAACATGAACCATTGGTGCATTTTTTATTTTTAAAAAAGCTAATATGATTGTACAACAATGCAAACCAAATATTTCCACAGGGATATGCAATATTAACTCTATTGTATAAGAAGATCTTGACAACAATTTATGTAGAATATTATAGGGATATTTGTATAGCTCGAATCACATACAGTCAAGGAAGACATCTTCAAACTGGACCAGAAAGAAAGGTGTCTAACTTAATGTGAGAACTAGAAGAACTTTGTTCATTTTAGAGAAAAAAAAAATACTGTTCTTATAAGTAGATATGCATATTTTGCAAATGTGTGTGTGTGTGTTATGGGAAGAAAGGGATGAACGTTCAAAAGAAAAGGTATTTACAGTTAAAGATAGTGTATCCCTTGGCACAAGAACAAAGAGGAGAAAAACATGGTCAGGAATAGGGTTGTACAGAAAATGAGAAGATTTTCAGAAGAGTGAAGTTTTTTAAGCAAATTTCTAGTAGAAGTAATAGGCAGCACAAGGAGCCTAACTGAAAAGGGAATTCGGTAAATCTATGAATGTCATTAAATAACACAAGGAAGGCTGTGGGTGCCCTTGACGACCTCAGGAACCTCTCCTATGCTCTTATAGACTACAATGTGATTTATCCTGAATGAAGCACAATGACATACAGAACCACAAGGTCTCAGCTCTCAGTGAGCAGGGAAAAAAAAATAAATTAAAAGACGTGCCTGATAAAGCCAAATCAACCAACCAACACCCCCCACCCCAAACCTTCCAGTTCTCAGCTGCTTTCTCAGTGCCTAGCACTGGAGCCATATGGCTAGCGCCTTATCTTAGCAAGGCACAAAGAGCTATACTGCCAATTTATTCTTTTTGTGTAGCACCTTTCTCCTCTACTGCGAGGTGAGAAGCTGCTCATCAAGAAGTTACAAATACATATGGCTTTTACATATGAAGAGAGGTACTTATGAAACAACAGTGACTCACATCAACTGAAATCAATAGGGACAGTAGCTGAACACACACAAATAAAGAGCTGGCATGCCAAAAATCCTCAGTGCTTCCCACTGACTTCAAAGATTTGTGTTAGGAGAAGGTCCAAATTAATTTTGTACGTGTTATTAAAGTTTTCCATCATCCAAGCCAGAGATATGCTGAGGCCCTGAGGCTACGGTGAGCTCTACTGCAGAGTGTGTGCACAGCCACTCTGAAGCTGGGGAGAATCCAAGCACCTCCATCCAGATGTACATGATGGAGGCCTCTGCTTGAGTGCCAGGTAAGACTCAGAGGCTGTCATATGCTGAAAATCAGAAACCAAACCCTGCCTTAAAAGAGTATAGCAATGGATTCCCCGCATATGGGCTCATTTGACACAGTGTGCACAAAGCAACCAATTACAGCAGCAAGCCAGCAAAGTATCTGGATTTTTTTTCCTAAGAATAAAATGAACTACTTCAATCCCCCACAGAATCTCATTCTTCTCCTTTTTAAATCTGACATCTGCTGTCATATCCCAAATTTTACACTAGAAAGCAGCAACCTAGAATTTCTCAAATGTGTAAATTTTTCATATTGCACTCAGACTGCAACAGCCTTACCTAACCAACTGGATCTATCTGTCACCTGCCAAGCAGCACTTGCAATTTGTTTACAGTCAACTGCAAGGAGATATATAAACTCCCACAGATGAGGAAGATGTTGAATTTACACAGACAAGTGACAAACGAGCTCGGAATGATAATGCATACAAGAATAGCCTACAGTACGCCATTATATCATGACACAAATGTATGACAACTACTCCAACCAATGCCCACGGCAAATGTTTCCCTGTGTTATCACCAATTTCTCTGTGTTGCAGGTTTTTTCCTTCTTTCCCCCCCTCCCCCCCACCCCCCGTGAATGAGAGATTCATTCTAACGTAAATAATGAATAAAAGGCGCCTATTAGAATGAGCAAATCATGCTGTATTCAGCAAGTTTCAGGACAACAGTCCGGTTATTGCAGTTAATGCATCTCATATCTTGTGGATGTGTCTGATTACCAGTAGCATGCTCCACCAGAAATATACAGGTATATACACCCCGTGTTAATTTGTAAGAAGAAAAAACTATAATCTCACTATGTTTATCATTACATCTAGACTCCAATCACAATAAACAGAATAACTTACCACTTGTATCTGTAGAGTAATGCAAAACAAAACTCACAGTATACATGAAGAGCAGCCTTTCATAAAAGTGGACTCTGTATAAGTGTTGCTATCGGATTCAAGTTTCCTTCTCTCAAGCAGCATTTTCAGTTCTTTCAAAGCTTGAAAATCATGTTTCTGTAGAGAAACAAAATAGAAATCCTCCGGGCACTAGCGAAATCCTTCCTAATCTCCCAAAATGAAGCTTACATTGCAGGAGGTGTTACAGAGCTTGGGCTAATCCTCTAGAAATGAAGGACTACCTTTGAAATGAAGGAAAAAATGGCATCAATGGTGGCAACTTCCCCAATCTCACAGATTGTTATTGGAGATAAGACTGATCCTTGTTCCTACCTCTGATACATTTAAGAAGCAGCCTTTCAGTTTTAGAAGGGTAAATTTCTGTAGCCAACAAAATCTTCTATCTAAACACAGCCAATTTAGGAGTCTCCAAAGTGAGAATCTCACCTTTTCAGCTTAAACCTCGTCCTTGTCACTGACTATTCATACTTCTGCCTTGTTTGACTGGAAAGATAAAATTTAGTTGAAGATGGTTGAAAAACAACCCACCTTTATTCAGAACAAATCTATAAACCATATTTCTTTGTCAGAGGCAGCTGAAGCAAGAGTCACTGCCCAAAGGCAGGCCAACCAGTGCTGGCTGAAATCTAACCAAAGAGTTATGACTGAATGAGTTTGTTTGCTTCTTCATTTATTTTAGGATGAATCCAAAACATCACATTAAAAAATGGAAAAGCCAGCAAGAAAATGCTCTGTTTCTCAAAAGCATAAGTGGTAAAACCTGGAGAACTCTAGATTAGATACTGGTAGGAAATAGTGAACTGTACCAAGCACAATGACTCCTAGATTTGATTCTGTAAGAGATCAGAAGACTTTTTTTCCCCCCCTCCTAAATCAAAGGACAATGCAGCAAGGAATTATCTGATTCCATCAGCTGTTTCTATCTCTAATAAATATAATCCACAGGACAATGATTTCAGCTAACCACTTGGTTAAAAAAAAAAAAGTTAATGTTTTCTTCTTTGTCAGTAGACGTAATTGATTTTTGATGTCTCATGCAACTGTTTACTAAAAGCAAAGGAATAAGAGACCTTTAATTGTCCCTGAGTATGGGACAAGACACCTTGTCTATGCCAACCATGTCACCAGCTGCTCTCTGGTCTTTCTACTCTCATGTTATAGAAACATAATCAGGGAAGGTGGCTGGGCAGGACATGGTAAATTTGGACCAAGCTCTTCTGATTAACAAGAGGACTGGCACTTCATATTAAGCCTTGGTACTTGTTTATTTGCAGTAAAGAGTGCAGTATTTTCAAATCCTGAAACCCTTATGGACTAAACACTCAAAGAATGCACCAGAATCATCACTTCTGCAACAGAAAAACTAGAATATGAACAGAAGTTGCCTGAAGTGAAAAAACAGGAATCACACCAAGGAGAAAGAAACTTCATTATGCCCTTACACAATCCAGTGCATGAAGCCGTTTTCAGCTTCAGGAACAATATAATTTACATTTAGCTTTGCATAGCTCAGAAGAGCTGTCCCAGTTGCCAGGTAAAACCAGGGTAATTCAGGCAATTAACCACTGTGCTATTTTAGATACCCTGGAGTATTGCCTCCAGCCTTGCCTCCAGATGCCACAGATCTTCCCCAGTCCTACAGCACATTTGTTGTCCCTGTGAAGGTGTCTCAGGTACCCAAGGGCTTCTGTCTAAAGTGGTCTACATACTTGTGTCTAGGCAGCTGAATTCCGCCCATTATGTTTTCCCTGGTTTTATGCTGGAGCAGTAAAGAAGATTATAGTCCACGTTTCTCAACAGCCCTGGCATATATTCTATGCAAAAAGAATGGCTGCTCCAACTTGACAACCCCTTTGTGTAAAAAGCAGCATAAAGAGGTCATATCAGAGCTGAAAATTGGGCCAAAGAGAGTATATTTTCCTCTGGATGCACACTTATAATTGCTATTATGTTTAGGGAATTGGGCTTGATCACTGAATGGAAAACGCTTTGCAATTAAGAGGGTTGAAAGCATAACTAGATTTGAATAATTGATGTTAATCTCCATTTGCAGAGAAGAATATCACAATGCTCAATCCAAATGTCATGCAATCTTCTGGTCCAGTCCCTCATTTGTTGTTGCCATAAACTGCAAGGTAATGCTTACTGGAGGGCCTTGTACAGAATTGCAACACGGATCACATCCCCTTATACATCTCAAATCAGGAAGAATCCATGCTCACATCACTCATGCTCATGAAGCAAGTTCTTTCCTTATTTGGCTATACAATTAACTTGAATGAAACTGAATGTAATGCCTTGAAAACAATACTAAATTAAATGGTAATGCAGTAATCCATCAATTACAACAGGACAACTAATGGCTTGAAATAGCTTTGTACAAGAGTTTCTAGTTGGATTAATAATATAATTAATGCTATGTACTCACCATTAAAGTAGGAAATAAAATATTGTTTTAGTTAATCTCTCTTTGTCATTGATGGGGAAGTGCAATGCAACTAAAATGAATATTCATTGTAATGTAGTGCCTAAGTATCTAAGTATGTACCAAAAAAAATTCCAAGAGATAAAATTTGCCAACTATTGAAACATACTCAGTACTGGGATTGCTGTAAGTATCAGGAAAAGTGAACATATTTTTAATAATCTTTTTTATCCTAAATGAAATAATAGTCATGTTAGCTTTGTACAGGTAAAAGAAGAGGAAGATTTGAATGACTCTGTGAGCTAGTAGCCTCAGTATTTATGTAGTTCAGTTATTTCAGAGAGACTATAAGAAAAACAGAGAACAGAAAAAAAAAAAAAAAAAAAAAAAAGATGTAATTTATCTGGCCAGTTGTAGTAAAAAGGAACAGAACAGAATCTATATTTGAAGAAATGAAGGGAAGCTGTCTCCTCTGCTTTCTAATGCTACACATGCAGATGGTCAGTTGCTTCTGATTTTCACACTTCCTGCTGACATCAAAGCAAGCTTGAGAGCTGCAGGAACCCGAAGACACGTGCATGCATTTAGTGTCCCTTCTGTGACATGCGTGCAAAGGGACACAGAGCAGGTACCACCCTTTCTAGTCTCCTCCATTAGACCTTGGCCCTGAATTACGTTAAATGCCCTCCTGGTTTATTTAATTTACAAATGCTGTCTGTTCCATTGACGACAGTTGCAAAACAGCCACCAGGTTCATGTTACAGAGCAAAGTACCCATATTTAATTAGCAGATCACAAAGAAGAGGCTTAATGACTGTTGCCATCAGTCAAGGATGAGGTGGGAGCAGGAGGAGGTTCAAGAGAGCAGTGGCAGGATAAGCATCCTCTCCCACTCAGATCCCACAGCAGGGACATGCCGGAAGGCCTTGAAGGAGAGAAAGGAGACTTTTATTCCTGTAATCTGTCTCTCTTGCATTTCATCCTGCCATGCAAAGCTGCTGACTGGTGGGCAAAGCGGAGGGCACAGACCTGCCCTCCAAGCACTGCCGAGGGAGCACAGGGGTGGGGGTTGAAGCCAGAAGGAAAGCAGCCAATCCAACCTGATGCCCCACTGTTAAAACCATCCTGCTCAAGCGATTTACAGATGGCAGAAGTCCTAATGTTCACAGGGGAAAGCCATGCTAAGGCGTGTGATGTGCACAGGCATGCTGGGACTTCAAAGCCTTGCATCCCACTCCTTTGAATACCTTCAGATCAGACAGCTCTGAGCATAAGACTGTATTTCAATAGTTGTTTAACGTTGCCTATGGACCTAAAATATAGCTATAAAAGGAATCCAAAGCTCTGATTTTATGCTTTTTATGGAAAATTTACCCCAAGAAACTGGCTAGTATATTATATGAGCTAAGGACTCAAAGATTTAAATATAGTATCTGTAAACTGAAGTAGGAACAAATATAGCCACAGACACATTACAATCCATTGTGGTCTGTTTACAGTGGCCTTTGAAGCAGATATAAAAAAAATCTCCATTGCCATAGGGTTTGCTCAGATGTTCCCCAGAAGAAATGACTTGCTCCTGTATGTCTTTGGACCAATGAACTGGAAAGCAAAAGTAACGGTACTGGCTCCTCCTTCTGTCACCTTTCCTTCTCCCAGGTTTTGTCTTGCCTGGAAGCTGAATCAATGCAGTTGTTTCTGACCTGGGGAAAAGCAAGGAAATGGCAGTTCTGCTTTGCTTCTTAATGCTTTCCCCTGACTCCAGCAGAACACCTCATGAGCAAGGTATATTCAAATAGACTGTTAGCACAAGCCACAGGGGTCACTTACTGAGTAAAAATCTGTCTTGTACTATTTGCAAGAAGTATTAGATAACATTTTGGCCATGAAGACACAAAGAAGCATCATGAGATCATTAAAGCTCTAAAGTGCATGTAAAGCAGAAGGGTGTCTTTAAGAGATTATCAAAGGACCCCACACATGTATCAAGTTAACTCCAATGGAATAAAACAGAAATATGCATATTAATACTAATGGGAACTTCAGAGTAAGTAAAAAGGCTTTCGATTTGACTGTCCCTGAAAATAGGAAAACGCATGTTTCAGTAATACTGAGATTTTAACTTGTGATTTAAAGGAACCTATACATTTCAGATAAAAAGTATATCTCATTAAACATCATGCCTAATAATTTGCAAATGTGTAACTTAACCACACAGGTAGATTATTTTGTCATTTGCTATTTAGAGGGGGCAAGAGTGGTAAGGAAAATCAGCTTTTCTTACTATATTTCTTTTATGCTTGTAATGGAGATGGAAGGAAACAACACACCATCAAACCCGCAGACTGAGTTGGGAAAAGGTTAAAATAACTGTACGGGACAGAGTCTCTACTGACCTTGTGCATTCCGTCCTTTAAATGTAAATGCTGTCTTTCAAACCAACAGTACTTTGTATTTCATTAGTGCCTGTGGAAGAGCAAAAAAATGCAGAAAGTATAAAAATCAGGCTTCTGTGAGATATCCTGAATAAGCTAAAATTAGGAGCATCTCCTACCCAGTTAAGGGTTTCTTTTGTTTTACAGTCTTGCTTAAGTATTTTCAAATATTAAAGGAGATGATCATGAACATTTGTGGTTATATTTCTACATCTCCCAAAAAGAGGAAAAAGTGCCTGATGAGAAGCTTGGGTTTGGGGGGAAGGAGCACAGGAAAGAGAGTGTAATGAAAGCAAAGGTGGGTGGTAAGTGGAAGGGAAAAAAGAGCCAAGATGGAGAGAAGTCATTTGGGTTTGAGGTTGGGCAAGGGAGTTGCTTAGGACTTTTTTTACTGTTTGACTGCCTACAAATATCCTGTGTGTCTGGAACAGAATTGAATTATTAAGGCAGTGAATAGCAAAAAAACCTCTCATTAAATTATTAATAGATATGTTTTAACACCCCTTTGCAGGAAAACACCAGTTCAAAGAGAAATCTCTTCAAGTGTAGAACAGTGTCCCTCAGAAAACACAGCTCCTCCTCACTGTTTGGGCTCTGTGGATAGTGGCATCAGGAATGCGAAGCTGGGAACAATCCTGTGTGATCACCTTCTCCTATAATTTATTGACTGCTGTCATAGCATGTGGTACTGTGCAAACACTGCCCTAGGGTGTTTATCCTCTAAATCAGAGACAGATAACAGAAGTCAGAAACAAAATACCAGGGGAGAGTCCAAAACAGATGGAGATAATCTATTTTACATTAGATGTGGATGTGACTTTGTCTTGGGCTGATTACTTCTTGTTAGAAGATTACTTTGCTCAAGGATTTAACTGAACAGTGATCATCAGTCCTACTAAGACAAAGAGCTCTCTTGCAGGAGGTGCAGAGTGAATGCAATCACTGTAAAAGAGCAGCGAGCACTGTCCAGGGACACCCTCTGACTAAAGGCAGTTCTGGGTGCAGCATAGCCACTTCACATAGTGTCACCCTTGAGTAATTACTACATTACAAAGTGGCTGTTCTGCATCTTCAGAACATAGAAATCACATGACATGGACCTGCTGTCTTGTTTGGAGTCTGCTTTTATTTCTGTGCCTGGTCTTACATTGCACAGGCTATATTTTACTCAACAGGAAAGAAGAAAATTGTGTGATACTAATGCAGTCTTTTGACCACTTCAGCTGTTCAGACTGCAAGCTCTTCATGGGTCTGACTGTGATTTTGTATAGGAGGAAGATGCCACAATCTGACATGTACTGAAGAATTCCAGACCATAAATTTTGGCAGACTTGTTGACACACCTTTAAAATCATTATCATAAATATCCCCAAACCAGAGTCATCAAGATCCTGAGGTCCCACAGCTGCACTGCCCAATGCACCAAAAGTCTTTACCAAGACAGTAACCCAGAAAAGTGAACTCCTGGGCAATGAAAAGAAAAAGCCCCAGTGACTTACATATTTCCCACAAAATAGCCCCTCTATCAGTGATCTCTCAGCCTTGATCTCAAGAGAAATGTGTAAACCACTTCCAGACACAGGTTTGGGAGCTAATGTTTGTAAATCTATTGAATACTAAAATTTTCATATCCCATGTAGTTGTTAGTTTCATAATTTTCTCAGTTTCATGCTCACCTACACTCCTACTTATCGCTTTAAGTTCTGCAGGGTATGGACTATAATTTTCTTTTCTTCAACCTTATCGTCCCTTCCCAGAAGTAACATACCCTCTGCTTCCAGCAGACCTAATACTTTTTGTCTCATGATCTGAAATTCAGCTGATTAAACTCAGTTTATGTTTGAAGATGGTTATTTCTATTTTGAACCTGAAAGGCGTGCAAAACAGTTTCTCTCCTCTGCTAACTGTACTAGAAGCTTTAGTGAAAGATGTTATCTATCTCTGCCAGTTTTTTTCCATATATACCTTAACTAAAAGCAAAAGAAATACTATTTCAAATATTTATACTACATAAATATTTCCATTTACTGAACAGAGATAATATTTTAGGCTGTATTTAGCACATGAAGGAATCTCAACTCCAGTACCATAAAGTCTCATCCTCTCCGATCAACTCAGCTTTTTTGCCAAATCACATCTTTTCTGGTATACAGTGGTCAGCCTTATTCATATGTGTGGTGATCCCCCCCTGCCAGGCCTCATATCTGGCAATTATGCACTAAAGGAGAAGTCACCAAAACAAACTGTTCTTATTTACTTCAATAATTACTGCAAACTGGATTATTTGAATCTTCCTTCACAACTGGTCTATTTTACTCTGCAATTAGTTTCCCTGGGATGAATGGGACCCTTGAAAACTAATGCATGCCTCAGTGAGGGTAAGTATAGTGGAATCAGGCCATAACAATGGATAAAGAAACACATTCTTTTGTTACCATTCATCCTGTTCTTAAAAGCCCTATTTAAAATAGCCATCAGACAAAGAAGATGATGAAGAGACACAAATTGAGGCCATGAATAACAAAATAATTCAGATTAAGAATTCTAACCCAAAATGGCCTTCAGAATTAATAGGCCATTCAAGGAAAAAGAACACCCTCAATAAAACAACTATTTATATGAAATCCTCCCTCTATACCTTTAATTTAGGCAGAGCTTTTCCTCCTGAGCTGCTATTTTGCATGTATTTATGTGCCTCAGTCCACATGTAGGGGGAAAGAGAAACTATCTGTTGTACATACTGACATATACAAAATGAGTAAGAAATAACAGTGCAGTTACAGGACACCAAAACTCAGCTATTACAACTGCATGATGCAATTTGATTACTTGCATAACCATACCTAGATTATTACAACATTTAGATATTACTGACTGATTTATTTTGGAAATCACTGATAGCAACAGTGAGTATATGTTATACATGAAGAAAGCATTCAGGTATCTGTAAACTATAAAATTATAGTCTGTACTTACATACAGAAGTTATTTTAGGGCATTTCTTTTCTTTGTAATACAGAGTAATTATAAAGTTTGTAAAACAATGCCATAAGATTGGGTGATTCACGCTTTGTTGCTCTCTGTGGTGACATTTTCCTGAAAAAATCTCTCACTAGCTCCACTCAACTATATAGTGATTGGCACTGCCCACTCCAAAGACTCCTGAGCAACTGGCTACAAAAATATATTTTCTAACAATTTGTTATGTTTTATTCCCCCAGTGTCTTATTCTTTATCTTCCTGAACAAGTTTTCAACCCATGAATGTCTATACAGCTTCACTGTTAACACAATTTTGTTCAAGTTGCACTGGTCCTTACCTCAGGTATGAGTGGTATTTCTGGTAACAATTATGGCTTTTCCAACATATTTGAATTTCCATAAAAGCTTTCTAGTTAATGCAATCAAAAGAGACCAAGTATGAAAATCGATTACAAATAAATGAGACTTTCCCACTATAAAACAAAGCAAGTTGTGTTTTGTTTTCTTTCCCCAGCATGTTGTGCTCTGTTGAAAAGCCCATGTCTAAATATCACAGAATCACAAAATCACAGAATGTTATGGATTGGAAGGGACGGCAAAAGATCATCTAGTCCAATCCCCCTGCTGGAGCAGGAACACCTAGATCAGGTTACACAGGAATGTGTCCAGGCGGGTTTTGAATGTCTCCAGAGGAGGAGACCTCACAACCTCCCTGGGTAGCCTGTTCCAGGGCTCTGGCACCCTCACTGAGAAGAAGTTTCGTCTCAAATTTAAGTGGAACCTCTTGTGTTCCAGTTTGAAACCATTTCCCCTTGTCCTACCATTGGTTGTCACTGAAAAGAGCCTGGCTCCATCCTCGTGACAGTCACCATTTATATATTTGTAAACATTAGCAAGGTCACCCCTCAGTCTCCTCCAGACTAAAGAGACCCAGCTCCCTCAGCCTTTCCTCGTAAGGGAGATGATACGTGCTCTTGGTCATCTTTGTTGCCCTGCACTGGACTCTCTCCAGCAGTTCCCTGTCCTTCTGGAACTGAGGGGCCCAGTACTGGACACAATATTCCAGATGTGTTCTCACCAGGGCAGAGTAGAGGGGAAGGAGAACCTTTCTTGATCTACTAACAATCCCCCTTCTAATACACCCCAGGATACCATTGGCCTTCCTGGCCACAAGGGCACAGTGCTGGCTCATGGTCATCCTGTTGTCCACCAGGATCTTCAGGTCCCTTTCCCCTATACTGCTCTCTAATAGGTCATTCCCCAACTTACACTGGAACCTGGGGCTGTTCTTGCTGAGATGCAAGACTCTACACTTGCCCCTGTTATATTTAATTAAATTTTTCCCTGTCGAACTCTCCAGCCTGTCCAGGTCTTGCTGGATGGCAGCACAGCCTTCTGGCGTGTCAACCACTCCTCCAGTTTGGTGTCATCAGCAAACTTGCTGATAGTACACTATTCCCTCATCCAAATCATCAATGAATATATTGAATAATACTGGTCCCAGTACTGATCCTTGAGGCACTGCACTAGATACTGGCCTCCAACTAGACTCCACCCCATTGACCACGACTCTCCGGCTTCTTTCCTTCAGCCAGTTCCCAGTCCACCTCACGACCTGATCGTCCAGACCACACTCCCTCAGTTTAGCTGTGAGGATGCTGTGGGAGACTGTGTCAAATGCCTTACTCAAGTCAAGGTAGACCACATCCACTGCTCTGCCATCATCTGTCCACCTCGTTATGTCCTCATAAAAGGTGATGAGGTTGGTCAAGCATGACTTCCCCTTGGTGAAGCCATGCTGACTGACCCTAATGACCCTCTTATCCCTGATATGCCTTGAGATGGCACCAAGAATAAGTTGTTCCATCACTTTCCCAGGGATGGAGGTGAGGCTGACCAATCTATAGTTATCCAGGTCCTCCTTCTTACCCGTTTTGAAGACTGGAGTGACATTTGCTTTCCTCCAGTCTTCAGGCACCTCTCCCGTTTCCCAAGACTTGGCAAAGATGATGGAGAATGGTCCAGCAATGACCTCAACCAGCTCCCTCAGCACCCACAGGTGCATCCCATCTGGACCCACAGATTTATGAATGTCCAGATTGCCTAATTGCTCCCTAACTCAGTCCTCATCAACTAAGACATTTTAAAACTGGGGAAAAGTAGAGAGGAACAAGAAACCAGGCTGAATCCAGAACAAAACTGGAATTTTGAGCAAAGGAAATGTCCAACTTGACAAAGAAGGAAGTAATTCTGATTGATTCAATCAGGAACAGTTGATAGAAAGTGCTCAGAGATCAAATGTCATTATACAAAATGTTACAAGGAGAGACATCTGATATTAAAAAAAAAAACAAACTCAAATCCTGTGCAAAGCTGGAGTCTGCAAAAGAATACACATGCTGTTGCAAAAGGAATATGCCAAGGCAACATCCCACCCTTATCAAGAAGAAGTAGCTGCATGTATTTTTTTCAACAGAGGAAAAAATTCTTAAATGTACCAAGGGCAGAGTTAATGACCATTAAGGCAGAGTATGCATGACATTCCTGTTCAGAAATGAGAAAAGATAAAACTCAGAATAACCTCAAAGGCAAAAACATACTTCTGCAGGTTAACAACGTAACAGTCCTTACTCCACCAGAATTTTCAAGGTGCAACAAAGTCATTGGAGAAGTCATTGAAAAGGCATAGAAAACACCTCAACAAATTATCAAAGGGATGTGAAGAACTACAAGTGTTAAAGTCAATGGGCAAGTTCTCCTTGTTCCTGAAGAAACAGTAAGCAAAAACAAGGATCAAGAAAATCAGTACTCTCCATGATCACTAAAATATTTTTTTTAGTAAAATAAAATATATACATATATATAAAACTTGTTCACTACATACAATGATAAATAACCATGGGCAGATAATTGATACTGATTTTTCTCCTGATACCTCAAGTGTCTGGGACATCCTAGACAGCAGAAAGGATGATACCATGCAGGATGTGATGTGTTCTCCTGAAGAGGGTAAGTCAGACAATTGTAAGGTTTGGAGATCTAAAAGTAAATCTGAAGTCTACTAAGGACTGAAACCAAAGAACACAATAAAAAGAAGACTACAGAGTTCTATATTCATTTTAAATATACAAAATATATTTTATAGCAAAAACTGAGCCTTGAACTGAACCCCTCTTTTGCTAGAAAAAAAAATATCAGGTAGTCATTGAAATTTTTATATTGGTTATAAGAAAGCATGTCCTTGCCCTAGAACACACTCACTTCTTTCCAATAGGTTTATTAGATAATACTTCAGTTCAACAGTTATTTTTGATACCCGCTATCCTTGAAACAGCGGGTATGACTATGCAATTTTCAGCAAATTACATGTTTTGACATAATCTGCTGAAAATCTAAATAGGAAACATGGAAAAACACTCTAAAGCCAGACCTTTCTCCATATTTAGCAGTTCTAGATTACAGTTTGGGACCAATGAAATATAGGTTGCAAGTTGATTAACATCTAGTTTGACAGAAATAAGAAAATAAGAACATTTGCACTTATGTGAGAGGCACTAGAGGCTTCCAGATGTACAAGACAAAACTCTCACTGTGAGTTGGAGGTGAGGAAACTCCTGTTAATTCCCAAAACAGACAGTGAGTAGTCCTAAAGTCACAGACAACAGCATCACCTGGGAATTAGCATCAGAGGTTCACCATTTGCTGTTCCACTCTCAGGCACAGCTGGAAAAAGCAAATAGCCCTTTCCACAGTGGCAGATAGTGAGAAAGACCAGAGGCAATGCTCCTGCCATTCTGTCAGACACAACAGACTGACACTACTTGGCCTTGGGGCTTGGGGAGACCAAAAAACAGCACTGCTGGTGACCATGGAGAAACACGTATGTCTGTGAAGCTACACGTGGCACTTCAGAGGCTAGTATGTTACTGTTTTTTTGGAGGGAACACATCTGTGAAATCTCACCATCCTTTGTGTTGTCACTAGTTAATATCACTGTGTTGGGCTGCAGAAGGTGGGTGTGGTAAGCTGTACCTATAGAAAGTCATTGCCAGAGTGCTGAACCACTGGAGTTGTTGTGCTCTTTACAGCGCTACGTTACACAGCAGCAATCAGCCAGACTCTGCATAAAGCAAAAACACATCTGAGCCCCTGATGCAGAGGGACTATTGGCCAGGTGTACCACTAGTGAATGGAGGGCAGCTCCAGGGACAGTTTAGCTCAGGGATGTCAAACTCATTCTCACCAGGGGCCACATCAGCCTCACAGTTGCCTTCAAAGGGCCGAATGTAATTTCAGGACTGTAAAAATGTAACTACTCCTGGCTTAGCTCATCAAAAGCTCCCATGAGGGGAAGGGCTCGTCTGGCTCTTGCTCTTCCGCTTCTCCAGAGACCCACACAGGTTTTTCCAGGGTTTGCTCACCATCCCTTAGCCCCTTAAGAAACACATGCAGAAGGTCTGAGGAAACCACGGGGTTAATTCCCCAGTCAAGGTAAGGAGCAGGAACCAAGGGCCAGGATTACCAGGGGGAATAGGAAAGGTGGGAATGGGACCCCCGCCCCCTTTCAGCAGCAACGAGCTATTAATTTGCCTCAGCCATGTCTTGTGGAACAGCAGCCTGCAATCAATCTCTGCTCAGCATTAACTGCAGCAGCAGAGCGTTTCTGACAGACTAAATGCACACAATGAATGGCGAGGAGAGACAGCAAGCGGTTTTGCTGTGCCATTCGCAAGCCTTCAAGTTCTGGAAACTGGAAAAACAAAGTGTTACCCCACCCTGCTTTTGGAAAAAGGCTTCACATTCCTCTTACCAAAGCAAATCTGCAAAATACCGACATTTTTCATGGGAATAGAAGCAGCAAATACTAATTATCACCCAGTTACTAAGTATGGTTATAGGCTGAATCATATACACACAGCAGAAGAATTGCTGCATCTGTTACGTGGGAGGCAGACATTGTACTGCAACAGGAATGAACCAAGTGCCAAGTAATGCTGTTTTCTTGTCATAGCTTCAGAACAGATGTAATTTTGTCATAGTTGCTGACATAATTTTGAAGATAAGAAGATTTGGAGATCTAGTCCATGATGTTTTAAAGCTAAACACAGACAGGATTAGAGCTTTAAATTTAAACATAAACTATATACGGTCTTACAACACAGAGTTCTATCAAACATACCCTAAAAAGCATTTAGAAAAAAACACCATGCCATTTTTAATTTATTGTAATTGTGGTACTAATGCAACTTCAATTATTATTTTACCCTCTCATATATTATTAACTGCTATTTTCACAGAATAATGTAGACAGAAAACCTGACTCAAGACTGCTGTTCTGGAAGGAAAAAAAAAAAAAAAAATTAGAGCTAATGAGGCTTGGTTTCCTTGGATTAAATTTTATTGACTTTCATGGCTAGGATGATGTAAACTTCAATGCAAGCTTTTCTCTGTGAGTGGGACCGCTTAAATGAACATCTTCTGTGTGGATTCTCTGGTGTCTGGTACTGCATGAGCTCATGCCATAGTACTTTTTTTAAATCAAGGATATTACAGTTTCTCAGTCTTGTATTTTAAAACAGCTTTGCAGTGTTAAACACTTTCAAAATGATGAACCCCATTCAGTTTTGACTGGGTTAGTCCAACAGGTTTGAGTCTGTTTGGTCAGAGAAAAGAGACACTAAGCCATATTGAAGCCACAATGATTACTTAACCCTTGTTCAAATAGATGACTTTTAGTGGGTTTATATTTTAAAATATAAATACTACATAACAATTAAAGATGCAGTAGGAATTTCTTCAGCAAACTTCAAGGTAATACGGAGCTAACCAGTTTGCGTACTGGTACGGGTAGAGACAAGGTGTGGAGTTAAGTACACAGATCAGGTAAACTAAGGGAAGGGTAGCCCATACTGCCCTCTTGTCTACTCCAGCTAACCTACTGGCACTCAGATTAGTCTAGGCCAGTTTAAAGGCTAGATATGCTTTTATATCCAGGTAAGATTAAGTCACACTGATGACCACATGCAGTCTGTATGGCTATATCCCATTGTAGTCACAAGGTCTATTGGTATAAACGTAAGACAATTTCAGTAAAAGGAAATAGTATTCACTTCAGAGAAACAAGTCTAACCCAGATGTGAGTAGAATGAAAGAAGGGCTCCTAGTGTTTTTGACAGAGATCGAGCCAGGTATTCTGGGACCTTCCAGATCTTTTACTAATACCTACTCAAGCCTCTCCTTCTAGACACAGAATCAGTACTGAAAAAATTACTGCAAATGCTGGATCAGTCTCTATCTCTATCTCTTTTGATTCCTTTCAAGTGAAGACCTCATGCACAGGTGCTGCCAATGGCCTAAGCTGGTAAAAATAGTTTTATAAAACCTACAGTGAATAGACTGAGCCCTCTTATTATCCTACTTGTCATTATACATTTTAGTGATTCGTGCATGATCCCCTGACCACGTAGGTGTTCATTGTTCGTGATTATTTCTAATGTGAGAGGTTTATTCTTCCTACTGCTTTGTACCAGCACCTGAAGTTCATTGCTACTGTGGTTCAGTTATTTTAACAATTAATACGCAGTTACTGGTCTCATACTCACAAATACAGAACAGGAAGAAAAGTCAGACTAACAAAGGCAGGCAAAACTAGAATGGCTGGCACTGTATAAGTAAATAACTGGCAGAATGCAAAATATTTTTGCCTTCCTGTAATACTACATCATATACAGTATTTTACTGGTTTTTATGCTAGTAACACACAAAATAATGTTCTAAAAGGCTGTTTGAAATGTAAGCTGAGCAGGAGGAAGTGCAGAAACACGGAAGACAACTAAGTATCTCATCAAATAGCTCTTCTAGCAAATAAAGAAATCAAATCTTTTAATGTAGGAATGGTTTTATATTTCAAAACTGAAAAGAGTCCAATTTAAGTTAGAATAGGACAAATGGGGCATTCTGTTCAACCTCTACCTTGGTTCTAATCTCATCTTCAGTGCAATTAATCCCTGCAGGTATGTCTGAGTCTCTCTTGAGTTTTTTGCTTTATGTTTAAAATGATCTGCATTGGATTCCTGTACCATCTGGACTCAGGTAGCACTAAACCTACTCCATTTGATTGTTTTACCTTGTGACTTCATTGATTTACAGGGATTTAAAAACACAACATGTTTTGAGAGATAAAACTTATCTCACTAACTATAATCAGTGAGATATTAATGTGAAAGGACCTGTCATTTGCTTTCAAAAGAAAAAAAAAAAAAGGCTTTATGGTCATATCCATAAAGGAAAAGCCGATTTAAGGCCTGATATAAAGTCACCTTCAGTAAATTTTGTTTAACCTAATAGAAAAACCCTAGACAAAGTTAGTCCATCAGAAGACCATATATATAATTTTTGTTTTGAGGCTCATTAAAATTTCCAAGGTGTGGGAATATGGTTTGGATTTTGTTGTGGTGATTTTTTTTTTTCCATCTACTCTCCTTGAATTCTTTACCTTAAGAACATCTTCCATGTGATCCCATTCCAGAACTTCACTTTTGACTTTCTCGGGACAAACAAATCTCATTGTAGTTGTCAATGTGTTATATATATATATTTATTTTTATTATTATTATTATTTTCTACTGAAATATTAAAGGTAGATTTTTTAAAGTCTGAAAGGCATCTCCTTTTGGGTGCTTCTAGGGACTGGGGTGAAGAGGACAACACACCATTCCTGTGAAGTGCAAGGAGAAAGCAGCAATTATCTTGTCCTTCACATCCATTAATTCCTACAGGTGACTATCACCCTTCCCGAGTTCAATACACAAGTAAAGGCTTGTTTCTCTCTATCAATTTCCTACTACCAAATTTTCAGAAAAACACAAATTTGAGAAGTCTGTAGCTGTCATTTTATACTCAGTCGGATAAATGGTTAAAGACCAAACCATGACACAATGAAATCCTCATAATCTTAAGAAACCATTGTAAACTAAACTGGGTTCGGCCCTAATTTGATTTAAGGGTTTTATTTATCCCACTTTGGTCAAAGAATTTCTTTTCAGGAAAACAGATAAAGGTCTGAAAAACAAGCTCTACAGTCTTGTACTCTGATTAGGATACAAAAAGTGTTTACCAGTATAAAAAGCACAAATCAGTGTCTCCAGACTTAAAACAGATCTAAATGTTTTACTAGGGTCATCACTCTCCCAAGTCTTAGCTCTAGAGGGATAAGTGCCAGCTTTACTTGCTTCTGGCATCCCCCTGGGAGGGTACCTCATGTTTGGCCAGGAGGCAGGCTGTGGTTTGTGGCTCCTGGATGGCTCCTTACCTGTGTGTGCATATGGCATCTGTGCAGCTGGGAGGATTCCTGTCTCCTCAGGGTGGGCTGGCAGGGAGGAGAAAGGAGGAACATCACCTGCAAGGATTCTGCCAGGGGACAGAAACTGAGAAATGTTCAAGAACAAGCAACAGCAGGTACACATCCAGACATCTAGAAGACAGAAAAGAACCCCCCACTCCCCAAGGGACCCAGGTGTCAATGTGTGGAGGTTTTCTGTACTTAAGAGATCTAGAGAACTTTTCTGGATGGAAAGCAAAGACAATCTTCTTTGCAAGGGCACAAAAGGGGGGAGATAAGTCTTATCCTGCAGATCCTATGTAAAATGCAAATGTTCTAGGGTGTCCTCCCAAAAAGCTTTGGTTTTGAGCGTCAAAATTTGTACATATTTTTTCTTGAAGAGGTATTAGCAGACCTACTTTGCATTTGCCTTGTACTTGCAGCCCAGCCACAGCAGCAGGGGAGCACTGGACCCCAAATAAAAGGGGTTTTGTTTGTGGTGTTTCTTCTTTCTGGATTGTTGCTCATTCATCTTTTGATGTTTTCCCTTTCATGAAGAAAATAATGTCTACTTAGTATTATTTTATGACCAAACAAGCACCTATTATTTGGAATTATGACTTTGCTCATAGTAATACATCACACCCATCATCAGGTTCCAGTCCTTTTTGACAGACCAATGCGATGCAAAAACATCTAAAACCACAGGGGAAAAATCTTCCTTGATGGAAACTATCAGAGAAAGCAGCATGCTGCTCTTATGGACCTCTAATAGAGGACAAAACTGAATGTGGGTGAGGGAACAGTACCAGTGACAGGACTGGTAACAAGCGTAGCACTGTTGTTTCCTAGGCGAGCTGTGGCTACCAAAATAACTTAGCCTGGATACTGGATTCAAACATACTGATGGCTGCAAGCTTCTTTGCATCTCTCTTATCCTGTGGGATACTGAATTCTCCTTTTTTTTTTTACCACATCTATTAAATAAGGACCCCTCCCTCTGACAGCATAGAGAAAGAAGTATTTTTCTCAGAAAACGGTACTGCCTTTTTAAAATGAAGCTCTCTTAAAAACCAGTAAATATGATCAAATGTTTATGCAAATTTCAGAATTAGAAATTTTCTGTTGTCCATGGGGAAAAAACTCCCTATTTTCCATATGCCTCTGCACACATCTATGTACACGTACATATTTACATGTCTATGTACATACTTCTCTGTGCACATACACATAAATTGCATAGATCTGCAACACTCAGCGTGACATACTCATATTTCCCATCACTCCCTATGCCTAAGAGCAAACTGAATACTGGTGGCCTCATAATAAGAACATAAAAATGACAACCATTTTTTTATTGTAGAATAATCCACACTGTCAGATGTACCACCATCTGTGTTATTCAGTACTACTGCTCACTGCCTGCTGCCACCAGCACTGACCCATTGTTGGAGAAATTGCAGGAGAAGATGATTTGCTTTATGAGAGAGCTTGAAACTGGTCCCAGAGTCAAGTACAACATAAACCCCAAAACTGGACTCACATGTTGTATTCAAATGGTGGCCCCTGCTGTTATACAACCACAGGCATATTTAAAGGGGATGGGCTCCACTATTTCTTTGTCAGAGACCAATGAGTTAAAATAATCAACAGCAGAAAATGCTTCATATGGTTGTGAGAGAAGAACTGAAGATCCCAGTGACTCGAGCTTGCTTGAAACATTTGTCACTGCAGCTGTCATCACTGCAGTACTACAGAAACTCTCCTAGCACCAAGCCTATGCACAAATCAAATGTCAAACCTGCACCAGACTCCAATTATTATCGGGTGAATCCTCACAAGACAAAACTTTTGTCACAATTTGGGGACTATTCTCTTTTCATTTTCTGTTGCTGTGTTGCTTTGAAACCATGCCCTATTGAATGCTGGTCAACATCAGCATTATAATGAACCTGATCTGTGCAGAATAATAACTAAGACAACATTAATACCTTCCATGCTTGTAGTCAGCTCTTCATTTTCTTCCCTTTTCCTTCACATCCCAAAGTGCTAACAAAGAATGTTTTCTGATATGACAAATGCTCTGGCAGCTTCAGTTCTAGTAGACTAGTATCTGTTTTTACTTTAGCACAGACAGTTATAGGCTGAGAATGGAAAGCTTATAAAAGCTATTGTAAAATTTAAAAATTTCAAGACTGGGGGATGTTTCCATAATCATAACATTTAAAGTTGTTAAAAGAGAAAAAAAATCTAACCAAGCAATTATCTTCAGTAGAAAATACAGTTTAATCAGTCTTTGACCTTTTTCTACACGTGCATTCATAATTCAAACCACCACCTACTGTATAACAAATAAAACCTGCCAGATGGAGTAAAGATTGGAGGTAATAATTACAGATTAAACATGGACTAGGCATGGTCCCAGTTGTCCCATTCTTCCTATAAAGGGCCTGTCAAAATGTAGGAGAGGTTCCTACACAAGTATTGCTCCAAGGGTGTTAAAAAGGTTTTTGACAGCCATAATATTTTGACATGGCTGTATTAGGAAAACCATACTGAAGAAATGCAAAAATCTTCAGAATGGCTTAGCAGTAAGGCTACCTACTGTGAGCTCTCCATAGGTTTGTATAGTTTTCACAGAGCTTACAGACATGGCTATGGTGGCTGTCTTCATCCATTCCCACATACTCCTTGTCTGTGACAAACCTTATTCTTTCGTCATCCAGGTCTGAGTCCTTGAACAACCTGAAGTCAGTTGATATCTGTTAGTCATCCACAAGCTGTTTCTCTAATATTTTCTGATATCTTGTAATAACATAGTAATTTTACATGATAATGCGATTTAATACTTTTTCTTTTTTTTTCTGAAAGAATCTGTGAGTGAAGGCTGAAGATTGTCTGATTCCAAAGTCACATCTTTCAAAGCTGACTTCTCTCTTCACTGTCTCTGTGCAGATCTGATGTACCTCAACAGAGGAGGGTGGTGTAGCTAGGAAGTCCTCCACGTTATATCCTCTATTGCAAGATGTCACATTATAATCTTACAATCACGACAAATATTTCACTCACCATTTTGCTATTCAGAACAAATGAAGATTTCATTCCTCCAGGCTGCTGTTAATAACTGCTGTATGTTTGCTGGAATCATAATATATCAACAGCTCTTAGAATTTGGAAAAAAAAAAAAAAAGAAAAAAAAAGAAAATATCTGAGCATACAATAAACGGTGTCAAGCATGTCTGAAATGGCAAAAAAAGTATAATCGAAGTAGATCATAACCCTGGAAGAAGGATGAGTCAAGAACATAAGTAAGCATAAAAAAACCATTGTGGATCTGAAAATGCTTTCAATAGGTATAAAATTTCTATTATATTACTGAAACATATATTTGATTGCTTTGTCTTTCACTTTCTTACTTCCTTTTAGTGCTATGAATAAGAAAGAAATAGAAAAAATATTTAAAAAGAGAAATAGAGAAAGCATAAAGCAGAAGATTAAAATCTATATTTTTAGTGCAGCCTTGCACAAAATCCATCAAATTAAAAAAGATTAAAAGCTTTGATAAATTTTATTGAAAAAGAAAAGTTACTTTTTGTTAAAAAAAAATAATGTTGACTACCTAAGTATAGTGAATATAAAATCTTGAACCTGGTGTTTCTCACTGAAGTATTAAAAGGAAACTGCAGGTATTAGAAGCTCCAGAAGATAATTCCTTTAGGTTATACATTGTTATGCTGCAGTTATTCCATTTCCTTCTCTTTGTTTAAAAGATAGTTCTTCATCTGTATACCTATTAGCAGAAAAGCATGTATACAATTGCACTTCCACATTCTTAAAAATAGATGTATTTATTAGAAACTGAAGTCCTGGTAAGTCTGGAATGTATTTAAAATAAATTTAGCTGTAAGAAAGGAAAACTAGCAATACAAACTTCACTAAGCATGAAAATTCACTATGCTATGTTAATTGAAGCTGAATTTCAAACAGAACATGGACTTTTGTAGAGCTTCATTTATAAAAATGGCACATTCAGTTCAGCATAATAATAGTGTTAGTTCTGCTAAAAACTGAACAGTGTTTTTGAACTCAAAAGTCAAGAATTGTAAAGAAGTGTGAGCATCACATCGCACACAGTGTCTACTGAGCATGGGTGTTTTCCAAACACTGATAGGAGTAATATATTGTGTCACTAGGAGAGGCTTAGTGAATACCTGGACACTCAAATTCATGTATTGCACATTACAAATGCTACCACATTTAGAACAAATTTTTGTCAAGGTTACTTCTACCAGCAGTTGTTTTTCAGAACTAGATTGACAGTTTGACTGAGCCCATAATTTTCACAGTTGGAGTTTCATGATTTGTCATGCAAATCATGGCCAGCTCAGCACAGTAGGAAAGTCTACAATCTTATAAATGCCCCAAAGGACATACCAGGATTTATCATGCATGTGCTGATCCACTGGGACAGGATCCAATTCACATATCATTCCCCACAGGCACCAGACTATTCCTGACCAACACCAGCACAAGGATACCATTCCAATCTGGAGGCTTACCTTCTTGTCATTATGCTGCTTTTTTTCTGTTTCTTTACGCTGTACATGCATATATATGTACCTTCACACATAAGTTATTGTGTTGACGATGTAGATAGAGCCAAGCAAACCTTTAGCTCTTGAGTGAAAACACCTCCTTGAAGGTTCTTTGGGCTATAATCTCAGTTATTATTAAATCTGTGAGATGTTAAGCACCCTCATCTCCACTGAGATAACTAAGAGAAAAGAGTGGTTGGCACATGGCAGGGCTAGGATCTAAATGATTTGTAAAAGCTCAGTATCTGCTTCTCCAATTCAGAACAATTTGTATTGAATATGATTTTTTTGTGTAAAAAGGATTTAGCGGGCTCATAATAAAGACAAAACAGTGGACTGTAATGAGGATTGGCAAGAAAAGTAAGGAGGAAGAACACAGTATTATGGAAATTACAAAAGAAAAAGTGAAATACATAAAAGAGTGAGGAGAGCAAAGGGAGCATTTCAAATTCTCTACTAGCAGGGCTTCCTTATGCCAGTTACAACATACTCATACAGCAGCCCAAAAACGTTTCTCTTAGCAACCCCCATTGAAAGTTGTTGTTATCAACACAGCAATGACTGAAAAATTCAATATTTTCTGGAGAGCAATTAGGTTTCCAGCCTTACAGCTAGTATTTCATCTTTCATTGATACTCTGCTCAGCTATCTGTGTTTCTTTATTTTTCTTCTGGCAACATATCTCAACTACTTTAGGTTCTTTTCAGTTCAGGGACCAAGGAAACCTACATCATCATCTTAAGTGAGATTCAGAGTAGTAGCTGAGACTACCAATTTACTCTTTTGACACAGCCATTTTCTCTGGCCCAGAAGCCACAGTAGTAAACTGCAGTGCAAAGGGGAAAGAAAGCAGGGGGAAGATGAAAAGTCAGTGAAATATGTAGCTTACAAACAAGTGCAACCCAAAGGTGAAATGAGTCTGTGGGTAGCTATTGCTCGATTAATGAAAGAAATAAAGCTAAAATACTACCACCAAGACAGCTCGCTGTCACAATGTCAGAGCTCAGGTAAGTCGTTTTTCCCAGACAGAATGTAAAATAACTTCTCCCTTTCATAATGTGGATGTCACTGTAAGCTTCGTGTGAGTGGAGTAGCCCATACAAGGGAAGTCTGTTTCTTTGGGAGACAAGCAAGATGCTTCTGTGCTCCAAAGACAATACTGGCAGAATGATGCTGGAGCTCTGGCGTAGGTAAAAAGGATGGCAACCTTCAGCACTCCTCATTTTTTATATTCCCAAAACTGCATCTGAGCAGCTATTCAACATCCTCCTCTGTTTATCAAGGAGTGCTGCATTTTGGACTGAAAACTTGCTAAGAGCCCAACTGAAAAGTAGCTACTGAAAACATTATTCTTTCTTTCATCTCTGCATTGCTTATTGAATATTAATGTAGCTCTGACTTTCTTTCACCATCAAAACTGCCCAGCCATATACTGGCCACAAACCTTTGTTTCAGGATTTTTAACCTCATTTCTAGTCTGATGGTTTCCTGGGGCCTGTTTATGGAATACATCGCTTTACCCTTTTTTTATGGGGACAGTTTAAGTGTCCTCTTGTTTCATTTTACAGCAATAGTGTACTATTACTCTTCTATAATTAAATATCTGCAAAAGAAGTGGGCAGGCGTGATGATGGATGTGTTGGAGCATGGCGGAGCGATGGTGGAGTGGGCATGTCAGTGGTGAGCCAATACCAGAGGGAAAATGCTCGTGTGGAAGAGCTGGGGCGAGGGGAGATGCAGAAGCACTGCAGTTTGGCAGAAATGACTGTGCAGTCATTATTCAGATGAGATGTCTCCAGCCAAACAGAGCACTAGAAACTACGTGTCTGTGAAATAAGTATATGGTTACAGGTCATTAAGTCTACAGTATCTCTGTTCTCTCTCTGACAGGGGGCAATAACATTTGACTGTAATTTTTAAGAACGTCTGTGGTTAAAGGAAGGTTAGATTTAATATTTGCCAGATCTATTGTTTGTTTGTTTGTTTTCCATATGAAAAAATGTATGTTTTCTTCATAGTCAAATGGTATTGTCTATGTAACCCTTTTCCATGGTTAATCTGAGAAAGAGGGGGACAACAGAACTGACCCTCTTTCTGTAGTCTATACCTTTTATTCAAGTACTATGTCTGTTTTTCCTAGAGGTATACCAAAAATATAGATGCTCGTGGCTTTTCCTTGACTGAGGAACTTCTAGAGATAATAATCTTTCTTTTTTTATTTTTTTTTTAGTATGTCTACATGTGATAGAGTCTTGTCCATCATGGTCTCACTTCTAAGTACAGTCAAGTGCATGATTTAGAGGATTTTGATCCAAAGCACATGGGAAGAGACAGAGATATCTCTTTTGGTGACTACATCACTTCAGAACTACAGTGCAGACCTCCTGCCATACTATTTTGATTTGTCGAGGTTTGTGCTCTCATGATAATTTAGACTTCATTACATACTGCAAATATGGAAAAAAACAACTGGAACTCAGTGTTTGTGATTTAATATATCTATCTATTCTGTCTTAAAATGAAAAAAACAAACAAAACAAACATGCAAATCTCCTTACATTTTCCCTGCAACACAAATTTGCACCAAGCTTCCAGTTCTTTTTTAGCTATTACAAAACATGAATTTCTCTTTTGGATAATGAGTCACATCATAAACATTTTCAACTCTCTTATCTCATTTGTCCCTCAGAGGAAGGAAACATCTTTCAGTTCTAGATGCAGGGCAGTAGCGCTAAGGGATTTGAGTGTGGTAACAGCTCCCCAAAGCCCACCCATCAGTGCAGCAATGAAATACAAACCTTTGCATTATTATCAATCCAAAATAATAATCAGCATGACCATTTCTGATGTCTCCTACAGCACTGAATTGGAACTTTCCTTGGCATCCATTCCTGTCAATCACCGTGGAAAAGCTGTGCCTGAAAGCAGAACTGATTCTGCTCAGCATGGAAGCTGAAAAATTCAGCTACAAGGCAGTTAGTGTTAATATGCTGCCAGAAATGACATTAAGACAGTGAAAAGTTATGACTGATAAGAGTAAACAAATTAAAAACTCTGACAAAAACAGGCTCATACATATATTTACAGTGGCTTAATAGACTGAGTTATGTGTGACTTCTAGAAAGACAGGGAAAACTGGTCGGCCTTTAAAGGTTCAGCAATACACACTGACGTTTGAAGTAAAAAAACTGAGCCCTTCTGAAAGTCTTGTTTCACAGCTTACAGTCTGTCCAGTCCTTATCTGCTCCATCATACACGTACTTCTTAAAATTAAATTACCAGGATAAAGGATTGGATCTTTAAGCTAAACAAGGCCATAAGCAGATGTTCAGCCCTTTTTTCTTGTTCCAGTGCTAAATGCAAGCCTGTCTCAGCCAACAGCAATTGTCAATTAGTTACACCGTGCATTCATCTGAATAAAAGAAGCTGAAGAAAACTCTTCCCTACAAGAAAAGGGGCAGAAACTTTCTTTTTCTTATTTGGAAGCAGCAAGCGTAGCTTCTCTCTTAGCTCAAGATAAGGAGAGGCAGTGGAAAGCAGATGCTACATCCCAGTCTGCCCCTGCAATTTGATGCTGTAGTACCGGGGTTCTCCACTCTACTCTTGCAACAGGGGCAGGGAACTGAGCCAGGGGGAGGAGCAGGGCTGGAAGGCAACCAGGCCATGGAGGTGCATAAAGCAGATTGTCCCATTGTTAGCTTTTCTGCAATTGCCTCCTAAATAAAAAAATCCTGAAGTGACAGGTTCTCTGCTATCTGGATCAGACCTTGCCTCCTCCATTAGGAGGGCAACAGCATTATTGCTTGTATCAGAAACAGTGTGGCCAGCAGGACTAGAGAACTGATTGTGCCACTGTACTCAGTGCTGGTGAGGCTGCACCATGAATCCTATGTTCAGTTTTGGGCCCCTCATCATAAGAAGGACACTGAAGTATTAGAGAGAGTGGAGAGGAGGCGACAAAGCTGATGAGGGGTCTGGAGCACAAGTCTGATGAGGAGCCGCTGAGGGAGCTGGAGCTAGAGAAAAGGAGGCTGAGGGGAGACCTTATCGCTGTCTACAGCTGCTTGACAGGAGGTTGTAGCATAGAGGGTGTTGGTCTTTTCTCCCAAGCAGCAAGAGGAAATGGCCTCGAGTTGCACTAGGTGAGGTTTAGATTGGATATTAGGGAAAAATTCTTCACAGAACATCGGAACAGGCTGCTCAAGGAACTGGTGGAGTCACCATCCCTGAAGGTGTTCAAAAGGCGTTTAGATGAGGTTCTTAGGGACATGGTTTAGTGCTAGAGTTAGGTTACGGTTGGACTCAATGATCCTGAGAGTCTCTTCCAACTGAAATGATTTTATGATTCTATGATTACATTGCAGTGATGCCTTCGAACTTTATGAATACTGAAGTTTCTCCCACTCCCTCACGCTTGTTCTTTTGCTCAGTCTCTCCCCCTTTCCTTTCTCTTGTTTTCTTGCTCTTTTTCTTCCTTTCTCTTCTTTTTGTAGCTCTGTGTGGGACACATTCTCATGCACCTCCTTTCACCAGAGAAGAAATTGCTGCCATGTGTGCAAAAGGATTCTTTGATGATGCTGCCAAGATGTTCAAGGGCACTGTAACATTTTGCAAGCTGAAATCTGCAACAGATCTTTCCCTAGGAGGAATTCAAAAATAAACTGGGGTACAAAAGGCTGTGGAGATCCCTTTGGTTCACTCAGTTTTCTGGAGAATAGCTTATAGCAGCTTATGCCTAAGTTCCAGGTAAGCTCGAAAAAGTGATAAGATATCCCAAACCCCTCCTTCTTGATCACCACCCTTCAGATGAATGCTTATCCATCTGAGGAAAATGCTCTGCTTTTCTGCATAACAAATAGAAATAAATAAAATTATTTCTGGATCATATGTTGTACAATACAACAAACCCGTGCTTGGAGCAATCTTTACAGCTGAGTCATGAAACCTGAAAGGCAGAATTCAAAATGAAAATTATGATAGTGCCATTGTTCTGCTAATAATATAGTCATTTCAGCCACTTAAAAGAATACTGTGGCACAGAACACATAGAAGTACCCTAGCAGACAGAAAGACTGAGCGAACACAAGTCAGTACAACCATATCATCAGACTCAATTGCTCACTGTAGGGTAAATATTTGAAATTATATAAAGGGGATTCAGCCATATGATACTCAGCAATATTAATGGGACCCCACAAAGCTAAATCCCCCCATACAGGTATCCCCATATTTCTGATATGATAATTGAGCAATGGGGTGCATGCTCTGTTGCGTTCATATGTGCCTTCCCTCTTAACCTCAGGACAGAAGCCAAGTACCACCAGCAGAGCCAGGCTTAGGTCGACAATATACAAGTCTTGTACTGCACCCTATTGCTCTCATAAAATGTTAGCTAGAAATATCTATATAGCTAAGTAAGCAATGACATTCTGGGCTGGAAGTGTAATGAGCCCTATTCACTGCAAGCAAGTTCAGTGTCATGAATGGTGTTGATTACTCATGGCTTGTAAGGCTTCCAGACAATCAGGTTACACAGTAGCTCATGCCCTCTTTCTAATTATGTAACAGAACAGTAAATGGATTTTTCATTAAAGAATCCAATAAATAATGTTCCCGTTTTCTCTGTTTTATGTAGCTAACCCTCCACCAACATTTCTACCTGGAATTTCCTATTTAATATTGGCAGGGTTGAATTTGGCTTAAATTCCAAAGACTTTACCTTTGATTTTACTTGTGTTATCTTCTGTGATTTATCAAGGGTCTCGCAGTTTCACAGAACAGCTAGACATAATCCTGTACTTAAAATGTCCAAATCCATTTGTTTTTAAACAAACTTTATTAATGTTATTAGATTCTATTTTAGCTTCTTAACACTGAATAGGCTATAAAAATCTGCATATTTTAATGCAGCAGTGCCATAAGCCTAGAAAGTGAAAGCAATATAGACATACTTCAAGCATTCATTAAGAACGAAATAACTTTGTTTCCTTAATCACTAAATTAAGAAAAGTTAAAATACCAAAATGTCAAAATGTAAGAGTAATCACCATCACCGGTAATCAACAATAATCCACAGGAGCTCAAGTTCTGCTGCAACTAAGTAGAGGATTATCTTCTAAGACTGCTTGGGTATCCATGCTAGGTGACTAATACAAGTGAGAAAGTACACAGGAGAACAGGTCTGCTTGTTTAAAATCATTTGGGAGAATACTTTTCCTGAACTATGTGATAATGCTATTAGCTCCAGTCACTTGAGCCTCAGGGTGATCCTATGCTGAAGCAGTCAGACAATGTCTAAGCAGCAGAGTCACCAACCCCAAGAGTTTTGTAGACAAAGACAGATGTAGACAAGATCAAGAAAGTTAAGGATCAAAGAGTGGTAGAGAAGCTACAAGCTTATTCTGCTTGCACAACTTGAGGTTAATATACAATATTTATTCATCAGTAAGTATAAATCTAAGTGACTCTGAGGAAGCTTAGCAGCAAGAGATTACTTCTGATTTAGTTATATATCCGACTCAAAAGGATTATTTTAATGCTGATATCAATATTACTGGATTTGCACAGGCTGAGTGTTTGCCATGCTGTGACTGGAATTGGGAACTGCAGAGTATATCTTACTCTCCCAATGCCAGTTCCAAGGCTTGTTTCTGTCAAAAGAAGTCAGCATTGTAAATCCTTGCTATGATTGCAATGTGAGGTACTATTATGAAGGCTTGAGGGGAGGAGTACTTCTGTGTGTTACTTAGATCCAACAAGAGATCTGTTCAGTCAGAATTACTCTACTGGTAAATGTCACCCCAGATTTTCCATTGATTTTTATGGGCTAAACATAGGAAAGTATTGAGACAAATTGTGCACAGCTGGAGTACTTGTATCCAGTTATTGAACTTGGACTGATGATACAAGGGTCATGGAGCAGAGTGAGAGAGAAAATGTGAGCTTTCTACCCACAGAAGAAAACAGCAAAGCAATATTCACTGCACATGATAAAAAATATATCTATACCCTTTAGATGGTATGTAAATAATAAATTAAATAATCACAATGATGAGTACTGACAATATCAATAATAAAATAACCAACCTAGGAAAAAGTCGAAGCCAGAAAAAAATTAAAATAATTAAAAACTAGAAAAACAGAATATTTGTGAAATATAGGTATAATAAGTATCCAGGTAACAAATATTAAGTGTTGAATACTAGTTGTTATACATGTATCCAGAAAGATTCAGGGAAGTTTTGTCATATTTTATTTCAAGTTGGCTGTTTTCTTGTCAGCGCAGCTTCCAGCTAAAGGTATTATGTGAGTGCATTGTGCAGATATGCTCATGACAGGAGATGTATTAAAAATGAATAAATAAAATATCTGTAAAAGCATTTAATGATTGTCAGTAGATCTGTAAATGCTACTGAATTACTATTTTTTAGAGATTCCACACACCACAACCATCAAGAATTAAAATGAAATGCCCATGAGCTATTGAAATACATCAATAAATATTTTGCTTTCCTATTGTCATGATGTTCAAGGTCATTTTGTGTTATAGTGTTGTGAATATTTAACAAAGACCTCTACTGGTAATTTGCAGGGAAAGCATCTATGTTTTAGTTTAGACAAAGCATTAATTTTTACATTCAAGTAAAGGTCAACTACCATAGCCAGATGCAGCTGTAATGAAAATGTGTTCTGCTGAACAATGAAATAGTTCTTTCCATATTCTGTGTCAAATGCCTCTCTAAATTAGCTATATTAAAACTGTACAAAAAAAAAAAGTACCCACTAATCCTTCAACTGTCAGTTATAATAAGGAATTACTGAGATGTGAATTACAGGTCTCACACAGAAAAACAGCATCAAGAAGAAAACACTTGAAAAGTCTGAATTATAACAAAGGTTGGGATTGCTTAAAACCAGCAAGGGTCAAACTGTTATGGATTACATTTTGTAGGTTTATATACCAGATTTTGTATTCATTTATATAATTTATAGAATTATAGCCAATGCCTTTTAGAACAGAACAGTAAAATATTATTAATTGTTGGGTCATATTCAGTGACAAATTGGGAGAAAATTATGCTTAAAATACCATAGTATTTGCATTGATCTAGGAGTAAGGAAAGATTCTGCTCTAATTTATATGTGCTTTCACATAATTAGTTAAATGCGACGGTAAGAAGTGGGTCAAAAGTATTTACGGACATGATTCAAATGGTAACATTAGGTTCTCATTTTACAGCTCTTAATGAAAGCATACTCTGAGCATTAAAAATATTTGAAATGTTATGGGCTACATTACAAAGCATTATGTATTATTGGTAAAAGTGTATCTTAATATTACCAAGTTCACATTGACTTTTAACAAAGCCATACGTGAGAATTTCTAGGGGAAAAACTAAATTATGTTAAAGTTTGAACCCTAACTAAAGAGTCTATAAAAGCTACCCACCATAGTACTTTTCTTTAAAAATAAAACTACCAAACCTCTACAGATGCGCTGTTAAAGCTGTCTGTCTCTCTGTTGTCCTTTCTGTATTACTACAGACTATGGTTGTGGTCAGTTTGAGAGGTAGCTTGAAAGGCAGTGATACAGATCCAAACATTAGAGTCTGAAAGCAAAGCAGACCTAGATTTTGAATGAAAACTCTCCTTAAAGGCTGGCAATCAAGATCAAGATTTCAATCGTAGTTGCATTTGTATAAAGCCAAAAGTGTTTGGTTGAAACTGTAGACTTTCCTAAGCCAGTATATTTAAGCTTCAGCATCTGAAGAAATCCACAACTAGACAGAAAACAGAATTCTTCTTGAATTTGTTTCTATTCCATATAAGAACCAAAGGCTTGTGTTTCAAATATTTTCCACTGACAGGATTTAAAAAAACCCAAACCCTAATAATGCAGAGAATGTTGAAACCTTTCAAATAAATAATGTTTCATTTTTGCTATGTTAACATGTAGTGACAAAACAGAATTGATAAAAATAAGAAATTAAAAATAACTCATTTCAGCAGTTTCCAAGAGAAAATAGCCTTAGAGGAAGCACAGCTCCATAAAACTTCCACATTCCAGTAAACTAACACTTTTGTTGCCTTTTTTTTAGGACAGCAATTCTTATTATCCTGAGAATAATAAAGGCAATATAAGAAGCTCAAAAAAAAAAATTAAAATCAGGAGTTCTTTTGAAGGAACTACTTGAGATGCTCAAATGTGTTTTGCAGTGTAATGTGAAAGGTAATCTTGGTGGTAAAAGTAAAGTTTGTATCTTAACACTGTAAACTTTAAGTAAGCATGACAGGGATGGAATTAATCTCACCCAAGCTTAGTAATCAGCAGCACAGATACCTAATTCTGAGCTGGTCCTCCTGGGCCTCTGGCATGGACCATCAATCAAGAGAAAGAGGCACTGTCAGAGCGTAATTTCTCTGAACTATTTTAGATGCATATCTTAGGATGAGACACACCAGAACCGTGCCATTTCTTCTCCTAAATATGGAGCCAGGACGCAGACCCAGCTCAGGTGTAGACAGCAATGGTTGGGTCAGAAGACTCTCAGCTGTGGGCTGCAGATCACAACAAAAAACAGCAAGGTATCACTGCCCTACCTGTGAAACATGGATTTAATCCTGCAATTAAAAGAAGAGAAAGGTATGTGTCATCCATGCATGCATATGCCCAGTTTATATAGCGTTGTTGCCTAAACATGGCAGCTGGAATGAAAAATTCTTTCAGACAAGTTTGCCTTCTCTCTTGCTTTTTTCTTTCTCCTGAAGGACAACATAAGATGTGACTTTGCAATTTAATTAAATGTGACATATGTTGCTATAAGCTACATACGTGCAAGTATAGTATTTATGCCAAGTATGAGCAATCCTAGAGTAATTATGGTTTATGTTTTACAGAGGGCATGTCACTCAGCAGACAGGTTTCATGAAAGGACTGAGAAAAAGAAATGCCAAAAAAAGAAAAGGAAATTATGGGCCAGAGGGTTTAAAGCTCCCAGATGAATAAAGTGAAACTGGAAAGTCTTTTAATGACAGAGGAGCAGATATGACAATAACCATAATAAAAAACTGGAGGCTGGAGTTTAAGGTCAGACTGCCAAACCAGGCCCTGTGCTCAGGCTGCTGAGAGGCAATTACTCCAAGACTTGCTAGGAGAAGTATTTTTTCCAAAGATCTGCTCCAGAGCCTTTGGGGTGTAATTCCTTTTCAATGATACAAGCTGGATATGAAAGGCAATTTCAGGAGGTGGATGCAGAGAAGTAATGTCTATGGGGGGGGGGGGGGGCGGGGAATGCACCTGAAGTGTTCAAGGATGGACTCCATTTGAAAAAGCATGCTACAGCTTTCGTGCTCCAGTGTATAACATCACTGGCGAAAGCCATAGGAGAGATCATGACGCTGAAGAAAATACATAAAGATATTTTGGTACTGGATGCAATTTTCAGAAACACTTGAATGCAAACTACTCATTTTTTCTGGCACAGAATAGCTACTCAGTTTAGAGTGGTTGATTTACTGCTCTATAAACTACTGTGATTACAATTGCACTGGCATTTAAGTATCATGTCACTGTTCAATATCAATAAAAACATAAACTATTGTAAATCTCCTCCCCCTTTCTGTGTGAAACTCAGCTATGCAGGTAGCAACATTGTTACATAAAAGTATTTGGGAAGGAGGTTATCTCTAATTACATCGAGATATTAAAAATTGCACAACCATCATGTGAAGGGGTTTAAAATATTTGATTGTAGTAAAATGTGCTCAGGAACTAAATCCTAGGCTTCTAAATAATTTAAGCCTAGTTGAAAATTATTTCTTTCATTTTCAAATTTAGCACCTTGGGTGAAAAAGATGTGCTCTTCGGACACTGAATTACTCTTGCAGTCACACAAAAAGGAATCAAAGCAATGTGTAGCACCCTATGAAAAAAGCACCAGGCTGACAAAATTGCAGGAAGACCTATGTTGCTTTGATTAACTGCATTAAACTAATATGTGAGGGAACTTGTTTTCTACTCTCAAGTTCAAGCAAGGCATTTATGTCTTGCTTATCATTAATGCAGCATCAGAGAACTATCATGAGGCTCAGCAGAGCTTTCCTTGGGCCTGAGACGCTCTGTGCGACCTTACGAGCACCCTAGTTTCTGGCAATTCAAATTTCTTCCCTGGTGCCATGCTTGTACTGCTCCCATGGCATTCCTGCTCCTCTGCACCTCATAAAATTTACCTTCTGTTTACAGGGTATTTATTCTCCCTGGTGACTGTCAATCTCATAGAGTTGTCCTCTTTTTATCTTCTGGACCATGCTGTTGAATGGGGGCATTTTTTAGCTTTGCTGTTGGAGGGTTCATCTTCTTGCTTCTCACAGTCTCATTTCCAAGTCCTTACATTTTTTCTCTGAACTCAGACATTCAGATGGTCCCATCAGTCATCTTTCCAAACAGATGAAGATACCTTTCGTTCAGATTCAAGTTAGGGTGAAACATTCAACTTTGGATCCATCTCCAGAATATAAGTTACTACAGGAATGAAGCTCATTATTTTCTATCTATGCATTTAATCATCAGAATAGTGAAACCAATTTGACCACCATAGGTTACCTCAAGCTATTGGTACTCTGTCATTTCTCCAAAGCCACTAAGATAACTCCTCGGTTTTCTCTTTCTATTTTCAGATTGAGGTTTAGGTGGAAAAGCCTGACTCAAGTATTAACCTTAATGTCTTGCTCTGAAAGAGAATGTGATACTAAATCATTCCAGTCTATTTCAAAAGCAGAGTTTCAGAAGCCACTGTCAGGGAAAAGTTGCAACTTGTGCTTTCATGACTTTTCTGATGAGTCCAGCTGTCAAAAGGTTCCTATTGAAGAGTGAGGTTTCACTGGAATTTTAGATCAATTACACTGAGACCAAATAAAAATTATTCAGGATTTTTCACACAGCAAACAGCTGTTTTTCCATGTGTGTATAATAGTTCCTATCAAAAAAGTTGCACGATGACATGAATGAAAATCTCTTTACCACAATCCTTCAGTTTACAAGGAGCATATCTGATTACAGAGCATAGATACTTCTAATTTTACCACAGCATCAGCTCCACAAACAACTAGAATTGGACAAAGCATCCCATTTGGGGTTTTGGAAGTGCCTAGACAATGACATCTGCATTTCCTTCTCTTTCTACTGGAAATACATTTTATGAGATATCTCAGGTTTGCATTTATTTTGTTTTGTTTTTGTTGGCATAGTCTCACTGGGAGCTTATAAAACTTCCTGGGATCAACAAATTCGTTCAGGCCTTTCTCTTCCTCACAGTTGTTTTCAGCTGATGAATTTCCAGCATACAACAGGCCCTCATATTAATTCCTAAATGCATGACCTTGCATAGTGAGCTACTTAATTTCAGCCTTTTTCTGTTACTTCAGTCCTCAAGGTGACCCACTCCTCCTCTGTACCAGCAATTGCTCACAACTTTCATGATCAGCACATTTCATTATCAGACTCCTGCTTTTGTGCCAAGTACTTTAATGAAAATATTACATAAAATTGTCCCAAAATTGATCCTCTAGAGACCCTACTGATAGCCTCAGAATATCATTAGGCTTTACATTTTAATACTAATTCTATTGTATTATTTATATAATGGCAGCAATGCTAGACAACTGTCCTGCAGCACTACGCACATACATAGACCCTTTGTCCAGAGGAGTCGACCACCTGAATTGATGAGAAAAATGGAGACAGGCAGGAAAGCACTAGTATTCTACTACTTTGAGAGGTCGTAATCCAAAACATGTTATGGCAGTTGTAATGAAAATTTTCTGAGAATTTAACACTGTTTAAAATTCAGATTTCTCCTATTTGCAGTTTAAGAGAGGGGAAAAAAAAGAAAACCTGCTCTATCTTACTCAACTGCACAAATGATGATCTAAGGTTAGTAGAAAACTGAAAGTTTTAAGCAGCTGGTAAGGAAACGGAAAATGATAAAGATAATTTGCTGTCTATTGTAATGCCCAAAGAAATATTCAGGATTTTTCTTGGATATTCTTCACGAATCAGCATGCAGTCATGCAAGGCTTTTCTCAATGTGTCAAAAGAGATTCCTAACCATTTCACAGAAACATTTTTCAACATTAGTTTCAGCATTTCTGGGAAATTTTTTAACGTACCATCTTCAACCAACACAAAATTGGTTTGATTACGATAATCAGAAACAACAAAGAATTGCTGTCTTTCCGATTGTTAAAGTGTTACAACCAGCAAATACTTAAGCAAAGTACCATTTATACTTTTCTTTCAGTTTTCCTTTGGTCCCTTCTATAAATTGATGGTAATATTTAAATTAATTTATTTAAAACTTGATAAACTGATTGATTAAATCATTCACTTTGTTAGGAACTTTGTCGGTACCTCACTGATCACTGAGCATAACAGAATGCTCCTATTGTTAGCTGGACTAACATCCTCCATAGTTTGCCCTCAACAAGAAGTATAAAAGCAACTGAAATGAGTAGATATGTGTTTTCCTGGCACTTGGAATCTGCATTTCCCCAGAGTAGGCATGATGTCAAAGCATAGTGACAGTGTGCATGCATCCAAGAAAGCAAGCCTACAAGCAGTGAGCACAGAACAAAAAAAAAATCCACATAAAATCTATTTTTTATTTTCCCTTTTTTGTAGTATAAATTTATTGCACTTCGGTGGACTGGGTAACTAAATAAAAGCTCACCAAAAGCTATTAAGAAACCATCTTCACTGTGATCGCAAAGCAAAACTGACAGAAGTGCTGCTACTACTGAAGGCTTAGACAGAAACGTTCATAGTCAGAGTGCTTGACAGACATTAAATTAATCCCACTGTATCTTAATTCTAATTGCCACAGGGATTCAGACTGTTCCGAGGCATATCTGCTGCAAAAGTTAAGTGTCTGTAGCACCTTCCTACTGCAGCAAAAGCAGTTAAGCTCCAGCTTGTTATTTTAGTGAAAAGATTCTTTCAAGGATTTTTCCTACATTTTAAAATTGGCTCAGACATTCTGCTTAGTATCTTGTTGGCACAGCCTTATTAATCTCTCAGTTGTTTAAAAAATGGATGTAGTTGAAACTTCTCACTTGGAAGTTCCATGATACTGTGGTAGCCAAAAAAAAAAGGCAAACCCCATAGGAAATATCACCTACCTGTTTTACTAAGTTTCATACACAATACAGTGGGAACACCACATTGTTTACTTGTTCTTCTTTCAGGAAAAACAAACAAACAAAACCCCCAAAAAACAAACCACAAAAAACCCCACATTTTCAAACCCTCTCTTTTTGAATTTGAACTTTTGTTCTGGAACATGTAACATTACTGACTGACTCTTTCCAAGCACTTGAGCGCTGAATCAGCTCATTACAGATCAGAGTGCCAGGAGGACCAAATGTTTGGGGGTTTGACACTCTGATTACTTTTAAGATTCTGGAAACAACAGCTTCTTCAGCCTCCACCACCTTACCTCCAGCTTCATGTTGGTGCCCTATCTATCTTCCTCCTTGGGGCACAGTGGACAAAAGCCTGGGAAAGGCAGAGAAGACCTACATGTGGATGTGGATATAACCAAGAACTGTGTGAGATGCTGCATTCCCAAAGCATCAGTAAGCTGAGCTTGTACTCGTGGCATTTACTACCGTGGAATGAAGGAAAACATTGCAAGCCTTCAGAAACTGAACATCAGCACTGTGCTAGTTTTTCTTTGTGATTTTGATAAATTCTCAGAAGAGCTCTGAGAATACAGGTTTCAGCTTGTATTCTGTATAGCTGGGAAAAAACCACTGCCTGCCACACTGGAACGTGATGAGGGTGCGTACATGAGAGGCTGTAATAGCATGAACAGGTACCTAACATGAAAGCAGGATAGTGCAGTAGCAATGTGCACTCTGGATTTACTGCTGCCTCTATTATTAACCAGCCAAAGTGAGCTCTCAAGGATCAGGTTCCCAATGAAGACGTGGTTTTGGTTTTGTAGTACTGTGCAGAGTTTTAATGGACAAATAAAAAGTTGTCCCTGAAGAGAAGCTTTTGCAAAATACTCACCAAAGGCATGGACGTGCTCAACAACCAGCAAGGGTTTTAGCAAACTATACAGTCAATCTTCATCCTGTACACTCTATGAAACAGGTTTCGTAGGGAAAAAAAAAAAATAAAGGTAAAATGTAAGTGAAAAGAATGTCATAATGCAAGCACAGAGGAGCAGAAAATTTGAGGTTGATGAACAAATGTACGTGCTTTTTCTTTACATCTTGTACACATAAACCTGATGATGACTCTGATGCAGCCTTTCTGAAGCATTCCATGTCCTTCCAAAATGAATCACACTAGAATGAGGTTAGTTCAAGGAACAGAAGAGATCCAAGTATATAAAGCCATATCTATCTGTATCTGTATCTGTATCTGTATCTGTATCCGTATCTGTATCTATCACCTCTTAAGCCATATGCCACCCAGGTATTGTTTATATATGCTTAAATAGATTCTGTTCCCTACAAGACCGGGCTCCATTAGAACCTTGAATTATTACACTATCTGTACAGTTATTTAGGTACTTGTACCCAAAGAATAAAGACTGCAGGATTATGACAGCTTTTGAATTTTAAGCTGTCTAAGCCATCAAATACTGCTGCCTTTGTAATATCTGTCAATGGCGGCCATGGAAAGTAACGTTTTGTTGTCTTTTAATTTGTATCAGTAAGGTGAACGATCAGTGGGTTACAGACTTGGCACACTGATGAGACTGATTGTATCAGGACCTAGTTCTCAGCCCCACTTCTTTTGATTTTGCTTGATGTAAAAAACCGCATTGCTCTGTACTCAGCTCAATATAGTGCAATTTCTTTTGCAAACATCTCATTCAGGAATATAATGAAACCTTTGATTTGGTGACAATTAACATTGCCGAAATAAATGCTCTTGGCCATTATTTTCATGCTATCCAAACGCTTTAGGACTACCCTATTAGTTACCATTTACTGAAAGGTTGGGGGGAGGTTTGTTGGTGGGTTTTTTGCCCTTCCCTTTTTTTTTCTTTGTTTTGCTTTTGTCCTTTCTATTCATCAAAGTCCATAAGGGCTCCTTTACTGTTTTCCCTTGCTGCTGACTTTGAACCACAGCTATGCTTGAAGACTGGTGGGAAGCCACAGAATAAAAGTCAATACTTAGTAGGTTTATCCTATATTTCCTCGCGTTGCTTTTGCTAAAAATATCTTAAGGCTGAAAGAAAAATTCAATAAACCCTTTTTTTTTTTTTAATCACAGCTTTGATTGTCATGCTCCAAAAAAATCGGAAAAGCAATTGGCTCCACTTTATGCCAGATAGGGAAAGCAGGGCCGAGCAGGTCCCATCCTCATCATCTCATGTGACAAGAAAGCTGAATGTCACAGTGAATTAAAACCCACTTTCCTCTTCTGGCTGCTTAAAATGAGCCCATTTGGTGCATATTTAGCAAGGAGGCAGAACAAAACAAGCATGCAGGAAGGATTTTGCTCTTCTTCTAGTGTTCATCACACTGTGATGGCTATTGTTTGCCAGTCCATATGGGGGTAATTCACTTCCAGGACAGTTCAATTCAACAGGATTTTTGCCATTAAGTTCAATGAGACTTGGGGTTTCTCAGCTCCTTGAGTTTTTTTCTCTTGATATCCCTTGATTCCCTTTCTCCAGTCTGCCTTCCCGCTTTATGGCTTTCATAGACTGGATTCCAGTTTCACCAATTCATTTTCCTCTTTCTGAGCAGGATGGAATTTTTCCCCATATAAAGGGATCCTCATCTCCATGGTGTCATCTCAGATCTTTGACTGTTTCTGTGATCCAGAATTCAGTGGCTTGATCAAAAGAAAGAATAGTTTCAGAAATAATGCTCTTAATCTTCGGTTTCACGGTCATGAACAGTACAATAGTGTCGAGGGTTTGATTGCAGGGTGACAAAAAAAACATGGAAGATGTATTGTTAACCTCCTCTCTTCCCCCTTTCCACTAAGGACAGGAGATCGGGAAGGAAAGAAGGATAGCGAGAAGAGAGTTGGAAAAAATTAAAAATGTTTTACTAATGCTACTAATAAGAATAGAGAAAATAATACAAAATATACAAAACCAATCTTGAAAATCCCAGCAACTGCAGAGCTGGCACCCAAAGTCCTGTATTGGACTCTGCAGCCAACCGGAAATGGATTCAGTCTCTCACTGGGCCTCAGTTCGCAGGGACGACCAGCAAGGTCCTTTCCTAATGTCGGCCATAAGCAAAAGGGACAAGATCCTCGTGATCTCCCACTTTTATATGAAGTATTCACGTGAATGGAATGTTATACTCTGTTGATCAGTTTCTTGGTCACCTGTTTCTTGTCGCCCCTCTCGCGAGATGTCCATCCGTGCTTATCAATAACCTCACATTCCATTGCTATGTTTACCAAAACATGTATCTGGTTTTCCAGGAAAGTGCAACTAATATGAAAGCTTTAGCTGACAGGCAAATTCACTAAAAGAGAAACTTGTTTTTAACAAAACCAGGACAACTGGCTTTTGAACAGGTTTATAGGCAACAGCAAAATCGTTTTCAGTGGGAAAAAAAAAGTAAAGAAAATCAAACCCGAGTGAATAGTTCACACTGAGAACCACAGTTGCTGTCGATTTTAAAGATTCATTTTGTGATTTAAGTTCTGAAATTTTCAGTTAGTTCAATACAAAATGAAGAAGCTGGAGGACACGTCCAGTGAGGATGACGCCCATGGCAACACTGGGAATTACTCATGTGTGTGTAAACCTCAAACATACATAAAAATGTTCGCCTTTCAGCAGAATGTTTGGAACAGACTCTCAGTTCCCCACCTTAATCTCAGCAAATACAAAACCGTATATATATGTAAATCTGCATTTGCAGATAGTAGTATCTTCCTGTGTACACACTAAACATATTCTACTTCTTCTCTTATACATAAGCAGTAACTTTCATTTCCAAAGAATTTTCATCTGTAACATAAGCAAAAGCAATGAATAAAGACGTTTTCTCTACTTGTAAGTAGATAATGAATTTGAAAGCTTCACTTAAAGAATATAGTATTTTTAATAGATGGTTTTGTTGCCAACAGTAAAAGAACCTTTTAGAATTTGTGAGTACAGAGGTTGGAGATTAACTTTTGAAAAACCATATTGCAGAATAGATGTTAGGTTAGGCAGATCTTACATTTTTCCCATGGAAGTTCTTTCTTCCTTAAGTTTATTCAAGAAAGATAATAGATTATGGAATAATAAAGTAGAAAGTGTTAAAAGCAAGACATTGTACAAAATTTATACACGAACGAAAGCAATAGATTAAGTTGGTATTTTAACAAATAGCTGGTTCTGGAACACAGGAAGTAAGGTGGCAGTTCAAATATATTTGATGGAGTTGAAGCAAATTACATTGCTTAGGTTTCATCATCAGTTACAGCTAACCTCCTCCTACAAAATATTTGCAAATACAGATCTAGGGTATATTTGCATTACCCTAAAATAAAACCACTTTGTCATTTATGCTTCGAAGTAAGTACTCTTTGGAAAATAAACTGATATATAATGCTATAACATGTGCAAGGCATTTCCTAAAATTTTATAATTCTCATTTATTTAGACATCTTTCATAGTGTCCCAACAAATACTATTCTACTTTGAGTAAAGTCAGTTTTAACAGTAACTCACACAGAACACACTACAAGAAAAATCAAACTTATACATTCATTATATCAATTCAGCACGCAAATGCTATGGATTTTCTAGTACAATACTTGTTTTCTTCAGGTATTTAGCATAATCAAAACCTCTGAACACTATTTTCCAGTCACCGAGTAACTCTTTAGGTAAAGTAGCAACACATAAATGATCCAGCTTTACTGTACTTGAATGCCAAAGACCAAGTCAAGTGTGCATCAATACTTATTAACAGAAGTAATAATTTTAATACCAAACTGTTGTATATTTTATCTTCATTACAGTTATTTTGGTAAGACCACAATGCACTGAGGACCCAGTGTGGGTGCAATAACTCTGTGACAACTCTGCGATGTACTGTCTCAAGATACTGCTGATCACAACTGAATGCAACCACAAAACAATCCAAGTAACTTCTTCAAGAATATTATCAAACGTCAAACAAATTTATAAAAACTCTTAGTGAAAAAACCTTATTGGGCAAGATTCCCACTTACCACTGTTAGAGGTCAGAACTTCAGCTGGAGTCTGACTTCTAGCGAAATGCAGATGGACATGGACATCAGCTGGGGATCCGATGTGAGGTTTCCAAGTATGTCACCGTGCCAATAAAGAACAAAGTGAGTATCTGTTATTTCAGGCACGCAGCACCAGCGTTTCTGAACAGATACACCTCACAGAGGTTTACATGCCACAGCTGCAATTACATCCCAGTTTTGTGCTGCACCACTACGCCTTTGGCGGCAGCTTGAGCTTTAGTGCCATGGGGCTGACATGCCCAGTGACCCTGCTTGGAGCTCCACCTCGCTCTCCACAGCCTGGAAGTGGCTTGAGCCCAAAGCACAAGGCTGCTCCTGGTGCCAGCAAATCAGCTGCTGAAGCAGCCTGTGCCCATCAAATCAACCTCTCCTGCCTCCTCCAAAGGAAAGGTGCAGGCCAGATGGATGTCTCCTGGGGGATCCTCTGGTCTACGGGCACCCATCTGGATTATGTCGGCAGCTCTAACACATAGTGGTCTGAACCCAGGCAGGAGGATGGAAAATGTCCCCAAAAACTCTTCAAGCAACATAGAAAGATTACATACTTATTCTACTTAACACCTGCTTCAAAGCTATAATTTTGAAAAGAAAATATATAATACTTGAGGCTTGTGGCCAGTTAGGTTGCCATGGGTCTAGTGGCAGGACATCACAGAATCACAGAATGTCAGGGATTGGAAGGGACCTCAGAAGACCATCTAGTCCAATCCCCCTGCCGGAGCAGGAACACCTAGATGAGGTTGCACAGGAATGTGTCGAGGAGGGTTTTGAATGTCTCCAGAGACATTTGGTGCTGTAGCAGTGCTCTGCAGCACCTCAGGATCTGGATCTGGACTCTTTAAAGATCTTGGGAAAGGAGAAGCGTGGTAGTCAAAAAGACAAGGTGCAAAAAGGTTTTGTTGAATCGAAGATGTACTTTTTTTTTTTTTTGCTGGAATGTGCTGGCTATCTTGCTCTTTTTTTTTGTTGGTTTTGTGTTTGCTTGGGTTTTTTTTGTTTTCTTGTTTATAACTGGGATGATGGTTGTAGGGTAAGGAAGGGCAAGAACGAGGTGATCAGTAAGAGTACAGGTACATGAAAATGCATGAGCGGAAAAGGGACAATCATGTTAGCTGACCGTGATCCACCAAAGGACTTTGCTGACCACAGAATGGCTACAGGGCTGGAGGACAGAAGGCAGGTAAGAAAACTTGTATTTGTGCAGGCCCCAACAAAAACATGACTCATAATATTCATTCCCTTCACATATTTGGATCTTATTTCCTTTGTAACAACTGCAACTCACCCCTGAGGTGAATGCTTTTGTTGGTACAGATTTTCTTCATCAGCTTTCTCTGGAAATTGGCAGGCTAATAGATGTTTTTGTTATCACAGCTCATGAAGCACCCAGAAATCAGATCTTTAAGGCAATCAATTTTAATTATGTAAAATCTTAGGCTGCATCCAGCTCTCCCACTTTGCTCGTGCTACTGTGACTGCAGGATTTCCATGGAACAGATTCTGACTCTTACCAATAGAAACAAGATCAGAGTTGGCCACAGAATTACGTTTCAGGGAACACAAGAAACTACGCAAGGAAGATAATGTATTTGAGAACATTTTTAATAAATAATGTGACAAAAATTACTTTTTTGATTATTGGATCCTCAGTATGCAAAATTATGGCTAAAATATGAGGTTTCTTACATGAACATAATGAAAACATTAATCACATGGATTGTTCCTTTAGTACCGCACACCCTTTCTATGGAACCTTTCTTTAAAAATCAGCTAAATGAAAAATTTCAGTCCTCGGTAAACACCAAAACACTTTTTTTTTTTCTTCTTTTTTTTTTTTTTTCATTGGGGCTAGTCCTGATAGCTGTCAATAAACAAACACACATTTTTCCATTAGCACCAATGACAAAGGAATTTTATAATTACAAAAAAGATCATAAAATCTACAGACAGAGGACATCATTTGGCAAATTTAATGCAACTAATGCCTCTATTTCAGCTTTAATGATAAGCCAATGTTGAGAGAGGCCACAGCAAAACTGATAATTTTCTGTAAGTCCAGGAAAAGTGAGAAGTGTTTTGATTATGGCCCACGTTTACGCTTGTTACTTTATTGTCTGTCATCATTCAAATATTCCAAATACAAACATAGAGCATTAACAAAAAGATGAAAAATATCCCAAACAAATGCTTAACATTTCAATAAGACAAAAAAAAAAAAAAAGGTTAATAGTTACAATGGTTTACAAACAAAGTTTAGTGATTGTGCTTTTAAAACCAAAAAAAAAAAAAAAAAAGATAAGCAGTGCATTACAAAAGAATTAATTGCCAAGATCAAACAAAACTTCTTTAAGTGGCACTTCTTCTTTAAGGTGAATTAACACAATTAGAGGTCTGAGATTTGGGCCAGTAACATTTAATGATATTACCCAATCATTATTAAAAATGTCCATTTTCATAGGCATTGCTCAAGATGAAAATTAGAAAAAGTTTCAGATAAACTTGCTCACGCCATCATTTGGCAAACAGCAATCACGTTGGCTTACCTCCTGCCTATCTCAAAGGACATTTTTAATAAGAATGTACTGAATGATTAAAATGGAAAGACAAATCAAAGTACCACAGGGGATTTAAAATGAGTACATATTTACAATAAGAGCCACCTCATCCCAAATTAATTTTACTTGCATTGGTAAAATTGTATCGTCTGCAAAAGGTTAGCAAGAGACTGGCAGAAAAGAAGACACAAAGTCTGTACAGAAATTGCAAGATGCCATTTGCACTAACTGCAGACTACAGTGAAACCCCCGGAATAAAAGAACATTCTGCACGATGTTTGCCTGGGGGATCTTTTTGATCAATGCCGTATTACTTGCAACGTTATGGATTGGCTCACTCGTGTGCCGGCAGTGCGCCAAGCACCGCCACGCTGGGGAGAAACTGCGGGCTCCTGGGCTCTGCAATCCCCTTCTGCTCTAATCCCAAGGCAGCAGCTGGCCCAGGGACTACCAAGAGCAGCTCACCTGCCTTCTTGGGCAGCAGAGATGATGCACGTAGCATTACGGAGTAGGCAAGGGCCGTTCCTAATAAAGAGGGTTTACAAAGAAAGAGTAAAATAAAAACTAGCATTTTGATGGCATGAAGAAAAAAAAAAAGGAAAATTGTACACTCTGATTGCACTGAACATTATTTCTGGCGTCAAACATCATCAGACTTGAGGCATCTTAAGTGATTTTTTTTTCTGATCAGATTTTAAAAGCCTGTTACAGTACATGTCGTTGTCTTCAGCTTTCTGTTTCCTGTAATAAAAGAGCATAAAAATGACTACATGTTAGATTTCATTATTTAAAGTATTTTTTCACATACTTCTTAGAGAATTGTTACTTTTCAATAATAATTACTACTTTGAATTACATGCAGCAACATGACTGCATGTTGGACACCCATTCTACAATCACGATTTAAATGGAATTATATATCATTAGTTAGATAAAAAAGAAGAAAAAATAGTTCATGCCTTAATATCTAATAAAATCTAGAACTATAAACTTTCCAAAAATATGAAAGGCAATGTCAGGGCATTCTTAGGTGCTATAATGCCTTCTTTTCACTTCTGAAACAGTCTGGATAATGTGAAGTGCACATTTACATACTGTATTTCTAAAAGTTCTGTTCCCTGGGCTTTAGTGTGGTGACAGTTATACTATGCTACGTACTACTTGTTTTCTACATTTTTTGACAAATTCTTACAGTTTCTTTCTTGGATTTGGCATGAGGTTACTAGACAAATAAATGTACTCATTTCTGTAAAGAGTACTATTTCTAATTCAAAGTGTTTTTTCTTGGCATCTGTCTAAGCACAGAAAATAGTCTTATTCTAGTCATGTTCAGTAGTACAACTGCAGTTACCTCCATCTCTTCTTCTTCCTCTTCTCCTTGTTCATATGCTCCCAGTACTTGCATTTCTGCAACATTCCTTCGAGCTATATTTGCTTGATCTGACCTCTGTCTACCTCCTGATCCTCTTGATGACATAGAGCTGGAGGAGCTGGGATCTCTAGGATTATTTGATGTTGGAAACGTTGGTCTAGAATATGGCAGGATGTCCTCTGTATAATTAAATATATACATTGTTATGTTTACAAGCCCAGAGATACTGTGATCCTAAAATTTCTGCCTGCAGTTGATTTATTTTACTTTTTATGATCCTCAGTAGGTTTAAAGTGATGCCTGACCGGAATACGGAATGCACTGTTTCCACAATAGCATTGCAGAAGCTTTCTTGAGGAAATTTATAGTGTTCACATGGTAACATTCACCACAGAAAAACTAATTCATGATTACTGTCCACTTCATTTAAATTTATGATCACTGCTCTATGTTCTACAGGAAAATAAAGAAAAAAATAAGCCTTGTAGTAAATTTTCAATATGACTGAGTAGGAGGAAATGAAAATATATGCATGATACTTGGAAGGAGCTCACTGCATATAAATAGTAGACCCTGTATTTCTCAAACTGAGTTTGAAACAAAATTAGTGGGCATGTTTTAAAATTTCAGCACCATCCCCTTAAGGTAAACTTGTAATAACTTTTCTCTCCAGTAATCACCTGTAATCAATACCAGTCTGGTACTAGTATGCCCATTTAACCAAATTAGTGCTCAGTCACCCCTCATATTGGGATACCTGTAGGAAGAAAAGACCAAGGCGTTTGTATGAATCTGTGTTGAAAGGCTTGGGCAACACTTGGCAAATTAATGTTCCATCAATCAGTAATCTTACCAGCTTCCATAAAGAAGAGATTCCATTGATCAGGTCTGATCCACATAATGCCGTATCAGTTAGTATTCACAGTTAAAGCCTTACTACTGTGGCTTTCTTATTTTTTAAACAGGACTAGGGTTACAAATAGACAAAAATGGGCGAAGTGCCAGTTCTTTGGTAGAAAAGTTAAATATCTGACTTATAGATCTACTATCTGACTTCAGCCACTTCCTTTGTAAATTAGATTATAACTAGATAGATTAGACATAACTAGACTATAAATGCATGGTAGGGGCAAGGATAATGATCGTTACAGCTCTTGAGGAAAATTTCTGTTTCAGCTTTCTCAGCGCTAGCTTTAATACATGATGGGTTCATAGGGAAAACAAGACAGAAAATCTATGTCTTTCATAAGCTTTTGTTTTCATTTTATGTTAATGAGAACCTGCATCATGACCTGTATTAGCACAAATAATTACAGTAAATGGTGACAATTCAGCACACCTAACTTCACTTACACCATCGTTGTGAGAGACCTGGAAAGAGCTGCCTCTTCCCTGTGACCAACACACAATATTTTATTAAAACCAGAGCATGCAAAATAACCTTGAGGAAGATGAGTTTTTGCTGGTGTGGCTTCTCGTTTTGGTGCTTTATTTCCTCGCAGTTTCCCATCGCTTTGCTGTTCCTGTGATTCTCTCCGCTCTCCCGAATTTGTCCGCATGTCCGAATGCTGTCGCCCCTCCACCCCGTCCCTCCCCTTGTAGCCGCCTCCTTTCCTTTCCGCAGACCTGTCTGTCCTCGCTTCTATAGAAGCAAGTTTTGGCAACATGACCGGCCGCACCTCCAGCTGTGATTTGGACTGGGCGGTTGGTGATTTTATAGCTGGAGGTGGCACAGGAGGGGGCGGCAAGTCTACAAAGTTGAAAAAGAATGATGATTACAATGACATCATACACCAACAAACTTAAATAATATTTAACTTCCACCGAAGAAACAGATGCCCTCTTCACTTTTAGCCTTCCCTCTGCCCTTTTCTCTCCACCCAAAAAAACTATTATGTTACTGTTACAACTGTTGATGGGTATTTTCCCAAAGCTTGAACTTCAAAAATACAAAGTAAAAACCTCCCACTGCCTTTTCAAAACACAATATTTTCTTAAAAATCATTACAAAAAGCTGTAAGGAAAATTAGGTTACTTGGATATTAATATATCAGTTATGGACATCAACATATTTATCCCCCAGTTCATTCAACACAGCAGCTTGTACTCCAGGTCTTCAGTGGGCTGAGCGTTAAAGCAAGTTGGCTGGGGTGTAAGTATGCATTTCAGATGCACTGCTGATATACCTAAGGATAAGCTATATTAATTATTGCGTCCTTCAAAACAATAGGTTAATCTAACGTACATATCTCTGGTGTCTCTGGGTATCTTACAAGATGTTAAAAAAATCCACACTCTATGAATGAAGTAACAAGCTCTCTGGAAGAACAAAAAAAACCCCCAAATGACACACAAGATTTGTGAATTTCTCTCAAGTTAGCACAGCTGAAGTAGTTCTAAAATCGTGTATGTTTTAAAATAGCATTTATAAGGCCGTTCTAAAATTCTTTATATTTTTAAAAAGTATTTATAAGGGTCACATATGTTTTACTCAGTCAAAGTTTTTTATTCCTGCATTAAGAATGTGTAGACTCTTCAGCAGGACACAATAATGCTCTGTGGAATATGAGGAGTGAAGGAAAAAAATGTAAAAGTCAAACAAGGAAGTGACAATACAAAAGAGGTTCACAACAAAGCTGTAGGAACAAATCACATGCGTGTAAGAGAACAAGAGGCTGAAAAACGTGAGACATGGAAGATGTCTCTGAGGTTAATATTCTCAAGTGAGATTGCTAAAAAAAATTTTAAAAAATAACAGAACTATTAAAAAATGTAACTTCAGCGTTTTCTGATCATGTGTATTCATTCTTTCTGCTTCCACAAAAATCTTGGAGCAGCTGTGTTTTTCAAACACCATTGCTATACATCCAGCTAATTCACAGTCTATTCAAGAGAACATTTCAACTGAAAATTAACTAAATTGTGCCAAAAATAAAGGTAGTACTCCTGAATAAGAAATAGAATAGTCATCTAAAATACACCTATAAATTCGGTTATGGTAGACACGAGATATTTTTGAGAGGTTTTCCAGTGTCACAAAGCACAAATGACTTGATCTAGCCTTGTGAAAAGGTGAAGCAATGCAGCAGTCAGTGCTCTATGCAGGCTTACTGGGCACCGTCCTCCACGTTAAACTGGTGACATAACTTGGAATTGCCCTTGACCTGTTTTAAACAGGACTGGAAGTTACATCAGTTGTCTAGCATGGGATGATGAGGAAGAAAGATGTCATAAAGCTAATTTCCTAAGGTTGGACATGCTTCAGGTAAAGGAGATCTGTAAATTCATTCTTGCTGCATTAACTCCACTGCCTTGCTAAAAAACAAAAACAAAAAACCACCAACCACAAACAAAAAAAAACAACCAAGCATACACAAAAAAGGTGAGGGAAACCACAAAAAAAATCCCCAAGCAACCAAGGAAACTTCTCCTTGTTCCAATTTATGGCTTGAATAAGGGACAAAATCCATTTAACTAGAAACACAGAAACTACTTTCCTTCTGTTCATCTTAGCTAAGAACAAGTTGGACAACTGGCCTTATATTCTTTGCAAACTTTGTAGGGTAGTTTGTTTTTCAAACTGACAGTTTGGGGAACATCAGTTTTACAGAGTAGCTAAAGGTAAACAACTGAATACTGACACTTAAGTATCTACTTAACACTCACCATTCACAGATGTCTTCTAAGAAAAAGTACTGTCATTTCCAAAACTTGAGAGGCATAATGGAAATTAGTTGGAAGCCTGAATATACTAGGTGGCTGACTCAAAATAATTTTACTTACGGAGTGGGAATTATTACGCTATATAGAGGAACACAGATAGATCTGTGGGAAATGGACTGCACTTTTTAACTGAGAGAATTAAAACTGGAAAATGGAGAGGCAACGTCTGATTCAATAAGATATTAAATACAACAGCTTTTGGCAAGAAAGCACAGACCAGTTACATTGCATTCTTTTGTTCTCCACAATGCTTTAAAAACATGGCTTACAGTGGTAACCTCTGTCCAAGACACAACCTCAGCAATGAAACTCTGTAATTCCACACATCAGAGCAGCGTTCAGACTAACTCCTCTATGCATCCAAAAATGCCCCGTAAGCTCTAGGCACCAAAGAACGAACCAAATCACTTTCACTGTGCTGCCCAGCCCTGTAGATGCTTGAATTCAATATGTGCCTACACGTGTAGGCATTTGGATCACAGGGTTTGATAGCCATACGAGCTTAAGTGTCAGTATCTCTCAAAAAAATCTTGGTCTGAAGGAGTATATAACCTCCTACAACTCAACGATGAGGTGAAAAATTGTGTGACGACTTCAGAATAGCATGTCATCTGTTCCTTGTAAGCTCAGTGCACCAGACCATGTCAGATCCAGCCCAAAACTTATCAAACACAACAACTGTTCTTCAAAAGCAATGCTGGAGATGGTGATGGCTCCCACCTTTTGCAGAACACTTTTAGTGATTACAGAACTTGGCCAAGATTTAAAAAATAAGATAAACTTGTCCTTAGCCTGAGGAGCTTCAAGAAATATTTTCTTTCCTCTGGAAAGCATCCTTCTCACGTCTTCCCTCAGAAAACGACACACCAAATTGTATGTGGATGAAGATACTCAAACTCAAAAGCCTAGGCTTCTGGAACCACAGCTGTTCACGCAATATCGCGTGTCTCACATTCCCCACTCACTGTCTCTATTAAGTTATCAGAGCACTGAATAGCCCTTCTGTTGAGCTTGCTGATGTAAAGGGAGTGCAGACACTTAACATCAGCCTTTTCAGTCACCCTTGGAGCCAACCTCCAACAGCTGTGGCATCATGAGGCACTGGCTGAATACCAAAGGAACCAGCATCTCTCCTGTAGTGTATAAAATACAACTTGGAACAAACTACTTTATTCAAGAATCCTACCCAGCTACACAGGACAACCAGCAAAGTGGTGTTAAGTCTTGACTATGGAAAAGAAAGATGCATTGATATAAAAAGTTTCATAAAATGCCAGTACCTCTATGGTACAGTAATAATTAAAGACAAGTGATATTCTTTTTCGAGAACATTTTTGCAACCTGCAGGGAAACTATAAAAATCTTCATTATAACACAATACTCCTCGCTGAGAAGAATCCTTTACAGAGGAAAAAAAAAAACTTTTCAGAGGTCAACACTATTACACCCCTGTGGTATTTATTTTAACAGCTCAGATCACAGACAAAATCCAGATTTAATCTGCCTCCTCGAGTACAAACTGGCATACTTCTTATTAAAAGGAAAATGGAAGCTTCCATTGTGAGGAATGAAAAATAAATCACAAAGCAACATCAAACCAATATAAAGAACTCAGAGGTATTTGTTAAAGGTCAGCTGTGCTCACATGTTTCATTCATGTCTATGTATTACTGTTGTACTGCTTCCCACATAACTAAAACAATTAATGTATACCGATTCACAGTGCAGCCTACAGGGGAAACCTTCTGTATTTGTCTTTTGAAAGGAGCAATGAAAATTTTCTAAATGACAACATACAGAGGAATACTGGAATAAGCAAAACACCAGTGGGGAAAAATAATCTACTGAGTTAGTTTGCAACTGAAGTGGAGAAACCAAAAAGAATCACAAAAAGATGAATTTTAAGTAATGACAAATAAGGGAATTAGGCCTTATTAGGCAACTCTATCTTTTCAGCTTTATCACGGTGTACATTTCTACAGTCATGCCCTGAAGAAAACAGCAGAGTTATAGATTTGATGCAATATTGGGGAAGATACAGAGTGAATTATTTTTGACTGCATATTCATGCCGGCAAGCAAATGACAAAATTGTTCCTGACTTAGTAAAGCTTTAAGATCATTTAAGATTCCTAGTTACATAATCACCTCAGCTACAATCATTCATGTACTAAAGTTATGTTCATGCTTTTTCTTTCAAGAAACATGGCTTAAACTGTACACAATAAAAGCAGTGGGATTTTAGGTTGTAGGGTTTATTTGCCTTTACGTACATTTATGTAATACTGTTATCAAAACAATTTTCTCTTCACAAAACCTGCCTGAGTATCAAAAACCAGCATTTACAAAATATCTCACAATGGAATCAAAAGTAAGGACTCTAAAGAGAACAGGTATCTGAAAATTATTATAATTCAATAAATAGTTGTTTTTTAGCAGAGGTAAGAAATGCATTCCTACTCATTTTTTACCTTGCTGAAATGTGTGCAGAGTAGATTATTTTGTACTGCACAGGCAGAGGGAGACAAAAGTACAAATGGTGTTGGCATACATAACAGCTCAACATTTCAAAGCGAAAATTCAAAGAAATATTTGGCAGAAATTCAATTGCCTTTTGTGAGAAATTCAGCTGCCCTAACATCATGTCACTGATAACACAGCTAAATAACTCAGTTACAGTCTCAACCAGATAGTTGTGAAAATGCTAGATTTTTTTTTCTCTGTCACTCAGAGATTCAAAAAAGAACCAGGATTTAAAATCTCATGTGAACTATCAACAGCACAATTTCTATTGAAAGACATACTGAATCGAAGCAATGACAAAGTAGATTTTATCCTTTTTATCCAAATGCTTACAATTCTGAGGGCTTGTAATTACTACTAAATCACCTCAAGACAGTGCAGAAGATGATTTCACATATATAATTTTTGAAAAGACAAAAATATTCTTTTAAAATTAGGTTTCTTAAATTAAATATGTAAGTAGGTCAGGCAAGGTTGAGAAGGAGGATACATCTGTTAGTTGGTTCTTGTAATGCACTCTTAGTAGTTAACTCTCTAAAAGGCTAGATGAAGAGCAATTAAAAATTCATACATTTTAATCCTTGCCACCTACTGAGCAAAGATTTTTAGCAACAAATATGGAGAACATTTCTCCGCCTGGATGACTGTCAATGAACAAAACAATTGAGCAGAAATCACATTCCACAAAAAGTAGAAACTGATTCGAAGCAATGCAAGCAGAAAATACAAAACTGTTACTACTTCAACAACACAGTGTAGATCAGAGGGCACTCGTCTTTCTTTAAAATAGGGTAGTAGTAATCCTTTTACTGTTACTTTCAGAAGTACCTATCTCCTTCACAAACCTTACTGTATAAAGAAAAAATAATACAGAATTTTTTAATGCTTTCATATATTGGCTGCTGAAAATACTCTTGGCATTTTCAGCCATTCATGCAGTGACTTTATTTATTTATATATCCTTTCTGTCGGCCAATAATGTCATTTCTCCATGCCATTGACTGGTATTTCACGAAACTGCTAGCAAATACTAATTCAGGTAATTTGGGAACAGTAGAAAGCTCTTTATATGTGAAATTAAATTCCATTTTAAAGGCTGAGAAAGTAATGAAGCAACATATTTTTCTCTTTTTAATATTCAGTGCTTCTAGCCACCAATAAATGCTTAAATTCAGAATATCTGCTTTGCTCTACTGCAAGCACACATATATTCACCCACCATGAGAAAAAGGAAAATCTTTGTATAATGCACTCCTTTAGAGAAAAAAATAACAGTGTAACATCAAGTCAGTAGAAAGAGGTAAGTATATCTGGGAAAGGTCACTTGTGCTTAAATGTTTCATTCACATCTCTGGAACACTTTTCTTCACTTAAGGAAAAAAATCAGTACATGTAATTGAATAGATAATTTTAAAGGGACAATATACTAGATGTGGCTATTAAAATGAATGGTCAGAATCTTCAGTAAGGTTCCAAATATGCTTATGCAAATGTAAGGAGGAAAAAATAATAATAATAAAAAAAATCAAAACCAAACAAGCCCTTCAACCTTTGAACTGGGTTTTATTAGTTCTGCTGAAATTAAAGCCATAATTTGCTGTTCCCCAAATGACCACACTATATTGCACACTAAACAGGTTAGCGAAAATTCTTACCTAATTAGAAAATATGCTGAAGTAAGCAGGTGCTATATAACACAAAACAAATATTGATCATGGTTGCCAAATCTATTGCAATATCTAACCACAATGCTCTATGATTTAACTTTGTATAATTACTTTCACAAAAACCTGTCATCAAATACAGGCCTATCTCTTATTTATTCCTGTGTTAGATGAAAATGGCCACATAAAACTCCTGTTCAGATTTTATTTCTGATGTCCTAGCTGTTGTGTTTGTATTGAGGTTTGATTCTCAGCCAATTATTCAGTTAAGAGCATTCTCTTCAAGAGAACAAAAGCTCATAAAATGTCCACAAAATCTTGCAAAATGCCGTTACAAGGGTCTCAAAAATGCTAGATTTCTGGTACAGTTTTGGGATTTACACCTTGTGTTGTTCTTTCACAGAAGCAAACGTACAAAACCACTGCAATAACCTCTTGAAATCAGACAATATTCCAACAGCTCAGTTTCACTGACAGAAGGGGCCTGGGCATAAGCCAAGAGGCCCAGGTGCACGGTGTCATGCCAGTATTTAATGCAGTCTAATATCAGATAGATGCAAGTGAGAAAAAATACTCAGAATAAAGTATAGATAATAGCACGGACAACCACTCATTGCTAAATTACTTCTGCTCATCGTGCTGTGAGCTTTGTATTAAATTTTTTCATCAAGTGGCAGGAATCATAGGGAGAAGTGGCTCAAAACTCCCTTCTTGTAACCCTGGATAAGGATCTATAATATTACGCCTTCATATGATAATGGCAAACGATGTCCCTCTTTGAAAAATTTCAGACTGGTAATGAAAGTCCTAATCAGATTGTTGTTCTGGAGAACCAGAAGGTGGGGAATGATGCCTTTCCTTCCCCTCCCCACCATTAGCAAATTTAGCAAACTTGACAAGATGGGTTAAGTCTTGGAGAATTTATCTTACATGAATTTCCAACAAAGGCCGCGGGTTGTTTTATAAAACTGGAAAGTAGTGCTTTAATAAAAGCTGCACCACCTGAGGCATTTTCATTAAAGGCTCTCTCTGGACAACATCACAATGTTTGCATTATCCTCCTGCGCTCCCAGGAGAATGCCAGCACTACCTTTGCAGCAAGAGTTGATATTGTGTGTGAAGGCATGAGAGAAGATGATTAGATTTTGCTTTTACTCACAAAGTAGCCACTCGCAACAATGCTGTGGTCAGGATTAAAATTCATTGATTTGTGTTGCTCAGTATTTGAATGGTAAATCTTTTTTTTTTCAGGAAAAGATAGATACATTCTGAAGGTTTTAATAGTCAGTCATGTGAACGAAGATTTTAATCCTAACTACATATTATTCTCAATGACTGTACTATTTATGCTATCTGGGCTCTTAAATAATGACAGTAATTAGCCGATTAGGACACTACAGAAAACAGGTGCAAGGCTCTGGAGTGGAAGCATCAATGTGCAATATTAAGGAACTCAGGCATTTAAAATGATTAATCTGTTCAGTGTGTTTAGCAACAGGAAACACAAATCACCGAATTCTGAAACATAATGTTATCTCTGTGGAAAAATTTCACACGCACGCGCTGAATGCATATTTAGAAAGGTTCACTGACGTGTTCACCCATTTCAGTGGACTCACCATCTGTGTAAACTTCTCTGCGCAGATGTCCTGGCTGGTGTTTCTGCTTTTTGGCAGGTCGGACCTTCTGTATTACAACAGCGCTCATGTTGCTGTCAGTAGAGACGGGGCTGGTGGGTCTAGGACAGTGTGATGCATGAAAATGTCTACGGCCTGGAAATTGTTAGAGAGCAATAGCAATTATTCTTCTTATCTAAAATAAGATGTTTTCATATTTTCTCTTTCTTCACTTCAGATGACCTAGGTATACAAAACCTGAAAATATGCTGGTGGAACAATAATAAAACACTCATCCTTCCTATCACCAGTTTTAGAGTGAGTTGTAACTAAATTGAAGCATTTGCTATGCTGTCAGTAGGCAGGTTGGCTTAGTTGCACAGATATTATCCAGCTGGTTGATAGCTGGTAGTTCCTGCCCCAGGAAGATGAACACCACCAGCAGTTGAGCACCGGCAGCCTCTTCCCTTCCAGAAGCAACAAAATATTTCAGTTCCCAGAGGAGTTTCACGTCCCCTAGCTTGGGCAGTGCAAGGCCACTCACGCCATGAGCAGAACAAGCCACCAGCAGGTCTTGGGTACAGATCCCCCCTCTGCTGTTTTGAGTGAATTACCAGGAATGCATCGGGGATGTACGACAGCTTATTTGCAAATAGGAAGTGTCACATTCTTGAGACGCGGAGTCAGGTATGAGTACAACCCATGCATAAAAATTAATGCATAACATGAACTTGACTATTGTAAAATTATTTACTCGTAATAGTAACGGGATATAAAAAGACCTTCTCTAAATATATGTAAATGCACACACACACATTTATATGAATGTATATGTAAAAAATGGATAAAATCCCGTCCCTGTGGGTATGAACGGGAGTTTTGCCACCTACTTCAGTTGGCCAGGATTTCATCCAGAATTACTAAATTACCTCCCCTCTCACTCTTCATGATGAACAGCTGTGTTGGAATGAAACAAAGGACTGCTAACTGGGAAAGGATATCAGAAATGGGAGGAAGGCTGCAAATCGGTGGAGTCAGGGTGGACGCAGTTCTGACAGAGTTACCTCTCTCCAGTTTGGATTGACTAGCAAAACATCCATGGATCTGCTTGAAACCTGCATCCCACCCTGCGTTATTCTTAGGTGAACTATAAAAATATACATTGGGCCTAGTCAGGTGACTGATTACCTGTATACATCCACTGTTGCTAGTAACCAGTATGTTGTGAACCAATAAATATTTCAAATATTATATTTCACAGGTCCAGTGATGATTTAGGAGAAAAAAAAAAAAAAAAGAAATATATGCATAAGGACTTGCTGCATATGCATAATCTAGAATCTGAACTGCAACTAATACCAGCTCTCAAATTATGAAGCCAGCACAAATCCAGTTCACATCAACAATACAACAGTAAGAGCTTAAACAGCGTTCCCCAAAAGATAACAGCAAAATAAAAAAAGGAAAACAATTATATTATGATCTTTTTCAAATCCAGTGGAAATATGACTGTAGAGGTTTGCTATTTATTTGGACATTAAATCTCTCATGAAGAGTGACTGAAAACACCGGGACCCTTATACTAGGGAAAAGGATAGAATTCTGTAATCCTTTTTTTTTTCCTCATTCAGTTCTGGGTGAAAATCCACCAGCAAGGCTGAGGTTTAGTAATAATCAATGCGATCAAAAAATTAGTAACTACTTATGAAAAACAATGTAGAGCAGAAATTTATTTGAGCTCCTTTTCTGGCTTTTCCGCCAGCGTAAATTGACCGCTCCTCATGAATTTCTATGTGTTGTAAGAACAACAGGAATGCAGGGAGCAGTTGTGGACGAATACATTTCAAAATGGCCATTTTTTTGCTTCTCCCGTCAAACAGAGGACAAACTCACCTCCTGCTGCATCCTGCATTTGACGTCTGGCTACTTTCAGGCCAGCGTATTCCGCAGCTGCTGCAACAGCCTGTGCAAAATCTGCATCGGTAAAAAATGATCCATCAGAAGAGCTAACGCTGGACCGCCCACTTGAGATGTTATCTTCTTCAGAGGCTGAACCCCAGCCGTTGATCATGGACCCTGTTACAGAGCTCTCCAAATCCCCAACGCTGGAGGCAGGTGTCTGCTCAAGGCCACGCAAAAGGAGCTTTCTGTTCTGCATCTTGGCAACCTCCATATCTGCCTCGTCCTCTTCCTCTTCTGGTGCGTCAGTATCCATATCAGAGACCAAGGGTCCTGAGATATATCCATAGGTATGTGGTGGGGAGATAGGCCTTGGAGGGGGTGGAGGGCTCACAGGTTGACGTCTGCATAAACACACAAGGGTAAGAAGAACTGAAGCCATATAACATAGTCAGAGGAAACAGCAGATTTATGAAAATATAAATCAACAAATTTTATATCCGAAAGGTTCAAGGTTGTTTGTTATTTTACTTTCTACTTTTGCTGTAAATCAGAACTGAGAGCTATGCAGTTTGAAATCTACCTCAAAGAAATCTGATTTTTAATACGGTTCCTTTATCACTGTTTTTTTAGGAAAATCAGCTTATTTTGCATAAAGCTGATCCTTTTCCTGAAGCAGCACGTGTACAGCTAGGCAAAAAGGTGGTAACAGTTCATTTGACTATTTAAAAAAATTTGTGCACCCTCAAGAGTATGAGCAAAAGAAGTGTCCAAATATCACTCTAGAAGCTTGAAACTATCAATGTCAACAGATGCCCCTATCCAAACAGATTGCTCCATAAATATTATGTTCCCTCAAGCCACCCCAGTGATTCGGAAAGATATGAAAAGAGATACTGCTATTTTACTATTTTTTGAATTGGTTTAGGTGATAATATAAAGAAAGAATTCTCTACTGTAACATTAATTCTAGCTCTTAAGGGTATCAAAATGCATACAGATGCATGGGTTCAGTTATTTTGAGCTTAAATCACCAGTAATGGTGTCTCCAGCCTGAGGAGACAAAGTATTAGATTTCATGACATCAACATTCAGTTTAGTTAATACTTCATGCGAAAGTCCCAAAGAGTAACATTGTCAACAGTTTTCCTCCACAGGGCCACAGGCATGCTCTTTAATTGCCATTTGTCTGATAGGAAGCAATACTTTGTGCAGCAATGGCTGTACTTCTGGCTTTGCTTACTGGGAATTTCTACTGCAGTCTGCTTTGAAAAAATTTCCAAAGTAATTTTCCTTTGTTGATTTTCCCTCTTGTTATCTCATTGACAAAAGGTGACTCTCAAACTAAATATTTTATTTTGGGGAGGATGCATTTTTTTATTTTAATAAATCAGAATATTTACTAATTTTGAAAGGAAAGTTTAGCAAGGAAAAATCTAATACTTCGTTGGATGAACAAACTGGAACTTCCCTGGACTTCATCATCTAGCCACTATTTTCCACTTGTTGTACTAAGTACTGAATAGAACGAAGAAAAGTCAGTTAGGGACATACACCCAGTTAACTATTTAATAGCCCCTTTCTCCCCCCAGATCCTAGAAACCATTGCTGCATGGGAATTTCTACCTGCTTTTAACTAGACTTTGCCCAATAAAGTTCTACTGCCTTAATTTAAAGCTCTTGTGACAACTGTCCTTGTAATATATTTGCCAGTCTTTGTATTCTCCAGGTTTTGGTATTAGGAGACAGGCAACCGGTTACAAAATTTGCTCGGGTGCTTGAAAATATCGCTGGTCTGCCAGCCTTTCAGGACAGGCTAACTGAGAGCAGCTGGTTCATGGGCACACAGAATTAACACAACTTCCTTCACATTATCTGATGCAGCAGTTCTTACTTTAACAGTGACATTGTCTTCTGTCCCACCTCTCACTCTAACATTGACATCATCTGCTACTCACTAAATCTTCAGTTTTTTCTCTGCTTGTCTGCTCTTCCAGAGCACAGATTTCTATTTCAGTTTGCTATACTTCTAGAAAGCTGACTGAGCAGAGAAAAATTACAGTACACTATCGCCACTTGAATCATGTCCTAGATGCCTGGTCCTGATCAGAAACTGAGATAATATTCAGCAGAGCTACAAGTAAAGCTAATAAGAAGTATGACAAATAGTATTTTAGACATTATTTTCATTATGAAACCACCATTTACAAAATCCCCCAAAACAATACAGAGAGGCACCACTCAAAACGTATTCTTATCCAAAACAGAAATCCCCTTTCAGAATGGGCTACAGCTGTTGAGCACAGTGCATCCAACTCCTAAATAGCAATATCATGGGTCATATCAACGCTGTTAGATGGAAAAGGTAGGCAGCGGAGCCTTACAGATCAAGTAAACAGAATTCTGTGAATCTTCTAACCAATGAGATAGATGTAGCAAAAAGAAAATAAAAAATGTTTGAAAAAGTACAATACAAAGCCAAACGTAGTCACTAACAATTCTAAGACTTTCAGTAAAGTTAGAGTTAACCATTGCAGGAAGAATAAATATACTTTTTATTGTTTCAGTCATCTCAATAAGTAAGCTCTATGACCTAGGAGCTTACATTGGAACACCCTTCCAGATACTTCTGTCACTACTTTCGTGACATTTATGGTGACTAGCCGTGAGTCTTTGTGTTGAGCAAACCTTCTACTTTCCAGGGAGCTGCTGCTGGTTATGGATGTTCGCAAACATCTGCTCCAACGGCTACTACATTCTGTGTGTCAGCATACATCTCCCACCTTTCAAGACATGGTAGCTGAGCCTCTGAAAAGGCACTCACAACAGATTGCTCACTTAGCATTTCCCTTTCCCATTAGTGTCCAGATAGTTTAACCTCCAAATAACCCAGAAAACTTCAGTGATTAAAGTGAACACTTCTGTGCCTCGATGTATCGGTGTCAATGAAAATTACAGGAAAACATTATTAGCCACCCACCAATAAAAGGAGTGATTGTAACAACTCAGGAAGACAGACAGGGAGAAGAAGATACACAGTACAAGAAGTGTTGCCATGCAGAACAAATGAAACAAAACAAGGCAGACCAAACAGGAGTAGAGAGCAGAAGCAAAAACAGATATAAGCCTTAAAAAAAAAAAAAAAAGATTAACAACTACTGCTTACTTGAAAAAGGGAAACATAAAAATGAATCAACTATTCAAAAAACATTCTGGAAAATACACCCATAAATGTTCAGTAAGCTATATTAATAAAAAAAAATAAAACTCTTCAGTCTACTTGTCAAGATCAGATTCATTTCATAATAATAGACCTGCATTTCACTTTGAATACAAAGTATGACGACAATTTTGCAGGTAAGTGTGTATATTTGTGGTAATAAACAATATGTGCAAACGACTGGAGGAAAAAAATAATAAAAGAAACAATTTGGGATGGAAAAGCTGTGCCTTCTTAACAAAAAGCAAGACAAGTAAGCATCATACATAAAAAGCCTCATTCAGAATTCACTGTTTTATGGGAGAGAAGCTGTGAGAGTGTATATGCAAAATAGTTTGTACTAAAAGCAACTCAGAGAAGAAACAAAATTTCCCTGTAAGAAATATCTATCTTTATTAATACTGGTCATTCCTTTAAATAAGGGTAGGTGGAAATGTTAAGAAGATTTTGCACGCAATAATTTCCTGTATTAGGATTTATGAGAAAAGGAAGATCTATAAGTTACATAAATTATATATTTATATATATTCATACCTATTGGTGACAAGTTAATTGCACAGTTACTGTGAAATAATGCATGCTATTTTATGGTAATAATGCAGTAAATCTATTGGAAACAATGGAACTGTAATTATATGGTAAGCTGTGTTAACGATACCACTTTAATATCCTGATGACTGTGAATTTAACTTGTGTCAGCATTGTATGTACCGTAAAGTGATATACTGCACTTCTTTCCATGTTATAATAATAAACCAACTTAATTACGTATTTCTTAGGTTACAAATAGTTCCAGCATTCCAGACTAGAAGTTAAATATTAACAGAATAAGTATCATGGGGAAAATCTTGGCCTCACTGAATTCAGCAAGAAATTTCAGGATGACGTTCATCACACCTCCCTCGCTACATTCGCATTGACACACCTCCGGTCAGATTGGTGCTGTATGTGTCCCAGATCCTCCTGACAGTCCTGTAACATGGGCTGGAGCTCCTCCTGGGGAGAAGGGGTGAGGGTGGCAGTTGACTGATGGCTGTAGGAGACAGCGGCTGGAGAGGAAGCTGCTCCCCGGACAGGTGGAGTAGGACCTCGCTCATCTTCTTCCTCTTCCTCTAGCTCATCCTGCTGCAGATACATCCTTGCAGGTGGGACAGGACAAGGAATTTCTTGGTCATAGCTAAAATGAATTTTTCAAGAAAATGAAGACTTAAATTTTTACTATGTAATTACCGTATCTGATACATGTATAAATAGCCCAGAAAAAAACCAAAACCAAACAACATTGTTATATGTGCTCTTGAAAACAGCTTAGTAAGAATGTACTGAGTGGATGTAAACCACTGCCAGTAAGTGATCGCTAAATAGCCACACTACAGGTAGATGAGGAGCACCAGAACAGTACCGAAGGACAGTCTTACTGCCAGCTTGTAGGGCAAATTATAGTTCAATTAACTAGTGATTAAAGTGAGAAATGGATGATGTATTAATTTTTCTTACCTTTCATCCACCGAGAGACTGTAATCTTCACTATTACTATGGGGAGGTGGATGTGCGGGAGGGGGTGGAAGAAGATCTGCCCAGTTCATGCCAGCTTGCTTGGGAGCCTTTGGGGTCCGAGCACCCTTCTTGTGCCCTTGACTCCCTATGAGTAAAAAGCAATACACATTTGTAATGCTTTTAAGTGTCTCCTCACCGCTACACTTCGAAAAACAAAATAATCATAGTCTCTCCCAGATCCTCTTGAACTCTTTGGGCATTTACTGTTGTCCTGAGTTGGAATAAACTAGCATTCCTCCTTTTTACACTCATTTGTAATTGTAGCTTCTTTGTAGAATTACTCTATATTTTTAAGCAGTTGAATTTAACCAGTAACTTTGCACTGCATGGAAAAAGCACATGGGATACAAAACCTGAATTGTTAATAAATAGTCAAAATGCGATAAAACCGTAAGTGAATTTTACAAGCAATGTCATTAAGAGTGAGCTTCCTCCTTCTATTAATTACATTAGAGATTATCATCTAAAACAAATGAGCTGTAGACATATTTTCTAAAGTGCCTTTATACTATTTAATTGCTTGAACCTAAAATACAATATGATACAGATATGATCTATTAAAGTTCCACTGTTGCATTAAGTCACTGAATATATGTAATTTGTACTTGTCCACTGAAACATTTTAGGCACAATGAATTTACTAGTTTTAGTCTAAATGGCAGGTGCAGTTGAAAATAATTGCTAGGAGAACTAAAATAACAGAAAAAAGAAAAAAGAAGATCGATGGTGTATGGTACAAATGTTTTCAACTACTATTACTGGGAAATTATAGCTCACAATAGAACAATGCAGCTTTAACAGTTCCAATAACTTTGAATAAGACTCATTATTCAGGTGGTCTTGAATTTCAACTTTGGATATGGCTGTGATCAGAACTGACACTAGCCCTGTACCTCGGTATACATTTTTATCCCTCTTTGTCATTGTTTCTTCTTTAATTGTAGATAAAATCACCATCTTTTTGAACATGTTTTAGAATCCTTCACATTTCTCTCTTCAACTGAGGCATGGTTTTATATTTCCATAGTTAAGCCTTGTATACATGATTAAATATATTGCAGTGAGACTTTGGAAGTTTATTTTTCTCACTTCTGCGGTCTCAGATTTCCATTCTTACGGACAGTAGTTCTGCTTACTGTTGTCCCACATTAGCTGCCAGATACTAATGTGTTTTAGCTAGGTACAACTATTTTTTTGGCATCTCAGTATATCGAGCAAAACCCTAACTATCCCAAGGCAACCATCACGCTCTACCCTAAGTGCCATGATATATACTAGATTCAGCACAATTAATTTATTACTCTGTTCACCTTGCTCCATTCCTGCTAGACTACTTGGCACAAGACTATAAATTTTAAGCGTTATGAATAACCACAACAGGTGTCAGCATGGAGTATACCATCTTCTCATTTTTAATGTGCATGGGCTCATAGCCCTGAGATGTGTCAGGCTGAATTTCTGTTCTTAACAGCATTGAGCACAGGCTGAGCACCACATCCTGATGCTGTAGACCCAGGAGTGGGCAAAAGGCTGGCTCCCAGATGAACATCCCTGAGCAGTCTGGAGAACTGGGAGTTGTGCTTACCTCACCCCAGGCACTGAGAATTCGGGTCACCCAAAGGCAGAGCTGGCTCATCTATGTGTTTATGCCTCTGCTGTGCCTCGGTCAACTCAGTTAAAAAGGAGCACAGCTCAGCATTAAGGCAACTAGGCTACCAAAGGCAACAGCAGAACAAAAGGTGAACACAAAAGGCCTTGTTTTCATTAGTAGATAAAAAGTCCAGGGAATGGCACTTGTGACTATCACTCACCGTACAATTAGCTTGATGTAAATGAACATAGGCTAAGTATAAGGCTTACGATAAAGCCTATGTGTAGTTTCTGCTTTAGCTCTGAACATTTCACATACATCTACCAGAAATCAAAGCTGAAAGTGAACAGGTTGTACAATATGAGAAGCAATAACTTTTGAATTAAACCGTATTCTGTGGTTCCAAAGAACAGAATACAATTTCACTGCCCTGGTCACCACTCTCCAGCACAAAAAGCTGTCTTATTTTAAGATTTTTACAAAGGACTTTTATATATTTTGCACAGGAAATGCCAGTGAGAAATGAAATTTAATTATCTACTGACTACATTTTAAAGATGTACAGGAGTAGTTTTGACATATAGCCACTGAAATCTATATAAATTATATTTAGGCATGCATGCTTCTCTACTCCATAAAATGCATGGTTTTAGTTTAAAAACAATGAAAAAATTATTGTCAGTGGGTCCCTTCCCGTTGTCCCTTCTATAAGCCCAGTAACTAGTGCTATATACAGCTAGAGCCTCCAAACATCAAAAAAGCTAAGGTTTGGAAAACAAGGTAGAGACTCACCAGATGTACTACTGCCTCTGTCCGAGCTGTTGTAGGATCCACCTGTATTCTGGTCATATGACTGGTTGTACGGAATAGTTGGAGCAATGTTGTCATTTGCCCGGTAATCTGCAAGTTTGATAGTATAGTTAATGCAATCCTTCAGAAACAGATCTACTTTTATATATCTGCTTTGTAACACAAAGTAAGATCTCCTGAAAATAATGAGGAAGAAATAAACTGATTTTTTGAAAGGAAAATAATCCTATAATCATATTTTATTTTTATCCCGTCGCTAAATGTAAGTTTAAGGAAAATCATGGCAACTCAGTAGCTCCACAGCAAAAATGGATTAAAATAAAATCCTATGCACAGGGCTGACACAATGCCTCCGCAAGGATTAAGTCTCAATGGATACATATAGGATATGCATATGAACAGACTGCCACCTTGATTGATTTTCCATGGTCTCTGCTTAATTTATACATGCAGGGCAGCCAATGGACTGTGATAGCTACTTTTTGTATTTCAAAGGTGACAAACCCATGTAGGAGTCAACCCTGCATTACAAGAGCTGAATGACCTGCTGGAGCAACAATGCAGTTTCACTGAATTTGGTTTTCAACAGAAGAGGTCTTTGTTTAAGGTCTGCTGGCTCCAAGAAGATTTCTATTTATACTGGGTCATGCAGGTTCTAGCTGCAGGCAGGGCCTTTTTTTTGCTAATGCCTATTGCCGTAACTTCCTTCTCCAGTTCCAAAGTGCTTGATATACATATGTTACTTTAAAATCTAGATTTGGCAACCAGATCTGTAAAACTTATCAGAAGTAAAATTCTCATCTGACAAAACAGTACTCTCATGCCAAAAAGAAATTATAATTTACAGAGAACAGAAAGGAGCTGAGTTACTCTTCATAAAGCAAATAAAACTGTGTCATAAACAGAACCGCTGGGCATAAGGTAGTGACAATGAAGCACAGCATGTAACTCATCAAAACGGTTATTTCCCATCACAAAAGCTATAGGTGTAATCATCAGCAAGATGGTTTTGACTTAGAGAATGAGAAAACCAAGATCAGAATATTGACTCATAAAATACCAAATCAAAACAAAAATAAACAAAACTAAGAATCCAGTCCCCATCTGCTGCAGAAATGTTTGTGATAATGTAAGCATGGGAAAAAGAGCAAAATGATAAATTCCACACCAGAGTGTATCCTGTAATAGTTTCTCAGCCTAGTTGCATTCCAGAGACCACGCTGAAGCCCTACATACTGCATATGTTTACATAGAGGATAAACAGTAAATCAACACTCTGAGATATGTATATACGACTGTCAGCAGACAATGCTTTAAGGGGGCCTTTCCACACTACAATATGCTAGAGAATATGCAGCTGCAATATACACAGTTTGAAAGATGCAGTATCCTTGAGGGCATAAAAACCAAACATGTTTTAATTCCAAAATAGATATGTAATACACAGTTCATGAAGGAAAACATAATTACAAAAAATTACAGTTTTCACCCTCTAGTAAGGAGGCACAAAAATCGAATTTTCTTTGGACATGTTTATGTCAAGGGAAAGTGTCAGATTTCACATTGCCCTTTGAACTCCTCTGTGAGTAGATGGGTCCGGTAGAGCAATCAACATTCCTGTAATGAAATGTATCTTTTTATGGATAACTTCTCACTATGTGATCACTTGAGTTACAACAATCCATGCAAAAAGTTCCAAGTTAGAATGGGTCCACTTCCTAAGGATACAGTTTTGCAAATCAGGTTATTAAAAGAGGTTGCATGGTAGCCTGGAGGACTAGCAAGAAATCACATACCTACTTCTTCCAACTCCCACACATTATATTAAAGAAATGTACCCTCAAGGCCAGAAAAGTACATTCTGATGTTTCCCGTTAACACTGAAATCAATTTATTTTTAGCTTCTGGATCCACAGACTTCAGTCAGGGTAACAAAGGAATTTAGTTTCCAAAACTGTGTGCGGTAGCACTGTCTCTCAATATGTGAATCGAAGGCTTGCTAGGAACAAGTCTAAAATGAATTGGATCACTTCAATTGTGTCCCCAGTGTACAGCACAATAGAATTTTACGGAGTCTGATATGCAAAATTTCATTCGTTTACATGAGCATGTAGATTTAATTAGTCTCCATCCACGACTGGGAAGAGTGGCTTGACCTATTTAAAATTTAAGGTAGAGTATAATGTGACTACCATGCATCTGGCTGATGAATAAAATATCTGGCTCCTGTCCTAACCAATCCCTTAACTACTATTAAATTTAAATAAATCTCAAATGCATAGGAAATGTATTTTATTTAACTCTTTTCTAAAGATACAGACTGTTTTTTTTTTTTTTTTTTTTAATTAAAACCTGAATATTTGAAGGTTATTGTGGTGCTAATTAACTTTCTGACACTGCTAACTGTGGATATCTAAATCTGAAGAGGGAGAAATCTAAAAGCACCACAGAAGTCTGTAATTGCTGAACCTGAAAGCTTTAGACTCCTAGCACCAGAAGGTCAAAACTCCTCTGATGCCTAAAGGGGGGAAACAAGCTAAAAGCTCTTCACCTTTGTTTAATTTGTTTTGCTCCATAATGTTGTACTGTATGGGTGCAACCTCTTGCTTTTGCTGAACAGAGGGTTTCCAGTGTTTCTCATTCGTATCCCCGCTGCCATTGTTAACATTATTGCTGATATTTGACTGGATGAGTTGAGTGGTGGCATAAGGAGTGGGCTGCCCAGGCTGGTTGACAAATCTTCCGTCCTTTAGATTTGGACTATTGAAGGTTTTCATCTCATTGATTTTGTTGCTGAGGTCCACGTCACCATATACAGTTGACTCAGGCAACATCAGGTTTGTTTGCTTGTTGTCCAGCTGATTGTTGTAATTTGCTATACAATCGGCTAACCACAGAGGAAAGAAAAAACAAAAGGTCATTCTGTTCGCTTACACTGTACTTTCAATGAAATTCCCTTTAAAAAATTTTTAGTGCATAACTATATTGTTTGCAGCCACGAAGCAGCAATATTGTAATTAACTAAATAATTTACGGAATATTATTTACCTTATGAGCTACTGCTTCAAAAGTAGTGTTCACTGCTTTCATTCACTGTAAATTCAGACCTTCTGAATTGCACCTACAATGACTTACCTTGCTAGGCTTTTTCTACAGTGGCCGTATAAACATTTACATTCTTAGACATTATTCTCAAAGGGGTATAGATATCCAATCCATAACTGTGATTAAGATAATTTGCATTTAAAGGAAAAATCAACTAAAACCTAATAATGAGAATAACTAAACATGACAGTCATCTCATGTCAATATAGAACAAACAGCATTTAGACTCTTTTGTAGTTGTGATAAGAAAGAGAGATACAACAGATTTTTATAAAAGACTGAAAAATGATTACACATAACAGAATTAAAGAATACAATGTGAAAGGTGACTGAATACCCAGTAGCAAGACTTTATTTGATCATTGTTTCCTTATACAATCTTATATTTTGGTTTGAAACAAAAAGACAGGAAAGCACTTTGGAATTTTTGCTAATTATTAATTACTTTGGATATTGCAAAATAAGTAATACCATTGTCCTCTACGCTAAATATATATCACATAGACAGCATGAATTCATTCTTTTAATAGTTATTGCATCGTGATATCACCACTTATTGCACAGAGTAAATTAGACATGCACCGATGGTCTGGCCACGCTGTGTGAAGCAGTGTGCCTGCCCTTCCCAGTCTCTTGCCTCTGTGTGACAGCAGCTCCACACACTTTTTTTCCTCTCCATATACAGTCCACTGGAAAAGTACCGAACGGAGTAACACAGTCTGTGGGTTGGCAGTTAGAACGCTTAGCAAAACCAGTCTTCAATGATCATTAAGCAAACAATTCTCATTTGCCAGCTGATTAACGCATCAATAATTACATAACAACCACCAGGAATATAGTTTTCCTCTTTTAAAATATGTGGTATTTATGCTAATGAGTTTGATCCAAAACCTGCAGTCCATTACCTGTGGCCACAATTAATCTACTGGAGAGGGTGCTAAGCAAAACTAAGTACAGAATTTGGGAGTTGACCATTATACTGAAGAGAATAACTACCAAATACAGAGGATGTTCAATTTCAAAAATATTCCCTAATACATACATCTTTTTTGAGAAATGTTTCCTGAATAAGAGAAATAAAATACTACTTGAGGAAGAAAACCACAGATTCACATTTTCAGTGATTAAGGAACAGTATCAGAACATGCCACATCCAGTTTATCATTGCACATTTCATGTCCCCTGGCTTGTGCTTTTTGATGGTTTTACCGTTTGATATATTTTTCTTTGTTATGTGAGGTATTATTTATTGCTTCTCAGTCTTCAGCTCTTGATTTCTGCTTTTTAAGTGTTTCCATTTCTGCTTTTTCTCTCACCTACTGAAACCATGTTAGTCTTTCCTCCTTTCCAAGTCTACTGAAGTATATTGGCCAATTATATATCCAGCATGTTCTTCATTCTTAATACCTCATGCTTTGCTATAATATCCTTGCACAATCACTTATAACATATATTTTTCCTCCTTCCATTTTCAGCTACATCTGATTTGTGTGTAGGGCAATACAATCGATACCGTATATGCAGCAGGTACTTTTTTTTTTTTTACACAGACACATTAGAATTCCACATACAAAGGACTTAAACAAAACTGGCTTACCTATGTAACAGAAGATTTATTCTGTTAGATTTTCTATAGCATCTACTTTTAGAAGAACCCGTTCCCATTCTGTACAATTGGAGGACAGTACTATACTTAAAAATGCAGTTACTTAGCACATTCACAGCTACAAAGGGGATATCCAACTCTTCTGTTTCAGAGCACAAGCCAAGCCCAAGCTGACATAATTAAAAATATTTGCCATGTTTTCCAGGACAGAATAGACAACTATAAGCATCTTGTCTGACCCTCAAGCTCATAAGCTCTACTTGAAAGGAAGGAATCACTTTGCAATGCAAGCAAGCTTGATATAAAATCTAAACTGAGAAAGAATCCATCCACTGCACCTCATGACGAGAAGCTATAATAGTTTACAACTCTCAAAAATGTGCATTCTCTTCCTTTTCTGAATTTGTTAAGTTTCAGTTACTAGGACGTGGTATGTCTGTGCTTGCCACAACCAAGTATCTCTGTATCAGAAATCTCTTTATATAGGTATTTGTGGACGTGATATCCTCGGGCAGGGATATGTTAGTAATGTTAGTATCTCTCACCTTCCTTTGAAGCACCTGGCACTGGTCACTGTCAGACAGCATATTGCAGGAGATGAATTACTGCCATCACATTATGGCTGGTTTCACATTAATTACAGGAGGTAAATGCTGTTTGCACTTACGCAACGTCACTACAGGTAACCATGCTCCCTCTCTGAAATGCTACTGGCAAAAATCAGCCAGAGATGTTTGTAGTGGGAAAGACCCATTTTCATTCCCCACCAGTAACACAAACCAGGCTAAAAAAAAAAAGGAATATTAGGTCCATTTGAAACAAAATGTGCAACAATTAGTGCTTCTAGATATATCTCACCAGCTGTGTTCCCATGGATCTCACAAGGTTTTCTTCGAGAGCATTCTGAGTCCTTACCAAATTCCTGGGAACTATCACTTAACCTGACATTTTGTAATTGTTTTTAGAGTGTGAAGTTCACCTTTTTATCCACACACCCTAAAGAGAAAACCAGCTATGCAATTTTGTACAAAATGGCACCCCAAGGGAGGTTTTGAATGTGCCAAAGTAGACTGTCTCGCAAGTAGCACAGCAGTGTTTTATTTCTTGCTTCTCATCGCACCTAAGCTGGAAGTAAAATCTCACTAGTGCCATTTTGGTACTTCAGCTTCTCCATTCAAGCAACAATGATGTACAGAACAACTTAAAAAATGACCTTGTCTGCTCTTTTTCAGATGCTGAAACATATCAGTTCGGCATGACTTTTGGTAACATCGAACTTTGCAGGGGCTCCTTCAGCCTACAGCTTGCTACAACTACCCAAAGAGGACTGAAAAAAGGCATCCAAAAAGGAACCAAAGGCATAATCATGACATAGAGTAGAAACTATATGAAGTCTAAATGCACTGGAAACAAAGAAAGAAACAAATCTGTACACTCTCTCAGGTATTAGAAGTATATACTCTGTAAGGAAGATTCCATAGCAATGTAGAAACATATCTAACCTGGTCGACTGTACGTCGTAAGGTTGCTATCACTGTTCCCGTTGCCAGAGGTGCAGCAGTTGATGGAGCAGTCATTGTGATTGTTCCCTGTGTTAGGCCAAGTGTCTGCTAGCCATGGCTGAGTGGCTGGTTCACTGATGTTTAGGAGTCCTGGCCTTTAAAAACAAAGCTTGGTCATTTCAAAAATTAAACAAAAGCATTTTCACATTGCAGTTATAGGTTAGATATTACAAAATAATATCACATATTTAAAAGCATAAGCATTGGAAAATACAGCCTGTTTCAATTATTTAATGGTTTCTAATCTCCTATATAACCTGATCCTTGCTAAGACACTCTGAAGTGAACAGCCAACGACAGCATCAATCCAGTTTGTGGAACTACACATATACATTGGCATGCAACCTTTACCTGTCACTTTTTTTTCCCCTGGGAAGGTTTTATTTTTATATTTCTGTCCCTTCTCCCTTTCTTAAAGCAAGCAAGGTAAAAATGGGGAAATTGGCAAGTTAAACAAACAAAAAATTCACACATGGAAGCGAGATGGATACATGGAAATAAGAGACTAGTTTGGATATGAATACTCCCAAGTTCTTGGTGATTTATGAAGTCAAGTTCTCCCCACCATCAGCTAGTGTTACTGTAGTGGATCAAAGGGAACAGCAGATTACAGAAACCTCTGTCACTTGGGAGTATTTGGATCTCACTAAGCATACTGAGTGTGTTATATATCTTTGTTAACAAGTAAGCCACTTGCTTAATCTTTAGATGGGTGGAAGAGCAGCAGCTCCAAAGCACGTTTAAAGTAACAGCATATACTCAACACCTTTTAAAATATCTGGATATCAATGCTGCATTTGGAATAAAGTGTATTCCTGCCATCAGCAAAAAGAAATAGCATTCCTTGGCTTCCAAATTGCTGAATTTTTCTAGTGAGCATGCAAGACTCTCTAATTCTTTGTAGAATCTTTGGTGCCTCTTCAGTTTCCACACTAACAATACAAGTCCGATATATGAGGATTCTCTAGCAACTTAAAATTGCCTTTGATAACTAAGGTGCTTTTAAAAGTAGATAATTTTAGCCACTGACAGATATATATAAAGGAATACAGTGTCTTTCATCACAGGATTTAACAGGCAAATTTCCTTTTGAAATATTTCAGAAACTAGCCTCCAAATATTAGATGTGATGCTCTACAGAAATAAAATACGCTAATCCTCTTAAACTGCAAATTGAGAATACAAACTGCATGCAGAGAGTTTTGGGGGATGTAGTCTGTCATTGCTGCAAGCTTAAGTCATAAGTCTTAGAATGACATTTAGAAGTTCTATACACATATGTGTATATGTATTTCTGTACTGCATGTCATCTGACAATTTAACATGGGAGGTGATGAGGCTTGACTTACTGTCAGGCTAACAAACCAGACAATACATGTACACTAAACGAGTATTTTTTGTAAATCTGAAATAAATTTATAGCTATGTAGTCCTGTGAGCAGGCCAGCTGATTTAAAACACTCTGTTTTTTCCCTGCCACTCTGCTTTTACAATTAAACATCTTCAGGCATTTGGAGTAGACAAAGCCTTCCAGAATGTTTTGCTTTCAAGACTAGTGTAGTGAATTGTGGAGGGAGAGTTAAAAGTCCTTTGCTTCTAAAATTTACTTTGCATTCACACCTGCTGTCATGTAAGAAATGTGACGTGAGGTATATAAATAGACAAAAACTCTAACTGGAGCCATCGAGGTGGAACTGTAGGCAAGAGATGTTTGCATTGCAGCTTCATAGCCTGGTGATGATCGGAGATCGTAATTTCCAAAGATCTTTAACCTTTGCAGCAAAGTCCTTGAATTAGTGTCCTGGGTTTGGGGTGGGGGTGGACTGAGCAAGTGGCTGTGTGGGTGCCTGGCTGCTGGCTGGAGTCAATCCAACACATGGACCATAACTTGAATCTTGTCTAGGAAAGGGATTGCCACAGACTTTTTTTTTTTCTGCATGACAGAATAGGGGATTATGTCGAAATATATCACTGTGACATTGTGAATTCTGAATAATGCTTTAACATGCTCACATATCTGCATTAGGCAAAAATGCTAAGCCTCTCCAAAAATTGCAAATATAATGTAAAAAAGTGAAAATCTTAGGTTTTGGAAATCAGAGGAAGGTTTTATATGTAAAAATAACTTTTTTTTTTTTTTTTACATTGCAGAAGTATGTTTCATATTCTACAAAACCTGGTACATCGTACATCCTATAAATGCTGTATATGCAAATGAACAAAGGCAGCATAGATGTCAGCTTTGAATCAATTACATTGCTAGATTGTGGCACTTATCCTTAAAACTAGGACAGTAAAAAATGAAGCTGCTTCTCTAGCTGCACCAAAATGACTGTATGTGATGTAGACACTTCTGGGTTCATTTCTGTCCTCTGAGTCTATGCGAGTGCGCTTTGTTTAGCTTGTGCTTTGGGAAGGGCGAGACAGCACAGTGGCACAAAGAACACAAAGGATGTTAACTGCATACCTTTTTGAACAACCCTGTCAGGGAAAGAGAGGGTTCATCTGTGTTCTCTCTTATTTTCTCACTATCCTGGGGTGAAGGCAGCAACCCAGTGATTTACAGATTTGCCCACTCAAAAATCACATGGTAACTTGTTCTAGAGGTTTTCCTCTGTGGTTTTATGGCTACGACAACACAGCAGCATACAGTGCAGGACAGAGATACCTGCAACTGCTCCTAACATGCCAGGTTCAGCAGGAGCAGCAGAGCAGCCTTGTCTCTGCAAAACACTCCAGTAGACTGGGAATGTCTAATTTTATGCCTAATCTTTACTCTTCCTGAATTTTTGTATGGTCTTGCAAATTAGGAATCACAAGATGCCACTTGTGAAACAGGAACTGATATAGGAATTTATTGCCCAACTGCTCCCTGAGATTTTAGCATTTATTTCAGCATCACATCGAATCTCTGAGATGCTGAGAAAAAGGTATACTTGAATGTGACCTAGAAAAAAAAAGATGTGCTTGGACTTGCCTTTTTGCTAAAATTGTTATTTTGCCTTCTGAAGAAAACTCTGACTTTACAGAGGAAATGCAAATTACTGGTTTGTCCATTGCCATTCATTAAGTAATGATATAAACCCAGTAAACATATTTTACTTAAATCCTCAGTCTGCAATGGGCTAGGTTATAAAAGCTGGGGGCTTTAAATCTAAAACCTGTTCCCTTCTCCTTCAGTGCCCCATCTCTTTTAAGTGATGCTTTAACTGCTTTGCATTCATAGCAAGATTTTAAAAAGTCACCTTATAAGCCATTTATGTCTTCAGCAATTTTTTCAAATAAACATTTTCTTTCTTTGTAGTATTTGTGAACCAGCTATATTTCTTAATCTTCATAAATGCCACGACTTAATTACTTTTACTTCCTTAATCAGCTAGCAAGCCAGGTCTTTATTTTGAAGTTAAACTGCTCCCTCTGCTGCTCATTTTTTGAGATACAATTTTTACAGGTTAACAAAGCTGAAAACATTGCAACCGCATTCTTTGGAAACCAACCTAAAAATTCAAACCATATATCCTCCTTCTAAACAGAAAAATGACCAAAATGTACAAATTAATACAATAAATTAAAACATATCTTTGCAAGTGATTATTCTGCTATCACTCAAAAGAACAGTTATACTCCTACAATCCTTAAATTTAGTTGCACACAATTTATAGCTTTAAAAATAAAGCACATAATTACCTGCCTCCACTGCTTACGGCCTCTCCTCCTCTCTGATATGTTACTGAAATAATTAAAGATAAAAAAGGAAATAATTTAAAAACCATAAAAGACTCCTCAAATAGCAGTATTAAATTTGCCTTTGTTCATTTTAGCTGAGATACTAAACGTGCATTGATTATACATTAATCATTTGCGAGCTATTCCTTCAAATGCAGGTTTATACATAATACTTGTGTTGCTTGATAACTGCTAGTCTTAGCTGCAACCCAGTTTTATATTTCAGTTCTGTTTCGAAAAACACAAAGACATGTATCACTTAAGAAAGCAGGAAGCCATACATCAGGTTGAACTTATCCGTAACATAACTCTGCTGACTTCAGTGGAGTTACTCTGTGGAAGAATTTAGGTCATGTATTTATTTCCTGAATGGCTAGATGTTAAAGCTTTGCTCTACCTTATTATTTTGGTAAGATTAAAGAGGTATCATGATTCTATAACAGACCTTACTTCCAATGTAAACAATGGCTGATTACAGCTGAACCTACTGCAAAAACACATGCTCCTTCTGAATGTTACTGCACTATACTCATGGAACAAGCAAACTCTGAAAGTCCACAGGAGCTTTGCATTTTGTAACATTTTACAATGATATTTTTTAATCTAAAAAATTAAATGTATTTATCTTCATAAAAAATGTCTGGAAGAAAGAATACTTCCTAAATTAGAAAGAAAAGTTTTGCTAGCATATCAGTAGCATTACAACGAACAAAGTGGATGTCCACATGCATTTATTTATTGGCATGGATTGTATATCCTTCATAGGAAGCATCATGACTGAAAAGTTAGTTTTTAGGATGCAAACATCCAAGAAGAAACAGTGCTACAAATTCTGCAGATTTGCACTACATTTGGCAAAGGGTTTAGGAGATTGCCTCCCAGCAAATGTTGACGGATTCTACATTTTTCAACTAGGAATGTGTCGAAAAAAAGCAGCCAAATTCTGCTCTTTAGAAGAACTCCAAACTGGAAGTCTGCAAGAGAGAGATAAATGCTGGCAGTAATTACAATAACAGGATTAAAATGTAGGATGCACTGCTACAGGTTAAGTCTTTTACTGTAGGTAATGCTAAAGCAGAGGGTCTGGTTCCATTTAAAGTCAATGGAACTAATGACTGGGATCCTGGATTGAAAAACAATTTTTTTTTTCCTTTAAAAGTTTTACATACTTTTTTTTTTTTAAATTTCTCCTTTAAAATCTCAGTGCTATTTATTTTGCAGCTCTGACATATCTTATAGAGCCCTGTTATTTTATTTTAATGTTAAGAATCCAACTGAGAAAATATATGTTAGCTAACCTACCAACCTCTGCATAATTTCCATAGTGTGCTACAATTGTGATTGCAATAGAAGCCCTCTGTTAAGCCAATTACAGTAATAGCAAAATAATCATAGTTTGAATTAGTCTCCACCGTGAATCTCAAAGGACTTCAGAAATATTAAGGGCCATTCTGACTCACGCTGAACAGTAAGGAGCTCTACTGAACATAACAGGATGACTTTGGAAACAAGATACTATTTCATGTGATTAACAGCACGTGGATAAGAATCTAAGCCGTTACAATTAGGTCTGTGGATGAACACAGACAAGGCATGAGGTTGCTTCATCTGTGGTGCAACTTAGAGGGATGTAACTCAGCTCCTGCCCAGAGGCCAAATTAGCCCAGTGTTGATTTTGAGCTAATGGGAGTCTGCAGAGGAGGGGGCAGGTGGTTTTCACCCTGCCTCGATATATGTGTCCTGCAAGTCTCATAGATCTCTTGTGAAAATAAGGAATTTGGAACAAAGGAGGAAGAAACAACCTGTCTGGTCGCTCGGGCTGTAACTAGAAGCAATGCCGAATATATTGGATTGCATCTGCTGCAGAGGAGGAGCTGCTGAGCTGCCAGACTGTGGAACACACCGAAGGTCAGAATGGAAAGGCTGTCATAGACTTTGGTGGGCTATGGCTCAGGTTACATCATTTTTTGTATGTTTCCAAGTAAAAAGAAATAGAAGATGATTTTAAACCCACCCTGAATTTGAGATGCATCTCAGTTTATGTAGAACAGGATGATTATTTTAAGATTTCATTGTCCAAATGCAGTTTCAGGCAGCAAGCAGAGAAATCTAACTGCTACAACACTTTGATTTTCTGTATTTTCCTAAGCAGACAAGTACTAGGACACTGGTTTAATGCAGATTCAGAGGAAAGAAAAGAAGCAAATGTTTCACCAACTATGATCCCAGTAAATTCTTTTCAGGTCAGCATCTGGGCTCTGCTAAATCATTCCACGTCCGTCAGAAGCACCTTCGCATCGCTAGATGCAGAGGCCACACCACTCCATTACAATGCTAAGGAGAGCCCAGGCTGTACAAACTGATGGGCTCATGCTACAAAATTATATGCTTGCATCAAATGGTATGCTACAAAATGGTACACACAAATGGAAAAAAGTGTCAGCTACAAGGTAAATATACACTACTCAGAGAACAAAATAATATCTGTCATTAATGAAACTGTTTTAAAAACCTTCAGAACAGTTGGGCTGGTTATGTCAGAAAAAGAGAAACAGTACCACAAACACATGCTAAAGTAACAAAGAAGGGGGGAAAAGTGCAAATATATACCTGTTGGTGTGAAGGTAAAAGACGGGACTGAAAAATCAAAACAAAATACAAACTGGTTATTAAGCTGAAGAGAGAAAGGGAAACATACCACATTAGTATAAATCTAGCAGACAGCTGAACATAGAACAAATGTATATAACTAACCCAGTAGTTCAGTCACATTGATAAGGAAATATAATTAAATTTGCTATTCAGAAAGAAGCTTGTCTCTGCAGGTACTACTCTGGGAAAAACAAAAAAAAAATGCAGCTTGATATTCTATTGTGCTCCTGAGGGGACTGGACTGTGGTTTAGCCTTTAAAATATCCCTCGGTTTGGTATTTTAAGTCTTCCTGAAAATCCTAACACAAACAAAACCCCCACACTGTTAATCATTCTAGAATGGAGAATGACGAATTCCTTAACAAAGCCTTATCAAAGTCTTATTGAACCCTATCTGCAGTTCACTAAGTAAATGCTCATTACACTGAACTAATAGGCACACTTAGGTATTCAGTGAGGAAATAATAATCATATAAAGGAACAAAGAGAACTGCTGTTTTACTGTCTCTGAATCAAGAATGGCACCAAATCTCGCTGTAATAAAGTCATTAAAACCTACTGCAGCAATTAATTTTTGTTCTCATAGATGAGAAAACACAGTTGTTCTCTTCTTTCTGAAATAATCACCAAAAAAAGGCAAAAAATCTCCCTAAATGTAACACCTTTCTACCTTTGGCTCTAAGAGGAAAGGGTTAACAATGGAACAATGACATTGCTTGACAATCTTCACTCTTGCAGCTACTATAAATCCTGTTTGGATCAATAGAGTCTCTAATCCAAATACAGAGCATCAGCGTCTTCTCTTCCTATTAGCACATGCTCCCCCTCCTGTTGACAAGACAGCATAGTTTTTCTTTCACTGATGGGCAGGAAAAGGCTAACACTGCCCTTTTCAATCTAACGAGAGCAAAGACAAATCTTAGAGAAACAATAAAATATTCACGCAAAGTAGCCTTGAGACAGAATTTGATGAGTAAACCTTGCCCAGAGAAAAAAGGTTCTGGCTAAGAGAACAATTCTTAACCTAATTTTCACAATAACTCTGGTATTTGAGGGGAGTTCAGAGTGTCTTGTTATAACTTAAGATATGCTGTAGTTTCCCCCTGCTTTTACCAAGCCAATTTATTTCCAGGGATATGACACTAAGCAAAAAAAAGAAAAATCTCTGAGCATTTGCCCAATTCAGGCTTCATTTGTAGCAGAGCTCTTTATCTTGGGAATTCCATTGTATTTTCTTTGAGCTAGGCCTTTTCACACAGTCAAGTTTAATTTAGCTACATTCAAAAATACAGAACTATAGTAACAAGCTTTCATTAAAATAGAAGGTGCATTTAAATCAGAGCTATTCAAAAGAGAATCAAATGTCTCAAAATTAATTTGCAATCACAAGGACATGAAAAAAAGGATCTTAAACTACTGTCTCGTTACTCTCCTGTGAGCTAAGTACTAAACCTAGTTTGGTTTCTTAAGGAACTCAGGAACAGATGAACAGAGGTTCAACTAAAGGAAATCTTTATCACTACAACATGAAAGAACAACTTAACTCTCAGAGCTTCTATTAATAAACTCTTCTGAGTGTGTAAGACTGCTAGCACAATATGTATGTGTGGGAGTAGAGAAGTAGTTTAACAGATGTCAGGCCTGAAACTAAACATAAAAATATATAAATAAATGCAAGAGTGAAGAAAGCTTGGGCTTGTGGTGATGACTTGATGCACTGCGGAGTGGCAAACTACTTTGCAATTTATATTTCACTAAAGATGGCTTTTTTCCTTCAAGAATACTTGATAATGGAGATGCAAACCCTACTTTTCTGTATATTTTCATTAAAATCCCCACCAAATTACACAAAAGATATTTTTACAGATATTGAAAAATACAGCTGTTTTGAACAATAGCTGGTGTCATTAAAGTAACCATTTTTAAGGACAAATTGTATGCCTCTTGCTTAATCATAGCTGCTGCTGAAAGCATAGTGATGTTAGTTTGATAGAACTGTAGAAAGGCAGTATGGCAGCATGCTATTAGTAAAACAAAACAGCGCAGGCCAATGCAGCGTGTCAGGGTCTGTCTTATCTAAGAAATCTTGGCAGAACAAAATCAAAGGTGAAATGCATCCCTGACTCCTGAGGTCACAACTCTGCTACAACCACTGTGCCTGAAGCCTACGGCACGCATTGATACTTCAATAGCACAGAGGACACACAAACTGTAACACTCCAGAACTACTTCCATGTTTCCACTTGCTATTTTCAGCAGTGCTTCTTTTTCCTAGCAACACACTGCTACTGCTTAAAAACGTTTGTTTTATATTTTCCTATCTATCTTGCTCATCACGCATTTGTTCTTGAAGGGACTAAAGAACATAAATCTCACGACACCTTTCATTCATTAAGTTGTGTGCACCTTTTAAGCCTAGGTCTACCTTTTGATTGCTAAATAAGAAACATTCTCCCTCTATGCCTTCAAAAGCAGGATCTCCCATTTTCTGATTCCTTCCAGAATTTAGGGTTCTCACACTATGAGTGCCTATGAGGTACTGCTTTGAGATGTAATGAACTGTAGCTTATTGAATTCAGTTTCAACTTTGGGGCTTAATCAAAAGATTATTGAATCAGAAGAAATCAAAATTTTATTCTAGATTTTCCAGGTAGCGATTCTAGTTTTGTCTGTTACAGAGTATACTGTAAAGCATTGCCTGCCCACCAACAAGCTGATATAAAAGGTATCAGTAACATAAAAACAAAGAGTGCTTCCAGTTAGTCCCACTGCTACCATTCTAACCAAATGCAGATACAAGATAGTGCCAGAATTCAGTCCCAAGGAAGGGTCTCACCACAGCATTTATGACAGAGTCTTGGAAAGTATTATTGACTGTTGTGCTTTCGCAAACAGCCACTTCACTGCATCCCCCTGGAACACGAGGAAATTCAAGTACACACACCAAAAGCGTTACTGTTCTTTACACCACTGTTAGTACTCTTAGCAGCAGGCAAAGGACTGCACAGGAGGGACAATGAACTACTCTCCACTTGGCTCCTTTACAGAGGGTGCAGTGTCAGGTAGCAAGGGCATATGGGAAGCTCCCACCCTTAAATTCATCTTTACATTTCTCAATTGTAGGAGCATCTTTATGAAAAGCTAGTCTAGATGTTTTGCTAAGGGCTTATGCTTTAAAGCCGTGTTTAACATGTAATGTAAATATTGCTGCTTTCTGCATTGGCTCCTGATCCACACTTCCTGAAGGTATTGACGTAATTTAATAATTCCTGCATCGAGTCTTAGAAGAACAATAGACTGATGATAAAGTAAATAGACAGTAAACAGCCATTCAGCAGCCAGTGGACTAAAATATATAATACGGCACCTTTTCTGATACCAGCGTAAGTACTAGTGAGTCCATTTCGCTTCTTCCGGTGGCGATATAACCAGATGCTGAAGACCATAAGGATAATCCAACAGGCTGCACCGATTCCCGCAATAAAGGCAGGCTGCTTCACTACATCAGAAATCTGCTGGGCTAAACTGACTTGATCTTCTGAAGACACGGGGTTTCCATGAGAATCTGAAAAAAAGGGACCCAAAAACCCCAATTTATTTGAATGAGCAAATGCAAAAGGAAGCGTGAAAAGAATTGAGGTAACTGTAGTACAGTTTTTCAAGGTTTTTATTTTAGCAAAGCAACACTAGGTTCAGAAAGTCACCAAAGAACACAGCAAGTAGAAGAAAGCTCAAGGATGAAACATTGGTAGTCTGTTCTTAGAGCTCTGTGAACATGTAGAAGTCAGCTACTCAAACGCCCACTTTCATAACTGAAAATCACAGAAGAATTACAAATTGAAAGTACGTTCACATGAGGCTGATATTGAGGGATACATTTTAATTTAGTAGTTCCTGACAGACGACTTAAAACTTGTATTACATGGTCTAACTTACTCTTCACAGTATCTCACTTCGACCTCAAAAAAAACCCCAATGAATATTTAAAAGTACATAAAGAGATAAAAGTACAAAATAACCAATCCCGTCCTCTTGATGTGGATGAAAATACTAAAGGATAACTAAAACAGGAGTTATGAATTGGCAAAAATAGTAATGCATTCTCATAATTACTGAACAAGCAGACCTTTTCAAAACCAGTTTATCCTTAAGTATCTCACATCAAAACAAAGAACATGTATTTTTCCACACAGTTTAAATGTTTTTTAATAGACCAAGCATTCTTACAAGGACTAGTCTCTTCTGCTCTTTATTGAACTTTTGCAAGAACCTTCTAGGAATAGCAGTAAGAATATTCAGTCAGTGACTGATGCTTTCTAATTGAAATGAAGGAACTCAAAGACAAAACACTGCCTTCCTGGGTTTTTTTGCCACCGCAGTGAATGCTTACTGGAAATTCCATTACTGCGCGGAGTGAGGGTAAGAATTTGAAACCTTTACTCAGAGCGGATATTGCTTTACACAGTCCACAGCTCAGTCTTTGAAATACCTATTTTTATTCTTGTGTAAATCCAAGAGTTAGTTGTTTTTTACTATGGGTAGTGATATCGGATTCAGAATGAAATTAGCGTTTTATGGAGAAAGGTGCTGTTATTAATTCTACTAATATAAACCATGTAAGAAATGAAAACCTATTAACTTAATTTACTTAACCTACAGACTAAGGAGTGAATAGGTGTGGGGTTTTTTGTTGTTTGTTTTTTTTTTTTAAATGATGACGTCTTGCATTATTCCAAAATAACCCTAAATAAAATATAAGAAACTGCAATACAAACAGGAAATGGAATCACAACAAATCACATGAATAACAGACCTCCTCTGGAAAACGATACATTTTAGAATGGGAAATTGTTAAATTAATAGCAGATTCTTCCAGTGAACAATTCCAGATTACAGTTTTTGCAACATCGAGATCAAATACCTATTTTGCCGAGGAATCATCACTGCCTTTGATTGCTACCTTATTGGAAATTTTATTTCATATTTCAGGTTCCTTTATCTTCTGTGATCCTAAGTACACTGCCTAGTCTGAAAGTTCACCAGACAGACTCATTCTTTTCTTACTAATACACCCTTTGTGTCTGCTGGGTTTATAGATTTCACGCCTATTTGGGCAAGGTTAAGATGGGTTGCTGCAGATTTTATGGAGACAGCCAAGTGAAGTTCCATACAAGTGGCCAGATGGGCTTAAACGTATAAACTATACTGTGACCAATGAATTAAATCTGTCACTCCCTATCTCATCTTTTGTCTCTTTGCAGCTGAGGGCATATTAAGATATGAAAACTTCATCATCGGTGTCTTTGCAAAATAAGTCTACTATTTCTATACAGCTATGCTACCTTGCACATCGTAACAGAACAGAAGATTTGTAGAGGACTTATGGCCCTGAATAAATTTATTTCTCTGATCCTTTAAATATATATATATATTTAAAAAAAATATTTTGGGAAAAAATAATCACAAACTCAAAAGTCAAACAAGAATGGTTTTGAATATGTCAACAATTAAGCCATACAGAAGGATAGGACTTTCATACAGACAAACATTTAGCATTGCTCAGTCAATTCATGTCTGAAGATTACAAAATAGTGAAGAATCTCTTAGAACATTTATTGTTCTAATCTTTGATTAAGGTTCATTTCATGGTATTATTTTGCTAGCCACTGCAAGCATAAGAACAGTAAAATAATATATTTGCTTTTAAGAAACTAGGTTTCTGGCAAATTGTACATAAGTGGACTGTTAGAGACATTACGCTAAATTAGCTGCTATATATTTACACACATGGTGAAGAGAAAAATGTGTATATGTTCATATACAGTCATATAAACAGAATCATAGGAAAGAAGATGGAAGGGCTTTCAAGAGGCCACATTTGACCCATGTCCCGCTCCTCTATTCAAAAACAGAATGTAAGCTAAATATAAGCCAAAGGGAATGAAATCTAGTGAACTCCTCATTACTAAACATTTCCAGGAACAGTATCTTGGAAGCCTTGCTTTGAGAAGGACATCTTCCCTCCCCATTATAGTCCTGAATGATCAGTCATGAAAAAAGCTCTTGAACTAATTAAAGTACTTTTTCTTCATCTCAGGAAATTTCTGGAAGCTTTGACTGGGATATAAACGGTTCATAATCAACATTCCTGTTCCTGCTTGCACTCCTTGGGGAGACGTGCCAAAATAATAAGTGAACGTAAACATAATACGGCAAAGCGCATCTCACTGCCAGAGCAGCAGCCGCAGCATTTAATGTACTTGAAAGTGCCTCAGAGTTGTTGGAGCAGGCTGATCCTGCAACTCCCTGAAACCAGCATATTATCACAGTGACTCATCCCTTCTTCTACCCCAAAATAAGAGCTTTCTTTTTAATCACAGATAATGTTGCTATGGCTATTGCTCACAGGCTACCCGATCTGACCGTCTCTAAGCTCCAAGTTTCAAACTTCAAAGACAAGTCATTAGAATTTACATCAAGAAGAACTTGGACATCTAACTCTCTAATGTTAAATATTCATATGAATAATAATAATGATGTAAAAACTATAGTTTAAGATGTTAAAAGATTAATACACAATTGAGGTTGGAATGCCAAAGACTCAAAAAAGGACAGGAAATTCCAGGTTCACAGGTGTGCAAGCAACCCTAATTTTGCCCTGTACATCTACAATCTATAGAATGGTACTTTTCCACATGCCTGGCTCATTTCACATACAAAATGTACAAAAAATAAGTAGGAAGATCTAAGTTTTGTTGACATTGCTAATTCTGGCAATTCAAAACTTGCAAAAGACCTGCAACCTGCAACATAATATCTGAGTGTTTCCTGAAATATATGTGCATGACGCAATATGAAAATTATTTGGTAAAGTATCACCGGGTTAGGAATACACTGTTTTGTCTCCTTTCAGTTATATATATTTCCAAAACTGGAAAAATATCAATTTTGTGTTTCAAGCTTTTAATATATAATTTGAGGAGAGAGCACGGAACTGGTTTGTAAGGTCTTGCTGCAAGGGGAAGAAAAAAAAAAGAGATTACTTTCTTCAAGTCATTTGAAGGTCAAAAGACAAAAAATATCAACAAAAAACCCTTACAACTATCACAGTACATGCACTTCAAGGGCCGACAGAATGAAATCCCTGAAGGCATCCTAGCTAGTTCACAAATCATGTTTCCTAAATGAAGCAATTAAAATACTAAAGATTCAGTGAGATTTTCCTGTGTTTTGTACACTTGAGACAACCACTGGCTGAACAACACACTCAACATCTATCATAAATGTGCAGACGTCTCTTAAGAAATAACTGCATATCACATATTAATGCAAATTACGTGTTTAAGAGTAACATTAACTGCAGTTGTGGAGCTTCTCAGAGTTGGTATCCTGGACAAAATATGCTGCAATATGCTCCAATTTCACTACTTGTTTGCCAACCAGCACAGATAACACCGCCGAGCTACAACAGGTTGTATCCCATCACTGTACAAAAGTTAGAGATCAGCAAAAAATAATTTGTTGTGATAATCCTCATCTTTCTGTACAGAGCATTTTTGTAACCAATGTCCTGAAGTTACATGCTGTGAGAAGAAAAAAACTTCTACCAAAATTCTTCTATTTTTTTTCCCCACAGCACGGTATTATAAGCATAGTATAGTGAGCTGTGGCTATCTCTCATGAAATACCATTTTTTCTCCTTAACACCAAAGCTCTTGCGGTCCTTCTTTATGTAAAATATCAACTTTTAAAACAAACAAACAAGTGGTTTTCGATCCCTTGGAAACACAGAGAAAGCTTTAAAAGGTCATTCAAAAGCCAAAAGGAAAATTCAGAAGCCCCAAAGGGAGTGTTTTAAGAAGACACATGATTTTTCAGTTGATCTCATGATTTTAAACACTGAAAGGTGATTTTTTAATAACAAGCAAGTATATTGTTGGCTTGTCCCAAGTGGCACAGGAAGCCTGGGGTATCGCAGTTCAGTGAGCTGCTTCACATCAGCTGAGAGATGGAAAATGAAAGAGCTTGGAGCTCACAATTTGTACCTGTCTTTGTAGCAGGTTAAGTGTGTGCACGAGGTCAGTTATCACAGCTCAGCTGATGCATGGGATGGTGATCGCACGCCTCAGCTCTCCGAGAATCCCATTTCTCCTGTCTGCCCCTCTTGTTCTGAAAGGTGACTTCCGACAGGTGAAGCTTCCTCCTGTCACCCACCTGGCTCAAACTCTGCCTAGGCATTTCTCACAGGCACAAACCCAGGAGCACCCAGTACAGCACGCAGACTCAAATATGAGTTTGCTGTGCAAAATAGTAGGTTACACTGAGGAAAAAACCCTCCTCTTTGGATGCTTCAGAACCAGCAACAACTTAGTTTTATTTTCCATATGGAAAACACAGATGATAGACATTGGATTTTAATGAAAAGTTCTTTAAAAATCCCTAAAAACAAAACAAAAAAACCCTAAGGAATATCTAAATCACACAATAAATTTTTTTTCCACACACAGAATCCTTAGTTTAAAAACGAAACAAACAAACAAAAAACAAAACAAAACAAACAAACAAACAAAAAGGAAGGACTGTACTAATTCAGATATCAGGAGAAGATTTCCTGAAGGAATAGCTGAGATCAGTGACAGAAATGTCGAAACTTGAAGTTTTCATTGTCAAATACTGAGAGAGTCAGGACTCTTTTAAACCTTCTAAAAGTAGCATCCTTGGTCCTCTTTCCTCCCCCTCTCTGGCCTCCCTTCCCTTTCTCTGTAACCATGGAATTTATTGCTGGTGAAAAGTGCCAATTGATGACATCAACAAATTAATTTTCTTTCTTCAGAAGAGCTACCAGAAAACTGCAGTGTCTGCTCCACCCCCATGCTGGGAGCACATCCAAGAACTAAGAATGTGATTCCTTGCGGGGGCTGTAAGAGAACTTGTATCACAGGGTAGAGTTAGGTGAACTGCAGCCATTCTTCTGCCTTGATGATTTTAGGTTGGTCTTTACTATTAAAGAGTACTCCCCTAAAATGTAAGTACTAATTTTCAGCAGCCTCTTGCAGTTGCCAAATGGATTGCAGCACTGTCTAGGTATTTCTTTGTGCTGCTTTTAGCGGCATGGATCTCCACAAGACTCCCGTCTCCAGGTCTTTGCCATGTAACAACCAGAGTATGGGATTTTTACTACAGTATATGTATATTTGGCTATGCCACTTAATTAGAAGCAAGAATACAGACTATGAAACCCAATCCAGCCACAAGGAATTACATGGATTCTACCAGATTTGCACATTTGAATACCCTCTGAGATGTGGGATTGCTTCATGCCTTCTAACAGAGAGTCAGTAAGGGCAGGAACACAGAAGCAGGTAAAAATCTTACCATGAGAGAGTCTCATTTGTTTCTTTTTTCACTTAGCAAAACACTACAGTGATTAAGTTCAATTATGAAACTCACCTTCATTTAGTATTTTCTTATCAAAGAAAAGGGGGAAAAAAGTGTTTACAAGGTCTTTAGCTTTGAACACTAAGGTTACCCCATTATTTTACACTCATACGCCTCAGTAATTTAAATTTTCAAAATCTAAGCTATATAGAACAAACTTGGCATTGACTGGAAAGCTGGCTGTAGGAAACTGTGAATGGACGCTGGCTGTAGGAAAGAACAATCCAAAAAATAACTATGGGATTTTGCACATATTAATGGAATGTTATATAACTTGCATGTAATTTTGTCACAAACCCCTATTGATACAACTGGGAATCATATGGCTGTATAAGTTAAATAAGTTAAAGATGACCTTCATCTTAATAGCCATGGAAATGTACATGTAATTTTCCAGAGAATATATTAGTCATTCAGTCTTGATTTCACCTGCAGGTACTACGGATTTTTAAATACAAAAAGTGAAATAACAAGGAAGATCTGCTAATGATACAGAGATAGGACACGAAGTCCAAAGCAACACTCTTGAGTTTGCTTTCACAGTTATATATTGTAATGATAAGGTATATTGACACAGGCATACTGGTAAAGTGGCATATGACTATACCTAAAGGTATCTTAAATAATCTTCAGCTAACCAACAGCAAAGATGCATTTCTCCCAGATACATCCAGGAGCAAAGCCCCTGATCTGCATTTATGACAGAGAGATGTTTGATTTAAATGAAGTTAGAAGTCAAGATTATTGCAAATCAGCTGTGTACCTCTTTTTCCTCTACTCAGGTTATTTACTAGCTTCTACACATAGCTGATACTGATTGTGCCTAATTTTAGTGTGCCCTTGGTTTTTTTGCTTCAACAAAGAAAAATAAAATCTGATCGAGACAAATTAGATCCCGAAACTAAAGTGAGCCAAAACTTAGTGACTCAGACTCCCCTAAACGTTTCATTATACCAATCTTAAGTGTGAAAATTCACTTTGAAAAATCAATAAGCAAAAAGCATTGGTGAACCAGGAGATTAACAAAACCTGTGTTGTTATAATTCCATCTTTACTATGCAGTTCTAAGGCAAGTTTAAAACCAGAAATGCCAAAATCCTGCTATTTTAGGGATCAAGTAACACTATCTGTTTCACTTGTCTTGGAAGTACTTCTGATGCCATAAAAGACAAAAGCAAACAAACAAAAATCACTGAAACCAATAGGTAGGATTACTAGCAGGCTTACCTAATTGGATAAACTGGGGATCACTTTTCACTCCAGGTCCTGCTCCAGTACTTGCTGCCACCTCCACGCTGTATCGAATACCAGGAACTAGGGAGGGGATGACTACAGAAAGGGTGGAACCATCCACCGTCTTGTTTATATGGTATCGACTTTCATTGCCAAGACACCAAACCTGCAGGGAAGTAAGCGTATAGTATGTACAAATGTTCAAAATTCAACACCAAAGGATATGTGGAAGGAAGGATGACACATTCCTTTCTGCTAGATAAAGAAATTTAGAATGTATCACTACCCTAACATCTGCAGTCATGGATTTCTGTCCTAGGCACTGTGCGGATACTGCAAAGATACTTCTTGCTCCCAAGAGCAGCTCCAACTACCAGAATCATTTGATGGGTTTATTGTAATTCATTTACAGTTCAACCAGTGACTTTGTGCTAATAAAACTAAAAGCATCAGTAAAACAGAACAAATAAGGGAAGCCTGGTAGCCCAGAATCATTCATATAACCAACAAGGTAAGAGCATTCAGTTAAATGAATCTGCAATTCTCTTCACCAGGAATGATGCAAAAAGCAAGGTTTTCTTCATTCAAGTGCAAGGGCAAGTCTTTCATCACATGACATCACAGGAGTATTGATGTCACACTGGAATTAAAATGTTACTTTTTTTTTTTTAAATGGCAGCAAGAGGCAAGGATCGAGCAATATGCCATCTTCTGTTGAGAGACAAGAGCATGGTATCAGACATCAGCTTTCAGATAAGATCAGGACAGAGGTCCAACAACTTCAATTCACCACTTTATAAATTAGATCAGTGATAGTAAATGATTGGAATAAATAATATGGTGGAATATTTTCATCTCTTTAGGTCTGAAGCATTGATGTGGGAAATGCTTCTAAGAGTATGGTTGAACTCCCAACTGCTATTAAAAGTGAAGTAACCACTAATCTAGATTGGTCAAAAAATTGATGAAGCTGTGTTGATCTCCTTTCCCACACATGTATACGCTCTACAATGAATATTTATCAGGGATATTAAATTAGTTAAATTCAGTGCTTTATCTGTAAAGAAGCAAACTTTCCTGAGAACAGCAGCATTTCTGAAACTATGCTGATTCCACATGGGATGGAAGATTTAACTTCTGACATATGGAACTCCTAAAAGACTTAGTACCCAGATAGTTGCTCTTAATCCCTCGTGCAATTCTGCCGTTGTGGAGGTGGCCGGGTGAGTGAACTACAGTTTCAAATACGGAACAACTGCTGGGGCCCTTTCTGTAGAGCCTTTTCTGCCTGGACACTGGAAATTTTATTTTACTTTCATTTTAAGACCCTTTTTCCTTCTCTGGATGCCAAAGATTGAAAGAAGGCTAGTGGGACACTGTGTAGATCTGAAATGCATTTTAAGCTCCTTTGAAATTTAATCCAAACACGGCATATACATAACTGCTGCTGCAGAGCAGGTCAGAAGACACAAAGAGAGTACCATCTCCTTTCTGTATTCTGATACTAAATAGAAACTGTCTCAGTCAGTCGTAGCATTTTAATTATTAGTAATATTAGCAATATTGCTCTTAAATGCTACAGGACAGTCCATGAAAATGCTCTTATGTGAATAAGAACTCGAAAAAGTGAGGAACAAAAGATTTAAATCTACATTTTGACTTATCCTGTTTTCACAGAAATTGTTACTGACACCTTGTACAATGCTGTATGTGCAAACCTTAACACAATTTATTACGTACTTGCAATTATGCGCTACTAATTCATAAAAATGTTTTGTTCTTAGGCACTCGAATACATGGAGAAATTAAAAAACCAAGAATGCTAAGTTGTTTTTACCATATGATACTTGATTTTATACCTAAATAGGCAAGTGAAAACAAACTTTTAGAATGTTAGGAAGAAAGGAGGAATTCAAATTATAACAGACACATAAGTGAAGAAACAATCAGTATAACAAGAGAATTTCTAACTTCATGATAGAGGAGGGAATGCCTTCTCCTGTGATGGGAATTTCTGGATTTTTGTGTGTGCTACTGAAATTTCTTCAATTAAGATGGTATCCTCCTTCCTATTTATTTTATCCTTTAATTACAGTAAGTAATTAGATCTGAGTTGCTGAGAAAACAAAGAATTCCCCCACATATTTGTAGGAGATAAAAAAATGAGAGGGAAAAAAAAAGAGAAAATTTTACAAGATTTCTATTTGTTTGTGTTTTTTTTTTTTTTCTTGTTACTAGTTATTAATCTTAAATCACTGGTTCTGCATACATTTAGTTTTTAGCCAAAAATATTAATTACGTATAGCAACTTAAATAGTAGTAACATGCATATGCATTGTGTCTCTTTTCTGTCCATGGTGAAAATCACAAAGGAAAATAATGGTACCCACACAACAAATGTAGATAGAAAATGTGCCAGTGTGCCATCTACTGCTACACAAGCATTATAAGATGCTTCCTCGTACACCTGGTAGCCTATTACCTCTAAATGCTAGGAGGTATGTTAGGTATTACATCCACTTGGAGATGTGAATTTCCTGACTTTTATTGTTTTGTCCTTACAACCTTAACATTCCTCTGATGGAGTTTCTTGATGAAAATAATTCCATATCTTCAGCTCAAGGTCTGCCTTTAAATAAAATAACTTTGTATTATATACCTAAAACTAAGCCATAAACTGATTTTTTTACCAGTTGACCTGGTTCTGAAAGGCGTTTTATTATTCTAAATTGACCATGAAGCTTAGTGATCTCTTCCCTTTCCCTTTCCTCCTGAGGAAAAAAAAAAAATAGCAGAATGAGTTCTGATGGCTAGGCATGTATGTCTATAGCACAGTGTTTTAACCTGAAAAAAATAGTCAAGCCATTCTCATTTGAAAAAAACCTTCTCAATAATGCACATTTGAAGGAGACTGAAACCAAAGATTCTGCCTCTCTGTGGATATAAAGCTTACTTGATAACCACATTTAAAATATCTATAGCTTGCTTACGAAAAATAAGCTTCATTTACTTTGCTATGTAAATTATCGCAAAACAATTTGAACTGAAAATACATACAGTATATGTTGCTAAACAAACATCAAATAATGAATATTTGAAAATGTACTTACAATTTGTTAAAAATTAAATGGCATAATGAGAGCTGTGCTTGTGTGAAAGAAAAATTTCTATACACTAAATACATACAGTATTATACAAGAACATTCTTTACTTGAAAGTTTTCCATTTGTTTTAACTACCCAGTTACGCATAATTTACTCAGATCTTAAAACTGTTAATTATTATCCCTGAGCTTTTCAACTCATTAAGCCTGTTTATATTTATTACCTCGGCCAATGTCTTTGAGTCACAAAACAGTTCTCAAACTGGTATGGTTCCCTCTCTACTTGGGTGCGCATTTCTCAATTTATAATGAAGGTAAGAAGGTAGTTGTTTTAATTAAAAGTGTTGACCCCTAGCTTTGATTTATGGAGGCTGTTTTAATTGCTTTCTACCATCTAGAGAGAATTACTAAATATGGAGTTTGAATCAAAGAAGGGATTTTCTACCTCCTTTGCGCTGACTAACCAGTAGATGGAGCCGAGCACCCACAAACAACCTGATCTGTCAGCACCTGGACAAGAGCCCCTGTACCAGGGGACCATAGGGTACCCGCTGTACCTTGTATTCCTGAACCATCCCGTTCTGGTTGTCCTCAGGGGGCGGCTGCCAGGTGACCACAATTGCTGTCCCGTTCCCATCGTTCTTAGTCACTGAAACGCTCTGAGGTGGAGCACTAGGAGCTGTTTGTTTGGAGAGAAGGATTGAATGGTTAAGATCATCATGGAGCGGCGAGCTTTTTTACGAAAAAGCTGGTTTCTGGGTTACACAAATGCATTCTGTTATGCCTTACCCTTCATTAAGGGCAGTTCTTGTACACGAGCTAAAATGATACACAAGGAAAGCAACATGAAACTGCAGCCAGGCTGCTGAGTTCTGCTGCAGTCTCGCTGTGCAGGACAGGAAACGTCACACTGGTCATCAGACTCTTCAAACCCAGATACCCGTTACCTCAATGCCAAAGTCCTGGGCACTGAACTCCTCACTGGTATCAAATCACCTCATCCAGGATGAACAGTTTTGAAAAACGAAGTCTACAAATTGACTCCAACAGAATGCTAAACCTCAGTTCCTCCAGTGCGTAATGAGTAATACAAAACTTAATAAAATCAGGACAGAATGTGTTAATATTAACACACTTGTAATAAAAACTTATGTTTTGCATTTTAAATATCTTTCTAAAAAGTGGATACTTGGGATGAATGCAGTTAAGCACACCTCTAAAGCACCTATGGCAATAAGCCAGAGCTATGCATTTATACTGGAGAGGGAAGAGAGAAAGGGAAAGGTATTCCCTCTCAACACAGGCACTGAAATCCCTATTCGGAGACACTGGCTATCTCACATGCTTATTATGCCAGAGCAGCAACAAAAGGAACAGCTTCATCAACCTTCTCTTTTCAGCACATGTATGAGATGGAAATACTTAATTTAGTTCACTATATCTGTTGCCCTCAGTCTTCTTTTCATTTTGTCTTACTGATTGATCCAGATATGAAAGCCTTCTAAAAATGTGGCTTCCATTCCCTCAGCTACAGTGCTTTGATGATTTCTGTGGTGTCTGCTATCTACTCAAGATAGTGATTAGTAAGTGCTTGAACCTGACAGAAGTCACTTGTGACCAGACCCTGAACTCAGCAGGGAGGAGAGCACACTGCAGTGAAGATAAAAAGCGTATTTCCCATTGTGTGCTGGAGAGGATTTTTGCACATCCCTCTCTCTCTGTCTCTCGTGCCTGGTTCTGAATATTTACTTCTGTGTCACCAAACAATCCACATAATGATCAGTCCAACACAGCCGCCACTGCCGCAGATTGCTGTTCTCAAACAGCGCACACTTCAAACAAAATCAAATAATGAACGTATCAGAGGAAAGCAGGCCAGATGACTACTTCAAAAAAGGAAAGATGTAAAGAGTTGGGATCCTACTTGCCTTCTTCCAGGGTCTTTGCAAATTTCACTTCACTATCTGCTCCCTGAAACTCATTAAAAAAAGGGCGGGCCTTGATTTCGTAGTTTACACCTTTCCTCAGCTCAGGAATGATAACGCTGTTTTTGGTTGGAGTCCTCACTTCAAAGATTAACCACTCTGACTCTCCATAGGATGCTGGTGTAGGCCGGTACAGAATTTTATATCCTTGAATATATTGGGATTGCTGGTCCACCTGGCAAGACAGCAGAATACAGAAGACATACTTCAACAAATATGAACCAGGAATGATCTCTGTGACACTATGCAGGGTCCTCGGACTATCCGTTCATTTTACACAAAATAAACAACAGTGCCAAAGCAGATAAAGGCTCCTTGCATTACAGCAAATAACGGGCCTGATTCACAAGCACATTAATCTGTTTGATGCTGGTAGAACTGTGCTCGTTTCCGTGGATTTATGAAGGCATTAAAGGGGGATAACGGAGCTGCACAATATGCCCAGCTCCATGAAATAGGCATCCTTCGCATCTGCAGGGCATCAGAGGAGCTCAGGACAGAGCAGGCTTCTGCCCCCCCAAACCTACTCAGTAGGGAGGGGGGTACATGAGGGAAAGGGGGAGGGCGAGGGCAGGGGATCTACAGCTCTGCAACTCAGGGTGATGAATAAGGAGATCAAAGAGAGTGCCTGACAGCTCTCCCGAGGTGTGGAAGCTTCCTCAAATCCACGAAATGAGCACCACTTCCTGCCTGCTTCCTTCTGGAGAAAGGGAATTGCGAGGGCAGCCAGCTGGAACTATCTTCATCACTGTGATTAGGCTGGGCTCTGTACCAGGGCAGGTTGGCCTAAGAGGCTCCTCCGTGTCCACCCACTTGGTGGAAGGCTTCTCAGACAGAAAGGGCTGTTTTGAGAGGGCTCTGAAGAGGTTCATAAAACTCAGTATGGTAACACAGATGAGACTTGGAAAAATTAACTAAAATGATACATGGTGGTCCTGAGTGCTTTTTAGACCATGGTGATTTTATATCAGGTGTATGGAGAAAGAGATCTTAACGTAAACAAGGGTGAGACTCAATGTGTTTGGCTACAGCTGAAACAGAAAGCTATCTTATAGAAGTGATCTCCTGTGGAGCATTCACTATCTTTTAACTACCGGTTTCAATTTCTGATGAGTAAGAAAGTCTAATAACAACAAAAAAAACATTCTTAAAAGTGCATCAGATTTTCCATATTTTCAAAAATCTCATACAGTGATATCAGAATACTGCTTACAGTTTTACTCCAAAAAGCAACGTTTCATTTTTAATAATCACATTGAAAAACGTGTGTTTTAGCTGAAACTGAGGTAATGCTCATTTCTGAAACTGCAGAGTAGCCACAGGCCACCCAAGAGTGACAAAAACTGCCTGTCTGGAAAAGGTTGTTCTGTAAGTAAAGGTCAAACAAAAATCATGCTAGGAACCTCAAAGATGTTTTAATGCTATTAGTTCAAACAGGAGATTGACTGCTGCAGGTGGTCGTACCACAGGTGACAGTATAATTACTGTGCAACACAGGAGATATTATTTGTACTTCTGCAGCACCAAGGAGCCCTGGTCATAGACCAGGACCCCATTGGGTTATGGCTCTTCTACAAAGTCAAAATATCTTTTGTTCTTATTCAAAATGTTCTGCCATGGCATGGCAAGGGCTACACCCTGTACTCCCATACACTGCCTCTGCCAATATATTGACATGTTCAGACAGAAGTCATAAAAAGATCTCCAAGCTCACTCCTTTTGGATTTATTTCTACATCTGATATAATAATCCCCTGGTTTTATTTCATTCTGCATTCTGTTTTAAAACTGCTCTTCTTTGACTTACATTTTCTTATCTCATTGCTTGGTACTTGCTGTTTCCCGTGCTGTTCTTTCTCTTCATTTCTACCTCTTGATTGTCAAATGTCTCCCATGGTAAGCCACTTCTAATCCTTTCTCTCACTGAGGCTTCAGCCTTCTAAGCCTATTTGAATCTTTTTTCACCTATGTTCCCATTCCCTTTGTTTCAGTCTCTTACAGTATTGTTTCCTCACTCCCTCATTTCCTCTGCTATATCCCCTATGCAGCCAGCTTCCTGCATCCTCCCACCAGAGCAACATCACCACAACCACTGAAAACCATTTGCCATTTTTGTCTCTTCTCCCTGTACTGTGTGTACTCATCACAGCACCATGGGAAAGGGTAGGTTCAGATGAGGCTATATAGGTTTAGGTGTGTTTCTCAGTATGTATGTAGGATGGAGGTAACACTTTCAAACAGAATTATGCAGTATTTCTCTCCACTGCTGACTGACAGACAGGCAAGTGCCCACATTATCTCATTAATGGGACTGATACACTTCCTACTGCAAGCAGTGCAAAAACTTCAAATGATATGACTTAAGAAGGCTTTGATCAGTCCTTTAGCTTCCGAAGGAGGGTTCTGAAACTCTCACCATATTTTAGGCAGCACTTTCTATGGAGACATAAAATGGTGGAAAAGCAACAAAATTTAATGAAGTAGGAAAGCAAAGGCCAGGTAACACTCATTCCAGAGACAAAGATCTGCAAGTATACAAAGTACAGAACTTCTTAAAGCGTGACTCCACTGTAGTCAAACAGAACAATTCAGTAATATATATTAGCCACTCTGTGATGCACATTTTTACTTACCGTCCAATGAACTTCAATTGAGGAGGAAGAAAGGATAGTAGGGTTGTGTAGATGTAGTACCACATCACCTAGTTCTCTCTGTACCTGCTTGTGATCCACACCTTGACTTGTTGGTGGAACATCTGTAATAATTTAAGATTCCATTCTCAAAAGTATATACAAGTGTTAAAATAAATACATGTAAATACAAGTTCCATTCTCACAAGTATCTAAGATTGTTAAAATAAGTATATATAAATACAGATGAATATATAACAAAGTATATGATGCTATCACCAATAAAGTTTACCCGAAATACTTCCCGATTCTGTAAGAAAAAACTATGTGTTATATTTTCCCAAGAAAATCACCATTGCTTAGGCAGTATCAAATCAATGCACTGCACTTTCTTTGACAGAGACACACAGGAGGGAAATGCTGCATAAAAAGAAAAACCACACTCAGGGATGTCTTTGGTAAATGACTACAGCAGTATCTCTTTATTCTTTGCTGTTGTGAGGAAAAAACATTCTATTACTTTGCAAAGTCCCGGGGTCCAGGAAACCTACAAAGAACAGTAAAAGCAAAAGCTGTATCTTCAGATAAATTCATGGGCAAACTTACTGTTTCTAATTACAAAAGAAATGTAAAAACTGAGGAAAAGAAAAAGGAGTCACGTGGCTGCAGCTTCCCTGATGGTAACTGACTTCTGTAAACGGGAGGTAGGGCAGATCTGAGTGCTGTCCAGCTCTTCTGACATTTGGTCTAACTTGTAGCTAAAAGAATTGTTCATATGCATGAAGGGACAAATTCTTCTCAAAATACACAATAGTACAATGGAAACATATTTTCTGTATACAAAGCCCTTGAAAAGCATATTTAACTGAAATGGAATGACTGTCAGAAATATATAGAATTTTTAAGACAATCACTAATAAGGTGTCTAAAATACAGAGGTACTATGGACAGCAGAGTTAACATAGTTTCTGTATTCATTTCATATATGTCTCTGAGCACTTAATTTTAAAGAAATACCATGCTGACTATGGCTAAAAATCACAGACTGAGAAATCCATTAAAACCACTTAAAGTGATTTCTAATTAGTGATTAATCTAATTAATTTAATTCCAGATACAAAGTAATGCATTACATAAACTTTGCATCCCTGCCTGACCTCCTCTAGCGACCACGCAAGATCAGGAAACCTTCAAGGGTCTGTTCCATACCCGTCTGCTTACAAGAAGTGCCAATAAGAGAGTACGTGGAAATTGCATATATATTTATGTACAACTACAAGTACTGTAATAAGTCAGGGTAGGCATGTACACTATACTGAAAGCTGAGGTTTGGAAAGTACAGTTGATGCTGATATAGAAGACACTTATTAAATGCAAGTGCAACAGATGCAAAGCATGATTTCTGCATGGTGGTCTTAGTCTCAGTTTACCAGCTTTTGGCCTTGTCTAAATAATAACAAAAACCTAGTAATAATGGATTAAGACAAGGCATGAGGACAATTTTCTTTCCAAAAATGTAGCTCCTACTTGTGAATACTAGGCCTATGCCACTTTTTAACTTTTACCATACAGTTTCCTCAACATATATACAAGAAGCAGAAAAAGCAAAATGTGGCTAGCATGTAGTCAGTGGGTGACAAATCCGGATTCTTAGCAAGGAACACTAATAGTAACAGAAAAACAAAACCAAAAACCCCACCACTGACTCACTGCTGAATCCCCACAGGTAGTATGTTCCACCAAACAGTTCATTTATCAGAGTATTTTCCTTCCCACAAGTTTGAAAGCATTAAAGAGAGAAGCTTCTGTTTGAAGAATTGCCTAAATATCACCCAGCTTAGAATGTAACAAGAAACTCAGTGGAATAATTAGTTCTCTCTTTGCTAGCCATAAAAGATGAGTCATCAACAATATGAATTAAACTATTAATAGGCTCGGCCATTTGCACCTCTGTGCTATAAAACAATAAGTATGCTTCCTTATTTTGGCTCCAAGCTTCCAAGACAAGCAACGTCAGTGAGAACACCTAAGCATGTTGTTAATGTTGGGAAAGCATAAAGATGAAGGTAGGTTAGGTTCCTGGCCTGACCATGTATTTAGGACAAGACTGTATCACCATCTAGACAAAAGTGAACTGGAAATTTTTGACCTTATTTAGCTAGACCACAACTTACACAAAACTGAAACAGTATTGGAAGAAGAGTAGAACTGTTTTAAGGAACTTGACATTTGATTACATTTCTTACGATTTATAAAAAAGTTATATATTAGTTTTTATTTTCACGCAGGCTTTGTGTGATTCTCAAGTCTTCAGCTCCATGAGATGCCCAGAGGACAGCAAAGCTTTCCCACATCACTATAAACCATTCAGTTCTGTGACTAAACAGAATACTCTGCTTCAGTCACTGTTTATCAGTCAGGACAGTGATTAGTTCATTGGAACATTTAGACCTGATACCTCATCTCATCTCCAGTAATGAAACCACACTGCACGAAAAACAGATTCATGCAGAACACTGCAGCCTGCCTGCATAATAAAACTTGTTGCCCTATTTCAAGGAACAGAGAAATCATTACATTAGGTTACTAAATCTCTCTTTGGTAACAGACCAAGTAACCTGTTCAACCCCTATTTTTCGTGCGGCTGTGGCTCTGCTGTCTATATATCCACTGAAACTGTCACCCACCGGAAGAAACGCATAATAACAAAGCACAGCAATGTGAGACTGCTCTCTTCCCATGGGAGATGAGAAAGACTTGGTTTCAGACCTACTTCAGGAAAAATGAGAAGTCAGGAAACGAAAATGCTTTGTTTCCTTTAAGGAACTTCCTTTCAAAAACAAACATGTACTTACTTATGCAAACAAAGAAACAAACATACAACACAAGCACTCTTCAAATGCCAATGGGTCAATTTCTCCAGTAAGCAGGAAAAGTAGGGAAAAAAAAAAGATCTCTATCATTTGTACTGTCAAGTAGAATATGCCCAGTTTTCACCCTCATAAGAAGCAAAGTATTTCCACTGGAAAAACGCACACGGCAAAGTTGCAGTGCATTAGTCCCTGTACACCTTCGTAAGTATCATTTATTTTCTACAGTGAACACAAAATTATTTTAAATTTTACATAGCTCTGTTTGGTCTACAGCTAGACTTCAGGCATAGCTGGAGTCAGTGCATGACTTCTTCATCCAATATTAACTGGTCTTTTCTTCCACTTGGCTATCTGTAAGCATTGTCTCTCTCCCCTACCGTTTCACTTTCAATAGCAGTACTATTGCAATACTTTCAATATATTGACAAAAAAACTCTTCTTTACTGGCTCATGATGCCCAGCTCCTTAAAATTTTAAATTTCTCTCTTTCCTCATGCAGCAGAAGCCAAATTATACTATGTGCTCTTTCTGTCTCAGTCTTAAGCCTCTGATTCACTGGACATAAGAATAACATTTCCAAGGAATTTGAGGATTTGTGTGACAACAAAAAAGTCAGAGATTACTTCTGTTGCTAACAAGAGCTATTCTGCAAGATGTAACTATCTTTGCATAAGAGATACTAGGGTTCCTTTAGGCAGTGCAATATGCTGTCTAAGCAGCTTCTAGAATCCATGTTATAAGGAAATGCAAGTTTAAACGTTGTATTTTACTATCTAGCATGTATTATAGCCAAGACAGACAAATGGAAGCTAGCAGAATTCCTGCATCTGGTTTTGCTCAGTCAACTTGTGGCAGCCACTGTGACCACCTACAAGGTTCAGTATCAAAAGCTTACCTTGAGTTTTCACTGGATCAGATATTTGGCTTGGGTCACTTAGTCCATATGCATTAGCTGCCCTCACAAGGAATAGATAAATTGCATTAGGTTTTAGCGCTTTAACTGCAAAACTCTCTGTTTTCACATTTTCAGCTACAGTTTGCCAGCTGCTACCAGATGCATGGCTAAGGATAAAACACACATAACAGCAGGTTAGCACGTGCTTCTTTAACAACATATTATATATGAGCATAAGTAAAATAAGATCACATGAGACTCTCATACCTGAAGGCCTCAATTATGTAAGAGGTTGGTGTTGCACCTGAGTTCAAATTAGGTTGCCATGACAACGTCACTGTATTTCTGCTGACATCTGTAACCTCTGGTTTCGATGGAGCACTAGGAATCAAGTTTGGGTCAGTGGGTCTTGGTGGCTGCACTGGGACTCCAAACTCTAACAAAGGAGAGAGAAACGCTGAGTATAGACAGGAAGCATCTGTAAGGTAAATGCTGTTCACATCTGCACTGACAATTTATGACAGTCAGGTAACTTCTGCATTTCAATTTCTGATCTTCCTTTATGTATTTTCTCTACACAGAGGAACTCTAATTGATTTACCTTGAACCTCTATGTATGCACTCCATGTAGCTTCGCCACTTGGGGTTGAAGCGATGCAGGTGTACCGACCAGTGTCGCCCAGCTGAGTGGGAGAAGAGAAGAATAAATATTTGAAACAATCAGGCACTCAGTGGACTAGAAAAGTAATTACAGCTCTCTGTGTTCCCCCATGAATATGGATAAATGTATTAGGCTGCAAAAACTTCGAACCAGAAACTTCTTCCATTAGAAGTCTGATTTCATGTGCTGCAAAATGAAAATAGATACTTATTTCTGAGTATTCATTAAAGAACTGGAAAAGCTGCAGATTCTAATTTAATGCTGCCTATTCTGTAATGAACAAACTGAAGGCCTATTCATGTAGCATTTATTCCTTACTCTGCAGAGATCCTAACAAATAAATTGAGAAGGAACTCAAATGTCAAGAGCCCATGCAACTGTCAGCCTTCTGCCTAAATAATGCCTGGGGATTTGTCTGGACTGCAGCACTGGAGAGCATGTCATCCTTAAAACAAAGCTTAGATATTGCACAGGACCTTGTACATCTGGGGTTCCCTGTGTTAGTATAAATTTCACTCTACAACACACCCAAAAAAGAACCTCCATATGCTATTCTCATCCAGTTTCGAATGTTGGATTATTTGCCCATATGTGACTGAACCACATTTCAAAAGAGCTTATTTTTTTTTCCCCAAAAATAAATGCTATCTTCCTAAGGTCCCAGCCTCAGCAGATGAGCTGAATAGAAGCACTCAAAAATCAGAGGTTCAACATCTAAGTCAGTGCAGCTCATAACTGGTAATAAGGCAACTCTTGGGAACATAGAAAAGTAATGTGTTTAGCCTAATTTTTTAAAAATTACTACATTCCAGACCACAGGAAAGATAGCAGAGAATAGCCAGTACTCTAAAACTTAACAACATGTTAAAACATCTTACAGCATGCGAGGCATGACCAGCAATACTGACCAGGTACTTGCTATAATTCCCTAAGGAAGCCAGATATTTGACAGGTGATTTACCATCTTAAGCTATGTTCATGGAATCAAGTGAATATGTTTAAAATTTAAAAATTGTTCTGAAAAAGCTGTGTGCATGGCTGTATTACTGCAGTATGCTAAACAAAGCTTTACTTTGTAAACATTTGAAATAATTAGATCATTTTAATCTATTAGTGCTAAAGCCCAAATAATTCCAGAATTCATCTTACTGAAATGTAAGTTTTGCTTTTCCCTTCATGTTTTAAGTACCAAATAATTTCCTTAACTAATACCTCTTAAATGCATTTTCCCTTATGAAATCTGAAATAATGTGCCCTAGGCAGAATAAGCCAAGGTATTAAGCATAAAGAATGAACTACCTGAAAGCATGAAATATCAAATATTTTAATACAATTATTTAACATTTCATTAATTCTAGATGCACCATTTACTACATCAAAAGTGCCTGGAGGTAAATAACCAATGTGAAACGAGCAGCAAGAAAACCTGTTTGCCAGTTCAAGCTACCTTGGCATATCGGATCTGTAATGCTCCCGTCTCCAGCTGCTTGATGCGAGAGTCCTGGGTGGAAACGAGGATCCCATCCTTTTTCCAGAGGATAGTGGGCATTAAAGTGCCTGTGGCCAAGCAGTTTAGTACTAAAGTACCATCTACAGCTACAGTTTGATTCACAGGACCCTGTCGAATGACAGGGGGAGGCCGGTCTGCAATCACTGCCAGAAGAAACAACAGGAAAGAGATTTCTGCAACTGGAAGCAATTTTCTAATAATCTAAGCAACAGCAATCGCTTGAGGCTTTGAAAGAAACTAAAGATAATTAAACAAGTAATTCAAGTTGGAGGCATGCATTATTCAGGGCAGGGTGCACTATAATGATGAACAACTACAGAATTTTAAAATGATACACACACAGTATCTTCAGAAAGTAAAGAAGTAGCACATATTACATAGTGGTATCTGCTAGGTATTCTCTAATTCTAGTGTCTTTATAAAGTCCTAATGGAATGAGAAAGGACTTCCCAAATTCTTTGTTAGTGCACAGATTACACCTTGTTCACCTTTTACCATGCTGCAGACCTGCATAACAGAATTCACACTTTCAGCATTCAAAGACAGAGAAAAAGGAGGTGGGCAGGCAGGGGAATAACCTGGCAAACAGGTACTGCTTAAAACTTCTTATTGTGTACCACCAACTCATCTTGGTGCTGTTTCCTAGTTGGGAGATGTCTAGCAGCAGGGTAAACACAAAGCTAATAGGAACATATTACATTTTTTCAGTTAAGGAATACTTTTCCAGTAGCTTCCTACTTTTAGTTCTGTGACGACTTATCCTGTCAATATGACTTCAAAATCACAGCGTGTTTGCATCAATTTTAATGCACCTTTCACACAATGAAAATTAAATGTTATTGATGGGTTATTTAATAACTATGCACAGAAAGGTATAAAGCAGTCTCAGTATTCACAGAAAAAAGAATAATCATTAACATGAGGTTGTCTTTCAATTATCCAATAGAAGATCAAAACAAAGAGGTAAAAGCTATTATTATCTTATCTCATTTCAGTGACCTCCTCTACCTGGCCCATCCAACAGGATATGGACTGATGATCTGAAAATTGTCACAACTTTAAATGACATAAATCTGTTCAGTAATGTCATGGGAGCTCCTGTAATTTAAAAACTGGTTTGGTAGCCAAAATATAAACCTGAATTTCTTATAATTTGTGAACTTCAGATAATTTGAAATTACTTTTCACAATAGGCAGGGCTTTAGTACTGTTTTTTTTTTTTTTTCCTAAATTTCAACTCCTGTAATTTCATTTTCATGTTCAAATGACATTCATTATTTTCAACTGTGTAATTTATCCTTTACTTCTTGTCCCAACCTGTCACACTGCAATGCACTGTGAGGCCATTCGCATCTCTCTAAGCAGAGACAGGCAAAATAAGCTCACTTACAGATTGTGTTGTATTTGCCTTGACAAATTTGCAAAGAGCCTTGCAATTGCCAATGGTAAGGTGCTGACCAATCTGTGCTCTACATTAGAAATCCAATGCTGCTGAAAACCATGGTAACTTTAAGTGCTGCTGAAGCTGATGGCAATTTCTGTTACCTTTAGGAATATCAGGTATCATTCTGCATATCCTGCCTTCACTTTCATAAAAGTACATAAAAAATTACTGTCCCAAGACGTTATACAAAACAACCATTCATCAGATCAACCCAGATCTTATATCCATGGTAAAGACATTTAAAATAAATCGATTTTTTCCAAGTTCAGATATCATAGGTCATTAAGAGAATAACTTTAAAGGTTAAGATCCTTATCTTAATTTTCTATTTATTTTTTTTTTTTCCTCACCTTGCCCTAGCCTTGTCCCCGTGGTAAGTGAGTAAGAGTGTCTTAAAAATGTGGCTTACCACTTGTGAGAAACCAGAAGGGATTCAGTCCTATCCTTCCAAACATCTCAGTCCAGTAGATGTAAATAAACAATTTTATTCTCCAGGTTCATGGCATGCTTCTAGCATTGCATTATTTCTATGCTTTCTACAGGACAGAAGCCTAGCGTACGGAAACTCTTATCAGACAATAGCTTCCCACCCCTCAAAGTCTCTCTACAGACTGCACTTATCCTCTTTTTCTGAAAGTACTAAGATTATTAGTTTTTCTTGTATCTTTGCTATTAAAATATGAAGTATTTCTGATAATTGGCAAGTTGGCCTCACAATAGCATATATTACTGCTTGCAGTTACGCTCCCTGTAGCTTTTTCAACTTAAATTTTGTCCCAACTGCTCCTTAAAGGAATGTATGATAGTAATAATTTGTACATTATTCTACTGACATCCAGACAGATTGAAGTTTTTTCCCTTGTTATACAGAAATATTTAAAAATAAAGAGAAAAAACAGATAAATAGAGATGGTATGCAAATGGACACAGCAGAAGGGATAAAGAGCTAGGCGGCACACAATCTGAAAGTAAACTAAATCCAGTAAGAAAGCTAAGAAAGTGTCAGATAAATTAACAAACCTGATAAAAATCCATGAACTTAAGTATACTTACCAAATACAAAATGGAAAAATTGTGTTATACCATATCCAAAATTTTAAACCCCTGACAGACGTTGGCAAAACAGGATTTTTAAGTTCAAAGACACATCATCCACATTTATGCAAAGTAGATACCAAAGCAGTGCCACATCATCCTGTTGCTGTCTTTAAGTGAAAATGAAAACTTGAAAATGATAAAATAAAGACATCATTACCATCAGTAACTTCCAAGTAGGCTTTTGTTATGATACTTCCCGCAACATTTAAAGTCTGGCAGATATAGTACCCAACATCAGATCTCTGGACGTTGGTGATCGTGAGGTCACCTGTCTGGGAAACTGAAAATCGGCTGGATGACTGAGGGGGCTGGTATGAGAAAAGCAGATTCTACAAGATGTACAGGAAAGAAAGTGAGGAAAAAAAAGGGTTAAACAAATTCAAACATCAATAATCTTAACTTTAATATATCTAAACATATTCATGTTTTCACATTATATGTAAAAAATTCTGCTCTTCATATCTTAAGCATGTCTATATGACAATATTAATAGCCTTTATAGGATTGTTTGTGATAAAATGGGTGCAGATATGCACATATAATTGTGTGATTGCTCTAACGCTCTCTATGCTGGGCTTTACACAAAGTTAAAGAGGTACTAACAAAGATCTGATATATATGGCTACCATAATGACCCAAGCAACTGGGCAAACCTAAGTAATTTGCTCTAACACCCTTTTTTAGAACTCACTCCAGGGTATTCTATTTATTTCATTTAAATGCAGATGTTGGTTTACTTATTTGTATTCTAACTTTCAACTTTCTAAGAATGGCACTGTTTTTTAAAGAAGAGATGCTGTTTAGGTCTCTCTAATCATAGCATGTGTATTCTATAATGAGCCTTATAATATAGAATTAAATCCTATGCCAGTTTCTACACAATAGTTTTGGTATGAAGCACACAGTATTTTAGCAACAGTGTTCAAAAGTCAGAACAGCAAGCATAACAGTATACAAGCCTGTCACATCAAATACTGGTTCTAAATTTCTACCTCTGGTTGAATAATTTGTGAAGGAGAATACTTCAATGTCACAGAAGCTATTTCTTATCCTCTCTTTATCTTGCCAAATTACATTTTGCATTTCCAAAAAGCATCCAAAGGAACGGAACACAAAAGCCACTTTAATATTACCAAACCCCATTAACTGATCTCGTTCTCCAGTACCACTGTTCATCACAATTGGTTACCATTCAGCAGAGTCAAAAATGAGACAGAAAAAATATGTACTAGACAATACTTGTCAAATACAAAAAAAAATCCAGGTGATAGGAAAATACAAAAATAGTATACCAATGTATTTATACCACTGAAAATTATCATCTATATTTGGTTACTAGTTTAGTTGTACTTAGGTATTTAGACAGAAATGTTGCAAATGGAGTAAAGGAGTCAATCTCTAAGCATTCTCAATTTCTCTGCCCTATTGTTTTGTAACACAAAGAACCCTGTCGTATCCTTTTGCACCATTCATTCCCTCATTGACTGGAAAACCAGACTCCTGTATTCCTTCTTTCCCTCCAATAAGGAATACTTTGTGTTACATCCCTCCTTCAAAAAATGACTCTGAAAGAAAACTCTGATTCTCTTGCTGTGCTATACAGTCTTTCACCCATTGGCTTTCAAGATCCTTTACAAGGAAGCTGAAAATAATTTTCCCTCCCATTCAAATAAGGAAGCTGGGAGAAAAAGTGACCTATTTGGGTATGAGATGTCAGCCAACTGACTGGCTGGGAGAGTAAATCTCCTTAGTCCCAAACCGGTATCCACACATGTAGTGGGGCAGATCAATACAGCAAACAGTTTAGTTTGCCAGACACACACAAACACATGGCAAACTAGCAGCTGAACCCAGAGACAAACTTTCTGAAAATCTGGGAGTTCAAATAAACTTCAGCACTAGTCATCTTTTCATCTCTTTAAAGTTTCTCCCTGACAGGTGAAAAAGATTTACATAGCAGTGAAACATGAAATGTTTCTAGTTTCATAGATTTATTTTTTCATTCACAGAGAAAGTGGGTAATTGAGCAAAACATAGATATTCTTTCTAGGAAGGCTGACATCGCCTAGTATGACTGTGCCTTAGAAATAGAGAAGAAATATCCAGCGTCTCCAAGATCTAGATCTCATTTTCACATCTTAAAAACAATAATGAACATATTTTTCTTTTATGTGACATCACCTCTTCAAGAAACTGCCAGGAAGAAGGACCAGAAAGTCTGTTTTACCTGACTTCCCTCTCTCCGCCAAAATATGGCTGGCTGAGGGTTTCCTGTTGCTTCACACTGGAAAGTCACCGTTCTCCCCAGTGCTGCTACCTGATCTCGAGGCTTTACAACAAACTGTGGAGGCTCTGAAAGAGGAAAATAATGAAAAAAAATAAATCACACTGCTGTCAGAAAACCAAAGTCAGCCTAATTGAAAGCCACAATTTGCCTATTGACTTTAAATGTTAAGTTTCTTTAATAAGGAATGGCAGCACAAAGAGACATCAGTCCAACAGTCACAGCATCACTGGGATCATCTTTTCTGTTGCTGGACTTCCCAATTAAAACTCTGACTTTGCATCACCGGCTTTTATTAGTGACAACTTTTACAAGAAAGTGAGTCCCAATGACTTAAGGAGACAACTTGCAACAGTCACGGATATGAACAAATTCGTTACAATTTGGTTTTTAATGGAGGAGTATGGCTGCAAGTCATAGAATCACAAATCTCAAATTGTAAGGGACCCATAAGGATCACCGAGTCCAGCTCCCTGGAACGGAGTCAGAACAGAGAAAACTTTGAGGGACAACTGGCCCACAGGCCACACTTTGCCAAGGGCTGTAATAAACACTGTTGAGTGACTATGTGAATTCATCGCTTACTTGCACAACGTCTTTGATTTAGGAAAGCTGAGGAGAGAAAAATCCTTAATTCCTTATAGAAGAGACTTTTGATGTGGTTGGGATTTCAAAAAAATGTAAAGTCAAAAGTCCCAGAAATACTATTGAATGAATTATAATCATTTACAATCTTCAGTCCAATTACTGAAGAGGAATCAATTTAAAGGACCAGCAGAGCTAAATGTCTTCCTCATTTACATAGGCAAGGGCATGTTCAAACAAAATATATATGCAAATGAAGGCAAATTTGAAACAGCTGCTCAGCCTAACATTATAAATATTGCCAGCATTGTCCAAGCTGCTGAATTTATACAGACTTCAAAAACCTCTTCATCCAGTAGTAAATAGAATGTCAAAGAATGTCAGTCACATAAAAAAAAAGAATCAGCATAGATGACAGCATTCAGTATCTTGATGGAGCTAGCACAAAAAACCACAATCTGGCTTGTTTTATAGGCTGTTAACACTCACTTCTTGAAAAATGTGCATTAAATAAAAGTCCATTTACTTATTTATTTCCAACTCCTTTTGATCATGTGTCCAAAACTAGTTATTCTCTTTCTTTTGGGTTGAGAATAAAGGGGATGTTTTGAATCTGATTTTAATAAGTCAAATGGTTTCAGTGTTTTGTTTTTTTCCTTACAAACCTTTCTGTATTTACAAGATTTTCCTTTAAAAAGAATGTGACTCATGTAATTTAAAGATATCACTCAATGTGTCCTTTCCTAAAAAAAATGGCTTTCAGTGTTCACGCAGGCCAATACTTTCAGTTATCTGTTCCTCATGCCTTGTGATATTGCTCCCTACTGAGTTCACATTAGAATAGAGTCTTCTTATGACCCTCTTGCTTTAGGAAGAATTTTTAAAGCATAACACATTATTATTTACATTTGGATTCAAATTCTACATATCATACAATTTCCTTAGATAAGAAACTACCAAAAGTGAAGGTGAGATTGACCTACAGTAATGAGCAGACTTCAAAACATTTAGCTCTGAAATATTCCATCAATACTTCAGAAGAGGATGTGGGAAGACTTTGACGTGGCAGCATATTTAATGTAGAATGGAAGGTGAAACTGTTGGAGGTTTGACACAGGGTTGTAAGGTATGATGTGGAAAATGGATATGAGGGTGAAGCACCTTTGAAATGCTGTTGGATTCTAATAACAAGAATAAATTTAGCATATAGTTAAATGTGGGGCTTGGCTGGTTCTGTACTGGTCTGGGACAAGCCACAGAAAACAGAACTGAGGGTTTCTAAATCCTGTGATAGTGCAGAGGATTTGTAAGGTTTCAGACTTCATTGAACTTGAGAACGGGTACATCTGTAGAGAGGTTAAAATGGTTCTGACCACTGAGAGATAGCTTAATTCTAGTACCTGAAGACTAATGTTCAGGGACGACTGAACACAAAAAACGAGGGGAAATCTAGTCTTTCAGATAAACATGGTAGAATATATAAAATGTAAATAGGTAAATGTTTCTCCAGGTATTATTCTAAATTAATATTTTGTATGTATATTATTCTTATAATGCACATATGTCTTATTCTAAATCTATTGCCATTAAAGTAAAAAAATTAAATCGTATTAGCTAGATCGTCAGAAGAATTCAAACAGAGTTAAGTGAAACTTTGTAATAAATTCCATCCAGTGTTTACTGTACAGGAAGTATTTCCACTGTCCTTTTTTAACTTCAGTTTGCTTTCACACCTTGGGTCACATATGTGTGGTATGTGATGAATATACTGTAAAAGATGCTGAAATAATAATCCACTTAAGGAAAGAACAACTTCTATCCTTGAGACCTTTAAAACAGAATTAATTTTTTAGGGAACACTTTAAAGTTCAACTAATGCATTCACCGAAGAAAGAAGACATTCGGATTTGTCTCGTTACATCACATAAAAACAGACAGAAAGTGAGCAACCCATTACCTTTCTCTTTGCCATTAAGTTACCCATACTTCATGCAGAATTTATTCTGTGCGATGTGTCTTGTCAATAACAAGTAAAAGATGGGAGCTGATTGGTTGAAGGACATGGAAGGGGATGGATGGGAAGGGGAGAAGAAGTTCTCGTCACAGTGATACGATGATTAGAAGATGGTCAATAAAATTTCAACTTACCAGACACAACTAAAAACGAAAACAAAACAAAAAGAAAACATGGAATAAATAAAATTGAATAGACATGAAACAAAATAAAGAATAAAGCAAAATTAAAAAGAAATAAAAGAAAATAAACATGACCCTTGGTAAGGACCTTAGAAAGCACACATATATTCTGATAGATGAAAATATCTTTAAAATATCGAATCATATATTTTTATTTGACTTTTTAGCAGAAATCTCTATCAAACGCTGAAGAGGAAAATGGCTAACAAACTGAAATAATGATCAGGTAATCTGGGTCTACTCCAAGCTTTTCTCATGAAATGTTGTGTAAGCTTGAATAAAGTTTCTTTGTTTTCATATTGTTATAATTTCTCTGTATTGAGAGCTTTCCATGGTAAAATTAACTTTAAATCTCCAGTAAATACCAATCTGCAACATTGCTGAAATGGAACAGTGACATTTACACCCTTTCTAAAGCATCAAAACATCTATAAACGGAAAATAGTTTTCTGAGGCCAATAGCTATTACAAAGCAAGTTTATTAAAAAATTAATAATATGCTGAGACATTTAGCCCACACACCAATCTCTTCAGTATAAGATCACTGTATCAAGATCGTTATACTCACTATTAAACAGCAAATACAAAGTAAACCACAATTAAAATTAATTTGAAAAGATTCTTAACCCTTTTCTTCCACTCCACCCCAAACCACAATTTCACTAAAATATTCAAAACTAGAGATTTATTGCAAAATATTAGAATTTTCAACAGAAATTATCAGTGGTAAATTATCTAATATTAAATTATCTTTCAACCACAGCTGAAAATTTTCACAAACTTTGAAGTGGCACAGTTCCTGGCAGGCTAACTTTGCTTATAAAAGAAAGGCATGTTAGAAGGCATTCCAACCACTTATCACTGATTGAAAGAACAGATTGAATCTAAAAGTGTAAAAATCATGCATTTCAGAAAGATACACAGATACCGTAAAAAAAAAAAAAACAAAACAAAAAAACAACGAAAAAAGGGTAGTTTATAGAAGATAATTACAGCAAAAGTCCAAAAATAATATTTTTTAAAATGCATGTTACAAATACTTTGGTCTTATCACTTCATGTTGAGAGCAAACCAGCTATTGTTCAGCAGGGTCCACTTTCATATCAGGTAGGTAAGCATCTGCAATACACCATCTTTTGATAAAACATATGGAGAAAAACTAATAATACCCAGTCTGCCAACATTCATTAGACATGACGAATATTGGCTTACTGTTCAAATAAATACAGAGGACTCCAGGTGTATTATGAAAATGAAGCTGAAAGAATCAGATATAAAATTGGAATTTGGATCATGCTGAAGCCAAGAAGCTGCAACTGAACGCATCAAAACCAGATCATATAGAGAATTTGGGTTTTATGTTGTTAAGAGATATTTTTTTAGGAAATAATCCCAAACAGAGAAAGATGAGATTTCAATTTTTCAAAGCTTTGTTTTTTAGTTAAAGGGAAATATTCTGGACAGACAACAGCCTTTTTTAAGTGTGTGGGTTCAGTATTGCTCAAAGAGAAAATTGGTGTGCATTTTTATGTTCAGATTATCCTGGCAAGTCTGCGATTTGTAAGAGGAGTGGCCAAGAAATGATACACAAGAATTCCTGAAAGAAATACACCCATCCTCGAGACTCAGCTTCAAGTAACCACTCCTTTTTAACTGAAAAGCTCTTTACTAAACTTGCAATTACTGTCTGACCTGCTCTGGAATTGGAAATACTTCTCCATAAAACACAACTCATACTCCACATGAAACAGTCTGATAAGAGACTTAATGGGATGCAATTCTTGCACAGAAGAAATTACACTAAGTTATCAAATTTCCATTACTCAAAAGTGCCAAAAAGAGAGTTTAGTCTTCTTGATAGCAACGCAACGCTGCTTAAGCCCCATACTGAAAGCTCACTTGAAAATTTCTAACAGATAGAAATCTGTCTTGGTTGCTCAGTTACATTTCCACTAATTAAATTAACTTGCAAGTGCTGAATTTCCACTTTTCCTTTTACCAGACAGTTTTGTTATTGTAGTTCAAAAATAACCCTTCCAAGCAAATATATATATTTTCCTGCCTGTAAAAACAGAGAGGATACTGATACATGAAATAAATCCCTGCTGAAACAGGGCATCACATTGGTAGCAAACTTGTGGCTATGGCAAAGGGTGAAATTTCATAGAAAAACTTGAGTTCTGCCAGAGGGACATCGTGTGGTTTAAAATAACAACAACAGCAACAACGGCAACAAAGACCACTCGTGTAGTTTGATTTACATCCTATTGATGTCTAAGGTTACTAAAACTGAGATGTAAATAGTTTTTCCTCTGTTACAGCACATTTTATTTGACAGAACTTTCAATTATAAAATAAATTAATTTTCCCTGTGTTAATCATGACTTTTCACGGGGCAATTAGTGGGAATAACCTGCTTGTAAAGACAGGAAGTTAGTATGTAAAACCACAGATACCAAAGGAATAATATTTTTGCCTTTCAAATAATTCCCTTGACATGTGAGGTTTTTTTTCTTGGAAGACGTGTCCAGTCACCAAACAAAAACCAGAAGAAAAGTGGTTTCCAGACTAGTGACATGATCTTTTAATGCCTTATTCTTGCCAGCAACCCTATCGACCTCACTGGGACCACTGGTATCATTAAATCCACTCGCAGGGGTAGGAATTTGCAGTTTTAGGAGTTAAGCTACAGACTAGTATAGTTGCCAGATGTCAATGGAGCAACTATTGTATTTGACAGATGTAGTATTGCAGGGTCACAGGATAATCAGGTTGGTGGAAGCAACCTTGGAGGTCTCTAGTCCAACCTCCTTGCTCGAGCAGAGTCAGCTATTGAGTCAGACCAGGCTGCTCGGGGCTTGATCCAGTTAGATCTTGAAAACTTCAAAGGGCTGAGAATGCACAGCCTCTCCACCCAGTGAAGAAATTTCTCCACATATCCAGCCTCGATCTCCCATGTTTCAACTTAAATCCACTCTCTCTTGTCCTCCCACCACGTACCACTGTGACAAGCCTGGCTCCATCTTACGGACAACTTCCCTGTAAGTATTAGGGGCTGCTTTTACTTTCCTCTGGAAGCCACCTGTTCTCTACACTGTGCAAGCACTACCCTCTCAGCCCTGCCTCACAGGATATATGTAAATATGAGACTTCAACCTACTGTATGTAATGTGTACCTCTCTAAATAACACATTTCGTAATTCTTCTCATAGAGGTGAATGCCAATGTTAATCTAGTGTTCCTCTGTAACTCATTGGTTTGCTCATATTTAGAATGAAATATTATGGTTGTGTCTTATTTCTTAGTCTGATATTGGACAAGCTATAAACTTCAAGTACCCCATTCTTGAAAGCTGTGACAGTAATTATCTATTCAAAAAGAGCAAAATCATAGAAATTTTCATTCATTTATACTAATAAGTTGCTTTTGAGATACTGAGAGTCAAGATGGTACTTAATTACTAACCAGTATTCTGTTCTCCATATTAAATACTCATTAATTATTTTCTGACTATTACTATTTATTAATACCTTCTAGGTGCTCAGAAGGTATCATGTTATTCAGCTAACACAAGCTGAATACTGTCGATTTAAGCTCAATACGCTTCACTTTTGAATATTTATATAAAAATCTTCACATCTTCAAGGACTTCTTGACACCCACAGGGGCTATTATAAAGGAAGCAAGACAGTATAATTCTATACCAGAGAAATGAAAAAATCCCAGTCTTCAGGCTGATAATTACATACAACAATCAGGCTCATATCCCCTCTTTAGCTTCTGTGTAATTATTTGGCCATATGACTGATCTAGGAAACAGCAGTCACAATGGAATTTAGATTGTTTTCAATTAGTTTTGTGATACATCAATCCCAGTTCAAGTGACAAATAGGAGAGGTTGAATGTGCCTGAGAAACAAACTGGTAGGAGGTGGGATGAGAGCGTGAGCCCATGTGCTGGAAGAGACAGTGGAGCTCTGGAGGAGGCATCTCTGACGCAGTTGGCCAAGTAGCGACCAGATGGTGGGAGACGAGAAACTCCAGAGCAGGCAACAGAGATAGTATCAGGATAGTTACATTATCTGTCATGGAGCATTGCACTTCTACAGAATGGCTGAAACTCAGCTGTTTATAATCTCAGGAGGAAAGGAGTGGGTGAGAAACCCACTGTTTATAACCTCAGTCTGAAACGAGCGGGTACAGAAAAACTGGGTACTAGAGTTACATGCAGAGGAAATGTGAGAGTCTGAGTATGTTTAGCAAACTCTTCAAACTCTGACTGCTCACTCTTTAAAAAAATAAAGAAATTATGAACAATTTTATTTTCCAACTCCTTCTCCAATTCCAAATAAAAACTCAGCTAAAAAGTTGCCAACCTCTTCTGTTCATAAATTTGTTTCATTGCTAAGCCTGTTAGGCTCTGAAAGCCAATTAACTACTTTTTACCTTCAACCATCTCAACAAATCCATTGAATGCCTTTCTGCAACATGACTATCAGGTATTTGGTTGGTGTTTTGCAAAAACTATTACTAAGAGAGATACTTTAAGACTGTGTTTCATTTCCTATCTAGTGATTTCTAGGCTGTTTGTTCTTATCAGAGCAACCTGAAACACCCAATATCCTGGACTGCACATCTCTTTGCAGTCATTCGTGGAAAGTATAATTTTCTGCAGAGAACTAAACAAATTCCAAAATCTCTTGTTCTGAAAAAATATAAAGGTGGCCATTCAGCTGTCTCCTGGCTTCAACTTGTGAAAAATATGGGAAAATAACACTGGGTACATTACAAAAGAATTCGGGTATATCACTTTTCATTCTCATTGGTCTCTCTGTTTTCAGCTGTCACTTCTTGAGGTCATATATGTATCTATATAAATAATTCACATTTCCCCAGATTTTCTGCTAAAATTCACATTCATGTAAGACCAGACTGGGACACCCTTATTCAACACGAATGCTTTCACAGTACGCAGTCCCAGGGTATGAAGTGTGATACAGTGCAGTGCAGACTTCTGAGGAAAGGTCTAACAGTCTGGCGCCAAGCATTCTACAGCCACACAGCTGAGGCAAAATGTTTAATGGAGATTTTTGATGTTTCAAATCAAAAGTGATGACTTGTAATTCCAAACCCCCAACAAGGGAGTGATCGTGCTTTATTACATTTATGATGACTGGAAAAATTCTGTTTTGGATTGCTGCTGATGTGTCAGATAAGCACTTCTTAAGTTTAAAGGATGAAGTGACTACGGTAACTTCAAAGTTACCAAAGGCAAGAAGACAGAAATCTAACTGATTGGAAAAGAAATAGATTAATTGTTTTCTATGATAAAAATTAAAAATGTGGAAAGTCTTTGCAGTGTGGTTTGAAAAGGCAGCACTTCTCAGGTTAATGTATGTAGTACACAGTTTAAAACATTTATAAATCCTGTAGTCCTTGCCTTGAGGTGACAAAAGAAATGTGAAACATGGGGGTTAGAGGACAGGGAGAGGGAGAGAGGGATTTAAGGTCTTTCAGAAGTTCCTCTCCTTCTGTCCCCTCCCCCTTCCTTGCTCTGTATCCTCCTAAACCATCCTATAAACCAAATATCATCTAGAGAGCACATTTAGGACAAGTCTAATTCAATGTATTTAAAAACTAGAGTGATGCAGTAAACTGTGGAGTCCTGTGTTTAAAAAGAATGTAGGTAATTTTGGGCACTGCTGGAATCAAAGTAATCATGGCTACAAATATTTATATTAAAGCCTTTTAAAAGGGTGAAATAAGGGTTAAATAAGCTATACAGAAGTACAAAAAGATTATGATAGCTGGATACTATTTGAAGAATTCTCAGGAGCTTCCTACTGCATTTTTTGACATACAGAAAAAGATAGCAGAGCTGAAAAGGAAACAGAGTGGGATTTTTATCCCAGCTGTTTTTGATAACACAGTTTTCTTCTTGGAAAGAAGTACTTGAAATCCATAGTGACCTTCTTATAATAAGTTAAAGCTATTTGAGAAAAGTGGCCAAAGCCCCATGATCAATGGATACCGAACACACACTAAAAAGAGAAGGACAATAAATCTTTCCAGTGCAGTAACTTTTGATCATTAAAAATGTTGTTTTGGACATGCAACACTCAGAAATGAATACTATCAACTGAAACAGATAGTATTTCAGAAGAAATCTGGACTTCTTTTTATGGGGACACCACATCCCCCACATACAGACAACCCAAGACTACATATGGGACACTAATACCCAAACTTCTTTGGTAGCGTTACTTAGAACGTGGCCATGACACGTTAACAAATTTTAATTATAAGTAGCAAAAAATACAACATATAACAATTTTATATAAGATGGAATTAGCCATCAGGTACTCAGAAATTTTATTGTGACAGAGGTAGAAAAGGGAACAAGCTGCTTAAGGAAGTAAACATATCGTGAAAAAATAAAATGTAATAAAAAATCTGGGGACACTCAGCCTGATTTTCATAGCTGCAGTTATGATGGCCTAGGGATATTAGCAAATGCTTGGAGGCTACATCTTCAGTTAGGTTAGTCATACTCTTTGAGGAAAAAAATCTGACAAGGTCTGAACACCCAAGAACTTTGAAGGAAGAGGTACAGAAAAGGTCATCAGACCTTGCTGGTGGAAGACAGGACCACAGTAGAACTCTCAGGAGAGTTCCTCCTCCGTACTGAGAGCCAAGTATCACTGTGCTACCTTAACTGTGTCCAGAGTGGGCTCTCGTTATGCCACTGAAAGATGCAAAGAGATCTGAATCCCCTTCAACGCTGTGTTTAGAGAGCACAGGACATTTTTCACAGATATCATAGAACGTCCTGAGCTGGAAGGGACCCACAAGGATCACTGAGTCCAACTCCTGTCCCTGCACCGGACAACCCCACAGTTCACATCATGTGTCTGAGCGTGTTGTCCAGACTCTTCTTGAACACTGTCAGGCTTGGGGCCGTGAAACCTCCCTGGGGAGCCTGTTCCAGTGCTCCACCACCCTCTAGGGTGAAGAACCTTTTCTTAATGTCCAACCTAAACCTCCCCTGGCACATCTTCCTGCCATTCCGTCAGGTTTTGTCATTGGTCACCAGAGAGAAGAGATCAGCACTTGTCCCTCCTCCTCCCCTTGTGAGGAAGCTGTAGCCGCCATGAGGTTTCCCTCAGTCTCCTCTTCTCCAGGCTGAACAAACCAAATGAATTTAGCCAACCCTCATATGGTTTTCCCTCCAAACCCTTCACCAACTTCGGAGCCCTCTTCTGAACACTTTCCAGTAACTTTATAACCTTCCTATCCCGTGGCAACCCAGAACTGTACACAGTGCTCCAGGTGAGGCCGCACCAGTGCAGAGCAGAGCGGGACAATCACCTCCCTCACCTGGCTGGCAATGCTGGGCTGGATGCACCCTGGGACACGGGTGGCCCTCTTGGCTGCCAGGGACACTGTTGGTTCATGTTCAACTTGCTGTTGACCAGAACACCCAGATCCCTCCCTGCAGAGCTGTTTTCCAAAATCTCTTCCCAAGTCTGTATGTGCAGCCAGGGTTGCCGTGTCCCAGGTGCAAAATCCCGTGTTGAACTTCATGCGGTTGGTGATTGCCCAGTTCTCCAATTTGTCCAGATCTCTCTGCAGGGCCTCTCTGCCCTCAAGAGTGTCAACAGATCCCTCCAATTTCATGCCATCATCAAACTTATTAAGCATTCCCTCAAGTCCTGAGTCCAAGTCCTTTATGAGGACATTGAAGAGCGCCGGCCCTAAGATGGATTCCTGCAGAACCCACTAGTGACTGGTCGCCAGCCCAACATAACCCCATTTACTAGAAACCTTTGAGCCCGGCCCGTCAGCCAATTACTCACCCACTGCATTGTGGGTGGATGCTGGCCATCTTCTCCAGGAGGATACTGTGAGAAACAGTATCAAAGGCTTTACTGAAATTCAAAAACCTTTATGAGAACAAGACAAGCAACCTGATGTCTGTCCAGACAGCTTTGTTGGTTTTTTTTCTTTTTTTTGTTTCTAAATCCTCTCATCTTTTTCCATATTTAAATGCAGAAAAAAAAAAATCACCCCAAACTTTGGGAATTAACGTGTGGTCATAGCAACAAGAGGAGCATGCAGTTACTGCCTGCAGAAAACAATATGAGCATATTTGGTATTTAGCAGTTTAACTTGAAGAAGCAGGTTCTTTTCCTTGCACTGGAAGATTCTGATACTGAGACTACAAGGCGTATCTAGTTTGTGCATAAAGATTGCAAGATACTTTATTACCAGTTCCTGATTATCCAGAACCTAACAATAAAACAGTTTAGTGTTCAAATAAAACATAATTCACAGTACCAAATGGTACTCAAAACAGCTTATCAAAACAATGTTTGAATGTACTGTTATTATAAGTCAGCATTTCTTTTTTGTCAAGAACCAATTCAGAGATGACTCATTTTAATGATGCACATCAAGTAACAAAAATAAGAGAGTGGACTATCATCACTGTACAGTCCCTATGAATAACTTATAAAAAAGACAAAACTAAAGTGTGTATTATCATTTTATGGATGTTTAGCATAATTGAATAAAGTCTATTTCAGAATGAACATATAGCAGAAGTATTGTTTAATGAACAACCAATGAAAATTATTATTCCTCACACACTATTTAATTCTATACATTAAACCAAAAATCTGCAAACTCAACAACTTGTACTAAAATTCTACTTTGTCTGTTCTAAAGGCAAAATTATTGAAATGTTATCTTTAGAACAGCAGTCACAAAATAAAGTCTGCAACAGTGATGGCTGATACAAAACCAATTTATTTTTCCCTAGTCATGGGATTTAGGAAATTAGAGGCAATTGAAAACAGTCTTCAGATTTTCTTTGCTACTTTTTAATTTAGTGCCGAAGTATGCTACACAAATCTACTTCCTTCAGTTCTCTGCAGTGAATGAGGTAGAACTTTAAAGAACTTTACAGTAAATAAAACCCTTTCAGCAGGAGAAAGCCTCTAGCTTCAACTTACTTTTGTAGTGATTTCTCCAAATTATTTGGACTTCTATTCTACTTGCTCAGAAACAACTGTTTCACGTCTTTGTTTCAAAGTACTAAATCGTAGGAAGGGATCTCAAAAGTTTTAAGCAGCATTTCCCTGTAAGCAATTGCCACTATCGTGACACTACAAGCAAAACAAGTGAAACTCCATTTAAAATCTTAAAAGCCATGGAAGCACTTATTTATTAAAATATATTAGATGGATTTGAAGCAATCATAAATTACTTTTTTTTTTTTTAATTGCTTAAATATTTACTGATTCCTTCTTTTACTCGTATTTTAGAAATGCTTCAGGAATCTTGGTGCTCATCACTTGCAGCAGTAGAACAAGCACCTTAACGGCACTATTCTCTTCTTCACACGGTTTCCTCAGTTCCTTCCGATTAACTTTTAAGATTTATATTCTTTCACCAGAAATAGGTAGTAGTCAAACTCCTCAGATCCTTGATAGAAATCTGAAGTGCTGACATAGTTTACAGCAGTCATGAAGGAGAAAAGGGCTGCCTCCCTAAGATACACAAATCACAAGAGATGGTTTCCCTCATTCATCCTGTCAAAAGTTTATTAATTAAAAAAAATCTTGAAGTTCATAGGAATATCACTATTCTTCCTTCCTCTTTCATAAGGTCTGAAGACAGAATATGGCCTCAAATTAAGAGAAATACTGACTTAAAGAGAGACCAAGTACACGAGTTCAGATTTAAATCCAAACCCTAGTTTTAATATTCAAGTGGTTAAATTCACCCATGATACTGTGAGGCATTCACTGAAACACATAATAACCACCACATACCTGAAGAGCATTTTTGTAATGTCATAAAAATCTGAATTTTGTCTTTGTCATTTTGATGTAGGTAGCTCAGATGCTTAAAAGAAATTACATTTACAGCCAACTTATAATGTGTACCAGTGGCCTGACACAGTGGAAACATTCATATGGTACCTGGCAGATAAAAGAGCAAATTCTATTCCTTTTCATTCTGGGTGGTATTCTCAGCCCTGCCCAGAAGCCTTATCAAATAGGTGTCTTTTACGGTGTGCCTTGAAGCTACTTTATACAAAGAGGGAGTGGAAAGAGGAGGAAATTCCAGACCTGAAGCTTGTGCCATCTTTTCAGATTAAAATTCCTTGTCAGTTGACTAGTACACCAAAATCAGAGCCAGAAGTCACTTATCAAAAGTCCTCACTATACACCTCACCGACAAGCTCTGTTAACCCTAAAATTAATGACATCATAAGCTAAAACACCTTGATATCAAAGAACACCACTGTAAAATACGAATTGGCCAGAGCAATTTCCATAGGAATTCTTCTTTTTTCTTGCCAAACTGATAACACTGTGTTTAGTGTCTTTGAATGGCAAAATTTACATGTTACAGTTCAGTCACTGCTGCTGTGTGTTGAAGTGCATATTAGGCAGGGCACTGTAACAAGGATTGCGAGGAAGAAGAGTAAAGAACTCGAAGTTTGAGGATCGTTCACACCAACCCAATGCTGATCAAGTCGTACTGTTGGTATTATATATTCTTGTAAAGTCCTCAAGTCAACTGACCTACTTGACCTGTTTCTTTTTCAACTCCTGCTGAGTAGCAACTACACTGTCATTGCTATAATGGTTCTTGGCCTACTGCCTAGGAGAACCTTCCACTGGAGCTGTAATTTCCACTAGTATCAGATAGTAAAGCTCATTTCAGCATAAATTATAAACTTATTATAAAATTAGATGTTAAAAAAGACTAATTAAGTACTGCAAATGGGAGGGAAGCAAATGGAAGTGGGGAAAAACACGGAAAACCTTTGGGTGTTAGATTTGCTTAAAAGCATTTTTATTATTAAATGTGAATTTTACAGGTTTTTGAAGAAGCCCTAGTTCTATTTCCATTAAAGCTAAAACTAATTTTCTTTCAGAACTGAGGTTCTGAGGCATACATTTTTGATAATTTTGTGTCTTAGGAACATGGGCTTCAATTAAATTGCACATAATACCATAATTTCTACATTCCTGCTTCAAGGCATAAAACTAAGCAAATCGTGTAACAGAGATCTCAATGAAAACATGAAAAGCAACTTGCATTTATATTAAATACACAATAAATATAACCAACTTGCTAAGTGCTAAAGCAAGGGAGAAATCTGCTGGTTCCAGAGATACACTTTCGGTCATTGTTTCCCTTTGCTGAAGCACATCAGCTACTAGGTAAAATATAATGTATTGGTAAAATATAATGTATTGTACTCTGGGTTTCTTCCTGGCACTTTGAATTGACTGGGGTATTTATTTAATAATTAATCATCTCCTGAATTAAACGCTTCCACATGTATTCAGGAATGTCTCTGGATGTCCTACATATGCACTACATACTGCTGCAAAATGAAAACAGTGGACCCAGACACTTTTGGGAAAATGCAAACAACAGCAGATTACATTTTCTTAGCTATTTAATTTTCCAAGGAGAAAAGAAGATAATTTGACAGTTTGAAGGATGAAAATGCTTTTAAGCTGCAACAGTAAAAGACTAAGTGAAGGGTTCAAATTTCTATGTCAATACAGAACTCCAAATTTGGTTTAGGAATATGACTGAAATAGCAAAAAAAAAAAAAAAAAACCAAAAACCAGCATCTCTACTCCACTTATAATCCCCAAAGTTAGAAGTCTGTATAAAGGAAAACAGTCATTCCAGTAATTAGAATCTTTGATGATGGTGCCGTGAGCAGGAAGAACATTAACATGGAACTGATACTCCCTCCCCTCTTCTGCATTTTCTACAATTAGCATCCCATTATGTACAGCTGAACTCTCTGAGCTGACAGTTCCTAGTCCGCAGCCCCAGACGGGGCCCGTGGGCTGAGCTGTGCAGTTTTCCCCAGACAGGGAGCACTGCAGGGCATTCCAACATCTGCCACGTCAAGCAGGGTCAGAGCTGAGCTGGAGGTTACATTAACGCCACCAGATCCAGGGCAGCTCTCTGCTGAGACACCACATTAGCTATCCGCCGCGCTTCACCAACACATCCCTGACACCTTGCTATCTCAATCAGCCCTGCTGTTGCACGCTCCACCTTTTAATACCCTAGATAACCCTGTATCGTGCAGAACATAACGGGTCAACCACAGTGCTTGAGGCCTGAAAACTGACAAGTATAGAAGAGGATGTGTCCTCTTCTCAGCAGCGCTGCCAAGCTCAAGGCCCAAGAGGTGTCCTGAAGGGGCCTGCTGACAGCCATGGCTGCTGCAGCCCATCCTGCACGCAGGGCAGCAGCTCCTTTCCTCACACAGACATACAGCTTCTGGGGGCACCATCAACAACTTTCATATTCATTCTGGAGTAGTCTGGCCTGAAAATACCACAGCCTGTTGCTGAGATACTGAGGGGAAAAACAAACCACCCAAAACCCACCAAAAAAAAGCTAAACCAAGCACACAGTGCCCCCCCCCCCCTTTATCCTTTGCTAAATTTAACAGGTCTAAACAGTGGAAGGTATAACTTCTGAGGCCATGATTTGTAACACAGCACCCCGTTTACAAAGAAATAAAGAAATACCTCTATTTGGCATAGCAGAACACACATCACTTAATCCCTACAGTCAATACATCACATGATAATTAATAAAAGAGTAGAAGATACTCGTCATTTCCATTTCTTAAATTATGGAGAAAAAGCACTATTCGTATGAAAAAAAACTCCTCAAAGAGCTGTGTGTCCATAAACAGTAATAATAATGTTATCTTGCACTGAAACAAGATCAAATTTACCTCTCTAGATGGAGCACAGTCAAAAAGCTGACCCTTTAGGGGGAAAAAAAGTGTTTTAAACAAGAGAGAAGAGGAAGGGAGTGGAGGAGAGGGGAGGGGAGGGAAAAAGGATGAAAAAAATAAAAGGAAAAATGTGAAAAAAATCTGGATGAAAAATGCATGTTTTCTAGAGGCATCTTTTTTTTTTTTCTGCCCATGAAATGAGGTCTCCTAGATACTCGAGTAAATGGATTTTGATAATAATTTACTACATTGCCAACTACAAATTGGTCTTACACATTACAGTTTCTCACATCAATCCTTTCTACAAAGACATTAGTACAGACAAATGGCTCAGGAGGTAATCCATTCACACTGTGAAACAAATTATCCCATAACAGTATCCGCAGAGCAAAGCTGTTACATTGTAAATATCTACTGTGTAATACAAGTACTTCAAAATAATAAGAATCTTGCTGAATCAAGACTTAGGTTATAATCATGTTTCTTAAAAGTACCATTTTATTATCAAAATTAAAAAGATCTCACTCAAGATCTCTACCATCTACATACTTATGTTGTTTTATATCCACGTAGCACTGTTAACCTAAATGGGATTACAAGAATGTACTTGCTTATTACTTTGAATAGGACTGTGGGGAACTACAGCTACCAATAGCTTATTTCCAGAAATGTAATTGCTCAACCAGTCATAAAGCAAATTTTGTTACTACTAACATTTTACAAGATTAGCAGCTGAAATGTGATTTTCAGAACAAACTGGCATTTAAAATAATAATTCACTATCTTTCTTTTGAATAAACTGTGCTTACTGCTTATGCGTTAATCTTTTTTTTTTTTTTTTCTAAAACACTGAGCATAAGAACTGGTTATTTTGCAAACATAAGATATCAGTTTTGATGTATAAACATCATGGTGACAAACACAACAGAGCATCTCAAAATTTTTGGTTTTATGAGAGCTTCAACAAAAGAATTCCTATGTTCCTAACAGCGACAGATGTTAAGGACACCAAATGTTTCTGGTGGAAAACGGAGAGCAAGTTAAGGACAAGACCTTTCCTGTTATAGTGAGTGTGTAAAAATAGAGGTCTGTTACCAAATAAAATAACTTTTAAGCCTATACTTCCCCAAAACTCCATAATGACTAATTCCCACTGAACAGAGAAAAGGACAGAAGGACCATCAGTGCTCAGAAAAAAGCATCAGGGTGACATCATTGCCTGTCTGCTGGCCAGGAAAGGAAGAGAGGGATTATCTGAATAGTGAACATCTGGATTGTGTATATAAAGGCAATGAAGGATTTTTATACATATTAGTTCACTGAGTTCCACTGAATTTTTCTCTTACAAAGAAACAGTAGTGCTACGATACGTTTTTATAATGAAAAAGCAGCAGGAATTCCAGTGGTCTGGGTTAGTGTATTAAAAGACACCATTCACTGCTTCTTTACTGTATTTAATTGAAAAAAATTAGGCAGATACTTGAACTTACAACTCTTTTCAAGTTAAAACAATGTAGTTTGGTAACACTGGTTTTCCTTTTTCCGACAGCATTTCAGATACAAAGACTGTAAGTGGCATGACTCTGACCATACTGAAGTTCAAAACATATTCGCCTCTCCACGCCAGTACTTTGAAGATGGCTTACAAAAACATCTTACATATGAAGTGCTTCATTTTCTTAAGAATACAACCCAAGCCAAATTTATATTTTTGCTTACCATAGACCTCCTGCATAAGTAGCAACTCTGCTAGTTGTGTATAGATGCAACTAGTCTGTGTATAGCAAATCTATCAAGTTACCATGCAAAAAATTCAGCTTTATTCCAGGTAAAAGTACTATGTAAAGAAACGTTCTTACCTTGAACTGTTAGAGTTGCTGATGCTTCAGCTTTTCCAACCATATTCTCTGCAACACAAGTATACGAGCCCATGTCTCCTGCCATAACTTTCCGGATTTTCAAAGTATGATCATCACGGATTTCATATCTTCAAATACACATAGTAATAAACAATGAATAGGAATAATAGAACTTTGCAAAGGGTAAAAATATAGTGTGATTGCTTTCAAATATTTTTATTTCTACATTTCTCTTAGAAATAAAAACATGTAGAAATATTTATAAATTGACAATTTAAAAATAAAGTTTTAAAAGCAAAATGTATCCAAATATTTGAAAACCTTATTTTTATTTCATTCGCAATGTGCGTCAGTTTTACTGACGTCAGTAGAATTTCACTGGCATAGTAAAATTGTAAAGTGCTAATGCAAAACATTTTAATTGCTAGAACTCTTTTTAACAAGTAAATATAATAATATTCTCTCTATAATTTTTCCATCTGAATGAAGGATTTTTTTTATATGATCGAAAAGAAAATATTGTTCTCAAGAAGATCACAATTGCTTGAAAGTCAAGATAAATCACAACTCGGTCAATAATTTTTTTTAAAGAACAGTGTGGCCTTTTACCATTTTATCTCCTTTTATCATCTTTTTTTTCCTCGTATAATGCAGTCAATATGCTTCTTTTTCTCTTAGAAACACTATAATTTTGATTAAAGCTATACCATAGATTAACAGGAAGCTGGATTTGGATGACTGGAGCCAACTGTTACGGGTTTTCTTCTTTTTATCCCCTCCCCTAATAGGTTTTTAACTGATTTTGGGGAAGTCGTAGTAAATAACTAAATAATCTATCTATCACAGAATGTACTTCTTTTTAATAAGGTGCTTTATTTTTTGGTCAGAATTAGAGCACTGAGAGAAACAAAAAAATGTATGTGGAAATTCAACAACAAAAACATGTATAACCAAGGTAGCTTTTTACATTACCAGGCTACATTTTATATTAATTGCAGTTCCAATATATACTTCTTCATGTTGTAATCTGATTTACTATTTGTTACACATTCATCAAAACTTCTAGTAATAACAAAAGGCTCGTCAGGTGAAGAATTAATATGTATCAGATATTACTGACTGAGTTATTTTTGTTGTATTTGTCATGTGTTGTCACAACAAAAGCTTGAGAACAAGCTGTTCTTAAGTTTCACTATAAATTATAGCTTCAAATAGAGCTCGATGGTAATTAGAAATGTCTTATTAGATGAGTCAGGCTTTCTCCATTCAAGAAAAATAAATGCTAGCTGTTGAATGTCGAATGGTTACATCATCAAGCTAGATGTCACAAAATAGGTAACTCCATCTACCGCACCTTCCTTTTGGTAACTCCCCATCATCTTTCCTCCACCTTACAGTAGGGACCGGGTCACCTCTTGCCTCACACTTAAACTCCGCACTATCATCCACAGTTACAGCCAAATTACTTGGTCTCTTCACAAAAGATGGTCTCTCTAAAAGGAAATGAAAGGGGAAAAAAAAGGGGATTAGTCCAGCAGTTCTGTGCCCAAATTGCAATTTTCCCTCAACTGTGACTGTAAGAGTAAGGGGAGCAGGATGACAAATCTAACGGAGGCGTCTCTGCCGTCATTCCAGCCGCTCTGAGTGCCACAGGCAGCAGATCTGCAGCCCTGATGGTGACCAGATGCTCTCAACAGTGGCTCAGGGTCCAACCACAGACTTCACTGGAGGTTTCGATTCAATGGTGCCTCTAAATTTGAAGGCTAAGTAAGGTCCAGCACAGTATTTCTATGAGGTTGCTTGCAGGTATCAGCAGCAGCTAGTGTTTGATGCAATCATTTCCAATGCTGCATTACAAAGACAATGTTTCCTTTCGCTAGTACACATAAAATAAAACAAGACAGAAAAACCCACAAAACCCAGAAATTGCTGTTATCCCTGACTTACATTTTAGGACATAGATGACCCAAGTCCTGGCTCATCAGATTAACTGCCGCATACTTTTTCACAGAACCAAAACAGGATGTCAGTACTGGCTGTGCTACTCTGGCGACCCAGCTACTAGCTGGAAATCTCAGGAAAGGAATTGACACACTTTTTTACCTGTAAAAGGGTTCAAAGCTTTACAGTGCTGGGCTATTCATGGTTTAATAGTTTCACACCAGGCTGGAGTGCAGTGAGGTTTGCACACACATAAGGAAAAGTGTTTTTTTGCAATTTCTGGGATACTCCAGGAAGCATTATCCATATTGAAAGGCAGCAGCCGATGACAACAGGATGTCCATAAGAGAAGAGGGAAGGTTTAACATGAGAGTGCTTGGCAGGTTCCTTTCCCTAAGGCAGATGACCTTTTTGCCTATAAACCTGTGAAATCTCTGAGGGAGTTGAGAAGGCACTTGCATGTTTCGACTTGTATCTATTAAAGATGCAAATATCATCTCCCTGGAAGTGGAAGAACCCGAAGCCATTGGCACAATCAGGAAGTTAGAATACCCAAAGATATGACATAAATTTCTCATAGGAGTACAAAAGCACCAGACAGAAGGATAAAGAGGCAATCCCATATTCCTAGTGTCTCACATTTGTATTTGAAAAAGGTAGTTCTGAATGTTATTTGGACTTTGTAGGTTAAGGTAGAGAGATTCAGTATTGCAAAACCTTAGTGAATGGTTCAAGTGAAATGTGAACTGAACAAAATCCTATAAAAGAACTCCCGTTATTCTCGAGGATATTCAAACCAACTGGACACTTGTTTTGTAGAAAACTTACCTTTGCTTGCAATGCTAGGCAAATCATGTTAGAACGAAACAGCAATTTGATATTTAAGCTGCCAGTTCTAGCCTAGGTTGATACACAAGAAGTGAGAAATAAAAGAGAGACCCATAGACATGAATCTAGCTGTCAATTAAAAAAACACAAATACAGACTTCCCCCCACCCCCACCCCAGCCCCTTTCTTGTGTTGTAAAACGACAATCTGAATGCGAGTAAATAACATTCTGAATTAAACTAATGTGAAATAATAGTTTGGGGAAGAATATTCAGCTTAATTATGCAAGAGAAAGGGACTGATGCAGTAAGGCCAGGACTTACAGGACAACAGCAAACCCACAACAGGCACAGTGTTCTCTAGATTGGTTTCCTAAAGGCAGAGTAATAGCCTGAGGGCTTTTGTCTGCCCGTTCATAACACTCTTACTCAAACCTATAAATGGGTAAGGGAAATCAGCACTGATTTAAGTATCTATCTTCGTCACACAACTATTTGGTAAATACAAAGAAAGGTTAGCAAGGATCACTTTGAAACTTTCTAGTATTACCATTTCTGGCATGCAATCCTCTCTCTGATCTAAAGCAGAGACCTAAAAGCAAAAGTTCAACATCTAAATAACCAAAACCCATAAACAGATGATTTATGTTGAAAGATTTTAATATATGAAGTCGGCATGTTTCTCATACTTTTTGACGCATATCTAAGGCCTGAGTTGAAAGAATGAGGTGTATTAAAAATTTCTAGACACAGACTGATAAGACATTTAAAGCTTTACTGTCCTATTTGAAAAGAAAACCTCACTAGTTTTCCCAGGGTGAAACTCAGAAACACATTTGAAAGGAAAATTAGATGAAGGAAAAAGCAAAGAAGGCCTCTCCCTGCAATGCATCCCTCTTACAGGTGTTCAGCAAGAGCAGTACTTTCCAGCTTGGATTACGTAATGTTCCATGCCATGATTCCCTGGTTAGTACCAGACTAGTGATGAGCAATTAACTGGTACAGCTAGCTAGGAGCCCAGTGTCAGGACTTTACTCATGTAACAACAACTTCCTTTCGATTCTAGATTTTGCTTGGAAGTTCTGAAAGTCTATTTGACAAAAATCTTCCTCTCCAAGTGCTTCAAAGATGCCTATAAATTTAAAAAAAAAAATCCAAACATTATGGTGGATCACAGGAAGTCTTCCTTAGCTTCTAAAGAGTTACATGCTATCTTGCTGGATATTCAGTTTCAACAACTTTAAGATGTTTTATTATGGAAAAGCCTGCTTCAAATAAAACTCTGAACAGGACTTCAAGTTGCCCAAGACCTAACTCTAAAAGGTAGTGAAGACAGATAAAAGTGCCAAAGACTGAGAAGACAGATCTTAAATCTGAATTTAAAAAAACCAACCAAATATGGTTTGGATGTTCTCATCCTGTGATGATATCTACTTTTCCTGCAGAAACAATTAAGCTATCTCAAGCCTCCCCCCCTACTTTAAAGCAACATGGGACACATTTTGAATGAAAACTACTAAAGATGCAGCTACAGTGATAATGGGGAAATTCTCTCATATCAAGATCGCCCCTGGCATTACAGTTTATTTTCTGCAAGGGCAACAAAAAATGCAATTTTCAGCTAAGCTCGGTAATCTTAACTGAAAATTAATGTTGCAATGCTGACAGGAAATATCATTAGAATCACTTGAACAAGTAGACCTGTTGTATATTTACAACACTAAGCACACAGAACTATAAATGAAAGGATAACTATTTAGAGCAAAAATTGTAGAACAATTCTGATTTTCCTCAATATCAGGGAAAATTAAGCTCCTTAGTGATGTTAATTTTTGTTCTACAATACTGATCTAGCCAGTGGACACCAGAATTATTCTAGTTTGAGAACTAAGAAAGTGCCTTCCAATAGCAAAGCCAGTCCAAGGTGGATTGCAAAGCCATTAACTGACATCCATTTGCTAGAACACAACCATGACAAAATAATTTTCAACATAAACACTGAAAAGGAAACAGAAGAGAATTATTCCTAAAAAAGTGCTTACTAGCAAAAACAACAGTTGGACATTTTCATCCACAGTCTTAAAGGAGGAATTCTTACCTAAAACAGTGAGCTCCGCAACTTCACTTTCACGTTCTCCAACCATGTTTGTTCCAACACAAACGTATTTGCCAGCATCATTCTTTCTGGTGTATGTGATCATAAGCTTTCCTCCTCTGATCTAGGACAAATCAAGAATAATAACATGAACTAACGGTTTAAGAATATTTATTAACTTGAAAAAGGTTTTGCTACAGATGATGAAAAAAACAAGCTATGAGTTTTTTTCCAAATCATACAAAAAAGTGAAAAAATGTCACTACTAATGTAGTGCCCTCCCCCTACACAAAAGGCTTGCCTCTTAGTTTTACATCAGTATTTTAAAACCTTTCAGATTTAGAAACCTATTACTCTTTCCTTCATCCTGTATAATGTAACACTGGCTGTTCAACAGCCTGTTTCATGCTTGTTGGCCAGAAGGACTACAATTCCTTCCTATGCATTACTGCAGTTTGATATAATCAGGTGGAGAGTAGAAATTAGCACTAGACATAAAACCCATTTTCACATCAAGTGCTGCAATTACTTTTTCTTGACAAGAAATACGTGTACATTATCCTACTGTTGGTCATGCTCATTATTATTCATGAATTTTGTGTTTGTTTTTGTTTTCATTTCTAAAGGAAGCGAAGGAAATTTTTTATTCTTTAGTTCTTCACCTTTAAATAAGTAATTTTAAAGGCTGATAAGCAGCTGGGCAGAAGCAATTAAATCCTTACTGGGAAATGAATAACATTTTGCGCTTAATTCAGAATTCAGTTTTCAGGAGATAACAGAATTCCAGTAACCCCTAAATTAGAAAACATACTTCCCCTTTGTGACTCCAAATCTTATTATTTTATTTTAAAATATATGTCAAATGCATATGAAAATATTTGTCTTCCCTTTAAAAAGTCTTTATTCTCCCATTTGATTGACAAAATGGTTGAACAAGTTTCAAAGTTCACCAAAAGGCAGCAAAATTTGTGTAGGCAACAGATTATGTACCATATTTCCTTTAATATACAGAAACATGACTTGATTACATTAATTACATTTTTAACGGACATACACTTATGAGTCAGATCACATACGAAAACCACTGCAGTTCAAGGCATGGGTGGAAGTAAATAATAAATAAAAGCCACATATGAAGCTACATGAAAGGGTCTAATGTGGTCAGTGACAAGGAGGACAGTGTTCCCAATATGAGGTATTTTGCTCCAGTTCCCTACAGCTAGTAATCTATCCGTGAAAATTTGACATTTTGAGCAGAGTTGGGATCTTATTATCATTGTAAGATGTACGCACACAAAGATGACAGTTATTGAGATAAATGAACATGCACATGTAACGTAGATAGTGTTGCATACAAATTTCATGTTGTTGCCTTTGGCACTCATTGTGTGAGAAGAGAAAAGATATGTCCTTTATCATCCAGATATCTAGTAACGCTGAAATTTCAACAGGGATTTGAGGCATGAAGAGTGAAAAAATGAAGGTGACCCGCACATACACGTTTTTTTAAGGATCTGATTGCGTTTTTAGATTCTTGACTGCCTGAAATAGTAAGCATGAGAAGAGAATGCAACATATTACTAAAAGTCTATCTATATCTATTCCTGTTTTCCATCTCCCTAAATCACAGAAAGCTATTTATTTCCAATTAATCTATGCAAAGGATTATAAAAAAACAATTTTTACATGCAGTTTGGAGCATTACTATATCCAGGAGTATATGCAGAAATATATACTTCTCATATATATCAATCCTGAATGCCCTGGATTTAACAAAGAAATGTATTTGCATATCACAAGAATTTACCAGCTCAGCTGATGATTTCAAAGCCACGTAAACTGAAAGCAGTGATTTTCACACACATCTTAAGAGTTTAAGTCCTACTGAAATTCAGTAGCACTTGTTCTCTCTGTGATTTTGGCACTTCAGAAAATCCCCTTCAAACTCATTACAATATGATACAACTGTGTATTTTGCACAAATTGTAATTTCCAGCAAGAACTATCCTGGGAATTTCTTCTAGGAATCACCACAAAACCCTCTTCAGAGCACAGATGGAGAGAAACATTACAGCAGAAACACTGGAACAAATGAAAAGTCATTGAAGTTGCTTTTCTTCCAAGTTATTTGAGATGTACAGAAGAAAGAAAAGGCAGAGGAAACATTCCCTCATGGATGTTAAGACAGACTTCCAAAGATGTGAAATGCTTACTGAATGAAGCCGTGCTTCCAAGATGAAATTCTGAATGCATTTAGTTTATTTTTCCTAGGGGTTTTCCTTTGTTGGTCTTGTTTGTTTGTCTGTTTTCCTTAAAACAGAAGGGTTTAGAACCTTCGCTACAATAATGGCTATGCCACATTAAACTGTGATGAATTACACAGTTACAATAAAATGTACTACAAGTGCGTGTGGAATTACATATGCGTGTAACTAGTGCATTCACAGATGGCTAGAAGAAAGCGTTCTTCCTCTGTTGGGTCACTACCCAAGTTTTCCATTAAATTTTAACAATTAGGTACCCAGCATCTCGGTAAGCTTCATCAAGCCCTTCTATTAACAAGACATTGCAAATGGAATCTGTAGCTATGACAAACTTACATTCTCTATATGCAATGTTTACTACTTTTTTTTCTCAATAGGAAATCCTAGAAATACTTATGGACTGTAGACCAATGGCTTTAACTAACAAAGTACTCAACGAAATACATGTATGTGCATTTTCGTAGGAACACATAAAGAACCACTGCTACATTTCTTTGTCTTACTAAGTTCATATCCAGTATTTAGAGCAGTAAAGAGCCAAATCACCTTCGGGGCAGCATCTGAAATGCTGCAAATTAGAATAATTCATAGTCTGTAGATACTTAACCGTTAATCAGAGCATTTTAATTTCAGTGGTTTGGCTCTTCTTCTCATATTTGTGACCCTGCCCCCAGTTGGACTTCACAGTAGTAAATGATATAATGGTTTGAAAAAAATGACAGACAGTGTAACATTTCACCTCAAACCTCCAGAAGAGCTGTTACCACACTGAACACAAAGAGAAATCCATTCTTCCCAGTAAACAAGATATAGCAAACAGTTTTATTACACTACTCTGCGTATCATGGGAAAAGAGGTGCTTTGCTAACTGCCAAAGCCTTAAGTCCAATTTTGAAAAGATGGAAGTAAGTATCATATTTCATTTATACAGAAATGATGCCAAGGCACTTTTTGACTTTTCACGCCTCTTCAAGCTTTTGTTGTGTTCCGTGCCTACCACTAAATTTACTAGGGCTGTGCAGGTAGAGAATGCAAGAACAGCACTGAATACTGATGAGAGAAAAGGATTGTGATCAGCGGTTCACAGATGATCTTCAGCTGCCTGTCACACGTATGGATTGTTGTATGTCTGTTAAGAGAAGATGTGATAGCATAGTGACTCACAAAGACTTATTGAAAGCTATTTTCTATGACCTGCCTGCCTGACCATATTATGCTCCTCATGAGTGAATTGTTCATTCAAGCAAGTCCACTTCATTTATTTCTTTAAACAATAGTCAGAGATGTTCATACAGAAAATTCCAGGCACCCACAGAGTTAACTAGGTCCAGAACTGTAAATTATGGCCACCCAGCAGCAAAAAATCATATACAAATAATGAATCAACTCCGTCAGCCAATAAATCAAATCCATAAAAACTTACCCAAGGGTTCTACAGCATAACACCAAGTATTCAGTATAGCTGTACGCATATATATATACTTATCCTAAGACCATATTTCATGTACCTATGCATGTTGTGTGTGAGTGTGTAAATTTCTCTGTCTAAATCCATTCCCAACTGTCAGCATTAGGAAATATTTTTATATATGTGGGTGATTCATTTACTTTTCACAGAAATGTGATATGAAATATGAGAAAGAATGAAGTCGTGAGAGAAATGCTTAGGAAGTCCAAATGCAAAGGTGACTGACATTTTTTTTTAACTTTCTGTTAGCTTGTAGTTTCATTCTATGTAATAAATGAAATCTGCTCTGCTGCAAAATAATTTTAAACTAAATTTAAATTCACAAGAAAATGAAATTTAGACTGCAGAGTAAAATACTGACCTCTATACAGGCAGGGCTTCTGCATATGTAATATCACAAATGTCACATATTTCAGTCTTTTGCAGTACAACATACATAATATTACTTTTTTTTTCAAATGAAATGTGACAGGTATGTGATATTAACCTGCCAGACACAATCTGTGCTTTAAAGCAGTACCATCTGATTACAAATGACAATAAAACAGTTGAAGAACAAGGTGAGTACAGGCAATCGTAATTAATAGTGTCACTGATGGTAGATAAAATTACAATGGAGCTTTTATTTCTTAGTTAGGAAACACAAAGTTTGCTCATTCCCCTCTGCAATCTAGCATCTCAAAACAGATTAGTATACCCATATTATGACTTACCATTGCATCATAGACTGTAAGGCATGGAATGTCAGCAATAGAAAACAACTATTTTAGTGAAGTTGAGTAAGAGTATAAATTAATAACTATCTTAAATTTTTATTTTTAAATGTGTATAATTTTGTTCAAGCCTTGTGAATCCCATGTATTTTTCCCTATGTACAATAGCATGCTTAAATATCAGATACTAGACATCAAAACATGTTTGGAAAAGGTCTTCAACAATGATTAAAGTTCATTCTTGTTCAGCTTCAAAGTTCAGACTGAGGAGTCTGTCCCGCTTTCGATTCCTTTCTTTGGGACCCCAGCAAGGTACATGATGCCTCCTCCAGATCAAACACACAAAAAACTCTATTTGAAGTTTAAAACATACTTTCAAGTGGTATTCCCATGCCATAAATCTGTCATGACAAAGTGCAAGTCAATTACTCCCTCCTACCACACAAACCAACAAAACAGTCCTGCAATGATGACAGGCCTGAAGGTGGAGTTTATAAAGGATGGTGTAAAATGCATAGGAAAATAGCTTTGCTTAAAAAGAAAAGATAAAATGACAATAGATTCAAGCTGCTGCTTCTGACTCCCCTGCCAATCTGGTCAAGATACATCAGAGTCAGAATCCAATTCAAGTTCGCTCACGAGATGGCCTTCCCCGCTTTTATAGCCTCGTTATTAATGGCTGTATCTGCAAGAAGATGGTTATCTACAAAGGCTTGTATCCTGAATTGTTTGGTGACTACAGAAGGAGCTGAAGGTTATTCAGCACTTGGCATTACCACAAGACACTAAATATCAAATTACTGTATGTATTTGACACTTCACCCAACTAACAAGATCATGGAATCACCTAAGACATATGCAGAATGTCATTAATGAGCTTCAGAAAAGAAATATCCATACCTCAGTATATATAATTTCCAGAAGTTTAGAACTGTAACAGTCCAAAACTTACTTTCTACAAACATCCAGCTATTGTTAATCACAAAGGAAGATTTAATTCAAAATAGGTCATGTTAACTCACAATAATCAGAACTATTAATGAGAACTAATTTCTGATCAGACCATGATGTTCATATGAAAATATTCGAACCAGTAAAACATTTCCCTGAAATATTTTCACAGCTATAGTAGAAAATATTTACTACGCAACACTTCCTTTCTTATTATAAACCAAGATGAAAATCCTCCTGCAACAAAAACATCTTACAACTACCTTAATGGTCTTAAATCTGCTTTACCAAGATCTAAGAAATTTAGAAACTGTTTTTCACAGTGCTATTTACCGACTACAGAAAACACACTAAACATAACTAAAATAGGCAACACATAAGCACATCCCGTGGATCAGTAAAAAATATATGGAAATAAACAATCTTTCTTCAATACCCAAAGAAAGCCCAACTGAGCCAAACATGGGAAAAATGATGACAATATTTCTGTAAAAGAGTAAATTTAACCTCACGCATGAATCTCCCCTGGATGCAGTGGTCCATTATATGGCTTCCACTGCAATCAGTGACTGAAATCAGAAATAAAAGTGAACTTGAACTGAACCTGGTGTCTGGTATGTCTTCATTTCTCTCCCCTTCAGCAAGTTGCATGATTTGAAGTATCTGTTACACAGGAATTTTCTTTTAAGCATCACCACCACTGTGCTATTTACACACCTTCAAGGATAAAAATCCTAGACCAGCTGGGGTTAATTTGCCACACAAAGTCTCTCAGTTTTTAATTATGTTACCTAAAGTATCACAAATGTAAACCAGAAAAACAACCCTAACAAACCACAAATCTTAAAACATCTAAAAAATTCCTACCTGGTAACTATAAAAGAAACAACATAGCCCAAATCTACAGAGGAATTTAGCAGCCTGTTTCCCACAGAGAGTGCCTACACTGCAAAAGACAGACGCCAAGCCCACTGCGGGGCTGTCTCAAAGTCACCAAGAATGAAGCCAAGAGCAGGTCCAAGTTGGTTCTCTGGGGACCACAAGGGCCCATTTACATGACCAGGTGAGACCAGACCCTGCAGTGACCCTGCACATTGCAGAGTCCACCTAAACCCTGCAGACATCACTGGAGGGGTGAAGGGGGTAGGAGTAGCACCACCAGGCAATTTCAGAGGGACTCCGTTGCTGATTTCAAGTGGACTTCAGTCCCTAACCATCACTGTAGATACTGACCAATGTTGCCTTGCTTTTCTAAGACTGGAGTTAAGGTTGGCAGGACAATGATGTAGATTTAAGAAGAGTCAATATCATGGGCTGTATTTCCTCAATAGGAAGTTTCCTGCTTTCCCCTGAGGAAAGAGGAGCTGTGCAGACCACAAGTCTCCAACAGCAAACTCCTAACTTTCAACTTCAAAGCTTAGAAGCATGAGTAGATAAAACTGCACTAAGACTTGTAACCTGACGAAGGACATTTCTCAGGGTACAGATCTCTCACAGCCATCCTGCCAAAATAAGGGATTTTTCAAGGTCCCCATGTAGGGTTTTCTAAAGGGAACTGCTCACGACTCAAGTTATCAAGAGCTTTGAAACAATCCACTCTGGGTGAATGTGCTCCAGCAGGTGGGTTGGACTAGATGATCTCCAGAGGTCCCTTCCAACCCCAACCATTCTGTGATTCTTCTACGAATCCCACAAGAAACTGAAAGGCCTTTAACATACAAAATAAAGGTTCTCCTAGACTTAAAAGTACAGTTGTGAAACAACAGCAACAAAAAACATCACTGTCCTGCAAGAAAAGAAATGAAGGATTATTCAAAATTTTTCTCTTGGCATGGCTCTGTGAAGCGGATCACTACTTTCAGCTTTGGTTTCAGTTATTCAGTGACCTGAGTTGCAGCAGGTTTGTCTCAGACTCCCCCTTGTCTTGAGGAGAGGGCACATCCCCTCCAAGATCGGCTGCCCGCTGCCAGCTCCTCACCAAAGGGGATGCAAATCCCAGGCGTCCGAATTCTTCCCGTGACCATTGTGCTTCCTGTACTCGATGGTCTGTGAAGGTTTTCCCCCTGGAGCTGGTGCAGCAGCTTCCCAAGGAAAGGAGGAATTTCTGCCTTCCTCTGGGGGTAAACCTGAACCCTTGATGGCACAGAATACAAACTGGCAACCAAAGTAAGCAGAATTTGTCACAGGGGGCAAAATTGCAGTGGATTCTTTCATACATCTCCAAGCTGGTATTTTCACAGTTTTAAATTTTGAGATAGATTTGACTTCTCATTCAAAACATTTTCTCTTGAAGCTCTACAAATAAGTTTACTTCACAAGAATTGTTTGCCCTACCAACTATACAGTAGAAATACACAAATATTTTGGAAAATGTAACCTTGAAAAAACAGAAAATGTTTTTTAACACAACTAAAAAAACTACTGATTCTCTGACTTTTGACCAAGATGACATGTCATGGAAATGAGACCATGCTTCAAAAAAAGCATATAAACCAGGGCTAATCTTCCATTGCATTTGTCTCTGACTGAGCCTAAGCTTACTAGAAATCTAACTTCTATACTAAGACTATGCTGGACATACAAAGTTGTAAAAATATTAAATCTTTCACATCATTTCTGTAACAGTTTTTAAAAAAGGAACACTTGCATCACATTGTTCATTTTTCATGAACAGTTAAACACAAAAGTCATATATTTACCTACCACATTTCAGTCTTCCATCAGCAATCACTGCAGCTCTTGTGACTGCAGCACATGCAAATCATAAATCACAGATTTCCTTGTATTTTTTGTGGTCTGCACACAAGCTTTGTGCTAGAGGACTGAGGTACAAACCTGCAGTGAAAGGCAACCACAAGCCAATTTGATTGTAACTTTCATTTTTTATTGAAGGAACACCGAAAAGTCACTGGGCTAGACATTTCAGCTACAAACAAGGTCCCTGCTTGGAAAATGCTAGAATTTAAACTTAGAACAAGGAAGAGAATGCACAGAGAGGTAAAGATGAAATTCCCCAATGTCCCCAGCCCACATGGCAGCCCTGCGTAATTATTTTTGTTTTTGTGCTCAACTTTAGGCCCACGAGACAGACTCAAGAGGCAGCGAGTGACCTGCAGATCTCAGTCTATTCACAAATGTTCAGCCCTCTGCTGTCACAGGGGACTATACAATATAAACTGACCTTTAGCAATGGACATCGAAGCCAGGAGCTATTTGAAGTTTCTTTTACTTCTAAAGTAACTCAGCACAGGTTGCAATCAAACCCAAACAAAGCATCCACTGTTCTCATCCTTCATTCCTACTGGGATCATTGCTCCCTGATGCTCAAGACACTTCCTGTCACCATCCTTTAGCTACGATACCCTCTGAGAGTTGCTGTTTGCCAGTTACTGCTGGGCTTGCCACTGAGAAATACAGCTCCAGTGTCGGCAGGAACAGGCTGCCACCAGTTCTGCTCTTCCCACTCAGCCCTTGTGTTTGGAGCGGCAAAGCACTTATTGCTCAGTGTGTACATGGAAGGGATTACACTGCAAACAGCCAAGGAGACTGGAGAGGCTGAAGCCCGAAAAATGGTGCTGCTCTCCTTGTCTGGGCTGGGGGCTGTCCGAGCTATTCAGGGGGCTCTGGAGCCCTGCTGGGATAATTGTTTCCTTTGCAGCAGTTTCTTGCTATTCCTCTCAGATGCCACGGTGAGTTTAAACTCCTGACATAAGTTTTGTTGTTGTTAAAAGGGTAAACTGCACCAATGGAAACGGTGGAGAAAAACCAAGCAGCTGGAAAAAGGGAAAAACTGTTCTGGACACTGGAAATACCAGCTGCTCGATTTTTTCGATTTGTATTTACAAAGCAAAGTATCACAGTATCACAGTATGTTTGGGATTGGAAGGGACCTCAAAAGATCATCTAGTCCAATCCCCCTGCTGGAGCAGGAACGCCTAGGTGAGGTCGCACAGGAATGTGTCCAGGCGGGCTTTGAATGTCTCCAGGGAAGGAGACTCCACAACCTCCCTGGGCAGCCTGTTCCAGTGCTCTGTTACCCTCACTGAGAAGAAGTTCTTTCTCAAATTTAAGTGGAACCTCTTGTGTTCCAGTTTGATCCCATTGCCCCTTGTCCTATCATTGTTTGCCACTGAGAAAAGCCTGACTCCATCCTCGTGGCACTCACCCTTTATATATTTATAAACATTAATAAGGTCACCCCTCAGTCTCCTCTTCTCCAAACTAAAGAGCCCCAGCTCCCTCAGCCTTTCTTCATAAGGGAGGTGCTCCACTCCCTTAATCATTTTTGTTGCCCTACGCTGGACCCTCTCCAGCAGTTCCCTGTCCTTCTTGAACTGAGGGGCCCAGAACTGGACACAATATTCCAGATGTGGTCTCACCAGGGCGGAGTAGAGGGGAAGGAGGACCTCTCTCGATCTACTGACCAACCCCCTTGTAATACACCCAAGGATGCCATTGGCCTTCCTGGCCACAAGGGCACAGTGCTGGTTCATGGTCATCCTGCTGTCCACCAGGACCCCCAGGTCCCTATGATCTAGCTTGCCAAGTTCTCTATGGAAATCAGTGTCTCCTGTTTGTGGCAGTTTGCTATTGGTGGAATGGGCTTGCAAAAATGGCAGAGAAATTGAAATTACTCAGCACTTTAATTTTCCCAGTTTTTCTTGTAGCTGAGTACATGCCTATTTTTACACTAGTACTATCCTAACATAAGTAAGAAGCTTTGATGTGTAAAAACACATAATGAATAGGAAGTTATCTTTACTGAAAACTGAAAGTGTTACCCGATCAGATTTCAGCTCCTTTGGTACAAATTACCTCTTTTATGACAGCAACAGGAAGTTAAAAACTGCAGTCACATTCCCATAGTAAACCTTCCTCCCTAAAAACAGCCACACTACGCTTCTAAAACAGACAGAAACCCAAATGTTCAGTCTGAAGTAAACACTTAACTTTTAAAGGTATTCCTTTTTCTTCACCAGCTACTTAGAATAACAAACAGAAAAGAAGATATACTTATGTATTTAAAAGACTCATCTAACTAACATCCTGGCCAAATTTTTCAAAAGCAGATGGCAAAAGTTAGGAGTCCTTGGTTGCTGGCTAGGGTAAGGTAAGGGGCAGTCAACACTTCTGACTATCAGATGGACATGTTGACATGTCTAGATAGTAGAATTTTCAATTCCACTTTCAAAAGCTGGTCCTGAATGTGCTGCCTGTAGCCCATAGCACATACCACACCGAGTGCCTTCCTGACCCATCGGGGGCCATTGACAAACAGGATGTGTAAGGGCTGCCTTCAGCTGGAGGGTACTCCAGCTCACCACTCCTAATGCACTGTAACTCAAATCAGTGCTCCAAATACATAAAAATATTTATAGGAAAAAAATTTATGACTAGTATTTCTCTGTGTTGTTCCCATTACTGCACATTATTCCTTTGCTGGCTTCCCTCCCATGCTGATGCACCTCAAGGCAAAGTAAGGAAAATGACGCAAAACCACACACCAAGGAATGCTGGGGAAAGCTGATGTATGTGAAGAGGCATAGAAGACGGTATTTAAAGGATTGTCTTGATAGCATCTATGCAAACAAAAGCTTTTCAATAAGCTTCTTTAGTTGTCCTGCCTACTTTTCCAACACAAACAAACATTAACAGGATCAACCACTATTGCAATATGTAAACAAATTTCACTAGGTCACATCAGCACCCTGATGACTGAACCAAGGTATAACCTTACTGAAAATCTTGCTGACAGCAAAGTTCACCCTTTTTTTATCTCAGAAGACACATTTGTTCCAACAAAGATCCACTGGTTTTGCTTATTTATGTCCAAAAAAGGTACAGAAATTATACTTGTTACCCTTGCAAATTAATTTTTAATTGAAGACTAGTAATAGGGGTTTCAAATATTAAATACATAAAACTTTCAGAAATTAAGGAAAAGTTCTAAAACCCTTCAAGTATGATAAGCAAAAAACCAAAACTGTCAGCTGAATGAAGACTTCATCAATGATTGTTTTGGGTTTGCATGGCAAGGTTTTGGTAGTAGGGGGTGCTCCAGGGTGACTTCTGTGAGAAGCTGTTAGAAGCTTCCCCCATGTCTGACAGAGCCAGAACCTGGAGCTGCACAAGAGATCAGCTGCTGGCCAAGGCTGAGCCCATCAGTGATGTTGGTAATACTTCTGGCATAACTTATTTCAGAAGGCTGGGGGGAAACTATGGAAGAATAATAGCAGAGAGAGGAGTGAGAACATGTGAGAGAAACAGCCTTGCAGACACCAAGGTCAGTGGAGAAGGAGGGCAGGAGCTGCTCCAGCCACCAGAGCAGAGATTGCTCTGCAGCCCGTGGTGCAGATCATGGTGAGGCCGGCTGTCCCCTGCAGCCCATGGAGATCCACGGTGGAGCAGTTTCACCTGGAGCTCGTGGAGAACCCCACACTGGAGCAAGTGGATGCCTGAAGGAGGCTGTGACCCCATGGACACATGGTGTCCAGCCAGGGTCATCTCACTACAGTCCTTTTTGGTGCCCAATGTGGGTCAAAGGAGGAAGAAGCCTGTTCCACCCCATGCCTTTTGAATCACATATTTAAGAGTTATTATTAAAATCCACATTCATCACACAATCTTAACAATCTTCACTGACATCAACAAAAATAATTCCCCACATCAAAATCAAAAGAACATAATTATAATAATGAAAGAAAATTGACAATTTACACACAATGCACCCCTTGTCACTTCACCACAATTACAACCACCAAAATTCCTGACAATCATTCTGCTTTCTAACATTGTTCAGTGCACTGAACATTCACATTATACTATCTGCATTACATAACATTTGCATTATACTATTGGGTATTATACTTCATGTACTTCATACAGACTTTCTAAGACAGCTATATTGTTAAGTCTGTTGAAGAAAAAAAGAAAGCAAAAACCAAAAAAAACCAAAAAACCAAAACCCAACGACAGAAAACAAAGCAAATTTCCACTGAAAATGGAAGTCGGTCACGACCATAAACATCAGAAATTCAGAAAATGTTTGATATAGATGGAAAAAAAAGTGTTCTGACGATTCTCTTCACCTTTCAAATAGTTTTACTTGACAAAAGTTTCATAAAACCTTAGTGAGTTTCATCCTTTGATGAGATCCACATTCAGGCTGTTTTGCTTTAGTGGTTTCAGTGGATAGCAGCGAAATACTGCATGTTGCCTTAGACCTAAACTTTGGCAATAAATGTTTGCTGGAATAGAATATGAGTATTTCTACTATATTTCAGAAAAATGCTTAAATAGTACTTAAATTTCCGAATACTGAATTCTGAATACCAAAATTCTGGAAATTCCAAATAGATTTTAAACTTCTGTTCAAGATCTCTAAGAACTATAGTATAAATGCTATACTATAGATATTATTACTGACATTTTCAAACATCCATACAAAGAAAAATCAGTTATGCAGGTCATTCAATGTACTGAATATTAAAATATCATATTTTTTTGTACTTAGAGTTGCCTTTATTAACATGTTGGATTTTGATCTAGGCTCATTCTGCCTGCACAGCAAGCTAATTTCATAGCTGTGTTGTCTGGAAATAACCACAAAGATATGAGCTTATGATCCTAATGGTAACTTTTCAACAAATGCTTAGGAGAAATTCACCTTGAAGTAGAGGACTAGGACTGGGTCTCTGCTGCGCTTGACATGTTTGTAGCACAGAGCAGTAACTCTGTTCCTGAGACACGCGAGGAGGTGAAAACCAAAGCAGGAAGAGGGATTTAAGGAGATACACGCTTCCTTGAGGAGTGGAAGACCAGAAGCTCATTAAGTAGGGATTTGAAAGCAGGTACACATACGGAATTCCATCAGAAAGACATTTGAGATATTAAATTAGTCACCTAGGAACATATATACTAGAGTGGTTTCAAGTGTTGTTTCTTTTTCTGTATGATCACATGGCTAAATAAACAATGCTTTTCCTTCTCAGAAAGCTCTTTTGTGGGATGACCAGCTACTGTTCAAGAGCTTCCAAAGGGAAATACCATGGGATCACACCTAATTGGAGTTAATGCAGCTGTTACACTGGTTATTATAAGTTCCCAGGCAAGTCTAAGAGAAGGAAAATTATATAACTCTAAGCGAAAAGGAGTAAGTAATTTAAGGCTTGTTACCTAAGAGGTTGTGTTCAGAAAGTTTATGGAGAGGACAGAAGAGGATGCAGCACTGACTCATTAGTATCTCAAGTCTCTCAATTGAATGCAAAGAGGATGTAGAATAACTTTGTATACAGTCTGAATGCTGCAGGTAGGTACCTATATGTAACACCTCTAGACTGCATTTTGTAGAAACTAAGAAGGAAAGAATACAAGGGTAAGACCTAATAGACTATGTGCTGTTTGGGATTTAAAGTCATCTCCTTTGTCAGCAGAAACAAAAAAAATGCATTGGCATTCTCCACTTGGCCTGAATAAACAGATCTTATAAAACTTTTAAATGGTAGCTAGCGTCAATACTACAACAAGAATATGCAGAAATCATTTTAAACCATATAGGAGGCAAGTGGGGTCCTGGTGGACAGCAGGATGACCATGAGTCAGCACTGTGCCCTTGTGGTCAGGAAGGCCAATGGTATCCTGGGGTGTATTAGAAGGGGGGTTGTTAGTAGGTCAAGAGAGGTTCTTCTTCCCCTCTACTCTGCCCTGGTGAGACCACATCTGGAATATTGTGTCCAGTTCTGGGCCCCTCAGTTCAAGAAGGACAGGGAACTGCTGGAGAGGGTCCAGCGTAGGGTAACAAAGATGACCAAGGGAGTGGAGCATCTCCCTTATGAGAAAAGGCTGAGGGAGCTGGGTCTCTTTAGCTTGGAGGAGACTGAGGGGTGACCTCATTAATGTTTACAAATATATAAAGGGTGAGTGTCACGAGGATGGAGCCAGGCTCTTCTCGGTGACAACCAATGATAGGACAAGGGGTAATGGGTTCAAACTGGAACATAAAAGGTTCCATTTAAATTTGAGAAGAAACTTCTTCTCAGTGAGGGTGCCAGAGCACTGGAACAGGCTGCCCAGGGAGGTTGTGGAGTCTCCTTCTCTGGAAACACTCAAAACCCGCTTGGACACATTCCTGTGTAGCCTCATCTGGGTGTTCCTGCGCTGTCAGGTGGATTGGACTAGATGATCTTTTGAGCTCGCTTCCAATCCCTAACATTCTGTGATTCTCTGTGATTCTGTGAATATTTGGTACCTATCCCTTTTATTATTTCACGAACACAAAAACTGATGGCCATAACAGTACCCAGGAGCAGACCTAACATCAAATGGCATACGTGTTTTATCAGAGGACATGCTTGATAAGAATATGAACTTTTCTAAGTGCACATTTAAAGGGTACAATGTATTAAAACAATGAATTTTAATACATATTCAGAAAATCTGTCTCAATAGTTTTCTCTTATAAAACAGTTCCCTTGACTAGATACCAGTCCGACAGACAAGAACATTATTTGGAAATATAATTTGCTAGGTTAGCAAATCAAAACGCATTTTAATTATAACCAGCTATTTATCCAACATGGTAGCTTGGTAAGACAATTCCAAACAAACAGTGTCTTTAACCTGACAGTAGCTAGAACTTACCCCACTAAGCCAATACTTAATCATGTCCTTTTGTCTGTCATCACACACTTTTTTGCACTTTGTAGCTGTGTAGTACTGTAAGCAACATTTCAGGTATGAATCTGACCATTTTCCAATTTAGAAAGAAAATGCTTCCTCATTTTTTTTTTACTTAGAGCCATGTAGCTGTTATTTTAACAATTTACAAAAAACAGAGATAAAGTTGTAAGTTTTAAAATTTCACATCTTTCACATCTATTTTAACACAAAATTACGAAGAAATATAATTCATTCTAAAAAATCATGCAAACGTATTCCTATGAAACAGCAGCGTGAGACTAAGGCTTCTGTTTCACTTGTCTGAAACAGTGTAGGTTGATAAAGGCTCCAAATGAACAGGTATCGCTAGCATCACAAGCTGTAATGATGTGTTAACCTTGGTGATAGTCAGAACATAAGAGTCAAAGGTTCAGCTGGCATCCCCAGGGATGATCTTTCAAGGTGAATTTGAGACTCACTGACAGGGCAGCACACTAAAACTGACACTGCAGTCTAAGACATGTATATGTTACAAAGATGAAGTAATGTCTTTTTCTTCAACCTTATATTCATAGCAGTAGAAGAAATGGCCTTTGTTAAGATGGTTAATGCATGGACAGCACAGTTCTCCACCAGCTGAAACTGTAAAACCAAACATTTTCAAAGGTTCTACCTTCTATTTTTAAATCGGAAATAATTAGCAAAGCAGGCTTGCAGGTTTATTTGTTCTGGTTGCTCCAGCTACTCTTAGTTTTGAAAATTTTAAGTTATTTCCCCATGTCCTACTTAAAATGTTCAGATTGCTAAAATTAAGATTTCTTCTCCTACTGAAAAACCCATTACAACTACCTACATTTGTTACCTTCAAGAATAACGGATACAATAGATGACTTTTTATATTACTAAAGTCTTTTATTTTGGATGACAAAAGTAAAGTAACAGCAGTCATCTCCAGGTGAATAATTCCTAATATTTAAGAATGACAAATGTGAAAGATACCAGCAAGTCATATAACATGGAAAATTTCTTAGCAGAAAGTCTCAATAGGATGAAAATGAGAATGAATATGTAGTATTTCCATAAAACCCCAGCTGGGAAAGTAACTAGATGACAAACAAGCCAATAAGAAAAAGTGAAGCAGTAACAACAACAGCAACTGAAAAATGAAGACTATCAACTCATTCAGTGCTCCAAAAAGTGGCTTCTCCCTCGTTATAAAATAAACTATTATATATACTTTCTTGGAAAAAGTGAAATATTAGTCTCAATGAAGACAATGGTAATAATCGCAATGATTTCCATAATGCCAGAATTTCACACTGAGAGTTTTGGACATGTGCAAAGTGTATTTTCATGAAACATACTAATCATAGTCATTGTGAATGCAAATGTCCCAGGAGTTATAATCATGTAAAATACCTACTATAAAAACATTCCTAGTTTCTTAATAAACTTTTGAGATCCTTGAATACCAGGGACAATAATTTCAAAACCACTTTGATGCTTCAGCATATCACTTGAATGGTAAACAACACATGCTTTTGTTAAAATAACATCTCAAAATACTTGAAGCTGGGCTAGATCCAGCACGTATAACACAGTCACAAACGCCTAGAGCGAAGCATGGCTTGAGCATGTAAGTGAGAATATTACTCCGCTGTTTTGTCTACAAAAAAGAGCCTATTCATGATTTAGGATGGAATAACACTTTGCGCTTTGGTAAAGTGGCACAACGTAGTTTTGCTGCAACAGTGTCAGGTTGCTTTACGTGTATGAATGAATTCAGTCCCACGACTCATGAAATGCTGAATAAGAAGTACTAAACAACTTCAAGGCTTGCCCAAAGTCACACAGGAAGATTGAAGCAGCAGCACAGCAATCTGCTTTGCTTAGCTTGCAGACTTTCTACCTCAAGGCAATCTTTCCTTTACTGTACAGTAATTTTCTCAGTAGGAAAATGTTCTGCAGCTCACTTTAAAAAATCGTGTTGCAATGAGTGTATAGCCCCATGGTAAAAACAGCTTACTTTTAATTCTATCCAGTGTACAGGTCTGCCAGAGAGCAGTACCACTCACTCCCGGAATCTGGAATACCTAACATGAACCGAAAAACAGCTTCAGTCAGCTACCTGAAGCTTCTATTTTAACACTTGCCCCTGAACAAGAAATCTTCTTCTTACGTGATTTGCATCATGTCTTATTCTAAGAGAAATGCTCAAACCGAACACTAGAGTTCAAAGTAGCCCTAAGAAACAAATGGTTTCAGATGAACGGGAAGAGCAAGATCTACGGAGGTTGAAATGTGGGCCGTGGTGGAGGGAAGCCCAAGCCATCATGTCAACATCTTCTGCATTCAAAAACTTGGCATTCTGAATGGCACAGCCACTTGGAAAAGCAATGATGCAAAACACAGAAACTTACAGTTAAGCGATCTTGAGTCATCTCTATGGCTAGTTTCAAAATTAATATATTCCATGTAGCACTAAAAATATTTCAAGACATACACCGGGAAAGCATTTAACTTTCTCAAGTTTTACTTTTTAAACAGTATTATTTTCCCTGGAAGGTTTGTGGTTTTTTTTTTTTTCCTCTCTTAGCCTTATAGGGGGAAAAACTTATTCACTTTTCTGCCTCTTATCTCTGTGTAATTTGTTCTCCCTCCTGCAGTCAGAACCAGGAGGCCTAGCAGAGGCAAGTAGAAAAGTGACAACGGCAGCAAAGAGAGAGGCAAAAGCAAGGCTGTTGAGTTAAAAGAAGTTGAGTATAATTAGATGCAAGCATAACTAACCACCTACACTTCCACATTAAATAAAAGAACAATCTTTAGGTGACCATGTGGCAAGTAGATTCTTCTTACATAATGATTTTTCAGGAGGAAAAAAAACCCAAACAATTAATTGCTCAGTGCAGCATGAGTATTGGCAAGAGTTGTCCTACAGCTAGATAAGGAAAGAAAGTAGCTTTTTTTCTTTCCCTTTTAAGGAGGGCAACCATAAGAAGGCAGACTTGGTTCTACATAATATTACACAGGAGTCTGGAACAACACCCTGCAATGTGTATGTTAGTCCCACACTACTGCACATGGTGAATATCTGAACTTGGCAGTAAGAAATTGTGAGTATATTATTACCTGGAGAGAGAGAAGTACTCTGTTGGGTCAAGGGAACCCAAGAACTGAAAAATTATTATTTTTGAAGTGCTGTGATTTGGATTAGACTTTTCACATAACCAGAAGCATCACAGGAAACTCAGTAAGGCAAAACTATCCAAACAAAGTGAAATAAGCAAAAATGAAGTTGACAGAATTTCAAAAAGTAGACCAAAAAATCAAAGCAAACCAAACAAGCCCTAATCACTTACATCTGTTCAAGGCTCCAAAAATGGGCACTGTTCTTCTCTACTATTTTTATTCTACATTTTTCTTTTGATTAAGAGAACATAGTATGTGCAAACTCAGCACATAGATTGTTGAGGTTTTATTAAACACGGTTTTAGAGTTAGTGTCATTTTTACTCTACAAAACTAATTCCTAAAAAAAGCATGATACACAATAAAGTCTCAGTTAGCAGTTATCTGATATTTGGATTTTAAGTGACAACATGTGGCTGCTGTGGTGTACAAGCGACCAGGAATATCAAAAATGCCAAGAACAATCAATTTTGTAAGGACCACTAGAGACTTTCAAGAACAGAAATGTACTTTCCCCTCCCCCTGCTCCCCTCCCAATGGAAAGGATTTCAGTGTTTGCAAAACGGTGAACACAGTGAGGAATTAGGTTGTTTCATTTCACTGCTCTAGACTTGCCACAAATAATATATTGATTTCTGTAGGTTATTTATATGATAAAAGGTCCTTCGTGTTTTCCTAATGGAAACATCTCTGTATACGAGTATTAAGTAAACATAAATACAGTTATTTAAATATTTATGTATGTATGTATTTATTTATTTATTAAGAAGGGGGCAGAAAAGGCTCACAGGTCCAGGAGTCTGCATGAGACCTTAGAATGCAGAAAATATCTAGTGCTTTTCTGCACATTTGATCTGCAGGGATCCTAAGTCCCATGTTCAATGGACAGAAGTCTACTCTGAACATGTTTTGTGCCTGTACACAGTGCGCCTGCTTCCCGCTGTGGGTCCCGGTGTCAGATTCATAAAAGGTTCTAAAAGTTTGATTCTTTGAATATTGCTTTGCTTCTGATTGTTTTTCCTCATGATGAGGAATCAGGGAAAGCACACAGTACAGCAGTCCCTAAGGGGCTGCAGGGAACGATCTCTCCAGAAATGGATTTTTAACTTAGAGAAGGATGCTCACACTCTACATGGAGGATTTCCATAGAGCTGATGGAGGGAGGGGACAAGAAGAATTAACTTTCTAAACCCAATTTTCATCTTTATTGTGCGTAATATAAGCAAAGGCTCCCTTCCTGACAGCTTAAAAAAACTAACCGAACAAAAATATTTCTTTTTCATTAAGAGAATAAAATGAATGAAGAAATAATTTCCCTCCCACATCCTTTCTTCATCTCCCTTACCCATCCCAAAAAACCCAACAACTTGACTGTCAGCCAAACAAAACAAAGAATTTACTTTCTCAGCATAATAAATCACCTTTGCTCCTAACCATTCAAATCATGAAGTTCTACATGCTCTGGGTAGCTCAAGTAACCTAATCTGAGATAACAACCACCTGGCTTCTTATTATATTTTAAGGAGAAGCTTCCCAGACTCTATTTCTATAATTTCAGATGGTCCCAGAGGTTCAAAACTCTCAATAAGCCATTTTAACAAGAAAATCCTGATAGTCTAATGCCTATGCCTGTGGAGGTCTCAAAACTCAGATATCTAACACATACTCTATTTGCTGCAGGCATTTATTTTCTTTTACTATCTAGGTCATCAGTTCATGACTAGGGACAAAAGAAATCTGTGGAGAATTCTGACTCAATGAGGAGTTTTCAAATTCCTTTAAGTCCGCAGAGTATCTGCAAAAGAACTTCATTCTTCATCACTTTACTTTTATATTTAAAAGTAGAAATCAGTGTAGAATACAGTTGAGCATAGAAAAATATATACTTAGTTCACTTTAAAGGAGTACTTTTCATTACTGCTGGGTGAAACAATACTGAGAAACCATAGTTATGCATGTCTAATACCTAACATTTTCATTGGCGAAGAGACAAATGAAATAGCTGAAGCAATGCACGTCACTGATGCAGAAGATATTCAAAAATTGTGAGAAAAAAACAGAAGGAACACGTTCTCTTTGCTATAAAGACAATATGATCAGTGACAACTTGGTTTAAAATGCCAGCAGTTAAATGACCATAATGAGCCTTTTAATCTAACACTGTATTAAGGTGAGTTTTAATTCTAGTAGTTTTGTTTAGTGTGAACAAAGTCTATACACATCAAAACCTCACACAGTAGGTTACACTATTACCAGGTATGTTTTGGGAAACACATGAGGTCAGTTTGGTCTCTGTGATACCCAGCACAAGCCTACAGAACCTGGTGTACTCCCCAGTCCACAGATCTTTGCCATCGGGCCACTCTTCTGCTCTTCATCTTTATGCTCCTTCCCTTTCTGCTAATTCCACAGACCAGTATTATCCTTTGGACATGTCTACTGAAGAGACATATCCCATCAAGTGTGAACCAATGTATGGTTTCCCCTGTTCTACATTTTATTCAGCAACCTTGCGTAGAAGATTCATGGTTAATAATGAGCCATTTAAACCAATCAGAACAATGCCAGGCATTGAGCATGACTCAAACACTTTAGATTAACTGGCTAACAGGCTTTTTCCTCACCTGCCTCCTTGCAGCAAACATCACGCTAATGGCAAAAGCATCTTGTCCCCCAAAGAAGTATTCAGGACAGCTGACTGTGAGAGCTATAGAGAAGGAAGGGAATGTCCACATGGGTGTTTTCAAACCATTTGCTCTGGCTTGGTGCATAGAGACTTGGAGCCAATGTGAGCTCACTTTGCCCCTACCCTCAGTGCAACAGAAGCTGTGTGGCCATATTAGCACGACACCGTGCTGGAGCGATCTCGCCTGTCTCTCAGCAGGGCTTATTAGCTCAGGCTCGGCGCCACATTAACCACTGCCATATGGCTGCTGGTCGACTCAAAGAGCGAACTGAATGAGCTCACATCTGCCTGACAAAGTCTGCATAGCTCTGCTCTTTAAAATGGCAAACCTGCGAGGAGAGAATCTTCTAACAGGCTGGGATTTTCAATCCATGCTTTTCTTCAGTGCTTCTAGAAATACAAGCTGTCACTATTAGCAGCTGTGGTCAGGGGTGGAAACTACTTGTGGATGTGTCGGAAATTAAAAGCTTCGTCTCAAAGAGCTGAGTCTGAAAAAATGATGTATGGTAAGGCTCCAAATAGGACAGAAGATAAAGAAGCAAATGAATATAAAAGTATGTTTGATATTTTCTCTTCTTTCAGTCAGATTCTTCATGGTCTATAGATGAGCAGGGTCCTCTCAAGCAAAAGGTAATGTTTTTCAGGGCTCAGCCAAAAAACCCACACATGATGTGTAAAATGATGTGACAAATGCTAATGAAAAGATTAATATACCACTGAAAAGAGCCCAGATATGCCGGCAATAATAATAATTAAAAAAAAAATTATAAAGAAGTGGCAGCATAGCAGAAGATACAACCGAGAACTCTTTGTCTTGACACAAAAAGAGTGGTTGTGCAGATGTGCAAACTCGAGTGGTTTAGACACAGCAGGGGAAAAGGCAGAGAGAACTGAGGAGGAAGATGGGAAAGGTGCCCTGATGATAATGCAGGAGCACATGCCATGGTCAGAGCAGAAAACAAGTGAGATGATCCAGAAGACACATTTTGAATTATTTGTGGAACTTGGAGAGCACAGAGACTCCAGCAGGAGCAACAGGCACCCTGAAACAGGGCTCTAAGCATGAACACAGGAAAACAATGTCACACTTTGGAAAAAAAAGAGCAAGAAACAGCAGGATTTAAAGCCATTCTCACTACGCTCTGGGACAGATGTGTGGTACCAAATTATTTTTCACAATCTTTTACATTTTTTTCCCCTTTGTGTGCCAAGTTAACTCACAGCAGCTCCAGTTGTGTCAGCAGAGGAAGCAATATTAATAGTAGAATAAATATAAGTCATTAACAAAACCGACTCTCGATCCTTGAGGAAACCACCATTGTAGGCATCAGTAGACAAAGGAAAAAGAGAGGTAGAGTAGGAAGCCCATCCTCTCAGGCAGTGAGAAAAAGAGACAGAATGAAGAGAAAGGACTTGGAAGAAAGGAAACTGCTGGGGGGCAAGAAATACATATGGGAATCAGAAGAAAAAATACACTTCTTTTTCTAACCCTGCTGGGGCACATAGGAAATTGCCACCTGCCCTTTAATCTGCCCCCAAAAAAGAAAAACAATTAAAATGAAATAAAACCCTGAACTGTAGGTACTTGCTCCCCCACTTCCTCTCACCCCTATTGCTTCATGTGCTATGCACCCAGGCCATGATCTTTCACACAGCTCTCCATAGGACAGACTATGTTACCATCAGAATTACATCTTCTACAGCAGGGGTGTCAAATGCATTTTCACGAGGGGCCACATCATTTTAGGACTGTATAAATGTCGGAGTAGTTACAGTCCTAAAATTACATTCGGCCCTTTGAAGTTCACCTTGAGACTGATGTGGCCCCTGGTGACCAAGAGTTTGGCACCCAAGCTCTACAGGAACATGCATTCTTTTGCTGTGTATCTAGCATATGTAACTTTGGAAGATTAAGATGTTAAAAGATTAATGATTAATAAATTAATGAAAAAATAGAGAAGACTGGGGGGGTGGGGGGGGGAAGAGAGAGAGATATGGGCAAGAAAGAAATATGGATAAACATCTTGAATTAATTTGGAGTGGCACCACACAGTGTAGTTTGTAGTATAGTTTGTGTCAGGAGCACAGACTTACTCCTGCACAGCACACAGCAACGAATTTGATCAGTTTTTGTTTCCTCTGTTTTGATTCACCTCCACTCTGCAATTTTTCCACTGCAATTTAACTTTGGAAGGAAAGACACCTTTCCTAGATAGGGAATGAATTTCTGCTTTTTCCACTGTTCCCTCCAATACAAACAAACCTTCCCCTTTTCCTTTTTAACTGACAGGCACAGCAATTTCTCCAATCCCTCTTTTTTTTTTTTCTTATGACAGAGATCCTGTTGGGATCACCTATGTAGTTTTAAACTTGCCAAAGCACCATGAGGCTTTGAATGATTCCAACAGGAAGAATGAACTAAGTCCTCTTTGACAATTTGTTAACAAAAACTTCAGGGCAAAGAAATAACATTTCTTCCTGGGGATGGTACCTTTAAGGAAGTTCCCCTGTCACAGCAGAAGATCAGAGGCTTTGTTTTCACATTTTGTACAAAACATTTTCATCACTCACTTGTGTAAAAACAGCATTGTGCAAGACACAATAAATGCTTCGTATTTGTGAGGTACTTTTTAAAGGCCAGGAAACAAAACAGGAATCAAGAATTCAAGTTACAACTTATCTGAAATAGGAGTGTAAGTCATTCAAAACTCTTGATATCACAAGACAGCCACACAAAAAAGGAATGAAAACCTGTATGCATTATTCATCTTGTAACTTTGATCTTAAAAGCTAGGAAACCTGAACAAGGAAAGATAAATGCCTTCTCAAGCTTTTTCTTTTAAAAATCAAATGAGGATGATTCAGGATAAATGATAGATAAGAGTTAATATGAAAGAGAGGGAAATTGCAATCACAGTGCTGCACTAAAGTTTCAATGCAAAGGCTCTGCTTTTTGTATTCAATTACAAAGGACTTCTTTTTTAGGTACCAGCATCCCTTTTCATGTAGGTATATGTAAGAGATTTTGCCTATTAAAAATTCACATCCAGTATGCGTAGCTTTTTTCTTCTACCACCTATACCATGACTTCACGTGAACAATCAGGAAGCTTTCTGAAGCATGGGCTACTACTTGTTTGGGGCAGGAAAAACAGAAGCTGTGAAATCCTGACCCCCAAACCTGGCTCAAACATTAACTTGTTCCAGAGCTTATGCAAGATATGTATACATTCTCCCAATGGGAAAGTATTGATAATTACAGGCACTTTGACCTCATCCTGATGACAAATAGAGAAAGTGATCCAAAAGCGCATGGAAGTTCCCCTATCTAGATGGGAGATCCCATAAAATCCTCTTTGAACATTTTGTGCTCCTAACAGTCTGTAATTATTGCCAGCTTTTGCCTGAAGATATGCCCCACCATCTCGGTTAGATTACTGATGTCAGCATCTTCGATACAGGGAATTGCATTTGGGATTCACAAAGAAGATGGAGCAGCAACACAGTTCCTCAAGGGAGGCTCTCAGCAAACCTAATGCAGACAGACAGCAACTCATCCATTACAAATCAGTGCACACAGCCATTTACATAAACAGCAGGCCAAAGGAAGAGTGCCTTTACATTGCAGCATACAGCAGGAGGTTTTGCTTATCTGAGCTTCCAAATTGTTACCTCCAGACAAGCAGTTAGCACTAATCAGATGATAGAGTGGTGCTAGACAGATAGGAGAAGAAGGTTGGGTGGATGCAAGGGCAGGTTGTGAGATGGAGGAAATGGATGGGGAATGAGGTGAAAATCGCATTGCAGTGGTGTGTGGTAGGAAGACAGTGGGGACATTATTTGAGAAGTAGTAGGAGGTTTCGGGGTACAACAGGAAGATGGCTGAGAAGAGAATGGAGGTATACTGAAGGTATTCACAGGATTACTAGCAAGCAGTATTTGCTGCAGTTGCTGTGAGTGCCCAAGTAAGTCATTGCTAATGGTACCCGAAGCGACTGATGCTCCTGCCAAGTGCATCTAGACAAAATATATTTGGAAACACCGAGCCCCGTGATTACAACAGTCAGCAGAAACTAGGAGACTGACTGCACTTCCTCCTCAGCCCAAGGGAATGCAAACTCATAGCTTTCGGCACCAAGGTGAGGGCCTGAAACACGTGGCTACCTCCTAATGGCACTGGGCTGCCATGCAAAGGAGATGGCTAGACTGACAGGGTGGGGAGCTAGCCTGTTCCTGGTGAGGACACCCAGAGGCCCGGAGTCCTGGCCTAGATCTTCACTGCAAGCAATTTGTGGGTCTATGAACTGCACCTGAGAAGACAGCGATTCCAAACACGTAAACACCACTAAAGGCTGGAAACAGAATGAGGAACATCCCCACCCTGCTGAGCTCCCTTCTCTTTTACTCATGGGCAAGACCTTGCAGCTTCTTTCTCCATCCTGTCTCAGCTCCAAGAGGAGAGTCACACAGGCTCTCCCAGTGCAGAAGGAACATTTCAGAAATTGGAAAAATACATTTTATTTTCACACTGGTGCAGTGAGAAATAAGAGCTATTCAGTGGACCGCACTAAAGCACTCCTTTTCAGCCACACATATTACGGAAGGGATTCTTGATTTCACAGTAATCCCAGGAGAAAAATTAACTAGATGAGCACAGAATCACACTAGTTCTGCTCTGGTCTCATGATAATTATTTTTTCAATTCAATTAACTTGAAGATAAGCATTTGCTTCACATGCAAGACTGTCACTGCTGCTTCATTTGTAATATATGGAGAGGGATTAGCCACATTGAGCATATGCTTTCATGCAGTGGTATAAAGAACACACATGAGAAAAATCATGTTTTGCTCCAATGCACTGAGAAAACTGTTTACAGACTACAGATTTGAGAGAAAAAATGTTTTGATAATGATTCTTCACCAGATGCACCCAGTGGACATGTGTAGACCGAAGAGCCTTCACTGAGACCAACTTGTACTAAAACTGAGCGGTACTGGGAGAGCTGTGCTCAAAGAATATGTCTGTTTCTATAATCCCCATCACAGATAGCTGTGCCCATATCGTTACTTTCATTTCTTCTTTGTTCCATTCAGTACTGTTTTTAACCTGTATTCAAAGCACATATATTTGCCTTACAAATGGACCAAAAATATGCAAAGGCTACTTTGACTTTTATTATCTCACCTACACAAACATATTGATTCCCCTAACCCCAACAGAACAAAATAATATTTTCTTTTTATTGCATTCCCGAGGAAGCTGTGCCTTAACGTGGATCCTATTTAACTGCTATTTATCTACATATCTTGCTTCAAACTCTGTCAGGAACCAAGCTACCACCTCTGTTTCTCTGGCACCCTTAATAATCAATCTGTAAATCCTAGTTCTGCCAACTCAAAGATCAACACTGTCATTGCAGATGGAAAAAAACCAACACCCAAACCTTCATATATTAAAAATAAGGTTGTTTCATGGGCATAGCATCTTTTTGAGGAAAGTATAGATATGAATCAAAAAGGAGGTGTTGAGCGACATCCCTTATTCTGAAAAAAATACATTCTTAATGTTTATTTTAAATACCTTGTCAGAAAGGAAAGCATTCATATGAAATGCTTTCCAACAGCCTTTGACACTTATAGAACGCTTAAAAATGGCAATGAGTCAAAGATCAACAAGCCTTTAAGAATGAAAACAACCAGAAATGCTTAGAAGTGAAGCCACTGAAGTATTTAACTGATTAAATGCTCATTGGTATTAGGTATATATTGAACATCAACACATATAGTTTGACATTTCCTGATCTGCTAATTTCATGGCTTAAAGGTAACATTGGTAAACTGGATTACCTGAAATCTAGTCTGAGTGCATGATAATTTTACCATGAAATGAATGTAGGTGTTCATTTTAAATACAGGCACTTAAATGAAAACATTTAAAAAAAAAAAAAAAAAAAAAGGTTTACATGAAATCAATCACTTAAAACTGAACAACTTCAGCCTTATTTCAGCTGTTGCTCTCTTTTAATTCTTTATGTTCTGGTTGCTAAACTGAAAAGGAAATGACCTAAAGGAGATAACAGAAATGGAATAATTCTAAGTCAGGTTTAAAATTAATATTTTTGCCCATTTGCCCTTAAGCATGTTGTCCATTCCAGGTCTCAATCTCCCCTTACCTCCCAGCCACTGGCAAGATAATACAGATGGAACTGCAAAGCTGTTAAGACATACATGTGAAGGCATATTTAATCACTTGGCAAGATCCTGCTACAGCTGTAAGTTGATGCAAATCTGCATTACAATGTACCTGCAGTCTCTTGCCTGTGTCAGAAAGCAACCATAATATTAATAGTGCTGCTTAAGACAACGCCAGGCAAATATGACATAAATTAATGCAGTTGAGCTAGCTATCCCAGCACTCTTAATTTACAACTTGGAAAACAACCACTCATTTGGGCATCAGGAACAAGTGCATATCTACACCTATATTGAAACTGATTTTCATCTGTTTGTTTGTGGAAGCAGAAACTGATAATGCAAGATAACTCCACCAGATGTCATGGTGAAAGAATGCTACGTAGGTATGCATTTGATACAACTACCAGAAAAGGAAACCAAACTGAGGGTTTTTATCCCATCGTAACCACAGTTTTAATAAATACAGGTGGCACTGCCTGTCAGTGATAGTTGCAGTTGTTCTGGGTATGTCTTTGTTCCAGCAGCTGGGAAAAGAGCAGTTTTCATGTATAAAGAAATGTACTTAATAGGCAACATCTGAAAATCCTTCAAGCGAATAAACTATAGCAATAGAAAATGCAAGTTTAGAAAGCATTTCCTGAAAAAAAAGTAGCACTAGAATCTTCTCTTTATCTCAGGTCAATTGACTTGTCACAGTGGGAAGGAGATTTGAAAAGGAGATTGCAAGTTCTTAGCAAGTGTGATTGGAGGAATTGAGTTAATAGCCAGCAATCAGTATAGGTTGGTAGGGTACTTAAAATTTTAAATGTATGCATATACCACAACTACAGAATGGCTGAGCTTTGTCTTGTTTGGAAAAAACAAATGGAACAACAGGCAATTTAAATCTCAAACAAAAATGGTAATTTTTTACATAGGCTGCTGGGGTTCAAGTGTTCTTCCATTAAAATATTCCCACATCTCAGCGTATGATTGAAGTATATGAACCATATGCACCTCTGATCTTGTTTTACACTAGCGATCCTCCCAGTACCAACAGGATCCTACATGGTATGTGCTTTCAGATGATACGGTTTCTCACCATATGGTAAGATGTTTTGTATCACCATGTTGGCAGCATAAAAATGACTCTTGAACTCCATTTTTCATTGCCATTTCTTCAAGCCATTTAGGCTCAATAGCTTATTATTTCACACGTCAAAAATTAAAATAAGGATAGTTTTCTGATTTGAGAAGCTACTTTATCCATACTATTGAATAACTGCACACTGTATTCAGCAAGCCACAGTTACAAATGAGAATGACGACACCTCTAATGAGAAAACAGCTTAACTTGAGAGGCAGGATAAGCCATCATCTCTCTAAAGAAATGTGACTATATCCCAAAAGCCACCTTGCCCTTTCTCATACAGTACACAACTTTTCTGCATGGTTTCTTTTCAACAGAGTTACAAAAGAAGATCTCACCTAGACTACTAGTAGCTCCTCTTTCTAACCAAAGGTGGCAGATATTATAGGTTGCAGAAATTTGTAGGTGGATAAAAGGCAAGAAAATTATAGGACAGTGACAAACATAATGAATTTCATCTCCACAAGCTTCTAATTCCTCTGAGGAAGAGAAGAACATAGGTTTTGCATGGTCCTCTTTAACAAGCAAATGCATACCCTGCAATGAAGTAGTATGAGACTAGAAGACGCATTCCAAGCTAAATGCAAACTAGCCCTGCCTCTGAGGCAAGGAAAGGACAGATCCTAGAAAGTACAGCATGGCTGGATGCCCACATCCTCCAGAGACTAGTAATTTTAGATTCCTTGATTTTTGCGGTGTTTGAAAATCTTTTTGTACTTACTGTAATTCTCTCATCTTTGTCATCTAGAGGGGTCCCATCTTTTTTCCATGATATAGTGGGTTCTGGGTGACCTCTCGGGGGCTGACATTCCATCACTGCAGGTTCACCCACGGCTACCATTACATCTGATGGATTTTGTCTGAAGTCATCCCGCAGAACTGAAAGAATAAAGAAAACAGAATTAAAAAATTATCTAATAATATAATGATAGCACAGCAGTGTGTTTAGTTTTGGTCTTTAATGGTCCCTATTGTCATTGTCATTAATGAACAATTCAGCTTAAGAACTTCATTTGGCACCTGAGGATGATCTCTGGTAAGACAGAAAACGCATGTACAACTCATATTTATCTTCCAACATACAAGCCAAGTGAGTTTAACACAGATAGAGGTGAAAGGCTGACACAGGCGCAGGAACGTCCACACAGAAGCGCTGCCTCACTTGGCTGGATGTGGCGTTAGTTTCTGTCCAGCATGTGAGCACAGAATTCCTATCACAGCTGAAGAAAGCACAATGTCTTCTGCTCAGGTAGAAGGTCACCTGGGGAGAAGCACGGCAGAAATTGCTTTCTGCGCTTCTTCTTCTGAGACACAAGGTCAACCTGGCAATAACTCAAAGGTTTTTGGTTCAAGACTGGTCACTGGCCATATGAACTGCACGTATCCCTGAATTTATGGCAAAGATGAACAAGCTAGCTAAACCTCCCAGTTCTTCGATGACACTATAAGATGTCAAAAATGTGTGCAGCTTTAGCCAAACTCATCTTTGCAAGTTGGTTTGTGTCTTTTCAAGAACAAAAAAAAAATCTTTCCTGATCTCTGGGAGTCATCTCTAAGACTGAGCCAGGACCACATCCTTCATTTGGAAGAAATCAATTTTACTACCTTTTCACAGAAGGAAACATTTTTATTGTGGCTTCATTACTAGAATTTGTTCTTTCTCATCATTTGGCCAAGCCCAGGTCTACGAAGCTCTAGTTTTCTCCAGTCACCCACCATGAATTTTATCAAGAGCTGTGGGATTATTTTCCTTTTTGGGAGAGCAGAGACATCATACTGTGCTCAGCAGACCACTATACAGGGACACAGTTTAACAGAATAATGGCATTCCTAAGTCTTGCCAAGTAAGTGGTGCTAGGTTTAATCTAAAAATAAATAACTCAAATGATAACAAATATAACATTCTAGTCCTCTCTACTGCGGTTACTCCCACAACATTGAACAAAGGATATGGTAATGGAAAAGGACATTACAACCAAAGGACTCTCAGGATTTGATGAAGCTGTCACTCTTGCTACCTGCAACAATCTTGTGTCAACAGCAAATAGTGCCAAGAATCTGCAGCAAAAAATACATTCCCTAAGACTTGGAGCCACAGATATGTGGACCCTGACTACTGAATAATGGTTTGGTTGTTATTGCTGCTTCAAAGCAAGGTGTGATTTATTGTTTGATGCTAAGGAATGTGGGTGTGCTTACAGATCAGCAGGTATAGCACTGCCACCAAACCACTCCTCTCCACAAGGTCTTTCATGCTGTTAAGAGCTTTTAAAATGGTCTCGAGGGTAAATGGGTCATATGCTTTGGGACAGAGGGATATAACTTTCTCACACCTACTTTCTGCAATGGCATATAATCTAAAATGAAGGGAGGGAGCAAAAATGACTCGTAGTTCTTTGTTTTGGAGGATTATTGGCAAATCGCCCTGTCAATAATCAGGAGGACTAATATTTTTTCCTCTCAAGTACATCTACATTATGTTCAGATACCCTACCATTCAGTAGCTACAGTCATAGGCCAATGTGCCCAGCTTTCCTCATTATAACGTAATACATAACAGGGAACGTTCCAGATTAGCCTAGAAGTGTAGAAGGGAATCAAAATTGACAAATACAAAATATTTTACCACTGTTCTAGAAATAGGATATGATTTCTGGCAGTACCAAAGAACATCTCTGTACCAACAAGGCTGAGGTATGCTGCAGATCTCACCAGACATCATCTGAGTTTACCAGTCCCCTTCCATATTGAAGCACTAATATTTCAAATATTTCAGTTTAATTATTGAGGTTTCTGGATGCCCTGGAGGCAGGAGATAGCGATGCACTGGAAGAGGATAATCATGGGGAAAAAATGTCTCTATCCCTTTAACAATACAAACTAATACAACAGAATGATAGGACTTAATGAAGAAATTATAGAATAATTTAGTTGGAAGGGACGTCTGGAGGTCATCTAGTCTACAATGAGATGCTGCTGGATCAACATGTTTAACAAACAAACACCCGCCCCTCTCCCCCCACCCCCGAAAAAAAACACAAAACCAAGCCAAACCAAACACCAACAAAACCATCTACACGAACCCCCCCGCTTAAGCAAATCATGTACTTATTTCTTGGTGTACAAAAACCTAAGAAAGCATGCTCTAAGAACAAAGAAATTCTCTATAAAAAGCAAAACGCACAGATATTTTCCTTCTATGGACTAGGGAAAACTGACAGTCTTTTCAGCTTTAAAATTAATCTGGGTTACACATAAAAGAAATAATATATTTTCAGAAAGGTAAGTCAAAAGACAAATCCTTTAGCTTCCCTTTTGCTTCCAACAAAACTTTATTAAGTTTAACCTACATTCTCTTACAGCTTCCTTACTACATTCCTCTAAATTTTGATGCATCAAAATTAGATACATCAAATTATTTTGGCTGTGGGAGCACTAAAATACTACTCACACACACTGAAAACCTTACATATACTTATTCCATTTAAACAGAATATGGCTTTAACAAGCAGATGCAACTTCTTGTGTTCCCAAGTAGCCCTAGAGCCATACAGGTACAGTAAACGATGTAGCATATAAGTGGCTGAGCTGACACTGCTTCAGCTGAAGTCAAATAATTTCTTCTGTTTACTTTAATAGAGACCTGATCTGGCTTGGAGCCACTGGACATAAAATTTCCCTCGCTTGCCCCCCCTGCTCCCATGTCCAAACTAGACGACATAAAAGAAGAAGAAACAGAAGCTGCACCAAGTTACTGAAAGGCCTCCATATATCCATTTCCCAGTGCCAACAGCACATGGAAGTGCAGAAGCGTTTATTTGGTACAGCACAGTTCTATTGCAACATAATAAAAGGGGTGTTTTGACCATGAGTAAGAGCTGAAGATTATATCACTTGGATAAAGATAGGAGATATATAAAGAGAAGTGTCCTTAAGTTTGTGGTTTTTTTAAATCTAGTGAAGTGATCTTAATAAATGCTAAGTGCTTTTCAAGTCTCTCAGACCTAGTAAATCTAAGAGGAAAGCCTATCAGATAGCACCTCAGATGGCTTTTAGCACCTTAGAAGCAACAAAGAAGTCCACTACTTGCATAACAAAACCAAATTACTTCAGTAATTTCTACACTCCTTAGTCTCAGATCAGCTTTACAAACACAGTACCTTGCCTGTAAACCAAGACCTTTCACAAATTACCCAACGCATAATAGGGTGCTTTAGGAGGACATCAAAGGTCTAGGCTATAGATACATCAAAACAAGTATTTCTTTTCCATTTACTATGAATTATTTTGGCTCTAACATTACGTAATGAAATGCTAACAAAATGTAATCCATTAGAGATCACTCCACAGATAGTCGTTATGTAATTATTTTTGCAGCTGTAAAGTAGATACATGCTCTCTCTTTTTTGCCTCAGGCCCTGGCAATCAGGCATAAAGTTATAAATTTAAATTTTTCTTCCCTTACCACAAAAAAAAAAAAAAAAAAAAAAAATTATTTTCTGTCCTTCCTAGTCAAGGCTCACTCTAAATTAAGAATACATTTCCTTTTGAAGATATATTAGAAATACACTTTCTAATCCAGTACAGCATGTGTTTTCAGTCACCACAAGGTCAAATTTCACCACATGTACTTCTTTCTACATACATGCAGCTGGAACGAAAATTGATAAATTAAGAAGATGCGTGCCTTTTCTTTCTTTAAAAACAAAGCAAACAAACAAAAAAAAATCAGTGTAGAATCTCCATAGATATAAAGAAAATCCTATATTACTGACATACTGTGGGCAAGGTTTTCTAACATTTTGCTCTAATATTTTCTGCAACACAATGAATAATGATGATAATTATTGCCATTGCACAGCTAGGACAACTCCAAGATCTTGCTCTGTGAGCTCTGAGCTCCTCCTGTGTTTATGCTGTGAACATTTTTATGTTGTGCTTGCTGAACTAATCAGAGTCAAAAGCAACTTTTGTAACTCCACTTTAAAAGTCAGCTACTCATACAGCTATTTAAAATTGTGTACTATTCAATCAATAAACCAATTGCACTTTCCCCAGAGAATCTTTCCCAGAACAGAAAGGAACTAGCAAGCACTTGAGGATAATTTTTTATTGACAAGCAACATAAGTAGAGACAGTATTTTTTGTGTAAAGCCTAAACAGTGCTTTTCAAAATGCAGCACCCAGTGTTTTTTTCTTGAGTTCTTAATTGGCTGCTATGAAAAAGAGTAGGGAGTCATTACTGGGTGAAATGGGAGGTAGGTAGGCAGGGGATTTTTTTGCATATGGACACTACAGACATTTAAGAAAAAGAATATTGTTACAGTTTATCATTAAACATACGTGATCTACTTCAAAGGCAATTAAAAAAAGCTAAGTAAAACACAAGACAAAAGAAACCAACCAGAAAGCTTTAGACAATAAGTGAAAAGAACAGAATTGTAAGGAACACACTAATAACTATCATACATTGCGGATATCATGCCTTACTGGGTGGTTGTCATTTAAGAACTGGAAATAAGAAAGTCTGCTGGAAATCAGACAACCAAAGAAATCACAACAATTTCCACTCTTTCAGAATGAAGACGATACAAATATTCCTTTGTATTGGATCATGTGCCTCAAAAATGAGGACAGTTGAAATAAACAGAAGAAATGATCATTCCTCACATTATGAAACAACTAGCCTGCAAATAATAAGCAGGTTTCCTCCCAGCAAATAAAAACCTGCTAACTTCAAACTATGTGCCAAAGCTGAGAAATGCAACCCTACTGAATGACCACTGTCCTGCCTTTTGGCTAATTTTGTTACTAAAACCAAAAACAAAGCCACAAAAAAACCAAACATGATAGATTTTTTTTTAATCCACCAATTCTATTTATTCCTGTAAATTTATAACAAGTATTTCAGCATTTCTTTTCCCTCCTCCCAACAAAACAACAGTATTACAAAGAAGGAAATACAAGGAAATATGAGGAAAAAAACTCACCAACACTGTGCACTTGCTGTAAGATGCTCTGAGATTAGGAAAATGAAAAATGGGATTCAGGAGGTTGTATAAATGTTCTAATCCCATGAACCCATAATCAAAGAGAAACCAATTATTTCTCAGTCAGGATTGAGCTGTTATTCAAAAGCAGAACAGTTCCTGTAATTTAGGACCAGCAATGATCCCTTTTCCCCACCACCTACTGAACTTGTAATTCAAATGTACAGACCAAAGCAGATGTTTTTGGCATTCAAATATACTGTGAGATGCTGGTCAGTTGGAACAGTGTTTCAAACCAGGTGCTTAATTTTCATTACAACTAATTTAAGCATCAGCCAGAACTATGATACCTTGTTTAAAGACTTTGCTGGCATGAAATATATACAGATGTCAGAATATAATTTTTAATGCATGCATGCCACTAATGGGGAAGTGTTATGGCACCTAATTAGGTTCAAAATAATAAAAAATGCACACATGATCAGATTTAAGACAACATGTATGTTACCAAAATGTATTTTAGGTCTTATTAAACTCTTTAAGAATGCTATCTGGTTTGAGAAAAATATGATCTTTTACAAATGAGAAATATTCTTTTCTGAACAGAAACCCCTAAAAGTTTCCATGCAGTCATGTGAAGTTAAAGCAAAAACTTGTTTCCTGAAAAAAAATATTTCTTTTCCTCTCTGAAGATATTAAAACCAGGATAACACTGGCGTTAACTACAGTACATAGTCATTAAAACGGAACAGAAATATTAGGGCTATAAATAGTCAGAAATTGCTGTTATGATCATAGGCAATAATTTTATGCAGTGACTGAGTCCAGCAGTATCGTATTGAATGTTTAAAAATATGCCTACGCTTTTATAAAAGCTCCATCAGGTAGGGACTAATTCCATCCAGCAGCCAGCCTGCCTCCGGCCCCCTCACTTTCATCAGTGCCAGTTCTCATCCGATTCCTACCTTCAAGCACTTTGACCTCAGCTGTGGGATCTCGCTACACCTTTCTCAGTCGACTAAAGAGCCTTTGACAGGCAAGTGGGTGCCAATCAGCTCAGTACTGCAATGTCTAATCTTTCAGCCTTCTCTGAGCTTCACAACTACTGAACACCAGGGATGCGGCCCAAGAGTTTAACCCTCTCACAGAGCCGGCCCTCCCGCAACACAGCACTGCCACCATTTCAGCCTAAGAGCTCACACTGCAGAGGTTTCCAGGTATAAGAGATTGCTCATTGTAAGGAAACTGATCATGAAGTGCAGTTAGACTTATGGAATAGTAGCAGTGAAATTAGATCACACTTCTAAAATGTTAGCAAAATGTACTGCCGCAATTACTGTAACCTTTAAATGTTTTAAAATGTTTTCTCTCCAAAGAGTAATGGTTTTGAGTGCTTTTTATACAGAGCCACCAAACTGGGATCTTACTATCTACTGGAGGTCAACAGTTACCCTCTCTGGGAAAAAAAACTCTCATTCCTTTTTATATTAAGCAATACATGTCAGAAAATGTAACATTTGCGTGCTTCTAAACCACCAACATAGTAAGAAATCAAGGAGTGCTGCGCCTACCGGATCACATCTTCTAAAAGGCACTGATGAGAAATACAAGTTATAAGCTTGACTCAAGCAATATGTTACACTGTGAAAGCAACTAAACATTGAGGCATTTGGCGATAAACATACTGAATGCATATAAAGACAGTAAAATAAATCTATTTATTGTCATTCGTTATTCAGTCATCAAGAAACTTAAAATTGTTAACAGAAAGAACTTGCTTAAGGAACATGTTCCAAAAAAGTCTTCTGTAAAAACCACTGACTTCAAGCTACTGATGATAATTACAAAAATTATGGAAACCACCCACAATCTGTCTGATTTTATTTCATTAGTTGAAGATTTGGGCTTTCAGTATTGCCAGGAATCTTACTGGGCAACATAGCTGTCATCCCAATATGATATTTCCATGTGTGGAAAGGAAAGTGTCAATGAATTAGATGATGAACTGGGAGTCAATTAAATGACCAAATCTGATAAGCCATATGAAGAGTAATTTTAACTCCTGTGAGAAGGGCAACTGACAGGCCCAAGAGAGCATGCTGTAGCACTGGGAATCCTAATTAAACCCTGAAGGATCTGTGATGCCTCAGGCATGCGACTCTGAGAGTGTCCCTTAGGTTGATTGAAAATTGAAAATAGATAAGGAGAATAGACCTAATTATTAATTTGATTGACTGTGTACAGAATGTGATCCCTCTCAACATCTTCCACATATTATGATCTGGGACACAGCATTTACTACATGTAATCAGAATTTACCTCCTGGAAGAGTAGATTCATTTGTACAGACTACAGACAGCTGTTCACCTATCCTAATTATTTATTTTCTTTTAAATTACTATTATTATTTTGTTGTCCATTTCATTTTAGAGTTTTGTGGTTATTTGAATCATGCTTCATTACAGAAAATATTTTTAGTGGGACTAACACAGTATACTTCCAGACTTATGGACACAAACCAAGGGCTTTTAGATGCAGTTCGCAGAAGAATTGTGTCTTTGGGGGAATCACAGATTAGTTTTCCCTAGGCAAAGAAGGGTTTACGTCTTTAAATCCAAGGATTTGGGTGTGTTCTGTAAGTAAAGGGGTTTTTCTTCTGCACACTCCAAGTTAAGGTCCTGACATGCAGTTTGCATTGGACTGCTAGCTGCACTAGCCTTCCTTCAAAGCAGATTATAATAGAAAAGAAGAATCAGATTAAGATGCTGCAGTGAGGCCTTGTTTGGCCTTTCACATTAAAGCATAAAGAGGTAAATGAAATGACAAAAGCTATGTAAGAACCAAACAATGAAAGAGAAAAGGTGAGAAGACACTACACCAAAATGCCAGTTTTCCTTCACTACCTATCTAACCTTATTTTATGAGCAGAATGTTTTTTTCTTTAAAGAAGACATGAACCAGCCCAGAAAAACTACTGTCCTGTAACACAGGATTCAGGGAGAAAAATCAAGGAAGGAATACAGGCAGCAAGGACAGAAGCAAACACTTAGCTAGGTTTCAATGAGAACTTAAAGCTGGGGTTTAGAGCACTGGCAAATGGAGCCAGGTGGCAATTGATTGAAAAGGTGTTGCTGCCAAATAGCAAGCTATGCTGGCTTGAGATGTGAAAAACTGACTCTCTTCCCATAGTTTCTAAGCTGGAAAATCCCTCACCAGGCCAAACCTGAAGGAACTTTATTTGTCTTAACTTGTGTTAAAAGAGGAGATGTAACTATTACACAGACTTGCCAATGAGACTGTGGCAGCACTGCTTCTGTAGTACAGGCAACGCTTAAATGGCTGATGCTTATTAAATTGCTTTTAATCATCCTTTCACTTGGAAGAAGCCAAAAACTTATCGGGAGATATTTTCAAAGAAATAAAGATTCACACACCTGCGATTAACAGTGTTTCTGCAGCATAGCCCTAAATCTGCATATGCACTATGCTACTCTCTTGCTAAGGTCCTGCCTCAAGGCAACAATTTTAGCAGTGTTCTTCTGCTTAGCATCCAAATTTCAGTGTGTTATAAGTGTACCATTGCTATCAGCTATTTTTGAAAGGACCCTATTTCCATGAAAACATTCCCATTATGATGTTAAAGTGGCTGAAAAATATGACATTTTAATATCAGAGAATATACAGTGTCATTATCACACTCAAACAGCTAAGTCACTTTTCCCTTCATATTCTGGAAAATGATATTCCCCCATTACATCTGAGGTCAAGCCTGAAACATCAGTCAGAAGGTGCAAGATGCAGGCACTTCATACGCCCGAGTGGCTAATTCTAAATAACAGTAGAGGTAAGAACAGCATTTGTTGGTGTCAGACACTGTAGCAGAAATGCTCAAAAATGTCGCTGAACTATTACATACACTTTTATTCTGTTCTGTTGTTCTGGTTTTATACACGATTTTATTCTCTTGAAAGGACCTACAGACCACAGAGCTCCACTGTCTTTTCTCATCTCTCTGGACTGCTCTACAGCAGGATATACCTGAGTTAGACAAGGGATGTTTTGTTAATTATACTTTGCATTTCCAAATGCATGCATATATCAATCTTATGGTAATGTTATCCTGCTTCTTTACCTCCTAAAACGTACAAGGTTTAAATTGACAACAAATTGCCACAGCAGAAGCAGGTAAACTGTTTCAAAATTACATTTATGCCAAATATCATATACTTTTCTAATTACTTTTGCTGGTTTTAGGAAACATTCCAGGAAATCACCTCACGGAAAAATGGCAGACAGCCTTATGCAGAGGTCATAGAGAAACATAGTCTTTATCTAGTTCAATTAACTGCTTTGAGTTAGATCCCAAACAGTACAGGCAAATGTCTGTTCTATTTCAGGCATATTCTAAGCTATGAATCATTCCACTTTCTCAACATAAGCACAGCACAGTATCATACGCTCAAATGTTTTATTGTTCAGAATTTGACAAACCTCTAGACAGACATCTCCCTGATTTACAATGATAGTTCTTCATTTAGACAATCATCCAAAGGCTTCATATACAATAAAATTCTATGTAAAGCATTACTAAAAGTAGCAAAGTTAATAGATACAACAATGAAAAATGATTTCGTAAGCAAATAGACATTACCAAATTCACCAAGCTGGAACTCTGAATTGCATCTCTTGGAGATTTATAAGCTATTGTAAATGGTTAAAGACAATAAAATAATGCAGTAAAGTATTCCTGCATTTGGACTCTTATTCTGGCTTCAATCCCTACGAGATATTCAAAGGCAACGTGCCAATTGATCAATATGTTAGTATTTAATGTGCAATAAGTGCTACTGAGTAAAAAGCAGAGAAACATTGCCCGTTAACGGAGTCTGCCTTATTGCTGGCAGGAAGGAGTGCATGAAGTTTTGGATCACCCCATGCGGTAAAACAGCAGCCAGAAGTCTGATTCAGAATTAACAAAGGGAAACTGAGAGCAATGCTCAGCATGAACACGAATGCACATAAAGCCTGCCAGATTTCATTACTGAAGATTTTAATTTTGATTAAACGCTTCCTTTTATATTGGGTCACACTGATTGTTTTCAATCCTCTGTTTTCATTAATATTTTAATACCCATGGTACATTAAGTTGCGTAAGTTCGGCGTTGCGGCGAGAGATAGCATCTTTAATAACAGCTACAAAAGAGGCGCTGGCATCCATCGCGGTTCAGACTTCCCAATGCCGTGAGGCCCCGTGGGCTGGTAAGGACTTTGGGGAATGCCACACAACACCCCTGCACCACCACCCGGGAAAGAGAAGTGGATGGCTGTAACATTGGCTTAGTCTGCTTGAAATAGGAACTTTTAAAGGGTTTCAAGACAAAACAAACCAAGGTCGTGCAAATGGCTACAGAAGTCTAAAAGGATCAAGGCACTGAGGACATTCGGTGGAAATGCTGCTTCCATCTTTGTCTTACACCCTGTGAGAAACTACAGTACAGTACAACCCCTGAAAAACTTCCCAGGAAACAATGGCGGTAAAGAAACTGTAACATGTAATTATATTAATTTGACTGCCGGCTTCCCCGCCCCCCCCCCCCCCCCTTATTTTTGCTATTGTTAACTCCTACTAATGAAATTTAAGTTTGGACAAAGTTCAAGAGACCACATTTTTTCTTGATTCCATAGGAGATGGGGTTCCCTTAGCAGTAATACCTGTACTCTATTTCCCTTGCCATTACAAAGCTGAACTGTGGGGTGCCATGATACCCTCTACGAAGACCCATAAACTTCATTAATTCACTTCCTATCAGTCCTAAACAGCCCATATAGGTTAATTTCCTGGTAAACCACAAGACTCTTAGATTTCCATTAAGAATTGTTATTAGAGAGAAAATATACAAATGTGGTATTGTGTGCAATTGGCATTCTTTGATTTCTCTGTGAACTCTCAATAAAATTAAATTTTCAAGCCAGTTCAGTGGACTGATTCTTTTCTGTATGTTTATGCACAAAAAGTAAGCTTGAAAACGGTATGAGACTTGATGTAGCTTATCAGTAGATGCACAAAATCAAAGTCATACATTTTGGTAAACTGGACGCTTAGAAGCCAATGAAATTGTAAGACAAAAGCTATGGGTATCTTCTAATAATTCACTCAAAAACACTGAGTTAAGCAGAAAAAAATCACAACACTCAAACACTATCTGTATTGCCAAAGACTTTACACTTGTTTTTCTGATACACTGTGAGAACATGTTTTTGATGCTATAGGAATTACTAGTAAATAAAAACTCTAGCTGGTTTGGTGCTGCTGTTTTCATTGTTAGACTTATTGGTGAATGGCACTGTGAAGGTTATTTACTGTTACTCATTACTATTAGTGTCTTTAATGGGGGGGGCGGGAAGCCTCAGCAGTCTGCAATCATTAAGAACTCCAGCTTCTGTTTTCCCATCCTACCTAGTTAGTTAGTGCAGAGAAGCTGTACCAGGCACATCAGAATTTCAAATAATTTGTTAGGTTTCTGGTCTGCATAGTTATATGGGTCTTCAGCAAATACACAAAGTATAATAAAAGAAATAAAAAAGTAATTTTGGCTCCTTTTGCTTCTCTTCAGTTTGCTTCCAAACACAGCAAAAACCAAACTCCAAAGCAAAATGGAAGTTCCTCTATGGATGTGTTTATGTCACTACTTGAGTTTGGATCAGGACTGCACTGTGAAGGAAATCTCCTAATCTTCTCCACCAGCCTAGCTTTGATTCATATCTTGGGACAGGGTTTGGAACACAAAACCCCATTGTTTGGAGGGGGATGGATGGACTCAGACCAGAAGATGAACAGCAGGTTCCAGGGGACGTCGAGGCAACAGACCAAACTGGAGTCCTCATGAAGCACACACACTGTAGACACTGTTCCTCAGGTCAACTGTTACCATCTATAAATATATGTGTATTGGGTTGCAGTACTTGCAGCTAGTTGCTGTAGACACAACAAACATATAGCAGAACTAAGAACATCTTATTTCATAAAAATTCCTTAATAATATCTACTATAGCAATCTTACAAAGGACAGATAAGTTTTCAGTTCATATTACAGGTTTTCTTTCAGTGTGTGTATTCATTTATTAGATTTTGGCTAGTGATTACAAAACCAACTGGGAGCAAGAGGGCTAACAGAAAGACGATACAAGCCTTCTCTTGTCAGGAAACAAGAAAGTACAAAAGAGCAAATAACAATTTTCAAATTCACCATGTTGATTTATATATGAGAATCTAAAGCAAAAAAGAGAAATTCCCCTTCTAAAGAAAGCTCTTTGCTGCTGCATGCGTGGTTGAATGCAATTGATTGGCATCTTTCAGCAGCTGACCAGGACCAGTGATTATTCAGAAGCTTTCCTGAGCTTTCAGATTGAGGCACCACAGTTACTTCATGTAGAAAATGCTTTTAAATAGTAGATACTTCTAATGTTTATACAAACTATACGGTGTGTATAAATATTCGGTTTTCTTTGCTTTGTTTCTTGTTCACTTTACAGCAATGAGAAACTTGGCTCAGAACTAAGATACATAGTGTATTATGTTGTACCAAAAATGCAAAATCTGCATTACAGCTAAATGTTAAAATAAATTTGTATATTTTGGATTTATTGAGGGGAAGGGCTGTATTTGTTGTGCCCTTACTACTGTCACAGAAATAATAGTATTATATATCCACAAACCCATTGAATCTATTAATCTGGTCTAAAATGGGAACCCTTAAGAATGTAATATTAAGCAGGAAAAAAACCCAAACCAACCAAACAAAAAAAGTGAGTGCTTTTACCAGTAAACAGAAGCAAGCAATGCCAGTAGCATTTATTCCCATTATTGTGTCAAACTTCCATTTTCATTGTAAGTCTGTATGAATATAGCCTCGGTAGCCTTTGTTATTTTAACATATAAAACTGTACAACATAGAAAACTATCTATCTCTCAAAGGAATTTTTTTTAAAGAGCAAAGTGGTAACTCTATGCATATTCATCTCCAAAAACCAGTAACAAATACCTCACTAAATTCTGTCAAGGTTCATGGAAACAGTTGGGATTTGTATATACATCATTTGGATACAGGCCATTATCAAACTATCTAGAGAGTTAATCAACAGAGGACACTCTCAGCAAAACAAGACGGATGCTACATAATCAGAAACACCAGAGCTGTAAACAATGGAAATGCACATTATTCCCAAACAGTATAAATAATTTAAGACTTCCAGAACTGAAATTAATCTACACACAGAAACAACAATTCAGGCAGAATAAAAAAAGGTAAGGGAAAACTAGATGGATAATTAAAAAGATACTTTTCAAGTGGGAATACACTTCACTCAGCAGTGCTGGTAACAAGTAAAGAAATGCATGTTGAGGAAATTCTATTACATGTACATATATTTTATACGATTTTTTTTTTTCCAGATTTACCCCCCTGGCTCTTTGGTGTGATCGGACACTGAAGCTGCTATATCCATCAACATCTACCTGATTAACCATTCAGCTCTTTCAAGTGTCAGTGTTTTACAGGGCATTATTTGCAGAGATGGAAACAATTCGATTTGCCCTTACTTGAGATGGGCATTCTTCTTTTAGACCCCACTGCCCTAGAAGCCCATACCCTTTTCATCCACAGATGAAGTCTCAACATATACTTCAAAGGAAAAAGATACTCATGGTGTCTTAACCTTTCCTTTGAAACTGAATCTGTAGATCCAGTATCATCTAGCAAGGCTAACTGCATAGTATGTAAGGGAATTACTATTATTTCAATATAACACACTATAAAGAAACGATGAAAGCTGAGGCACTGTTCTAAAGACACTGTCTAAAGACAGCATTACAAAAGTACTATCAAAGGCGAGTATCTTGCACAAGTAAAATAGGAAAATTTCACAAAATATCAGTCAGCTTACCCCACAAAGAAACCCTTGGGAGACGAAAAAATTCAAAAAAAAATTAAAAAGAGAGAAAAAACAAAAGAATACAGACACAAAGCAGGTATGTGATTTTATGGTTAGATGTTATTATATATCTTTCATTATATTAACACACTGTATTCACTATTTATTTTACATTCAAATCCCCTTACCCTATGTTTGACATTTTTCTATAACACACGTCCAAATTGTTGTACAAGTTATTTCAGATAAAGGAGAAAAAAATGGGAATGCAACAGAAAACTAATAAGAAAATGTCATAATTAAGAATGTATTTCTCATACAGCAAGTAAGACTGCTAAAAAAAAAAAAATACTATGAAGAGAGCATCAGGTACACAGGTTGAATTATGGCCTAAACAGCAATTTGGAAAACTTTTAACTACATTAAACAGCTTCCACTGTAAGCATATAAAGAAAAGGCAACCAATTCGGAGAAAACTCTAAGTTTTCAAGTAAGGAAAAGGAACCTTCTACTCCTCACCATGAAAATTTGTACCTTCCATCAGTTCCATGATTTCCATCAATGAAAAAGTAAAAGAGGAATATTGGAAACCAAGTTAGAAAAGTGGTTAGGCATGTCCCAGTGCTTCTGGAGCAACAATGCGTTTAAGATACACTTAAAAGTTTTTTTCCAGTCAGTAAGAAACCTGTCAGTTCTCCCTATAAATGTCAAAAGCAGGAAAATAGTCTTTGATTTTCTTAATGTACAAGTATGGTGTTCAGGTAAAAAAAGAACAATCAACCAACCAACCACACAAAAGAGAACCTAACCAACCCAAAACAGAACTAACGACAACAAAACACCAAAACACAATAAAAATGCCCCAAACCTTTAATAACACTTTCATTATTTTTACAGAATGAGAGATGCCTTTTCTACTACTTTCCTACGTAAGAGTGAGGAGGTACAATTACACGAGTTACATTCAGCACCACTTTATGCTACCTGCGATTATACACCAGGGACCACATATTATAGAATCTTATTCAGAATGCAACAGTTGAACTCAAAGTCAGTAAGGTCTGGTATGCAGTAAGAAAATCCAGCCCCACCTGAGATAATGGGGATTCACAACAGCTTTGTCCATTTATGAAATATGTTCAAGAATTTTTTTTTAATGTTTAGCATGAGAGGAAATTGAAAACTGTCAAAATGCTTTTGTACAATTATATATATATTCCCATACTGTCCAGATACTCCACCAAAACAGCTTTTTTTCCCTCATGCTTCCAAATAAACATAATGTACCAGCATGTGCATGTATTGTTTACTGTAAAAGAAAATGTGCCTAGAATTTATTTAGTCAACATGATAAATCAATAACAATCAATCACATTTTTAAAGGCAGCCAAATTCTTCAGAAATGGAATGTTACTCAGTGACCTTAATTATTATTCTTCTATGTGAGTCAATATTAGTAGCACTCACATTCAGCAAACATTGAAACAATCGTGCAGTATTTTTAAAGACATTTTGTGTCAGGTGTAAAAGGCCTGAAATCTTTGATTTAAGTGCTTTTCAGGAAACAGCTACAAAAAAAAAAAGAGCACAGAAAATAAGGTTACATTTAATTAAACACAAAAATTAATAACTAGTACAAAATAACACATTATTGATGTGGTAATTAAAATATTGTATTCTGAAAGATGAATATATTAGCAAGCCAGAAGGAGCTGGCCTTATTTTATTATACTTTAATAGAGAGGAAACAGAGTTAAGCAGATGGCACTCAGGATTTCTCAATGAATTCAACATCTGTGAGTACATGTTGCATAAGTGCCAATTAAAATGTGTCTGAGTAAATTTAAATCCCTTGCTGATAGAATGTAAACCAACCTAGCTGGCTTAAGATCAAGGTTAAATTTAACTGTCTGCTCAACTTGTAGCAAGTTGCTCTCAAATTGTACAGAAATTTCCAGTGAAATAATAAAACAGCGTTGCTATTGATTTATATTTATTTACATTCATAACTCTCTTCTCAAGCATTGGGCTGAACTACAAAGGAAAAAAAAAATATTATGCGAATCATTTGACAAGTCTAAACTCAAAAGAATACTTACTTCATTTAAAAAGCTTTTGTAGAAATGTTCTACAGAACTTTCCCTTTGGGTAGTGTTATGAAAAAATTCCTTTAGAAGTATCTTGATAATTTTTAACCACAGAAGCTACTTTTTACTTTCTTTTACTCTGTTGCTGACTAATTACCAATATCTTATATTAGGTTGTCATCTGAATTTTTCATACAATGCAAAGTGAATGTTGATCATTATATAATAAAATACATACAGAAACTACTTGCGTACACTGACAAGTTAAAGCAGTGTTGTTGTTCAACCCTATAGTAGTTCTAATCCAATTTGGCATTCAACCGTCTTGTAATAATGCACAGAGACAAACAGAGAAAAACCCAGTACCTTTGGTATAAAAACAAAACAAAACAAACACAACCCAAGAGCAAGACTCACAAAACCTTGAGATTTTGCTATATATTTCAAGAATAACAAAGTGCAGTCTAGTAGGCCTTCACCCAGGAAAACTCAGCAGCTATTCTCATAAGAGAAGGCATTTTTGTGATGTGCTGAACCATCCATAAAAATTAGGTATCATTGACTGAACTGGGGCAAACATACAGCAAGCAAAGCTTAGATCTTCTGCAAAGCTAATCAGTTAAGTCCCTTTATACATAATCCATGTGCGCAGCCTTTTCCCACACCAATTATTTCATGCTGGCAGCGTTTTGTTGAGGGAATAGTCAGTCAGAAACCATAAAACATACAACACAACAGCAAATGAAATTAAATGCCTGAAGTGCAAATTACTATCTAGGAAATGAAATCTGAACTACTCATGCATGTATACATACAAGTAATAAATTAAATGATGGCAGCCAGGGAAAAGCCCTAAATGTCATTAGGAAGAGTGCAATGGAAACACTGGTGCCCCACTCAGCAACTACATAATTCAAGCTTGCCTTCAAAGTGAGAAAAGGTTTATCACTGTTTTCTACAATAGCAGGAATAAAGTGACCCAGTGGACACATGCATTCCTGCGTATTTTTAGATAATAGAAATCATACTGGATTTTGAAAAGATCACTAATTCAGCAAAATCTGTTTCTCAGGCACTTCTGCCGAGACTGGCTGGAGAAGACATCCTCATGTCTTTTCCAGAAGGTCAGTGCTTAACAGAATGCATACAAGGAGCCTGATTTTCAAACCTATTTATCACTGAGCTATTGAAGCTCTGGCTGAGAAGCTTTAATGAAAATTAGGTCCCTAAGCATTTTATTAAGGACAATGGCATTGGGGAAGAAAGGAAATTAAAAACAAACAAAACACACACACACAAATCAGGGTCCACAACAGACATGCTTCCTAAATTGAATTAAGAATTGGGCAATATCAGCAGAATTTTCAGACATTAATTTAACTAAGTAAGGGAAGTACACCACTCTTGATTGCCTTTTGACTTGTAGTCTTTTATTGCAAAAAAAAAAAAAAAAAGCACATGGTCCAAAATAAGAAAACTTGTCATCCAGAAACCTGTTACCAAGAAAAATAAAACAAAAAACCTTCTGAGCACAGGTAGCATTCAGCAGAGAGGGAGGCTGAGGGAAGGACAGAAAGATGGACAGCATAACTTGGCATTGCTGAAAACATCATCTGGTGCACACTGAGGGTAAGTGAACAATTGATGGTGTCCACTCAGGCCCTTTCTGTTCTCTTTCTTTACATTTTGGAAGAAGCATTTTTGCTCAACTCATCTGAAAAGCGGATTTTGGGGGAAGAACAAATTCCAGTGGACAAATGGAACGGTCCCTGAAAGTCAGATTTGCCATACTCCCCTCCAGGAGAGCGCCAGCAAAGAGGAAGGAGAGGTCCCTGTGCTACTTTCTTCTGTATTTCTTTTGCTCTCCAGCCATTATCCCTGATTGCACCTCTGCTTGATTTCTTCTATTGGCTAATTTTCCAATCCTCTTCAGGGGCTTTATATCCTCACACTTAAAAGTTTCACCAAAGTCAGGACAGGTCCATTCCTCAATCAGCTGATAATGGCTGAATGTCACGTACATCCCTGCAAACTATGAAGTTTTTTCAAAGTGGCTTCAGACCTTTTGATGGCAGAAGCATCTCCAGCTTCACAAACAACAAGTTTGGCAACTGATGGTTCAGACATATGTGTCTCAATAGTTTTAAAAATGAAGGGCAGAGCACCTAATAGGGTGCATGAGGTCCTACCAAGCACTAATCTTCACAATGACTGTAACTACATTTGGATTAGATTCTTTACTCCAGCTTGCAATGCACACAATAGTATGTTTCAAAAATTGCTGTAATTCTCTGCAGTTGCACAAAGAATAAACACTTAAAGATTCATCTGAGTGGCTTTTATTGTTTTCTATTGTAACTGCTGCTCTATTTATTCAGAAGGGGCGACCTTCTAGTAACCTTGTTCTGTGGCTATGAATGAATGGAAATTTGAGTTTGACCTCACTTTATGACCTCTATAAAAAGAATTATACTACAATGATCTTGCGTCTTTATGTCAGCATGTCAGATAAATATTTTATTCAATTGCTACCTGGATAATGTATTTTCAAAACCACTCTCCATTTTTTAAAATATATTGCTAAATGAAGCAAAAATGCAACTATATTTTAATATTCAAATATATTTGACATTTAAGAAATATTGGACATGTTTGCCTCAGTGAGAATGCACTCTGCATTAAAAAAGTTTTATCTTCCATTAGGAAGCAGTACCTATGAATAATACATCTTTTTCTAATGTTTTTTTATGTGCACAAAAACATCAATTTGTACCTAGCTTAAAAGAAATCTAAATTACAGGTAAGCTATCTAATGTGTCCCTTACTACCTTTTGGCAAGCTTAGTCTAATCAGAGGTTTTCCACTAAATTACCCAGATCAACAGAAACCCTTCACAATTATATCCTGCTCTCTAAAATAGCACATGATCTTTGCTCATGTGGGTAATTGCCAGGGTGGAAAATTGCAGTGAGGATGATGGTACAGATGTTCTTTTTCAGTTGACCAAACAAAATGAAAGAAAACAAAGAATTCCATAATGACTTCTGTTTAAAATGCATTGTTTTATACACATTCGCACACGTGTAAACAAATAAAAAGGGAATTTTCAACTTTTTTTTTTTTTTTTTACGGAAGATTAAATTCTTCTGTTGATAGTACAGGAAAAGATCAGGTTTTAAGGGAGCGATAGCACTAATAAAGCATCAACATGTGAAAAACAAATGTGCAATGTTTGGAAACTATGAGAATGTACACTGTGATAATTACTAAATTAAAGTTGTTGAAGAGGTTTCCAAAGCAGGATAGATACACTGGAAAAAGTATTTTTCACTTGTTTGCAAAGACAAAAGACAAGCAATCTCAGCACTGACAGGATAAAAAATATTTGCCTGCCATCGTTACCACTGCTACATTTACTGGTCCCCACCATTGAAACTAGAAATTGCACTTCAAGGGGATACAGGTAAGTCATCATGAATAATGTCCTGTGTGTTCACCAGAGACTGTTGCAGAACCATGCCTACAGAAGGGACACCTCCTGAAATCCTGTTTCCAAATTTCACAGCTCCCTACCCTCGGCCCATGTTGTTCTGCTCTCCACACAGGTGCTCCCAGTTCTGTATACCTTTGGGACATGTTCTCCATTATGTTTATGGGATGTTTTTTGTGTCTTACAATGAATTATTTTACATTGTACCCAAAAGCCATCATTGAGCACCATTGTTGTTAGTGGAGGTTTTTTAACATTTAGATTATTTTGAAAAGCACACCGCTTATTCTGAAACACGAAGCAAAACAAACAAGCCTTGGCAATTATTTTGCATCAACATACATTGGCACCAGTCTTCAGTTATGGCAATACAGAGTGACCAAGATTTTCCTCTGTTAGAGGCGGAAGCAACAAGAAAAGGAGACAGAGAACCAGGCAGAGGTGATGGAGAGTTTCGAAGAGCAGCTGTTGCAAGTTAAGACACCACAGAACTCCTTTGTATAAATTACAACAGTAATTTCTAGCAAAATATTGGAAAAGAAGGTGTTGGAACAGAGCTTGTGCTGACCTGACAGAACTTACGAGAAGTATTAGTGAAAACCAAATTGCTTGTCTTTACCAGCACTCAGAAATATCTGGGCTGAAGATCTTCCACCAGTGTACCCAGGAGAAAACAAGAGACCTGCACCATTTCCTGACAGTCCCTCATCAGTGAAAGTACTTGTATTTGAGAAGGGGGAGGACAAAATGCATGGGTGTATTATATGCATAAAATTTTCCCTTTGTGAGAGGTGCAATAACCTGCATCTCAAGAACAGCTGCATAACTAATTCTGGTGAAGTAGGCACAGACCACAGAAAAGCATTTCCTACCTCCTGTAGTCTAAGCAACAGTGCTTTACTCTTGTCTGTCTTAAAGCAGACTTCTGTCTTAGTTTGAGTTGCTTGGACACAAATGATATTCTTTCTTCATGGATATGAGAAAGACCAAGAGGTATCCACGTCATGCTCAGACAGCATGCTGCTACCACCCACCTTGAGGGGTACGTTACCTCTAAGTCTACTATTAGAAGCAAGGATGAAGGAAGAATGACTCAAAGTAAACAAGAGACTGGGGACTGGGTATGGATTAGCTACCCTCAGCCTCATTTCTCACAAAATCCAGATTTTGCTTATGTATCTGGATTAAGAGACACAACTGGAATTAACCAATAAAATTATCAGCACTTTTCACAAAATGCAGTATCTATTTTATGGTTCACAACTGAGTATCTTGCAAGGTGTGTAGCTGCTGCACCACTGATCATTTCTTTCAGATTATTCCATAACTGCTGCCTATGTGCACTGCTTTGCTATTCACTGTAAATATCTTGTGTCAGAAAGGGAATAATCATCCACGTATGGTATAAACTGCAACCCAAAATCAACCTTCTTTTTTTCAGATGTCTTTTTATAAATCATGCTAAAAGCCATCTGCTTGGTGTTAAGGTAGAGAGAAGAAGAACTAGAGGAACTGCCTTTCCCAAAGGTTTCTGAATACTGATAAGAGAACAGAATATGCCATTATTTTACAATAATATATGCACTGCTATGTATGCATATTCCTGTATGATCTCTAATCATGAGCAGGGATCAGACTGTTCTTCCTGTCAACCTCAAGTATCTGTTTTATTTATCCTCAGTTAGAATAAAGTAATCAAAAACATCTGACAAGTGTTTAACACTAACCAATACATATTTACTGAGAGTTACAGATGGAAAGAGTAAATCCACTATTTTTCAGCACTTCATAATGTTACCTATCTGGAGGAGAGTCAGTTCCCATTTGTTTCCTCTGCAGAGCACATACCCATAACTACAGGCTGGGCTCATCCTTCCTTTGTAATTCAGCTTTATGTACAACTAAGTCAAAAAATATAACATCCTTTAGGCTATGTTTCTCAACCAGTCCTACAAGGCAAGATCCTGAGATGCTCACCATCTCTCAAATATGCAAGTGACAAAAAAAAAGTAGAAGAACCATGTAATTTCTAAGTAACGGCCTAACAGCCACAAACTTAGCTGATGACCAAAAGATCACTGTCATCCTCTTGACACTTTTGAATATTTGCGTCAAGATAATGTAGGGGAGAATGGCTAAGGAAAGAGCAACTTATTCACTGCCTCATAACGCAAGTAAGTCTAAGGCCCAATCTTCCCCCTCCCCCAGTCCAAAAACTAGGCTGTGGTGCAGGATTTTAGCTACTTACATCTGGTTAAGCTAAGCACTGAATAGCCTATTTCTCTTTGCATTGCCCTGGCCACAGTTCCAACTGATCAATCTGAACTTCTCTGAGAACAGCTGAAAAGAGCTTTTTCTGCAAAATTACCATCTTTGGAAACTTTGTGAACTGTTTTTTTAATTTGATTTGAATCACTGAATAACTTCAACTAATATGCATTTAAATTTCAGGAATGTCATATTAACAATACTTGAATTGTCTCTCAAACAAAACTGAGAAGGAAAGAGCAGTAGCACTGACGCCCCAGTATGTTCGCTGGTGGCTCACACAGGTCACCTCTCAGACCTGAGAGTTCAGCAAGCAGGTTCACTTCCTAGAGAAACTTTTAACATTGTCTTTCTCAATAATTTCCCAAACAGTAAGCTTTTCGTTTATCTAAAAAATAAAAGAAAATAAAAAAAAAAAACTATTACAGGCAGTTCCATACTATTCTTATTTGTGAGCTCCGTCCTCTGCAAAAAGGTAGGCGTATTGCCAGAGAAATGTAGCATGCAGCAGTTTTAGGCTACAAGCTGCTTTAAGCATTTGGTTTTGAAAAATCTTTTTTTTTTTTTTTTTTTACAGCAATACAGTCAAAATTATTCCTTTAGAAAACATGGTAGCATTTAATTCACGAAGTACTACTTGAGCTTCTAATAAAACGTGTTATGACATGGCCTGTATTCTGGATGCTGCGCTCACAGCAGTTGGATGTGTGCACTATGGACTTTACCAAGGTTCACAGGATGCTTCAGTGACACAAAGACAGACTAAATTCTTGGTGCTGCCAACAACTGGGAAGTTATTCAAAATAATCTTAATCAGTAAATATATACTTATCAGTATCAAAAGGAGATCACCAGGACTCAGATTAAATTATTGTTGTTTCGTGACTTTCTCTGAAAGCTTGCAAAAAATCAGCAATGTTAGAAATGGATCAGGTAGGATTATTGTCTGCTGAGTACACTGCTCCGCTAGAGATCACCTAAATGCCATTCCAATTCCACCATAAATATCCTGTATTGCCTTCCATGGGACACTCACTGTGTGTCTCCTCCTGCAGACAGATTGCAGGCTGGATCCAACCAAGTTAGTGCATCCCCATGGTGGGGTGCCAGTGAGGTACAGATTCCTCCACAGGCCTGAAATCAGCAAAGCCACATAAGGCAGCACCTGAGTTTACAAAGTTACTTTTCAGCATTTACAAATCTGGGAACAGAACCACACTGAATTGACTCTAGTGTGAACATGCCTTTACTTTCTCTAGTCTCAGTTTCCTGTCTGCAAAAATGCACGGCTTACCACACAGCTAAAGGTCATAAAACATTAGAATCGCAAATGCCGTCTGAAAACCTCAAGATGTAGAACATGACCTAGATCTAAACGTAAATACTAAAACGTAGATAAATACTGAGAGGATTTAGACTACTGAGCCCTTCAGAAACTAAAATGGCTTTATGTTAATGAAAATCCTTCCATCCTCTCCATATTGCCAAAAGGCCATGCACATATGTTAAGAAATTCAACTTACTCATACCTTTCTGTTCTTAAGGTCCTATTTTTGCCACAAAGACAGACACATTTTTCTTGACCACACTATCAATATGTTAACCTGAGAAGATATTAACAAGGTGTTTCACTGTATTTGTTATACCTGCATTAAATTGTGAAATGAAAGCCTACAAACAGTCATTGAATAGATTTAAATCATACTGAAACTGTAAAAGTGGGATTTTCTATTGTCTGTTTATACATCAAAAGCACTGCAATCATTCATGTGATATGGATCTGATAATTTCCATTCACCTGTTCTAATGGGAGCAGGAGGTTAATAAAAGATGCTGTTTCAAATGAAAAGTACCATAACTGCAATCTTATATTTTCATTTCCTCTCATACTATCAAATTCTGCAGAGTAAACGCGTGTCAGATTCCTGAGGTAAAATATATGAGGACTTTACATCACTGTTGTCATACTGGGGTGTAGGCTACCACTTTAGGTACGCTAAAATTAAATCACCATTTCTTAAAAAAATCCTTGCAGCTCTGTTGATGTTACGTATTGCTCTACTTTGAACTTGTAAGTAATTATGTTAACCCAAATTCAAATCAGATCATTAAAGTTCAGGAATAGCTGCAAGAGGCGACAGGAAGAAAGAGGACAGCAGTTCAATATATTCATGGTGCTGGCCTATATACAAGCACTGTACTCTTCCATGGGCCTCCACGTTTTCAAAATGCCTAAATAATGATAATTTTCAGTGACAAGACAAAAATTCATAATCTTACCAGAGTCCATGCTTTGATCAATACAATTCAGTTCAGACCACAAACTGAAGAAACCTTTCATATTGCCTTCCATCTCTTTTTCATATAAAAAGATCCCCAAATTCAGAATCAACAGTTCCACATGCTTCAAACTCACAGCACATATATATACACGCACTTGTTCACTGTCTGCCTTCCTGTTGACTGGGGTTATATTCTCTGTCTCCTTGGTTTCTAACATCTCTTGTCATCTGCAGGGCTACTAAATAATAAAAACAATGCCAAAGAAACACAGAATGTCTCCTACAATTCCTCATGTAACTGCTTTATTAAAAAAAACAAAAACAAAAACAAAAACAAAACCAAAACAAAACAAAACAAAACAAAAACAAAAACGAAAACAAAAGCAAAAAAATACCCCTAGGTCTTCAAGAAAAATACTTCATGTCCTGAAACTCTGAAGTGAACTACAGGGATTATCAAAAAGTTTAGCTGCAGCCAGGTAATGGGCACAGAACAAAAGACTGCAGGAAACTGTTCAAATGACTCAACCCACAAGGTTCCTTCAGGATCGCTCTGCTTTCAGCTGCAGTTCCAATCACCAGGTCCTGGTGCCTCCCAAGACCCCAGCAGTGGATTTGTGTCCTTCTGATCTCTGATGCAGCCCTGGGGTCACAACATCTATATTGACATTAACACGTGATCCTCTTTCCAAGCAAAATCGCTTCCAAGGATTTTATTTTGTTGTTGTTTGGTGGTTTTTTGTTGTTGTTGTGTTTTGGTTTGGTTTTGGGGGGCTGTCTTTTGGTGGTGTTTCACCACCTCCTCCCCCCATAATTTAACAAGACTCATGCAAAGGCCATCTCATATGTAATTTACCTGAGAACATTTTTCAGCTCACTATCATGACTCCTCCTGCGGCTGTGGCTGTGGTTCTGTCGCATTGCTACAAGCCCATTAATCACAAACATAGTTGAATTTTTTTCTTTTAAATAAAAGTACGGGGCAGAAAAGAACAAATGTTAAAGTAATGCAAGTCACCAAACTTACACCAAAAAAAGCACATTTAAAATTCAAGATTGAATTTGATTCCTCATTTATTGCACTCAATAACTATGTATGATTTTATATTTGGGTGCAGTAGTGTACAGTACAAAATTTTGAAGCTGTGTATAGAACAAGCCCCACAAAAAAGACCACTGTTCTTCTTTTTGTTTTCTTTGGTGTTAGCCTGTTACGATTTTGAGGTGGTTAAAAACTGCTTCCTGAAACAAACTTGCAGTTCATGCACCAGTGTGTTCATATGTGTAATGACTGCAATGTGTTTTTTAACACAATCGATGGAGTTTCTTGTTGAAGTACTTTGTTATCACTAACACATCATCTATATTCTACAAATTAATTCATTTTATAAATTCTAGGATGCAAAGATTAATAAAAATTCTTTCTAAAGACTGTAGTCTGCCTTTAGATTTGCTTAAGACAGTTGTAATCAGGTGATTGAGTAATTTTCTGAACTTAATTTAAATTTACACCCAGATAAAATTAGCAAATCTTGGGTCTTGTAACAGCAGAATCTTTGTGGAAGATGAGCCAAACCGGTTATTTATAAAACTGAACTCCATTTCAGTGACACCAAAATAATAGATTTATGAATAGTTTCTCTCCTCGTTACACTCAGATTACTGTGTCATCTGGGTGAGGCTGAGGACTTAAGAGTATTTCACCTAAACTAATAAACCTATTTACTGAATCTGAACTAAGTGCTGAAGTTTACTTCTAATGAGTGTTGACTGATCTTGGCAAACGAAGTGAATTAGACCACACATAGCTGAGCCAGACAAGTCATCACTAGTCAGCATGTCCCCAGGGGACAGAACGAATAAAAATTTCTTCCCAGCTTATTTTTTTTTGAAGGATCACCACAAATGCTTATGTTGATAGCAGCACTATCTTGACATCCTTTCAGAGCTGTTCTCAGCACTGGTAATATCTTGTCTTGGTGAACTTAAAAAATTGAGCCATTTTAACAGTTTATTTTATTTTTATCTATCTAGACGCTTGTAACACACTCATCACCTCCATGTTTGCAAGCCTGAGATTCGAGTGTTGTCACACAAAGGATTAGTGTGCAAATCCCCCAGGGCCCGGAGTACTCCACATCAAACAAAGGGTTCCATCACTGCTTTCCAGGGCAGCAGCTCTGGGGTGGCTGGAGCTCTGCTCCAAGGGGCGCTGGGCTGGGGGTCAGAGGACCCGGCTGGTTTGACTCAGCCTTTTGTGACACCCTGGACAACTCACGTCACATCTCCCTGGCTCGGTTTCCAAGAAGAGCGGAAGCAGCGATATCTTTCAAAAGCATTCAAAAACCATGCTTGGAAAGCCTCAATAAAAATTCTCTATTACTATTTGCTATGAGAAATTGACAAAATATCACTGAAAGGTTCAGGGTATTACCACATTTAATTGCTTCTACGAAAAGCAAAGCTGTAATGCCACCCAGCGCTATCGCTCACCCGAAATCAAAATAGGAAAAATAATCCTGACCTAAAGAAAAGATAAGCGTGAAATACTGTGCATGTAAAAGTTTCACTGCTTGAAGCGAGACCATAAAAAAGCATTTCTGTTTCCCTGGCTTCAACAAGTCCTACACACAGCTCAGATCAGGAACCAAGTGTAACACATCCCACACGTCTGCCCTGATCGATGGACCTGAGTAGGGGTATAAAAAGGGAAACACCTATCTTTTCAGACATCCCTCTCATCACAAAGGTAACTTAGCCAAATGACCATCTTAGTGCTCCCTGCATGTTCTGATGGCTGGGGTCAGAGCACGGGAGCGCAGGAGAGGCCCTGGGCTGCCTCTCCCCACTGGGGGCCAAGGCCGGCCCAGCCCCACAGTGCAGTGGGAGGCCACGGCCAAGGCCTGCCCTAGGGGTGCAGGACCACCTGCCCCACACCCCAACACCAAAATACAGAGGGTTGCTGCTTTCAAAGCGAGCAAGGAAGGATGCCTGTAGTTACAGCTTGTACTTACTTGTGCCAGAAAGACTTGCGAGACACCTCTCCAACCTCTCCACATCAGTAAATGCAGAACTGCATTTCCAAAGTTCGGTTACTGCACTTGGCTGTAACCTGATTTATTCTATCATGGGCACTTAGATCTGTGGTGCCTTTAACCTCAATTTGGTAAGAAGTTTTAGAGTCACTGGCCTCTCATAATTTTTTCCATAGTTCAGTTGTCTTTAAAATAAAATTCACATACCGTGTTATACAAAGATGCTTTAACAGCCACTTAAAACAGGACTTCTGTAAAAATTTTCAGGTGTGGAATCCGAACAAAAACAACAGAAACTCTTCCAAAACAATATACGAAGGTTCAGTCTTATTTTTCATCTGCAGAAATTGCCACTGCCTGTGACATCAGGTTTACTTAAAAAAAACCCAAAACAACAACAACAACAAAAAAACACCAAAAAACCCACACAAACCACCACTGTCCTTGTTTTTTGCAAGGACTGGTATTAGAGGCAGATGATTTGGAACACGAGACTGCTTGGACCACATCATGCCACTGACCGTATCACCGCACAGGAAGCTGGAGCACTTCAAAGGTTATTTTAGACACATCAAAAACATTTGCAGCCTCATATAATAATAGTATTTCCTTAAAAGTTACAGTGCATCTGCTAAACCTCTTTGTGCAAAGGACACTTAGCTCATTTGTTCCCTAGAGATTTTCAGCTGTGCTGCATATTAGCTTGTATGATCATAAGAAAGCAAATATTACCTGCTATGAATTTTGTTGTAAGTACATTGTGAGGCGGTCCTGAAGTTCTTTGTTAACCACACCTTTTGTTACCTGTATGTTTCCCAGATTTGTAGGTTCTGAGGCCAAAAAAATGCCCACCCCATCAAAAGACAAAACCAAACCAATGTTGGTGTAGTGTTGGAGGAGGAAATTAGTATGCCCTCTGCATCTGAGCTTCAGACAACCTGGAAAACATAGAAGCAATTGGGGTTTCCTCTAATTGAAACCTAGTATCCAGATAAACTTGCACACATCTAACCTTTGTTCTCTTACTACAAAGCTGTTCAATTACACGTGGAAAAATGGAGTACAATAAAACTATGGCATCCATTCACACCACAGGAATCCAATTTAATTATTCCCACTAGGAGATATGAAGCATTTCCTAATGCAAATACCGGACTCGCAGAACATCGACATCAAGGACCTGCACTATATTTTCCCCCACAGGGAAGAAGTATAAAAAGTGTTGCATTTTACACTCAGTTTAAGCACAGTATTTTCCAATGATTCTGCTATGTAATTAAAAAGGCAAATCTCTAAGTTTTCAGTAAAGTCCTTACAGATTTTCTAACCTGAAATATGAATCTGCATAATGGATTATTGCAAAATACAGCTATTTCTGTAAACGTCGACAGAAATGTGACACAGTATGCTCTGCATTCATCACAGACCTGCTGTTAAGATATAAGTAACCTTCTGTAAGCACCAAGCATTTTAGTGATGTGTTTCACTATTAGTACCAGTTACAGTCAAAATCGGTGATAAATTTCTAAAACATATCAAAGACCAAAACTTTATTTCTAAAGAAATGCCTGATGAGCCGCAACAAACCTTGGCTTTAAAGAGGGTAGATTGATCTGCTAATGGTTTAACCAACAAGTCAAAAGACTTTTGTTGCACAAAATTAAAACCTGAAGCTTCAACCTAAGCCAAATTAATATAATACTGCCAAACACTGAACACAACCTCTAGGTAGAGGAGTTTCATTCTTGCTCTCTGCCAGTGCTTCACCCTCTGCCCTTGCCCATGGTCACCTCTGTGTCCCCTTTCATCAGCTGCTCCCACAGGCCTCTTTTTCCACTTCCAAGTTATTTCCAGTGTCTTCTGCTAGCCCAGAAACTGAGACAATCTGCAAGCAGTGTCTGTAGGCTGGTAACCTGGGTTCCACCACAGAGCTCAGCTGCAGCACATCTGACAGTCCTCTACAGGGTGTACTCGAGTATTACAGAAATTAAAATGCATATTTCCCAGTAAATATGAGAGGAAAGAAGGTCATGAATCTACAGACTACCATACAAAGAGTCCCTTGTATCTTCCCAGAGTCTATGTATTTTTTCTGAAGTCCCCTGAAACAGCAACCGAGTCCCAAATAACACATCTGTCACAAGCAAAAGCTTTTATTCCAGCAACAGAAATAGGAAATAGATTTTAAGAAAGTATCTGTGTATTTTCATGAAATGCATATATGAATTATAGATATATACATATGTCTTGATCCAAAATACTGGAGCTAATATAGGATCTTTTTTTCCAGCAGTATGTTCAAGGGTACACTTAAGCATAAAATTTTTTTTTCAATGTAACATTTTTAACTTCACATATAATTTTGAAAAAAGCTGGATAAATGAAATGTTTTAGACAAATGTGGTAGATTCACCAGTTTAACTTCTGTACAGAGACATCTAGACATCTTTGTCATACACATAGCTTGAAATTGCTACCATGTGCCAAGTAAGCTTTCACAGATGTTCAGCAACAAGAGTTCAAAGAAATTACATTGTGTCTTCCTGGATATATACCAGCTAAATATATAAAACCAAAGAAACGTCAAGATATCAAATGAAGTGTCCATTTGCTGATGTCCAGATAAATGAGAGATGCAGGACTGCTAATATTCTTTCTTTCCCATTACTTGAACTACATTCAAACGATGCTCTGCAGTTATTTTGAGTTTACATCATGAAGCATTTCAGCTAAAGTATGACATGTTTTAAAAGTGACTTTTCCCCTTGGCTTTCAAAAGGATATTTCTACATCATATTACATGTGTGAAATCCCCTGATAAACTTTTGTGTGCGCACATAGAAAGTGTCTGTCAGTATTAGATGTATTATTGAGAGAAAAATATACTGTTGTTGGGGTGGGATTACTTTCATAAATTTAATCACAAAAAGCATTTCAGCATTTTGTTTCGTAGAATCAGTAATGTCCCAGATAAGGTATGCCTAAATAAGGTATCACCTCTGACCCTAAAGGTCTGCTTTTATTTTTTATTGCTTTAAATATATTACAAATTCATGTAATAAATCTAAAAAACTTGTAATGAAGCCTGTAACTGTATGGTAAGTTTAATTCATCATGTCCTGTTGACCACTCACCTGTTCTATACTTCTGAGACCATTAATCCATTTTCTCTAGGGTCATTTCTAACATTCCTAACTTTGAAACATTTGAACATCTCCAATCACTTCTTATAAATAAATCTCACTCCCCCAGGAAATATTTCCTTTCTTTCTCTCCATTGTGGAATTTCCATTTACCTCTTTATTCCCAGAACACCCCCATGAACACACTCCAAATTACACTTCCCTAAGGCACAGGACAAGCAATATTCAGTCCTCGAACAGTGACAGGTTTAAAGTGTAATATTTCTTAGCCCATTAGGGCTGGAGAGGCTATTTAGCATTTAGTGAGCTACAAATTCCTTTTCCAATAAGAGATCCTGCTCCTAGTCTGGGTTATTCACTCTGTATGTATGCATGTACGCACATATATATGTACAAGTATACACCCAGCCTAATAAATCTCTCTTTATATACATCAGTCACCTTTTTTTCAACAGGAAATTTACAGAAAAGCCATATTAGGTGATTTTTAAAGGTTTCTACAATTTATTGCTTATAATTTTCCTTTCTTTTCTGGTTCCATACAGGTGGATTCATTCTATGAGAGGAATTCAGTCAAGCAAAGGAAGACATGAGAAATAATTCAAGAAAGTTTTATGAAGCTAGATTTCTCTTTCATGCAAGTTATGTGGTCCATTGAGAATTCATGGTGCTTTGGTATACCATAAAGGTTTTATTCAACTTTCCTTAGGATGAACTGCAGAAGTAATTTATGGCTTTCACATGTAATACCATCAAAAAATTACTACCAACCCTTCATGCTTTTAAATCTAAAATTTCCTCTCCTATAAACAGTCTAGAGTTATTACTACTGAAAATTGAACAGTTCTTTTTTTTTTTTTTTAATGAAAAGACAATTCATCAGAAAGCACAATTTTGTGAACAGTGAAATTAATGAAGCTTGATTTCTTGCAGATTTCTATCTCATAACCAGCAACTAACAAGGTGGCAACTGAAACTGTACCTTTTCACTAGTTGGGTCATTTACAACAGCTCTGTGCTCTGGTGTCTCGTAAGGGCTGAACTCACGCACAGGACATCCTCCAAGGTCTCTTGCTCTCTGACTTTCTTATCTAGGTGTGTATATTTCAGGAAATTTGTAGGAATAGAGTATCTGAGAAACTGGGCCCTCTCTCAGCCCTTCAGATTCGGTTGAAATTGGCCAGCGAATTAAAAAAAATCTGTCGTTGTGTGAAACACTGCCATGTGTGTGGATGCACGTGTGCACGCACACCCAGGCACACATAGTGTAATCACATAAACCTCATTTCCTTCGGAAACCAGGCTAAAAATGACATAGCAACAGCAGATGTGAACACAGTTATGGAAAGCAGCTGCATGAGTTTTCCAGGAAACAAACAAACATAAGGTCAACATGCATACAGGTTCCTTTAACAAAGCTCAACTGGCAAGCTTTTGAAATACTTACATAAATATTTTAAATATCCTCTTTCTGTGGGGCAGAAGACATACATCTTGACATCAGTTCGTGTAAGGCATGTTTCTTATTTTCTCTGGGCCAAATTCTTACCCACTGAAGTTAATAGAAGTTTTATCTCTGACTTCAAAATCTACAGTCAGGATTTCTTTCTCTGAGTATACTGATATAATTTATCTGTGAGTGCTCACACCTCCCCTCTCTCTGGCTGCACTTACATAAATAACTTTTTGATATCTTCTCCACGCCATACATGAATATATTTGAGTACTTCCAAAATCTACCACTGACAAAATATGTATGAAAATCTTTGTAAGAAAATGTATTAGAACCCAGACACATTTGAAAACAAGTATCACCACAAAATAGCCCTATAGTCTTAACTAGAAAGATGAGCTTTTCACTGCTTCTGACAACAGAAAGCAGTGTGGGCTCTCTTAGACGAATGAGAGCCATTTAGCAAACACTTTGTTACATCCAACTTCAAAAGCCATCTGGAAATTATAGAGTGGCATATGTCATTCTGGTAACATAAAAACACACGACTATGAGGGATCTTGAGGTGTAACAGAATCCAGCCTCATCGTCCCCTCTTCCTCTGTGCAAGAGACATTTAATCCAGGGAAGTCTGAAGCACACCCACATTTGATACCCCACATTTCTTCTCTCATCTGCTTTAGAAAGCTCAAGAAGAAAGTAAAGCTAGCACTCTAATTGCTTCCTGCCCCCACCATCTCATGTTCAACAATCTATTCCAAATATTGGTTCATACATGTCTTGACATCATTAGCTTATAGTACATCACAGGAGCTACATTTCCTCTCCAAGTACTCCAAGTAAAGCTTCCTGTACAGAATTTGCATGGTTTGAATGTTTCAACTAAAGACAGTATTAGTTGTTGGTTTTATATCACTTCCAGAGGTAAAAAGGGTTATCTTAACAGCTTCCATGGCAAATGCAGTGAAAGATTTAAAAATGCAACTACGTTCATGAAAAACTCATACAATCATAAAATAGTTTGGGTTGGAAGGGGGTCTTTAAAATTATCTAATACAACCTTTTTATTGGAGGGTTTTTAATTTCCTAAACTCTAATTTCAACGGGCTTTGTAGTGAATTTAATGTAACTTCTCCTTTGAAATGCAGGATGGTTTCACACAGACAGAATCACAGAATGTCAGGGATTGGAAGGGACCTCAGAAGATCACCTAGTCCAATCCCCCTGGTGGAGCAGGAACACCTAGATGAGGTTACACAGGACGGTGTCCAGGCAGGTTTTGAATGTCTCCAGAAAAGGAGACTCCACAACCTCCCTGGGCAGCCTGTTCCAGTGCTCCGTCACCCTCACTGAGAAGTTTCTTCTCAAATTTAAGTGGAACCTCTTGTGTTCCAGTTTGAACCCACTGCCCCTTGTCCTGTCGTTGGTTGTCACTGAGAAGAACCTGGCTCCATCCTCGTGACAGTCACCCTTTACATATTTGTAAACATTAATGAAGTCACCCCTCAGTCTCCTCTTCTCCAAGCTAAAGAGCCCCAGCTCTCTCAGCCTTTCCTCATAAGGGAGATGCTTCACTCCATCATCTTTGTGGCCCTGTGCTGGACTCTCTCCAGCAGTTTCATGGGAGATGGGAGAGTTTGGCCTGTTTTTTTCCAGCTATGTGGCTGTTCCCTTGCTGACTAAAATAAGCCCCCTCAACTGAAATATTTGATCTAGAAATAATAACCTTTTTTTTTTTTTTTAAAATCAGTAATCAAAATTTTAACAGCTAACTCACAGGCTGCTTTCCCAAATCTAACAGTTAGTCTCCTTTTTGCATGGCGTAAGACCCAAGTAAAACTTGATCACCTCTGCAAGAGAGAGCTGGGTAAAACTTGGATGCTAAAAGCTATATGCATCCTATACTCAGTGCACTGGCAGTCATATATCTTTAGGCTATGAACCGAAAATAAAGACTATTAGGATGTATAGTGAAGCACAGATACCCTACCATATCATAAATTCTCAATGTTCAGAAAACAAATAACATAAGTGTTCTAGACACTTTTGGTGAATACCAGCCTAGATGCTACAGCCAGGATTAGTTATCTAAGCTGAAATGCTTTCAGCTCACTCTGAAGTTTCTAAGCACTGCTTTGCTCTTTTCAAAAGAAAATGGTCCATGTTCTTTTGCCGGTATAATTTCTATTTGGTAGAATAGATGGTATTTTTCCACATTTGAATAAATGAATAAAGGAGTTGTTGAGAAGAGGTCTCTGAAACTGAGTGCAACTCTGTGAATACCCATGTGCATCCCTGTTTGAAACACAATTCTCAGTTTCAGCAGTTTTTCACGTTCTGTCACAATCAATCTTCTTCAAACACTGTGGGCACGATGACGATTGAATTCTTATTAAGAATTTTCAGAGTACACCTTTCTTACAATACATGACATTGAAAGTACTTCAGTGGAGATGATGATGCCATGAGTGCTTTGCCTGATAAAATGGATGTCACCTCCAAGGTGAGCACTCGCTGTTCCATTTACTTAGGAAGGGGAGGGAGTGGCAAGTTCAAATGAAGCCAGAAAATTAAAATACGAACTGTAAACATCAAAATTAACTCTGTCTAGGATGACTCTACTAACATTTGAATTGCATTTTTAACAACACACAGAACTTGTAATTAATGATGTCACTAAATCTGCAGAGACAGAAGTAGAGTGCCCAGATTAATTCTGAAGGCTTATTTGCTGCCAGTGTTTATCTGATATATTGGGAATATAATTAGAAGCTAGTAATCATGGAAGGAGGTTGATCTGAGAAGTTGGTCTCCAGTGTGTGTGCTTTAGCAATGCTATCAGTGTGCCCTGTTGAGAAACATTACTAGCACCCAATCTTGTTTGGTGTCTGGGATTAGGACTGTGCTCTAATTACACCTGGCAATATCTGTTCTAATTTTCTAAGCACATGCATATTCTTTTACTTTGCTAGAATATACTTTATTTTGTGTCTATAATCTTGTTGTAAAATAACAACAAGCTTAATGTGATTGGACAGTCATCAAGTGCATTATTTCTTAGAAAAACACACCCCGCTCCTTGAAATATGGCTTTTGTCCTTCCAGATGTGGTTTGGACTCTTCAGAATCGGGCTGTGTTTTTTGGTCACAGACTGTTGTCAGAGCAATGAAACCCAATCTCCACTGCAGCATAGAAACTGGTGTGCACTTGCATGTAACAGCGAGCATGAAGCCAAACCACAATGCCAGGAGCACACCATCAACTTTGCAAGATGGTTACCTATCCCTCTGAAAACATTAGCAATACTTGTTACAATTTATTTGGAAGAAGAGGAAAAAAAAACCAAAACCTCCAATTGTTTTGGTTGGTTTCCTTATTACATATTCATACATGAATTACTAGGAATTTTCACACTATACAGTTCTCTGCAGTAAAATTCAAACACAAAAGCTTTTATGCATGGCAGTGTTACTTCAGTCCCTCTCTAAAGAAGTAACAACTGTACTTTTTTCCAGTTTAGAAGACAAAACTAAACTAAAACTTAAAATGAAAGAAAAGTTCTTTTCCTCAGTGACTCCTTAAAGTAAAGCAAATACAACTGATTTTTGGTTTGCATCTGCCTCAGGATCTGGCACCTCCTGGATCAACTTGCCAGTGCTTGGCTGCTCAGTTCACTGGAAAGAAAAAAAAAAAAAAAAAAAAAAAAATATATATATATATATATATTTTTTTTTTTTTTAATTTACTTTTTTTTTTTTTAAATCTTTCTGGGTTCTGGCAAAGTCCCTCCTGGAAACCTTCCCAATAGTTGCGGTTCCCAATGCTTTTTTCTATGGACAGCTCAGACAACTCTGGGCTAGCCTGCCTTCTGCAGTCCTCTAGATTTCTTCGCTGTGCTTCTTGGATCAAGTTCCCAAACCCTTACACTCATAAGCATTCTCACAACTCCTGCCTTTTGCATGCTCTTCTGGTTTCTGAGCCGATTCTGGCACCATTTTTTTTTCATAGCTCCTTTCCAGCAATGAGTCAATCTGCGGTGCAAGTCTCAGCACAGCAGCTGCCTTCATCTTCCTCTTATTTTAATTTGCAGTACTCTGCTTAGCATCTTACACAAGGCCAAGCTTCAAAACGAGTTGTAGAAGGTCAGCAGCAGCTTTGTTCCCTTTTGCCTGGAATTTAGGATTCCTCTGAGGCTCGTTCCTTCTCTAGAGCAGTGCTCCAACACAGACGGATTCTCTTCACCTTTCCGTCAAGTCTGCAGATGTAGGTGCTTACTTAGACGACAAACCCACCCGCTAAAAAAATGGCTGCAGTTTTACAAGAAAATACGGCAAAATGTACTTGAAAGGTGGAAGCTTGTTTTAGATTTAATCTACCGAAACAAAAAAACACTGACCTGCACAAACACGCTTCCTCTCTTTTTTTATCCCCAAAAGTCAATGCAGCTCTGGAACACTGAAATGAACCTGATTCTTGATCTTAATGGGCACAATGAAATAGCCTAATCCTTGTCTCATTCTTCTCATTTGCACATACTCAACCACAATGAAATGTAAGGAAGCCAAGAACTCTTATATGAAACCTATGCTGCTAATGAAGATACGCAACCTAGAGGGGAAAATACCTTAGGGAGTCAGGAAAGGAAACTTATTTGTTGTAAATACAAGATATCTGACTCACAAATAGAGCAGTATTTATATGCAATAATTTTGCTTGCAGCTGTTACAGAAGGACCTCCGAACCAGGTTCTTAAAGACAGCTCTTCCGTGCCATTTAAAACAAAAAGCAAGCATATTATTATTTTCCTGTGCCACCAAATATCTGTTAATTTGGGGATTTAGCAACAGTCACAAAGCCACTACTGAAGCCCTGAGATAACAAGGAACTCAGTTGGCACCTAACTTTGGAAGTATAAGGAGCACATTCTTCTTAATGTGGAGCACAAGTTGCACTGGCACACGTTATCAGTTCAACTTGCTATTTTATGCTTTTAAATATTGAAGATATTAGTACCACCATGAAGATCTAAACAAGTCTTTCTTTACAGTTCCTTACACAGCTTTGTCCTTTTTTGGTGCATTATAACACAACAGTTCATATCCTATCTTACCTTTATGCGTTCCTTACTAGAAAGCTGCAACTATTCCTGAATACACATATATATATATATATATATGTGTGTATATATATTTTTTTTTAAATTAGTCAATCACTTCTGTAACCCTGAATTGTCACATCAAAGAAAGATGTGTATGCGATTAGGAGTTGAAGTGAAATCTAAAATAGGATTCTGGCATTTGAAGGTTATTTGTCATATGGAGATTCATGCCATATCAGCCATTTTATACATGGCTACAAGGGAAACATCTGCAAGGTCTAAGAGCTGATAAAGAGTAACCTGCCCTGCTACTAAAAAAAGAAAGACTGCATTCTATTCAAAGGCTGCAGATAAGACTTAATGAACTGAGATTTCATAATGGAGAAATGATGGATAACATAGACCTAATATATTCCACATACACAAAACATGAAGAAAATGTGTTAAAAAGAGAATCTTAAGCTGTCATGTCTCCCCCCTCCCCCAAGTATTTGAAGCCCTGCATCAAATACAGATTTAACAATTTTAAACAACTCTCAATATCAACTTTTCCAGAGATGTTGTTTCTAAATTAAGATCGTGCAATTCCCTCCCTCTCTCCCACCCATGTTTTGGCAAGTGTTACTAAAGCACATTAGTTTAATCAGGATACAGCAGGCAGGCTCAGAAAGGGCCTTGGGATATTAGCTTTGCTGGCCATTTTCAGAGAGAAGAGGTTAAGCCACATAAATTTTAACAGTACTCTTGCTGGTTATTTCAGAGAGAAGCAAAGCTAGTTGGTGGCATGGAAAAGAAGGATGGAATTAGAAGTTAAAGAACTAAAAAAAAAAAAAAGGAAAACCTTTTCACTGACAATAAACAACAAGCTTGACCTTTTAGAGAAGGGTGCACCCTTTCCTCACACTGTAGCTCAAATGAGCTGAAAAGGAGATCTTTGCCCCACAGAATGATTTATAAAATGGCAAATACTACAGCAGAAGAAAAGAGGGAGCCTAAATGACAATAGACAAAGGAATTAATCCCCGTGACCGCAGGCAGCGTTGCACTTTTAGCTAAGTCTCAAACGAAATACATTTGCATCTGCATACTGATTTAACTCCTTTGCAATTGTTTAGCAAAGGCCTAGCTTTGTGTCTCCACTGGAATGAACAAAACCCATATATTGTTAAGTAAGTCCCTGACACTTCATCTGGCTAAAGCCAGTACTATCGGCTGGTTTTAGTTTCTGAGGTACTAAGACATATGTGTTTCAAAGCTAACAGAAACCTCTGAGAGAAACACAACTTCCACTCCAGATCAAGCCTGTCGTACCACAGCCCTTTCACAATATTCGTAGCCTTGTCAACAGTTTTACTTGTAAAATATATGGCTGAATCCAAACTTCAATCTGAAACATTTTATTTGGCTGGGAACTGCTTCTTCCCAACCAAACACTAATTGTGCCAACATTTTTTTCTTGTCTCAGTAACTCCGAGTTGTATTTTTGAAAAGATTGTTAAATATGTTACAAGGCTTGTCCTTCACAGCAGTGGTATCAGACTAGTAAGTGAAGGGGCTTTAATCACATAGCAACTCTTAGCTGCCAGCTTTCCTTACTGCGTATTAGTGAATAAAATGGGATAACCATGTGTTGTACAAGTATAATTGGCTGAAGTGATCAATATGATCGGCTTCCACCTATGCAGTTTTCATAGCTACATAAATATATTTGCCTAATTGCTCAGTAGGTGTTAAATAACCGAATGTGCATTTTAGGATTGGCATTTAAAAAAAAAACACACATTAAAACCATTTCAGGTCAGTAACTGCTCCTGGGAATGCCAAAGGGGGAGCATGATACCAAGATTCCTACATCGAACAACTGAAAAAACCTATGTAAGCAAATGCATCTGGTGAAAAAATTATGCATAGGAAAAGTAACTTCATTCTGTAACTACTTTCATAATTCAGCTCTTATGTTACCCGTAATGCTCCCAGGTTTGTGTGGGACAAAGGGAAGTTTGCATCCAAAAAAAGTGATACATATGGTTTTAATTGCTTTTTGCAGGGACGTCAGGGTCCAATGTAAAGAAAAGTTATTCCAAACTCCAGCTTCCAAACCAGGTTTTCATGTGAAAATTTCCAATAAAAAAGCAGCAACAGATGTGGCTGAGGCTATTAACTTCCTTGGGACCTTTTCTTCAGTCTGTCTACTTCCAATCTGTTGCCATCTACTTCTTCCTAATCAACACTGTTTCCACTTAGCACAGTGAAGCCTTCCCGCACAAAATCTCCTCCCATAAAGAATCAGCTGCAGCTAGAGAGATGTCCAATATCGTCCTTTTCCTTCAGTTTTCTTTTTTAAGAATACCGTGTGTCTGATTTTTTCCTTTATTTCTGAAATAATAGATTTGATATAGAGTATCATTTTTAATGAAGTAATGAGATATGGTATCAAGCTACTTCACAGCAATGAGGCTGTCTGTTCTAACACTACCCAGAGCAAAAGAACTCAACTTTGAACTTCTATAAAATATAACATTCTCCTAATTTGATTCCTTGGTCCTGGTTGCCCTAAGTCAGGGTATTAGGCACAGTAAACCTTCACGTACAGAAATTGTATGCTATGAGACAGTAGAATTTTAATGCCCTCAGAGTAAATGCTACATTTTTCTTAAACAAATTCATCTAAGAATTTCCATAAATCAGTGCTTTTAAATACTCTTCCAACTACCTGTGAACGTGTTTAATTCTGCATGGGAATAATTCTTCTGCAGGTAGAAAGAAGAGGAAAACAGACTATTCAAAGTTAAATATTGAGGCCAACATAAAGGTTAGCAGAGGATGTGGTGAGAAGCATTTTAAAATTTAAAGAATAAGAAAAATTATGTGAGAGATAATGAAGATAGCAGAGCAAAACCACCACAACCACCAACAACGTAAAATAACATCACATAATATTCTGAGTGTAAGCTAAGTTTTTTAGGTCTGATTAAAAAAAAAAAAATAAACAGACCAAGCACACCAGAATGAAATAAAAATACTAAACAAATCAGATGAGCTAGGTGAAATTTTACAAAGCACTGACAACTAGTTCTATAGAAGACAGATATCATTAGGTCAAATACATATAAAAATTTGGTTTATTCTTTAAGATTCACAGAAGATCAGGATTGCTACCATCTGTGACAGACACAGAATAAGTAACTAAAGCACAAGAATTCAGTTAAAAAGCTAATACATTTGGGGGTTGCAAGCAAATATTACAAAATGGCATCTGAATGAACTACCACCAGAACAAATCTTCACTTACATTTTCAATAAAAGTACAGTTGTGATGACTGAAGTACGAGGTGAAGGAAAAAATGCTCTACAAAGATGCATTTATCCATGTTTTTGTTTCTTGTGATTGCATTCTTTTGACTGTTACATACTTGGAACAAAGATTGTAAATCTTTCATGTCCTTTTTATCTATTTTTCTGACATAATATTAAATCTGTCCAACATTTGGGCTTTCAAAACAACATTCCATTTATAATCAAGACATGAATAAAAAGCCCAAACAAAAGAAAACCAAATGGAAATTAAAATACTGCAAACGTTGACTTAACACACAACTCCTTGAAAGTGTATAAAAGGAAGAACATATAAATCTATAGTCTGTTTAATGTAATTTAGGTGTCTTGCATTTAATGAAGTAAGATCCAGGTAAACACAAGGATATAAAATGCTCTGAAAAGCACTGAAGCTTTGCTTTTGTGCATTTTCTTACCACAACACACCACTATGTAGATCCTTGATTTGTTGAGGGCTTTTCAAATGAGAACACCTGACTATAGTGAGCAGATCCATTAGCTCAATGATACTTCTTCTGTGATGAAAAATTTTGGTGAAGAATGTCATCCCAATAACAAATTTTAAAAAGGGAGCTTCTCTATTTGGATACTGAACTCAGATACTGTTTCATGTGATTTGATGAGTTGTGCAGCCTAGCAATCCAAATCAAGGGGAGTACTATATTTAAAGACAATCCAAGAACTGTTTTATGCTGTCCTTCCTAAGCAAGTTTGCACTCTGTTCTCTAAAGCCTTAGTATAAGAAGGAAGAAAAGAAAGGAACATACAAAATTCCGACAGGTTTCAGATATTTCTCACATTAACATTCCTAGTTCTCCTATGGCTGTTCTACAATTCAGTGACTTATAATCGTAAATCTCATCTATGATGACATCTTCAATCTGAGAAGATGTCTGTGCGTTGTTAATAATTATGTTGCCAACTACGTATTTTCAGTTGATTTGAAAGCACAAGCAGAAGTAATATAATTAATACATTTTGGCACATGTTAAGCCAGTGCCCAACACAGACCACTTTCAGGTTGTTCAGGAAACCTTCCTAGTAACTTTAACACAGTTTTAAAAGGAAATTCCTGGATATAACTGGGTGATATCTAGCTCTTTGGAGACTGCAGACACATGTATCCTCTTGAGCATTAATTTGTCTGTGAGGCTGGAAATATCAACAGTTTACGCACTAAAGCACAAGAACAAGAAGAAAAATAAATCCTGTTTATAAGAACATAGCAACCATCAGACATTTGTTAATGTTCTATAAAGGGCTCCCAAAGTTCATTAAAAATTATATAAGCCTTTCTGCTCCCTTCTTGAGAAAAGGCATATTGCCTCTGTACATAATGACAAGAATGTACTGGACAGGGATTTTGGTATCCACAAATTCCTTCACCAAGAACAGCAGCATTGCCTCCATCATGCCCTCAGAGAGAGGTTGCAAATTACTTGACCAGTGGAATTTGCTTGACAAATGATCCAACTAAAAAACTTTTGCCATACATCACTGCTGTTACTTTCTGTGCCTCCTTCTTTTTTGTCCTCTCTGACACTCCTGCTCTGCAGCAACATTCAAATCTCGATTTTTCACTGCTTTAGTATCTCCATTCTAAACAGTAGGTAGGAAAGTGTCACACAGGAATGGACTTCAGATCTGAAAATTAAACAAGTATATGGGCAAGGGGCTTATCCTTGTGCTTTACAGTCACCAAGGCCAACAATATAAAGCTAACTACATAAATAATGTTATGTCATGCAAGCTGTATTAATGCACCATGCCACCCGTGAGGCTGGGGGATGAAATATTTACAGTGCTTATGTACAGGATCTCTTGGGAGTCAGCAGCCGCAGAAAGCAGAGAAGATCGTTTTAGAGCAAGCAGCTTTGCAGGGTCTCACTTCAGGGAAGAAACCCAGGTTTTCTTATGTGCACAGGGGCCTCTATTGCCTGCCAGGAAAAATATGCGAACAAGAAAACTTGTTCCAGTACCTGCTTACCTACCAGCATATGTTTATTTAAGACAATGACTCAACTCTATGCTTCTCATTTTATCTGAATACAGACATTTTTTCTAATCAGAGATGAAAATAAGTAGCTGAAGACAAGAATGTCCTATGGACTAGAACAAATTCAGAAGACTTGAGTGTCACCCAGGTAAACTGATTAAGTTGGAGAACAACTATACAGTAAGTCAAGTATACAAATACATCTTCCTTTCCATTCTTTCTCTTCTCACACAAATACAATTTCTAGACATCTAAAAAGTGTGTAAGTGCAGCATGTGAGATCTCCCACTGATGTCAATGTGCCTAAAGTCACCATCACACTTGAGAAATTCAGTGAAACACACAGTTAAGAAAAGCCAAGAACTGAAACAGACCAAGAAAATGCTTGGCCTTCTCTGATTTTGAGACTGCAATTTTCTCAGTTTGATATAAATGGTTGAAGGCAATATACAAAACTAAGTAGCTCAATAATCACAAAAAAGGGACAGAAGTAATTCAGATAATTACCACCAAAATAATGATGAAATATTGGTGTTAGCATGCGGCAATGACAGTGGCTGAAACTCTATTTTGCACTTGTACTGCTGAAATACAGAACTTAAGATTCTGATGCTGCTACTGCAAACACTTGGGTTCTGGGTTCTAGGTACTCTTGATAAATAATTTACAGGACACCTCTTGGGTGACCACTTCCAAAATTTTGTCTTTCTCCTAAAACTGAATTACTTTTTTTAAAAAATATAGGTTATCCTCTGCCCATTTATTCACAGTGATTTTCCACTCCAGTGATTTGATTTAGTTGGAGAGCTTATTCCAGTTATTAAAGAATGATTTTGTTACCGCTTACTTTTGTAACTCATAGTCTCCACTACTCTGTGAGCATCATCATTAAAGAATGTGCTTCGTTCTTTCACGTGAATAAAAATACATTAAAAAAATATCCACAATTCTGTCTTTGTTGGTTTCGGTTTTTGTCTTTTTAATTAACACTCAGAATTTAATAATCTCTTTTTTCTTTTCCTAATGTTCCTTCCTATCTGAAAAACTTAATACTATAGCATTTCTCTATTTCTCACATGATTGTAACAAAATACAGTGGGAAATCTTTAATTTTATAGCTTCATAATGGAGATAAGTGAAGCCGACTAAGAAACTGCTCCTATAAAACCAAAGAACACTGAAGAAAGATTTGTAACTAGTATGGGCTCATAAAGATTCTACAGAGAAAATGTACATTTTTGTACATTATAAAACATTCTTCTAAGGCCAATGCAAATTAATATTTACAAATTGTTCTGAATATTTTTCTTTAAGTATACAATAGTTCACTTGTTAACACTGACATATTTATCTGGCCTTTCCCAGTTGTAGGAAAAAATTATGTCAATTTTCCCTCAGACTGCCTTCCTATTCTGTCACACACATTATTTCATGAAACATGAATCCAAATGTTCTGTTTCTTTTCAATTTCCTTTCACCACAAATTCCAGAGCCCCCCTCTCCATGGCTTTTAGCAACAATTCAGCCTTTCTAGTCTAATGGCAAATACTCAGTACTGCTGTCTTTAATCAGGCTACTTTTCACTCCAGTATCTTCAATAGTAAAGATTCAACCCTTTGTTAGAACTGCTTCTTTGCAGGTCAGAAGTTATGCCTATGATTCTACTTTAAGCATCCATTCTCATAAGAAACAGCAAAGCTTGACAAGATGTCTGAAAAACACAGAACACTCACACAAAGACAGACAAAAAAAAAAAAGTAACGGATTTTAATAAAGAAGATATTTTACAAGTAGTCAGGCACTTCTAAATGACTCAGGTGACTTTGTACTGGCAAACGGGTCATCAGAATTATAGTTAATGCAAAGGTAACCTGTATTACTTGGAAAGAAAAAAAAAAAAAAGGTGGTGCTTAAGTAATTAGAGGGAATATCTTTATCTCTCTCCTTTCCAACCATTCTTGAGTTGGCCCAAAGCATCTATGATTGCAGGCCTGTGTCAGAGTTCTGACAGCTGAACAGATGAAGGTCTAAAGAAGATGCATTCAAATTCAGATCACAAAACTGGCATGATCCTGATACTTGCTATCCTGAAGAGCTCACAAATGCAAGATGTAAGAAACAAGGCTATCCAAATAAGGGGACACGCTTCACTGAGGAGAAAAACATCATTAGTAAGTGAAGAGTCTTTTTTTACTAACTTCAGGTTTTGAATGTTTTTTTCCTGTGGACAATATACTGCAAACTCTAACATCAGTGTGACAAAATAAGTCACAGTTTCACAGGCAAAGTCTTGTAAAAGTAAAGAATGGAAAAACATTTGCTAAAAAATAGCTGTCTTTCACATACTGCAGAAGGGCAAATCCTCAGCCTGTGATACAGTTCAATATAGACTGAATACGCAAGTCTCACACATTGTCTACCACATCTAAGAACACCCTTCATTGTGAAGAACAACCAACCTTGATCATCCACGTCTTTTGATCCCAGAGGAGTGGAATAGTCCAAAGGAATGCCATATACTGCTAGAAACTACACATGTAAATAGAACATAGCAGCAACCAATATGTAAGCGACATAAAAAAAAACATCCTCTGGATCTGTGGTCCAGCTGATGCTATGAAGATTAATGTTCTAAAAATCGTTTATGAACCTTCTTTTGTTATCAAACGACAATATATACTACAATCCAACTGAGCTACATAAGCTGTGAGACGTGGGGGTTAAGCATTTTGAATTCTGTGCTCCTATGATTCAGGTCCCGCTTCCCACTGAGAGTTGTAGAAGGACAAACACCTGCGTGGATGCTTGGAGTCCACTTGTGTACATTTTGTACACATCAGAGACCTGTCGCCAGCTGCAGATTCTGTTCAACCAATAACATAAACAACATGCTCTTTAGATCTACATCCCACTGTTTATAGGGAGTATATTTTAAGGAAAATGTTCTAGACATAGGCTACACTACAAACTGGAAATAGCATAAGAAGCCGATCTCAGGATAACTCAACATCAAAAAAACCTCAAAAAACCAAACCAGGAATACTGTTTGTTCCATTGGATTGTGTACATTTTAGGACTTTGCTCCAAAAAACCCCAGATGTTTGGTTTTAAAATGCATACATTAAGCTCAAAATTGGTTACTGAAACGAACAGCAGTTCTGATTCACATGTGTTTATAAACATAAGGGTTATGCTGAAAGATATACAGGCATTTAAAAATGCTATGTATATTTGTGTATGACTATCTGTACGTAAACTGGCCTCAAGTGTTATGCTTTGATTAATCCCTAAAAGGCAAACTTTCAAAACTAAAGACAATGTACAGTAACAGCAACCACTAAAACTACGTAGAAATAAAAAAGTTTATCTATGGGAAATACAGTTATTGCTTTAAAATTTTGGATTTAGCTTACACATCCTTCCTTCTACAATACCATTCCTAAGGACACAGATGGTAGGCACAGATTTGCTTCAACAGTGCCAATACCAACGGAACATGTAAGCAAGTCACAGGTTGGGAAAATCATGAAAAAAGGTCTCTTCAGCCTTGAAACGATGCAATACCTTATAGAGCCAGTAGCAAAAAAACCCACAGTTCGTCTTTTAACTGGGTAGGACTACACACTGAAAATTACCTAAACTCTTCCGTGTTTTATCTAGCCAGGTGACCTGGAAATCCACTCAAATCAAATATTCTTTCATGGGATCTAAGTAAGGAAGTGTTAAAAAATGGTTTAAACATTGCAGCAGATTTGGTAATAAAAATATTCAGCCATGCTCATCCTGTCCCAAGGGGAAGTCGAGCAAAACAGAACACAGCTAAAAACATTTCCAGATAACTCATCATGGAGAATTGCATACCACAGGTTCCTAACAGGATACACAAATGATTCTTCATCACTGGTGTGCACATGGACTGGATTGTCAATGGCTGAAAATTCTTGCCCTATGATGCTAGGTAGTTCCTTGAGTGTTGAGTTGTAAAATCAGGTCTATGACCCTAATGCACAAGCAGAGCTCCTTTTTCTGTATTGATAATTATTTGCCCATTTAACTTTTTTATATAGTTACAGTTTTAGAACAGTAAAAATTAATGGTTCCATTTTCCTCTGAGCTGGCAGTAGTGAAAAGCTCACATTAAGAGAGAGCTGTTGGAATACTGAAAGTTAATTTAATAACAGAAGAAAGACAGAGCAGTTTTCCCAGTGTTGAATTTCCTACTGAGAAACACTGGCACTGGAGAATATAGTTTTCTTTCTAAAGTCATTTTCATATGTTTAAAAAGAAAGAAAAAATAAAAGTAGAGCTGTGGAAGCTGCCTTGGACTGAAAAGTATTCATGAGGTCAGTGCTATATAAGAAAGTTAACTCTAGTGAATCAAAGAATTAAGGAAAGTGAGATCCTGCAACCAGGATATTGTCCTTAGATCTGATCCTAAGAATGAGAAAGATATAAACTCTGTAAATGCTAGCATCAGTAACCTTGAAGACAGTTATTAAAAGGTACAGAATTTGTAAAAACTCTGTAAGAAGGCTGTAATGGAATATACCATGATTGTCTACTTCCTATTCAAAGAGCAAATGGATACTTTGAAAAGACCAAGTACTTTTGTTGGGATGTTTAAACAGATTCTCACATTTCAAATCCCCTGGTAGAAACAGAAGCACCAAAGTTCCAGGTAAATCTTAATAAGGCTATGCAATTGAATCAATCTCATGGTGAACAAAAGGAAGGGAAAACTATTCCAAGAGTGTTTTCCAGTCCTTAGAGAGTTTCCCAGAAGATGGATGCCTCAGTGCATAGTTAGAGCTGAATAGGATTTTCATTATATACATGAAGGTAACTCATGATGTGTGATCAAGAAATTGCATTGCTCTGATTTTGCTTGTCAGGGTACTTGTAGGCTTCAAAATGATCCTGTGGCTAGGAAAACACTTTTATATGCTTTCTGCAGACAGACAACTGAAGCACAGATGAGCCAATGTGTCCACAGTCGCACAAGTTGTCAATAAATAAGGAATCAAGAAAACCAGGCACCAGATGAGCCTTCTGAGTCTTCCCTTCACAGGGAAGCATGTCTGGAGACTACTCACTGTGCTATTTTAATGCCTCTTACTGTAAACTGGTACTTTGTGCTATCCTAATCTGGAACGAAACTAGATGTAAAGCTGATGACTGCAAAAATGACCTGTTAGTCTGTTAAGGATTGAATTAAGCACTGTACTTGGAGGAAGACTGAACTGAGTTCTCCATAGTGAAGAGTTCAGCGTTCTGTTGCTCCTACAAACCCAAAGACAACTAAGATTTCATCCAGAGTTCTTAGCCTACTCAGCTGTAACAAGACTGAAGGCAGATTTGTTTAACAGATCCCATTTTGTCTCTTCTACTTACTTGGCATGGTATGTATGTACAATACACATTTGTGCATTGTAATCTGTGTATGAGTAAGAGACTCGAAAAATGTATACTGTCTAACAGGTATGGACAGAGTCAGCAACTTCCTATTTAACTTAATCTAGAAAGCTAAAATCTCAACGTTTTAGAGTAGGCACAGCTTAACTGAAATCAGTGAAGCGCTGTCTATTTGTTTAGGCTAAGAATACGCCCCAAGATTTATGAAACAATAACTCTCTAAGTACCTCATCTCAACTGTGCAAACACTTTTACTAGATACACTGATGATCGATTCCTTTTTAAAGTATTAGACTTGGTCTATACAAATTCTGTTTCTTTGCTTGTACTTGGATTTTGCTGCTAGCAAAGCAAACCTTTCTCCTACCCTATCTTATCGATGTTTATGGTACCAGGAACCTCAGAGCCACTCTGCAGAACTCAGTGCGTGTCAGAAGGGGTATTCTGAGTGTTTTGACTTGACTTTAAGCCAATAAGATTACTTTGCAGGAAACAGACAAAACTGGAACATATTTTCTATTTATACTGATAAAGTCAGTCAGCTGGAATATATTAAAGAATTTGCTGGCGCTAAATTAGATTTTCTAGTAACTGCACCATCTGATACAGAAGTAACAGAACTTCTCAATTAAAACTGGTTTATTTGAAGACCTGTTTCTTTCAGATTTTATATGCAAAACAATGACATATGAAACAACTTCAACTCTGCTCCATGCTGTACAGCTCAAGATCAAGCTCATACTCCTCTGTGGCTGGGAGTTAAATTGTGTAGAATTTTAAATTATCTCTAATAAGCAGCATGTGCTAGCACACTTGTCAAAACTGCTCTTTTAATCGCAATAGTGGAAGTAAGTATTTTTCAACAATTGACCCATATTTACAGATGCTGAGTTTTAATTATGCTATACATTCGTAATTAGGAAAAAGACTGAATGCAAAACATTTAAGAGAAGATTTGATTTTATAAGAAATGAAGAAGACTCCTCAAGAAAAAGATGGAATAACTGAGCCAAAATGTAGTGATTCTTTGTAAGTCTTTTTAGACATTTGCTACTGCAAAAAGATTTTTAAATTTTCTAAGTTAATTTCTTACTTTTCAACCTACTTCTATACCTAAAAATAATTTAAATTATTAGAAGAGGTACACCAGTAAAAAAAAAGTATGAAAAAGTAAGCAAGCCAAGGAAATACTATTACATACTAAAGCCCCAAGTACTCAAGCCTTGGAAACTATAAACAAGTAAAGTAAATTCATTGTTCTAACAATAAATAGTTAGGGCCTACAAATATCAATAATGTCTACCAGCAGGACTAGCAAGCCAACCTGTTATATTTTTGTGCTAGTGGCCTGTGTTGTATTGATATCCTAGATTTTCATTTCCAATTTAATAGCTGAATTTGATTTTATAAAATACTTGCATTATATGTTTTCTCTTTTATGACTTCTTGGCTCACAAAGAATGAGCAGAAGTGCTCTAAGGTCCCCAGGGACCTGTTCTTAGTACACTACTATTTCCAACCGGTTTGGGTTGTGTTTCATGGGTTTTTCTTTGTTGCCGTGTTGTTGTTTGGAGGTTTTTTTGTTTGCTTCCCCCAAACAAACAAACAAACAAACAACAAACCCACAATAATCTAAACATTAAATCTGTATTGCAAGCATGCAGATGACAGATTGTAAGTACATAAATAATTGAAGAACTAAAGCACCTTGGCTACTGCTAAAGGAATAATCTATCGGGTTAAACAACTGCAAATCAACAAAATATATTTTATATTGACAAATTGAAAATAACACCTTTGAGGTTAAAACACAACTTAGTGTAATAAAATAATAAAAGCCAAAGTTTGGAAGGTCTTCATATGGTACAACTAAAACAATATAGATTGCAAGCCCCCACATAAGCTACTGTTGGACGGGGAAGAATTTCAGCCGCAGAGGGATGGCCCCGTGCCAGAGCCCGACTCACTTTGGCACAGGACTGCTCTGGGAGGCAATCTGGTCACAAGCGAGTGAAACTAATCTAACATTACACCACCACTGAAAAAGGTTTACAAATTTCTCCACTTCTGGCCAGAAGGCAGCTGTAGTGCTCTTCATGGGGACTTGGATCAGCTCACCGACTCAAATGGAGACACGAGTGGTGTGGTTTTTTTTCTGTTTTCCCATGGTAGATTTAGTCAGAGGAGTAAACTTGATTCACCATGCTACAACTCGGGTACAAGAGCCAACAAAGGGGAGGAATGGGAACGTGTGGCTCTGGCTGAAGAAAGAACAACCCGTTCCCTTCAGCAGCAGCACAGGGTTCGACCAACTTTTAAGCCAATAAATAGCTATGCTGCTTCCAGAACCACATCAAGAAAAACACGCCATATAGCAATACATGCAGACTATCGCCATAACATGTGTTTCTAATGTAATGCTGTGACTGAAAAAAAAAGGAAAATAAAAAAAGACAAACCAGCACCAATACAACAATCACTGGTTGTATACAAAGACAAATTTCATGCACAAGTGAAAAACTGGCTACAGCTTTATACAGTGATAGGAGGCAACCTACCAGCTTTGGCTCCCAAAGCTCTGGAAAGAGAGGCAGTCGTCACTTCTAAGTCTTAAGAGAGAACCCTAGTCTTCCAGACTAAATGTAGGACTGTAAGGAAATCACAGTCTTCATTTGAGTGCCAGCAAGTCTAGATGTCTACGTAAAAGTGATCACATGCATTCTGGTCTGACTGCTTTCAGTTTTCACATTTTATTGTTATTTTTCCATTTCTGGGAGATGGAAAGCAGGCATAAAAGGAAAAGGCCTAATTGCTTTAAAATTTTACATATCAGTCACCTAAAACTTCATATATTGGTCACCAACTATCAAAAAGTAACTATTTCTAGATATCGGTCCGTGTGCATCTCTTGCCCACAGAGAGCTATGGTGATCCCTCCATGTATATGGGATGTATATTTTAAGTCTGACTGACAGGAAGGGAAGGAGGAAACAAATCATCTCCCTTTTCAGCATGCATGATGACACACCTGCTGAGATCATCTTAGCAAACTAATCATTTTGCATAGATCTCAAAAACTGATAAAGTTCTAGTCTCTGCATTTTTCAGCTGTTCTAAAAACTAATTTTATTTATATAAAGTTGCGAGTCTTAGCACGCATATAACAGGGTGAAATTTAACAGATGTGACATGCACGGTCCCAATGAGAATAAATGGTTTATTGATCCTTCCCAGTCTTAAACATTATGAAAGCCAGACCTAGTGTGCATAGTAGACAGACCTGAATTATGATGAATCCCCAGGTGAAAACAACAATTGTGGCTAATGACAAGTCTGTAGGGGGGAGGGGCTGTTAAGAAAAAAAATAAATCAATGCAACATAATTTCCACTTTAATTTCATTTGACTGAGCATGCAGCCAGATGCATCAGATAGAGTGTGAGAAGACCTTTACTGCATGTGTGCTTCAATGAGTATATGCAGATGTGTGTACCATCAGGTAGAATTTATAAACCATTGATTGCCCCATGCTTCCCCTAATGCCACTCATCAAAGTAAATGATCTGAGTCACAGCCAGAAGCATAGGGGACAGCAAAAGCCTTCTTGCATTTTTCTGAATATATACCAGTTTGCTTTGGTTCAGCACGTGCAAATAAAAAGAAAAAAAAGACAATTTACATAGACATTTGGCTTGCTCCTGTTCTGATATCACTCAGGCCATGCACTGCTCTTGCTACATTTGTACAGGATAGGCATAACAATGTCTTGGTCCTGGCATGAATCCCTAAGGTCTAGTGTAATATATGTAATGAGTAATAACGCAGTCTCCTGCTGTTCCTGTGTCTCTAGCTGCTACGCTGACCTTCTTCTCTTGATACTGCACGTCAGCTGATTCCATTTGCTTTTGGAATTAGCATTAAAATGGCAATCCTTGGAGATTACGCTACAGTCAGAGTAATGACAATGGAGATTTTGAAAGAATTTTTGTTTTTTTCCATTGCATGTTCTACAATACAACACTTTTCCTATGACAACGTGGAGCAAAGCTAGAACTGTTTTCTACTAAAAAAAAAAAAAAAAAAAAAACACTTTAAGAAATTTGTGTCAGGAGATATATTCCTCCATCTCCATCTCTCGTTGCCAAGACAGCCTCTGGATGTATTTGTCAGAGTAATGCCATTAACGAGCTTTTATTTTGAGTTTATCTTAAATGAAAGAATAACTGTTTTTCCTTTCTAAAATAACTGCTACAGACATGAAAAATCCTGCAATCTTTCATCAGATTTTTAAATGAAAGACAAACTTGATTAGTTTAAAATATGATCAGTATTTCTGAGATGGGTGGAAGGAACTTAAAACTTCATAAACAATAATTTTCAGATATTGAAGTGATTCATTAATGAAATTTTACATGGGCACTGAATCTCAGAGGATTCCTGTCATGCTATATGTCAAAGTTGTTATATAGTAAATCTAATTCCTTCTATTGAACTAAACTGAGTTTCGTACATTCGTATTGCCTGCCCTTTACCTGAGACTCAGTAGGAAGATATTGTCACAATAGATTTGCAAGACCATATGAAAGTTCAGGAAGAAATAACATTAAGAAATAGCACACAACACAGCCCATAAAATAAATGCTTTTTTGTTCAAAGATGAAATCTTACTGTTTAAAACTCTGAAATGAGTTTACACTGTCTGTTTATAGCTTTTTCTGCAGAACATATATCTAGGAATCTGTATATTTGGATTATTTTTATATATTTATTATATTCATATATTTATATAGATCAATGATGCTTGGAAAATGTAAGGAAATACACTGATTTTGCACCACTAACACAATGTAAAGAAATGCTGCACTGTACTCCACAACTTTTTTTAACATCATCCTGATTGTGTTTGCAGCCTTTCAAGCCTTAAATGCTATTGCCTATCAAAAAGATGAATATTTCTAGTAAAAAAAAAAAAAAGTATACTTAAATCTGACAAGCAGAAAATTAAATTGCTGAAAGTTGTAACTGGACAAATTCAGTCCAGAAAATATAGAGAACACTCAGCAGTCAAGGAATGTAGTGGATTCTCCCTCATTTTAAATCTTTAATTAAAACTGGATGTCTGTCTTAAAGATATGCTCTAACTCAACCACAAATTGCAGGTTGGATATTGAAACTACTGAGTGGAATTCTAAGGTCTGTGTTATGCAGGACATCCATTCCTGGTCTACATTTATACTGAGATGAAAGGCACTCTAAAACTAAGTAGTACTTATTTGATTTCTGTCAATTTTGAAGTCAGTGCGTGTTCTCGGGGGTCAGAAAGAAAGAAAGAATGCAGTCACATGGACTGCAGTCTCTTTTTTCTAAACAAAAAGGACAATTTACCTTTCTTGTATGACAATACTTTTCTAGGTGTAGTGGTGGTACATATGCTTTAGAAAACACGCCAATGTATTAGAAAAACTCACAGTATTTTTAAAAATAAGAATAAATGTTACTTACTTAACTGATTAGTTCAGACACCACCTCATTCAACAGTTCTGTGGAACAGCTTAGCGTAACTTCACCACCATTAAAGATCAAGGGATTTTTACCACTTCATATACTGACTAGTAGGTATGCATTTTTCTTCCCATAAACACAAAATAGAATTAAACTATATTTCTAATAAATGTATAAAAAAAATTTTCTGTCACATGATATAAAGATTTTATAATCTCTTTATATATAATGTTGGGTGTGGCAGAGACAACATTCCACACAGTAACTCAAAGGTTTGTCAACAAAAGGATGTGTGCAGTAACAAAAAATGTGCTTGAAGACAGAAAGGAACAGTTTACACAGAAGTATACAGACATACTAACTTTTTCCTTTGCTAAGACAACATGAAATGGAACTATCATGAAAACTGTTTCTGGGTATCAAGGGCAGAAAAGAGAGGGTCTAATAGCCTTATTTACATCGATAGTCATGCTGAGCGTTATACTTTAACCTGAAGTTCAGAACCTGCATGTCTTACTGAACACCAGCTACAGAGCACAGAGCGCCCTCAGATCCATCAAGGCCAGACATCTTGGAATCATAGAATGTCCTGAGTTCGAAGGGACCCACAAGGATCATTGAGTCCAACTCCTGTCCCTGTGTATGACAACCCCACAGCTCACACCATGTGTCCGAGAGTGTTGTCCAGTCTCTTCTTGAACACTGTCAGGATTGGGGCCGTGACACCTCGCTGAGGAGCGTGTTCCAGTGCTCCACCACCCTTTGGGTGAAGAACCTTTTCCTCATGTCCAACCTAAACCTCCCCTGGCACACCTTCCTGCCATTCCCTGGGGTTCTGTCATTGGTCATCAGAGAGAAAAGATCAGCGCCTGCCCCTCCTCCTCCCCTTGTGAGGAAGCTGTAGCCGCCATGAGGTCTCCCCTCAGTCTCCTCTTCTGCAGCCTGAAGTGAGCCAGGCTGGCCTGACTCTTGCACTACACACAGTGGAAATAGATGCCCTGAAGCCCACAGGGTTACAAAACCCTTCCCTCCCCATCCACCCCTGTTCTTGTTCTTAGTCGGCTGACCGAGCGGGCAGCTGCAGGCAGCTTGTCCCTACTCGGCTGTCCAAAGGATGTGGAGCCAGGACAAGCGAGACCAGCCTGCCAGGAGAAGGTGGCTGCTTCAGAGTAAACCTTGCCCATGTTAGCAGCAGCGTTCTGGAGATAACCTGTTCTCCTAGGTGAATCTCCCACGCTGCTGGCCGCCCTCTGTAGCAGTGATCGGTGCTCGCCCATGCCTGAGGGATGCTGCAGCCCAAAAGCCCTCCTTTCCACCCAGGGGTCTTTCTAGCTCTAGTTTCTGATTGATGCTTAGTGTATCATCTCCTTGACATACACTGGAGCACAGAGAAAGGCAACTTGCTGTTTGAACAAAAGAATCAGAGAGAGAGAGAGAGAACAGAGTTTAGGGTTGACTGTGTGTACCAGTCCTCAGCCCTAGCCCAGCCTGTGTGGACGTGCCATCAGTATAAACCTGGGCAGCCCATCAGCACCTCACGTGCTGGCACCATCTCCAGCCTAAGGCAGCCCATGGCAAACGCGGCTGTCGACCCACAGGAAGCAGCCTGTTAGGCCCTATGGGCTGTGCACAGAGAACATCTCACTCTTGCTGGCACAGCTGCTTTTTGCAGCTCTGAAGTGATGTGTTGGAATATGGTCATTCTCATAATAGGCTCATTTACACAAAAGCATATAAACAGAAAACAAAAAAAATAAGGATGAGGCAGGGAGGAAGAGTGAAACAATCAAATAATCTGCGATTAGCTTGTGGAATGCTGCTACACTGATGTGAAAGATGCACCAATGTTTAAATAACTTAAACGTTAACTTAAATACTCTCCTTTGAGAAGTAACTGCATTGGTGATGTGATGAGGTAACAAGTTTCCTCTGTGAGCCTTGGGAAGGAAAAGCACTTAATTTTAAAATGCTTACTTGCCAGTGCTGCAACATTATCACCTCTGATCATTCTTACAATACCAGCACCATTTCCCTCTTCCTACTCAACTTTTAACTATGATGTCGAAGCTGTGATTTTAACTGATGAATAAAAATGCAATGCATTTTTAAATGGCAGAATTACTCATTAACTTCACAGACTCCCTTATCTACCACTGAATGACCACCCCTGGGCTAACTGAGATCACCTAAGGGAGTTGCTCCACTATCAGCTGAAGTAGCGGAAGTCTTTGAAGTCATTCTCTTGTAACATCAAGTTAAAAGGAAAACACTGCCTCCAAGGAATTCTCATTACAGTATTTCATTTCCAGGAACATAGTTTTATACTGACCCAGTGGTTCGAGGTACACAAATCCTTTTCTTGTCATTATGATAAATTAATAAAGCAAAGTATATATTTTATATGTTTCCCATGCCAGAAGGTTTTAAATATGTGGGTATAAAAACAAAAAAAAAAAAAGAAAAAAAGAAAATCAAGGTCAGAAATCATCTCCAATAAAACAAATTAAACTGTAATGAGGATTAAAAACCAGGTCATTCATCCGCTTTGCAGTTCTATTTACAGTGTGTCTACATAGACTATTTACTAAATTGTGTACACGAACAGATTAATGGGAGTGGAAAAGAATAGAATAAAACGTACAAGGAGAACACAAACAGTTCGGGTTACAGTTTTTGTTGCTATAGCAGAAAACACAACAGCTAAATAGGTTGTAAAAAGTTCTATTTCTTTATGAAAGGCTACTTCACCCTTATTTTTAACTACAGTCAGATAATGGAAATACATCACTTGCACTAAAATCTATGTAGTTTAATTCGGTAGTTTGGAAAACATGTTAGCATTTTGCCTTTTCAAAGAAACAGAGAAAAAACTGTTCATTAAATCTCCAGAAAGGGAGTCACAAACTGTGTGGTCAGTTTCTAAGGAACGGAAATAAAAGTTCTCTGAGAATGAACACCACTACTGTTTGGAAAATTTTGTCCACCAACTTCGAAAAAAGTGATTCAGTGTCATATGCTTCACAATCAATTTTACAAGTATGGCAGAAATACAAAGAAGACCGAACTAAGCCTACACAACAGTAATCTTCATTGTTTACATTACAAGACTGCATTCTAATTTTTCTACAGGGAGCACTTAGTGTTAAATTATAAAGCAATATTTTTTTACATAAAAATCCTATTGGGAAATGATATAACCCGAGTATTACAGAGGCAATATGTCTAACAGATTAATTATACCAATTTAAGAATTCCAAGTTGCCTGTATTTGACCATCTGGGAAATGCACATTTCATTGTATTTTTAATGCTGTATTAAAGTCCAACATTTCAACTTACCCAGACAGTTAAATTAAACATTTTGGAACAGCGCTGTGATACATCTTAACATCCCCTGCTATGAAAGCTTAAGTATTCATTAAGAACTCAGGTGCAGTAGAAAGGACCAATTAATTAGAAGACAAAAGATCTTTGGTTTTACTACTTTTTGAATGCCATTAAAGAAAGTAATATGAGGCAATGGGATGAGCTTTCTTACAGTCACTTTGCCACCTTGTTTAGATTACTCATTCCACTGAGCAAACCCAGCTCCCCAGAAATTCTGCCTCACTCCCGCCATTCTTCTGGTCTCACAACTTGCATCAACCTGGACATGATGAGAAATCATGTGACTGCATTTCTATAGCCCTAGGAACAAAACTTCTCTTTATTGTCCCACTGTGTAAAATGGACTTGGATATCAGCAGGTGGCCTTTTCTAACATTGTCACATGTAGAAAACCTACAAGACAGGACTGCAGAATTTGTGTCACAGAGTGAGCAATGTTAGAAGTAGACAATGGAGAAAATGAAGAAGAAAACGTGAAGCATTTAGGAATCTCTATTTCTAAAGGCATTTTCCTACATATCTGTTCATGGACCCATGTGTTAAGTGGCCCACTAATCATGAATTCTCCAAAAATTCTCACGTGAGCAGGTGGCAATATTTACCAGCTATGATCTTATTCATATTATTTAGATATGCGCCTGTGTATTTAGGAACCTACTAATAAAAAAACCCCAACATATTTGAAGAGCAATATTTCATAAAAGAAAGAAGACGAACATGAACAGTAAATTTCCATCAGCTTTATAAAAACAATAGAGCCTTTCATTTCTCTCCCCCAAATCCCTGCCCATACTGCTCTCTCAACTAAAGAATTCATTAAATATGTCCAATATTTAATCAAACTGCATCATAAATTCAAAAACCTTGGTTGTTCCTGAAAACTGCTTAAGTACTTTAATCAATTAGTCTGGCAGGGTTTTAGCTGAGAGATTGAGCTTTGCCATCTCACTTCAGAAAGATGTCAGCTAGCTCTATGGAGTTAAAAAGAGACCAGAAAAGGATAATCAGAAAGTCTAGATGTGTCCCAGAGGAAAAGGAGCAACAGCGTTCTAAAGAATGGATAAGACTGGGAGACATGATAACAGTCCTTGTTTATGTAAAAATTCCTTCCCTGTTATTTAGCAATATATCAGACATATTTCAGTTTCTCAAGCACTGCTGAGTTTTACTTGGACATAGTTATCTTTTGCAAGATTTGGGAGCAGACTTGATGTGAATGGTTGAAGAAAGGTTATCTTACAACTCCTGCGTCCTATTACGATGCATGCCTCCTCTGACCCACATGAAAAATATGAAGAGCAAAATTATTGTACAGTCAAAATTAAGCAGGATAACATCCCCAAGTGTCAAAACCTCTGCTTTTGATTTGCTTAGTTTTAATGCTTCAAGTTCAAACTTTCTACCTGGATGACAACAGGATGATGCCTTGAGGCTTGTTCTTTCTGGAGGTATAGATTAGAAGAATGATCTAACAAACCTTCATCCAAAAATGCTGCCATAGAATGAATTAAAGCTTGGTATTGTGTAATGCAGAAACTGTGGCTTCTGTGTTATTTTGTTTAAGTGGTCTCCATATCTTTACTTTGAATCACAAACTGAAAAAAAAAACAACAGCTATACCTAAACCCATATTTTTTTAAGTCATTGATAGAGGCATTCTTAATTTCCATGAACTGCATCCCACAATTCTTTGCAGTGACTCCAAGTAAACTTGGTTTTGTCTGTCATGATAGTATCTGGAGACAGGAGACTGATTTTTTTTTTCTTCTTTTCACTCAGTTTTTTTCATTTATTTTGGATGAATGTGGAGATATGACAGCAAGTTAACAGATGTTAAATGCTAATTTCAGAGGTTTCACAATAGTTTGCAAATCACTATATTGAAAGGTTTAACAAGTTTTATGTAGAGAGATACGTAATGCAGCAGACTTGCAGGGATAAGGATTTCAAAGACTTTCTTCTTATTGCTAGTCACTATCATAATGAATAAATCTTTCCGTTTCAGATTTGTGTGTGCACGTGCGTGTATGTGCCTGTGTGTGATTATGAAGTCCCAAATCATCAGCAGTATGATGATGGAAAAACACAGAACTAGATAAATATGCCTAAATTAACAATATTTATGTGAATGAGAGAATCAAAGTTACCTGAAGAAGCTAGCTCTTGACAAATAGAGCTCCCTACTCAGATTCTGAGAACTACTCCAACAACACGTGTTTTCATTGGGCATTTTCTTCTTTACTGCTAATATGTGATAAAAATGAATTCATAAAAATAACCAAGTCGAATATGATACTGTTATATCATTACTTCTGTAAGAGGGATTAGAAAAACACTGTCACTTTGTCTAATGCCTAACTCAAAGCACTTCAATGACAAAGGCACTACAGAAACATATAAAAGGCAGAGCTGTTCAGTACTGGGGCCTGAAAATACTGCCATTGCTGCAGGGGATATTTCACCCTACAGGATGCTGTCTGTAAGAACAAGTTCCTACACAGTTCCTACCTATTATACCTGCAGGACATAATGAGATTTGAAAGATTCAGTGTCGTGAGTGATGCTTTTAAACAGAAGTAGCTTGCTACAGGAACAAAGTTTATGTGGATAGATTGCGAGTCTGTCTGCTTATCTGTCTCCTCCTAGTAACTTTGTGGAATACAGTCACTTTCAACCAAAATTAACATCAGGCTCTAGTCTCCGAGATAATTACACTCGCACAAATTCTGTGAAAATGAGCAGCTAGAGCTAGAAGAGTCTAAATCAGTATTTCCAGCAAGAAACAGGCAATCAAAGCTTTTAGGCAGTAGCTGGCTCATCCATCTGCATAAACACACATTAAGCACAACAGTCCCATGGCTTATCTGAGCATCACAGTCTACACAGAAATTAAGTGGGGTTATACACTTACGTACCATACATTGAGAAAGAATTAGAATATAACCATCAGAACTTGGTTCTGTAGATTTGGGGTTTTAACAGAACTCCAAATACCAGGACAGAGTGCTCCAGTGTGCAACCAATGTTAGGAAACCTTTCCATGATGCTTCTTTACAGCTGCCACGGAGGGACAGAAAATAACCTCTGACCCACGTCACTTCCCAGCCCCTTTGTGTGTTGCTCTTAGAAGCTCAGCTTCGTGCACACTGACAGAGACTATAGCAAATAGAAGGTACCATTATATAAGATATTCTCGACATTTCAAAAACATAATTGAAACAATACAGCACTAAAAATATTCTGGGTTTTATGGTCTAACTGCTTTGTGTTATTCATGTGCTGTAAATTGTACTGAATTTCAACGAGCAAATGAAATGAGAAAAGGACTGGACAATAAGGAAAATTTGTGTCCCATTTGATACAATTATATACACAACAGTCCATATCTACCTAGCCTAGTTTTCCATTTATCCTAATTAAAAGCAATAAATCAGGACAGTTTATTGCCATGTTGTGGTTTTTTTTTTTTTTTTTTCCCTAAAGAAGAATGTTTTGACTTATCAGTTTGACATCTTCAGCATCAATTAACAGTTCTACCTTGAAAGGGCATCTTCTGCTAGGAAGTTTAATTTCAGATCAATTTCAAAGCCTATTAACGAAAGCTGCAACCATGCTTACATTCACAATGGATAGCAACAGGGCTGATACGTAGGAGATACCCATAAACTAGCCCTGAAACAAATGGTGCTATCAAGCCCTCAGTGTTAACACACCACAGAGATGCCAGTTTGGGTCTTGAAAGCAAGAGTGTGCCTCATACGTGCAATACTGTGCTCACAGGAAAAATTCTATCATCTCCATGAGAACACATTATTTTAAGGATGTACGACATAATCATTGTTGGCTGCATTGTGCTCCATCACACAGACACACAAAATTCTATTCAAGGGTTTTTTTTCTTAATCCTTATTTCATTTTCACCATAATTAAGCAATTTACCTTAATAACAGAAAATAAGAATAGGAGAAAACTATTTCAGTCAAGTTTAAAACTTGTAATGCTAATATCCTCTAAAGATTACAGACAGTTTCATTCAACTGTTGAACTAAAACACTGCTTTACATACGATAAAAAACATCTCTGAAGTAGCAGTGCTTGCCTTTTTTTTTTAGCTACATGTGAAAAAAAAAAGTATCAGAACCTTATGCTATATTTTAGTTAACTTTTCAAATTATTTTTAAATAGGCAGAATAACTACTGTGGTAATAACTTGGAAATTTATAGTATCAAAAAAACAGTGAACTTAGATTAAAACAGTAAAATTACTTTATCTCAGTGCTATAGCATCTGAAAAAACGCTGTTTCAAGAACTTCCAATTTTACTACGCTGATACACTTTTGTTGAAGAAATCAAGATTAAAGCAGAATACAGTAAGTGGCCAAAAGAAGTGAATTTGCTCATTAGAGCAAGCACAGAGCTCATTTTCCAAGTCCCTTCATGTGTAAATGCTCAAGGAGCTGAACGTAGTTTCAGTCATCTGACTCTGGTTATGGTCAAGCAGAGTCTTGTTCCCAAAATCTCAATTACCACTTTGAGAATTGAAGTGTTGATGGAGGCTTTGTTTATGCCATGTAGCTTCTGAAGGCTGTCTATAGGAACACACTTTTTATGGAGCAAGTAACTTGGATCCAAACGACAGCAGAACAATGACCATAATATTTTTCATAAACCTGCTGGTGATAGCTTTTTAACTGTTCCAGTCAATGCTAAATATCTCAAGATAAATTCTAATCCTGGATACAGAAATAGAAAAGCCACACTGACTTGATAAAAAGGCTCCCAAGTTACCAAGTTTGAATGTCATTTTTGCTCCTGGTCTGTCTTGAACTGAAAGCTTTAGCAGTGGGAGCAGTCAGCTCCAAAGATGTGGGAAACCCTCCCTGCTGAATTTAATACAGAATATTTACAAGTGAAAACACACTTCAAAATATGTACTTTATACCATCCCAAAAACAAAATATTCGAGCACAAAGGGTGAAACAGGCAGTAACTACAGCAGTGGACTACTTACCAATTTAGCAAAAATTTATGCAGCAGTATAATGAAATTAAGTATTTGGCATTTTATCTTCATCCTCAGATGAACAAATTAGGGTGATTCCAAAAAGCAATATGATTTTCACACAATTTCTTATGACATACCACCAATCTTTTAAGTACTGCTATAAAGTGAATTCTCTTATTCAGATTTTGTAGAGTGACAAAGATAAATGAACACAGACAATAGCTAGAATAGCTGAGCCATGTTTGACAGATATATAAAAATATATACACATACACATAGAAATATGCAGATAAATGTGTATGCAAAGAAAGCGAGTTAGACTTATATGGTTGTGATACTACCTACTGCCCAAATAATAAAGTAACCAAACATTATACTTTTATTAGAAAGAAAATCTGCTGTTTCCCCCCACTACTTCCAAAACAAGTGTACATACACCACAAGCAACAAAGATCTATTCTTTGTGTATTTGGCTTCACAGACAAAACCTGTTTGTAGACATGTGATTACAGATTGCCTGTGATTAGGTACAGTAAAACAATAGTAGTCAAACAAACAAGAAAAAACAAAACAAACCCCAAAAACCAAAACAACAAAAACCCAAAAGCAAAACCTAAACAAAAAAAACCCTACACATCATCATGTAGACCATATATTAGAACTGTAAGACAGAAAAGAAGATACAACTACTACAAAGGATGATGGGAAACCTAGACTGATGCTTTGGAAATACCTGATTTATTTTTAACTCCTCTTTGACATCTACTGTTTCCATAGTCAGAGTATTTAATACCAAATTAGGAAGGGGTTTTCAAAAGCTCTTGATGTTGGCTAAATCTGCTACCACTGAAGTTAATGGGGGCCAGATTCACAGATGGTGTAAATCGGTTTAATCCTATCAAATCCAGCTTTGAGTGTTTTATCACTAACTTCACTGAGTACAGATTAGGCCACTGCCAAGTCTTTTGAAAATCCCACTCCTTAATTCTTCCACACACAGCAAATTTAAAGCCCAGTAATTAAAAAAAAAAAAAAAAGAAAAGAAAGAGGGAAAAAAAAAGGAGGAAATAAAATTCCAAGTAAAATGAGGCTACTAGCTCCAGAGCAGTTCACTTGTCCTTTCAATGAACATCCCAGCTGAGGCCTGTAATCCCAGTTTTCAAAGACACATGACCTGTTCATATTATTATTACATAATCCTGTCTCTAAATATTTTCAAAGCTATTTGATAAAGTCAGGACAGGCCAACAACAGGTACAATAGCTAATTTGTATATTATCTTCACCTGAGTCAAATTAAGACTGTAATTATTCCTGTGTAAGTATTCCTCTCATGATGCAACTGTACAACTGAAAATATTAGTTTGGTTAGTTTGCGATCAATCTTAAGAAGTCGTAAATCCATCCATAAAGAATACACTGAAAGCAAAGACAAGGACTTTTTGCAATAAGAGCAAGAGGGATTATATCCTCTGCAAGGGTATCAATTTTTAGGGGTATAAAATTTGTACTGTATAAGGTCAAGTGCACATTGCATGTGTGCTCTTGATTTTAACTTCTACAGTGTAGTAACAAATCCACTAGCTTCAGCTACGCAAAAAACCATTCTGATTTGTTAGAAACAGTTTTGTACCACAGACAAAGATCTGGAGAGATCAAACTGCTGAAGCACTGAAATGTCAAAGAACTGATTAGGTAACATGATCAGAGGACTCTATTGGATAGCTTATATTTCACACTGTTTGGAAAAGCAAATCCCTTTTCAAAGTCCCTGCCCACCTTGTCTGCAAACCCTCACTCTATATGTGGTGATTATTTTCAGATTAAGTATTAGACTTGAGCCCAGCAACTAGATTTGTAGAACGTGTGGATTTTGTACCACCTCATTTAGTGCTCAGTGTCTTCCTCTCAAGATATTCTGGTATTAAAAAGCCAGAGAGGAAAATAAAGAAAATGAAATGCATTTGATCAGCTGTGTATCAGGGAACAGTCTAACCTCCTGGCTGACTACACTGGTGGCCACACGGAACAGTCACTGACTGAGGGGTCAGGGTTATGAGAAGGCTGAAGGCAACACAAGTGACTGTTCTCCCCAGGGCCTCTCAAGGAATTACAAGGATCTCACAGTGCTGTCTCTCTCCGGAAAAGCATAATATCCACATTTTAAGCATTGCAAATCGATGTTTTCTTGCAGTTAGAAGGACACTGTTCCTGTTCTGCACACCTTTTTTATATTTGTCACATTCTCTCCATGCCGAATATCTTCAAACAAAGTGAAAAAGTTGTGCACCTGACTTGGAGTTTTCCATGTTATGAAGATGCAGAACATCATAGGAAAACAGTTTCTGAGGTTTTTACACTCATTCCAACACTGTCAAAAAGACTCAGTGGTATATGGTCATGTCTCTGGCACAGAAAAACAAAGTACTACTTAACTGAGAACAAAAATATGAAATAACCATTTCACTCTCATTATTCTTTGAGACTGAAACCTGTTCCACAACCTGTTTCACAACTGGAGTCAGATATTTAGACAGACTCTGCCCTCTTTATCAGGAGTTTTAGTCACACAATTGAAGCGTGCATGTATAGACCATTTTTACTGTTTTGTTATAACAACAGTTCAAATGCTATTTTCTGTGGTGATCATTATTGTTATTTTGAAGCCCCTTAACATCTAACCCGTTTTCTGCTTAATTAATATTTCCTGTACTCCATTTTTCCCCACAGACAACTAACTCTGTGATTTCTAAACAGCATCCCTGTAGCAATAATGCTTCCAAAAGAAGTCACAGAGCAGCGTTATTGATGTTGTCCTATTGCAATACTTACACAGAATTCAAAAATTGCTAGGCTGCTGATGGGCTGTCATTGCCACTTACCATTTACTTCTTTCATTATTAGCTTATATTCCCTCTGGCTGTTTTTCTTTTTCCCATCTACTATCTCATATCATAGACCTATCTGCACTGTGTGTGGTATCAGATACAGCACACATTGTGTACAGTTTCTTTTCCTCCTGTTCCCTTCTCTATTTAGCCACTGAAATGACAAAACTACAGCAAATGTGTACTGCAGTGTTAATAGATGATAGGGGGGCAAGCGGCCCTCCTGAAAGCGACAACCATCCTTAACACCCACATTCAAAATGCACTGCCTAAGCTTTCAACACATTAAAACTTCTGAAACTCAGCACAGGAAGAGGTCATGCAAAACCAAAGCAGGAAGAGGTGTTTGGGTTTTATTTGTAAGTGTACCTTCGCATTTAATTCCAGCAAGTAACACACTCCTTGAAATAGTGCTTTCAGATCTCATGTTCTGTAGTAACACACAGTAATGATCACTCCACTTCTTTATTCTTTTCATTCCAGAGAAATAATGAAGAGGGACAAAGTTGCAAAGGAATCAAACAAGATTTCTTCCATGATAACACGCCTTGATAACTACATGTGTCCCAAAGGTCCTTACAGAAGGTGGGATTTCAGGAGAAGATTGTTGAAGGTTGCTCTACATAGGAAAATATAAGTACAGGAAACTCCACTGTAGTTTGCACAGGGATTTACATACTCAATCCAGACCAGAAATTAAAAAAAAAAAAAATAAAAAAAAATAAAAACAATCCCTCTCAGGCGTTAAATCTTTAATCCTTGATTATTTGTCCGGCAAGGTGACAGATGGCAAATCTACTGTTATTATTAAAGCTCTTCCTCTGCATTGGCATCTGTTTTCCCTGGGGTAAGTAGAACGAGGGAGTTTGCCTGCCTAACCAAATCAGCCAAGTCTAGATATGACTCCTTCCAGTATATTAATACTGCAGAGAACTACATATCCTCACACTGCCTTCTAGCACCATGCCTGCTAGCTATATATTGTGTTGTCATGATATTCTATTCCAGTCTTTGCATAAAGGAGAATCTAAATGGATATTAATTTACACCTATCTACATCTTTCTAGTACATGAATTGCTGACATAAATAGGCATCAAATACCACCAAACTCAGAGAAGTGCAGTTGTAGTCATGGAAACAAGATCCAAGCATCAATTTGAATTTGGAATTCAAAATGAATGATCATTAAAAGGAAGTTAGTATTGACAAACTCTTTGATACAGCTGTGTGCTCCTGCAAGCATGTCTAATCCCCTATCATGCAGACCTAGACTGAGTCCTAGATAAAAATGAAGCTGCAAGGATATCTGTATCTATGGATGGGCAATCTGGGGTGCGGGCGAGGGGGGTGCCCGGATATTCATAATGCTGCATTAATGACAGACGCATTGTTAAATATTAATAAAAATAATATTCCTGAAGGTACCAGCAGTTACCCGTGACATTAAAAAAACCACAAAAAACAAACAAAACATGCCTTTTTTTTCCAAGTAACTCTATAAAAACACTCAGGGTAACAAAGAGAACTTGCTGAGCTTTCTTCATAGTGAATCATTTTCCTTTTTTGAAGGATATATAAAGTCTAAGTGGTGCCTGGCAGGGACATGGGACAGTTCTGTTTTCTATTGTTTCACAAGGAGAAACAATGACCTAGTTCTGAAGCCTTAACAGTTAAGGCTTTTGTTTCCTCTAAAACCCAGTTATATTCTTCCCTTCAAAATATAAAAGCTAATTTTTGCTCTAAATTATGTTTAGCAACATTTATTCACATTTTAATGGAGGTACTTTCCATTACTAAACACAGAATGTTAGACTAAAATCATAGACTAAAATATAATAAGCTTTCAGACTGTAATGATTATTGTATAATGCTATATATCCATGCACCCCAAATGATAATAGCATAATCCACTTTGCATAAATAAACAACTGGTATTCAACAGACAAAACTAGTTTTTGTTTCTTTTTTTTTTTTTTTTTTTTTTTTGGGGGAGGAGTTGGGGAGGCATATTGGTAAAGACTATAATTTATTCATATTAGTCCATTAACTGCTTTTTACTAACAATTTCTAATAAAACAAATAAAGGCAAACCAAAGAAAAGAAGCCACCTGCACAATTAAATGGTCAGTCAGTGCATTTAACTTATATAAGCTATATTACTGAACAATGTAAACACTATCTCCCTAAGCTGACATCCTGGCAAAAAAAAAAGCATCTTTCATGTGTTAGACATTGAAGCTGCTGAGAAGTGGTATAACTTGCTCTAGAGAAGAGGGCAAACAAATATTTTATCTATGAAGAAGTGGGAAGGAAACAGACCCTCTCAGTAGTGTTCTGTTTGTGAACAAGATTAAAAAGGAGGAAGCTTAAAACATGAAAAGCGCAGCAATCACGATCCTGTCTACCACTTTTTTTTTTCCTGTTTCTACAGATGTGAGTTAAAAGGCAAGCAAGAAAGAAGAAAAATGCATGTGATAACACAAGGCAGCTACCCGTTGTGAAAAACACACATTTACTGTCTCCTGAAAAAACTCATTGTTTAATTCTGAGAAATATTTTAGGCAGTCAGGTTTTCTGAACTTCTTAATTATGGACAATTTGCTTTCTCCTGCCACCTAGGTTATTAAACTGGCTGATTAATTTAGAATGAGCCTTTTGGCTTTTTGAATATATTAAAAACCTACAAAACAGTATGACTCAGGCATGTACCATAATTTTTCCAGCAACAAAACAAAAGGTCAAAGGCTGAGCTTAGAATTGACAGGTTAGCTGTGCTGTAAATCAATACCAGCCTTTGTTGACCACAGTGATCACTTTATGGACAAAGGTCAAATCATTTAGAAGGTTCAAAGAATATTAATGAAACCTCATGCTCAAATTCTTCCGTTTTTCTGCACTCTCAAAATACACTTCTCCTGTATTAGTCCTTTACTGAACAGAAAGCTGAAATTATAAACTATAAATCATTCAGCTAGCAGTCATAAATGGGAGAGAGACAGAAACCATCACCCATAAACTCCAGAAGTTCCCCTGACACCAGAAATTAAGAGGATGATGCCTTTCCCTGCTGGCTTAAGAGAGCGATTACTAGCACTGTGCTACTGCCATAAAATACCACTTAATTTGGAATTCACCATGAGACTACTAATTGGGTCAACAGCCAGAAAGTGGAAGCCAGCAGTGACGGTCTGCCACTCAAGCATGCTTTTGTTGTCTGCTTAGAGAAATTCTGTGCATCCGCAAGGAGCCACTAGGAACGGGATGCAGCTGCAGATGCAGGAGGAGACACGATGACTGGAGCAATACTGGCTGAACCTGGACAGAAGGATGTGGGGTCTGTACATTCCAAACCCTTCTGGTACCCAGCTCATGCTTTCTCTAGCATTGCCTCCCTGATCGTCCCATCACAAAGCAGTGCTCTGAGCCAGGTCAAACAGGAGAAAGTTCAGGGCTAACCTAGAAGACAGCATTTATTTTGAAAATAGAGGAGTCTCAGTGAATCCAGAGTAAGTCTGACTGTCCTTTGTGAGACAGAAACATGTTCATTGTCTACGTTGAAAAGGTAGGGCTAATGCACACAGATCTTTTGGAACAGATGCGTCTTATCCTGAGAGAAATCACTGTAAATAATTAGATAAAATTAAACCACAAAACAATTATATAACCTTCAGAGAGTCGTCACTGTTTTGTCAGTCAGTACAAATTCTGTAAGTACAGTTTCCAGTGTTTACTTTGTGAATGCGTTCAGAAAGGCAGTGTTTTGTCTGATAATTTCTTTTGATCTGTTAAAGTTTTATAAGTTTCAAGAATATTTTGCTACTGACAGAATTTTGATTAGTTACCACAGAGATTCTTCCCTATCAAAAGATTCCTATATTAGTAAGACTGTAAGCCACTTTGTCACTACGCTGCAGGGGAGAGAAAGGCTTTCTCCTGTATTTCGTCGGCTTGGCAATCACAGACTTAGGATTCAGAAGATAAATACTTTAATCTCAGTTTTTATGAAGGTCAGCATCAGGAGTTTGTCCCTTCTTGGTAAGTCCTGTACTGTTACTATTTCACACTTCACTGGAGTCGGTCACAAAAGGTTAAGAAGTCTGAGGTTCTCTCTGAGATCAGAAACATCAAGAAGCGAGCAAGCCCCCTATAAGCGCATGGTCTTACCATGAGGTCTCAAAAGCTCTCCTCCCACTGCTTTGCTTTTTTTTAATGCATTTCTGCCCAGTGTGTCAATGTAACTCATAAGGGTTTGTATGTCTTTCTTCTCTTTATAGCAAAACTGTTACAAAACTATAGCAAAACAGACAATTCTGCATGCAACCTGATTTAAAGGCCATATCCTTATATGCAACTATCAAAAAGATTTAAATAAACCTCCTAAGCTCAGTCTTCACGTGCTGTATATCCTGCTGGAATCACTGTATTTTCTTTCTCGTTTAAAAAAAAAACATCAAAATTCCTAACCAGGCTGTAGGATGGGTCTGTCAGTTCACAACAGACATCATACATAGATTACCTTAAAAAGGAAACATTCATTTCAAATGCACAGGCACTCCTTAAAAAAGAAGAAGAAGAAGAAGAAGAAAAAAGATCCTTCTGCGGTTTTCCAAAAGCATTCCACCACAGTTACTTACATTGCTTTGAAATTGGTCTGAGTTATGGGAAGGCCACAGCCTGAGACCGGCAGCTGAGACAGCAACAGAGATGAAAGTTTTTTAGCTTCCAGATTCAAGGGGGAACACAGCTGCTACAGCTGGTCCTCTCAGATCTCAACACTTACTACAGCGATTGAGAAAGCGATAATGCTTTATGTCCCAGTTTGAAGAACGCATTAATAAAAACAGTCCTTAAATAGAATGAAAAAACCCCCAAAATAATTAATCAAACACTAAGCTTTTAGCTCTGGAAGTTGAAGTGGGCTGATTTTAGGGAAACTGGGTTCTGTTACATACTGAGTTACCTGCTCTGCATGAAACTGCCATGGCTGTGTGTCAGTGCCTTTTTTTTTTTTTCCCCTCTGAAAGACAATAATTTATGTTAACTTTACAGTGATTTTAATTGATATACAGCAGCATATATATGAAAAAATTTCAGAAGTTTCTTGTAGAAAGATATGGAAAAAGAAAAACAATATTAATATCATGAAGCATGGACCAAGGCAGATATAATGGGAGAGTGTGATATCAAGCACCTTTTCAAAGAAAAGCAGCAGTAATAACTTAAGTGGAAAGTACTGGAGATCTTCAAGGTCACAGGATCTTTAAGATCACTCTTCAACAGTGACTTTGTGAACAGTGACTGTTCAACAAATGATTGAATGATAGCTGTACATTTCCCTCTGGGAACTTCATGAGAAAGCTTAGGGGGGATAGGACAGAAAATGCATGAGCAGGAAGGATTTGGGAGAAAAGAAAAGCAACCTATTCCATTCATGTAGTTTTAACTACACTGCTAATTTTGGAACTTATCTACGAACAAGTAGTGGTTTTAAAACAAAACTGTAGCATGGTTACAGTTGTTAAAGTACTTAAGTCTATTTAACCAACATGAAAATGCTATTTTGATATAATTTACCCAGATGCTGGAACAGAACATAACTTTGCTAAAGCATAGAGGAAAGTGCCAAATCAGAAACTCATTTCCAGGCTCAGTTTACAAAACGTTTCAGTTCTCATCTGAGAACAATGCAAATTGCTGAACATAAAATAAGAATGATGATGACACCAGTTCAATTTAGATGTTTAAACATCAACAGAGCAACTTTGGAAATTTGCCTTTTGCAGTGGTGTGGTTTTGGTCAGTGTACTGGTTTTGGCTGGGACAGAATTAATTTTCCTCACAGTAGCTAGTAAGGGGCCATGTTTTGGATTTGTGCTGGAAACAGTGTTGCTAACACAGGGATGCTTTAGTTACTGCTGAGCAGTGCTCACACAGAGCCGAGGCCCCGGGGCTGGGGGTGCACAAGAAACTCGGAGGGGACACAGTTGGGACAGCTGACCCCAACTGATCGAAGGGATGTTCCACACTATATGACATCATGCTCAGCATATAAAGCTGGGGAAAGAAGAAGGAATGTGGGGATGTTTGGAGTGATGGCATTTGTCTTCCCAAGTCACCATTGCATATGATGGAGCCCTGATGTCCTGGAGGTGGCTGAACACTTGTCTGCCCATGGGAAGTAGTAAATGAATCCCTTGCTTTGCTTGTGTGCACGGCTTTTGCTTTACCTAATAAACTACCTTTACCTCAAACCACCAGTCTTCTCAATTTTAACCCTTGTGATTCTCTCACCCATTCCCTGAGAGGAGTGAGCAAGTGGCTGGGTACCTACTAGGGTTAACACACAACACTCAAGAGTCTGTCAAAAATAAACGCCCTCTAATAAAAAAAATAACACTAGTAGCTTCTTCAAAAAACACCTACGGTCCTGGGTATAATAATTTTGTACGATGTTGTAGAGAAATTTAGAAAGGAGAATGTATTTCAGATGTTTTTGTTTGGTTTTTTGTTGTTGTTGTTTTGTTTTGTTTTGTTTTTTTAATGCAATAAAAATCTTCTTTTAAAGGAGACCGGAAATTATTTTGGCATGAAAAATTTTCAAGCCAAAATCATAGAAAAACTTGAGGACCAAAATTTGACAGCTGTACCTGAAGGATAATATAATGGTATTGTATCAGACCTATCAGAAAACTGTTTTTTCTTTAGTCATCTACAATATAGCACATGAAGCTGATGATTCATCTGCTGTAAGCCAAACTAACAGCATTTTCTTGTATCTTAAATTACCCCTAATTAGTTTTAAATGCTATGTTTTGGTTTTAGTAAAACTCATCACTGGCTATGAAAAAAAGGTATCCTTCCAAGACTTTATTCATAAATTCTCTCTCTTTCCCAATAGTGGAAAAAGCTGAAAGCAAATAACTACTGGTATCAAAGTAGTCATGGTTCTATTAAGTTAGCTAAAACACACAGGCAGTTGGAAATCAATATGAACTAAAAAGCTGCAAGTTGCTATGCATGAAAACACATATTTAGACAGTCATAAATCGAGAACTGTTTACTAACAATTTGCTTGTTAACTGTAATATGATCAGTATTGATTTACATCACAGGATGGACAAAGAATTTTACAAAATCATAACTCTTGGTTCATGATAATTAATTAAAACAGTAAACAAAAAGTCCTTTTCCACAGTTAACCTCATTCAAGAACCACTAAGCAACAGATATGGCATAAACTGCTGTTATAACACAAAGAAACCTCATATGTTTAGTTATGTACCATACAAGTACATACATGTTAGGTACCATACAAGACAAGTAAGTTTCAAGTCATGTTTTGATCAAATACCCTGAATAAATCTCTTTTGTCTGAAATGAATTCAATCATGTGACTTTAAAATAAACAGAAATTAACCTTTTTTCTTCTCTTTTCTGTTACTAGATTATATACTCCTGTACAATAAGAAAAGGCAGAATTTTTGTGTCTACAAAAGGATTTTGTACCTTTTATTGCAGATGCTCAAGAAATTAACTTCACAGAGAAGTTAGTGGTAAGTAGTTATTATATACTTTCAAACATAGGTGCAAAAGCTTTTGTTTCTGCAGTCTGGGAAGTGATCCATTCTAATGTGGCTGGTTTTAACCTGTATTTGGAAAATGGATTTCAGACAAATGGCTTTCAGATACATCCTCCCATTTTAAGAGGAAGTCAGGACAAACCTTTCTGAGTAGTCAGCACAAACTTTCTGAGAAATGCGGACATAGGAGGTAATTGTTCATCAGTTTACAGTATGATTCTGGACCTAATTAAGTAAACAATTGGCTATTGTGGGCCTAGAATTTCTTTCTGATCATCAAAAGTATATTTCTTTCTAAGCTGGCAATTGGCCCCCCAAATTTTGGACCCTCTCGCTTCAGGCTTTAGAAGCTTCCTTTATCAGTGAGTAGCCCTGTAGATACTTAATGCAAAAGACAAATTTTGCACTGAAGTGGATTCACCACATCCAGCAGTCTGTAAAGAAGTACCGCATCATTTATTTCAGTTATTATATAATATATAGCAAATGATGCAAAGGTCTAACAAGAGATCATGAAGCAGTAGCTACAGCCAGAAGCACAAGACAGTGTCACAGAAGCCAGAACAAAACAGGTCCTACAGATATGCGGAGAAAACTCAGAGAACACTTGTCCCTGCCAGGGAGAAAGCTGGGAAAGTCCATGAAAGTTACATTTCCCACAGGATCCATGTGCTGCTCATGCTGCTCATGCTATTATTCCTCTGGAGCTAGACTAGACTTCACAAAAAAGATAGCAAAACACTATCACGCAAAGCGTAAAATGTTCACGGAACAGATCACACTCAACAGCTCTTCAGTCTTCCTACTGAAAACCGCTACTTCAGTTTTGTATTTAGTAAAAAACGAAGTTTTCAGTGGTGGTGACACTTGCTTCGCACCGCTTGTACTCCTGGCCAGTCAAAGATCCCATCACAGAACGTTATTATAGCGCATACATATTCAAGGCAATTTTAGAAGAACAATCATTTTCTAGTCTCATACATTGTGTTTAACATCCAGACTTGGCTGCAAATCTCGGATGAGGAATAAATATCAAAACAAAGTATTTTCATTCAAAGGGCTGGAATATTAACATGCCACGACCTTACTAATTCCTTTGAACATTAAATGTCAAATGTACAGCAGTGAGTAGGTTCAAAAAAAATTACCATAGAGACTGTTCTGCCTTACCAGAAACTGTTACTTGGGTTTTATGTTTCTTCTGCAAATCAAGGGTTGCATCAGATACATCCATTTGGCTACCGAACATTAAATGCAGTATTTTCCCTTAGGAATGCTTCAAGACAATTACACTACCTCCTTCTCCAGAACTGACATTTGCAATTCATCCAACAGTTGACTGCCATGACTTTAGTAAGAATACTTAGTGTTTAGAACCAAACCAAAATCTCCTTGACTTCACTGGAAGCATTGGTAAAGTACTAAAAAATACTCTTCTATTTTCTTAAACCTTACTTAGATCTATTAACACCAATGCATTACATTATTATTATTATTATTACATCATTTATTTACAACAAAGTTTTAAGTTTTCAAAAAGAAGCACCTAAATTTCCTAAGCTTAAAATAACTGAAAACAAAGTACATAACAGTGTAATTCACATTGAGTGATATCTGTGAAACTTCAGAGGAAAATTAAAATCTAAAATGATGCTACTTAATTTACTCAATTATCAGTTAGAACTCAGAAATTAATTTCAGACAATTTTAAGAAAAAAAGATCCTATTAACTACACGTTTCTTGGAATTTTGTGTCAGAAGTACATACCCATAAGGCTCTATCAACAAAAACCCAGCCAAGAGGTCATACCATTTATGTTAAGAACAAAAGCAGAGCTCTACATAACAGTTTGTAAGTGGGAAAACTCAGGGCATTTTCTAACGGTTTTATACTTTTCCAGTTAAAATATACAGCTATTATTTCTGACTTGATTAGGTAAGGCCTTTGCAATTTGAGCACTTGTTCAATAAATGTTAGACTAAACTTCAATATTCCTTTGGGATTCACAAGAGATTCAAATTCACCACTAACACATCTTGCGCTGTTGCTTCTGGAGCCATTGGTCTACTAGGCTACCATGTAAAACAGAGCAGCATGATGAAAATTGGCTTTTACAGCCATTGTCTTTCTAAAATGAGGGTCAGAACTGATAAAGCTGCCGTGCTTTAGAACCCCTCCAACATAACGGATATAACACTGGGAACCAAACTTCTCAGATAGTATAGCAGTATTTAGTTTGTATGTCCCAAGCAGCTGTAGAGAAGAATTCAGAATGAGATGCTTGCCTTAGCTGAGACAGCATTACTTGCCAGTTATCACAATAATACAGTAGACAGTTGATAAAAGCATGGGCTACCAGTAACTCAACAGAGCTTTTTGGGAATCATTATTTGCTTTAAGAACAGAAATTCTGCTGCAATTTTTTTAGATACAGGTCTTAGGCATCACGTTCACAATTTAAGTCATCATTTTAAAGCACTTGTACTTCATTCCTTTTTGGTGAACATAAGCAGGATATTAATTAAAACTGCAGCATAACTATCAGCAACAGCACATAATTTTTGAGCATTCCTTCTATGAAGTTAAGAAAAATCATCAAGCTTTGCTACTGTTCTTACAGAATCTCGTGGGCAGCGGTAAAACTGTAAATAATTATGCCAATGCCACACTACTGCTGAGTCAAATGCCTGAAAATAAACCTAAGCATTAAGAAAGTCAGCAAATACCATTATTTGTGGGGAAGCATGACCTAAAATGTGGTGGTATTGTGGGCAACCATGACTAAAATCATGAAACTGGGGAAAAAAAAAAAAAAATCATGGACTGGGAGATAGAGATGAATAGTGGACAGAAAACGTTGTCTTCCTCCTTTACTATGTCAACAGGCTTTGCCACAGAAAGCAGCTGAAAGCTCCTTCTCATCTCACCCTCATCTCAAAATACAAGTAATCGCTAAAACCAAACTTATGAAGTGATGAACAAGGATCTGATCAACATCGGATGCCAAAAGTGACACTTGGAATCAGAAGGATATCGAGATCTGCACGAGGTTACACCCTCCACACTTCTGTCTATCGTGTTTTGAAGATCTCACTATAAAAATCACACTTTTAGTCCAGCTCAAGTTTAACAAACTAATGGTGAAGTACTTGAATTAAAGTCGATACTAAAGGTTGTACAGATACTGATTTTATTGTATTTTTGCTTGTGTTCATATAAACTCTGCTAACCCTAAACAGATTACAAAAGTAAGTGAACGGGATAAGCCATTCTGTCATATCATTGCACTCCAAGTATGTGCAATAAGAGCAGAAAAATGAAACTTCATATTAGATGTTATGACACCTCTGCTCTCCTGGCAGCCAAAGATCCTGGATCTCATGGATCTCCATTGCTTTTAACAAGGCAAACATAGTAGTTTATACTGTACAACTAGTATAGACTCTAAACAAGTCCCAACGTTTCATTAAAGCAGTCAAAAGAAGACAGTGATTTCATGCTACCAGTGTAAGTGAATTTTAGCATTCATATAGAACTACTGTAGGTATTTTTAAAAGTCTGACTGCACTCCTTTGAAGTATACTAAGTACCATTTTCCTGTTTTCCTAACGGTAAAAACAAAGAGTAGAAACAAAACTGAATTTGGACATGCTGCTGTTTCTGAACTACTTTATACCTTGGCTGAAACTCAGCCCTGTGAGGCACTATGGCGCAGACAGGTGAACTTCACCATACTGGAATAACCACTTACAGCAAATACTCAAAGGGAATGGAAACATTACATAAGTATCTCAGCAAAACAAGTCTGACCATCTCTCATTATTATTTGTACAACTCAAGAAGATAGAAGCTGCATTGTTTAGCAAAGGTTATTATACTCTTTGCTTCAAACTTGTAAATGAACCGATCCAATCCATATATTTTAATTTCAGAAAAAAATGCACGTAGGATTAGCCTAAGGTATTTAAAGGGTTTTACATCTTAAGAGTTTATTTTGTACAGTAGTACAATCTAAAAGTTTTGCAATTTTTAATTATAGACTATCCATAAATAATCATACAGCAGAAATCATATTCAAAAGAAGTAAAGACCAAAGTCTTTATGATACTGTGAACACATCATGGGAAAGAGAAGGCAAAACAGGTTTGTTGTTGTTTTAAATGAAGGGTTTGCAGACTGTGGGGCAAAGGGGTACAGATTTAAATGGCAAAACTAGGGAAGAATGAAAACATGGCAAAGTGGAGAGTGGTTCAACAGAACACAAGGAGAAGGTGAGAGAGAAAGTAAATCTTTCCAAGAAAATGGAACGGTCACTAAAGAGACCTGGAGAAAATTACAGGACATGTGCTTAGCAGTTACATAATAGGCATGGAAAGAAACCATGGGACTACAATGTCACCTGCTCCCTCACAGCGAACAGAAGGCAGGCAGAAGAAAGTGGAAGAGCTATCTGTTCTTGATAAAAGACTGAATGCTCATTTTCTCTCTGGCTGTGAGACAATCACACATTAAAAATAATGTCTCTTCCTCCCAAAAAGCACGCTAATGTGATTAATGCGTAAAATTTTAAACCCAATCCAAATCAAACCAAACATAGTTAAGAAGAACTCAGATATTTGAGTGCTCTCCTCCATGAGAGTAATAAATTTTAATTTTTTGACTTTGCAGCTCAGAGGAGTAGCAATTGAGCTCTATGGCTTACATTTGTTATATGTAAGAGAGAAAGCGCTCATACTGATTCGAAAAGAGCGTTAAGTGAAAGTTATAGCACTTGCATTAAAGCATGTCATGGCTATTGTCCAAAGGGGCTTGAGCACTGCTCTTATCTCTAATTAAAATATAACATTTCATTCTCTGTATCTGTCAATTTAGAAAAGATATGACTTCTGAAACATCAAAGGATACCGCAACTAGAAAATGCTTTAGAGTTCAGAACAGCAACAACTGCCAAAGAGCTGTCCTGCAGTTCATCATCTCAGAGTTAATATGTCATCATTCCAGCAGCAGCATACAGTGAGCATACTTGCAAAAAACAAACCAGGCAAAAAATATTTAAGGAAACAAATGACAGTTGACAAGATACTTTTATTTTATGTGCTTATATGTAAGAGAGCAGGAGAGATGGAAAGACAGAACAAGAAAGTTAACATCCTAAGAAAAAGAAGGGGAGTACATATATTTTGCTTAACATTCATTATAATTTTTCCTAGAACGCAGTCTCAGTCTTACAACTGATCTGTGGAGTTTTGCCAAGGACTAATCTTGCAAAACTTTTACCCACTGGGGTACTATTATTTTGGGGTTAAAAAGAAATAAAAAGCTGAATAGTGTTCAAGAAACCTGCTCCTTCAGCAACATCTCCACTGCAGGATGCATCAGTGTGGACTTTTCCATAATACAATATGTAACAATTTTGTATGCAAAGCATCTCATGTGTCTACAAAGTATGAGGCTATTATCTTTAATTATTGGTAGTTATTTTCTGTAAAAATATATTTCATAAAATTATAACATTGCACAAGAATCTTTTATAATGCCATAAATATTTGAACCCAAAGATACATTTACATTGCAGAAAAGTACAAACTGGCTACCCACATGAATTGGGCCTCTCTCTGCAAGCAGGCATGGTCGACAGTCCTCTAAGGTTCAAAATGGGCAACAGCCATTCATCCCACTACTAAAGGACTCCGCTTATTTACAGATCAGTGATTTTACAGAAAATATCAGAAGTCAAACAACACAGACAGACAGACATCTCAAGATTAATTCCATGATCACCTGGAGGACTCCCCCTCCATCCAGGAGCTGGATAGAAACAAACATTGTAATATATACATTTGCTGTGATGATGAAAGAGCAGTGAGGGATGATGGAGTATATGACTTTGGAATTTAGACTGTGATTTAGTGGACTGTGCATGAACAAAGCATTCTGAAATCACTGCCCGCCACATGGATCACTGGTGATTCAGAAAATATTTCAGTGGAAAAGATACACACACAGGCCCTTGTTAGCATTTTGGCAACAGATCACTGCAGTTTTTCTGCCAGACGTGCAAAAGCTGAACTGGCACAACGTCATGCTACACACTGTACATCCTGCACGTATCTTTCAGCTGTGATTGCTCTGGTATAACAAATGGCATCTGAGAACCCATAAATATCAGTAAACAGTTCCAGCCAACTAATAGCTTGTCTCTCTCTCTTTAATTTGGCACTTCATACAAATAATATCGGGCCGTTTCTACTTTTCCAAATAGAGAGTGTTTGCTTTTAGGAAAGACAGACAGAAAGGCACAAAAACAAAATTTAAAAAAGGGGGGCAGGGAAGGGGATAGGGCACAATTCAAAAAACATGTCCAAATTGCTTTTTTCTAAAACTACTGAAGATATGCAGAATTCGACTCCTGTGCAATAACTTTACACATGTAACTGAGTGATTAAGTATAACTAGGATAAAACAGATGCTTGACTTTTTGCTGCTGCTTCCAGGCAGGAAACATTAAGAGCCACACGCTCCCCACAGGCCACTGGGACAGCCGGGCAAGACCCATGGTAAACCCCCACTTCTTTATGACATACTTTCTTTTTTCTCTTTTTTAATCTGCATTGCTGTTGCAAGCCCAGCAGCACGCATACAAGAAGTCTAAATCTTCTTCCATCTAGTGCTCAAGCTCATTAAATGTCACAAAATGTTTCCAAATGGAGAAAGCAGAAAGGGCAAGGTTCATAATAGGATTTACAGAACAAAACATCTCTTTCTCTCACTGTAACTTGGGAGAACACTTAGACCACAAGAAAAAATAAAAACCTAAATAAACAGTGGTAGAAGTTCAGTCATCTGACTGCCCTAAAAGCTGTTAAACAAAACCGATAAAGCTAACCTATTAATCCTCTAGCAGGACTACTGTAGAAATAATAATTTATGCAAGTCCCCTGGTTACTCTGATGTCTTTATCTGTGGAAGTGCAGTGACCCCTCAGTGTCTTTGACCTACTAAGTGCTAACAGATCAAACACTCAACAGCTTTTAATATATTTTCAAATTTGAGTCCTAATCAGATGCTGACTCTCGAGTTCTCCAGCAATGAATATTTAATAATATTCAGCCAAATACTGTTAGAGTCAGAAATTATCAGCTCCTGTGGATTACATCCAATAGATTCTCTGGATGCAATCATAATAATTTGGCAGTATTGAGTGATTGGAGGGAATAAGACCAGGCACGGTAATAACACTTAAATAATAAATCACTATGAGAAATATATGGAAATTTTCAGTATGTAGCATTACATACACTTAAGCAGTATTTCTTTATACCTGAAAGGTACACTTGATATATTAAATTCAGAAGTTTATACTGTCAGGAAGTCTAAAGTGAAAATGTTGAACTTTTTTCACTGAAATTCTATGTCTGTATGTTTATCATATTGACAAGGAAATAAACTGTTCTTAACACAGCTCCAGGTATGGCATCATTTTACAAAAATAAACACATCTAATTATAAATTGACCTACTGTACTGTAATAAAATGAAAAAATAAATAGTAGTGCAACCGAACAAAAGCAGAGGGGAAATGAATGGGAAAGATTATCCAACACAAAAAACTAATGACCGTAAAAGAGATTACTTTCTTTGGTTGTTATCTTCGATTACCAAAGCAAAAGTAACAGGATCAATCTAACCAAGGATAATAATCATTTTAAGTTTTGTAAAATACTTATTCACATTAATATTCAGTTCTGCGGGTTTCCTTTATATGATGACCAAGGTTTTACAAGGGCTTTGTAAGGAAGAATAAAGATCAAGACAAATGTTCATTAAAAGCCACTAAAATCTGTACTGAAGAGAAAGACTGCCATTCACTGCAGTAAACTATTCTAAACCTAACCCAGGAGATCATCCTTCCTTTGGTTCATTTTTACTGTCACAGGAAGTACAATGTTATTTTAAGCTTGTCTCTACCTGGCAGAAATTAAATGTTGCTCATGTTTAATGACTCATTTTCCAGTTAATCTACTACTTGAATGCAAAAATACTATGCTAAGTAAAATCCTTTCAAACATGCATTGTTAATAAATCCACAGTATTCAAAATAGGGATTGAGAAGGCAAACATAATTTGCAATGTGTGCCAGCACGTAGCTTACCTTCTCATGAACTCAGATTTGACAATTTTTTCATTGGTCTTTCAAGCCAAAAATTGTTCATACTTCAGCAGTTTGCCAGAGGGAAAACAAACTCTAGTATCTTATGAAGTATAACAACTGAAGATCAAGCAAGTGCATATTTGAACAAAACAATTTTACAATCTTGCTAAGCTGATTTAACAATAAATCACCAATCGTCTTTAAAAGATGTATTACTGCCCTCTCATTTTTAGTATGGAAAACACATTACCTTTTGAACAACACTTTATTAAAATACTTTTGTCCAAGCAAGTTTTAATAATACAACTTAAAATGGAAAAAAAAAATGAGCTTGATCTTTGGGGTTTGCTCTCCCTGCACACAAACTGGGAAGATTACGAAAAATCCATGATCTGACATCCACATTGTCTCATCTTGCTGAAACGAAACTAACTGCCTGCATTCACTCACAATAGCTGTCTGAAAGGAAAGCTGCTAAAGCAGAAAGCCTTCAACACATCATTTGCCACTACATACCTCACATTGTGACTTGCATTGAACAGGCTTGCAGGCTCCACTGAACCTCGTTCATCCTAAGTGTAGAAATAGGGTCCCAAAAGAAAAGAAACAAATAGCAGCAGCCATATCCTCTCTTTCTAATGTACAAAGTAAGTACTGCTTGGGAGCCAGAAGGGGAATTTGAGTTTTGATCTTTCACTGAAGAATCCCCTCTCTGAAACTTGGATTTATAACCATTTTCAAACCAATAAAGTTGTCCCAACGTGTATCAGAAGAAGTGGTACTCTCTGCTTTCTGTGACAGTAGCATCCTCTGCCTTTCTAGAATTTATATGGACCAGCTGGAAGCACAAATAAGTCCTTTGAGATCTATAACTAAACCACAGTCACGCATTGTAGTAATTAAATAATAATATTCACAGTTAGTGTGAGAAAACTAGCAATGTGAAAAATAGCCTGTAAAGACGACAGTGATTTCCACAGCTATCTACTCAACACTTCAGGTTGTCTATGTCCACAATATAAATTTATTTTTAAGTCTTAGTATTTAATTAAAACAGGTTTTCCAACTAAACATAGAAAATATTCCCATGCAACTAGCTAAGGCAAAAAGGGAACTTTCATTGAAATCAGCTGGCAGAAAAGCACAGCCTCCACTTTTGTATTTCAGAGTATCACTCCAGTAAAGCCCTGATTTGGCAATAAACGTGAAATACTCCTGAATGCTGCCATTCTCTGCTGTGAAGAGGGGAAAGTACATATTTCACTGATGCTGCAAATGCAATAATTCTCATACTAACCTAAAAGAAGCCTGCAGGAGCAGACTTGCCAGAAGAGGAGTCTAAGAGCCACTCCGTCCAGGTGCTCTAATGGTTCTCTTCCAGGGTTAGGGACTGGCCTGGGAGAGTGGAGTGCCACCCCACAATGGGGACAACCCACCACCTGGGGAATGGTGGGGGGAGATGGCTGCGGAGCTATGGGCTGTCACTGCTCTCACTCGCCACAGTTGCCATCACCATTTGCAGACTTTCACGACTTTTTGGATTTGTATAAATAGAAGTGGAGGGATAAAACCCAAATGGAGGAAAATGGTACACAAGGAAGTCTTATTAAGCAGCAAATTTCCTAGGTTGATGTTTTATCAACCATGATCTTGGCTAGACACAAATTGAAAGCAATAATTTTCGAAACCAGCAATGCATCGTATATGGCATTATTGTAGTTGTTACAGGTATTAAATCAGTTTTAGATCTACTGCATGGGAGGCAGTAAAAATTCCCCTTCTGGATTGCCTTCTCAGGAGGTATGTACATCTAGAACTACAGACAAAGAAAGGAGAAGCAGAGCAATGGAGAAGAAATCAAGATCATTTCATCAAGTCAAGGACAAGGTATTAAGCCAGATAAAAACTAAAATAAATCTGTGCAAAAACACTCTCTTGCCACATTAAGTAGTGATTACATTTTGGCAACACTCACATACAGAAATGAGACTGTTTGGGGAAAAGAAAAAAAAAAAAAAAGAAAAAAAAGACATTGTCCAGTTCAAAACCACAGCAAACTTGTAAAATAATTGTGGCTAAAAGGAATTTGTTTTGTTCTGGTTCATTCAAGATGGGCAGCTGGCAGAAGACTAAACCAATGTCTCTTCAAATATTTTAATTCAGAAAATATTTATTTAGACTTGAAAGAATGTACTTTTCAAATCCTGGAAAAAATGGCTTTTCCTCTAGATGAAAGGGGCAAAGCTCAGAATAGAGTAATAAGACTTGAAATATTTGGCTTTTCTGTCTACTAAGCAGATGTTTTCCGAAGTATTGCTAGGGTGTAAAAGACAGTCTGGTGAGTGCCAGCATTGCAAGCAAGTAGTTGAACCTGTGATCTTAGCCAAACATCTCACAGTGAGTCCCAGAAAGTGGCATGACAGAATTCCAAAGCACAGTACAAAAAACTTCATTTATTTCTACATATTAAATCTCATCAAATATCCAGACTGATTTTAGATTCCATTTAAAAGCAGAGAAAACAAAGAATACCTATAATTTATACCACCTCTACTCAGTAAATACTTTCACCTCTGCTACCTGAACATGAAGAATGATATTGGAATAAGATGCATCACAATAAGATTGTTGACACTATATGTGAAGCGATGGCTTTTGTGCAAAAGTACAAAATATCATCAGCGGTAACTATATGGTAATCACATTTCTTTTATGTGGTTGATTATTCCCCATGATGTGTAAATAACAGCGTGGCATTCCCAGTACTTCCCTGCTACTATCAGGTTCTTCCAAAAATACATTCAGATATTACTGACACAAGTATTTAACCTTTAGGTAAACGATAATTATTCACCGATAACCAAATTTGCATGAACTATGACTCTGAAATAATAGAGACAGAAGGTAAATACAACTTTCATTGGCCTCTAAATTGAAGTACTTTTGAAATAAGCTTTAAAGGAATTGAAACACCAGAGAAAATGGCAAACACTTGGAAGACAAAAAATCCCATGTGACACTAAACAAGTTTTATCTTTAGTACATGAAAATTATTTAACTGTATTAAATGAAATTACAAATATTTAATTCAGCATTTTAAAGACATCTTTCATGAAAGGCCCAGGGTACAAATTTGGATAGCTTCAGTGTCCTCGTACTTATCTGAATTTTGCAGCAAACACAATAGAATTATTCTGTTATTTTAGTAAGAAATAAAAATCATATGTATTTCAGGATAATTAATAGAGTCTGGAAAAGTGATCCAAAATATTATGTGCTCTGTCTTTCCTTTTTTTTTTTTTTCTTTCGGTTTGTTCATTTTTTATATTTGCTGAGAATCATGGAATAGGATACCAGTTTGGAAGGAACCTCACGGATCATATGGTCCTGCTTTTCTTGGCAAAAAAAACCCCAAAACACTAAAATTTTAAAAGTCATACTATAATTTTTTCCCCCAACGTAAAATAAACATGAAATGCCTTCATCTCATACTCAGTATAAGTGAAACCCTTCAGATATGAATCAATACTGTTGAGATTTTCTTCATCATTTCAGTAGGTGATGACAAGTCAGACAGAAAGCAATTGCAGTCAGTTGCACACATGCTGGCAGCACAACCAAGCTCCGTTTTATTGTACTTCAGGGCCTGCAGCGTTTACACTGTACTATCAATTTTCTATTATTACGATATTATTATCAAAATTCAAAACACAACATTGAGGTTCTTCAGACATGAATGCTTCTCAACCTACACAGTAATATTTTGAGGTTACCTGTATATTTTTACAACAAACCTAAGTAGTAAAACCATAATAAAATTTTGAGGTGTCTTCTTTATTCTTCAAAAGACAAAGACATTTCTCTTTTAGGTGAGACCAATAAATCCAGAAAGAACAAGGTGAGCCAAACGAAAAACCAGAGAGGAAGTTTAAAGGACATAAACTCAGCAGAGGTGAAGAACGTTTATTCTCAGTTTGACAGCATATGCACAGGTGCATGGGCACACATACACAGAAAAGATCTTTGCTTTATTTGCCTCTTGCTTTCTTCTGCAGCCTCAAACAGGCCACCTTGCTGCATGAGAAGCCGTCACATCAAGATACAATGTCTCTAGCTTGCCCATCCAAACGTTGCAAGCACTCTGAATTGCCAGAAAATGGTTTCTGCAAGATAAAAGTCTCTCTGAAATTGCTACTTGAAAATTCTATCTCACACTCAATGAGCAGACAAAAAATATTGAACATGCTGGAAAATGAGGCCATTCAGCTGTATCTTCCATGCGTTATTTTACACAAATATTGGATTTGAGGTTTTGACAATGTGTATTTGTGGATTTTTTTCTACAGAAATAGCATGGGAGACATGGAGATAGACAAAAACATACATTTGTTCTTATAAACTAGAATCTACTACTTGAATACACAGCATTAGCCAGGGGAAGGAGACATCAGATTCTCACAGGAATATCTCATACCATAGCATCAAAGTTTATCCAATTCCTTGTTAGGCAAGTTTTCACAGTTCAATAATGAGAAACAGCCTATCTCCTTGGCTCAAGATGGGTATCAGTCAGGTGCTGAGAGCCCCACGAACAGAGCTACAAGAACCTAAATATTCATATAGGCATGAATGCTGATTACTTGGCAACACACTTTCAGAAGTATTTTTGTCCAATTTAGATAATTGCCCACTCATCTAAATGCTTGCTAAGGTATTTCTAAGTCACACAAGACATCTATTCACGTATAGTAGAAGGCCCCTAAGTGTCTAATTAGACACTACCCCAACCTTGCACCTTAAAGTTCACCTTTGTAAAGCATTTGTGAAGTTTCATTATTACTCTTCAGAAATGCTCCATTTACAAAGCAACTTACTTAACTACTTTTTTCCCCTCAGCAATAACTGTATGATTCTACAGTTCACAAAAGCTTGCCCTTCTGATGCTGGGAACACTAACTTTGACATCAGTGAGGTTAACTAATTAAAACGTTAATCTTGTGGGACCAAACCAACGTAACACTGACATAGCAGCTCTACAATCTACAAAGTAGATTTGAAAAGTCCACTTTTCTGGAAGTAAGGATCTATGCAAGTTCTGCAATGTACTTGGAGTCAAAACTCTGAGAAGTTCATAAAAGCAGTATATAAGAAAATCTACTTCTTAAAAATATAAAAAGCCACAGAGTATAGCATTAAAATTGAGGAAGACTTCAAAACATGAATATGTCTATCTAACAGATCAATGGTACCCTACTATCTATGGAAGTACTATTAAAATGATGAACACTCTGAAATTAGTTATTAATTACTTTGGAGATACAAGACTATAATCTGTAAATGTGATCTGTATGCATTAAAATATTTAAGTAATTACTATGATGATAACATAACTTCTAACTGTATTTTTAATTATGTTATTGTACAAGTTCTTACTTTTGTTAATTAACAATCATGCAGAACACAAGAAAACTTCTAAAATCCACTTTATTCGAAGTCTGGAATTCAGTACTGAAAAAACATAAGTTTTTTTGAAAAAAATTGCAAATATTATAAGAAAGAAATTTTGAAAGCTACTTCTTTATGTATTTTCTGTCTTAAAGCTTCCATCCACAGAGACAGGGATGAAGAAGGGAAGGAGTGAGAAGACAACAGTTAAGCCAAAATTCAAGAGTCTGTAGCCTTTTCACCTGGAAGGAGAGCAGAATTTTTTGCTTTGTTTTTCCTCTTCCTCTTCTATATAAATGATTGAGCTACAAAGAAAATAACTACATGTGCCTCTACATATTTGATGTTTTATGTATCAACAAGCATTGGTACACATTAAATGTTCCCAGGTGTCTTCTATTTCAGTTATTGCCCACAAATATTTCCCCCTGATTCCAGCATACATATCACTAGCCCTAACAAAAGGCCTGGATCTCATGAGGATGTCTCTTTTTTTCTTAAATCTCACAGCGTAATCCTCACAGCAATGAGCTATTCAACAAAACAATTCTCCCTCCCTTTAAAAAGATACGAGTCAGGAAGTCAGATATTGCATCAGGCAGCTCCGAAACCAGACCACCCTCCTAGCCACCACATTAGATACCAGTCCTTTGGAAGTCGCTACTAAAACGCTAAAAGCCAAGTCTGCAAAAAATTGGTTCCAGCAGACAGGAATGGAAACATCTGACTTAGTCTTGCTGTGGTGCACACAACCAAGATTTTTCCTGTCATCCCACCCGAGTCCATGCTGCGCCAGCAGACAATGGGAGCATTCTGAGAATGACACGATTAAGCTGTTCAATTATAGCAAAACGCTGACTGAAAAACGGATTTGTTTATGCCTAAGTCTAAACACTATTTATCAATCAGATGGGAAGTAGCCTGCAGATAAGTTTCCTCTCCAATTCCGTGCACTAGGTTCTTTTCTTTCCGGAAAACTTTTTAAAAACTCCAGTTAACCTGATGAAAATGTGACACATCATGTCTGTAAACTCTGTTCTGTTCTGTAAAGCAGCTTCCAGTACTAGTTTCAGCTCCGGCTTTGCTTTCTTTACATGTCCAAGACAAAACCGAAGCAAACTGCTTTTTCGGCTTGGGTTCAGCACACCACTGCGCTACAACAAAAGGCAGCAGATCAGAGATGATATTCCATTATGTTCCTTTGCACAATTTCAGTAACAGTTCAGTTCTCACTGGTTTCATCCATCAGCTGTCCTCTCCATGTTTCTTCTATGTTGCTCTCAAGAAGCTCACAAGGCTTCAGTGCATCAGGCCAACTGGCTTTGTTCGTTTAATGCCTTAGTGAAACAATTCTTTCTTGGCATTGACTAAAACTAATTCCTAGACGTAAACTCTGTAGTAGAAGAAAAAGCAGAAATTTGAAAACGTACTTAATTCAACCTAATTATTTTCTATAAGTCTCCCTATAAAATTTGTCTTTTTCAGACTTCCATGTCTACAAGTCAAAGACATGCTGGGAGCTGGGTGTCAGCTAGGCACACCAGCACGCACTGTGAATACCTCATTCAACAATGTAAGTCACTCCTTTTCAGAAATGAAAAGTTATTACACAGGCTGGTTGGTTGTGTACAAGATAGTCTTTCACCTAAAGAGGCAAAGCATTAGAATATCAGCAGAAGAAACTCAGGTAATTTCACAGAAAGCAGAACATCAATGGGTAAGATCTCGAGGCCAACCAAAGGAGTTGAATCAGAGGTAAGGAAAGAGATAGACCAGTTTAATTTTAACTAAACAATTGCATATTAAATTCCCTATTATACCTTGGAATGTACTCAATGGAACAGGAGTGCTAATAAAATGACAGATTTTCGAAGAAAGTTCTCAGCTGAGCTATGCTCCCTGCCACTCATCTCTGCTTCTGAAGTTTCAATTTTGACATATAATTAACCAAGCAAAGGCTCATAGTAAATACAAAATTTGAATCAATGGAACTTGTGAGATGGAAGTGTAAATACAAACATTAGGGGAAACCAGTAAAGAATACTGCAATTAGGCTGTACTTCTTTTTTTTTGGTGAGTTGAGTGAGGCTATTTGTCATTATGATTGTTTCATACTAGACTATGCTGATACTCAGATAAAGTAATAGCTTCCCTACACTTAACCCAAAGTTTTTGCAGATAAGTCTTCCTGAGCAGTTAAGTTTTTCCACTGATAACAGCCAAACAAAACCCAAGTACCAAACCTATTCCTGTCTAGAACTTATTCGTAGTTTTCTCTTCATTGCAAAAAAAGGTTGACTTTTTCTTCTAAAGACAGTAAGGTAACTGTTGCAACTGAACTAGATTTTATGAACAATTGAGTGCAAATGTGAATTTAGCAGCAGACTTCCCTCATTTCAGAGGAAACAGGTTAGGAATACTTCCGTACTTTTTCCATTTTGCTTCTTGAGGACTAACTGAAAGCTTGAGAAGACTCAGAATGACTTGTTGCACGTAGGAAAGTAATCAGTACACAACCAGTTGCAAACGCATTTCAAAGTAGAAAATATTATGCAGGAGCGCCTATATGTACTCTCACAGACAAAATCATTAAAACTCCTCTCAACAGAAGAAAAAAAAGTGACTCATAGAGAAGAAGCCTTTTAATCTAAGCTATATAAAATGGTGTTTACAAAGAAACTACGCAACCATATTAAACTAATTATACTTACTAATGACTTAATAGGAACAATCAGCTCAAATTTTACTCAGGTGCACCTGCAATATAATATGATATAATGGTGAAACATCCATGTTGAATTCAAGGTTTGGGAGGAAAAAATAAATAACTATTTTGATTAATGATTCTTTTTACAAACATGCAGAAAATTAAAAGCATCTGGAATCTGCAGGATGGCTCTGTACATAAGACGTTCTTAGTACAAGTTCCATCAACGCAAAAAGAATTTATCTTGCACTTTATTTGACAGAGGTGACTAAACTTTCTGACTGAGGTGACCAGGTTACTCAAACAATTATCCAGACTTCCATTAGCATGAAACAAAAGAATGACTGGCTCCTGCAATCTGTTTTTTTAACGAATAGACACCAAAGACTGACTGGACATACATAGTAGATTAGCACACACAAAGCAGAAACAAATGCTGCTTCATAACCAGAAATGACTAGTACAGATGTTGTGAATTCATGAGGTTATTCGTCCCTAGTTCCAGTACAAAGTATATAAACTTTCTTTGTATTTATTGAGATCTCTCTTAGAAAGCGACACTTTTGCCCCCAGTACTCCAACTGAGAAGCTGCTTCAAATGCTCACATCTCTTCTAATTAAATCTCCTTTTCCAATTTCTAGTCAGATTTTATTTAAGATCATTTTCTGTTTTTCTGTTCTTGGGTAAAATCTGGTCTTTTAATGGTAAGGAAATACCTTCCTCTTCTACAGCATTCATATAGTATAGATTTATTAGCTCTCAATTTCACTAAGCCAAGCAATGATGCTCTTACAGTCTCTTCTTACAACCCTGATTCATCATTCTTCCAGTCATTCTTGAAGCTCTCCTTAGCATCGCTTCTAATCTCAATTCATGTCATGGCATGTTTGAGATAAAAGTTGAATACAGTATTTCAGATGAAGTCTCACCTAGTCTTTCTACAATGGCACAGATGTTTCCTTATCTATTTAACAATAACATTTTAAAGCTGAATCTCACCAGATCAGTCATCTTTTGATACTCATAAACCTTTTCATTTTCAGTCACTTTTGCTTCTTAAGATCATTGTTTATATTTCACAATTGTGTTAAGCACCTTAAATGCATGACTTTCTGTTCATTGTTCTAGTACAGGGCTACAAGCTTCATCCAATACTGAATTCAAAAATATTTTATCCTCTTTGCTGGGTGAAGTCCTAAAACTAAGATCTGTAGACTCATGATATCACACAAGACCAAAGGTGACAATGCTTTAAAGCTAAAATTAGGGAAAATGTCATTTAGTGACAGATTAAAATGTCTTTTCCTTAAAATTTACTATCATTAAAAGCGTGAGGGAATAAAGTATGATCAGATATTCACCTGCTAAATTAAAAAAAAACCTCATCATCCCAAACGATTTCCAAAACAAACCAAATGACCTTACCCATCCACTTCCCCTCCCACTTCTATACTGTTTGATAGGCCCACTACCATATTCATTACTGAAAGAAAGTCCTGAAGGTAAGGATTATGGGGAGTCAGACATTTATAATGCTGGTTTAATCTCTTCTCCCTAACACCAAAATGTAGCAGTTTCCATCACACACTATCATTAGGGTAAAAACAGAGTAGGATACCAAAAAGCCATCAGGCTCAATAAAAAAAAAAATATAAGTCAGCATGTTCAGCAGAAAGTGCCCTGTCATTAGGTCACAGAAATGCTGAGGAAAACAATCTTAAACCCCACCACTAAAGCAGGCACCTTGGATTCTCCCTTAGTCAGGGAGATCCTAGCCAGCAGCTTACAAAAATGCAAACTCATAATAATGGATCATTACCATAAACCACAGACTAATTTAAAGACAGACTGGTCTTCTGGGGTTTGTTTCACTCTCCAGAACATAAAACTCACATTTTTCATGTTATCACTGCTGTAGAGCAGGGGAAGATTTGTATGTAACACCACCTCTTTACAAGATGCAATACCAAGACGTGGTACTTTCCATAAAACTCTGACCTACTTAGCGGTTTCAGACTTGGCCTTTCCACCTTTTGAATTATGTCCCAACTTCTGCTGTTGCAACTCAAAACATTTACAATATCAAGAATATGAAAGAATTACAGAAACAGTGTGCAGGATAACTATTTATTCTTACATTTAAAGTAAGTTTTAAAGTTTTTCCACCAGAAAACAAGTGATATTTCTGCTGATACCATACACTTTTCAAACTCCAGTTTTTGAAACCAGCACCTTTGTAGCTTTCCTTGCTATTGCATACGGTTGAAAATACTTTTCTCCTCTTGCTACTTTATACAGTAGCAAGCAACAATTAATATGGTTTCCTTCTTGTGTGGATGATTTTATAATTTAACCATGTAATTTTACTTTAAACTTTCAAATTTCCCGTAATATCTTTCAGTATCAGAGAAGAAAGGGTACAGAACTACAGAAAAATATTTAGTCACAGTCCCTTTCTCACTTTGTCTTCAAAAATTCTTTAAACTACTTATAAAGCCACTGCGCTAAACTATCAGACTCAACTAAAACCATCTTCCCTCATCTCATTTTCTTCAATTTGAATGTTCTCCTTCCTTTACAAAAGAGAAACCACCTGACAAAGAGAGTTATTCTTACGCCTGATTTATTTTTTTCACCTTTTCAAGAGAACTGAGGTAACTGTGACTTTCAGAAGGATTTACTGTTTCGTTTGCACTATTATCTCCCTCCGGAGAGATCAGATTTTGCTGTGTTCCTTCCACCGAAAGAGAAATAGATGGGCTAGCTAAACTGTTAGATCTTATTTCTGTGTTGTCCGTATTCCTTTGTCCATCAACTGAAGCTCTGTCTGCAGTAGTGTGCTGGCACCAGGTCTCCCTCTTTTCCCAGGCTACTGTATAACATTTCGATACCGCCGGGATCACTAAACAATTGCTTGAAAAGTTCATCAGTTTCAAGGTTCCTTTCATGCTGATATCCAGCCTTGACAGTTCTTTATTTAGATTAAAAATCAGACACCTAAATAGCAGAAGCCTTGCCAAAGAGCTTCTGAATCGGCAAAATCTGATCTCACACACAGTGAAGAGATCTTCCTCTTGCCCAGTGTGACTACATCCAAATGAATTAATTCATCTTTGTGCAGTGCATCTGGCACACCAAACAAGCATTTGTCCCCTCAATGAGTGATTCTACGACTGTGGCATAGTCTCATGGTTTTCACTGTTGCATTTTGCTACTTCGTCATTTATATTATTTGAAAACACTTGTCTGTCTCCTGGAAGTGAGTTAAGATTATCTTAGCAGTTCCACTTATCAACTCACTATACCAAGAACTCTTTTTTAACAAAATACATTACTCTGGAATATTTTTAGTACTGGTACATTACATAAGAAGAATATTCTGGGGGATATCGAAAGATGGTGCTACATTACATACCCAATTCAGTGGTACTCAATATCAGCATGCTTTGTCATTTAGTAGCAGCCTTAGGAGAAACTTGTATCTGTGTTTTAAAACATACCGCCCCAAATCTCCCTTTCTGACTCCACCTGCTATCTAAATGATATTCCCATTATTCTTCCGCCTCCCTTCCTGGCAGCTGGAAGGAACAAGAGAGCAGGACATGTCCTGTCTCCCACTCCAGCGTGCCCCTGCCATGACAACAATACAATAGCTCCAGCACCATGGACTCACTTTAGATACAATATGTACCGTGAAGGGGCACAATGAGATAATCACTCTGTCTTTTCAATGTGAAGAACTAAGAGAGTTCAAAGCTGGACTAATGGGCAGGGCACCCAGCAAAGGTCCAGCTGCCAACAGAGCTGCAGGGCCACTTTTACCCCACCAAAAGTTCATTGTTTCTCACATCTTGCCAAATGATCATAATAACAAACCACAGTTCTTCTTTCAAACACTTTATTTATATGAAAATGTATTTTTCTTTTATAACTGGAATCACCGCACGACTTAGGAAAATGATACTAATGTCTCAAAATCTCCACCTTTAGCTGGGAGGAAAATGATATGGGGCAATGATAAACAGCTGTCAAATAAGCAAAGGTTGCTGCAAAGAAAAAGAGAACAATTCTTAGTGTCCCTAGTGGACTGGAAAAGGAGTAATGCATTTAAACTATAGCAAGGATAATTCAGGTTAGATGTTAGGGAACAAGATAATGAAACAGTAGAACAGATTACACTTGCTAAAGAGTGGAGTCTCCAACATTGCAGGTCTTTAAAAACAGAATAGACCGACATTTACCAGGATTGATACTAGAGGATGATTAAAGAGATCTGCTTTGTCATTCTTCCGGAACACTAGTGGAGAATGTCCCCTGTTGGCATTTTCTCTTCAATTAGGTGAAAAATATGGCACTGATATACAGAGTGTGTATCTGCCAAATACTGTCCATTTTCATTTCCTCGTGAGAAAACACAATTTGAAGGACAAGTTTCATGTCAGGCTTGCTGCCCACAGTACAAGAAAAAAACAGTGGTAGTATGCAGGAAGCTAGCAAAAGCCAGGCAATGCCAACAGCTATCAAATGACAATTACAATTTTGTTTACAACACAAAGTAGTCACAACGGCCATGCATTAAGCATCCATGTTAAACAAGTTATTCCACACCTCTGCTTCAGGGCCACCAAGACTTTCTCAGGCATTTTAGAAAAATACATGTAATGACAGAGTTCATATGTTTAACAAAAATAGCTTCCTTCAATTTCATATACTCTTTCATACCCATGACGCTAAAAAGAAATCAAAGTTAATACAAATGTTTTAATAAGATTCATGCAACAAGAATATAAAGTCACTTCTGGAAAGAATGTATAGTTTTCAATGCAAAACAAGTACTAGCCTTTTTCTTTTATTGGAGAGGCAGTAACTTGGAAACAAAATCCAATATTTGGAAATGTGGGAAAGCACACGTATCAAGGCTTGAAATTTGAACTTCATTACATGTAACTTATCACCTTTCAGATGGCAAGCCCACGCAATGCTACAGGCTTGAGGAAGAGTGGTTGGAAAGCTGCCTGGTGGAAAAGAACCTGGGGGGTGTTGATTGACAGCCAGCTGAACATGACTCAGCAGTGTGCCCAGGTGGCCAAGAAGGCCAACAGCATCCTGGCTTGTATCAGAAATAGTGTGGCCAGCAGAAACAGAAGTGATTATCGCCCTGTACTCAGCACTGGTGAGACTCCACCTTGAATCCGGTGTTTAGTTTTGGGGCCTCACTACAAGAAAGACACTGAAGTGCTGGAGAGAGTGCAGAGGAGGGTGATGAAGCTGGTGAGGGGCCTGGAGCACAAGTCTGAGGGAACAGCAGCTGAGGGAACTGGGGCTGTTTAGCCTGGAGAAAAGGGGGCTGAGGGGAGATCTTATTGCTGTCTACAACTACCTGAAAGGAGGCTGTAGCATAGAGAGTATTGGTCTCTTCTCCTGAGTAACGAGTAATAGGATGAGAGGAAATGGCCTCAAGTTGCACCAGGGGAGATTTAGATTGGATATGGGGAAATATTTCTTAATGGAAAGGGTTGTCAGGCATTGGAACAGGCTGCCCAAGGAAGTGGTGGAGTGACCATTCCTGGTGGCATTTGGATGAGCTTCTTAGAGACATGGTTTAGTGGTGGACTTGGCAGCGTTAGGTTTACGGTTGGGTTTGCTAATCTATGATTCCATGGTTATAATATACTTTGTTATGATTGTAAAGAATTAAATGGCATCCACAAACCCTCTATTTATTTATTTTTAATATATGCTATATCATGACATATTCAGGTTCCAGTATAAGTTGGTGAATGACCTATTAGAGAGCAGTGTAGGGGAAAGGGACCTGGGGGTCCTGGTGGATGGCAGGAAGACCATGAGCCAGCACTGTGCCCCTGTGGCCAGGAAGACCAATGGCATCCTGGGCTGTATTAGAAGGGGGATGGTTAGTAGGTTGAGAGAGGTCCTCCTTCCCCTCTACTCTGCCCTGGTGAGACCACACTTGGAATACTGTGTCCAGTTCTGGGCCCCTCAGTTCAAGAAGGACAGGGAACTGCTGGAGAGAGTCCAGCGCAGGGCCACAAAGATGACCAAGGGAGTGGAGCATCTCCCTTATGAGGAAAGGCTGAGGGAGCTGGGTCTCTTTAGCTTGGAGAAGAGGAGACTGAGGGGTGACCTCATTAATGTTTACAAATATATAAAGGGTGACTGTCACGAGGATGGAGCCAGGCTCTTCTCGGTGACAACCAATGGTAGGACAGGGGGTAGTGGGTTCAAACTGGAACACAAGAGGTTCCACTTATATTTGAGAAGAAACTCCTCAGTGAGGGTGACAGAACACTGGAACAGGCTGCCCAGGGAGGTTGTGGGGTCTGCTTCTCTGGAGACATTCAAAACCCACCTGGACACATTCCTGTGTGGCCTCATCTAGGTGTTCCTGCTCTGGCAGGGGGATTGGACTAGATGATCTTTTGAGGTCCCTTCCAATTCCTAATGTTCTGTGATTCTGTGATATGCTAACTCATCTATTAGTTCTCAGGCACCGAGATGATGCAGGTAATATTTGCTCATTGCTATTATTTCAGTTCTACACAGAGTTTAAAAAGTTTAGAACATAATTGCATTACACGTAATCATGAAGTCCTTTCTCAGCCTCCAACTATCTGTTATTTTTGGCACAGAATCTAAACTTTTTTCTGGGGGAAAAAAAAAAACAAAATCACCAACTGGCATTCACATCTTTTTTTTCCTGTTCTCTACACTGTGACTCTTCTTTCTACCTCACTGTTATGTCAGATAATTCTCGACTTTCTTGCCTAGAACAGGAAAACTGTTACAGTTCCTCTTTTTCTCCACTTGCACCATGACTTCTATGTTCACCTAGAGTCTCCATACTCTACAATCAAAAAATACTACAACTTAGACTGTTCTCTCAAATTCTGTTAGCATTGAATTCACAACATTTTGTTTAACCAGTATTTCTTGACTGTTCTTTACCTCTCCTTATCTTCTGGTTCTGCACTCTGGATGTTATTTGCCTGTCTTTTTTTTTTTCCTTTTTTCTTTCATTTGTTCCTTTGAAGGTCTTATGAGAATCTCTTCAACACTTCAAATACGTTCAGTAACAGTAACAAAACACGGTAAACCAGTGTTTTATCAAAACAATGTGGAAAAATCCCATTTCACTTACCAAAAGCCCACCTTGGACAATTTAAAAGCTGCAATTTTATTCCAATTGCACCATAAAAATGCCAGACACAATGAGAAACTGTCACTGTAATTGGCAAGCTCAATATAAGATTTAAACACAGCAAGTCTCAGCTTTTATGATGGCTCATTTATGTGTTACTTGCTGATTCCATGGGTGATGCAAAAGAAAATGCAAAACACTCATAATTGGAGGCTTTTGCAAAGCAAGGATGCAATTTTTCCCAGATATAATATTGGGAATATCTATGTGATAGATTAAAAAAAGTTATCTGTAAATGACAATCCAAGTGCTCCACAATAACGCATCTCACTCTGACATCTATGTTATAAAATCTTCGCACAAAATGCTTAAATCACACTATATAAAAGTTTTTAAACTTGAAAATTCAGTATGACTTTGCTAGCAACTATTATTTTAAAGAAAGCAAAGCATAACTCTTTTATAACATACTATTGGATATAACATTGGAGTGCTATAATGCAAACTTAGTGAATTTTACTTTTTGGGGTCAATGACCAAGATAATGAAAATACTTGCTGCCTTGTCACAAATACCACAAGTGTGGTGCAATGCATTTACTTATTTATTGCATGCTGTAAAGTGATTTAGTAAGAATTTCATTGTGTATTTAGGTTCAATTTCACATTTCTTTCCACCCAGTGGTCTGGCCCAAATACAAGGTTAAGAAATATGCAAGCAAAACCTATGTAGCATGTTTGATCTTATAAAAATTCATGAATATTGTTACCACATGCTTTCTTCACACACAAAAAGGAAGCCAAATACCATCTGTGCAAGATAGTCTAATTAGGGGATTAGGACCACAGAAGTTCTGCTCACTCACATGTTCAAGAGCCTGCTCCCTTGGCCACTTAAGAAAAAACATACGTGAAGAAGAAAAGGGACAGCAGCATCCTTCTGGATCCAGTATAGACAGGAGTTAACTATCCTCACAGAATTTAATAGTCCAACTCTACCCATGGGAGTTTGCATTTTTTTCCCTTGAGGTATAATGCCTGGCCCAGCACAAGCCTTGTGAATAAACTTGGCACCAGATGAATCACATTTTAATAAGTTCAAATGATATTCTGCAACCGACTGGTATTTAATGGCTGCAGCATACTTCAGGGACCAATTTTTTAGGATTTGGCACCAACAATAGAAAACTGAATGATAAAAGCACATAAGTAGTTCTTAAACAAAATAAATGAGGTATAACAGTAAGTAAAGGCTGTACTGAATATATAAAAGAGTCTGACTACACACAAAACCAAAGATCCATTTAGAACCACCTGATTTTAGAAATAAAAGTGATAAATGTACAAAGCAATCTTCTATTAAAACAAAGGTACTAACAAACGTGCTTCACCATCAATTTAAAACTGTTTCCTTTTCCCACATAATTTTTCCTAATCACGCCATAATTTATGAATGCTAGTAACAACATGCAACCAAAACCCTTAAAGGAATATTAGATCTTTGTATTTTGAACACAAATTCTGACTAGTTTCAACAGCCTATATCATATTCAACAATTTGACAGAAATTTGTACAGCTAAGCAATGAACTCACTCAGATGCATATTCAAAACTTCTTTTTTTGCTTACTGACTATTCAAACACAGATGTGTTCTATTGGTTTAACATTTCAAACAAATTTATTTTTGCATTTTATTTTTTTTACTATTTCTGTAGTGGCTGCTGATAGTTCACTTTGACTACAAAAAACCCAAAATGTCAGACTGGTCATGAATCACAATTCTGCAACTAGCCTGCTTATTGACTGAACACACATGTATATCTTAGCTGACTCAAATTAGTGTTCTGAAAACATTTCCCAGTTTGAAGATAGGTCAGGATATCTTTATTGGAGAAGTATTTATTTTCAGACTAAGGAAACAGTAAATGCAATGACCACTGGTATCCTGATCTTATAGCTACGGAAATACCATACAAAAGTCAAAATGATATACCAATGTTGTGCAAGATAGCTGAGCCTGGGTCTCCATGTGCTTGCAGTAGCATTGCCAAGACCAGACCAGGTCTTTACCAGTACTCAAGTAAAGCGCAATTACCTTTTAAAAGAACTGTTTAATAATAAAGATGATCACTGTTGTGCAATAATTACGCTGGAGAAGGAAATGACTCAAGTCAGTAAATATTGGAATACTCAACATGATTACATCACTAAACTTAATTTTGATTTTCTATGTTATCCCTTGTTTAGTCTAGCACTGCTTTGGGGGACCAAATACTGATTACAAGGAATAATGTTTTAGAGTGATTTTGTAAGAACAGCTGGCCATCCAGAAGAACAGCAAATTCCCAAACATAGTTTATTTAATTACTTAGGGTAGATCTTAAAACAGCTCTGAAAAGTCAGGGTTCCACTTTCTTGAAAATACTTGCTTTGACTAAAATTTCAGTAAATTCACTAAAATAAAAAATACTATTTTGATAAAGTAAATATTCAGTAACTGGCCAAGCCAGAATGAACGGGTTTCTCCCAGCATGATGATCTTTGCTCTTCCAGCTGAGCTATATAAATACTGGAGAAACAGAAGACAACAAATGCCATATATCCATGTTCCATCATGTAAGTAGTTGGCTCAAAGTGTTCAAATTCAGACTTCTCACTTGTTATTGACTAACATTCCCTCTCCCATCCTGGACCCTTTATTGTCTTCTCAGATACTGGTTTCTGCAATGAATTCACATTGTCAACAGATGTGAGGGTGCTGCTTACTCAGCTTATGACTGGTTGCCAGAAGAGATTTGCTGCTTCAGGCTGCAGTAAATTAATCCCAGTAGAGGCAAGGTTTATTTGCTTCTCCAATAGTTTGAAAGAAACACTGATGGGACAATTCTGAGCAAGGCTAGAGACAAGGGAGCACCAGAGACAGCCTTGGAAAAGACAGAGGTCTGCTGGAATTCTCTTTCAAGTCCACATTACCTACAGGGTATTCACCTCAGAAAATCCACTTACCGTTTACAAGATACTGCTGTTTGCTCTTCAAATGTTTACACAGAGAAAACTGTTAGTAACAGTGTATATATACATTTAAAGTCAAGGGCACAAAGCTAGCCAGTGAGCATAATAAAAACAAGTAAAGTGCAAGCCATGGAAGCTTTTCCTCAAAGCTCTGAACTAGAAGACAATTTTTTTCAGCAGAAATTCTTTCAAGACTGCTGTTCTTAACTTCTGCATGGTTGAATTTCAATTTTTTATGACCATAAAATAAAATCTAAAATAACAAAAGCAGACCAACTTTGTTACCATTTTCAACACATCACCTAGAAGAAAAGTGAAGCTTTCCTTGCTGTTCTGAAAGCCAACTCAATGCTACAGAGCCAAGGTGGTACTAAATTGATTTTTTTCTCTTTACCTGCCTGGCTACAAATTGGGCACTTACTACACTGCTTCTCTGTCTTTGGCCTACCATGTTACATATGTTAAATTACCTTGCTTATCTAAACCACAACAAAATTCTAACAGCTACTTGAAAAAGCCAGTGCAGCAATACATTTTTTTTAACCTAATATGACTGAATTATTTTAAATATTTGAGTTGGGCAGCCAGAGTCAGCGACATAGGAAACCAAATGATGAACTTACCACAAACACTACATATCTACTTGCAAATGCTCAGAAATAATGTACATATTGAGGAAGGTGCAAACTGATCTTTCTAATCTTAATACTGCATGTAAGAAGTGAGAAGAAACTTCTCTCCTGCAATATTTATTCCTCTTATGCTGATAAAAGCATCACTGTCAGTGGGAGTATTCAAGTGCTAAATTGTAAGCTACATAACATAAAAGAGTTTTTCTGCTTTCAGTTCAGCAGAAAAAGAAATAAATATGCTAATTCTATAGTCAACTTTCATTTTCTTCATGTAGGCATGGATTTTGTACAACCTTGTTACACAGCTCCTACACAAAGTATGTATTTGTACAATATCTGACAGTGCAATATAGAACTTGTACAAAATTTTGTGTTCCAGACAATTTTCAGTTTCATCAATATTGTTATTTCTTTTTGTCCAGCATTGACCTGCAGTTTTTAGCTTTTCTATGGACATTTATAAAAATCAAAATCATTGAGTAAAAACCTCTGAAGGACACTTTGAGAGCTTACATGAGGAAATGGAAATCTAAGTTCCGTCTGTAACATAAGTGAAAGGCAAATAATAATCTTCAGTGGTGTACATACAAAAATAATGGCATGTTTACTAGTAATAAAATATTCTTAGCTAAAGCCAGTAGTTTCTGGTCTTGAAATATCCACTAACCCAAACTAGCAGATGATTCATAAAGCAGTTGGAAGTTATTAAGTCCCAAAGTTTCTACAGAAAAAACTTTCCGAAGGTGAGCTGGAACCTAATTGTTTCTTCTTCTTGATTCAGCCACACATACTTTTCAACTGACCCTTTTGGCTTCACACTCAACCTCTGACTGAACTACTCATTACAATCTCTGCCAGTTTGGTATTCCTGATATTTACAACTTCATGTTGCTGTTTTCTCACGAATACAGCATTTAAAAAGCTCTTGGTCTAGATAAATAAACTATTTACAATTGGAATGATTCTGCTAGATTCTACTTCATCCATCAACGCTGTTTGTTAAGGTTCCTGCATTCATGACTTTATCCCAGGAGGCCCTGGCAGGGTACAATGGCAACGCCAAGCATTGGTACTCAAGCCTTGTAGCAGAAGAAGCAAAAGCGACCAAGGTTGGCTTCACTCTGTTACTGCCACAAGCACACCCAGAAGACACAGACACAAGAAGCCGGCTGCAGAACGGCAAACGCCGGAGTTGGGTTATTTGCCATAGCCATGGATTTGAGCGAAGGATACAGGAGCAAAACACTGTTGTCTCCTTTTCCCCTCTCCCAAAGGCAAATTGATATACGAAGAGTTAGATTTAATTCATCAAGCATTTAACAGAAAGAGCTTGAGGAAATTAAGTTCATGAGCAACAAGAGAAGAATGGGAAAATTTCAGCACTTCTCCCTGTAGATTGCCTCTAGTAAGTCATCAGTTCCTTAGTTTTAATAAAGTATTCCACCTCTCTTTAATCATTTTTCCAAAATACCACTTTTAAACATTCTTTGAAAAAAAGCTACTACATTTACACCAGTAGCTACCAGTTCTGTATTGAGGTTCCTGAGATTCTGCACACTGGGGAAAATGGTATAATTAAAAGGTATAATTAATTTTAAAAGATCACTTGGACGATCTGAACAAATCCTGAAGTGAGTTTCCTAAGAGGCACTAGCTAACCTGAGAGAAAGTTACAAAACCCTTCCCAAGCTTTCTCAGGCGTCAACCTTCCTAGAACCTTGATCTTGCTTTTCAAATTGATTGCAAGCAACAGAGAAAGGAGGGCAGTTTGTCAGCTGCCTTCTTGGACACATAAAGAGTTATTTAAATGCCTTATCAACATTTTGGAAAAGATCTTTCTTTCAAAACCAAGTTCCCACCACTTCCTTTGTGGTTCCACTCAAACAGTGGGCAACAGCATTAATTAAAACCAGCCAGCCAGATTTAGAGTATGCGCTCTGTTTGTTGTTTTAAATTGTTGAATATCAATTACCTTATTATTTTGTGATTAGCATGAAACATATGCATCTATGTCTTGTGGCTTTTGGCAGTGATTTAAAAAAAAATTCAGCAACTTTGCATACGGCTGTAAAACAGCATGTTTCCAGGCATTTTTAGCGCTGACTAGAGCCATTCTCAATCTGCTCACCAGCATGAAGTTAATTAGGAGAGGCATGGAGCTTATGGCAGGGTGCAGAAATCAGCAATGGAACAAAATTATCCTTTTTTGGCTTCAGCCAGTAACTGCCACTGTGTCTACATGTTTTTTTTTTTTTTTTTTTTAATGCTTTCACTGTTAAGTATCAGTTTAAGCTTTAACTTTGTATCTTATCCAATTTTCTAAATCCTTCAATGAATGCAAATTGATGAACATGTGAGAACGGAAGGAGCTAATTATGTAGAGCTTGGGGAGGTAGCATAACGGCCTAATTTACAGAAAATCCAGTTTCAGACACAGCCTTGGGATTCTTTTATCAACAGTCTGTTTTTGACCAGAGCAAAACTGGACATTTTATTCACAGAATGCCAAACCAAGCTTGTGCTGCAATGCATGAACATTTTTTAGGAATATCCATGTAACAGGGAATTTCCCTGAACAATTCACAAGACTCCTGAGTCATTACGGTCCACAGGGGGCGGGGGAATAAAAAACAAACACACTCCACACAAACAAATTATCTTGGATAAGTGGACTTCATCAAGATGAAATTCAAAGTGCTTTGATTTTCTTCATTCTTCATGAGGATGGATTTCATTGTCTATGTCAACTTCCACAGTAAAAGGACTGCTCAGCTACACAATAAGTTATCTGTCACCCCTGCTATGCCTCAAACCATGCACATGCATGTGCACGCATTAGTTTTTCATTTTAGTAGATATGTCTACTTTTGAAATCATTCCCAAACATCCCCACTTACTGTATTTTAGTTTGCATCGTGTAACAGTCCTGCAGCATGTGAACTGGATTTCCTTCAGACGAAGCTAAGACAGAAGGCAGAGCCCTGAAGAGGAGTTAAAATCATTCAGGCCAAGCATCTGCACCAACACTGGTTGAAAGTAAAAGCTCTAAAGCCCATAAACAGCTGATGTGCTGATGTTGGGGCCCTACCACAAACCTTTTCACTCTCCTCCTGTTGCACTGTAGAATTTGTCAACATCAACATAATCAGAGTCTTCCTAAGTGTCCTTTGGCTTATGTTGGCAGAGTTTAACAAAAGACAGTTGAGTCTCACATCCTATGAAGTCATCAAACACGAAGAAAACACCATTAGCTGGTGGGAGAGGACACATGGGAGGAAGGAGTAACACTGGTTCAGATGCTAATGACAAGGGGCAGCTTGGGATACTCCTAGTCAGCCCTTCCTTCTCCAGTGAAAGTGAAGAAATATAACCAGTCTTTTTTGAAAACTGCTACTGTCTCTTCCGACATCAACTTAAAAGTTCCTGTTCAAAGTACTTCTTTAGGAAGTGTCATAAGCTTATCACATTCAAAAAAAGAGACTTTCATCAGGCGAATCTTTTTGTGACCACTGCCCCATCAAAATAGTTCTCTGGAAGACTATCCACATTCTTTGGAACGTTGATTCCAAATGACACCGAATGAAAAATACTGAATGTCAGGAGATGCAAGCTGCAGCACCAGCCTCTCAAAGCAGAATGTATCCAGCATATTGTCACCTCTTGCATCAAACACCACCAGTGCACTTAGAAGTGAAAAACAGGACACTTTGAAGCTAGATACAAGTTCAGACAGAACCACTGGGTATTTCAAAACTTCCTAATTATAGCATTCCATCACATCAAATTCATGTTAAAACATAATCAGAACATTAACATTTTGGTGGATAAATAGAAAAGATGATTTTTTAAATTTTTTTTTTAAATGAGCACATCAATCAAATATTGGTATGTCTGATCTTAGCTTTTCTTTTTCTCTACTTTGAAGACGACTTATAGACACAGTCAGGATGTTACAAGCAAGAAACTCCAAAACACTACTCACAAGTAGAAATTTACAAAGTCCTGTAAAACATGGACATTTCCAAAAGGAAAAAAAAAAGGTCACCAATAGAGTGAATGGATGCTGAAGACCAGAGAAGGCAAAAGGAATCAGAGTTTAGAGTTACAAGCTATAGTAAGACTCATCATTTTTACTGTGTCTTTTTGTGACAAAAAATACTTATCTCTGACAAACTTTTGCAAAGAAATACAAAAGAATCCTTTCTTGTACTGAATATTCAAACGAGATTATTGACAACTCCTGGATTCATGGAAAGATGAACAGAGGGAGGAAACTGCTACATTTTTTCTGTATTCAAAATGATGTTAGCATGATTTGGAGGAAGCTAAAATTAAAGCACGAAAGCACAGCCCTGAAATGATGAAAACTTTGTGATCCAGTGAAACTATGGGTTCTAGTGAAAACACCTTGATATGGCTAATTCTTCTGGAGGTATAGATGAAAAAAATACTTATGAATACTCAAAGACAACAAAAAAAAAAAGACTCATGAGTCACTACATAGTAAGAAAACATACAAATCTTTACATCTATTACTATAATTACAGTTACCCATTCCAACAGTAATATTTTTGCCTATAAATGTGATGGCAATGTAAAAATAAACTCAAGTTTTATACAAAATTCAGTTCTGTACAAATACAGCATGAAATATATCTACAGTCCAAACAAGCATGCACTTTACTGATCACAGAAATATTGCATTTCAGACTGCAGATATTTCTAATTACCATATGGGTATTTTTAAAGATACTTCTTCATTATTTATTCTCCTGTCATATCACACAATTATTTCACAGTAAACTAGCAAAAGGAAGGATTCGAGCTGTAAGGTGAAAAGTTTATATATTGAAATTCTTAGCAGTCTGAGGAACAGTCTTCTGCATGCCAACTAAATTGTCAATTAAAGAGTTGGAGGGTCGTTGATTTTACTAGACAGTCCCTAGTTTGTAGTAACCATTTTACATTCAGTAATGACCTGCCATATTTTTACATATATTTAGATTCTATATGAAGTCAATTAAAAATCAGGTAGTGGAAAGCACAGAAGAGTTCTAAGTATAACAATACTCTTCTGTGTTGACTTTGTTCCATTAATTGGCTGAATTGTGCAGGACTGCTCCGATCAATTGAGACTAACGAACTGAGGTGCCTCCCAAGGGCAGGCAAGGCCCTACTCTCCAAGGCTTGTCCTAGGGACTTTTTTCAAAGAAGCTGGAGTATACAAATAACAAGAAGTTAGGAACAATAACCTGTCACAAGGCAGGATGACTACCGAACTCTTGTATCCCCAGTTTCTTACATCTGTAACGTCTTTCAAGCCCAAAGAAAAACTGGCGAAAAATGCCAAAAATATTAAAACAAACAAACAACAACAAAAACTCCAAACCAAAAGCAAACATCTCAGTCTAAGTTTAGACTTAGCCGTTCAGTTATCTGCCAACTGAAGCTCATTTTCCATTTTGACAAAACAGAAGTCCTTAGATTATGTATCCAATACAGCCGTGGGTCCCCAGCAGTGAGTGGCCTCGGGGTTGTGAGGCCCCTGGCTGGGACACGTGCCGCTGGCCTCTCCAGAGACTCCAGTCAGACTTCCCAAAGGCTCTCATTGCCCCCTCAGGTTGAGGCCAAACTCAGCCTGGCTGAAGTCCTGGTAATCAATTAGCCAAGGTCCAGCGCAGGCCAGGAAGAGAATCATTCACAGGGAAGGCTGGGGAGCATGTAGGACAAAGCTATCTCTCCCACTAGAAGAGCTTTTCATGTGCATATGTGCCCTGAGCATTGTTCTGCCACTGAGGAGCCACATTAATCAATGTTCAGAACTGCCTTAAATACAGAAGTACAGAGCTGGCTATTCACTGGTGATTTATTACCAGGCCCAACACGCAGCTGACATGAAGCTGCCACCACCAGACAGGAGAAGGGGGATGCGGCGGTGGGTGCAGGGGGGCGCTGGCCGACCAGCTCCGTTTAACCACTTTGCGAGGGAAACGCCATGTTGGCAATCACCTCAGCAAACACCCACAGAGTGTCTCCAGGGACAGAACGCCTCGTTTGGACTAGCAGAATTGCATAATTGCTGAGACTCCAGAAAATTAAAGCTCACACAGTCATGAATACTGCTATTATGTATACATAATGTCCTAAATGCCATTTAGAAGTGCCTGGAACTGAGGTTATAAATTAAGATATCTGCACCTCCCTCAGAAGGCTATGGAAGTTGTAAAGCTGTGTGTCATTTAAACAGGAAAATAAAACCAATTTTCCATGTTCCTACAGTTCTAGAATCCTTGTTTAAGTCCTTCTAATTTAACCCTGAGATGGAAGTTTCAAATGCATCTTTCATTTTTTATGACTAGGGAATTCCTATTTAAAACTTTAACCAAATTTACCTCTGAAATCACCTCCTGTCTGGTTACATGCTTATGTCTCAGCGTACAAATGACAATGTAGTGTCTTCTCAACAAGTCCAGTCCTCCTAAACATTACTCGAGAGAAAGGACAAAAAACTCTCTGACTGAAAAAAACCCACATACATAAAATTCTAATTTCTTTTATTTTTTCTCATGACAAATACTAGAAAGAATAATTGCACTTTTCCATTATTACAAGGCAGTTACATTTCCCCTTGAGATGTACAGATTATTTTTAAAGCAAAATTACTACTACGGCACACCTCACATTTAGGGTTTGTTTTTTTTTGCAGGAGATACAAGTTACTGTACTGTGAACAAAAATAACAGAAATTACATGGTAGAATTTTTAACACACACACACACACACACATTGCACAAAGAAGAAACAATAAGAAATTGTTTCAGGAAGAAAAAGGAAATCACTGCAATTCACAACACAAAGACCATGATAATAGCCAGAGGTCACAAGTTTAAAAGTGTGCTCGATAAGCTCTGACACCAGCCCAAAACAGGTATGTTGCAAAGTGCCATCTGTGCAATGTATGTAAATGTTATTTTGTGATCTGAAAACTCAAAGGAAATATAACCACAGTCTGCGGACAATTACACTTTGTCTCCTATTTCTAGGAAATTTATGTTTGTCATCTCCATTCAAGGAGTTTTCATATTTGCTTTAAAGGATACAACCCCTCTGATAATTCTGCTTTAAATACAACACACACACACACAGAGTCTTCTGTGCCTTCTTGGCTGTTGAAAGAACACTGCAAAACCAGATGTAGAATTTGGCTGTACAGCATTAAACCTATTAATATTACACCAACTGGATTTGCCTCAGTGTCTTTTGGGTGTCCTTAAAATAAAATTAAAATTTTTTAAAAAGTACTCTTCTTCTCAAATTCTACATCATCTGAGCCAACATTTTCAACCAAGTAAAGCTTTCTGAGTTTCTGGATTTGGTCCTCACCATACCTTTATTTTCACAAAGCTTTATGGGAACACTTTATTATATATATTCTAAACAAATCTGTCTTAGAAAAATTCAAAAATTTTTCCTACAGCAACAGTTTCAAATTTCAGAACCTAAAGAAACACTTCTAATCCATGCATTCTCATCTGAAAATTCTCTTCAAAGATATTTTGCAACAACAAAAATTCTCCATGCTTTTTATTTCTACGTTTCACTTGCAAAAACATTGTAAGTACACTTAAGAATACATAAAACACAACGATTTTTCTTTTCATTGCACTTCAAGCCTATTAAATGAGATTGCTACAATTACAATATTAATTTGAGCACTAGGTTCAGTGCAATGGCTGGTTAGTGTAATATTGTACTTCAGTTGAACTAAAGGTTTAAAATATTCTCTGAAGAAGATTCTGTTGCTCAGAATCACATAGACAAAAGTAGTTTAAAGTTTATGGCATTTTCTGAAATTACCCAAATTAAAAATGATAAAATTCAAAAGTACTCCTAGAATTTGGCTATGAATAGTTACATTACACATATACATGTATATATGCTTTTAAATACCTTAACGTGCTTGACAGGGGAAGCATAAAACAAGGTACAGCAATTAAAAAAATAGTAATAAACACGAGTTACAGAAAACAGAAAAATATACCTTCCTGAGGAACAGCTAATTTAGGTCATAAAGCCCTGGAAGAATGCAGGACTGTAATCATAATATTTGCAAAAGATGTTGAATGAAGGAAAGTAAAAGCATTGTAGAACAGAAGCCGAGAAAGTAATCACGTTTGGAGAAATAAATGGTCAAAATCAGGCACGTGGGTGGAATATATCCTGCACTGAGGTTAAAAAAATTTATTCATTTTAACTATGAACTATAAGGGGAAAGCTGGAATGAGCCTGGAAAACATTCAATATATTCACAAGAAAAACTCACATGAGGAAAAGAAGATTGGTGATTCCAGAAGGCTTACAGGCTTCAAGCAGCCATTAGTAAAATCATTGAGTAATGTATATGAGGATTCATTAACTACAATAGAGTATGCTTGGTTCAAAGAGAAACTGAAAAGGACACAAGTATAAGATTCTTGAATATATTTGAATGTACAAATTAGACTTAAAATGACACAAAACATATTATTTGTGTAAATTTGCAGTTGACGAAGATCTGGATAGTTATTCTATGGTATTTACCTACATACTCCGCTTTTCTGAGGGAAGAAAACCAGAGCAAGTCTGAGGCCTTTGATATCGGACATAAAGAATTTATTAGCTACTCTAGTGACAGCAGTCTTGGGGGAAAAAAAGGCAGGAATGAAGCAGAGATTATGAAGAGCCAAGAATCCAATATTTCGCAAGCTATGAAACAATTTAAAAACAAATGTCCTTTTCAAAACCACATTACAGGATGAAATTAGAGAGAGGATAAAATTTATTAAATCTCTCATAATACTTAGAAATCAAAGCTCCAGCCACAGGAAATCAAGCTAATTCAACCTAAGTTCTTCAAATTAAGAGAAGTTTACCTCACTTAACTAGTTAAGTTAGTCTACTAGCCTTAGCTGGTTACAGAGCTCCCTCTTGAAATTAAGAGAGCAGGACAGGCAACTCAAGGCTGAAGCTTTGGATGGACACACTTTACACTGATTTACTACACGAAGAGTCTAGAAAAGTAGTATTCACTAGGCACCATTCAAATGGTCAACGGTTAGATGAACTATAGCTCCTACTAACACTACAGAGGGTAGTGTTTGTCTCACAGTTACATCATGGGTTTTGAAAGTGATTAACAAATTCAGGTAAATTGATTGCTCCTTGGCCTAAACTGGGTCTATTTTGAAAAACATTTGTTATAATGACAAATTATTTGTAACGTAGATGACGAAGTGTCCAAATCAAAGACACGTCACTCAGGCAACAGGATTTCTGCGAAACTGCTAAGTTTGAGTACCTTCACTGTGACTCCAATTTGAAATGGTAACCTAGGGACTAAAGGCCCAAGATCCTCCAAGCCCTGAAAAGGCCTCCTCTGAGTCTGAGAGGTACAATTCATGATTGTCAGGATGTACATTTCCACCAGAACAGCTGTATTATACCAGCACTAGAAGGTATAAGACTAGTAAATCATGTAGATTCTTTTTTTTTTTTTTCAGGAAAAATAGTTAAGATACAATCTGTCACCCAGAGAGGTGAAGTATTGTAATGTCTCTTGGTTTTTTTTCCTCATTTACAGCTAGATGCACATCAATGAATAAGAGATACTTGAAGGTGACAAAACAATTAGTTAATAAAACTCTGAAAGACCCTTCATTGGAGAGCTGTTGAAGAAGCAGTTTCTAATTAAAAATTAAAAACTCAATATGCTATGACATAAAAATTGTGTTTTCATCCCCAGAGTATTAGTTACACAATTGTCTCCCAAGGATATTTTTTGAATAGTTGCATTGAAATGCAAAAAGAATATTCTCAGATGATATTTTCTAAGGAACTGCTAAAACCAACCAACCAAACAAACCCAACAACCCTGAAAGTGAGCTTTTTACCCTAGTGTTTTGAGATTTTTTTAAAAAAATATTAATTGCACACTCCAGTTTCCAAGAAATTTCTCAATATAAAGTAATTATAATTCCTAATGGAAATAAGTATGTGTTTCAATTTAAACTCCTTCAATTTAATCCTATCTCTTCATACAATAAATCCCATTCATTTGTGGAGTTGTCTGGTTAACAAGGTTGATGCCCTAGAAGAATCTTTGAAGACATGTGATCTGTTGCTACTGAATGACACACAAGATCTCTTCCCAACTTTATGAATCTCCATGTAAGCTGTACTTTAAAAGTGAAACTGGACCATCCATACACTCAGACTATGCTTGATAAGATGTTTCATGGGTCAACTGATGCTCTACTCACATATTTTAGTGGAAGGAATTTGTCTTAATCACAATACTGTGCTAAAATCAATCAGTGGTCATCTCTTAATGATCCAAATTTTATTTAAGCTACAAGAACCTACATGCAGAATAATTCTAATTCAAGCAAACGAGAACTAAGGAGAATAAATTTACACATATAAAATGAAATATAATTAACTTTATGGGACAGAGGAAGAAACCTCCATAAAGCATTTACACACTAACTTCAGTATAAGTACTTAGATTTTTAAAGATTATGCATCAAGGATAAACACTGGAGGACTCAAGACTCTAGCATGTGAGTGATGATAAACAGGACACTTTGTGCTGTCACTTGAGCTACAATTTCACACGTATGCCATGAAGTCTATATATTCAAACACAACACTTTTGTTTCTGCTGCTGTACCTTGCATCAAACTGTTTTTAGCCAATTAATTTATTTTACACAGATATAAATGATTTTTTCCCCTTGTTCTAAAGGATTGCCTTGGTGTCTTGCAGCCTGCTCGGGTTCAGTTTCAGATCGAGCAGGCCGTTCCCAGTGCATGGGTTCGAAAGCAAAACGGGGCAGGGATGCAGTTCCCAGGCTGTGCAGTTGGTTCACAGTCTCTTTAACATTGGTTTTAATTAAAAACTTAAATCAGTGTGCCCATTGGCCCTCGTGAAATCTGGATGGTTCATAATTGGCTGTCACTCCTAATGTTTCATTTACTGATGCAAAAGTTAAAGGGGCCACAAGGACAAACTACTGGCACAACCTTCCCCAAAGTAACTTAAACATGACTGAATGTATGTGCTGGTTTTTCCAGTGTTATTAAGCCTTACTTGGAAATGGGGGTGAGGTGAGGGGGAGGCAGGGGAGCCCAATTTAAACCAAATACTCATGTATTTGTCTTGCCTATTTTATACTTGGGTTGATGTAATTTTGGTGGAAGAAATGCATCACTTGAAGGGAAGACACACTGATCTGTCAGATTCTTGAAGCTGTTTAGGATTACAGAATTTGTAAGAAAGACCTGATGAAACACTTTAGATAGAAAAAAAAGCAAATGAGGCATTTGAATGAGCATTAAATTCTTTCTTTTCCTGTGCCACAACTGTTTGTCAGGTGACTGAAGTCTGTGAGAAGCACAGCTAGTCACAGTGCACATACTTCACATACAAGGGCATGGCTTTAGCTCACTGATGGACAAAGACATCTAAGTTTTTTCTGCCTGCCCGCCCCCCTCCCTCCGCTTTTTTAATGGGAATCTGTTTACCATGCTCAAACGTTAAAGAACTGTGAAGCAGCCTCTCAACTGCAGAACTGTTATTAGTTCTGGAATCAATGTCTATAATTCATAAAAGCCACAACTTGGGCTTTATTACCTGGGCTGCCATGGGAGCAGCATTACAAAAGCCCTCACCGCAGGCATGCGATTCGGCCACAAAACAATTCAGATGATTTTACTGATACTACTCAGAGGAGTAGGAGTTATAGGAAGACTGCTAACCCTGCCTGTAAATCAGGACTACCATAACATTTCTATGTGTAAGAAACACACAAAGAAATTAAGTCATAAAAAATAATCTTTCAAAAACAGAACAAAAGTAGCTACTGGCCTTGCCTCATATCCTGCCAGCGCAAAGAATTCCTGCTCGCAAGGAAAACAGCCCATGTTGAAAGCAAGTAGAGAGGCCTGCGGGAATTTGAGAAGTGTAAGGCTATTATTTCTAGGCTTTCATGGACAGAAATGTGATCAGCTCCAGGAATACACCGAAACCAGAAGACATGGCAATATCAATTTTAACCACAAGAACTCTGAAAGTGCAGTTATGCATAGCTGTGGCTCTTGATATTATATCAGTATTACAACAGAAGCCTTCATAAAACAGTTAAATTAATATTTAATATTATTCCAAACAAGGTCCTTTTGACAGGGTAACTTGCTCTCCACAATGCACAAAATGAATTCAGATACCTATCTTGAAAAAAAAAAAAAAACAACCTACAACATTTTCTGGATTATGCATGGATGACTTTTTTATTTTCCTAACTGAACTTCAGCACAAAAATATCTTGACAGGTACATATTTGAATTCAGTATTTCATTTTCAGTTCTGGTACTACCAGCACAGATTTGAGGGGTGGGGAGGGAGCCAAGAGGCATAGGGGGGTTGTCCAACAAATATCCTTAAGGGAACTGAAGTCTGGTCCACACACAAAGTTTTCATAAATCAGTTCAACTTCTCATGTTGACACACTTGAATGGCTCTACCACTGACTTGTATATTTTAACACGTGTCAGTAAATACACAGAAATAAGCCAAGCTGACATAAGCCGTTTGAAACCAGTACAAATGTTCAGTTGGGACACTAAACTTATTAAGTCAGCTTCAAAACCTACTTTAAAAAGTAAACAAAAGTGTAGCAAATGCACAACCCCCATGAGTCTGAGTCCTAAAGGTGCCAGAAGTTCAGCCAGGGTGTAGCTTCTACAGCCTAAGTGAGAAGAGGGTTTGGATTTCTTTGAATATGTTTCAAACACATTTAAACAGAAAGACAAAACACAGATATGTGGCATCCTCATTTAAATTTGCTATTCAAAGACTACAAAAACGCTATAAATTTCAAATTTATCTTCAAAACCATTGCTCTAACAAGCCTTTGGCAAAGTATCGTTCTTAAAATACATGAAAAACAATTATGGAAAGTCATATTAACATTAGGCTCCTGCAACTCCAGAACACTGCTCTGCTTTATTTAACATTTCCTCCAACCATCCATAGTATTTGCAAACACTTATTAACGATTTCTCCTGGATTTACACATAATAATATTAAAAAAAAAAAATAATGGTAAGACAGAAAATGGAATTAATGCCATTTTGTTGCTTTAGGTTACCAAGTTTGAAGATGTGACTTGCAATACCAAACAAACCAAAAACCTAGGACTGACTGGTCAAAAGAGAATTCTATTCACCTAATGTAATGAAGAGAAATAATATTTCATTATCACCCAGTTTTCATATTTTAAGACGATATTTTTTAAATTATGTAAGTCTAAGAAAAAATACTTATATTATTAGATTACATTATAAACAAAAGCACAAATCTGTTATCTGAAAACTCAGAACAGATGTTTGTATTTTCTGTGGAATCTATCAAAAAAGACAGAAATAAATAAAAGTAGGGATCTTCATAAATATTTGCTTTATTGCCTTAGATTTTCGCTTTCTTTGGTAACGTTTTCCTCTCCTATTACTGGTATATAATTGGAGTGGAAATTGCTTAATATATAAATCAATATTTAATAAACTGTAATTTCATAGATGTAACTTAGGTTTATTCCTCCTAGGAAAACCTAATATACAGTGTACATATTGCAGCAAGATCTCCAGGACCCAGGGGCCATCATCTCTGTAGAAGTCAGCACAGAAACTCAGAAGTTCTCCCCTCTGACAAGAGCTTGTATTCAGAGATTCATGATGACATGATGGCCACGAGAACTGACAGTCACCTCTGCACATCACGGAGAGTTAATCAACCAGCTTCATTTCATTAAACTACAACCTTGCAGTGGCATACATTATCAGAACATAAAAGTCATGACCCATGTTAAACACAACACTTTGAAAAAGAAGAAATTTTGAGAAGATCGCAGTAAAGACAAAAACACTTTTGTTGAAAGACTGAAATTTGAAAGGACAGCAGCATCTAGGAACTAATAGAAATTCAGCAGAGTAATACAATACTAGTGATTTTAATGTAGTAATATTTATTGCAAAAAATGTTGCCAGTTCCAATTATTTTTTTAATGGGAAGGTAGGCAAAATACTGTAAAATTGTCAGTGAACAAAAATTCTTGTTAAGGTGTGGGAAAACAGTCTTGCATAGAAATGATTTAAATCTACAAAATGTTAGCCTGACAGTCATGAATTGGCTCCTGCCTTCTCATATGTAGAAGCCACATTAACTATCATTTCTTCACACTGATACCTTTGGTAAATTAGATCACATCAAGTGTCTCCTATAATAACTTATGTGATAGCCCAGTTTTCCCTCTGCAATGGCCATTTTCATGCTTGTTTTCTTTCTCTCATTATGTCAGTTTTTCCCTGGTCTGTGTCCTCTTCCCCCAATGTTGGCTGAATAAAACAACAAACAAACAAACACACACAAAAAAAGTTGATGGCCATGTCCAAGGGAAACTGAATATACTGTTTGGATTTCTTTTTCCACAATTTAAAACAGAATACAGTGTTTTTCTAAAGTCACTATAGTCCGACCTTTATAGATAAAACACTTTTCCTATTCGTCTTTCACTTAAAGATATTCTGTAATATTTTTTATGTTTATCAAGTCCAAGAAGTAAACCTAGCGTTCAGAAAAAGCCCAAAACATCAAAAGGAATCATTAGAAATTAAATACACCAATAACTGTATCATGTTATAACTATTGAATTGGTCTAAACAAAACATATTTATTGACAGGAATTTTTAAAGCTGAATTTTTTAAAAATCTATTTAGAGTGCACATACCAGAACAGGATGTACTTAGAATTAAGCAACCCTATTCCAGATCAAAGGATTTTAGAGCCATTTCTAGCCAGAGAATGACATTATTTATACTACTGTCTCCACAGAGGATAAATCCATTTCATGTTTGAAGAGGTTAGGCAATAAAGAGAGATTTATAAAACTAGTACAAATAATGGGTTTCCTTTCCCTTATCCTCTCTGTTGGCTTCAGTACACGTTGGATAACCTTAAACCTCCACCCAGTCTGGAGTAAAATGTTTTTACTAAGATTTTATATTACTGTTTTTCTAAGAGATCTGAATAATTATAATTAGGATTGTACTGAATCAAAACCATATTTAAAAGGGAGGGCCATCTGCATGTATTTTCTCATACTGTCCTGAATTTCACTTTAGGAAAAGCTGATTTTTCACAAAACCAGTTTTACTATTTCACTCAACTGTGGAAAATAACAATTATAAGTATTTAGAAGATGAAAGATGGGAGGATATTTCTAGTTTATAAACAATGATATTACAAATTAACAGAGAATGAAGGCAGCAAAAAATAAGAAGGTAAACAGTAGCATTAATTATCTCTGAAATCTGTAGACTGATAATAGGTTTTATTATGGTTTTCTTTTCAGTTTAGTTTTTGATTAATACCAGTGTTAAGTCACTATATCTATCTATCTATCTATCTATCTATCTATCTATCTATCTATCTATCTATCTATCTATTTTTAGATTGCAAATACTACTTAATTATCCCTTAAAAAATACAACAATAAAAAAAAAATAATTGGTTAGATAGAGGTAGCCCTTCTGAAAAAAGCTTTTTAATATGTTGTGACGGTCATTGAGATAATTTCCTAACAACATTTGTAAATCAAGTGTTACAAGATTTTATTGCATTACACACAATCTCACTGATACTACCAATAGGTACAGCCTATTTTTAAAAGCATGTCAGACTTGCTGATGACTATCACTGACTACACTAGTGAATAAAATCACTGAAAATTACTTTTAAGTAAATAAGAAGGGATGAAACTTAGAATGAAATCTTATGTATCTTATATTCTATTTATCCATACCAGAGTCAGAACAATGCCAAAAAAACAGTATTTCTCTTCCTGTGTATCTAAAAATGAAATCCATCTAAACCATAATTGTAAAGGAGGGATTCCTCAGCAAAATGGTTCACCGCTAGTTTTCACACTCTAATTTAGCAATTTGATCCTGTTAAGCAAAAGACTTGGATACATACTTAGTAGTAAGTTTCGCATAGTTAAAATATTTTTATTTTGAAGTGACATAAGAATGAGCTTCACCCTTTCGCAAAATTATTGATTAAATATTTGGCATTTCTTTGATGACAGCTTGACAATTAATGCAAATTACTACAGCACTTAATATACAACTTCAACACCTGGGTACCAGAAATTAGTAAATATTCACTTATTCATTTCACGTAGGCCACTGAGCAGTAAATCAGGCCTAATGGCTACAATGCAACTTCTTACCTAAAACAGACAAACTGAATAGAACAAAAGAATATTTAACTTGCCTTTAAATAAAAGCAGTTTTAAAAGCTTTATTAGTCTCTATTGGAAATACACAGTAAATACCCAGCCAAAAGGAATGATAAAACATCACAGAAAGTCATGGATGATGTTAGAGGAAGAGTGTCCCCTTATTTTTCCCAACTAAATAAATGAATAGCAAATGGCCTACAAGACACTTTTATTCTATAGAAACATAATTATCAATTGCAAAAAGATACTATAATAACTTTATTTTAAATGTTACGTGTCTTAACATGTTCCCTTCAATCAGAGCTTCATATGCTGCTCTAGCAAAAGTAATGACTCTGATAATGTGTGGAATTGTGTTTTCAATAACTAGGTCAACATTTTCACACTGCTTCCCAATGCAAACATTTTTTTTTAAAAAAAAGGCATTAGGTATATAGATACTCTACCGAGGAAATGCCAAACCTAGTCCTTAGCCAGCAACAGCAGCAGTGATGGAAGCCAGAGGTACAAGAAAACTGTTCTACTATCATGATTATACTGCATAAGGAAAATCAGTTTTATCACTGAACAGACTGAACAGCTAGACTGAATGTCAACTCATTCAAACTCTGACAAAAAATTCTTGTATGGTCCTTATCTTGTGACATCAATAAACAAGCTGTGAACTCACAGACTAAAAGAGATCGCTTCTGTACAACTACAGTTCTGTGAGATCCACTCTTTCCCCACAGTGTCCTAACTCCTTCTATCATCTGGAATCTTAAGAGACTCCGGACCCATACGGGATAAGAAGACGAGTCAATAATACAATGCTGTTTTAAAACAACTTTGCATCAGTCAGGTTTCTGCTACAATACTGTGTCTAATTTTGGGTATCACTCAAGAAAATTAAAAAAAAAAAAAAAAGAGTCAGACATCAGAAAGTTGATGGGAGTTTAACATGAATGATTAAAAGGTATGAAAAACTTGACATAAGAGGAAAGCTCAAGAAAGTCAGGATTTCTCAAGTAAAGGAAACAAAACTTAGGTGCAACAAGTAATAATGGTTTTGAAGTAGGTGAAAAAGTTATTGCAAAAAAGGCACTTGTGCTCTCCATCTCCACAAAATGCTGGACAAATAACAAATTCTTGCCATTTCAATAAGAATCACACAGTGAGGTCAATGACTATGAAAAAAATATTTGTAATGCTGGAGACTGCAAAGCATTACTGACTGCCTGGGGAGTTTACAGACTTCCCACTGGCGGTCTCCAAGAACAGATCCATCAGCACTGATACAGGTTACGCCTGGACAGGAGTTGGGGCAATGAGTTAGGACTAAATGGGTTCTGAATTTTAAAGAAGCATAGAAAACAAGACAGATATTTTAAATTCATCCATTCTAAGGCAAATATACAATACATTCAAACAAGCTAACAATTGGTTAGCCAAATTAAGAGAAATCTTGTAAAAAGAGTGAAGCATGGTTGACAGTAGGCTCTGAATCCTTAAGAGAGGTATTCTAAGAAATGTAAAGAAACTGTTGACTTGGTCTAAAGCACAAGGCCATCACTAATGAAGAATTAATACAGTGACCATAGCACACCACAATTAACATCTAAAAGGTGAAACAATGGACTATAATTAAAAGGTGAACTACAGAAATGAAATGGATACGTATTTTTGTTAAAAGAACATTGAAGTTCTAAAGATAATATTCTTGTAGCTGACATAGAACTATTCAAAGATCCCACGAGAGATTAATCACATATTGCCATTTTTAACAGAATAACTGGGTACACCAACAAAACTACCAGGCAGTGGATTTGGGCACGTCTTTTTAAAAATAAGTTGTGGGTTTGTTTTGATTCTAAAGACAGTACATTCTGTAAATAGCTCCACAAAGCTGATAATCAGTGAGGGTGGAAGGGACCTCTTGAAATTTTCCAGTCCAACCCTCCTGCTCAAGCATGGTCAGCTAGGCCAGGTTGCTTGGGTCAACTGTGTCCAGTCATGTTTTGAATATCTCCACAGATGGAGACTTCACGACCTCTCTGGGCAATCTGTTCTACTCTCACAGTAAATACGTTATTTCTTGTGTTCAGATGGAATTTTGTGTGTTATAATTTGTGCCTGTTGTCTATTCTCCTGTTGCTGGGCACTACTGAGGTTGTCTCCCACTTAGTCACTGCTTTCCATGAGATATCTACACACATGGCTAAGATCCCCCTGAGCCTTCTCTGCTCCCAGCTGAACAGTTCCAGCTCTCTTAGCCTTTCCTCATATGACACATGCTCAAGTCCCTTTATCATCTCCATGGCTCTGTGCTGGACTCACTCCACTAAATTTATATCTTTCCTGTACTGGTGAACCCAGCACTGAGCCCAGCACTCCAGATGGGTCTCACCAGGGCAGAAGAGAGGGGGAAGGATCACCTCGCATGTCTTGCTGGCCACACTCTTCCTAAAACAGCTCAGGAAGCTGGTCGCTTTTTTATCCAAATGGGTGCATTGCTGGTTTATGGTCAAGTAGTTGTCTGCCAGGACTCCCAGGTCCTTCCACAGAGCTGCTTTCCAGTCCATCAGACCCCAGCCTGTAACTGGTACATGAGGTAATTCTGCCCCAGGTGCAGGACTTTGCATTTCCCATTGTTGAACTTCATAAGGTTTCTCTTCGCCCAGTTTTATTTCCTCAAAGTAATGTGAAAGGCCAAAATGCAAGTGTATTCAAAAGACAGAAGAAGTCTAGCTACAACCTTCTGTTCACCACTAGAAGCTGGGAAAGTGTTCCAAGCACACCTGTTGTGTGTTAAACCTTTCCCCACCTTAACGTATAATACAATCTAGTCAGATTTTTGGCTTCATCCAGTGTGGCCCTTTTACATTCAGCAGGTTTAGCACAAAAGGTGCAGTAAAGGAGAAAGAATGGAAGTTCAAAACAGAAAAAAAAAAGAAGACAATCAGATGTTCTCTTAACAAGAATTCTTTTCACATTCATCGTCTTTATTATCAACATACACTTGGCAAGAAATACCTCCAGTTCTAGTCTCTTCTAACCTAATTCACCTTCCACACATTTTTAGTTCCAACCTATACTTTCCATATATATACTATACATATATATCTCTCTATACTTTTCAACTACACTATCCTACAGTTCCTCAGTAGTAATTTCCTACTGATTCTACTATTTGTCTGAATTATCAAAGCCTCTTCTCACTTACTCAGCTGTTAATACTAAAAAAAAATGTCTACAGTGGTTATTCAGTACCACACAATTCTGTTCCAGTCCACCTTCACCAAAGTAATATTAAGTCATCAAATCCAAACAAAACTACTGAATCTGTAACCACAGACAACACATTACATGCTATAATATCTCCAATACAGTGCAGGTCCAACACATGGGACTTATTTGTGATATTACATTTTACTTCAAAAACTTCACCATTTAGAGAAAAGCATGCAATACATCTTCTAGCTATATATTTTCTTTTCCTTAAACATAACTTGATGAAAAGAACCATTTTTTAATTTATAATCAAAACCATTAAATCTGGCAGTAGAGGATATTCTGTGGAAGAGACTACTAAGCAAAAAAATCCATCAACTTTATTTCTTTTTTAATCCCATTCTAATTATCTTCCTAATCTCCCAGTTAATGGAAGTCTACTCTAAATGCTATTTTATTCTATTGTGTTTCCTTTCAGTTGTACTGCAGTGCTCATCTTGACTAATATATGTCTGCAAATCAACTAGGCTGGCTGTCTCTCCCAGTATCTACTGACCAGAAGGCATAGCCCAAAAGCTAATGAGCTGCTAAACATTGCTGCCATTGAAGAGAGATGTACTGTGAATTTGCAATTTTGCAAAACACCAAGCACATAACTGATGATTCCTGTCAGTAGCTGTGGTGCGAGATCACTATTGACTCCAAGATAACAATTAAAATGGAATACATTAAGTAACTCGTTATAGACAGAAGAAGCATAAAGCTTGCCACTGACTGTGGCTTCATTTCCCTGACATGACACGTCATGAAAGCCTTATGATTTGTCAGGTATCAGAGCTGATGAGTCCATATAGAAAACTCACTTGGAATAGTCCATAGCTTTGCTCTACTGCAGGCAAATCACAAATTGTATTTACTTGGGAATATAAACCTCTTCCACCAGCATGCCCACACAGAAGAACGACTAAATGATTCAAAATAAAAGTATTACCATATAGTCATTTTTCTCATATAAAAATGAAATATTTGATTCACAAAAGGATGTCTTATTTTTCAACAACCTTAATTCCACATTGGTCTCTACTGCCCTGTGCTCTAGTTTCCATTTCACTGTAGAAGAGAAGGAGATGGCTCAGAACCAGATTCCCACAAAAGGATTTTGATAATTGCATTCCTGGACTAAGTATACAGATTCTGCTTATGACTTCCTTTAAAAATCGATGCCCTGTTGTGAATCTAGACTGGTTATTCACTAAAACTTTCAGGGAAAAAGAATTTTGCTGAAACTAGTAAATGCTGAAGAAAGAGCACGATATCCCTTTAGAGGCTTAGGCATATGTCTCATCACTGGATTCATAAACCATAATCCTCTACATATAGATGATAAAATTCCTCTTTTAAAATAAAAAGGGGTGATTCTTTCCAACTGCAGCAACATTTGGAAATGTACGATACCTTCTTCACATTCAGCAGCTCAGTGATGAAGGTTCTTGCTCACAAGTCATCATATCCTCAGGGACAATTTCCCTAGACATCTGGACTGTTTTGAAGTGGGTTCAGGGGTAAGTTTGTGTATTTATGTAAACATAAATAAATAATTATTATTATTATAATTATCCAAAATAAAAAAAACCTCTTAACTTGTGATCGGCTCCAAATAAATGTCACGTTTCCTTTGCTCCCTTTCAGTGAACTTGCTCTTGCCACCTTTGAACTCTCCTGCACCTTTTTTGACTCATTTCTAGAATAAAATCATTCACATTTTGTTTATGAAACTGAATATAAATATTTCTGTGACGCTCTGAACCAATATGACTTTTGTTCTTGTTACACCCATGTTCCTTTGTGACTAATAACAAAGTACATTTTCACTGACTGTGCTTTAAATGAATAAATATTCGTGCATACTGATCAAGTGAAGTATACGAAGGCACATGGAAACAGAAGTGACTTTATGCATTCTTAACAGTAACATTTCCAGCAGTGCATGTGAACCAATTCAACAGCAGAAAATGTGTTCAGAAAAGCCCAGAATGTCAGGTTGTAGATTTCCATATTTTCTTCTGATATTAACTTTTCATGCCACTTGAATTCTGAGGTGCAGTGAATTTTATACAATGAAAATCAAGCTACAGTGGTCCAAGGCTGAGGCTTCTTGGGAAGACTGCTACTTTAAATGACAAATGAAAGCAAGACGTCATTAAAATTAGACACATTTTAAATCAGAGGTAGAACTCCAGAAACTCCAGAAATTCTCTATTTTTAATGTCTTATTACACTACTCACACTAGAGCTGATCGGTCTGGAGGTCTTAAAATTGTTTGGGTGTTTTGGGTTTTTTAAACTACTTCGCTGTGATTCATTCTGTTAAGTCCCAAGCTTGATTTCTTGCAACTAACACAGCATTAAAGGACTAAATCTATGAACCATTGCTTTCATTGCACTCTCCCTTTTAAGGCCAAAATCCAGCTTTCAAGCAGCACTGAACATTATTAGCGTCTAAGTGCACTGGCTCATGAAATATTGGACATTAAAATCAATCAGAGTTTACCCTGGAAGTCTAGACAGAAAATGAGATGTTTCTAATGCCACTTTTAGAAATAAAAAAGGAAAATAATTTTCATCATTGTAGCTGATCATGGGTGGAAAACACACATGGACAGACCAGTACAGACATTTTCATGCTTAGGAAATACTTGCTAAACGTGGATCTGTAAGCAGTAATCAGGAAAGAACAAAACAAAACAAAAAAGCTGTTCTCCAAGGACATATATGATTAACAAGCTGGAACCAATTAAAGTCAAGTGAAATCCATTAGAACAGAAGATCCCCAAAGTTGTGCTCATGCCCGCCTTGGGTGGCTCCGTGCTGAGCAACACAGCACAGGACAACCAGGAGTAAAAAGTTACTTTTGCACCCTTCACATTGGAGAAGAGATTGTGTAACATTACTTCCAAAAGCTTTAGTACAGCACTCAAGGTAGTGTATCACTTAAGTATATTTACTAGCCAAGACAAAAATATATCACTGCCCATCTATTTAGGTTTCAAAAACTGGCCATTTGAAAAATAATACTATAAAACAACCCCAAGAGACACCGTAACACTTTAATCAGAGAATGTTCAAAACATAAAAATCTCTCTTCTGTGAAATTAAAGACACCCTTATATATACTTATTCAATAAAATAAGATTTGTTAACATTCTTTTTATTCCAGGCTAATTCATGTCATATTTATAAATATTTAAATCTTTCTTTGGGAATATCTTCAAAACATTGACAAAACTGGGATCCATTCCTAAACTTGAAAAGAATATTGATATTTTCTAGCCTAACTTGCTTAAAAGAAAACCATCTCTACAACAGTCTTCTACAACGAAGATTAATTTCAGTAGTTCTTTTATCTGATGTTTCTTCTACTTCTAATTTAAAATAAAAAATAAACTTTACCAAATGGCAATTAACCAAGCAGAATGCTGGCAAACCTGTTGATTTTCCTAAGCTATTTGGTTTTACCTCCTCTATTTAGATTCTTTAGTTAATAACTGCATTCTACTAAGGCTATTAAAACATCTTTTTTCAATTCGTTTGTACGATAACACATTTGGCTGTTAACGAAGACTTCAAACTTGAGACCACTTTCTTGATTAATATGTAAGTTACTAGTTCTAAAGTTAATTCCTCAGAATTTCTGGAGAATTTATGCTTTTACCTGTCTAATCTGTATTAGAAATTTAAGCCTTGACAAGCACTCTGCTTGGACTCACTGGGCTACAATTTCACAAAGTTCCTGCTGCTCTTCTGGATGGAACCATCCTATCACAGCTTCAGATCTAAGATGGGGTTTTTTTCCTCCAAGTTCACTACATTTTTTCTTATTACTAAGAAGAAGAAAAAAAAAAAAAAGAAAAAAAAGTCAAAGCATAAACATGGTTTTTAAAACAATCACCACCACTAAACACTCTATTCAGATAAAGACATGAAATTCTTTGTCATCCCCACCTAAAAATAAAGTATCTGAATGTTGGCCTCCCTCAGGCTTTGCAGTCCCAGCATCCCTCTCATGGAATCATTTAGGCTGGAAGAGATTCTCAGGATCATCAAGTCCAACCACAACCTAACCTAACTCCGGCACTAAACCATGTCCTTAAGAACCTCATCTAAACACCTTTCAAACACCTCCAGGGATGGTGACTCCACCACCTCCTTGGGCTCTCTCCTCACCCTGTCTCTTCCTTCAGTAGATGTTCCTCTTTCCTCTCCTTCCTCCAGTGCTGGTGTTAACTGACCTCACTGATACGGTTTCAAAGAACACTGCTGTGATAACCATGTCTAGAGCTTTGTCCCCACCCCGACTCATCCACGCTGTGTCCTGTGACACTGCTGCAGTAGCTCAGCATTACCACAGCTTGTCTGGGGCTCTAACCACACCATCAGGTGTGACAGAATAACCTAACTACTGATTATTTTATCAATTAACTGAACACAGCCACATGTAGAGATGGGCAAGTGTGGTTCCCACTTGCCAGGGCACAAAAGCAGAAAGCAGAGTCCCCTGGAAGTGGTGCCCGCTCCCTTTCATGGAACATCAGTACCCAGTTCCCCCACAATTTACACAATTACTAAGTATTTAAGAGAAAAAGGAACAATGAACAATAAAATATTTGTTCCTAATTTAACCTTAGTGGGAAAAAATAAAAGGAGGCTAACCCATCATACTCATGCTGGGAACCAAATTAGCGTGTAAATACAAGCAAAGCTACAAAACAATTACATTTTTTTTTTCTTTATGACTTTTCAGATTCTCCTAAATTAAATGAAAGGGGGCTTATTCTCAAATGTTCTTTCAGTGTGGAACTTCAGACATTTAAAAAAAAATCTATATAAATTACAAACTCTCAGAATTTTATCTACTCTCTACTGATAAATATAATCACAGTAATGCATGTAAAGAGATGGGTAAGACAAGCTGCATGCATCTTATATTACTAGAAACATTAAATCACTATGCTTCTGGACAGGCAGCCTGATACGTCACACATCACACAGGAACAGATAAAAGGGTTAATATACACTTGGTATTATTCTAACAAGCAAGATATCAGCTGGTAGGTGAGACCATGTAGAAAAGCACCACTGAAGCCCAAGGAAAATACCAGCTGTCTCTGTTCCGAGAAGACAGATGACCACCTGTCCTGTTATCTTTCATACACAATACAAGGCACGTTGGTCATTTTAACAGGGATAACTGTACCCATATGCCATTTAATTTTGCACTGCACTTTGCCTATTTGTAAATATTCGTGATGGATCATTTTAAATTGTAGATTAGCCCAGTGCTGCTGTTTAGCTTGAGGATGAACTTCACGCTTCCTTTAGTTCCCTGAATCTTTAATCTGTAGCGTGCTATGTCAGCATTGCTGCTTTAGGCAAACAACGGAAAGCAAACACAAATGCACACATGTGCATGCACACACACACACACACACACACACACACACAAGAGGAGGAAAATAATTTTTAAATATATTAGAATTTTTAAAATGTTTTAGGGAAGAAGTGTCCAAAATCACAGTCTAGCTAAAGAGCACTTAACGAGCTTTGTTTCATATACTGTGAAAAGTTCTGCCTACAGCTTAAGCAATGCATTAAATAGTGGTATTGCAAAATCACAAACACTGTTGTAAAGCTTTAAAACCAACCAGGAAAAAAACCCAAACTGTTCCAGTAAATTTTACAATGTTAGTAGAACATGCCATTTATGATACAAATACATGATTAACTTTTTTTTTTTTTTTTTTTTTTTTTTTAAGAGCAAATAACTAGAATCTCTTCAACAACTTTCTTTTGGTTTGGACCTTGATTCTTCGAAGTTAACTGAGTGGTTTTATGTTTGAAATGTGTCTCTGAATAACTAGTTTTATAACACAATCCAAGTTCTATAAAGAAATAAGCAAGAGAACCATCTACAGTGTAACTCTGCCACCTTCACAACCATAGCTCTGCCAAAAAAGCAGACTCAACCTGAATTCTCAGATCCTGTAGGAGTTGCAAACTTTACGAGAACATTCTGGTCCTTCCTGTTATTCTTTTTCTGGCATTCTCTGCTGTTGAAGACAAGTAAAATAAGAAAATAAAAATAATTTTTAAAAAGGCTGCTCGAGAATCACTGGCAGGGAATACAGCTGACTGCTTTCTGTCAGCCAGATATAAGTGGCTAAAAGCTGCATTATTTGCAAGGGACAGCAAGGATGTCTGAATAGGATGACAGAAACACATTCACAATGGGGAGTAGGACAAAGGATCTCAAATTTTGATTGTTTCTGAAACTTCAGAGATTTGGGGTCATCTCTAGCCTTGCGCAATGTCTGCAAATGCTTTGCGCCCTAGCAGCTGGTCAGATGTTTGTTTGAACAAACATTTGCAAAAAAGAGTTGAAATAATTATTTTGTATGAAGTTGTTGCATCATGGTCTAAACTGCAAGTTATTCAAGGGCTCTGAAACAATGCACTGTGGTTTTGAACCAGAATCAAGTATTCACTTATGCCATTTTCAGTTTTAGAAAAAAATTAAAAGCCCAGAATGTGAAAAGATTCACACTGAAAGGAAGGAACACATTCCCTACAAAAGCTCTGGTCTCTCACTCAAAGAACTCACTCTATTAGGTCAGGTGTGAAATTTGTGATGACTGAGCAGAAACTTAACCCCATATTCATCCCCATATTTTTTGCTAAAATAATGACACAAATCTACCCTCTGGCCCTTTCATTATTTTGAAATTTACAACTTTTTAAACAATAAAATGTCACCACATGTTTACTCATAACATATATTTTAATTCCTCCCTTTTCTGCACTTACTTGGCACTCAGTAGCTGAGATAGGGGAAAAAAAAAAAATCCAAAAAAATCCCAAATCCACAGAACAACATGATTTTCAACTGTAACATATGATTTCTCACTTGCAATTACCAGGCTAGAAAACATAGAAATTGTAATAAAATTAAACAAAGGGAACTTTTAATTTTAAAACATGTCATAATATAGATCAACATGCAAGAGATACACAATTAATTTACAAGTTGCCTTAAAATACCTACTTATTCAATTAGCTTCTACTTCAGTGAAGCTGCTAAAATTTATTTTCAGCTGAAGCAAGTAACAATTTTTCCTGCGTTGATCTACATAGCAACTGATATTCACATGCTGCTTTTAATCAGGCTTCAAATGCTCTGAAGATATGTTTCTTTAAATATAAATGAATTTACCTTCTTAAAATTGTCTCCCTGTTTTGTAAGTGAAATACCCTTGATTCATAGAATAGTTTGGATTGCAACGGACATCTTCAACTAGATCAGGTTGCTCAGATCCCCTTCCAGCCTGGCCTTGAATATCTCCAGGAATGGGGCATCTACCACATCTCTGGGCAACCTGTGCCAGTGTTTTACCACACTTATTGTAAAAAATTTCTTCCTCATGTCCAGCCTGAATCTCCCCTCCTTTAGTTTACAACCATTACCCCTTGTCCTTTTGCAACAGGCCCTGCTAAAAAGCCTGTCCCCATCTCTCTTATAAGCCCTTTAATACATATTCCTTAAATTAGATTTTAAATTACAACTTGTAAATCTACTGAAATACAAAAATACCTTTTATATACAAACTTTAAATACATTATTCACTCATATTCTATCTCCAGGTATATGCAGAATTATGTAAACTAATTACAGTATGTTTGTTCTGAGTATATTCAACTGAATATAAAAAAGGATTGTATACAAGTTAATAATATAGCTATCACTACTCTAAGTCTGATCAACTGCTAAGTTAACTTCTCAGCCCCAGTACTGTGTCACCCTGCCTGTGTTCCTGCCACATGTGCCAGAGTTAATACTTGATATTATTGTTGATATCAAAGATAGAGTTCTGCTTCAACTTGGCAAAACTGCAGCTTTTGCAACTCTAACTAGACTCAAGTCTAACCACAACAGCCCACTAAAAAATGGTTATAATAATTGCACTCAGCAATCAGTCTTGGATTATTAGAAATAGACAGAAGAAAAACAACAAAAAAACCCAACAACCTCCCCCCCCACCCCGATTAAAAAATACAGAGGACTTTTTACAGCAATTTTAACACAAATAAAGGAATGCCTCAGCCCTTTTACACATAGAAATTTTATTAAAGAGCAAAAAAATTAAGGTGACCATTAACATTTTTATGTTATTTCAGAGGTTTCATATGTAAGAGTTTATTCCCTGTAGAATAGGCTAATATTTTACCTAAAACCCTGCAGCAGGATATGACTGTATCATACTAAACAGTAAATCCTCTAAACACAAATTTATTGTGTTAGTTACAACATTAAATGTGTAAGTTTTTTTTTAACAGTCAGTTCAAACAAACTCTCCTTCTGGAACATGGCCCTATAAATAAGTAAGTTAACTTCAGTTTAGGCACTCGGAAAGAATAAATCTTCTGTGCAGTCCAAATTTTATTGCTCAAGTCTGATTAGACCTTTGTTTCAAGTAGCTGAACACATTTGAGTAATCCAGGCAAGAAACAGCAGTTCCTACCAGACATCATTACTTAAGGCTGATAAATCAGGTGAAAATAAGGAGTATCAAGAGGTGGAATTTTAAAAGTTCAGTTCAAACAGGAAAAAAAAAAATAAACAAAACAATTACAGACACAAATACTGTATAGGAAGACAGACATCACAAAAAAGATGACAGAATCTGAAGGAATATGATTTTCTCATACTGTTATCAAATACATACGCATTGTCTGACAGCAATATGTTATACCCTGCATGCTACCCTGACAAGACGAGATTACCACGTTTGGCTGATTGTTCATGCTACTTTACCAAAAAAGTATGTTGCATCTGAGTAGGGTTGTAATAACTGCAAGGGAAGACAGAAGCAAACAGCTGGGACTAAAACCTCTTAATTTGGTTTAACTGTAACAGGCAGAGCACATCTGACCCAATTTGACAGAAAGCGGTGAGCATCACACTCAGCCAACTCCCCACCTCTGTGGGGTAGCACGTACGGAGGAACGTGATGGGGTTATCTCCCAGTCCCCTCTTTCTGAGCCATGCAGCAACAAGAGCAATTGTCTGCCTGGGACAACAAAGTGTTAGTGTAATACTTCAGCAGCTGGAATCTGGAGAAGTAAGCACCACACTACTGGAACTTTTTGCCCATATACCCAAAATATTCTGTGCTTGCTGCTTGTCTGCATTTCCAAGTATTAAAAAAAAAAAAAAAAACCAAACAAAAAAAACAAGCAAACAAACAAACAAACCAAAACAAAAAAAAAACATAAAAATCTTTTTCAGAAGACTTTCAAACAAAGAATGAGAATCTGAAAAGGACTAGACTTTTTCTGCTGTGGCTCTTTTTTGATGATATATCATCATTCAGGTATTTAATTACCTATTATATTACGCAACTATTCTATGGATTAAACCAATTCTGAGCTCCTACAGTGTTGGACTGAGATGTAGCAACCCAGATCTGCAGCACACTAGAACCAGTTCTCCATCACTGAGGATTTTTCTGTGCAGCCTTAACTCCATGAACAGACATCCAGGCTGAGCTATCCCACATAAAACTAGTAGACTACAAACCCTTCAAAACTATATTCAAGTTATTTTAGATAGAGACAAACTCATTCACACTAACATCTATGTTGTCTTCTCATTCATGACAATGTCTGCCAGATGTGCTCAGCAAAGCAGCGAATTACACAGCTGTGGGGCTCCTTGTGCCCTGTGACAACACACAAAGAATTGTTTCCCTCAACATACGCGAAGTAAGTTGCAGCACAGCATCGCAACACCTGCAACACCAGGGCGGTTTTAGTCTGTATCTGAACTGAAAAAACAAAGACTCTCAAACCAAGCAGTAAACAGCTTTGGACCGTGTCCGTGCCTCTGTTCCAACTGGTACCTCAGGTGTCACGCACCCCTCCCTGCACACTAGTGGGAAGCTGCTTATGGACAAAGCCCAAGTGAAAAGTCCACAGAGACTGAGCAACTGGTATTTGCTACCTCTGTCTGGGAAAGGGTTCTTTTTTGCCAGGTGAGGTTGGAGCAGATGATCACTGAGTCCCTTCCAACCTGGTATCCTATGATACTTTTAAACAGCACAGTATGTCCGCTCCCTGCAGCCTGCTCATCTCTTCTTTGATTACTCCTAGGCTAGGTAGTAAACTCTTTTAACTCAGTGGATGCTGGATTTCATTCTATGGTCAGCATAAAAAAAAGAGGGTAAAATCTGAGCAAGTTTTATTAGTGTCTCCCTGGTGTGGTCAGTGTCTGTGCCTATTAATTCTGATTTGAGTGTGAATTCTGATTTTACAGAAGAACAAGCTAATAAAATACTATTCTAGAAGAACAAATAAGATATTAATAAATTAGAAGAACACTCGTCACACAGTGATTTAAATTTTCATACTGAAAAAGTTCCTTACAGATAAGAAGAGAAAGAACAGAGCTATGCAAGATATCACTTTATGAAAACAATAAAGTAAAAAAAATAAGCCAACCAAAGATACTATGACGACGATAAAGTAGATTATTTTTCTCCTTATAATATGTGATTTTCGGAAGATTTTTTTTTTTTTTCCTAAAATTTCATAGGAAATTGATGTAATAACAGTTAATACAAAAAAACTCACCCACATAATTTTCATTTGGGTTCCCGTTGCCTGGAATAACCCAGGCAGAACAAAAATATATTCGTAAGTTGTTTATGCTTTCCTCTATTTTATTCCTTTGAAATATTCATTACTAGCTCTTGATCAAAAATGAATACAAAGACTGTTATTTATTCAATGGAAAAGGTAAAGTCACATTGTATTTACCGATTTTTTTTATTTTCTCCCACACAGCTGTATACATGAAGTCCAATAAGAGACATCTGAGAGAATATAACTCTAAAAAGACCTCTGCTGGTTTGATATCCATTTTTCTCACTGCATCTCTTGCTTTTCCTCTCAGGTGAGAAAGCAGTGAAATAAGCTATGAGCAACACCTAAGAGAGATACTTTATTGGATCAGGTTTATAACAACCCAAAATCTATTACTTTCTCCTATAAACTCAGACACAGTTTGGCATTGACATTATTTTGAACTCTTCTGTATGATTAAAAGCTGACAGGCTTGGAGGAGGGGGGTTGGACTGTGCATTCTCCAGAGGAACCTTCCAGCCACAGTAATTCTATTTTAAAACCAACATCACACTAAATATATCTCTTTAAATACTCATATAAGTATTTCTCAGTTTGGTTTCTAGTAGAGCGTTAATAATTCAACTACTATTCTTCTTAAATGAACCTTGCAACAGAAGACCTTCATGCGTACCAGACAACAAAATATTCAGCAATATTCACAAAGGCAATAAACATGCAAGGCCGCTTCATACAGCCTCTAACAAATCATTTTCTCTACGTCTATGCAAAAGCCTCAGAGAGAGCATTTGCTTATTTCAAACATAAACCAAACAATTCTGAAACATTCTTTAAATAAAACTAATAATTTAATTTCTATTGTCATTTCTGTGTGTTTTAAAAGGGAAAACATGCTGCTCGCTATACACAAAAATTGACCTGCCCACAAGGAGTATCTTTGAACTTAAAAGTCTGAAATGATATAATCAAATATGACCTCCTTCCATAAGAGACTGTATTTTTCTCCTTGCTTTTTTTTTTTTTTGTTCTCTTAAAGTTCATTTTTACCTAAAATGAACTGGGAAAATAACGATTGCAAATTAAAAAAGAAATATTAGTTTAAAACATCAACAACATTTCTCATATTTCTTAACTTGAAACTCCTGCTCAAACTCATAAACCCTAATATCACAGTATCTTGAAAAAATTAACATTAAATCCTACTGGATTGTTCAAATTTAGGACCCTAACACCTACTATCAGCATAACTTCAGTTATAAGAAATCTTGTATAGCTTATATATATATCAACACTGTACTGGGTTACATCAAGTTACATTTCCAATCTAAATTTTGCAGGGCTTTAACTGAAAGGACAACTATAAAGTTTTCAAGTAGGGATTTTTTTTTTATTTTTTATCAGGAATGTATGTAACAAAATAATATTTTTCTATTTTTTCTAAAGAGAATGTCAAAAAGAAGCTTAAAAGTTATGCACCAGAAAATAATGCATTTCTTAGTTTTTAACCAGCTACTGCGGTTTTGCACATTGAACAGACTTGCTCTACTTCTGCAGATGGAACAAATTGTTTTCATTCATTTTTTACAATCTCCCCATACAAGTATTTCCAAATTAAATAAATTTTCTACTTTAGACTCATTTTTCTGTTGCTACTTCGTAGTTACTGGAATTATAACTTTTGATCTAACATTTAACATCAAACAGTAAGTGACAGAGGGAAACGCAAAAGCCAAATCTTAACTGTACCTGCAACAAGAACATTAAGTCTTTGAGGAACTGTTCCAGCTGCCCGGGTTTTGGTACAGCTCATCTAAACCAGGAACAACTTCACTCTGAAAACTAAAGTGTTTTTCTATCTTCTGCAGTTGTCACAAATTCCAGCTGGGAGAATTTAGCAGATCTCTTTAAACAAAACATGGACAACACATACAAATTACATAAACAACTCTTATTCTTTAATTCTGAAACTTATTGTTTCTACTAGTTTTTGAAAACATTCTACTTGGAATGAAACCCGAAGTTATTTTGCTTATATTTTACTTTTTTTTTTTTTTTAATCCTACAATAAGCAACATTATCATAATTATCTGCAAACCTCAGTAACGCTGCCATGGCAGAATGGCCAACCTGCCTCAAACACTTGTCATTGAAGACTCAGGTGGCACTTCTTCCTCAAAGAACTGCCACCTTTGTTGTACAGAACATACACACAAAGGTATTTCTATATTGCCACAGGTCTCTTTAGAAACATATTCCACTGAGACCAGGGTAGAACAGCTATACTGGTCCACATTAATTCCAGTCTGGAATACACTATGGTTTCCTGTCCTCAGTACTCTCTGATATAACTCCTTTAAAAACCTGTGGTGTTTGGATTGGGTTTTTTGGGTCTGCTTTTGTTTGTTTGTTTTTGTTTTTTGTTAGTGTGGTGGGATTTTTTGGTTGTTGTTTGTTAGTTTTTTTGGTTGGTTTTTTTTTGTTGTTTTTTTTTTTTGTTACTGGAGGGTTGTTTTTGTTGTTGTTGTTGTTTGTTTGTTTTCTTTTCTTTTGGGCCAGTTCCAACCTTGTAATATTGTCTGTTGTAAAACCCGAAGACACAACACAAACTTCATTGATACAGACAGTTGTGAAAACTAAAAGCAAGTTGTGTTACTTTTTAAATACAGTCCAATGTACATTTTGCATTATTTTTTTAAATACTAATGAATTTGTCACTTTTTAAGACAGCAAGGACAAACTGAAATTATTTTATGGTATTATTTGCTTTGTAGAAAAACATTAAAAGAAGACATCTAAGGTTTTTAAATACCATAACTTGTGCTTTGCGTTCATACTTGCAAATGTTTGGCAGGTTGAATGTTAAAGTTGTACATAAACATGTAACACTTCTTCAAAGACAGAAAAACAACACTGTGAAGATGCATGACAGGTGGTGTAAATATTGGGGGTATGAATTTATTCATACTAATTCACATTTGTACCAGTTGTTCACAAACAGAAGGACAGGCCAGTGCTGACCGCTCTGAAAACAGAGTGGAAAGTAACTAGGATGTTTTTGCTAACCATCTAAAATGAAAAATATCTCTAGTACTTATCTTATTAAATGCTGACTGATGCTATCAAAAACTACATTGAATCTGACAAAGTCAAGTAATCAGGCTAAATAATCAAGCAGTTGCACTTCCAGCAGGTGTATCTGCTGCTTAAGGAAAGTGTCTGGCAGTTTGCTACATAATGCAGATAGTTACAGCCCACCCAGAGTATCAAACAGCCCACAGATCTGATATCATACTACATCTGTAATCAGTATTACCTGAATGATATACACTATGAACAAATATGCAACAGTTTGATTGAACTTCAGTGTATACACAGCCTCCATTCTCCGTTCATTTATTTTTATTTCTTTTGCAAATATTCCAGATTAAACTAAGACCTTGCCTTTGTACCAGTCTATTTTTATAGACTAATTTAATACAGATCACTTCATGGAGACATAAACCCCAGTTTGTGGAAGAAAAATCTGTAAAGAAATAAAAATAGCAAATGAAAGCGACTTTAAGGAGACACAAGTTCCTCAAGATAACTAGGCCTTCAGAAGACAAATGAAAAATAGTAGTGGTAATAGCAACAGAGATTAACAGCTCTTTTACTGGAAGCATGCCCAAGGCTGAAGCACAAATTGTGTAGAGGATTCCATGGATAAAAGGCAAACATTCTCCACATCACTAAAATAAATGAAAATCTTTCATGTTAATGCCTCCCATCCTTAACTGAAGGAAGCCCACTCCCCCAACCAAACAAAACTGTGTATTTCTGTTCCTGCCTGCCAGAAAGTAAGTAAATAATTGAAAAGCTTGTGGATTTTCCCTTTGAAAAGAACTTTCTCTCCCCTCACTAATGGAAGAGCACTTCTGTATCACCAAAAGTCTGAACATAATTCAGCTTTGTCCTAAACTTCGGTTTTTTGGTACTTCATCTTTAGAATCCAGATATGACAAACTGCAAGATTCCTCACCTCCTAAAATTTTCGATAAAGAGGTTAAATGACAGTCAAAGCAGACTTCACATTAACACTCCCTCCAAAATCTTCCCATGTGTTACCAACAACCTATCTAGAACTGCAGGGATTTGGCCTCTGCTACGCTAATGGGCAAATTCAGGCACGTACAATCAGGCTGTTAAGCTGAAGACATACACAGATGCTGGCACTGGTACATAAATGGCTAAAGAGAAACTAAGTGTTCCACTGATAAATAGAAAATTGAAGATTTCCAAAATAACCTCCAAATCCTAAAAGAGAATGGAAGCCCTGAAAAAGGTGTCCCAGTCACAAGATACCAAATAATTATTAAAAAAAAAAAAAAAAGAAATTAAAAAACATCCCTTTTAAGCAAAATCTCTTTTAACCTTCACTGGAACGAAAAGCCCTTACGGTCTCCACAAGCCACCACCGTATTTATCACCAGTTCTACTTCTAAGCCATATTGGAAAGATTTGTATTGGCTAACAAGTCTTACATGACATCACTAGTAATCCTCACCATACAACAAAGCTGCAGAAAATAAGTTAGCGACTAGGAACCTCTTACTCTGAATGGGTTCAAAATTATTGTAACTACTATTTTTCTAAACAAAATGGCAGATTATAGTCTAAATGCATTTGTATATTTTGACCATCTTAATCATCCCTGAGATGGTATTCTTAATAGTCTTTAGAAAAAAAAGTTTACTATTTTATCAAAAGAAAACACCCTACTTTACATTTTATTGTCACGAAGAAACAATTACCTTCCCATCACCATAAAGCTTATTTCTCCCCACCATAACAAAACACAACATCTGCCAGCATTAACTTTATTTCTATCCATAAAAAAGGGTGAGGGCATTCAGATTGTATTTTCTAATTTATTTTTGTATAAAATCGTCTTTCATAAAGAGCATTTCTTTCCCTCTAATTAGCCCCAGTGTAGCACTACTCCTTCATAAGTCTTCTTGTAGAAACTCTCTCATTTCCAAGCACACTTTGAACTTCCTCAAGAAGGTGAAATCTGTAACATTTCCTAGTCAGTGCCTTAAAAAATACAGCTGCAAAGCCTGCTGTAACATTTTATATCAGCCATATTACTTCTTTTATAGATGATACAGTAAATCTAAGATAAAAAAATGTAATGCACAGGCTCATAAAAGATCTTTATTGCATGCTATAATTGAAAGTATGTTTTGCATTTTATTTTTAAGGTACAGTTTCTCTGTGTGTTAAATTAATAGAGCTTTGAACAAGATACCTGAATAAATTTGTGCACACAAGTTTTATTTCAAGTGAGATATACATGAAATCTATATAATACACACAGGTATGTTTAATTAAACTAATATTTTTAAAACAAGTTGTTAGTATACATTTAATTTAGAAGATAAGCACAAAACATGTAGGGTATGTTATCTAAAGCCAAAATGTTTTTTTGCTTAATACAGTTTGTTCACTTTATTTGTTTCTACTTGTAATTAAAAAAAGCATTGTAATTTGTTCCAAAGCTTGACACTCTGCAGTGCTTATAGAATAAACCAACCTGAAAAGCCTACCTGTGATTATTTATTGCAACTGTGCATATATATGTTTCAGATATGCTTTTTTATTCGTCAACCAGAAGAGTCTCCAATACATCCATAGCAGGAGCAATCAGAAATGAATAAACATCAGGCATATGACACCAAACCGTATGTCTCAACAAATCATCATAGCCAAAGTAATACCCTTCAAAGGAAGTAATTTTTCTTTCTCCAAATCATTTCAAGAGAAAGACAAATACTCAAACGGTTAAGGTCAGGAATAAAGAGATCATTACTCTTCATTTACCTTTCCATGCTTCAAGTCTCAGCCACCACACAATGCTGAACTTAAGGCCAACACCACATACTGGTGGGAGCAATCCCCTGTTCACCATCACAGAGGAAGAAGTTACCAAATTCCAGAACGGCCATCAACGCAGCTTAATATAAATCTTTAGAAGTAACAGATGGGCAAAATTTTACCTAGCTTGGCAAGACCCATTAACAAGATCTTTCTTGGTGTGTTGTGGATAACAATCCTAAAACACTTCCAGGCCAGCGCCACAGCTGCCTTTCCAAGCCGACCCTGTGAGAGAGGTTGCCTCCCCAAACCCTCCCGTGTCAGCCCGTGTCCAAGGGTAAGTTGCCGTGGTGCTGGGCTGTCAATGTCCCATTTCTATACTCTGAAGGGTAACAAAAGCCTGAGATCCAGCAAAGAAGACAAAGAACAGCTCACTGAGAACTAAAAGTGCAGGTACAACAACGAGCGTTATCAGAAAACAGAAACATTTTTAAGAGCGCTCAGAAGGAGGGGGTGAGGGAAGGAGGCATGGAACCCTGAGGGACTGGCACCTTCTGCTGCTGGGCAGAGCGCTGCATGTTCCTACACAGTTCCAGGGGGCAGATCTGATGCAGTTGTGTGACCACAGGCTGAGGAATAAAAGATTTTTTTTTTTTCTGTGTACTGTGTGTACATCAAGACACCTTTGAGTGAAATCTTCTGAGCAAGACTAGTGCATAGCCAGCTACTTTCGACTGTTTCCTGCTCTTCTGGTGGTCTATGGATTTATAAGATGCCATCAAGATTAATTAAAGGCAAAGAGAGTAACCAAAGTCTGGTGAATAGTTAGTATCTTCAGATGTAGACCACAGATCATCTCAAACTTTCTAATCTCCTCTTTAGCTCTAAGTACAAAGATGCTGCACAGAGACTCATCCAGTCTTGCATATCAGCTCACTACAACACAAGAATATGTCAAGCAAATGTTAAAAAAAAAAAAAACACCAAAAAAACACAAAACCTAACAATACACATTTCATGTCAGTAAAATATGACACCAGGAGTCTACATTTCATACAGAAGAAAAGCATATTAAAAAATACTACTACTGTTTTCTGACAAGTTGTGCTTCTGAAGTTTCAGCTGCAATTCTCTTCTGTCCCTTCTGCTTCTTTGACTCACTGATTTGTGTATTGTATGAAAAACTATGTGATTCTTCGAGACACAAATGTTACTTAGGAAAACAGTCAGAACAGCACACCCCACACTCACATTCTCATCCTGGAACTTCCCTCACTGTGTTCTTAATTAAAGAATAAATGGAATACTGAAATAAGCTCCATTGCTGCTTTAAGTTCCCAGGGTAGCATGAAAGTCAAAGTGCTGCAGAATTAGCAACATTTTACCTACTGATTTACTTCGTAGGTACAAAACTGTTCAGACATTCTTCAGGGGTGTAACTGTGGTCAGGGTAGTGCGCACATATATAGCTTCTTATGGGACAGAATCACTGCATCTACTTTCATGTAAGTAAGCTACTAATTGGAACTTCTATATAGTATAAGTGACTCATAGCGTCAGGTTACTTCTTAATGTTTGCTTTAAAAAAAACTATAAAGCAGAAGTATCACGTACACCAAGCTTTTCAAATTTTGAATAATCTTTGTAGCTATTTTCAGAGTGTGTGTGTGTACGTCTACTCCAGTGACTCTACATATATCTATCAGCTTTGCAGTTTTGTGTTTGTGTTTAGAAGGAATGGTCACTGCTTGATTCTTTCTATAAACCAGTAAGATAATTTGAAGAAAAGTAAATCAGTTTTTCACCATTAGTTTACACTGTTCTCCTGTGGACAAGCTCTGCTCACACTCATCTAATCCTCTATGAAGACTGGTTTAAATCAGATTTCTTTTTTGTCATAATTGAAGTCAGGAAAAGATTAAACTTACTTTCTTCTTTCCAGTAACAAAATATTTAAATGATGACAGCATACTGAAGGAGCAAAACCAGAGACTGTGACTCCTAATTACTGCTCCCATTTTCTACCCTCTTAACTTTGAAGCTCTGCAACTATTCCATGACATAGAGCAGACATATGCATAGTTGTGATTCTCCCTCTAGAACAGAAAAAACTAACTGACAACCTGAAGGCTAAATCCAGCACCACAAGATGGTTGCACTTGTCTCCCATGATGGCCTAGAGCAGGCTGCATATCATGTACTGTGCTAAATAATTTGCTTAGCCCCCAGGGGTGCAGGAAAGAAAGAAAAGGGATTGAGGAAAAAGAGAGGGTGGGAGGAACAAAAGAGCGTGTGTGATGGCTGAAGGGCTAAAAATGGAAGTGTAACCATTCCAGCACTTTTCCTACCTTCCCCAAGTTGCCTACTGGGAGAGCAGCTAGTGAAGAGCAGAGCTGGAGCAGGCTGGGTCCTTCACTGGGCCTGCCCCAAACATGGCTCCATGCTATAACCTCTTTTCAGGTAGCTGTAGACAGGGATCAGGTCTCCCCTCAGCCTCCTTTTCTCCAGGCTAAACAGCCTCAGCTCCCTCAGCTGCTCCTCATCAGACTTGTGCTCCAGGCCCCTCACCAGCTTCATTGCCTCCTCTGCACTCTCTCCAGCAATTCAGTGTCCTTTTTAGGATGAGGGTCCCAAAACTGAACACAGGATTCAAGGTGGGGCCTCCCCAGCGCCGAGTACAGTGGCACAATTGCTTCTGTATGACGGCAGACCAGGAGTCAACCAGTGCTCCAAGACCCCCTACAAAACAGAGAGGAGGGCAGGACCATTCCTGCACAGGACCTGCAATTTCTCCAAAGGGAGGTCACACTGCTCGAGCAGAGACAGAGTGTGGATGTTCCTGGTCTGGGCACAAAGTCCTCTTCCTCACATCCACTATGTATTAAAGCAAATGGGCGGAATTTGATTTTATAAGCTTTCCCTGAGCACAGGTGAAATTAAAATCAATGACACTCATCTGCTTTCTGCATGATTAGTCCCCAGTCCAGCAGAAATACACTAAATCAAAGTCAGAAAAACAAGTGTTTCTGTACAAGGCTCTCCAGCACCTTCTATAGCACCCATGTATTATAAAGATTTCTCTTTTGTACTTTTCGTCCTCTGGACAACAGAGGGTTAAATATACAATCATGTTGATATATTCAGCTGATCCATGAACAGCTGGTGGGGGGCTGGGAAGAAAACAAACAACAGCAAAAAAAAAAGGTGGCCCATAATCATAGGGAATCAGCAATCCAGGCTCTAAAGGAACAAATCCATAGAAGGTAAATCAAAAACTACAAATTAAGAGAAGTAAATTCTAAATTTAAATCCTAGGACCTCTCAAAAGGGATTTTTTTTTTTTTAATATTTCAAAGAACTTCCAAAGTTACTTGCAATTAGTGCTAAAAATAGCTAGGAAATATTTCAAATAATCCTTAAAGAAGAGAGATGAAGAGCAGTTTTGTGAGGAACGAATGTAAACGTGAGCCAGTTCCCAGTCTCTCCATGGCTGGCAGACATCTTCGTGACCCTCCCAGACCAAGATTTCATTTATTTTAAAATGTGATTTGAAATACTTACACAAAAACAGAGGAGTGTGAACTTTTCAGGGATCTCTTGCAAAAGAAAATATCACAAAGTGCTAAGATACCAGAATCAAAGTGCATGCATTGATTCTCCTCCTTCTCCACAGAGACAATATTTACTAAAATTAGCTGGCCTTTATGATTTTTAATTATTACTTTTGGAAAATATTGTGACTATTTTTTGTTTAAAAACCTAATTACTTCAGTTAGCATTTCAAAATGAAGTAATTTGCAGTGCCATCCATTACACCTTTTATTAACATCAAAAGACTGGTTCAGCCCATTAACAATAATAAGCTACTTACTGAGAAGATACTTATTATTTTTATTTTACTAGCTAATTCCAGCATGGCAGTTTTGAATATTTCACTGTCCACTACTTCAATAATTATTCCTAAAAGTCTAGTACATCTTAATTTATAAGGAAACTTTGCTATCATATCAAGTATTCTGCCAAAAATGCTGCTTGATGCCTATTTATGACAAACCTTTCCACTGTATTTTAATTTATGTTTATTCAGAAAGTGGTACAGTTTTCATATATTTTTGAAGAAAATTCGATCTGTTAATAAACCAAAACCATAGTTCTTAGAAAGAACAGGCCAGAAGAAGACACAGTTTTGTAAAATATCCTAGTGAAGTCACACTATCAGTGGAGCCTTTCCTGTCCTAAAACCTCACTACAGACTACACCAAAGAACTAATTCCACTAATAAAACTGGAGCCAAACAAATTATCTTCAGATAAAGTTGTCTACGAGAGCATTTTGCTAGTGTCTGATGAAAAATTTAAGGGCAGCATGGTATTCAAGGAATCTGCTTAATTATTGCCATCTTACTCTTGTGGCATTTTTAGTCTAGATACTCTGTATATTTCAGGGTGAAAGATATTATTTTTTTGACATCAGAGAAAAACCTGCAGGTTTTTACTAAATAGTCTATCTATAGTAGAACTGTTGAGTAACGATAAGGCATTGAGCTGAACACCAGACTTTAAACAGCGACAGTTTCTGCCAGTAAAACATTTACTAATTGGAATGAAGGAACAAAAGCAACCAGGAATGCCTTCGCATCTGGAATTGGTTAAAGAAACCAAAATGGTAGCAGTGTATAAAGTAGCACAGTCATATAATACTTTTTTTTTTAATTTATTTTAAAAAAAAGGGGGGGAGGGGTGTTGGAAAAAGATATTTGACACTTTTGCCTTTTTATAAAATTGAAATATTTTAAAGGTATAAATTCATTTTAAAAGCTCATTTTTAGTTTTTTTTTCAACGTTATTATGAACTTTTGGAACTGAATTATAGCACACATATAAATAAAATAATCAGTTTCCGTCAAACCAGCTCTAGTGCACAGCTCCCCTCCAATCACTTTTGATAGCGCAAAAGCACAAAGAAGCCCAGTTTAGAGAGTCCACATGTGTTTAATCTTTGATTAATTGAACCAAAACTAAGCGCCTCCAGACGTATTTCTTTTAATCACAGGGAAGATATCTTTTCAGTTGCTTTGCTAGTAGGAGAGAGTCAGCAGATGTCTGTCTGGTCTAAAGGGAATTTCTCCTTCTCTGGAGAAAACAGTTTAAATATGAGAGGAACAGACATATGCTGACTATGCACTGCTTAACAGATGACGTAGAGAAGCATCTACTACCGCAGGGAATGGAACAGGGCAGTTTTCAAATTAAATTTCTTTCAAATTCAAAGCAATCAGCTGAAATCAATTTACATACAGGATGCAAGTTAAGTCAGACAGTTCTCATCACAACAGCTCACAGACACAAAGACACAAATCTGTCTTTGTCAGCAGTATGATTAAGAAAGGTTTTAATGCTATGACAGTAAAAAGAAAAATAATCCATTTCTTCACAATTTTAAACACAGGTCGTACATTTTTTTGGGGGGATGATGATACAATATAACAATAATAAAATGACTATCAATATGAATTATTCACCAAAGGTTCTACATTCATACACAAAATGGTATTGGCACAATGCAAATTTATCTCAAAATTTAACCCAGGATAAAGTCTTTCAATATTTCAGGAAAACATGTTTTAAAATTTGTTGGCGGAGGAGGGGAGGGGGAGAGGCATCAGAACAATTAGTGCATGGGGATTACTAGTCAGCATTTTATTTGTCTGACTTTATTCTTTTGCCTATATCCTTTTGCCCACAGGCCTATGTCCTATATCATTATCTAGAATATGAAAACATTCATAAAAATAGAAAGGTTCTCCCTCACTTCATCTAGTTTTACCAAGATGTCTTGGGAGGGGGGTGGAAGAGGAGAGCTTGGTGGCTGGGAGGAGAAGAAAGATCAAGAGTTTAAAGGAGAAACTGGGAGAAAATATACTAGACACTTATTAGTTGAAAATGGCATATAAATCTCCCTTAGACCAGAGGAAGCTCACCAAGCAGAAAAAAAGAGGAGACAGGTAATGGTCCCAATTCATTTGGTAAATTCCACCAAGGAGCTCCCTCTGAGCTCTGCTTGAGGCTCCGTCTTTTCAGGGCTCACAGGCACACAGGCTTCAGATCTATCAAAAAGCACATTGCTCAGCATGGGGGTGAAGGGGAGTATGCAGCAGAGAATGAAAACAGAAAGTGGTATCAAAACCTCCACCTCCTTCTTCATGTAATTAGGATGCTTGCCTGTATTGCTATTTATACTTGATGTTACCAGTCTGAATTGTCTTCCACAGGCTCCTGAATAGCAATAGCAGAACTAAGGAGAGCTTTGGTATCAATCCACATGAACAATTTTAATTCAATCATATTCTTTCTCTGAAAGTAGTGACTGATGAGTCTAAATCAGCAAGGCATAGCTTCCACCTTGTTCTAAGAACAAGCTTCTCCAGTCTTGATTGAAGGCTTCAGATACTCATCAGAGTCGCCATTCCACAGAAAGACTGACACCACTTTCTGTGATTTATGAATTTGCTGAGCTGCTCTGCAATTTCTGGCAAGACTACAAAACACATAATTTGCATGATCATCCATCCCAGCATGGTCACCATAAAATCCTAAATTACTCAGCTGCATAAGCATCATCACTATAGTCACAGCATCATAACTGAGTAAGAACTCTGTTGGCTAACGGTAACCTCAATTCCTCTAATCCATGGTTTCTGGGAAGACACAAATATTCAAGAATGGCTTTCTTGGGTTGGAAAAAGAGCTCATGTAGCCCGTTATTTTGCCCTGACCTTGGCAGGAGTAGATAACTGCAATGAATAGGAATCTTTTATTTACATGCTTTGTTTGTTGTCTCGTATGTATCAGCATCTACAGAAAGCTTGCATTTGTTGTATCAGTATCATTGTTATTCACTAACAATACCACTGACCCGTGAACTGCCTTGAGCACAGAATTAGCTGTAATGCTCAAACATATTGACACACATTCTCAATAAAAAGTCCTCTTAATCTGCTACCAAAATATATTGAATCTTAGCACTTCAGATCTAGCATGAAAGAAATAAACAATACAAGCTTCCAAACATCTCCATGGAACAACCAAAATCCTAAAACACTAATCTTACAACTGTAAGTTATACCACCTTTGGATCTTTAACAATTACTCTTTTATATTCCCAAATACATACATGTTGTATCTTAGATAATACACATACAATTTTCCTTTGAGAATAAACTTAGACTCACCACAAAATGAACTTCTACTATACCAAACTGCACCAGTTAGGAAATATGCTTAAGTTAGGGTAAGCTTTGGTGTTTTGGTTTTCTGTTGTTTGTGTTTTAAACCTAGACATCATTTTACTCTTCCATGCATCAATTAATCTTGTAACCCTCTCTGCAGCACGAACATCCCGTAACTCTGATAAGGCACATTCCTTATTCTCTTATTTCATGAGTACAAGTAAGGCTGAATCATTAAAACTTCGCCAAGCAACACTAAAAAAAGTAACTCTTTTTGTCTCTCCCACTGCCCCCACAAGGGTGGACACTTCCCTGAAGAAACTTAGTCTTTGGACAAAACAATAAATTAAAAACTCCAAAAAGACAGACCATTTGGAATATCTTAAACCTAAGTGCAGACTTGGGAAAAAAATAAAAAAAAAAGCCAACCACAACTTTTATGACACTTCGCCCACTATATTGTAAACAACATAAGCAGCATGATTGCCATACACTCTGAAACCCATCACCCATTCTCAGCAGCCTACAAATGGAGGAAAGACTATCTTCCCAAAGAATTTACTGTGGTGTACCATGGTATACCACTGCTGACAAATTTCAGAAAAAAGCTCCAGAACCCATGGTGGAAGCAAAAAGTATTAAAAATATACAGTAAAATAAAATAAAACAAGGCCTACTTTTGACTTGGCATGAATATATGTTCTTCCAAGTGTGTCCCCAGGCAACCAACTAAATCTTAGCTATCTTCACTATAGAAGTTTTTCTTTTGGATCCCATATAACAGATTCAATCTCAATCAATATGGAGGCAACACCTTTAAATCCAAAGGAGTCTTAATTTCTGTGCACTTTGCACACCAATTATTCTTGTCATCACTGGAATGGAACCAATTTTAAATACATTAATATTTCTAGAAGAATTATACTTTGAGTTACTGAACATCAAATTATAACTAACTACAGGTTCTTCTGACATGTTAAGCACTAAATGGAAGCTGCAGCGTGCACCACAGCATGTCTCTACTGGCCCACTGCAAAGAGGATGCAAATTAAATGACCATGAGCTAAAACTGAGTTAATAAACCTTTTAGTGAAGTGGCAGCAGGGATTATAGCTATAGTAGCAATGTTCCACCAACAAGTGAGGGGAGCTGCCCTCCCCAAGACAAAAAGAGAAAAGATCATTCTAAAATTAACAATAAATACCATAAAAAATGCTGAAAGGTCATCAACAAAAGTTGAGGGTGTTTTTTCCCTGATCTTGTGAGGTATGAATGGTAAAACAGTACACAAAAGAATTAACTCATTAAAATCATTTTAGCACAGATTTTAACAACAAAATTCTTGAAGTATTTTTAGTAAAATATGTGAAAATATAGTAATGTAACTGTAACAGCATTATCCAATATGTACCACTGCTAAGCACAGTCAGTTATATAGATCTGCTGATCCTGATAGCAAATAAACAGAACTGTTGTTCTCATGGTCACCCAATGCTAAAATGATATGACCTGGTTCATACTTAGTTCATTTCTTTAATTAAAAAAAGAACAAATGGTTTGGTTAAAAAGGGCATATTTTTCTCTGATGCCACAGGCGCCTCAGGTTGCAGAAATTCTGATACATGTCCAAAATGTTTCATTTACTGTCATGCAACTGAAAAAGGGAGTAACATGTTGCTTGCCTGACTCTTTCAACACACCAGTGACTGCACATAAAGTATACTTTAAAAGACAGAACATTTGTAAGAATTAAGTGCTTTGAATTTTGACAGTGTTGCATAACTTGCAGCTAAAAATACGAACAGTAACATGGGAAGACCACATCTTGCCTAAAGTTAAAAGTGAGAAAGAATTTTGCAGCTAGTTGAACAGCTCATATTCTGCTAACACAGGAAAATTAAGTACAGGAAAGTCATCACGGATCTTTAGATTCTGTAGCAGCTTTTTATTCATCTGCCAAAGGAATTTCAGAACAACAGGGGATATTTCATTTTACCAACATTAATTAATGAGGCTGCTGATGAAACCATCTTTTTCACAGAAAGGTTAATTCTGTTTCTTGTAGTTCAAAGGACCTTGAGGTATTTTTAGAAATAAGGCACCTACACTGAATGTATGCCATTTTATTCCTTTTAAATAATTTTAAAAGTGCAAAGTATTTTTTGAACCAGAACAGTAATCTAATATGTACTGAAGATTACATTACAATGATGACAAAGCTACACATGAAAGAATCATGCCAAATTCCCCATCATCATTATAACTCTTCTCTAAAAACTCATTATGACATGGCAAGCAGAGAAGGGGAAAAAAGGGAAACAGTCTAATTCGGTGGGAAACATCAGATTTCATGTGTCCAGTTCACCAAATAAAATAATCCTAAAGTAATTCAGCCACCATGGATCAGGTGTGAACTGCTTGCATCGTAAGTTCTGTTCCTAGAGAACACAAATGCAGAGACTCAACGCACTGCCTTCACATTGGGACAATCCAATTGAAGACAACCTAAAATTATGGCTTATTACCACCCGGTAGAGGAGATCATAGTAGTGATTTTTGTTTTAATTTGGAGTCTCCTGAAATATTTTGTTCTCTTCGTACCATACTATGAGTTCAGACTGACATTCTTCCAATGTGTCACTATTTCATCTGTAAACCATGTTACAGGACAGTAATGGAGAGCATTCAGGATAGCCATGGAAGCCTCATGGAAAACCAATTTTTCTAATCCTGAACTAGGAATATAAAGTTAACAATAATATGATGAAACCTGTGTACCATAGGAGTCATAATATTTAAATGGTTCCATTTGCTGCACTGTTTGATTTCTGTGCACCCTCACTCCCCATCTCCTTTTGTGTTTGGTTGATTCATGTCAGAATGTAAAGAAGTGAGGTTTTTAAAGCACCTGCTATTTTCATGAGGTTTAACTCAATGAAAATTTCATTTCCATTAGGTTTAACTCAATGAAAAAATAGAAAGAAAAAAGTACAATGTTCAAACTTTCAGGGATACAATACTGCTATGCTTAAGAGAGAGAACACGTGTGCAATCACACACACGCTATCATCTAGAAATATGACAGTAGAGTTTCAGTTAAGTTATTTTTTTAGTTTCTCCACTTGTCATTCACTCTCATGGGTAGGTTTCTACATTATGCTATGTAACAGACACCCACAAGATCTGGAGATAGAATTTTCCTCAAAAAGGAGTAACTGGAAGAAAACAAAAGAAAAAGTTAAACACTGAATCAAACTATCGCACACCAAAACCTGAATTTGGTCTTCATCAGGTGCATCCATGCATTAGGACAACTAGTTTTCTTGGCAGTTTACAGTAATTCAGGCTTACTATGCAGCTGCAACAAGCATTGAAAGGGTCAAGTTCAAAGCAAGCCTATCACTGATAAATGGTAGGTTTTAAAAAGCATTAGTAACAGCACTATTAAAACCTTCTATGCCTCAAGCAACTTTTGTTTGTGCCATTGGTTGTGGTACGCAATGGGTACAGCTTCACTCAATTTTTTTATATGTACACAGGAGCTTAATGAGATTCTTGTAAAACTGAGATTTGCCTTTGTTACATATGCACATAAGCATTCAAATTAAGTCACTTGTTCATCAGTAAGACATTACCAGCTCAGGTAACAAAATATGCACATTTTTTATTTAATTTCAGCTTGGCTTAAGACACTGATGTGGTACAAAGGCAGTCAGGAGGGCAAGTTTGCTAATATAGCCTAGTACCATACAGACTGAATATACAATGAAAACAATACACAAAGAAATATGACTTTTCATTGTGAGAAAGATATTGCCCTTTTAGAAGTACTGAACAGCCAGAGCTGTTAAATCATCTTTCTTACCAATTTTGTGCTACATAAGTTTTTTTATTTGTTTGCTTTTAAAGTCACAGTATAGCAAGTCTATAACTATGATGTTGCTGGGATTTGATGTAGAAAGTATTTGGACTATTATCCATTGTAAACTGAAAACAAATGTGAACAAACTTTCATACACAACAGCCTTCTTAGTGTAAAATATCCTGTTATTGAGGTTTGTGGTAACAGACATGTGTATATAGTTTAAAAATACTTTTGCAAAAGCATTGCTCTTGAGAAGGAAATGCATATATCAACAGAAAATGGAAACGTCATGATAAAAGATACTCTAGAATTTTCACAGCAAAAGCAACGTTTCTCTCAAAAAAACATGATTTGAAATGAAGATGCATGAAGCCACTGACCAAAAAAATATAAGTAATTTCATGTGCATTTGTTTTTTCTTAGCATCCTCAAAAACTTTACGGTGCTGAAAGATGATCATACCCCCTGCAGCTACTGTTGTCAACTCTTGACATGCGCAGTTTTCTACGTAATGCTACATAACAGACAGCCATGAAATCTGGAGATAAAGTTTTCCTCAAAAAGGAGTAAATGGAGGATAAGGAAAAATTAAACACTGAATCAAACTATCAAACACCAATAACTGAATTTGGTCTTGATCAGGTTCATCTGTTCACCAGACAATCCTGAGAGACTCAAGCATGTGCAGCAGCTGTAGCCACCTTTCAGTTTGCCACTGGGTAACTTTCCACTTTTCCAAATCTACTACTTCTTCTCTGCTGTGAAAAATGACTTTTGTTTCCCAACTGTTTACGTGACAGCCAAAACAGCCTCTAGCCCTCACTCTGAGTATCAAGCATGGTTCCATTTTGTGCTCCCACCTGTAAAAGCTGACATTTATAGAGAGAATTACCCAGTTTCGTTTTGACAGGGACATGCCCTTTTTCACGTACTTTAGGACCTTTCACCACCGGAGAATGTGTCACTGGTAGGCAGTAATCTGAAACCAGTTACATTCCTCAAAAACAAAACAGAGAGCTAATTTAAGTAGGTCTCCAGTGATCAAAAGGCTGAGTTCAGGAAGTCAAGAAGAGGGAGGCAAATGGACTTGTAGCAGCCTAAATCAGAAGGATGACTCCAGACTGTTATCTCTTTATCTCATCACCCATCCTTTCCGGGCTACTCTACTGAAACTTCATTCTTCTGCAAATTAACTTTGAACACATACAGCGAGTCTTCATTTCAGAAGTTTTGTGGGAATAATGTTTCAAATAAAGATGAAACCAGACAACTAGTACAAAAAAAAGAAAAATCCCCCATTTAAACAGAAGTTACATCTCTTTCATTTAATTGACTTGTAATTCAGCTTTCCGCTGGGTTCCTATTTATGCAAATTTATATCCTTCCCATTTATGAAGTTCTTACAGATCTACATTACACGGAAAGAGTCATGTAATATTAAATTAGAAAGCTAATTTGCACAGAGCTGTGTAGCTTACAATAGTTTAACCAGTCTCTAAAGCAGGGGTGTCAAACTCATTTTCACCAGGAGCCACACGAGCCTCACGGTTGCCTTCAAAACGCCAAAGGTAACTTTAGGAACTGTGTAAGAGTAGTTACAATTATATAGTCCTAAAATTAAATTCAACCTTCGGAGGCAACTGCAAGGCTGATGTGGCCGATGGTGAAAATGAGTTTGACACCTCTGCTCTAAAGTATCTGAGAGATTTTAATTCTTGAAATATCAAGTGGCTAGCTATTTCTTTAGAGAAAGTTATACTCCCTGCAACATAAGAAAACAGAACACAGCCAGTGGGGGTTCAAGTACTCCATTTCATAGATTTCAGAAAGATACCACTCTTCACCAGTCAGAAGGACCATCTTATTTTTAAGATCTTTTTAGGGGTCTGGATGGGGCACAGTTTCAAGGAAAAAAAAAAAAAACAAAAAAACACTAAACTGCAGGAAATACAGCTGCAAAAATATTTATATATAAATGAAATAACATTATGGAGAAGAGATGACAAATCTCCAGTGCTATGACTAGACACATAGGATCTTCGAACATTTTAGAAGGGCCGCAAGAAGCAGAGACTGAATAATAAAGAGACTTACTTAATTGAATTTGCTGATAACAAGTGGTATTTACATCACGTTTAATGGTATTAATTGAGGACTACACCATCATGACCAAAGCACATATCACCAGAAGAAAATGCAGCATCCTTTGGATTACATGACATGCACATGTTAGTCAAGCCATCAAAGAAAGGCTGATTAACAGAAAGGAATGAAGTAGAAACTCTCCCTTGTAATTTTATGATTTTAGTCTCTCCCCTCTTGTGGTTATCACATCTAAAGCTATTTTTGAAGTTCTTAAAATACACACATATTTAAGAAGATAAAACAGCTTTTAGTATATTGCGCTTCTGAACTATTTGCAGATTTGAAATCACTCTACATTCATGTCTTTTTCACTGCAGAACCTATGCACAGTGTACCTAAGGACGATGTCCACCCTAGTCCGTAAAGAGTTTGTTGCCCATGTAGTATCTCGAAAATGAGCACTAGAACTGCTTAAAAAAAAATCTACCTGAAGGAGTAAAAGACATGAAATATTATTTTTTAGTATTAACCTGAACCTGAAGTCAAATCTACACATCCATTGAACAGTACAGGAATTTCATCTAATTGAAATTGTTACTATAAGAGGTGATGGAAGAAAACATGATAAATTCTGTGTCACGTTATGAAACCAACTGGTACAGTCAGGAGCTGCTTCTTCCAGAGAGAGCTACCTGTTACAGTGTGGAAAACACTTCTGCTTTCTGTGTTTCATAAAAGTTTTCTGAATAAACTTGTAGCATCAAAGCATATCACCAAATGAGTACTCTAAAATATCTTGTGTACTTCTGTAAATGGAAACCAAATAAAAGCAATTTTAGTCTGCAAACATACAAAAATTCAACTATAGCATAAGGATTTCTTGAATAGTAGTTGTATATGACTATGTGTATACAAATGTAAAAGCTGTGGTGCTCAAAACAGGTGTATGGAGAAGTTCATCCAAACAGCTGACTTGCAGCAATTCACCCTGAATGTAGCTACAGTTATTATAATGATGATAGCTTTACAGCTATAATGCACAGATTTTGAATTTAATGCAAATTTATTTCCACCAGCCTTCAACTTTTTCCTTGTTCTTCACCTCTCCTGTGCTACTTAAACAGTTTTGGTGCTCTTGCACTTTCACATCACTACCTTTTCTATTAAAGCGTAACTTTTCTGTTAAAATTCATTGCCTATAATCTGCTGGTATACATTTAAAACTATTTACCATTATACTACAAATCTTATTTTCTAATATAGATTGTGTTTTTTTTTTCCCCTTACAGCATGGTCAGTGTTTATTTTCTGACACTAGCCCTCGACATGAGAGTAATGTTGAGCTGGATTAACAGCTTAATGCTATACTATTGTTAGGTGGTATACATTTGAACCCCTTTAAAGAGACACCCATCTTTTCCATTTTGTCTTGAGTGTTGGCACAAGCTCTTAAAAAATGTGTAACAATATCAATATTCTGCATTCAGACCCTGTCATTTACGCTCTACTGTAATCACATGAAGATGATTTGATGCAGGGTTCAGCAATTACATGCCAGTTGAACTGATACACACCATAGCGTACCAAACACCAAGGTCTACCTCATGTTTCTGGGTTCTGACGAAAAATTGTGGAAGACACAGAAACACTACCTGCATTTCAAACATTACTCCACGATATATCACAAAAGAATTGAAAAATAAGCATGCCCATCTATGCTGCTTTGTTTCATGGACAGAACATTAAACTAATTTCAAGAGTCAGTAAGTGGTACTATGAAGTAAACAACAGCAATTAGATGAAAATCAAAATCTCTTAAACATTAACGGTCACTTAAAATTACACCTACAAAATATTGGATGTAATATTTGTGAGTAACCAATTAACAGATAATTTAAACAGGTTATACGTTTATTGGATTTACTTCCAGCTAGTCAGACACCAGCTACTTTTAGCACTAAATCCAGTGACAAGGCAACAGCACAGTCATAGATCTTAATCATCTGTATTTACTGTATTGTATGTGATGCTCAAGATCTTCCTGGTATAAGAAGGATAAAAGTCCTTGGGATTTTCTGTGAATGTGAGTGAGACTAGACAAATGGCTCAAGTAAATGCAGAAATTTATAGTCTATTTCCTTTGCTTTTGGTGACAGTCATGAAAACCTAGACTTTTTTCTAAAATTACACACCAACAGTGGCATTTATTTAACAGGAATCTCAGAGCTGCTTAACAACATGAATTGCCTAGTCAGAGTGATCATTGTTTTCAGAGCACAACTCACCCAGTTCTGAGCTAGCTCTTCAACATGACACCACATGAACTGCTACAGATTAAAGAGAAAGCCTATAAAAGCAACGTAAAATAGATACCTAACTTCTGAATTGCAAGGTTTCCTCTCATACTTCAGTACACCAAAACTGGTATTTTTTGACCTACACTTTGCACTCCATTTAAATGCTTAAAACCCTTTCATGTACACTCTCTTCCTTTAAAATAAGTAGAGTTTAAAGGGCATACAGGAAGAGATAAGCATTACAAAGTGATGTGAACATACTTGACTGCTCCTTCCGTTGGCCAAATACTTAGAACTAGCGAGATAATTTGTGGTCCAGTTTCAACTATTCCAAATGTACCCTATTAGATTAAATCCTGGCTATCCTGCCTCCAATTACACATTGCATTTTGCATGGTTATATGGAAAGGAAAAAACACCTATAAATTGAAATAAGTACACAAAATCTAGCAAACATTAAGTAATCGTAATTGTATAGAAACATAAAAGTAGCAAGAATACACAAAAACATCTCAGTTTCTACAGTGATGCACTATCTCTTCTGATTATTTTTCTATTATCCTCTGTATCAATAATAATTAACTGTACAGTTCCTTCATTGCTTTTAAGTCAGTCCCTCAGAGGCAGCTCACACTTGTTTTTCTAGCTTCAAAGAACATCAAAGCAAGCAGTTGTTACCAAAAGGTGAAAAAAAAAGTACTTACTTGCCACCTCCAGCGATGCATTATGACTTACAGCTTCCCCAAGGTAATTCCTTGCCACGCAGACATAGACCCCTTCATCTGGCCTACTCTTGCGCCCATGCACAATACGTAAGAAAAATAAAGATCCGCTGGGCAGCAGCATGCGGTGGGAGCGCGGATCATCCTTGTCCGTTTCCACTCTTTCCCCCCCCTTGTACCACTCAATGGTGGGGGTCGGCCTTCCTTCAGCTTTACAGTTTAAAGTTGCCGGTTCTCCCTTGGAAACAATTAGATCAGAAGGGTGTTCAACAATTCGAGGTGGAAAATCTTCTTGCCGAAGACGAGAGCCTGCAACATAAAAAATGCAAAACTTTCTTAGATCATTGCCAGGTACAGTCATTGTGTTTTGCAATACAGCTACTTAAACCATTATCCTGTAGTATGTGATTAAAGAGATGCTAATAGCTGTTCTTATTACAAGTGAAAAAAAACACCACCTTAATGCATTTCATCGCGTGCAAGGTTCTCGCAAGTGAATGCATTCAAAAACAATTTTTTCAACAGGCAACCTATACTAGTGAACTAAACCGCCATGTTCCTAAATCACATTCATTTTTATATTGATCTATTCATTTATATAAACCTATACTTTCACAATTATGAAAAATTCATCCTACAGATACTCTACATGCATCAGACCACCCCTACCAGCAAAACTGGTACTGCTAATTCATAACACAAAGTCATAGTCAACCTCATTTGACCTTTTGGAAAGCCCATTAATTCATGCAGCGCCTGCAGAGTAAAGCAAACATCTCCAGTGCTCACTAAGTTGCTTTACCTCACTTGTACTGTCAACTCTTTTTAGTCACTTGTTAAGCAGTACCAGAGAGGTACAAATGAATGCAGTGTCCTAGCACTTCTTCCACCTCTTGCGTTAGAGAAAACTAGAGAAACTTTTTAAATTATCAAAATTTTTACTGTCTCCAACCTAGAACTCTAATACAATGTGAGACAACAGTATCAGGGGTAAAAGAAAAGCTACAAGCAAACAAGACACTCTTCCACAAAAGCATTTGATTTCAAACTAATTCAAGCTCCAAGCTAATACTTGGCATAAAAAAAAAAAAAATAAAAATAAAAATAATAGTATGGACAGAGGAATATGGCAACCAACTGGATGTCCAAGAATTCCAAATTAGGAATAAGCAGCTACCAAAACTCTTGGGGTTTTATATTGTTGACTAAATTTCAAACTACTGTTTTCCTTATTTCTCTCTTTCTTGATATAAAGCTCTGCCACGGATAAAATTAGTCTCTTGGATCACTGATTCCTGATTATTACAATTTTAAATGTCAGGATTCTTTATTAACATTAATAACATGGGTTTTGAACAGCTGTGAAGCACCAGAAAGAAATACAAGATTATTCACTGCAGGTTAATAGACCATAAACTGGTATGAAAAAAGGGAAGGAGACAAGGAGAGGAAAGTCCCAGAGAGAGATCTGTTTTCAATATATACTATATGTGTGCATAATACATACAAAATAAAAAATATTCTAAAATGCATGACTTTCATGTAAAGTTTATTTCACACTTCCTCCACCTCAAAATAATCAATTCAAATTAAATGATACACTAATCGGCTAGCACAAACCACACATTCCCTAATTTCTGGTATGGCTCGACTATATTGAAATACATTTGCATTCTCTATGCATTAAAAGAATAAAGTTTTATATGAACATTACTGATCATTAAATACAAAATAACTCAAACAGCAATAAACCTACTCTTTAGTCCTTCGGGGAAAGAGAACATAAGTAGTATTGTATTTAGGACTATACTCCTAAATTGCAAGAAATATTTAATCACGTATTTAATTCGCCAATTTCTGTTCAGTTATTCAGAATATTGCAACATTTTGTAGTACCTAAAGCAAACAAGTAATTACATTTTATGTTTATTTTTGCCTACAACAATTGCCTGAGACATGAAAACTGAAGCATGGGCCGACAGAACAGCAGCCAGGAAACTCCTGAATCCTTTTGCTGGCTACACACAAGCCCTGGACATCATGCTAAAGCAAGATTTTCAGCTGCACCGCCTAGAGGTATAGCACAGGCCAGCTCCAGTGAGAGGAGAGCTAAAAGTGCAAAAAAATAAAATCGTGCCAACCAGTACTGGTCTTTCGCAACAGCTAAAAAGAAGCCTCTGATACTCCTGTTTGCCCTGAGCGCATATCTTAGGCCTTGCAAACTGCATTTGTGTCTACTCATCCTGAACTTTTACATGGCTTTTGTGAGAAGCCCCTCACACAATAATGTTGCTGCCCTCACAGTTAGGGCCACCTATCTTAGATCTCTTTTTCCAAGGTAAAAATGACTAGACAGGGATAAAAACCTTGTTTTGTTTATACTTCCGCTCACTTACTATGGACCTCACAAGGAAAGGCACAGAAACAAAGGATGCAAGAGGGAAAACCAATTGTTATAAGTCACTCTGGAAACATCAAAAGCCAAGTTCAACATAAAATGTTTAGAGAGAGTTAAGAATTGTTTTAAAAAACAAAGTCTGCACATATGCTAGTATGCATCATTTTTATATTTTCACAGATAATGCTAGCCAACCAGTACATGGTGTAGTATAACGCTCCCATTATTTGTCAGCCTGGACCAGACCATAACTAAATTAAATATCCTTTTCGGATGTATTTCGTGCACACTTTCCATACTGACATTCAAGTGACTGTACACTAACTTCAAGTACGGTACAGAATGAATGTTTAAAGACTAACCACTAAACTTTCTTTAAAACTGAGGCTCAAAACTCTACAGGGGAAAAAGTCCCCAGGAAATTCTAGAAATGCTCATTCATATACTTCTAAAATTTCTTTGCTGGGTAACATTAGAGGAGTAAAAACTACATTTATTTATATGTATATATATAAAATCCTAGCATTTTATGAACTAACATTTATCTAGAAAATTTCATAAAACTGATTAAAGCAGAAAGGAACAAAAATTGCACAAGTAGTTGACTGGCACATAGTGAGTATTAACCACAGATTTAGTGACAACTGCCTAAGGGGTATAATGGCCTTGACAACCGAGTTATAATCTTTCTACGTATCTAGACTTTTATTTAAAACAAAAAAAATCTTTCCTTCCTTTTAGCGTAGTTATTTAAGTTGCATTTACGTTTTATTGAGAAGCAGCAGCTTCAATTATCAACATAAATCATATAGTGGGCACCAATCCTGTAATTTTCCTGTCAAGAATCCTTCCCAAGGGGATATTTGGTAAAAAAAATAGAAGCAGAACACCCATTACATGCTGGATCTGCCATTAAACACACAACAGAACTCCTTTTTCTTCTCCCCAAAGATGACAGCACTGTGTTACAGCATCTAACCAACTAGTGCACCCTGCTTTTAATATAACTCAAGTCTTCCATAAAAAGTCAACAGGATGCCACCAATTAAAGTATGCCATACTAATTATTTCATGCTGCTACTTAAAAGAACAATTATATGAAATCATGTTTCCAGTTTCTTGGACTGTGCCACAACTATTTTTACAAGAATTCAAACACCAAAACAAACAGATGTGAAGGTTCAAAGAAAGCTAGCATTAGATGAATGGTAAACTCACAGAGACAAGATTTTCTTTCATGCCCACCTCAATACTCCGTGTTTTGTAGCATATAGAACCAACGTATTGAAAAATAGCAGAGAATGTGCTTAAATGTGAAAGCTGCTGATACCAGGGGTGCAAACACTGTGCTGTTCTCCTTCAGGAGAACAAAAAAAAAGTTACATGGTACTGGAACAAAGTGCCTCAAATATGAACCATGCAGCCTAAGACAGTTAAAAATCAAGAACGTATCCACAGTCGATCTAAACTTCAGCTCAGACGTATATGGAAAACCTTATTTCCCAAGATCTATATATCTAAATAGTAATTTATCCTGTCCTATAAAAATGCCACATGACAGACTGTGTCTTTAACCAAGCGCCAAAAAGCCAGTACACTCTTGGACCCACTTCTTTCCTTTTTTTACAAGTACAGCATTTAACACTGATTTTCAGAGCACAAAATCACAGAATAGTTTAGCTTGAAGGGAACCTCCAAATGTCATCCAGTCCAAGCCCTCTGCAATGTGCAGGCACATCTCCGGTCTTTTATTTATTGAAATACTTTACATTGTAACATAAGATCTGAGCAACTGGTTCAATTGCTATCAAAGTTATTAGTAAAACACTAAAAAACAAAACTACAGGTTCAAAACCAGTGTTAGGTGATTCCTGCAACAGCTATACTTAATCAGAATGTAACACCATTCCCAATTCCCTAGTGCTTCCACTACGTATTACTTAATCTCTTTCAGAAGCTTTTCAGAAACAGGGGGAGGAATTTTTTGTGGTTTTATGTTGACTGGAAAGATATTCCATAACACTCTTGCTCTAGTGGTTAGAATCTTTCTCTAATCATCAGGTTAAACATATCCCTGAGTAGTAAATACCTTATTCCTCCTGTGCTTGAGCTCTCTTTAATTTAGATCTCTCCACATACTTCTTGGAATTTTTATCCCTTTGACATGCAGATTACGACCTTCTCACTTTTACCATCCTCTGGGATTTTGTGTTCTTGTTAGAAGTCAACAAACTAATCTCGTCTGATTTTCCCCTCATAAGACTCACTCACCTTTTCCTTGTCTTAAATTCAAGTTTGAGTTCATCCTTTTTGAACATGGAAGCCCCAAACAACACACACTTAAGAGGCAAGTAGACTTGGAATACCATTTCAAGCACACACCGCAAAGCAACATCACATCATGTTACAAAGGAAAAATAACTACAGGAAAAAAATCAAAGTATTCATCGGCAAGTGGCTTTTCTGCTTCAAGACATTCAGCTAACTTACCCTACTGGGTTTACCTCTTCTCACAGACAATAAATAATTTTCAAGGAAAAATAACAGAGCAAGGAAGATTCACAGAGACCTTGTACCATTCACTTTCTCTCAACTTCTCCAATTTTTAAAATATTCTTACTCTTCGTATACTACTCTTGTTCAGCCGAAATAAAACATCTGATTTCCTGAGCTTTGCAGCCTGCATATTAAAGAGCAACTAATTCAAGATTTCCTTTACAAGTGTTGTGGTCTTCTCTCCATAATGAAAGACATGAAATAATGAAGCCAGTAATGCTGTGCCTATTTGGATTTTCCCCAACGTTAACTCTGTAAGAACAGAAATTCTGTTTTTTAATTCTACTTCGGCATAAAGCACAAGAGCCAAATTTGCATATAATTGGTATTTCTGAAACACTGATTTGAGAACAGCATCGGTCATTTTGTCACTTTGGACTCAGAAAATAGGTCTTTGCACAGAGAGTTATATTTACCAGAACTGTTCATCTCTAAAAACTGAGTATTGAACATTTCGTCTAGAAAAAAATAAAGTTGTTTTTTACCTAAATCTTGCCAATACTTTTCTCAGTCATAACATTGAACATTTCCGTAACTTCTTTAAAAGGATACCACTTTATGAACAAAAATACCAGGTGACAGAGGTCTTACAGTCCAGCAAGTAAGCCAGTATTCGTATATTGAAGAGAAAAATGAATAGCAGGAACGCAACAGCACCGTCACATCACTTGATTAATGCTCACCCAGGATTACAGGTTTATTGAAATGCATTTTAAGATGCACTGAATTGTTCCAAGCACTGATCCAGGAATATGTCCAGTTCTTTCCAATAACTTAGATACTATAAAACCTGACAAACAAGGCTCTCACTTTGGATCAGTAGAGTCTGCAATTCCCCTACGTATTCCCAACGAAGAGCAACATCTCCACTTCTTTTTCCAAGAATGTAATAGAAAAAAAGTGAGCAAGATGTAACTAAAAAGAAAAGCATGAACAATAATGGATTATTCCTACTGTGAAACCACTGTGGTGCTCCCTGAAAAATAAGTTGTTCTTTTTTCAGTTCACACCATTATGTCAAAGAATCCTTTTGCCTCCCTCGCTTAATTTCTATTTGGAGCTCCTGTTCATAATGAGACATAAAATTATTAATAAATGTTCTTTTTCATTATTTCTGTTATTGTACTAAGGCATAATTTTGGGTAAGGCAAGTTGTACTTTAAATACAAAGTGACTGTAAGATTAAACAAGAAATTTTGCAGGTCTTGGTTTCAAACTTAAGTTGTAGGCACCCACAAAACATTTTCCCACTTCGAAAGACAATCGTATAGTATTTTATGTTGCTAAGACACCATGAATTACAACTACATTTCTGTCATGGCTACCACACTACCAGGAGATGTCAGCAGCCCATGATTTACTGTACACTTACGGCTAAAAAATACTGGAATAACTACAGAGAGCCTGGAGTTTTGAGCCATGTCTGTCTCTCTGAAACAAGAGATTAAATGTGAGCTGTGCTAAAAATGCTTCAAATCCAGACTGATCTTGTACCTGGCTCTTATATTCAGAGAAGACATAAATCTAAATATTGGAAGCTATGGACTTCCAATTTACACAATACTCACATCCTGATCAACTGAACAAGCGTTAGCTTAAGTATTATAGTAATAAACTAAATAAACAAGGGAGAAAAATAAAAACCATTTATACATCACGTTTGTTTAAATGGTTTCTGTTCCTTATTTTGCAGTAAATCCAGACATATACTATTAGGCCAGAAAAAGCCATAAAATTTTATGCAACAAGACTTCTGGAAAGATGTAGAGCATCTTACAGTTATTTAAATACTCTGCCTGGTGGGAATGAAAAACAATACTGGCAGGTACTGCACTGCACAGATATTAATACTGAGTCTTTGTTTTAATACCTAAAGACATATTTCCCAGGAGATGCTGAGAGAGACTAGTTCTCTGAAATCACTTTTAACAGAGAAACTGAAAGCAGCAACAGTAAAAGTCATGCTTTAGTTTCTTAATCCAAAATTAAATACAGCTCTTTTAAATTGCTCTTGAACAAACCATTTATTTTGAAGAGAGGCAGCTTTACAGTCAATCTTTGTTACAAGAACACACACTACTGGTTTGTCCAGCAGTTAGCATAAATAACTCCTGACCTGGTTATTCATTAAATTAGCTAGAATATAAATTTAAAATAGTAATATTTATATTGAGCTCTGTAAGAGGCTGACATTTACATAAAACCTCAGGCAGTAGGTAATGTTCCCAGTGCAAAAAAGCATTCCGTTTTATTTTTTATCTCTCTCAGTTCCACTTTCTGGCAAGATATTTACCTCATCTGACTTTAGAAGATATTGGAATAGCCCAAGATAGCAGTATCTAGAGCACTGACTTTAGAAATCAAATCTCAGTCAATAAAAACTGCAATATCCCACAGCAAACAGGTGAGTTGGGAATAGCATTTTCCCTTAGAGAAAACATTAATGAAATTACAGGAGTGTTTTCATTAGTAATGCAAAATCAACTATGACATGATGAGCAACCACACTGTATTTGAAAACAAACACACTAGTAATAAAGCCTACTTCATTAGTCATTTTCTCTTTGAAATGGCTGCAGTGATGCTGGGAGATATTTCCTACCCTGGGATGGTATTGAGAGTAAGAACACAAGAACAAGACCGAGAACATCTGAGATACATCTGAATGCAAGCTCATCTTCGGAGATTTAGATGTGACAACCTGGCAATGACAAACTGCTTGGAGATGACTATGCTCAATTGCAGGATGAGTGAAGCAGTGGGGTCAGGTAGGTAGAGGGGAACACAGAGAAGACCATGTCATTGCAATAGCTGCACAGACCCTTGGCTCACAGTCAAGAGTGTAAAAAGGATGGCTGGGGGGAAAAACATGGCAAAGGATTATTGAGAGGCTGCAAATACGAGGTAGAACTGATGTAAAGAGTGACTGAAAGACCATGAGGGAAAACTTGGTATCACTATGTATTTGAAATACATCAAAGTGACAGGATTTGATGATAATTGGATAATTCTGTGGGTAACAGAGCTGAAAAGATATTGGAAAGGGTCACTGGTCAAACAGAGGAGTTGGGACAAGGCAGGAAGAACTGAGACAGCTCATCCCAATCACTGATGCCCTTTTCGTCCTTGAGAGACTGTGCTCCCTACAACTCTGATCTGCTGTCAGCAGCCTCACTGACACACCTGAGAAGAAAAAATAGACACAGTAAATGTGAAAGTGTGAGGACAGAGGCTGCTGTGAGTCACATAAGAATTGTCATTTTCTAATGAGCAGTGAGGGATGACGATTAGAAAACACAACAGATGCAGTCAGGCTCTCCTCATCTCCATCTTCGATCCTTGTCCTCAATCATGTTTTATGCCAGACAGAAAGAGCACCTCGTTAGCTGCGAACCACTGCTTTGCCATTTGGGACAGGAAAACAGAACTTGGAGAATAACAATGATAGTGTACCAAAACAAAGGAGAACTCTTAGCTGCATTGAAGGAACCAAATGAACTGTCAAATTAGTAAAAATGCCTAGGACTCATAATTAAATAGATACCTTATATAAAAAATTATTTTATTAATATATCAACACATTTTAGAAGGTGTTATACACTTTTCAAAACATATTCTGTGTTGATTATTCAGATGTCAGCCACACAGATGCAGAAAAATTGTACTTCACCCTAAAGTTTGTCTGTAATCAGTGCCAAAGATTTCACCTGTCTGTGGCATGATCACAACATGCTAAGTTATTTTAATCCAAAATTTTTATCTGTGTGGCCAAGCAAAACACAAAATATCGTTCTGCATGATCATATTAATTTGAAAATAATAACAACAATAATACCTGCTTTTTGGGTTCTTTTTAAAAATCATTTAGTCACGAAAACAAATGTAATGCATCCTCTCCGTATTATTTCAAATGAGTTGCCCTCACGTTCTTCCATACATTTCAAAACCACCTCCTACCATGCTTAGGAAAACCAACTTCTAATTAATTTCCAACTCCAGATTCAGTGTGAGATTGAATCTGATATTGATCAACTGCAAGTTTAAATGTCAGAGAGATGCTGAGAGACAGGAAAGAGTATCCTCAATTCTGTAGGCTATAAGGAAGTCAGAGAAACAGCAATTCCCAGTAGGGCTAAGGGTTTTCTCTTCTCAGCTCCATCAGGCAACACACTTCACCTCTGCAGCAACAGAAGCCCAAGTATTGTAACACGACAGGCAATAACATTCCTACGCTTATGCCTGTGCCAATTTTGGTACTTATCATGCAATTGATATTGCCATTTATTCTTGTTTCCAAATTAGATTTAAATATAGATATGAGGATTTAAAATACCTATCTGAAGCCCTACTTTTTAAGTTGATCACAGATTTGTTTCAGAGGTAAGGGTGAATGAAATATCAAAACCACTCTCATAAATCCAAATGCTAGGTATTAATAGGAAGGTTATGTCAGCTCAGGAATAAGTTTGAATTTAATTATTCACTGCTACTAATTTAGGAAAGATTAACAACAGGACAAAAAAGAGTCTCTCTTAGGCAGTTCAGTTTCATTATTTCTATTGCTATTATGTTAATATGTTAAATATTTGGATTAAAACAACTTTTTTGACTCCATTTAAATCAATTTGAATTTTTGAACAACACTGAGTTTGGACAAGTATAAAAAGCACAGACATTTTAAATTACAAGTTGTTACTGTAGTAACACAACACTGTCATGCTTTGGTTGCATAAAAAAAATGGAAACCTAAATGAAAAACTACTGTCAATGAGTTGTTTACAATTACATAAAATATACAGATCAGTATCAATTAAAATATTTTATAATTGATAGTTTTAAAAAATATTAATATCAAATAACCACTTATTTAAAAGCCATCTATCTCTATCCTCTTTCCAAACCATACTTTTCTTCAGATATAAAGCTAAGTAAATCAGTATGAAAAGCACAAAAGACAACATGCTCTCAGGGAAAAGCAATAAATATCTCCTCCTGAGAGGAGGAGGGAAAAAAAAAATTCTGATCCCACCGGCTTAGAAATTTAACACCTATTGAACTTGTAAGAACACCACTAGTCAAATCAGACTGCGCTGCTGGACACTAACATCTCAATGACTCTGTGAGAGATTAATCTTTTTGCCAATAACAACAATACCAATACAGTGTTTTCAGAGAACCTGTGAAATATTTTACCTTCCCATATAAATGCCAGTTAGCCACACAGTCCTCAAACTGTATTTCAGCTCATTTGTGTACTAAAAATCCATGAGTTACTTGGCATAGCAATCACCATGATGTTCACTGCATGATGACTGAAGCTACCTTTCTATTGCTGTTTTTCACCAATATAAAGACATGTCAAAACAGCAAACAAACTTTCACTTAAAATAAATTTCCACCTATCAAAGCCATCAAAATTATCTCTTTCTGAGCAACTGCGCACTGTTTTCCCTTTGACTGTGTTTGAATTTCCTGTTCCTCAAAAGGTCATGTAGTCCACTTGGTTTGGGTTTTGTTTCTTAAAAGGTTTCTTTGGTTCCAAATTCAAACAAAAAAAATCAGAGATCTTTCACATGCCCATTTGTTTTACAACTGTTTTACAACTGTTTTTACTTACTCCTTTGCATAAAGCATAACTTTACCAAGCTAACACTGAATCCAACTGCGGGTGAATGGCATTAAACACAGAAGGCTGTAACCCTGGACCTGCTTAAATGCACAACAATATGGGCCCAGAAGACTATCAGTGAGTTTTCTTCCCTGAGGGACATAAAATTAATGCTGCTTTTCTATCTGTGGTCTTATTTCACACCCCAGAGCATTACTGCAGAAAATCTAGTGGAAAATCATCAAAAAATTTCAGCCAACATTTCTGCCACTCCTGTACCTTCCCAACTGGATTTTAGTTCTGGTTGTAGTGAAAATGGTACAGCTTGAATATAACCACAGTGAAGACTTAAGTTTTACTCAGTGGCTACTACAAAGTTTCTAAAAACATGGCCTGGAAAATTTCCATTTATTAGATTTATGTATTTACTCCTACATAAACCTGAAGTCATCTTGATCACCTACACTGATGCATGCAGAGTTCCTACACATTGAGCTCTGAATCATGTTACGAGAAAAGCTCTCTGAAAGATGCCAAGAAACGAAGCCACGCAGGCAGTTGCTCAGCTCCATATACTCATCCCCTACCAACACACATGGCAAAATTTCTCAGTTATCCAAATATAAAATAAGACTCCTACAGAAGAAAATCTGGTTCACTGTAAGACCTATGTTAAAGGGACTGTGGTAGAAAACATCACCCTTTTACATGGTGGAAAAGCACAAACAAGTAGTTCGGTGAAATCTTTTCCATGATCTCATAGCTGAGCAGTGGGAGACATTTCAGCCAACAAGCTGGATGTTGCCCATAGGAAGAGGGAAGGGAAAGGCAGACCGTGGTACCTGCTATGAGAGGTACTTCCCCGGCGAGCAGTTTGACACGCTGCCAAATGAAACATATAGGTATACAGGGAAATTAGAAAACTAAAAAGGACTTTCATTTTTATTTTACAATCTCTAGAAGATTGTTGAAATATGCTCTCAATTTTCTCAACATGTCTTCCTGATAAAAGCATATTCTAGACTATATGCACAGCTATGTATCTATATATATCTATATAGATATATATAGACATATAAAAAATACAGCTAGCAATGCTGCTATTAGTGTTTCTATTTCATTTTATACTACAACACAGCGTAAATAAAGAAAAAACTCAAAGGAAATAGTTTCAAAATGAATCTAAGTTTCAAAGCACTCTCTGTAGACACTAACTTCAGTCTTCAAGCATTAAAATTATATTTAAAATCTCTCTACATAGAATTAACACAAGAAAACGTAAAAGCATACTTTATCTAGTCAAGTTGTTACCAATAAACTAAATGGTAAAAATAAATGTTAACAGACTATTTCGTTGAATATTCATAGTGAATTCTTCAGAAAACCTGTAGCTAATAGCCTAAGTGTTCAGCAGCCTGAAATGTACTTAAACATTTAAAACAAAGCTTTTGAGATGTCCTGTATGACAGGCACACTCAAGGAAGATATTTAAATAGCATTGGTTTTAGGTGAGTTATTAACTTCAAGAAAAAGTACTGAACCATAATTGTAAGGATAATTGTCTGAAGTCATTTATACTTTCAGAAAACAAAATATTTGAAATGGCCTTTTAAAGGATTAGTCACAAATCCCTAGAGGAATGCAGACATCTCAGTCAATTTTCAACCTTAAAAGCAAATTCTGACATATCCAGAACATTAATGAAGACAATGTTTATCCCTTACATAGCATGCTAAATCTGAGAATTTTACAGATAAACAAAAATGCTCTTGACTCTGCCTACTGAAGCTGATAATGGAACGAAAACAAAGTTGAAGGGCAGTACCTTATGGTTGTTGAGGATGAGATTTAAGGAGTGAAGACCATCATTGACAGTATAAGGGAAAAGTTAGAAAAATATCATTATTTGATCAAAACAAGAGTGTGGTTTTATTTTGTATATTTTAATTAATTTAAAATTCGTTTTAATAGCTAGTTTAACAACTAGCTTTTGAATTACTAATATAAGGGGTTCTGGTAAGGAGATCAGAGTGCTGATAAAGAAAGAGAGATCAAAATTAAGAGGTCAAAAATGGAAAAAGGAACAAGAGAGGAAAGGTGACAGAGTGCTACATAAGTATGAGGTCAAGTCAAAAGTAGCAGAGACGAATATAAACAGCAAGCAAGGGAAGATAAATACATCTCAAAGAGTTCTGCAGAGCTGCACAAGAAATATATAAAAAAAAAAAACAGTACATGAAAGTTAGAGGAACAGAGGTGTGTGATTTGAGAAGATTATAATGTATAATACAACACTACCACAGGCAAGCTGGCAGAGGTTTGCAGGTTTACACATATAAATGCAAATGATAGTGAAGCCTCAAAATTATTAAGAATAGCTGTCTGAAAACAAGGGAGAGCAATCATCATTATTATTATTATTACTTCTAGCAGCAATCACTACGTGACAAGGGAGGGGGCTCAAACAGCAAAGAAAAATAGGTTATGCCAGGAATTAATAAGCCTTAGAGGAGTCTATGCCCAGAAACATTATCTGTCCTTTTTGTACCTTGATCAGTACATCTAATAAAAGAGATTACTTCTCTGCACAAGGCTTGTTTCACAAGTTAAATAGCCCTGTACAGAGAGGAAAGTAGAAAAACAACAGCAACAACCTATAAAAAAAGTGGACAGCTAGATTCAAAGAATTCAGCTAAGCGTGCTCCTTCAGTAAAAGGAAGTTCTTTTTCTCCAGTTTGTAAGACTCTAAAGTACAATTATATTAATAGAGTTTTCTTTCTAACAAATTAATCTGCATTTTACAAGCATGTAGAAATGCTGAGGGGGAAAAGATACTTATATTCATATAAAGAAACAAAATTAATCTCAAGTACGTCATCTTTGACTACTCAGCTTCCATTATGCATGGAAGCTACCTGTTCACTAAGTTTGCATGTTCCTCTCTATTACAAAGTGAACTAGTTTTAATTAATTATCTCCTGCTTCTCTCCCTCCTCCCATGGCTACTCCATGCAGAACTTGCTCAGTCTCTCTGGAGAGATGAAAGTAGGCTGGGACCTGTAAAGGCCCCTCACTAGAAACCAATGCTGTTCAAGTAGCTGCAGCCACCTCTTCTGCAGCACAGGTAGGGTATCAACCACGACTAGAGAGGTAGATAAAAGGAACTAGAGGTTTTGTTCATTTTCATTCTTGCTAGCCAAATTTTCAGCAGGGTTTTTTTTTTTTTTTGCAACAGGGTTTTCAAGGCCAAACTATCTTTTTGTATCACAAAGAGAAGTACATCATGTTTTATAATGGCTAAAAGACAAACAATGTATGGGCTTTTCCACTTTATGTAAACAGCTATTTGAAACAAAACCCCTTCAACCTAAATTAAGGCTCCTGAATAGGCTGAAAGCCTTCAGTGGGACTAATTAGACAGAACCACTAGGCCTTGAGGCTCACAGCTGCTCACCAGTACCCTCAGCAAAGGCTGAGAATTAAATGCTTGGTTAGTGGTATAAATTGATTAATGGGAATCAGTTGTCCCTTCTCTATAGGTAGAGTCCTTATCTCAATCATTTTATTTTCTGATATACCATTATATGACTAATTAGTAGCCATTATAGCTCATATATCAGTTTAAAGCAATTTTTAATGTCAATTAATCTATCCTTATTTTAAATTCGTACTTTAAATAAACAGGAAATTCTCCCTTAGCGTTTTGATTAAAAACAAAAGCTAAGTAGCTAAAAAAAAATCTATTAAAAATTAATGGGTCTTCTCTTGAGAGATTGTACCAGAAATTGTCAGTCCTCTACATGTTACATAGGAATTCTACTCTTAAATTTGTTTCTATAATTTCATTTAAACTGGCTTATCCACATTAGCAACAACACACTAGAATACCTACAGGACTTCATAAACTCAAGTGAATTTTAAGTAGTCAAGCTACATAGGACAGATTCAACACTATTTGATTCTTCATAAGGATAGCAGTAAACAGCTCACTTTCAAGACTGTTAGGTAGGAAACACTGGGCAAAGACTAGGAACTCTTTATTTGCATTAACTGCTTAAATCTTAGCACAGAACACACCATCATAATTGAAAAACTTTACCATCAAAAGTGAAAATGAGTTAATTCCTAAACTTTTAAACTGATAACTAATGAAAAATAAATGAAGAAGAAACTGGTGTATAAGACTTAGAAGAAGGGAAGAAAAAGGTCTCTCAAATATTTCAGCCCAAATCCCATGTTTTAGCACCAGAAAAAAAAATGAACTGGGCTTCAAGGAGAGCTCAAAGCTCTCAAAGACTGTGTACCACTGAACTGCATGTTCTTCTTTCAGTTTAAAGAGTAATGTGGAGAAGAGCATTCTAAGCAGAAAATGACATAGATTTGGCCTACTTGATGTGAAACTGCCTGACCGAGCCAAAATCAACTCCCTAGTTTCTTCATGCCTCACCACTTTAGTAAAGGTAAATTAGTCATCTCCTTCTCCCTAGAATGAGTAGTTCACAGACTTCAGGTGTCTTCAGAGTAATTATGCCCTTTCTTTCAAAACTACATAATACTTTTTCTGAGAAGAATCCAATGAAGGCAATGAGGGGGCTCATTTGTATCAGCAATTAGAGAAGTCCAGCAAATACACATCTCAGCTCCAAGGGCTATTGATCAGGTCTTCCTAAAGGATTTAAAATACCAATTTTATAAGAAACTAGTTGTGACTTGTTTATGAAACTCAATCTGGTAGGTCTGAGACAGACAGCTACAGAACATGTTAGTGGACTGAATGTCTTAAAGACCATAGGAAGAGTTGTAGATACAAAGACTGGCGCAGAAGGCTGGGCAGGGGAGGGGAGAATTTGCCTGGCAGCATTTAGGCTTGTGACTGGGAAATAAACGATGGAGGTTTCAGAATAGCACCTTCAGACACAGTTCCACTTCAGGTATCCAAGTCCTTTTTGGATCCTACACTTTAACCTGAGTGCTTATTTCAACTCCAGAAGAGACGCACATATTTATCCACCTGTTCACAGAAACTGTTATCAGGCCAATCTACTAACATTTCTGTAGCACTATTTAAATGGTACTATAAATAATGGAGAATTACACTCAAAACCTGAAAACAGTACTGAATCTAATCAAAATGATCAAAGCTTTTTTCTTCCCTTATCTCAAATGGTGGTTCCAGGCTGGTTTTAGTGCTATTTAGGCAATTTTATGACACTAAAAGGATCAAAAAGCACTTTTCACAATATCCAGAAGTCCTAATGTCCAGCAGAAACACCTGAGCTGACAACAGATTCACAAAGCTTAACTGCTGAACACTAAATATGGTTTGTTTGTGGAGTTTTTGTTTTCTTTTTATATTGGTATTTAATTATCAGTTTAAAAAAAAAAATCAAACAACATAGTTGTAATCTGTGGAATCAAAAAATAGTTCTTACAAGCCAACAACATTACAATTTCACCAAGGTTTTTTTTTTATTCAAAGCTGATGAATTAGCAACTGTAACAGTAGTCTACTCAAGACAGATTTCTATTTAAAAAGACAAAAAAAATCTGAGCTAAAGCTGAAAAATTCTTAAATGTAAGTCAGGAAAAATAGTCAAATAACCTTAAGAATGAAAATAAAACCTCTGCCTTTCTCTTGTTCAAAGAGGACCATTTTTCATCTAGTTGCTGTAGTATTATCAGTGCAACAAAAAGGTTTAATGTTTATACCTGTAATTCACCAGAAAGTCATCCGTCAACTGATTAATAAAGGCTTGGGGAACTGAGCTAAAGCCCAGCTACAGGAGCTTTGACCTTGTATTATTTACACAAACACAGAGCAACTTCCGTACAAATGCTTACCTACTAAAAACATGTAAATGGAACATAATCTTATTGGAGATAAATTGATAGCATAGGATAAAAAGTTAAATCAAACAAGAGTTCCTAAGTTACTTCGAAAAAACATATCAGAGAGATGACTGGATTTCAATCAGGTACAAAAAAGTAATTTAAAACCAACATCAAAGCAAGCCTTTTTTCAAATGCGAGACCAGAGCACACTGAAAGTAGAAAAAAGCCACACAGCATTTATTTCTTTCCTTCTAATGACATAAACTGAATACATCAAATAATATACATTCAATCTGTCATTCTACACACTTTATACGTACTGCAGAGAGTGTTTCATGTAGTACACAGCCTTCTCTAAAGATCTCAAAGTGCACTTAATATAAAAAACGTCACAGACCTTCAACATGTATGTTCTTATCAATTAAAGTAATTCTCACCATTGTCTGGGCCTTTGTAATCACATTAAAAGTACTACTTCCTAAATAAATAAAAATAAAGGTGCTCACAGACCTATTTTGAAATCATCAGTTTATGAATTTAGGCAAGAAAAAAGGTTCTATGAAGTATTTTAAGTCCCAGTGCATTTCAAAGGGATTCAAGTGCCTAGAACCTTGAAGCTGATTAGAAAACCTGAAAACTTAATACATTGCTGAGAGAAGAGTGTGGAGGGGTTTTTATTGCGTTTGGGTTTATTTTATTTTTAAAATCCCTTGATCTTTGAACTCTACCCATATTAGACCATGCCAAATCAACATTTGCCAACATTCATACAGTTTTCACTGGTCAAGCTCTAAGAAGGTAACATTGTGTGATGATGACTAGAAGCAATAAAGCAAACAACTAAACAGGAAGCTGTACATTAGGAGTGCTGCATACATATTTAAACACCATATCTCAAGTATATCATCCCATCCTCCTTATGGCCCAGTAGTGCCCATTGTTAAACAAGACTGGCTAGAGGAAAATGAGGTATGAAAAACAGTTTTGCATTCCCCATTTACTAAAGACAAGAAATCTCTCCTTTCTTGAACTTTGTTAAAGTATCAGCTTACAATTCTTTGAAATTCTACCTCTAACCAAAAAAAGAAAAAAACAAACACAGAATTGCAGTTCTTCAGCCTGACTTAACCGCACTCAACTAGCTTATTTTCCCAGGAGTTTGGTGGGCCATCACAATCTGAAGTCTCTCCTGTGTAACCCCATAAATCCAGCTCCAAAAAGACCCACAAACTTAACAGCTGTTCCAAAACAACAAATCCAAAATATTTCTTCCACCCCAGTTTAAGTAAATATCCTCAATGACTAATTGCAAAAGGAATAGTCATATAAACACACAGAATCAAGCCATAGTACAGATCATCCCTGACCTTGAAAAAAGCCTTTTTGGGTATACTTCAGAGGAAAAAATTCCCCATTTTCCTGTTAATGCTGTCATAAAGCCCAGAATGAATTACTAAAAATCGTTACTTTTATGTTAAAAGCTCTCATGATGACAAGAATGAATTAGCAGGGGATGGAAGTAAAAAGACAAATGATGCTAAAGAGGCCATCTCCACAAAACACTGCTGTGAATGCTAGTGCCTAAAGCCTTGCATGCTTATTAGTATTGCTCATTGTAGTCCCCCCTTTCCGCAACAATTTACCTGCTCTCCTTCACTAATGCATTTTTTCTTTTTTTTTTTCTTTTTTTTTTTTTTTTTTTTTCTTATTTTCCATTAAGAAGACTCCCTTCTTTATGAATACCTATCACTCACTCTCCAGCATGCTGGCTCTCCACTGAGACAGAACTCTATTAATAACTACTGGCGAAAAAAATCTGCAGGGGTAGACAAAATTGTAATGGTAAGTAGTGCATTGCTAACAGCGCATTGTTTCCAGTGTAGATAAGACAGTATGCTACTGGAGATAATAACCCAGAAGAACTGAACTTTCAATCCTGGAAAAATTAATCTACTCCTAAGGATTATTTCACCACAGGGAGCAGGGACAGGAGGTGGGAAGGGGGTGGGAAATTGTAAACAAAAAATCAAAACAAGCAAACAAAAAACATAACAAAACTTCCTTAAAAATTCCACAGAGAACATGACCATACATATTCACTAGAAATTAGTCTGAATGAAATCTTAATCCATAAAACTTCAAAATTCTATTACTCATTAAAGGTAAACATCATTAAAATAAACCATAACTTAAAACAGTAAAGTTGGCTTGCTCATTTGCTTCAAGTAAATATGTTTTTAAGTTAAGCTTTCAATCAAAATATGATAGGATAGCATTATATTTTTAGAAAACAAGGTACTAGTTTCAAGATTAAAGACTTCACACAGCTAAAAAAGAACCGATACATATTTACAACATGGAATCCTTTAAAAAAACCCTTTAAACATTGTTTATATACATCCTCCTTTTCTATTTTTGAGGTCAACAAATTGCTGCATACAGATGACAGATTTTTTCTGTCTTGCTTATGAAGATATGTTGATGACAACATTTCATGAGGGAGACACAAATGAATATAAGTTTGAAAGAAAATGTGGCTGAACATGACAAATTAGTACTACGTATACTTCATAAAAATCTATATAATACTGAGAAGTCTGTTTAAAGTTACATTTTAAACAGAGTTCAAAGTTACATTGCATCCAAAGTAATACAGTTTGATGTTGAAGATGTTACTTATATTTACACTTCTAATTTATTAAATTGTCTAACATTGGTGAAGGGTTTGGAGAGGAAGCTGTGTGAGGAGCAGCTAAAAGTCACTTGGTTTGTTCAGCCTGGAGAAGAGGAAACTGAGAAGAGACCTCATGGCGGCTACAGCTTCCTCACAAGGAGCAGGCGCCAAACTCTTCTCTTTAGTGACCAATGACAGAACCCGAGGGAATGTCAGGAAGATGTGCCAGGGGAGGTTTAGGTTGGACATTAGGAAAAGGTTCTTCCCCCAGAGGGTGGTGGAGCACTGGAACAGGCTCCCCAGGGAGGTGTCACAGCCCCAAGCCTGACAGTGTTCAAGAAGAGACTGGACAGCACCCTCAGACACATGGGGTGAGCTGTGGGGTTGTCATACACAGGGACAGGAGCTGAACTCGATGATCCTTGTGAGTCCCTTCCAACTCAGGACATTCTATGATTCCTTTCTTAGTATGGGCTTGAGGTGGGAGGCTTTTCAGTATCTTGGATGCAGCCACTGTTGGATCACTTTTGCTTGTGATCAAGTCTCAGCAAAAGTGATGACTTAGTATTGTAAAGCCATTTTTAAGAAGTAGGAATATTCTTGAAACTCCTCCTAAACAAATGCATGTGAGACTGACAATAAAAACAACACATTTCTATAAAACTAAAGTGGATTTTTTTCCCCACAACTCATCAGCTCCTTCATGATACAGATTTGTATCTTACCCGAGGAATAAGTTTCTATTGATTACACCAAATCTTTATGTTTTCAAAGAACCAAATTTTTCTCTTCCTCCTCAAAATACACCCAGCATAACTGTTACAGGACCTGTCCAGGTCTGCAGAACCAAATGCAATGCCTGAAAGGTGTGATACATGCATTTTTCATAAAAGATGTCCAAAATGTCTGCTTATACAAACAAGTGGAAAAAAGATTAAATTATGAATACATTTTTTGTGTCTTCATATTGCTCCCATCATCATGACGAACAGCTGATTTTAGCGCATGAATGAGTAAATTCAGCAGAGTAGTTACTTTCCCTTGTCCTTCAAATCTAGTAAGAAGAAGAAATCCCATTAACTCCTACAGAAATAGGAAGTCAACTGATTCTCCAGACTGCAGAACAAAAATCTTGGGATATTACAGCATCATCATGAGGAAAACCAGTGTAGGAAATCTAGGAAGGATTTATAGATTGGTCCTTTCTTTGTGATCCCTGAAGAAACTCAATGGACACAAACAGCAGGTATTCTGAAACAATTTACTGCAAGTGACATTCATAGAACATATTTGTTGAATAGTGTTGAGCACAGTACTACTGAATTCTTGTTATATTTGGGTTTCCTTGTTAACATAAGTATAGTCTTGCAGAACTGGTAAGCAGAAGAACTTAGATTTCTAAATACCATTAAACTACATGGGTCAGGTGGCTCAGTTCAATTGAGAAAGTACCTACAACATTAGCATTGCTTTTAACTTGGGTTAAAATTGAACAATCTGAGTCTTTATAAACATTACAACAGTAGGAAACACACATCAGCCGAACAGAAGAACCTGGTTCATTACGAACAATTAAACCTTAAGCCACTACCTGAAAGAAGTTAGCTCCCCTTCCCAGACCCTCTAGCACTCACAGTGGCATAATCAGCTCACTAACACTGCTCACAGCTGGCCCAACTTGAATCTTTACCTAGCTTTTTTTTTTTTTGCTTTTTTTTTCCTTAGTAAAACACCACAGATCATGATAAAGGTATTTTCCTATCTTGGCTAGGTCCTCAAGTACAAACTACACATTTTGCTTTGCCTTGCTAGAACTTTCAGGAAGCACAAGCAATCACTATTGCTCTGGAGAGTGACCTTACTATTTTCACTTCACAGATACCAGTGAACGGCTCAGTGAACAACCAGCTCCACCATGCTTCAGAACAACCTCTTTACAGATGTCTACATTTTAATAAATATATATATAATCGTCCATTTAAATCATCACCATTAGCACCACAGTTTGCCTGGAGCATCTGGTTGCTTCTGTCAACCACAAATGGCGAGACTGAGCAGCATTAGTTACTACTGTAATACTGCATATCAGCCTATGGACACTTTTCCCAAACACTCTCATACTACTCAACTAGAATAATTTTTAAAGAAATTTATATGCTAAGTATAACTCCTCCTTGCACAAATAGGTATTTCTATCACCAAACAGAAGTATTTCAGAAGACACACTGTTAGTTCTGGTTAATGCACCACCAGTCCAATTCTAAAAATATTATCTATATACATCAAATAGTTTTCAAAAGAACAAAACAATTTAAGCGAATTATCTGCAAAATGAGCTACTCATGTTTTATTTCTGTCCAGATTGCCCTACAGCTTCTATACTGTGATAAAATGTGCCAACGTATGTAATACTGGAGAATCAACACAGAAATTTACTGGATGTGCAAAAGGAAGTCGGCAAGGGGAAGCTGTGGGAAATTCCAGTATGAATCACCACTGAGGATCCTTGGGAGGGAAAAGGGAGTAGAAGAGAAAGAAAAGAGGAACACAGGAAAAAATCCTCCTATAAAGAATTCTTTTCTATTGAAAACTAAACCAGACTTCGAAAGAGCGGCTGTGGATTCCTTAGACAGATGGTGTCAATAGATCTGTCTATTAGTCACTTTGGCAGCAGCAGTAAAGGGATGGGGGTTGTAAAATGCCTCTTACAAAGTTGATATAAACACAAAAGAAGTACATTAAGAAGATGGTTCAAATTTCTAATACATGACACTTTTTCTCCATGTATCATGTAAAACTAGCTATTGTTAATGTCTGTGAGTTTGTGGTTTCTGCTGCAGTTTTACAGACTGCAGTAGACAGGGACTTAAACCAAAAGCAAAGCCCCACATGGGACAGCTGGCCTCAACAGGTGAAAAGCTCAAACCTAATGGCTTTCCTGTCAAAGTCCTTCTACATCTTTGCTTTTGTATACTTGTAGGAACTGACAACACACAAAGATGTTTTCTCACTGATATACCATTTAAAATTGGAAGTCATGGTTGTTCATCTTCCTCCTTCCCCTACTGCAGGATCTTCACTTCCAACTAGCATGATCTAACATTTATAAATAATAAAATCTTAATTCTTATATGCTTTCATTTTAAATGTATAAATATATCTGGTTAAATTCTCTGAACTTACATTCCAGAAATGTTTGACGCCAACAGATACAAATGAGGCATTCTTAAATGAAAACACATGAACTTTAGAATCCTTCACAAACTTGGTTAGCTTCTACTTAGAAGAAGTCTTTCACTGACAAAAAAAAAAAAAAAAAAAAACCACCACCACAGCAAATATCACACAGATTTTGGAATTAAAGTATTACCCTTTAAACACAACGTATTTTCACAGTACCCAATAGGTTAAAGATATCTAGAATTTGATAGAATAGCTAAAGGCATTAGGAACAAAGTCAACTTTATATTTATGCAGAATTATATCAGCTATTAAATGGCGTGCATCTGGCCAAGTTCAACAAGTATATATAAAATAATACCACTGTATTAGAATCTAAATGTATTTAAAGCCCACATATTCCTAGGATTACTCTCTTCGTCATTGGTTCACTGATTAAGGTGGCAAGGAGCTCAAAGATTCACTTTTAATACTCAGAAATACTTAGAACATGCAGAAAGTCAGAGTCTATCCCACTGCCCTACTTTATTTCTCCAATAAGAAATGTAACTCAAAGAAGCAAGACTTGAATTCTGATTTTTTCAAGGTGAAGGCAAATGCTTAACATGGAACATGTATCCTCAGAGAGGACAGATACGTAGTTCCAATAATCTTGGTTGTCACCCATGCAAAAAAGAGCCAAAGATATGGTTAATCTTATCACAGGTAATGTACATGGTGGGAAAACTCCTTGGAAAATGGTCAAGACCTAAGAACAGAAAAATTTTAATTTAATTACCCACTACAAAGCATTCTACCTGCCTAGCACAAAATCTGAGTCATACAGTTGCTGCTTTAATTATAAAAGACTCACTGGTTATAATTGTGCCTCCACTGGCATGGCAAATATATCTTCAAGAACATTTTCCCCTCTGTTACTGTGTTAAAAGGAAAAACATTTCTGAAAGAACAACAGGATGAACTTGAAGACAGGCAATGGCTCCTGGATGTGAGTATGTGGTCATGTTCAGATTAAGGAAGTCAGCAATACCTTAGCCTGCTTACGAGATTTAAGTCTGAACAAACAATATGTATATCTGGAGAAAATAAAATATGTGAAACATCGACGACACAAAGCTCCAAAAGAAAAAAAAAAAAGGCCATCTTCCTTCTTTCCTTGAAGATGGATCCTGCTCTGTAACCAGCATGTTCTGTAAAACTTAAATTCACTCAGAATTTTATGCTATGGACGAGCATTTCCTCTACGGAAAGAGAAGGATCAGGAGCAGCACGGTCTTCTGTTCACACAGAAGGCTCAAGCCAGGCAGAGAGATAAGAGGGTGTGGATGAAGGAGAAAGAGTGGCATTTCCTAAGGAAACTGTGGCATCATCATAGTGATGTTCCATCTAGAGTCTCAAACAACAGATGCAGAAGGAATCAAACAAAAACTCTTAGAAATGTGGATGGAAGGCACAGTGATTTGCTCATCATTATGTATTTTTGAAGAGGTGTTTTCTATTCTACTAGAACAGAAAATACAATTTATAAACAGTGTTTTCCTCTCTGAAGCTTCCCAAATTATAACAAACTGTTTTAAATACACATATGAGAGATTACACCTTTTTCTTTAATTGTATATAAACTTCTTTATTTTAATAGCACTCTAAGACACTTCCTTTTTTTTTTAAGGATGAATATTTTCTCAGAAAAAAAACTTCCCCCTTCTCTAGCATGCCTAAACTTGTATTTGTAATGATGGATAAGCAGTAGCAGAGGATTAAAGGCCTATCTAAAAAGAGTTGCTGAAAATTGTCAAAACTATTGGCTATTCATGAGAAGGATAAATGTGCTAGGGAAAAAAAAAAAATATTATGGGCTAATATTTGTATGCTATGCAAGGATTAATCTTTTTCAAACTAATCACCTAGTCATCCTGAATATAAAATATGGCAGTTTGTTATCTGGAAGAACACGTTCATCCTTTTACCTATCTCAGAGAAGGAATTTGAAGCAAGACAAATATTTTGGAAAGAAGAAAGAGACACTTTTACCTTATTTATGACAACTAATTGCCTTTGAGTTTGCAATTTAATGATCCAATAATAATTCAGTGCTCCATAGCTAGAACAGAATTATACCAAAGTAGTAAACAACATAATTATAGATTATAGATTATCTTTAAGAAACATTCTTTATTATCTAGTAGACTTTGCTACTTAAATGTATTAAGAGCAACATTTGGTTATGTTCAGCATACACCAAAATAATTCAGTAGGATTTATTTCCTTTGTACAAAAGACCTTTAGAGAAAAGTCAATATAAGTCAAGAAGGCTGTCCAAGACACAGTTATAAGCATCTGTATTCAACTATTAAAAAAAAATAAAAAAAATCAACAACAAATAAGCAATGCAATACAGAGAAGCGAACACTTCTGAAGTACTTGAACTGAGAATCAACCAATAACTGGCTATTTCTGTAAAAAATTTTCTCGAAAGTGAAAACTCATATTATATCAGGTTAGTCATGTTACCTACTCCCAAATCCAGTTCTCTCTCAATTCTGACACTTACTGAAATATGAGTGTACCAAAACCATTTGCCATTTGGAGCTTCTGACTTGATTGTTCTAACAAGTACTTAAAGATTTTTGCATTGCTTTATTTATCAAATTTACAGACTTAACTTGAAGTCTATTCCCATGACAAACTGTTTTCATGTCCCAGAAAGCAAGGAAGAAGAGAAAGAGCTTATCTTTAGAAACTATTATAATCTCTGCTTACAAGGTTTACTCCTTCGGACTGTTCAAAGTGAAAAAACCATGAAAAACTATAACCAAAATAATCAAAAGATTTTATCACTGTGGCGAGGATATCTTAATATAGTGACAGGAAAAATATTACTAAATATAATCTAGAGAATTCTTCTCTTCCTGCTGCTCCTAAAATTGAAAAATGCCTTTTTTTAAATTATGTTGAAAAAATGTGTAATGTTGTAGACTTCAATCACAAATATTATACCAAGAGTTATATGATTAATACTAGCACATTTCAAGTACATATAACTCCTCCTGTAGAATTCCAAAATAACAAGGTGGTAAACACTGTTACCTTAAAAACAAGCAATAATTTCTGTATTAATTTCTGTGTACTGTAAACTTGACAGGAGTGCTAGCACTCCTGTCACAGACAAACAAATCCAACTCATATTCCAAACTACAGCTTCAAGTAGCTGGCCCTTATCACCTGAATAATGCTTGTAACATTAACAACTGAATGTCAGTAAAGTTCCATGTAACACACATCAGCAGGGAAGATTACATGAAGCGAATATCCAATACAATAATCTATTATAGGATATAAATGCAGTGAAGATAAAGGATTCTATCTATTTTTATTTATATTTTGTTTTACACTAATGAATCACATATTCAAACGTAGCTACATACACACAAAACAACAAACAGAACTAGTGCTTCATTGTTGAAGGACATATAAAATATTTACCCCTAACACAACATTCCTTCAACTGTGAGAATAAAACCACTTCCTTATGATGACAAGATAATATTGAATACACTCTGTGAACATCCCTTCATGTTGAATGCAGTGTTCTTCTAAGATTACACCCAAAAAGGTAAAATAGTATTTAAAAAGCCAACACATAGCTATTTTAATAAATCTTGTTTTCAGACTCTATCCATTTTCTTCATGCTACAGGTGTTACCTTAAAAAACAAACAGTTTGAGTAGTGTCCACTTCTTATTGAATGCACATAATTAAAGCTGGCCAATGTAGCAACAGCCTAACACAGAAGGGCATTAATTAGCTCAACTGCTGAATACTTCCCAGACTGCAATTGCTTCTGATGGTTGGGTGTTGTGATCCTCTTCTGTGGCTTTCATGGCATTTTAATTAGTGATTTCTTAATCCCATTAAACAACAACAACAAATCCAAACCACAACACAAAACAACCACAAAAAACAACAGAAAACCAACCTGAACCTAAAGTTAGACTTCGCCGTTGCATAGACAGGTGGCCATTTGCACGAGGTCACACCAAAAGAGTCCACAAAAGCATCTCTAGACAATGTGAAACTGAAGAAAAATCCTGCTTGCCTAATCTTTCTCGATCCCAGCTAACTAAAACATACGGAGTCCTTACATTACAGATCTGCTGATATCCTGCCCATTAACACACAATGAAGAAGTGGTGAATACATGAACTGAGTGGCTGTTGAAATGCAGTTTCCAAAATAAACCATTGAAAGATTTTGATCCCCTAGTCAGGTTCCAATTCAGAAAGAAACTCCAACTGACTTTTCATTTTTTTCCCAGAATTTTTGTTTCCTTATTTAATATTTAAATTTAGATGCTTACAAGCCAGATATATTAATCTCTGGAACTGAGCCATGTCCATGAAAACTGAGAAGCTTTACATGCAATCTTTCAGGTGTGTGTGCACACTAGCACACCTTCTGACACTTTTCACAACCAAACGGTAGAAACATTCTTTCCTTTAGTTTAATTCACCCTCAAAGCTAAATAGGCCTCTACTATTTCGACTTAGTCTGTAATGTCATAGAAAACAGAGTTTAAAAGGAAGAGACCTGTCTGACACCTGCCCTGAAACTAGGTATTAGCCCTCAAGACTGCCCAAGTCATTTCACAAATATTAGCAAAACTGCAGTATTACCAGTAACAATATTTAACCAAACTTCTCCAACAGAAACAGCTTTTGATCCTACTTCGTCCCCATTAAAAAAAAAAAGTATGTAACTTAGGAGTAAAATAATAATTTCCTACACTACAATATATGTAAAGGCATAATTTTCCTTAACAGTTGCCAGGGAACTACGCACATTCCAAAACATACCAAATACATTATATAATACCTGACTTTAAAAAAATACATATGTATTTCAGAGACATACCTTGACATGTTCAAAGAAAAGTTAACTCAAGCTGTAATTAAAATCTATCCCTATAAGCAGGGCAGGACAAGCAAGATGTCTGGATAGACTGTTTAAAAAAAGAAACACTAAGTGAAGCATTAAATGACAAAGCAACCACACAACCAAGTCAAATGAAGAAATTTTCTGTTGTAATCTCCCACAACACTATCCATGCTCAGGAATCCCACACAAGGCAGGAAGGAACTGCTGAGGAGGTCCTGCATACAAGGCTTGTTTCTGAATTATCAGCAGGGATCACATGCACTGAAGACCTACAGGTCTCAAACCCTCCATCTCCATTACTATCATGCTTGCTGTGTTACGCACTGCTTCTCAAACTGCTGACATGCCAAGTGCCTTCAAATCCCCACTGCCCCAGACCTAGAACATGATTTCCTCATCAGCAGGCATGCAGCTCAGGGCAGACCTTCAGACAGCTGCTCCTGCTGTCCAGCTGACAGACAGAAGGCAAGAGAATTCCCATGCCCTGAAAGTGATGCCAAATAAAATAGGTACCTGTGCTGGAGCATGCAAGCTCATCACAGACAAATGTGATAGAGACCTGACTTATCTCTGCAACCCTTTAGAATTTAAAAGAAGCAACAATGCTTAGGTTACCCTAAAAAAACACATATGATCCTCAGTTTTCTTACATATACAAAGCACATTACAGATCTGGTAAAAAGAAATATTGAGGAATCTTTCTTGTATTTAGCTATGTCTTTCTTTACATTCCCTGAAGTCATACAGCTAGCAGATGAAACATCAGAATATTCAAAGATCTCTTACTACAAATGGCAACTAGTCTTACACAGTCAACCAGGATGTAACCATGCCTATCACCTAGATGGGAGAAAGGAGCAAAGCTGCATATACTCTTGGTCTGATACAAGAGGTAGCATTCTGCATACAGTAATTCTTTTGCATATTGCGTATCTTCTTTGATTATGTGTTTATGAATATTTAAAAAGTAAAATATTGCCTTATTCCTGGAGCCATTTGATCACAAAAATAGGCAATACACATTAAAGAGCAAACATTTTACATGGTTGGAACTAGTGTAAATGCAGAGCAATTGGTATACAAAGCATCTCGTGTATGAAACTTCAATACATCTGCTTACAGGAGGAACCAGAGTATTAGATAATAAAGAGCTGCAATTCAAACTGAACAAAATAAATTTCTCCAGTCCTGCAAACACTTAGAATGACATTAGATGTAGTTAACCAAATTATCCCATCAGCTGGAAGGGCCTCTGGGTAGCACTGAATTGTTAAGGACAGCCACACTATCAAAAGAGTCAGCTGGTATTTTCTTTCCACATTCACTGCACACTCCTGCAATAGGTATGTATGCAGTATGATACCGAAATAATTTTTATTAGTGCACAGTCCTGTACTAAAAGCATCTGACTCCTCCTTGAGACTTAAAAACAGCATTAGTTGATAACATTAGATAAGGAAACTCTAATAGCTTAGTTACTCTGACATGGTTTTTGAAGTCACCGGCTTTGTCGTCTAGCTTGCAATAAAAGGTCAAAAATTTTCATTTGACCTGTAAGGCTATTATTTTTTGAACAACAGAAAGTTTTAAGTGTTACCAGTCTTGCAAATACACATGTATTTGTGTCTGTAGGGACCAGGCTGATCCAAGTCTGCCTTTGATGTAGTTTTGAATGGACAGAGCATGCATCCTCCTGAGCCTCACCAAAGGTATAATTAATCTACATTTTGTTCCTTCTGCTATGTAAGAGTAAACACCAACTATAACACAGCAAAGTAAGCTATTTTGGGGGCAAAATCCAGTGTTTATTTCATTTTCACGAGACATATCAAAAACCGTTGGAGACATGATGCCTCTGTTCTGTGAATGGGGCAAAACACGCATTAGCAGTCTCCACTAAGAGCAATCTTCAGTCTCTTCCTCCTAGAAGCTGCTAATTATGTCAGTCATGCTGAATGATGGCTGACAGGGCTTTTTTATGTCACCTGTTCTTCAACTGTGCTCAGATCACCCACTCATTTTATTGGTAAAGAGAGGATCTGGAATGAGAAGCTGAAGTACCTATTATCCCTTTATTTCAAAAACAGCAAGAGTTTACAAACTTTTTGTTTGTGAATAAAATTCTACTTGCAATAAACACAATAAGTATGTAGCAACATTAACTTCCTTCTCAAAAAAGGAGGAAGAAGAAAACAAATACAACATACTTAACTGATTTGATCTTTTCTTGTGGGATAAGCACTTGCCTTTGAATTTGCCAGTTGCTCATCTACTTGGGCAGATTCTCAAGCAAAGTAAATTAACACCGGCTCATTGACTTCACTAGAACTACACTCATTTACAACAGTTAAAGCTGACCTACATTAAAGCAGCATTTAACACCAAGGAAGAGCTGCCTAAAGACAGTTGGAGCCAGGAACTGCAGTGTATTTCTTCTGTTTATTTAATCGTCATTCTGAAGTGTGGTCTTCCCTTATTCCCAGGGCCAGCAGCCCACCTTACACTGCTGAAGTGGTAACAAGCTGACAGGTTATACAACCACTAATTTCTCACTGGTCAGTCCTAGCCAGCACACAGCTTGTGGACAACTAGACAAAGCATGTCAAAGCCTAAGCAGCTGCCCTTGGAACTTCCAGAGAGGAGTGGTGCCCGTGCTTGCCACATGAAGTTACAGAACTCAGTTTCCAGTGGAAATCTTACAAGTTTTGTCAGCCATCCTCCTTTCAACAGTCAGAAACACATTCTGCCTCAAGCTGGTGGTTCCTTCTGATTGGTGATGTATCATAATGAAAGGAGGCTGACACAAAGAGTCAGAGATGAGGCAGGGAGAAAGAAAGAAAGAAAATGGGTGTAATTCAGAAGGGAGAACTGTTAGGATACCTCCACACCCTCCAATTTATTTTCTACCATAAGTAAATGTAGGTTTGAATACACAATCCAAACCACTAATGAAGGGCAAAAAAAACCAAAAAACAACCAAACCCCACAACTGCTGGAAGTAAACAAAGACTGAATATACCTGGGGAGACATACTGCACAATTCAAGAGTGAAAGAAGGATAAGCACATCAGCTTCGCAGCAAAAGAGAAAAATATTCAACAGATGTAACTTGAAATAACTGTTTTAAGAAGTAGTCTCATTTTGAACTGGAGGCAAAAACTAACAAGGACCTACCTGCAGATTTTAAAAAACAGGCTCTGGGAGAGCTACAGAGATGTTCAAGTATAAAATCTGACACCACAGTATCACTCAGTAGGAAGAGGCACCTCCAAGCAAGCATAAACAGAAGCCTGTACTTTTCACTTTCCTCTCTTCACTTTTACCCATTAACTGGTTAAATGAGGAAATAAGGGCTGCAACCAAATTTTGATATCAAATGAGTGCACCTCTGTTTTGTTTTGTAAATTAGCTTAACCTTGTTTAATCAATTCTTATACTTACCAGGGCATGACATTGTTTACATAAGACTGAGTGCAAAACCCTGACCTCTGTATTTCCATCATGACCTCAGAGAATAGAGCCCACTCACTCTATCCCAGTTCTTACAACTTTAATTATGTTCGACAAGGCTGCTGTGCTTTAAAGGTATCATTTACCAAGACCAAAAGCTGTTTATTTTTATTCCTGTTAATCGCTTCCATTTTGTTTTATCTATTTATAAATCCTGGCTTTTGCAATCAGAATTGCTATCATACTGGATCACTTCAGATGCAGCTGAACAGCTTCTTACACTAGTATGCAGCCCTATAAAAACTCAGACCATTTAGTTTTTTATCTGATGTAAACTGAATTGATCACAAATTCAAAAAAGATTCCAAATTGCTTGGATCTTTAAGAAATCTTTGCAGGGGTAGGTGGAGGGGGTTGTACACAGACAGGGGACAGGGACAGGTCCTACGCATCTCATTATTTACAATTTTAACATCATAAGTTAAGGTTTATCTTTAAAAGGAATTCCAGCCTTTCTGTATAACTTTGCTGCCATGCAAAAAACAGCCGTTGTCTTCCCAAATACAGCTGAACTTAAATTTTTGACAATATTTTAAGTCAAATAATGCAGTGAAAAGCCAAGTTACAAATGCAACCTTAAAACTATCTAGAGGAAAAGCTTAAACACAGTAGGGGAGTTTTATTAGGGTTTTATCTCAACAGGTTCTTCAAATTATTTAATAACATACAAGGAAATCTACAATAATACATTAATGTTAAAAGTTAAGCTGTAATAGTTTAAAATACTCATCATTTAGTTTATCATTATCACTTAGTTTAAAGTCATTATCCTTTCACTTTACATTTAGAAGATGAACAGCCTAAATAAAAATTGTATTAGATTCAGTTTATTTAATGAGACTTCTAAATTGAAATAAAAAGTATGCAGCTTGAACTTTATGGCAAACAGCACAATCTTCACATTTTCTTCTCTGTACCACATGAGCTACTTGCTCACTAGACATAAATGGGTAGAAAACAAGAGTTTCTTTGTTTGCGTACATTAACTTAAAGCTGTAAAACTCATTCAGCCAAACTTTCACCTTTAAACCTTCACCTGACTTGTACCAACATTTGTAGCCTCTAAAATTACACTGCATGCACCCAGACGGAGTTAATCACCCTTCACTTTTGATGCGTGGAATAATGATCTACCACTTAAACTTGAGCCCTTAAAAGCCTGAAGAAAAATATGTGCGTATCTGTGCCTTACATCAGCAGCGAAATCACAAAACTCTACCTAGCATTGCCCAGTTAAATAGGAAAACAAAACAAGACATCCAATTTGTAGCTCATAAAAGTTGAAGTCTCCTCTCAAATACATGCTTCCCAGCACATGCTATTGATCAGACACTTGGTCATTTTAAGAAAAAAGGCTAAATACAGAGGATAATCTGGCTTTTCTGTGTAATTTAAAACTTTTTTTGGAAAAAAAAAAGAAAATAAGATATCGAAATAGCATGTTCTAAAAGTTGATGAGCTCGTTATCATTTAAAATGGCTGGCACCATTTTTTAATCAAGTGATCTGTGCTCAACACTTTGTTTAGAATAGATTATGGCTCCCTTCAAATATCATGCTAGTAAGAACCAGACTGTATTCATTTTCAAACCTAAGCAACAGCAATAGTTGAGTATTTTTGCCACCTAAAAAAAAAAAAAAAATCAGAACTATGTAAAACTCTTAGATCTATGTACTATACCTTCTCTCACAATCCCAGCTAAATGCCACAGGGAAAAGAATATTATACAGCACAGAAAAATTCAAAGCCAAAAACACTTTGAAAAAGCTATTAGACACTCAAACCAAACAAATCAAACACAGCAGATAAAAATGAGAAACTAAACCAAAAGCAATTCAGGTGTTGAGGAAGCAGGGGAATGACTGGCTACCCCAGGAAAAACACCAACAGCACCAACACACAATAAATCCAACCTTGACAAAAACGGATCCGAAATCGTAGAATTTGATTAGCCTTGAAACTTTCCTCCCTTTAAGTTTAGAAGTGACATTATTAATCACCTCTTTTTTCCCACTATTAAGCTTTTCTATGTAGTATCACATAGTGGAAAAATGACACACTACTCGAGCCTTTGCAAGACAAGGTAAACATTGAAATCAGTAGTTAAGCTTTCTTTGACTTTAAGGGGCTGAGGACTCATCCATGTTTTGGGTATTTTGTTTTTTGTGGGTTTTTTTTGTTTGTTTGTTTGTTTTTGTTTTTTGTTTTTTTTTACCTCAGGCCACAAAAGGAATGAGTTGCTGTTTCTCTTTCATTTACACTAAAAAAGAACAGGGAGCTATTTTTATCTTCTCTTTATTACTGCTTTAAAAATAAAAGAATCCTCTTTTTAAAACAAGTTTTAACAAGTACGTTACAGTCTGCACATATAATGCATTGGGTGGAGTCAAGCCCTCAGAAATGGTGAACAGAGCCAATAATGGACTTGTCGCCAACACCCTGCAATTTCATGACTGCTAAAACAAAAACAAATGCCACATTCAGTTCATTGCAAAAAACAATTAAAAGGATTCATTAACTTGATGTGGCTTTTTATTTGACCTGTGTAAGGTGAGTAAAATAAAATTTAATTTCATGAGATTAAAAATGATCAGCTGCAAGCCTACAGGAATTATGATGAAATGACCAACTCTGTTTAATTCTAATTATTGCTGGACTGTAGGTCACCATGAATTTTTAGCTGTGAGGTTGTTGCTTTCCTTCCTGCAATACTGTAACAGGCAAACAAAATGTAAATGTTTTCCTGTGAACTGATGCAAAATAAAATGTAAATTCCTGCTAAAGACGGAAATATGAATCCTGAAGACATGACAATCTGAATGCACACGTTAGTCTTTTTGGAATAATAACAATTGACTTCATTGACATTTAAGTGGTAAATTCCTTCCTCCCGTGCCCCTCCCATCCCCCCCCCCCCCCCCCCCAAAAAAAAAAAAACAACCAAAAACCAAAACACAGAGTTATCAGTTCAAAATCAAGTGTCCACAGTATCAATAAACCTTATAGTCACAGGAAAAATAAGACCAAAGCCGCCAAACTTCCTAGTTTGCCTGTCCCACAAAAGGCAGGGGAAAAAAAAATCCCAATCTGATATGGAATATTGGGAGGGGGGTGAGCAGGCAGGAAATAGTCTCATTCCACGTTATGGTAACGGCTACCACATAAATGTACGGATAGGAAAGAAGCAATCATTTAGCTTTAAAAAGTCTTACTGCCTTGCTTTCTGCTGGACACACCACTCGCCCCCCCTCATCCCACTGCCAGCCCCCCTCCCTCTCCCCAAATCAATTTTAAAGAAAACCAAGACAGACACTAAACAGGTAGGAATATTGACAAATCCAGAAGCCAAAAAATGTTGTTAGCAGAGATTTTTCAGCTATGTGGTTTAGGGAACTTCAGCCCTTAGCTGATAGAGATTAAAGCTGAAATCTATTTTAGTATTTGCAGTGATAAACCTCAGAGGGATAATACGTTATTCTAGAAGTACCTAGCTGCCTTTTATTTTCTACCTCTATGTATTTGCTGCAGAAAGGTCAACCATTTTAAGCAACAGCATCATAAATGATGTCCCTGTTTGTGTCTTTCTACAGTTCTAAAAAAAAGAACACTTGAACACACACTTCACTGGTTTCTCTAGTCCTTCCGCTGAATACTTGGAAGTAAAGAGAAGTGTATTTATATCAGTACTATAATCCTCCTGCAGAATGACAGCCTCTGAACATTTTGAACATTATCGTTCATATGATACCAAGCTACATTACCATTCATCACCTCAGTAACTGCCAGAATCATGCTTGAGAAAAGTTAAAATAAGTACTCTGTATGCCTCTAATCTTGTTTCTCTTTATAAATTTCAATATTTTGCCTTCCCTACAGGCAACACAGATTAACACTCAAAAATGAAAGAGAAAAATGAAATAATTATTTTCTCATGTTTTCTAAGAAGCAAAGTACTCACCAGCAGCAAAATTCCAACCTGCACACACCTTCCCATTTCAAGGCTCTGATTGCTGCATACACACTTTAAAAGTGTTCCTCAGAACAATAATTCAAAAGTTCATTTCTTAGTTTCTAAACTTAAAAGCAGCATGTAGCAGATTTCTCCTTGTATTAAAAGGTAGGAAAGACTTTCTTCCACCTTCTGTATTCAGTAGGTAAACAGAAGTATAGTCTCTTCTTTCTGCATTGGATCTAGTTTTAAATTATTCCTTTTGATTTTTAAGGGCTGTATAACTTAAGCAATGAGTCTCATTAATCACTACTGAATGATTTAACCCAACCATTCAGTTCCAGATGCCACTTAGTGCTAGAGATATGCTAATTCCTTCCAAGCTTTACGTCCTTTTTGCAGTCGAAACTGTAATTTTCCATGTTGGGGGAGACGGGATTTTACTCCTTGCATGAGGCCTCCTGCCAATCACTTTTATGCCTTAGCAGGGGCACAGCACAAGTTCCATTCCATGGTTACATCGGACACCTTTTTGTTAAACCCCTTGTTATATACACACCCTCTCTCCTCCTTTTTGCTGCTGCAGCATCATAGCCCCAAACTCTGCTCTCTCCAATGACAACCCCCAGTTTGTGTAGCAAAAGGTCAAATAATATGTTATACTACCCTAACGCTGTTTTTTTTTTCTCCTTGTTTCCTCACACTACTTTATTTTTTTTCTCCTTTATCACCTCCTACCATGAAACACTTGGATTGTGAAGTATCTGCCAACTGATGTACCCAGGGTACCAGCTATATTCCAAAACCAGAAAGTTACACTGACAGAGTTGTTTGGCAAGTGGGAGGTGAGGAGGGGGAAACATTCAAAATTCGCAAATCCCAGTTCTGAAGCCAGCTAGCATCCAAGACATCCCAGCAGAAAGACAGAGCAAGTGCTGAGTTTAATACCAGGTGCCAAGAGGTTCTGATAGAAGAAAAATAAGAAAAAAGAGTGGTGACTTTGCTCAACGTTTGATCCAAAAATCCATATTTCATGACCCTGTATTATACACTCACCACATAAATACAGGCATAACCTATTTCTGGATTTGAGGGTTGCTCTCCTTATCTTGGGCTTACATGCTGGGGCTTATTTGGCCAAGAGGAGATGTCTATGTTGAAAAGTCTGCTTTTGAGTGATGTTAGTGAAATGCACTACGAAAGTGACAAGCCAAGAAGATTCTAAAAGAATAAATACTCAAACACATACTTTATTGGCTACTTATCCTACACAGAGCTACAGACGCACATGCAAATTCAAAGGTATACAGCTTTTTCCAGTTAATTGGCTCTTAAGGAAATGTTCACCACAATCTCAATTTTCAGATGAGCTTAGTACTCACAATGGTACATCGGAGATAAATGTGAACACTTTAAGCATTCTATTTTAAACATTAGAATCAAGCATTTCAAAAGGCACTACTGATATTAAGTGGCTCTACATTTAGGCTGTAGGCTCCCAATATCAACAACTCACTACATTCTGGATTACAAAAAAAAAAAAAAAAATCTGAGTTTCAGTGTTTACTGAAAATCAAGCCACTTTTTAAAGCATGTCCATCTGTTCACTATCAAAAATCCATTTCTTTCCCGCTTCACCTATTTCCAAAAGAAATGGAAGTTTGTCCTGTGTATATCTTTAGCCCTACATTATATCCTTGGCCATATATTATATCCTAATCTCCAAGATGATAAGTTGTTAATATCCACTATGCTACTGTAGAAGCAAATAGTAAAGTCTTCTATATATGAATTTAAAACCATGAACTGCTTCAGATATCTAATCTTCAATGTAAAGGCAGTTATGCAATTCGATAAGGGTGCTATAACTCAGAATGTAAAATAAATATCTTGCCTGGGGATATGCAAATTTTGGAATGCACAAAAATGCTAGCCAAGCAAGTTTTAATACAATACTAGCACAAAACCGTTCAACAGTACTAAAGAAATCACAACTCTGATTTATGTACAAGACAGTTAAAGGTGCAAAAGACAAAGACTACAAAACTGAGTAACATCAAAAGTATACAGACTATACAGTTCTCTCACATGGCTGTCACAGACAACTTCAGATTTCACTGGTTGGAAAACGACCCTTGCTATACCCTGCACTCCACACTTCAGAAGGCAGATCGTTCCAGAATTGAGCTTATGCAACTGCTAATTTACTATGCAAGATGAAGGAAATAAATTATTAAGATTTTACATCAAGAGCTCAGCACAGGCTTGTCAGCTGCACAGATCTTTAATCTACAGTAAGGGATGTTGATATTATTTTAATCGTTCACTATATTAGCCTTAGACTGAAGGTAATGTAACACCACATTGAGCAAATACTTGCCAAAAGAAAAGGATAGCTTGAATAACTTTGCATATCTGACTAGGCATTTCTTCAAAGAAAGTATCTGCATTGCAGAACTGCAAGCAGTCCAGAAAACACACTTGTTTTCTCATTGAAAAAGAATATTTGTACCACTACAATATTATAGTCAACTAGTAATTTTGGTCTAAGCTGCATTTATAGTAAGTCATATTTCAATCAAATGCTCCATTCATTCAATTTACCGTGATTTACTTAAACATAAATAAATATAAGCATTTAACATGTACAAGACAGCCCTATGCCTCTCTAAAGGTATAAAGTCTGGTGACAGAAAACAAGAGGTGAATTGGAGTACATTGTGGAATTTACCCCTACCACCAGTCAACAAACCCACAAAGGTATCCTCCTCTTGTTTAGGTACGGAATCGAATTGTATGGTATGGAATTTCTTTGAAAGACAAGTAAGAAAAATCTTCAGCCACATATTTACTACTTCGTGAAGGCATATATGCTAATACAAACATTAAATATGCCACTATTCTGACTGAGAAGATAAATATCTAAGATGCCCTTATAAAAACCTGATGTTTATGCACTAGCTGTATAGACTTTATATAAAAAACCCTTAAGATAAAAACCAAATGTCTTAAAATAAGCATTAAAAAAAATGCTATTGTGGTACCCAAAATCCATGCGGTGAACAGCTACATCAGGTGAAGAGAACGCCCAAGTTACACTACCAGGGCCTTCACTCCTGCAGCACCACATTGAGATCATTTCACTAAAAACTAGATGGAAATGTGTTCAAGTTCTGTGTAGTTGTTTGGACAGTGGTGCTGAAAGCAACTGTGCGTAAGCTTGAGGACCTGAAATGCAGTTTTACACAAAAATGTAAACTGGCTTTTTAAACTTTTAAAACATGCTGATCCTTTATTTTTATCTATAAGTTTATTCTCTGCTGGTTAACAGTAGATCCTCCTTCCTACTCTTCCAAGTTTCTGTTTCTGGAAAACACAATTAACATTACTTCCCCCTAAAAAAAGTGAAGGCAAAATGTTTTTTGTACCCCTTCTCAGCAAAGAGTTCACCTCCTTTTGGTAAGGTAACGTTAAGGATATACTATTCAATAAACCATTCTATCCTCAGCAGAAGAGAAATGACTTATCTGTTCATCTTCTCCTTAAGTGCAGCTGCTCAGATGAGAAGTAGGCGCTAAATTAAAAGACTGGCCTGTCAACACTCACAAACCTGATTATTGTCAATTTATCTATTTTGTTTTCCTCAGTCATACGCAGACACACACATACACACAGCAGTCTTGGTCAGAAGCTTTCCTAAGCTTCAAAACAGGGACGCATGAAAACCATCAAGTCTCAGAGAACCCTACAATAGTTTTCAATATATGACAGTGTTTAACTTCCAGTTGTTCATATACTCCTTCACTTTCCTGACTAAAAACAGTTTCCTTATTTTCTTTTCAAAAGACATGCACAGAAATAGAATTACCTTTCCTTAAGCCTCTATTCATTGTTTTATTGAAGTGTAGGACACTTTCACTACTACTTATTCCTGGAGTATCCATTTCAGGTAAATTAGATGAGAATAAGTACTTGCCTACCTCTCCCCGGCTGACTTTGTGCTGTTGTTTTACCACCAATTAAAACATATGGGCTCCTCATGTGAGAGGCTTACTCTCATACCTCTTAACAAGTGTTCCAGAACCGTATCTTATCACTTTTGCTGGTAAATCTGGGAAAATGCACAATTATTCTAATGAAATCATTGTGTCAACTAACAAAGGAATTCTGGCATCCAGAATTAAAATCACCACCATCTTATTTCAAAAAAGCTTACCATTACCTCCAGGGAAAGGTAACTTCCAGTACCTGGCCTAAGTCTTACAGTACTGTGATTATTAACTCTTTAAAAAAAGAAAACCCCAAACCATAATACAACAATGGAATAAAAGCACTCTGCACATATGACTGAAAACTGAAGTAATTATCAGCTTCCCAGCTGCTGCTCTTTTTCACCTATTAAGATTTTCCATAGTACCAAGTCTGAACCATGCAAGCTCAAGGTAACTGGCTGCCATCTATGGCCCATGTCTGCAGACCAATATATTCTCGTAAGACATTATCTTTCTCCACATTAAATCCCTTTCTACCCACACACTGATTTAAGGCTGACATAATAATCGGCCAAGAGGCATCAGCATACGTGTGAAACACACTATTCAATAGTCATATTAGGACCTGTGGAGGTAATCCTGAAGAAGGTATAAAGAGAAGGTATGAACTAGTAAATTATCTGCCCTTACAAGCATCTCTAGCTTTCAAGATAACTAAAAAGAATATGTCTTCGTAGCTCCACTCTCACCTATTGGTCAGGCTTCTAGTCACTAACAGGAAAATACTCTTATTTCCCCTGTTTACACAATTTATTGGACTTAAAATACACCTCAGTCACTACTTCAGTTATTTCACTATTTACTTCACAATTTTATGAAGAGGCACTCAGGTGAAAAGTTAAGGAAGGTTATCACTACAAAATGACATTATATAGCAAAATACACAAATAAAATGTGTCAGGACCTCAGCATATAATATACTTAAGTGTCCTTTAGTTTGCTTGGAAAGAGCAAGGTTCCTACCAGTTTCCTGACTGCAAAATAAACCTCAAAATATTAACAACTATTGACAACAAAAAGCCTTATTTCTAACCATTCAAGCATACAAAAAACTCCAATAAATTCACAACAACTTATATATCAACAAAGCTGATCATCACTATGAAAGAGCCATATTTTGAAGAAGAATCTAAAACAGGTACCATGACACTAAGCCAACTGACCGTTATTCACAAAACACATTGAACGATGACAAAAATAATAAATTGTACAAGTTGAGCAAGTGACCGGACTTGCTAGCCCCAGTACATTATTAAATTAATTAGACAAAGCTATGTCCTAATGAGACATAATATTACACTTGTTTAGGATTGTGAAACAAGACTCTTCCAGTTATTTAAGAAAATTAAGTGCCAAACCAAAAAAAATATTATTTGGGAACAAGGGAGTAGGTTCTCAGATTAATTACAACAGTAGATTTCTCATCTTAAATGTCTAAATATTTTCTCTCTCTACTTCTTACAAAAACAAGATTGGTTTTGATCCCCCACTGGACCTCTTTGGTCATCACTTCTAAAGCATTTAATATAAAAATATCATTTGGCATGAATATCCCACATTAATAATTAACATTAAACAATGTTGTTACCTAAGTGTCACTAGTTTCTGATATTTGTAATGGTCCATCCATCTTTGTACATACAATCAGAACATTCGGCCTAAAGACTTCGGGCAGGAGATTGAGGAGTATCCTTCACATAAATTCATGTTTTCTAATGAAATCTTATCGACAGGACATAGTAATGCTCCAAAATTCAGTACCCTGAACATTATAGATGATCCCTACTAACAAAAACACTGTGCTGCTTCAGGACAATGGTATGGGACTACATGACATTAGAAGCAAGAAAACACTTGGCAAGCAAAACTGACTGGTGAGCAAAAGTCAGCTTGAGTTTTCTTTCTGTTTCTGTTTTAAACAGGTATGCAAATCAATTGCTAAACTATAGGAAAAAGTGTCTCTTCTGGTCAAAAGGTACCAAAACCACACTAATGCAAATTTTAAAAAAAAAAAAAAAAAAAAAAGAAGTTTGATATCCACAGATACTATCAGTACTCACAAGGTTAAGAGGTTTTGAATCAGACAAACACCTGGATACTTTGAAAATATTCCATCATGAGTAAGGAATTATCAATTTCATACCATGTGGTTATTTCTTTTCTAGTTTGAAGTCCTAAAAAACACAATGCAAACATGGCCAGCGTCTTCAATAGTAAGCAGCTGACTCAATCTTTCTTAAACAATCTTACAGTAACATTACTTAAACAGCACACAATGCAGTAGGGGTAGGTGGAAAAGGTTGGTTTTTGTTTTCTTGGATGACTTAGTTGTTCTACAGAATATGCACTTAGGCATTTATAATAATTTCAATTACTATGTAATATTTTTATTACTATTAGAGAATGTGGAAAAAAGAGCAGACACACTTCCTGTAATATTCTAATGCCACTTCACGAAGGGAAGCTTCTCTCTTTAAGTACAAACTTATGAGACAAACAAACCGCATCAAAGAAATGGCTGATTAATCTACTCATATAGGTAGGCTAGCCAACTGGAAAGGACTTTGGGGACATTCCATGGACACCATTAAACTATTAACTGTCAGAAGATAACTCTGCCATGAAGGAATACAAGACACAATTTTGCCCTCCACTGGCTAGAACTATCACTGGAAACCACGCCTGCCTCATTGCTGTCAGAGCTGCCTCTTTCATACAGCATGAGAAGCCCTTGCGAGCAAATGTACCGATCCCATTTGAAGTACAGCAATTAGCATAGGATATCAGAGACAGGAGAGGGGGAAAACATGTTGATCAAGTGGGAATCAGCTATGCAATGAAATACCTCACCGAAATAAAGATTTCTGCAGAGGTATCAGAAAAATCAAATGCTAACATATTTAGCCTTGAGAATTGCTAGAGCATTAAACACATGTGTGGAAAACCAGAACCTTGACATTCTTATTCCCAAGCACAAGCGTTCTGCATCTTACTCCCCAGATAACTGAAAGCTTTTATTTTTCCAAGCATATTAATTTGATGCTGCTGTGTTTCTTGGGGGGGGAGAGGTGTAGAAATGAAAACTCCATGGATTATGAAAAATGCTTCCAAATGAAGTAAAACGGCAGAATACAGGTGAACACTCAAGAAAACAAGGAAAACCAGAAAAATACCCCTTAAAGCATCTTTTATTCTTATCTTTATGCAAAGAAGCACTGAAATTACACTGGAAGAATAATAGAGGAAAGCTGCTACATTCTAATGTTCAAAATTATTCAAATTTAAATGTATTCAACACTTATTAATCACAGGCATAGATGAAAGAAGGTACTTCAGAGGATTGCATAGCAGCAACACCAGGGTAAAAATTAGGGGTTTTAAATTCTAAGTGGTTTACCAATTACTGTTTTAACAAACAGTAACCCACTTACCTCTCTATTATTAAGATTTTCCTCCTCCCGATCCCCCAATTATTTCCCACCTCTCAGTAGAAGTTTCTAACATCCCATTTACAGGGTGGCCACACAAAGTGTTGATTCAGTATTTGGTGTAAGTGAGGGAAGTGAAAACCTTCAGTGGAAGAGGAAGGAAAGGATCAATCAATTTGCCAGCAGTTCAGCTGTCAGTAGAACTCAAAGGATTTCAGTGTGGAAACTGCTGTAGATGACTCCTGTCCTTCCTTCTGCACTGCAGCCATCTGCCCTCAGACTTCATCCTGCCAAAGGTTTCTGGCAGGTCCATTGTTCTAGATGCAAGATTGACTATCTGATTATACTCTAGCTAAGGGGAGAAAGAAACGCCTCTGGTGAGGGAGTTGGAACAAAGTTATCCTCTGGTGTTTGTGTCTATCTTTGTTACTGAGTCTGCTTACATGGCAAAAGTAAAAATCTCCAAACCTCCATAAAAATTCGTGGTCTATTTTTTTTTTTTCTTTCTCTCCAACAACTCAGCTGGAATCAACATTATTAAAGAGAACATCCCCATCCTGAAGGGAAAGGGATTAAAAAAAAAGTCAAAAAACAAAAAAAACTTACATCCATGAGCATTCATGTGAGAAATATGTAAAGGAAAAAAACAGACACAAACAAAATAAAACCAAACAGTTTCTTAACTTGGAGTTTAAGATACTCCAGTACAGTTCTGAGTTACAGAGTACATTGTCTGTGAAGTCAACCTTTCCATGGTAGGGACAATAGTTATGGAAGATTTACAAAGGCCCCATTACATTTGTTTCTTCCATTAGATGAAGGCAGCAATTTAAAAAAAAGCAGGCTAGTGATGGCATGACTGACGTGGTCAAAAGCAAACAAGGCTACTCTTAAAAAAAAAAAAAAAAAAAAAAAAGAGAGAGAGATACAAAGCTTTCCATATTCAAAGCCACAAGAAGTGAACATAATACCCAACAGCAAAAATTTAATAGTTAAATTTATGATATAATCTAGACATAGACATAAGTTATTGCATTCAGTGGCATAATTAAGACTTAAAGCTTCAGGCGGTGTACTTAAGTGTTTCAAAAACTTCATTCATTCATTTACTGACCAGGTGTCTCATGCTACCATAACTTTAATGACTCAAAAGGGTCCTCAGCAAACTTATAAAAATCAATTAAGGAGGAAAAGTTAGCACCCAAACTAACCTTACATATAACGCAAGGTTTTACTGTGTTTACGCGTAGCTTAAATTATGACAAAAGACATTGTTGAGAATGGGAAGGGATACTGCAGGCTGACAAATCCGGCCTTCTAAAAGCAGCAGGAAGCTTATTCAGAAGCAAAACCCAAAACCTCCAGCACCTTCAGGACCGCTCCGGTACCCGGGCTGGGCACCATCACCCCGAAGCAGAAGACTGCACACATCTTCTGAAGTCATTAATACGCAGCCCTTTATCGCATTCCTCGACACCACGATTTGACAGGGTGCTCACACAGAGCAAAATCTGCTATCAACAATCCCCTATTAGCGCGACCCTATCTCTCATCCACAGGCACGATAAGATGTCCCAACACGCATAAGCCCCGCGCAAACAGTGACTAATGACCATTAATCCCCCTCCGATCTCCCCAGCGATCTCTCCCGCTCCCATTTATCACGCTGGCGCTTCACTTCGCACACGTGGGTAAACTTTAACCGCCAAGGTGAAGCAAAACCCGTCCACAAGCCGCCCCCCGCCCGCCCCGCCTCCGCGCTCCCCAACCGGGGCGGGTGCGCGGGGTTAACCCCTTCACGCGTGGGCCCGGGATCACCCCGCGAACCCCCGGGCTGTTGCGAGGGGGCAAACGGCCGTTAATGGACCGCCCGGGGGAGGGTGCGCAGTACCTGCGGCCTCTCCCCTGGCGCTGTATCCGTGGGGAGCCCCTGCCGAGCGGAAGGCGCAGCCCACCTCCCGCGGGAGGAGGGGGTCACTGCCCGCCGTCCCTCGTTACCGGCCGTGGTTGCATCAAACAACCCTCAGGAGCTGCCGGCGGCAGGGGGGGTGCCGCGCCCGCCCGCAGCCCTGGGGCCGCACCCGGCGCCGCGCACCGCCCAGCCCCGGTCCCCGCGCCCAGCAGCTCTCGCCCGCGGAGGGGCCGCGACCGGCGGGCAGCTCCCGACACCGCGCTCGGGGCAAACGTGGTCTTGGCGCCCGACCGGTGGAAGCCAAGCTTGGTTTCCGAGGAAAGCAGGGGGGCAGGAGGCGCGGAGAGGCCGGCTAGCGCATCGCCCCCCCGCCGCCAAAGCGCGACCACCGCCGCGGCCTCGCATCTGACTCGCCTACATGTGGTGGTTACCTGAGGTGAGACATATGAATCCAAAGAGGTAAAAGTGAGCAAACTCCGCGATCATTGTCCTCGGGTGGCGCCTGCAAGCAGTCTCATGCCAGAAGAGCGGGGGTAAAGACGAAAAGCCCCCAGTTGTAATTCCACAGAAGCTTAACGTAAGCGAGGTTTCCTAATCCCGCCGGACTCCCAGGGTGAGCCCCCTCCCGGGAGGGCGCTGTCAGGTCCGCGGGGTTCCAGCAGCACGCCAGCTCCCGCCGGCCTCCCCTCTCCTGGCCCGGGCTCTCCTAAGCGGCGCCTTGACACTTCCCAGGACCATCCAAAGCGACAGGACAAAACAAAAGATCCTCGAGTTCCCGCAGCCGAGATCCGCCGCCTCCCGATCACAACTTGCTGCTCCGCTCCGAGACTTTGTTCTGGATACCCGAGACGAGCCAGTAACGGAACGCAGCCGGGACGGGGTGCAGACCGGCCACCGCCGCCCTCCGCGGAGGCGAGAGACGGGCAGGGAAGCGGTCTCGGCAAAGTGCCCCGCCAAGTCACTGGGCAGCCGACGCGGGCGAAGGGCGGGCGGCGGCGCGGGGCGAGCGGCGGGCAGAGCGCGGCGGCGGAGCGGTGGCAGCCCCCGCTCCCATCACGGGGGAAAGAGGCGGGCGAGTCGGGGGCCGCGGCGGAGCCCAGCCGCAGTCAGGCGGGGCGGCGGGCAGGGGAGCCCCGGCGGCAGCCCCTCTCCCTGCACAGCATCGCCGCCGCCCCCTGCACGCGGGAATCCCAAACTCGCCCCTTCCCCAGCGCCGGAGGAGGGCACAGGAGGGGCGAGGAAAGAAAGAAAGGAAGAACAGACGGCGAGGGCGAGCAAAACTTCCCCGGGCCAACGCCCCCAGGCACCCACCCCACCCGCCCGCCCTCGGTGCAGCAGCAGCGACGGGAGGAGGAGAAGGAGGAGCGGCTCCTCGCCTTCCCCCGCCGCCGGGGCAGGGGTGCACGAGTCGGGCGGGGCCAAGCCCGCCGCGCCTGAACTTTCTGGTATCACGTCGAGCCGCCCGCGGCCGCCGTGGGCTTCCCCTTTCCCTTCCCCCTCCCGGCCGCCTCCGCCTCCTCTCCGCGATGCTGCCGCCGCGGCAGGTCTGGTGCCGCCTCAGGACACCTTAAAGGAGCCGCACCTACACGGCCCCCGCACGCCCGGCGCGGCCCAGCCCGGCGGATCCCGCCTCGATCCGCCCCGCGCGGAGCTGGCACCGCCTCCCCGTCCCCTCCCCCCGCCGGCGGAGGTAACGCGCGGGCCGTCGCCCCTCCCGCCACCGACCGTAATCCCGGGGCACAGCACAGACGTAGCTGCCACGGTCTAGGGTCGTGGTGGAGGGCAGAGGCTCCGGTCGGAGCTGGGGGGAGCATCTGCTACAGAAAAGGGCCGATTCCCCCTCTGAAAACAAACAATCAGGTAAACCGGGGTCTCCAGAACCCTAAGCCCCAGGTGGAAAAGTGCATGACGTGTGCGGAGGCCCCCCCTCGAGGTTACTGTCTATTTGGGTCACAGTTACTGGGCCATTGCACACCGTTAGGGACCCGCTCGCCACCACGGCATGGCCACTGCGGGCCCACGGCACGAAGAGCAGCAGCCCACCTTTTCTCTCATGGTTCGCCGGGTTGTTTTCCTTTCCTCTGCTGTAACAATCTATGGCACTCGCAGGTGGCATTGCAAGCAGGTACTGTGTTGTCTGGCATTCCTGGTAGAGTGAGGAGACTGGTTTGCCAGATGATCCCTGGTGCCTGCAGCCTAGCTATGTTTCGGCTATGTGCAAAACCCACCTGGGACAAGCATCCTCAAATCCTCACTCCCTCAGCAGAATACATGGACAAATGCTGAGGTACATAAGCATGAGGTACTCTTACAGTCAACTCCACATGGTCATGATCACCAAATCACAGAATGGTTGGGGTTGGAAGGGATCAAGTCCAACTCACCTGCTAAAGCAGGTTCACCCAGAGCGGATCACACAGGAATGTGTCCAGGTGGGTTTTGAAGGTCTCCAGAGAAGGAGACTCCACAGCCTCTCTGGGCAGCCTGTTCCAGTGCTTTGGCACCCTCAAAGTAAAGAAGTTTTTCCTCATATTCAGACGGAACCTCCTATGCCTCAGTCTGTGACAGCTTTATCTTGTGCCGTGAAAGGTAGTGGTAGGGCAAGAAAGCTTAGCACCGCAGGTGGAAAGGGTAGGTGTACCTACAAGAAAGATTGCTGCCCGACAAGTCAGGTGTATGGCAGCTCTACTACCTCACAGTAAAAGCTCCAGCTGTTCCTAGGTTTGATTCATTAGGTTATGAGTATTGAAGGAAGTGTAAAAAGAAATTTCATTTCAATGAAGCATGTTGAATATATTAACCCCATTGCAAGTGAGCCTTTTATTACAGTGGGATAATAAAATGCCAGAGAAAGAACCTTCCTTTACTTTCTCTCACAGGATTTACATGCACGCCATGTTGTTATCAGCTAAACAGGTTTGGATGGTCTCAGCCACCATCTATAGAAACACACGCTGGCACGCCACTACGTTTGCCCCATTCCGCCTCCCTCAGGGTGGCGTAGGGCAAACTCTGTTTAAAAGTTCAACAACAGAAGGGTCCTGTGAGTTGAACGAAATCTATTTTAGTCCGCTGTTATGCAAAATCAGTAAACACAAACTGTCAAATAATGTAAAGCAAAAATGGTTCACATTGGAAGTTCCTGGTTACATCTATCCACTGTATATAGACCAGCAGCAAACAGTCAAGATTTTCCACTAAAACTGATGAGAATAGATCAAACATTAGAACATTGAAAAGTTAGAAAAATAATCTATTGTTTTAACACCAACTGGACATCAACATTCAGAGAGAAAAAGAAATTAGTATCCTACTTCAAACACATTTAGAAAACAGTCATAACTGTGGAATCAATAACAGTGAATACTTCAGGCTGTACCTAGCCAACAATTTCTGTTCAGTGACCTCATGCCGTCATTCCACACTTTATGAAAGAAAACTGTATTAGCACCTCCAGAATTAAAACACACTGCAAAACAGTGAAGAGGTCCTAGATAATCCTTGAACCCTACTGACAACACTGAAATTTCAATAAATTAGGTTTGGAGTTGTTCTTTTTTAATTAAATAAACAGGAGTCACATGCAGGGCTGAAAATGAGCCTCAAGTGTTTATTTCACCTCCCTGTTCTGAGATAGAGTCATATATAGGTAGACTCCTACCAGCAAATATTTTTAAATCCCATTACTATACATTTCTAATGACTGGGATTTCATATCCTCTTTAGGTGACTTGTTCCAGTTACTGTATAGTCAGAATTTTTTTCTTTTATGCCTAGACTAAATAGTCTCCAGAAAAAAACACACCACCACCACTGATAACATTTTGAAGGCATGTTTTTTACTTTTTGTTGTATCAATACTTGACAGACTCATGTTGTACCAAATTATGTGTTTTAAATTGATTTCTTCAGTTGAAAAAGTAAAACCATGAATCTACAAGTAGGTCAGTCTATCAGGAATAAATAGGTTTACATTTTCTGTGAATGTACATACACATATATTTTATATATATGGGTATTTATTTACTTGTAACGTCATTTTTTATGTATTTCTGGTTTTACATGAATTTGCCAAAATCCCCTGTAATCTATAATTGTAAAAACATAATTTGTAATGCATTTCTATGACATATCTATTATCTAGCTACATAAATTAATCCATTTACTTTGTAACTGTCAACAGGTATACATGATGTGGAGAGAAGGTAAATAAAATGTTTAGCTGACTCTCAGAGTACTTTCTCTACTAAAGATAAATCTGTTTCCTGTACATGGGTGAAAGAGTAGGTTTCTGGATTTACTCTCTTTTGCTTAGGTCATTCAAAAAATGGCCTGTAACATTTTATGCTGTGTTGAAGTCTTATGTATGCTGGATGTTCATTTTTTTTTTTTAAATTTCACATTTCAGGTACAGAAATATTCGAAATACAGCAGTGGATTAAAGCTCTAAAGCTTACCATATGATCATGAGGTCAGCATAAGTAAAACGGTTTAAAGCTTTAGTGCCACAGTTACCCCATCTTTAACAGCCATATAAGGCTGTTCCTGTAACTTTGAAGAAATTTTTATCCTTCGAGAAGTATAGATTCATTCTACTTTAAGTACCTATAGTGAAAGTACACTACAGCTTCAAAGACTTGTTCAATTTGTACTGTCTCAGTTACTTCATAAAATAATGTTTAGCTGTCAGTGTTTTCTTACTTCAGAAAAAAAAAAAAAAACACTAGGAGTGGGTATATACTGCTCTAATTATCTTTTTTTTAAAAAAAAAATAATTTAGATTGTAATAATATATAACAGCTGCACAGCTGAGTGAATCTCTTCAAATTGTAAGCCTACAGAAATTCATCAGAATATCTTGCAAGTAATTGACATCATCCTTAATTCTGCAGATGTTCTTACAACATGTGTGCTATTCAAACATCCTTATTGTCCTTGATGCTGAGACATATATACATATATATGAGACACGCACACATATACATATGTCAGAAAATGTTTCTAGGAAAAGAAATATGGCTTTAACCTCTTCAGATCTGGGAAACACTTCTTCTGCATGTACTTGAGGTGTTAATTGTGTAGTATGTGAAATGTGAATGCCTCCAAAATAAATGGATAAGATAAAGTAGATTTGGTGGCATCTGAAAAGGAGAAGTGAAAAATGTCAAAAAACTATATTCCACTCTTAAATTTTATCAATGGATAATTTTGACTCCAAAAATCACAGAAAAAAACAGCCCACTTCCAGTGACAAAGTCATGTTTTAAGTGAAATCTAAAACTACAGAAAATACAGTAATGTATATATTTAATTGTATAACAGCATACATCTACTGCATTAATTGACATGGAATATTAGCTCTAATTCCTAGCTTTTTTTTTTTTTTTAATTTAAATTTCAAACAGTACTGAATGTACAACTGTTGAATGACTGAATTTTTAATTTGGTATTTATCTTGTTATAAATCTCATCCTCCCCTACCCCCGCTGCCCTGCCATTTTTCAGACTTATGCAGACATGTAATGTTAATGAGAATAGGACTACTCCTATGCACAAAATTACACATGCTGCCTGTGTTTGAGGCATAGGACTGTGGTTGGGAAACCTCCAAGAATAAGAACAGGTTCTACAGAACTGATAGTTGTGATTCAGCAGATGGCACTCTTCCCTCGAAGTGACTGAAACCAGCGCTGCCTCTGATACAGGGGACAATGTGCTTTTAGGGATTATTCATTTCATTTTACTCAGAAGAACCTGAATTTCTGTAAGTCCTAAAGATCTCAGGGTACTTCACCAGATGATGTCTTGAATGTGTTATGGGGGCAGCTGCACTCTCTCTCCACAAACCTTTTTGAACTTCAAATGACTCTTCCGTTCTTCATCTTGAAACTCCTGTTCAGCCTTACAGTTATCTCCAGAAGCTGGCTGCCAGAAATACCTATATGTGTGCATGTGTATATTATATGATCACACGTGCATGTGTCTGCATATGCGCACAGGGTTTATCATTCTGAGCATTCTGAGGCTGGCAGCAAGTATGACTACATCAGTAACGTTATTTTGTATGCTACAATTAAACTTCCATTGACATCACAGAGAATTAGTTCAGATAAGAGTGCACTGTTAGTGTCACAGATTAGATTATCATGAAGACGTTTGTACAGTTTATTCAAACTAGAACTGCTTTTACAGGTTTTTGTCAAGATGTGCATGATGTCTGTCCTGGGTTTGCGTCTGCTTTCGTATGATCAACCATATGGATTCAAGAATCCCACAAAACAGCCAATCCACTTGCACATTCACCCATAGTAACTCATGCAATTCATGTGTCCTGTCTTTTGTGTTTAGTGTTTGGGGTTTTTTTGTTTGTTTTTCCCAGTTAACCTTGTAATCACTTTAAGGATAGTAATTTACCTGCTATAGCCTAAAATATGTTTAAATTACTGTATCACATTGTGTTACCCTCAGAATGTAATATTAATTTTAAAAAGGTAAACACCTAAAAAGTCCTGCCATTGTTCTATCAGATATAACCAAGTTTCAATAACTGTTTCTTTTAGGGCACCACAGAAGGGATTAGTTGGATTACTTAATAAACCATCTTAAAAAACAACTGAAAAACTTTTTTTTTTTTTCCCTAAGTGTAAGCATTACTAAGCTGAAATGAAATGGAAAAATGTGAGAAATTGTACATCTCTATATATATATTATGGGTCTAATCTGTGGCATGAATCTTAACTGAAGTCAATAAACATACATGGCAGCAGAATAATAGCTTTTTGCAGGTTTCAGTAGTAAAAACATGGATTTTTCTATGGTAGAGCGAAACAGTTAGTGAAGCTGTAAGAAAAAGCACTGTAAAATGTAACTGAATATAAAAAGTACATGAATAGCAAACACTTGAAAACATACACTTGCCATATAATTAATTTGGATAATTATGATGAGTAAATAAAAAACGTTATGATTTCCATGCCCCTATATGACAATTTCTGTCTCTTTCTTAAACAGTTTGGTTACCGTTTAAACCTGCTATTCAAATAATTTTCTTGTGATTGACTGATTAGGACCTTAACATGGTTTTGCTTTTATTTACATGAATTTTGGGATGCAACTCTTATTTCTTCGATGTTACTCTCAGTTACACCACTAGTGAATTCATACTGCCAGTGTCTTTCACTACGTACAACATTTAGAATAGTGATCATAGTCATTGCAGACTAAGGAATACTAGCAATAAAATATAAGATTTTATTTGCCATGCTGAATTCACAGACAGAGACCCTAAACAAGCTCAAGCATCATTATGCTAGGTGTATAAAAACAACATGACAAAAGATGCTTTCTTCAAAGAATTTATAAAGCATCATTATCAACATAAAAGACTACAAGAAAAATTCACCACTGGCATAAACATGCAAAATTCCATTGATGTTTATCCTTTAATACTCCTTTATATTAGGAGTGAATGCAACTTTTCATTTCTGTTTCAAAGGTGCTATAGCACATCCGCACTGAGGAAAAAAAAAAAAAAAAAAAAGACTGAAGCTATATTCCTTCTGTTCCCCAAGTAAAAATTGCTAAGGGCATATTTTCTCTTCAGTCTAGTCAGCAGATTAGCTCAAATGCCTTTTAAAAATTATTATTATAGGGAATATTGCATATAGCTTCCACTCTGTGGTTTTGTTCTTGTCAATGACAAAATGCTGATACAAACAGCACAATATTTATTACAAAAGCAGTGTTATCTCTAGTACTACTAAACAAAGAGAGACCTGTCCCTGAAATCTCAGTATTTGCTCTAAATGTTTAACAAACGAGCCATTCAGTACTATCTCCTTGTTTCTATACAGGGTATAGGAAGAGTATGAGGGTGTCACCTAGTGGATTGTTTGGACGGCCTATAAGAGAACTAACAAGCAAAACCATCCGAATGGCATTGAATGACCTAACAAAATGAAAGAGAAAGGATTCTTTTTTCTTTATTTAATTACTCCAGGAATTGTGAAGGCTTCAACAGAGTGGTGTTGTTCTGTAATATCTGCCTTTGGGTTCCCATTCATGTCACAGAATCTATTGGCACAGAAAAGGGCTGTTAGAATGATGCATCAACAATTTTGAAGAGAAAATTACCTATCTTCCTGGCTCAGAGGAAAGGTTTAATATTACCACAGATGACCGTTTAAAATGAGTTGCACAGAACTTTTTGTTAAGATTAAAAATAACTGGAAGAAATTATATACAGTGGCTGCAGATTCCATGAATTATACTTTAAAAGAAAGCACTGTCCCATGGTTTTCAACAGGCCATCAAAAAAGGGTTTTTTACATGTGTTAGTTTGAGATTGCTGTATGCATTTATAATTCATGAATAGTTCAGGTTAACCTTAGCAATATGGAGATGAAAAGGATTACATAAACTATCCATCCTTTTTGTTTGATTGAATTACCGCACATATTTAAAGCAGACGCCACTTAAGAACGGAATACCTGCAGTGAATTAACTCAGTCAAATGCAAAGCAGACACCCAAGCCAGCTCACCCAGTACAATTTCAATGCATATTGAAATTTAAAATAACCAGCATACAATTTATAATTGCATGATGATGAAAGCCTATCTGATCCCATATATTTAACCTCTTTTAATTTAAAAAATGCTTACTACAGTTTTAATATTACATTCTGCCCTTGAGTGGAGGAAGGAGAAAAAGTAAGGATGGAACTACAAATAATAGAGACATCCTGTTTCAGTGCCTAGAGCATGCATTGTATTACACCCCCTGAAATTTTTCAGTGTGTATTGTGTGACCAGCATGGGAAGAGGATAAAGTCTTTGCCCCATGATGGTATGTTTATCTGCTGGTATCAGAAGTACATACTACCTGTCACACTAGCAGTACGCTTTGCTGGCCTTGCTGGTGGTACCTTCCTTGAAGTGGTAATACGCGTATTTTAATGAACAAGTGGAACTGCCTGCCTCTGTGTGTAAGGGCTAGCCCAGCCTTAGCCTTTTCTGTACACATAGAATACATACTGACAATTTAAAATTATTTGCAAAATACCCTAGGAGAAAAGATAGAAAGACCCCAGCAATGCTTATACATATTAAAAGCTCTCAAAATCACTCTTCAAGAGAACTATGAAAATGTATATTATTTAGCTTTATTACCAAACCAAAAATTTGTATAAATATATTTCAAGAGTTTTAATATAAACAAACTATCCCTACTTTTTGAGGTAGAAAATATGGAAAAAAGGAAAAAAGATTGCTTAAATTCCTCACCCTTAAAACAGAGGGCAAAGTTCTGTTGATCAGAAGCATCTTATTTGCCTAGATATTTAATGTTTTCTGCTCCTTAGAAGCATTTTTCTCCTCTTGGGACATGAAGTTATTTGGGGATTTTATTTTTCTCCTTTTTTTTTTTTTTCCCTCAAAGTTATTGGCCTGGGTCATAGTGGATTTTGGTGAGAAGTGCCCAGGTGTTGTATATTGTGGAGTTCGGTAGTAGACACTGGTAAAGTACAAAATCTGCAGGACAAATAAGGATTACTGCTGAGGGAGAGGATGCTGTTGGTGAGTCTTGTATACCCATTCATACAGCAGGTTATTTTATTTTAAAACAGTTATTTCCAGCTTTGTGCAGGAAACAGCAATACCAGGTTCCCATACTACATACATCTCCTTTCTCACAGAAGGTCAGACTGCCTTCAGAATAATTAAAAAACATCAACCCCCCCCAAAAAAAAAACAAACTAGAGGGAAGGCCTTGGGCCAAAGCTAAATATTTCATTAAAAAGAAAACTGGTCTTGCATGTGTTCTCCTTAAAACCTCCCAAAGGACAAATCTGTCAGGGTATGTCTACATAGTTGGGAGCATCCAGTAACACAACTCTTCCTCCCACTCTCTGAGACGGCTTGACACGAGCCAGCTCCAATCCAGAAGCTGAGTAAATACACTATCAGAGTGCCAAGCCTGAGCTAACACAGGTTGTGTCTCAACAGGCCTTATTAGCTCAGGCTCATTACTGTAATAACATGGTTCTGTGGCTGCTGCACTGCAGCTGGCCCCGTCTGCCTGGCTTGCTGTGTGTGGGGAGCAGGCACTGAAGTATCTGCTCCTGACTGTGTAGACATGCCGTCAGCGTGTTCCTCCTCTTCTTCCCGGAGGTTTTGTCATTTAATTTAAAGTCAACAGCTGCGCCTCTCAAAAAAAAAAAAAAACCACCCAAACTGTACTGGCATTAAAGAAGAACATTTTAAAAAATAGTATGGTTGTGAAAGGTTGTGGAGTGCTGACTGCCTCTAGCAGTGGAAAGCACGACCTTAAGCAAGGATCACATAAGTATACAACTTGCAGCTTCATCTCCCATCACCTCCTAACAGAGAAGATGCAAGAGTAAATTACACACTTGAGTGCTGGAGGAGGCCTGAAAAAATGCAGCAATCTTCTCTCAAATAAAAAGTGAAAAACTCACCCTTCTCTTTTATATAAATGGTCAAGTTTTGGATTTCCGCAGTGTTACTGAGTAGACACAATTTATCTGCATTTGCCCTCAACTATACTGCTGGACAAACATCCTACTTTTAGCTGGAGGGCACAGTCACAGCTGCATGGACTCATAGCCAACCTCAAAGAATGCGACAAGAACAGGAAAATTGCTCTTTAAATCTTAATGCTGGAAGGGGACAGCACAAGCATGGTAGTTCAGATAGTAATACCAGAATAAATAAATACTCAGACCAAAGAAAGTCTTAGGTGAAGTTCTTACAGACCGCAATAGGGGAAGATATTAGCTGGGATCTGCCCCTTCCACACGTGATCCCTGTAGTTGTAGTTTTTGGGTGGGCAAGTAGGAGAGCAGCGGCGAGATGCAAACACGTGCTAAAAACCTAATTCTAAGCCTACACCCGCACCCACGCACAGAAAACTATTCCCAGTTGGTTTCCATTATTAATTAATAAATTATTTTTTGTTTTAGCTTTAAATGACATTTTTTATTGTTGCTTCCTAATGGGGCAAGTGGGAAACTATCGCTTCTGTGCAACCAAAACTGGCGGTCTCACATAGAGATAACAACCTCAGCCCAGGAGAGATTGCCTAGGCATTGAGAGGGTTTGCAATATTGAAAATTTGCATATTGCTATGAAAATGTGGCACTACCAATGGACCTTTTATTAACTGGTAGGGGAAACTATTCACCTAAGTAGAAGTTGGAGAGATTTCGTTTAAACATATTCAGTTGGTTTTCATGATTAACAACTTTATTTTCAGTTGTGAAATTTTAAATTTGCTTCCCATCTTCTAAAAAATTCTACATGCTTACTTTTTGTGACACTTTAGGTATGCAACACTACTTGTGTTGTAACATTTGCATTTTGATTTAAATAAGCAAATGAGGTTTTAAAAACCTGATTTTTATGATTATAGTAGGGAAATCCTCGCATCAGTTCAATGTGATAATTAAAGAGTCTACATGTCTTTCAGGAAAATAGTTATCAAACCTCCAATGTACTTTGTCTAGTCTTATCTGGATTGTTTCCAGAAAGTAAGGTTTTGTTTTTTAGGGAACTATGCTGCAGTGCCCTCTGCTGGCACTAAGTGTTTTGGTTTTATTTTGTGTTTGTTGTTGTGTTTTGTTTGTTTTGTTGTTTTTGGTGGTGGTTTGTTTGTTTGCTTGTTTGTTTGTTTTCCCTGAAGCACTATAGTTTTCTATTGTAGGTGATTTAAAGAGGTGTAAAAATGGTTTAAAACCCGAGGAGTCAAACCGCTACATACTCCTAACAGCACCCTATGTTGGTGAGACTCTGTAAGAGGCTTTCAAGTAAAAACAGCAAAATTGATCTTAAACAATACCAAATTTGATATAAACTTTTTACAAAGTTGTCAGGACATTTCAAGCTTTTACAAGAAAGAATATTTGCTAAAGCCTCAAAATTCTATGAAAAATTCCAGGGCTTATGGAAGACACTATTAAGAGCATCAGGTGATGTCCATTTAACTTCAAGAAGTTAATTCTGCATTAGCAAATCAATACTGTGAAAATCTAAACAGAATGGTCATGTCAGATTTCTATATTTCAAATGGAATTTCAAAGCTCTTGGCTTACCTTTTACCCAGCCAACACATGACAATAACTATAGACTGAAACCGCTGTTCAAGCAAGGAACCAAATATATGCACTGGAACTTACATGATACTCTTTGTCAACATTTTGAATAACTTCAAAGAAAATGGCAATGACAATTTAGACAGTTAAGTATACATGTGCTTCAGTGCATTTATGGCATGAACACATGGAAAGAAGGAAATATGGAAAATTAACTTTTTTCCTTCTCAACATGCTACTGTCTTACTGAAACCTTAATGAGGTACTACCCATTCCCAAGGAGTTAATTAATACTTTCCATGAACAAATATCAAACGATATCAAAATATCAAACAATCATCTTCTGTGCAGTAAGATTAATCAAGCAATGATTTTTAATGTGCCATATAATTTGAAATGTGTATTTCATAGCGGCTTGGTTAAAATTACCTTAATTAGGTAGGGTACTGATAAAAATAAGGTCTAGGATGTTCTTGGTTTTGTCTTTCAGTTCCATCTGAGCACAGAGTAGAAATTACAAACCTGGCCTGAATTTGGTATCTTGGAAACATGAGTGAGAGTTTCAAAAGTGCTTTGCAGAGGGGGATGTTCAACTGCCATTGAAAGAACTCCCCTCGGTATTCTTGAAAATCCCACCCTTAAACCTTTATTAAGAATCTCTTGAAAGAGATTTTTGCTTGAAGCCATAAATCTTCCCATCAGATATGCAGGGCAAATCACCAATTAACAGGAGACATGAAGGATTTTCTTGATTACGGTTTGGACGTGCGTTTCTCTGGAGAGCCGCTTTTGTTCAAAACCAGCCAGTCTTCTCCATGTTTCGGCACACAATGTGTTTCACAATCAAAAACTAGACAATTATAGTGCAACAGAAATATGGGTTTCAGTACTCTAAAATACTTTGATGACATGAATTGTTATACAATAGGTGACATCTTGTTTTGACACAACAGCATTTCAGATGGCAAAAGCATTCTGCTTCTGTGTGACACAGTGGTGTTGGAGCCAAATTATGAATACGTGTGGATGTGGTAATAAACATGTTAAAAGCAAACATCAGCACTCAAGACTATTGTGCAGATTTAGGCTAATCTTTAGAGGATTTTAGGTTCTTGGATCTGTCATGTCCTAAGCTGGCAGTAGCTTGAGGTGACAACCCACTGCCTGAGAGCCGGTGTGGAAGGCATTACTTCCACTTTTCAGATTTCTGTGGAAAGCTAGAGTCCATCTGTTTTCTTCCCCAACATTGTAATGATTTACCATATCTCTAATAATCCATGTAATTTAAGCCACAGTGAAGACAACAGCATAATGTAGTTCTCTTTGAAATCTGCTTTGCTCTGATGAAGATTGTAGTTGGTTTTGTTTTGTTTGTTTGTGTTTAGGTTTTAAACTTAACATATTAACTGCAGGAAACCGCTTCATGAGTGGTCAGGGTTCCTGTCAGTGAACTGATGTGATGCCTAGCCTTGTGATATTTGCTGTGCTGCTTTTCTGGAAAACATGGCCCAATGTAGCCTGCCAAAGTAACACTCGTGAATTGCCTCTTATCTCCATTCTTCTCTATTAAACAATGCATTACAGGTAATGTTAGTCCCAATTATATGTAACCATTTCTTGCCAAAGAGGTTAGTATTGTGTCCAGTGGCTAAAAGAAGCCGTCTTGAAGAAACAATATATTCTGTTACAGGATAAGCTAATGATTTGACACTGATTTCTCACTTGAATAGTGGAGGGACTGAAGAAAGCACACAGTGAAAAAGCCACCTTACAGAGAGGAAGACTTATTTCTAGAATCCTGGTAGACAAACATACATCAATTGTTGTGGCACTTTAATAATGTAATTAAAGCAAAACAATCATGTAATAACCCCACCCAAATGTTCCCATGACAGTTCACATAGAGTATAGGTCTCAGTTCTGAAAAAAAAGCTGTCTGGGTAGAGAGTAAACTTAAGCTGTTTCCAGGGGTGGCAGCCATTTCTGTGGCACAGCAATCGTCCCTGCAGCTCACAAGCAAGTGCGCACTGACAGCAACAAGTCCTAAGGAAAGCTGGAAAGCCTTGTCTCTTCTGTGCTCTGTTTCTGCACAGGTGACGATCCCTGAAGTCTGACCAAGATCCCATCACCATAAAGTTGGATCTGGTTCCACATACAAAATAACAACAAAATTCTGTCCACTCATCGTTCAAATATTTGCTGTCTCAAATAGTGCCATGTCCGAATAAGAACACAACAAGCATAACAATCCTGCTTCATGAGGCTTGAGGCCATGACTCTGGAGTAATGTGAAAGTCTTATTTCTGTCATGTCCCAGAAAAACTAGGAACATTGTATGCATACCCAAAGAAAAAAAAAAAAAAAAAAAAAAGCTTTTTGGGTGTATTTCTGTCAAACTATTAACAAGTTTAGTAAGACATATGAAATAGAGCTGTACTTTTGAATCAGATACTAGCGTCTGGAACCATTATTTACAAACAAATTTTTATCATTATTACAACCTATAACAACATGATACTGAGGAGTTGGGGAAGAAGTGGAAACTTAATTTCTTAGTCTGTGCAAATTAAGATAATGTGCTTTTCTGGAAGCTTTAAGCAAATTAAAGTGTGTCTTATGGAGCCCAATACAGATTAAATGGGTGAAATTTAAATGGTTCTGTTAATCAAGCGGTCTTTTCTATCTTAAATACTACAAACATTCAGCTGATACTAAACCATGTTATCTAGGAGATGAACATCACTATTTTAAAGAGTTTCTGTACTACAACAAATTTAAAAGGTTTCATTTGTGTCTGCAATTGTAACTGTGCCACAGCTTACAAAAGATTCTTGTCTGTTCTGCTGAAAAAAATGAATATAGATCCAAACCATGATAGTTTATACCCACAAAGTAGGAATGAGTTACTGCTTTCACACCTCTTCGTTTTGTGGTTTATAGACCACAACACAAGTTGATTACGCTCATGTTCCTAATTATGAAGGTTAAGAGAATTTTCATATCTTTCAATGAAGTAATGTCTTCAGTTGATTACAAGTATGATTGGAAAACAAATCTTTTAATGAAATATGTGACACTGTTGTACTAAATATAATCACACAATGCTCAGCAAAGCTGTCAATAAAGTGAAACAAATACAACTCCTCAAATGTTTCCATGAAATAAGTAATTAAAGGTTTTCTAGTATGCAGCTTCCTGGAGTACAAAGAATAAATCACAGAAAATAAAGGCAAGACACTAGCAACCCAATTTCATGCAGAATTCCGACTCCTGAAAGGTTTGAAGCCTCAGGCAGTTGGAATTTACTGTTCTCATTCAGAGAAATGATTTGCAGACTTAAATGAATATTTTAGGTTTTTTTCTTTGAGTCAAATGATCCATCTGTTTACTAAAACAATTCACTGCAAAGCCAAAGAGGTCACTTCAGGGTAAAACCTCCATCTTAGCAAAGGGTAAACCAAACAGTGTGTCAAATTGAACTATTTGAAGTAGAAAGTGACATCAGATAATGTTTGATGATGGTCAGATTGTATGATCTTTCTGCTGCAGCATTTTTTAAACTGGGATACAAAGAATCATTTTCTTGGAAGGTATGACATTAACAAAGTTTATATTTCTATGTCATCCTAGTTTTACCCTGTCAAATGGAGTTGATAACAAGCTTTATATGTAAAAATGCATATGCTTTGCAACTTACAGCCACCCCATCAGACAAAGAAGTGTTTGTCAGTAGGCTATGCGTTTGTAAGTTATATCAAGGCAATAGGCATATACCAGAGAATGTATTCATCTCCCATTTTAGAATGAGAGATTCCGTTTCTTTCAAATCGCTAATTTGCAGTAAAGTTGGAATGCTTTGATATGGGACTTGGTGGCAGGGGGAAGAGAGTAAAACCAGGATAGAATATTTTTTGTGGAATCAGGACACTGAGTAGGAAAATATTTATCTAAAAGGAAATGGTACCATGTCACCTAAATTTAACATTACCAACAATTCCAGTGGTGTTAAGTTTACAATACAGCTTCTACTAAAATAAAACTCCCTTTAAATGGATTATATTCTCAAAATTAGAATCTAGTTTTGCTTCCTTAAATAGAAAAAACAACAGAGAAGTTAACATGATTCTTCAAATGCTATCACTATTTCCAAGAATTAGCAGAACATAGACAGAATAGGAGCTGTTCTCAGTGAGGTTGATTTCCTCCCACTTGTTTTTTTGGTCCCTATTCTGTGCATTGGAAACAGGCGGGTGGAAATGCTGTACTAGTGACTGCAGATACTAAAGAGTCTAGTGGAGGCAACTGACTTAAACAAAAAAACTGTACTGATGGTACTGTGTATACTCTTCCAACTCACAACCTTATCTGGTGGGTGAAAGTACCACACTGGGTCCCAACCAGAGTTTACTGATATGTTTCCAACACCACAGCTCTGTGCGGCACAGAGCTTAGAGGAGCATCTATCCTGTTGAACCCAGATTTCCTTTCCTTGAACACGAATATCAGTCATTGCATCCATTAGGAGATTCCAGGATCATTTGTTTTACTTGTATGTTTTCCAAAAGCTTTCTTAAAGCCAAAGTGGAAATTTGTAGAGCATTTTCTGCAGTAATGACTTCTGTGTACCTGATTCAGAACAGTGTTTCACAGAAGGTCACCTGTCTAAAAGTGAGTCTGTCTCTATTCCACCTACAACCAGCACAGAGAAATGGGCAACTCTAGAGACTTTTTAATGGATGGATCTTAACACCTTAGAAGTGATGAATCATCTTCTGGAAGTGCCTGTTTCTGCCCTCTTACTGCAGAGAAGCATGTAGGATTGGCTTAGACTTGGCCTAACAACTTTTCATACACTTGACAAGAGGAATCCAACCATTACAGGTAATACTGGAAGTCAGCTTGAGTGAAGGACTCAGAAAAGATGTTCATTCTACCTTTAGCCATATTTGACACAGGTCTTTGAGTTAGGAGTCTCTGCTGTAGCCAAAGTCTGTGAAGAAGTAGTGAAACTTCTAAGTAAGAGCTCCAAATCTGAGTGCTTTGGCTGACTCATCAGTCGTCTGATTGAATCATCTGAATTAAGCAGTTTCCTTGATTGTTTTTGCAAAAAATTCTAAACCAGCTGTCTGCATACATTAATTAAAACCTGAAGTGGCTATTAGAAAGGGATAGACTAATTACGCTGCAGTTTCTTTTAACCCCATTACATTTCTCCTCCTATTATGCAAGGACAAACAGACAAACACGACTATATTTCCCTGGCCAGCAGTTTTGCAGTACAAGAGGAAATTGCTCAAACCGTAGTAAAAGAATTCTATTGAGTCTTACATGTACACAATGTGTGTGCTTCTCTCTTTGTCCCCTTTGTCATTTACCCATTCTTCTATTTCAGAAAGAAACCGTAATGAACTCTCTGTGCAATTAAGGTCTTGTCCTAATGTCTGTATTAGATGTCTCAACTCCCTTTGAACAAAATGCTTCATTAAACTTGCTTTAAGATGGCTAGCTTCCTTGATGTTAAATGTCATAATACTCTATCAACAGAAAAAAAAAACAATTTCATGTTTTTCTGTTATAAAAGTCTGCATCAATTCTTGGCTTACAGAAATTATATTGTCAATGTGCAAAAGTTGCATCAACAGTCTAATAAAGCACACAAGGCACATGAGGATACTACTAATTCTTCCAATAAAAAATTGTAGGATGACTTTTCATTTCCATGACCCTGAGATTGCAGGAGATCCTTTATCAGGGACATTGTTGCTTTTTCTTATTCCCTGTTTTGGAAGATGCATTGTCCTTTGAAATCTGTGTGACAGTGAACGTGTAGTGAATCTATGTAAAATATAAGCATCAAAATCAAGTCTTATTCTCCAAACATGCTATGCATAGACACTAAGCAGGTCAATAAAAGAATAATAAATCTGGCTATTCTCAATGGAAACCAGAAGAGTTCCCCATTTTCTGCCATGTTCTCTACAGTACTTAAGAAGTATGATGAAGATGAGAAAAAGTTGTCTTTTGCTTTACTCTGTTTTCACATCTCTTTTGAATTTTAATACCCAAGCAAGTGTTTAATCCTTATTGCTTGTTTTCAAAGCCATGGATAAATTCTTCCAAAAGTCTTTAGATAAATGGTGAAAATGCTGTTATGAAAACATGTGTTGCTCTCTTTCTGTTTCCTCTTTCAAATCCATTCCTTTATACCCTTCTTTTATACTACTGTGAGATTGACACACAGGCTAGAGGTAAAATACAGATTTTACATAGATTTAATCTCACAAGAAAAGAGATGCCATCTTTAAAATGATTTAAAGAGTACAGGTGCTTTATATTAATCAAATTCTTTTTTGCTTTGAGTATAACTGTGTCAATTGAGGTGCTTATCTGTTCATGTTCTGTTCAGATAAATTACTGCTAATCATGTTTAAGGGCATGTTTAAGAGTTTTTAGACTGGTAATAGAGATGCTGTTTCAAAACTATCATAAATATTATACTCTAACTGCTATAGTGCATCTGGATAGCATTTAACCTGATTCATAATCATTGCCACCTACTGTGCTACAGTAACCAAGCATAAAAGCATGTTGCCATTAGTCTGTGCAGACTACACTCAAACTATCCAGTAAATATTTCTGAAGTGGCTATCACAGCCTCCCCTGCTTGGCTGTCACTGTATATTCATATATTACAATTGTTAAGTATTTTTTGCAAGATTGTAGCCTGTGCTATATATTCAGACTTCTTCCACTTTCTCATGGGAGTTAGCTGTTAGCAGGAGAGGCAGAAGAACCAAAGGTATTATTTTCATTACTCATTTGGAAATATATTATAGTTTTAAACTGGGGAAGGACAATAGGAACCAATTTGATACAATCAAACTTTTTTTGACTCAAAACAGAGGGGCTCAGGTGAGGTACACTTCCAATGATTTGTAAGACACTTATTTTTCAGTATCACCAACAAAATTATCACAGAATAGCAATATAGTCAAGTTGAGACTACTAAAATCCTTTGCAAGTGGCTAAGAACGCACTGGAAAAGACAAGGTGTGACTTGGCTGATGTTGCAAGGCATAGCCATACAAAGCGCTCACTGAGAGAAGCGAGCAGGAGTGGCAAAAAGGAATCGGAAAACTTGGCCATGAATTTCACATGATGATATTATGCTACTAGAAAGACATAAGGGGAAAAGTGAGGGAGGGAGGTTGGGGGAAGTAATACTGAAGACAGATCGAATGGGATATATTGAAAGAAACCAGGGAACAGGCAGATGCAGAAGCTGAGAAAAAGTGACAGCAATGCTCTAATGAGAAGTGGAAAGGATTAGAATAGCTTCAGCCAGCCTAGTAGCATAGTAATAACCCTGAGAAACCTAATGACATTTGGGAAGTTAAACAAGGCCTCGTATCTAGTCTGGGTGCTATCATGGTAAATGAAAACCTTTAGCAACCGCACCACTTGAGTTCTTATGACATAGTCGCTGTTCATCAAAAGACTGCACTGTTGATAGGAGTACTGGGTTATGCATTAAATAGCTGAATAGAAAAAAAGAATCATCCTCTGAGCATACAGGAGTTCCTATCTCTTTCTGAAGAATACTCCCCTCCTTATTTTCTTTGACAGGAGTCAAAATGTTCAGTGTTTGACAGGGACTGGGCCTTAAGAACAGTCTCCAGTCATCACTGTCTTGATATTTTCTTCTCTGCTGCCTGTCTTGTAAAATGATTTCCCAAACCCAGTGCCAGTCTCCACTCTTTTTAATCAAATTCTTCCTAGAGACTCGCAAGTGTCACATCAACCAATCCAGCACCTCATTATAAAGCAGAGGGTCAAACATTGGGAAGAGAAAGCAAACAGAAAAGAAAAATGTAAATAGCATCACTTCTTGGTTACCAGGTGCATCTTATCTTATCTCTCTCTGTCTCCCAGGCTGTAAATTCCTTAGGGTTAAGGGCTGTCTTAGCAAGTGCTTTGTAGAGTGTTTATCACAGCATCATGCACGTGTTCTAGCACAGTGACAAATGTGTCACAGAACTACTTGTCAGCTATTGTATGTTATCTTATGCAATACTACTTTGAGATTAATATATGTCATATGATTTGTGTTTTGCAATAGCAAAACAAAAATCAAGATATTTATATTTCATCATCATCTTTCCTAGGACAAAACCCCAGAAATCAGTGCCAAACCTAACTTCCAATTGGACAGCAACACAAGATGCATGAGCAAAATTAGTATTTCGTTTGTTCCCTCTCAGTTTCTTTATGCTGAGATTTGCTGCTGCTTTGTTGAATTTCAACATGCTGGTCAGATTACATGAAATTTGGCAAACTAAACTGTCTTTATACCACATTGCAAAACAGATTTCTAAAAACTCTTCTGAAGTCAGGACTTGCTGTAGATCCCCACATTCTGAGCAATATTAGCTGGCACCAGACATTCAAAGCATGTCCTCTTTTATATATGTCCATCTAATTTCTGTTTGGCTGTGTTCCTGCGTAATACCTTTTCACTGTAAGTGTTCTGATTTTAGTTGATGTCAATGTAATTTAATCCCACATTCCTGGCATATCGGCTGTTTTTAACCTAGTTCTTTCAAAGATTTTCCCTTGAAGCAGAATCATGGGGGTGAGCATCCTCTTTGCACTGCCTATAGAGTAAATTTGCATTTTTCCCTCCACCATAAGAAGCGGTGATACTGAAAGAGGAATCAGTCATTTTTATCTCTTCTGGTACACTGATCCTTTATACTTCTCATTTACTTAATTCTCTTTTTTCAGGTTCCTAACCTGCTTTTCTAACAATCTCAGTGGAGCACGTAGGTTGCAGAAATAGAAAGATTTTTGGTCCAGTAGCTTAATACATTCTGTCAAACAGTACAAAAATGATAGTTTCAGGGCTGGGATTAGACCTAGGTGATCCCAGTTTGCTTTCTTAAACTCTCAATCAAATTTTACATCATCATCTACGTATATAAAGTTGAATTGTAATTTGCATACAAGCTTAATAGTCCACTTACAATACCACATTTTTAATATGTGTTTTATTCTTTCAGGTGAACCAAGGCACGTTCATATTAGGATCACATGACAACAGGTCGTAAAGCTTATATTCCAACTGTGAATGAGAGCAATATTTCACATTTGAGCTAACAAGACACAGGAGAGCTGTTCAGCAACTCTCAGCCTCTTATTTCTTGTGTGTATGCACTGTGGTCGTCATGGACTTAATAGCAGCTAACATTAAGAACAGAGCTAAAAGCGAAGTTTCAGGTAGCTAACAAGCAATGCCACTGTTGTCGCTCTGCTTCCTTCTAAAAGAAATGGGTGTGCAATTGCATAACTTCTCTCCACTTTCATGTGGAACAGAGTTACACTCACTCATTATTTGTACCACCATTTTGCGGCGAATCCTGGAAAGAAAATATAAACCCTTTTATTAGTGCTAGAACATGTCAATACACTTTAAAGTAAAGTAATAAAAAAGAGCAGAGAATTTGGAGCTCAGATTTTAGAGTATTAGTTCTTCTAAAGCTACTTTGAATGAAAAGTGCCACTGCTAAGTCCTACTTCTAGCCAAAAACAGGAGGTCTGAAATTATTGATTCCTTAAAGGAACTGCTTTGGCACCGGCTGCAGGCTACTGAGAAATAGTGCAAATGCAACAAATGGCTGATTTTGTTAGAGTTTGATTGGAGTTATTTTCTCAGATGCTGTGTATGAAAGATTTAGGCATCTGTAAGGAGAGAGCTGAGATTACCTCTCATCTGGTGTGGGGGAACCCAGCCAGGGAGTTAGCATGGGGTGAAACAATCTCTCCAGTCAGGTTTTCTCCAGTAATTGCCACAGGGAAGTAAGGGCTCACTAGAACACTTTTTTGCTCTACCCACCAGTGCAGAAGCAATAAAGCAAAGGTAACATTTATTTAACGAGGATCCATGCCTATGAACAATATCTTCAGTCTCTGACTGAATTCCAAGTCTCAAAGTACGTGACAGAAATATATCCATTTACTACCAGATGAAACATTGCACCTAACCTATAGTCACTGGGAGGCTTATTTTTTAAAGGTCTCCATTCGGTATTGAAAGAAAGACTTTTTTCCTCTTTAAAACGAAAGAAGAGTAAAGACATCATGCTGAGGAAATTATGCAAATTAAACAAAGTCCATACAAACCAATTAGTTTCAAGATCAGAGGTGACATATTTTCTAACTAATACCAGTTTAAGCTTTTATTTATGAGCCTATAAATAAATACCCTCTCATGCAAACATGTATGAAAGAAGACCAACTATCTACAGACAAGGACCAGGTTAATTTTCCATACCATTAATATCTTACATTAATAAACAGTAACCTCTGAAGAACAGTTTGTTCGTAAATTATAGAATTCCTATTATTGTCCTATAGTCATGAGTCCACACAGTGTTTACAGACTAAAATTTTGCTAAAACCATGGAAATAATGGCTAGATGCCTGGGGAGTCTTATAACAGACCCTTTGATTCAGAATATACCAGAGCAAGCATTCATTTGGTGGTTTTCCTTGTGTCCACAATAACACCACCTGCCTTAAAATGGCTGCTTTGAGTCAGCTCTCCCCCAGAGCAGACAGTCACTTAGTGCTCTCCAGTGCATTGCATGCTCTTAATAGCAACGTACTATTTTTTCCCAAATACCACAGCATCTATTCATTTGGGAATCTGTAGCAAGCTGGACTGAGGCCAGAGAGTAGTCCCCCTGCTCTGATTGCTTCTGGCAGAATCGCCGTCCACAGACCTGCTGCTTGTAGCAGAATTTACTAGAGGTACAATGGAACTGTGCTCATGTCTTCATAAGGAACTTTGCAATTGTCTATTTTTTTTCTATTCATGAACCAAATACAAAAAAATATACAAAACCTGAAGTATTTGGTTGGTGAAGAGGAGATTCTCTAATTTGGTCTTTGCTACTAAACTACGTAACAAATTCTAGAGAAGCGTTTAAAAAAAGGAAAATTTAAATGTCTTGCTCAATTCTTATCTTATTAAAACACACTTTTTTTTCCTTTTTAAGTGATTTTTTCCATTCATCTGAAATGTTTTGATTTTGATAAATCACCATTTCAGAGAAAAAATTGTTTTGCTAAACATTAACTCCCATTTCACACATTAACTTTCCTGCAAAGGAATTACATTTTAAGTTTAATTTGGCATCAGCTGTCTTTATTGGAAGGCAGTGCCAAAATTTTACTCCTCTGATGCATAGGTGCCTTTTTCTAATTTATAAGTTTATTTATAGCCACTTTATGCCTTTTTTAGCATTGTGACAATATCATTTTTATGTTAGATCGTTACCTTCTCTTTCCTTGACGAATATCTCCTGATGAATGATTTGGGAGCAAACCTCCTCCCTCAACTTTGTTCTTGTATCACAGTTTACCAGTTGTCATTTTGAGATTGATGTATACACTCAGGTGTTTTTCCTTTATCCTTTCACAATCATGAATTCTTGAATTTGTGGTAGACAATCTAAGTCCCCTGGTTTATGACCTTGTTCTTCACATACTCAGTCCCACTTCAGTTTGGTTAGTCCTTATTGTCAATACAGCTTTCCCTAAATGACGTTCTGATATTTTTCTGTATTTATGATATCTCCACATCTTACCAGACATCATGTTCTCATACAAGCATGGTTAGGAAAACTAGTAATCTAGGGCAGAGAAAAGACAAATATTTGAAAGATTCCACTGTTATTTCAGCTTCAATATTTCTGTAGTTCTCACTTCAGCACCGTGCTTTGAGTTGCTTACTCAATTTACTGATCTTAGACTAGTTTCAATCCTCTGCAGTGTGCTTTAATTTTTGCTTATGTAGAATAGAAAAAAAGATGTACCCAAGCCCAGGTATATCGAAGATCTGCTTTTTTCTCGTCTCAAGGAATCAGTTGTCTTCATAGTCATCAAGTACAGAAAACCTTATTCAACTTTCTTTTTTCCCCTCCCTTTCTCATTCATAAATATGAATCTCATTTAAAACCACTGTGTTCATAGTGTTTTCCACAGTAAAAATCAATGTGCCTGTCAACACAGAGTCTTTTTCCATCCACTATACTCTAAACACAAACAATGCAAAACCACAATTTCTCTCCAGTTTAGACCTAACCCTACCTGCACACAGCTATGAGTGTGTCTGGCAAGTGTGGGTAACTGAAGAGTAGGACATCTCACACCTTGAGTTTTTGACACTGACTTCCAGATTACTACCAAACCTTTCTGCACTGTCTTTGGTCTTCCACCACTTTCTACTGTATTTTCTACCTCCCTCAGAGAACCTCAAGCCAATGCTCATTCCCTCCTGCTCCACCAGCACTTCTACTGCACACCTGTCCTCACAAGAACCATGCTCTGCACCTTCTGCATTTTTCTACCTTGGCTCCTCTTTGTGTACCCTCAGCGATGAGTGGAGCTCAGCAGTTGTGGGAAAGGGGAAGTTCGTGTCCCTCACCAGAACTTTCTCTGCTTCCAAACATCCTTTTGACTGAATTTAGCCTCTTCCATTTTCCAGGCATCAGTACTAGCATTTGTAGAGTCTGGAAAGGAATCTGGCAAGTCTGTTTGGAATATAAAACAAGCTGAAAATGAAATATAAGATTCAGCTGAAGTATTCTTTCCAGATTTGGTATTTCCTGCAAGGCTGCTTCTCTCATACCAGGACATCTCTAAGTTTTAGATCAAAACCAGCATATCAAAAAGAATGGGCCTCAGTATCAGATTAGATCTTTTTACTATTCTTTATCCAAATTAACTAAAAATAATTTTGAAAAATTTCAGCACAGAAGCAAATGGAAATAAAGAGGGTAGATAATGTAACCTTCTCATGGCTACTATAACTGGAACAGCAGCACTTTAATACTGCACTAATTTTCCCCCAATACTTTGTTTTTAATAACCCCCCCCAAAACACTAGAAGTATTCCAGGGCACCTTGTGGTCTTTGTGATGATGGCTTCTGTGGCACAGTGTAACAGCTAAAGCTTCTGAAAACGCCTGATCCTTTGGGAAACAAATAATCTGTGTTTGCTTTCCCTGCCTGAATTTGTATTCTTGTGAAAGATGAGACTCCTAGAAAACTCCGAAGTAACCCCGTCACAGGCATATTAAAACACCACCACTGGCGTCTGCTGAAGGCCCGACAGAATAGGCCCATGATTTGGGGGGCATCACGTCCTGTACAAAAGTTCCCACACTCAGATGGCTGTCAATGGTGGTGCCAGTGAACCGTTACGCAAAGTCCCCCAAACACTTTGTAAACGAGGATCCGGGAGGACAATAGTAAAGTTCAGGGCTGGAAAGAGATAGTGTACTGAATGCACAATGCCAGGCTTTGTCTGCGGGGGCTTCTGTCGAGGGAGAGGGCTACTTAATCTCCCCACTTGCCCTGGGGATTCTAGCTGTTTTAATGTCTCCTTTTTGAGAGCCTGTGAACTGTAGAATATAGGCTGGTAACAACTTTCTTTAGGACTGCCTCAGCAGAACCAAAAGCTGCCAACACAGAATACCAGCACAGTGGTGCTAATGAGCACAAAGACCTTTAACTGTTTTTACAGCTACCGTGGCTAGGGTTTCATGTCATTCCTTGGTGAAGGAACTAATTCTTTGGCTTGTTTTATAGGAGCCTAGCTTCCATCACGCTGCAGAGGATGGCCTCTTCACCCATTTTTCTTCCCCCCCCCTCCCACCCCCGCCTTTTTGAATAATAATAAAGCCTGATGCATCTTTAATGAACTGTGGAGCTTTCAGGGTTGTTTTACCCCTTCTTACTATATGGTGTACACAGTGCATATGTACTGACTGACACACACAAAAATATTAAAATTATTATTGATTTGCCTAAGGATGAACAGCAAATGCAAATAAAAATCATTGACATATATTTTAACATCCAGGGATAAATTCCTGAAGTCAGTGAAATTCCTGAATTCACGGTAGAATAAACCAATAATCTTTAGTTCAGGAATGTTCTAGTTTGTGCATTTTTAGGAAATGTTAATGTTTTATTTTATGTAATTTGCAACTTTGACTGTTGTGATGTGTTATGAATGAAACTGTGCTATAACTGAGAAAAAAACCCAAAATTGTAAAAAATATGCATTATATTAAAACGAATGCATGGTACAAGCACAAAGACATAGACCCTAAAACAATAGAACAAAATCAGAGATACCTTTCAGAGGAATTAATGACTTGAAGTATATAAACCTATGTGTATAAACCTATGAACTCAAGGGCTTTCCATTGTCCAGCCAAAAATGTTGTCTTTATTAGCTACATACCACGTTGCCTAAATGCAAAAATAAAAAGTGTAAATTTTCAGTTTAAGCTTTGTGAATATTTGTCTCTGCATCGATCAGATGACTGCATTCATCAATGCACTCACGACAGGCTACATGAACATTTGAATTTGACTCACCTCCTTCCCTCTAGGTATCTAGATATCATATAAAATCTGCATGTGTGTGTACCCATCTCAGTATCTGAATATCGTTATGTTTTCTTTTTATCCTTCTTCACTTTCCTTTTCATTTCTACTTTGCCCTGAATTTTTGCATTAAAAATTAAAAAGGTACAGTGCAACTAAGGTTAAAGTGTTAATGAGATACACAGGGCAAAGCACATATTCAAACCCTGCAGTTTGATGGTTTTTGCTGCGGTAGTGTAGGACAAAGCAGCACAGATGTTCTTTATATGTATATTAATACTTTGTATCAAATAATAAATGAACCATAAGTAACAGACTCTTGCATATGCAAACCTAAAATGCAGCTGCGTGTTTCAAAGCACACCAGTCTCTTTGTGAATGAATGTACTTTATGGTCTCACGAGAAATAACAGATATTTCCTCATGTAACCAAATCAAAACCAGGCTCATCAGACTGTATCCATGAGAAATGCATATGGTAGCTGATCTGGAAGCCTGAAATTAACTCTACTTTTAGTACTTCAGGGTTTTCTCTATCTAGAATCATTTGTGCATCACTAGCTTTTTTATGTGGAAAGCTCTACTGTGAAGCAAAATTGTTTTAACATCTACCGATGCCTCCTGAGATTGGCCAGCAAGGTGAGAACTCATGCTGAGACACTAGCTTTACACCTGTATGTCACAAGCCAGATTCATGACCCATTTTAGTAAATTGTTGCTTACTTTGCACATGATGGCACAAGATTGCCAATGAAGTTAACTAAATAACATGGTTTAAGGAGAAAAAATCCTAGGAATAAGCAGTTTTAAGAAGTTTCATTCTAAGCTGTACCTGAATCATGGGATGCAGATTTAGATATCTGGTTAAAAAGATAAACTACACATGGCATTTTACAGGGGTTTTGCTTGGCAGTAAACATTTGCTGAGACCCACGAGTCAATACAAACCCAGTAACTCAGTCCCGGTCTAGAAAATCAAATAAACAATTTTGCTTAAGAATTTCTAGGGAATTAAACCAAGCTCTACAGGTTCAAGATTCAAGGATTTCTTTAAGCAGACAGGCTAATAGATTAGATTTTCCCTAGAAACTGTGGCTTCAATTCAAGCCCAAGCCAATTGCTCTCATTTTTTCTCCGTGGTATTTTGAAAGAAACCTGTTCTTATGGAATGTAACTTGCTTTCAAGGATGACTCCAGAATAGATATCTAAAATAGCAATGGTGTTAGTGATGAAAGCATTTAATTAACCACAACCTCAAACAAAATAGAGCAAAATGAAGCAGAACAAAATAACATAGAGATTTGGAGTTTGTTGGTGTTTAAAGAAAAGAGGAAACACATGAACATGATCTAATGCAAACAACTACTAATGAAAAATACATTTGTTCTAAATTTTGCAGGCAAGTGTAGGTTGTTGAATCCATGAAAACGCTGCAGGATAAACCTGCAGAACAGGTTGGAAACACCTATTGTTTAGCTGTCATGTGGGATAAAAGGTCTTGAAGAACTACAAACCCAGTTGAATTTGCTTCGAAGTGCTCTTATGGCAACAGGTTGGCTTTTATCTATCTGGAGCAAACGAACACCAGATGTGATATGTGTAGAAATCAACAAGTGACATGGTGTTTCTAAAGGCAGGCTTTATGTCACTTCTACTTGCAGGCCCTGGTGTAGTGGAGCAGAAGTAAATCTTTCTTGAAAGAAGAAATGATGTGTCTGGAGCATGGTCATGTTCATTGACTGCCAGAACACTTGGCAAGTTGGCATAAATTTGAGTTATGCTGGGATTCCTCTGGATTGTACCAGGATATAGACAGCTTCAGTAAAAAAGGGTATGGATAGATTTTGTTGGTAGTTTGACATAAAGTTTGGTTACCTTGTGGAGGAGAGCCCACTTTGGATAGAAAAGGCTAAGAGAAAAATCTATTTTCCTGGCTTCAACAGAGAAAAGTAATCTTTACATGAGAAGTATAATTTCTGACCTAAAAAGAAAAGTTATTTGGCCACATGAGATTGGTTTTGGATTTTCATGAATCAAGCAAAAAAGTGGAGAGGCAGAGAAAGGGAAATTAATTATATGAAAGCTACCTCCACATTTCCCTCTCTGAAGCTGAAGTCTGAAAATAAAAGCTTCCGTGGCTTTCCTGAGCGTGAAGCCAATGCCTGTGGCTCACTGTGGATACAGGGAACCCCTAGGTGACTATAAATTCCAGATCCCTGCAGAAACGCAAATATAGCTACATTCATACATCTGTGTTTTATTAGGTCAATATTGTTGCCAAAATAAGTATTATCATTTCCACTAATAAATAAATAGTATTCTTAGGACTAGTCAAGTCCAAACTTAACTTTACTGCCACAGACAACCCTGCTTCTATAGAAAAAAGTTAAGGTCTTGTACTTTAGGCATGTTGTTTTTCTATACAGAGCATGAGTTATTTGATAGTGGAGTAACACAGTTTCCAGAAATTATCTGGTATAGCTGCAGCAAAATCCTACTAATTTGTACTAATAAACAACAGTCACATCTGTGAGTTATATCTTGTCTATATGAGGAAATGAATGTGCTGTGAACTAGCATGTGTATTAAAAGTATACTTGCTACTCAACACCAAGTCCTTGTATGGATGTGCTAAGATCTAGATTCATCCACTTAATTTTGGGCATTCAACTGAAGAATCTAAGTTAAGAGTGTAAGGCTCCTGCAGTTTTTCTAGCACCAATGAAGAACCCGTTTGACATTTCGTTTATAGTCTAGAAGAATCTCTCTTTAACTATCACCTGCATAGGGCAAGAAAACAGGATGCCTCAAATTAAATACCAAAAGTTAGGCAGGATGTATCCTGTGTAAGGGTGCTCTGAAACAAATATATATGCAAGGAGGCATCTTGCGTAGGAGTTGGCCTGGCTCTGTAATTGTTCCCTTTGTTCCCAGACCAGCAGTGAACAGGAGTTCGGTGCTATGATTGCCTATGTTATGCTGGCTCTCTATATGAAAAAAGAATTCTGTTTCAGGGCTGTCAAATCAATACTTTTTTTACAAGCTTTAAAAGTTCACAGTTTTCTAGTGGAAAGGAAAGAGTATAAATAAAGAAAATATAATCCGTGGGCCCTTTCCCTCTCTTGCTTCCACCCCAAAGGACATTAGTATGTTCTGTCCAGTCTCTTTCAGCTTTAACGTTTCCTGCTACACTCAGTGAAATTTAAACAAAATCACTGCTACAAACATTTAAATGGAAGAGCATGGAGTCTTGTCATTTCCCTCCTCATGTAGCACTAATTAACAAAGCCTTTTTGTGAAAGCAAAAAGCTTTCCTTTTTTAGAACTGGCATGCTCCTCCTTGCTGATTCCCAACTGTGGTGGCACAATCCAGTGTTTTTGAACAATGATGAGAACAGAAATAGATGGAATTCAATAGAAGCATGAATAATGGCAACCAGAAACAGAGTGGTGACATAATCTATCTTCCAAACTGCCTTGAGATATAGTCAAGAAAACACCACATTGTAACTTGTATGTTGCGATTGCCTTTGATAGGTATCACCAAATAATTTTCAGGACAGATTTATCCATTCTGGTTAGCCATTTAAGCATTTTTTAAATGAAAGTTATGCTTAACATACTTAAGTCATACATGCCTTCCGCTCCCACATCCTAATGATTATCAGCTGGTTGTTTTCCCTCTTGTGCTCAAAAAAATGGACGTTCTACAGTGTTTCCCATGTGGTGGTTTCTGAAAACACACTTGGGAAGGACATGCCATGTGAAAAACATATTGCATAAACATGTCCAAGGGGGCAAAGAAATGTAATGCTCTCTGAGCATAAAGATGCATGAATATGCAGAGAAATACAAGGGAACAACCTGAATGTGGTGTAAGGCTGTTAAGATTTCAAAATCGAAGGAGGTGGATGAATTTATGTTCAATACAACAAGCCTCAGTTCCAGCTGATGCTTTGTTTTGTTTCCAACACCAAGCTGTAAGCATGTTTTATCAATACTATATTAGGGTATCAGAGAGACAAATATATTTTTTAAAGTAGTATATTTTTGCAGGGTTTTTTTAAGCAAAAAACCTTACAGTTCACTAATAGTAAAACAATCTATCACTGTGAAGATGCAAAGTATTAATTTAGTGATTGAATTTATGGTCCTCAGAGGGATATGACCTATTACAATTTGCTTATTATTATAGCTTTTGGGGGAACAAGAGATGCATTGCTGTTAAAGCTGTGCCACAATTTATCACAGTCTGCTGTTTTCATTTGTTTGTGACTTTCTGAAAGAGTCTTTTTTTGGACTGAGACCTCTATAATTGGTCTCAGCACAATGGAACTCCTCCTCACTCATCCCTCTTCCCTTCCCATCCCCCTGCCTTCAATCTGTTCAGCATTTTTGCGTTAGTGGTGAGTGGAAAAAATAGCACTTATTAGAGACTATTTTGTTTTTACTTCACCATGATTCAAAAGCTGTCTAAAAAGAAACCAAGAGAATTTTTATTTGGCACAGTGAACAGCACAAGCTGCCCAGTTTAAAGGTGCAGTCAAAGTGGTGCTTTTGAAGGATACTGGCAAAGTGCCCTAGGAGGCATTTTAGTGGATCTTTGCCACAAACAGGTAAAATCCTTCCAGTTCCTTCCTGCTCACTGACATAGCACCATGCCCATAACTCTCTGGAACATTTCCTGTTGGCAATTGCCAAAAACTAACTACTAAAAGCACACAAAAGTCAATACAGCATCAAGATCAAATAGAGCATAGTGGAAGGAAAGGTGATTTTGGGGCTGCTGCAATGCTTTGCAAGCTCTTTAAGTGAAGACCTCCCCCTCTTCTTTCAGGCTGATCTGTGCATGATTTTCCTCTCCATTTCCTTTACATGCAGCAACAAGAGCTGCAGTTGACCTGTCCTTCTCCATCTTTTTTCCTTCTTCCCATAATTTCTTTCAGATCTTTCTTCTCCCTTTTCCTCTACCCCTTTGTGAGATTTGCTACTTGGAGTTCAGTCTTTTTCACTTGCAAAGCCATTCCCTTTGTTTTTGTTCTACTGCTAGTGTCAGTTCACTAGGGGTTACATACAGCTAGTAGTAACACATCCTTCAAGAACTGAGAGGCTCCATTGTGTTGACAAAAAAGGCAACTGTGAAAGAGAGCTCAACCCCCTGCCAAAGCAAGAGCTACAGTCCAACCCTACAGATCTAGCACAGGACTGCATATCGGACGGCTGTCTATCAGTAGGTTATGTCCAGATCGATCTGTGACTTTTTTTTTGCACCTGTAAGTGTTCCCTAAGCTCTATCTGCAATAACTGGAAACTCTTTGGAATGGTTCCTCAGTGTATGGGAGTGAAAGGTTTAGGACAAGAAGATATTGCTCTTAGTTAGGACCTGTAAGTATGATTTCATTGCGTATAATTAATTGCTGTAATTTTTGATGTGAGTTCAAACATTCAGACTTGCTCCTCTTTTTCCTTCTCTTGAGTTTTGAGAAGTCATCTGGGCAAAGATCGGCCCTGGAGTCTCCTTGCATGCCCAGTACACATCAGTGGAATACCCCTCATTTCACTCATATTCCTCCTCAGCTAGATGAGGTCAAGGGGAGAAATAGCCACAACCAACCAGTGCTATGTTGCTTGCACTTAATTAAATGTACTGACACTATCATTAATCAAAGTTATGTTTTAATGGTAAATTCACAGTGAAATACACGAGTAATGCTATTGATAGCAGAAGAACAACCTTCTGTTATCTTGCCACTACTTTGTATTCTTTTAAATGACTGGCAATTTGCATTTGAGGCTATACACGAGTGAATGAGTGTACATGCTTATTTATTCCTGGCTTTTACGTATTTATCGTCAGTATCCATAATACAGATTTGCTTCTCTATGTATAAGGCTGCCACATGTAATACGTGCAGAAGCAATTTTTTTTCATTTACATATGTGAATCACCAGTGCATGCTTTTAGAGCAGTTTGTCGTACCATCCGCTGCCACCCAAGGAAAGCCTGGGGCAGCTGAGTAACAGCACTCAGTGGCAGGAACTGGAAGACATTCTGCATTAGAGAACTCCACTTGTCTGAAGGCACAAAACATGGGTGTGAGGTAAAGACCATATTGGGCATGACGTTGATTTATGGGGTGTGATGTACTCCTTCTGCATACCAAACACAGAGTGCAGGCTGGTGTGGAGATTAGAGGAGGTGAGGCCATACTTTATTTCCTATCCCCTTGAGAGCCTGCTCACCCCATAAGGACGAGGGATAAAGAACTCTCTGTAAACACCTGTTTCTCTCTTTTCTCTTTCTCCACTGTTTTCATATCTAGGAAGAATCTGACCTGTATATTAATCCAATGTCTTTAGGAATTAAAATTGCAATTCGTAAGGAATGGGTTGACCAAGCAAACAAATTGCATTCTTAGCCATTCTCTAATGGGCCTTTTTGTTTCAAGGCTTTGTAATTCCAGTCTCTGTGTATGCTACATACACGCTTTTCCCTGAAGGAATTGTCAGAATTTGTCTTGATTACTGAAAACAGATGTTTGTAGCATATGCATCATGTGTTATAGATACGTTGTATGAAAAATTGTGGAGAGAAATTAGTTTCATTGCATGTAGATTTACAGGTCTCCACCAGAGGGAGATCCGTAGAAAGCAGAAAAAAACATTCTGTGTCCAAAAAGGATTGCAGTCGAGTGATCCTATTTTTCTCTGAACTGGGATTTTCAGGTATCTTGTTGTTTAAGCATTCTTAATTAACCACAATGCACCTATACATGCTTTTCAAGGTGTTTGCGTATTTATCATAGAATTTATGGATTTCAGCTACTTCAAAACTGTCTCCTGTACAAAACACGAAATTTCTACATTGGAGTTGGTGATCTTATTAGGACTTCATGTTTAGCTTTTTACTTTGCAATTTTGGTTTATGTATGTCTTATGATTGAAAAATATACATAAATACTCTAGAAATACAGCTGCAGGATCACACTGATGTTTTGCTTTTGTCTGACTTCTCTACATTTTGTTGCATATAGTATAATTTGATATCTTAGGAAATAGTTAAGCACATAAAATACTCTGAATTTATGGATTTTAGATTATCTCCCCCATAAAAAGAAGAAGATAATTCTCTGAAGGAAAGGAAATAAATTCAATCATTTTAGCATTTTGAGCATAATAACAGAAACAAGAATTTGAAATTATGTCTTAAAAACATATTATTTTACACTCAATAAAAAGAAGTCAACACAATGCTGACAGTGTTAAAACCCAGGCAATTCCATATAATGTCATGCCCTGGAATTTATGATTTTTGTTCCTTTTTACTATTCAGTTATAACCATGTTGTTGGTACACTGCCTTTTAAGAGAAGAATGTCTCCCTAGACTCTGTGTGTATTTACATATTTTTCTAATGTCCATGCAAGAATAACCACCACTCCTAAAAGCAGTGGTACCGACTTCTCTACAATGACTCTCTTGGTTCATGGTGTTATAATAACTCTGGTTATTCTATGCCTAGCAACTGGAAACTGAGAGTGAAACGCTAATGATGTAGAAATGGGATGTTTAATCAACCTTAGACAAAACAGGGAAGAACACAACGTGTGTTTATCTATCTATCTATCTATCTATCTATCTATCTATCTATCTATCCATCTATCTATCTCACACAATGCATAGCTATATACAAATACACAGACTTCTTTTAATGCATACGATTCAAATAGATTTCATGATACTGTGCAAGTGGTATAAAGAATTTTCTACAACTATGTGAGCGCTTCTTTTGCAAATGCCCCAAATAGGTCAGCACAAAATCAGTTTACTCAGAGACAGTTTGTAAAAGGCTATGCATTCTTTCTATTTCATAGATTTTACAAACATTATCACAGGAGTTTAAAAAGTTGATTTTCCCTAATCATTTGCCTGTTAATCTGAATACTTTAGGTAGTAGTCTGAATCTTGCCCAGCTTGCATCCAGGGCAGCTATAATGTGTAAAGTAAAATACCATAACTGGAAAAAGGAAGAATTATTTCTTGGGCATTTTCAAGCCAATTATTTTGCTGACAGACAGGAAATAATTTCTAATGTGTTCAAAACTGTAAGAGTATCTATATTCTTATCAAACAGCTTACCTAGCCCAAGATCTGGCCTCTAGGACTGATCAGCAACAAAGGTCCAAAAAGACCCCAATACATTTGTATTAAACTTTTTTTTTTTTTCTTTTTCCCCAAATACACTATTTCCTTTTATTCAATGCCTATAAGGCAGCTGTAGAGGTACTTTTTACAAGGGCTTGTAGTGATGGGACAAGAAGTAATGACTTTAAACTGAAAGAGGGGAGATTCGTTAATAGTTAGGATAAAAGGAAGAAATTCTTCACCATGAGGGTGGTGAGGCATTAGAACAGGTTTTCCAGAGAAGCTGTGGATGCCCCATCCCTGGAAGTGTTCAATGCCAGGCTGGATGGAGCTTTGAGCAACCTGGTCTAGTGGAACGTGTCCTTGCCCATGTCAGGGGGGCTGGAACTAGATGATCTTTAAGGCCTCTTCCAGCCCAAACCATTCCAAGATTCAATACTACAGAAGAAAATATGGGCAGCTAGTCCAGCTTGGGAGCCACAGTTTAATATTTTCAAGGAATTGCTGCTTCTAAATCTATTATTTAAATGTATCTTTGTGCATTTTTACATCACAGTTTGGACTGTTAAGCTGTGTTTCTTCAAGTTTTTGTGTATTTAAAATAACCAATTTTTATATAGTTTCAGGCCTGTTTAACCTTTTTTCATCCAACCTGGGTACATTACATAATCTTTTTCATTTTCAAATTCTAATGTCTTAATGCTAATACCAATTTGATTTGAAGTATGTGTATTATCACACAAATAGAAGTAATACAGCAATCTAGCAGATCTGTCTTCTATGAGTTCCAGTAGAGATTACGGCCATGCTTCCTTGCACTGTGGACTACACCCCTCCCAACATCTCCAAATCCTTTTTATCCTTCTTCCAAGATACTTAGTAGAAGCACCATTCTTTTTCTAGTGAGGAATGCAGTACTGAGAGTGGAAAATTCCAAATTTGACAGGCACACTGCATCAGAGCACTGTCCATCAGGTGATTAATGGCACCTTGTGTCCGTGATGATATCGACTTCCACCTCAAAATGACTCTGGAACCCTGTGGCCGCCCTTCTCTCTCAGAGGTACATGAGTCTGACTTGCTCCTGTGCAAGGCAGTGACTCCAGCCTGTCCCAGGTGTCAAATGTTAATGCCACTAATTATGTTAGTGCCACTGATAACATTAGGGCACTAATGGTGCCACATTCAGAGGGTTCACCCTTCCTCATTTACCTCACAGCTGCCATGGCTGCATGAAGGGCAATGCACTTTATTATAAATTCTTCAGAAGAATACAGCAACTGGGTTAACTAGAGAAAATTCACGATTTATATTGAAGTGCGCTAGAGTTTTGTCACCCCGGGCAATGCATTCTGTAAGGCAAATGGCTAAAGTTCTGTTAAAAAAAGCCATGTGATATCAATTTGGTTCACTTACTGGTGAACAGATGTATTTTTCACATGTTGTCATCTCTGTCTGGCTGTCTTTCCTTGTCTCAATCAAGCAACAACATACCTTTGGCTAGCAATAGGTTTTGTTAATGTTTATGCTACCCAGATCTGAGAAAGCTGATATTCAAGTGGTATTCTAGATGTTGATTTCTAAAAGTTTAGGCTCTTTTTTCTTAATAGCTCTTACTAAAAAGAAATATCTCTATATTTTTAGTTGCAAATTTTATTTTATGGATTCAGAATTAGAAATTTCTCAAAATTTCCTTACAAATCAGAAATACTAAGCTGGCTGTAGGGACAATTGGATATTAGGAAAAAAACCTTCATGGAAAGGGTTGTCAGGCATTGGAACAGGCTGCCCAAGGAAGTGGTGGAGTCACCATCCCTGGAGGTGTCTAAAAGGTGTTTAGATGAGGTTTGTAGGGACATGATTTGGTGCTAGAGTTAGGTTATGGTTGGACTAGATGATCCTCAGGGTCTTTTCCAACATAAATGATTCTATGATTCTATACATATTAAAGATCATTTCTTATATCATACAAAATACTGATTTCAGGGTACAAAAGGCAAGCTTTAAGAAGAATGCCAAGGAGAGAAATTAAATTATTAATCCATCTAAAAGGTGGCAGTTATAGCCTGGAAAAATTAGCATGTATGTGCACAATGCAAATTAATTTTTACACCTACTTATGTTCACATGTATTTACATTTACATTCAGATAGATGATTCGCCAAGCATTTTCATTCTGACAAGTATGTTGGGAAAGCTGGGATGAAAAGTATAAAAGTAGAGCTGAAAAAAGGTGTAGTTTTTGTGCTACCTGGCTATGATGGTGCACAGGGGTTTTTTTCCTATCCCTTGGGAACTGCTGTCTTTAAAAGTATGAAAAGTGCATGTTCTCCACCTGGTTGATTCCTAAACATATTTGTTCATAAATCTGATGTATTGACGTTACTGTACACTCACAGAGGTGTCTCATTATTTTGGATTAATGCATATGGTACTATAATGTAGCTGTAACACTGGGAATTTTGTGTAATTTATCCTGTTATGAACCCTGCTTATATTAACGGCAAAATTAATTCAGCATAGCATTTATCTTCTTAGCTTTTTAAAACGGACACTGTGATTTCTACCAGAGTATCCCATATAAAGCGTTTCGATAATATGTACTAATTTCCAAAATGAGTTAGCTGAGCCATAAAAACTGTTTATAATTAAGTTGTTGCCATTTGATTCTGAACCAACCTCCAAAAATACAACAGATTTTTTTCCGATAGGCTAATTTTTATCCCATAAGCCAGTTGACCCAAATATTTCCTCTTCCTATAATAAAAGTGTATTTCTGTTTTAATCTCTTAACTACACACAACTTTTCATATGGAGCTGTGAAAATTCTGGGCCACTAATGATTTGATGTATCTCATGTTCCCACAACAACAAAGAACACCTGTATGACTTTCAAGCCACAACACCGAATTATTTGGAAAGACATCAAACAGAACCGCGTTTTTTTCAATTGCTATTCATTTATGTGCTGCCAAAACACATTATAACGCTTTTTAAAAGTGTCATGCTGATTACCACTTCCAAAGAAGACTGCATTTCTACAGGTGATGAAACCTGCTTCATCGTGTCTATCAAAAATGAACACTTGCGTTATTCATACTTTCCTATGTTCTGAAACACAGAAAGGGCTTACAAAGTTTGTCAAAAATATGACTAATATCATTTAAGTGGTAGTTTTTGTCGGTATAAGATCTAGTAAGCTTAACCTAAGTAGCACCTAGGCAGGTGTTGATGATGCAATTTTCTAGTTTTCTAAAAGACTGTGGGTCTGAGACAACTATGACTGACATCAACAGATTATTCATCAGTGAATTTTCTGTTAAAAAAATTCAGAAAACTCTGTTCAAACGACTGTGAATGGATCCATTTTATTTGTATGATTGAAGTTGTACATGGGAATTGGTCTTTTGGTGAACTGGGCCTTCAGCTGTCAAATTTTCTGACTAGTCTCATTTTCAGAATTTCAGCACAAAATCCACTTACCTATATGTAAATTAAGATTATTCAGACCTTTGTAGCTATGCACCTACATAGTTTGCAATTACAGTATGCCTAGGATTTTTTAGACTTCTTAGGGTGGAATCTGCCCATCACCCTCCCAAATTCCAGGCGACTGCTTCTTGATTAAAGACTTAATGTTAAGAAGTGTCAATTGAGTAAAATTTAAATACGGCATTTCAGCACTAATTTATACATTGTAGGTGTAAGTCATTTTCATGAGTAGAGTTGTGTGAATCTTATTACAAAGCAGGTGTAACTTTCATGGCTAGATTATGTCTTTTGGGTCAAAGTGAAGAATTTCTCAGTGAACAAATTGCTATGGCATACAGAGCACTGAGAAGGATTTGTAATGAAGCATAAAATGGGTTAGTTAATGAAATTTAATAAACAATTCAGTAACTGAGATTTGTCATCGAAAAGCACTTAGTGCAAAACAGGCAACACTGTGAAACAATGAGATCCCCACTTAAAAACAGACCTTTTGTTGACTTTTAAAATAAATAAATAAACGAACAAGACCTTACAGAAATGCATTGATTCCATGGACTTACAGAAGCTTTTTCTGAATGCATCTTTTACAGGATGAAACAGGATTGAAAACCCATGTAATTTCTCGGTACTCCAAAGTTATCTAAGATTCTTTGCAAGACTTTGAAAGTATGAAGAAGACATCACAAAATGTTACTGTAAGTTTAGTGAAATGCTGCCATAAAAAACTGTCTAGATGTTCTACAAAATGAAGAAAGTTAGGATTCTTCCCCTACAGAATTTCTGATCTTTGAGACAACTACATATGAATAGCGTTGGGGGAAGAAAAAAATAAGATTACAGAAAGAATTACCCGGTGGTCTCTTTGCCACAATAAGTTTCCAGCTGCCTGAACCATATTGTGATGTGTGAAAATCTACAATGCTTAGATTTTTCAATGGGGTTTTTAGTAAGAGACAAAGTTTGCATGTTCATCACATAAAGCTGGAAGAGCAAAACAACTTAGCAAAGATTGATTTTTTCTTTTTTTTTTCCCCGCTACAGTTAGGTGACTCTTGCATTTTAACAGACTCTCACTGCCATTTTTATATGAATCAAAAGTGGAGAACGTATGTAGACAAACAAAAACCACACCAAAACCTGTGCTACAGAGATTCCTGCAAATGCAAGCTTTGCACAGTTGTTTTGAAATAGAAACGAGTTGGCCATTTGATTTTTTTTTTTTTTTTCATAAAATGTTCGTTCTTCTACATAGATTTCATCAATGGGAGGGACTTTTAATAAGCAGCACTGAACCTCCAACTGTTGAAAAATGGAAAAAAAAGTAATAAAAAGTAAACAAGTTTTTACAGATGCCTTTTGTATGTATCTGTTTTCCTGCAACCTGCAGTTACACTTCAATTGCAACTGATGCCTCGGGATCCCTAATCGTGAAGATACGCAAAATGAAAATGCACAATGCATTATAGCCATTTCTATTAATAAGAAGTATGTTACAAATTCAAGTTTACATGATTACTTTGATTAGTCTACAGTTCTTCTGTAGATCTATAGTTACTAACCATCACTTATGCAAACAGTTTTAATTACACCAAACAATTTCTTAAATTATTCCTCTTTATGAAGCTTCTTGGGCAATACCTCCAGTTCTCATAATCATTCTTCATTTAGCATTACAGTCTTAAAACAAGTCACTGAATTAAAATAAAAAATCAGAGTGGTGAAATACTTTGCTCGCTAAAATTAATGACAAACTTCAGCCACTTAGAATTTTATTCAGAACATTGGCATTGGCTATAGAGACCATTTAGGAGGTTCTTTTATCTGTCTATGGAACTAGTGTAATTCTAAAATTCATATTTTCTATAAATACATTTTAGGTAAAAAATTCCCTTTGTGTAAACGGCATGCTTAGATCTGATTTGTTCCTATCATTCCAACATAAAAACAAGTAAAAACTACATATACTAGAATATCATTGGAAAGTGGCTTAAATACAGTCAAAATACATTTTGTGACTAAAATTTTCATGCTTGAAATAAGAAGTCGAAGATTTCTTCAATAAACAGATAGTTTCTATCAAAATAGCTAAAACCACAATCATGCTTAAAACAAAGTTGCAAGAAAATTTCAGCCAGACAAAATAACAGCATAATAGACGAATGTAACAAGCAAAGATTAACAAATATTTTTCAGAAGTTCAGTGTTATCTATTAAATTCTACACACCACAAGCTCACTTGCACTAAAACACTCTGATCAGTACAACCAGAACTGTTTATCCCACATATTTAATGAATGGTTTTAGGGAAACTACTTTTTATTAACTGTTATAAGCCAAAAATAGAATCGCAGTCACAGTATGGAGGCTCAGAGCTAATTTTCCTAAAACACAGTGTACATCTACACGTATTCATCAGAGGTGCTAAATGTCAGAGCCTGCCTTAAGGATTTTTCTTCTGGGACCTACCCAAATGTGGATGCAGACTCTTCTCCTGATCTGTTTTGGCCACCTGTTTTCGTGGAAGTTCGGACCAATATAAAAGAAAACTCAAAGGACTAGATGACCTCATGAGATTTCCACTCCTTAGGGTAGAAGTCTACTAAGAGCAGTTTTTTGATATTTCTCAGCTGTCAAAGTCATAATGAAAGCCTTGCATTCACTAATTTAATATAATATAAACGAGTACCTCCAGACTCTACTGACTTGTCCAACATCATCTGCATTTAAAGATCTTCCAAAAAACCTAAAATCTGAGTTTATTTTTTACAAATCCATGTGTGGGATGATTCTAGAAAATATATGCTTTACACAAAACATTTCACATTTATTTCCAGAACGCATCTGTTTTAATTAGCTGAATGTGATAATGTAACTGTGTCAGTTTTCAGGTTTCTAGCATTTAAACCAAATATTTTAGTTCACAAGGATGAGAGCTGCTCTGTGGGATATTTCTGTGACAGGTGGCAGCCTGCTTTCTTTCAACACACACCATGCATGCATTCATTAAAAGAAAAAAAAAAAGCAAACACTGAATAAATTTCAATTTGGCATGATTATGTGATGTGTGGCCTTGTGTGCATGGAAACTCTCACCTATTGGCACTTGCAATTTTAGTATCATGTAATTAAATTGATTTTTTGTCAAGTCAGTTTTAAACTATGTCTTCAAGGTAAAAGGCCACTGCATTAATCCACTGCGGTATTTATTATTTAAATAATAACCGAGAGGTCAATTAATGTTTTCATTGCTTTTGTAAATGAGTAATGGAGTACTACTTAGAGCTCTTGGGGGAGTCTACTGTTAAACAGGAATCTGATTTCATTCCTTCTTTTCAAATGGCCCTAAATGTATTTATTATGCAGCTTTTACCTTGTATGTAGTGAGTGGAGTGTTTTACTTGAACTGTAGTCCCTGTACTGTACATGCAAAAGCCCAGACTTCTCATATATGCTAGGATTCTAGTTCTACTCTTCATATCTCTTTTGCAATAAAAGGATGTGATGAATGTACAGCTGATTTAATTGTAAGAATGAGAGTCCCTTCATGTGCCAGACATTAACTAGGAAGTTTCTATTTGATTCATATTATCCACAATATTGAACAGAAGGGAAATTAAGTCATCAGGGGACGATTAGCCATTTTGCTAAAATTGATTCATGCTGATGGAAAAACAGATTTTGCTATATACATTCCTGAGTTTACTAAACACCTGTATGAGCTCTATTTTCCCTGATAATTAGAGATAACATTATTTAATGCATTTTGTGTTAAAGCCAGAGTTCCAGTTCCTTTATCATATGGGACCACCTACTTCGTCACATAATGAAACTCCGGACTGTTATAAAGTGATCATGGTGCAAGGTTGTCTGTTTCATTATAAACTCCAAAACCCTCCTAGCTGTCTCAGCTAGGAGCAGAGATGCCAGACGCCAGCACAGAAAAGGTCTAGTTCAAGATCTTCATCCAAGCACTGTCTCTCTGGCATCTGTTACTTTTCACTCTGTTTCCTTTGGTCTCTTGTATGAAGTGGAAAAATCAGACAGACAGGGAGAGAGGCACCATCCTACCAGTTTTTATGAACTGTTTTAAGAAGTCATACTTAATTTCTTCCTGTTGCTGCATTTGGGAACAAGGCTAATTGACCAGCTAAAATCTGCTTTCATTAGTGCCTCTGATGTTACAGAAGCAAGGGAGAGCTATAGGCATGACCTAGAACCTCTTACATTGTTCAAGTGCATTCTTCAAGTTAGGTATCTAGTATTATGTGGACTAATTGGGCAGTTAGAGTGGATTTCTTTAGTCTAAATTAATAACAAGAAGTAATGGCAAGCAAAAATGTTTCACTGTGACAGTGATCAAAACTAGTTTTTAAAATGTCATAGAATATTGTTTAGAAGCCACCACTACTATACTGAAAAACAGCAGAAAAAGAGAAATGCATACCTACAAGAGAGGGTTTGGGAAGAATTTTAAGAATTTTAGACCCTCAGAATATAAGCTTTACCCCAATAGATAGGAGAGTAAGACCCAAGCATGACCATTAAAAAAGAAATGGAATAAAACATGAGCATTGAAGAAGAGGGAACATGACTGAACCCTGTACTTATACTGAAAGAGGACAGAAAATTCACGTACTTCGTATAAAACAAGCCCTTTTACTTAAGTCGAATTGCAGAGTGTCTGCCTCTTCTTTGACCTTGCTCATCTAGTTCTCATCTCTGATGTATCAAGTGAGAAGCAAAGTGCTGACATGCAAACAGGACTACGAGTGAAGATCATGTATGAGCATGTGATGCTGGGACCTTCAAAGAGGTTCTAAAAGCAAATCTACCCCAGAAATCCAGCATTGCTGCTACACATCAAGACAGGCAGGTGCTCAAGGCAATCAAGTTGCCTATTGCTTAGTAGAGGTAGTTAATTAACAATTAACAATTCTCCACATCTGTTTGAAGAAGGGTGCTCAATAATAGGATTTTCTGTCTTTGTACAAGGGATTCAGGCTCTGCACTGAGCAACTCTTTTTTTTTTTTTTCTTTTTGCATTGGACTTTTATCTGGAACTGAAGCTTTGAAGCCTAGGGTCCTGCTGTCAGGGATTATTTCCTTTGTTGGCTCTTGCTCCCTCTCAGACCAAGGCAATACAGAAATTGAAACTGACAATTTTTCATTACTGATATGTTTTTCATAGTTTTTGAACTTCATATTCAAAGGTTTCGTTTCACAGGAAAAGAAAATCACATTTTTAGTTAATGTGACAATAACACCCAAAAGCTTCCTTTGAGCCAACTGCAATATCATGCTCTTAAAAGGACAATTTCTGCTCCAGAGGTGTTACAGTTTTATATTATTTCTAACAGCTCTATTTCTGAGTGTGCTGAGCACTTAGCCAAGATGCAATCTGACGAATGAGGTTCAGAATATGACTACTGCTAATTAGCAGCTGTTAACAACGGAAAAGGTGCATGTGGTACCAGTGCTTCAATGCCGACAGAGAGAAGGGCTCCTTACGTCATGAGAAGTTATTGACACGATTGCATTGGGTCCTGAAGCAAGCCTATTGTTGTTGGCACACACACTGCAGTGACAAAGATCTTATTGGCTGTGTGCAGGCACTAAGCCATTGTCACAGGTGGCTTCTGTTGTGGATGGAGCATGTGTGTTTTGTGCAGCATGGCAGGGCAACGATGCCCACTTAGGACAAATGAAGCATCTGCCTTACTTTGATTTCCCACACTGCTATTCCTGACTCAGTTCTGAAGTCAACACATTTTAAAAAACTTCACATACAGAGGTACAGAGATCTTCAGTATGCCTCAGTGTGCATCTCCCTTATGAGGAAAGGCTGAGGGAGCTGGGTCTCTTTAGTTTGGAGGAGACTAAGGGGTGACCTCATTAATGTTTATAAATATACAAAGGGTGAGTGTCACGAGGATGGAGCCAGGCTCTTCTCGGTGACAACCAATGACAGAACACAGGGCAATGGGTTCAAACCGGAACACAAGAGGTTCCACTTAAATATGAGAAGAAACTTCTTCACAGTGAAGGTGGCAGAACACTGGAACAGGCTGCCCAGGGAGGTTGTGGAGTCTCCTCCAGTGGAGACATTCGAAACCCACCTGGACACATTCCTGTGTAACCTCATGTAAGTGTTCCTGCTCTGGCAGGAGGATTGGACTAGATGATCTTTTGAGGGCCCTTCCAATCCCTGACATTCTATGATTCTGTGACTTCGCAGAGAGCTTGAAAGGTAAGAAAGATAAAGGTAATGACAGTTCCATCACTGCTTTTCCTCCTTCAGTGGAATCAGCCAAAAAATTTTTGATAGACCTGTCAAGGTTTGTAAATAGGTCAACGAGGGGAGGAAACTCTGCGATAGTCCCCATGCTTGAATGAAAAGCACATGTGTGGACAATTGAATCTCTAGCATTTCCAGTTGAGAGAGCTTTCTGTATAACTGCTGCTGTGCTGTGGCAAAGTAGTTTTATATATTGGAGGTATTTTAGCTAGATGTACTTAGTTCCTCACTTCCCAGTAAGAAACAGTACTTTACTGAAAGCAGTTCTCAAATGGCAGCACATCAACTGTTTTACCATGAGGTTGATTCCTGATATCTTGTCTATTTACCGACTTTGGAGCAGAGAGTAACATAATGCTCCTGGAAAAAAAAATGTTTTTAATCCCCTAAAATTGTGAATGGGAAAGTTAGTTTCCTTAAAACAATGACAATTTTAGAGTTCTTTAAATCACGTGGTAATTGCATAGCATCATCAGTGATAAATAGTACATGACTAATATAGCACATGGCACGAGAATAAATGGTTTCCTGAACAAGTAGTCAAGTAGTCCAAACAGAATGGGACCTGTTTTTTGAAGAAAAAAAAAAACAGGATCTTTCTACTCTGTCAAATTTATTTGATGTCCAATTGTTAAAAATAGGGCTGTCATCACAGACATTTTGTTCATGTGGAAGTGCAGACAAATAAAGACTGCTTTTGCCCTCAAATCTAAAATATTGATATTATTTTTATGTATTATTCTACCTTTGAAGCAAGTACTGCATTCAGGATTTTTTTCTTTGCTACTTAACATGTCATATTCACATATTATTGACCCCAAAACATCTGATTATTATGGTTTATATTCTCTACAGAAACACCCCTGACCCTCTTCCTTTGCTTTTCAACGGAGATTTATTAGTAAAGGCTGAAGTACATAACAATGTTAGGGAGGCTTCATGATTTCCAGTATATCATGCTGCTGAACATTTATTCTGTTTTCATTATTTAACTGTTCTTTCTAAAGGAAGTGTCTGTCATTTATCAAAATGTAATGTACCTTTAATAAATATTATCCACTCATTTTGATTATATTTACTCCAATACGCTATATTTGCAACCATAATTTAAAACCAGCATTTCCTTCAGGAGTATGAAAGCAAGGCTCTTTCCTATTCAGTTGGAATTATATAGATCATAAATTCAAGAAAAAATGGAAACAACTGTGATCAAATTAAATTGCAAAACACAACCTTCTTATGAACCCTTGTAGTTCATTGCATGCCGAGCTCAGTCTTATTTAACTAGAACCCAAGAGAGACACAATGGAAAGCTCATTGCATACCTTGCTGTGGAACATGATATTATATAAAACTTATAAAATCATTACATTGCTGGTAGCTTGTTGAAGTCAATAAGGACAGAAGATATTTTCTGATGTTTGTTTCACTTGAGAAACTTATTCTTGGTTTGCATTGATTCCTTCTGATGTACGGTAGCAATATCATGAAATGTTCTAGTCTCTGAGTTCCAAACAAAGTTTATTTGGGAAACTTAATATATTTGTGTTGTCATTTTATGGGATTATCTATGAAAAGCATATCTCATGCATTTAATATAAATAGCCAGGCATTCTTCATTCACTGTAACAGTTTTGGTGCTGAAACAAAATGTATATCCATTCATTCTGACATATGAAGACACAATATTTGTTTCACCATTGATTTAAGTTTATGTTTACAGTTCATCAATGGAAATGTGTTTCTATAATGCAGTCATCTATGAATTTCAACATGCTTTAATCCACAACTTAATTTGTTTAGTGTTGTGGACCAATAAGGTAGGTACCACTCTTGTAATAAAGAGGATGTGTGAAAATTAACTACTCTAAAACCTTATTCATCTTACACGAGGTTACTTATCTAGGTATTTATAATTTACCTTCTATATTTTTATTATTTTTCCTAACAAAATTCTGTATTTTAGGAGGGAGAAGTCTTATCTAAGACAAAAATACTAGAGTTTACCACTTAAAGAAATTGCTGGGCCTTCCCTTCTCTCTTAGAGGTTGTTAGAAACAGAAAACTGGTAGCTGCAGAGTAAATGAGAAGTTCACTGCTTGAATCAGACAACTAGTTAGTCTTATATTTGCACATCTATCTCAGTAGAATACCTACTGCTTTAAGTTCAACTAGACGTATTTTCACTAGTTTCCCTATAGAATATATTTGAAGAAGAGGGGTGGAGTTAGGCAGAGGTCAGATTCACAGCTAGATGAAATTCCAGGCATGGATCCATAGAAATATTTGTAAGGTTTAATCCTTGCTTTGAGCAGTGCTGAGTAAAAGACTGGAAACCAAAAGTGGTAACCCCTAAATTGCTGGCCATTGTGAACTGAACCACATCCTTGTAAATGCTTGTGAATTCATTTGTAACTCTACAGGTTAGAATAACCAATATAAACGGGACCACAACATTTAGTAACATGCATGCAACATTTTAGGATGGAACAATTCAAGACAGAACTTGGCAAAGATCAACAGGCCAAATCCAACAAAATTCACCCATGCCAAAAGGGGTCTTTAATGAGATTTTATCCCATGTAATTAATTTTTGCCAAAATAATGCTTCATCTACTAGCATTTCATACAAATCACAATGATATCCCAAACATGTAAAACATTATATCCCTGTATTCAGCATGCATGTTTTCCAAGTGCTTGAAAAAGAAAAGAAAACCCCAATAATTTTCTTCATAAATCCTTCTATTATAATTTTAAGTGGTAGCTAATAACACAATCCCTTCAATACTTCACTTTCTTGAATAAAAAGAAAATCTCTAGGGAGATCATTTAAGAAAATGAATGATATAGAGCAACGACATGAAATTCAGAATATCCTGAATGGGTTTTTTGAAAGAGCTTTTTAATATATATCAAGTGCTACGGTAAATTCTCCTCAATGAATTAGAGTTTTCCATCATATCACACTGAGTGCCATACAATGTGGAACAAATAAGTATTATGCTTGATTTGGTGGTCAAGACGAATTTCTATCTATAAATCAGAAATGACTGAATACAACACATTTACCATGTACCTTGGGGGAACATAAAGCTGTGAAATGTAGTTAGAATGTAGTGGTATGGTTAATTTCTACTATTTTAGTGTTGTATTCCCAGGCCTTCATTAGATGATCATTCTTTAAAGCAAACATAATTGTTTCAAATCCCTTCTGATTCTTGTCTGTACATGAAAAGACACATCACAAATAAAAACAATTTCAGAATTACACAAAATTGGTGCAGGAAGTTCCTGCTTACTGTTTTTATTCTGTGGAATTTTTTTGGCTTATTTCAATACTGTGTATCTAACTGTTCAGTTTCTCTGCCATTTCTTTCTCATGCCAGCAGAGTCTGAATTAAAGTGTATTTAAAATTGGTACTTGGGCTGGACATAAGTGCTTTAAATTAGAAAGAACACATATAGAAAATCATTCTCAGATTATATCGGTATTGGGGGCACACTGGCTTAATTTTTTTGGATCCTTAGCTTTTGCTGAAAGACCAACTTCAGTGGAACTAATTTACTATTTTAAAGGACATTATGTGGTAAAAGTCTGCTTGTGGTATATAAAATGAGGATCAATAAATACTTAGTATGTTAATATTTTAGTTACTAAATGATAATAATTTGATACATTTTCTGTTCATGTACATTTTTATATTTTGATAAATGGTATTTAGTCCTTTCACATAGCAACTTTGATAACAAAATGTGTAAACTGTTATCATCTCAACATCATAGATAATATACTTTACTCAGATTAGTCTCTGAATGCTCCTGATCAAGGAACTTGTTGTTTTGGAAGAGAAAATAAGGTATGTTATTTTCATTTAGTAGTTAATATTAATATAATAGATTAATAGACTCAGTTTTAAGGAGAAAAGATCAGCTGTGGAGAATTTTTTTTTTTTCATTAATGTCCCAGGAAAGCAGTGTTTGCTGTGCTAATGGCAGTATCTTTTAGTTAAGTCTATTAATCTAATATCCTTGCCAGAATAAAGTAGAAAATTTATAAAGAAAATAAAACAGAGGAAAGGGTCTATTATTAGATGTATGATAAAAACATCAGAGTAAGATTTCATTTCCCAAAAGAAGGTAATCTTTTCTTCTTCTCTGAAAAACTATTTAAATGAGGTCTCATTAGCCTCAGCGGTTGGTGCTCAAGGTGTGCTGCTAGGTTTGCTAACCTTTTGATTAAATCCCCAGAGGTCTCTGACCTAGTTCTTCTGTGCTGACCATCTGAAATATATTCTGATGCATACTGTTGTTAAGGTAGTCTCAGAACCAGTATAATTAGTGAGCCTTAAGCTATTTAGAGCTTGAAAAGGCAAGAAACCATTCATATGGAAACTCACAGGCTTGATGTCTTTTAAGACGGAATCAACAATCATCAATGCAACCCTGAGAGACTTTAATACACCTTCTAAGACTGCTTTCCTATTTAACTCTCTTGCTGGCTTGCTTAAAAATATTGAAGTTTATCAATAAAAGAAATTGTGAAGACAAGAATGGGAGCACAGTTGGATATTATCAATAGTGGTGCAAAAGAAAGACATAAAAAGTTGTAATTGTCAGTACTTTTTAAAATGTAGTTGTTAATTAACTGTGTCAGGAGTAGAAGATGCTCGCATACAATTAAAATATTTGAGTTTTCTTATGTTTTCCATATACTGTAAAGCAGTAATCATCCCTGACTAAATAAAAAGAAAGTTTCTCTGGGCTTTATGTTGAGCAGTGTGCACTGAACCTTACAAATCATAAAGGTCAAGCTGTGGCTTGTCCTTCAGTCTGATTAATAGAATCATAGAATGGTTTGGGTTGAAAGGCACATATAAGATCAATCTGAGTTCCAGCCCCCCTGCCATGGACAGAGACACGTTCCACTAGACCAGGTTGCTCAAAGCCCCATCCAGCCTGACCTTGAACACTTCCAGGGATGGGGCATCCACAGCTTCTCTGGGCAGCCTGCTTGTTACAGGCCAGCATACTCTTAATACTGACCCAAGAGTCAACAGTCCTCTTAATCTTCTGAAGTATATTTTCTACATGTCCTCTTCTCCTCTCTGTTCTATCCGCTACCAACAGAGCTGCTTCTGAATCTGAGTTTCATGAATGTAGAAGGGAAAAGAGATGAATGAGCGATGAGGGCTGGTGGGGACCTTGGGTGAAGGGCAGAAGAAGTGGGTGCTGTACAGCACAACAGCAGGGAAAACAAGAGGGTAACTCTGCAGTCTGCCAGACCTACCCTATTCCCTTACAAAAACCTTTGACTGAGAGCGAGAGTACAGGCCCAGGACTTACGCCCTTATCTGCAGCATTTCTGAAACTTTGCCCCAAAATATAGAATCTCTCAGCTTAGAGCCTCTGGTGTGGTGGTGCATGTGTTAGCAGGTGCTTGAGGAGGAGAAGGAAACAACCCCCGCCTTTTATCAGTTTGTCATCTCTTTTATTCTTCGTACATGGGAACACAGAGAAGACCTTTTCTATGACCAGAGTGCTACACAAGGAGAGGGGGCACAGGAGAATATGAAAATTGATTATGCCCCTTCATGCCGCAGGATGAAAGTTGAAGACAGACAGTAAGGTAGCCTATTGCTTAAGAAATTCTTCAACTGAGAAATCTGCAGTGTTATTTTTAAAGACACACATATCAATACCTGTAAATCAGAAGGCTGCATACGCTATGTGTCATGTCATGACTCTTAGTAGTTTATAACCAACTAACTGGACTTCTACTTGAATACAGAAAAGTACAAGAAATATTCAAACTGTTCCAGTCCTTCTAATTTTCAGTCCCAGACTATCACTTTTCTTCCCTCCATACTATTTTCTTCCTTGCATGCTTTTGTAGTGGCACTAGGAAACCAAGTTTACTGACTCTGCAGGAAATACTGACTAAATAAAGAGCCCTTTTGCAGAGAAAAGATGGGTTGATTGCTTCAGATCTAACTCCTCACTGTTGCTCCATTACAGTAGAAGAGACAAGTGGCCAGTGGGTATTTGCAGTGCTGCACCCTCTGACTTCTGTGTAACACTTACCTAAAAATATTCCACTTATATGGAATATTCCACTTTATTCCAAACTACAGGTTATTTCACAAGGGGGTCTCATTATAATCTAAGTCCCAGACCTGACTGTGTAATCTGTGTGCATATGTTGGAATCAGGTGGTTTCAGAAGAATCCAGAATAGATTTTTATTCCATTGATCTCATCTAGTAACAGGATAAACAAAACCCACTGATTCTGAGATACTGAAAAACAAATTCAGAATGGGCTTTTATCTATTTGTTTAAAAAAACTTGTTACAAGAGATAGACCTCAAATTTAACTTCAATCATACTGATAAATGACAAATTTGAAATCCATCTTTTCAATTATTTGAGTGCTCTAACATAGTCCTGAAAGTGTGACAGAAAAAAAGAAGGAAACTACATTTCAAAAGCTGCTAGAGGCTTTTGGATCCTGTGATGTTCTAGTTGGACTCATACCCTTAACTCCGTTTTTAGTCATCTTTTGAAATCTTCCCATTAATAGTATTTAGTGGATCCATTGCTTGCTGAATGGACTGCAGTAGGATAGACATTGAATCGATCTTACCACGAACAGATGTGTTATAGCCAGAGGGAAATTAATATAGATGGTAAAAGATTGTAGCGAATCATAATTTCTCACTATAGTCAGATCAAGCTGTGTCTTGACGTATGTACAACACTTTCTGACACTGCGCTACCCTGCTGGCACTGCTGCAGAGCCCACTGCGGGGACACAGTTTTAGGAATGCTAACTCAGCCATTTCCAACTGCATCACTTTGATACACTTGTCTGTCTAAATACAACCGTCCCGCTTTGATCAGGCTGCCAAAATAAATGTGTCATGGTGCTTTTTCTTTATCTCAGTTCAGCTTCTGGACAGCAGATTTTAAGAGCATCTGCAGCTACAAGGAGACCTTAACCTTAATACAAGGACATCTTCCAACCAAATAACTAGAAAACTCATAAAGATGCCATCTGGGTATTACAAAAGAATTAACGATTCAGATTTTAAAAATAGTAGCGTCCACTCTTCGGAGAACTTCTATAGACATATTAAGAAAGAGATCTCATCATGTATATTCTTTCTAGGTGTTACATTTACAGTCACGTGGGTTTAAAAAATAACAAAAACAACACTTATCTTCTCTATTCTGTTCTCCTCTGTGTCCCTGCTCTCTTGTTAGTATTTGTAGCTGCCTTGGTTTGGATCGATATTCAGCATGTCGGCAAGCACAGAAGCAAGCCAACCTGACACACTTGTGTGCATGCTTGTGAATTAGCTTATAATTCACTCATATTGAATTTGTATACAAATTCGTTTATAAAGCACTTAAGCAACAGAAGTATATTCTAACACATTCGTATGGCAAGGGCACATTCCTGTGAATAACAATAGAGCTCTACAACTTTAAGTTGTGGTGCTGGAAGAAAGAGCTAACAGTTTCTAATCTCATTGGTGGTTTTCTTTTTTTCTAGAAAGATAAAGCTTCTGCATTATGGAGTTTAAGAACAGCCAAATCATCTTGCTGTTGCTCACATCTTATAAGTATTAGTTTTCCAAGGAATATTTTTGGCCAAGAAAATACTTAGCTTCAGGTAGGTTAAGATCAATAAAGCTTTTGTTTGTTTGGTTTGGTTTGTGGTTTGGTTTGTTGTTTTGTTTTGTTAAAGTTCTTACATTATGGAATCACAGATTGGTTGAGGTTGGAAGGGACCCCTGGAGGTTATCTTGTCCAGTCCCCCTGCTCAAGCAGGGCCACCTATAACTGTTTGCCCAGGACCATGTCCAGACAGCTTTTGAATATCTCCAAGTATGGAGACTCCACAGCCTCTCTGGGCAACCTGCGCCAGTGCTCAGTCAACCTCACAATGAAAAAGCATTTCTTGGTGTTCAGACAAAACCTCCTGTGTTTCAATTTGTGCCCATCGCCTCTGGGCACCACTGAAAAGAGTCTGGCTCCATCCTCTTTGCACTCTACCTACAGGTATTTATATAACATCAATGAAGTCCCCACCTGGTGTTACACCCTTTAATGAAATCTTAGCTCAGTATTATCTCTTCTTACTAATCTTAAAAAATGGCTCGCTATGCTGATGTGCTGAAGTGAAGCCTAGATTCTGACTGCCCAGCTGTTAGCAATGTGTTATAAGTAATCTCACTTGTGAAGAAAGTGCACGCCTGCTTTATATAAACTAAATTTCATCAGAACAGTCTTCACTTCATTATAAAGCCTTCCCTTTGGGATGATCATGCTGTTACCTGGCTTGTATACAGTCACAAGATCTTGAATTTTGAAAAATTTCTATCAGGGGCTGTCTGGAATCAAAACATAGTGATTACGGAGAATTTTATTTTTTTTTCTTCCCAATCTTCAATACTTTCTTGCAAAGCCCTGAAAGGGTGTGTGTGGAAGGGAGGGGAGGTGGGAGGAAGGAAGTAGAGTGTGATATCTTTATCAGCTCTACTTTTAAAGGATATTTTTATTTTTTTAGAGAGGGTTTATTTAATTGCATATTCTATACTATTTGATTATTTAATGTTATGGTTATAATTTCATTAACTAATTCTTAATGTACCCACAGAAATCATTACAAAACACAGAAGTATTTGTATTTATGGATATAAATTTTGCATGAAAATCCAGTTATCCCATGGGTGATATTGTATGCTCAAGAACTGAAAATTATGTTGACAATAATTTGTGTGCATATTGTGCAACAATTTTCACACTATTCCCACAAATTTCTATGGTAAATTTTCCAAATAAGCTTGCTTTCTCTTTCGTCCATTTTCTAATGGTCTGAAAGGTATAATTAAAAAGCTACGATTTTGGAGGAAAAAATAACCCCCAAGCCATTTTTAGCCTCCTGTGGCGTACTTACTGTTCATTAAGAACGGTCTCTAAACTCTCATATCTGAACACTGCACAGTAGTTTTTTTTCCAGATGAACAGGCATATTTCTCCCTCATCAGACTCATGCTAAATTTGCCATGTGTGGTTTTGTAAAAAATCTGGAACACTAACTTTATAATAATTTAATCAGTTAAGTTCATGATCCTTTCACCTTCCTTTGTCTTCTGCTTTCTGTCAAAGTAATTTCCATGGATGTGAAGACTGCAATATTATCCCTTTGGTTTTAAGCAGAAAATTGAAGAAAAATAATATACATATGAAATTACGGAAGGCCTCACTACACAGAGTACAAGTAAACAATCTTACTGAAAATGAAACTAATTATACTTTGCTATCTAAAGGTCTAATTCTACTGAAGAGCAATTTGGTTTCCCTTAGACAATATTTACTTCTAATGAAAGAGAAAAATCTCATATTTGGCTTTGTACTAATCCAGAAACAAGATTAAAATCTATTCTGCTAAAAAAAATGGTTTTTCAGTAGGTAAGTTATGAGTGTTTGGGTGTGCTGGTTACTCCATTCCAAGTTTAGCCAAACTGTGACCTTTCCTTTCCTGTTGGATATTCAGAAATTAACCATGAAATTAGGAAAAGAAAACAAAAAAGGAGAATGAAGCAACTGGAGTTTATTACCTCACAAGAACCATCTGAACAGAATAAAAGGAAGAGTCTAAGAAGAGGCAGAGAATCTAGACAAATGCTGGTGCAGATTTGAAAGAGTTTATTTCATAATATTAGTAGTTTGGAAAAAAAATGAAATTAGGACTCTGCTTATATTTAAGAGTGCCAAATGATTTGGGATTTTCTTCAATAAAGAAAGCAGCAGTGGGTTTCAGTAGTAATTTTTCACTGCTTTTTAGGAAGTATCAGACAGAAACTCTATAAATGATATATTGTCCAGTAAATTGTACCACAGAAAAATGTCTCCTTACTTATACAAGGGTCACTGAAAATCAATACACCTCCTTCTAAAAGGCTCTCTACACTGTTTTAACACTTGTAGGTGATGGTTCAACTTGTTAAGGTTTATGGATAAGTCGTGTAAAAGAATCACACACACACAGAAAATACTGAAATAAGTAAATAAATGTTTGGTAGTACTTCCAGGACAATGTGATAAAACTAAATTCTGGATCTTCTGAGAGATGATGATTTTTATTTCCTTATTCACTGTTGCTAAGTGAAGTTCCATTTCTGAGACAAGAGTTGCAATTATAGACAATGCTATATGGAGTGATCAGTTTTGATGGGAAATACTAATTCAATAGATTCTTTGGGTTTTTTAGACTCCCATGTATTGGGTTCAACACTGTCTCCCACAATATTCCTGTATTCAAGCTGGGACATTATACTCTGGATGGGTGAATCACCAGATGGGTAAAAACTTGATGAATCATCATCTCAGAAGGTGATGGTACTGGAGGACAGTAACAAATACAGGGAGTGCCAGGTCTGTCCTGGAACCTGGCCTGCCTAAGATCTTTATCAGTCACCTGGAGGAGGAGAGGGAAGGCACACTCAGCAAGTTTGCAGAGAAAACCAAACTGGAGGAACTAGTCCATGTGCCCAACAGCAGAGCTGCCACCTTGGAGGGAGTCAAACTGGCTGGAGGAACAGGCCAGCAGGAAACCTAGTGAAATTTAACAAATGCAAAGTCCTGCTGCAGGAAGGGAGGAAGAACCTGCTGTATCCATTCAGGCTGGGGACTGCCCAGCAGGGAGGCTGCGGGGCTGTGGGCCAGCAGCCAGCTGAGATGGACCAGCAGCTGGCCCGGGCAGCAGGGATGGCCAGGAGCATCTTGGGTTGTATGGCTGCATAAAGAAAGGGATTATCCCCCTCTAGTCAGCACTCGTCTGGAGTACTGCATCCAGTTTTGGGCCCTGTAGTACAAGAAAGACACTGATTAATTGGGGTGAGTTCAACAGAGGGTCATCAGGATGGTCAGTGCTGGAGCACTTGCCTGGGAGGCTGTGGGACCAGGGTTGAATCAACTTGGGGAAGAGGCAGTTATAGGGGGACCGAAGAGCCACCAGCCCATGCTGGCAGGGAGGTCACCAAGGAGCTGGAGACACAATCTTTACAGTTGTCCATGACAGGGTGGGAGACAATAAATATAAATCAAATCAAAAGAGTTTCAGACTGAATATAAGAGGTTTTTTGTTTGTTTGTTTGCTTGTTGGTGTTCTTGTTTGTTTGTTTGTTTTCTCTATGAGGACAGGCAGGCAGTGGAGCAGGTTGCCCAGAGAGTCTGTGCCAGCTCTGCCCATGGAAGTTTTCAAGACATTACTGGATCAAGCCCTGAGCAGCCTGGTCTGACCTCATAACTGACCCTGCTTGAGCAGGGTGTTGGACCAGAGACCTCCAAAGGTTGCTCTGAACCTGATTTATCCTGTAAGTCCATGATCCCATATAGTAATTATTATGAAAAATGACCAACAATGCTAACATCTGAATTATAAGAAACTACCTTTCAACATTTTTCTTTTCCTATAATAGTCAAGAAAGTACATTATTTTAGACACAATAAAAAATGCTGACAACTATACAGTGCACTTTGCTATACATTTAATGAGACCATGTGCATTACTAACTTTCTACTTCTTTAAATAAAATAAATCGTCTGGCTAAAACAAAAGATGAACTTCTGTAACATGTCCTGATGAAGACGGGGAGTCATCTTCTCTTACCTTTCTCATCTTGTAATAATTCATACTCTTTTGACCTACTAGCAGAAATTTGCACTTCTGAACATCTTCACAAATTGCTTTGCATATTTAATTCACTGAACTGACAGCAGTGTCTGAGGGTAATTTGCTCTGTCTTTACTCTTTCTAGGAGGCCCTCAGTAGAAAGCCTCTCATCAGCTCCAGGGGTTCTTGTCAGTGACAATCCAAATGGAAAAGGGAAAGTACAACATGCTGAGAACGCCTTTTGTTGTGATTTTACTTGTCTCGTGATTAATGAGGAACACATGAACTTAAGATTAAAATGCTCATCCTGGGGAATCAAATCTAGTATGCATAGCCTATCACAAATTTAAATCTTTGGAAAGGAGATTTAAAACTCCTGTCTGAAAACTGCTCTAGAATCTGCTGCTGTAAAACATATTAAATTTATATCCAAAATTACCTAGGGCCCATTTTATGCCTGCTTATTCTTTTTGTTAAGTAAATAGTAACGTATGAGTAAAAGCTTAGATTTACCCATTGTATGAGGACACATTCTGAGCACTGCTTGAAGATAGACTATTTACCAATAACTGGATTTCTTCAAGTTGTACAGTCCACATGCTCTGTAGCTAAAATATCTTCTATGTGTTCTCTATGAACATAAAGCTGGTAACAAATGCCAATCACATCCCCCTTTCATTAAGAACTCTGACAAAATAAGCTTTATATTCCCTGATTATTTGAATAGCCCTTTCCTGCTCCTTCTCTAGCCCAAATTCCTCTTCTTCAGGTACATCTGTTTAAAATAATCCCTAGTATCTCAGTTATCAAGGAGCTTATGCTGCCACTAATGTTATTGTTAGACAAATTCTTCACACAACTTTTTGCTTTGTTTGTTTCTTTGTTTTGTATTTCTTTGCAGGAGTGAGGGGGTTGTCATCTTAAATTGGTCTGCTGGCTACCAGGAAACTCACTAGTTGAGAAACATGGAACTTTGCCATTTCTTCCTATTCTAATCAAAGCTCTACCTTGAAGTATAACACAATTACCAGAGGAAGATATTTTCTATAAACTTTTTCATAAAAACTGGCAGTGCAAGATTGGTGTAAGTAGGAGTATCTCTCTCCAATATTGCAACTATATGTTTTAATTACATTATTATTGTCCTAACATTGCTATAATTGACAGGCAATTCTTTCAACTGGTGCTATATTTACATCTATATTTTAGTGTGTTTTTTAAAAAATCCTCAGCATCTATGTTCAGAAGAATGCTTGCAAAGAGAAACACAAAATGAAAAGACCTTTCTGGCAGCTTAGATTGACATGGGGAACAGAGACACTGCTGACAGACAAGAGCAGGGGATTTTTTTTTTTTTTAATAAGCATAACAGTATCCATCTGTCCCTGGATTTAGAGTGCAGATGCACTCTAAGAAGCAACTTTGTAAAACTGGTATCATGGTGCTCTGTGTTCATTCTCCCAGTGACTCAAGACCACACTTGCATGTTTTAAAAAGGAGAAAGACCATGACAAACGTCTTAACTACTGGCTGTGCATGTATCCTGAGTAGTAAAAGTCAAGCAGAAGTGTACTGTGTGTTACTGCAAGCAATAAGGATTCTACAACTGCAATTAAATTAATGTTGCTGCTATCTAACCTAGTGATTAATTCAGCTCTGTCAGATGCGTGTTGGTTCTACAGTGCGAGCAAGTATTGGTTTCTCTCTTCAGGCTGTTGGACACGATGAACTCAGTGCAACGTGAGATGTGCCAATAGCTTACTTGGAACACTTGTCTGGAAAAAAAAAGATCTGTGTTTTGTTCAGGCATCACTATCTACCTCTTTCACATCTGAAATATGGTTTTCAAAAGCCTCCTCCCAACCCGAAATATCAAAATTCTAACACTTGCATCTTCATTCACCACTTTTTGTATCCCATTAGCCAAAATCTGCTTTTGTTTCATGTTTGTAGGTTTTTTTGTCTGTTTGTTTTCCCCAAGATCATGGATTCTTTCCAACTAATCCTTAAAGATGACAATTAGAAGGAATATCAGATCAAATAGCAACTATTTCTTTACAACATTCATGTTTGTTATCCTATTGCATATCATAGCTTTTTCTCCTTTCACCTCTTCCTCTCAGCCACAAAACCTGTATGTGAATTTACTATCTTTACCAATCTATTAGAAAAGAAATGGCTGAAAATTACTCCATTTCTTATAGGAAAGGTATTATATTACTGTAGATTTCTACCTTTGATGCCAAAGAAGGCTTATAAGAGTTTTCTTGAATGTGTTTCTAGAAGTACCAATTTTCAAAACAAGCACTCTATTATAAGCAGGATAACCTATGTATAATTGTTGGAACAGAAGAAGGAATGTCTCAGAAATGGTCATGCAATGAAAAGAGATTTCCCCTTCATTTACTGAAATGCTCTGCAAGGACAATCTGTCTTATTTGACATGGGACAAGCTGTGATATACCATGAACAATTCCCCCAGTCACATAACAACATAGTAGTAAAAAAGGAAAGACAGTGTGATAAAAGAGGATGGCATCCCTTGCCATACAAAATAACACCACCACAATAATTTCATTATTAAAATCAGGGGAAAAAAATTGAAGACTAACTTTGATTCACAAGTGAGAACCACTGGATTTCTTCACATACTGGAAGAGTCTTTTGAGAAAACTACGAATAAAAAAGTTTATTTGGAAAGATCCCTTTAAAAAGTCATGAATCTACTTTAATGAAGAGTGGTGATCCTCATCTGCAAATGTTTGACTGGATAGTGTTAATTTAACAAGCCATCATTCTGGTCTCTGTAACACAAGCGATACTCTGTGATCTGTTAAATGATCCCCGATATTTATGTCACAGTTGGTTTAACAGGAAATGTGCTACTTCCTGGAATATAATGCATGCTCACACTTCAATAGCACAGCACAATGCGATCTCAGAGATTACTCTGCAGCCACCGATTATGCGGAAAATAACTGAGGTCACACTTGATGCTTAGTGCCCTTGTGCTAGTTTGAGAAGAGAAAAAGAAGCCAGTGAGCTAAGAGTGAACTTTACTCATCAGGCGGGCAAAACACATGGAAAATCTGATGTGGAAATAAGAATTACTTTACTCTTTTCTTGAAAATCTGTTCTCAGAGGTAATTATTAATTAGAAAAATATGTTTAGTAGTTTTAGTCAAGACAGCTTTATCCTATGTTCTTCTTCAGGTTCCCTTACTCTCTGCTGCAGGGTTGTGGCTCTCAAAGCTCCTCAGGCACTAGGGAACATCGTTCAGCCCATCATCTGCTCCATTTGACCCCTAACCACAAGCTCCTCTCTTGGAAATCCTGATGCTTATTTGAGGCCCTTTCTTCTATGAGCATTTTTACAAATTCCCCATCTCCTGAGTTCCTCCAGTATCTTATTTAGATGATTTTCCATATTTCCGCTCTGATATGCAGTGGGAACTTGCCTAGATGTTTTTGCTTGCTTCCCTTCCTTTTCTGTTTGTTCTTGTACATATCACCAGGACTTTTTTTTTTTTTTCCCCCAGTAGCAACAATCTTTAATGTATATGTGTATACAGCCTCTCCATTTGGGTCTACAGTCACTAGCTAATAATCAATTTGATAATAAAAACCTGATGAACTAGAAGAAGTGCAACAATCTATTGGATAACATATTACCACATTGTTTAGGGAAATAAAATAAAAAACAACAAACTAGAGTTTAGTCCTGTAATGTACTAAGAGTCATGAAAAGTCAAATATAAGCTCATCACTTTCCTATAATATTCACCTTGAAGTTTATCAACAACTTCAACCTTTATCTGAAACAGCTCTGGCTGGCAACTCCTCCCTCTCTCCTGAAACTGTTGTTTCCCCTTCGGTAGGAGGTTCCTTCTCAAGACAAGTGCTCACATCTAGAGCAAAGACAACAGAACCTAATGGGGCAGCCAAAAATCTCTTGCTTTAAAGCAGATTTTAGGTGAACACACTGAAACACTCTCCAGGTGTTGTGTGCCTCCACTTATGAACACTATGAAACATCTGCATATATTCATCCTGAAAAATATATATGGAAAGAAAAATACATAGGAAAAAAATAATAATATTAAACCCTGAAACTTCCCATATGAGCAAATGCTGTGCTTATTTACCTCACAGCTAAACTTATATGGAACTGGAAGATGTGTGCTGTGGATGTATCACTGCTCTTAGTGTGAGTAAAAATCTATTATTATAGTGTATGATAGCATTTAAGTGGCTTGTTTTGGTTTTGTCCATTCAGACACCACCTGAGGATAAATATGGAATTAAAAAATAAATGGCTGCCTCTTTTTTTTTTTTTTCTCCAACAGGTCAAGACATCCTGGACTTTATCTGGATGATTTTAGGAATGAGTCAGATTGTTTCAGTATAAACAACCTGCTGGAATGTTTTTCATTTGGGAGAATGAAATTCTATAGGTAAGAGAGAACAAAAAAATGATCTAAGAATACTTCTGTAAAATCCAGGAACTCCACCTTGGGCCCACATAAATAGACCCATAAATTAGAAGAAAATGTAACTTTACCTATAAGATTATATTACAGTTAATGTTATTTTTAATAATCCTTAGTGATTACCACAGAAATCTGTTGGACTAATCTTAATACATACTGCAGGGCTTTTCCATATAAACCAAGGTATATACACATAGTATTACTGATTACTATTTCATAGAGGAGAAAAAATAATGGATCATTAAATCTTTAAACATGAAAAACTTGGTCTTTCCTTCATTAAGTGCTCATTCAAATGTGAGCACAAAAACCTGAAATGAAACACAACCAGCCATTCTCTTGGCTTTGATTTTTTGTTCCGCTTGTGGTTGCTCTTAACTTGATCCTGACTTTCGTGTTTGCTTGAAAAACACCTATTAAACATGGCCTAGAGTTAAGATCGGAAGCCTCTGGGGAACTACCAGGGTTTGATTTTGTCAGCCCTCCTGAATGACCCCGTTAGTTTCTGAGAGGCAGGTTCAACAGCTGCAATGCCCCGCAGAGACTTGTCCTTGGACATGGTGCCCAGATACACGTGTGCACTTTGGTATGGGTGAAGAATCCAGGTGGGTGACCGGACACAGAAGGATCTGCGCTGTGCTTGGGAAGCAGTCCCACATCCCCATGATCACAGAGGAGCTACTGTCTTAAACACTGACTTATATGTCCTAAATACTGCCCTGTGAGGGGGGAAAAAGCTCTCTGCTGCAGAGCAGCATGGCCTGCAGCACTGGCACCCTCTGCCTGCCATCACCTACCCAGTGCACTCATAGAAGGGCTGGGGCTGGAAGGGACCTCTGGAGATCATTTAGTCCAACCCTTCTGCCAAAGCAGGTTCACCTAGAGTAGACTGCACAGGAAGATGTCCAGGTGGGTTCTGAATGTCTCCAGAGAAGAGGACTCACTGGGAGGGGTCCAACACTTTGAGACCCTCTTCAAAACATGCCAGTGGGTAAAGGTGATAACCTGTCCCCTGAAATCTTACCTGTGTTATTCTCATGGTTAAGGGCGCTTGTGTTGGGCCCCCTCTCCCACCTCTGTGAGCAAATGTGAGACTGGGGAGGGATGAGGGGGCTGGAGGAGAACCAATCGCTCCTCTCTAGGTAAAACTTAACAACCTTATTAATAACAGAGTATGACTCGTGGTCCCAGATAAATTAGTGGCTGCTTAAACACAGGACCTGGGGATCACCATTCCCAGCCTAATTTTCTGAAAACAAAAATCTAACTTAGAGTCAGTTAAAAAATGAATTATTTAAGATACATCAATTTTCATTTTCTCAATACGATGACCCTACGTCCATCAGGGACGATAAATGGGCCAAACTCAGGGAGAGAAAAGGGGAGAATTTAAAAAAAAAAAAAACCCAAAATAAAATAGGAATATTCAGAAGGCAGAAAAGTCTAAATAATCCACATGCAGCAGGGTTTATGCTATGGTTTTCTAAGGCAGCATCTATTTTCTTGGTGGAGGGCAGGTTGTATTGCTTTGCTTTTTTACCTTTCTAGAAAAAAATGTTTTAAACTGGAATAAAATTATGTGTCAAGGTTTTAAACCACATGCAGGGATGATTGTGAGGGGTAGATGATGAAAGCCGTAATCATTGTAAGTGCCGTATAACAGATCTGAAGTTTTAAGAATGGACAAGAAATTATTCTCTCTTTCTTATACCTGTCTATCCTCTTCTCGTATCTTGTAAGACTCTTAGTTATGAATATCTGATTCAGAGACTTTCGTTAATAACTTGACTATATGCAATTTTACAGTGTAAACAACAGTAGCAATAGTAACCCAACAATAAAGTATTTAAAGAATGTATTCCAGTTAAATGTCCAACACATTCTCCCTCTTCCATTCTTTCTTTCTCTTTCCCAAAGTTACTGCCGCCAGAAGAATTAATACTTACCTTCACAACCTAAACGTTATTTAGATATAGAGTCTACCACCGTGCTGGGCCATCAGGAGTTCTTCAAAACCCCAGAGTCAGGAACTCCGTAGCAGAGACCAGGCTGGGGTCAGTAGCCTGACTCCTGGAGCTGGGGACCATCACAGTGTGCAGAGGAGCTGCAGGATTGGGTCCCTCAGAAATCACTGCTGCAACACACCCTACGGTGCTCCTTATCTGTAGCTTTTCTTATTTGGCCTAGAGACACATTTCTGTAGTTTATGAAAAGCAGAAGCCAATGAAACAGATTCCTCGCCAATCACATGTTAGTTTCACTTGATTTTTTTTTTTTCCCTGCTGCAATATATTTTACTTTTGTTCACAAGAGAAACAAAGCAAAAAAAATCCCAAAATAAACACGAGGAAAACCCCTTGCCTTTGATCTTGGAAAAATTGCTCTGAGATGATATATTGCCTCATGCACTAATATACACAGTTTGAAGGAAAATAATGGGTACATTGTTTCAACAATAGAAAAGGACTTTAAACATTTAAATAATTGAAATGTACTAACACACACAAAAGGACAGTCATCTCGGTTAGCTAAAAGTCACAACAATATTTCCCAACAGTACTAACAATGTTGAACTTCTAGGGTGATGTTGAAAGACAGCCAGCTAGCAAGAATGATTAAAAATCCATGTACAGGTGGTAATGGCAGATGTAGGTGGAAAGTGTCAGAAGGAGGCAGTCAGGAATATTTTGGAAAGATGCACTCTACCTGTGTAGCCCAGCGAATTGTCACCATTATCAGAGGTGGGGAGTGGTGTCCCGCTGTCGTTCCCCCTCTCTAGGTCGTCGGAGTCTGTCGGAAACAACACCAGAGCTGCTGATGGGGTCACAGAAGTAACAGGAGTTGCCATTTCGATCACAACACGTCCAGACACAATTAACTCCACACATGACAGCAAGAGACACTGTACCAGTGCACGGCACAGTTTGTCCTTCCCCCTCCTGCCTGGTGGTGCCCAGCAAAAGGCGGCAGGGAGCATCACCCGGGGTCCCCAAAACGCTGTCCTGTGTCCCTCTCTGCCTACGCCAAGTCTCACTCTGCAGCCCGCCGGGCACGGTGGCCACCCTGCCAAGCAGCCAGTGCAGGCTGTGGTGAGCATATGGGGACGGGAAGGCAGGGGAGCTGAATGCTAGCATTGCTAATTTTCCACCTTATTGTTAATCAAAGCTATTGACTGTGATCACTCCCCATCATCGCTTCATCTCCTGGCAATTACAGACTCAGGGGACTTCACCTCTTTGTGGGGAGGAGGCGGCGGTGGGGGGGGATGACACACACCACTGTGTCTTGGCAAGCATGGGGAGGGGGCTGTTCGACCTCTTCGGGAATATGGGGCAGGGGAAAGGGGTAGAGCCGTTCTATGGAAAGGCAACAGTTTAGCAGCATAAGAAGATGCATTTTCTGACTTGAAAGATGTTTGCAAGGAAAAATTCAGTTTTAACATCACATTAAAAACAAAAAGGAAAGGAAGGCAGCTGGTCAGCTAAACACATAAATGAACGCGTGTTTTAAGACCCCAAGATAAATTGCTGCTCAAAACACCACAAAGCACTGTGAAGATAACTCATAATAATGAACTAAATAATTCAAAGCAAAAAAGAAAATAAAAATCCCAAAGGCTCTGAAAACAAAACACCACAACCCAAAGGAATTTGTTGTCAATATCGCTAGATCTTTTTACCCACATCTATACAGCTTAATATAAAACTGTTTATTACATTTAGATTATATATTGAATTCACTATTGATAGTGTTCTGCCTAACAGATAACACCTAAAAAGAAACACTTATATCTTGTTTAAAAAGACCTTAAAGAAGCAAATCTCTTTGCAAGAATATCACTACCACAACAATAGGCTGCTTATTTCTTTTTCCTGCTGACAGGTGTCAGATAATTTATTAATTATTGTAAAGACCCTGAATAGGAAAGGTATATTTTCCTCTCTCACACACAGACATATTCTGGACCTCTATAATGACTAACAGTAACTGTTCCTTTTCAATAAAATGCACGTGCTGCTAAAAATCTTTCTGAAGTTTCACAAAACACATAAAGAAATTAAACTAGAAAAACATAAGTGGATTTTTCTTTTGAGACTTAATTTTACTAACTCAGTCAATCTAATTTTTAAAATGTGATGCCAAACATTCATACTCTCCATTTGTCTTTTAAACAATCGTATAGAGACCGCATCCTTACAAATCAATATTTTTTTTAATGAAATACAAAACAAAAACAAAAGCAAAACCGAAATCATCAAGACAAATCTGGTTAAGGGGACTTGTTGGAAAGAAAAATAATTCTTAAAATAAATAGTCAGTTAAAGAAATGATAGTCTGACTTTTAAAACACTGTTGTGTAAATTAAGAAAATAAAAGACCAAAAAGCAAAACCCAACCAAACACCAAGATGGTGTTTCATCTTGGCAGATGGAAAAAGTAAAATATGTTCATTTATTGGTCCATCCATCTTTGCTGGCTTTGTAAAGGCCATTGTCATGCACATCTTTAAAATCGGCTCTGAAAATGGCTGTAGAGTGACTGGATCAACATTCAGCTTCTCCAGATCGCTCACTTATTTGCATGGAAGGGCTGATTGGGTCAGAGTTTTGAATTACAGCAATACAGGACAGGAGGACGGGACTTTTTATTAAATTAAGAGGCAGAAGCTCTGCCTACTTTTTTTAGGGTAAATGTTTAGAGCTGACTACAGAAAGCTCAGACCGAGTTTTCAAGCAACGAACCTGCTGATCGTCATTTTGAAAGATTAATTGCCTGGCTAGGAGATTTAATCACATGCTACTCAAAATAATGAAGAAGGAGGAAGATGCACTGAAAGCTACTGGAGTGTTCTGTGTGTCAGTGTAATGTCTGGCGTCATGCACAAAATAGAATTTAATAATGAATTGATCTTTTTTACCCAAGATACTCCCTCAGACACGGCTTTCTCAGCAGTGGTCACCCTCCTTGGAACACCTCACAAAGCAACCAATCCTGATGCCCTTTAGCAAGGCTCACATAGTTGTTAAAATAGGAACAGTCTCCATTTCAAAAATAATATAGCAAACAGGACATAAGACCAGCAACTTTAAAAACTAGGCTACAACTACCTGAGCCATTTAGGCATGAACATCTTGGCTTCAATCCCTCCACTGATGGAGATAAGGTGATTAGTCTCTTTTTTTAACACTACTGATATTTACATTACACCTGTTAGCAACAATGCACTTATTATTTAAATTCCAAATGCATACAGGTATTATTCACTCTCTCTTGCTTTGAGAAATGCTACTTTTTGACCCTGTCGTAAATAACATGATATTCAACTAATGTTAAATTATAGTATCTGGCTGGAAATTAGTCTCACTAATGAAGGTTGCTGAAGTTCCGTTCTTCCTGTGGGTGAATTCTATCCATATCACTAAATGATAACGCTATGCCCAAGTCCTACATTTTGTGTTGTGGGCCCCTGCACTGGGCTGAATTTAATTTCAGCTTCATCACAATATCCAGTTTTGCCTTTGCTTATGAGTCAGTTAAAACTTAATGGAAATAAGTACTATTGAATTAAATGACATATTTCACCATTAGACTGCTGCAAAGGCACTCTGTTGAAGGAGTGGTAAAGGGTCTGAATGTTAACATTTGATGTATTTCTTATGACTACGTTGCTGTAGGATCAGGCAATTTTCCACTTGGCTTTGCTAAACTTAATGAATGATTTTACGTCATTACACTTTTTGAACTAGCTGCTGTGCCAAAAAAAAAATTGTAGGGAATGAATTATATAACCTGGAACAACTCACCTGGTGTATGAAAAATTTACAGCTCAAAGTGGAAGTGGTGTCTCATCCCTCAGAGAAATGCTGTGACCTCTCTATAACAGAGCTCTCATCTAGCTCAAACTAATACGATGGAGTAGACATTTCACAGAGCTATCAAAGAGAAATGTACCTCAAAACAACTCTCCAGTAAGGCTGAATGTCTTGGTTGAATTTCTGTATCACACAGGAGGAATTTAAACCAAGGTCTCTGATATTCTAGCAGCTCAGAGAAGCGTATTTTCAGTGAAATAAAACCTACACTTTAAAAAACATCTAAGCAGTAATTGGTTGATTCCTTAAGTAAAAACAAACAAACAAACAAAACAATCAAAAATCAAAACAATAAAAAACCCCAAACCCAACAAAACAAACCCCAATATTTAATTCAACAGAAAATTACTTATATCCGTAAGTATACAAAACTTCAGGAACAAGGTAAAAGGAGTTCTACCCCCTCCTCCCCATTTATTTTTATGGTCCCAAACGGCTTTATTTTGGAAGAGGAAGATGAAAAGTGAAGTCTTGACTAAGAAAGAGAAGAAAAAGACCTAGCTACCCCTTAGCAGTTGTTACTACACTCTTCTATCACAGAAGCATTTGAGAGAGGGAACCGCCTTATCATGATGAAAAATATCTCATTCACTCTTTCCACAGCTATTTCCAGAGTCACCATTCATTAAGTTGGGCAAGTACCTTAAGTCATTAAAAAAAATATAGCAAACATCTATTTCAAGTTGATAGGAGAGTGCTAAGTTTACCAGAAATGAGTAGTCTAGAGTTTTGGTGGAACAGTTTCAGGTTTATTCAGCACAGCCCAAGCACAGAAGACACCTTCAAAGCAGCAGGAGGACTTGGCTTAATCATACAAATCAGAAGGAGTTTTAGTGGTCCAATGGCACTCAGAAAGCATCAAAGATTTATGCAAGTGTGGGGAACTTTTTCCAATGAAATTTCCACTGAAATCTGTAAGTTACTCCATTTAATTAGACTGCAACAGGAGCTACTAAACACCACTCCTGCTTTGAATTGCATATCTTTAACTCTTCAAAATGATCAGAAAATCTAAATACTAAATGTTTGCTATTGTTATTCTGGATGATAGGATAAAGTGTACCCTGATGAAGTTTGCTGATGATACCAAACTGAGTGGGGAAATGGATGCTTCAGAAGACAGAGCCACCCTGCAGGAAGACCTGGATAGGCTGGAGGAGTGGGCTAGCAAGAACCTTATGTAGTTCAACACACACAAGGGTAAGGTCTTGCACATGGGAAAACATAATCTAGAACTGCTGCACAGGCTGGAATCTACCCAGCCAGGAAGTAGCTCTGTGGAAAGAGACCTGGAGGCCCTGCTGAACAACAAGCTCAGTACGAGTGAACAGTGTGATGCTGCAGCAAAGGTGGCCAACAGGATGCTGGACTGCACCAAAGGCATCACCAGCAGAGCCAAAGAAGTCATTATTCCACTCTACTCAGCACTAGTGAGGCTAGACGTGTAATACTTCTGTTTTGGTCCCCACTGTACAAAAAGGCTGGAGAGGATCCAGAGAAGGGCCAAAAAGATGATCCAAGGACTGGGAAGCTACCACAGGAGGAAAGGCTGAGACAACTGGATTTGTTAAGCCTTGAGCAAAGAAGGTTTAGAGGAGACCTCATCATCATGTTCCAGTATTTAGAGGGTGGCTACAAAGAAGATGGAGACTCCCTCTCTACCAGGAGTCACATGGAAAAGATGAGGGTCAATGGGGACAAGTTACTCCTGGGAAGATTCCAATTGGACACAAGAAGGAAATTTTTCACAATGAGAAAAATCAGCCATTGGAATAATCTCGCAGGGAAGTGATGGATTCCCCAATATTGGACACTTTTAAGATTCAGCTGGACACGGTGCTTTGTCGTCTTGTCTAGACTGTGCTTTTGACAAGAAAAGTTGCACCAGATGGTCCTTCTGGTCCCTTCTAACCTGGTATTCTATGATTCTAGAATATGATTCCATGATTCCCTTGGCTCCTACAACATTTCGAACCAGACACATTTATTTTTGCAGCGACTTACATTCAAGTGTTTTGTGCAATCCTAACCTCAAAAATTATATTAGATGTGCTTTTAACCACGGCTCTTCTATTCATAGAAAAGTCACCAGTAATAGACAGTGATGCCATCAGTTATTGGTTCTTTTGTACCAGGGAAGTATGTTTGTATGACACGTTTTATTGATGACACATCCTTGAAAGTCCCCAAATGATTCAGTATTGATGCTCAGACCCATCCTCCTGGAGGACGTAAAGAAAAATTGAAAAGACCTAAACAGACACAACTTGTTACGACTGTAGGAATCTCATGTATCTGGGTTTCTACACAAGTTATAGTTTATCTGAAAGTAAAGCCACCTACTGAAAAATGTCTGAGTACAAATATAGTTGCCTTATTTAATTCCAAAGTATATAACTTCATTATTTCTTGTTCTGTTTCTCTAAATTTCATTATCATCATCAGCTTTGGGGTACTAAATTCAGAGGAAACAGCAAGAACAGCATTTTGCAAATGAATGTTAAGAAAAGATTAGGGTGAAGCAAATTAATATAAACTACTATCAATATTACAATTGTGTTTTACAAATTGGATCAATTCCCATTGATTCCTTTCTAGTGACCTAGAGGAATTCAGGAAAAGACATCAGAAAAAAAACGAACTCTGGCCGCATCAAACCACAACCTGGAATAAGCAAATAAATTAGTAGCCTGTTTTATTCAATTTTTTTTTTTTTCTAGGTTTTCATTGGAATTGCAGTAGAAATAGACTATGTCTTAAGGGGTTTTGATTTAATTCTATTTAGTCATTTGGTTATTCATAACAACAAAGTATTTTATACTATCAGAGTATAGGTAGGTAAGGATAATACCTAAGGGAGAGATACTGATAAAGTTAAATCAATGTATCTGTGAGAACTAGCTTTTGTAGAGGGAAGTACTATCTGAAATATGTTTATTCAGAAAAATACAGACAAGGTTTCAAGAGTGTAGACCTATTCTTCAAATCTACAATGAAAAGGAAAAACTTCAGGCTATGTGAAGAACAGGAAATAATTAGGCCATCGCTTACACTATCACAGCATCCTAAACACTTACATGTCTATATTGGAAGCCCATGTAGCACATTGCTGATTAATCTGGAGAATATCCTTAGCAATGTTTCATATTTGCTGAAAGAAAATATTACATTGTTTTAAATAATACTTAATAGAGCAACTTTTTAGAGACATTCACATTCAGCCAGCTAACTTGTTTAAATTGGATATCTTTAGGAGGTTATGACCATTTTCATCAGCTGAGATTCTTTACAAGTAATTAAGTTATTTGTTAAAGTTTATACTACTCAGCTGCCTCATCATAAAAGTTAAGAAAGGTTTAAGCTAAGGGGAAAAGGGAAGCATTTTTTCTCACATAATGGCTCTAATCTGAGGATCTGCCGCAAGTAACTTCCAAAAGAATCCATAAGGACGCTTTTTATTAATAGCCTGTACAAGTATGTTCTAGCAACTCAATATGTGGTTCTAAAAACAAAACCTACACTTATGCACAGGTACGGAAATGTTTTTTGTTATGCAAAAGAGACATTTTTGTGGTGAGAACAGAATACTTTGTAGTGTAAAAAAAACCACTTAGAAACAGATTTGTCTAAACCAAAGAAGAATACAGATTTTATTTAACAGTTTGAGTATCTATTTTTGGTTTTATTGTCTTCAAAGAACAGTGCATATGACTGAAATACTGGCAATACCTCAGTAGTGGATGGTGTTTAAACACCTTCTCTTAATTTTCATGATTCAGTCAATAACAGCCTTTAACTCAGTGAAAAGCAAAGGAGGACTTCTAGTTATGCAAAAGCAGGCAACAACCTCTTTGCATTGTTATGTTGCCAGTAAACAACCTCTTAGCATCTAATTTAATTATTTATTTCTTTGGGAGTAAGCATATGTGTTAGCAACTCAACATAGAAGTTGTTTTCCAATTCTAAAGCGGAAGTCCTATGCAGGATCAGTCATGCAGGAAACCATATGAACATAATTACATAGTGACATTTGTGACTGAACAGTTAAATTCTCAAATCTTGGTATTTAGCAGAAAGTGCATAAACACACACTGTACAACTTCGATGCTCCCAAACCTGTCTATTATCCTCTCTCCATTTCCCCCCACACCTTGCCTTTTCATAGCTCTTCCTTGCACTTCTTGGGCTGTCCCTTTTAGCTCTTTCCTGTTCTGCATCTGCTCCCATTTTTTTGCCTGCCAGATAAACCTAAAGGTAACAGCCATTCGGGCTAATTAAATGGTGCTGAAAGTGAGTTAACAGGTGGTGGCCCCAGCTGCTTTAGTTGGAGGGGTAGATAAGAGGCCCATCACTAGCTTATATAAGGCACTATGATTAATTAGAACAAGAAGCCATTTTCTAAGGAGTGACATCCAGATTTATAACAAAATTTTCTTCTCTAAGGCAATGAGCAATCTTTCTCCAGAAAACACAGAAATAAATTACTTATTCTGAAGTCCTCACCAGTCTTCTTGACTATGTTCAACATGGCATATGAAGAAACCTATGCCAAATAGGTCTTATGCATATCAGTATTTTGTATTTTCTTTCTACTGCAAGATATGCATTTGATTTACTTCAGGAAATTTCCTCTCCCTTAGAGGGTCTCCTATTTTATTTTATTCCAAGTAAACTTACATGTTTCTCAAGAGAGTTCGGATTACTGTGGGAACTACTATCAAGACATTTAAATAACAACAACTAGCACAATATACAGTTGTAGAACTGGTTATGCAAGCTTCCTATTGCAATCCTCCAACTCCACTGGACTTCTTGCAATAATCCCCTCACCATTGTAATCAGTTCTATAAGAACACAGCCAGCCCTCCAGGCACTGACCCCTGGAGCTGCTGCTTCTCTGACTTAAGCCCTGTAAGGTTTATTTGAGGATAAATTATGCAGCTGCTTTACAAGTAGCTGCCCCCAAAATAGTATCAAAGAACTGGGTTCATTTTCTCTTTACTGTAGAACTGGAACAAAGCAAGAAAACCAACATGCCTAATTACTCCTTATTTTATTCAGCTGAGTGGTAAACTTAGGAAAGGTGATTAATTTCCCTCACTAATGACCGTTACAGACCAAAAACAAAAATGCAGGAACTAATTCAACACACCATCAACAGTCTTGAAATCACATGATTTGAAACTGAAACTACCATAAAGATGAATAGTGAAGGGAATGTATGCAATTCAAGAGCTGAGAAAGCCCTTTCTCATTCCCTTGCTTTTCTATATATGCAAAGTTATCTTCTGAGTTGTGAAAGATCTATCTGCAACACAGCTGTGTCATTTACATTTTACTAGTCTATCTGCAGAGTTCAGCATGAAGAATCATATTAAATCAATGTATGTCAATGCCTGTTTACAGAAAGAGTGGCCATACTTGCACTAATACACTGTCTAGCAAGAGAATACACTGGCACATTAAACCTATTAAAACTACGATATAGGCAAGAAAATCTCTCTGGTATTGTAGGAATCGCAGGTCCTTTTTTTTCAGGAGACACTCCTAGCTACATTTCTAGCTGTACTGGTTGTTCTCCACATTCTCCTCTTTTAGAAGGCCAGCATTTTGACCCATTTTGCTGTTGCCACCTCGTGATTACTGATACCCTTAGCATATAGATTTCTCACAGGAAATGTGTCCTGTTGCTACTTTTCCTTCCTTTTTGCCTCCCGCAGTCCCAGCCCTTTGGCTACAACAGAGAAGCCAGCAGACAGGAGAGGCTTTGAAGGCCCTCTTCCTTTCGTGTTTGAAGCCACTCATTCTACTTAACCTGTCTTCTGCACAAAGCAAAGACCTGGTAATTCTATATCCTGTGGGGTGATGCAAAGATTAAAAAAATGAGGTTTCAGCCCTGTCATAGTTTGCAATTAAAGTTGTTGTGGCCTAACAGGAAAGTAATTTAGTAAGAGATGTACAAGGATGATTTTGAAATGAAGCAAAAAGGTGAATTGCAAGGTAAAAAAATATTCACATTGACTTGTAAAAAGGTGTGGAGTTGATAAACATACCATGTCAATCAGTACAGCTCTGCAATAATAAGTTTAAAGCAAGCTACAAGAGTCACCAAATCACAAATATAGATCCATGCAAAGCAGTAGTAAATTGAGTCTGTCCAGAATTCCCTTTCCTGTTAACCTTCCAAGACAGTGAATTACCCACAGATATCAAATGATTCTCACTTACAGCATGACTATTTTTTTGATCCAAAGAATGTTTTCTTTTATGCATACGAAGTAGAAGTATGTACTTCAGGGAAGTTTTTGTCTTTTGTTATTAGATCACAGAAGTTCTTTCTGTAAAGCTCTTCCTAAGAGCTACTGCTTTTGTGCAGCATAATGAAACATGTTCTACAAAGGAGGTTTTTAAGTTTGTCCCTTGGAGAGAAGCCGTACAACAGGTGTTACTCCTTTCTTTGTTTACCTGAGCTGACTACTCCGTGCTCAAAATCATATCCTTAAAAAAACAAATGATGGAGCATGTAAGCATTTGCCTGGAAAATTTGATATTAGGCTGAAGTTCATTCTTGTTAAAGCAGCAAAATACTCCCATTGACTGTACGCAGGGTTCTGTTAGCACAGCTGTGAATACTTCTGGGAAACAGGAGAAAGAGCCACAAATAAAGAATTAGCAATTACTATCTAGCTCATAATGAAACATACACATATGTCCAAACCGACTTAATAATTCTCAGTGTAAAGAGGGAAAGATTCATAAAATAGTGGTAAGTTAATCTAATAGTTCCTAGTGGTTCTTTAGCATCTTCCAGCTGGGAATCTCATTTCTCAGTATGATTAATGTCAGCCTCAAAAGAAAGCACAGGGTCAAAAATTACGCCAAGTTTATGAACCCAAAACCCAGACAAAATAGAACAACAATGAAGTGAAATAGCTGACGAGGAAGATGATCAAAAACTTTTCTATCTGGTAAGAATTCAGCTCTGCAAAATTAATACCAGATCAGAAATCATACAACACAGCAAGGGGTACTTGGGTTTATAAGGACCTACAGATTTCTCTAGATAATATCAATTTGTAATATTGTGTATGTTGAACATGGGAATTACTAGCCAGAGGCAGTAATTTTGAAACAAAATAAGACCTTCAATAGATCCATGGGAATGCTGAAATAATTAGAGCTAGAACTGGAAGCACAAAGCCCAAAGTAATAAAGTATGAACACAGAAAAATTATATGTTTTAAAATACACAATATGACGAGAATGATGCCAGTATAAATTACAAAAGTAGTCACACCCAAATTTTGATGCATAAGTCTATCAAGCTGGCAAAGATGGACCAAATCACATATCTATGTTCAAAAACCAACCAGACCTTTGAGATAAACTGTCTGGTAAGACAGAACCTTCTCAGAAACTTCAGTTTGTGCACTGGTACATATAGAATAACATCTAAATAACAAATGGAAGGAAACACTCATGCTACCCTCAAAAAGCAAAAGCAGGAAACCCATAGTGCAAGAGATTAGAAAAATAGGCTTCTTGTAGTAAAGGACTCATTTACCATGACAGCAACTAATTGAAAATGGAAGCACAGATGACTAAGAATGCATTGTGTCAGATTTACTTGTAGAAAGTTTCCCAAGTATATCATTGGTGGCTGGGTCACAGCTTTAATATCTCAGAACTAAAGTACAACGCTGTACGAGTGACAGCTCAAAAAAGAAAAAAAAAATTCTTTAGCAAACCCTGATTGTTTGTTTGTCCTAACTTCATTAAATGTGTTGGTGCAGCTGCTTTGGGCAGGAAATAAAAAATACCTCTGAAGCAACATTATACATATCACATGTTTCTAGCGTGATTGGTTCCATATTGTTGGGGCCCTTGAGTGCCTCTAGCAGAGTTCCTCAGCAAATTTTAACGTGTCAAACTGGATAAAAGTCAGAAGAACATGCTTTATCCCTACAGGCTAAGACGACTGCTACCCAGCACAGAAACTCCAACAGGGAAGATAAAGCCCTGGCTTCGAAATGAACACTGCTGCTCCCGCAGGTTCCTGATAAGAGCCTGAGCCCAGAGGTGGCTGCCAGTAATCCCCTCCAAACTCCTGCATGCCCTGGTGCCCTCAGTGTTCCTCTCTGGCTGTTCATGGTTGAGGCCTCAGCCCAGAGGTGCCCCGGCTCTGGGGCAGGGGGTTCAGCATCCCCCAGCCCTTGCTGGGTGCCACAGGTGGGCAACAGGCTATGGCACCACAGCAGACGTGTCAATAGACTAATGAAATGTCTTTGAACAATGCTTTTACTGCCTAATCAATAGAAAAACTTATAATCAAGTTTGGTATCAAGATGAAAACCTTAGCTCTCTGCAATGAACCCTTAAAACTAATTACACCGAGCAGAAAATAAGTATACTACATAACAGAGTATATCAGATCAAGTCACTGATAAACAAAGAGCTGCGGGATCAGATCTGTACACATAACCTGTCAAATGTGAACAACTGCTGGCTCACATATTAATGATACATCATTACTACTGCTGAATTTAAAAGTCTGCATACTGTGCCTAAAGGCTTACTAATTTGAAACATCATCATATTATGATATTAAAAATTTCTAGGTGTGTCCAAGATTATTTCAACCAGTATACTAAACTTCTACTATACAACCGACCAAAATGAAAAAACACATGAAATATTTTTACAGACTTCATAATTAATTTTTTTATATTGCTGGGAATGGAGTTATGAAAGATTATGGAAAAAGGAGACAAGAAAACAAAACCACAAGAACCTGGAGAAAGAAAAGCATGTTTACCATATTAAAGGCAATTAATCATCTTACATTCTAAGAGGCCAGGCTACAGAAAATTCCTGGAAAAACACTGTAATTTCAGAAGGTGCTAGATATGAAAAAAAGAGACTAACACTTTGGATCAAATAACACATCCAGCAAGAGACTGACCTGACATTGAACACTAGTTATGAAGTGGAGAAACACAAAGCAGAATGATATTGTTTTATGACACCAATGTAATATTTCAAGTAGAAAAAAAATACTCCAAAGATAGTGAGGAAATACGAATTTTAAATCAAAAGAAACAGTGCTGAGTTTACCACATCATTCCCGTTACCCAAGTTTTACAGTTTATCTAACTCTTCTGAAACTTCTGTTGTTATTCTACAACTGGAGAGTGACCAAAGAGATGCGATATGATCTTGAAAGTAGAACACCGGAGATAAATAAGCTGTAAGTGTATGTAAGTGCTCAAAATTGAATCCAATTGAAGCACTAAGCAAGTTGGTGAAAAAGACCTTACATATGAGATGAACACTGTTTCAAGTGCAGTTCAGCAAAAGCTTCTCAAATTTTTAAATGTTTTAGCACCTTTTCTTAGCTATAAAAGACTGAGCAATGAGAACAGAAACATTTGTCACTAGAAATAATATAATTAAAAATAATCCAAGCACTTTTCCTTATAGTTCTAATTTTTCTAAATGTCTGTAGCTAATGGCTGTGTTTCTGAAAATGCGTTTAGTCTCAGAAAGGAATCCACTGACACTTACAACATGAAGTTATGTTTAGTGATTAAAGGTAAAGCAGGTTAAAATTTGAAATAAATAAATAAAATCTTCCACAAACGTTAACTAGCTTTACACTGCTTGGCACTCATGCCTAAGAAAGCTCCCTAGGTAAGCTCCTATTTAAGCTTTTCTCACAAGCTTGAATCTTGAGCATAATTATGTTTGACTAGATTCAGGCTGAGTGTGTCTCAGGGTCCTGCCCCCCCAGTCATTCCAATCAGAGTCCCAGACAAAACCTTCCCAGGTTTCCTTGCAGCTTCCCACCGTGGGTATCTCCCAAGGCAAGCAAAAGACAGAATTTGGTGTGTAGTGAAGCCTTGTCCTAATATGCGAACAAAATGTAACAACATCTCATGTCCACTGGTTCAGACATAGCTCTGAGACTCCTTCCATCTTTATTTAAGATTTTGGTTAAAATTAGCAAGTGGATTCAGAAGACACTACAAGAAGATAACCAACAAATGCAGACTATATGATAAGAGAAGCCGAAGTAAAACACTTCCAATACCTTCCCCATCCCACTTGGCTGAATTTATCAATATACATTTCATAATCTGCATTAGTAACATGAATACAAATGACAGATTTTATAAATCTGAATGAGTGACTCCAGTTCCACAATTTGAACAGTAATAAAGGTTTTTACTATTGAAAATAATGGCCATTCATAAGAACAAAAGAAAAATCACTCAATGAAAAATGCTATAGGCATATGAAGATTTTTCTGATGATATAGTATCAAAGAAAATTTAGTTGAATTTAGGCTGACCCTTCATTTATCATAACCTGTGGACGAGTCATTTAATGACTATATTGATTCTCTTTTGTGTTCATTCTTATATACAGCATCCAACCAAGGTGAAAGTAACCATAAGATATTAATTTTAGACAAAAATATTTCAGTGATAAATGTTTGAAGAATTATTACAATACAACAGATTTGCTGTACTGCAATTATAGGGCATATTTGTATAATCGCAGTTGGAAATATCACAAAATACGCAATAGGTGATCCCTAGAAGTAGCATATTGATAGTAGCTAAAATGGGCTTTAACAGCTGAGGATCTGATACATGCTAAGTGCCATGACACTAAACTCAGGAGTAATGGATTGCTTGGGAACCTTTAGTCATTCAGAGAACAATGTTAAATAGGTACCTGAGAGCACAGTTTCTCTAGCCTACCAGTATCTGAAGATGAGAAGAGGGAAAAATATTCAATTTCTATGTACATCTGACTTCACAGGCATTTTACCAAGTTTGTTTTTTCACTTTCACTGAAATATAAAGAACAAAGCACATGACCCCCCCTCTAATGCTTGTCTGTTTTGAAGAAAAACTGATCAATGAGAAAAATAGAAATGGTCTTTCTTTCACAGGGAGAAAGGATATTCTGCTCTTCATGCAATTCACTTCAATCTGTGAAGAAAGGTATAGAGCAGATTGAACTAGCATGTGACTAAAACACAGTATAACTAATAATACCCTATCGACACAAAATATCTTTTAAAAATACTGGAAGCCATATATATTTTTTTTTATTTGACCTCCCTTTCACAAAATGTAACTATTGTTCTCTCTTTCTGGTTTTCATTTTCCATCTAAACAGCTCAACTAATAATCAATCCTTGATTCCTAGACTAATTCACTCAGTTATGTTATTATTTGCATATTTAGAAACTTTAATCTTTGTAAGAATATTTTAGGTATTTTCTCCATTCTAAAACCTCTTTCTCAATAGCAGATTTCTCCCTTAATCAAGCCTAAAGTCCCCTGGCATTTTTTTTCAATGTTTTGGGTTGCTCAGTGTTTGAGATTTAGTTAGCAGAAAGCAAAACAAGCTGAAGATGCACTTTTGTGACAACTCTCTTCACAGAGACTTCCGATAGCTGCTGAAAGGTCACTGTGCTAAGGGAAGCTGCAAGGTGGAAAGTAAGTTTAATTTACAGCTTTATTTAAGCTCTTGGGAGAAAAGAAAGAGGGAGAGGAGAGTAAGCACACATTTGATCCAGTCCGAAGCTCCTTTTAAGGAGAAAAATTTCCTCTGTATTTTTATTACTAGAAAAACTGAAAACAGATATCTGAGGAAAACAGAACCAGATCTCCCATTGCAAGGACACTCAGTAAAATCCAGCCATATCTCACGCAGTGCTCAACCACCGGGAAAACCTGGGCTTGAGAGGAGCCCCCGATGGCTGCAGCTGGGGCTGGAGCCCTGCAGAGGTCAGGGAGGTGTCTCTGGGGACTGACAGAGCTGAGTTACAGCTGCTGCTCCTGGAAGGGGAGGAGATGAAATTATAGCTTGGCGGGGGGAGGCAGGGAGGGGAGAAAAGCAGAACGTCTGAAGGGATGAAAACACCACAGTTTCACTTTCATCCCTTTGAATATTCTCAGGAATAGCTTTAGGGGGATGAAAGCCAGCACTTGAAAGTTGGATTCCTCTGTCTTTATGTTTTGCAGCCATCTAGAGAGAGTAGAAATATAATGATAATGAACATGCATTGAAGACAGTGCAAACTGTTGCCTGAATCCCAATGAAATTAGTGCAGCCAGATATATGTTCCTTCAACAAACATTGTGACCAGTTATTATTATAGTCAATAGCATCAAATAATAGGCATTTACATGATGATGTCCCCCACCCACAACCAAAAATCCTTGAAAGTAAAAAGACTCTTGTACAGTCTTATGGTCTCAAAGACACCAACTTGAAACTTAGGAAAATGCAGAAGTGAAGGTGCGCAACTGATCTTACTACAGCTCCCCAGGCACGTTTTAATCATTAATTCTACCACCATATCAAATTATTCTTCCAGTGTGGAGAACAGATGATGCTCAGTCAGTAAGCAACTATGCAATATTTGATTTCTCCATATTGCTATTACATATCCCAAACACTGCTCTAATGATAGTTGCATCTTGCTAAATGACTTTGCTTTATAGTAATGGAAGTCCAACACATTTCAAGGACATGGACACTGAATGCAGAATAGGAATCAGACTTCTCCAAAAGCAGTAAACTTGCAGACACTGCTGCTAAATATTCTCCATACACAAACTAATGCATTTTCCCCAGAATCTTGCAAGCTGGGGGAGGTACTACTATCATTTCCGTTTCAAAGCCGGAGATTCAAGATGCCATTGTGGATAGAGTCAAGTTAGCCGAAGAAAGTTAGTCTCTTCAGATGTCCACCACCAAGGCTTCCAGTTCCATGTTCAAAAGCCTGGAGCTAGCACAGGGAGAAGAGGACACTGATGGTATCCCAATAACCTGATGACCTCTGTGGTTTGGAGCTTTTAGTCTGCTGTCTGATAGCACAAAGATGAATAGTTTCTAAGTTTTAGCCTAGGTGGACTGAGGGACCAAGCAAACCAAAAAAGTTATTAGTCCAAATGGGGACATTTCCTGCCTTCATAAACATTACTAGACCAATAAATAATTAGTTGATTAACCTACAAAGGAACATCTCCAATTCTTAGGAAAGGATTAGTAAGTATGAAGTATATTTATCCCTTACATTGAATGTGTTTAAATGACATAATAGTTAATCTGTAATATTCTGAATAAGACTCATATTTGATATCTACTTTTGCAAAATACATTTAAATGTTACTTTTGGTGTTTAAAAATCTGGATTTATGTTTGCATGGCTAATATAAAAGAAAATATAAAATACAGACTTTGGTCTCCATAATATCTTTTTCTCTCTTCTTCCCAGTTCTTCTCCCAACAAAGCAAAACCGTAAACCCTATTACCATTTTTAAATATATGTGTGGAAGAAAATTGATTGCTGAGGCAATGTTCCGTATGTGCTGTAGAAAACACAGTCACACTAACAAAGGCTCATTTTATTTAAAAGAAACAGTTTGTGAGTGATTGTTTGGGAAGAAAACAAAGGAAAAGTTATTTCAGAGAATGTTTTGGCTCCTGGAATCAAGATAGCTTAAAGAAATCTTAATAAGAGACAAACATTTTGAAAGAAAGACAGATGGCTAGCCTGGAAACCATCTCAGCCGATAACTTTTGAAATCAAGTATCTTAATCTGTCACTTTCTTGCTGGGTTACCACAATCAGATCAATAGTAGTCAAATCCAGAAAGGTACTAAGATGCCAGACATCTCTGCGGATCTATTCCAAGTCTCCCTTAATCCATTTTATAAAAGTGTAATAAAAGATTCCTGAATTATAAAATATGTATGTCCATATCAGATTGAAACATGTCTTAATGTATTTGTTTTACTCTAAATTATGCCATGAAAAATGTTTCATTAATAATTTCAGAAGGTGTGACAGATCATGAGAGACATAAATTTATCTATTTTTAACCACTTAACCTTCTTAAGCACTGAAAGTTTAAGAATTGTGCAAGTACAACTTCTATCTTACTAACCCTATACTTTGAAGAGAATGTTGTATTTGCAGTGTAATTACATCTTCAGAAACATCAACTGCTACACCCTGGAAAAGAAATAGTTTTATTAAAGCTAAGTTTACCATCACTCCTGAAAGCTGGCCCTTTGCTGAGCATCATTAGTTATTCCGTAGTCTATAAAATAATTCTTTATCTCACATAACACGATTCACATTTTAGATGCAACAATGGGTATTTTCTTTGACATAAAGAGAAATACTAATATGCTAATTATTAAAAATATTCTTATTGCGAGTATCCTAAATGGTCAAGTGACAACTTGATATTACAAACTCAGCTTCCTTACAATGAGACTCCTAAACTACAAAATTTAACTATGCCTACCAGATAATATACACATCTTAACAGATTAGGTTTTATCATTACTATAAACTAGTGTCAAAATTCTTTCCTATATTTCTGTGCTACTACAGAAGTCCCTAGCAGCATTTAAATATGACATTTTGCAACACCACCCAGTGCAGTCCTGAAATGATACAAGCTAGAAATGTTTCCCTTCTTCCCGGTGTTTCACTGAATGCAAACCATAAAACATAAATTGCAAAAACATAATTAACAGCTTCAAAGACTGTTGACTCAGGTTCTGCTAATTTGTATTATGAAATGAGCTGCAAAATGAGTGGGTTTTTATTCTCTATTGCATAAAGCACTCTGACATGAAACTGATTTCTGGGATCATGTCTGGGTGAAAAAGCCACAACAGCTTGCTCTTTTGTAGTTTAAAGAATTAGTGACCTCTTAAATCTATCAAAAAATCTAATTTGGAAAGAATAAATAATGATGTGGTCTAAATATTATTGTTTCATGAAGCTGGGCTAGCTGCAGCACACCCAGGTTATTCTCAAGACAAAGAAGCTCAGACAAAAAATCTTGGCATCTACAGATACCATATGGAGTTTCCATGTGTCATTGTCGTATGACGAAATTCTCTTTCTTTCCCTCCCGCCCCACCAAGATATTTATAATACACTGCCATTTTTGCCGGTTCTTTTTTTTCCAAATCTGGGATGAGGGGAGTTAAATTATTTTTGAGTCCATAAGCAGAGAGAAATAATTAGCTTAAAAACTCCAGCTCTATTCTGAAATGGCTTTTCCAGCCATAAAACTGCATATTATTAGGCCTAGTGTTGTGGGACTTCCCATGGCTTGAGGCTAATGCTCTCCCCAAGTGAAGCTGAGGATCTATCCTTTTTCATGGTTTGATGCTCCTGTTTCTAACCTTGATGGTTTGCTAGGCAGGTGACCTTCAACCTTTGATCCTGGAAAGATTATTAGTGGTGACTCCAGGAGATTTGCCTCAATCGCAAGGCTGTAGGGGAGCATTCCCAGGTGTATTATAAATGCAACTTAACACATCATTCTACAATTGAACAATGGGATATCACAATACACTCAGAACGTGTGTTTGTAAATATAACTAAATACGTGTGCATATCAACAAAAATTGGTGTGTAGTTGAATTCAGGCTGCATCCATTACACTCCTGTGACCCACTTTTTTTGTGCATATTCCCCACTTCTCCTAATCCAAAATAGGATTTATGCAAGTATGTTGCTTCAAGTGAAGTTCTTTAAATAAAGCTATGGGAATCAATGACATAAATGATCAGAGAAATTATCTATGTGCTTTAACAGCTTTTGCTGAATTGAGGTCTAATCCCAGCTCTTTAGACTTCAAACTGACGTTTCAAAACTCCAGACAGGTTTGACTACATGTCAAGTAAACAATTCAACACCTGCCATGTTTGGAACATTATTGTAATACCGATAATAATTAATATCCTGGAACTTGGAGCTGTTTAGAGGAATTGCCAGTGAGGAATATTTTTTTTCTCTCTCTCTTTTTCACTGTAATTTCCACCAGTTGCACTTTTCCTTTCTCTTGAAGATTCTCTGTTGCATTCCTCATTGATGTTCTCTAACAAATTTATTTCAGGATAAAAGGCTAAAAGGAAGCTTTCTATGGTGAAGATGTATCATTAGCTAAATTCTGCTGTGTTTGATGTAGTTGTAAAATGAAGGTACACCTGATGTTGTATCTAGATACAATATTTGAAAGCAATCCTTAAAACATTTTTTCCCCTGTTTAAATCATGATAAAAATGAAAGTGTATGCGTAGGACAGGAAGAATAAGGGCTATGACAATAGAAAGTCCAAATATGATGTCAAAATAACGTGTCTCTTAAAGCAAGTAAGATAAAACAGTATTGTTTTACTGAGTTTATGGAATCTGAAATGTATGTTTCATGCATAACACAACATGATTCAAAACAGCTGACTTTTTCTTACAGAGTTAAGGAATTACTTTACTGACAATTACAACTTAAAATTGCTCCATTGACAAAACTGTAACATGAACCAAAAGCCTCATCTTGCAAAGACTTTTGTGCCTCCTATTATGTTCTGTGGGAAGTCCCCCTGACCTCATGGCTCTGAAGGTTAAGCATGCAACTGTGTCTTCTCCTCTTTATAGGTTAGTTGACTTGTGGTCTAACAAATGAAGAACTAAGAACTGTCAAGCTTAAAACTAAGCATTTTTATTTGAGGTTGGGGGGGTGGTGGTGGCAATAATTATCAAAGGAAGGGAATGATAGATAACAAGGGTAGAGTCACAAGAATGGAAGAAGGAAGAAAAACTTTGGCTAAGAAATAAACTCCAGCTGCTGACTCATAGAGACATTTCTCAGTGAAGTTCATGAGGATATTACATGTGGATTCAGTATGCATGTGTGACTGCTGAATAGTCCATGGATTAAGAGTCACAGACACAGTTAACATCCCTCCTGAGCTTTTAAATTCTAATGATTATCAAGGCTGAAAGTTGTTTTTTTTTGTTTTTTTTTTTTTTTTTCCCCCAATAAGGTTTATGAGTTGTATAACATGCATTTAAAGGCTCTAGGGAGTTCCTGTAACTATTTTGGCTGTACAGTACACTTTAGCGATATTACTACATAAGCAATCACAAAGAAAGGGGGGAAAACATTTTCCAGACTGTTTTTGTAAACTTAAGTAGTTTAAAAATAAATATTGAGTCTACGTAACAAATACCTTTATCAGTACTGAGGGAAAGATTATAACCCTAAACGAGCATGAAACCTGCCTCCAGCTTTCTGGTCCTCACATTCCACAGTTTCCATTTAAGACAGCAAGACAGGCATGACATGACATTTCTCCACCACCATTACTTAGAGAACTACATCACTGACATCAACAACACAAGTCAAAGCACCAAGACAGTCCATGCTCTCCTTTGTTACACAGTCTCTAAATACTTGTTAGTACAACAGGATGCATAAAATGTTCCAACTTCAGCAGAATGTTGAAGATATATTTAGGTTTATCCCTGAAACAGCACTTAAGCATATACTCCATTTCAGATGACTCAATATCCCTGAAGGTGTTCAAAAGATGTATAGATGAGGCTCTTAGGGACATGTTTTAGTGCTGGAGCTAGGTTATGGTTGGACTCGATGATCTTAAGGGTCTCTTCCAACCAAAATGATTCTATAATTCTATGATACGTTCATTTAAATAGGACTTAAGATGTGGGTAGTGGCAGTTATATGCCTTGACAAATGTGGATAGAAGTGTTATGAAATGAAGATTGGTCCTATATTTGAATTTTCTGGTGTCTTTTAAAGACATACTTTGAAAGTGGTTTGTAAATATGTTCATTTATTATTATATATTCACTAATAGACTTGTGCTGGGAGTCCTATAATACTACAGTGGAGATTCCTCAGATTATACCAAAAAATCAAAATACCTATTATATCCAATGTCTTTCCTGTAAAATGATACACCAACTTCCATAATCATTTGCTATTCTGTCTTTAGAAAAATCTGATATCTTTTAAACCTCCTAATTAAAATAACAAATAAAAACTCCTTTGTAGTAAAAAGGAAGGAAGCTGGCACAGAACCATAATAAAGAAAAGCCAGCTGAGGAGCCTACTAGAAAACAATACTATGTATAATTGGTGTTTAATTATGCAGAATTAACAAATGGCAGCAGCACTGGTTGTATTACTTGACCAGGGCTCCTTGCCAAGTCAACAAGCTGGTTTTAATGTAGGAAGTAACCCGTTCAGCTATCTGGTGCCTTTGAGCAGAGCCCTGACTGCTGTGTTCTCCATCTGTGTTGCCAAAAACATTTAGCAGAAGAAAGAAATCTGTTGATTTGCTAAAGCAAGATAAATTTCAGTCATTGATATGGGTGAATGCACCAATAAGATCATGAAAAAGTTTTCTAAACATTTTATTCATCTGGTGCCAATGATTTAGCAACACCACGAGAGCTCAAAATACTAATTAGTATGAATTTGTAGGGTTGATATATTATACAATAGAATATCGAACATGTTTATCTGAATATATTATCTCTACTAACCCCATCCCTCTCTATACACACATATTTGAATGTATTTAAAAACATGTTTAAATATTTATGTTCTCTAGAACCTCATTACATAATTTTCTCCCATGGTAAGCAATTAATTTGTATTTGGAAATGAACACAACTGTGATGATACATACAAGACGTTCCTGGAGAGTGTACCCACTGATTCACCCATACTCACAACTGACCCCCATAAGAAACCTGAGCACTGGCCTCACCAGCAGCTCCTCCTGCTTACCACCACTCTGATCTGCCACACTCAGGAGATCTGGGCTGACACACTTGTGACGATGTATGCTGATTCAGGGGAGCTCAAATTCAATTTGAAAAAAAAGCCTGTTTGAATTAAACACTGGTAACAAAAACCTTTAGGAAAAGGAGAAGGCAAAAAAAACCTCTTGGAGATCCTAAAAGTAAGTAGCAGTCTGCCCCTTCTAAACTTCACTTTCATGTGCAGGTTTCATTGAGGGTTGTCACCGTGATAACTGGTACAGTAGCAGACATACTGACGAATGAGAACTGTCAGTAAGAAGTGCTTTGATATATCTATTTATGTCGTATATTTATGCTGCTTGCAGGAAGGTAGAAGACCTATTAAAAACCATGGAGAGAGAAGCAGGATTTAGGCTTTGATAGAACAGAGTATACAGATAGAAAATAAACAAATGGGAAAGTCTCTGTCAACCAAACTCTTCTACAGATCTGCGTAGATTTGGCTTCCCCTGAGTAGCTGTACCTGGTATTGCTAAGATCCTGACTACTTTTCTCTAGGTAAGATCAGGATATAGATTACTACAAGATACGGTGAGCTAGTGTCATCTGAAATCCCGTGAGAATGGTTAATTTTGCCCTATCTTTCTCATGAAGAGCCATTGTTGTAGGAATATGATTGCAGCTGAAGATAAACTAAGAACAGAAAGATTGGGTTTTGCTTTCACAGCTTCTCAGGACAAAAGGGTGTACACAAACCAAGGACACCAGTCTGTGGAGCACCAAGTGCAATACAACACTAAGTAGGGGCCTCTTTTACATCCTTAAAAATAACAGGCTTTAGAATTCAAGGCTTATTTTAACGTCCATGTTTAATGGCAAAGAACAGCAGTTTTCTCCTTCCTTCTTTATCGTATTTTTTCAATGACATTCAGCATAATAAAAAACAATTCCTAAATCCACAGTATGTTATGTTTACAAATAGAAGGTTAAATAAAAATGCCCCTCTGTGTGTGCATGTACATCAGTACACAACTTCATAAAGTTGAGCTATTTCCAATGCAAACACAAGTAAATCTGGGCATCCTCATATATTCAGTATTTTATAGGCTCAGTAAAACTTGATCAAAATCCACTTATACTTGTCGGTTGTGTGACTTAACCTTTAGAGTAGAATAATTAGATTAACAGACCACATACTGTAGATTCCAGTACTTCCTCAATGGCTATTAAATTACACAGAAGGAATTATGTTTTAGAGTCTTGCTTCCTTAAATCAAATTCCAGCCCTGTCACCTTTCTTTCATTTATTAGACTGCAAAGCTCTTGTTCCCTTCGTAATAAAAACTGAACCACTGTTAAATTCCATCCTTAGTACTCGAAGTTATTAATGATTACAGCACTTAGGATCAGATAACTACAGAATTTGAGTGTACACCGGGAGAATACAGTTCATGACAGGTATCCTGCTAAAGGAGTGAAAAGGTGCCACTAAATGTTGAAAAGGCAAGGAGTAGGGGACTATTCTTACTTTTAAGAGTCCGACTACAAGATGTACCCCATGCAGACCACAGCAGTGGAAGAGCAGAGTGGCCGCTGGTGTGGCAGAAGGGAGCACCTGCTCCAGGAAACGGGTACTGCTTGAAGGAAGCCAGTTCAGCTCTCACCCCCTGGCTAAGGCATGGAGTTGGGCAAACAGGGCTTAAGAAATGCCTTTGTAGCTTTCCCAGTGTGTTCGCTTTTTCTTTCTCAAAATGTTGTCCAGATTGTGAGCAAAGATTTCGTATACTGGTCCTGTATTCTCAGACACCAGGGAGCCTGGGCATGCCCATAAACATGAGCAGAGCATCCAGTATTTCCCAGAAAACACCAGAGAAACTGTATATACATAACAAAATGCCACTAGTAAGCTGAAGAGAAGATACAAGGTTTTGGGTTTTCTTGCACTCGCATCTACCTATACATTGTTCACGGTATATTACAAACAGCATTACAACTACGAAACCCAGCTAAACACATCAAGCTCAAAAAACTAAGAAACGCTCAGTTCAGATTTTTGTTGTTCAAGGAATATAATAACAAGCAGTGCCAAGGGAATTTCTGCAAGGGAGAAGACCATAGAATCTAAAATCTGTGACACAACAAAAAGACTACAGACATATCATCTACCGCATGCCTGCTGATGCACACTCTTAGATCTAAATGCCAGTGTGCTCCTGCTGTCTAAATTGCTAGAAACACTGAAATAGTTCATATGGTAAAGGTGGTGACAGTTTATTCTTTCAAGTTACCAGGATTCTTGGACTAACTTTGAAGCAATGACACACAACCTGGCACTGGACATGCCAGTGTGCCCAGCCTTAGTCCCCATTAATGCTCAAAGCATTGCAAACAGCATTCAGGACTGTCCCATCAGGACATCAGAAGAGCTTGTCATCATCAAGACACCACAGTCACACCCTTATTTGTCTGTAGCTCATTTCTGGTCTGTGATATTAGTCGAACACTCACATCAAACTTTCTAACCCCATTTACTGCTGATGAGACTCTTTCTGTGCTCCCCGTATTGCTCGAAGTGTGTGCTGGTGTGTCCCCTCACAGTTAGTACAGTTGCTTTAGTAGCCAGGGCAATCCATGGCTCTCAATGGCAGGACAATTGTCTTTGAGGGTAGCAACTTACCCACAATTGTATTTCTCCGAAACTATGTAATTAAACCCACATGGCTTCAGTAAATAGCAAAGCCATTTTGGAGGAAAAGCTTGATGAATAAAGACAAAAAGAATACTCCACCTTTATTTGGAACGTGTTAAAAGCCTCCTACTTGTATACATTTTTAAGACAGAAATCTCATTTCAATCCGAGCAGACAGGCAGATCCTTTAACCAGCCTCAGACAAAGAGGGTTTGGAACAATGGAATGAAATAGCAAACCCTGACAACTCTGCACTTGTGATCAGGTAGCAGAGCCAGGGAGGGGAGCCTGGTAAAGCAATTAGGAGCAGGTGATGCTTGCCAAGAGAGATTTCAGTCTTTAGGCAATCAGTGTTAGAGGGGCTTCCACAGAGCCTACGGTGGAATCCAAAACTGCCCTAAATGCTCAGAACTTCTTCAGAATATGAACTGAGCCCCAGGTCTGGTTCAAAATATGATGAGCTGTGAAGGCTTCTTACAATAATCATGACAGTGCATAAAAACATTATTTATATAGTGTTATTTTTTTTTGTATTGGACTTTTATGCCCTGCTGATGCCGACATCTTCACGCTTTGCACAGCAGGAAGACTGTGCATATTTTACACTATTCCTGCCAAGCTCCTCCACAGTGATTTAAAGCACCTGAAGTAGAACTACAGGCTGAAAGAGTCTGTCCTCATTCATTAAGTACTTGTCATCTAGAGATAAGCAGCTAAAACTGCATGCTTAAAATAGGTGATGTGATACTGCACTGCAAATAACACTAAAGGGTTTCTGCCCCAAAATGCTTTCAGTTCTTAATAAGAAAAGAAGGATAAATTTACTATATGCCACAAGGTAGCAGGAGGAGAGAAATGGTACCCAAGGTGTGTTCTCCATTCACTAGACTTCATTTGCACAGTCAAAGACCTTTATATGACCACATTTAGAAGCAAAAAAATCTCCCACTAAAGAAAATCCTACCAAGAATATTAGAAAGAAAGAAAAACGTCCTTCTCCTTTTCTTGAATCCTGGAAAAAACAGAATTCTTTAATGCCTTCTCAGTTAAGATATAAATCTGCATTCTGAACTCTATTTTTCTCCCATTTGATTATCATACTGAATCTGGGGGGAAAAAGCACACAGTGAAAGACACATTCTTTGAATGAAAAAGGGAAAAATTCTTAGTGTCACAGATGGCTGTCAGGATGAAATGAAGCTTGTGTCTGCTGAGGGAATCAGGCATTAGTGTGAAATCTGAATAGAAAGGAACATAGCAGAAGGCAACATTTCAAAAGGAGTTCAGCACCAACTGGCATTGTGAGGGTTAATTTACTGCCAGGAACTGCTGGGCTTTTCATTCTCAGTAGACACACAATAGACAGATCCCCAAAGTACCCATCATAATCACAGATGCTGGGGATTAATGCTAAAATGAAAGCTTCATGAATATTAAAAATATCAAAACTGCTAATGAAGTAGCAGAGTTTGGAATAACAACCAATCTGAAAATCTAAGAGTGTGCCATGCAGACATAGTGAGACACTGTCTTTTTAAAACTGATTAAACCTACTCAATTTGTAACAGAAAGAGGCTTATGCATATTAGGAGCTGAATTGACTGCCAAACTTTACAAATTGCACAAGCTAATTACCATAATTAAGCTTTGGATTGAAGAAGAAAATTCCATTTATCTCAGAATGACTCAGTGGAACTTCAACAAAGGAGGCAAAGTACATCAGATGGTTTGCCCTTTTTTTTCCCCACCCCCCCTTTATTTTTTCTCTCTCTCCTAAGTGGTGTCTCAAAAGCAGTTGTGAAAAAGATAAAATCAGTGGCAGCATAGAAATACTTTTGCTTGAAAATCAGAAAAAAATGCGTAGTTTAGGGGTCTGATTTTGGAATTTGATATAAACCCTCCCCTACAAATTTGTACAGTAAAATATGTTCTATTTTTCAAATATGAAGTCTGAATTAGGGTGTAGTACAAAACCACGTGTGTTTTATAACCTGAGGCCACATGTAACTCCTGTAAATACACTTCATCAGTTTCCTGGAGAGGACACTGGGCAGCATTTGATCCGCTGGACTCTCCTGCTGCTATCCGTGTCTGCTGTTTGCCCTCTCATGCCGATGCAGAGAAGTTATCTTGAAAGATGAGATAACAGGTACCACAGTTTAAGATAATGATTACATGTTATTCTATGACTTTGAGCTGGATCTAAAGACTTTGACTAATCTCAAATGGGATTTGGATCTTGTCCTTTGGGGATGCTTGGTCTGCAAACAATAAAGGCACAGCTGTGAAAACTTTATTATGGGATAAAGGAAAATGTCTTCCTGTATTTCCTTTCCTATCCTCATTTAGGAAGAAAACATAATATGAAGGTCTTCCTTGAGCTTGCCTAGGCTTTAAAGTCACATATGCTTCAGACTGTATGTGCACAAACATCATGCAAAGGAGAGTGCTGAGATACTGGGGAAGCATTAGTCCTCCCACATATAATGTGACTCTGACTTTTCACCTGTTGGTTACTTCAGTTTTGTCTGCATTTATGTAACTTTATCTTCTAGCATGATGATATCTATACATTTTCAGGTCTTGTTACAGAATGTCTTGAACAAAATGGTCCCCTTGAAAAATAAACATATAGGTTCAATTATAGAAAATACAGAAAACTCAAAATGAATCCAAAAAATAAAAAAGTAAATTAAACAGACCTGCATTTCAATCACTGTAGAACTCAACACAGCTATAATTTTTACTTTCAGAAACCACTTGAATTTTCTGGAGCACATATTTATTAAAGATTCACTAACATTATAAAATAACATACACATATGTAAGCATGTAAGAAAGAATAAACTACCAGCTAATTCTAGTCCAGAATTTGCATCCATCAAGCCAGATTCACATTTTAATAAGATATTACTCATTTATATAAACCATATGTGTCTGCTTCTATGCAATTCTAATCTCATATAACAACTAAAATACAGAAGGTCCCACCGCATTTACTCCTTGAGGAATCAACAAAAATAATATTAAAATACCAGATCATGGGTATTTTTACAAAAATCTTTCATCTATGCATGCCATGCTTTTGCCTCTTTTATATGGCTGCTAAAACAACCAACCCTGAGACAGTCGCCAGCTGAAATTCCCCACTATGCACACTAAGCATCCTGGCAGCAACTCCACTCTGCATTCTGAGTAACCAGGAGGCATTCACTTCACATACCCAAACTTAAGCTTGTGTTATTTTGTGTGGCAGCAGAAGAAAGAAATACAAGTTGTGGAGACCCTCTAGGCATGAGGAATTTCTGTGACTGGGATATGTAAGTGATCATGTTGAAGTTCTATGTATCTGAGCAATTTTGTCTGTCACTAATTCTGTATATAGAAAGCATCAGTCTCCTAGTATAAGTTGGAAATAAGTCTATCAGACATAGTAGAGATGCAAGTAGTAAAGGCAGAGGACAATCCCAGACCATTAAAAAGGCAAACACACACATTATTTATTAACACATGTAATAGTGAATACTATCCTTTTTCCTTTTATTTTTTTTTAAGAATCTTTTCTTGTTCTTATATGGAAACATATGCAACTGTTACTGGTTGAAACAACAACAGTATAAGCTGAATTTAAAATTGTCCTAATGTGATTATGTCGTATTATTTTTATATCAATCTGTTATCAGAGACCATATTTCCTCTTTTTTATTCTTCACATTTCTGTACCCAATGGAAAGCTCTGTGGCCAGAAACTGCTCAGGCAGCTTGCAGCAAGCAAACCACCGAAACATCCAAGCCCTGCTTTTAAGTGGAGTAAGGAGGTTAAGTGTCGTCTAAAGGCAGACACACACCAATAAAATAATAACTTTTAAAAAATCATTATTTCTGCAGTGATACACTGGCTGACTGAACTCAAAATCGACATTAATAGTTCAACACTTTGAGTGAAAAATGCCAGAATTTAAGATGTCCACGCTTCACTTGATCTTTTGAGGAACTAATCCTTGAGTACCTGTGGCTAGAATGAGCTTCATACAGATAACATACTGCTTAGCAAAACAATCTCTGTGCTTTCTCAGAAAATCTTTCCTTACCCTCATTTTAGGGATAGGAAAAACCCTTTTGATTCATAGGTTTGTTATCAAGCTCTTAAACCATTAATTACTTTGTATTTACAACCCTTACAGCAAAATACTCATAACCTAAAGCAGGTCACGTGAAACTTTGTAAGGTGCCCATGCTATGCAAGATGCTCTGCTGTTGGTATTCCCTAATGTTTATCCCTCAGATAAGAACGGGAAAGATAAGTTCTAAATATTTGAGTTTTGAGTGAATTAATTTTCAGTTAATGATTCAAGATTTTACATAGTCCGTTCCCTTTCATTTGTCTGTTTGTTTTTAGTTCCTTGCTTAAACAAACTAGCAAAACCACTTAAAATACCTCAATCCAATCCAAAATCCTGCAGAAGAGGCACAGAAAAGAAAAGCCACAGCTCTGTCATTTTTACATGCAGAAAATATATGTCTTCACAATATTTAAAATTAGTAAGAGGGACAAGTAGAGTCCTAAACTACTGATGTTTCACCCCCTTAACAAAACATTAAGGAACTTTAGAACCTGGTATATAATTACTCGAGAATAGTTTTTATTACAGTTTATGTCTGTTATTTCTAAAATCACTCAGGATTTTCTTGTTTTTTTTACATACATTCCTGTTCTGTGACAGTGGGCTAAAATCTTCATGTTTAGCTCTGGTGTTAGGAATTGAGATGCTGAAGAATCCACCCTTGAGATCCTTCAGAGGGCTAAACGAGCCTGAAAGATGTTTTCATTAAAAACTTCGTTCTTGTGCCAGCCTGGAATAAATGGGGTAATTTTATCAGCTGATGCTGATGAGGCTCTGGAAGCCTTCTGAGAAGCATTCCACAGAATTGCACACGTGGATGTTAATCTGTCAACACAGCAGAGAACAGGCATATAGGTTTTAAAAATCGTTCTTATTTTTAAAATATTTCCAGATATAGAATAGAAAAAAATAAGTAACCTGAAGTCATTAGTATGAAAACATGTAGACATGATCTAAAATATATCTGTAATGATCTTCAGACTGAGAAAATTGAGAAATACAGCCAGGCTGACCCATTCTTTGGAACAGAACATTTCTTTATATTGAACTGTGGACTAGAAATATGCTGAAATTTCATTTATTCTAAATCCTGAAATATGGACAAAATAGTGTCATCATACAAATACTCAGAGAATTAAGGAATATATTGCCCATCACCTGTAGGTTACCAGTTCAAATTCTGGAAGATGAATAGTGACAGAAAGGCAATAGAAGCCAGTGGCTGTTTCATGAACTACATGTGAATCAGGTAAGTGGTCCAAGAGCACATCCTGGTATAGCATAACTCCTGATGAGGAACAGCTGGTAGTTGTAGCGAAAAAGCTGAACTAAACCCCTTAATAAAGATTCACATTATAAAAGCACGTATTTGAAAGCATGGGCTGCACATCATTTGCGCTGCAGAGTCAAAGGATCCATTTAACTTCAAATGTTGTTAATGTGGCATGAACATATACACAAAATCAATGTCAGAGCAGTAAAAAAATGATAATTTCAAAAAGGCTATATTGGTGTTAGGTGACTGAGTATTATTACATTGCTTAACCAATATGAAGATAACAGATTAGAATTTTTTATTAGATGGTACTCATAGATGTTTTAAAAACTTAAAAACTTTAAGAAGTCAAGTTTTAAAGAAGGTTTTTGTTTTGTTTTATAGGGAAGTTTACAAAGGAAGCGAAGAAAAGGCAGGAAGATGCAAATTGACATTCTGACTCTTCTTAAAGAGTTGGTAACATTAACACCAAATTTCTGATTTTTACTTTAAGATTTTTCATTCTAGAATTTCATTTCTGGCACATTTCAATAAGTGCTAAGTTACAAGTTAGTTTAATACCCAGGAATCCCAAAGTGCAACTTTTCATTTCAGTCTATCCAGAACCATGGGGAATATATCGTGGAAGCAAATTCACTGCTGCAATAAATCAAGTTACTTTCTAAATTTAATTTCCCACACCGGCCAGTATTTTTGAGAAAACAGAGAAACAGCTCTTTGCCACCTACACTATGGATAGTGCAAAAGATTCTACTAATACCATCAGGCAGCATAGTTAAAAAGCTAAATTATTTGTGTCATTAGAATTTAAATGACATATATTTTGAACAGATTTAAGTGGCTCCTAAATTAAATGAAATTAAAATGTTGCAGAATAATAAACAATCTAGAAAATACTAGCGTGATATTATCAATGCTTTCATTCATACCGCACACATAATTGTCCTCTTTATTCCATATTTTCACTTTTAATTACGCTCAGATTTTTATGAAATTCCATCTATTTTGGAATCTCAGTCATGTTGTGGCTAATATAATACAACTTTCCATTAACTTTACTTAAGGCAACGACTTTCATCCTATGTGTTTTTAAAAGAACATCAGATATCTACTGAGTGAAAATCCTTGGATTTTTACTCTAATATACTCAACTAATTTTCAGTAAATCTACCTTCTTTGAACTGAAGTACCTACATCTTGTGCAATTTTTATTTTTCATTAGTTTGAAGAAGAATCTATAAATAAATCTCTCCTTTACCTTTTGGTCACAGATAACTTATTCCACCATGGCTGAGCTGCAGTTTTACCCATACAAATTTCTGTCCTACAGAGAGATGGAGGTGCTTAATCTCTCCTGATTATAATACTGGAAATAATGTTTTCAAAGAGCTGAGGAGTATCTGCAATGCATTTAAAATGATGATGATGATGATAATAATAATAATTCAAAATACTTTAAGCATATAAGAAAACTCTACAAAAATCAAACATGCCTCCTCCACAAACAATTTGTTTCTGTGGAAAAGGACAACCTGATTTGTGATTACCCTGTGAATTCAACGTGCACCGACTTAGCAAAACCTCTTTTCAAACCGCACAAAATTGTGGACATCTGCGTGAAGGCTGGCTACTAGTCTCCAATATTGGACAATAATATTAAACACCTGCTTTTACAGCCTGCTGGATAAATATGGCTGGTTTTGACAGACAGGAACTGGAACTAAACCATCAAATTACAAACTAAGTTAATCTAGGGAGGAATAGAAGAGATGGAGAGAGTTGAAAAGGATACAAATGTCTGTTCATGTGCAAACAAGTGATAAATCATAGCGTACGACGTTATTTCTTGGCATCTTTTTATAATGTGGCTACAGACTGATGAAATACAGGACCAGCCATAGTAAATCTGATAACTGGTTCTATCAAGCCTAAATTTCTATCTGTGCTAGATGTTCAAAGAACTAAAATGTACCTGATCAATTAGAGAGTGTTAGAGACGGAGGAAGACTGTAATTCATTTATGGTTAGAAGAATGAATTTAAAAAAAAAAGTTATAGAGAAAAGACTAGAAAGAAAATAAGTTATACAGAAACAAAACACACTGCACGTCAGAGAGACGCACACCGAACATTTCAGCAACTGTGGCTAATAGGAGTCCCAAACAACACACTCGGAGTAGAAACCACTGCCACATGTTAAATGTATTTAGGATGTGATGCAGAAGGGCAAGATTAGTGCAAAAATTCCAAATATGTGCAGGGAAGGAGATAACCCCTAAGGAATTCCAGTTCCACACAATAAAGGTGAAACTGCTCTGCTCAGGTTTCTCCGGACTAACTGTAGCTACATCTGTGCTGCTATTCCCACCACCCATTTCATGTGCAGCTGCACCAAAACCTAAATGTGAGGAGAATCAGAGGACCCATCTGTGTTTAGCATAATATCGCCACAGGCACCCAAGTGGCAAACATGCAAATGAGCTGATTAATCAGGAGGTAATTATGCTTGGGTTACTCTTTCTGTCACAGGACTGCTTTGATAGGAAGATTAGTTATTATACATGGGAGCAGCTCATAGGGGAAAATGTTACAGTACTCTGTGAGACAGTTTGAAGTCCTTTACAAGCACATTTCCTGTAATACTTAGATGAACATTTTGTTTATGAGAGTAGGTTCATATGTCATTACCTAAATCAATCTTGACAGTGAGAAGTCTATAAAATATTGGTTTCCAAAATAAAACATGTACATAGCACTTTTCAGCTGAAATAGTCCCCCAACACAGGGCACAGACTATTTACTAATTCCCTCCAAGGACTCTTCTCTTCAATTAACTATTTCTCAGATCTTCCCAACTCTTAGGACTGTGCTGCTATAAAATGGAACAGGAATCATTAAAGGAAGATTAACTTAAAAAAAAAAAAAAAAAAAAAAGGAAAAATGGACTGAGCATCTTCACTGATTGTACAAAAATTCTTTGTTTTACATTTTTACATTCAGACGGGCTAAAGAAAAAAATCTGTAGCAGGGGAAAAATCAAACTTTTTGTGCCCAAAGTGTAAAGCAGTAAAATCTTCCTGTCTCCAACTTCCACAGAGATTGCTCTAGAGCACATTCAATTACAGGAATCAAGGAAAACTCTCCCAGCCTGCAACTCGTGGATCAGAAGCTCCAGCTTTCTGATTTCCCCACCTCACTGATGGCTCCTCTGCAAGAAGAAGGAATTGCCATTGCTATGTACTGGGTGCTACTCTGCAACTGTTCTGAATCTAAGTACATTTTCTGTGTTATTCTTGTATTACTCAGTGTTCAAAATACAGCTGACATTTTAACATTCATTTCTGTGTACTATTTAATTCCCAATATGTTTACAAGTACTTTAGAATTTCTATAGGATCTGGTCACAGAGCGCGAGAATCAGCAGAACAACATGCACGCCTGCAGTTAATTCATGACATATTTAATTTCGCTGATGATAAATCTCTATGGACTCAAGGCTATGCTATCTCTATTGGTTAAGGTTATTTTCCCCACTGAGAAGATCGAGTACACTTCACTGAGAGGGCAGTATGCCCAAGTAGGAAGCAGACTTTCACAGATGTCAAACACAATAGCCTGTTCACAGGTGAGAGTTACACAGTGATTAGGATCACAGTAGTGGAGGTTCATGTTTCTGGAGGGACCACTAAATACCCCAGGATCCATTATTTATACCAAAAATATTTATACATGCGCAGGTATCATATGTCCAGCTTTTACCTCCTGAAGGACCTGGCTTGGCTCGGAGTAACAGACTCAGCTGAGACTCAAGGGACTTCAGCACAGGCAGAGCCAGCCACAGCATGCCCGTTCCTCCCCACCCAGGCATCTGCCACTCTCCCTGCTTTCAGCTTGAAGAAATCTTGAAAGCAAGACTTGCACCTAATATTAAATAAAAATAGAGATGAGACTAAGGGGTGACCTCATTAATGTTTATAAATATGTAAAGAATGAGTGTCACGAGGATGGAGCCAGGCTCTTCTCGGTGACAACCGATGACAGGACAAGGGGTAATGGGTACAAACTGGAACACAAGAGGTTCCATTTAAATTTGAGAAGAAACTTCTTCTCAGTGAGGGTGACAGAGCACTGGAACAGGCTGCCCAGGGAGGTTGTGGAGTCTCCTTCTCTGGAGAAATTCAAAACCCACCTGGATACCTTCCCGTGTAACCTCATCTAGGTGTTCCTGCGCCGGCTGGGGGATTGGACTACATGATTTTTGAGATCCCTTCCAAACCCTAACATTGTGTGACTCTGTGGTACACCAAGCATATTTTTCCCCTGCATGCAACTCCTTTGTCTCACATCTGTAGCGAGATGTCTATGAAGTGTGTTTAAGAAGTGACGTGTGATTACTGCACTCCAGCAATCACACAAGAGCACCCTGCGCCAATTAACTACAACATTCTTCCAAGCCGCTTTAGTGTGTCCCTTTCCCTGTTGTCTGGCCTTCTCGCTTATGTGGCTGATTATATCTCTGATGGAAAGCTCTGCCAGTGATTTTCCACTGGGCTTCTTCAGGGTCTGGATGCCAGTTGCAAAAAATCAGTCAGTTTGAAACCTAGCTGATTCCAGCTGGGTTTTGGAACCCCACATCCATCTTGGATCTGGCTTATTAAAAAAAAAAAAAAATAAAAAAAGAAAGGAAAAAAAAAGGAAAAGCTAAAATATACACAGCAGCAGTGACTGCTGACAGTAAATGATAGTCTGTGTTGTGGACGGTCTTGTGGGAGCTGGCTGGCTGAGGAGACATCAGTGCCTGGAAGAGCTGGCTGTGGATCTGGCCCTGCTGTGCCTGGGGGGAGGCTGATGAGCTGCTGGATCCTCGCGCATTAAATGAGCTCTTTCCCATTCACAAACTCTGCAGTCCTTTCACCTGAGCACCTAAGCATGAGCCTGTTTCCCACAGCATGTTACATGAGTTTGGAAGCTGAAGGAGCACTGAAATCCAGTGTCAAATTCAGAGCCTTTGTTAGGGAGGAGGCTCCCACTGCTCACAGCTGCTCTCTGGCACCTTCATCTCTCTTGAAACAATGCTACATCTGTATCAACCAACAGAAAAAGAAAAGCAGCAAACAAAGCTAAAAATATTTCTTCTCCAAAATGTTATTCATTGCTGTGTTATTGACTGTGACATTCTAAGGTAACTGAACATTCTTATAGTTCACTGCAATTCCTCAGAAACCCGAACCAAATCGAAACATAAAGATAACTAAGTAAAAACAAACAAACAAACAAAACAAAAACCAAAATCAACTCACTCCATACATTAAACAAGTAATACTGGACAACGGCTTTAATATCCCTGCTGAGTAGAGAAGCTGTGCTGTCTCGCAGAAACTGAACTTCATTTTCTAGAAAGATGAAAACCCAATAAACTTGAAGCTGTGGTATTCCGTCACTTGGGCTTTTTTGCACTTCTTGCATGGTGAGATGCAATGTTGAACGGGGCAGATTCTTTAGAGTGAACATGCCTACACCATTCTCTTACACTGAGTACTCAGGACTAGAGGATCAAAAAAACCAGATTTTATTCCAAGAAAACCTTCAGCACTTAACTTCTAAATGAGAGAAAACTCCACATGCAGAAAAGTAGTGTAAAAAGTCACAGGCAACTCCCACTGCTGTCTTTGCCTTGGCATATTTGCCTTTGCCCTTTGTTTCACTCTCTGAGAGCCTCTTTGATTAGTGCAACCCTGACTGGCCTGTGTTGATCCCTGGGAGGTTATTTCTATCCCACCATGGGCTGTAATTGATTTTTTTTTTTTTTTACATTAGTTCCCAGTTGTATCTTTGCTGTGACTATCTGCTTTTCTTTTTCCTGCCATTCACACTCCTTTGTAAATCTTATTTTTCCTAAAGACAACAACAATTTGTCGACAAAAGCAAATAATTTTCATTCAACATATCTGTATTCCTGAAACAAGAAACATTCTGCGTGAAAACACTTTTATCATTTGAAAGCTTAGAAGAGGTTTCACACAAGGTACGTTAAAAATCAAGTGAAAAAATAAGATGAGCTAAAGAATGAAAGACACTTCAATGATCATGCTGAGACTCTACAAGCATAATTTTTTGCCAAGAGTAGATTATGCATAACTTATTTGTGTCAATAACACTAGCAGCACACAATATTTTATTTTGTATTATAACTTCTTGAAGCAATTTTATGGAAGACAAGAAACTCACCATATTTAGAAGTCTAACTAAGTGACTATGTTAGAACTCCACACAGGTAAAGCCAGGTTATTTGGTTTTTCACCAACAAATATCAGTAAGGCATTTCAAAGAATTTGGCTCGATTTTTCTGCCTATATTCAGCAAAGAACAAGTTCTTGTCTTTTGAAAGTGCCAAGTCAGCCAAAGTGGCAGACTCTAATATAGTCCTGAGGAAATAAAAGACTTATAGTTCACCTTTTTCTTTCTGATAATTTATAAGTTACAGTACTTTCAACACATGGTGCATCACAAGTATTCCTCCTTATTCAGAGATTTCTTCAGGTTAATTCTACATATAGTAATTCATATCACAGACCTTAGGTTTTCAGTTCTCCTAAAGAATAATAATGTGATTAAAATGGCTGTAAAATAACCTAATTAAACCTTCTATGTGATCTTTAGAAGCTTCACTAAAGCACTTTGCAAGCTCTCAAGACATGAATATGTTCCTGAAAAGTATACTAAATATATATTAATTGAATTTATTTTTGGCCTTTAAAGAAAACGTGTAAAATACTCTCAATTTCTTCTGTTTCATTTTCCTTTCAACAAATTAAGCTTTCATCAGATATACATGGAGCTGATACAAATATGAAGTTGACAAAGCACTATCAGGCATTTGGTAATATTTGTTAACACTTTCCTTTGAGAGGACAGTTACAACAAAATTTGGGTAGATTGTTTACTGAAAACAGTAAAAACCTAAATTGTGAAAGACCTGCCGGACTCTGAAAAGTTCTTAAGGAAGCAGTAATGAGGCAGCTCCAGGAACAACTAGATGCCATAACTTTCTTAACAGACTGGAATGATGTGGAAATAGAACTGAAACTGTATCAACATAGCAGTCCAGGGAAAGCTGCCCTTAAGTGATTTTTTTAATTAGCATTATAAGCAGCTTCTGGTACTATGACTAAAACATGCCGTTGATATGCCTACAAATTTTAGCAAACCAGACGGAATGCTCTTTCAGGTTATCGATAGAGGCCCCAAAGGAAAACATGGCATTTTTTTCACCTTCGTACGTGGATTAGAGTTCAGATCCTCCCTGTATAACCTCTCGTATACCGTTTACAATGTGCAAATATGCAAGTGGAAATTTGTGAAACTTTGGTCTGTGTGATTCTCAGCTTGGGCAGCATCCAATGCTCAACCGTGTCATTCACTCAGTTTCACACAATTCAGCTGGTGGACTTCAGCAGCACAGCATTTATCGGCTAAACAGCAGACTATGCGCTGAGCATCTGATATAATACATCACTGACTGTGGTTTTGTTTTCTCTCTTATGACTGGATTTTAATAATGAAAAACGGGAAGAAAATTCTTAGGTCATCAAGTGCAGTCCCTTGGTATTAGAGGCAACCACATTTTGTAATCTCTTATGTAAACTGATCAAGCTCCCTCAAATCTGTAATATTTTTATGACCTTCAGAGACTGCAGCAGCAAAGTATATTTATTTTGTTTTACACTGGATGAACTCTCCCCGGCTTTTGTTATAGCCAAAGAAAGGCTCCCAGCAACAAGCACAATAGAATTTAAGAAAAGAAAAAAGGTACCCAGTTATTAAAAAAGACCTGTCTTGAAGTTAGCCAAATACAAATGAATACCATGTTATCTTAAAATTTCTTTTACATTATGAAATGCACACACTGGTAATCACAAAATCATATTGAAATGTGAATTTTATGATAAGCAACTGTGCCATACTGAGCTGCAGTTACCACTACAACTAGGGATGGGATCAATCACGCAAATTTAATTCAAAGCATTTGTGAAGCTGAAGTTGATAAAAGAATACAAGATTTGCCAAAAATCCAGCTTAATTTGATTTTATCTTATATGTAGAATCATCCCTACTGCAAACAGAAGAAAAAGGATAAACAACACAAATTGCACAGTAGAGTGTTTCAGCATCAGAAAAAGAGCCTAATGAGACACTATTATGACTTACATCTGGCTGATCCATCTATACATGTAGAATTTAAACTTGAACATATTGATACCATCTTTCAAACCAAATCTATAAATTCGTTTAAGACCTGGAAATAAGAATGACAGAAGATATTTCTGATCCAAGGCTAACTAAGAACATTATAAGAACCAAACAACTGGAAGAAGTTTTATGTTTTTTCTCCATGGGCCATGAAGAGCTGATAATTATTGGCAGTAGCACATCAGACGTTATTTAAATAAAGAACACTGAATAGAACATTTGGTTATATTTTCAGATCACACTTCTGTGTTGTTCAGAAAGCTGTCTTAAGCAAAGCAAACATTTGCTGTACTTGGGTTTGCAGAACAACAGCGTTATTTGTGGTCTCATTAAATACCTCATATCTTGCTGATGACAGACAAGTGCCTGCACTTCTTGTTCTAATACTAGCTGGAAAACAGGATTCCCAATCAGAAAATGTGTAATAATATAGCTAGGTTCATATTATGACTGTAGCAAGCACATGCTCAGTTTTCAAAATGCAGAATCTGCTAAGGTTTTCTTTGCTGCTGCAAGGCAATTAGGAACACATGACAGCCTTCTCCAAACAGCCTGAGCTGCCATTATAGAATGAAAGGGGCTCAGACCAGCACCTGACTGTGGGGGGAAGGGGCGGTGGGGTATGGGTAGTGACACCTGCATTGTATTTGGTTAGCAAGACCAACTTCAGAAACAAATTCAGAGGATCAAGCTCAACTTTTTTTTTTTTGCAAACATCTTGATGCTGTGCAGGGGAAAGTAAGATGTTTGACCCGGTGTCTGCTACTGTCAATCTCTGGGCTTGGCAGAAACACAGCCTGGCAGCAGCAGTTACAGCATCTCCTCCTTGGCTCAGTTTTTCATTGTACTTCATCTTGGACAGTCATTTATGTATCTGGGAAGAGATGGGAGGCTGACATTGTTCTAATGCAGTAATATTTACAGCCACCTCTACCTCAGACCCTCAGCGCATCCAAAAGCAAAAGTTGTGAGTGCAAGAGAGCATGCTGAGCCATCCGATAGAAATTTCATTTCTGTCACTGCTGTCAAGCGCTCCAGACGTATTTAATAACTCAGCTATAATAGCCCTACTTTTATAGTTCTGGAGCTAAGTGAAAACCACTTAAAAAAAAAAAAAAAAGTGGTGTGAAAACAAGGGCTAACAGCCAAATTCAGGCCATTGCAAGTCTTGAAATACCAGCTCCAGCTTTTCTTGTGAAACACAGATATCTCACCCAGAAATGGGGCTGTATTTGTTTTGCAATTTGAGTGAGTCAGACACATAAATATTTAAGTTTTAATTCAATTGCCTCTCCTGCGGTCGATGAGTCACTACTGCTCTGATATCTGAGGAGTCTCACTAGGGGAGGTCCTGGAAATGTGTTACGGCTCCCAAGTGGGTTCCAGCCGGAAAGTCTGTGAGCTGCACGTTTAAAATGTATAAACTTATTTTCCTTTCATACACTCAAAATATATGTAATGAACTAGAATGTGTTTGCTTCCTGGACAGCAAACAATCTTGCAGCCAGAAAAAATGTTTACTTTGTAAACACTATTTTCTTTTCAGAAAACTGTTTCAGCAATAGATTCCATGATGAAAAACAGCCTAGGTCATAAAAGACTTAAAATAAATAGAAACTGTAACAATTTTCTTTCTCTCTGAGCTCCTGAAATTAACTCTAATTTGTGAAAAATACAGGGAACATACTTTATACAAATGGATGATGCAGGATAATTTCAAAGCCTTTGATCAAATATGGAGTATTACAAAACTTTCCATACACAAGCTGCAAAGAGCGACTAATTAAAAGCTAGAAAGCTACATTCCGTTTGCATACACTTTACAAATCAAGTGGGTAAGTCAGCTGCAACTGCAACATAAAAATAATTAATGAGAAGGTGTAAGAAAGGCACTCCCTTTCCTATATGACACTCTGTAATATTCCTGTAACCTTTCTGAGTCATCTTACGAACACTTAGCATTAAATGTGCCATCATTTATTTACTTGTGACAGTTCCTGTTTTGACTTGTACTGGTTAAAAACATGGGGTCAGTACTGAAGCAACAGATGGACACCAAATTCAGTCCCACTCCGAACAGACTTCGTGTGTTTCATCCTTTGAGGTTCAGGTGAGGGAAGAACAAAATAACCACGCCAGAGCTCAACAGGTCCAAAACAGGGACAATGGTAAAGCAAAAGACATATCTTCACAACCTTCATGGCCTTGTGAGCCTTGCAGCCCCTGAGGGACTCCTGACCCTAGCTGTGAACCAAGCCACCTACTCTGCAGATGAAAAGTAAACCTGCTGCAGATGTCCTGACACAGACCAAAATCCCCACGTCTCTAGCTCCAAGTTCTGGAGCCTGTGCAAATGAGCTCCCCATAGTCCACACCTGACAACTCCCAGTCCTCAGGAAGAAGATCTCTATGCGTCTCAGGGGGATGAAGCCCAAAGTAGCACAACTTTGCTGCACAGCTGTTAGTGTGGAAATATTAGGTGTGAGCAGAGAATTATTAAATCTTTCCCCCAATAACCATCTGTTGTTCTATCCTCGATCCCAATTCTGTATTTGCATAAGAAATGCAAGGGTATGCATATACATTGAGCACTTCTCCCCTAAAACAGAGACAAAACCCTTTGCTTTTCACTTCACTAGCATTTTGAAACTAGAATTGATATTTACCTGAAGTCCAGGTTTTCATATGATAGTTGGTAGCTTTTGTGGCAGGTCAAACAGGTGTCACAATCTAATGGCACATATTTAGGAAAATACTATTTTCACGATAAGCAGTGATAAAACAGAATAGACACCCAAATGAAAAATATTTTTACAGTATATAAAAGCTCCTTTTACTATATGTAGCATGCTTTGAACATTCTTATTATTTTTCTTTTTTCTTTTTTTCTTTTCCTGCTGCCAGCCTATATTAATGAGGTGGTAGATATAGAGAGGGAAATGACATACTGCCTACATATGTTATTTCAGAATAAGTATTCCAAGAAGAACACAGAATAAAATATCCCCCACATGCTTCAGTTTAAACACATCAGCTCTCTTCTCTAATGGTTGTTACACTGGCTTTTCTTTTTCGCTTTGCAATAAGCAGATCGATTTTCTGGATGCTACACTACTCTCACATGAGCATTTTGTTCCTTACAATTGCATCCACCTTCAATTAATTTCATTTTTTCTGAGATACTGGTGGGGGCGGTGAGTTTCCTACAGGTACCCTGAATGCAAGGATTTTTGGAAGGGGAAAATACATGCCACGGGTAATTTCATGGAGATGGAACGACACCGTGCCACTGGCGCCTGAAATTTAGCAGTTTACTGTGGGTGCTGCAGGGCTGCTTTTTATCACTGGTGTCAAATTTACAAGAAAATCACCACAGAATGCCTTTAATGTTGGCTACAGTTTTCAATTCTGGAAAGTACTGGGGGATGCAATGTATCCCTTCCCATGTACAGGGGTTTATCTTCCAAAGCTGGAGCTATTACAGATGATGGCCTGTGGTTTGCAAACAACCAAGATGTCACCAGACTACAAAGCATTTTTTTTCTTTGCATGTCACATAAGTAAGTTAAAATTGAATTTTAAAGAAAATAACCAGAGTTTTGTTTTTTTGGTTTTTGTTTGTTTGTTTTCTTTCACTAATTGACATCCAGATCTTGATGGTGACTTTCTCCTCCACAGACTAAAGAAATTAGCTGACATCGTACCATCGCTTGGGACATATATAGTGACCGATAACTCTTGTCCACAGTGTTCATATAAAACAAAACACTTCATTTCAGATAATTGCAAACTATGCTGCTATTCCCTTTAAGTAACGTACCTTTATTCATTAGAAATAAAGGTCTAGTGTATCATCATATGTAAATAAGCATTTTTCTATCAATTTTCAGGCTCTGTCCCATTTAAAATAATAAAATAGCTAGTTTATTAACTAAATATTCGTATTAGAATTGTAGCAAAACAGTATCTGAATATGACTTATTACCACTGTAGCAAGAGTAGGGATTTTACATGCAATAATTTGGCAAGATTTGACATACAGTAGTTGTATTTTCCCAAAGGGAGAGCCAAAATCTGGCCAGATCTGTCATGATTTTGTAAGTGTGCCAGATACGACATAGAATAGATGTGATTAATTATCTGAAGAATTCTACGCACATGTATTTCCATTAAAGAGTCACAATCCTCTCTGTACAAATTATACCAACAACTGCCATCTTGCTGGGCAGTCTGAGACAAGGGAATGGAGAGGAATCTCACAGAAGAAGTGAGGTTCTATCCAGTACTGAAACAACAAGAACAACAACAACAAACCCCAAACCAACCAACCAAACCCCCCCCCCCAAAAAAAAAAAAAACAACCCAAACAAACACCACCTCTCCCCGCCCTCAACAAACAAACAAAAAGTTAACTTGCATTTATTTCTCATGCTAGAATGATTTCAAAAATCTCATCCTTGCTCAGTTTCTCCTTATTTTGTCAACAGTATAAATTATACCAAGGCATTCAAGATTCACAAAAGCATATGGCTATGGTTTGAAAACTAAATGAAAAAAAATAGACTTCTGAAACAATCTTTACATATAAGATAAGTGGCTGGAATATTAATGTGTATTTAAAAATGCAACAAATGTGTATTTAAAAAACTTATTAAGAAGGCAACATGTTAATTAGCAGCTCCTTTTAAGATGCTCTTTTTTAAATCTTTCCTTACCAACTACAATAACAGAAAATACCTTTTTTTTTTTTTTTTTAATTCTTATTGTTTCTAGACAATAAGTACAATAGCTTTCTGAATCTACTCACAGAAATATTTGTCATAATAAATCACAAAGATTACAACTGAAATAAGTTTAAAGATAATAGTTTAGTAGATGTGGCACCAAAACACTACGTACTATATATACTGTCAGATTATAATTTCCAATTTAACTTGAGTTACAGGGAAGCAGTATTTTAAGTATTTTAGACACGTTACACCACAACATTAGTGTTCTTGCAACTATAAAGGAATTCCAGAATTCCTTCGGCACAGTTCTGATTTTTGTGCCTTGGGGAAGACATAAAACAATTGCTTTATGGTCAATCAGTGAAGCCTTTAGAAGGTCTTGCTGGGGAAATTGTTACTGCCATCTGTAGTGAAACTGTATAGGCATAACTAAAATGGAGCACAAGATATTCTTCCCTTATAAACTCAGACCTGCTGGAATAATTCCTGTGAACAGCCACCTGCTCCTACAAGACACTTGTTCCACTTGTAAGATGGATGTTAGCTCCATGCTAACTTCTGAATGAGAAATTCATGAAGCTAGCCAACCCTTCACACAGCCATTCCATTGCAAAAATTACATATGTTCCTATACTTGAAAATAATATGTGATAATATGTCATTCAGATGGCATCCCTCTTAGATGGTTCAATTAAAAGACACAAACTGCGAGACAGAAGTATGCAAAAGAAAAGGGTGTTATAAAGACAGATTTTGTAACTTTTCACATTTTTTTGAACTACACGTTGTATAGTAGCCCACGTTCAATCTACATGGTCATCTTATGGCCTTTGAAGCCCTGAGAATATCCAGCAGCCAGAATAGTCATTAAGTTTCATGCTGTCTAGTCCAGACAGATGAACAACTCTAAGGAAAAAGCTTGGAAATTGTTTTGCACCGGGGAATGACATCATCAAACAACCTTGTTTCCATCAGGCATTGCGAGGTCAATTTGGATCCAGACTTTGGCCGTCTCCATGCTAAACCACATCACTATGGCTCCTCTTGTTGTAACAAAGTTGTATTCCAAGGTGGAGAAGAAAACCACACCAGCAAGAGGTTAATTGCCCAAGTTGTACCCTGAATTTTGCCCCTTCTGGATATGTAAGAGATGCCAGAAATAAGCTGCGAATTTTAGGTGGGAATTTTCTAACTACATACTACAGTTAGCATGTGGTACACATCTAGAATACAATTGGGAAAAGCAAGAAGAACAAACTTGTCTACAATAGCAACCCTTGTCTACTGCAGGATACTTCTGGGAACATGGGCCAAAAGGGAAATCCAGCACTTCCAACCGGTACCTAAAACACCACAGGAGCTGGAAATATTGCTGGGCCTGAGAATGCCAAGCCCTGGCACTTGCTTTCTGTGCTGTGAATATGTCAACAGCACTTCAGTGCCAGCACGTGAAGAAATATCATGACTTTGTGTTAGCAGTCAAATAGAAGTGAAATTCATACTTATATGATAGCCAAACCCAATAAGACTCTTAACCAAGGCCCAACTGTAAACAGAAAACTGTTCGCTCACTTCATCCAGGCTCTCAAAAATATGAATGACCTTTTTTGTCCCTTTTCTGCATGTTTATAATCCTCTGATGCCCAAGAATTAACATTGTAAAATCACTGTTCACCTTACAGTATGTTCCCAGAAGTTGATCCCAAACACAGGGGAAAGCAAGAGAGTAAAGATTTCTTCCTGAAGAATATCCAGGTCTTTTTTACTCCTATGACATTGACTGGTGGAATTAAAACAGATGGAACAGAAAAATCAATTTCATAGCTTTTGTTCACCAAAACACAAGTAGTAAATCAAAGCTATGAATTCTTTGAGGTAATCTTTGAAAATATCACCTGATGCAATGGACAGATTTGATGCAAAAAATTAGTTGTATGTTTTTAATGTTTGTGACGTGAAATATGCATTTTGAACTCTGCTGACAGTGGCCTTCCTGTCACCCAAACAGGAAAGCAGCATTTTAAATCCTTTTTCAGCTTTTGTTATTTTTATTGTGTGTTCTCAGTAAAGAGGTGAACAGTCAGTCCCAGATGGTTACCAAGTCACATTCATCAGATTATTTCGTAGGTGGTAACAATGTCACTTTCTTTTTTTTTTTTTTTAATTTAAATTGAACAGTAGACAGTTTATATATTCAGAATTTAAACCCTAAAATACTGTTCTTGTTTCAGTGCCTAGATGTCTGGGTGTATTTCTAGACACTAGTCTGAATACTTGAATAAGCAACAGAGGTGAATTAGCAGACCACATTTAGCCACTATGTAAAGCCTTCTATAAAGATCTTTCTGTTTTGAGCCTACTTGTGGTCTGCAGCCTTATCACTGCTTTAAAAACACATAAAATGATGCCATTTTGCGGTTCAGGTCACTTGTACTTGCTACAAACATCACACACGTTTTCACATATGGTGGTTCCACCCACCCTGGGCAGGGCTGGCAGGAGAGCCGGACCAGCCTGGCCCTCAGGCAGCTGCCTGCTGGGGCCCAGTCACTATAGATGCCAAGAGTAAAAGCAGGTTTATAAAGCCCCCATTCTCCCTCCCCCTTTTTTTTAAAATGCCTCTGGTTTTCCTCTGTTCAAGCACTCTGCAAATGAAGAAAATTGATTATTAGGTCACCCCTAATTAGCTCCATGAGTGGTTTCCAGCACAGCTGTATGTATTTTTTTTTTTTTTTTTTAAATTTAGGACATCACCCCAGTGAATGTATGCTCCTACATACATACTTCAACTGCCACTTTTCTATTTATAGCCCGGAGGAGACTGAGGGGAGATCTCATGGCAGCTACAGCTTCCTCACAAGGGGAAGAGGAAGGGCAGGCACTGAACTCTTCTCTTTAGTGACCAATGACAGAACTCAAGGGAATGTCAGGAAGATGTGCCATGGGAGGTTTAGGTTGGACATTAAGAAAAGGTTCTTCCCCCAGAGGGTGGTGGAGCACTGGAACAGGCTCCTCAGGGAGGTGTCACGGCCCCAAGCCCGACAGTGTTCAAGAAGAGACTGGACAGCACCCTCAGACACATGGGGTGAGCTGTGGGGTTGTCATATGCAGGGACAGGAGTTGGACTTGATGATTCTTGTGGGCCTTTTCTAACTCAGGACATTCTATAATTAAGTTATGAAGATTTTTATTTTTTTTTCCAGCAGGAACAGCACCTGCTGTAGTGTGTGGTGCAGTTCTTTCAGGACTATCTGTGTCACTGGTGTGCAGGAGTGTCAAAATGACGCTCCGCGAAAGGAAGCCTGTAGTTCTGGGACCTGCCAGAGCGTGTGCGATGAAAGCAGGATGGCTGGAGGGTTAAGTGCGGGAAACACTGGCAAGGTGCTTCTGCTTTGCCATGTCACTCTAATAAGAGCCATGACTGTGCAGAAAGGAGGGAGATGGGAGACTTCTAGATATACCAGAGGTGGTTTGCATAAAATTCAGCCATCACTGCCAGCATCTTTAGTATTAAAAGCAGAGGAGGTTCTGTGTCTTTGCCTGAGTCTGAATAAATAACATCACCATACCCTTCTCCTTTTGCTGTGGCGTGAACTGCTGAACGTTTCAAGGCACTTCAACCAGCCATAATACACAAACTGAGTTTCAAAATTATTTTGTTAGTAATTGTTTTTTTTTTCATTGAGCTCACCTATACTGTGGGGAAAATTTCGACATAGAATGTGGAAAGTAGCAGCAACACTGATAAAAACGCTAAGGTCATTTTGTCCTCACAAGAAAAGAGTAAGGCTGTGAGGATTAGAGCCTTAGCCTGATGAAATCAAAAATTAAGACCTTTTGTCTGACCTTGAAAAAAAAAAATCACTTTGCTTCTGAATCAGATCTTAAAGTTGGAGTATTGACACATGCTCCTTCATTATCAATAAGGCCTGCAAGCTCATCGGATACCCCAGGAACAGAAACCATTAAAGTGCATTAACATCAATGCAAACATTTTCTCATATGGATGACTTTAAATGGATCCCCAATTTTGCACGCTGAAGCTTCTTTTTTGAACACACACATACGTACACACATACATATCTTTACAAAAAAATACTTTCCCTAGGTTTATGTGTTTGGTTTTAGTTTGAAAACAAGGAAAGCAAAACATTTCCACTGACAAGCATAAAAATTTCTTCTGAAACTCTCCTTGAAATGTATTGTTGCAAGCAAAAGCATGAATTCTGTCCTGTATTTTTTTCCTTACTACCTTTCCTTCTTCTGAGAGATCACATTAACTGTCACTCGCATGCACAGTTCTAGTTATGTTTTGTTTATGGCTTTTCAGCAGTTCTGTAATCCTAGAGGATGAAAATATTTTCCATTTGCCACAGTGACACGTGCTGCGGAGAGAAAATATGAACAGCTGCAGGCTTCCCTAATAATGGGATCAGGTAACACACTGTTCAGGATTTTAATTTTTCCTTAAAGGAAAAAGCAGGTCTTCTGTCCAGACATCTCAATGCAAGACTATGTGAGGACCACATTCTGGATCAGAAGCGAGTGCTTCAAATGAAACATCTCTGCACTGCCTGGCTGACAGACTTTCATCAACACAGAATTGGCTTATTTTAACCATCTTCTTCTGAACCGAACTTGCTGGCTTCAAGTTAATCATATGCGCTCTATGCAAGTACTCAGAGTTCAGTCTTTACAATTAAACAAACTCTTCAAAAGAAAAAGCAGCCTGCAGGTCAATGAAACTGAGGTGGTGAGTTGCCATTACTTTACTGGGTTACTTTCAATATTTGTCAGTGATATATTAGGTCCATAAAAAATAAGATATCATTATTTAGGATGTTTACTTTAGCTTGGCTCTGAGAGGCATTTGTGACCTTACAGAAGTACTTCATTGGAGGTCATTATTTAGACTAAATTCCAGATACAGAAAACAAAGAGCTCTATTCATAACAACTAAGACAGCGAAGTATTCACAAGAGAAATGAGCAAGAATTTAAAAATGTAGACTAAATAGGACTCTGATTCAATAGAGGTTCCCATCCAGGAAAGCACCCCTGTAAAGCTGACTCTTTAATTACACACTTACTTCCATTCTAAGCAGCGGTGAACTCAAAACTTAATAAATAGTATAAAGTGCTTTCTTGACTATGAGCCTAGGATGTCTTTCAAACAGAAATTCCTAGATTACGCATAGGATATGATTTATTAGAAAGCAAAAAGACCCACTACAATATCTGGCAGCACCACAGCTACAAAGCACATCTTTTTCATGGTTCAGACTTAAAATTGTTCTTATCAAATGGCTGGAAGCATGCAGGTCAGAAAGGAAGTAAGCTTGTGGACAGGCATCTTGAATTCATTGAATCAACAATAAATGTGTCAGCCAAAAGAGGGAACTTTGTACTCCCAGAACATGCTGCAGAAGGATAGCCTGTAATACCCTGAGATCTGAATGAGCAGATGAGCTTTTAATTAATAGCTCATCTTTCCATCTGTTCAGCAATCAACCCTACTGACAATATTGAACACAAATAACAAGCAATATCAGTGCAAGGACACTATTCTGGTTTTTACATGAAGGATACATCACTGTTTCTTGAAGAATATGTAAGCACCACTTATGTCAGGTGATCTCAGAAATACTCAGGTATTTCAAGGTACCTACAAATATTCTCCAACGTAATGAGGCAGATGGAATGAAAAGCTGAGAAAATAATTGCACAAGGCCAGAAACCATACAAAGACAATGAGCTTTTGACTGAAACAATCTCCATTTACAGAAGCCATGAAGAATAGGTTAGTGGCTGGAGATGTTCTGAAGACTGACATGTCAGTAAGTATAAAGGCTAAAAAGAATTGGGTATGGATCTATTCTGACAGTCACCTGCAGTAAATACCCACTGATCTTCATTAGCTTCCTCTTATATCAAATGAGGATCCTTATTAGAGCTGTGCTGTCTTACACAAAATGAACTTGTAACAGAAAAAGTGAAACTATAAATATTTTTTTTTTCTTGAAGATATACAGGAATAGTGAAAATTCTTAGTGACACATAAAAAAAAGGCTAGCTTTTAAATAAACAGTCATTAAAGTATTATAATGGAAGACCTACAGCAAATAACATTGTCAGTAAATGTTGGTGATTTACAAATGGAATTTTTTGGCTTCTTAAGTTGCTACCTTTACCATTCCTTCTATTTTAGTGCGCTATAATGTGAAGGTTTTGTATAGGAATGGTTACTACATGTACAGTCTGTACCACAGGGCTTACAAAGCCTTGGAAATGTTTATGACATTGTACTAATAATTAGTGAGACATGATGCCAAGAAAAAAAAAAAATAAACCCTATCTAACACTCACTGATGGGATAGACATTTCACAAAACCACAGAATGGTTGGGATTGGAAGGGATCTCTGGAGACCATCTAGTCCAACCCACCTGCTAAAGCAGGTTCACCTAGAGCAGATTGCACAGGAATGTGTCCAGGTAGGTTTTGAACGGCTTCAGATAAGGAGACTCCACAACCTCTCTGGGCAGCCTGTTCCAGTGCTTTGACACCCTCAAAGTAAAGAAGTTTCTCCTCATACTCAGATGGAACCCCTTGTACTTCAGTCTGTCCCCATTGCCCCTATCACTTGACACCACTGAAAGAGTCATCATTTCTGCATCTATATTTATTATTCTTAAGCCTTCACACTATTTAAAGACCACTGCTTTAACAATGTGTCCCAGTCCTTCTTCCAGACAGAAGAACAAAGCTGATTCCATTTAAATGATAATTTATTTTTATTTATTTTTTAAATTTTGGTTAAAAGCATGCAAACTTTTTTTTTTTTTCTCTCCAAGCAAGCTTACAGGGATGAAGGCCTTCTATTATCCTATAAATTAGATGCACACATTATATTAATCTATTTTATTGTATTATTTCAAGTAATTGTAGCAGATCTCTTGATCCTGCTGGATCTTTATGTGTGATTGTCATTGTCATCTCTGAAAAGATATTGATCCTATAAGGAAGGAAAGATCTCAGGTTCTAGAAGGAATGTTAACAAGAAATTGAAAACCATCTTTTTCTTACTTTGAAGAGAGAGAGGAGAAAAAGATTTGCAACAGTTGGGATGTAGCCAAGAATGTACTCTGCCCTGTACATTCTTCATCTAATACACAGACGTTTTGTTGTTACAGGCACAAGCTCATTTGCTATTGTTTTGGGGACTCTTAATGGTTCACATGCTTACCGATTGGCTTACTTGCAGCTAAGGAAACTCTGACATCACTTAACAAATATTTACAAAACTGTAAATCCTGATTTTTAACAACTGTCTCAGGAAATACATATATATAGATCTACAAATTTTTAATCAGCCTCATCTTCTGATACGACTACTTCTATTAAAAAAAAAATTACATTTAAAAAAAACCAGAATTGATTTTGTTTAATAGTGATAATTTGAAACTTCTTGAAATGCCGCATGTCAACCAACTAAAAGTTCTTCAGGAAAAAGCATGTGCAGTTTTTAGCAAAATACATGCTTGAAGTGCAATATGGTGGGCTACAAGTAATAAGCAATATTAATACATTTGCAACGGAGTACTTATATTACAATTTCATTTGAATCTTTCTGAATAAATACAACTGTGAACTTCTCCAAAATGAACCCTACGACTCAGTTGGACCTGATATTTGCAATACTTTACTGCCACACTAATGATGGTTGGCATTTACACTGACTGGGGTTATGGTTAGACCTTCTATATATCAGGCAAGGACCAAAGCCTACAAAGCATCAGATACCATTGACTATAGATTGTTTTTGCACTACCTGGGCATTTTCTGAAGATTCAAGATTTGGCAGTCTTAAACTGAAGGAATCCTTTCTCACCTTACAAAACAAAGAAAAATTCAACCCAAACCTTATCAATTGCACTGTTCTCATAGAAATTTGTATGAAAATTTGTATTTGTAAATCCAAAAGGAAAATTGCACTGGAAAAGTAGGCTCCTATACATATGGGAGCATAGGAAGCTGAAAAAAGTGGAACTCATTAAAACACAACTTCACTGTACAGCTAAATCATATCAAAAGTAGCTGAAAAATCTTTAATCCTAACTTGCAGTTATTCCTCTGCCCCATGAAATATGAATTATCGAAGCATATGACACTAATTTTAACACTGAATCGTATTTTTCTCTCATGTTCAAGAAGCCACAAAGATTTCAGTTTTCTCCTGTGCTGGTGTGTAGAACTGCTGAGTACAGATTCAGATTTCCAGATATCACCGTATCTATTATAGATGCTAACAGGATTAGCCAGCATTAGACCGGCATCCACAGGAAGCGTGATACACAGTAAGACCTGAGCAATTCTCTCGGGAGGCAAAAGGTCCAAGTTGAGGCATGCATGATTTCAGTGCAGTTCTTGGCACAATTAACTGCTTGACCTGCAAGATTAACAAGCATATCATCTCATTAATTGCACAGATTTTTGAGCCATTCTGCTCATTTTTTAAATAAGTGTATAATAATATAGTGCTACCAGTTTTTATGGAGGTGATCAAAGAAATTATACATTAAATATCCTGGTGATGAATGAGGACTGCATTTCACATTGCCCTCACTCTCTCTCATCAGCTCTGTTGATGTGATAGGTACATGTATATCTATGCAACTTAATATTGCTCTAAAGATGAAGCAACACTAATCCTACTAGAAGTAGTTCTGGTTCTTACAGAGATTACATAATTGGGTTTTTGTCTCCTTAATAATGTTGGTAGAGAAATAAACTAAAGAATAAAGAGATTTTAAAATCCTCTATTAAGTAAAGTGTAACATACCAAATTAATTCTGTTGTAAAAATAGTTTCTGTTCCTTTTAGACTACAAACATACGCTGTGCTAACATCTGTACAGTCTAGAGTCTGTAAGTCAGAACAAGAACTAATTCTCTTTCTCCCCACTCAAGTAAATGAGCAGATTTTTATCCGTTCATTCTATAGATACACACAAGTGTCTAGTTTTTCTTTTAAATTGATATCTGCTTAGAAGTAAAAACGTTTTTTTTTAATTGTTATTTTTTTTATTAGTGGCAGAAATTGCATTTGGAAATCTATTATTTAACTTACATTATGCACAAGGAAGCACACATGCTTTAATGATTTTGATTTGGTTTTACCAGATTTCATATTAATTGTATGTAGTCTTTTGTTCAAATTGTTTTTAAAAAGAGAGGACAGTCACCAACAACTGCTTTTTAATCTCCAGTGTTTCTTCTAATTCTTGGATTATACTGTTGTGTTGCTGTTCTTTTTCTCCATCCCCAGTCAATAAACATATAAAATTATTAGATCATACCACCTGTATGAAGCCTATTATAAATATATTGTAAGTGAAACAGTATTTGAACAACTAAGAAAGCTAATGTCTTTTTAGGACCAAGCTAAACGAATGAAACATCATGGCTGCTTGACATTCCCTGCCCTAGTTCTTCCAAAAGGCAGAGAATTTTCTGTATTTTGTTTGATTTAGTCATTTAGAAAAGGCCACACTTTTTTTCCCCTGGGTTTTTTTTTTTTTTCAATAACCACATCTTTTTATAATTTAGGTGGTAACTGAGGAAACAGTTTTTTTTCCTCTCTTTGTAAAATGTATATATTTATGTAACTGTATAAATAATAGAACACTCACAAGAAGCCTCTAATAGTAATAATTTCTTCTCACAGTAACTTTTTAGTCTAAATGATTTCTCTTTGATCAAAGAGCATCAATGTGTTGCAAAACGTGTTCCTTTTAACAGCTGGTGAAAGTATAACAAATTTTCAGGATAGCTTAAGAGTTTACTAAGGAATATGAGAGGCTAGGGCAAGCAACATTGTGACTTTAAACAGAAATATAATAGAAATTGGGTGGGGAGTTAAGATTCAGGGATGAATGGAAGTGTATAAATCTTTAGAGATGGAAGAAGCCAGCCTTGGTCTCAGAACTATTCTTCCTGACAGCAAGAGATTTGCTATTAAAAGCATTTCACTCTTTTCAGTACTTTTCATTCGCAAAGTTCTAAAGATTTTCTATGACCTTATCAAGTCTCCACTTGCTCACATTCACCTCCACTCTAAAAAGTACCAGCAAGAGTTTTCTCTTTAATTCTCTAATATAATTAAGTTAAGCTTGAAGCAACTCTTCTGTGATTAGCTTGAAGTTTGCTGTTTCTGACTTTGGTTCCTGAGAGCCCAGGAATCTATATTTACCAACTGTGTCACCTAGTCTAATAAAGTACTGTAAGAATCCACAACAAGCCTTGTCCCCCGAGTCAAAATTATCACCCAATTTGAACGGATTTATAAGTACGCATTATTTCAGAAAGTGCAACCCTTAACACTAGCAGATTAGTTGTCTAGAAGAGGAGCCCTTCCACAGTAAAAAATTAATGGGAACACAGACACATCAATATCCCAGTGAACTATACCACGAAAATGTAAAAAACACAGGGCAGCAAAAGGCAGAAAGTTTTCTACGTAATAAAGTAGGTTTTTATCTACGTAAGGACATTCAAAGGAGGTAAGAGAAGTAGCACCTCCAAACACAAAGCGTTTTTCTCTAAAGTCCAGTTTTTTTCCTCTTTCGCTTCTCTTTGTTCACATATATTTAACCACAAGACCTACTGATGTCAGAGGAGATTAGAAATTATTAGACTGCCACTCCCACTCCTTTTAGCATGGAAGACTGATGGAGTTGAGACAGCCATAAAGACAGTATAACACAAAAAAGCAGCCCTGGCCTGCCTCCTGTTCTCTGATCTTTGGTGTCTTGTGATCAAGAATATTCATTAGTAACACAGACAAACCGACTAACAGCATACAACTCATCCATACCCATCTGTCAAATATTGAACAGATAGTCCATTGATTTGTACAGGTCACTGATCAACTGTTTTGGCAGTGCAATGTCGCACAAAGAAGGACAAGTGGGAACTCTGACAAACCAGCGATATATTCTGCTGAAATGGTAGAAATGGGAATAATAATATTTCCTAATGCCTATCTATGCAAGTAGCTGCTTCTCCCTGTCTTTGAAATTATTGCTAGCACGTACAAATGCCAACATAACTGATGTATCTTCTGTTTACAATCAGATTTGTACATTTATTGCAAATCGGTACAAATACAATGAAAAATGACATTTACTGGTTGGAAACATAACATGCATCTGAAATACCATATGACTATTCCTTAGGCTTTTTACCTGCCATAAGGCAGGTGACTAAAATGTCTGCTGCAAATTTCCACCAAGTCCATCACTGTCCCCATCTCAAGAGTCACAAAGACACAAGCCAAGCAAGGCCACAGGGAATGAAGTGGCCCATCTAGAATGAAGCAGAACACTACTTGTCTTTCGATATTAAAAACAACCAAAACAACTAGAACAACCAAACCAAACCAAACATCCTAATATTAGTTTTAGAAAGAAAAAGTGATCGGTACATTTAATCAGTTAAGGTAAGGAATTTTCCTAAACAGCACAAACTTACCTACCTGCTATGTAGAAAATAGAAATGGCAGCAGACGTCCATAATTTCTTCCCCCCCAAAATCTTGGGAAAAGTAAATATGACTTTTTAATACAATTTTTTATGGTTTAAAATTTTTAGTGGAACTACTGACATTTTGTGCTCTGTGTGAATGCCCAAGGGCTGTAGGGACTCTGGAAGGCCCTGGTTCCAGCCAACACACCGTAGGGCACAGCTCAGGGGGCCTCTGAGGAAACTTGTGTAAGAAAGGGCAAAAAATGGCAAAAAACCCAAAAATGAACAAAAAAAGAGTGAGAAACAGCCTTTTGAGGACCAAGGTGAGAGAAGTAGAAGACGAATAATGTGGTCCAAGTGCTGGAGCAAGGATTCCCCTGCAGCCCACGGGGAGGACCACAGTGGAGCAGATGTCCACACTACAGCCTGTGGAGGACCCCACGCTGAAGCAGATAGACATGCCCTGAAGGAGCTGTAGCCTGTGCAGAACCCACACAGGAGCAGGTTTACCATACTGGAGCAGGAGGAAAATGTGAAGCAGTAGGAGATAGGAGCCCTTATGGACTGGTCACAGCCCCCATTCCCCTGTGCTGCTGAGAGGAAAGCAGGCAGACGAATCAGGAGTGAAGTTGAGTCTGGAAAAGTGTAATGGGGGGGCACAGTGGTTTTTTTTTGTTTCCTCACTACCCTGACTACCTTGTTTCTCACTGTATTAATTGGCAGGAATCTAGTTTTCTCCAAATAGAGTCTGTTTTGCCTGTGAAAGTAATTGGTAAATAATCTGCCTATCTTGACCCACAAGCTTTTCCATCCTGTTTACTTCCCCTGTCCTGTTGTGGAGGAGGAGTGAGTGAGCAGCTGGGGGGGTGTTTGGCCACTAGCCAAGGTTAACCCACCACACTTTTTCTCCAGATGATGCTTCCATGAACAGCAGATCTGACGAGACCCAAGATCTTCTATGACACTTGGCACTACAGAATTTCAAAGGCATATTTAGTAAGACATTAATATCCCATGAGGTAAGAACCATCTTGTCATCCCTAATTTATATATTTACAGAGAACTGGTGCTTACAGATTGCTTCATTCTCCTAATATTTCCATTGCAGCAGAACTTGAACATACATATCCAAGTCTGACTCCTGGGTGGCAAGAAGTCAAACTGAAATATCATTAATACAATGCCTCATAATGTTGTTGAACTTCCTGAGGGAAGTAGCAACTCTGTTAACATCTTTACAACAGCTACATCTACTACTGCATGGTAACAGCATATTAGCAACACTGATGGAATGAATAGCACTGAAGATACAAAAATAATTTTACAAACACTATCAAGTCCTCCTTTTTCTTCATAATGTCATCTAAATAAACCCTTAAGCTGAACAGTAATACTAACAAATTGCTTTCATTACATGCAGACCATGAAGAAAGTATGAGTGCATTTGTATCAGAGGATTATAGCAGATGATTTTGCTAAGATCAACCAACCTACTGCTGATTTCTATTACTGAAAAGGCCTCCCAGACATAGTCTGTGCTACAGTAGAATTTGTCTGTGAAAAAATGTACATCTCAGTTTCCACTGCAAAGAACTACCATTTGGAAGAAACAGTAACCCTAGAATTTAAAACAAAATGAAGACTCAAGGGATTTAAAGTATACTGAAATAGGTCCTCTTCCAGCTACATATTTCTTTCACAGGGAAGATTAGTGCAAGGACACCAAGACCAGCAAGTAAAAATGGCAAAAAATTATATAATGAAAAAAGACTCAGAACATAGGAATGAAAGGTCTACTAGTCTTTGTTTTTAGACTAAATTTTCTTGAGAAGCTTCAGCCCAAAGGCAGCTCTTCTGTTTCTCTTCAATCTTTCAACAGATCCAGCTGAAAACTAATTTCAGTCCCTTAAAAAAAGGGACACAGACACAAAACCCCAGAAAACAAAACAAAAGAATGAAACCCAGAAGTCTGGTTTTAGCTGGATTAGATCCCTTCTGTGGCTGCAGATGTGCCCACACAGTGTTAAGACTTGTACTGGGTTACTGGTAAGAACCAAGTTTGCAGATAAAAGTAGAAAGAAGAACTGGATCATTTCCTCCATTCTGCCTTTAAAGAGATCCCAGCTGCCAGTGAAATCACATCCGCACAAAAAAAAAAAAAAAAAAAATCCAGGGATGATTTTGAAAAGCTACAAAGGAACATACATCTTGTGAGTCTGTGTGAGTAGCTCCCAGGCAGAACTGTTCATCTTCAGGTCTGTCGCCTGCATTCAATCTGCAATACCTGGGGAGAGCTAAGCTCATTGCAATAACATGTACAACAAGCAGTACTGGGAACAGAGTGTATTTTAAGTAAGTAATATGAAATCCTGAAGAAGTCATCTCTGACCCTGGAGATGGTCAAACCCCAACTGCACATAGCTCTAAATAACCTATTTTGACTGACCCTGCACTGAGCAGAGGGCTAGACCAGATATTTTCCAAATATCCCTCCTACCTTGACTAGTCTGTGACTATCCGCGAAATTCGTGCCACTGAGACACCTTTGGTAGGCTATATGGAGGCTGGAATTCTATACCACACAACCACAGAAGCCTGGGTTTTCCTATCACTTTGACTTTTAAAAATGCTTTCCATCCCACATAAAGTGGGGTTTTTTTAAAGTTCTTTGGAAGTACGTATTTTGTCTCCAGACAAATAAAAGTATCAACTACATTTTAAGTGGTAACATTTTTAATTTATTATGAATACTGCCACAACACATCAACTGACAGATTAGAAATAAAAAACTAAAGCTATTAATGTCCTAACAGATATCAAACAAAAAATATCTCAATGTGTTGCCAATAAAACTTAAAACTTTCTGGCTATATGTCCTTTCTCAGAAAAGATGCAACAGTTTATTGTTTTCATGGAACTTTTTAGTTCAATTTCTAATTTCAAAAAATGTTATTTTATAATCAGTATTTTAATGGCAGTCCTTTTAACTACTTTTTCTTTGACATACAGAGCATTCAGTCACTGTTTGAAAGTCCTCAATAAGCTAAATCGACTGCACTATAGGAACGCCATCAATCATATTGACTAGTACTAAGAAAGGCCAACACCATGTTAATTGCATGCAAAATTAACATGAATTTACAAGTAATTTTCTCAAACTGAATCCGTCCTATGCTTTTCATGTATTGAATTACTAAGCAGTCATATCATAGAAGTAGCTCAGGAAATCACTTAATATTATCAAAACATAGGAAAAATAGTAGGAGATGAACAAGATTTTCTTTCAAAATCTGGGTTGCATCAAATAATAGCTACCATGCTCCTCTGAGGTTTTAGGGCAGGGCTGCTTGCAGTGTTTGTGCACCTTCTAGCACCTCGACAGCTGCTGCAGCTCTCAGACATCCGACCCACGGAAAACCCTGGCCAAGTGAGTAACAGCATTCAAAACACAAGAAGTAGTAGGGTAACATACCTAACCAAGGACAATGGGTTCAAATTCACTGAACAAAAACCCCACTGCTAGTGTTGTATTTCTAAATTCCAGAAATGTCCACTTTGGTGATCACACGATTCCTTTTGTAAAAGTCTTATGAACAGTATTAAAATTGTACGCACAGCTGTATCCATTTTAGTCTGACAAGCCTTTGTTCTTAGTTTCAACCCTCTACTTTTTTCACTTTATAACTTGGGGGGATATTCTCATATTGATGAGTTCAATGTTTCTTATATAACTCACTGTGCAGAGGAGATAATTATAGCCTGACTAAGGTTTGACACCTTCCTTTTTTTTTTTTTTTTAAAGACTAGATAGATGAAAGCACGCTTTTTGAATTTTATATTGTATGTAAAATAATCACACTTCTCTCCCATTTGATCTATATAATCTTCATCTAGCATCAGTCACATAAGCTTAAAAAACAACATGGGGAGATCCCATGAAAGCATTCTAGAGGGGCAGATGTGGAGATTAACAACTATGAGATGGATATGTTTTCACCAGCCTTCCAGACAGATCATTTTAACATTATAAGACAAAATTTTAATCCTGTAAGTAACAGACTGATGACCTAAAAAATTCTCAAAGTGTAATATTGTGTATGACATCTACACATGTTGGGGGAGTTGAAATCCAAAATCACACAAAAACAAGTGAAGATTTTCGTTAGTTTGGGCTTTTGTTTGTTTTAAAAGCAGCCTGTCAGCACTTCATGGTCTATTAAGAGAGTCGTCTTTCATTTTCCTTCAAATACGATTCCTTCTGGGAGACTTTTCTCAAGAATATGAAGGGCCAGATTGCGGGTCACACTCTATCCACCTTGCATGTCTCTGTTGGCATAAAAAGGCTATAAAATTCAGAGCAATGGCAGGCAAGACAGCTCAGCTGACCTAAAAAGCTACTGTAAGAGGCAGTTCATCTACTCCTTTACTGTCTCCTGATTCTAAATCTTTTACTCCCAGACACATGCTCTTGTGCCTCTTCCATACTGACTGTGTTACTAATCTGACTTAAACAGCAAGCTGATGGGGTTCATCAAGGCAGCAAAAAATCTGCTTCCCTTTCCTTCCTCCCTTTATTACTTTTATGTCCCCATTTGAACTCGTTTGTTTTACCAAGGGGTCAACTAAGCATCAGGACAGAATAAGTAGCAGAGAGAGAACACAGAACCATCACTTTCAGTGACAGTGAACCTGCGACCAGCTACACCCTTGTTGTCCAGTTACATCTTAATTCAACTAATTTCAAGAGCGGAGAGCCAGCAAATGGTATACACTGGCAACAGGAGCCTGTGTACCACCCAGCTCTCTAGAGCATGTTGCTGGGTGCAGTCAGAGCACCACTGAAAGTTCCTTTTAAACTAATTCACAGAAAACAAACAAACCAAAAACCTCAAACAACAACAAAGAACCAACCAATTCCCCCCCCCCGCCTCAGTTTAGGATAGCGTCAAGACTTTGAAATTTATTCTGAAAGGCAAGGGGTGATAAAAGCTGTTCCATCTTGCATCCTGCTAGCTCAGCTTATCTGAACCCCAAAGCCATCATAACAGGCATTGATTATATATATATGTATATATACTGAAAGATTCATTCATTAACCAGTACCATGCATTTATCAAGGGTCAAGGGAAGGGAAAAGAAAAGAATCATAACTCTTGATGGTGGCGGTGGAGAGAAGCAGGATAAGTGGAAAAATTACAAAAGTCTTTGAAAAACTGAAGAGGTGGTCTTTTAAAAAATCCAGCTAGGCAAAAACTCAAATATATCCAGAAGGTCTTAGATCTAGGCATCATATTTGTTATAAATTGAGTAACAAGTGAGCCTCCTGAGAAGCAACTCTGCTACTCTCCCAGGTAATTTGAACATTTTTCCTCTACAAAGTTATATAACTTGTGAAGATTACTGTGGTACTGGTTCTCCTGAAGAGCAGAGAGGGAACACCCGAATGCACTGATAATATCGAAGTATTGATTTGTTGGTCTAAACAAACTCACTATCTGGCAATACGTGTTATGTAGCAGTTTCATGAGCCAGAATTCTGCTTGATTGCTATGTTCACCAAGCAGCAGCAGCATTGACCAGAGCTGCATCTCTCCTCAGCATCACGTGCCCTTGAGCAGACCCAGACAGCAGTGCCCACATCACAAAGGGAACTGCACTCAAGAATAGGCTCAGGCTAAAAAGAATCTGGCTTAGAGTTTTAGTACATGTCTCTTTACTCTCTTCAGATCATTTTTCTATATGAAGTTATTAATACTGAACATAAAGCCTCTAATATGGTCAAACTAAACCAGATTTTTCTGACATGAATAAAAAGCTGTTGGTTCAGTCCCTCTCCAATCCTATCCCCAGCCATTTTTTAAACAAACGTGCACTGATTTGGTTTCATGACCACATTACACTAACTATATGTGCCATGTTAAGAGCTCAGGTAAGTAAACTGAACCTAAACTGAGGTATCCTCTTTAACTTGTTGTATGTGTATTTTAGCTATAGTACTGACTACATAAGACTGCCACATTTTCAGCAACGTTGGAGTCTCCTTGAAAATACTGACACCTTCAGTGAAGTACTGGAAATTAAATAAATACAGTATGCTACACAGCGACTTTCTCTGCTTTAACCCGTAAATGCCAGAAATAGAGTAAGCACAGCTTCAGAATAGCGAAGACTAGTGTTTTGAGATAACTAAAGACAAAAATCAAATGAGAAAACAGGATAAAGTCCAAAAGCTGAAGTCTCAAGAGAAAATGGAGATAGGTGTTGGGTATTAAAATTGTTTAAAAAAATGCACAGTGCTTTTGAATGCCATATTAAGTATAACTCAGTGCAATATTCAGTGCAAACATACATATTTGTATTAAGGGGTTAAAAACCTGAATATTAAAGGCATGATTATATTAAGGTGCGTGCTTAATTACCAAGCAAATGTCTAGATAGTGAAACTGAGCCACACAAACCAGAATATATGTCCTAGGCACCAAGAGCTGGAGAAGGCAAAGACTGATCAATTTACAAAAACACAGTAAGATATTCCTCTTGAGTAACTTCTCACTGAAATATTTTTCTTTACCCCCTGACATCACTGATGTGCTTTCTATCAGATATTTAAATGGTTTATTCCCACCAAAATACAATTAAACTTGCCTGAAGGAAAAAAATGAACATATTGAAGGCAAGCATACAACTTTTAGTGAAAAGCCTTTACTTTTCAGAAATTTTGATTTCTTGATGAAAGATTCTAACAAATGCACAGGCACTATGTAAACCAGCACTAAAAGGAAGATGTTTGCTCAGAAAAGTCTCATGCTCTTGAAGAAGCTAGGCTTCACTTTATCTTTGTGCAAGACACTTGACCTTGGTTTTAACCATGGTCAGTTTAGCTATAAATTGGGTCAGGTACTCAACGTAAGGGTCAACTCAGCAGAAATAAACCGTATCTCAAAGAATTAGCAACGCATATGTGGATTAAGTACACTTTCTTAAGTTAGAACAGCGTTGTAGTACTTAAATCCTTCAAATAAATTATCATTCATATCCTGCAGGAACATAGTGACGTGTTCAAAATTGGGGACAATTTCCACAACCCTGGGAATGGCAGAAAGCAGTGAGGATGTGATTGTCTCTGTTGACCATTTTCACCCCTCCCTGAGGTCAACTCAGATCTTCCTCCAGAGGCAAATCCATCAGGATCTGAATCCAACCTGGTTCTGTCTAAATGTCCCTGACTGGAAACCAAGTCTCAGGATGGATACAGACTCATGCAAGTTAATCCACATTGAAGAGTTATTAGCAGGGCCTGTTGCGATAGGACAAGGAGCAATGGTTTTGAATTAAAGGAGGGGAGATTCAGGCTGGACATGAGGAAGAAGTTTTTGACACTGAGGGTGGTGGGACACTGGCCCAGGTTGCTTGGGGAGGTGGTGGGTGCCACATCCCTGGGGACATCCTGGGCCAGGCTGGACAGGGCTCTGGGTGGCCTGGTCTGCTGGGGATGTCCCTGCTCATGGCAGGGGGTTGGACTGGGTGGGCTTTGAGGGTCCCTTCATGCCCAGGCTGTTCTGTGATTCTATAAATCTATGAAGTCAGGCAAAGCTGATAGAGCCAGGAATGCATCTCGCTGGTGTCCACAGTGGGGATACAGCTTTCCTCCATCTGCCCCAGAAGGCTGATCCAGGGGTGCTGGTGGAGACCTGGGCTGGTCATGAGAACCTCATCCCCACCAAAGAGGTTTTGCTGCTCTTTGGGCTTGTGGAAAGCTGTATGACAGCAGTGTCAGCCTGGCTACTGCCCTCCAGGTGTTACAGGAAAGCCCTGGGAAGGACACATTTGGAAAACATCGTCATCCAGAGCATAGGGCTGTGTCCTGCTTGCTGGCATACACTTCCCAGGTGGGATCCTGTCCTGGTGCAACGGAAAACGTTGACTGTTCTCATTGCTCTGAAATGACTTAGGTTAATGGTTGCACTTGATGACCTTGAGGCCCTCTTCCAACCAAAATGATTCTGTGATTCTATTTTTTCAATAAATTCAAGAAAAATCCCCTGATAGCCATTAAAGCACCAAACGTGAACCCTGTTTATGTCTGCAGTTTTACAGCAGCCACTGGCAGTGGAGCAACCTTCTTGCTGGACCAGACTTGTCCTGACTGTAGCATCTGCTGTTGTAAATGTGCTGCTGTTCTTCAGCACCCACACCGAATGGGACCCTCCTGCTTCAGACATTCTGTGATTACACATAAATGGCAGAAATTCAAGTATCCAAGAGATTTCACTCCTTCAGAAGGCATGGGAGCTGATTGCAGAGGGGGAGGGAGTGGGACACAAATGCAGGACTGCTCGAATAAGGGAGACAACATTTTCTACCACCTCTTCCATGTAAGAATTCAGCAAAAAATGCACTAGGTTACTTCCTGAAGTTTTCATCCTTTAGAACAACCCCCTTAAGCTTGTTTTTGCAACAACCAGAAACTTGAGCCTGATGAAAGGCAGAGCTGGCTACAGCCAAATGGAATCCACATGCTTGTGCAACATGAAAAGGCAGAATAATAGAAAGAAGTTACTACATGTCATGACTGTAGAGTTTCCAGCCTGACTTCCTCCCATTTTCCTTACTGTCTGTCTCATTCTCATTCACATCACAACTCTCTAAAAAATAAATAAAACCAGCTGGGCTTCTTTCTGTAGCTTTATATCCAGGAAAGTATAACTAAGCCTAGTGTTCGAGTTACACAAAGTTAGATCAGCTCAGGATGAGGTCCATAAAACTTCTGAAGTAACTCACCAGTATCATAAAAGCTCAAAACCACTGGCCAAGCCAAAAGGTCTAAAAACACTGGGAAGCAGCTGAAGCTTGCAAAATTGTAAGCAATTGAAAACAGACGTGACAACAGAAAGTGTTAAGAAACTTTAGCTATAGACATTGCTGCCAGTGCTAACTATAAATCAGGCAAGTAAAACGGGAGGGGAACCTTCAGCAGTCTGTTCAGAGCTTTTTGGAATAAGAGCATGTCTGCTTATATACTTTTGAACAGTGCTAGAAAAATATGATAAGTAGAATGGAAACACTACATTTTGCTTTACACTAAGAACAGACTAAATAAGGGATTTCCAAACTTTACAGAAAAATATAATATCACAGAACTAAAGATTTCCCTTCAATATTTCAGTGTCCTCTAAGGTTTTGACACAGTATCAACATTTGAAACAAACTACATCTCCCAGCCAGCTTGGTTGAAAATGTCAGCGAGGCATGCTCATCTTGATCTAGAATACCAGCATAATTCTCAATGAATTTCATGTCAATCATCAAGCACACTTGTTCAACAGTAGGAAAATATTTTGTCCAGAACACTTTTTGAATATCACAGGGTTAAGAGGTTGGTGAATGAGTGATGGCCCTCCTAATTTTTGTCTGTGGGCAGCGTTCCTCAGATCTGTTCCTGAAGTTCCTTCTTTCCATCTGAAATCCCCAGACAAAAGAATATTTCTTGCTTTTTTTTTAGTCTGGGATAGATTCACTCATCATAGAAATGCTGTTGTTCCATACCTTGCACATGAGGAAGAGAAGTGATTTACTCTGGTCCCATAGTAACTCAGCAGACTAAACAGACGGACCAAAATAACCCGAGCAAGGAAGCCACAAACCACCTCTCCTCCCTCCAGAGCTCTGCCACTCCTCACACCTAAGAAGTGTCACATCCCAGCACTGGGCACTATGTCACCTTCTCACCCCCTTCTCCATTCCCAATGCATCATGGCCTTTGCAGAACTGCCCTTATATTACATCTACTGTTGCTGCTCCTGCAATCTACATATCTACTGATTGTTTTTTGTCACTTTTGATAATGCTCGTCCTAGATAACCACTTGGATTGACAGTTCAGCACTGACAGACTTTGTTCCATACACACAGCCTCGGGCTGCTCCAATGAGCCAGCAGCAAGAAAAGAAAAACTGTGCTAAGGAAGGCGAGAGAGAGTGAGAAGAGAGTGGAAAAAATAAGGGCAGAAGCCTTGCAGTTCACTTTTAAGTACTGGTGATGAACTGATTACAAATTATATGCCAGGTTTCCTATTCATATAAATAAAATTTACTTCTAAAACGCAATTTACTCTCAACTAGGACTTGTGTTATTAAGGCCATTTTTAAAAATATATAAAAAAAGGGATTGTACAAAAAAAAATGTGAAGTTTTTATTAACTGGTTTGTTCATTACCATTAATGACTTAATATTTATTCTCCCCTAGACAGCTTGATAATAAAATGTACTATTAGTTTTGAACAATTCCAGATTATCCTAAACATTGTTTCTCTAAAACCTAAGTAGATCTGCTACTGATCTTGACAGGCTATTTAAGCCAGCTAAGCATTTTATTAATTCTTCAAACACTTATCTTATTTCTTCTCAACTATATCTCTGTTTTTAACTAAATGGCTAAATAAAAAGTAAAGCTATTGATTTCAGCCAGCTTATCTGACAGAGCTGTTACTTGCATACAGTTTCAAGGATCCAGTATTTCTTGCTCTAAAAGCTACTCGACATACAAAAACAGTTGAGCAGCTCTTGTTTACTGCATTTTGGAGCAAGAACAATAAATAAAATGACAGTTAAATGCTTCTTAGACATGTTTGAGTTTCTGCTGGACGCATTTCGGTACGACTTCAAGAATACACTGACCTACAGACATTAATTTTGAGTTTGCTCAACTAACACAAGCCCCAGAATTATTTTTCATTAAATATATTATTATAGGGGATAGTTTCACTTTGATTTAATCACATGTTGACTCGGTTTTGGTTTATTTTTCTTAAGCACTGAAGAAATCAGAATGTAACAATTTTATGAAAAAAGTCTAAAATAAATCTCATTCACTTTGAAATAAATCAGGTAAAATGTAGATGCCACAGTATAGAGCCCTTTTATCCAGAACACTGGTTAGAAAATACTATTTTTGCATAAATAAGAAAGCAGAAGTATGTTATTATCGCTAGGTTTGAATATACAAACATATAGTCATTTTGGTTGGAAGAGACCCTGAAGATCATACAGTCCAATCATTAATCTAACTCTGTCACTAAACCATGTCCCTAAGAACCTCATCTATATGCCTTTTAAATCCCTCCAGGGATGGTGACTCTGGAGCAGCCTGTTCCAATGCCTGACAACCCTTTCCATGAAGAATTTTTTCCTAATATTCAATCTGAACCTCCCCTGGTGCAGCTCAAGGCCATTTCCTGTTGTCCTATCACTTGCTACTTGGGAGAAAAGACCAACAGCCTCCATGCTACAACCTCCTTTCAGGTAGCTGTAGACAGTGATAAGGTCCCCCCTCAGCCTCCTTTTCTCCAGGCTAAACAGTCCCAGCTCCCTTAGCTGCTCCTCATCAGACTTGTGCTCCAGATGCCTCACCAGCTTCATTGCCCTTCTCTGCACTCTCTCCAGCACTTCAGCGTGTTTCTTGTAGTGAGGGGCCCAACACTGAACACAGGATTCGAGGTGCCGCCTCACCAGCGCTGAGTACAGGGGAATGATCACTTCATCATATCTCTCTATATATTAGAATACATGGAGTTATCTAGAATAGGTATAGTTAGTAATGAAGTGTGAGACTGAACTACAATAATAACAACAAAAACATAGCAAGAAGTTAATACTCATTTTATATCAAGACAAAGTTTAAGAGTTTCTATTTCATAAAAATATAAAACATGGAAATAAGGTGTGAAATGCTTGTGTAAAATGCTCAAGGTTGGTGAGTTATCCTTAAGCTATTTCCCCAAATCACATTATACCTGTCTTCTGGTATGCCTACTTAATATAAACAAGATATACAACTAACTTGGATGTGAAGAATAAAGATTTGCCTTTATAAACCTCTACTTTTCCTGTAAAAATCCCAGAGTTATTAGCTAGATATGAACTGAAAAGGTAAGTATGAATTCATCCACATCCAATCTAATAAGGAGATGATCAAAACCATATAGTTATTCCTGCATAAGTGTTCAAGAGTCAGTGTAGAACAAAACTTTCCATGCTTTGATTCACTGCAAAAAGATGTGAAGACAAGTGTTCAGTAGCCAGAAAATACAGAGTAAAAGGGCTTAGAATGTGGGTTTCTTCTGCCAATGATAAAAATTAAACAGTTAGGGTGAGGCAGGCAGCAATGAAATAACGAACTGTATTGTTTTCTTTAATTTTGAGCTTGGGAATGTCTCTAATGAATAGGAAAGGAAAACCACTGGACCAGCACATATTTAAACAATTGGCTGGACCAAGGTCAGAGTGCTCAGTGTTTGCCAGGACTGAAAGGAATTCAGATACTAAATAACACTATTTTCCTTCCTAAATTACTCTCTCCTGAAATCTACAGTCACAGTGGTGGGAGTGCACAAGGCAAGGTAATATTCAACAAGAATATATAATATTCATTATAATATCTCAGCCATTTACCAGTTATTACCAATTAGAGTGGTAGTTGATTCTGACCCAGTGGTAATTTCCATGTTTTTTAGACAACTGTACTATGGTTTCAGATGCTCATGCCTGCCTCATGTCATCCTCACACATCCCGAGCACAGTGGCATGTGACAGCCACCCTCACCTGGTACGCAGTGCCGAGCTTTCAGGACAAGCCTGTGACAGCACCAGCACCGAACACCCTGAATCGATTCAGGAGCCATCTCAGTCTCTGACACCAGGTAGACAGAGCCTGGCTTGGCCATCCTCTGCAGGGAGGGCAGGGTGGCACCAGGGAGGACAAGGGGGCACCTGGCACTGCAGTCCTGTAATGCGCCATCATGTAACCGTAAGTAGATCTGACAGAAGGAGAAGCATAGGGCAGAAGTACCCAAGTGGCTCTGCAAGACACAGCTCACAACTCACTAGCTAGTTCAGGTTCCCTGTCAGAGCTGAAACAACTCTCTCTGGGGGCAACGGTGCTTCTGCCCAGCACTACATCACACATGTTACAGTATTATCCTGAATAACTGAACACACAAATAACATTATTTTAAATGACAGGAGACCCTTTCCTGAGAAAAACCCTAAAAATATTCTCTAACCTTCAGGAAAAGGTGTGGGAGTTAATGAAAAGAATGAACAGAAAAGAGAGTGGTCTGAAAACTACACACCTATTTTATTTTTTTTAGATATTATTTTAGGTTTTTTTTTTTTTTTTTTTTCTTCTTCCCTTCTTACACTAAGCAGCTGCTTATTTTTCTCCAGGATGTATTATCAAATGTGTTTTTGACTTGGTCAAATATCCTTCTTCTGTGCTAGAATGATTAGGTTAATGGAATCACATTATATTTATTATTTACAGAGCACATGGGAATGGCTTAGGAAAAGTTCAGGTTGAACAAAGCTCAAAAGTTGACTTTATTTTTGGCACTTGCCATGTTTGCAGAAGAAACAATATCTAAGGAAGTGCAGTTAATGAAAGGAGTCTGTTTAATCAGCATAAAATAAACAGCTAAAAGCAGGTTGCACAGGGAAAAGCAATGAAAGCACAAGTTATTTGCTATGGCATTGTTTTCTTTTCAAGTTCTGCTCACAACAGAAGCTTTTCAACAACTGCACTTAAATGCCTCAGTTTCAACCCTGAAGTCCATAAGGAAGGAAAGAAAAAGCTTTCAGTTCTTTGTACTCCCATGCTCACAAGCCACCCTGGATCTTCCATAAGCCTTACAACATGCTTCTCAAGTAAAAGGTAAAAACACAAAATCGATTAAAAATAACACAATTTGTACATAAGATGCAAGTAAAAATAGTAATGTGGCATAGTGACTTTATTTTAACTGGAAAGCTATGTTCACTGACTAAATAAGCTTCTCTTGACATGACGTACGTAGACTCAAGAGTACCCACTGAATTTGGGAATGTGCGCCCTGCTGGAAATCTTTATGCGATCAGATCCTTTTACCCACTGGGACTTAAAAATGAAACTCTGGATTTTCTTCCAGTAGTAAACAGTTATAATGCTATTTTAATCTTAAGTTGATTCTAGAGCCAGACACAAATAATGCATGTACTGTCTGTGGAATAATAGTTTTAAAACAAAACAAAATAAAAAAACCCAGTCAAACAAACCAGACTAACTTTCAGTAGACTTTCTTTTTAGAAGACATTAAAATAGTCCGACATTTTATTGTCACCAGAAACAGAGAATTCAAAGACGCCAGTTTTAAACAGAACATGTTTCTGAAAAATGCTTTATAAGATAATAATGCTGTAAATAGAACTCCTCCTAGGAAATTAGATTAAATCATATTTCCATACCTAAAAGAAGCGAATGCCATGCAAAACCCACTTTCTTTGTCTGCTAAGTTGTCTTTGAAGGCATCGTATACAAGACTCAGCAGAATCAGTTGAAGTACCCAGCTGAGTGACAGAAATGTGGTATACACGCGAGTTTGTTCTCTTATTGCTATAATCAAATTACAATCTCACCAGTATCTGCTTCTGTGATCTGGACCAATGCTTTCATACTAGAAGACACATACTTCTGCAACATATTTTGTTTTGTGGACTGTAGTTTCAGCTTTTAAGTAAAGTGAAACTGTTTTTACTGGCAAGATGTGAGACAGGTATGTAGAAAATGTAGCTAAACCTTTTTCTATAAAATTGTCCATCAAAGCAATTAGAGTAAGAAGTAGAGCCAAGGATGAAGAATGTGCTCCTCTTCAAAAGAGATTAATAAAAGGAGTCATACAACACCACAATGAAAAACATTACAGACAAAATACCCTGAGTTTTTCAGTTCATTGTACCTCACAACACAGGAACTAGAGAATGGTCCAAGTGCTTAAGAAGTGGGAAGCTGAAAACATTTGAAAGAGAAGAATTTATTCACCATATAAAGAGACCATGGAAATCACTGTGAAGAGGCACAACAGAGAGTGCACTTAGAAGACCTGGAGATATTTTTTTTCTATTTTTTATAATAGTTGGTAAAGATGATAATGTCTGCTGCTAATGTTGTGTGATGCTGCAGGCAATTCTTTCCCTGAGGCCCAGCTCGCAATTCCTTATACCTTTCATTATTCAGGCAGAAGACTTTCACACTGGATATAGCTGCAGAATAAAAGCTTTGTAGGTTTAAAATAACCTCAGAGTGTGACAATGTGATGCTACATCCTGGAATTTAAGATTTCTGGACTTTGTTTTCAGTTTCTTTCCTTAAAAGCCAAGCCTTAACAACAAGAACAAGAACAACAACAGAAGGCTAAACAACAATAAAAAAATCCACAAGCACACAACTTTCCCTCAAATTACCTGTAACAATTAAATGAATCACTGATTACTGATGGCATTCTATGCTGAGGAAGAACCAGGGCAACATGGTGAAGAAAGCTTCTTGTCAGCTTAATTTTCACAAAAATTAAAAGCTGTATACTGAATATGTCTAGAAACATCTATTGCTAACTTTTATTCTAAAATAGATGTTTTGCAAATAGGAATGAAACTAAATAGTGTTCTGTTCACATGAATAAGTATTATAGGCTATAATCTATAATTAGCCTGAACACTATGGAAGGTAGAAAAACAGATAAATGCACACCAGCCACGAACACAGAAAAGAAGAAATGAAAAAACTGTGATGTTGTTAATTAACAAGAACCACTGCACCAAAGTGAGTATCTTCGCTGAAGAAGCTAGGGAGGATGGTACATTAAGACTTCTTTCTAGAAACTAAATGCAGAAGAAATAAAACTGACTGTATTTGTAGTGCCTTGTATTTACTGAACAGCTGCCACGCTTGGAGAACCTGGGATCACATCTGTAACATGTACAGAAATGCAATAATTCATAGAGCAGTTGCTGTGATGGATAACATTTGAGAAGTAGCTCTGAATTTAAAGTACAACATGAACTAAAACTCTCTCACAGATGAACTATGTTTAATGTTCTCCTCTTGTTCAGAATAGCCACAATACCTACTATACCATCTGGCATGTTGGTACAGTTCCACGACATCCTTTTCTTTTCCATTAGGAGTTGGGTTTCTAATTTCTGTGTGGGATCTTTGATTTAGAGGTATTTTTTATGCACTGAACTAATACAAAGTTCTTCACTTTTGCAGGAGGTGAAGGAAGAAAGATGGAGGAAAGCAGAAACATGAAGGAAGAGGGATGGAATCTACATTGTTAAAGCAAGACTTGTAGGAAAACAGTACTTTTGAAAAAAATTTTCATGGAAGAATATGTCTTAATTTTAAAGTTTTGCTTTAAGAAATTAAAGCTTTTTCAATTTTGTACTGCATTTTACCATTTCTGATCATGCTGCGCAGGTTTGTAGTTGAAATGTATATACCTATCTACACAAGTAGGTTCTGTCAAGTTGTTTTCAGACCAAGAGACATTTTTGGGAAAAAAGAAGAGATATTTTACTTATCAGCAGCTGTCTGCAATGATTTTAAAAATATACTAAAATAAAAATAGTAGAGAACATTTTGTGATATTCTAACAATAAAATAGCAATAAAAGTGTGCTGTTGTTACTACTCTATAATGTAGTGATACATAAAGAAGTAAAAATGACACAGGTATAGAGAAAAATGCAATTTTTTTCCAGTAACATTTTAAACTCTTTTCCACAATTTCATTTTTATGGACAATATAAGCATCTCCTTTAATTATGAGGGGAAATTAAAAGAGGGAAAAATGTAGGATTTGTAACAGCTGCAACTGCATCAAATCTTATTAAACCAATTTTTAAATTTATATAAATGAAGTTGGAGTTTTACCTGACTGCACTGCATGAGAACTAAAACATTGACATGTAGCAACACCTCTTATCAATTTGGTAATTTATCAGTTAAGATCTCATCAATAACTAACTCCTCAATATGTATCAATAACTAACTCACTAGTTTATCCTTTTTATGGATTGTACACTAAATAGGATATATAAGAGGAAGGGCTAAATCTACTCTTGCATGTAAATGGAGGAATTGCATCCACACCTGGCTTATGATGAGTGCTACTTCCCTGAAAGAGGATCTGGAGGCTGTCCCTGCTTGTGCAGTTGTGTGCTGAAGTGAAGAACAAGCTGGTGCACCAGAAAATTTCTCTTCCACACTAATGGTTTGCATTACCAGCTTAAAACTTTCTTAAAACCGCTTGAGAAGGAGCCCTGCTCCCAAGGTAGGCTTTTATCTTGTGCAGCTGATATCAGAATACAAGAATTTTCCAGGTCCCAAATTTTAAGCCTTGTCATATCTTACCCCTACTAGCTTTTCAGTTAACCTGAAAGCAGCCTTGACACCCAAGATGTGTTAAGGTAAAAGTAATGAAGCAATTTACCCATTATTCTTAAAACATCAACTGTGAACAGGTCTACAGAAAGCCATACACGTATAAGGAAACAATCCTTGCAGCTACCTGTACTTAGTTGATTACCAAGAAGCTTCATTTTTATCCAACTAACCAGCTGCTATAACAGATGATCAAAGACTCACAGTTGGGATCCAGGCCTACCCAACCTTCACCTGAAGAACTTCTTCCATTGGAGCATATATTTGCTGGGATATATGTAACTTTTAATGTTCAAAGTCTCCCAGGGATGATTATCAGACTCAGATCTTTCTCCCATGAATATCTGATAATTTATAACTTAAACAGGTAAATTTTATCACTTTTCTAACAAAAATACTGTCTTGGCCTAAGTCAAGAATTATGGGTGCCTATTGGAAATGGCAAGGTGGAACTAATAGACCTGTAAAATACTAAAGTAGGTGCAATTTGATACTAACATGTATAAATATAACATACCATATAGTCATATGAACTAAAATACACAAATGTTTAATTTTCAATTCTTTTTGGAATTAAAGGCATTAGTTAATTTAGAGGGAATAATCTCTTAACCAGATTTGTATTTACAGTACTTGCCTGTAATTTTTTGGTTCAGACAGATACGTCACTTGCTTTCCACAGGAAATACCCATATTATGAATTTTGTAGATTAATGCAATTTTAGGGAGTGTCAGATTTCACTACATTATTCTTAGTAAGTTTTTCAATTATAAAAGTTATTTAAGAAAGGATCTGTGGAAGTAACTGAGAGATTAAAAAAAAAATCTCAGACTGTAATTTATAGTGTAGTAGGCTACTGTGAATGCAAAAAAGACATAACTTCATACCAGCTTGTAGAAAGAATAACTTCAGAAAGTAAGTGCTTGGGGAATTCACTAGAAATGGAAGAGTATCTTTGCCTTGTAGCCATGCTTAATGAAAGTATTAAATTTTTCTCTTCTGAGGCTGTCAACTTACCTTGCTGCGGTCCACAAATTCTCCCTTAAGAGACATTTGTATAGCATGCATTTCAAAAAAATGAGCTGAAAGATGGATGTGAAGAATGTGTCTTACGAACATAATACAGCTAGCTGAATAAAACACTAGATTGGCTGCTACACAGAATTGTTTTCTTGCCTTGCTTTAGTAAGATACCACCATTGCTCTTGCACAGACTTGAAAGAAAAGAACGTAGGAAAGTTAGGAAAAAGTGATGTAGGAAACATGATGGGACTGTGAAAGAAAGAAAAAAAAAAAGAGAGGAAAAAGGAAGAAAGCAAGAAAAAAAAAAAAAAGAAAACTGAATATCCCCGTGGGTAAAAAAAAGGGAATATAGATGCAAAAACATCTGGGAATTAAAGTGAGAGACAAATGAAAAAAAAATGGACGTGAAAAACATGTAGAAGTCTATGTAGTAAAGAAAAAAATAGGGAAAGAACTAGATACAACTGGGACAAATTAAAAGAAAATAATTTTTTTAAGATTACAAAAGTGAGTTTGGAACATGAATCACTTGGAGTGATTAGCGTAACATTTAGTTCAATGATTCTCAAAGAGAAAAAGCTTTTAAGTAATTATATCTTGTGAATATGGGGCTTGAGACACTTTGAAACTTTTATTCAAGGACAGAAATTATCTTGAGGAAAGCAAAGGGATTTTGGAGGGAATAACAGCTTTAGACAACATGTACAGCTACAGAAAGGTTAAAATGAAAAAAAAAAAAAAACTAAAAAAAAAGGATCAAAGAGAAATTAAGATAAGAAAGTCAGTGAGAATAAGGGACTTTTCAAGCTTTTACCCAAATGCAGACTGAAGAAAGAAACAGGAAATGAATACAAATCACGGACTTTCTTGACAGAACAAAGTTGAACATAAAAGGCGAATCTGTCATCTCAAATGCATGTGTTTGCACTCAGTTTTGGTACTTCAGTTTTCAGACATGACATTGAAATAAAGAATTAGTAACTTTGAGCAAAATACATCTCTTCAGTCATCATGTTACAAGGGCAAAATTGTGTTTTAAATTAACCTAATACATGGGATAGCATGTAATTGCTTTGCTTCAACATCAGGCCAAGAACAGGAGAGTAGCTAAATCACATAGCCTCTTCGTAGTATCTGCTTGGTTCACAGGGCAAGGTACCACCATTTATTTTAAATGGTATTTTAAATATTTAAATAAATTAATTCTTATCAGTACATTTCATTTTGTAGCAATACACAGATGCAGACAGACTTAGCCTGCACTGAAGCAGAATAAATGCACTGCTTGTGTCCCCAGGTTTCTTCAATAGTTTCCTGAGCACCAGGAAAAATAAGCGAGAAGTGCCAGCCATGGAAAGCCTATGCCCTCTCCTGTCTTCAGGGGATGCTAAGAAAGGGATCACAGAAAGGCACCTTTGTGGAGTCACTGACCTTTCTGTTTGCTCAGATGAAAGAGCGTGGGCATAGTTCAAAAGAGAGACTTGTGTAAAAAGGTGTAGCATAAAAATGAAATGGAATGAACTTCCTGGTCATGAGACATCAGCTTGTCCTGCTCTTCACTATTCATACTGGGTTGATCCCATTGCAGGTGCTGGAGGTCTGGAGAAAGGTCGTAGGAACAGTGGGAGGGGAAGGACAGACTCCACAGAATGCTTCTCTCCTCTTGCCCTGCCCTTTCCAGCCCAGGGCTCACCTGAGGTATGACAGATTCAAGGAAACTGGAATGTGACCTGGCATTACTGGTATTAAAAAATATTCTTTAATTGTCTATGGCATATGCCCACTCCTGGGTATTTTGTTTCTTATTCCCACCATGAAACAAACATTTATGATGACTTCTGGCACTTGTCCTTTATGTTTCCAGCACCCACTGCAAAGTGGTGTGTAAGGCAGCAGTCTAATTCACTGGCCCTTGGAGATCACATTTAAGTCTCAGCCTGAAGCTGTCTGGTCTAATGAATATATATTCCTCTAGATACAGACATAATTCTCCTTTGTTTGTAATACTATCCATGTCTCAGTACTGAGGACTGTGCAAGAGATGGTCCCATCTCTAAATCTAGGCAATTAAGAAACACAAAGGCAGCAGACACAGAAAGGTAAAAACAAAACTCTGCTGACCCTTCTATTAAAGTGGAGGACAAATCCTGTGTTTTAACTGCCAGCGCAGTGTTTCACCCTCCTCCCCAATCTTCTCAAAGTATTCTATCTTGGACAACCTAAGAATTTTATTTTGCCCCCACAACAGATTTAATAAGAAATACTTAAATGGCTACCTTGGTCCATGAACTGGCTGTGGACCACTGGCTATCTTTGTAGTCCATCATAATGCTGAAAGAACTTATTTTTAGAAAACAGAAATCAAAATAGTTCTTTGTTCATATAGTAACAATACAAAGACACTTTAAAGACATTCCTTAGATTTAAGTGCTGGGTTGAATTTTCATTCAAGATCACTATTTTAAGCAGCAGATTTTTGTTTATTTTTTTAACATTCTAATTTCCATATCTTCTTCTCTAGTCACAAAATTCAGTAATAGAGGAGAATCTATAAACAAAAGGTGGTAAGAGGTAAGTCTTGAAAACATTTGCCAAATGGCACAATTAACACTTCAAAGCATCAAGACAAACAGATTTTAGTGTGTATCCAAAATGAAGGTATTTTATGCCAGCAAAAACTTTAAGTCACTTCTTTCAAACTGAATTCAAACTATGTTAAAAGAAAACCCAAAACACAACTGTGTTTCAGAAGGATGTTTTGTCCTTCTACACTAAAGTGAAGGATTTAGGTCAGGGATCATGATGAGTGAGAATAGCCTTGGTTATAATTTGTAAGGAATTCGGTTAGAGCCAGTGAATAAAAAGTGAATAAAAAAGAAGATTGACAAGGACAAATAGGAGGGACCACAACCTGTGAAGGCAATGACAACTTTCAGCTTCCCAGCTCTGCAAAAGATGTCCCTGTCTCCTGAAGGTAACACAGGGTCAATAGGGCCTGTAGGGCCATGGTACACAAAACCAAACTGTATGCATGTATTGTGATTAGATAAGCCACCATTAGGGCATCTCCCAGCATGTCAGTCGGGGCTAGGAAATGACATAACAGTGTAGGCAAACCGTTAATGAACAGTAAAACTTCAGTCCCTCTATCCGCGCTCCCTTTTTTAAAAAAAATGAAAACAAATCCAGCTTGCATGGTTTTGATAATGATTTCCATCTGTCTTAATACAGCTTGAAGCATATGGTTGAATACAAAAGCACATCTAGAATTAGAGTCCTACATCTGCAATTACATTTTCTGTATATCTGAATTACATATTCAGTATATCTGAAACCAGAAGTAAAATCTTGATGACAGAATTCACAAACCAAAAAATGTTAGTTTAACCTTGGGAAGATGAAAACACCTTAATTTAATATCCATTGACCCACCACCTCAGTTTTGATCAATATTAATTTCTGATGCTAATAAATCTTTACACTATGCCAAGGACAGGGGAGTCAATAATTGCTTATTATAGAATAGAAATGCAAGATTATATTTTCATTTTTCGCATTTCATGCACAGCAATTATCAGCCAGTATTAGGGTTTATAGAAATATTTGTCACAGGCTCCACCAAGTAAAAACAACTTAAAACTTCCTAGGAAGCCATGGTTGATTTGAACACCACAAAAATTTGAGTTATTTCTCAATGAGCCACAAAATACCACCTCATTTAATACCTGTTATGTTACAAGGAGACTATTCCATATGGACTATCAATAGACACATATCCCAAACAGTTTCTCATGGAGAAATATTTAGTAGACTCAGACCTCACAACTGAACACCATTCCTAAATTTTAGGCTGAACATTGCTTTTCATTTTTTCACTCCCTTACATTCACTTAAGCATCAGGCATTGAAAGAGAGCTCCTGAATATACTTAAGACAGTGCCAAAATTCCCATTGATTTCAAATGGGACAGGGTCTCTCACTAGGGAAATGAAGACAACAGTCAGTAATATCGGGAAAGCAGCCAAATGACTAAAATAGCCAGCAATTAAAGACTGTACTTAATTTCAAAGTATCCTAGTTTTGCCTTCAAAAACTGTGCCTGCTCTACTAGTGTCACTTCTGGCCAGTACCAGTGAATGAGCATGTTTAATGGGATGGTGGTGTCATGATAATAGGTCATGCAGATATGAAGGTGATACATAATGACTTGACATACTGATGGTTTGGTTCCTCTAATTCCAGTCCTAGAAGGAATTTTTAAGGCCATATGTAGGCTGTACACGAAGCTTCCTGCACAAATAACTTTACCTGGTAAGTCCAGTTTTTAAGTTAGATTCTATATTAATTAGTGACTTCTGACTTTGATGATTAAGCTTTCTAATGCGATGCCACATGTTCACAGGGGCAAACAATCAATCAGCGCAACATTCAAACCTCTTCAGCAATGACTGCAGTGATCACTCTTTATCCCGCAGTCAGCAATCTCCTGCTTTTAGTCATCAGCCACACAAAAGCTGCTTTACTCCACTGCCGTTTTTGCCTCTTTGACACAAGACAGTATGCCATTTATAGATAGCTAAAGAAAGGCAACTGCGTGTTACTAAGTTTTCTGATAGTTTTCTTTTGATAGAGCCTTTGTCTTTTTGCTAAAAAATGAAATTGTCATCTGATTTTGCTGAAATCTAAATTATATCTATGTTAATTATGCAGCCAACGAACCTCAAGGGATTATGTGGGAAGCCTATGGTACATTCTTTATCATCATAAATATTGTATTACTTCAAATGTACTTTGGAAATTCCATTCTCAGCATTTCTTAATGATATTCAGAATTCCAGGACAGAGTAGACTCTTATCATTCAATGTTAGAACAATTTATACTGCTTGTGTATTATGTTTTCAATTACTGCAATATCAATCTTCCTTTATACTTCAGTAATCCAGTAAAAGATAATATTATTATACTGCTCAAAGGGCTGCTGAGATTTCTATTTAAATGCTTTTGACCAAAAAATTTATAGCAGTTGCAAAGCTTTTACCATAGTAAGAAAAAGCCTGTACACAATATTTTAGCCCATTAAAAAAAAAAAGAAAGAAGAAAAACCCTAGCATATATTCAGATGTCCGTATTAATGTCTTTTCTTCTTAATACACTAAAATGCATCTAGATTTGTACAAGTATTAATTAAAACAACTCCATGAGTTTTGGAGGAAGATTTTATTTCATACCTGCAAAACAAATACACAAAGCAATTTAAGTGCAATAATTATTTCCATCATTTAAAAGTCTTTACGGAATCCTATTCAAAACTGGTTTTATGATCTCTAGCTGACTTCCTACTGCTCCTTCATTTTTAAGGATGTTCTTGCTACCAAAACTGTTCTGCTTCCTAACTTCTTAAATACTTTGCTGTTAATTGCTGAGTACTGACATTAAAAACAAACACACAAAAAACCCACAACCTTGATACAAACACCTGATCTTCATTCCTTTCTCTTATTGCCCTTAGTCCGTAAAGGCACAAATGGTACTTGTTCCTACTGGAAACCAAATTGAGCAAACACTATAAAAGCAAAGAGCTGTGCAAATCCCCCAGTCCCAGGTAGAAGACAGAAGTCAGCGTTAAAGTGTATTTTCTGTTTAAACACCCTGTTGTTCATTAGGAGGATTCACAGTATAAAACCCAAGCCTGAAAATGTAATGAAAAAAGCCACTTTGAGCATATCACATAGAATTCTACCCGTGTGTTTGGCGATGGACTATACAGAGAACAAGTAAAGCTGTGTGGCTGAGGGTCACACTCCTGCTGTTCCCTGCAGATTACTTTCGTACTCTACACTTCACGTCGTTTCTCTTACTACAGCTAAATATAGTTGCTGGTTTGCCTCACCGTAAACAACATCAGAAACCCTGACCCAGAGCTGTGGCTTTCCTTCTGATTTTTCAGGGACCGGTCAAGGGTTTGGAGTGGAATGGGACTTCATTTTCGTGGCTTCCCTCCCACACCCCAGCACATCCATGTGGTTTCCTCTCAGCTGCACACAGGCCTGACCAGCACAGCCCATGGGACTAGTGACAACCCAAAAGCATTTCAGAAACAGTATGGAGAAGAGAAGACCAATGTATAAAGAACATATTTTCTATATATAAAAATGGGTACACCCATTTCCCCAAACCAGCACAGAACAAGGTTATAATCCAAAATTCAACACTGCATCGGAGTGACAGCTGCTACAAATCTTTACAATATTACCTACCCGTCACAACTCAAGATGCGACAAGTCGTGTGTCTCAAAGAAGAGATGAAAAGAATGAAGCATCCAGTATTCCTCAAATTAAGATATAAATTCCAAATGCAGTGAGTTCTCAAATATCATTTATTTATTAATTCTTACGGTCACTCTTCTTGTATCAGCACATTTGAGGTTTTACTGTAAACTGCAGACAAAATGTATCTACTGTTTCTCAGGTGCAATTTAAAGTGTATGTTTTAGGTCTAGATGTGCAATGGGAGATAACAAGCAAACAGTAAGGAAAGGAAAGCATAATGATAAATGTAACTATATTATACAAAACCACAGATTTTTTTTTAATTACTTTTCCAAATTTAAGAAATAATGAGTGTTCATTAGTTTCAGACAGATCTTTTCAATGGGCTTTGTTTTTGAGAAGTGTTTACAATAATTATAACATTTTTCTTTACTTGTTTTTAAAGACTGGCATTATTAATCCAAGTTTAGAAGTTAACCAAAGTAGACTTTTAAAAAGATTTTATTTCTGTAGTTAAAAAAAGAAGGCTGTATTGCACATGTTTTCCTTAGGCTTTTGGATACTGATTTTTTTTACGGATTGTTTTTTAATCATAATAGAACCACATTTGATATTTGTTAAATTAAGACTTCCATGGTAGAGCTACGAGACTGCACTGTCAGGAGTTGGGAAGCCTTTTTTGTCTTTTTCCATCTTGAGCATGAACACATACACACACACACACACAAATCAAACAAACCTCTTAAAAAATTTCTCACAATAATTTGATCAACAGACAAAATGTTATTGTCAGACTAAGGTTAGTAGTACCTTAAATGCAAGACAGTTTCCCTTTTTGAAGGTTCCTGTACTACTCTTCATTTATTTGGAATACTTCATTGTATTTCTTCATCTCCAGACCATAATTTCTTCATCTGAGGACACCACTTAATGAAGACTGTATACACAATACTGTTATCTGTTACTTTCGTAATGTAAAGTAGTATTGTTCAGGATTTTTTCCCCTAATTTATTATTTATTCTTTGTTAGAGGCGCTTTTCTAAATCAGTGTGATTTTAGTGTGAAAGCTATTTTGGAAGGGAAAGCTGCAACTGAAGAATCATCTGGGAGTTTTTTGACGGGTCAATTGAGATTGAAATTCCTGGAAACTGCAGAAAAAAAGTATTAAACCTGAGCTACAGAGTTGAAAATGACTGAGGAGTCATCAAATATTGAGGAGTTAGAGACTGAGAAGTGTTCATTGCCCTTCAGAGTGCTTCATCCTGCCCTTGCGTTTCATTGATACGGCACTTAGTTTCTTAGTCTGTTACTTAAAACACACATTTATCCGTGAGAAGGAGGAACTTTCCAGTGAAGCTATTAATAACTCCCATCCAGCTTCACCTCTAGCTCCTCTCTTCCCTGCAAAAATGTCAAACCAAGCACCAGATCCACAGTCTATGTGCTGAAATGATGTGTCCACACAGCACTGATAATCCCAGGACCTAAAAAAAGCCAAGTGTTTACTTCAAAGGGAATTTACTCAAAGTCAAAATCCAGCCAGAAAGTTCGACTGAAGGAGCAATTTTGCTGTTTCCTATCTCAGTCTTCATGTATGGTGCCTGGTGGCCACGTTGCTCTGAGCTAAGGGATAAGGCTCTGTATCCCTTCGGATTCCATTGCTCTGAGCTCATGTCAGATCTCATGTCACAATACCTCTGGTGGCTCACACCTGCCCAGCCTCCATGGAAAATCCTCATCCGTGATCAAAGATAACAGTAACCTTAATCACTGGTAACCTAGTATAATTTTTCTAAAAGGAAAACTAAGCTTAAATTCACTGGTATAATAAGGAGAAGTTTCTGCTGACCCGTTGTTTGTCTAATAGTAGAATTTAATAAGAAAATACCATAGATTTACGTAGTCCTTTGCAAACGTGTGTCTTTTTAATGCCTTATAGTTGTATGATCACAATTCGAGCTACTTCTCTGTCACAAAATTGCTGATCCCACATACTAAAGCTATCCATAGATTTTCAGCATCTATCTTGATTTGTGCTGACATTGTGCTTTTTATACTACAATACTACATACCTCTTCCTTTATTATATATTGATTTTTATACCTATTAACTATACAATTGTTTTCATCTTTTTTCTTTTCCTTTTTAAGGTACTTACGTCACACGAACTCATCTGTCATGGCTGGAGGCAGTCTAATTCAATAAATTATACTTTAATTCTAATACATTAAAACAGTGGTTCCGTAAAACACTCATGTTATATGAAACAACATATGCTAAACAAATTGTAAGTGCCTTTATAAAAAGGTAAATATCTCCCAACTACATTCTTTTTTACTGTTTAAATATTTCATTGAGGTACTTTAAAATGTAATGGCAAAGCTAACCATATATAAACAGCAAGTATTTTAAAAATGGTAGCTTGACAGGAACTGGATCCACAAATAAAGTTAACTTATTTGACTAAAAGGGTAATTCCTCTCAAGGTTTCCCTCTGTGACCTCCATGGTCACCTAATAAAAAAGTGATCCTTTATGGTCTGGGCAGCTGCTCTTTGCACAGTATAGATTGTGTGGAAATACGACTTTCGACTATTTCACCCGGTTTCCCCTAAAATAAGACAGGGTCTTATATTAATGTTTGCTCCAAAAGATGCTTACTTTTTTGCATGTGTAGCTGCCTGGACACTATTTAAACTGACTTTTAAAATGAACTGTAACTAACACTTATTTTTACAGTAGGGTTCATATTTCAAGCACCCTCAAAAATCCTGAAAAATCACGCTAGGGCTTATTTTTGGGAAAACAGGGTAATATCAGGGAGCAGCAACATTCTCTAGGTGTCTTTCTACAGCCCCACAGCTGTACCAAGCACACTACAGCCACAGCAAAAGGCTGCACCCCACAGCATGCAAACCTCAAGTCCTACTCTCCGTTAACACTACAATACCATGACTCAAATTTGACCATTAATGCCACAACTATGCTTTGATAAGTATAAGGAAGGGCAACATTTTTGAAAAGACATAACTTTTGGCACTTAAATCACATCAAATTATTGGATGCTAAGCTGTTGACCACCTTAAAAATGTAATGCTATTGAGTTAATGAGGCAGAAACTGAAAGTGAGATGGGAAATTACAAAACATATACTATTCTTGTATTAATTCCACCACCACCAAAGAGCATTATCAGAGTGCACTTAAGGAAGATAATTTTCAGAATTGAATGAGAAATTCTCATGCAACGTGGTTTGTTGTGACTTCTCTGCACTGAGTCTGGAATCAGCTGGACCTCCTCAATTGCAATGTTTACAGCTTTGAACTTCGGACCCTCAGCATAAGTAATCTATGTGTCTTAAAAAATTGGACATGAGAACCTAGATAACCATTAATGAGTGAGGGAATGGAGTCATCCCAAGCCTGAACACAATGCTCTATTTATTTGCCTGCTAATCTGATCTGATTTGGGGTGATCACAGAGCATGATCCTTGTGCACCTGTGGCTGTTTTCTGTCTCCGCTCTGAACATGCAACAAACTGAAAACCCTGAGGGGAAGAGTGTGTCTCACTACTTTGGATGAACAGCTCTTCCCTCTTCCATCCACCCTAAACACACACCCAGTTATTTCCACATTGCTTAAAAAGTGAGGCTTGGCCTTGTTTTCCCCTCCCTCATGGTAGAGGTGTAGCTCATTCGGAAACCCTGCTTACAATCATTCATGGACAGAGAAAAGGGCTAGGCTAGAGGCTGATTAGTGCACTGATTCCCTGCTACTGATCTTTGAAGTTCTATAAGTATACATATTAAAGAAAAAAACCTGGGTGTTTCCTAATTTTTTTTGCAGCCTAAAGGACCACCTATGTTCTACTGCTATCTGAAGTCTGACTGACTTTAAGGTTAAGACCATTTTTGCCAGAAATTCATCAGCTTTCTTATCATCTGTGGTCAGGAGGTCAAAATCCTTCCACTTTGATTTTGCCTCAGGAACTTGGCTTGGATAGTATCACATAACTATTTGGATTAAATCTGTAGCCAAGCAGTACAGCCCCAATTTCATTTACTAAATTGAATTCCAGATGTACATTCCATACAGCTACTTACCACTAATTGAAGATATTTAAAATAATTGCTTTAATGAATGAACCATTAAGAATCTCATCTTCTAATTGTACTCTAGGTTGTTCCCAAAAAAACCCTCAAGAAATACAGTCTATGACTGCATGTACATCAAAAACACTGTTTAAAGTTTGGTATTTGTAAAGTGTCCCAAGCCTACTGTAAAAAAAAATAAATGAGTTGAATCCATCTCTAATTATGTCAATAAGATATTAACAGATAATAATTTGATTTTACAGCTCTTAAGAGCTTGAGTGTTAAATTCATAATGACATAAGAGCTGTCTTTCATTCGGCAGAGTCAAAAGAAAAACAGATCACCAAAATGAATATGTACAGTTGAAGAGTCTGGTTTACTGTCACTGATTTTTATTCTCCTTTTCATTTTCGGTAATTGCAGTAAAATAGCTACTCTTCAGGGACATATTAGGAAAAGAATAGTAATTAAGCTTAGGAAGGTATAATCTGTATAAAAATGAATTAGAACTGACTCAGTCTAAAACTAATGTATTACAGAGTCAAATGAAAACCTAGCCGTACCATGTGAATAGCTTATTCAAAAACACTTCCAGATTTCTAGATGTCAGCTCTGTCACTTCAAACACATTTATTATCCCACTCAAAATGTGTAACCCTTCAGTGTGAAAAACAGCATCACCAAAAAGCCAACACTTTCCCTTCCCTAAGGATCCATGCCTTGGAATAAAGGAAAAAAAAAATCTTAAAACTAGATAAATAGAAACTCTATGAATGCTCATGCACTGTTTATCAGTACAATCACTTAAATTGTCCATATTATTTTAGCAGAACATATAGCCCATGCTCTCTTCTTTAATCCACTCCCAGCAGTGATGAAATCAACATCTCAAGGGTTTTTAAAAGCTAGTTTTTGAGCATGGCTTTTTGAACTTAAGCAAGTTACTAAGAAAAAATAAATAAATTTACTAGTTAATAATTTCAGCCAGTGAACAGATAGAGAAAGAAAGACTAACAATCCATGATCACTTTTTAGATGGTGTGCTTGGCAATGTAAAGTAGTGAAACCTGTAACTGGACATATTTCATGGAACCATACCACAGAGTCCAAGGATACCGGACAAAAAAAGTTTGGGGAATATTGGAACATATATTAAGTACTAAATTTTTATAAAATACCACAGACGTCAGTGAAAGATACCATCAACTTCACTGAACTTCACATTCCTGCGAGGTCAAAACTGGTCTACTTTCAAATTTATATGACATTGTCGCTTTCTTCTCTCCCACTCTCTCACTCCAGTGTTCGACCTTCCCTTATTGAAAGGATTAGAAATACACAGCTTATTCTGTCCAGTCTAAATACTAGATTTATTATTAAAATTATTTTAGTCAATATTTACACAGCAGAAAATAAAAGGGCTTTAACCATACCTCTTAGATTTCTTCACTATAAATTATAAAACCAGAAATTAAATTAAACAGAAAGCAAAATAAAGCATGACCCTCCCTAACCACTAAATCATATCTGTGGCAACCTGTACAAATGGATGTATTTTGGAATGTTCCCAAAGTTGAACTATTAAAGCTAGCTTTAAAACAAGATGTGAATTAGCTTGCTGTGTTGCACCCTTGACTTAACCCTCGAAGAAATGGGAAAAAATTTACTAAACAAGCAGACACCGAAGGAAGCACAGTGTCCCTGAGAACAAGTCATACAATTTCTTTCCTATAGTTTTGGAGAGTACTACCCTTGATATAGAAAGTGTAAGGAGCGTGGCACATGAAATGTTGTACTAACCCCAGAATAACCTGTTGTGTGAGAATAAAATTAGTTTCTTGTTTTAATTAAAAATTATATTTTCATGTTTATCATGTTACATTGCATTTCAGTATTTTCAACTCCTATCTTCCAATAACGTCTAAAAATCCTGTATTCAAGAAAAAATTATAAAACAGTAAAGAAAACAGGTCAGAACAGCTTCTTCTAGGATACAGCCCTAAGACTTGAAAATGCATGACAGTTGCTTATGAAATTTATGTAAGCAAGGATAGTAAAGCTTTACTATCAGACTAGAAATACTGGTTTTAATGGCTCTAAGAACATTTGCAACAGAATTGTATAAAAAACAAGTAGATCTGAAACACTGTCAAGAACATTCTGGTCTATAGGTCCACGCACACACATAACAGCTCCCTGTCATGCTCTTAATGCTGATAGATAAGACGCTGGCTCGGTTCCAGTCTGACACACATGGGCATGCCTTACAGTGTGTCCTGAAAAACAGGCTGTTGGTTTTTAGTGTGCAGGACTAGAGAAAAACTGCCTTCTGTAGCATGCTGGGTAGTAGAAGAGGTTTAAAATCTAATCTAAAGTAGTCTTCATTTTATTTATTAAACACTTCACAGTGCATAGCAAATACTGGAGGATATCACAAATGATTCACCTACATCGTTTATTTCGTAGTGCAATACAAACAGAGAAACATGCCCCAGCTCCTTACTGTATGTTAATATTGAATCTTTACACATGTCAGCTGTTTTGTGTTCCGTGTGGTTTCCAGTTTCTTGCTGACAGGTGTCTAAATCACAGAAACTATTCCCACATATAGTGGCACCTGGCCCCACTGTCATCTCTGAGATATCAGAAGTGGAAGAAGAGGGAGTTTGTTTACTGAGATGATTAATAAAATCATTACATAGCTCTCTGTTGGGTTTGAAAACCAAGCAGAACTTAGAACAGGGTATTTTGAAATATTTCAGAAAAAACAATGTTTGTGAAATTATGGCAAGGATGATTGATTTTTGTATGGGAAAAAAATGATAATTGCTTGAAATATCTGGCCGAAAAGATGAAATATAATTTTCAGAGTTTGCCTTTAATTTAGTGAACTTTTCATAACATGGCTTTGTTCAAGTCAGGTAATCCCATCATTCTAAGAATTCATGATAATACACAAATATCATTCCTACATATCCGAATACAGATTGTTGTATACTTTTCGGGTATTGTAGCCAGTTTTCTACCAATAAGTGAGAAGAGTTAAAAGACAACTGAGGTTTAAATTACAAGGGAACATTAGGTCAAACACGTATTGTCATGTTTTTATTCCATTTACACTGGGAACACAAATCAACAACACTACTTTCTGCTGCCTGTTGGAGTGACAGTCCATCTAATCATACAAGAATTGCTGATATGCACGAAAAGATATAATGTAATAACACTTGCAATACCCCATAAGGCAGAAGGTCAGTCTCTGGGGGCTGGTGGAACCCCACAGCATGTTGCTGTCCTTGCAACCGTGTGATCGAATGTCATTGCAGTGACAGCAGGACAGACAAGACTGGCCTCGACTGGCTTTATAGAAACATATCTCAGTGAAGGAACCGTGCTGAGGAGCAAACATTGGACTTCACTGAATGGTCTTTCCCAAACTCCCGAGTCTGCTCAATAAGCTGTGATTCCAGCTTGGTCGAAGTTTACAATTAGAAAAAAGAGAAGCTGAAGTCTGAATGGGCTTCGTCTCACATTGACGCTCCTCCCTTTACTCTGTTAACTTCCAGGCTTTAAAGGGTTTAGCGAATGATTAACCATCTTGGTTGCAGCCTCATTCCCTTAAGAAATTCAAAACCTGGTATTACAGAAAGGCATGGATACTTCATCCTCACACCTGCTAACCCTGGAGGGAAATATCTTTAAAACAAACTTCTGGGAATGCTTTAAAGAAAAAACATAATAATAAAATAAAACCTTAGAGCACATTCCCCAGAAATTTTAGAAATCTTCAAGAAGCGCTGTGCCTTTGAAAAGAAAAGGAAGCAAAAATCCCCAGCAACAAACAAGGCAAGTTAATTCAAAGCATATTTACAAGTATCAGATGTGCTCAACTGTAGTAACTTTCGCTATCACAGAGTTAATGGTTGAGCACTGCCATTGAAATGTACTCTATTAAAAAGAAAAAAAAGTCACAATGGAAAAAAAAAATGGAAAAAGTAGTTTCCTTTTTTATTTTAAGTGGCTATAGGAAAAACAGGTCTTTGTTTTTCAAACAACAGATCTAATTTTGTTTATAAATGTGTGTACAAACAATAATGGATTCTGATTACCTGTAGTGCACTCTGAAAGCAGTTCTCTTTCTGTTTAAAATTACTTCTTAAAACATACATTAATTTCTACAACTAGAATTCACAAAATATGTTACCTTTTACCTAGCATTACATTTAGAAATTATATGTAGTTATTATTCTGGGGAAGTTTTTACTTAAAAGGTGCCTACATTTGTAGTTATCAACGAGGAATATCCTAAATACTTCAGGAGCCCTCAAATTACATAAATGGGGCTTGGTTTGTACTTTTTACAGACTGTTGCTAGTATGAGACATGCAGGAAGGTTCTTAGTGGCATTAGCTTCCTTCCTTCAAACCAGCACTATCTGAAGCTACATCGGGAGTTATCCCCTGATACGCTATCAGCAATTTAGCACAGAAATCAACATTTCTGGTGCAAATGCTCACCAATTGAACTGATGAAGTCGAAGTCCCACAGTGCTTTCTGCGTCTGTGCCTTACAAAAAGATAAATTATCTACCCACATAAGACAGAATGAAAGAAGCTCAGATGGGAGTTGTTCCTCAATAGCCTAAGTCATGTGCTGATAAGCAATCCAAAACTCTGATTTCGGATCCATACGAAACCAAAGAGAGCAGATGCAGAATTCAGTGCTCTGGCAATAAATCTTCACCACCGCCATCACTGGGGTTTTCTTTATTGAACCAGCTCCCTCGGGAGTTCACAGCTGCCTCCCGAGCCCAACCTTCAACCTTTCGCCTGACTTGGTGTTGCAAGTATTATTAACAGTATACCTTTTAGTACGTATCAGCAGGTTTGTTTTTGTTTGCTTGTTTATTTTTTTGGAAGGTTTCTTTTAAACCTAAGCATAGCTGTTGAACATACACTGACCTGAGATACTCGTAACTAATAATTCAATGAATTATTGCTGAATGAGCACTGATACTTGCTACTTTTTCACATCATCACTCAGACTAAACGCAGTGAGAACAGTCTATTACGTGATTACAGGAATTCCATTCCTACCGGCCACTGAAAGCAAGATGCGTCATTGCAATTCAGAATAAAATAACTAGGCCTCTCTCCTAATTTGAAGTGCACAGCTATTACTGTCTTATTTTAATTAATAAAAGGATACCTAGAACAGACTGCTGACTTCCCCTCTTCCCCCCACTGCCCCGACAAGGAAAACAAATGAATAGGAAACAGTAGTATATTTTCTATCCTCCTTCATTGTCCTTCATGTTGACACAGATATAGAATTAGGGACAGATTAGTGAATGTTGTAATTACTAATCCTGAAGAGTCTGGGAAGGTTTCAAAGTCTACCTGACCACATCCCATATCTGATCATGTTCGAGTTGTGAAATTTTCTCTGGTGGTATCTGTCTTACCTGACACGGCTCGAGAGACTTCCAGCACTACCTGATGAGGAGAGACTCACTTTTCTGCTATTATGAACTCATGTTTATGTTTTCATGAATGTTGTACTACTAAGCACATGTTAAATATCACTAGTAATCATTTAAGCCTATTAGAAAGACATGAGTAAATAAGCTTTCTATACCTGCAAAAATTTATCTGTGGTTCTGTTTATTTAAACTGATTGGTAACATAATCTAGTTATAAACTATTAATTATTTTTTCCTACTCTGAGCACGACACATTCTAATTTTGTTTGCAATATAGCAATTATCCCTGTGTATTCCAGTATATGCTTTAAAGCATTTTTTTCCCCATATGAAAACTACTTAAATTTCTACTTTTCATGAATGCATAATTCAAATCTGTTTACTAAATGTTTTATACTAGTGCTCTGAGACCAGGAAAAGGAAGAGATTTAAGTAGCAGTATAAGGAAATTAATCTTCAGACCCAATCTGCCATTTTAAAATATCCAAATATATCTCTATTAGGCCAAAGTCAAAAGTCAACAGAAGTGCAGTCTGCCTAACCTCCTTATTCCTACATTAATCAATCTCATCCTGCTTCATTTTGCTTCTGGAATAGGAAATAAAAAGAAATAAGAGGGGGGAAGAGGGGAAAGATGATTACACAAACATACACTTCAAGGAGATAGATCCACGGTAGTTAGACTGTTGAAAAATATTCAATAAAATAAGGTAAGATAATGCTTTCTTTCTGTAAAGGAAAGATCGGTTACATTAACGAAAGAGCCAAATGGAAGCTTCAGGTCCAATGTAGTAAATCTCTAGTAAATTCCAATTAGTATTGAGGTAATAATTCTGGAAATGATTTTTCTCCCTATAAGTAATGCATATACTTAAAGAGAAAAGAAAATGCTAATAACTTGGATACCATTAAGGACGAGATCATTTTTCATTTATACACACTATATAATTATTAATGATTGATAACTGGTTTTCCAAATACATCTTAAAAACAAGTAAACAAACAAAAAATAAACAGAAATCACACATCAGTAAATCAGAACCATAATGTCACCCTTCAATCCAGTTGTGCCATTTGACGGCCACTTTCAAGCTGACAGTCTGTTCCACTGACAAATCACCATAAAGCATTCTGTATCCGACAGCAGAAACTTCACTGTCGTAAATGGAAGTCTTCGACAAAACAAAATAAACAGAAACCTACATTATACTAGTGCTTTGTGAAACAGTGTATGAACAAATCAAAATGATCTCAAAATTGTAGAGAGATCTTTACGAAAATACTTTGTGCAAAACAAATTGTATGCATTATATTAAACTACTGCTGAATTTTCCCAAAAGTTATTAATTAAAGAGATTTCAATTAAGGACATTTTAAAGTGTCAAAATTCAAGACCAAACAATGCTTATATTACAGTAGGTAAATGCTATAGGTTTTTGACAAATACTATCATGACTACACATTACTGCATATGAATCTAGAATCTGACCCCATCTCTACTGACATGATGATGAAATTGGAAGACAGAGGTGCTTACCACGCTCTCACCTATTCCTTCTCTATTCCCATATGCATAGCACAAAGGTGGGGAAAAATCCTAGATTTACTGGTAGCAGAGACAAAAATCATATGTACTACATAAGAATAGAGACTTCATCCCCATGTCTGGGCACTGTGTCTTCAATTGGGAGGCTCAGCTCAAGACACAATTGATCCTACTTAACTTTCTGTTCTCCACCATTTTGCACAACACACTCCCACACAACATATACATTAAGTAATCAAACAAATCACATCAATACCTTCAATCAGTAAAACAAGTAATGAAGATTCCTTCCTTTGTCTTTACTTTCTGCCTTCATGTTGGCCAGTAAATCAGAGCTATCACGGACAAAAGGCAACCCAGGAAAATCTGCCCTCAGATGGAACAAAGAAGAATCTGTACATGCTTCCCAAGACCTGACAGGCTTTTCTGCTTTCTATGGGTTATGTCATGAGAGCAGTCCAGTCACAGACCAGAAGAACAAAGCAGAAGTGGTTTACCTCTTCACAGCTGTTCTAATAATTTCATTTTTTACATAGTATCGATTGAAAACTACAAGTTGTATTTGTTTATCTGCTTCTATAGACATGCTTAACACTGAAAAAAACCATGGGTATAGCTCTTGCTACTACGAAGTGACTGATGTTTACACCAGTTCACTGCTGCATACCTCCAAAGACGCGGTCACTCACAGATTGCATTTTTGCGCCACTGTGATTTACGGAGTGTGAGGGGGACAATTACATAATTGTTTACTTAAACTCATAATTTCTCAGAAGCCCTACACAATCCTTTTGTTATCATAATCTCTAACGGGCACATGTAGCATGAATATATCATGGCATGAAACTGGATATAGCTGACTTTGCCTGTCTGACTGGTGACTTACTGAGTCCTGAATGTCTGAACTTCTGGGAAACAGCTGCTGGTCCCACACTGAAACTAGAACATTTAAGCTCGTCTGATTTATGTTAATTCCCGTGGGAACAATGACATGAAAAATGAACACCACTTGTAAATAAAGTACCAGTTCCCTCAGCAGTAAAAAAAATACTAAATAATCTATTTCAGAACACACTGATCTATTTACCACCTTGTTACACTAAAACGTATACAGTGTAATGCCAACACAGAAAATGGAGCCTAGAGTATCCAGCTATTCAAAAGAGGAGGTTGTCTGTCCCAGTCTTGCAATTATTTGAAGAATTAGTTTACTACATTTATTGGGTTGGTTTTAGTTGAAGAAGAAATACTATGATGTCATAAGACATGAGGGAGGTGACTGAAAATGAAGTTTACGTAGAAAAAGACAAGGTATAGGAAATGCACCCAAGTGATCCGACTGTCAAAGAGTTCATATTGTCCAAAATTTAGAAGCCCCTACAGTTTATCTAGGTCTGATTGCTCAGCCTGACAGATCAAACATGTGAAACCTGCTTTTTTAACATACTGGATTCTCATGAGAGACTCCATACAACATCAGGCTTTCCACCGATCAAGGCTGGTATTCATGAGACCAAAGCCAAAGCAACTCAAAATGACTCCTCAAGGATTTCATAGCTTTTCCTGTAGATGGGAAGAACAATCCCTTCAAATATTTAGTGCAGTCACAAAAATTAGCCAAAAGCTAAGAAATCAGTAGATGCCCCTGTGTCCAGAATATGACTGGATTTTCTAGTAGTACAGCTGACATACTCCTCAGTTATGCACAGGTACTAATGGTTTTGACCATTTGATGACCTTTTATCATTCAGGATTTATTACTTCTGAAATTCTCTAAGGTCTCTAAGTTTTACCTTGGGAACATAGACAGCCTTTGAGCATATAATCAACTCTGGAGATTCTGCTGCTAGGGTTACATGAGGTCATGAGGTATCAGAGCACAGGCAGGGTTACTTAACAAAAAGTTGGTTTTTTTGTCCTTTTTTTTTTTTTGTGGTTTGTTTTTTAAAGGAACAACTCTACAAGACATTAAGTCTTTTGCTAGGCTAGCTTGGGAAGGCACAGCAATAGAGATCAGGGAGAAAAGAGGCACAATTGTGTTTACAACTGTAGAGAATCAACAGTTCAAGCCATTGCAAAGGACAGAGCACTAACGTGCCGTTACTAGTAATTTCCTTATGAATTCTAAATGCCAAGCTCAACTCAGGGTTTAAAAGGAAAAATTAAAAAAAAAAAGAGAAAAAAAAAATATAAAAGCAAAAATGTCTCCCCCAGGCTTCTGTTGTTAAGATTTCATTTCGTTTGTCAGTTTCATGTTTGAAAAGGCATAAGATGAACAGGTAAAATGTACATTAACATATTTAAGAAAATATATTTAAGAAAATTAAGAAATTGATTTCTTACTCAAGGAAAGGAATCCACAAAAAGTTCTTAGTTTTTACACCTGAAATTTGAAAGTGGCAGACAACAACTTTCTGGTGGCATGTAAATGCGGATATAGAAATGCCACTGAAGCCAAAAGGCAGGCATCAACAGTGGTATCTTCATATGATCTGCTGATAAAGTGTAATGACCCCCTCAAGCCCCCAGAAGAAAATACACACGTGAGACTGTTTGAATACCCCCACATTCTGCAGCTCTCCAGATGAGACTGTGCTTCAGGCACAGGGTGACCTGAATTTAAATATTCTTATGCTCTTGAATGGTATAATTTGAAAACCTAGTTGACTAATCTGCAGTGGTATTAGTGCAAAAAGGGAAGGAAGAAGGGATGCTTTTTCCAAAGAAATAAGAAAACCTCTAAATATCAAAGGAGTGAAGCAAGGGCAAGGGAACAACATAGAGCACTTTATACAGATGTTTCATTAATGATTGCCAATCCAATTGTGTCCCTCCTCAATGTGCTAAAGGAGATTAAAGACTTTACTACAGTCTTCAGGGCTTAGAGGTAAATTAATGTGGAACAGTACTTGCTGAAGATGGGATTTGGACTAAAGCAAAAAATAAACTTCTGAAAACTGCTATCAATAGAAGCAGTTATAAGAACTGAAATTTAGATTTATTTGTTTTTTTTTAATGAACAAACAAACAACGAAACAAAAATAATTGCACTGACTGAGGAAGATGAGGAACAGAATGTACATGCTGGGAAGAAAGCTAAACTAAAAGGAATAATTATCTATTAACACTTAATGTCTTAGTGTCACAATTTTTCTCAAAAACATAGGAATGACAAGATGAAACACAACTACTTGGTTATGTCAGGATGAAAACCTTGGGATTCAGATGGTGCACTGTACTTATTATTTTGCATTGCAAATGCACTGTGCATTATTTTGAAATACATAATAGTAATTTGTAGCCTTACTTTAATATTTACATGCTTTCCTTTAGAATTTCCAGCAAAGGAGAGGAGAAAGAAACCCACAAAACAAACTAAAAAAAAAAATCAGCTCTGTTTCACTGGTCACATTCTACTTCTTCTAGTTTCCCTGGAGTTATAAGTTCCATGAAGTCAGCTTCTAAAAGCTGGATGAAAAAAGCTCTAAAACTTGTATGAAAGTGCTTTGCCTTTAACATTTTGAAAACTCTTGAAGGAATATTTCTTAAACAATGGGTATCAGTTGTTGTCATTCTTTTTTCTGGTTGTATCAATTAAAAAAAAATTAAAAAAGCTGTTTACACAGAAACTACATAAATGTCAAAGTACCTCACAGCTGTCACAATGCTGTTTCTAGTGTGAGACGGCTCCCTTAATTTTATCAGTGGAGGAATTCCTCAGGAACTACATGAGAAAAAAATCTCCAGACTTCATTTTGAGCTTTTGTGTTACCAGTGATCTTGAGGGAATACATGTCCTTGACTATCACATGGGGCATCCTCTCATGATGATGCAATGGTAAAGCATTCTAGTCAGCAGCAAGTATAGACACTTCATACATGTATTACCAGTTAGTCTAATAGTTATCTATTTTTTGTTAAGTAGTATAATAATTGTCCCACTTCAGCAACTACTCTGAAAGTACAGCAATTATGGCATATGTTAGAGATCTTAATTAAGGAGATAGGAGTACAAGCTTTTGCTCATCAGCCATACAACCTGAGGAATAAAAACTGGATTTGTATTTCTGTGTCCTAGCACTTTGTCTTCTCCAGAGGCAATGCTCAAAAATGAAGTTTTATGCAAAATATTTCACCACTTCACCAACTGTTGCACGACGCACAATAGAAAGAATTGCATTGTGCAATTCTGTCACTACTTACTCTTGCTGTTTCCAGAACTGATGGATGACGGAAACAGTTATTTTTTAATCAGAGGACCGTGATGCATTTCAATTTTAAGTCTGTAAGTTGATAACATGCTTGTGAAACCCAGATCAGAAACAGGAATATCAAATTTCACACCCAATGGATCCATATCATCACAAGAATATTCACGCAGACAAATCCTGTTGCTGGATGTGATACGGCAGAGTCAAGCAGACCACCAGTATGTAGTTTTTCTAGCTTTAGTTGAACAACTGCACTATCTAAACAGAAGAAGGTAATAGCAAATGAGAAAAACAAGAGAAAGCAAGACATGTGGGGAGTAGATAACGCCATCGTAAGGCATTCATACTCAGAAACTCGTTACAGATTTCTTGACTGTAAGCTAAGAGAGTTGAAGGTACCTTTGCAAAAATCGACACAGAACTGACCATGGAATCAGAAAAGGAAAAAAAACGCCAAGTAAAAAACCACACCACTCCCTAAACATTCCAAATTAAACATGCCAAATTAAAAAAATAATCTTAAATATTCCTTCTCATACAACAGATATTGTAACGCCCTGATCTGGGTAATAATGCACAGCAACAGTATGAACTGCTCACCCCTCTTCTTCCTCTTTGATACAGGACATATTTTCTAGAACAGTTCTGAAAATTAAGTTAATAGTGCATGTTTGATTTTTATTAAGTATTGAGGGCAAATTCTAAGATTAAATACTGATCAAACAATTTAAAATACATGTTCACAAATATTAGTGATTAGAATAGTCAAGTATTTTTTTAATTACAATTTGACAGATACGTGTGCTTCCATTGTGCTTGCTTTCAGAGATTATTAGTTAAGGTAGCTGAACATTTTCTCCTTCAAACTGTGAATGATTCTCCATTTGTGACAAGGAATGTCATTTACTAGGTACATGACTGAGGTTTTTTGTTTGTTTTGTTTTAGCAATACATCTTCGGACTATGATTGTTTTAAGCTGTTAAGGCTAGGGTTGGTATTGAGAAAGTAAACTATTTTTTCAACTTATTTTCAAATAATTTAATTTCTTCAGCTTAGATAAGACACTTCGAGTCTTCAGTATACTGCTTTGTTTTAACAGATAATATAATAGGTTTTACACAAGACCCTTTACTGTAGGGGATGTTTTTGTTAAGATGAGAGGGACAGCCATGGTGGTGGAGCACACGCCTGTCTGACACACTATCCTTCTTCTCTTCTCTCTGCTTGGAGAACAGTTGTTTCCCGAAGACGTGCCTGCCCCAAGCCACTGGGAAGCCACACTAGCATCTAATAGTGCAATCCAAGTTCAGTGTCTCAGTTTTCCTTCAAGAAAGATGGGAAGGCCCTCCTCTTTTATTTCTCTCTTTCATTTCTTATTTTCCAAATCTATACTAATCTTCCCTTGAGACTTGAGAGGACTTCCAAGGAAACATGATTAACCACATTTTTTCTTGTATTTTTCACATCTTAGAAGTGTTTCCTGGAGCAAAAATAAACAGAAATATATGTATATATATATATATATACACACATATATATATATTTCTACCTCAACCTGACCTATCGTCTTAGTATGGCTACTGTAACTCATGGTATTTATGATGTGGTTGTAATCCAGTTACTCCCAGCAGAATATTTTTTTTCTACTGTATCCCCGCAAATAGGGCTGCTTAGATTTAACTGGAAGTGGTCCAGAAAGTAGAGGGAAAGGGAAAGATGACCCTGGTCAGAAAGACCAAGAATGTCATTTTCACAGAAACCAAGCCCTGGTGAAAGAAACCTCAAGGTGGACTACGTTTGATCCATTTATTGTTCTGCTAGTTTCTCAGCACCTTCAGTTTTGACCAAAACCAATGTGCTTTTCCTACAGATTAAGAACACCGATCAATTAACTGCTTGTACATTTAACAACATTTTAGGTACTGGCTTGTGAGGGAAATCCATATACTATATCTTTAACCTGATCCATAGTTTCTGCATACAGTGCTATTCAGCCATTCCTCAGGGCCTTTTCCTTTGAAACAAACATTAATCTCATAGCAATTTACAGCCACAGAGTTAATGCCAAATACGGTACATATTGTCTTGCTTTCAGAGTGATTCTTTTTAGTACACAAACAAACAAAACAACACATCAGAATATTGAGAAGTCTGCCTGCCATATCAGCTGAAGTCCTCCACACATATTTAATATTTTTTCCACTGTAATCCGCAAATGCAAAACAAAATCCAGTGGAAGGAAAACAGAACAGCAAATATTATGCCCTGCAAGCCCACGTGAAATATTGATGATAACTCATGTGGAAAAGAATTTAATGTTGAAGTTTATCAGCACTTGACACATGACACATTCCAAATAATTAGGAATTACTACAGGTGATAGATAGACCAGACCTTTCTGTCAATAGCAAGGGTCAGTTTCAAATCAGCCTTAATTTGTGCAGGCATGGTCACATAAGAAATATGTTATTGAATATGAATTTCTTATTGAAACCACCACCAACAAACAAACAAACAACAACAACAAACACAGAGAAAAACCGAGTTGAAACAAAATCCATTTTTTTTTCTCCAAGTGAGTAGTGAAACTCGATTCACACAGGATATAAAAATAGAACAGGAAGACCTAAAACCAGCAAATGCCTTTACACAGCGATTAAGGTTCCAGCAGATGTAGCTCAGAATTAATGAGAGTGAATTTTAAGGCATTGTGTGTGACCGGTAAAATCTTTTAAAATTCACTCAGTTGAAGAATCAAAGAATATTTTCTGAACTACTTCGATCTTTATCTAATCTCTTCCCTGAGTTCTCCTGTCTTTATAGAAGGGGTTAGGAAATAGTAGCAATTCATAGACCAACTAATAAGTTTAGAATGCCAAGATCTATATAAAAAAGAAGTTAGAGAAAATATGGTTTAAAATCACATTAGATGATCTTTTGAGGTCCCTTCCAATCCCTAACATTCTGTGATTCTGTGTAGATGTCTACTTTTGAAATTGTTGTGCACAAAATTTAGAAAATCTTGGAAGTTGGAGAGATGCAAAGGAGGCAAGAGTTTAATTTCTGTAATTCTGCAGAAGAATGCTGTCTGAACAAATACATATTATAAAAAATTAAGATGTACATTATGATACTAAGTAAAATAAGAAGCTGTTATGCAAATAACTATAAGAAGATGTTTAAATAGAACATGGAAACATCTGCCTGTGTATTTGTCACTGTGCTTTCCAAAAAATGTAGACTCTACAAATATCTGCCTGTGGAAAGTTCCATGTTTTCTAGAAATACGTGTTCTCAATTAAAAACTATTATTTTCCATCAGTTGCTATACAGGGCTGACTTCCATCATTATCTCTTCCCATCTCCATATATTCTTAGAATAGTTAAATCACAAAAATGCCTCTGATTTCTGTATGGCATTTATAATTTTGGGACAGAAGACAGAAAGAATTCTTGAATATATTCTTATAAGAATAAAAGTTATTCAATATTTGGCAACAACTAAGCAGCAAGGCTGCATCTTTTATCCTCAGTATGCTTATTTGCAGTGCATCTAGAGTCATCAGCACAAAGAATTACCTAAAGGGATAACAACTAAGTGTCAGGTCTCGTTTTCATACCCATTGAAAAAAAAAACACAGTTGGACTTTACTCAAGAGCTTTACTCAGCTCGTAGTCCCTTTACTGTCATTGCTTGAAAGAGAATTAAAAAAAAAAAACAAACACAAAACAACAAAAAAGACACAGAGACACAGACAGAGGACTGGCACAGAGACCCGGCAGAGCATTGAGCAGATGGAAGCAAGCGCATGTCCTGCGGGTCTGGACACATCTCCTACTTGGAAGGAGATACGTGAGAAGACACAGGCAGCTGCCTGCCACTGGCTAACTGGGCCTTGCTGGGGTTGCCTCTGCTGGCCTCCTGTGGCTGCCGTGGAGCTGACAGAAGCCACTTGCACAGACCAGGCAGCATGGCAAGTTGGAGCAAAGGGTTGACTGACTAACCCCAAACAGCTGCTGATTCTAACACAACTCCTGCCTGCTTTCAGCTTGCTGCAGCTCTCACTGCCTGACAAGGGGTGGGGATGGCTGTGCCGCTGGTGGACAACCAGAGATCAGAAATGCCCACACTCTCATTCTCTCACCACACACTCAAATCTCCTCAGGCATTCGAGATCTTGAAATTCAAACCAAAGACTCCAAAAATATGGATAGGATCAATGCAGTTGTGCACACCTTTGCTTTTTTTTTTTTTTGTGATTGGTTGGTGGTTTTTTTGGTTAGTGGTTTGTTGTGTGTTTTGAGTGTGGGTTTTTTTGTGTTTTTTTTTTCCTTCCCAAGGCAGCTACAGCTATTCCTAAATCAGCAGAAAAGTGGTTCGACATAATTATTTGCCATCTCCCAGGTTGGCTAATCCCCCCTGAGTGAGGAGGCAAGGCTGTTTTGCAGCCCTAGGAAGACAGCAAAGAGAAAGCCCTCTGGCAGCAGAACAAAGAGGTGCCCTGTTTGCTTGAACTATGTAGAAGGCAGAAGCAGCAGATCTTTTACTAAGTTAGTGAATACTTTTCTTGTTTTGCCACTTAGCTGGCCATTTAGTTGACCATGCTGGTTATGCGAGGGAGGCACAAACCAGCAGACTAGACACAGGGACATAAAGGAACCTGTAAAATTCTTTCCATCAACCTCTGAAAAAACATCCTGCTACAGATGATTTCACAAATCAGCCATTAATCTACATGAAATTTGTAGAACTCTGTACTTAGTTCACTACTAGTAGAAGAGCAAATTAGAGCATTTTCTGTTTCATTTCACAGCATGTACAGAGCACAGGTGCCTGGGTTCTGTCAAGAGTGGTAGGCACCTCTGTGAGAAGAGGCTGAGGGTGCTGGACACAGCTAGTTCCAGCGGCTCCAACCCATTCACCCACCACAGGGCACAGCTGAGCCCTGCAGACACCATGTCGGCGCCTTGGGGAGAGTCTGTGTAAGGAAGGGCAAAACGCTGCCCAGGGGTGAGGGGAAATGTGAGAAACAGGAGAGGCAACAAACACCAAAGCCACTGAAGGAGGAGATGCTCCATCATGCCCAAGCAGAGATTCTCTGTGGGCTGTGGAAAGCCCACACTAGTGCAGGGCAAAACTGTGAGACAGAAGAGACATCAGAGAGAAATTGCTGTGTGCTGACTGAACCCTCCTCATGCCTCACTCCCTGCTGCTCAGGGCAGAGTTGGAAGCAAAGGAGTCATGTTGAGCCTGGCAAGAAGGGGTGGGGCAGAGGGAAGCTGTTCTAGCTTTTGTCCTTGTTTCTAAACATCTGACTCTATTTTTCATTAGCAAGACATTTAATTCATTTTCCTTAAGTCTGTTTTGTCTGTGAAAGTAGCTGGTAAACCATCCTCCTGTCTATCTTGACACACAAGCTTTCTCATCCCATTTGCTCACTGTTCCATGCACAAGGGGAGTGATTGAGTGGCTGGGTAGGCATTAGACTGCCAGTCAAGGCTAATTTACCACAGAAATGTTATGGCCATTTTGCTCTGCAGAATGCTCTGCTTATGCAGGCTTTTTAAATTTGATTAAGATGAAAAGCAGAATACAAGAACTCTTCAGGAACATTTTTGAAGAAGATCTTGAAGAATCTTGACCAAAAATATTTTGTTATACCGGAATTCCCTGTAGATTGAAAGGAGTCTGTGATCTCCATTCTAACGCAGGCTAAAGAGTGCAGGCTGATGCCCAGCATCTCTCTTACTCATGTGTACCTGTGCATACTAGATTGAAGAACACACTGGATCAAAGCACAACTCTCCACAACAGCAGAAATTTTCCATTCACTTAGCGTATGTGTGAATGGCTTTTCAAGGTGGAGCGAGAACTCCTGTTTTCTAATAAAGATTTTCACTTAAGACATGATCTTATAAAAACAAATGAATGAATTCAAATCCATAAATACTGTACCAGAAAAAAAGGGAAATTAGAACCGTGCACGGAACAATCCATGGTAAGGTATAATAATTTATAAGACCATATGTCAAGTCATACTTACAACAGAAATGAAGGCACCATGGTCTGTGCAATGAAAAAGTCACTCCACAGCACGGTGATTGCTTGATAGGGACAGATGAGAGCTAGAAAATTTGGCCTCCAGATTTCATATATCATAGTGCAGATTGATGCATGCACATACTGCACTTTGAAACGGCTCCACTGTATTTTTGTATTATGACAAAATAATCTAAATAATCTAAGAGCCCTTTGCCTTATTAAGATAAGCTGTGATGAGAAAAGCAAACATCTAAAAAAAAAAAACCAGACAACAAAACCACTTATTTCTGTACATTTAGTAGATCTTCATGAATTAAATTCAAAGAGATATTGAAAATTCCTGCAGGTTTTCTCTGAACCATGTGCAATTGTCACATGGACCTATTTTTTTTCTTTTAAACGCACAGCTGTCTAATTGAGCATTAACAATCTAATAAGGTACACAACAGGACTTGAAGAACAACTTTTCTTTCAGACCCTGCAGTGCACAGGTTCTGTATCACTCCCAGCTTTTCAATTAGATCATAATTATAACATGCCTCATTTAGAGCTACAGGAACCCTGACCCTGTCAACAGTACCGGACCATAATGTGTCTGTCTTAATTAGATCTGATTAGTTCTGGGCCCAGATTTCATTGTGAATCTTAGCTCCGTTAAAAACTGCTCATCTGTTTGGCAGCTGCGTGTATTGCCGAACCTTCTTCATCACACTGCATGGGAGTGCTTTGCTCCCCCTGAGTCTCCTGAGGCATTGGGACTCAATGCAGCATTTTTGCTAGGCCCCCAGAATAAGGCAGATTATGGAAAGTAAAGAAAATAGGTTAAAGAGAAGTCTACCTATTTCATGGACAATTTCACACTTTATCTGGCTGGCCAGTTATAATGTAATAAGGCCTAAAATTTGTAGTATCAAGTCATATTTGGGGAAAAACAAGCCATTTTTTTTGCTGAAAACCCTCACAGATATGTTGAAATTGAAGACAGATGACAATGCAAAATCACATGTCATCTGTGACTAACAAAAAGGTCCACAAATAAGCAGCATGGTATTTTGGTTGTGAGTTTTTGCAACACACAATTAACATAAAGAAAATAAATAATATCTATTTCAACACCCTTTCTCTCTTCTACATTATAATTGATTTCACTTCTGTATCATGTTTTGGGGGTGATATTGAAAGAATAATACAATTCTTCCTCTTATTGAGATAATGACTATAACAGACATTCCCTTAGAATTAGTTAGCAGTCTACATTAAAAGCCCTGTTCCCATAGTTAACTTTCATAACTGTGTACCACTTAAAAAAACAAACTTCAAAAACTTAGTTTACAAAAAATACTGCTACGATTGTGCTGCTAGAATTTATTTCGTATCCAATTTATATGACTTTGGCTACAAGCGCCCCTTTCTAAAACCCCCTCAATGGTGCTCATGCAAAGGCTACAATTGCAGTGGAAAGCAGAAACATACTCAACATTGCAAATACAGACTTAAAAGCTGTCATTGTCTACAATATGCCTACAAATGCCTTGGCTAGAAAAGGAATTTCCAAGAGCTTCTACTATTCTCAAAAATACAGAAGTCAATTCAAATAAAAGGATACCCAGGCCACTCACAGAAGGTTGTCTCTACGGAGCTACAGTTTTTAAACCTCACTCTGCACGCCTCTGGTTCTTAGCAAGTGAAGAGAGATGTCCCACTCTTCTTGTTGTCCATCCACTCAGACTGTAATAGCTTAACTTGGACACAGGTACGTTGTGGGAGACATGGAAGAAAGTTTTGCTGAAGTTGAGGTAATTGACATGTACTGCTTTTTCCTTCTCTACAAATCCAATTATCTTATTATAGAAGACATACAGGTTGGTCAGACATGATTTACCCTGGGTAACACTAATTGTACCCAGACACCACCTTCACGTGCCCAAAATTTCTACTCGATGATTTCTCCAGAGACTAAAAGTCTGTAGCTCTCCAGATAGTCCTTTTGCTTTTTCTGGAGATGAGGGGTGTGTGACAGTTGCTGTTGATACACTCCAGGTCTCCCCGGGCACGTACTAAATGCCCACATGGAAGAGAAGCAGGAAAAACTGTCCGAAGGCCAGATGAGCCTTGTTGGTCTCCACAACATCCCAGTTCTAAGTCTCCAGCAAGTAGCAAGTCTTCCTGGACGGCAGGTCAAGTCAACAGATGGGGCCCCTGTCCGCATCAGGGAGCCTCCTGCCACGGTCCCTTGGCATCTCCTCTTGTGATAGACATGAGGTTGAGACTCAGCAGCTGTGGTACTTCCCCAGAGTGACCTCCCAGCTCCTTGTCTGCCACCCTGGTACCAAACTCCTGTTCTCCAGGTGCAGACCCGTGGTGGCTGACAGAGCCATCCTTCTGCTGCTAGAAGCCACAAGTTTCCATGCCTTTGCAATGGTGCCAGTCCTCATATGCAGTTTAATCAAGCAGCCTCCATCTGCACAGGTAGGGTGCAGACACCTTTCTACAGGCTCCCTGTGAAGATCCTCATGCTCCTTTTTCCTTTCCCCTGATGACATGAAGTCTGCTCACCTCCTCCTGCAGCACCCAGTCTGGTGGGGACAGCCCCAGTGGCAGCATCCACCTTCAGGGACAGGCAAGTGACCCGTTACCACCCCAGCCCTGGAGAGCAAAGCCCATCCAGCCAGCCCTAGAACTTCACCAAGTCCAGACATCAGCTGAGCTGGTGCAGCTGCCCCAGCCCCAGTGCACAAGGTAGGGGACTGGGTGCTGCATCCTCCCCAGCAGCCCACAGCAGTGTTTCTGCCCTCCAGCCTGCTGCCTCCAGTTTAATAATTACATGAAAACCTCAGCAAACATATAACCATTTTGATTGGAAAAGTTTGCTTAATGTTTCCACTACTTCTAACAGATTTAAAGCCACTACCACTTACATAAACCAAATCTAACCACCACTTATTGTAAACAAGCATTTCCAGTGTCTTCAGCAGATTCTGTACAGTTATAAGAACAAACCCAACTGCTAAGGTTTACTGAGCAGGGACCTTGATTTCTCCTAGGTCTCTACAGGAGCATACAAATGACTAGGGTTATAGACACATTAAGCAGTAATTACAGTTTGGCCACTGACCCAAGTGAGTTGCAAGCGCTAATTTAGGGAAAAATTTAATCTCATTTGCACTGTAGTGATCACCATTAAAGTCTCTATAAATTCTCTTGCAAGTAATTACACAAACATAATATTTATTAGATATTAAATACACTGAATGCCATGGTAATCTTTGCAGGTTTATCCCTGTGAATAAATATGAATCATTCTACATCTGTTCAGATTTCTGCCTAATCTCTGCTCTCTATTTAAAGAGTGGCATAGTGTTTGCAGAAACAGAACATTTATAATAAAATTCTATGCACGTAATAATTAATATAAATTTGCAGAAATATATTTTGAGTAAGGAGATTATCAATTTTGCAAAACATGGCTGTAAACATTGAAAGTTAATTAACTCAATATTATAAGATACTGTGACCTCACTACATGAAATTTCCTAGAGGGAAAAAGAAAGACACTTTTCCAATTTTTTATGCAATACTTACTGCTACTAATCTTAGGATGAATATTTGCATGAAAAGATTAATGTGTTTTGTATAATAAACAATGTAAATTAAAATACGCATTGTAAATCATTGGGAATTATTTTACTGAATTTATATAAACTAATAAAATAGAGTACAAGTTTATGTTCAATTAATAAAAAAACAGAACTCATGCTGCAAGTCTGCCAGAGGTAACGGCATTAGATGTTTTTCAAAAAGTGAACACAGAACTACGAATTTCTTATGGCTAGAAGAGCATGTGGAGACTTGATGAGGACATAACCCATTTATAGTGCTGTGTGGCCTCCAGTGACAAGCATCCCGTCAGCCATCACCTATTTCTACAGTAGCTGGTCTGCTGGTTTGGCACAAATGGGGTGGCATGTCAGAAGCTAGGAGAGCAGCCAGGAATAATCTAGTCCTGCAGACTCCAACATCACTTTTAGCAGCATAAGAAACGTCCCATTTGGAAACAGGTTTCACTTGATGGAGCAAAATATTAATTATAAAAACTTTTCCCCCCATCGAGTGTTAAAAATATCTGTCATGGCAGCAGGCAGTGTGCAAAGGCAGAAATACAGCAATCAAATATCTGGATATTTTTTTCCTTTTATTCCCTTAAAGGTAAGTCAAGACCTCAGCATTTAAGTCAATACCTCAGCATTTAATTCAATAAGCTATTAAAATTGCCTATGAACTACTGAAGCAAGAAAATATCTTGATGGTAAAATAAATTAGAACAGTGTTGTCAGTTTCTTCACACTATTAGCTTAAAATATGCCAAGAATTACCAATAGCAAACTCAGTGTCTTCCCCTTATTACTGCCATTTTCTCTTCCATTCCCCCAGCATTCTTTCTCTCTTTCTTCCCCGCTCACATGAAAACACATATGCAAAACTACACAAGCCAACCCCAGCCAAGAGTCCAAGAAACACAGGAGCTAAATTCAAATAAACTTGTAAATGGAAAAAAAATACCTACAGTGAAGATGGATTGTTGGTGGGTTGTGAGGGAAGGCACTTTTGTTTTGTTTTTGTTTTAAACACAAAGGTGATTGTAAGAGATATGTTTTAATCCATCGCATACTGTGAGAAATAAATTCAGACATGCTTTTAAATCTTAATGAGTTCTTAGATTTATATATTGCCACTCTTAGTACCAGCCCCCAAAAATGGATGTCAAGTTTCATCTATGTAAATATACAGCCAAAATAAAACTGGTCCATCATAAGAGAAATTAAATTGTCCCTAAAATATGAGGACTTCTGGAAATGATGAGGAAGAGAGAGTTCTGACAGTCAGATAGATTAATAGTGTGATGATAAATTAAACATAAACCACAAATCCCAGCTGCCTGTGATCTAATGGTCACTCAGAGACATTGCAAAGCTTTAACATCTGGTGTAAAGGGGGCAAAATTACCACTACACTGGCCTTTCACCTTCTAAAAACACTGCCCTGCATATGGCACAGTTGCATGTGTACCAGATGCTCACTTAAAATGTGCAACAATCCCTTCCCAGTAAACCCAAAGAGTTTAAGTTACTTTAGCCCAAGTTAAATCACGATTAGTTTAAAAGAAAATGGAAAAAAAAAAAGTACTATTTTTTTTCATATAAAATTTCTGCTTGAGAGACCAGTTCTTAGATAAGAGAGGTACTTGTTTCACTCCAGGTCAGATGAGAGGACTGGCCATTAAATCCTGGGACAAAGCTTCAGAAAGCGTTGTGTAACAGTTGGCTCTCTTTAGCACATTTTCAGTATATCCCCTTTCAAATGAAAATGGCTATGCTTGAAAGCACAAAGTTGCAATTTAGAAAACCAATGCCGGAGCATACACAAATGATGGCCTCCAAACCAATAAAAATGTAAATCCAAATTTAATGGGAGGTTAAATACACAAGGAAACTAACTTTAGATCAATTTTATCTTGCATACAATATGTTTCACTCTTTCTTAATATTTGGGAAAAGAAATGTGCCTAAGAGATTGACTGACTATACTATATTTGTGTCCAACAGTAGTGCAGCATTTAATTCTTATATAAAGGTTGATTTCTGTTCACCGAAGGTTTTGTTTAATTCCACCTTGTATCAACATGATAGTGTTCCATAGGACTGCAAGAACTTGCTTTGAATAAGTCTGATCTTCATCAGTAAGCAATGGAATATTTGAGGATTCTGGTTTTTGTGTTTGATTTCTTTCTCCCCCCTCTTTTCTTCTTAAAACACTTTTTTTTTTTTCCCCTGCATATCTTCCTACTCAAGTTGTCACTTACTATTTATCCAAATATTAACTAAATTTCTAATTATTAATACTAATAACGTATTCCACTCAGGAAGTATAAATTAGTTGGACAAAGCAGCGAATTCTTAACCATGCCTTCCTGAAGTGGACAAACAGACCCGCTGCCCACCGGCCCATGACTGGTATGTAGTATGGAGACTACGTGGTAACACAGCCTCACTTCAAACATGCCTCTGGAGTGGCATGACTTCTTTGAGAATTTTACTTCAAAAAAAAAGTTAGTTTAAGACTATGTAAGTCTTTCCAGGAATTGTGTTAAGGTTTAATTCTCCTCTCACTATGAATTTTCTTCTCATAATTTACTAAAGTATTTGCACAGCTGAAGACACCTTGTGCCTACTTAACCATTTGTAACGTTGAAGTCATACTAAGAAAAATTTTTTGCCGTGTGAAGAAGAGCAGACAAGCATGGGACTGTTTGTTTCCATGTATCAGTCAAGAATTGGCAGCTGGCGCTAAGACAGGCATTTTTTAATTACGTAAAATGTCACACCCCTAGTCTTGCAGGGTTTTGACATCACCAGAACTCTGCTATCTCCTCCAAGGGAGAGATGGGCAGCCTCATTTTTTGACTCCTCCTCCTTTTTAAGGATGATGGTGTGAAGGAGGAGAAGGAATGTGTGTTTGGGGAAAGGAAAAGCCTTCAATACTGTAATTATATAGAGTATTTTATATTATATATTTAATATATATTATATATAATATAATTATATATATATTTTAGGAGACAGAGTGCTACATTTTTTGCTCTGTTTTTGTTTTACATAATTGACAAATCATAATTAGGAAACATTTTAACCCTCCTCAAAGACATGCACTTGGAAAAAAGTGACATCACTTCAAAAAAGGTTGTCAGGCATTGGAACAGGCTGCTCAGGGAAGTGGTTGAGTTGCCATCCTTGGCAGTATTTAAAAGATGTGCTGATGTGGTGCTTAGGGACATTGTTTAGTTGTGAACTTGACAGCATTCAGTTAATTACTGAATTAGATGATCTTAAAGGTATTTTCCAACCTACAGCATTGTATGAAAACCTTATTTCCCCAAAAGGTCAAATGCAGCACAGTACACATGAAAAGTTAACCTGTTTGATTCAGTAACTCAATGTCGAAACCATTTTTTGTTATACATTTATTGCAGTTAATTTCCAATGCAGCATATTATTGCAGCATAGCTCAACTGCATGCTTTTTGGCACCACAATCAAAAACTAATACAGGGGTACAATTACCCACACTGCTCAGTCAACTTGGATTTTACCACTGTGGTATCATCCTTGCATTGTTGTTAAAGTCTGAGATTATTGTAATGCTTTCAATAGAGGTTTCGTAGGTTACTTTTTTCTAGATGTCGCCTTCAAAACAAAAATTTCTACTGTGGCACATCAAACCAGGAATACCAGTCTGCTGTAATACAAGTCTTCAAGGAATAACTATGTTTTTATGTTTGACTTCCAGTTTACTGAAACACATATTTTGAACTTTTATTTTCTTTATTTGTTCCTTTCAGTCTTCAACAGTGCCACTTTTTTTCAGATTTCACAAATGTTTGCACAAGCCTCATGGGCCTGGTAGATTCCAAATATAAAGCACAAAGGGCTTTGGAAAGAATGGGAAATGTTCCCCCATACCAGACCTCCAGGCCCAACCCATACTAAGACATCAACTATTTCCACAAAAGCAGAGGTGGAGACTCTGCTAGTTACAGGACACAGATGATCATTGATCAGACCATGATTTTACAAAAATTATCATGTAATACCCTCTGAGATCATACAGCACTCCCTAAAAGGTTCTGCATTTAATATTTAAAAATTTTCATGTCCAAAAGACAAAGTATCATACAACCAAAGGTAAAAACTTGGATAAAGTACTTGTTAAACTGGAGGCCACTGTTAAGCTGATTCCCAAACCAACTCTCAATTTTTCAAGATCATCCAATTAGAGGAGCACCATCCTAGTTGGGTTTCTACAGCAAGAACATGTTCTGAACCGAACCTCAAAAGGAAAGAATTTTCAATTGACAAAAGAAGGCGAGAGGACTATCACAGCAATTATAAATAAAAAAGTTTTTACCACCTTTTGATAAGTTTTATTCCTGTTTTATTGTTTCTTGTAGAATCATATTACTGATGGAATGTTTTGCACATGAACTAAACTCATGAGGGAATATCCGGATGTTACATTCCATCTAATAGCATTTGCAGGAAAAGGCTGTTGGGTTGAATCTCTCTATCACAGCAAGAATGTCTTCATTTTATTTGTTTTACTGTTGGGTTCCTGTATACAAATGCCTGGGTAAAGAGCATCCACATATCAGCTGAAGGATGTGCAAGGATTTAGCAAGTTTTCTTCATCTATATATTTGTGTTATATTAGAAAAGATAGATCTGTAGTGAATCTAATGTATTATAATGCATTAAGGTGAATTTCAGTACAGTATCAAGCGCACAAGAGAGGTGATAAATGTCAGTGAAGCTCTAATATCAAGCACTTTTGCAAAGCACTTTGAGTTCCATGTGTCTCATCAACTCTGCAGAACACAGAAAATTTGAACATTTCTGAACTGCATCTCCTGAACAACATAATTCGTCGAAATAGGGGATGAAGACAGCAAAACGTGATGTTCAATTCCTTTCACTTTCTCACTCTGACTGCTGCAAATATGTGAACAATTTTTGTTGTTGTGCCACCATGAAACAGCGTCTACTTTATAATTTTCTCAAGAATTGGCTAACCCTTGGATAAATAAGTTTTCATGTACACAATGCATTTCCAGAAGTAACTATTCACATCACAACTTACAGTCCCATTCTTAAGATTTCTCAACACAAATACTAGAAGGAAGTATAACGCTTTAATGGCTAACACATTATTATTATTGAGTTTACTTCAATCTCCATACACAGAAGTTTCTATGATGAAAATACAGATATTTTGTATTTCAGAAAAGTGGCTCAGAAAGTTGTGAGTGCAACAGAGGCGAGGGAACAACTTCCTTTGGTGTATAGGAAACAAGTCTAATGCTTGACCTGTTATGAAGGGATGTGTGCACGTGTGTGCATGTATGCATCTGGGGAGAAAGCCAACATTTTTCTTCTGGTTGTAAACAGTAGTCCTACTTTTGACTGTGAAAGTCTTCTTTTTTTTTTTTTTCCTTCTGTCTAATTTATAGGTCTGCCAGACAGATATCCATCTGACATCACATTAAAAAAACATAACAAAACAAACAAACAAAACAGAAAGAAAACCTAACCAAATAGCAACCACCTATCCATAATTGGTTTCTGTGGGGCTTTATAAGAGATTAACAAGCCTTAGTCTTACACATCCCCATTATCCATACTGGAAAACAAAACCAAGCCTCAGGACCCCAGGCACTGAAGTGCTGTGCCTGCAAGACTGATTACTGCACTAGGAAGAAGAGAGGCCACCTTCTGGAGAAGATACAAAACCCCAAGTCCATCCCTCTTCACTCTACACAAGACCAAATAACTTTGGTCATGAGTTCCATATGACATCTGTCCTTGTGTCACAGACTTCCAGAACAGAGAACGATGTCATCAGTGCTGTCAAATGGTGTGAGGGCTGAGTGCCTCAGCCCAGTGTTGTCACCAGGAGTGAACTTTAGGAGTTCCAGGATTCCTCTCCATGTAGAATCAAGAAATGTCTCTAAATTCATCTGCAGTCTATAGAAGCAGTTTTATCCCTCAAATTGCTAACAGTTCTTATGTTTACTCAATGGAAGAATATGTTATTAAAATTTTGGCAATGAAAAAACATCTGTAGTGAAATAAATGAAGTTTTGAACTTTTACGAGGCATGGATACCCCTCCTGGTTTCTTGCCTTGGGGGATAAAAAAAATGAAGTGACAGAAACAGTCTGGTGGGTGATATTGGATATGTATTAAAACTTTTTTTTTTTTTTTAACTGAAATGGAGAGAAACTGGATTAGTTTAAAATGTAGAAAAGCATTATATACAAACAGAGTTAGAGTGGGAGCAGGCACAAGATGACTAGAGTAGGAAAAACAGAAATAATGCCATTTCAGGCTTGAAAGCAGCTTCCTCCTTCACAGACCTCAAAGGCAGTTTGTTTGATGCTACTGTTGGAATGTATTTAAGTGACTAACCAGCACCTTTTCAGCCATAGTCTGAAGAGGGGGAACCACAAAGGAACCAAACAAACCCACAGTGCATTACAAAATCATTTCAGTCATCTGACTACAGACGGCTAACATAGAAATATGGAGAGGTTAAGGATACAGTGTGGGAACTAGACTGTCTATATGCCCTCAGATTTACCTACAATATAATCTTTGAAGTTATAGCTTCAGCCTTTCCTTTTTGTTGCTGCTTATATTGTTACTGGGCTTCCAAATCTTTACTACAATCAACATGTCATACCTGAACAAAGAAAGACAGAATCTGTCACAGTTTGGAAAAAAAAAGAAAAGGTGCTGTGCTATCTGAGATGCCTGTAAGAACCTGGATGAGAACTTTAGTTCAACACATGAAAAGCAACTATTATACTTAGGTATGAACAGGTGATCACAAGAAAGAGCTACCATGGCTTAAAAAGTTTGTTTGTTAGCTGAGCAATAATACCTGAGCATACACAAGGTCCCAGCTTGCTCCAGGTACAAAGTCTGGTATTTTCCCTGTTCAACCTGCAGTAGCAAGCCTGCACTCAATCTGACACACCTCACTCCTGACCTCTCATACATCAATGCTATGTCATTAATGTGCAAACATCGTGTTAGAGCTTGTGCGTTTAGATGGGCATGCTTAAGTACAGACACCTTATCTTTAAGGTACCTAACTGATTTCTGCAAAGCAAACAAATAAACGAAAAAAATCAAGGCAAAAGTGTCCTGACAGCAGATGCCATCTGCCACAAGCAGAGCAGCTCTCCAGGCAGGTCGATCTGCCCTGAATACAGACTACCAATACATTTATCTCTCATCTTTGGCCCCCCTCAAGGCAAACAAAAGAACAACTCAGGGCCCAGTTACATAAATAGAAAAAATCAAAAGGCAGAAGAGAGTTGTTGAAAATAAGACTTTTACTTTGAGTGTTCCTGACTACTCAATAATAATGGCAAAGTCAGATTTTCAAATCTCACCATTACATATCGACACCCTCACCTCCTCACTTATCCATCAATCTGCTGATGAAACTCTTGCCTTTGTGTCATCCTTCCAGTTGTGTACTCCAGCAACAGGTTGCAAAAACAGTAAATCTAAAATTCTTCCTATAAAACTCCATGAATAGGTTTCCATTATTGTGAAGAATTTAAAGAAACTTTAACAAAAAAAGTGCCATAAACTATTTCAGAAAGTCAGTTTCTAAGCAACGCTACACACCTGCTGTAACTTTATCGTGCATTTTCCAATCACTTAAGAGTAATTACTACTTATTTATACATTAACCACTATAATAACAATAAAAAACGCTTATGTATTAAGAGACATAAGCAGTTAAAATATTTTATTGACAGACGTATTTTGGCCAATATTTCATTGCACTGGAATAACATTGGTTGATATTTCAAAATTAAAAACAGTTCACATAGGAAAGCTGGGCTTTATCTATCTCTTTAAATAAAAAAATGATAATATGTCTTTTCACCCTTTCTTATGTTCAGATTAACTGCTGGGAGCACAACTGCAAACACTGTACATGAATTTGGCAACTTCCAGCACAGATTAAGTCATTTCTACACAGAAATGAAGGAGCATTGAGAAAATTCACTTATGCGTTCCTCTCTCATACAGTAATATCAATAATACATGCTCAGTGACTTTTGGGTTTCCATTTCACACAGTATGAATAACCAGTTCCTGTAATTTTATCATAATCATGGTATTTTAGAACAGAAACTTTTCATAGCTTCATTATCTGTGACATAAAAGTTAAAACTTTTTTTTTTTTTCTTTTGGCAAGGAAATGGGGTGAGAATGCCAAAGCTGGACAAGGCCATCATTTCAAAGTGAAATGAAATCAAGGTTTTCATTACTAAAAATGGCAATCAAATCCCTGTCAAATAGAACTAACATCAATCCAGACTGTATGAAAAACAGTGACCAGAGCTGGCATATGAAAAGGATCTAGAGGAAAAGAATGAAGAGGGAAGCAAGACAGGGGTCCTGAGTATTCGGGCCTCAGGAAGGCAGCTGATCTTGGCTGCCTGGTGCCTGGAGACAAGCACTGGGTAGCAAGTCTCGTGTGCACATCAAGACCAAATACTAAGCCAAGTGAAACAAGTGTGGTGAGCATGTGAGCATGACAATAAGCAAAGCTGTCCAAATGCTTGGATTTTCCATTATGGTGCATAGTCTTTTTTTCACAAGTTTTCTTTGTCCCTTGCCATTTGACTTTCTTTTTTTTTTTTTTTTTTTCCTAGTCCTTCTCATATTAATTCATCTTCTGCTGGTACAGGTTCTTCCCAGGTTACTACCAATTTTCTCCCCAAAGCAAAGGATCACACAAACTTGACTTAGACCTTGTTCTCTGAACGAAAATGTAAGCTACATCAATAACAAGGACCTGTCCTTCCTAGAGGGGATGGAGCCACCTGGAGGTCTATGCCTCCTGGCCCCACAGCAGGTCTGGGGCAGCACTGGCCAGTAACTTGGTGTAGGCTGAGCTCTGTTTGGGCAGGAGTTCCCAGAAACATTTATCTTTCATTGCTGAACTGGCAGGGCAGGGAGTTATTTACCTCCTTGACACACACAGAATGGAAATGTCAGCAGACATCAGGAACAAATACATGGGTTTGAAATGCAAATCTATTCACCATAGATGCTGTTGGGACTGAAGCTCTCCAACACTCCTTTCTTGGCATAAAGAAAAAAACAAGTTGTACTAGGTCCTAGGACTGGCCTTCATAGTTTAGCATGCCTTAGAATAAACACACTGCTTCATTTGAGTTTCAGACTTCCTATAGTTTATTGCTCATTAGCACTAATCTCTATTTAAAATGCTTTATTGTAAACAACTTTTCTTAAAGGTGTTTTTAGTGAAGTTTTTTTTCAATGCAGGGTACTAACTTGATAGTCAATTATTCAGATGTTTTTCACAATTTTTTTTTTCATTTCTGAACTTCTTACTTCAAACTAATCACAGTTGTCCTGGAATTAAGTGGGGAACCTGAAAACCTGAACATGTTTTGTCTGCGGATAGAAACCTGGAGAAAAACACTACTAGTACACAGACCATATTGTGTATTTAAAGCATTCATAAAGAATGTTTCAAAATATTTTATTTAGCATTTAGGATTCTTAATATTACTGACTTCCTAGCACCTCCTTCAAACCTCTGCTTTGTAAAACAAGTACCATTTCTTCCAGCTTAAAGCCTCACTACTAGCACTGGGACAAGTGTTTAACCATTATGTTCTAACAGGGTGAAAGCACTTCATATGAGTGAGTTTCCTTTCAAGAAAAACAACACCCTCAATCACTAATAAATTTTGAAGGAGTTACGTAGCATGTCTATGCTTTAAGCAGAAACAGACATTAGAAGTCTTGCATCTGGCTGTATACATGGGAATTACTTTATGATCAGCCATCATTTTTATTCACAAAGGTTGCTTCCCAGTAGAAAAACGAATTAAGAAGGAAAAATGTTTTCTATTCACCACTCTTCTTGCACTAATGACTTCAAGATATTCCATCTCTATCTGATGAAGTACTTCTAAAAAAAAAAACCAAAAAACCAAAAAAACAAAACAGCAAAACAAAAAGCAACAACCAAAAAACCACTAATCAAAAATAAAATCAACACTAACATCCAAACTTCAAAATTTTCCTTATTTTAATGTCCTGACCCCATATGGAGGCTTAGTTAATGTAAATTTAATCTATAAGTAATAATTATGGTAAGCTTTCAACCATTAAGTCATCTTAAAATTAAAAAAAAAACCCAAAACAACAGGAATAAAATAATTTCATTTGATTGTTTTCACAAGTACGTCATATTTGTTTCATGGGAAAATGGAACCATAAATGTGCACTATAGGTTATATTTCCAATGTCAGTGATTGTGTAACCTAAACAATAGTTCATAGCTATTTAGGGCTGTCTTTAAGCCACAGGAGTGAAGTTGTTTAAAAATTATCTTTACTTAGTGCATCTTCTGCATGTTTTACTCTGGATGTTATTATTTATTAAGAGTTAACTTTTTTTTTTTTTTTTTGGAAATGATTCTGCTCCTTTAAAACATCAGAAGTAGAGTTTCTAATGAAGGTTTTTTCAGTCCACATGTGGTTTTGTCTTCAAGAGTTGTATCCAATAAAGAACCAGGTAACCACTTGGATTTACAGGAATATCTTGTCTATTTCCTTTAACACATACACACACAGATGTTTGTACATATTGATTAGCTTTTAGCATAACCTTTATCCTGGAGCAACACTTTCCTACTGACATACTAAGCTATTTTATACTTTTTCATGTTCCAATTGCTTGTACAGAAAAATAAAACTAACACCAATGTTTCTAAACAATCCCGTTTTCTGAAGTTCAAAATGCCTTTCATCGCAGACAGAAGACAACGACTAGAAGACCAGAAATATGGATGCAGCATACCTACGTCTGGTAAGCAGGAGGAATATTCAGGCTCTAGTCCTTTCATTACCTGTCTCCACACAATTTGGGGAGAATGTGAAAGGTAGTACAGAACAAACAAAAGAAAAGCAAAACACAGGTGCTTACTAAGATCACTGGTCAGGCAATATGGGAGGACTACAGAGATGTTGCTCACCACTGTAGGGAGGAAATTTGTGCTGCCCAAGCTCAATTACAATTGAAGCTGGCCAGTACTGTGAAGGATAATAAAAAAAGGCTTTAAAAATATATTAGTGACAAAAGGCAAAATAGAAATAACATGGGTCCATTACTCATTGAGCATGGTCACCTTATAAACAGGAACATAGACAAAGTTGAGACATATAATGCTTTCTTTGCTGCAGTCTTCAAGACCAATGATGGACTTGGGGGACCCCATAACCCTGGGTTAGAAAACCATGGCTGCAAGGATGATAAAGTCCCAATCGATCCAGAACTTGTATGGGATTTGCTACTCCAGCTAGATTCCTTCAAGTCAATGGGACCTGATGGGATTCATCCAAGGGTGCTTGAAGAGCTGTCTGATGTCATAGCAAGACCTCTCTCTGTGATTTTGCACGACTTCTGGGGATCTGGAGAGGTCCCAGAAGACTGGAAGCTGGCAAACATTGTCCCAATCTAGAAGAAGGGCAACAGCAATTGTAGGTATGTCAACCTCACTTCTGTTCCTGGCAAAATCATGGAGAAGATTATTCTGGGAGTTACTAGAAAACACCTGAATAACAACACAGTCATTGGTCCCAGCCAGCACAGGTTCATGAGGAGAAAGTCTTGCCTGACCAACTTAATTTCTTTCTACAACAAGGTTACCCACATAGCTGACCAAAGGAAGTCTGTATTTGTGATATTTTTGAATTTTAGTAAAGCCTTTGATACTGTCTGTCATAGTGTCCTCCTGGACAAGATGTCCAGCATGCAGCTGGGTAAACACACAATGCAATGGGTGAGCAATTGGCTGGTGGGCTGGTCTCGGAGGATTCTAATAAATGAGGTTATGTTGGGCTGGTGACCAGTTACTAGCAGGTTCCGCAGGGATCCATCTTAGGGCCAGCGCTCTTCAATGTCTTCATAAATGACTTAGACTCAGGATTTGATGGACTGCTTAGTAAGTTTGCAGATGACACAAAGCTGGGAGGAGGTGTTGACATGCTTGAGAGCAGAAAGGTCCTGCAGAGGGATGTGGACAAATTGGAGAACTGGGAAATCACCAACTGCATTAAGTTCAACTAGAGCAAGTGCCAGATTTTGCACCTGGGACACGGCAACCCTGGCTGTACATACAGGTTGGGGGACAAGATGTTGGAAAGCAGCTCTGCTGAGATGGATCTGGTGGTTCTGGCTGACAGCAAATTGAACATGAGCCAACAGTGTCCCTGGCAGCCAGGAGGGCTACCTGTGTCCTGGGTGTGTCCAGCACAACATTGCCAGCCAGGCGAGGGAGGTGACTGTCCTGCTCTGCTTTGCACTGGTGCGGCCTCAGCTGGAGCACTGTGTGCAGTTCTGTGTGCCACAGGATAAAAAAAGATATTAAGCTACTGGAGAGTGTGCAGAAGAGGGCTACGAGGTTGGTGAAGGGTTTGGAGGGCAATCCATATAAGGAGAAGCTAAAGCCACTTGGTTTGTTTAGCCTGGAGAAGAGTAGACTGAAAGGATACTGAGGGGAGACCTTATGGTTGCTACAGCTTCCTCACAAGAAGAGGAGGGGCAGGTGTTGATCTCTTCTCTTAAGCGATCTATGACAGAACCTGAAGGAATGGCAGGAAGATGTATCAGGGAGGCTTAGGTTGGACATTTGGAAAAGGTTCTTCACTCAGAGGGTGGTGGAGCACTGGAACAGGCTCCCCAGGGAGGTGTCACAGCCCCAAGCCTGACAGTGTTCAAGAAGAGACTGGACAGTACCCTCAGACACATGGTGTGAACTGTGGAGTCGTCATATGCGGGGACAGGAGTTGGATTTGGTGATTCTAGTGGGTCCCTTCCAACTCAGGACATTCTGTGATTAACTGTTATTTTTCCTATTTTTATACACATTAGAAACTGCACAGACAAATACATACTAGGATCCACAGACAGGGAAACAAATGCTTTAAGGAATGGGTCTGAGAAGATGAGAGATCTTAAGAGTCTGGCTTTACAAGACACCTAAATTTGGAGGTTCCTCTGATACTGAAAGAAATTGAAAGGCTATGATATCCCCTGAAGCAATAGGCAGTTGCTTAAATATACAGATGTCTTTCTTTGTGAAGACCAAAAACTGTGGCTGACTAACATGTTAACCAGTCAACATGCTCACAAGGGCCAGGTGCCTAAAACAATGTCCTATTTGTTTCTTAATGTAGACTCATTCTTGGAATCCTCCAAGGGTCTCTCCCAAGCTTTGGCCTCAGTCATAGCCCCAAAAAAGCATTCCACTCCTCATAAGCCTTTTCTGGTGACATTAGGAACATTTCCTTACAGGACAGGACAATTTCTTTTCTGACCAACTGCACACACATATAGGCTAAATGAAAATTTTTTTTTTCTGCATAATGCCTAATCTATAACAGTTCTTCACATCAAGACATGAGCTGTGCTCTGTGCTACCTGTACTTTATTAAGCCAAGTTACAGCCCACTTTCTGAAGACATATTCTACATCAATTGGCATCAGCCTGTAGCTAACAAGTTTTCCTGATCCTTCCCTGAAAAGCAAGACATTTTAATGACCTGATATCTCAACATCTCCAAAGAGGAAAAAGAGAAACTGTTTTAAGCTCTCTCTTCTTGGCTATAAGCCTACTTTTTATGATTTAAAACTTGGCTTCAGTAAGTACGATCCAGCATTCCTTTAGCTTTCTGCCTAGTTCCTTTAAGGGATTTCTATGAAAATAAATTAATAAATGAAGAAACATAATAATGTGTGACTTAAACTTATACAAATAATAGTAAAAAAAATCCTTTTTGTACAGACTCACAGAGGCAGCCCTTACATAGGCATTGCTTGCAAAGAGCTTCAAATTTGGAAGCTCCCTCCTGTAAGAGCTAATTGATTACACTGAAGAGCAACTATTAGTAGATGTGATAGATACGCGCAGGAGTCAGTTGTTTTCTTTAAAATTAGTAAGTGCAGCCAAGTTATTTAAAATACCGTGAATGTGTTTCTAATAGAAATCATGAGAGTAGTCTCGATTTTAAGCTCTTCTCTCATCTGGACTGCGTTGTAGCAGGCAATCATTAATAAAATGCATTGCAGAGTCCTTTTATTTTCCACAGAGAAGAAACGAAAAAAGTGAACTTCCACAATGGTCACAAACAACATTGTCTATAAAGCCAAAAGCCAGGCACTAAGCATGGAGTTACTATATATCATTATACCCAGAGGTTTACACCAAAGACTTCTGAACTGTAAGCACAGGATACAATCAGTTAAAAACAAAAAATCCTGAAGAATTCTAACAAGGTACAGGAAAACCTGTATTTCACTGTTTGTACATGTTCTGAGATCAAACATGAGAAAAGTCTAATTCACTTGAGTTTCAAACTGAAGAGCTTTGGGTTTTTTTGTGGACATGAATCAGAGTTCCTCGCAAAAGCTTATGAAGATAGTGCTCCTAGGTTCCCTCTGTAATCAGTGGAGAGAAATAACCTTAATTGTCTCCCACAGTGCTTCTCTCCAACTACTTTGAAAAAGATGAATCCTGCCCTTAGCGCCCATTAAAAAAGAGCACTTACTTCCTCCAGTGGAATGACCTCCTGAACCACTGAGCAGCTCAATCTCCCGTTGTGAGCTGCAGGACTACACCTGTGGGAGTCATAAAAACCATACCAAACTCCTAACTTGCCTCCAGAAACAAAAGCAAGTCTGAAGTTAGTGATTAAAGCCAAGGGTGATGTATGAGGAGAAGCTGGGACACCTCAGGTCTCTGTTAGTAGTTACCAAAGTTCGTATATAAAATGCAACAGTGTGCAGTATTTAATACGTAGTCTTGCAAATCACTTTCTATACTAGGAACAGGGAATTCAAGTACATTTAAGCCCATTTTGTGATATAATTAATGTCCTCCTTATTACATAATATTTGAATAGAAAAGCAGTATTGTAACAGATAATCACACATGACATGATTTACTTTCCTGACATACAGAAATCCCCATTGCTAGCACCACATGCAAGACCATCAGAACCATGCCTTCAAATCCATTTTTCATCCTGTACATCACCAGTCACCGTGAACTGACTGATGGGGTCTCCAAGACAGGTTCCCAAATCCCAGTCTAGCTCTCTTTGCTTTTGGAGTTACTGCTGTGAGGGATGATGGCAGCACAGACCGCATTTTACTGTCTTTTCTAATGTGTGTGTATAGACTACCTCCATCTGGTACAGAAATCAGAGTTTAAATGTTATTAACCGAAGTGCAGCAAAGTGACTGTGAACAAGACTGCAGTGGTTTAAGTATCAAAGTCTGCCACTGCTGAATATGATTTGACCCCATGATAAAAGAGGCCTTGGTTTCTTTTGGGCTGTGGAGTTTGGCAGTTTTTCAGATCACAGTTTCTCCTCCGTCTCAGAGCACTGGTTTTAAACAAAGGAAACACTACATCTGATATTATGCTTATCACTGTAGTAACATCCTTTTGATAAGCACACTACCCTTGGAAACATAACATCACGGAAAAAGTTGAATATTACAAATCTCATAATATTGTTTGACTATAGTGCAAAGATTTGTCTAGTTTTACTGAATGCAGTTGCCTAAACCTTGGTGACATTTGTATGGCTTCTGATATTTATCCATGTCTCTAGCTGGCTTTTTTATTTGCTTAGGGTATCCCAGACATCCTATGTGCAGCTGCAACATATGAGGCAGGACCTATGGGACAGCAATGATAATCCAAAAAAGCAGTTGGAAACTAGGAAGGATACTTCAAGATGACAAAGTAAAAAAACCCTATACACATTTAAGCAACTGAATTCTGTCTTCAAAGACAGCCAAAGAGCTACCACTAGTCTTGGCATCTGTAGAGAAGAGATGCTCTATGTATTTGCAGGTGTTTTCAGCTCTTTACTCGTAAGAGTGACATGCCCAAGCAAATAGTACCTGAACATACACTATATCTACCCGATTTGTCTGAAACAAGTCTTGAAAGAACTCAAGAAGCAATAACTGATGTTTACAGTACGGTAAAAAATTAGAAAGGAATTTTAGTTAGACAAAGATCATAACTGTTTCATTTACCTTAAAATACCATACAAAATTAACGTAGAATTGAATTACTGAGACAGATCTAAAAGCACTAGCAACAGAAACCAGCAAGAGACAAACAAACAAGGAAAACACTGTATATTGTTACAGTTTGTTGTACACATGCCCATGAAAAACATCCTTTTATGGCAGTTGTTATATAGAATGTTCCTTCAAGATGTCACCATTGGTTTTAATGGAGTTCACTCTTGTACTTCGGAAAATACATAGTAAGACAGTGTATCATTATATTCCTCTAGATTTCACTGTTCTATTAATAACAAGAAAGACAACAGCCAAACACAGCACTGCACATAAGCCAATGTATAAAAAGATATCCAGGGTATTCAAGAGTGATTTAGATATTCAGGATCACATGGTAAAACTCTGTAGCCATCTAAGTTGGGTGTAATTGAACCTTTAAAGAAAAACTAAAAATCAAACAGGTCTCCCAAAAAATCTGTTAAAAAAAAAAAAAAAGAAATGCTTACTACATGTACCATGGTAGTCCTTTGCACAATATGTGATCGTCTATTTTTCTATCATATACCAGGACGATTATTTATTCAGACAAGGATCAATGCGCAGTTGCAAAAAAGACAAATGTTTAAGTTCTCAGCCGCTTCCACATAAACCTGCCCACCAGGTTGCATCTTTGATTTAGAAGAAAATCAGCTTGCTTTAGGATCTGCTCAACCTGTGTTAAAATTACTCAGTAATAAGACAGTAATTTGTTTGCCTCGTCAGCATTTTAAGACAGGTTAATCTGCTACCAGCATTTAATGGAAATTAAATCGCAAGCATATTATAGGGTAATTGGGAAGCATCAAAGGAATTGCTCAACTGTTGTCATGCACATCCTGTTCTTTGAAATTACAGTACCAAAGACTTGTCAGAGTTTCCTTTAGTTTCTCTGTAAGACAATGCAGTAAGATCTAGCACCTGAAAGTTATAAGGTAAAGTGACTATTGAAGATAGAAATGCAGAATACAGCTTGCAGCTGGGTGCTGCACCAAGCGACTGAAGGACTGCAAAGGAAGCAGGGCCCAGGCCATGACCAGACACAGGCTGCACAGACACAGCAAGAAGGGAGACGGTCATGTTTAAATCCTGTGTGGTTTTATTCTGTCTTACCTGGAAGATTTGAGTTTTGTGTTATTTCAACAGTTAAATGGTCTAGCTTATGTTCTAACAGAACTTGATCTGTTAGTGTTTGGAAGCATTTTGATCAGTCTCAGGCTGGTCCATTAAGGAACCCAAACATAGGCTTCCCCACAGATATTAACTCTTTCATGACAAGAAGTATGCCTCTGCATACCAAAAGTCTATTTAATATACACTGCTGATACTTTTATCTACTTCACATCTTCAGATAAACAGACTCTCCTTCTGAAATTTCAGTTGAAAAAGACACAAAAGACTACGTATTTGATTACCCACCTCCTGTTAATTATTTGCAGCCTTCTCAAAACACAGAAACTTGATACAGCCCTCATTGATACCCTTGATTGTTAACAGAGAGCAGTTTTTAGTTCTGATTAAATAACAAAACAAATCTGAGGCAAACCTGAAAACATAGTGAAACTTAGTTACGTGAAGCAGTTTCCAACAAGTAATTCGGCCCATGTTACATTGCACATCATTGTTTTAATACCTCTACATTAAAAAAAAATATATATATTTTGAAGCAGAATGAATTGCATTAGTCAAGATAAAATTATGATAGCTAAAGGCAGAAAAAGGGTAAGCTGCACTCAAGAAAGAACATTGTAAACTCTTTGATGCAAGTTCGATACTTGAGAAGAGAAAGGTGCAGCAGAAGGCATGACTTCTGCATGTGCAAGGGCCAGGAGCAGCTGCTATTTGGGTACAGTCTCCTTTGATGGCGATACCCAAGCAAGTCAGAATTGTGACTCTTAGGTAAGATGGATAAAATGCACTTGAGTTTGCACAGCCAGGCTAGAAGAGATTGATGCACTTCCATGTAAGGTGCATTAACAGTGCTGCTTCCCTCTTACAGCTCAACATCTTTACTTGTTATCTTTCTGTAAAGAACAATTTGTTCCCAGAACATCGTGTCCAGGCAAAACTAAACTTCAATAAGAACAACAAAAGAACAATTAATACTAAACAAATACTAAACAAAAAAATACTAACAAAAAATCAATGCATTTCATTTTAAACAAAATGAAATTTGGAAGTTCCATTCCATTCATTTGCCTTTTAGTAGTATAACTCCAGTTACAAACTGGAGTTAGCACAGCAAGTCTTGCTTTGCCCTTACCTCAGTACAAGCAGCACAGTCCCAGATGGCCATCAGCTTGAACACCATATGCATAAGGAGGGTAGTTACAGGTCAGGAATGCTGCGCATTGGCAAGACTGTGTGGGAAAATGCATATGGCACCTGCTGACATCCTACAGGCACTTTCCAATGCTTTACTCCATCAAGAACACTAAATAAACAAGTGAAATTCCTCATCCTGAGATTTACAATTTACAGGTGGGCAGATTGCTGTGCCTACATGGTGCCTCACTTAAGTCAGCACGCCTTTATGTAGGTACAGCTGTCCATATGCACATAGTAAACTCTAGGCTCAGAGCTTATACTTACTGTCACAAAAAGAGAATAAAAATAAATGAACAAGAAACTGGTTTAGACTTTCCCTGTACTCTAAGTAAATGAACGTTTTGGAGAAAAATAAAATAACTGATTCTGGTTCAATTTCTCTTTCTCCCTGTATATATCACTGGGGTAACATGTCTCCAAAATAGACTGGGAAAAGCAGTAGCACATATTTTTGCTTGCAAACTGGGGATGTCAGAGTAAACTATAAAGAAGTATGATTTACTACTGCTGAATCTACAGGGTATTTCAAAAAGATGGACCCAATTTGAAATCACTATATCTCTGCAACTAAGAATCACCTTTGAATTAACACATTACTACTTGAAAGCACAGGGCATAGAGTTTCAAGTTATTACTGCTGGATACCTCTCTCAGAGCACAAACAGGCCCCAGCCTCAGTCCTTCACAAGAATATTGATCCACAGATGCCAAAGAACATTGGTTGTTGGTACTGACAATTTGAGGAAGCAGGCTGTTTATGTAAGGGCAAGAGCACAGGCAACCACACACTTCAGAGGAAAACACAAGAAGAATCGAAGAGAGTTTTCTGCATAGCCCACACAAGTCCACTCGTCTTGCCAGTCAATTGGGTCCATCTTTTTGAAACACCGTGTATTTTGACTTCTTTATGTAGAAATGGATCCCTAAACAGAAAACATGTTGGCTATAATATGCCTCACTTTGTCAGGTCCTCAAAGCTTGGCTCATGGTACGTGTGGGAGTAGCATAAAGCAGACAGCTGTTCCTATAATCTCCACTAACCTCCTGTTTTGTAACTGCTCGGTCACACTATAGGGAAAGCACGTTGTAAGCATTACCTTTCAAAGTAACTTGGACTACACAGTTGTTGCTACAAAAATACTATATAATGGCATATGGGAGAGAAAGAGTTTCTGCAGTCTAGAGAAGAAAGAAAATGGGTCAGAACCCCTATCTCTTCTAAAAGCATGAGAAAATACAAGTCACATTTTCATCACCTGAATTCCTGGTTCTGTGTCTAGAAGTCACAGACTGTAGACTCATTAAATCATGGTTTTTCAGTATGCTGTTCATTTTGTACAACTGCAGTTCATCACCTTAGTAGTGATTCAGAAACCCTATCCCGTGAGCCAGCTAAGACTTGCAGAATTTATTTGATCAGTTTTCACATTTAATTAGTCTCATTTGCTCCTTGGTGTTTGAGAAAGCTCAAGAGATAGTGAAGCTTAGTGTCATGACAGAAACCATTTTCAAAGCAAGATTATCTCCTCCCTTTTTTTGCTTTGATTACATTTAATTCCCAGATTTAAAAAATGAAAACAAACCAAACAGAAACAAAAAACACCCACAAAAAAAAAACCAACAAAACAAAAGCACAAACAAAAGCCCACAAAAAACAAACAGACACCACATACAAAACCCTCACCACACAGAAAAAAACAACCTTATTTGGACTTCTGATACAGGAAGATTTTCAAGACAGTTTTCCTCAAATAACATCTATCTTATGACAGAGATAGCCAGGCTCTTACATTAACATATAGCAAAGTTAAGGGGCCACCTTTGCAGCCTCTTCTCCGTCTTGTCTTTGTAGCAGATTTTATGCCACTAGACATGTCCCTATCACGTTTTAAGTTAATATACTGGGAAATAGATTCTTTTGCTGCTCCAACATACGCATGACAGATAAGACAGACCAGCCAGTGCAGACCACGACTCCCCTCTGTCATGGTTTCTCAGCACTCAGAGAGACCATATGCAATGCTCCTACCACTTGGCACATTCAATATTTATCACCCAAAAGAATTAGGTTCAGTAGTTTTTGCTTCACTAGTTTTTTAACAGCCAGAAGAACACTTTTGGATTAGAAAACAGTTAGGACAGGCTTAGCTGCGACAGTACAGCAGAGCACAGACCACAGACCCACATGCAGCTTCAACCAGCATTCCTTCTCTTTGCCTGCAGAATAATCCAGCATGACAGTTTGTTTGATTTCCATAATAGAAAACAGTTCAAGAATATAGCAAAATATTTTCCAGTCACTTGGTTGAAACTGAGTATTCTCTAGTAAGAAAAAAAAGTTGTCAAAGCATTTTTTTGAGAGTCCATTAAACTCATTGTTTGGGGACTACTTTTAAGCCCCTGTTCTTCAATTTCCTGAGTAGGTCCTTGCGTGGCAGGTTGTAATCACTTCCATCCTTCACAATATTTTAAATAAGCTTATTTCAATCTACAGTAAAAAAAAAAAAAAAAAAAAGCCTAAAACCACTCAACTAAAGACAGTTTGTCTTCCTAGCCATCTAAAAAAAAAAAACTCAAAGGGTTATGACCTATAACAGCTTTTCTCTTCTAACCCCTTTTTAAAGACATTATGTAATAAATACAAATGCTTGAAAGAGTATGGAGTTTAAGATGCCTTTTCTGTTAGATATTCACTGAACAAGGTTGGTAAAACCCACATTTTTCTTTTTTTTTTTTTTTTTTCCCCCTCCAAATGAGGTAAAAAGCTTGCCTAATTTGTGTGTGTGTGTGTGTGCGCGTGCTTCTGGAGTTACAACTTTTATGAGCTAAAGATACAGAAGAGTATCAAATCATCCACTAAAATTCTGTACCCAAGAGGAAGAGAAAACAAAAGTTTTATTGTATCTACAGTTCTTCCATTCTTCTACACCAATGTTTCTTAAGGAATTTTTAGTTTTTATTAAATGGTGAAAAAGTCAACTAAGTTTTATGTATTGGTGCCTCCTATAGGGAAAAACAAACAAAAAAAACCCCACTAACCTAGGTTTACACAAAACAGAAGTTGGAAACAAGGCAATGGAAACAAGTATAGCATTCTTATTAAAAAGTTGAGTCATTTGAAGGCATAAACTTCATACAAGCAAATTACATGTGCTCCTGTACTTGCCCATATTTGAAAATTTGGGCTTACTTATCAACATCTTTCGACAAGTCTAACAATATTTAAAATATTCCCAACTCAGAACTTTTGGATTTAGTTTTGAACACAATTTATGGCATGAAGCAAAAGATCTCCAACATATTCTGAAGTTAAGCAAGAAACAGCAAAAGTGCTTAAATTTTATAGTGACCCAGTTAAAACAACTTTCTCCAAGGTAAACTTCATAGGTAGGATGTACTATGTTTCTAATATTCAAAGAAATATGCTTCAAGCACATAGCTCATCTGTTATATTGGTCTGCCATCTGTAGGTCACTGAGAAAATTCTTAGTTCCTGGCGTTTCAGAGTGCTTTGTTCATTACTCTGTGGTTTTGAGTGGATAGCAATTAGAAGTATAACCATCAGTATTAACCTTTAAACATCATACACAGCTGATCTGCAAATCATTCCAGACATGGGATCATCACGAGAGACTTAACGCTTCCCCACCCAAGAAATCTCACAATCCACATGCACAGTTGGTCTGTTATCCTCAACTCTAAGGGCATCCTGGGATTATTAAGATTTAAGCTGAAGCCCCAGGAATGGCCATTTATAGCTGGGTAATACCAGCTTCTCAACTGTATGTCTTTAGGCATATTATCTCCCCTATGCCATATTGTAACTGTATTATGCGTGTGTGTATACATACACACACACATGTATAAAAACATACATGTGCACATACACATTCTTTCATCCCATGCAATTTCTCTGGAGGTTTCTTCCAAGTGTCACACGAGCACTGTTTTTCATGGATGCCACATAAACACAATCTGTCAGTCTGGAGATGTAAAATTCTCTTTCTGTTCTGCATGTCCTCAGCCAACCTCAGCTGCAATTAGTTGTGAGCACTTGGATTCTGCAGTGAACAGGAACTGCTGTGTCTGCAAGTCATGCTCACAGATGTCATTTAGACTGCTCAGTAGGAACAAGTGTTCCCTTAGAGATTACTCCCTTCCTATCTGTTATGATAAAAAGAAAATAAAATAACTCCAGAGTAGTTGAGACAAGGTACAGATAAAGGGCTCAGTGCCAGCATCTGAGAGATTCAGGCAGGTGAACTAGCACATTTCAGGGTGAAAATTAAGTTACAGTCCATTGGGATTGTTGTGCATCACACCAGCACAGATACACAAAAATTCTGCTTCAATCCACATGTTCTTCACTGCAGTGACACTTGGAGACACTTTACTTCTATATTTCAGAGTGTTTATGGAACTAAAGGCAAAGGTGTCTTTAGGTTTATAAATCAGTTAAGATGTTCATGCAATATAGAGTTGTCCATTGGTGAGATTCAGAATTTGTGACCACAGTTCCCATGTTTAGCTAAGTACAGATATGAAACTATACACTTTCTGTGAAATCAGAGGTTCCTAACAAGTCTCTGATACTGCTGAAGTGACAGAGATGTTATTTTTATCCAAATAATTTCAAACCACTGAAATCTACGCCACACAGTCTTGCCGAGTTTTGTACAGCAAAGAACATCTGCACTGCCCCATATCTATTGATCTGTGTGAAGAAATAACTTAGCTAGTTCTGAACAAACAGCTGGAGACCTAGAAGTAGCCAAGAGGTCCCTGCTTAGACCAGTTTTGGTGGGACTATGCTGCATCCAGATTTCTGGCTCCTACCACTGTTTAAACCTGTTTTGCACAGTGTTAGCTGACGTATGCACATTCACTTGGAGCAACTGATATTTTCAACATGCAGATTTTTTTTGTATATTGTAAACATGCACAAAGAGACAGTAAAAGCATGGCTAGTGTATGTGCTCAACCCAGGCAGACTCTGTGCCTAAGTCTGAAAGATGTGAAGTTAATTATCACAAAAGAGCACAGAGGAAAAACAAACAAACAAATCCCAACCAAATGACATCCTCTATGATCCCCATATGTATCATTCCTTTTCATGTAATGGACTGACTTTTTTTTCTGAAACATAGCTGTATGCTGCTGAGAATATAGACCCTCACCTGTTATCCCAGCCTTTCTTCTCCACAATTTAGAGGTGAAATATCTAGTCAAATCTTTTACTTCAAAGTAAATGATAACATTTTTCTGTTTGAAATCTGTATATGCCATACTACTGATTTATCTAAAAGTCAACCCAACTGATATTAACTCAGTTCTGACTTGGATGGCAGCAGAGCTGGAACTTCACCTGATTATTAAAAGAGCACAACAGGAGGCTTCCCACACTACCAAAATTCAGAGCAGTGCCCTAGAAGAACAGTGGTGTCAAGATTCTTGCAGTCATCCTGAAGTGAAACTGTGAGGGATTATCACCATCATTAGCAGAAGCAAGTGCAGACAGCCTGCACCTACCCAATATGCTTCCTCAGTGTTTAAAGACACCTTGGGCTTATTATTTCTCAAAAAAATTATGCCTATCATTTCCCAATCCCACGTGAGCATCTTAGCAGTAAGATGGATTTAACTGCAAGCTAATTTAGAAAATCCTTTCTATGGACACAGTTTCACAGAATCACAGAATGTCAGGGATAGGAAGGGACCTCAAAAAAATAATCTAGTTCAATCCCCCCGCTGGAGCAGGAACACCTAGATGAGGTTACACAGGAAGGCATCCAGGCGGGTTTTGAATGTCTCCAGAGAAGGAGACTCCACAACCTCCCTGGGCAGCCTGTTCCAGTGCTCTGGCACCCTCACCATGAAGAAGTTTCTTCTCAAATTTAAATGGAACCTCCTGTGTTCCAGTTTATACCCATTGCCCCTTGTCTTATCATTGGTTGCCACCGAGAAGAGCCTGGCTCCATCCTCGTGACACTGAACCCTTATATATTTGTAAACATGAATGAGATCTTATGAATATTAATGAGGTCAAAAGGATTAGGTCCATTCCGAACAATTATCGCAGAATCACAAGCAGGGATACTCACCACTATAAAGAAAAAGAGGAGTAAAAACTATGAGGAGGATTGACCAGTAGATGGTGAATCAGATCAAAGATCCAAGTATCCTCTTTCAGATGGGTTTCCAAAAAGTGTTTGCACGTAAGCACAGAACTGATAGTTCCGAACCCTGAATTATCAGTATCCTGCATGTGGTCATAGGGTCTACAGGCACTTATTAGACCAGATTTTTTGTTACATGTATCAAGGTTTTTGTTTTGTTTTCTCCTCCTATGCAGTCCTAAAGACACCTTTTCAGAACTTGCTTGTGTTCCTGCTAATTTCCAGCCTCCACACTCTCCTTTGGGAGAAAGTTCTACAATACAACTGCTGTGGATACAGAAGCATCTTCTTTTGTTCATTAAAAAACAAAACAACAACCAAACAAACACACAGAAATGAAAACCCCTCCTTTCCTTCCATCACTCTATCCCCCCGAAAAAGACCCCAAACCCAACACCTAAAAAAACCCAGACAAAAACAAACAAACAAAAAAAAAATACACCCCCCCCAAAAAAGCACCAACTCAAAATCCCTGTCACCTGATGTCTGCTGGACCTTGCACTGGATGATTACACTGTGCAGGCAATTGAGAGCTTTGGTCCAGACTGCCAGACAAGTTTTTTTAATCTAATCCTAAATTGCCTCAGGAACAAAGAGTGCTGTATGCCTCTCTGTTGCTTCAAAACACATAGGGCTAAAGCCAAAATACAAATTTAGCCTTTATGTTGAGAAATGTTACATCCAGAGGAGGATTTCCTATTGTGCAGTCCACAGCTGCAGGCTTAAGCAACCCACAACGAGACAGAGCATGTGTGCAGTCTGTGGCTCCAGCAGGAACCCATCTCATGTCCTAGCCAGTGAAAAAAATTCCTGGCTATCCCATAACTACCACATGATTGTATCTGTCACAAATACTGTGCCACGCAAGAGAAAAATCAGGGGCTAGAAACTTGAACTATCATTCAGAAGTTGAGACAGCGAGGTATGTTTCTAATTATTTTACTTTTCAAATGAACTTTTTTCCTGTAGAAGCCTGTCTATGGCAAATAAATTGGAAACAAATCTGAAGTCACAGCGATGCACATCTGCGAGGTGAGACACTGCAAGTCTATTCTCACAGCTTGAAAACTGAGCGCACACATAACTGCTGCGACCTCAGGCGAGATGAGGTGATCTCTGATGAAGGACCAATTGGATTATTATAAACAACTTGCAGTTAAGATTAGGTCTTTTCTTGAAACACCACTATAAATACAAGTTATTGGGTTCAATGTGAGGATATCTGGACAACTGTTGCATGGTTAGTAGGACATAAGAAGTCAGGCTAGGTTTTCCAATTGATTTTCAGAAATAACAACCCTTCTATAATTACTGCTGTGCTTATATATATATTCTTGGTGCTCAATACAGGTGTCTTGTGGCCTATCTAAAAAGCACTTCATGATTGGAAGATAAGAGCAACATTAGCTTTGTGAAGAGGACAAACAAAATTGTTTGAATCCTAATTTCTCCGGCCATGAAATTGAGACTCCAACATATTCCAATACTTGACTGTTCCAGCTGTGAAAACAAACTTTTCTAAGTTTCTAACCAGCAGGCTTTCACATTTCTGGGAAATGAAACACTGCTAGTTGTTTTATTTATGGTATCTTTCCTTTATGACAGTTAATGAGCTGTAATTTTATAAAAGAGAACAAAAACAATACTTTGTGCCATCACAAATAGCCATCAGCGTTATTTATTGCAGATGTTTTAATCTATTGTGGTAATAATTAAACATTCATTGTTTTGCTACCCTGAGAAATCTGTGAGAAATTTAAAATTACAAAAGCTTGCTCTCCCTTCCCCCCCAAAGATTTTGCTCCTTTCCAGAAGGTTCTGTTGCAGAACGGGTAATGATGCGCTTGGTAAAAAGCATAGCCAAGGAAACAGCAAACGTACAGGAACAGTTTCATGATCAAGTTTAATTACTGCCTTCTGCAGAATGCAACTGTTTCATAGACAAACAGGACATTACAGGCATTATTAAAACTTGAATATTAAGTCCTCAACTTGATAATATTCCTGCAAAATCAAGTTTTGTTTTATTTATTCAACTTGAAGATGTACAAAAAGCAAGTTGAAGACCCAGCCTCTGCTCTCCTTAGGAGCTACCATGGCTGTTCAATGATCTTATCAAAGCCAAGGAGACAGGTTCATGCACGCCAGAAAAGACCTGACGGAGGTGACCATATGTAGAGAGAACAGTATATTCACCCAGTTTTCCCAAGGTAAGCTGACAGCTCTGCACTATCATCTGTCTTGATTCAGCCAAGGGTAGTGCTGGAGCCTGAAAAAGAGCAACTCCTTCATTCGGATTCTTTGGCTTCCATCTAGTCAGCAGTGATGGAGAGAAATCTGGAATGACTTTACCAGTTGAGCTGCATCCACACAAAATCATCAGGGTAGACAAAACCAAACCAAACCCAACCCAATCCCTGAGGGCTCCCAGGACGAAATTTTTGGTCCTTGTTCCAGTGAACATTCCACTTTCCTCCTATTTCTCTATTAGCTCAACTATTGACTAATGCAACCCCACTTCCCTAGTAAAACAAGTAGAAAACTTAATTTATAGCAGGTTTAGCATCTGTCAGGCAAGTAACCACCCAATCATTCACAAGGTTTTATACCTAAGAGAACAGGCAATTACTCAGCCTTCTGACAAAGACAAAAGGAAAACTGAAAAATTTGTAGTGTGGTGAGCTCATGTTCCAGTGGTTGACTTTCTGCAATAACACTAAGGAGCAGAGAGCCCAACTTTCACAGTTGTCCAACATTTGGAAGCATTGTAATTTCACTTAAAGTCAAGTTTAATCACAGTGGAAATAGCGAACTACAGAAAATGGAGATGTGTTGAGGAAGGCCCATAGCCTAGCTGAAGCTGTTTAGAGCTCATCTTCACAATCATTGTAATAATGCAGTCATAGAGAAACAAGTAATTTGTCTTTATCACAGGTCAAGCTTAACTCTTCAAAGACTACTATGTGCATTGCTTATTCTAATTTCACTGAAAATAACTCCTCTGTTACAGCTGCGAGAATGCACCACTCATGTTCACAGGATGCAATAACTTACACTCAGCTCCTTGCTCAAGCCATTCACGGGAGTTTCCAGCAAGTAGTAGCTACTTGACTGTGTGCCCAGACCCATCTCTTGTACGTATTAATCTTAGTTAGAATGGCTGAAAACACTAGATGAAGTGCGATCCTCTGTGTCTACATTTCTACCCTAATTCTTAATTTTCACTCCTCATATCAACCAGACAGTACAAGGGAAACACTAACATCCAGGGATCTTGCCCTTTGTCACAGCTTATCAGAAAGGTTCTTTAATATCCAAAGAATTCTCTTTGCATTCAGTATTAAAGAATGCAAAATCAAGCCATGTCAAGGAAGGCTGCAACAACAGAAGATACTATTTTGAGACGTGCTGCCTACATTCCCTCAGTTACTTCTGTAGCAACTATAGATTGAACTGAACTGTGAACCCTGCTCATAGGTAAAGTGATAAAACCAGCATTGTTGTAGTCAAACTACATTGCATTTCTTACAGTATTTTCAAGAATATCAGGTACTATTTCAGACACTTTCACCCTAGCTATAGCACAGGCAGCATCTCAGGATAGGCTAGTCTATTTCTCTCTAAGTACATTAAAAGCCACAATCACCTAGCAACTTTCATTGCTGCATTTTCCTCATCAAACCAAATCTCAGATGTGTCCTCTAACTCCTTCTGTCCTTATCTACCTCCACAATAGCCACGGCTTCAAAGCCCTCAATTTCCCCATTGAATCAGCTCAGTCACGCTGCCTCCTTCAGAAAGATATGGTCCCTTCAATTTAAGATTTCACAAAACTAACATAAAAACTTGGTACTATTCATGTTAAGGCAGAGATCTGGGCCTTGATGTTTGATTTATAGCTTTCTAGAGTTTGTTTGCCAGAGCCAAGAGATCTGCCTCAGCTTTAAACACTTTATTCACATAGCAGTCTTTCAGAGACTCTTTTCGACAGGAATGCTTTCAAATGTAAAGCAAGGTAAACGCTGCTGGCAACTGTCATGAATGGACAGCCAAATAAAGCTCTCTAAGATAGTTAATTAGATTGCTAATTGGATCAAAAGACAAAGCAGCATTCGAAAGTAATCACCATGACACAGAACATGTAAACAGTCCCCACCGCTGGTTTTACTTGTGGCAAACTGGTAGACAGGATAGTAATATTTGCTAGTGTTATGAATAAAGCATCTAACTCTTTAATTTACTTTAAACCAAGGAACCTCTCCTCCCGCAGGTGAGCTAATGCTAGAGCAAGACAACCAAGTACTTAGTTCCAATAGACACTTTTCATATGTGTGAATACTTAACAGAGAATATTGATACATTAAAACTATTAGAGGTATACAGCTAGCCAGGAATAAGGCTCCAACAGCCTTAAAGATATGTCAGAATTTAAGGGCACTGTGCCCTATAGTTATACTGTGATCTGCTTTGCAAGCTGGTAAGAAACATGATTTCAGAAATGTAGTTTTGAAGTTCAGCACCAAAAACCTTAGCCTAACACATGCACTGCAAAAAAACAAACAAACAAAACAAAAACAAAAAACCCACCACATTGTATCCAAAATGATCACTAAAGCACCAAAAAAAGTCAGCAAACCAGGTGTAACTGTGCTGCACACAACACAGAACAGTGGTGATTCCAAACATATGACTGAAGTGCATTCAGGATCATCACAGGAAAAAAAGTATGGTTTCCAAGAATGAAGGCTGGGTCACTAAGCAAGTGTCTCTCAGAAATATGAAGGACAATTTCCTGCTTCGCAAGACTCTGATAACCACTTAGAGAGACTCCAGTTTTCGTTTGTTTTTAAAGACAGCAGATGTTGACATTAAAAACAGAACCAAAAAAACAACATACAAAAATACCAGCAGGTAATCCCAAATTGCTGTTAGGAGAGATAATTGCTAAAGAGATCCTTAGTCATCTTCGTGCACAAACTTCATGCCCAAACCAATTGCCTGCCAACATGCCTCATTTAGCTGGAAAATGACAAACCTGAAGAAACAGCAGTTTTGTGAAACTACTTCCTCAAACTTTTTTGAAGAATGGTTTGTAGAAAGGATAATGGAAGATTTTCCAGAGCAGTAAGAATTGTTCTCTTAGCTGCAGAATATTAGCACACCGTGTGTTATAACATAAGAACTTCTAGAACAATTATTAACTGCATTTATACAGCATACAAAAAAAAAAAAAAGGAGTACATTACATTAAGCAGTTCTCATTAAGGTAAATGCAATCATGATTTACCCACCTTACAGTTCAATACAACTTTGACTGCTCTTCACTGAGTTGTACGTAGATTATTCAGCTGACAGACCCACAATTTCATCTGGCTTTCAGACAGAAAAGCCTCAGGTACCCTTCAGTCCCTCTTAATCAAAAGGGTTCCTTTGCTTTTTTAGTAACTTTATTTAGTGAGATCAACAAGACTCAAAACTCTCTCAGTTGCCGCTTCCCTACAGGCGGTAGGGAGAGCTTTGGAAGAGAAATGAGTTTACCCACTTCAATGTTTGGGATTCCATAACAAGAAAACCTTCGACTCTAGATTGCCAAGATCAGAACTAGAGATATGCCAAGATCAGAACTAGAGATATGCCATCTGCTATGTTAAACTGTTAGCCTCACCTAGTATGCAGCAACCAATGTAAGACTGCAGAAAAACCCAAAACCAAACCAAAACAACCACATCAAACCAGTCCACAAGCTGAACTTTAGCCACAGAAAAATCAAACAAAATAGAGGAGAATTAAAAAACAGCAACAAATAAAAAAAAAAAATTAGCTTTGTCTTCCCACACCATTTTAAGCTACCAACACAAGGCCAAGCGCACCACACTGCTGTTTCCTCAGGTAAAACTACTTGGGCAACCTCTTCCCATCTCAGTGTTTCTCCCTCCCTGCCCCTGCAAGGTGACACATACTAAGGTTTGCTTCTCCTCAGATTATTTCACCTGTTTCCCAGTGTGGTTCAACAGCAACCTCTCCAGACTGGATTGCAAGAATTCACCAGCTAAATGTCACCACTGTGGCTACAGGACTTAACAAAAAAACCCCTCTGAAGACAAAACCGAGCTCAGATAGGAAAGTTGATAGGGAAAGCCACCAAGCCGAAAAGCAATACATAGTATTTTAATAACATAAATAAGATAATCCTCTGTTCCGTCAAACAATTCCCTAACACGTACCTTTAGCTCCCATGTAACTCCAAAGCTTTGATTTAAGCAAGACCAGGTTGCTAAAGAGCTGCAGTTTTCAGTCCCACTCTTGTCTTAATGGTGGGCCAGATCCACAGCTGGTACAAATCAATCTTATCACTAAATTAATTTCTGCCAGCTGAGGAAGGGGCCCCTTTTTACTCTGTATCTTGGAGTATACACTATTAACTCTGTCATTTGTCATTTCATGTGCAGCAGACCTAGCCCAGAAATGGTTATGTTTTTGATAGACAGCTACTCTCCTTCTGTTAAATAGCACCTGACTTGCACATTTTCCTGTTGAACTCTTGACAATAGAAACAATCTAAAGATCTGTAACAATATATTAAATAGTTATTGAAATCAGATGCAAGTTTTGAGTATGACAAGTAGGGGTTTATTACTTCCGTCTAAGGGTATTCTTACACTTAATTCTCTCCATAGACAGATTCAAGGTAATTCATTGTGGTGAGACAAAACACTTGGCCAGTTTAACTGCAGTCTTTTGTTCTCCTTCATAAATAGGTGTGCACAAACTTTCAGCTCATTTAAAGCCCAGAACCTGTACAGACAGACAGCCGACTACCCAAAAGCAAGAAAATTCCTGAACTGTTACTTTCCTCATCACCTTGCTTTGGGACTTGATAAACGTATGAATCACGTTGCATGCAAAACTAATCTAAAATGTGTAAGTACTATATTAAGACTAGTACCTACTGATGCTCATCTCAATATACTACTTGAATTTTCCATGAGAATACAGTGAGCTGTTTTCTGCAGCAGGATTCTGGAAGGTTTCTTGTCTCAGATGTTAAAATGCAACTGTCTAAATAAATATTCTGTACAAAGTGAGATTTATACTGTAACTTTATACTACACTACACATGAATAACTACATTAGAAGAATTAATGCATGAATGGATATTTTCTACATTATTTTGATCATCCTTCTGAAGTTCAAACTCATAACGTATGCATGCACATTCTGCAAATTAAGCAAAATTTCTTATCACCTGTGAAGCATGAAGAGTTGATTTCAAATAACCAGAATAACAATAGTTGACAGTTATGGAGCTTGAATGGCTCAAGTCCAAATGCTTTCTCACTTGCAGTTTCAGAATTAAGAACTTTTTTGACTTTTATATAAGCAATTTACTATAAAGTTAAAGCATTAAGGCTGAGGGCAAAAGAGAAAACAAACTTTCTCACAGTTACGAAAGTATTTTATTGGAGTACATGTGCCTTGCACTCTAAAGTACATTATTCCAAGAATCTTAGAGTTCATAATAAATACTCTCTAAATTATTCATAATACTCCTTTCAGACCCATTTCTGTACTAAATCTTAAATGAATTTTTTAGTTGTCAAAAATGTATGAATACATAACAACAAAATTAGCAGTCTAGAGGCAAAACTGAACAACTATTCCTTCTTAGTGCCTTTTTTCAAAGAACCAATAACTTTTTTGAGCTTTCACCACTGAAATCCTGGTATTTTTCCATGTTGCCATCCCACATGGAGGTAATTGGTTTTAATTAAGCAAAAATGCCTCTATCTGGCTTGAATGAAAGAGCTATTTCTCTGTGTTACTAAGCACACAACTATGTTTCCTTTGCATAACTGGAGCAGGTGTAGCCTGGAAGATAAAATCTACAATAGGCATATGTTTCATTAAGTAGTTGTGCCCACCTGCCCTTGAAAGTACTGGTTCTGTTCTTATATGAATATATGGAAATTATACACTAAATACACAAAATACCTTTATTTTCCTGAACTTGGAAATTGCATAATTGGACTGTGCTGTGTGAGGGTGCAGAGATAATTAGACATCACAAGTGAAATGTTAGGTCAGACATTTACATCTTTCTGAATGAGTAAAAAAACTTTGGTTTACCATAGGCTTATTGCAGATGCTGTACCACAAGGCGTGAAAGGGCTGAAGAAGTGTAAAAAGTTAGCAAAAGTCTTTAAAAAACACAGAACCGATATGGAATGAACCACAGAGATTTTGCCAGGCACTGACCCTGAGACAAGAGACTGAGAAAAGAATACATTTAAAAAGAGTACATTAAAAAAACAAAACCAAACAGTGACTATGAATGCTCCCTTACTTAAGGCCTGCAGCCTTAGTCTGTAACTGCTGTACTGAAGACCTGTAGTAACAATACAGTGGCAAGCAAAGAGCACGAACTCATGAATATGCACAAAGCAGAAAAAGTGTTTTATGATCAAAGGCAGCTGGGTAATGCAAATGCAAACTTAATACTGGATTTTTAATCTAAATTCTGGCATTTTCTGAGAGTGTTCATCAATGCCTACATTAATAGCATTTTGAGTATTTAAGCATGAAATCACATCCAGTGTAGTTGGCAGCTTTGGTGTATTCTTTGGTAATTTCTAATTTTACTCCAAATGCTAGCCTTCTGGAATAGATATAACTCAGCTGCAAGGCAGTGACATTGTTATTTGAAATATCATACCTGCATGAATACAACATATCCTCCAAGAGCTCTACAAATAATCAGCAACACACTGTGAGGCTAAACAGAGATGGCATTGTTATGTTCCATATCTCTGTGTATACATATAGGAGACTTGGGCCTTTGGGCTCTGTTTTCCTTAATCTATTTGAGATCAAAACTCAGGTGAGTACCTATAACAGTTTCACTCCAAGAAAATAGTAGAGTTACGCATCACATCAGGTAAACTTGGGGCCAGGCTGGCTAAACTGGGGGCATGAAGGAGGCATTTTTGCTAAATAGAACCAAAGGTATTGCAATAAGATATTCCTTAAAGTACAGTAATGCTTCTCTGCTGAATGAGATATTTCTGTCCTGCCTTTCACTGAAGCAGCTAATCCTATGAGCGATACAAAACATTCCGTAGAAGAACTGGGAATCTGTGCTCCATTCGTAACAGTGACATCGATCTAGCCAGCTCCTGCCAAAACAATTTTCTGTTGCGCTGGTGTAATGGTGAAAACTGGGCTGTTATGCTGGTTTCCTGTTTGTATGAAAAGTCAGTTGCTATAACATGCAACTAAATTGCTTTTCTAGCTAAAAATAAAAAAAGTGAGTATACTGTGAAAGCTGCTGAGAAAAACATAGACAGCTGCACAAGCTGATGTCACATCTCAAAATATCATGCAGATGTATTATTACTTTGTTTATGTTGTTTTAATACTTTCTGAAGTGGAGAGGTTTAATCCTAAAATACAGGACAGCATGTTTTGAAATAAATGCAGTTAAGTCTTCTGTAGCCAACTAATGAGAATTTACTTTCTGCTGCTTCTTATTCCAGAGCCTCATTTCATCATAGTAAGGGAACCTACTTGATAGCTCATGACTTCTTTTATCTAGAGAAAGTTACGATTAGCCAAGCACTGAGTAAACACTTCTGGTGTATATCAGGGACATATATGCTGCTGTGCATGCTTTACAGGCACTATAAATTTTTTTTCAAGCTCTGTCTCCAAAAAATTCATCCCTTTTGGTAATGACTCAACCACTGAGGAGATTCTACTTGTCAGACTATTTACCATCAGAGTCTACTTTTTTAAATACTTCCTTCCCTATATAAGTGATGGAGTCTGCTGTGTGTGAAGTTTGATTTACTGTTTAGTAGTACCTTATTCTTGCTTAGTGAGTAATGTTACTTAAATGTAGAGCAGGGTTTTTTATAAGAGCACAGAGAATCAGGTTTTCTAAGGTGGTCTTAGCACACTATTGTGTAATTAAAATTTTCAGCTTCACATGTCAATGAGATTGATCCATTTGTAAGCATACACTTCCCTAAGAAACATGCTTTATTACATGTTTTCTGTGTTCCTGGGAATCCTTTTCCTGGCTGTTTTGGAATTATATATCCCTAGGTAAGTTCTTGGCTCCTAAGACAGATATTTTTTCTGTTCTGTTGAGGACCCCAAGCCCATAGTTGAAATGTGTTGTCCAAAAACATTGTTGCGCTTTGAGTGATCCAAAGGCAAACTTTAGCCTAACGAGCTTAATTTCCCAAGGCTCCCCTTACTGGCTCCTTCAAAGTAACTCTCTGCTGAGAAGCTTTGGGATAGCTGGACTAAATTCAGCCTTTATAGAAATACCACCCTTATTTAGTTACTACATTAATTGACTTATACATCTGGTCTCTTGGACTCCAAACAAGATGTTAAATCATTTGATTCTGCTACAGCCCAGAGAAAACACATTTTCCTCCATCATGAAAAAGCTGCTGTAGATTTTTCACAGCTGTTTAAGTCTTGAAACTATAACTTCAATTTTAATTCTCTTGCTTATCTTCATTGTCAAAAGCTGCTGCCTTTATAAGAACTAGGTACTGAAAAACATTCTCGCCCCACAGGAGAGAATATGCTGCTATATATCTGCACTAGATTATAGGGAACTTTTACTAGAATCTGTGCCAAAACAGTTTTATCAATAAATAAATGTTTAAGCTAATCCAGGAATTACATTTGCTTTCTACATCTGCTGCAATGTCCTCGGAAGACCACATATGCCCAGATATTTCTGGATTGACCCTATTTCCCTAGCTGCTTATAACATATGGTAACACTGTCAGTAACCATCACACAATATATCTAGAGCCAAAAACATGTACAATGTGCACATGATGCAAAAACATGTACGTGACGCAGCCTTGTTAGGTGATCATTTATGATTCCTTTAGTTAAATTAAGCAGTGAAAAGGAAAATTGTTTCATACTGATGATAGACCTTTTCACAGAGCAGAAGGTGCTGCAGCTGAAGAAAGGGAGAGAACTTCTCAAAGAATCTGTTAGAAAACATATTAATAGCACTTTTTGTTCTCCAACTACAGCGAGTCCCCCAAAAGTTTATAGTTATAGGCTGAAGTTATGAAGTTATTGTGTAGACGAAAGCATCTATAGTAGCAGAATGGCAGATAGTACTTACAATATATGATAAAAGATGGAATATATATCAAAAGTCAGAGATGTAACCTTACCAGACCCTCAGTTCAAGATCTTAATACTTAAAATTAAAAAAAAAAAAGAAAAAAGAAAAAAAAAAGGTGTGAACTTTATAATCTGGGTGGGACAAAATACCTGTCAAAGATTTGCTTTGGCACCTGCCTCATCATTTTCATATTTCTCTAACAGCTCATGTGAAAGGGGTTTCTGAAATATAGCAGACACTCCTGGGAGACAATCTGACAAAACAGGTAAAGTCTGCATCCACCAGCACAATAGCATCATTGCTTCTCAGTCTACAATTTCCACATTATCTGGGAGGTGCTTATGTACACAGGCTATCAGATGTCCAATTAAAGCTTTAAGGTGCTGCATATAAAATGCAAACTAAAATGTTTGCAGTCATTAAAAAGAAGACATTAATGACGTAGTGCTATACGAAAATAAGCAGGCTTTGCTAAAAAAAACAAACACTACTATTCAAGGCCATGTGATTTTTAAATCAAATATTGGATATAAACCCATTAGTAGCTGACATGTAAAACTGTAATATTCCCAATGGTCTTTAAGAAAAAAAGAAAAGTTAAGTCAGTAAGACTTTCTTTTCAAGAAAATATGCAGTTAGATTCTTTCTATGTTGCTAAACACACACACAAAAAAGGAAAAAAAGTATCTTTATTGGTACCTAAATATTAATAAATCACATCAACAGATGTTAAAGCAACCAGAAATTGATTGTGAGAAAAATATTATCTTTGGATATTGTTGTGAAGGGACAACTGGTGTTAAGAAAGAAATAGAATATTTCTGTAAGATTGAAGGAAATAGAAACAACAAAATATTTGAATCTGTATTTATTAGTTTCTGTGGTTTTATTGCTTTGTTTTGTGTTTTTTCTTTTTAATGAAACCATGCACACAGACTGCCTAGTGTACACAGTGAGTTAAAAGGACATTATTTTAAGCAATATCTAAAACATTAACTGTAAAACTAACATCTTGTTACAATGTCCTCTGTTCTTATTCCTAATGTTACATATTGGCATCTCTTTACACAAAACAGTAGTTTTTCTCCATTAGCAATACACAGGACCCATCTGTTTCTCATTAAATACCTTACTTTTTCTGTAGGGCATTGTGTTTCTGTTGCAGAAATTGTTCTCAGAAAAATGGGCTTCATAACAAAGGATTTAGGTCAATTCTCAAAGCCTCCTCAGCTCTGATTCAGCCCATAGAAGGATCAGCATGGGGGACATTTTTTCCACACTTTCCACATTTCCTCATCCTGCACCAGCAGAAGATACAGGAGGTACCCCCAAAATATGAAGGGGCTTTCTCTGTGCACTGTGTGACAGCCAAAAATTGCTTTGGGAGAGCAAGAATAAAGGGATGAAAGAGAGTAAGATCTCCAAAAGGCAGCTCCTTTTAGCAAAGCCTGTTAAGGAGAAAATGCAAATAAAAATGCAGGGAAGAAAAGCAAGTCCATTTTTTGGACTGCAATATATCAGAGGAAACATTCCACAGGGGTAATTTCCCAGCCTGACAATCCAGTCCATTGGGTAGGCTGAAACATATAAAAACCTTGATGAAAGGCAGTGTAATTGAGAGTAGCGAACTGATTGATTATGAACATATGTCAAAGAATAATAAATAAATGTGTTTTTCTGTAGCAGCTAAGTTTCTCAGCTCAAGTCATCACCAACAGATTTTTCACACAAAGATTTACTACACAGTATATCCAGGTTTTCATTTTTGTTTGTAATTCGTCACATTAATTACTCAAATACAGACTGTTAATATGTTATGAATGGTCAATCAGTGCCTTCCTCCACTCAAGTATGTGATTCACAAACGACAAATGCTTCTGTTCTATTTTGCTCAAATTCCTACTAAACCCTTCAGCATGGAGCTTCTCAGAGACACTAAGATCTTACACATAGCATGAAAACAGGAGATTGGGCAGGAGAGAGACACCCTACAAGCATCCAAAAGTTGCTGCCAGAGACAGAGGTTTGTGCTATGAATAGAAAGGGAGAGGAACTAAAAATATGTCTGTGCTTTTAATGATACTAAAAACATCAAGTATGAGAAGCACATCTATAGGCTTCATTATTGCCGTTGAATGTGAATTTCCAAATTTTTGCCTTTTTTTTTTTTTTTTTTGGTTTATATTGTATGCAATCTGGAGTAAAACCACACCAATATTACATGCATTCTGCAGGGCACAAATCACATTTCATGGCATTTTACCTTAGATGTTTTGCCACACAGAAAAAAAAAATAAGATGACATATCACAATACAAAGAAAAAACTAGTTATGGTAAGTATATGAGAAGAAGTAATTATCTTTTTAATAAATATATTCCTTGTAAATATAGGCAATAGGCTTCTGAAGAACAAACTCTGCACATACGTTGCTAAAGATACGTTCATTCATATTTGTATAAAGTTTCTTTAGGTAGTATGTGACTAGTCCCTGAACTAACATACTGTCAGTTTTGGTGCCTAATTGGATTGCAAACTTTTAAAGAGAATGACAACAGTTGAAATAGTTGTCATGCATTACTTGCAAGAATGCAAATATGGGCAATTATACAAAGAACAGCCATTCCCTAATCATTTGTGAAGAAACCCAGTTTAAATGGGTGTTTGTAAAAAGCAAGTAGATCACATCACTGTTGTGGCCACTGAACAAACAGTCATTGAGAAAATAAACTCAAGCTTACAAGCTATTTTTCAAGATTTGTACCAAAAGTTGTCTTGAGTTTGCTCTCTTGTAGTCTTAGAATAGCGGAAGAAAGAAACGTAGCATTATCAGCCACTTCCACTTCTGGAAGAGTCTTCTCTGATTTGGTGTTTTTATAGCCCAATAAAAAATCCAAGGAATGTTCAGGAAACACAAAGTATGTATTACCCTGGAGGTGCTCTATATAGAGCAAACTTCATGTTTATTATTTTATTTCATTATTTTTCACACATGCATCCTTCCACAATACAGAAATACCTCCCAGTTGACACTGGGTTGCATTTCTAAAAAAGTATACACGTTTTCTGGATTTGATTGTGGTACTTTCATTCATGAATCCCTCACATAGAAATAAGTATTTCTATGAGTATTTATTGCCACAAGGAATTTTTCTTTTCATCTGTAACAAGAATGTCAGATTTATAACATCAGTAGTTCAGTGTCATATCATTATAAAGCAATAATTTCAGTGGAGGGCAGACCTGAAGTGTGACAGTGATGAATCAAGCAACCATTCATGTTTAAGGATGTAAGATAGTAAACCAAACAAATGGCCTATCAGAGATATATTTACAACCTATGTTACAATAAATAAAAGAAACTAACAACTAAATTTATGCTTTTATCTGGAAAACTATTTTGTATAGAAAAAAAAACCAAACAAACATAAAGCCTCCTTCATAAGCAAAGACAAAAGACTTTGACTTAAGAAAGTCTTGAGGGTGGCAATGGATTCCTATGTCTGGCTCTCTCCTGAAGACTTGAGACAGGTATGCACAAGCATCTTCACCTACAGTATCTGTGTAAACAAAATAACCCCCTGTAGAACCACGTATGTGCAATTCAAGATACAGAAATTGAGACTTCCACAAAAAATCAAAATTAAAGTGAGAGTTTTTTATTTTCGCTAAAACATGTCAGCCAATACAAGTAGCCTTCAAACACTGCTGTGTTCTAACTTGAATTTATGCAGTGGTAGCCAGATTTTATGATCCTTCAACCTGCAACCCAAAATCTTCATCGGACTGAAATTCAATAGGTACTTCAGAGAATCATGTTAAGTAACTCTGATGGAAATACCAGTCAAGTTCCCAGTTCTGCAAGAGATATGAAGTAAAATCATGAGGATAGTCTGGGATATTGATCACAGCAGTACCAGGTTGCTCATTTCCATGGGAAAGCTGATTGCCCAGGGGCTCACTACCATGTGGATTGGTAACACTCACACAAGGTACTGGCAAAGATGCAATACACAAGAAAAGCTTGAAAAAGCTTAAAAAAAAAAAAAAAATCACAACTAGGGCACCAGAAAATCATGTCATAAAGAAGAAAGCACAAGGATGAGGCAGAAGTGAAATGGACAGATGAGATGAAGGGATAGAGACACTCCCAGGCACCTGCCCAGGCAACACAGTACTGTTGTAGACCCAATGGCTGTTCCCTGACGGGGCAGGGAGGGACAGGGAGTCCTTTTCTCCTTTCCCTTTGCTGGCTGATAGGCTGGAAGGTTGCTGTAGGGTTTCAGGTTCAGAGGAGGAGACATATCATCAAAAAGAAAGCATCCTTCAAAGTGGAATACCTATAGTGCTGTGATTCGGGGATGATTTTTCTCTTATTAGGCAGTGATGCACCTGTGTCTGATATAGTTGGCTTGCAGTTTCTTTAGCAGTGGGACACAAGCCAGTGTACCAGTTACAGCTCCAGGCCCTGGAGATAAACGAAGTTTACTTGTATCTTACTTGAATTGGGAAACAGCCTGAAAATGGAGGAGCTGATTGCAAGTGCAAGGCTGTAAGATCACTGTAAGACGAATGAGAGGGTTCTTTACTGTTCTTTTCTAAATCTTCAGATTTTAATTTTTTTTTTATCATGGTTTTAGATGTTTTGAGTCAATAACAGTGCTCTTCACAGGAAAGCAAACTTGGAACACCACAAACTACTTATCTAGGTACTGGGTGGTCCTCATGTTCCTGTTTGGATACTTGTGCCTAGTGCTTCCATATATCACCAAGCAAAGAGGGAGAGGGAGATGAAGTATCTGTGAGCCTGTCTATCTGAGATAAGGACAAAAAAGAAGGGAATGCAGACACTGAAGATTTTAGTACAGTTCATGTAGAGAATGGTGTTAACTATTCCATTGTCCTTAGACAATAGCTAAAATAAGGAGTTACAAATAGTAAAAAAAATAAAGCTACTCTTGTAGGTGTTAGGAAATACATATAATGTCTATAAGACTTGACTACAGAGTGATTAAAAAGAAATGTTATCTCACAGTAGGTCATTGACTATATGGTACATTATACATTGAAATTCATTTCACTTCCATTCAGATTTATTAAAGGTCAAAAGTTCTGGTGCAGCAAATGCTCCAAATTTTAATTACTCTGTAATCCTTATGCTTTTCTGAATCAATGTCATCTCACTTCAGTTTCTATGATAAAATCTGACTGAGGCAATATTAAAATAAAACAGTTCATTTTATCCTCATAACTTGGACAAATTAAATTTCTAAGCAAATTTATTTTTTGACATAAGAGGTAATTTCCTAGATCCTACCAATAGTGTGATTGATGTGGAACACTAGTTAACAATACAGACTAAGTAGTTTGCGTGAGAAATTGGAAATTATTTAAATGGTAACAGCAGAAGTAGTTTGTTTTTTACCCTTCTAGATTATCTTCTTTTCTCCTTATCTTTCTTCTCCTTTTTCTTTACTTTCCTTCAGCCTTCAGTTATTTAACTGTCACTTTTTTGGTTGCTTCCAATCCCTCTTCTTTCCCCCCCTTTTGAAGTCTCTCTTCATCTTTTCTTAATCTCTCTTTTCACTATTTTTCTGTTTCTTATGAGCCACATCTGCTCAAGGAGAAAAAATGTCTCCAGCATCTAAAGGCAACTGCCTTTTCTGTTCATAGATCTTGTTAGATACCGAGTTACTTGATGTTAAAATGCCTGTGATAAAACACTGTCATCTAAGACAGGATTGTGTGAAACCAGATTTCTTCTAAGAAATACAATGACCTGAAGGCGGAAAAAAGTACTTTGAAAGTGGTCTCAAGGAAAGGCAGTATTAAACCTTCCTGGTTACACTTTGACACCAAAGACCATTAAATGGTTTTGGTTTGAGATTCTGTTTAAAGCTTCCAGTGAAGCATGTAGTGCAAGATTATAATATTAAGAGGCAAACTTGCACATGAAAATTAATTGATACATATCAGGGTTAAATACTGTAACAAAAGATCAAATTTGAACATCAAAAACTACTCTGTAGCAGTTCAAGAAGAAAAAAAAATCTTTTCTGTAAGATAAGGAACTTGCAGGTTTCTTTAAAAGAACACTTGCTTTTAGCAATCTGAAGCAGGTGTACTCAACCTTACATTTTTTTCCATCAAATCAGGAGAGTTCATCTTGGCAGAGAAATTAATCTCTTGTCCATGGTGTACCCCCAGCAGCTATTTGTCTGGGAAGCCCAGTGGCGACTCCCACTGGCACAGGGCCGGTGACATGACAGGGCAGCGCTGCGTAGGGCTAATGACTCCTTGGTAAAATGGTGACTACAGCACAATCCATCTGCCCCAAACATTATGTCCTATCTCATTCCAAAAGTACTCCTGGAAAAAGCGAGTCTGGGATCATCGCCGCATATAACACCCCTGGATTATGCTAATTGTTTGGGCAGCAGCAAGCTGGACTTTTCTGTCCTCTGTCCTGCCACCCCCTTACCTCCCAGGTCATACCAGAGCTGTGCACAGGTTGGGCTGGAGGCACAGGCTGGACTGGACACACACCTTGGGTCTGTGCACCCACCACAAAGCCAGGGCTTCTGACCTACAGAGAGGATGTTCCTCTCTGCCTGGTGCTGGGCATGCCAACCTGGGCCTGGTTGCTTTAGGGGGGCCCAGGTAGGGCAGGTGCTCGTCCTCCTCCCAGTCACCATCAATACGTACGTACTGGGCTCCCAGTGCTAGCCTGTGGGCCTGGGTCTCATTCAAAGTCGGACATGAAGAAGTGACACAAATATTATTCAAGGACTGGGAAACTGCCACTGGAGGAAAGGCTGAGAGAAGTGGGCTTGAGAAAAGAAGGTTTAGGGGAGACCTCATCACGATGTTCCAGTATTTAAAGGGTGGCTACAAAGACAGCAGAGACTCCCTTTATACAAAGAGTCACAGGGAAAATACAAGGGGCAATGGGTACAAATTAATCCAGGCGAGATTCTGATCGGACACAAGAGGAAAATTTTTCACCATCAACCATTGGAATAATGTACCCAGGGAAGTGGTAGATTCTCCAACACTGGACAGTTTCAAGATTCAGCTGGACACAGTGCTGGGCCATCTTGTCTAGACTGTGCTTTTGCCAAGAAGTTTGGACCATATGATCCTTGTGGTCCCTTCCAACCTGCTATTCTGTGATGATTTTTTCACAGAAGCAACAGATAGTCATAACACGCACTGTAAACAAAGGTTTTTCTTAAAGTGTTTCAGTCAGAAGGTATTTCTCTTACTTTTTTTCAGTACTGTCTTTGATCCTTTTCTGTTCAAGCATATTTATATTCAAAGTAGCAAGATTACTGCTAAATCTGTTTGTTTGGTTTTGTTTGTTTTTTCGTGGATCCACATACATAAAGCCACATACCAGACTTATTTTCCTTCTTACAAAAGCTATTTGAAGGATATATTATCTGATAGTCAAATATAAAGCATGGAATAACTTGCAATACTTAGTGCCAAAGCATGCTTCAACTTCTCTAAATTGTGATGAGTATTAGGAAACTTGGAAATAAACAGCTAAATTTTACATTAACAGAATTGGGACAATACTCCTTCATCAGTGGAAGACCGGTAAAAACTATGGGCATGAAATACCATAATAATTTCACAATCAATCAACTAACCAGGGAAGAATGACACGAACTTTTTAGCTGAAAATATGTAAACAATTCCAGCATATTTACTCTACCTAGAAAACACTGGATTAGGACTGACAAATGACTAATATGTTGCTGATAGGCTTTTAGCACCGTAACAGCAGATTGTTACAAATTTTAAGAGTGTAAAGTAGCTCTTCATTAAATGTTAGACTGATGACTCAGCAACAGATGAGTCATACAGAAATATCAAATAGCCTTCAGATACAAGTCTGAACACTGAAGAAAGCCAAGGATTTTTAAATCATAAAGTAAACTATGATAAACAGTATAATTTTAAGGAAATTGCTTATTCACTGGTAACTTACGTGAATATTGAAAGTAATTAGAGGAAATTATGTCTATTACTTTTTATCACACATTACAGAAATTTTAAAGCTTTCTGTCCCAATGAATCTCTCAATGGATTGAAAGTTTTAGGTATTGTCTACCACTAAATAAATCTGAAAAATGAAATACATTCACTCTCCAGAGGAAAAAAAGGTGTGTTTTTTGGTTGGCTTTTTTCTATAGGTAGATGGCAGTAGAAAAGTGTCGCAATTACTTACTGATTTGTTTCGCTATTTTATATATGTATCTAACTATTTACTTGGAATAAAATAAAATTCTTAAAAACATTAGAAAAAATGATTTTAATACAGTAATTTACATATGGATAGATTAGATTAACAAAGACATTGGAATTTTTCTTACATTTCTTAATTCAGTGTAATCTAGAAATAACTCGGTAGTTTTGAAATCCAGAAGATGATCACATACATGCTGACTTCTGGGGGGTTTGCTGCTTCTAGTTGCTAGATTTATTGCTAAGAACATGTTGAAAACCTTATTATCTTTCTTCTCCTGAACTGCATAGTCCATGTTTAGGTCACATATAATTTAAGTACAAAACTCAGAAGCTTTACTTTCGAAGAAGACAATATAATAATTATAGACAAGGACCATAATAAGGACAAAAATGCTTTATAAGATATTATAATTACTATGCAAAACATTTCTAATATTCGCCAGCTTTGTATTAGCTCTATCCTCTGTTCAGAGGCCTTCATTCTTGAATAAGTACTTTATTTTTTAACCTATTTTAAATTCAGTATTCACAAATGTACAACACACTGTTCTAGAGTGACAGCCTAAATCCTGTTACTGTGTGGATTTTCCCTCTTGATCATATTTTTGCCTTCGTAAAGTTCCTGCAAAGGAATGAGGCACACACACACGCATCCTGTCCAGCCACAGGATGGATGCACACTGTTTATTTTATAAGCTTCAGCAGTAAAATTTGAGGTAAAAGGCCTTTCTCAAGAATCAGTCCTATTGTGAGATCTTCTCTTTCAGATGTTTCCCTAGCACACAATTTCTAGTAAAAATATCAAAATTCCATTAAAATAAGTTATTCACAAAAAATAACTACAGGAAATTTTTACAATCACACAGGTTAAGCAAAAGCATATTTTGTCCCAGAGTGCTGAAGTGAGGAAGTTATGGAGCTTTTAGAAAGTGCATGTATGTGTGTATTACATCAATCTATGTATGTATGTGTATATGTATACCTATACATATATAATGTCCAACATACAAAGAATCTTCCAGAACAGGTATCACTGTTCTTTGTTAATGATAGATTAATGACATTCCTAACAATGAGTAGGGCTCAACAAAGACTATGACATTTGACTTTCCTCGTGACAGCTATTGTAAATAAGACGATGTTCAACTCAAGTTCTTTATCTAAAATGCAAAATGAATTGAACAATAGAAAGCATAGTTTTAATGTCTTGTAAAAATGTTAAAACTTTGTACTTCTATTTCTACCATAATACAAAACCACATTTTTGATTTAGCAATTCATTCTTTGGCCACTTTAAATTCTGATCTTTATACATGACATCTAAATTTGCCCAGAAAATTTCAATTTTGTTCTCTACAAGAAAATATATTTTATTCATAGAGCAAGCAAACCATTTTGATTAAAATTTCCTAACAAAGAAAATTATATCTGGTACAGCAATAAATATACAAAGTTATAAATGTCAGAAAATATGCATGTACATTCTCCAACATAAACATTATATGCAGTATATAGAAATCAATAACAACCGTGGTATTACTCTATAATATGTTTTTTCTGAGGAATAGTAAGACAGTCTTAATACATTGTAACTTCAGTGTCAAAATAATAGTGAGATTTATTTATAGTTTCTGACAATCATAAGCATGTCAGTTTTAAAATGCAGGTATTCAAATGATAACAGTTTGCTTTCTTGAGAATGAAGAGAAAAAAAGTTACAGCTTTTACCAGAAGAAGACACCATAGCATAAGCAATTAAGCAATGATGGGTTTTATATATTTAAGTGTTTTGTATGTTTAATACTACCTTCAAGATACATATTGTTCCTGTACCCCCAGCCCACACAGGTGATGTTATAATGAAATGTACAGATGTATATGGGAGTACATTCTCTTATAATATTTTCCTTCCATACTATTTTTTGTTGCTGTTGTACCTGTGAGAAATGGTAATTTCTTTTCACCCTCCCCAAATCTGATTTCAATCATTTGAGCTGTGGTGGAGAAGAAATTAGACTACAAAATTCCCAGCTCCAAGACCCTTCCATTGGAAAGCAAAGAACAAAACTTTGTCCAAGGAGATGTAAGCTTCTGTTGCAGCCCTCGCTGGACCACTGTCGTCTTGCCCTTGAGATGGATGGCTAGAACTTGGATTGACATGAATTTTTTGGGCAACTCAGAATGCCTCTTAATATACCATGGTCTTGTCTGGAGAAGCATCACAGAGACACTAAAGAAATGCAAAGTTGTTCTATCTTCTAAAAGACTACTTCAAGCAAAAGTATTTTGAAATCTCTGAAATAAAAAAAGTCTTGAAAGCATTGCTATACTGCTGCACCTGAATTCTTTAGTGAAAATTCCTGTTAAGAGATGCAGAAACTGGTCACGTTCCTTTTCATTTAAAGTCATATTTTTGGCTTGGGTTATGCAATAAGTGTAAGCCAATTAAATGAGTATATATTATATAATCACACACATTCTCAGAGATATTTTTATTAGTATTTTAACTATGACGTGCAAAAATCACCTAGCAAGAGAACATGTTTGAGTACTCTGTCATTTGACAGGTAAATATATATGATTAACAGCAATCAACAAAGAATCAATCAACTACAATTACATAACATTTTGGCTTTCTCCTTTTGCAGAAAGAAGGAGCTGGCTGCTTCCCACAGCATCCAGCTCTGCATGATATCTGCATTCTGCTACTGGAGAAATTTTTTTGTCAAGGAAAGCAAAGTCAACTGATATACTATTAAGATGGCATTCCTGTAAAATCTGTCCTGCCCAACAGTTGTTCCCAGTATGAATATTGCCAATATTTAAACAAAAGGAATATTAAGGTCTAATCCAAACACCTTCTCTTAATTTCAAGAACACTTCATTCAGATCCATAACTTTTAACACATTCCATAACTGATCTCTCTAAGCAATTAAGTATCACAGTATCAATATGATATAAAAACTAATTTACATCCTCGTTTTTCTATTAACCAAATATTAGCAATTTGCTGATGTGCTGGAATGAGAGCTCTCTGTCCTGAGAGAACAAAACAATCTGAATCTTTAAGGTCTAACATCTAACTGCAGATAACATTAAATGACCTATTATAATTGCAAAACAATTTCCAAAAGATGTGGTGCTCTTAAACTCCTGTATTTTTGTGTAATTTACTCACCGTGGCTAAATACCATCCCAAACTCATTAACTCCAGTAATACTTTTGTGAGACATTAATATCTATTTCTCCATCTACTTCAGTTCTTCATAGAAAATAATTCAAACTAAATAGGCAAACTTCCAAACGCTTGAAAATTAATGATTCAAAACTGAAAATACAACATTTTTGTTCTGAGAACTGGCTTTTTCATAAAAGGTAGTGATTGAAAAGATATACAGATATGTATTTTAAAAGGCATTTTTACTGAGCAAGAAGCATGCTTTGGAAAAATTTCCATCAAGGTATTCCAGGTCTTATTAGATTTGTGCTTCAGTTTCCACATCCATTATATTAAAGGGCTATTTTAGTCATAATTAGTTAATATGCTTAAATATTTATAAGCTGTGGGATGTTATTTTTATGCATCACTTATGCACACATTTACAGCCTGCAAGTTTGAGCAGTGGGGTTTTTAGATGTAAATTACTTGTGAATGGGTTGAGGCAATTCTCAGTTCCATGCAGTCCAGTGTCTCTTTCCTTAATGCTGCTGATTTGAGGGGCCAAACGAAGTAGCAGATTTATTGATATGCATGTTTGCACTTTGGAAAAAAATATTACTCAAACTGCACATCAGTTTCCACACAACATGACTGTCAAGATAATACCCATCTCAAGGATACCAACAACTATCCCTACAAGTTCTGGTAATTTTAGGGACTTCCATCATATATATTTTCTAATCAACCACATCACATTTAAAACTAAGAACCTTAATTCAATTTTCAATACTCCTTCACCATTTTGTAATCTAGATATTTCTAAAAAAAAAAAAAAATTAAAATTCACACACATAATGATAATAGTATGTTTCTCATCATGGGCATGTTTATTTATAAATAACTGGACAAGAATAAAGCATAATTTCAGCAAGAAATGACTTGCCCTTTAAATGAATATAATAATCTGGCTATTTCAGTCCAGCAACTGTGTATGCAGTAGGAACTCTCACTCACAAATATTACCATGACTCATCTACTTTCCTTTTCTAATAAGAATGTTCTTTTCTCTTTTAAGTGCAGCATTGATAAACCCTGCACAGGCTGCAATGATGAGTTAAATTCCCCTTTCTAAATCTCTAGATCTTAAACTGCAGTTACCCATTCATATCCCTAAAGTTACCCGGTATAATCACCGTGGTTACAAGGTTCTTTCATGTAAACAGTAAACCTGTGAAAATTGCTACCTTTATTTATGCTAACATTTGAAATAACATGGAAAATGACATGACTATAAATAGGTACAGCTGACTGTAGCCTGGAAGTCTCACAACTCCCTGGAAACAGAGGAGTTAATCAGCACAGGCAGTTCGGAAAGCTTGCCATGAAACAGAGGACTGTACTGCAGATGTGTGGAGCATACAGAAGGTGTGGCCCGTGCTTTCTACATGCATAATTAACTATTTAAAATTATATGTCCTTAATGTTATTATTAAAGAATAACCCTCCGAAGAGGAAGAATTATACAGCGAAATGAGGCCTAATGCATTTCTTCAAATAGAGAGCTGAGAAGAAGAGAAGGAAAAGCCCGGGTTACTCACGATTCTTTTCACCTCTCCACCTTGACCCCGCTTTTATTCTAGGCGCGATGTCCGCAGCAGCCGTTACAGCTACTAGCCCAAGCAGCAGCAGCAGCAGTGACAGCACAGCCATGCCAGGTAACAAAAAAATAAATCACCTCTACCTGGAGTACTGATAAAGATCAATTAGAAGACTTTCCTTGGGAATGAATAATTGGAGCTAGCAGCACTTACTCAGCAGAGGCAGAGGGAGATGTAAAATATTATTCCTACTAGAAATGTTTATTAAAAATTGTATTTCCATTGCATCGGTTATTTCCTTTATCCAAGGGATCTAAAACTAGAAGAGTCGTAAAGGCTTCCCCTAACCAGGAGCCTCTGGCACTCAGACGCCAGAAGAGATGCACCAGCAGTTTTCTTTGGTCCCTCGGAAGCCACCAGCTCCTCACCTGCCTCTGCCACCTCTCAGCCCTTCCCAATGTTTATCAACATTCCCCACAGCACCCTAGCAAGGGACACAGCCAGGCTCAAACTGGAGGAGTTTTTTTCTCCTTCGCTTGCACATTTCACTGCAGTTTCACAGAGCAGATGACACGGAACATTTTAACATTGACGCTTGAAACTCATTGCCTTTATCAGTGGGTGCAAAACCACAGTTTGTAAAGCTTCCTTCCCTAAACACAAAGGGAGGCAAAGGAAGAGAGAAAAAATAACACATCTAAGATGAGAAAAAAAGACTTAAAAAATAAAAAAGCGATACTCAATAACTCTGTCTATCATTCAGCATAAATGTCTTCTATTTCTAGGGAAAAAAAACCAAAACAAATACTACCTCCCACCCAGATTTCCATCAGCAGACTCTGTGTGAATGGAGCAGTTCAGAGACGGTAGAAGCTCTGAGAATTTGTGTATATATATCTATAACCAACAAATCTTCACCCTGTAGCCCAGCTGCCTCTGGGCAGCCAGTACCCCTGTAAACAGGCTTCAGTGCTTGCAGCACTGACAGCAGTGTTGTTGGAAGCTATTTAACCCCACATCTATAAGTGCCACGAAACCAGATCAGAAACTTCCCTGTGTTGATAAAAAACAGTCTCAAGGAAGAACTGTAACAAAAATTGTCTGCTAATCTTTTCACCACATTCATGAAATCATTCCACACAACCTGTGGAGGGCCAAGAAATGTTCATCCTGAAAAATCCTGAAAACCACTGTAATAAGACCAGAGTGCTTTTCACTCATGGTGACAGAGCGCTTTTGTCTGGATGAAGCCTACATTTATATTCAATAAAAGAAACTGCAAAATATCTAGTTCTTTAGCATCATAAGCATCAGTCTCAGAAATACTTACAATGGTAACGTAAATAATGGTAAAACTTACTTTCTTAACAGAACAGCAATGAATTATCATTCTACAAGCTGATCTTCTGAATCAGACATTGCATATTGCTGTTGTGTAGATGCTATGGCTATAACTGAGCTGCAGAATTCAGGAGGTTTTTGGAATAAATTTCGAGATACAATTTCAATTGCAAAGAAAGGAGAGACAAAGCAAACATCTATTAATTTGTAGTGGTCACAAACACTGCTCTTTATGAAATCTGAGCTCAAAGTGATTAGTGCTATTGAAATACTTTGTAGTGACCAGTTAAAGTATGACTATCTGAAGCCATTCATTTCTAGACATTTTCATGTCAGTGACAGTAACTTTCCAAAACAGGCCGGAGCAATTTTATCACCTGAAGCTGGCGGACTTCAGATGACCACAGAAATACTGTATCAGAAAGTTTTCTGCGACTATTAAAGTAGTTATCTATGAGTCCTTTAAATGAAATACTCTGTGTCTTCATTCTGAGCAGCTGGAAAAATCAGGAAAGGAGATCTGCTCTTGTTTCAATTTGGGCTATGTTCAGCACAAAAAAGGAAGTGTTCACAGCACAGGACATAAAGAGCTGGTCATCTGCCACATCTCCCACATTTTATACAGTACAAGTAGTCTTCAGGTTTGCTCTGACCTCAGCAGCCCCAGCACAGCTGTTCCCTCTGTGCAGATCTTTCTTTCTGATCATTTTATTCCACAGGAGTCACATTTATGGGCAGAAGAACAATGGAGCATCACTCTTACATCTGCCATTGGGCCTTTGCCCCCTAGTAAAAATAGCTCCTTTGGTAACACAGTGTTAAAAGAAATGGTTAGGGATTTCAGATCATCTTGTTTTTAAAGCACATTCTCACTGCACATCCTTCATGATCTTAACTCACGCCAGGGAAGCATGGCAACTCTCACTCTCTAAAGATGACTCATCATGTTGCTGGTTATGTAAGACACTTGAATGTACCCAATTGTTCACTGCATCAAAATACGGCACATGAAAAAAACCTCAGTTAATACAAGGTGGTCCTTTAGGAGCACATTAGCAGCAATGCAGAATGGTGTAGTTCACTCTGAATGCTGAAAAATTGCCTTTTCAAAAGACAGCTGCAGATTTGAGCACTAAAACCAAAAGGTTTTTTGATCTTGCAGTTGCAGTGTACTGTTTGAAAGGTAGAAGATAAAGATTTTCAAGAAAATATATAAAAAAGAATGTGTGCAATTCCAGAATGAGCTACACAAAATGAATCCCAGCCAAAAACATGACCTGCCTCATAAAATAAACCTCTGCCTCATAGCTAATGATTGGTCCCAGATCCAACCTCATTGAGCTTTGTGCTATGCAAAAATAAAATGGTGAATCCCATCAGTGTTTCAGCAGATGTTTGCCGAGCTCTCAAGCCACAGAGTTTTGTCTGGTATGCAATCTAACACAGAATTAATGGAAAGTTTCAGAACTGTAGGCTAGATGGCTTTTTCTCTTACAAGACTAATGGAAGAGTATCTTTATGGACACAAAAACTGCACAGATATTTTTGCACAGGTTACATCACAGGAGAAGGGGTTACTACCTTCAGAAAAGCTACCCAGTATTCTGATGGACGTGAAGGGATGCCTGAAGCAGCATCTCATAACTGACCATTTTTCTCTTCATTCACATCAAAAAAGGCAGTCAAACAGGGAAAAACCTACCAACAAAAAAGCTTTTATATCACGTTGTCTAATGGTGTGCTTCATGTACTGTGTTGCTGGTTAGCAGGATAGTAAACAATTACTGCCATAGAAGCAATGCCAGTCCACTGCTGTCCCTGCTGGAGTAATAGCAAGTAAAACCAAAGTGATTAAGCATTCAGAGGTGTGAAGCCCAATAAAAGGTTGTCTCCTGCTATGTGATTCAATGTTTTATAGATCATTTAACTAGTTTTATTTTCTGCTGTATAATTCCTGCTCATGTGAGCTCCTCAGGAATTTGAAAGTTTACTCAAAAGCAGTGTAATTAATTCTGTAATTAGCCATGTGGACAACTTTTTTGGAGATGCAGTGGACGGCTTGAAGATGTTATACCAAGACTGGATACCTTTCTAACTTATATGTTGCAGCTTAGTTAGAAGTTAAGGACTAAAAGATAAAATAACAAAGGAGTAAAAGATAAAATAACAGAATGAATTTATGATGCTAGTTCTATCTAGCTTAATATGTGTAATTCTCTGAAATCTTCAGACATAGTTCTTTTCTCCTCAGCTTTCATTATGCCCCAGTCTTTTAATTTTTGTTTTAGTGTTCTAGAGGTAAAAGTCACTAGCAATTTACAAGACAGTTCTTGCCTGGGATCAGATGTCTTTCACAGAGCTTCTCATCCATAAAGAGCAGAACTTTTTTCCAAAGTTCTCTTTCCCTTCATTAGAGACTTCACTTTTACCTTCTTCTAAAGGGTAACAGAACTCTCTGTAGCATCTTGGTACAGCCTTCTAGGAAGGGTTTGAAGCAACTTTCCTCTGTTCTACCGAGGGACATTTCATCCAACGAGATGTGTTGGAAGCTACAGCCTCTCTCACTGGAATTCTGCAAAGCCGTGAAGTCAGCCCTCTTGTGCACAGAACTCCTTCTCCGTTCTCCTCAAAGCCAAAGCCACTTCGTTACACAGGGACCTCTCTGTCTCCACTTCTGAAGAAACACCGATGACTGTGCTGGAAATTGATGATCTGGGAAAACGTTGGGTGTTTGTTTGTTTGTTTTCACAGAGGTCACACACTGCATTAGTGCTGAGAGAGGACAGCCTGACAAGGAGAGCCGGGCCACCACAGCACGGGCTCATGAGTCCTCTTCTCCTGAAAGTCGGACTAGTCAACCCATAAGTAAGGGCATCTATTGCTCTCTCCTTGTCTTATCATGGAGGGTAATGAGCTGCCCTTTAGGGTCCTTGGTTTTAGGGCATCTTTATCAAGTTTGTAAAACAAAGATCATCTCTGTTTCTTCAAGTACAAGCCACACTTAAACCTCTGTCAGATACAGTTCTTACATCACCTTTGATGCATATCTGCAACAGTCTTCCATTTTTGAAGAAAGGCAAAATGTGGTGACTATCGGAGAGCCTCTATGAGGCAGCCATACAGAGACTTAAAAGCGTGACAGGAAAACAGTTACAGAACTAATTAAAGCCAAAAATAACCTGAGTTTTATTTTGCAGGCCTTATGACTCTAACAACTCTGGGGAGATCAACTCAGACACAGCAATGTTTGCCATGAAAACAGTGCAATTCTGTGAAGGGCACACTCACATAATTCAGAACTGTGTGTGGGGACCAGACCTACATGCCATTTTAGCCCTGCAAGCCTGGGGAAATACTGAAGTTCCCAGGTCAGCTTGGTAGGGTTTTTTTGTTTTGTTTTGCTTGCAAGGCAGAACTATTAAATACAGCAATCAAACAAAGGAACCTGAGACTTTCTGTAGCTCAAGGAAATGAAAAAAACCCACGCCTTATGTGTTTTTTTGGTTTGTTTGTTTGTTTTTATCAACCAAATGCATAAAAACAATGAATATAGAAAAATTACCATCCTACTAACATACTCTTAATTTTTTCTGTTTACTTATTGAACATCAGCAGTGCACTCAGCACTGTACAAAGGTGTAAACTGATGTTACCTCTCTCCTAAAGACTTTATGGGGTAGCACAAATATGTCTTAAAAGTCATCACTGCTATGAAAGCATGTTTGTTTGTTACTTTATTTTGCCACTTTTGAGTATTTATATTCTCAATCACAACATTATACATTTTGCTAGCACCTTTTAAGTTCTTGCTGGCAGAGGAAACTAAATCTGTTTTGCATAAATGGATACACTTGTACAAATCTTTAAGTGCTTGTACATGTATCTGTGTATACATTGTTCTGCTAATAAACTCACAAACACATAAAGGAAAAGCTGCACAATTAAAAATCAGTTTTGATACATATTATTTAACCTTGATTAAAGTAACATTTGAGTAGACTAATCTTGGTTTGAGTCAATGAGACATACATATATACTCATTTATTTATGCAATGAACATGGAATGTATTTCCTCTTAATGAAAATGATCTGTTTTTTGAGGGGGAAAAAAAAAGCCACTTTTCTTATACATGTGTCTTATCAATTTGCCATCTATCCTCATGCCCTCAATGTAATACAATTGTTATTATTTTTTTAAAATGCAAGGATCTTAGACTATCAACTATAAAACATATAAAGATCGAAAAATATTACCAGAATTATTTTTCCATCTGACTGCGGAAGAGTAGGCATTAGACCATGTCCATAAAGGTCAGTCAGCAACTACTGTGCCTTTTATAAGAAATTTCACACTGCTGGCCTAACTAGCATGGAAAACCAAAAATTATTACTTTACTTTTTTTTCCTGTCTCCTAACACATTTTTTTAATCTTTGTTTGCAGCAGACACTTTAAACCCATCAGGAAGCAAACGAAAGAAAAACTGATCCATAAACATGTCAGAGAAGAGGTTTTGTTTTTGTTGGTAAGAATGCAAAGTAAGTTCCTATGAAATATCTCCAAACTTGCATTCATGCAAAAAAAAAAAATAAAAAAAATCAGCCTTCCTAAGGCACCTAGACAGCTGAGACATTGTAACTGGCTAAAGTTTAGATAAGAAAGCATCTCTTAAGTGTTGCTATTTGAAGTGGAGGTGGCTAACTTACCCTTCATATAGTGGCATTCTAGGAGAGTTTATGCATTTACAGTCACAATTAAAGAAAACAAAAATAAACAAAAAAAATCACAGCAAAACAAAACAAAACCAAACTAAACCAAATAAAACAACAAAAGAGTAGCCACATGATTAAGGACCAGAAGGGCAGGGCACTCCCACCCTAGCTGAACCAGGGTATCTGAGTGATGCTGTTGTTACTGTGGGCCACCGAGTCAAGGCCATTCTTATACCTTCTCCTTCTATGGCCACAAATATAACAGCTTCTATGCAATACAAAATTACTTCTTTAAAAGCAACAGATACCAGCAGACTCTGAATCCCAACCCACCATTAGTAAAGGAAGCACAACTTTCACAACAGCATCACATCTCAGTATCCCTCCTTAGCGCTGGCATTACATCAGCAAAAAGCCTGAGTACCTCTCAAGAGCTCTCAGGACCCTCACACCATGGCACTTCAGTCTTTAAAAGGCACTCAGTCTCTTACTGTTTTGACCCCATATCAGCAGCAACAGCATGCTTTCTTAATAACGGTTATTTAAGATTTGTGTGTGTAACTGTACAACTTACAGATTTATGCAGTTCTATGTGAACGGATATTTCAGCATAACTGATGTTTTATGTTAGCATAAATGAGAATTCATATGAGACTACCACATGAAGGCTTCCCAGATCATGTTGACAGTAAAATTTTATAAGATAATGTCAGTGCGTTTAACATCAAATTTATGGGTTAAACATGTCCCAAACATATTTAATGTATGCAAGTATTTTATCTGTTCTAACAAACTGGTAATCTTTATCCTATTAATTCAGGCAAATGTAGGAGTGTTTACTGAGTGGTGGAGAATTAAAAGGATATGTTCAAACAAAAATAAACACAAGAAAAGTAAAATGAATACTATTTAATGTAAAAATATGCCAGCTCTCAGAATAAACTGCTGAACTGTGGTCAGTCTTCTGTTTTTCAAAAAAATGATTGTTAGGCTAATCTTATTTTCCTTTCCACCTATCTCTGACTTCTTCATTCTCTGTCTCAGTGAACTACTCTCTTTTTTTTTCAGTATATGTCTGCTTATCGTTCCTCACCTCCTTCTTCTGTGTCCTCCTTCAGAGCTGAGGCACCGCATGGAGTAGGCGGGAAGGAAAGGTGGTTGGGCTCAGAACTGTGCCAACATGGGTGAATAACAGATGATGAAACACCAAGGTGAGGGTGGTGTTATCTCAGCAGCTGATTTTGAGTAAATGACATGAGATAAAAATGGGATACACCTTGTATACTGGTGCTCAAAAAGCTAGAAACTGGAGCCAGCCTATAAAGTATATAAAACCCCATGTTATTTTTCCCAGAAGGTAGAGATATTCCTGGCATTCATTCTGTTCATTTAAGAAAAGAAACTGCTTTATACACATGCTTGTTGAATGGACCATGATGCTAGAAGAGAAAATCAGCTAATTTTTCCTGGGATGGGTAACACCAGAAGCATCGGGAACTACTTAGGCAGATGGGCATAGCAGAGGAACTATGACAAAATGTGTAAAAGCAGGTGTTAGAGTCTAGATGCACTTTTTTTTTCTACATCTGCCAACACTATTACAACACAAATTGCAAGTCAGTGAAGGCATTACACTATCTTTATCCAAGTGGATGAGGGCATTTCCTTTGCAGTACTTCCATACTGATCAGAACAAGAATGAAGGTCAATGTCTCACAGATTAACAGAAAAAAAAAATCCCAATTGAAATATGACTTTTATAGGTAATTGCATTGGTGTTAATGGACGGATTAAAAACAAACAAACTAACAAACCCCACAAACAAACAAACAAAAAAACCCAAACAAAAAAACCCCAAACAATTCACCATTTTTATTTTTTGATTTTAGCTAGTTAAACTTAACTTTTTATTGTTGAATTTTGACATTGGGAGACTAAGTAACTTACAATCATTTTAGCAATGATATGGCTCGTGTCCCAAATGGTGCCTATAATTTACTGACCGAAGCAGAACTATAGCAAACTGTGAGCATCTGGCCTTCTCTGCTTTGATCAACATTTTCAAAGCCTACTTGAGAAAGACGGATGCTCCTTCCTATTAAGAGAACAATGGGAACTGGGTTTCCCTGTATCCAGAGAGACTATAGTAATACAATTTTCAGCAGTCAATGGAAGTTAGTGGTCTGACTTCTATTTGTGCCTTTGAACCTCTCCCCAGTGAGATTCTTTGGGTGAATTAGAGCTATGGGGTAATCTCCTAAATTGGAACAGAATCAATAAGCTAAATGACAATATCTACCTTAAACTCTAATTTAAATCCTGAGCTGATGGAATTAAAAATGTCATATCCTTTATAGCTCTACAGAAATAAAAAAGTCCCACCACTAACTGATATGTGATAAAGAGCATGGGGCTAAAATAAGCATATAAAATCATGTGCCAACTCTATGTTCAAGGGAAATAAAATAAATATATTTTTCTATGGGTTGGGATACTCAGAACACAAGCCACTGTGACTTGCTTTGATTTATGTATCACACGAAAAGATACTTTTTCAGCTGATTCAGGGCAGCATTTCACTTTAAGTTTCATGTTATACTACCATACAGAGATGTGTTAAGGGAAATCAACCCAAGAGCAAAAATTCTTCCCATGAGTTCCACATCTTCTAATGGAGAAAATCACTAGTATAATATATTGGTGTTCAGAATGATATCAAAATAAATAAGACACAGGATTATAAACATTCCTAAATATACGAGCTACTTAAAATTAATAACTTCAGTAACAAAAGAAATACTTTTCTCATAGTATTTAGTAACTAATTCCAATATAAGATCTCACTCAATTAATGCACGACAGCTTTTGTCATCTGTTAGGTGAATTTTCTTGTATGCCACTGTAAAACTGGCTTAAGATTTGTGTTCATGTTATCATTTTAATCTATCATAAAGAGAAGGATTATTTTGGGAAATCATTGAAAATATGCATGTGAAATAATGAGGAAATAACTGGAAACATCCAAGGGACTCTTTTAAAGATTATCAGATCATATTTTGGAGACAGTCCTGATTATTCTGCCTAGAAAAACCATGAAACACCCATGAAATGCAAATGCACATTTCATTTATAGATAGGAGTTTTTAATAGAAAAAAGAAAAAGTACATTTAGGTGAAAGGTGTGGTTTTAACAAAAACATTGTGACTGTAATAATCAAATTTTCCTTACAAATATCAGGTTGAAACATGGCTAAATTATGCTAGGGAAAAGATGAATTTTTGAGATGTGGGGCTATATAGTATCAACATGCCAGCATGCCGTGTTTTTTTTTTTTTTTCTGGTTAAGATAGACATGTTATACAGAAAGAAAAAAAAAAAAGTAATCATCAAAATAAAATGAAAAAACCCAAACCCCAGCTTTGGTAAGGGAAGATGAGAGAGCTATTTTCATACCTTCTTATAAGGTGGAAATGATCACTATCACCTTTTGAGTTATCAATATAAATCCCTGTATATGAAAATGAATGTGACCTAAATGCTGTAAAATGACTTCAGTGCCTGCAGATGTTGCTTCCCACAGAAAACCTAATTAGGAAGTCTAGTCTATTCTTCGTATCTCTTTTCCCCCTGATTATTTATTTTCCATGTTAGCTAAGTTAACACATTTGCTTCTCACTTATATGTGGACCTGTTGTCTGATACTTTTCACAGATTTTACTCTGTTGAAAGCTATTCTAGGTGCATTCAGAGCTATTTTAAAAATGAAAGCTGTTAACATGACTTTCTCAGACAGGCCAGTTAAGACGATAGTTTCAAGTTCACAGGAGTCTATAAAAAAAACCCATTTTAAAAAATAGAAGCAAAAATGACTCCCTTTTTGTATTTTAATCAGATCTTAAAAATATTAGCAGTCACAGAAGTACTGTTAACTTTCCAGATAAAAGACTAAATTTTAAGTATAAAAATTGTATTGCTATCAAGGATTAGCATAAAATCAAAGTATATTGGCATGCTATGGTATAATATAGAAGGTTTCTGAAAACTGTAAAAAAATAATTTCTAAAACTTACTGGTTTTGCATATACTACAATTTACACTGCAGAATTCATATGGAAACTGTAGCCTATAAAAATGAAGCCGGTGGAATTATGCAGTGTGACAGCCTGCCTAGGCCTTGCAAAAAAAGTACTACAGTCTTCTCAAATTGAAGACTTAACGTTATCAAAAATAAAGACCAGGAGTATCACGAAAGAGGTAAGTGCAAAGTATGAGTGGCCGTCCAGGGGTGGGTATGCACCTGTGCAGGCTTCAGGCTGGCACAGTGGCGGTGACGGTCTGATGGAAACTCATACTGGGAAAAGCCTGAAAACACTTTTTTCATGAGGCCCTGGAAGTAGGAGACAGCATTCCTGTCTGACTCCCACTCAAAATATCCAATACAAACGTAGAGGCCTGGCTGAAAGTTATTTTTTGTTTTATTTTAGACACACTCAATGTACAATGTATAAATGAATCTCAACCTTGCTGTACAGAAGACCTTTAATATTCAAAGTGTTTTTGCAGTGAAGCTCTGTTTTTAAAAGTGTTTTTTTTTCCCCCTTCATATTTTAAGATTTACTGTTAGCTTTTGCTATACAATGAGATTTTATTAATTAATATTATTAAAAAAAAAAATCAGTCAAAGAAAAGCCACGGTCAACTCTGATGAAAAGAGAGCTCCATGGAAATCAAAAGCATTTGGTTCACAAACTTCAGGGCAGATTTTTATCCTGAATAAATCCCTATGACATCTGGAAACAAGGAAAGAAGGGAGAGAGAATTCTGTAAGAACAGCAGAGAGCTCTTCCCTTTGCTCAGCCTCGCTTTCATTCCCTCATCTTCCTTCACCATGTTTCTCATTTTCTTCTCCTCCTCTCCACCGCCTACACTTCTTCACATAGCACACATGTAACTGGACAGCTTGAACAAGTCCCATGGCATAACTTCATTATTTATGCCAATTCAGTTTGTTTAAATAAATTATTATTTTAACATAAAGTTAACTGGTTAATCAGACTACATATTTAGAGGCTCTTTTTACAGAAAGAGTCATTCTCAATTAAATTAACAAACTTGTCCCCTTCTTTCTAACTTTCTAGGGATTCTTTAACAATTTGTTCTTTTCCTCTCTTTGGATCAGTTCAAGTCTTTTTAATGGCAATTTATATCCTTACATATGTATATGCAATATACATATGCTATGCATTTAGTATTTGTTTATAGCAAGGAAATACATTGAGAATAAAATGAAGCAAACACCTAACATCTTGTTCTGTGAGGTGATATCTTCTCCTCTAAAAAGCTGCTACACTTTGTAGCAGGCATTATAAGGCCACCTGTGGATCCATTGCCATTTATCTGCAATTTAGCCCATTAGCTTTAACACTACATGACATAATTCCCTGCTTACAACATATGTTGGCAGTTTCACTCTGTGAAGTCCATTTACTGAATCGAAAGTGTTAGTACAAAGCAAAACTGTGCTGTGTATACACAGAAATCCCTAGTGTAACTTTATATTTGTAATCTCCGTTGCTGCTTGATTTGTTTTGAATTAGTATATTTTAAACTCATGATTCTGAGATGAATGTAATTGCTTCACATATTGCCATGCTTACTGTGCTGATTATGTATTGCAACACAGACCAGAAATTACGAACTGTAATTTGCTATGTCACAGTTTAGAAAAACGTATAAAAGAAAAAGAGGTGAAAACCCCCCAACAAACAAACAAAACACCTGAGAAAAGTAGGAAGAAGGAACTCAAGCTTTCTCTAAATCAGCAGGAGTTATAACCAAAGGAAAACTTACTCAGCACTTAACAGAATTATGAAACAGTCTATTAAATTTACAGCTACCGGGAAATGTCTGAACTTTATTTCACAACTATCTCAAGCTCACCATTTTGGCTTTTTAAAGTTAACCCCAAAGAAAGTCTGTAAAGAAATCAGTTTTGAAAGCTGGTTTTTAAAACACATTTTTATGTTTTATTTAATGAAATTAGGATTATAGATGTCACTTATCAACTGTTGTTAAAGCAAATTCTAGTAATTGCAAATGGCACCAGTATAAGTAGACTATTTTTAAACAACAGAATTTTAACATGAAAAAAAAGCAATTTTCATTGGTATTTGATTTAAATAATCAACTAAAACTGAGAACATTTGGACCCAAAGTATGTAGCCAGCTGAAATGAAGGCTATGACAAGTGACGGTAGACATAATAAAGAACATTACTCAGACGTGAAAGGCTTAGGGCATGCCTTCTAAATCTTTTGCTGTCAAATACAGACTTGGCTTTATTAGTTCAAATTCCAAAGGTGAGGATTCATCAGACCTACAAATATTCATCTATATATATACAGGAACATTTTTTTCTTGTGCAACGTGGTACAATTTGAGCTCCCCAGATTAAGAAGGACGAGGAATTACTGGAGGGAGTCCAGCAGCAGGTTATGAAGTTGATTAGGGGCCTAGAGCATCTTTCTTATGAGGAGAGACTGAGAAATCTGGGTCTATTCAGGCTAGAGAAGGAAAGACTGAGAGAGGATCTCATTAATGTTTATAAATATCTCAAGGGTGGGTGTCAAGAGGATGGGACCAGACTCCTTTCAGTGGTTCCCAGCAATAGAACAAGGGGCAATGGGCACAGACTAAAGCACAGGAGGTTCCATCTGAATGTGAGGAGAAACTTCTTTACTTTGAGGTGCCACAGCACCAGAACAGGCTGCCCAGAGAGGTTGTGGAGTCTCCTTCTCCGGAGACATTCAAGATCTGCCTGGACACATTCCAGTGTGATCTGATCTAGGTGAACCTGCTTTAGCAGGTGGGCTGGACTGGATGATCTCCAGAGATCCCTGCCAGCCCCAACCATTCTGTGATTTTGTAATTGATTAACTAGTATTTGAAAAAAATATTGATTTAGACATCTGGATATTTTTTTTTTTTTTTTCTGGGTTAGAAGCGTGTGCTTTTGAACTTGAAGCACCACACGTTGATAAATAAATATCTGGCCTTGAATTAACTTGTCATGTTCTGCATCAGTGTTTTATAATTGTCGCACATTTTTCATTTTTATTGGCAAACCACAACTCCTTGGAATAAAAGCCTAATTTATACATAGCCAAATGGTATGATTTGTCAAACAGGAACATATGAACTTGGAAACAGTCAACCTTTTCCAGTAATTTCAAAGTTTTTCACTATTCTTGAAAGGGAGAGGTAATGTTTTTTGAATTTTCTAGAGTGCATATGAATAGCTTCAGGAGCCAAATCTTTTGTTCTGTGTTTCTGTGCCAGCAGATGGTTCCTTCAAAACCACCCTCCCAGTTTTTACTCTTGAAATAGTACTCCATGCAGGATTTCTGGTTCTGGCAGCAGAACATCCAGATTTTCTTTTATTCTTCTTTGAATCTTAAGAACTTCTCTAACTCCTCATGAAATAAAGCATGAGAACATGACATTCCTTCGAGCACAGAGAACTGTAGAGAAGAAAATCATAAAGTAGAATTTGAAAAGTTAAATGGTAAGAAGGATCCCTGGAGGTGTTTAAAAGATGTGTAGATGAGGTTCTTCAGGGCATGGTTTAGTGCCAGTGTTAGGTTAATGTTTGGACTCAATGACCTTGAAAGTCTTTTCCGACCAAAGTGATTCTATGATCCTATGATTAAAGAAGAATTAAGAAGTTGTCATATTATAAATCAAAAGTAAAATCAAAAAGGAAAATAAAACATAATTAAAAAAAGAGATTTCTTTTTTGGTCAGATTTTTGTCAGCGCTTTGTTGGGAGCCATGAAGCTGATAAACTGTTCAAAATAGCCTTTGGCAAAAAAAGAATATGAAATATGAGGTCTGAGAGCCAAGAAACTTAAAATGTAGCATAAGAATGACTTTATAAACTGAGTTCCTTACATAAAAAGTGGTCTCCACTCCAACAAGATCAGTTGCAGTTGTGCTTGTCACCCCTGTCTGAACATCTTTTTAATTTACAAAATGGTTAAAAAAATTTAAAGCTAAAATTACATTACTTTTGTTTTCTTCAGGATTTAAATACCTGAAGATTCCTTCTGTTAGACATTCCACACCAATATTGTTTCTAAAATAGTATATGTGGCTATGATAGTCTATAACTAAAACCAATATAAATTTGAAATAATCTGCAATAGTCTATCTAATGCTTGTAGCTTTATTTACCAATAAATCATTAAAACTAGTATTATTTACTCAAAACTATAACATGATTGCTTTGTCATGTGTCTTGACAAAGCAGAATGCATAGGTATATACACTGCACTCACTGGAGAAGAGCAAGACAGCCTTTAAAATTTCTCTATTGTGTATGGTACAAAATGACAGTCCAAAACTTTCAACTGAAGTCTAGTACATTTTTTCATCACTGAAACTATGACCTCATTCTATATTTAGTTCTGACAAATGTGTATATAGTTCGCTTACTCGTTTGTTCTTTAAAAAATTGAATATAATACACTGAATTTATTTTTATTCCAAACGCTGCTTAACTATGAAATAGGATAACTACCAGCTAGGAATTACAACATTTGCAAAGCTTTCAAGTCTACTTTTTTTTACTAGTGTAAAAGTATCAGGTTCTTAATATGTATAGAATGAGGAATACCGTATATGCTGAATTATATAACTTTGGACTAATTCTATTCATTTTTACTCCAGCCAGACAGTGGAGGCTGGGTCATCCACCTTCTGGATAATGGGAACACAGCAGCAAGTCTTCAGTCAGCCATGGGGGTTGCTCCCAGCCCCATAAACACAAAAATAAAACCAGATGTTGGAGATCTGCAGAGGAGATGTGAGGATATCTTATGGCATTCAGGCACATAATAAAACTCCAATGAAATTTTTAGATGAGGTAGTAGGATTTAAATATCACAAAATGCTCACACAGAGTACTTTATGTTGTTTCTACCCCATACCATATTAAGAATGATTCAATAATCTTAAAAATGAATACTATTCCAAGTTGTTTTACTCTCTCACCCTCTTTCTCTCTAAATTAAGGAAACTGGAGAATTATAAAATCACAAAACTCCCTTGAACTTCAAAGAGAACGATCTAAAATAAGATACATCAAGCTTTACACACTATGGAACATGATGGTTATTCTTTTGTTGAATGAGATTCAGTTTAGCTTCAACTAATCCTCTGTATGTTGTAAATATTGGAAAAACATTGTGAAAGCAGATGATCTACAACCAAGATGGTGCAAAGCTGTGAAGCTCCACACATATGAACTAATTATGTAGCTTACAGTCACAGAAATATCCTTAAAGAATACTATGCTCTTAGAAGCAATTTAGCCATATGGAGGTCAATGGAAATTTTTCCATTGATTTGTATAGATTTTAGACAAAGACTTTGAGATAAAGAAGTGTCAGTGTCTCAAAAAGACCTTTAAATCAGATGACTGGGGAAAGAAGTAAAGCACAATTCTGCTCAGAAATTATAAATTCCAGAAAATATGCATTCGATAAAATCACAGCTAATGTTGAAGTGTTGATATCAAAATATGACATAATGCTATGAAAATCCTAAAATACATTATTTCTTTATTCAAGGAAAAAGCCATAAACTTGCTTTACCAAAATGAAAAAATGTAGAAAAATGAGAAGGTATTCTATTGTATTTAATAAAGACTGCTGGAGGTTAATGTAATCTCTACTCATTGCATAAAGATCAAATAAAGAACTTCAATCACTTAAAACTTGTATGAGGAATTGATAACATAACATTTCATAGTTTAGTAATTGTTAGATTAATTCATTTTCTGTATTATGTAAGAATCAGACAGCTGCAAAATTATAGACAGGATTACAGTAGATTACTAAATGCGCTGAAATAGTTTTGCCTTACATTAAATAGGACAGTCCTATAATGTTTTTTACTCATTGTGCTGGTTTTGCTAGGATCAAGTTAGTTTCCTTCATAGTAGTTATAATATTTTCTCTTTAATAACTAGTACAGTCTTTTGTTTTGGATTTAGTATGAGAATAATGTGATAACACACTGAAGTTCCCATGCCTGAGACCAAGTTATTTTTTCTGTTCAGTAGCTGGGCTGTGTTTTGGAGTTGGTATGAAAAGAATGTGAGAACTCACTGATGTTTTGGCTGTTGTCAAGCAGCCCAAGGACTTTTTCAACTTTCCAGCTGCAGGTGTACATAGAAGGTGGGGGAAGTGTAACAGGACAGCACCTAGATTGACACCCAGCCTGGTTGATGAGATGTTACCTACTATTAGCATCATGCTCTGTATATAGCTGGATTTTTCTCTTTTAAAGCAATTGGCTGTTGAAGAGGAGGATTCTCTCTTTTCTGGGACCTGCTGATCAACATGTTTGTATCCAAGCATGAACTGCTGGCTGGATCTCCACTCTTCCAGCAATAACTGTATGGGACCAGTGCTCACGAAAAGTTGCGTTGCACATTACTTATTTCATATACATAGTTGTTATTATCATTATTATTATTATTATTTTATCTTATCTTCCTTTGCTGTCCTATTAAACTGTTCTCATCTCTTTGTGGTGGGGAAGAGGCTGATGATGGAGCAGTTGCGTGGTCCTAGTTGCTAGCTGGGGTTCAACAAAGCGCTCATTAGTGTGCATGCTAAGGAGATAAAATGCAATTTTTTGAATAAAATTGTTAGGCATATTTCACTGGATCATCCATCTGAAATTTTCTATATGTTTCTTCTGCAGCTAAAGACAGCTTAATACTGAAGTAGGTTACAATAATGCATCTAATGCTTTTAGATTTTTACCAAGAAAATTAAAAAATATATATTATTTACTCAAACTTCAATCTGATTTACTATTTTTGCTAAACTAATTGTTCCAGCAGAGACCTCATCCATGGATCTTATTACTACTATTCTCCTCCTCCAAGTAATTTAATACAGGAGAATGTGCTGTGGCCCTCAGTGTTCTAAAAGCGAAAGTGAATTCTAATTTAGTGAGGTTTACAATGAACAATATACTAACAAAACAAATTCCTATTGCAATTATATTAAATAATGACTTTGAAGTTTAAGTTCTGTTTCATTAAGAATTCTAAAAGTTAACCCTTGTATATGATGCTAAGATGTGACACTTCAGTGGACTAATTCTGACAGTGAAGCTAGCAGATACATTAAAAAGAACTCCCCTTACTGATAATTTTCGTACATGTTCTGTAACAAATAATTCAAAATATTTGTCCAAAACCAAGATGTAGACAGGATGGAAACTGCCTACAGGTAGTCCTCAGTGGATTGTAAGTGGAAACTTCAGGTGAATTGATACAGTCAGTCCTGAAAAAAAATATTATAAAGTGTCTACTGTATACCTGACTAAATGTCCAGAAAATGAAATAAAAGTATTGTAGTATCCTATAGATACTATTATCTTACAGAAGAAAATTCCTGTTTTCAACATAACTTAAAGAGTACAGAAGATAAAATGGAGAAGACAACAGTAAAGCGATAAAAGCATAGTTGATAAAAATACCACATACTGTAAATTCAGTCAAGACAAATGAGGTTTCAAATTGATACATCACAGAAGTCAGGAATGTCAAAACTGTACTTTCTAAGAGTTCATTATGAAATGTAACTAGCATTGAAATTAATCTTTGTGGTCTCCAGAAATTCCATTACAGCATATAGCTCGGGGATACAGTGAACTAGTTAATATCTGTCCACAGAAAACAGAAGTGCCCTTTCCAAGTCATTAGTCAGCCCTGGACAAGAAAAAGCCCAAGAATTGTATTTATGAGGGAAGATGGGTTACCACAGGGAAGCTTATCAGTTTATTTTTCATGATCTTCATCCATCTCTTCTGCCTGACGCCTAAACCAAAAATGAATTAGATCATAGATGTCACAATTTACAGTCCAGTGTTTCAATGCAAAATTGTACTGCAAGCAATTCAGTAGCTGCTTAACATATGCCTTACTCAGCTTCATGAGGACCGAATAATGACAGTAGCAACTACTTTGCCCTGATTGTGGTGTCTATTGTTTGTAAATCAACAAGTGGGAAACTCTATGGGGCACTTTTGTTACTCAGCATCAATCAGTAACTTCCATTAGCCAAATTCACATCTGAGCTCAGCCTGTCCTACCATCCCCATAGTCATATGCACATTTGGGCCATGGATCAGGAACCTCTGGAGGAGGAATGACAGGTCCGCAACACCTTGGAGGGTGTGATGGGTACATCAACTCTGGGAAGAGATCTGCACCAGATATCCCACATTCAAATATTTGTAAGTTGCTTGTACAAGCTTTGGGCCAAAGGAAAGTACAGACCAAATGTTTATGCCTGGCTTCTGAGGCTGCACTAAACCATGCTGCATAAAAAACTCTTGACCTTTGAAAAAATGCAGTGCCATGGACATCCTCCCTCTCACTCTTCCCTCCATTGATCTCTACAGAAAGGATAGAAACTCCTAGTAATTAAGAATCTCTGTCTCTGCTATAAAGTTATTCACTTCCAGCTACATGACACACCATGCAAATTCTGAAAGGTCCTGATGTGATAAATACAAAGAAACTGAAAATTCTTCTAATACCCACATCCACATCTTTGTAGGCTGTGAATATATCGTGCCAAAACAAGTGCAAAGCCAAACTCAACAATATATTCACTCAAAACAAATGCAATTGTAAGCCAGCAAAACTATAACATATGCACCAGAGAGCTACTGCCTGTCAGTAAAATCTACTAGGTATACAGTTCTTAAGCTCCATCCTTCTGGGCATGTGGGAAAAAGAAGTCATTACTGCAGTGGGAAAAGATGATATTCTTCTTTAAGGTCAGAGGGGCAACTCCTATTCGCCAGCAAATAGACTCCTTAAAGCATGATGTGATCAAAGGGACAATCTAGAACAAAGCCAAGGCACAATTGCCTGGTTTACTAATTTTACATATGCTGAAGTAGATTTGATATTAAAAGGATACAGTATTAGGCAGCACAAGACCTTTAAGTTTTGTGCATGTAAAATACCTTGCTACAAATACTAAAATATTTTATTGTTGTGTCCATGCACACAGTCTTGTACACATGGCACATGATGAATTAAAAATAGAATTCTGCAACAGCAGACAGGACAGTGAAACGTAGGGAGGACAAGGGAGGGGGAGGGAGAGGAATGGAGACAGAGAAAAGAAGAGAGAAGGAGCCAGGAAAATGTAGACCCCCAGACTCACAGCAACGATTTATTCAACATGTCTGTTAGCTGTCAGGATACTTCAAGCTCACTGGAGTGTGTTCCAGTGCTGTTAAAAACAATTGTCACACAGAGGTGGAGGAAAAATAGAAAAGTGTGTTGAAATTCCTGGTCAGAATCCATAATGCTTATTCAGCAATGCCTAGTGAATGCAAAAAGAACAAGCGGCAGTAAATACTTTTTACCTGACCTTCATCTAGGGTATTGTTACTATTGTTGGGATTGTTTGAGAAACTGGTAGAGGTGCACCTTTGTTCAACATCCGCATTCCCTCTCCTCTATGACTGTCTGCATGTGTGTAAGGCTGCACATCAGGTTTTGCCTATTGATTTTTGCCATTTTAAATTCAGTTAATTTTGTGTAAACTGGTTGTGTTTATGAGAGTTACTAAACAAATGTTCTTTCTCTTTGCTCTATGAATTTCTTGTGCTCACAAAATATTTTTATGCATTTAGTGTCCAAATTTCAGCTGTGTCTTCAAATATTTACTATTTTTGCTTGGTATTGTTTATGTGGCTTGGATGATTATACAAATGGTAGAAGGGAAACTGGAAAAAAATTCAGGAGTACCACACAAATCCACAATTTTGGCACAAATCTTCAAAGCAATGTATGTTTGCTCAAACATACATTACATTTTCATTTTTTGAAACAATTTTCTGGTGGGAAGAATTGTCTAGAGGAGCTCTAGAAAGAATTCATCAATGAAAACAAAGCTGTTGCTTATCTATAGCTGCATGCTTGTCATTTATTAACAGACACTTAAAAATTTACAGTGTCTTTTTAAGTTAGCTAACTTTCATTCCCTAGTTTACCATCCAAATATCTGTCCACAGCTAGTGTTTTTTTCTCCAGTGACAAGGAATACATTGCAAAAAAGTAATACCTTAGGAAAAATACTTTAGGAAAAATACCTTAGGCAAAACAGAAATTAATTTGGGGCTTGAACACCGTGGTGGAGACAAAAGTGTTTGTGGTTTAATGAAGAAAATAATTTCAAATGGTAAGTTTTACAGTCTGCCCTGACTGTTCCTATTAGAAGATCCAAAGAGATCAAACCTCCCGTATCCACTGGATGACAACTTAAAAGGGATCTTAGAGGCTGATAAAGCCCTCAGCGTTACACCATAATGCTACTCTAACAAAGAATCTGATGATACAGTAGTGAAAAAAATGAGTCCTTTTGTTCCTCTGACAGAGAGAGGAAGATTAGAAAGAAAGCAAGGCATCACACACTCAGAAGTAACACACACACGTAAAATTAAGGAATGTTGTTTAACACTCTTGCAAATGCCCTTGGGAGCATCAGCTGCTGGTAATGGTGAGTTTGAACAGATCTGGTAAGTTTTGGCCAGTGTGGCTAAAGCAGCTAAAACATAATTTTCAAAGGCACTCAATGTATGCTTCCATTGTTAAAAAGTTGAAATGATTCCACATACAAAGAATGACTGAAGTTAAAGCACATCATTTGAGATTTCTTCCTCAGTCAAGAGCATTTCCCTGTAGAAAATTCACTTTTATTTTTTTGGGATCCCATTTAATTATATAATTACAGGATAAATATCACTTAAATTCTCAGAGGTTAAAGTCACCTTAACTGTATGTGCTAACATGTGATAAGAAAAGACTTTTACTTTAAAGTGTTGTACCTTTAGCAGACTAAATACACCTTGAAGTTCTGCTCCTATGTTTAACAATCATTCTGATGCATTAGGTAATGTGTAATATTTTACATCAATCTTTTTTATTCTTCCAGGAAATTAACGGAGTTAAATGTAGATTAGATGACCTAGGTGCTTTACCTTTTCTTTTGTAATTATTATGAGAGTAGTCTGTCAAAAAAATTAGGGTAAAATTCAAAGATGAAAAGGAAAGTGCACGTGCCAAAATATCTCATTAATTAGAAATAATTTTAAAAGGAGGTTATTAAATACATTTTGTTCTGCATTTCATGTCAATGAAATATACTTGAACATTTCAAGACCTTTCTCACCATTTTTTCTAGTGACAACTTCCTACATTGTCACAACTTGGGAATCCCAATGCATTATTTTTACAAGTGCATACATTTACATGAAAAAAGTGACTATTCAATTTATATCGTCACTGCTACACCCTATCATTGTTTCCACCAACTGAAGAAAATATTCTGTTAACATGATGATAGATGGTCTGGAGTCAGAACAGTGCAATTAACCTTCCTTAAGCTTATTCTCATTTAAATGGGATAATAGAATTTGATTTTTCTTTTCAGGGACTCTGAAGTTTTCAAAATTATTTTACAGTATGCAGAAGCTAAACACTTCCAACATTTCTTATGAAACAGTTGTGCGATTTTTGTATTAAACATGTCCTTGTCATTCAAAAGAAAAATAATTCTAAAGATAACTAGTCCTTAAAAATATAACATGAAAGAACAAGACCTCCCAGATAACTAGACCTCCCAAATAACAAGATTTTATAATACAGTTCAGGTCTTCTTTTATTTTGTTTTCTGTTTTCCTGATTTCTCTTGAAGTTTATAAGCATTCGTCTGGAAGCTTACTCTCTACAAGAGAGTTGTAAACTCTTCTTTTAAATGGAGAAAGGGAAAAAAAAAAGGTTTAAAATTCTGATGTTGTTAGTATGAACTAGGAGCTGATGGGAATTTCAAGACTTGAAACAGGAGTGGAAGAGGTGGAAGTGTTGATCAAAATACACAGGTCTTTTTCCGGACACAACAGAGGAGAATGAATGCAGCTGAGTCCACTTGTGACAGCTCCTATTTAAAAAGGCCAAATGACTTTTCAAAGTCACACAGGGATGACATCACCTTCTGATTTTCTTTCCCTTGCTCCATTACATCTCTGCAGTTCTTCCCACACAAACCGACAGGATGATGTGCATAAGCTAGTCATGACTGACAGTTTGTTGTACTGTCATCACTACATAAGAAATATTAAAAGAAAAAAGGACCTACAGAGTACAAAGCATAAAACCTTGAAATATTACTTCCCAACATTATAAATACCTCACGAGGTCAGTCAAAGTTGTAATTTTATGTCTTAGGAAACTTCTTCTGGTTATGTATTTAGTTTTCCATCTTTTGTCCTCGTGGGAAGAGGAAATAAATAATGGAGTACCTCCCAGCAGAAGAGAGGATTTCCTTGCAAATCTTTGCTCATGTGAAAACCTGTGTGGTTTTGTTTGGGGTATTTGGTTTTAAACCTTGAGTAATCCCAGTGATATTACATTTCATAAGATTATATTTCATAGTATAAAAGGGTATCCAGTAACTTCTCCAAATTAATTGTGAAATTTGCCCTACACTGGCCAAAGCATTTCCTTTGTGTTAGTTAGCCTGTCTCAAATTCAACAGAAAACAATGTTCTGTATTGTAAGAGAGGTGTTATTGGCAATACATCACCCTGTTCCTAGTGTCACCCATCAGGACATCACCAAATAGCTGTAGAGGCTGCTGGAGTGAGTGGGGGAGATCCTCACGATATAGGCACTCAGCTACAGGGCTGACTCCTCTACAGTCTCTGACATTTATACCTTCAAAGAAACATCTAGTGAAACAAGGAGACTGCCCAGAGGCAGAAACTGGTAACCTTCCCACAAGAACTGAGAAGGGTATTAGAGCAAAAGAATTTAGCATCTGGCTAAAGATCCAGCAATCCTAACTTGAACATCGCTCCAGACTCATCTTGGAATAACAGTCCTGGCTGATCAAGCTATAAATGAGCATTTTTCAGAGAGCACGGGGGACTACGGAGATCTCTTTACTCCTCTGTAACCAGCTGGCTGAAGAAACTGAGCTCATCTGACAGGGCAAGGGGTACCAGGAGGAGCTACTGAGTGCATACCAGGACTAATGGTGGGAATAAATGTATCCTTAAGAAACTAATATCAAGACTCATATCTTTACCTAATTAAGTAAATGAAATCAGTAAATATATTAAAAAAATTTACTCTGGGATCCACCATTTGGATCTGGTGGGTGAAAGCATTACAGAAATCATTGCTATAAACACATTACTTTTAGTGTTGTTTTTGTTGCATTGTCGTTGTTTGTTTTCTTTTTGTTGTCTTCTTTTTTTCTTTTCTTTCAGAAGAACTGAGAGTGCTAGCGCACTAGCACTTCGTTGCAGTGACTGAGGACGAGTATGAACTAATTTCATAAAACTTTGTGTACAGTAAAAATTAAGATACATAGTTTAACTGAATTCTCCTTGCCTTACATAAATGGTAGGGTTTGTGTTCGGGATTTGAGACTGATCTTATGATTTCACACCTAATTTTGTTTCCTTTTCCTTGCATTGCTGAAATGAACAATTAAAGACTGGTGATGGTCCATCTAAATTAATGGAGAGAAAAATATAAAATCCATTCTTTGATTTTTCTACCCTCAAAGAAATAAAAGTAAAAGCATGCTTTACATGCTCATCTGATGGTATGATAGCTGAGGCAGAGTTGAGAAAACTTCATGTATTGCAGCTTCCTACAGAATTTAATTAATCCTTCACACCACTAGGAATAAAGTAATGCATAATCCAATAGGACTTCATTCGTAATTTATCATCAATTATTGTTCCTCATTGTAGTGTTAAATAATACCAACCTCATTTAATGTGTGAAATGAGTCCCATTGATTCCTTTGTCTTTGTAATTGAAAAGGACAGTCCCATCAGTTTCATTAGAGGTTATCTGTCCTCTAACACATCAAACAAGATTTAAAGCTTAAATATGAAAAAAAAAAAATCCATTACAAAACACAAATAAACCTAAAGGTAAAATTTATAAGGTCAGTGAAATGCTAATAATAGGTTCAGCTACTCAAGTATCCTGAAGACAGGGAGCATATTAGCAGCTAGTACATAATTTCCCTGTGAAAATTGCAATAAAAGAAATTACTCTAACTTAAAATCAATGTTAATATAGACAAGTATGACAATACACTTTGCAAGACAGCGTGCATTTCTGAAAAATGTACTTTCATAACAGCGATTTCAGAAGCTATGCCAGTCACACTTGTGTCACGCTCTGATTTAAGTCCTAGAGAATGCTGAGACAGCAGAAGCATCACTATGCAATCGTATTATTTTTGGTTTAGGAAGAGAACGTGCTTTTTAAGCAAGCAATGCAAGCCATAGATAAAAATCTGTCCTTCCCAGTAAGCACTGGAATTGCCAAAGGAGCTTAGAAAATATGAAGGAACACATTGACTAGCCAGGACAGTTAACTCTTTTTATGCTGGAACAGGCATGAAAGTCTAGTGTAATAAAATCACAATTGAGACAGATGCTCAAGAGCCACAGTAGACTGTAAATATATGATCAACTGTATTTTTTATGTACAGGGGTTCAGCCTATTAGTACCCATTGTTTTTAGAATATTTTAGTTATGGTGTTAGTTGTGTTTCAGTTGTGTTCTTTAGTTGGTGTACTATCTTAACCAAGAATCACAAAGCAGTAAAAAAACCCAAACACTTAGCTATCTCAAAGAACTCAATCACCTGACTATTCATTGAGTTCAATATCACTATTCATGCATGAAAGAGCTACTTGTGACAAGAAGTTATGGATTAGAATTGATTCCTCACATTAGGCTTACAGAATGAACCTTTGTCTTTAATGCATTTCCCTGGTGTGACAGTTCAGTTGCCTTCCTCCTCTTATGGAGAGAAGCAAGGCAGAACTGTATCTCTGATGGCATGTTACCAGTCTTTACTGCAGCCCAAACCTCCAGATTATCATCACTCTTCACGTGCCGGTGCACATTCTGGCTTTCTCGGAAAGAAAATTCAGACAAAAGATAGGGACTGACTGACACCTGAGCTTTGCTTTTATGATGAGCAAGAGTTAAAATGGTTCCAGCCCAGTTATCTCAGGCAATACAGATATATTGCCTTCAATTTGAGAAAGGTGAGAAAAGAAAGTTTAAAATAATCAAGCAATTAGTATTTCACAACCAAGAAACCAGCTGGAATTTCACAAATTTATCAGGAGGTTAGTGAAATGTATAGATAAGACAGTATAGCTTAATATTTGGTAACACATATTTCCTGCTTTCCAACTGAAAGTACGTTTTATTTACTGCACCAGAAATATATCACCTCTGTATGCTCTGTCTTACCATTTTTTATCTCAGTCATGTTTTATTTTCTTATTTTCTTCATAAACATGTCAGGCATGTGTGTGTTTCTGAAATACTGGTTCTCTTCTCTTCAGTTAAATCTAAGAGCTAATTTCTCCTTTACGAAGCAACAACTCAGTTTTATTCAGAGACTTGAGAAAAATTAGCGATTAGTAATGAGCCTTGGCATACAGAGTAACGCAAAAGATACATGTTTACTTCCATAGCTTTATCTGAAATAATAAAGATATCGTCTATTTTATATTCTAGGCTGTCTTACTAATACTTTAATAGAATAGAAATAGAAGCACTTATCTAAAAGTGAAGGACCTACAGGAAGGAAGTATCACAAGCCAAAGGTTTTCCCAGGCCTTGAATTTTAAAGGAAGAACAGGAAGCAACCTCTTCACCAACACAGACGTATACACAACAGTATCTCAGGTTTCCCCACCCTCTGTGAATACTGAATCAAGAGCTTTGTAACAGTACGGGAAGGTCAATAGTCTTTGGCCACTTGAGGAAGAATTTCAAACTGAGAAGTTGCTATGAAACCTGAGCAGTCCCTGGCACCAGACTCCCGCATGACAGATTTCCTCTCCCATCATAGCCCTGACGTGATACTGATGGAAAGGCATCTGCTGCTTTAGCTGCCCCTCTGGGGCAGGGAGCAGAGAGGAAATCTCAGGTAAAGGTCTTTAGGCTCCTACACAAAACAAGTGTCATAATTTCCATCTGGGAGGTGATACGTTTAACAGAAAGCTCTCTCCAAAATTCAGCAGGCAATCTACAAATCAAACCACGGACCCAACAGTAATATGAAAAGAAAGACAAAGGAAACAGTAGATGATGACTGAGGGCATTTTGAAAAAGGAGCTAATGAATATCAGCAGAATAGAGGACAAGAACAAAGAAAACAAGGTGAGGAGCAGGGAGAGCTGAATGGAAAGTGTAAACAGATTACAGAATTTCAACCTTCTCTTCATAATTTCTGATATCACAAAAGTGTTTGCAATGGTTCAATCATGTTTTTTCAGTGTGCACTTTGACTTCCTAGTCTCTAAAGATTTTTCAGAATCATGGACACTAACATTTGACAGTTCCCCATTCATTCCACATTTCAAGGCAATGTCACTAATTTTGTGCTACAATACTGTTGCACCAGTTTGAAAAAATATTTCAATTTTATTTTTTGATTTATTCAAGTGTGAATCTTAAAAGAGCTCGGTAGAAATTTTAAGACACAAAATTGTCTTTATGGTTGGGATTTCCACTGTTTTCCTGCTCAGTTTGCTACCTTAAAGAAAATATCGAGTGTACGAAAAACCTTCCTACATATCAAATGAAATTATGGATTTACAATACACTATTTTTTTTTTTAAATTTTTTTTTTTTTTGGCACAACCTAGCTGGACAAGGTAGAATGAAGTAAACTACTTTGTACAAAGGTATTCTTAGTGTGTGCTAGAATTAGATGCCTGGCCATTAATTCATATCTTACATTATCGAACAGTACTTTTCCTGTGTTCCTTGGAAACAGAAAAAAATGAAGAGTGATGGGTGTGTTGTAATTGGAATCTGAAGGAGACTTTGTGTTTATGTTTGCTATTGTTCATTTTAATGTCTCAATACAGTTTCTCTATGATATCTGGTCAGCATTCTGAATTTCATTAAGCCTACTGGAATATCTATGAAATATTAAACCATATAAGCAAAAAAAAAAAAAAATCACTCACAAACCAAACAACAGTCTCAGCTTCTTTTTGTCCACTTCTTTCTACTCAAAAAGGCACAGTACACTAATGCCAACCTCAGTAGTAAGCTTTGTATATAACCTTTATATTTTGTATGTATTAAGTATGTTTTGCTGCATTACAAGGGCAACTTTTATACCACAAAAGGTGATTTCTGAAGAAAAATATTTGGCTGTGTCCATCCAGAATCTGTAAGGAAATTTAAAACACCACCCTAGCTAAAGTGTGATGCTCCCTTACATGTTTCATTTTGAAGGATCATAACTCAATACCAATATTCAACTTTTTTTTCTTTGAAGAGCTAGTATATATTCTACTGAATAATGTCCTTCCAAATAGATCAGTAGGAATACGTTCTTTCACTTTGCTGGTAATGTCACGAGAAAAATATCAGATGGAATGAACTTCTTAATGTGACTCAAAACAAGCATATTCTTTCTATATCACAGAATTTTTAGATATTTTTAATATGTATTTATTCAAACGTAATGGAATCAGATTGCTAAGTGAGTTCTTTTTACAGAATGAAAATCAACTTATTTGGTTTCCAAAATGTCAAAACGTTGTTTGAAGTGGTTTTAAACTTATTTTAAACCAATGTATATGAAATGTATATTAAATCTTACAACTGTATAACTAATATTCAAATTAAAGATTTTAATTTCTGGTCAAAGGTCACAGCAATTTCAAGGCTATCACAGCCTTCATTATTATGCATTGACATACTTACTGACCATCAACTTCGATGGAGTGCCACTAATATAGACCAGCTAATGATCTCAAAATTGCTACAAATATTTTAAGTTCTACATGTTGTTTTTCAGCTTTCCAGAAGAGGACCTGTTGGTCCTGGTGGACATCAAGTTGAACATGAGCCTGTGATGTGCCCAGGTGATCAATGGCATCCTGGGCTGCATTAGGAGGAGTGTTGCAGCAGGTGGATGGAGCTGATCCTTCCCCTCTGCTCAGCACTGGCAAGACCACACCTGGAGTACTGGTCCACTGCTGGGCTCACCAGTGCAAGAGATGGAGTTGCTGGAGAGAGTCCAGCAAAAGACCACCAAAATGATTAAGGGACTGAAGTGTCTCTCCTATGAGGCAAGGCTGAAAGAGCTGAGACTGTTCAGCCTACAAAAGAGAAGGCTCAGGGTGAATCTTGTCAATGTGTGTAAGTATCTGAAGAGAGGGTACACGGAACACTGAGCCAGGCTCTTTTCAGTGGTGCTCAGTGACAGGATCAGAGGTGATGGGCACAAACTGAAACACAGGAGGTGCTGTCTGAACATCAGGAAATGCTGTTTCACCTGGAGGGTGACCCAGCACTGGTGCAGGTTCCCCAGAGAGGTTGTGTAGTCTCCATACCTGGAGATATCCAAAAACCATCTGGACATGGTAGTGGGCAGCCTGCTTTAGATGGTCCTGCTTAAGAAGGGGACTGGATGAGGTCCCTGCCAACCTTAGCTGTTCTGTGATCCTGTGATTATATTACAGAAATGTCTAGCCATCCTAGTCAAGATTCCACATGCTTGGTTAAGCAAGATGAACAAAAAGAACAGAAGCAGGAATGGAAAAGCTAATTTTGCTTGCTGGAAGAGAAACAAGCACAGCTTATTCCCAGAGCAGCGCTGTACTGCCTGGAGCAGGGACTCTCAAACTATGGTATTCAGCAGCTACATGTCTGCTATACCATTGTTCCTTCAGGTATGCCAGAAAATAACTAGATACATGACCAGAAGTTGTCATTGCTGATAGACAGACCTGCCTTCCTTGCTGCTGCCGAAGGCCTGAAATAGTCTAATGGAACAGGCACTCTTAATTTTTACATATATCCAAACAGAATATGTGAAAAAGTGTTATGGAACTCCAGCATTTCTATGACATTTAGAGCTTCAAACTTCTGTCTCTTGAAACTGCTAAGCGGTATCCCAACTATAGAGTATATTTCTTTGTGGTAAATACCTTATACAGTCCTAAGGTTTATCTTCTTTAAATTAAGCTAGCCCTCAGAAGCTTAACATTTAAATCAGGATTACTTCTCAACTAAACCAACACAGGCTGTACTTGAATATTCCAAATCAATGCATGACTAACACGATTTTTCCTGCTGCAAACTGGCTAAATTCAAATATAATCTCAGCTACCATTCTACTTATTATAGTAAAGGATGCAGCAACCTTTGCTGCTTGGGTGAACTCTTTCTGATATCTTAATGCAATTTACAGTAGACTCTGGGATAATCCTTTGTTCAATATTGCTGAAGTGGCTTTTTCACTGACCACTGGTTTTGAGGAAAGCTCAAGATATTATCTGTTCACAATTGTTAATGAAAAAGGTTTACTTTGAAAATAATTTCAAGACACATAGCTGAAAAATGGTTTTAAATCTTTCCTTGTGTAAATAATATTTTTTAAATCATGTAAAACATTTAATTTTATCCAGACTATCTGTTTAGTTATATGCCAATACCCCATTCAATGGAAATTAAGTCAAATATGTGTGCAAAATTATGTACACTCAAGAACCGCATTTGGTAATTTCAAAGACAGTATCAATATCTGATATCTCTATTTGATATCAATGGAAACATCCTCCAGCTTTGTCATCAGAAGAAAAACTTCTTCATAATGTGAAAGAAATTTTGTAGCACACTCCTCCTTTATAGAATATACACCCCTTCTGATAGCTCTTCCTGTTCCCTGGCCAGGAGGTGAGGGAAGGCAGCTTCCCCTAAAATGCAGAGGTTGACTCAGATATTTCAAATGCAATTAAAGTGCCTTTCCTCTACTTTGTATTTTAAGGTTTAAGGCCAACATTTGCAGGATGCTTCAGGTGTTACAGATGGACACTTTTAAGGGAACCACGGTTGCTTAACATTGAGTGAAAACTGATGGAGACTCAATTAACTATTTCATCTTTCTCAGAACAGGCAGCAAAGATATCTAACAAATCATACTTCTAACAGTTAATATGAATGCTATGATTATTACCTTTTTGTGTGATAGCAATGCAGACAATAGGCAAAACAAAAAATGTTACTAGTAGGTGTTCTACTATTTAAAATGGTATTAAATAGCATTTTGTCCCTCTTTGACCAAGTTAGGTTCCTTTGGGAGGCTGAATAATGATCATTGTCTCCTAACCCCTGCACGAGGCAGCTAAAGCAAATTGATAAAATAGCCTACTCCCTTTTGTCTCTTTTCAGTCACCCATATGTCTTGACCAAATAAACCCACCTTTTTCATCCTCCCATAGAGTGTATTTTGCATGTGTGCTAGCAGTTTTCACCCCGTGTTTGGTGATAAAAGCTATTTATGAGAATCCTTTGGTAGCCCCTTCTGTCCTGGGCTGCACTGAGTAGCTGGGCATGGTAAGCTACATCTACCCCTGCATTGCTGCGAAATAGCTGCACAAAGCAGCTGGAGGATATTGCTGGGATAATTCCTTTACATTTTCCTCTAAAATTCTCCTTAGAATTTGACTTACCTATCTTCCTGACTTCCATGGCTTCCCTTGCCAAATTATCTAAGCACCATCTCACTTTTTCAATGTACTTATTATACACCTGTGAGAATGGAATATATTTATTCTACTTGCACTGACCTGGATTTGATGTGTGGAGAATCTAAATGGAGGAAAACCACAGGTCATAAGGAGTTCTGTAAACTTTTCAATGCATTAAGAACTAGAAAGGAAATACAATATTCCATTGAATCTGTTTGCTTCTTCCTGAACAAATCAGAATAACACCTGAGAGATAATACCAACCTATTTTTGGAAAAGGGACATTAGCTGCTCTCAAACTGTGTGTTTCCATAGAATCAAGGTCAACAAGTAGAGGCATTTAAGTTGAGGAGCGCTACATTCAAAAACTCTAAGTTGAACAAAATTTATTCTAATCTGAAATACTGCAACTAGCTAATTGTGTAAGCATGGAAAAAACCTTGTTTGTTTTCTGGGCAAAAAAAACCCCAACATTTTAGTTTCATAAGTGCATGTTTGGATGATATTTTGGAGGTGAAGGAATACAGAAAAATGGTCAAGAGAGTGTTTACTGCACTTTCCAAAGGAACTTAGCTGAAAGTCATGCTCGCACTTTTTATTTTCTATTTTACAAGTGGGAGTTTCCTTCCCATTCTCTTGAAAAGCAACAGAAGAAGGTCACAAGTTCCCGGGTGACCATCTTTTGAAGGCAACTTCCATTCTTGTTCCTCCAGGCTTTTTTATATCAGCACACACCAATGTCAAATGTAATTGCTGAACATAAAAAAATTCCTAATCAATGAGAAGGCCTAAAATGAAATAAACTGGTGAAACTAAACCATTAACTGAGCTTTGCTCAGTATAGGAAGTGTTCTAGAAAATATGCTGCAAGACAAATTAAACTGAGATATTAGTAAGGAGAAAATCCGAGATAATGTCTGCAAAACTATAATTCAATCTGCTCCAAAGCACAAAAGTTAGGTGGAAAAGATATTTTCCATTACAGTGAAATGTTAAAACAGTTGTAAGAGACTTCCATTTCTCTTGCTATTGTAGACATTTCCGTACACTAATTTAAAATTTTAAAGCAGATCAGCCTAAGCTTATTACCTATCAAACAGCCAAAGCAGGCAGACCTCACAGCACATTTTATATGGAGGGAAAGAAATAATTTGAAACTTCTTTTCATTTTAGCTTTGTCCTGGTTTTAACTGGGAAAGTTAATTTTCTGCTTAGTAGCCGATATAGTGCTGCATTTTGAATTTAGGATGAGAATAGCGTTGATAACATGCTGATGTTCCAGTTGTTGCTGAGTAGTGCTTACAGTCAGTCAAGGACTTCTCAGCTTCTCATACTGCCTTGCCAGTGAGGAGGCTGGAGGTGCACAAGAAGCTGGGAGGGGACACTGCTGGGACAGCTGACTGAGTCTGATCAAATGGATATTCTATAACATATGACATCATGCTCAGCATATGAACTAGCACTAAAGTTAGCTGGAGGGCTGCTGCTCAAGGGGACTATCCAGGCATTAGTCAGCGTGGGGTTAGCAATTGCATTGTGCATTGCTTGTTTTGCGTATTTTTTTATTGTTGTTATTATTATCCCTTCCTTTTCTACCTTATTAAACTGCCTTGACCCATGAGTTTTACCTTTTTTTCTGATTCTCTCCCCCATACCACTGGTTGGGGAGCGAGGAAATGACCGTGTGGTGTTTAGCTGCCTGCCAGATTAAACCACAACACTCTTACTCATCACTAAAATGGAGACAGTGGGATAGATTTTAGCAAGTACTGATACAATCTATAAGTGGAAACAGGTACAGAGAGCTCAGTAGCTGTGACCAGTGAATGAGCATATCTGTACTGCGGTGACCTGATTTCAAATACAGAAACAATCCACAAAACCCCACTTTAACTGGAGACTTCACCCAGATGGTAGACTTTGTATCACCTGAAATACATTCTAGTTTCAATAATCAGGACAGAAAGTCAGAATACATTAAGCAAAGATCAGCTATAAAACTCAGTTTAGCCCGCACTAAGGTATAAAACAAGAACTCCCGCTGTGCTGTGGATGTCCACCCAATCACAGAAGGTACCTTGAAAGGTGTTACAGCCAAGATTCGTAATGAAGAGCTGATACTTAGTCAAGTCAAAAGTAGATCAGGCCTTTGTTTAGTCACTAAAATTAAAGGTGAGTTACATAAGTTGGGGAAGAATAATTTCAATTTTTCACTTCATGTTTTTCATCTGCTTTTAACAGACATTTTCTGCAATGTTCATGACTACACCATCTGCATTGGCTGGAATCATAAACCTACAACTGATTAAGTGCTGTTCCTTTCCATAAAAGTGAGACCTGCTATCGAAATTAAAGATAGAAAATTTATCACAATGGATTTCCAACTTATGTACTAGCTAACTTTAAGAAATATACCGTAATACATGCTCACACTTAGTTTTCATCTGCTGAATACGTTGCTGTGGAAAATACGTTGAAAAGTATCCCAAATGTTATATTAAGGACTGATGGCATTTTCACTACTGGCAGAAGTGATGACAAACATCTGTCAGCAATAGAGTGAGACTAGACTGACTAGAGGCTATGAAAATTTGCTTAAGCTGTTTATCTTTATATAAAATCAGAGCATGTGGTCAACTGCAGAGACTAGAAGTACGAATTACTCCCACAGCAGTCAAGGTCTAAGTGATGACCCACTGAAAAACACACATAGGATGATGCACTGTTAGGTTTTACCAAACATTTTGGTTCTTTCAGGAAACTGAAAAAAACAAGCTTCTCAGGGGAAGGCCCAAGGGTCCTGTCCAGGCACAGCCCTCCAAACCTTCTGAGTTACAGGACAGAAGTCTAATACAGTGCAATCCATATACGGACACATTTTGCATCCTGACAGACAACAACCACTTGTGGGACTTTTTGATGAAGTGCGAGAGGGTGTTAGCCATGGCATCTGTTCAGCTGGGGCTCTGGTTTTGAACGTAGCCACATGAAGCCAGGATAATCAATTAGGTAGGGTGTCAGTGTGCCAGCACAGATGTCCTCAGTCAATTGCAGATAATCATCAAGTTCTTTGAAATTTCCAGAGGAGATTGCATTACTCTTGGGACACCCTTGACCTGACATCAGGAAAGGTTTCCCAGATAAGAAAAATAAAAGGATCATATCCTTTCCTAGTGCAGCAATATATATTACAGGCTATCCATGTCCTTGAAAGGGTTAGAGCAACACACTGAGAGCTGGATGCATACTGCAAGGCACAGGAGCAGTGCTTCATCCACCCACACCGCCAGTACAAAATCAAAACTTTACAGCATGATGGGATCAATGGCATCAGTGGTATCAGCAGACATCTCCCCTCACACTCTTTTTCAGGGAAGATCAACTTTTGTAAGGTCAAATGAAGGGAGGGGGGTTTCAATTTCAGAGCATGCTTTTTCAAGATGGTACCTGAAATATAAAGAACTGTGTATGGAAAAATGAGGTGGAACTTTGTCTTACAGGGACTAACAGAAACATTTTGTCTAACAATGGTTCAAATTTTACAGGTATTGACTTCAAAAACTTCCTAAGTAAGGAAAAAAACAAAACCAACTTAATAAAGTTTTTCTATATCATCCAGCTACAAATGTTATGTTAGAAAATATTTAGAGCCAATCAAGGTTTTCAGTGGCAACAAAGCTGTCTTGATTTCTTTAAAAAGACAAGACAATCTTTGAAACTGAAAGAACGTATTATTGAGAAAACACAAATGAAGTTCACTCTGACTAAATCCATCATTGCACAAAGGATAATTATGACAGAAGCAAAAACCAAAATTGGCTACAATAACAAAGAAAGGGAGATGGATCCAGAGGACTATTTAGACTCATGGTCACCATATTGTGATTCTTAGGAATACTAGAAAGACAAACTATGCTTCTGATTTTTGTTTGTTTGTTTGTTTTCCTAAAGGAACTATTGATGTGTACTGATGGGACAAGCAATAATATCAAGAACTTGTCCACATGGGAAAGGACATGCAAGTAGAGGAGTCTCTTTATCTGGCTGAGGTGCACCTGGAGGAACCAAGGACAGAAGAATAGCTGGTAATGCTGTATGAATATCCAGGCAATTGCTGAGTGGGCCAGCAGATTGTAAAAGTAGGTATTAGCTACTTGAGACAAACCGTAATGCCTCCTATTCACACTATTTCAGAAGAAAGCAAAAGAAAAATAACACTAAAATAGAAAATGAGAAAAGATTACATGAGGACTCAGACCAAAAAGACAAATACGGCAAAATAGGTATGCTGAAGTTAATCATGTCTACATTGCAGTCAGTTCTGTGTAATGGAGAGATAAACCAGCCAATCTTTATCTGGCTTGGGTTTCAGTAGTCAATCAGTTGTGACAGTACAGAGCTCACCACAAGCTAATTCATATATAAATAACTTCTGTGACTGTAGTTTAAATATATATGGGCTTACCTGGGTATGTATTATGTCTCCTGTTTTCTAAGTAAGGGTATTCACTCTGCACACACATTTGCTGTTTTATCATAAGTGGAGAGTACCTAGCTTACTCAATAGTATACAGTTCATTATTTTTGTTTCACTAAACATCACTCAAAGCCAAATAAAACACAAAAAGCAGTTTTCTTTCTCTTCTGTTTCTGGAGACTTTTGATAGCTAGCATTAATTTTTCAAGTAAAGATTACTATAAACAAGGAAAAAGTCAATTTGAGTGCTCTGTGGAAACAATGATGGCTATCTCTGTTCCTAAGTACTGATATAAAGTGTCAGATATCATGCAAGTTACAACAAACTGTTCATCATACGGCCAGGCTGAAGAGAAGAGTGTGTGAAAAATTAATTATTTCACATATATTAAAGAAATTATTTTCCATAGTTTGAACATCCTACCGTATTGATCAGCTTTTATGACCATACTATATAAAAATACTGCCCATTTTGTGACTGAAATATTGATGTATCCATTCCTCTAAAATGAAAATTGGACCATATAAAAATGTTTGCACAAAAAAAAAAAAAGAGATGTTTAACTTCCTCATTATTTAGAAGGAGAGAAATAAAAACACTCAGCCCTTAGACTTTGTCAGTCTCAAGAAACTGATGAGTTTTATGCCAATGTCATTGATCAGATGTCAGAGTCTCACAGGACTGATTTAATTGTTTTGGACCAGGTTAGACCACCCTTATTCTGTTAAGAGCGTAATTGATTTTACTGTGATTACTTGCAGAGAAAAGTCCTATTCATTGTGTATGAGAAATGCAGGCTCCTGCCCTGGTGAGCCGATGTAGGAAGACTAGTACTACTCAGATAAAAATTGTACTTCCACCTTTATTTTTATTTTTTTTTTTTTAATTGTACACTCTGCAAAGGTTAAATCCTTCGGTAATGTAACATGGGTTTTTGGGTTTTGGTTGGTTGGTTCGTTGGTCATGGGTTTTGTTTGGTTTTGTTTTAATTTAGTTTTTTTCCTTTTTCTTTTTCTTTTTATTTTTCTTTTTTCTCTAAGAAACCTCCAACATTGCCATAAACCTACTCCAGCATGAATATTAGCATATGCTCTGCTAACGTGTGACCTTTTAATAGCCACAGTATGCTTCTGTTACCGATAAAGGCATTTCCAATACAAAAATGCTTCTGTTAAGACAGTCCAAATGATAAATGAAGTGTGTATTAAGCCTTAATTGTAATTAATCATAAGTACACATAACAACGCTTATGCTCAGGACCATATAAAATAGGATTGGTTTCTATTAACACCTATCAATGTGCAAGGTTTAGATAACAGCACAAATTAATACAGAAGAATGCTAAATACAAAATCAATGAGCTTCATCCAAGCCTATTGAAAAACGAAATTATTTTAATAATACTGTTGTAGCTAAATGCCTGGTACATGTTGCCCTCTTGTGGAATCCGTGATAAAGTGCAATCTACTTTGTATTTATTTTTATTATTTTGCAGGGATATTTTAATGTTCGGAATGTAACAATTTATTAAATTCACTGTGTGAGTAGTTTATCATGATAAACACTGAGTATATTCTGTAAATGGTTGCATCTGACAAGCAAACCTAGGTAATTAACTCTAGTAAATCAGGCTCACATGCTGCAAATTGTAGAATATTAGTCAGTGTCATTTGACTACCAGTCAGTCATTTGTTCATTTGGGATAAAAATATATATATAGATGTATATAATTTTAGAACCTTGTTGAAGTTAAAATTTTTTTGCTAACTATGAAAAATGGTATTTTAGAATTTTTAACTATTTCTTACTGAAAATCCCAGACTTACCTCACCTATGACTGCTACTGCCTATATTGGATACAACATAAACAGAATCCGTTGGATGCTTCATATTTCACTATTAAATCACTCACATTCTTTAAATGCAGAATAATTAAAATACTAATTTTCAAAGAACAATAAATTTAATAATTTTTTTCAATACATATTTTAGAGATAAGTATTTTCCTTATGAACCAAGGAGAAAAAGAGGAAACCTGAATGACACATTTAGTCAAACATTAGAGGACTAAAAAATAACTTCAAAGACAGTTAAACACACTATCAGGATACTTTAAAAGAGATAAAAATTGTACCTGAATTTTCCCTGGAAATATCTTCTCATATAAGAACATGAATATTTTAATTCATTTCAAATGTCTCCTAACAGAAGGTAAGTTATATTTAACACATTTGCATAGCCTTATATTTAGGACAACTTCAGATAACTCTAACTGCTTGTTTTTGTTGTTTGCTCTTTTTTTCTTTTATTTACCATCTCAGTATGACTTGAGACATGAGTCAGTTGAGTACAACACTTGTACCCTTGATCAAAGATTTCCATCAGCTGTGGACAAAGGTCAGGTGTCCATATTAATGTTATCAGCAGCCTCTGATACTGCTGACAGCTAGGTGTCACTGATCCATCTGCAGGGTCTGATGGATTTGGTGCGATTGCTTTATTCTTCACCCACTGAGGTTTTATTTAGTTTAGAAAAAGGGGCTGAAGGGAGGATGTGATTAGCTGATGTTCTTCAGCTCACCTTGTCCCATGACCCTTTTCCCCATGCTAGCACAAATGAAACATTTACTTGATTTGCTGTATGAAATCAATCCAAGAGGCAGGGGCTTCAAAGTTTAAGTGATTGGTATCACTGGATTGTCTTAAAAAAAAAAAAAAAAAAAGTAAATCTACAGGATGTTTGAATTCTTTCAATATACGAGATCGTTTATGGAGACTGTGAATGACTTGGGGCTACAAAGTCATTGATAAATATTTGGATGAATGGAAGTTCTCAAGCTTTGTTTTGCTTCTAGCAACTCCCTCTTTTCTCCCATCTGCAGTTTTTGGCTAAGACTTCTTCCTGCTCTAGGAAAAAAAATGATTAATGGGTATCCTATAAAGTGAGGTTATGTTAACTGATAAGTCCCTAAAAAAATTGCTAGCATCTTCAGATGATTATTCCATGTTTCTTCTAGCCCAGTTTTCTAAGAAAAGTCTTGTATTTATTGAGTTTTTACCTCGGAATTTTATCTAAAATATCCCTTAAATCTAGTTCTGTGCTTTTATAGTATTAGAATGTATATGCTTGTGTTTGTATCTGTTTGTGTGCACATATATATGTCTTCTAATATACACTTATACATGCTTATTAGTGTTAAATTACTTTGCTAAAGGCAAACAGCATCTGCAACTTTTAATGTGTCATGACTTTTCTACCAGCAAACATATAACAAAATATAATCTCAATGTTATTAAAAGAGAAGCCAAACTATTTTGTAAGTTTTAAGCCAATATTAGATAAGCTGATCTGACTGAAGAGTAATTTCTGGTCTTTTTGGTTTGGTTTGTTTATCAGGGCTAGAGTGATCAATTCTTTGAGCTGACTGACCATGTAGCTTCCCTAACATTAATGCAGGCTCAAGGGAAGCAGAAGGGATGGCTGGCAGAGAGCACTGGGGAGAACACAGCCATTGCTTTTGTCAGCGGTGTCAATTCACTTTGACTTGATTGAGATGTGAAGCAATACCACAGTTAGATGACCTAGGTGAATTGAGGCTTTAGTGGTTTGAGGTCAATAATGCCCAGACTTTAAACCCCAAACCGCCTGCACATATCACAAAGTATTAGGCTCTCGTGTTCACAAAGAACAGCAGTATTGACATAGTCTCTGCCCTTTTGACTGGCTCCTGTAACTTTATTCATGAAGGAGCATCATGTAGCAGAACTGATCTTCACACTGGAAAGGTATGGATCATGAAGCTTCAGAAGCAATTATTGTAACCACCAAATGAAAGATAAATGAAAACATACGTTAAAGTGACTGCTTTTATATTCTTGCTCAAAAGCAGACATAAATACAGCACCAGTAGCTCCAGTAATATCTGGCGGCAATTGCTCTCATTTCAAACACAAAAATGTTTTTTTCTTCAGGTTCCTCACTTAACCATTTATATCTTCATCTTAGCTATCTGGTACATCATCTTTGAAAGACACCGTTTGAAAGACCATCAAGACCAGAGTCATGAACGAGCAGCCAAGGTACTTGACATTTCTGTTGGTTCTGACAAATGATTCACACAGAGCAGAAAATGGTCAGTGCGCTCAAAACATTTTGTCCATGAAAAAAGCTAGAGAAATGCAGAAAAAAATAAGAAGAATAGTCCTTCCCCTGCAGCACATACACAGATGCACATACACACACATACACAGAAAACTAAGTGAAATCTCTGCGGCTATTTAAAACAACTTTTGGGTTATCTGCAAAGCCAGATACAGGCAAATCAGTATTAGCAGTTTTGGTCTTGACCATCCTGATTCCTTTGCTTATTCAAAGTTTTTATGACTTTGGAGCTAACAGAACTTCCTGGAGGGCCATCCTGTCTTTGGGTTACTTCTGCAGAGAAGAACTAGAAAGTTGTACCTGCAGAAAATTAGGGATGAAGATATCTGGTGTGAAATGCTCCAAGTGAAAATGTAGGCAATATTCAATACTGCAATCAGTGCGGGGAAAGAGTTCTAACCTCCAGCACCCCTGCCATCTTCTCCATTTCCTCACAGCTTGAAGTGAAAACTACTAAAGGCTGTCCACGCAAAAGCTGCATAAATTCATGAGTTATATGAGAAGAAAAGGATAAATCTTAGAAGGCTTATCTGCACTTGAATGCAAAATAAAACAAAAAAGATGGGATTATAAGTTCAGGCTTAGCAAGTAAATGGTCAGGATTAATTGTAGAATCATAAAACCATAGAACGTTATATTGGAAGGGACCACAAGGATCATCTGTTCCAAGCTTTCTTGGCAAAAGCACAGTCTAAACAAGAGGACCCAGTACCGCGTCCAGCTGAATCTTGAAAGTGTCCAGTGCTGGGGAATCCACCATTTCCCTGGGAGATTATTCCAATGGCTGTACATTCTCATTGTGAAAAATTTCCCTCTTGCATCCAGTTGGAATCTCCCTAGGAGTAACTTGTACCAATTACCCCTCGTCTTTTTGATGTGACTCCTTGTAAACGGGGAGTCTCCATCTTCTCTGTAGCCACCCTTTAAATAATGGAACATGGTGATGAGGTCTCCCCCAAACCTTCTATTCTCAAGGCTGAACAAGCCCAGTTCTCTCAGCCTTTCCTCCTATGGCAGCTTCCCTGTCCTTGGATCATATTTGTGGCCCTTCTCTGGATCCTCTCCAGCCTGTCTGCATCTTTTTTGTACAGCAGGGACCAAAACAGAACACAGTATTTCAGGTTTGGCCTGACTAGTGCTGCGTAGAGTGGGATAATGACTTCTTTGGCTCTCCTGGTGATGCCATTGGTGCAGCCCAGCATCCTGTTGGCCGCCTTTGTTGCAGCACCACACTGTGCACTCACATCGAACTTGTTGTCTACCAGGCCCTCCAGGTCCCTTTCCACAGAGCAGCTCCCCAGTGTGTGCTGCACTCCTGGATTATGTTTTCCCAGGTGCAAGACCTAAAACTTGTCTCTGTTGAACTTAATAAGGTTCTTGTTAGCCCTGTCCGTCAGCCTAACCAGGTCTTCCTGCAGGATGTCCCTCCCTTCTGAAGTGAAATGAGCAATTCTGTAACATGTATATTTAAATGGGTTCTGATTAAGTATTTTGTAGAGATAAACAGACTTCAGGGGGAGTAACAACAAATAGATACTCCCACATGTATGTGTGCATTGTAGGATTAAGACTGTTGTAATCAAGAATTAAGATGACAGTCATACTAGATCTGAGTTTCACCACTCTGACACAGTGCAGAAGTACTCTAGTGTGGCCTGTGAAATTTTCACTGATATTTTCACTGAAATTTTCAGTGATGACTGTGTCAAATATGTAAAAACATTACTAATTTGCCCTTATAACACTTCCTTAGCTTCTCACATCTTCAGAAAATCAGGTTTTCAAACATAACGAGTAAAAGTGTTTTCTGGTTTCTCTCTGACACTAACACAGAAACACAGCCTGTTACTTGGAGCTCCCTTTTACTAACACAATGATCAGCCCAAGGACTATTAAGAAAGCCTGCAAACAGTCCCTTTGAGGAACCAATAAAAGCTGTTCTGTGTACACAAAGTACTTTCAGTTGGATAAAACATTTCACGGGTCATGACCAATGTTTCGTATCCTGATAAATTTAGATTAGCAGCTGTACTCTTTTACAAAAGTGGGTGAAAAAAAAGCTCCTTGTTCAATAGACCCTCCAGATGCTGGAGATCTCAAAAAGCCTCTAAAATAGCTTTTCTTCCACCCCACTCTGACCCCTCCCGAAATCAATATGCTTTAAGCCATTTTACCTTCTCTTGAAGGTATTGCACTTTAAAATGTAGTAAATGCAAAAGTGTTCCCCAAAATATTTTTGATCTAACTGCCCCAAATACAATGTTGTTATAATCAAAGATACTACAATCCAACATTTGATGTTCAGAATATACAGTGTTCTCTCATGGATTATTTTTTACTTTTGTTAACAAGAACTCAGACAAGATATCTTTATTTAACATACTTCATGGGAAGTGGGAAGGGACAAGAGGCCACAACATTAGCCTTACTGACATTATTTGTGCTTTCCAGCTAGTAAAAGATTTATGTAGTACTTTAGTCTTCTGCTGACTTTGCTGCATGGTGAATGTGCATGTATAGCAACTTTACAACTAAAATAAATGTAAAACTTTCAGATCTCTTGGGTTTTTTTTATTTTTTTTATTTTTTTTTATTTTTTGTATTTTTTTTTTTTAATTTTTTTTTTTTTTGCTAGTGTGTGTAAATAAAGCTCTTTTTGCAGTAATGTCTTGGCAGAGCAATACCTAATCTGTTTTGTTACACTGAATGCTATTTTAGATATCTTAATGTAAGGTGTATATGAAGAAGGCATTATTACAACATATTAAAGCACTTCATCCCATTTCTGGTCTAAAACTAAGTCATGAGAATGATTTACAAGCAAACCAGATTCTGGGTACAACAAGGATAAGGAATATTAGCATCTGGCCACAATCCTCCACAAAGACATTAAAATTGGTGCATTCTGAACTACTGCATTAGCCTCCAGCAACAGCCAAAGACTAAAATGAGCCTAACATTAAAGCCCAGCAACAAAAGGAGGTTACATCCCTTTAACCACAGGATTTATAGCTTCTCTGTTGTTTCTTATGTTTATCTGCAGCTTCTATATCTTCTGCTCTCCACTGTTGTCCCATTTACTTTTAAACATCCATCAAGCAGAATGGGTGACAGACCCATACAAGACCATTCGCAACAGACATCTACAATATGATAAAGAAGAGGTCCTGGGCAAAATACAGCAGAAATCAACAACATTTTACAGTTGTTTACATAGGTTTCAGAATGTAAATTCTAAAAGAAAAAAAGTATTTATGTAGGATATTATTTATTTTATTCATTCATATAAAGACAGCATTGAAATGGATAGCGAAAGCTTGCCTGGGACGTCCCTCTCCCTGATAAGAACAGACATGGATCTGCCGAGTTGTTAGCCTGCACAACAGTCCTGGATAAATAGCCCAGGTTCTAGTCAAAGGGAAAGGTTAGGGCCAGTGATAGTAGCAGACGCTGCTGACAGGAGATATCTCTAATTTTCAATTTTCCACCCACAGGAGGAGGTGCTACCCTTATGCCTTTTGCCTACCTAATGGTTCTTGGCACATTCAACATAAAGCTAAAAAATTTCTACTTGCTCTTGAGCCAGCACTCTGTCAAAGCTCTACTCCACAGCAGCTGGGAGAAGAAAATTTATTTTTGTCTACATTACCGAGAAGCCCTGAGTCAGCTCTGCTAGAATGATCCCTCATGATGAAAAATTTACAGCTTTTACTCTGCCTCCGTCCCTCCCTTTTAATATCCTTCCCTTTTCCCCACAGTGTTCTTCCCAATTTGATTTGGCAACCTCCCCAATCCCTATTTAACTTCCTCGTTCATCATTTTTGAAATAAATGCATTTAGCATTATGCCTCTATTTCAAGACCTCTATGCTTTGTTTTTAGACTGTTGGCTTTTAAACGATGAGCCAAATCCCTAAAAGTTTTCAATCAATAATGTTCTTTATGAGTTGTTTTAATCACTTAGATGAAACACCTATGCAATTTATAGGAGCAAAGTCACAACTCATGGAAAGAGTGAGCTATACAAGATACTGCCATCAGCTGTGAAGTGCTGTGAACATCTAGAGATGTTGGAAAGTGCATAGTCAGTTAAAAATAGTCAGCAAAGCACAGAAACTGACTCTGAAATAAAGCAAATCTAGTAATACCCCTCTTTCCAATTGCCTGAAAGTTACCATTCTCTCCACCCACTACAGGGCTCCAGCCCATTACAGTTGATGACAATCAGCAGCACAGAAAAGAGAATGGTGCTTTCCATCAGTGCCATATGTACAAGAGCTCTGACAGGAGGGGAAGAGGAGGAAAGTGCCACAGCCAACCAACCCACTTGCTGGTATGTAAAACCAGCCCTAAGTCAGGGGAAAACTACCACTAGGTTTACTCCAGAATTTGCGGAGCTTTATTTACAAGGAAATTTTCCATTTCAGAAGGAAGACACAGCTTAAAGAAACATTTAAAAAAAATTGTTTGTTTCAGCACAGTATTTTAGAAACAGCTTCATAAAAACCAGACATAAACATGTTCTCCAGTTTGCCAGGAGATTTCTCTCGATTTCATTTTGATCTCCGTACTTTTCCCTTGCATTGGTTTATAAATACATTCTTCCTTTGTAATCTCTCAGAGTGTTTCTGCCACATCAACAAGTGAAGAGGAGAAAAGCTGACCCAGATACTGAAACACTTTTACATCTTGGTATTCATTTTTATGTGTGTTACTTGTTTATATGTGACACGACGTCTGTGGGAGGTGACTGCTCTTCACACTCCACCTCTCCTTGCCTTGGGAACGGGGAAATGTTGCATCTGTGTTCGGAGGATGCCAGATTGCTGCCTGCGCCTGCCTGGCTTCAGCTGGCAGGCAGCCCTCTGGGGTGCTGCAGCAGCTAGTAGGAGCTGGGACAGCCCTGCATGTTTCTGCTTTTCTCCTAAATCTCTACCAGCCACTGTCAAGACGCGGTTGAAGTCTCTGGATTCTCCTAAGCTACATACAGTGGAATACAGATTCCAAAGGAATACGTCATGTTCCGAAATTGTCTCTTTTGAAACTTCAGATTTCCATGTCTGCTATTAACAGAATGATCTTTTAGCAGAAACATACCAAATTTTGATTCATTCTTTCCTTTCTTCCTAAAAATACACCTAGAACCTTTAATAAAGACATAGTTTCAGTTCAAGGATAGAAATTCCACAAAGGTCTTAAAAAATGGCTACATGCAGGTAGTAGAGCTGAGACCTGCCCCCTCACATTCTTGGCAAGGAGGAACAGCTTTCAGGGACTGTGTGGAGCTGGATCCCTGTCAGAGCAGCTGAGGTAAATGGAACCAAGGATACATGCAAGGACCAACCCACAGAAATATTGTGAGCAGAGAAAAGTTTATTCTTACTTTTATTCTGTATGACCTATGATGGGAGGCCAAGTATTTAAAGAGAAGCATCTTGAAACACATTACATCTCAATATAGTAATAGGAAAAGCAGTCCTTTAGGCAACAACAGCCAGGTGAGCAAAGCAGGGATGGGGAGCACCCATAAGAGCAGAAGAAATAGAAATAGTCTGTATGCTTTATATCCAAGTAGATGCTATGAGTCAACATAACCTGACCTTCACATAGAATAAGTAATGTCTAGCTGCAGAGTTAGGGTTGAGCATCAAAATCTCATTTCCGATTACTGATCTGTGAAATACTTGTAGACAGTGGAAGAGTTTCAGAGAACAAATAATAGCAAAAGAAATATCAGCAAATGAACCATGATATCTAATAAAGTGTAAGATATATATTTTTTTTATATTTACTGACTGATGCATGCATCTGTAGATCTAGTATTTCAGGAAATACTGTTAACAATGTGAGAACAGCATTGTTGTTATAAAAAGTAGCATGTTTTGTCTTCATGCATGTTTTGAAGAAGGTAACAACATTACTAGGAAAACAAGTTGGAAGTGTTTTAATTATTTAGCTTATTTAATGCTTTTAAAAGAAAGATCTTTTTAAGTAGAAATTTTGTCTGTAAGCTGTATATTTTATCAAAACAATTTTTTTCTTAATTAACATTAGAAATATTTCTGACAATCGAAAAAGATGCCAGTAATATTGACATTATAAATTATGAAACTTGAGCTGTTTAGAGTAAAAGCGATCGAATACCAAATAGAGGCCTTACTGACACCTGGGAGAGTCAGTTACATAAATGTAGTTGTTTCATTCTGGAAATAAATCAGATCTCATTGGATTTTCTTGCCCACATGGAAGAATACAAAATAGAATCCAATTATGGTAAATTGATTTTAAAAATACATATTTACCAAGAGCCAAACAATGCAATCGGGACTATGTTTATTTACAGTATAGAGTTTTGTAACTGCAACTTGGAATTAATAATATATTTAAGTAGCATGAATCAGCCAAAGCAGCACCTGAGCCTGTGAAGCTGTGAGCAGGGACGTAAGAACTCCTTCACAGCTTCACAGCTCAATGTGTTGTAATACACAGATACATGTATGTGCATACAGTATACAAGGTAAAATTGTACACCTTGATTACATTTGGAATATGAAGAGGAAATGATTGTAAGGACTGAAGAACAATAAAATTGTTTACGCTTCGAATTTACAGTCTTTTAATACTAACATGCTTTGAGAAAATAAGGCTCTTTGATTACTACTGACCAGAATAAGTCAAGATACTGATTTAAATTTATTTGCAATTTTTTACGGTACCCGATCTTTTACTTTCTTAAAGAGTCATTTCTATCCAAGAATTAGAAAAAAAAAAAAAAGAAAACAATCAATTTTTTTTCTTCTCATTTTTCCTTCCTATCACATCCTTTAGTGATGTGTTTGTCCACTGGGTCTCCCCCTGCAACACTTTCACGTTCATTCCCATGCTGAATAAGCATGGACAACCTCTGTTTTATCAGTTTATGCTGCTACTCCTCTCTCCTACAATATTATTAGCAGAATTTGAAGTGTTCACATTTAAGAAACACTATATGTGTGAATTACTAAAGCTAAGAGGGAACTCCAATAGTTCATAGCAGTAAATAAGTAGTTAATTTTGAGAGAATTGGATAATACAGGCTGACAACAGGACCCTTTTTGTATTGTTCTTTAAATGTTCTGAGCACTACTGGACAAAGGCTGGTGTAGCACAGAAAATAAGTGTAAGCCTGCTAATATCATCTGTTCCTGGAAGCACTAGAGGGACAATGAGGACAGAGAAAATATGCAAAAAAAGTCTACATGTTTCTTCATCTGTAGTCACTGGAAGATGTATGTTTTGGGTGAGGAGGAAGAACGAAATCTGGGCCAGACAATCTCTACTTGTTGGCATGGCTTCTTTTTTATCTGCTGCTTCATGATAAACCACTATGTTGTTCTGAACTTAAGGCAAAATATTCCCTCCCTTCTTTTATCTTGTACCCCCCTTCAGAGTTACATCATGTTTGCTTAAAGTTTCCTGCAAAATACAGACTCCATGTTTGTTTAAGCACACTGAGTGTTTTGCTTTAGACCACAATGCTGAAGAAACATTAGAAATGGGCTCTTACTGAGGGTCACTTGCGGTCTCTCACAGTGTAAAAGTTCCCCTTCTCTGGGCAAGAGCACAGAAGTCTATTATTTTAGCCTTATTAAATTGGATATCAAAACATCTTTAAGCCTATTGTAAGATGGAAACTGTTTTTTTTTTTGAGTGTCTTTTTCTTTATCTCCATTAGTGGTAATTATGCAATCATTTTTAATTTCTTTTTTTCATGAATGTGGACAATTATTAAGATACATAGATTAAAAATTTTGATTCAAAATGACAAAGCAATAGGGTATGCAAAAATGAAATCACAAAGGATTTGAGATTACTGCATGGCAAAAACATCATCTCTTCTTTTTGAGATGCAAATTTCCACGTGAAATGTAAAAAATGTCTGCATCCAACTAGAAAAATAACAGAGCTATGTTGTGCCATCTCAATACACAGTTGAACGTACTTATCCATCAGAGTTTTTATTACTGCATAATTAATGTATATATAATTGACAGTTCTGAATAGGTATGTTGATTTTAACTTAAAAACACATAACCACGTTTATCTGTGAAGAATACAGATGTGACTGGATGCTGAGAAGTTATTGTGAAAAGAATAAAGACTGAATGCTGAGTGTCATAAAATTCAAACTGTATGAAACACTTTTGGATGGCTGAACCCTGATAAAATCAATTGACTTTAAAGGTTTCAAGAAGACATTCAGGAAGACATGACTTACCGGATACGGACCTTCTGCACTAGTAGTAGGCAGTTTTTTTAGGTAACTTGTAAATCCACCAAAAATGAACTTTCTGTCCTTGATTTTTACATAGTAGACTTTTTTCTTTTTGGTCATAAGTTGCTTCATAACAGAAAATCACAGACTCATAGAAACAAGTTGGTTGAAAGAGACCCTTGGGATCATTGAATCCAACCTAACTCTAGCACTAAACCATGTCTCTAAGAACCTCATCTAAATGCCTTTTAAACACCTCCGGGGATGGTGACTCCACCACTTCCCTGGGCAGCCTGTTCCAATGCCTGGCAACAAATAAAAATTAAAAGGTTGAACACGGAATATTTGCTAACATAAATAAATTTCACATTTCATAGTTCAAAAGTTCAGAGCTCAAAAAGGAGCAAAGATCAAAAGAGGAAAGATCAAAACTTGTGGTATGCTTCAACAAAGGAAGTGTGTGGAAGATGAAATTGCCATTCAGAATGTTGAAACTAAAAAGAAAAGAAAACAAACAGAATTGTCTTGCCTTTCTTCAAAATAAGAGAGAAAAACAAGTATTGTTACTGATATCTTAAAGATGCTGGGAGATGTTAAGAGGAACTTCATGGCCACATAGTCTTTTCAATCATGTCTTTTTTTTACTTTTTGAAAAGTCAAGACAGCCAAATATGTCCCTAATTCTTCTCGTCACCACAATGACCAAAAAGGATTCAAATCTGAAGGAAAGGTGAAAGCATGGTATCAGAAAAAAGATATAATGTAGAAGTTCCTGATCTGTCCTTTTCCTGGAGATCTGTGCTATATTGTACTACTCAGCATGCCAAGATATTTTAATCTGTTTTAGGTTCATCCTGTTAGCTCTTTTCAAAAAAATAACCAGAAATCCGCAGAAATAATTCCTTAGACAGGAAATACTAAAAACTTATAGGTTCAAGTATGATTGATTTGAAACACATGATTTTGTGTATTTGTAATTATCCAAGGGTATATCATGGCCTTCATGTGCATGAGCTGTTAAGTTTTCATAAAAATAACAAAATTCTCAGAATGCCTTCATTACATAGTTCATAGTGAATTTGATAAAAATTTGGAGAAACAGCGGATTTTGATTATTTTTTTAATGTTTAAGTCTTTTCACTGTCTTGCAGAGGTAAATAAGAAATGAAATCACTGCTGTGATTCTTACCACAAGATGCTTCTTGACTCATAATTTCCAACCAATGAAATCGAGAATTTTCTAGAAAATTGATTGTATAACTAGATGAATTTAGACTCACAGTTAAACAGTATCACTGAAAGAAATAATATTAACATAGTAGTTGATCCCAAAGGACCCTGAATAGTCTTGTATTCCAGTGAAATACAGCAATAACTGGTAAGTATTTAACAGAATATAAAGCTTTTGTTAAATATTTGGAAACAAAAAATAAGAAGTAAAAAAGTAAAAATAAAACCTGAAAAATGGCATGAACAATGAAAATATGGACAGTGCTAAACAGAAGAACTGGAAAAACATACCATACATTTGCCAGAGCTATCAATAAATCTGTATTAATAATAAAGCTTTCTTTATTACCTTTCAGCTTTTTTTCTGTAATCATGCTTTTAGAGGACAATGCCCAGGGACTGATCAGAGATTAAAACTGGATAAGGAAGGGGTGCCATGGAGAATCCATCATGCATATCAAACAGCTCAGTCTTTAGGTATTTTATGGAATTACTTTAGACATTCCTACTTCATCTGTAAATTTTGACAGGATTAAAGAGAGAATTTCAGATGTCAATGTAGGAAATGACCCTCCTTAAGGCTAAAGAAAAGATCTCCCAGCAATTTCAAATTAGTGGAACTCCACCAAAATGAAAGAGTATACAAAGGACTCCACTGTTTAAGAATCTGATTGTTACTAAGCCTCAAATGTAAATTATGTATTTTCTTTACATAGCTTTGTATTTCTTTTATTTCTTTCCCCAGGAATTTCCTTCCTCTTTTAAACCTCTTTTCTCACACCATTTTCTTTGCCTCTCAGCATGGCTGGAATAACACTGCTCCTTGCTATTCCCATCACTTCCATTTTTGTGGTCTAAAGTTCTACCACGATTTCTTCCATGTGATTTACTTCCAGTTTGCAAACAGTCTTCCATTCAAGACCAAGAAAGGCACAGTAAAGCTTAGCTTCCTAGACAAAATGCATTCTGTCTCCCAATATGGCAAATGCCTTTCCTTCAGTTTGCATCAGCCAAATGTATTATTACTGTAAAAGTGAAGGAACCCTTCTTCTTCCCATCTTCTCCCTTTCCTCAGTCAAATATCAAAATGACACAGACTTGCTTTTCAAGAGCTGACTCTTACACTTTAGATTTCTGAAAATTCTTGGTTCGTTTTTTTTTTTTTTTTCTCTGTCATATTACTACCAGTTATAATTCAACACAAATTTGTAAAAAAACACATAAACAAACCTCCAAAAAACCCTGAAAATAACGCAGCACAGAAAAGTAACCAGCAAATTAAGTAGAACTTACTGACAGAAAATAGTGGCTGTGCAAGATTTGAAGAAATCATTAAGAATCACTTCCCTAACCACAAACTTTACTAACCAGAATATGAAATTAGCTGTAAACCAAGTACAACAAAAAAAATTTGTTTAATCAATATGGTTTTTGTTCCAGAGATTAACAGGAGCCTCAACAACACAGAAGACTCTGCTGTACTACAGCTTTCACTTAAATAAGTTTCCACACTGTCCTGAGGCAGAAGCAATCGGTCTGATAAAGAAGACCCCAGCTCGTAAGATCTGAAACAGAACCAATTATTTTCTAGTTTTAAAAGTCTATATAATCATCTAATTATTCAGAAGTCAAGCAAGACACAAATACAAGTGTGAAACAGCCAAAAAAAAATCTGATAACTAATTATCCAAAGTGCTCAATGACCATTTATGGTAACAGATACGCTGTACAGAACATCTGGATTAACTCTTAAATAACTTGCTTTCAAATAAACAAATGACAGTCAAAAATTGTGGGACTGTAATAAAGGCTTTTACAGCTCTACCAGTGAAAAATGTTAGTCTAAATGACAACAAGTTAATTTGCTGTCTACAACGACCGTTCTACTTATAACACAAAAAATTCCGTTTGTATTGAGTCTTCCCCCTTTTCTGTCATGCTTCTTTCACACTACATCTCATTCTTATTTTTAAATGTTTTTGTCCTGAAACTATACTTAAAATGTCACTGCTGAAGTTGAAATTTGATTTGTCAAACACTAGATGGCAGAACAAGGCTGGAACTGAGCATCTGAAAAAGGCTGCACCAGTTGAACTCTTTCAACTGGTATTTCTATGTAGGTTGTCAGTAGCTACATAAAAATTATCTCTATGCATTACAAGCATTGTATTGCATGTTGTGTTCCTTCCCTGAAAAAAAGAAAAGCAAGAGATGTCACTCGGGCAGGGTCCTGGCACTTTGGTGCTGGCTCTTGCCCAGCCCAGGTGTCCTCTTGGCCACTGCACGGAGTCTTTGGTGTCCCCAGGGCAGCTGCAGAACTGCAGAGCCCTCAGTAAGGTCAGCTCCTGAAGCCAAATCACATTGACTTCAAAGGGCTGCATGTCTAAGTTGAAAACGACCAAGAACTGAATGCAGAATTTCGGATTTAGGCTGACGTACAGATCAAAGAAAGGGATTTACCTTTCAGGCTTGTCAAGGAATCTAACAGTAAGGCACACAAAAACAATAACAGGACGCAAAACATTCAATATAGAAATAAACAGACAAATTAAAATGACCTCTTCTACGCCCACCTCTAAAGTTTGAAATGGCTCTTTAAAAAAATATTCACAAAATTAAGAGTTCAACAGAAATTCAGAGATTAACAGGTACACTGGCTCACCTAAGCAGTTTTATGCATAAAAGATGCCATAAATAAACCCACCTAAACAAACTAATAAAAGCAAGGTGCGATTCAGTTGTATCAGTGCTGAAAGCAATTAAGATAACATTTTGTTCACAATCAGGCTCACAGACTCCTGTATCCCACCATGCATTTGATGAATCCCACTGCAATACCTCAGTGGAGCAGCTCGCACTTTGGGTAAGTGGAAAATTATATGTGTTGGCGATGTGAGCAGTTATGTACAGCTGCACTTGAGCAGTGCTGCGTGTCATTTGCTGCTACCAGCACTAACGATATGGTTCAGATGGAATGGCAAATTTCACTGAGGCTGCGCTGCGGCTCTGCCTTTCATTCCTGCGTGGTAATCCTAGTCTGTAGCAGCCAAAGGCTTTGCACAAGAGTGGCGATGCATCCATTACAGCTTAGACATGTTGGGTAGCACCACAAAAGGAGCAAAGTATACAGACATTGTCTCCTATCCTAAGCCTTGTCCTAGTCACATTATATTGCTTCATAAACCTAGAATTACGCTTCAAAAGCTTCAGTCTTTCTGGTTTTGGCAGAGGTCTCCACTGTCCATTAGGAGGACTCTGAACATGCAATACATGAAAACAACAGGCAAAAATGTCACAAACTAAGGCAACAAATGGTTGGGGAAGGCTGCTGAGCTGCTCAGAGCTCTCCTTCAAGGGAAGGAAGACACATCCAGGCAGCAACAGGACGCACTTAAATGCATTTTGAAATCAAAGGGAATGGCTTGGGCAACAGCATAGCTTCCATTTATAATTAAATATGTAATTCATTTTACATTATTTCAGGCTTTTAATCATATATATATGTAATATTTTGAGCTTCATGCTGAATGATAGGCTGGACACTGCTGCTTTTGGAGGATGAAATTATATTGTCTCCTGATAATCAACATACGAGCATGTAAAATACCAATAAAAGATGAGAGAAGGGGAGGGGAGGGGAGGGGGAAGAAGGCTGAGAAGCAGAGAGAGAGGAGAAAGACCCACTGCATATATGCCACTCACTGGCTGTTCTTTTGTTCCAGTTTTGCCTCATTCTTAAAATGGTGCATTTAACTGGAATTAATCCATAATTTTGGGCCAAACTGGTAGAAATTGGGAGAATATGGCTGGCCGACAAACTACCCTTTCCCACGGCAGCAGTGATGCTGTCAACATGTCTGTTGTTCCTGTGGTCTCTCCTTTCCGAGCTCCCCTCTGCAGCCCCAACACCCAGGAAAAGGAATGAACTCCAAAATGACCAAAAAAGGATCACAGGGAAAATCAGATTACTGTACCCCAAAAAATTCGTGGTTGTTTGCTTTCTCCTCACAGATGCCTTGACATTGCACAGTTCAGAAAAAAAGAGGCCGTAGTAAGCTAATAGGAATTTCCTTTCTTAGCTGTTCACACCTGAGCTATGTAAGCCTTTATGTCTAGGATTTGATATTGCTCAGGTTAACTGGGCAGTGCAATTCTACTCCTCATATGCTTTAAAAACAGAAGAAGGGGTAAACAGTGTTTTCTCATCCCTACTCATAAGTATCAAAATGTCATATTACAAATATATAATAAGGATTAATTTCTTCTGTCTCTGATAGTAACTAGCTGTGTATCAGCTGAAATTAGTCTAACTAGTGTAGAAGTACTACAAAGGGAGAAGTGAGACACAAAATTCTCCTAATTGAGTAGGTTTTTGATAGCTCAATTTTTCTTTAATTTTTCTGCTTTCCTGTGCCTCATCTTATGTAGAAACATCTTTACGTATACACCCAGGAATCCATTTCTCTGCTGTCTTTCAACCCTTTCTTTACTGACGTAGAGCATTGCACGCTGTGGTGAAGGTAATTTCACAGCTTCTCACATTGCTCCCAGCTGTTTCAGAAACATTATACTCTTTTTTTCCTCGATGAAAACAAACCTGCAAATTTTCCTCCTCGAGCTCTAGTCCCTGTCTAACTGTTGCCAAGTTGCTACTGTATCACCAGTACTAGATTTGCATTAAAAACAAAACAAACAACAAATATACATATTTGATAAAAAACAAGGCTACAAGTAGGTTTTCTGTTTATTACACAAATGAACCAAAATATCACCCTAACTACAATTCATCAGAGGAAAACCTGCTGGGAACACTTTCATGCCCATGGTTTTTACTTACGTGTATTCATCTGCTAAGTTCAAAAGCCTTTGCATTTGACTGAGCACAACATCCACTTTCGTAATTGGAAGTATCAGCTCTCTAGCATGTTGATTGGATTAAAAATAGTAATACCTAAGAAGAGGCTACTCAAGGATTAGAAGAACTATTATTGAGTTACAACATAAGAGCCGTGGAACAGCAGAAATAGGTGGCAGCATTTATAGCCTGTAGAGCTGGGGAGGAGTGTCAAACTCATTTTCACCAGGGGCCACATCATCCTCATGGTTGCCTTCAAAGGGTCGAATGTAATTTTAATATGGTTTATATTGACATAAATTTTAATCAATATATCTTTAAGTAAATGTAGGAGTAGTTACATTTATACAGTAGTAGTTATATTTATACAGTTCTTAAATTACATTCAGCCCTTTGAAGGCAACTGTGAGGCTGATGTAGCCCCGGGTAAAAATGAGTTTGACACCCCTGCTCTGGAGTATTCACTTTTTCTCAAAAGCCAATGAAGCCATTATACTTATTGCCACAAGATAGAGAAGGTTTACATGATTTCAAAAAATATTTAGACAAATTAATGGACAACCCACTGCAAACACATGAAAGGCTAAGTGAAAATTAATCCCTCGGATTGTTTAGGGAGGTAGGCTTTCCTTGCTCTTAGATTGCCTACGTATTTGCTGTTAGCGATTTTGGATTTGAGGCATCAAGATAGACAGTCCATTCATAGGCCCTGTAATAGACTTTTCTACACTGCTAGGCTTCAGTGTGTTTTGATGAGTGACACGTTAAGCTACATCAATTATTTCAATTATTGCTATTGAATTTAGCTGAAGAAAAACATCTTTACATTTGTTGATTTTAAACAAAAGATTCTATCAGTAAAGTCTGTGCATTATGCTGTCCCTAGTTAATCAGGCAGTTTGGCAAAATCACTACCTTTCCCCAGCCTTCCTGCATTTTCCTGTGTATTTTCATTCAGATTAGGTCAAGTTCCTAACTAAACAGAATTACTGCTGAACACAGCTAGTACTCTAACCATGGGTGAAAACATGTCATCCTTACTAATAATGAGCATAACCAGAAACAGTTTCATTTAGCTAAGGCCTCTTGCACAGTAAAATACTATTTAAACTGATTAAGCATAACAGAATCAGTCAGTGTGTGAGTTAGTTCATAGTGTATTTGCTTTTCTGAACACAGAAAGATTAGCTTCAGCTGTAATTTACCATTGGAAGCTGATAGCCATTTCTGACTTAAAAGAAAGAAATTATGTTGCTAGTTACATACAGGAATTTGCTGTTTTATTTTGAAAAGAAACACCTTGTCACTGCTAGTTACAGAAATTGCCTACAGCCTTCAGCCCTGTAAAAAATTTCAGACCAAATTAAATGGCTAGAACAGTTGCTATAAATAAACACAATAAAAATCCAAATCCCCTGGAAATCCTTGTGTATTATTCTCTGACAGGGGAATTCAAACGGTCAGATTCTCCAGTGCTGCTCGTGATAAACAGTGGCTTAAACGCAAGAACGATGCTGGGCCTGGGGCTGGGGCTGTCATGCAACACCAAACACAACGGGTGGTAAGAGCCAGACAGCAGACAGTAACATTCACCATGTTTTGCTCAGGTGGGCATGTGAGCAGCCGTAGCTTCCACTGTCATGGTAGGCTGACACACCTGCAGTACAGAGATAGGTCCTCTCTGCAATCCGTTCTTTGAGGGACATAATTTCTTGCAGAGATCTAAAGAACACAGTGGAGGCTTAATCATTTTATATGTTGACCACCCTGGTGAAGTTTGCAAGAGAATGCCTTCTGAAACCATCTGCACGCTTTAGGTTTGACAATTTTTATGTGAATTAGAAAGTACAATGAATGGCTTTGTCAGGAAAGTAAAGAGTACGGCATTTTGGTAAAAGTTGGTACTAAAGTTTAATTTGAGAGAGGAAAATGTGTGGATCGTTGGCTAAAATCACTCAGTACACAGTAGTTTCAAGATTGTTGCAGGCTATGAAAAATACATAAAATTCCCGTGAATGCATATCCACTCAGTTATTTTGAACCTTTATAACCAAATGTCTGAAATTTGATGCACTCTGGACTGATTTAATTTTCAGTGATGTAATTCTAAATGTTACATAACAGTATTTTTGTGTGTATCTCTGTCTAAACACAGGAGTCATACACATAACCACTATTAACAGTAGTAGGTATTATAGGGAAAATATTCTGTGTACTAGGAACAGATTATATATATATATATATATATATTTTATTTGACATATTGTATTTTATTAGTTGTCATACTACAATGAATCAGTAAATAAGCATGTCTAACAAGAAAATATGTTTGTGAATGACATTCAGCCCTTCTTACAAATATAAGGAGGAGTCACAGCTATCCTGAGATACTATCAGTTCTCTTTCTTACCATCTAATTTGAGACATTACAATGGTAGGTAGGTTCATGAGCCGCGGCGTCTTGGAAGAAAACCAGCTGATAGGGGAAAGCAATTTTAGAGGATCTGAACTACTAAAAAAAAAAAAAAGTGGATTCTGCTAAAATTTCTTGCTTTTTGATTTTGGGTGGATTTGGGAGCCTAGGTGAAAAAAATCATATGAAGAGATAAGCAAAGTATGTGAGAAATAATTCCTACTGTTGAACTCAGGGTCACATTCCCAGAGCCAAGCACAGACTGTGCATATCTGCTCTTCTCTGAAGTTCAGACCCACCACTCCCTCACTCAGTAGCATCTCACTGCTTCCATAATTCCACTATAAATGAGTGGAAATATTCAAGTGATAGTTGAACATAAATAACTGTATTAGTCCAACCCTAAGCAGACAGAAGGAGGGCGGTGGAAATCTCACACTACCGTTTGCCAGCACTGAACTTTGGCACGGAGTGGTACATCCCCTGCTGTTTGCAAGAAATTGATGGCAACAGCAAGAGTTGTGTGTGGATTTCTTGAGTATCAGTCCAACATCTGTACTACAAGGCTAATATCAGTAATGTGTTCAAGGTGCTCACAGCTTTGTTCACTTCGGGAGATCAGTGCAGAATGTCAGTTCTTTCCCAATGAATGCTTCAAAAAGCAATCATCTCTCTCGTTTACAGACATTTCTCTCTGCCAAACTGTTTTTTTTAATGTATCTCCACATACTCTGAGCAACTTATATTTTCTCTCCCTCCCTAGAAAAAAATCTTTTTAGAAGTGTGTGCTGCTATCCGACATAGATAAGTCACAACGGCAGTTAAGGAAAGAGTATTTTGCTTGCCCATCTCCAGGGGAGATGACAGCCTCCAGCCTAGTCAAGTCATTGTCTCGGATTGTAAACATCATGCCGTAGCCTTCAGTTAAGATCCCCTGTAAAACAGCAAGGCATTCTGTTTTTATATTCTCTCACACATACTGCTATCAACTAGGGCAAATTCACTGAAGTCAATCTACACTGATATAAAACCAAGTAATAGAAAAGAGAAAAGCTCTAAATACTCTGGTATTGCACCAAATCCAAAGAATAAAAAACTACGCATGCATGATAACAAAAAAGTTTCACCAAATAAGAGCAAGATATTCTTTCATCCACCACTGGGAAGCAGTATAACCATGTTTTTAACAACTTGGAAACAATAACTATTCAAGTCAGATTTCTGGAATATTTAAAGAACGGACCCTAAGACAAAAGTAAGGAAAAAAAAAAAAAGAAAAACAGAAATAAGTCATTTCTGTCTGATGACTGTATCAACTACTTATGACATTGAATGCTCCCACAGAAAAGTAAAACTAGAGAGAATTCTGAACATAATGGAAAAGCTTAATGTAAGATATTTGTCTCATGTTTAAAGGAGAGAAAACTTTGCAAGCCTTCTTGCATCCTTCCTGAACATGATTACCATGCAAAGTACAAGACAAAAAACACAGAGGGCTTGCTACTTTATTATTTCGCATCTTGCAAAGTGTTCAGTTACAGTTTTCAAAAATTTCTGATGTCTTTGTAGAATGTTTTTATAAAGGTGTGAGACATGTGGTGCATTTATAAAAATATGAAGATTACAATATAATCATAAAATCTAATGGAAAAAAGTTACCAGACTGGATTTTGGACTAGAATAGTTTTTAAGAGATGCAAATATGCTATAACTCTTGCTATCTATATCATATTTTGTGACAGTGTGTTTCATGACCATTTCTTGAGCAAGAAGAGTAGGTAGTAAGTATCTCATCTCTGTCCACAGGATCAATGGATCCATACTCTTCCTAGCCCTTAAGCCCTAAACATGTCCCAATAATTTCAGTAGTAAAAGTGTCGTATTCTTCACCAAGATTCCATTAAGAAGTCTGAAGGCTTAGATTCTCTTTCAATTCAAATATCAGAACAGGATCACTTGTTGTGGTAATAGCACTTAACATTTACACCCCTCATTCATCAACTACTTCACAAACATCAGCTAATAAGGCAGACTTATTTTCTTTGCCTTGTAGACTAGAAACCCAATCTAGGGAAGTGATTCATTAGTCAAATGCAGTACGTGCCAGATCCGCTAATGTTACTTTCCTTAGCTTTTTTTACTATCTGAAACTATCCTATTACACTTCTCTGTATATATCCTGTTTCAGGAGATAGATAAAGTGAATACAGTGATTTAATTTCTAATATTTTTATTACTTTCCAGAGAATTAAATGTAGCTATTTTACATCTTAACCTCCATATAAAAGGCTGGTTATTTTTGAGATATTTCTAAATGAAATTGTTAGTTTGATAAATATTTAATCACTGCCATCATTTACAAATATGTTATTGGTTTTATATCAATACACAAAACACAATTCTCTTATATATTTACTTATGCTTATCCACTTTACATTTCTTCTAGGAACAAAGTTTCAAAAACAAATGTTTTGTGCAAAATTACACTTCTTTTCAGTCCTGATTTATACTCTTGAAAGACCTGAAGTCCAAGTGATATTATGAACACTTCTCAACTCTTCTAAATCTTTCAATTTTTTCTTTCTGGCACATCAAGACATTTTACTTGTTCTTTCTAATTTAATTTCAATAGTTTAAAAGACCGCTGACTAAGCCATTGGCAAAATGTCCTGTTGGCATTTATTTTAGCCTTAATGTAAAATGTCATTGAAATTCACACACACACACAAAGGATCAGTGTATACATCACCTAAGAGAGTTTACATGACCTCCTAGACAGATGGGTCATCACTAGAAGGTAGATTATGTTGAACTGGGTAAACAGACTCACCCACTCCCATTTCATGCCTGTCTGTGCTCTCACATGAAATACATATTGTCAAATTAGCAGCACTAATATACTTGTTAATATGGAAATGATTGCAGAAAACTACATATCCTTATACAAGCATAAAAGCTTTAATATTGGATAGGTCAATGCCAAAGATCCTGTAAGTCAGCCTGTTAACTGAGGGAAGAGCTAGAAACAAAACAGGCCAAACATAACACAGGAGAAGCAAAACATAGACAATCTGGGAATGCAGCCCAGGCCTCTGTGAAGGCTGTAGCAAAAATCGCTAAAACTGCACAGTTAGGACTTCACTCAGACTTAAGACTTCCAAGCCTTTTGGTAAGGTTGTTGTGTGCGTTTTGGGGAGAGAAGGAGGGAAGAGTCCTTTACAAACTAATGCATTTTAATACTTTTGCTCTACAGTAATAATAAAACACACTCTTTAATGCAGCAGTACTGTGATTACTTTCCCCTCTATGAACTCTTTTAAATACAGGAAACAAGACTGAAAGATAGCACCACGTATCATAGCAAGCATTATAAAAGATACGGAAATAAAATACAGCCTGGCTGGCAGCACTCCAGCCTTCTTGGCTACTTGTCAAGTCTCAGATGTGATGATATGGTGCAGGAGACTTGCCTCCATACCTTTGACATGTAATCCTTATCTGACGGGGGCCTAAACAATGCCCTTTGGAGGAGAGGATTAGGAATGTGGCAGTTTGTATTTCAAGCAAAATTCCACAATTAAGTATGATTATGTGCCGCATGTTTTCCTCCTTTCAATTTTATGTAGTCTTGAAAACTAAATAAATACGTAGGCTTGTAAAATAATGGAAAGCGTTACTGCCATGGTGCAGCATCTGTGGTATACTGCAGTACATCTAAACCAAAAATACAATCTATGTAATTATTCTAAAATAAGTTTCCTGCATCACAGGATAGTTACCATATATATGCAGAATACTTTTGAAAGTTTGTTTACCTGTACTTTTTATTATATTCAGGTCCAACTTAATTTCTCTAAAACATACCACGATGGAACTGACAACAGTGCTCACTAAAACCAACACAATTTGCCCAGGTGAACAAAAGAAGATACAACCTCTTCTCCTATGTTTACAGTGATAACATTAAAAATCATGTTTTCACTCTTTCTTTTTCACCCAGTCCACAACTACATGCCTCTGTAACCTTGCTTCTAAATTAATTTTGTTTTATAAAATTAAGTAAAATTTGATTTTTTTTTAATTGAAATGCTTTAATATAAAGCATTGACGCATTTAACTGAAGACTGAGAATACCTAAATGAGCCCATTGCTCCAAAGCATGAATGCTTTTGAAGCTAATTTGATGAAAACATCTTTCCTCCAGAACTCCAAACAAAGTTATGCATTACAGTGGAATGTTTTGGCCACAGTAATTGCAGGACAATTGCCAGTCATCTCAGCATTCTACAAGCACACAAACATGTCTACATTTACTGAGAGATATTCCACACTTGTGAACACAGGCATACCCCAGGCTTAACATCTTGTCTTCCTTTTCCTTCAGTGCAACTTCACACCTAGAGTCAGCTTGAGCTGAAGCTCTAGGAAACATTATGGACCCTTGGAAATCAGTTCCAGCACTGGCTACAAGGGGCATAGGATTTCAAGTGCTAAATCAAATTACTTATATATAATTTATTCGTTTGGACTTGGATTTAGGGAGGTTTTTTGAGACATTTGCTTGGTTCTGAGGAAATACTCATTAATTCAATTAACCATTTCTCAGGTATTTCCAGGAAATTATTACATGTACTTTTTAAAAACATTTTTTAATACCATGCAAACCACAATGCAGAACACATCACTGAAATCCTATTAATTGGGAAGTGGTTTTATTTACAGAAGCAAGGTCTCCAAGATTGAAAATTACCTGTTTTAAACCAGGATAATTCTAGTAGGGCAGACATATAGGCAGTTTACTTAGTTGACAATGTAGCAAAGTAATTATACTACTCTTTTATGAAACTGATCCTGAGGCATATGTGTCTTCACATATAAAATAGATACCTATGCAGTTTTAATGGAACTTGAAAAAATAACTAATGAGCACTATATATGCACGATGCTGCTCTGCTTCTGATAGGGTAAATATGAAAACAGGGCCTTTTTTGACTTTTATTTCAAGAATTGTGCAAATAACGAGCTCGTAATGGAAATGTTAATGCAACAGTAATTACACTACAGCATCAACTACTGCCTAACTTGTTAGGCTGTGTTTCCTCACAAAAAATGGTCTCATTTTATTTTGTACTTTGGATTGCATATTTAGGTCAAGCTTTAAAATAACCAATATACAGAGAAATACTTTATTACAAGGAAAGCAGTTAATGACTGCGTTAATTAAACTTTCAGGGTTCTCTACAACTAGTGGCCTTATTTTTTCCTCAAATAGTTATAAACAAACATGACAATCACGCAGTTACTGTCAGCTGTTGTATATTGGTAACAGTATCCCCTATGGTAGTTTGTGTACACAGTAACATGCTAAAAGATATTCGTAGTACTGGAATATAACTACAGAACAAACCAACAATGCTCCATTCTATGAATCAGTGATGAAAGAGAGAAAGAAATGCAGCTTTAAAGACATTTGGAAATCCTTCTTCCATAGTAGATATGGTTACTGGAAGACTGTTTGTTTGTTTGTTTGTTTGTTTGTTATTATGCCTTTACCTTAGGGAAAACATTATAGGAAACAAAAATATAAACAACAAGAACCAAACAAACTGAAGAAAAATTCTGTATTATGACCTTGAAGTCCTACCACAGTTAGCACTGTGATCACAGATAAGCAGTAGTTATATATCATTCTAAATTAAGACTCCAAGGAAATGTACCACAAATATGAATAAAAAGTACCTTTCAGTCCCACTAAAGATTCATTGTGGTAGCCAAAAGTCAGATAAAGATAAAACAAATCCTTTTTTGTTGGGTCTATTCAGATGTCTAACTATTACCTGAATCCCACTAATTCTTGACCCCTACTCCAATATCAAGTTCTGCAGTCTGCTTATGAGCATTTTATTATGGAATAGAACAATTCAAGATTAAAGCATTTTGACTTTATTGAAATACTTCACTTTCATTAAGCTAATATGCTTAGGTTGAATTTTTAAAGTTAGCCTAAAATGCTACACTTATTTTATAAAGATAATACTTCTCACTCTTCGTCTTGCAACAGATTCCAAAATGAACCAAAGCCTAAGAGTGTGATACTGAATCTTCTAAATACTTCTAGAGAACGCTTTTTTTTTTGGATCTTGCACTAGCTGCTACTTCAAAAAGCAGTTAAGATAGCATGTGTGTGGAGAGAAAGGAGAGAAGGTAAATCAGTTAAAGAGGTAAAAGCAATGAGAAAAAAATAACAAGGTCACAAGAGCAGTGAAAACAGAACAAGTCAAGGTGAATGTGGAGCTCAGTCAGGCATCACTGGATTCCTGTAGCATGCATGCAGGTGTATATTTAATATGACAGAAAAAAGTAGTAGGACCTTAGAAAATCAGTAAAGGAGCTAATGCAAGTGATTAGCGGAGACCAACAGTTTTGTTAACCTTCTCAGCATTTTGAGACACTACATGGCCTGCACATCCTGCATCAGTCTCTAGAGTGTATTTTCTATCTCCCTCCCACTCTCACTTAATTAGAGAGCTCATGCTATCTTGAAATCCCATAAGAACGTGACTTAGTGGCCAGCAGCAGAGTTCAAGAAGCATTTCGTGGCTCAGAGCCGGAACTGAGAGCTCACAGCCTGGTCTCTCACTGGTAATTCTAAACCTCTGCTCTGTTTCATAAATCTTTAAATAGCTTACGCACTCTTTCCATTGATCACTTAGAAGGTATTTAACAAGTTCTGTCCATAAAAAGATTAACTAGCCATGATCTCTTTAGATTAGAAAGGAGACAATTAATTGATGATATAATAAACATATACATTCATGATTACCTGGAGCAGGTTTCTTTCATTACTAGGTAGACAGGTTATGTTAGCTTCTCCTCCACTTCATTTACCAAAAAAGACAATAAACTTCCACTTTTCCCTTTCCTTTAGTATTTCTAGTGTACTAGAGCTTTAGGATACTAAGTGATGCGAGCTACCAGGGAAAAAATTATGTTAAAGTGAAAGAAGAGAAAAGCTTATGGTCTCGGCCAGGCTACAAGGTGACATGCAGAAGCATCAGGAAGCAGAAAAAGGTATCATGAGATGTGTACACTGACAGTTTACTGGTTTTACAGCATTGCACGAATCAGCCAGGGAGGGATTTTGCACAGAACAGTTTGCCGGGGATGCCTCTTGACTTTTCTCTCTCAGTTCTCACTGGCAATGGAACAAAATACAGCAGGTGGCTGGGGCTTCATCTGGGTCCAGTACTTAGTATTATTATGCCATGGCAGATAATGGCCTTGGTTTTGGATACTACATATAGGCAAAAGTACTATATAGCAGAAATAGAAATAATATGGGAACCAGAACAAAATTGATGGGAGACAGGCAGTAGAATCTGTATGAGGAGACATAAGGTAGCCGGGGACTCTTCAGGTGGTTTTAAATCTGAGACTTTACCATTTTATTTGATGCTGTTTAGTACCTTTGTAGCCATCTTCTCCATGCCGTTCTTTACTTTTACAGCTTTCAACATTTATTTCCTAATAACCAACAAAAATAAATTATTTTTCATACAATGTATTCTTAAATTACAGCCCTCATTGCCACAAAACCTTGTGAACATCAAAAGTAGAAACTGAGAGTGATTATTGAAGCCCTGCAGTGGAAGAAGTCTCTGAGGAGACAGGCAAGCCCTTTGTGCTCATGAAGCTTGTGATATGATGTGGAGAGTGGCTTTCCACTCCTGATACAAAAGAAGCTCATCTTACCTCAAGACAGAGAGATCCAGCCTTTAGGTGACATCAGCTGTCTTCCTGAGCTAGCCAAACTGGAGAGATGCACATTAATATACGGCTCAGCCATACACAGACTACAAAAAGTGGACAACAAACAGAACGTACAAGAGAGCAAAGGGCTTGAGCTGGTTTGAACTCATGTACTCCTTCTTAATGTCTGGGGACACCCAGCCATTGTATTGGGATCCATCTGTGCATTGCAATTGTTATATGTGTTTAAGTGTACGTATATTTTGGTCTACATGCACTGCTGCATCACTGTGTTAAATCAAAATCCCGTGTCATGTCACATAGTGTCAAGTAAGTAAATCTGATATTAAACATCAAACCCTTCATGTGTGGAATATCAAAATAACCCGGTCAGAGAAAAGCGGACTCTTGACAGTAATGCAGTCCAAAGCGGTTAGATCACTTATGTAAGAAAAAGCCTTTAAGGACTATTAAACACCACTTTTAAGTACAACCTTTCATTGAGATTCCCTAACCTGCATATCAGGGGAAATGCCATCTTATAACCGTTCTTCTTCCCTAAACTGCCGGTCAGGAAAAAACAAGCTAGTCCTTTAGCCTGACCCAGTACATTCTTCTCACATGAGATAATTCAGAATGTCTAAAGTAGGTATCTCTGTTCACCTTGTTTGTTTGTTTAGGGGGGGTGGGTGGGGAGCACAGGGTCACAGAGGTTGACAGTGAAATCTGGTCATTTGATCTCAATTTTCATCTTCTATATCTAGGTCAGTTTTTTATATGATACAACACGACACTTAGAGCTTGCATCCCATGACTATTCAATCTTTTTGTAAGTGTTCCAAGACATCTCTTCAAAGTCTCAGAACTAAACAAAATGTCAGTGATGATCTCCTTAATATGCTCATTTATCAACATGTTTGTAGAATGTCAACAGATCAAGAAGGGAGAGTTTTTCATACAGAGTTTTCTGCTTAGACTTTTCACGTCCTGATCTCCCAGGTCTTTCTTTTCACTAATAGACTAGGTTAAAATATTTGGTTTGAGCTCAATAGTACCCTGGTTCAAACACAGACATCTGTAAAATATGGATGAAATTTTTGTCACTCTCCAGTCCCATGAATAAGAAAAGCCTGCATGTTTTAATAGCCTTTCATTCATTTAGTATTTCTGTTCTCTTAGCAGACTTGAATTTTGCCTCTTTGTTTTGTGTTTTTCTTTTTTTTTTTTCAATTGTCAATAGTCCCAGAACCCCTTCAAATGCACAGTCTTTATTGCCAAGAGGGAGGTATTTTTTCACAACCTACAGCGTCAGCCAACCATGCATACAGTTCATTTAGCTGCTTACCACTTTCTGTAGATCCCTTGATTTCCTATTTCTGCGTAATCAAAATATTTCTTACTTAAATATTAAAGAAAGATTTTCATATGAATTCTCTACACGTAACAGTAGGCTTTTAAATGAATCTCAATTAGGCCTAAATGACAACATCAGGAATCTATTTTCTACTACATTGTAGCAGTTACTCTGATCAGTTTCACCTCTGATGCACGCATTGATACAAGAATTAGAGCTAAAAGGAGTTTATCTGGTTTTGTGGCAGAGAATTTTTATACTATTGTTGCTGTAGACACATGTAAATGTCAAACACTGACACTAGAATAACTATACCTTTGCTTAAAAATTCAATTTAAAATGCTTAAAAAATAAACCATTCAGAGATTAAACTAGACAGAAAACAAATGAAGTTCTACCGTATTTTATGACAGTTAATAAATCAACATTAAACAAATTAGTGCATATGCTCATAACAATTCTGTTTGAAAAATAATCTTTCGAGTTCATGGGAAGCAAAGGTGTGGCGAACAAACCTAATTTCTATGTTTTCACAAAGAAGTATGAAACAAAAGACTTCCTGCCTAAGTCTGTGAACTCACACCTTCAAGTGAAAGCCTGCCACAACCAACAAGCAGAACATTTGACAAATTCCATTTGCTATTTCTTCTTTTTCTTTAGTCTCTTGTCACTCTGCAATTTATCATGCTAAAAGCTGTGATCCCTAGTGTTGAACAGACATGAATTTCCTAAATGACTAAAACTTATGGGCAAGTGTTTCCTTTTAGAGCTGCATGTAAATGCAGTGTTGAATTTTATTTTTGTAATCTCTTTAATCAGAAACAAGGGAATTAGCCAGCTGTTTGGATCTCATGTTAAGATGTAATTAAGCATCTGATTGAATTTCTGTGCATATCAAACAGCAAAGGCTAGTATTTGCACACAAGACAGATCGCTTTCATTAAAATAAAAATCTTCTCACCAAATGACAACAGAAAGATTTACTTCAGTGGTTTGTTTCTGAGATATCCCTCCGCAAAAAAGCACATATCAGAATGGCAAAAAAATTTTCTTTATGTGTCAATCATACCAACAGGATTCCTTACTGATTGACACCAAGCTTTCCCTTACATCTGTACTGCATGCTACTGCAATACGCTAAGGAATTGCTTGTCTTTCAGGCTTCACAGAGGAAAAAAAAAAATCCCACAAATTGTCAGTTACTCCATTGTGGATATAAGCTTTGCTGCCAGCTGTGCTTGTTTTGTTTTTATTTGTTTATTTTTTGTGGGAGAGGATTTCGGTTTTTAATTGCTAGTGAAAGCCCTATTAAAAAGTATTACTGCTGAGGTTTATGTATATATATCACACATAGCCAGGATTGTTCTGTCTGGTAAAGCAAAACCTAAATCTTCTCCTTTTCATGAGAGTTATCCAGAGATTAGTATTAAGAAATATGAAAATGTATTCTCACTTTTAATACTAACAGCAAGTAAAATAGTGAACCAAACAGAAAATATAGTTTTAAGACATAGGATGATACAGGGTAAACTAATCTTTAGAGAAAACTACTTCTTTAAGTAATTTTGTCTCAAGACAAGTAGAGGAGCTCCTTGATTATTGCAATCAACTCTGGATCAAAGCATCCACATTCCCTTTGTGCTAGCTAGGAACAAAGCAGCCTCAGGAAGGGAGGATAGTTAGTCTTTGTCTCCTCAGTTTCCAAAGGTGGAAAAAGCATTTAATCAGTGTTATTTGCACGGTATTTTGGTCCTTTCTTGCTGCTCAAGGGATGAGGGAATGGAGGGATGCTGACTCTTCTAGGAACAGTCTGTAGGTGCCCCACTGCAGACCCCACTCCCAAAGACTTTCCCTTGACTCAAGAGAGAGAACATGGAAAGCAGCTGACCAGAAAGCTGCATTTCATCAGCTGGCAGCACCAAACACCAGAGCTGAGAGCCAACAGAAAACATGACTCTTAAGGGACCAAATTGGTGCACCTGGTGCCACTCAGCTCCACATGGAGGTGAGGCTCAAGGATCTAACAAATGAGTCTGATTTTCTAGAAATCCTTGATACATAAAACATATAGTGTGACCCCAGAAGATCCTCATCTAGACAATCAGGGTAAGCAAGGAAGGGGAGTGGAAAGTATCCAGAAAATCAGAATATCTTAGGCAAAGTTATATAAGGAGTTTGTGAGATGGAGATCTGGCAGTTTGCTAGATGTAAGCACACTGTACACACCCAAAAAATATCTCTATCCCTGTCTTGTTTTTTTTATGCTACACAGAAGGAACATATTGCCTAAAGATCTACTATGCAACACAAAAAAAGTCCTGTTGTGGTCAATGTTTGATAATCCAGAAGAAAGGAAGAACACAGGGTAACAAACAACATGTGCAATTCTGGTCTATTAGTCAGGCTTCTTCTGACCAAGACTGTCAAGAAAATATCCTTGTCTATTACTGTTTTGCTATCCCTCTGGTAATTAACAAATATGATAGAATTTACAAAACACCTAAAATACACAAGTGTTCAGAGATGTATTTGAACATGAACTTGAAAGAGAGCTACTTTTGACACTTTAGTTATTTTCTGTAAAGCTGTCTCATTCAGCTTACCAGAATGAGTTTTTGTAAGTTAAATAACTTTCACTCAAGGGACTTTTTTAGGAACAATTGGGTAGAAAGTTTCCAGGTTTTGAGACAAAGATCGTTTTAAATTCACAGGGTTGTGCAAAGTCTTCTAAAAAACAGCCAAAGTGATTCTAATTAGAAAAGACTGATTTGGTTTATCTCAGAAAATTGTAAGTATTTTAAATTCTATCTAGTCTAAGTAACATAAGGAAGGTATATTTTCCTAGAAAGGAAAAACCTAATATTGGAATATTTTCAAAATGGTGATAAAATTCAACTTTGAATTTTTGAGCAACTTTTATTGCTTGTAACAAATATCTACACAGCCACTAGAAAATGCCATGGGTGAAAGAAAGCTTGTTCAGCAAAACAAGCCAAACAATATGCAAGCACCAGCAAAGAACATTTTGTCTATTCCATCTTAAACTAGTGCTAGTTTGGGCTTTTTTGTGTCTCTTTTAGATCTTATCTAGAAGAAAAATTAGATAAATTCTCTTGTCCAAGGTAATCTATGCACAAAATTAAAGTTACGCTGTCACAGCTACTTGGGAGCACTGGATAGCAAGTGCAACTCTGCAAGTAAAACATGCTGTGGTAGATAAGATTTGCTTTCCTCAAGCTCTCTTTCTTTTTACAGTATTTAAACATTATTTGAAAACATCAAGTACTATCACAGGAGAGGCATGATACAGCTGATTTTGAGAAGGAATTCTTCGAAAAGTAGCACTTGCCTGAGACTTGGTCTGAGCTGCATTCAGCCTACATCCTTATAATCCTTATTATTAGATGGATTCCACTATGCACTCCAGGTCCTCAGGTGCTTTTTGAAACATGACTATTTGGTTCTCTTGTGATAGAACAAGGTTCAGTCAAGAACCATCTCAGTGAAGACCAAGAAAATTGGTTCATTGCTATATAGCTGGGAAATTTGTTGATACTGCACAGTATTTCATTTCAGCTTTAAATCCTCAGATTCTAGAGTCACATGATTCTGTCAAGCTCTCAACCTTTCTGAATTTGTCTTAATTGAGTGAAAAAAAAGCAAAGATCAAATATAAAGAATCTATATAGTTGAAAATGAAAATAAATTGAATTTTTTACTTAGCCTCTCTCACGATTTTTTAAAGCTTTGGATAGATGCTGTTACATATATATATTTTCAGCTTTAATCAGTTATATTTATAATAAATTTTCTTACAGTTTCCAAGTGAAGAGAAATAAAAAAATTGAAGATCAACTCCAATGCAACCATGCTTCAGGTTAGATAAGGAATCCTCATGCAGCTCATACTGATTCTAAGAATGATTTCATAAGGCACTACCAAAGCAGAAAGTCTGTACACATTTCCTGAATCCTCAGTTCCCTTTCCTTAATTTGTAACTGAGTTTGTCCCTAAACAGTTTTCAAGCCAAAACAAAACACAGGAAACTCCTTGCTTCCTGAGATGACCTTAAAACTCAATTTAAGTATTTGTCCACAGATAAGTATAAGTAAAATATTTGCCACTATATCTGAAATCCATTGTTCTTTGTATGAGACTATTGTCTAGAAACAAAACTGTCTTAATAGTCCCAGCTATTACAAATAGAGGAGGTGTTTATTTATTTATTTTTTTTTTTAATCCAGGCAGCTGATTTTAGTTCTAAGTGTAGTAGACTCCATTTCCCTGTGCAGTGGCATCATAGGTATTTCAGTCACACTTCACCTTGGGGGCTCAAGTAGTTGTTGCCTTGGTAACACCATGCTTAATGTGTTTCATTTTCCCTCTTTTCTCCTTTTGTGAGTATGAACTTGGAAAAAAAAAAAAAAGTAATATATCACACCATCTTCTAACTAAAATCCTATGAAAGTAAATGCTAATGATACCTATAATAATAATAATAATTTCCCAGACAAAACACGAATACGACATAGAAAATAGAACTGAAATGAGATGTTCAGTATTTCTAGTTTATTTACAACACCATGTGCTGTTTCCTTTAGCAAATAAATATATTTTTTCCTCTTTGTTGAAAAAATACGTTATTAATTTTGTAATATTTATGTAACTGTCTACATGCATGTATATTTTATTTCAATAAATATTAAAAGAATTTACTCAAATTAATGCTTTCATATTTTACATGTCAATACCTTCAATGAGATCATTGACAACATTCAGAATGCAGAATCTTTACTACTCTGACAAAGACTTTAAGTAATGCATAGGGCCATATTATATGTGTGTATGCATACATGTATATATTCATATGCATATACATAAAAAATACCTTAGACTGAGATGCAGAGTGCAAGTACTGTTAGCAAGAGCTTAATACAGCACCTGAATAGTAACTAAGGTTGACATGACCTGCTAAAAAGCCTGATTCATTTTGTTATTTTATCAGTAAACTGGCAGGGCAGCTGACCCTTCCAACTTCATGAACAATAACTTTCATACAGGAAGTTTTGGGACTGTGTGTGTGCATTGACACCAGCCATAAGTGTGTGCAGTGTATTCCCATCCATGAAAAGCACAAAGGATGCACAGCAAATTTTCTCATTTCCTGAAATGGTTGTGTGGTGTATTATTTTTGGTGTGTTTTGGTTGGTTGACTGGTTGGTTTTATGTTGTTTGGTGTTGTTGGTTTTGTTGTGTGTGTTTTGTTCTTTTTTTTTTTTTTTTTTTTTTCCCTAGCATCCACATGATAAGCATAATATCAAGTCTATGACTTGGTAATAGGCACACCCTTAAGGTATGAGGATCGCAAAGGGACTTTTTGTTTATTTGCCAATCAAAAGAGTATAAAACATAACATATAAAACTCCTTTTGCACTGGTATAGATAACCCTAAAGAACGAGTCAAGAATGGGGCTTTTTATCACAAAAGACAATAGTATGCTTTATGTATGTACGATTATGTTAAAGAAAAATTTTTAAACGTTTTCAAAAATTTTATTAAAACAGGAATATTTTTGTACAGACTGAGATTATAATTGAGTCTAAAAGGAAAGCATATTAATAGGGGTAGGTACTCTCATTAAACTTTTCTGTAAGTGTAAATACAATAGCATTATCTTTGATTCTTGTGTCACCATAAAGAAGTAGATAAAGACAGCATTTTCTACTTTCTCCTTAGCCAAGTTCATGATTGAGCTCTTCATAATCACCAAATCAGATTTAAATTCAACACTGCTCCATATTTTAAAGCCTGCTCAAATCTTGTTTTTAAATCTCAGAAAATACAAAGAAGCAAGCACCACACTTGACACTGAACAGCTAACCCTCTGAACTAGGGAAATACTAGAGTTTATACTTTGTCTTTGCACCTGTAATCAAGCACATCAACTGCAAATGACTTTAGTACTACAGGCATTACTTATGTGGTGGTGAGTTGTTCACAGAATCTTGAATCATTTTCTGCAAAGAGTCCACTTTACAGATAAATCTGAATGATTATGAATTCAAAGAAATGATTTTCTGTCAGGCACGTTTTGCTTGTTATAGGAGTTAGAAAGTATGAATAAGGTACAGACGTAAGAGCAGAAAGAGTAGTTCTGGGGTTAAACTTGCCAAAAGAAAAGGACTGAAGCACTGTCTTATGTGGTGACAGACAAGTCATTAAGAGCTGAGGTCTCACTAGAAATCTCTGTTCATTGCTCACACATGGGTCTACATGCAGCTCTGTGACACCTGACGCCCAAAACTGCCCAGCACTCCCAGCTGCAACTGAGACAATGAGCCCTGGGCTCTGAATGCCTCAAAAGCTACAAAAACTGGGTCTGAGGTGTCCATAGTGGAAGATGTGAAGTAGGTACTTTTGTCTTGCTGAAACCATGTGAATGTGAGTTCCATAGTACTTCTAAACCACTTGGATACTTTTAAAATGAGCAAACTGGAAAAAGCCCTTACAAAATGAATAGCTGTCTTCAAAGCTAAGCAGTAAATTCAGCGTATATTCATACAACCAAGAAAATTAAATGAGCACTACCAACTGTTTTATTTGCCCTTCAATTTGTCATGTTTCTATGCTTTATAATAGTTCTTGGTTTTATATGGGTATTTCACAAGGAGTAGAGAATGACATGGTTTGGCACATGGATTTTATGAGTGTGCATTTTGCGAGTGTCACTCATGAATAGCTAAATCAAAAACTGATTGTACAGATGAGTCTGAACAAATGAAAACAAAGTGTTTTTGTTACAGTGTTATGTGTTTTATATATAATGAATTGACCAATTAAACTATTTGACAAGCACCTAAGAGGCTTTATTAACTATTGTACTTATCTTCCTGTATGCAATAAAATTTAGTTATGCAATATACACACAATATTTTCTTAAGCCTACTTGACTAAGCCTGGGTTGAAATAAAAGATCTAAATGATAAGTCTTTAAGGTTTTTTTTCCTCCATTTTAAATATAGAAAAGATAGCATTATGACCTTGATTTTAAATAAAATTAATGCTTTATGTGGAGACTTTCCAGGGTTCAACATTTTCCTGTAGCTACAACCAAAGTAAATGCTGTGTATGCTCTGTTGGAAATTGAGATCTGCTTTTTTAACATTCAAAACTTCATATAGTTCACGCAATCTTTACCAAAAATAATGATAAATTATTCCTTCCCTGATAACGAAACATATTTTCCCTTGTTTCTGTTTCTTTGGGTTTATGTTACAGTTACAAGAGGGATATTAAGGTCCATGCAAACTTAACAAAGCCATAGCTGTATCTATTGTTCCTGCTCCTCCATGTTTCCCTTTGGGGTCGACATTTCTATTTCTCTTTGAAAAAGTTCTTACAATTAAAGATTGTGTTTTCCACCATACTCTCCCTTTCTGTCCAGCACACAGATGTACACACATGCACACACACACAGGTGGATAACTTCTAGAAACAAGAAAAGGGAGTGACTTTTCAAAAAAGGAACATAATATATTAGCTCTGCAAAGCTATAGATATTTTTCAACCAATTGAACCCAAATCTAAGTTCATATAAGTAATATTGTCCCCGTAGGAATTAATAAAGCAATGCTGACTTTGAACTGTAATGTTGATCATCCATTTACATCATCACCAGATACTGACACAAAGCTTAAGTTTTTAGGTTGTTTTCACTGTATATGGTTTTCTGGTAGTTTCTGGCCACATAGCCAACAACAACAGCTTTCTTCCATCAGCAAATTATCTGGCAGTAAACTGGACATATAGTGTCTTTACTGTTGACTTATGAGGACTGACAGTTAAACATCCTGTTACTTGGGGTTGACCGTATACCCTTAAATGCATAAAATGAAAGGAAGATAGCAGATACAGAGCAGCACATTTTCCAGAAAGCATCACACTAAAACATTTCATCTCTGCTATTAAAGGCATGATACAAGTGTCATAAAAAAGTTGCTCATATGTTTAAGCTGTCACTAAATTGATTAATGATTAAGTGGAGGTGAACAGTTCAGCAGAGTTAAGTCTGAATTTAATACATACCAAGGCACTAACATTTGCTGAACAGAAACGATCTTGTTTTTATTAGCTAGGTTCAGATTTGATGGGATGAACCATTCACCCAGACATAGCCATAACTCAAGAGAACTATAAGCAATCACAAAATGTCTTTTGCATGTCAGCATTTTATGGACAAACACAGCATGGATCAAATCTTACTCTTTGTATTTAGAATTAAAAAAGCTTGAAAATAGAATACTAAAAAAATATAAATTATATTAATATAATCTCATCAAAGTAGAAGTAGGCATATACCATAATGCTGCACAGCTTCCCAATTTAATCATCTTACGAAAATAAATAATTCAAATAAGGAGCCTTCTTGAAGATAACTAGTGAAAAAGGGAATATCCAAAAGCACCAGAAACCTAGCCATAGAGCTCTATGCTTAATTTCACAATACTCTTAGCTTTCTTTACCAATGGAGCCCTGGGCCATCAAGAGTTCCCTTCCTGGCATATTTTTGGCTATGAAGAAACACATATCCCAAGGAGGGAATTTGCCCACCTCTTTTCTCTCCTTCTCTCTCTTTCCCTAGCTGAAGCACATGAAATATGCAGGATCTAATGAATTCATGTTTAAAGGGTATTGAAAGGACAATTTAGAAGTGTATTCACAGTTTCTAGAAAGATGTTTTTAATCTTTCATCATTAACTACAGTTATCTCATTGATTTGTAATAGTGTGAATCAGCAAGGATACAAACCACAGCCAAGTATACTGGTAGAGGGAAAAAAGGAACAACGAAAATTAAGAGTGAATATATTACATAGGAAGCAACAGAACTCTATTATATGATAGAAAGCTATGGAGGTAAAAATCTGACAATCAAATTGCATAAATACTCCCAAACTTTCAACACAAAAAGTATGAAATAATGATAATATATTTCAAGGTATGTTACCTCAAAACTGGTTAATAAATTTGCAGTTATCAATTCCATGGGTACCGTAAACTTGTAATAATTAATAATGTGCAATGGTAATTAAACTGCTTAATAATGAATTAATTTACTGGGGAAACATCAGTGCCTATTATTATGTATTTGAAGCAGCAGTAGTTCTCAGGATGTTTTTATCTTCTAAGGCTACTTAAGTTGTCCTGGTTTTGTTGCCTTAAACCATGACATAAGTGTCTGAATTTTCTTATGTGATTATAATTATTTGTAGGCATTAATTAGAATCATTATGGTAGATGTTATACAAGCATACATAAATCTTATGCAATCCATGCCTAAAAATCTTGACATTCCAACTGGAAGGAACAATAATGTGATTATAAAACAAACAAAGGGAATATAAAGGCAGTCAAAGAGTTCAATAACAAACCTGTGTGCTTACAAATATAACCATATGCATAAATAATACATTCCTTACTCTTTAAGACATTACTTTTTCAAATGCCAGCTTCTATTTGATCTACTTTTCATTGGCTTCTCACTAGTAGCACAGCTGAAATAGATTCTGATGCAAACTAATGTTCACAGTAAAAAGTGAACAGCCTCTATCTGCAGCTAATTCAGAAACTTTCAAAGTGCAGGTGTCAGTAGACCTGTCTTGCCAGGGAAGAGTATGCACTGCAGTTACAATGCAAAACATTGTAAAAAGTAACTATTCATTATAGATGAGACTTACACAAATATGTGTACTTACAATATGTGAATCAGATCAGTCTAGTAACCAAGATACAGATGTGTATCCTGTGATACTTAAGGGTATTAAATAAATTCCAATAACCAAGTTAAATTAACATGCAGAAATTATGCATGAATATCTGAAAGTACTTTAAACATGATTAATGAAACCTGCAAGATAATTACATTAGGAAACCAGTAGCATTAAACAAAGATAATTCTGTGTAAAAGAACAAAATTCATCAAAAAATTTCACAAATGCATGAAAGATTAAAGATAAAAATCTGACTCAATTACAGTCTATGGCCCCAATCCAGTAAACCACTTAGAGTATAAGTTTAGTTTTATCAAAGTTAACAGACCTCATCGGTCTAAAGATAAGCATCTACCCAAGACACTTCCTAGACTGAGGCCTATGGATTCTGTACAGCTACACTGAAACACACTTGCTTCACAATAATTACATATTTAACTAATAATTAAAATACTATCTGTCAAAACGAAGTATCTTCTAAAAGGCTTTGGTAAAATTCAAATGCTTATGTTTCTGTCACTGTAACATGCAGGGTGATCAAGAAAAATTCCCAGGAAGCTAAGTAAGAGAGAGCTGATTTCTAATCACAGAAAGAGAGGATACATTTCATAACTATTTTTTTTCCATAATCTGTGCCTCTTTGGAGCATATATAACTGTTGAAAAAATCTTCCCATTGTGGTTGAATCAAATTTAAACATAGCCCCTTTGCAAGCATTTACCTTTTCCTTCAACTTTTTAGAACAGAAGAAATCTCCTAAAAAAAACCAAACCAAATCAACCAACCAACCAATCAACCAAACAAAACCCAAACAAACAAAAAAACAACCAACCAAACAAAAAGTGTTTGGGGGTAGTGGCAAAAGCAGTAGCATTGGCTCTAGGTATCAGTAGAGACCTCTGCTGAAAATTAGTGAGTAAATCATACTGGTCATTATGTTTCTCACTGAAGATACAGCTTAGAGAACAAATATTGCCCTTAGAAATAGGCATATAGCTGACAATCTCTTCACTGCTGGATCACCAATTAGTGACACTTTTAGACATGGCTTCAATAAGAAGAACAAACAAACAGAAGAAGGTATCGTAAAAATAACCTTAATCAATTATATGTTGATTAACTCTAGAGCTACCTGATAGAAAAGGCACCTGTAAACAAACACTTAAGTACAGTGAACTCATTTCAGAAAAAAGTGTGATAGAAAAAGCAAAGAAACAAACCAGACTGTGCTATTGCTCTGGAATGTTGAAGAAAAAGATGAAAAAGAAAAACAGAAATTGTTTTCCAGCTAGAGGTAATCCTATTAGAGAATGGGCCCAGGGAGGACTAGCTGAATGATCGCAGGCATATGTTCAAGTAATTCCTTCTTTTAGGGCATAAAATTAGCAAAATCTGAAAAATTGCGAATGCATTAAAGTGTATTTTATGTATTTTCTAACGGTATTTGATAATACAATGTAGCACTGCATTTAAATTTCACTTGACTTTTTATTTTCCTTTGACAATTGTAATAAATGCAAACAAATAAGGGTTGATATCTAGAGCAGGGAAATCCCCAGAAATGTTTCAGTTTCTTCTCTCTTTGAGCAGTTTCCATGTATGAGATTTTATCTCAGGGTAGTATCAAATGTTTGAAGCACTAATGGTGGTAGGAACAGATAAGGACTGGACATGTTCTCAATTCAACTCTTTTTGAAAAGAGCAGGGCTAAAGTACAAAGATTGCAAAGATGTCCTAACTACCAGACTAGACAAAATGCACCTTCTAAAACTCAGATATTGTTGCTTGAACCCCAGTACAGACATTTTCATGCTATTGCACATAGGGAGAAATTCCAGGGTGTTACAGAGATTCTTCTACTTTGCATAGTTTCATGTATAGTTTTTACACAACCATAATTTGAAAAGATATAGAAATAATTGCTATGTGGTTGTTTTACATTTCGTTATAGGTGTTTGAACAACAAAACATGCTCACAGAAAATATACAAAATATTACTCACCAGAAACAAAGATCCATATGTAAGAAAGCTGTATACGTGACTCAGGTTAATTTGTTGTATGCAGTTTAAGTAGCTAACCATTAAAGCTTTTAAAAAAGAATACTCATCCTGTTAAAAATTATTCCACTTCTGAGTTAAATTTTTGGTAATTCGGAACTTTGTGTGCACATGAATTTAGTTAACTTGTAAAAATCCTTGAAGTGTAGGGTCTAAGCAATGTATTCAGCGGAACTTGAATGTAACAGCTCTCTCTCTCCAAATGGTGGCCAAGACAGAAAATAACACCATCAAAATGCAATTCCAGAGGATGTACATAATCAGAAACTGCCAATTCCCGTCTCACAAAAAAATGCTTTGTACTATGCAATTCTATTTGAGATTGTGCTGTGAAAGCGCTGTATGTCTACACAGGCAATATTCAATTGATTACTTTGGGAAGTACTTGGGATAGGTGTGACTGGTACTATACCACTCTTCAATTAATGTGTATTCCACTGTGCTCTAAAAGCATTCTCTCCACAGCAAGGTAAATAAATAGATACGTGGACTCACCTATGAAATCAAGTATATATCTATTATTCTCAACTTCAGTAATTTTAGTGATTATGCAATGTATCAGATAAGCTGCATTGAATTTTTTTTTTTTTCCCTTTTTAAAAATCAGAAGAACACTTTTGGTATTTCAGTAATTTCTTATTCATACATCATCTATAAAGATTATATTTATTTGGACAATGAAAAATGTTTTAAAAACAGAGTGAACATAGTTTCTAATGAAATGTACCATAGTCACTTTGTCTCAGGTCCCCCCAGCTGGGTTTGAAAATTATTATTACCCTATTTAGTCATAACTGAGGAAAAAGAAATTACTTCAAATAAACAAATGGAAACATGGCTTTGTAAAATATTTCTTTCCTTCCTATTGTAAGTCAGGAACAGACTGCTAGTTCAGCAGGTGTGAAATTCCAGTTTAAGTACAAGCTACTCTAATTTCACAGTTGAATCACAGAGTTACCACAGAGTCCCCATTGAGCAAATTTCACATTTGCATGCATTCAAGGTCATTACTGAAGGTGATAGAAATGAGACTCGACACCTCCATTTATTTATTGTCAGGGAGTGGGACTGAAATTTGCACTGACTCTAATCACTCTGATTCCACGTCTAAGTCAAGGTTATTACAGTCTTGTCTTACCGTGTCAAAGAATTTCCGCTTCTAAAACACTAGCTTTCAATAATTCCCATATTTGATCAGATTTCAAGCTCAATAGTTTTGACACAGATACTACACAATCTGCTTGTACATTACTTCACCAATTCATATTATTACTTCTCTATTGGATTAAAACTACATCTTTTTATTTCCTTTACCATATTTCTGAACACTTCATTCAATGATGCACCTCAACATCTTAAAGAACACAGAAGACAGTTCAAAATACATACATGTGTCTGTGTTTAGAAGCACAACCCTCCATTCGTGTACATATTTACACATACATGCACATGATGTATATAATATATATTTATAAAAATGTAAACATGTATACATAGACATTCACATAATAAGAGAGAATTTGGACTTTATCCAGGCGGAAAAGACAGATTATTGTGATGACTGATAGAAATTTGAATAATGATTACAGTAGACACTCTATAATGAGAATGAAAATCACTCATATATTAAAATGTGCTGAATATATTACTGATTCATTACTTTTCATGGAAAACAATTCTGCTCAATAATTATTTTTGAAAGTCTTGAATTTCTGAAAAAATATGGTCTTGGAAAAATTGATATATTTAGTGTCAGTTTGATTAGTATGAAAATAAGAAAATTTTACAGGTCTATGAACAGTTCATTTGAATGGGAATGTTCTATCTCCATTACATAGGTGGAAAAACTTACACACAGAAAAATTACAGTACTTGTGCAAAATGGCACATTGATCCAGAAGGCACCACAGACTACTTTGTGCAACTCCTTACTCTAAACATTATATGAGTATATTTCTTCTTCTTTTCAGGGCTTGGTCAAGTCTCAGGAGCCATTAATTTAATTTCTTCTCTAGTATCGCGATACAGTTCCTGAACTCTACATGTTTGGTGGTTTTCTTTAATTGTATACTTAGCAGTCTTTGACCCTGAACTTGGAACATGTTTAATTTACTCTATTATTATATGTAGCTCTCATGGAATAAATTGATGATGTTGTACCATGAAGTCAAGCCATCCTAGTTTTTAAGGTCCAGATATACTTCTTGAATTAGCTTCCACGGTTAGATAATCTCTAAACAGACTAGAGAGGCAACTGCTATCAATTGATTTCCTTTCACTCATTGAAAAGCTTTCTGTTGAGCTGAAAAATAAGCAGTGAATTGATAAGTGTGAAATCAATTCCTTTTTACTCTTTGCAGGCCAAAGATAAATACTTGTAATAGACTTGGAAGTTACATCATATGGCTAACTTTTGATCCTTGTACTCTCCATATTGCACTCTATGTCAAAGTTGTGAATCAGAGTTTGTTTAAATCACATATCAATTTCTCTTCCCTAAGAAAATAAGGTTTAAATGTCACTATAAGGAAGCATAAGGAAGAATATCAACAAACAGTCATTTGGCAACTGTGTTTATATAAACTGGTTTTCCACTGATCATTTTGCTGAGCTTAATATAGTGTATACTTACTGTTACATGTGTAAGATCTTTTCTAGGTATGCAGAAATATATAGTCACAGTAGTAGCTGACTTCTTCAGTTACCACTACGTTCATTCTCACCTATGATTCAGGAACCATTGCTATTAAACTTCAGAGAATAACTGAAAGCAGCACAGCACTACTAAATGAACTGAATTAAGCTGCACAAGCGGTCTCCACAAAGGCCAAGAAAAGAATACTCATCACTGAATGCTTTACCCATCAGCACTTACTGATACTTTCTCTAGGAGATATTACCTATACATCAAGAAAGTGTCCAATAATACGAGAAACATTTCCTCAGTATATGACAGATTTAAAAATGATGATTTAATAAAATAAAAAATTAGATGATTTTCCAATTTTTTCTGGTTTCAGTCCATTCAAAAGTAAAGGTCTGATTCCTTAGCATTCTTTGAACTATTCTAAGACAACCTATTTCTCCTTACTGTAGGGTTACACAAATATTTTGCAGAAAGGGAATTCTGGCTACAAAGGACAGAGGAACATCCCAACTATCCTCTGGTCTCCATCCAGCTGTCCTTCAGCAATATTATTTCAACAAAAGGGTTCAGAAACTTTGAAAATGTTACTATTTACTTTAGGTCTTCTAGGAAAACTATTGTTAGATGTAGCATCATATGTTGATGTGACATACCATATTGTTAACCCTGATACACTAACACTAAAATATTTTAAATTATGTTTAATTTTAATGCTAGTAAAGCAATTTTATTTTAATTAAAATCAATATTAAAAGATCAAACACAACAAAACAAAACAAAATATAAAGTCACTAGCATTATTGACATATGGGAATGAATCATACTGAAACTGTAGATGTTACTATTTAGTTTCTTGATGAACTTTAGATATTTCTAAGGTTCCGATTTCTTCTTCTAAGAATCAGATGATTGTAAAACCATTTACTGAATCTTTCCAGGATTCATAGTTCTTGTGTGGCTACGATGGTGAATTAAACATGTCACTGAGGTCCCTTGGCATGGTGCAACTCTTGTCTACGCCAGCAAACTGGTTTACTCTCCAAAGGATGGAGAGCAGCAGGGACAGTTCTCTGGCCAATGGGAACTACTCTTTTGTGCCTGGGGACCATCCGGGGCCAGCCCCCACACTAGGGGCCAGATCAAGTATTCATCAGTGTAAACTGCCAAGTTGCAGTGGCACTGTGTGTTCTCATGAGAATCTTTAATTTAGCACTACGGGCATAATCTTACATGTGTGAATTCCATTAGTTCCATTGAGCCAAAATTTTCAGACATAAGTGTTTTGTACCTGCATTTCAGGATATCTAGCCTGTAAAACTCTAAACTGAGCTGTAACTTACAGTGACTCAGCATTATCCCATTCAAAGATAATATACTAAATTATTTATCCAGGTATCATTCTCTTATCAGTTATGAATATCCTCTTGAAACTGTTATGCAGCTAGTATTTGCTAATAAAAAGGTTAGAGTTGTGGGGAGGATCTTCAATTTTACTTTGAAATGCAATAAGGCTCAAAAATTCCTACCTTCAACAGATGTTCAACTTTCCAAAAGTTCTAAGCACTCAACAGGTTGCAATAACTTCAGAAGAATTTGGATTACAACCCCCGAGCAATTATTAGATTATATAAACATCCGATAGCAGTGAAACTAATAAGTATGTAAGATGGTATTTTCCAAGTCTTTTTCTCTGCTACCAAACTTAAAAAAAAGGAAGAGAACAAACCAAATCAAATACAAGTCACACAAAATCCTAAAATGTCCAGATGTTTTAAAATTGCCTTACATAAAACACCAGCTGAGAACTTGCTCCTGAATTATATGTGACATTCTGAGTCACACTATATCCCTTTTTAAAAAAGACATAAACCACAAAAATATGGGTCACAAACACTGTTCTTTCTAAAATACATTGCAGATAATAATAAACTAATTCCTGAAGTACTGACAACTTATTTTCTGAGACTGAAATTGATTTGTTTTGCTTTCCCATTGATTTTATGACGGAAAGATGAGAAAGATATCTGATGTGCATTGATATTTAATGATTCGAAGGAAAACATATGTTTTGAGTACAGACATCAGTGTTATCCTGTCTATCTGTTGCTCCCAGGGTTTTTTTGGTAGTTTGCTGTTGTGGAAGGAGTAATTTTAATTTGAGTTCTAAGCTGCATTTTTGAGAAGTAAAATACAACATATAGAAGTGTATTAAGCAAACATTTATTTTAAATAATACCAAAAAAATCAATGTAAGTTGTCCCAGTAAGCCAGTGGACAAATGACAGTTTTGTCACTGAATTTACGGAATTCTACCTTGTTTATAAGCTCATTTTCATACAGATGTATACATTCAGTATCTACTTACTTATCTTTCCTCGTTCACCTTGAAGATGATGCTACCTATACTTTCCCCAAAAACCCACTTCAGAATAACATAGTGCAGCCATAGGCCAAGCTAAACACAGTACCTAAGCCATCTCACTACTGCTTTATATGTTTGTCTTCATAATACACCTGTCAGAAAGTACAGTACAGTCCTACTTTTCAGATGTGAAAGTCAGGAGAAGGTATCTGCCTAATAAAAAAATTAGAGACCTATACTAAGGTAAGTAGAATTGAGGTGATGAAAATTTGTTCTTCTTCCAAGAGTGGAAAAAATGAAGCTTCTTGTCTATTTGGCTTTGAAGGTCCCTGGGTGTCTGGAACCATGCTTCCAAAAATGCCCAGAACTGCCTGTGGTCAGGAAGCGTATGAAGTTCAGTTCAACTACCCATGACTACTCTGTCAGCAAGAAGAAGTGTTTTATTTCATGAAAGAATATTTACTAGACAGAGACCAGTCCCCCCAAGCTGTGTGAGCATCCCACTCCCTGCCCAGCCTCCCTGCAAGCTCAGCAGCCACTGGCTTGAGCATTTCATCTGGGCAGGAGCCACCCCCAGAACCACCATCATGGCTTCAGCCCACTCAGTGAGGATTCAATACACAAATGTCTTCCAAGAACAAATGTAGAGCAACATTAAGAGATGTACACTCCTATTTTCATAAAAAGAATGAAACAGAGCCACAAGAGAATATACATGTTCAGGCACATCCAGACCGGCTGCAATGAGTGACCAACAAAGGCGGCTCTTGCCGATGTTGGTGAGCTGTGCTGTGCAGCTGAGCATAAACCATCTATTCCTGTAGGACTATAAAAGAATGAATACCTTTGATGTGAAAATGGCCCTTATTTGTGTATTTTGGGTGTAAGAAACTCTACACAGGAGTTACAGAGATAGAGGTATCAATTCATGTTATTGCTCATCTTTTCCTGCTTGTCTCTCTTAGTATGTGCGGTTGAAGAGAAAAATGTTTTCTGTTATTCTGTGATCTCGTGAACAACTTTTTAGTCAATCTGCTCCAATGTTGCTATTTTTTTTTCCATAAAGACTACACTACACTCTAATACATATATTTACTCGTCAATTCATTATGTAACTGTAAAAGTGCTAAGGCACCTTCTTGGTATATCTGAAAAGTATAATGCTTTTTTCTTTTTTTAAATCAATAAAATATTTTTGCTTAAGACCAATTAAACACAAAAACAGAAGAGAGGAAACATTTAATTTAACTAAAGAGTTTTCAATTTTTGTTGGTATTAAGTTTGGGGCAGGAAGAAATATAAATGTGAATTAAAGGTACTGGCTTTATAATTCTATTCTTAGCAGTTTGTACTAGCTCAGAAGACTTCTTAAACTATTAAGTTGCAAACTACAGACCTGCAGGTCCCACATTAGCAATTGCAGCATATGTAGTAGATGTAGGCAATTCCAAAGTTGAAAATCAGGTATTGCAATGTTTGTTGCTTGTGTCTCATTTCTACTTCAACTGAAGTAAAAAGTGAAATATCTATTGACTTCGGTTGAACACAACCGAATGCAAGTGCATGTGCTAATACAAATGCAAAACAGAATTAGTATGGAAATGGGTGACATGAACACAGTGGAGAACTCAAAGGAATCTGTAGGGTGAGCCCTAGAAAGGTTGAACTTTTATAACTTTGTGAGCAAGTTTGAGCTCTCTAAACTATTCAGGAAGGCTGTGTTTCTGAAGAGCAAAGGAATTATTTTGGTGCCTTTGTTATGGTAAGAGCACAAATTTAAGCAAGTAGCTTTTAATAAATCAGGCAATTAGCTTATATATGTCACAAGCAAAGGTAGACTTGACAATTTGGAGAACTGGTGTTTTAGAGACATCACTGTAAATAGACAGTCTCTGACAAATGTTGTGTATATTACTTCTTAGCATCAAATTAAAAAAGTATCTAGATTAGCATAAAGCAGGTTTATTTTTAAAGTCCAAGTCCAGAACTCTGCATTTAGCTGTGCAGCTAGTAAAAACACAAAAAAAGAAAAAAAGAAAAAAAAGAAAGAAGAAAAAAGAAAAAAAAGAAAAAAAAGAAAAAAAAAGAAAAAAAAAGAAAACAAAAAAAGGCCAAAATAGAAAAAAGTTCCACCATAAACAAACAGGGAGGTGGTTTTATACATGTCTTGCCTAAAATAATATCTTATATATGAATGGGTCTGCCAAGGTCTATCTAGTTCCTGCCTCGGACAGCAGCCACTGATCAATGCCAGTCAGAGTGTCCAGTGCTGGGGGAAGGGTCTAGTGCTCCTTCTTTAATATGCTTTCCCTATACTCAGTAGTTACCAGGTCATGGACTTCTAGTGCTCAAGGTATCATTTGGTATGTAATAGCACTTTTTCTTCCATTAATTTTTCCAGTAAATTTTTGACCTGACATCCTGTGGTAAGGAGTTCCTCAGTCTGACTGAATGTTACATAAAAGCAGAGCAAGCCGACTTATTTGGTTTGGGTGATTCTTTTTTTTTTTTCTTTTCCCCCTCAAATTTTTCTCCTGTAAATATTACTGAAAGTTTCCAGTTCTTGAATCTGAAAAGGTAGTGGGCGATCACTCCAAACTCAGCTTCTCCATTACAATCATGGTTTCTAAATCTTGATCTTATCTACATTCACCCGTCCTTCTCAAGGGCTGAAGAGTCTTAATCTGATGGATCGGTATTTCTGTGCAGACACATCCACTGTTTTTCGTGTTTTTCCAGCTCCACAACATGCTTTAGGGATAGTAGGACTAGAACTAACTTCAGACAGTATTCAACATGGAAGTACACTACAGATTTTTACGTATGTATATTAATGTTATTTGCCTTATTCTATATGCCATTCTTAATAACACCTAACATTTGATTTGCCTTTTTTTTGACTGTTATTGAGTACTGAACTGACATTTTCATAGAACTACCAATCATAACTCCAAGATCTAATTTCCATGTGATAATAGCTAGCTAGGAATCCATCATTATGTATGTAAAGTTAGAATTGTTTATTTCCCATGTGCATCACTGCAAATCTATCTAGATTACATTTCATCTGCTATTTTACTGCAGTCACTTAATATGGTAATATCTCTCTTCAGTTCATCACAGTCAGTCGTTGTTTATATTATCTTGAAAAACTTGGTATTATCAGTAAATTCTGTCTACTCAAATACACACCCTTTTTAGTATTAATGAAAATCCTATAATATTCTACACTGTTGTCCAGATGCCTTCTACAACAAAAACAACAGCAACTGAAATAGGTAACTACTGGGTAGAAGGTGGTTGGCACTGCTCACACAGGAATATATAAAAAACTTAACCCTCAGATGCAAATAAGCAGGTTATGGGAAAACAAAACACAAACAAACCCATGCATAAAAACCCCAAACATTTTATATCCGTCAATTATATACGAAACAAATCTCCATGTCCGAAGTAATGAGCTTAAAATGACTGGCACAAGCTGCAAACCATCACTATGTTAAAGATTTGGGATACTTACTCTGTGAAAAACCATGTGTTGTGTTAATGCAAATCACTTATTTTCCCTCCCTTATTATCTTGCCAACTCCTTAAAAAGAGTTACACTCAATATGAATCATATTTCATCTGTACACCTTTAGAATGTGACTAACTCCAGCTTCACTATATGGTAATTTAAACCCTTCTGAATCCCCTCACAGCAAAATTCAAGTATACATAAATACTTTTACACAATATGTTGACAATATTAATCTACTACAAAATTTATTTCCCTTTCTTTGGCTTTTACTTGGATAGCCATGAGACTGTCAATTGATATCTATTTACAGTAAGTGCTATGGGATAAAAGAGGTTATTTTACCTATTGCCTTGCTCAGATACGGATTCTAACACTAGAATGTATGTACCTGGGCCTTCCCAGCCAATAATTACTACCTGCAAGCAATTACCTAGGTATTAAGCAGGGGACTTTGCTTCCTTGCAAAGCAGTCCATTTAATTAGCTTAGATGTATTACACGTATTAAATTGTTTCACGAGAAATTGTAAAGTTCTATACTGTTACTCCCATCTTTGCTTTTTTCTTTAGCTCTCCTTCCCCTCCTTCTCTACTCTCTCACAAGCAGAATCAGAGAAAAGGGTTCTTCCTAGCTGCAGTGTTCTTCTCATTTTCACTCCTGTCCAGTCCAGCCTATTGTCTCCATATGTTAACTTTAATTCTAGCAGACTGCATGGTATACCAGTACATTGATATAAATAAGCCTTGGACCAGGATGACACATACCTTCCCCATTCAGTGGGGTAACTTTAAAAAAACAACACCATACAATACGCCCCATCACTCCCCCCAAAAACTCACACTTCCTTTGAATGTGAGAATACTAGGTTTTTATTTATTTTTAGTAAATGTGATACATACTTCCAAAATGCATTAAATCGATTGCTTTTTTTCCACTCAATTGAGCACTTGAACTTCCTAGTTATCTATCGGTATTTCTGCATATATATGAATAGGCTCAGGGTATCATGTGTAAAGTACTTTCTATAATGTTTTCCTTATTCCACTATTAGACTCTTCTTTGCTTGCTATTTAAAATTCATTAAAAACAAAAAGTGCTGAACTAACTTGCATTTGACAGTTCATTTCAAATAATCTAATATGACATCTTATATATACATCTCACATTTGTAGACAGAAACACAAATTATGCATCCCAGCTACTTTATGAATTTTCCTAGGTGCTTTATCCACACCAGTAATTTTGAACACCTAAATACATCCCAAAAAGAATATCTGAAAACACTTCAACTTCTCAGTTGTTTTCTTGATAATCTCTTAAATAGATTTTGCTAGCAAGCATTTGTTGCTAACAATGCAGACATAAAGCTGGAATCTGAATCACTAAATACACTGAGTAAGAGCATAAACAAGTCAAATACGCGCACAAATATTCATATCAAGTTCCAACTTTCTTCTCTTTTTCTAAACTATCACAGGAAATAGAACCAGTAGCAACATAATATGCATTAAACACAGCTACATGGAATCTGAAGTAATTATTTGAAGATTAACTTTGAAAAATAGATTAAAACTACTATAATAAAATTTTCAATATGATGTACAAGCATGAGACATGGCAGAAAAAAAAAAAAAACAACAAACATCCTTTTCCATTCACAGACATATCCTGAACCCTGTGAGTACATTCATCTTTCACTTGAAATGTCCTTTAAGGTCCTAGAATTAAAAGGAACAGATGAAAGAGCCCATCCCTTCAGCCTTTCCGCACCCTGTATGTCAGAGTGGCCACAGTAGGTAAACTGAAAGAGGTAGTATTTCACAGAATTAATTTCACAGCAAAAATGTAAGGAACCGTGTCATGGTAGCCGAGTAGTAATTCTGCATCTACTTGATTTATTTTAATGAAAAAAATAGCATGGATTGAGATAGGTTGTTATTTCACAATATGACCGGCATCCAAATATAATGTATGCGGGTTTTTTTTTAATTAAAAACATGGATTAATCACTAAAAAGTATCATTATCTTTCTCAGATATGACTGTTCCACTTTGGAATGACTGTTTGCGACCACTAAAGTTATTGAAATAAGTCATATAACAAGTTTCCATTTAAACATTAAAAAGGATTATCAGTAAAGGTATTTAACTGATTCTTCTTGCTCTTGTAAATGCTGCAGCAACATTTTTTCTGAAACTGCAGATGAACCTACATTATCATGCTGGTACACAAAAAAGTCATGATGCATTAAGAAGGAGGCAAGCCCTTTACAGTGGAGGGAAAATGAGAGATGACTGCCAGGGTTTGAAAGAAAAGAGGTTCAGACTGGATACAAGGTCAAGTTTTATCTCCGAAGGGACAGTTAAACATCGAAGAAGGTTGCTCAGACAGATTGTGCGAACTCAGTCTTTGGATATTTCCAGGAAGCGACTGGACACAGACATGAACGACCTGGACTGACCTGGGGGCTGACCCCGTTTTGAGCAGGAGGTTGCACAGGTGACCTCCAAAGGCTGTTCAAGCTGAACCATTCTACAATCCTGTGATGGCCCACACTGGCTGCAAGCTGTTAAATAATCATGATGACACATAAAAGAGGTTTCCTTGGAAAAAAAGACAACCTTGCTCTTGGGTGTCCAGGAGGGCTGGTGCACATGTGTGTGCACATACATGTATGTACATCCTCCCTGCCCCCAATTTTAATGATACCATAATTTCCTCAGAAAAAAAAAAAAACAACACCTGGGTACCGTGTTCTGATTTATGTAACACACTTGAACAGAAAAGCTGCCTGCAAATGTCTTGTCAGTTTACTGTGTTTTGATATCATCTGGGGGAAAAATGTGAATATTAAGATAACATGAATAATGCATTAATATATTTTGGAAGGAGATTTCTTTTCATATGGTGACTTCACGCTGATTCAGTGGACCAAGGATACAAGGATACGACTTTTAAGCTGCATGACAAATAACATTTACAAATATGTCAATTCTCGCCCATCTTTACCAGAGTAATTAGGTAGCTCGGTCTACCGATTGGTGAGAAACATGTGTTGGGACAGTATTAACAGGAATCATAATGAAACACATTCTGAATCCTCAGATTGGCAATAAAATATATTTTTAAAACAACTATATATTGTTTATCAGTGCACATTTCAGAAATAGATATATAAAAATAATTTATGGTACATTCTCATGGTTTTTTTACAGATGTCCGTATCCAAGTCTTTCCTGCTTTTAGCTTGAGTGATCAATATGACTATGTTACTACCTAGCACTTCACTGCTACCTTCTGTGAATCAGTTTTTTATACCTTTCCACTGTATTGTGCTTCCTCCACGGTTGGCAAGTGTCCAGATAAAAGACCTTTTATTTAGTCTTTCCTGCTTCTTCTTTATCCGCCACTGCATTTACAAGGAAGCAAGGGTAGAAAGCGCTTTCTCCACTGATATGTTCAATTATGTCTGGTAAATCCCCAATCTGAACTAATTTCGTTTCACTACTGTAGTCTACCAAAACGAAAAGCGCTCATCCTGTAACTTGGTATGTTCTAGAGTTAGTTCATTTCTGAAGTTTGGTCTTGGTTTCAGAGTCAATCAGGAAATTCCTATTTGTATAATTGTGATTTATATTAAAAGCTCAGGAAAGAGTCCTAAAACTTGATGTCACAACAGTGTCCTGCTGAGTCACATGGTAAAACCCTGAGCTACCTTGCAAGTCAACCCGATAGAAACTGGCAGGGGAAAATGGAATCTCTTGTTTATAGAGGCTTTTCAGTGCAGACAGCACCGCTTCAACAGCAGACTTCAACATGCAAAGACTTTATCTACAAAGAGTTGCCCTTATGCTGGACTCCAATTTTACTCATTTTCTGACCCGTAGGTCTTCCTCATTGCTGATTTGGTTTCTCCAAAAAGAGAGCAATATAAGGGTTAGGAGAATATTTATTTGTTATTTAAGATAGATTAGAAGAGATTTGCTTGTTTATGAACTTACAACATTTCCTTACCATATTGGTAACTTTCAGAAGATTACCTACAATGACATTGTTTTAATTCCAACATAATTCATCCTCTAGATCTGGAAAATCCTGGAAGACGTCTATGGCCCTGTATACTAATGATATATTCATTGAACTGAGAAGAGTGGATCAGAACTCAGTAATCAGAACAAGGATTTTTTGCACCTCTAGTGTACCAGATCAACTCATTCTGTATTATTTCAGAGAAAACTGAGAAATTATGTACTTCCTCTGACCTGTCTGAAGTTATTTTTATGTGGTTAAAAAAAGGCAATTTTTAATACAGTTGACATAAGTTTTGTATTATGCCTACATCTTTTATTAAATTTTTCAAAATATAAGCTAATCTAAGCAAAGAGCTCCTCAAAGAACAGAAAATATATAAACTAGAAAAATGGAATATAAAGGCAGCATCACTGCACATGAAAGAAATATCCATACATTAAAGAGAAGCACAGAAATGGTTCTTTTGAAGAATATAAAAGGTATCATCTTGAACTGTGATGGATGGGACATTTCACATATTTGGTGACTCTCCTCCTGTCAACATCTATTCTCCGAATGTGTGTATATATTGTTTCATTACCAATACAAATATGTGATAATACTACATACTTTGGCAATATTATCTGTTGTACGTTCATGTACAGAGACAACTTATTCTTTCTCTTAATCTGCCAAGGACTCCTGCAAAAATGCTTGTGAATTGCATGAAGTAATTGTAGTTCAGTATTATAAAAATTGGTTTGAAGTTAGAATCCAAAATTCCCAGCAAAAGGAAACTTAATCTGTATTTTGTAGCATTCTACATTAGAAGCACACAAACATAAATTTTCCTGCAAGGTAAGGGAGCTGTCAGACTACTGTCTACCTTCTTCCAGAATTTATTTGTAACTATGCTATGCAGTCACCATATTCTATCAAATGAGAAATAAAATAAAATTGGTAATATTTTGAAATCATGTCTGTCTTTCTTGCAACCAACCTGTTTACCAATTTCTCTTAAGAAATAACCTTTTCATTTTTGGTGAGCTTCTCTATGACAAACACTGGTTCAAAATTCATAAGTCTTATTTTACAGGGATAAACTACAGTAATATTCATTCATCATATTGTTTCCTCTTGGGCTGACTTTATGTAAAAGCTATTTTGATTCAACAGTAAATATTAACCCCTAGTACTTCATCAGATTTTTTTAAAAAAACTTCTATAGTCTTTATCATGGCAATAATTGAGATAGTGTTCAATTAATTATTCTGAATTAAAATTCAGATAAACTCACTAGTAAAATTGTTTCCCAAGGAATCTATTTAGAAATATCTCATATGTGACTACTTACATTTTCTTATACACTTGTCTGAATATACAGTAGTTGCCTGAGCTACTGCTGGATTTTGATATAAAAGTATTAAAGAGATGATACAGTGATTTTAGAAACTTCTGAAAAAGACTCAATGGCTGTCTGACATGTTTGAGTTGTACTGTGAGCACTAAAACGTCTCCTTGAAGGGCACATTGGGAGGTTAATTCATGTCACCAGTCATGTCACCACACAGAGCTGAATCCTTTAGTTAACGTTCTTTTTACTTCATATTTCTCTTAGAAAATAAATGTATTATTCCTGGGGCTCCTTTCTCCTTTTCTCTTGCCTTTGGGCTACAGCTTCAATTCTCATATTGGAGCTACTCACTATGGTCTATTTTTTCCCTTTGACAGCGAGCATGTGTGTGCCACAAATGCTGCTATAAGAATACAAGCTGTAGGACTTGCATCATCTACTCTCTATTATGGCATTTCTTTAATTAATTTCACAGACATGTTTAGTAAACACTTCTCAACTATTTATCTAGTAATTTTCCTCCCCCCTAACAAGTAATGCCCAAAATGCAGATATTTAGTGCTCTCTTTGTCCCTGCTAAGTTCAGAGATCAGGGCTCCAGGGTACAAGTAATGTACTCTTCAATTCAGTGCATGCTATGCCAAAGCCTTGGACACAGCTATTTCACAGAACAGAAACTCTTCTCTTTCAAAATATGCTCAACCCATAGTAAAAATTAGATGTTACTCAATGGACTTTCCACGCTTGCATAAATTTCAGCTGAAGCAGCCCTCACTACCCCAAAAGCAAAATGCAAAACCATTATAGAAAAACAACAATTGAGAGACAAAAATCGGTAGGTTATCTGTAGTAAAAGCCATCCATCTCCTTCTTTTCATTATCAGCATATAAGCTGGGATCATTGCTCTTTTACTCAAATGAGAGTTTAAAATTTGCTGACTCAATTGCGCAATATAATTTACAGAAATCAATAAGTAATTCACCATTTCTTATACTTAGGTATGGATGCTCACTGCTATAGCAAACAACTACATTGAATTACAGCCCTAACATGGAGATAAAATCTGAAGCATGCTGAGGTAATGACTCCTGTATGTACAAATTAAAGAGGCTTTTAATAATACACAAATAAAATCATTCATGCAGAAGTCTGTGTAATAAACAGTATCAAAAGGAGAGTAATAATAATATGCATATTTTTACTGAAGTTGCAACATTGGGTGATGACTACATCTATAATTCACAAAGAATGTAAAAATGCAGGAGCAATAAAACACATCAACAGGCTGAGGCATTAATCAGAAAATAAGATCAATTTATGAGTAGCAATTAATTTTAAAGGACTATGACTTCTGTTGGTCCCACAATAATTCCATGACTAAGTCCCAGAATATTTTTAGACTCCAAAGGACACCAAATATTTGTGTTAAAAAGTATGGAAAACATTAGGTTTCTAAATTTCATTTCTATTTTTTTTCAGTGAGACACTGTGAGTTTTATAAATAGCAGATCTATGATAATCCATGTGACAAATCATGAGTAATTTTGAGAAAATCTAAACATTCTCCAGCTGGCTGAAAGTGTAGGAGGAAGATTAGAAAATCAAGGTATCAAGAACCGAAATAATGTTGTGGGAGAAAAATGCCTGTGTATAGAATTATGCAAATACTATCTGTATGTCCTACAAATTACAAAATTGGGATATGCTTGCAAAGTTGGAATATGAAAGTTTACTTTCATGCTTACGAGATGCATAGATAGATATTTGAATTTCAAGCAGCATACAAAATGAAGTACTTCCTATGTATTCTTTCTCAATTTAAATTTAAATTAGTTCAATTAAACAGTTTTAAAGCACTTATGTTATTTTAATTATTATAAAAATTTTCAATACCTTTTTGGAGGTCATCCCTGAAGCAACAATCTTGATTTGACTAGGTGTACCCCATACTTATTTTTATGTATAATTTTACAACCTTTAAGCACTAAGTGTGATTAAAAAAAAATGCAGCACATAGCATAATTTAAAATGCCATTTGGAAGTAAAGAAAAAAATCCACAAAATCATTACATTTGCAATGCATATAGCCTAAGACCTAAGGTTGTTTCTTACCTCTGCAGTGTTCTGTTCCCCTGTCCTCTGCCAAGAAAGCTCTCACAAGTTATGTATCTCACATATGCCATGTTCAAATAATTCCTTACAACACCACCACTTCTGAAAACAGCTGTCATATCATGCTGCTCTGTCTGTCCTTCCAAAGCCACTATCTCAGTTATAAAGACGCAATCATTTACAAGGCTGCCTTGTAAACTAATAATGTTACTGATATGGTTTATTCCATAACACCACAAATGGTTATGCTAGCACAACTGAACTTCATGCAGAAACAAGCATGTGCGGTAAAAACTTCTTAAAACATCAATGCCACTGAGAAAAGCACACATGGAACCACACCCTCAGAAAGAGTTTAATTGTTTTAGTAGAAGAAATAAATAAATTTGTTATTTCGTTATTAGAATTTTTTATAACAGAAAATGCCAAACTTTCAAAACAGATGTTGATTTCTACCTCAAAAGTAACCGAATATTCTTTTGGCTTTATGCAAAACTAGGATATTATACGTGGAGGTGAGAGAAGGATCTCTGTTTAAAGAGGAAGTTATAGATCTTCAGATGACACCAAGCTGAGTGGTGCAGCTGACACATCTGAGGGAGGGGATGCCATTCAGATGGACCTGGAGAAGCTCAAGAAGTGGGCCCATGCAAACCCCATGAGGTTCAACAAGGCCAAGTGTAAGGTCCTGCAGTTGGGTCAGGGCAACACCCAGTATCAATATAGGCTGGGAGATGAAGGAATTGAGAGCAGCCCTGCAGAGAAGGAGTTGGTGACACTGGTGGATGAAAGCTCAGACATGAACCAGCAATGTGCACTTGCAGCCCAGAAGGCCAATTGCATCTTGGACTGCATCAAAAGGAGTGTGGCCAGCAGGTCAAGGGAGGTGATTCTGCCCCTCTACTCTGCTCTGATGAGACCTTACCTGGAGTTCTGCATCCAGCTCTGGAGACCTTAGTACAGGAAAGACATGGACCTGTTGGAGAGGGTCCAGAGGAGGCCACCAAGATGATCAGAGGGCTGGAACACCTCTCCTGTGAGGACAGGCTGAGAGAGGTGGGGTTGTTCAGCCTGGAGAAGAGAAGGCTCCAGGAAGACCTTATTGTGGCCTTTCAGTACTTAAAAGGGACCTATCAGAAAGATGTGGACAAACTTTTTAGCAGGGCCTGTTGCAAAAGGACAAGGGGTAATGGTTTTAAAATAAAGGAGGGAAGATTCAGACTAGACATGAAGAGGAAATTTTTTCACTGAAGATGGTAATACACTGTCACAGGTTGCCCAGAGAGGTGGCAGATGCCCTGTCCCTGGAGACATTCAAGGCCAGGCTGGACAGGGCTCTGAGCAACCTGACCTGAAGATGTCATCGCTCATGACAGGAGGGTTGGACTAGATGACCTTTAAAGGCCTCTTTCAACCCTAATCATTCTTTGGGTCTATCATTCTATGGTTTGAGAAATGTCAGGATAAAATTTCCATGTAAAATATTAATTTCTTCCCATTCTTTTCTTCTGTATACATAACACTGTAGAGTTTATTAACATGGTAAGACACCTCTTTCAATGCATAGGCTGAACATTGGTCACAATGCTTATCTGCAATATTTTATTTTGTTGTCATGTTTACAACTGTGAACCAACGTTTTATTTATTATTCAAGGCAAAGCCTGGTAATAAATTATTTCCTCTGGTGGTTCCTATGTCATTCCCTTAAATTACATGCTTAAGTACTTCTTCCTTGTTCTTTCAATCCCAAGAAAGGAAGAAAAGTAGTCACAAAAAGAAATAGTTTGCAGTTTAATCAAATGCTTTCTCACTACATACACACTCTGGGACAAACAGAATAAAGCAATTCAGGATTATCCTCAGAGCCTGACAGCTGAAGAAGCTGTGGGGTCTGAGGAATGTAAAAAAAATTGTTGTTTCCGTACTAGAGCAAGTGATGCCAAGGCTGCTTCAAAATGTTGCTGCTGTTTCTTGCATAGCATCCATTTCATATCTCAACAGAAAATGAGAATGCAGTTATTAGCCTGACGGGTGTAGTTGGTTTATTTCCTAAGAAGGCTCTTCAGTATCTAGATGAGAAAAAAAGACTCAATACATTTTCTACAACATCAGACACTCAACAGGTATCATTATTGATTCCTTCTTTAGTCAATGGTGAGATATAAGCAATTCAAGGAATAATTCAGCCCACTTTAACCTTGGCTGCAGCAGGACTCTGCCCCAGGTGTCTCCACCTAATGTAAGTTGGAATGAATTCAGAGCCTCATAACTACTCCCTAATTTATTTCCCTGAGATTTACAGTGCTGAGTTTTTGTTTCCTGAGACTGGTTAGCCTTCAGGCACTGTGCCTGGAGGTAAAACTCGAAGAATAACTTTTTTTCCCTTCTGAGACCCGAGATGCTTTGGCCCAGCTGCTGAAGCTTGTGACTCACGCTTCAAGCTCTTCAGCAGGCTCACTCCAGACTGCCTTTCAAGAGCATGCAAGGATGCTGAAGACTTCACAAAGGCTTTCAAAATTCCTCATTTCTGATAGCTCAGTGTCCAAACAAGGCCAGAAATAAGTTGTTCCCATAGCCTCGCTTACTTCTGAAAGTATCAATGAATCCCAAACACTCCCACTCTATGCACTAGAGCTACAAGCCTTCCGCATAGCTCGGAACTTCTGTCAGAATAGGTTGGGAAAAGTACTTTTCCTGTAATATATCATCCTTAGGCATCTCATTAGCTTGACAATGGAAAAGGCCTCACATTTAAAATCTGACAAGGATTCATTCATGCTACAGCTGAATTAGTGAGGCCAGCAGTAGATCCTCGGCCTTCAGGCAAACACCAAAGGCCTTTACCCTATGCTTTAGTTTTCCTGGAAAGAGAACGGGAACACAAGAGCTATAAGACAATCTCAGTACACTTTGCCTTCATGCCTTTGGATAATTATAGGACGAATATGTACAAGATAAACAATAGTATATCCACTGTTTAGTCTAGAGGTAGTTCAGCTGTCAAAAGAGAATTAACAGACACCAAGGACGGGATTTATCTGACCAAAGGTAAATCCATACTCTTTCTTTAATATGGGGAGAGAACAGGCAACTACAGAGGGCAACCCCCAAGATGCATCTAGGACACATCGATACTCTGAATGGTTTCTCCTTATTGACTATAAATTATTTAGAACCAGAGTGATCAATTCAGATGCAAGTATCTACAGCTTTAGATATCTGTATCTGTGGTGATAGTTGCATAAACGAACACTGAGTGTCAGCACAGAGATAATACGTTGCAACTTTGTACTGTGCCAGAAAATACAAGGTGAAAGTGTGTATGAAGAAAACTAGGATTTATTGTTTCAAGATGTTATTAAAAAATAATATTTCTTCTGTTTGCAAATATTTGTGTGTAGCTTAAGTTTGTTGATAAAAGTTAGAGTGCTGCTAGGCTGCTGTTTCTGAGCAGTTGCATTCAGAGTTCTGCATACGGCAGTACTCAAATGTAATTGTTGTTAGTACGTGCTGATTTTCCTCCACAAATCCTGTAAACAACAACAAAAAAATCAGGCCTATGAATCAGTATATACACTAGAAGATAAAATCATGTGAGAGAATTTTCTATCATATTATCTTAACATCATCACAGTATACTATACTCTCAAAACATCTGAACTTCATAACTAGAAAATCTAATTTTCCTCATGTAAGGTAATATTTCTTCCATTATACAGATGGAAAGAATTGAGGACTACCAACCATAATACCTAGAGCTTCCACCAATATGGTACAGGCACACTGAGATGTGGCGAGTCTCATTTTTCAAGAATATTTCACACCTTAAAAATCTTCCTTTGTGGTGAAAAATGTGATTGTGTTTAATTCTAATGGTGAATGCTCAGACATGATGGAAAACGTGGTCCTGGGAGTCAATTCCACAACTCATGAAATGAGGTGTGGACTATTATTGTCCACCTGCTGGCAATTTGTTTGAAGACTCTTGCAGCAGCACTTAAGAACCTGTGGCAGATGCATGGACGGACTCCAATTCTCTGAGGTTGCACAGTAAACAAGAAAGGTAATATAAAGCCAGCAGTTCTTTACGATGTTACCCTGACTGCAGGCCAGTACTCTATGCACTCAAAGACAAGGGGATTCTGTAGGAAAATAAATTGTTCTGTAAGCAGTAAATCTAACAGAGCACAGGCCTCTCACACATTCTTCCGCCATAATTCCTGATTTTTATGAAATACACTCTGAAATGCTGTCGGCAGTGACTTTGGTTTTCCTCCAGTCCCTCCGCACCCTTCTGCATTTCTTTTCATTTCTTCCTTCCTTCTTTGTCCTCCATGTCCCCTAGCTGTATATGCCCAAACCCCAGCATGTACTGGGTTCATTCTAAGGCACACCATGTGCTGACGGGCAGTAGATATCTGGCGGTACTAATCTAGATCTTACTCTGCAGAGCCCAGTTCTCACAGAAATTTCATATCTCTCTCAATTATCATCTTTTACATGCCAAAAATTCCATCAATGGACTAGTAAAGGAGGATTAAAAAAATGAGAGAAGAGTGGCTGAATTTATTAACATGTGGACATACATTACCAGATAAGTTGAATCATATTAAAAAGAGGACAATATTATATTTTGAAAAAGAGTTTTAGTATTCACACAGAATAATACAGTACACATAGCATGCTTGCAAAAGGAGTTTTGACAGTGTGGACATATAGCTGCTTGCAGCTTGCATGTTATACTAAACAGAACAATAATATGAAGCAAAGAGGTTACGAGTGTGGCTGTTCTCAGCTGACACAGGAAACGCTCACTCATTTATCTTAAATATTTATATGAATAAACATAACATAACATAAACATTTAATTTTGTGACTCTGATGGTTTTTTATTGTAATTCATTGTGTGGCATTTCTTTGTCTAACTCTCTGTCCTTCATCATGAGGAACTACATAGCCTCAGAATCAACGTATGGGGTCCAGGAGTGCTTCCTAACTCCTGAATATCACCTGACAGGTCCCCAGAGTGATCCCAATATGAATGGCAACACAGCAACTCCTCCTTTTCAGGAGTTACTCTCTACCTTATAGTTGGAAGAAGGCAAAGAGAGATCTCTTCATATGACCTAACAGTGAAAAGTACAAGGTGGTGAAGGATGAGAACCAGACTGCCCACATTTGTTTTCAGGCTCTTAGAACTGCTGTACCTACAGAAACAGTCATTCTGCACCAATCCCTCTCTGTTCTCCTTCCTAGTCTTCCTCTTCTTGCCCCACTCTGTTTTTTTCACCATCAGGTCAAATTTCACAGCAGAATCTCATTATTTTCCTTGTTCCTTAGTATAAACATCCTCTGACTCTTTTCCTACACTGTTTTCACCAGACTAGCTCTTCTGTTCAGAAGCTCCCTCCTGGAAATCTATTTGGCATCACCCTAAGAGAACAGAGGACTGAGTGATCTTCCTGATTGCTTTACCAAAGTCCAACTTCTGTTTTTCAGGAGCAATGATCACAGGGAAAGTCTTGCTTGTCCTCACTAATCTGAGAATATTTGAATTTTTTTTTTTGCAAATTCCATCAGTATGTTAAATCCAACATCAGCAGCTGAACATGAGATTACATGGAATAATACAAATGCAGCACATTTAAGTTTTCAAAGAACTGAAAAGAGATGCCCTTTTCAAGTTCTAGCTCCAGAATGTTAAGCATCTACTAATAAAGGCAAAAGAGAGTCCTTTCATCCTTTTTACTCTTAAAACACAAAAACAAAACCCCCACAAAAAAACAAACAAAAAGACAAAAAAAAACCCAAAATGTGGACTATTTCTCTTACTTTAAACATACATGTGAATTTGGTTGACCTGCAAACATGGAAAACTGCAATCCAAATGATTAAGCTAGTCAAAAGTTAGGTCCTAATAACAGGGACTATCAATCACATAGTTCATTGCTTTATCACTGTTGAATACTGAGATTAACTTTCCAAGTGATTGAGAACTTTGCTTTATGGTTGCAACTGAACTGAACAGGAAAAGAAGAAACGAAAAGGTAACTGCAGAAGTATAAAAAATTCATGCTATTCCTGCATGATTTACTTACTTACATAAACAAGCTAAAAAAAATTATTTTTCTGTAGATGAAAGATATACCAAACAGAAACATCCATGAGGTAGGAATGAAGAATTCTGTAAATAAAAGGCTGCAAACTAGTCTCTTACAGCTGAAGAAGGAAACATGATATACCTCTAAGAAACTGAATGAAGACATATATTAAAGATCAAAATAGAAAGTAAAACAAAAGCTTGGATAGAAGATTATTCAGATCACTTAACTCTTCACTTTGACAAGAGTCAATTCATTAGCAAGTTTTAATGGTGATTGCGGGTGCCCAGTGGCTCTTAAGTGGAATTTGTTATGTTGGCACTGCAGTATAAAAATATTGCTTATGCTTTGTTATTTACATTAATGCATATGGCATCAATTATCAGAATAAGTATTTTACACAACTGGCCTAGATGGAAGGAATTACAGCTGGCGAGAGGGGTCAAGGACAGCAAGAAGAACTTTTTCAAATACATAGCAGATAAAACTAATACCAGAGGCAATGTAGGCCCACTGATGAATGAGGTGGGTGCCCTGGTGGCAGAAGACACAGAGAAGGCAGAATTGCTGAATGCCTTCTTTGTCTCTGTCTACTCTGCTGGAAGCTGTCCTGGGGAACCCTGTACCCCTGAGACCCCGGATGAAGCCAGGTTAATGGAGGAGTTTGCTTTAGTCGATGAGGACTGGGTTAGGGAACAATTAAATAGTCTGGACGTCCATAAATCCATGGGTCCAGATGGGATGCATCCGCGGGTGCTGAGGGAGCTGGCTGAAGTCATTGCTAGACCACTATCCATCATTTTTGCCAAGTCTTGGGAAACGGGAGAGGTGCCCGAGGATTGGAGGAAAGCAAATGTCACTCCAGTCTTTAAAAAGGGCAAGAAGGAGGACCCAGGTAATTATAGACCGGTCAGCCTCACCTCTGTCCCTGGGAAAGTAATGGAACAGCTTATCCTTGGTGCCATCTCAAGGCACATCAGGCATAAGAGGGTCATTAGGGGCAGTCAGCATGGCTTTACCAAGGGTAAGTCATGCTTGACCAACCTCATACCCTTTTATGAGAATGTAACAAGGTGGATGGATGATGGCAGAGCAGTGGATGTGGTCTACCTTGACTTCAGTAAAGCCTTTGACACAGTCCCTCACAGCATCCTCACAGCTAAATTGAGGAGGTGTGGTCTAGACAATAGGGTAGTGAGGTGGGTTGCAAACTGGCTTAAAGAGAGAAGCCAGAGAGTGGTGGTCAATGGGGCGGAGTCCGGTTGGAGGCCAGTATCTAGTGGAGTGCCTCAGGGGTCAGTACTGGGGCCAATATTATTCAATATATTCATTAATGATTTAGACGAGGGAATTGAGTGTACCATCAGCAAGTTTGCTGATGACACTAAGCTGGGAGGAGTGGCTGACACGCCAGAAGGCTGTGCTGCCATCCAGCGGGACCTGGACAGGCTGGAGAGTTGGGCGGGGGATAACCTGATGGAATTTAACAAGGGAAAGTGTAGAGTCCTGCATCTGGGCAGGAACAATCCCAAGTTCCAGTATAGGTTGGGGAATGACCTATTAGAGAGCAGTGTAGGGGAAAGGGACCTGAGGGTCCTGGTGGACAACAGGATGACCATGAGCCAGCACTGTGCCCTTGTGGCCAGGAAGGCCAATGGCATCCTTGGGTGTATTACAAGGGGGGTGGTCAGTAGATCGAGAGAGGTCCTCCTTCCCCTCTACTCCGCCCTGGTGAGACCCCATCTGGAATATTGTGTCCAGTTCGGGGCCCCTCAGTTCAAGAAGGACAGGGAACTGCTGGAGAGGGTCCAGCGTAGGGCAACAAAGATGATTAAGGGAGTGGAGCATCTCCCTTATGAAGAAAGGCTGAGGGAGCTGGGGCTCTTTAGTTTGGAGAAGAGGAGACTGAGGGGTGACCTTATTAATGTTTATAAATATATAAAGGGTGAGTGCCACGAGGATGGAGTCAGGCTCTTCTCAGTGGCAAACGATGATAGGACAAGGGGCAATGGGATCAAGCTGGAACACAAGAGATTCCACTTAAATTTGAGAAAGAACTTCTTCTCAGTGAGGGTAACAGAGCACTGGAACAGGCTACCCAGGGAGGTTGTGGAGTCTCCTTCCCTGGAGACATTCAAAGCCCGCCTGGACACATTCCTGTGCGACCTCACCTAGGCGTTCCTGCTCCAGCAGGGGGATTGGACTAGATGATCTTTTGAGGTCCCTTCCAATCCCAAACATACTGTGATACTGTGATACCATGAATTTTACTCTAAATCTTCCTTCAGTTTCAAAAAATGAGGAATAATGTGTTTTTGTGAATTTTAAACATGTTATTACTGTAGCCATTTAACATACATGCTTTTAGTGTTTCTTTTGAAAAGAGGATAGACTAGCTGGTTTATTTCTAGTATCAACATCCTGTCAGTCTTTCTGAATTAGCAAAATGGACTGTTCTGCAAATGCTGACCCAGGGATTTCGCTTGTTTCTTGCAAGGTGACTGTAACATAGATTGATTGGAATTTCTGCAGTAATAGAAAGGTTAAATATTTTGAACCAAAGCTCAAAGCCAGACTTGACAGTGACTGAATACCTTCATAAGCTTTGAATGACCTCAGACCATCCTTTTTGTCACTGTACTTAATTCCTTTGAAATACTAGACGATTCAGACTTTCCTGCTAAAGCACGCACAACTTCTTTCTTGTAATGTTCAAAACACCCTTTGCAAAGTCTTTCAAAAACCACCAGAGAAAAAAACCTTAATGATGAAATATTTGTTAAAAAATTCAGGAATTGGAAGCCAATTTCATTTACAAGCTATATGATAATTTTTTAATGTCTACAATATGATAGAACACCATGAAGTCTCACAATAAAAGCATCATTGTGAAATAAAGACAGTAGACAGTGAAAGAACAGCAGACCACAATGTAAAGTTAAGGTCCCAGGCTAGTTTAAATAAGCTAGCTCAAGTCCCAGAAGCAATCAAGCCATGACAGCAGGGAGCTCCATTCGAGTAAGCAGCATGAATACTGGAAAGAGCTGAATTTAAGTTAACATTTTGACCTCTCTATGCAGCAAGTCCTTCCAAGGACAGAGAAGTTCTGAAAAACATGTGTTTTAAAGGAATGGAAAATAAACTACTCAGTAGTTATTGTCCTCTTCCTAGTCCTAAGTTTCATGCATTTTAGTTAAAATTCAGAACTGTCTGTAGATATTGAAAATTTAGGACAGAGTACCATCAAATTCAAATACCAGTAACATCTGCATATTAACTTGTGAGACTAATTCAAACTGCCTTGTTCAACCCAAGTGCTAAAAGTTTATGCAGAAGAAGCTTTCTCTCCTGCAACAGCTGCAATTTAAAAACATGAAACCTTTCACGAGCCCTATATCAGAAGCAGGCCACCAAAGTGCTGACATTTAAAAAGAGATGTTAGCTTTTTTGTGCAAAGGTAGCTGAAGTTAATCTAAAGTTTACAGTAAAGCTAATCACAGGTATTTCAGATTGTAAACAAATAGAAAACTGAAGGATAAAATTCTGAGAGCTTATAAACAACTGATAAAAGCAAATGAAATAGTAAAATGTAGGAAATAAACCAATGAGAACTGGAAAAGAATGAATCCATGTACAAGTTAGGAGACAAGAGTTTAAGAAGGCAACAGAATGTACACAACCAATAGATTATTCAACTCTTACTTAAACATCTGTAAACTCTTTCCGAATATTCCTCAGTGGAAGATGTAGTTGTGAACATCCACATCTGCTAAGTCCCACTCTGAATTAGCACAATGCTTAGTCCTGATTCTATATCCAGAAAAAAATTCAGCTTATCAGCTAGCACTACTAAGCAAAAGTACCTAAGACACGTGCCAAAAGGAAAAGGTAGAAAGCGATGAACAGAAGTGGCCATGAGTATTGCGTTGTTTAAAATTGTGATGTTTGTTTATGTATTACATGCCAAATCAGTAAAGAAGCCTAAGTTTGCTTCAAATTTCAAGCATTAAGCTCTCATAGAATTTTTTTGTGTAACATAAGATTCAGCGATTAAACACAGATTAAACAAGTAATTTAAAAAAAAATGCAGGTGATCGATTCTATGCTAGTTCTGTGCCATGTTCTTTGGTGAGTGTTAGTGAATATAACAAAATATGTTTTCTGAAATGGAACTGTACATAAGCGGAAACTTTAATTTTGCACCTATACATGTATTAATAAGTGCCAGATGGATGTAAAGTGAACTGGAAATTGTGAACTGGGAGTACTGTAAGTGAATAAAATCCTGAAGGGCAAAACTGATCAATTTTGCAAAGACAAGAGAGAGAAAGGAAGAAAGAAAACCCCATCCTTTTGCTGCGTACCCTTATCTGCCTTCTTATTTTCATATATTAAAAGTGTGACCTTGGAGGTCACCTCAGCTGTGTGTCAAAATGAAGTAGGTTTAAAACCTCAGTCATATATGATCTGATTTAAAAAAACAAGTTCTCAATAGTATCATTAAAAATTTTACCTTTAGAGTAATGTTGGGGAGAAAAAAAAAAATACCAAGAAAAAGCACACCCAAAATGTAATTAAAGAAATGTCTGAACATGGAAACTTAACAGTAAGTGGCTAACCTGATGTGCTTCACAGTACTTTTAAGGGCTCTTTTATCTTTATAAGGTAGCCTGTAACAGTGCCTTGGGCGAAAATAATTTGTAAAGGATAGGTGTTTCTTTGTTTTCATACAACAGAGGAATGAGAGTTGATTGATTTAGTGGTAGCATGCATACAATATTTGACATGATACTCTGACAACTAGTGTACAATAAATAAGTTCATGCAGGAAAAGTATTTAAGCTGTATTAACAAAAATAGAAACTTACTGAAAGTCATGGTATGGTACCTGCAGCTTATACTATTTGATTTATCAGATATGAAATACCAGCTCCTCTAGATATGGGCCTTATATAAGTTTCTCTCTGGATCAAAATAATAGATTGTGATTTTTGAACCACAGAGAATAATATTTTTTTAAGCGTTTATAAAATTATATTTAAAAAGTTGGAATAAAGAAGACACAGTAACTAGTCAGTTACACATTGGTGTATTGATAACACTATCATGGATAAAGTATAAATCCTTAGAATAATGTATCCTGTCAGTCTAACTCAACAATCAACGTTGAGAAAAAAAAAAACTTAAAGCATAAGACTTGTTTGCTTTTACTAGTTCCACTTAGATTTAAAATTCATATTAGACTAAAATCAGTAATTTCCTATTTACTTTCTGTAAAAATACAATGGCAGTCTCTGAGAAAAGGGGTTTTTTCTGCATATACAGATACGGGACACATAAATCACCCTTTGTCAAGGCAGAAATTGTGCAAATATGTTCGACACTTATTAAAATATTTAATAAAGCATCTCTAGTCATTCTATTTCACAGCACTGAAAATAAATTAGCTAGTGTAGATATGCCTACAGTAACCCCTTGAGTAGACATACAAGTGAAAACACCCTTGTAAATTGTTATATTCTTTCACTGATATGACTGAAATTAGTTTTATAATTGATGTTAAAGACATTAAATTGCTTTGAAGCTCTAGCAGATTAATCATCTAAATAAATATTAGATTCAATAGAGACTATGTCATTTGTGTTGTACTTTAGTAATCGAAGATTGTTCTCAGGATAATGGATGACTTATGGAAGGAAACACTTATTCTTGTTAATTTTAATATAGGTAGGACAACTTCCGGTGAAAATTCTATTTATATTATCTACAAGTATATACATAGTATTTATGCCGGTTTCTCCATTAACCATAAGAAACATGGTCTTTACAGAAAAATTCAAGCAAATGCATTCTTAGATTATATGCAAATGACTGTATATTAACCTTGCTATCAACTTTTGAGTGTCACAGAGGTATGTAAATAGGAAAGATATTCAACATAAGTTTAGAATGCCTGTGATAGATACTCAAAACCTGATTATGCCATTCTCATAATCAGCATGTTTTTGTCTCTAAGAAGCTTAGAGTTTCAAGTAAGACTATTTGTGAAACAAGAAATGAGTGTTTACCAACAATTTTGCCAAAAAAAGCTTCAGAATCTGGTCTACACATTTACAAAATCTTTAGCTGTAGCCAGTCAAGCCCATATTTGAAAAACTGTTTCCCTCTTCATTATATATGCTCAATTTTTTTTTTTTTTTGTGTGACTATGACTGTCTTTGGTGAATTTATTACATCTTGTTTATGTTTTATTTTAGTGGGCAGCCATCCCAAAACCTTACTTTTGAGGCCAGTGTTGGTGAATGATCTGTCAGTGCATCCAAAACCAGTAGATTACCTGTGTGTTCTGAGGAAAATCACAGACAGAGGCTTTCAGAGGGGATTTAAAAAAAAAAAAAAAAAAAAAAAAAAAAAAAAGTGTCTCTGGAATTATGTCCTGAAAAAGTAAGAGAAAAGAAAGGGAAACAAAGCAAAGTGTGGTTTCTTACACATGCACTGAATTGCCTTAGAAAGGTGCTTACCTGCAGGCACAATAATAGCAGCTATAGCATCTCACCTCTATCAGTCATAATCTAGAACAGTGCCACTTTCTATTAACCAAGCAATAGAGGAACTAAAATTACTTATACTGGTCTATACAAGTCACTCAGTTTGCTCCAGTGCATTTTAATGACTTAATTAGGAAGACAGCGCAGCACATGTGGTTTTCCAGCCAGGTTCATCACAAAGGCCACATCATCAAACAGAGGAGTTGTGTCTTCTACAGCTAGATTAAAAATAGGGATTTCTTCATTAAGTGTATTGCAGCCGACTGCGCCCCTTGGTTTGTCTCCTTCTATTCAGACAATTAAATAAAGCGTCATGCTTTATTTATTTCTTTTTAAAGGCTAATAAAGAAGCTGTGAATTGAAGTACAGCTGGCCATCTTTGTATTTATTAAGACCTCAGTGTACACAGTGACAATCTCTATAAGGCAAGGCACGTGCTCTAATTTTTTTTACCCCCTTTTAATATATATCCTCTTTCAAGACACAACAGTTCTACTCATAGGACTTACCAATCTTTGTCATCCTCTCAAGCAAAAGCAAAAGAAAAAAACAAGCACAACAAGGGAAACCTAATGTCACACTCAAAAGACAATAAAATGTGAAGCGATCTGGGTACTTTGAAAATGTGTTGATGTCAATCAAAGTAAAAAAAATGGGTAAATGACAAAACTGTAAAAATCAGCTGGCACGTATCTGATAGAGTCAGAACTAATTTAGTCACAAACTTCCAAATTAAGAAAAAAAACATTGTATCTTTTTACTTCTATTAGCAGGGATGGATGACTAGATAAATTACATGATCATTATGTAGGTAAATTGACTGAAAACAGTATACAAGATTTACTACACAGTTTCCATTTCCTGATAACAAAAACCAGTTATTGCTTGTGTTATTAAGTAATCCGGTTTGTACAGTCATCATGGAAATTATACATGGTAAGTTCATACCATGGAAAGAACATAACATTTACTTGATAACAAATACATCGTATCATATCATAATGTGATCTAGCATTAACTCATGAATATCGGAATATAGGAATATAAATTAGCGAAAAATATTTTTTTAAATATTTTGCAAGGATGGCATATTAACCTGAACTAAACATGAGGTAAGATGACTTTTCAGTCTTAAGAGCTACTAACTGATAATTATATGTCATTATCTATACTTTCTGATACAAACACACATGCATACAAATATACAGTGGTCAAATTAGATTATCTTAGCTTTGTCTCTACAAGAGGTTACAGTCTGGCCTGTGCACATTGCAGTGAGAGGAGAGAAGAAAGAGGCAGATATGAACACAAACACGGTCTTTACAAGAGCACAGATGCCAGTTTTTCTCTTTTTTAGTTTTAATTTTATTTAGTCTTTTAAATAGAGCCCGTTCTTTGTAGAGACTAGCCAAAAAAGTGAATGGTATTAAGTTTGGATTTCATTTGTTTGTTTGTTTGTTTCTTTTTTTTTTTTTATATATATATATGGGTTTTTTTAGATCTGAATTGAAGACTGTATTCTGTCTGCTTCAAGTTAATTGTATGAGGATCATAGAAACACATGTTTACACATGATTCTTGAGCCCAACAAGGCCTAAACTGTGTACTCTCTCTGAATTTGAGCTTGAATACTGCAGGCTACAAACTTGTTGGCACTTAAAGGTGGAAACAATACATTAAATCCACATCCCTCGCTACACATCATTTACAGATGCATTTGTCACACATATATTAAATTAGGATCACAAAAATGTAATTTATAGTCAAGACTGATATTTCATAAAGACTGTGTAAACGAAATTACTGGAGAATGTGCACCAAAACATGATATTTCTTGCCACTACAGTTTGTCAACAGAACAGTTCCTCCAAGATGATTCTTTCTACGGTAAAAGTTATATAATGGAAAGTCAAGAACATGACAGACCAATCTGTGGTCCTAGTTTGTAAGCTGAATCTGAGCTGGCAGTGTACTATTGACTCATGGCAGGATACCAACATACTGGGATGCTTTACTGAGAGCATAACCAGTATGTCAAGGAGTGATTCATTCCATCCAGTTGTCATTCATGAGTCTGTAGATGGAAGAGTACATCTAGATGTGGGCCACTCACTCCAAGAGAGAAACAGAAAAATGGGAGAGTGCTCAGAGGAGAGACTCTAAGATGGCTGGAGCATATGAGATACTGGGAGAGGATAAAGAAGATGGTTTGGTTTAGTGTATGAAGTCAAAGGTAGTCATCTAATTACAGTCTTCAACTACCTTAAAGAAAGTTTTGCAGAACTGAGAGCCAGAGTGAAAGGACAAGATGCAAGGGTCACAAACTGAAACACAAAAAGTTCCATCTGGTTCTAAATGGAAGTAAAACTTCATCTTGAGATTGGTCCAAAGAGATTATGAAATTTCCATCCCTGAAGGTGCTCAGAATGTAGCTGGACGTGGGCCTGTGCAACCTGTTTTAACTCTGAAGACAGCACATTCAGTCTGATTTCTTTGCTCAGAACAGTGCTGGAGGTCATTCAGTTTGTGCCTTCTAAGCTATTTTTTTCCATGATTCTATCAGTGTTCCTAAATCAGAGCTGCACACTTCAAGTTGTATATTTATACATATGTCTTTAAACAAAAAAATAGTTAAAAGTTATCTTCATTTGGCCTCAGATTAAACAAAAGAATATGTGGAATTTATATGGAATTTAGGGACCCATATTTAAAAAGCTGACTCTGTCAAACCACGTCCTTCTCTTTGGAGTTAACATTCCTCTGGGACTTAAAGCTCTGTTCCTGAGAAGGCATAGCTTGACATGAGGTTTGGGTTTGGCGTGTATCCTTTGCCTTATTTCCCCCATGACCTATAAACTAGGCTTTCCTGTTCAGGTGCTCTGAAATGCTTACTGGCTCATCACAAATTAGTTACAAACATCACTTTACTTTAAAACAATAGAAAACTACAATCCACGAAACTGACATATTTTTAAAATATGAGCTCAGCTCTTGGATCACTTGCTCAGAAAGGGTGAAAACTATCCTCAAGTACCTCCCAGCTGAGGGAATTTCAATCCATATCCCCTCCTCTCTGACAGGTTTCAAGGGAGTACTGGTGACTTAATTTCCTTAGCTCAGTGAGTCTTCACTTTTCCTGTACAATTTCACAATCAGGGGCTTACATGGAATTTGAGCATCCAGTTCTCTTTTTCTCCGAGCTTGTGCCAAAAGACAGTCAATAGTTAAACTAAGGGTTGGGTTTGGATGAACAATTTCTTTTTAAACATTATTCTCAGAAAAACCTGCACAACCATAAAACTAGCTAAATTCTTCACCTGAAGTATTCAATGCCTTATCCAGACCACTGAGAGATTTATTTTAGGTATTTGATTGAAAATTCATTCAGGCACTTAAAAAGCACAGAACAATGAATGTGTACGCATTACATTATACAATACAGCGATCCTCTCTGTGAAGCAGTAAATGACCACCTTTCAGTGCTAGGAACTATTCTTTCAAGGTACCTTCAAAAGTTGCAGGGTAACCAGAGGAATGCAGAATTTCTCAGCAAAATCACACATATAAATCTAAAGTATCATATTCAGACAGCAAATTCAGTATCTTGACAAGCAGGTGACAGGGGAAAACTAAAAATCTTGTTCTCACTAGCTAGATCAGAGTCTTGAGTACTGAAAAGTTAACAATGATTTTTTTAAAAAATCACACCAAACAATTTCTGTTACTGAATTATGATTAACTTGACAAAAGCTCTGAGATAAGAGTTTTCAGATTCCAAAAATGACTGCTTACACCTTAGCATGTTAGAGGCAGTGAAAAAAAGACAATTTGAATTTATGAAAGTTTCATTATGAGTAACAAGTGACTCCTGTTAAAAAAGGCAGACAGGATAGTGGATGTATTGCCTGTAGTGTTTCATTACTAAGACAAGAAGTATCAGAGAAAAGGAAATTGAAAGTATTCTTGTCTACCCCAGAAGAGGTCAAATCGTGGGCTGGTTCTCTTCAGGATTTCAATAATCTTCTATAATTATCAAAGAAGGTTATTTTATGGTTGTTGCTTTTTGCTTGTTTGTTTTTAAACTTACACTAGCAAACTATATTATTCAAATTTACATGTTACTATGCATATTATATATCTATCTTATGATTTGTTATATATCTGCATCTCTTAAAGGAAACATGTTTCCTGGAGAAACAATGCAGTTCACAGATTCAAAAACGAAAAAAGCAAGTATCAGAAAAGCAATCCTTTTCTACTCAAAAAGGATGGAAATATATCACATTTTCTAGGGCAACATCAGTCTTTTCTCAGTTACTGAGAGGCAGCACTTGTAGACTATAAAGGTCTACAAGCTTCTATCAAAATTTCTCAAAAATCAAGGTTCAAGAGAGGTTTTTTTTCCTCATCCCTCTCATCCTCATTCCTCTCCCCAAGATCTCTAGAGAATTCTGTTTCAAGAAAACTATTAGTAATCTATCAGGAGCATCCAAAATTTGTTATTCCATAGTTTTACAAGGCTTTCTCTATCCAGATGTCTCTGTAAAGCTCCAGGGTTGACTAGATCCCACATAGCTGGCACCTGTTTCAGTTCAGGTGGAGGGCACTTTCACAAGATTGTCTGCTAAAGGCCCTGATCCTAAGCCTAACCAAATCCATGGGGAATGTTCCTGCTGCTTTTATTAACAGGGCACAAATCTTCAAGCTTGCACTCACTTCAATTGATGTAAAAACCAAAAAAAAAATGTTTAAATTATTAAAAACTTGTGGATGTACAGTTCTTCTACATTTTTGTTGAGAATGTAGTAACTGGTAACTTTAAAACACCTCAGTGACTTAGCTGAAAACATAGAGCTCAGTGTATGCATCTAAACATAATATAGTATTTGTTAATACCATATTTTCTTAGATCAGTGCACTTTAAAATCAACTACCAAGTTTTCTAGTTTTTAAATATGCAGAGCAACTGGAAAGAAAATCACATCTTTCCTAGATAATGTTCAACTCCTGATTAAATAAAGATGTGCCAAGGCAGAGACACTTTATGCCTCAGGAGACAGCCATAGTGGAATTGCAAGTGTATTTTATATGTGAATTAGAGGTAAGATGTAATGACATGAGATGAAAGGCTCAGCCATGATTTTAATAAAGAGGGGAGACAGTACTTCCCTGTGGACCCCATATGCAAAAGACTGACACTCAACAAGAATATATGAAAAGAATCAGCACAAACTACAATAAATGTTTCAAAGTTATAAGACTACCATTAAAATTCATCACATTTTACTGAAGTTGAGAATTTCAGTTCTGAGAGTAAGATTTAACACATTTCTGATAGTTTGTTATATGAAATTAAGCTATATCATACATAAGCTGGAACAATATTTTGGTTTAGGTAAGACAGAACTGGAGAGTTTAAAACTATAAAATTTCATTTTTTACTGGTTTCTAATAATGAGATCTAAAAATAATTTAATTGAATCTGTTACTTTCAAAGCCTGTTTTTAATGGATATAAAATAACACAATTTAGTAATACTGGTTTTAGCTGCTGAGGGCTCTTCACAATCCTCAAAAAAAGCTTTTACCTACTCCTCTATTGATATATTTATGGATACAGAAGAATTCCAAAGAACCATTTTTTTTTTTCTTTTCCCTATTAAATTGAGGAAAAAGTTTGAGATTTTGCACAGATATCTCTTGGTGCATTAAAAAATAATAATAATAAAAGAGAGACATGCCTTTGTAAGGAAAAGACATGAAAAGAGCAAAATGAATGGGATGAACTGCTTAAAGGAAAAATAAAAATCCTGCTTTGTTTGATCTCCTGTGATAATCACACTCCTGGCACCCTGCCAGCAAAGCTGAGCATACTGATGTCTGGCCAAGTAGAGTAATCTCTTGGTTCAAGTCTGAGGTCTGTGATGAAAATTACAAAGCAGGGACAAAATCAAAACGCCACCTGTGATTTTATTCTGAAACTAATTTGACGGGAAAAGTAATACAATGCAAACAGCCCTTTTAGTAGAGTCTACAAAACTATGACTAAATTGAAACCAGCAAAAGTGGATGAAGGTAGCTATCATGCAAATACATTTGGATCTGCAGGCGTTCCATTTAAAAAGAGCGGTAGATGTCTTTGTGACAGGTAAATTGCTTTGAAATTATGTTTGAAGTCTGAGGTCAAACTTTTAAAATGATAATTTCAAGTTACATCTTCCTTCATTCTGGAGTCTTTTTGCATCTCCTGCATAGCCCGTTTTAAACCAACAAAATCAGGAAGAAAAAAACAAAAAAATATTATCAATACATTTCATTAATTTACTTTCTATGAACCACCATTCATTACAGGTCAATAAACCCTTGAAGGAAAAGAACTATTCCTTCCTCTTTTCATTCAGTATTCTGTATTTTAAGTAGTTGCTCACAGATACATGGTGAAGAATTTTATATCCACTAAATTCTGTATGCACAGAAATCCAGTCGGTAGAGTCCTCCCCATTATTCAGATGCAAAGCAGAAAAAAAAATACAAAACAAAACAAATAAACAAAACAAACAAACAAAAAACAAAACACAAAAACCCCCAAACAACAACAAAACAACAAACATACACCAAAAATCAGCACGTTACTTTTTTTAATGTCTATCATGTTTTCCCATATTTTGCTGAAAGGTTGTACATTATCAGCAGTATTGATCAAAGTTGCTTTGGGTTTTTCCTAAGAAATATTGAAGATGATTCAGAATTACTCAGAAGCTGTTTTTACAGCTTTTTGCAACACAACAAAACAGATTTTGTTTCCTGTATGTTACTTCAATAAAAATCCACTGCTCGCTGAAGTGATACAAGTTACCTATTTTACCACCACCTTCTCTTTAAAGTTGGATAGTATCTCACCATTTTCATACACGTTTACTACTCCTCTCTGCACTAGTTAAGACTTGCCGTACACAAGCACTAGGACAACCCCTGATCTCTAGGACTTCACTGAAAACACTGCATTTCAGCTATTTCACAGTTGCTGGTATTTTCTTTCTTCTTCAGGAAGGTTTTCTATAGATTTCCTATTCTCTTTGAAATTCAAGTCTGTTTCTGCACTCTCTATTTCTTCCCTCCACCAACAGTGCTAATCAAAGAAATGCTTTAACAGCCACCTTTACCTTCTCCTACTAATGTTTTCAGGCCATTCTTTTCCTATGTTTCCTTTGCAATTGAAAACAAAAAAGTAATTAATTGCAGCATAGATAATGCAGCACTTATTAAGCTCTGTGGTTTTAAATATGCAGATATGCTCATAAATTTCTTAGCTACACACATTAATACGTCGGGAAAGAACTTCAGGCATATACATGCACATATGGACATTGACAGCATAAAAATGATTCATAAAATCATGAATATCTATGTTTAAATAAATAGTACCTACCTGGAATGAGCTGACCCAGCAACTGATGGCATCTGGAAAGGCTGAATACAGCTACTATGACCAAAAAATGATAATGTTTCCATTTCATGATGTGTCCTTCCTTGCATTACACTAGCTCAGCAGTACTAACATGAATGTTACCTGCAATACACAATGGAAATAAGAACAGACAAATTAATGCTGAAGTTAAGGTACTTCCAAATAATTTTGTTCATTGTTAACTCTAAGAAGTATGCTGGATTCAATGGAGTTTTAGGTATTAAAATGATGTTAAATTCTCCAACAATTAGGAAGTTGAAAACCACAACCAGAATAACCATTATCCTTGGAGAGCAGACAACTCCAAACCAGATACATTATATTAAAAGGAGACAATGAGCCCCATAGTACACACCATATGTTTTAAAGTGCTGCATGTTATTTGTTCATGCAACCCAGATTAAAGAAATTGCTCAGTTCAGCAAGATAATTCAGCGTAGGTTTAATCCATGCCAGTTCAAGGAAATACGTAAAACACTTGACAACAGTAAGATGTTTTTTAGACAATCTCTTTAAACACACAGCATCTGTAAATAGCGTTTTGTTTCAGGTGTTTTGTTTGGTTGGTTTAGTTGGGTTTGGTGAGGTTGTTTGTTTGGTTTTAAAAATAAGAAGCTTTATCTCAACACAAACAGAAACATGTGGGACTCAATGTCCCATATACTGCATAGTATCTGGGATTCATGACAAGTTCTTGATGACAAAAGAGAAGATATTTTAAGTGTCCGTCAGGTTACTAGATGCGCACAATTTCTTGACCCTAACAAACAATTAGAGACCACCGAACACAACTGTAAACTTAAGGCAGGCTGATGCACGAAGCTCTACTCCAACAATTAATTACTATGTAAGACCTTGATAACATTACAACCACACTTCTAATTTCTTGCTTCTCACACTTGTTTCTCTTGCAGGTAAGAATGTATACTCAAAGATGAACAGTTTGTATTATGACTCCTATTTTACCTAAATGCCAGCAGACAGAATCATAACATAGAAGAAACCTGTGGTGCCATCAGTAACTTATTCAGTCTACTGGAACAAAGAATTTTCAGCTGTAAACCTAAAATATATTTAATAACTGCAGATAAAAGAGTTGCATCATTACTGGGAGTATTTGCATAAATGAGTTAACTATTAACAGATTCAATCACCTACACATGCTGCATTTTACATTTGCTTTTTGTGGCACACCTGCACTTCTAGTGTCTTAGCAATCAGAAATAATAATACTCCATTTCCAAATACTGCTACTATTCTACAAAATATTTTGTATTCATTTTTCTTACTTTATCTGCATTTCACACAAAAAAATCTAGGTCCTTCCATTCCCATCCTTTTCATTTTCCCCATCACTTGTATGACTGCTCTTCTGTTGCAAACAGCTTGACAGCTCTTAATGGCAGGGTTAACAGCAATTAATATCCAAGGTTGTTATTATACATGCTGCTCTAAATGCTATTCATGATACTATTCCAAGACTGAAATGAAGATTTACAACTTCAGGCCTCCAAAATATCTATCTCTTCCTCTGTACAGCAATACACTCTTTGTTTATAAAACTATATACCACTTCGGCTTCAGATTCCCATAGTTTCTTCATCTTTACTTTGTGTCTACAAATACAGGACTGAATGTTGTTTCTGATGCAAGGATGATGAGGCAGCCCATTGAATTTGGTTCACCAAGCAAAAATATAGCACTTTCAGTTAAGGATTTAATTTGCCTTTGTAATGTGATGTGCTCACATAATATGTGCCAATGTAAAAGAATAATTTCATTAATATAAGTTGCAAAATTGTTCAAGGACTCAGAGATTCAATAAAAGCCTAATTCTTGCCATCTAGTGGCAGGACACAACTCCTTCAAAGTTCAATAGGAGTTAAAATCACACATTCTAGAGGCAGAATTTGATTTGTGGACCAAACTGTACTGGGTTTATGCGGCAATGTGCTGGTAGAAGGGTGGTGCAGGGTGACCTATCTGAGAAGAGACCAAGAGCTGCCCATCTCAAACACAGCTGGCTCCAGTAGACCCACTGCAGGGAACAGCTGAGCCTGTTGGCCAGGCTGTTGGTGCATGAGGGAAAGAAAGAGAAAAATACCAGATAGGCAAAGGAAAAGCGGGGGAGGGGGGGAAGGGTGAAAAAGAGAATCACACAGAATGGTTAGGATTGGAAGGGACCTCTGGAGATCATCTAGTCCAACCCACCTGCTAAAGCAGGTTCACCTAGAGCAGATCACACAGGAAGGTGTCCAGGTGGGTCTTCAGTGTCTCCAGAGAGGAGACTCCACAGCCTCGCTGGGCAGCCTGTTCCAGTGCTCTGGCATCTCAAGGTAAAGAAGTTTCTGCTCATATTCAGATGGAACCTCCTGTGCTTCAGTCTGAGCCTGTTGCTCCTCATCCTATCATTGGGCACCACTGAGAGGAGTCTGGTCCCATCTCTTGACATGCACCCTTGAGATATTTATAAACATTGATGATATTCCCTCTCAGCCTTCTCTTCTGCAGGCCAAACAGATCCAGTTCCCCCAGTCTCTCTTCACAGGAAAGGTGCTCTGGGCCCCAGGAGAGAAAATACCAGGGTGAAAGCAGGAGGAAGGGGAGGAGATGCTCCAGGTGCCAGAGCAGAATCCCCTGTAGCCCATGGAGATGACCACAGTGGTGCAGATGTCCACACTGCAGCCTGTGGAGAACCCCAGGGTGGAGCAGGTGAATGTACCCTGAACAAAGCTGCTGCCCATAGAAAGCTCACACAGGAACAGGTTTATCCTGAAGGACTGCAGCTGATGGGAAGTAACCACACTGGGGCAGTGGAAAAGTGTGAGGAGGACGCAGCTACAGAGAAGAGCCCTTGCAGACTGACCACAACCCCTATTTCCCATTGCCCTGCACCACTCCAGCATAAGCACTGGAGAGGGCAGTAGAGGTAGAAGGGTTGGGGTTAAAGGGGTGAAGTAAAGCCTAGGAAAAACAGGGGAGGGACAAACATTTTAGTTTTTATTTTTCTTTCTCACTGTCCAATAGATTCTGCTCTTTAGCCAAGGCCAACTCATCACAACCATGAAGTTGCGGGGGGAAACATGAATCCCAGCAAAATACTTTATGGCATTTGCCCTATCTGTGAAGGCATCACATGCACTAATTCGAAGTTTTGTCTTTTCCATACCCCTCTCTTCCATTTACTTAATTGTTAGACAATGACTTCTTTTTAATTGCTTTGTATGTGACAGAGCTCCGCAGGGAGCTCAGACCATGACTTTGTGACTTGTTTGTTAAAACCTTTTGTGCCATGTAATCCTGTTTGTGGTTTATGTTTGAAATATAATATTTAATTCTAAAATCTGAAATTATTTCAGTGTTACTAAAAATATTGTTCCTACAGAAAACTTACGTGAAAAAGGCTTTAATGAAGCCAAATAATTTTAATATGAAAAAAAAAAAAGCTTTTTAGTCTACAGTTTAAAACCAATTATTTTAAGTATTGAAAACTATCCTGACCAGGAAGCTAATTCTCTATATTCAGAGTACAGGGATTTCTTCTGAAATAGTAGCCCTGATCACATGAAAGATAGAGTGGAAAAAGTTGTCATTAGAATGGAAAGTTTTTTTCTGGTAGAAGTTGAGTTTAGCAGAAGAGAAACAAGATATTTCTTATCATAGTCTACTGCCACAGTCCCGTAATTCAAGTACTTCACTATAGCGGAAGAAACCTACAAAAATGTATCACAACCAAAGGGATTCAGCTGGCAGTTTAAAACACTACTTCCCTTGGTATATGCTAAAAGCCTGTGCAGCATCTGCCACATACATTTAGAACTTCTATTCATATACCAGTTTCTCAGTGTCATAACGTTTAAGTTTTTGATTATCATAACCAAGCTAAGTGTTTTTGTGTTCAGTCCTTCTCTGCAATTAGTCTGTCTTTCAGTGTCTGAAACAAAAAACTAATACTGTGGAATAAGGACTAGCCCTAATTATTAATAGATGTTGCCAGTGACAGAAGGATGCACTCGCCTATGAACTTCAGCTGGCCTCAGACATCACTTAACTCCATATGAAATGACCACAGATCTACACCAGAATGTGCAAGAAAAGATTCAGGTCCAATGTATTGTCCAGCATGCACAATGAAGATAAACACTGGCTCCTCTATGACATTATAATCATTAAAGAATCAATGGCAAATTAAACTGCACAAACCCAGAGGGGAAAGAAGCACTATGGTAAATGGAGCAAAAGGGTCTAATCAATTATTTTCTTCCACTTCCCAAGTATAGTGCTATTTATCACTGTAGCCAGTGCAGCATTCAGCAGCAGAAGCAAGGACACCAAGACAAGACCAAAACCAATACTAATACTGGTTTTCTTTTACAATTTCATTAGTATTGTTGCTTCTCTCAGAAATGGTCACCAGCTTGGTACGACTAGATTTTGACAGTATGTTGAACAGAAAAAAGGACACAAAGGTCAGGTAATCAAGGTTTGAGCTTGTAAAAATAACTTCCCTTTATAAAATCTTTGCATTTAGTAAAGATTATGCTAAAGAAGATTGTTTACCCACAGGATGAGGCAGAATTTTTATTTGCCTTGCACCCAAAGGCCATTTTGGAGTTGACTGGCAAGATTTCACTGAAAGCAGAAAAAATAGAAAATCCTCCTTTCGAGGCAATGTTACTTCATTTTGAATATATAAAACTTTTAAAGCTTGTTGTGTGTTGTGAGGCCTGCTAGATAGTAGATGGATCTTCCCATACTTTCAATTCTTTTATTATAAAGTCTTGATATCTATTAGTCAGACACCCAGTAATCTGGTCATCTCTGTTTAGACTGGCACTTCTTTTGAACTTCTCCTGTGCATTCTCATCAGTAAAGTCATATATCACTGAAATTAAGAACTTCCCTCTACTATTTTAAACATCCTGTCTTTGTTAAACTAAATTTATTTGGAGTTCCAGGAGGATGAGAAGGAAGCACTGCCATACATTGTCTCAACTGTTTCCATTTAGAAGCAAGAATGACAGAGGGTTGATGAAGTAGGGGAAAAAAGTCTGACCAGCTTCTTTTCTGTTATAAAGTAGATCAACCCCACTAAGATCAAAGCAGCTAAAAAATATCAATCTATTTAAACCTGAGTACTTATGAGTACAGAGCATCTATGGATATGGAATGTGATCCTTTCAGTGACAGTTTCAGCAGACATTCACAAATATCACCTTATTTAATCTTTTAATATTCCAAAAAGTTTGGGTTTTTTAGAACAAATTGTTAGGTCAGTGTAGACAACTGTGATGCAAGATTTATACTTTACTTATTTTATGGGTTTGGTTTGAGATTTGTTTGTTTGGTTGGTTTGGGTTTTGTTTTGCTTTGGGGGGCGTTGTTTGCTTTTCAATTTGGTGAGAAAACCAATAGTAAAATGTGCTCAATATACATTTCTAAGCTGGCAGATCATAAATTTATATGTAAAACAGACTTATCTAGATTTTAACTGACTTGGTTCTCTGTATGGTATACTTACTGCTTAAGCAGTACCATAGGAATAGTTCAAGAACAATAATTCAAAGAAAAAAAAATAAAAAAAAAAAAAAAAAAAATCTCTGTCCATGTTCATCCACCCCTACTGAAAGACTGCACCAGAAACCCAAACAGCAGTATCAGCCTGACAAACTGTGGTATGTAACATAAGCTGTAGCCTAAACGTTAAATATCCTCTACTATGCTTCCTACACAGGAAAGCTCAGTGTGAGGAGCCAAACTTATGACAAAAGAAACGTCTTTTCTCCCACCAGTCTCAGTCTCATAAACAATCTCTCTACCAGAAGTTCTCCTAATCTCTAACATTTATTTCATGTGTTCAGTTATATGATCTGAGACTAATTTTGAAAAAGGAAGAACTTTAACAAATACGTTTTCCTGAAGGAGAAGTACGTGAGACAGTGAACAACAGAACATGATTTCTGCACAAGGAACACAATGCAATAAATATGCAATATAAAGCATGAAACATGAGGTGGAGTGTTAAGGATTGTAAAGAGAAAGAAAAAAAAAAAACCCACAACAAAACAAAACCCACCAAATCAAATCATCCCATTAACTGTAACACAAGGATTTCCAATTGCTCTGTGAGCTGAGGTCACTTGAGAAAACTGACAGTTCTCTGCAGGCTCCTGCCCCTGCCTGACCCCCCCAGACTGTTGGCCTCTCTCAAGGTGTCAAATTATGTCACTGAGTGCTTACTGCTCTCTGCCTTTTCTGCCTGCTGATCCAGGAGCAATATAGAGACACTGTCTGAGTGTGTAGGGCCAGGGTTAGGAAAACCAAAGCCCACCTGGAACTCAATCTGGTGAGGTATGTGAAAAGGGACTTCTGCAAGTACATGGAAAAAGCTGAAGTATTTGATGCCTTCTTTTATCTCAGTTTTTGTTGGAAAGATCAGCCTTTGGGAATCCCAGGCCCCTGAAACAAGAGGGGAGGTCTAGTCTAAAGAAGACTTGCTCTCAGTAGAGGAGGATCAGTTAAGGGGACACTTAAACTACCTGGACACACACACAAGCCCCTGGGACCTGACAGGATGCATCCATGTGAGCTGAGGGAGCTGCTCAACATCACTTCGAATCTAATCAAGAGTGGACTTGCAAGGCTGGGACAATCAGGAAAGGTTCCTGAGGACTGGAAGAAAGCAAACATCACTCATCTTCAGGATGAAGGATCCAGGGAAGAGTAGGCCTATCAGACTCATCTTGATCCCTGAGAAGGTTATGGATGAATCCATTCTGGAGACCTTATGCATGGAAGGACAAGGTGATCAAGAGTAGTCAACACGGTTTATGAAAAGGAAACCAAGTTTCATCTGAAAGCTTTCTACAATGACATGACTGGCTTTGTAGATAAGGGTAGACCAATGGATGTTGTTAATCTCAACTTTAAGAAGGTCTTTGACACTGCCTTCCGTAAGAACTTCATAAAGAAGCTGATCAAGTACAAGCTAGATAAGGAGAGAGTGAAATGTACAGAAAATTATCTGAACTGCAAGGCTTAAAGGATTGTTATCAGTGTCAAGACGTCTACTTGGAGACCAGTCCGTTACGGTATACCCCTAGGGTTGCTGCTGGGTCCAATACTGTTTAACATCTTTACTAGTGACCTGGACAGTGAGACAGAGTACACCCGCAGCAACTTTGCAGATGACATAAAAGTGGGAGGAGTGACTGATAATGCCGGATGGTTGTGCCACTATCCAGGGGACCCTCTGCAGGCTAGACAATCCCATGAATTTCAGCAAAGGAAAATCCAAAGTCATGCAGTTGGTGAGGAGTAACCCAAGGCACCAGTACACCCTAGAGGCCAGTGTGCTGGAAAGCAGCTCTGCCAAGAAGGGTCTGGGACTCCTGCTGGAGAAGAGGTTGAGTCAGCATTGTGTCCTGGCAGCAAAGAAGGCCAAAGGTATCCTGGGCTACTCTGGGATGAGTGTTGGCAGCAGGTGGAGGGAAGTGATCCTTCCCTTCTCCCCAGCACTGGTGAGGCCACATCTAGAGGTCCGAGTCTAATGTTGGGCTGCCCAGCACAGGACTGACAGTGGAGCAAATTCAGCTAAGGGGCATAAAGTTGGTTAAGGGGTGGAAGCATCTGTCATATGAGGATAGGCTGGGACAGTTCAGTCAGAGGAAGAGAAGGCTCAGGAGGATTTGATCCATGTGGACAAATGCCTGCTGGAAGGGAAGGAAAAGAGAGAGCCAAGTTCTTGTCAGTGGTGCTCAGTGACAGGACAAAAGGCACAAATTTAAACAAGAAAAAAACCTTTTCTTTTGTGAGGGTGATTGAACAGTGGAATAGGCAGCCCAGATAAACGTGGAGATTCCAACCGAATATTCAAAACCTGGTAAGACAGTCCTGGGCAACCTGCTCTGACTGACCCCGCTCTGAGCAGGGCACTGGACTAAATTGTCTGTTCCCTTCTTCAGCTGTGATTATCCTGCTTCAGTGTTTTGGAACCACAGCATCAAAATCAGCATTCCATATCCTGTTTCAGGAAATACAGTACTATAAAGTGTCTAACAAAGATCGAGAGCAGGCAACATCACACAGAAAACTAGTCACAAAATGCTCAGAAGCTGTAGCATAGAGTGACTAGAAAACGGAATAGCGTCAAATGGTCCTGGAGCAGAAGCTGACTGAATGGAGACAGTATGCTGGGCATGTCTTTCAGGGCTTAAAAGAAAATACAAAATAAAGCAAAACAAAAGAATACTAGAAATATCACTTATCTGGTGAAAAGTTCTCAGTGCATGATGAAAAATTGAATGTTGAGGAGGTTAGTGATGAAGTTTTTTGTGAAATAACTATGAAGACTATAAATAATTATTATCCCACAGGTAGGCAGAATGTATGGATAGATTCACACTCTTAAATATGCTATGCAGCATTATAAGGCATAGTCTGTCATTGCAGCGCTTGTTGTGTTCAAACCGATTATTCCCTTGGAACACAAAAATCAATTCTAACTTGCAAACTATTATTTTGCACAAACCCAGAGTACTGCAGGTTTTGTTCCCTGCTTTATATTCAGTCACTCTCAGGAGAGCAATCAGAGGCCAAAGATAATTGGCAACAGTCACCAGTGAATTCATTGGACAAAACTTTCCTCAAATCCAGAAGGTGATTTCATTCTGCTAATTAGTCTTTTTTTTCTTTTTTTTTTTTTTTTTAATCTGCTGATACAGCTAAAAACTGTGGGAAGAGAAAGAAAAAGGGAAGATATTTTTACCATTACTCTCAAGAAGCCATTCAAGGCAGTGAGAAGGAAAATCACAGAATGTTAGGGATTCTAAGGGACCTCAAAAGATCGTCTAGTCCAATCCCTCTGCCGGAGCAGGAACACCTAGATGAGGTTACACAGGAAGACATCCAGGCAGGTTTTGAATGTCTCCAGAGTAGGAGACTCTACAACCCCCCCGAGCAACCTGTTTAAGTGTTCTGTCACCCTCATTGAGAAGAAGTTTCTTCTCAAATTTAAGTGGAATCTCTTGTGTTCCAGTTTGAACCCATTAGCCTTAAGCTTTTAGCTAGATACTTTACAGTGCAAGATACTCTGTGTGTGTGTGTGTGCATACGCACAAGCACTTGTGTAGGAGAAAGAGGTGATGTAGCTTTAGAGATATCTTTAATCTGGCAAAATTTCCTTGTGCTTCAAACCTAGAGGAAAATGACACTTCGGGTTCTTCCCTGTTGTAGCTGGGCTGCCTGGTGCACTTCTTGCTCATAGAACACTGAATGTCTCTATAGTTAAAGCAGCCTGCTGAAGGAGCAGAACTACAGTCTTCAGGAGCTTCAATTGACTCATTCCTCGCAACTCTAAAACACAAGACTTTTGAGACAGCTGTTTGGGTTTGTTTACATTGGTTTTTTAATATGCAGTTTCATATTTTTCAAATTGTATCCCCTTTAATCATCTTGGGTCTTCATTCTTGCATAATAAGGGAACATCTCTTAATAAGGGCAAGTCAGCAAATGTGAAGCAAATCCTTTACCAATGGCACTACATAAAACCTTATGGGGTACTTAATTTAATTCAGAGGCAGATTTGGATGTGAAACCATATACATAACTCAGTATAAAGCAGGGAGGGAAAAGAAAAAAACAACAATTCTTGGTCAGTACCTGTATCACTGACTGAGGCAGTACATCTGCAAAGAGCTTGAACATAGTCATGCGAACAAAACTTACAACAAAATTAATGGATTATCAATGAGGTTGCTATCTTTTAAATATTTTACCCTGTTTTAGTGAGACTTTCTGACTGTGATTCAATAACCAACAAGCAAAACTTCAAGATGATTCTGAACCCAAATTACAAGACCAACAAGCACCAACTACTAGTCTACACCTATTCAGAAGAAAGCAACATGTATGATATGAAATTACTTTCTCATAATTTCTCAATCTAGAAAACAGTATGACAAAATTAAAAAGGAAAGTTCCCTTAAGGGATGCTCTTATTTGTGAATGACAGTAAGAAAGTAAGTGGTACTTTACTCCTATTATATCAGATACTTCCACCTTTCATTTCTATAAACTCCTTTCACACAGAAGTGATGCAGGAATTAAGTATCTATCTTCTATTCAAATGTAAACAGAATCATTCAAAAAGGTTTGAACTTGTTAAAAGCAATGCTCTCTCTTCAAAATAATATGAATATGCTCACATTTCAGTCTGAATTTACAACAAATTCAGTAACAGCTTAAAAAGCTCGGTGTGTTCCAAAAGACAAATCTTAAGAGCTGGCTAAATGTTAAAAAGTTTGTGCTTTTTGAAAATATAGCCAAGGAATTATCTAAATAAAATAAGAACTTTCTCAAATTTTGTATTACCAATGTAGTATCACTTTTTGCCCTTTGGCATCCTAAATCAACAACCGATGTCTCAACTATCAAGATTTTCAAGGGAGTGTGTTTGGAAAAAAATTGGTACTGTATCTATTGCAGATTTGACAATATGAAATACAGTGTTTTCCCACTGTTTTTAAAAAAAAAAAAAAAAAAAAAAAAACTCATCACTTTTTGAACAGCCAAAAAAATTATCATTAGTAATTGATGTAATTAGTAATTTCTTAGTTTATTAGAAATACTGTCAGTGTTCAAACTCTGTTAAGTAGTAGGTGTCTAAAGAAGTGGCTGCTGTCAAAAGTACTTACAAACAGATTCACATAGGAAAGAAACAATATTTGATAGAAAGAAAATCCAGTGTCTGAAAGGTTAAAAAAAAAAAAAAATAATGATTCTTTGACTGCATTGTGCCTCCTGTGTTATACCTGATCTAAAAAAGCAAGGGTTTTTCAAAGGCATTTAGCTTTAAACATTCACAGTACCTTTGAATGTCCTCAGCAGGGCCAGCAAAGAGGGATTCAATTTTCAAAGATAATTGTGTCAGATAACTGTCTCATCCCTTTTCAGAAACAATCTGATAAATACCTAATTACCAGCCAAGTGATTTCAGAGCCACACAGCTGGGTCTGAGAAAAGGCTACAGGGAATGACAAGGTCCCCTAAAGCCACTGAGAGCAAGAGGCAGTTGGCTTGTGAATTACTGCATTTATTCAGCTGATAAAATGCACAGAAAGCCCCCAGAGAAAACAAAATATCCATAAAATGTTGAAATAGTAAACAGAATGAATATTTAAGCAGAGAAGTAAAATATTAATTTTCAAATAAAATAGGACTGCGTACTAGAGAGTAATTACGTTCCAAAATCCACTACAGTAAATATTCATGTCTTTAATTCCACTCATTTTTCCATGAAGCATTTATACGCTACGCAGTCTAACCTTGTCTCATGTTGATATATAATGCTGTATAAGAAATTTGCTTTACAGTATTTTTATATTGCAATCTTGTTGAAAACTTAAAAAGCATTCTGATCTTAAATAATTATAGTCTTAACTGACAAACTAGAAGGAATTTATAAAATGTCACTGATGTTCAAGAACTATATAATCCTTCTTGAAAACACTGATAATTTGTGAAGCGTTCCTTTCTGAAAAGTATAGAGTAGCTTCTCTTCTAAATTATCTTCAGCAATTAAAAATATAACCCACAGGTATATGCAGCATCTCAGATTTCAGTGAACCTTTCAAACATGTACATTATAGAAGCCGATCCTGTAATGTTGCTGAATTCCTTGTGCTTGGAGAAGTGTTGGCCCTTACTACACATCGTAAATGTTAATGGAGTGGAGAGCATGAAATATCAACATAATGATGCAGAGTTCAAAATCACAGATGGGAAGCAGAAGATTACTGATAATGCTTCAACATCATTAAATTGGCCAAGTTATGTATTCCTCGGGCTTTATGAAATACGTGTTTGCTTTGTGAAAAATGCAACAGATCTGAGGTGGTAATCTCAAAAGTACACATTTCTGACCTAACTCTGCTCCCAGATTTGAGCAAATTGATTGGAATTTTGCAAATGCAATGAAATAAGAAAGATCTATACACTTCTGTAAATCCCACTCACATAATTTAAAAATAAGGACACAAAAAATGTTACATATACATAGAAGAGAGGTGAGTCAATGGCTGTTGAGTACACAGTGTGGAGACAAAGATTTAAAGTAAGCTGATTGCCTTTACTTTGGCAAGTTATCACACAGTCAAGAAGAGAGAGAGACAGGGTTAAAACTGGTTCCTTTAGATTCTCAGCTACTAAGTGACAGTATTTCTGCATGTGTCATTATTCAGCTTGCACATAAACATGAATTAAAGCTGATCAAGAATAGCTGACACTGCCAGCATTTAAGTTTCAGCAGTCAGGTACACATATTCAGTGGGCCAGGCAGGAATAAGTTCTGGGGTTTTGCTTGTCTGAAAATTAAGATTTGACCTGAGATCACAGCTTTGGCATAGCTGATGTTGTGAAAGTGTGTTAAGTGTGAAAGTAAAATTCCCAGATAAATTCTCTGCCCAGGTACGATTTAGCAAAAGGAGACCTGAGTGCTGGTCACTTAAATAAAAGCCCAAACTCCACTTTGGTGCCTGGTGAAAGCTTTGTGTTCATCCACCCTCCAGGCTTCTCAGGCTTCTATCTGCCATGACAGACAAAGACAGTAAATGCCCTTCATAAATTTAAAACTCTGTGAAATATAAAAAGGGTGTACTAGACAAAGTCTCTGTGCACAAAGCAAAACGGGGGATGCTCTTCACTGCAAAGCTGGGAAACAGTAAGCATTTTGGGACCACGGACTGCAGCCTCTGGAGGCAAAAGGCTTGACAGAATTCTTTTCCTCTGGAGATTCTAGTTTGAGAGAAATAAAAGTGGCTTGGCTTTTGCCCAGGATCAATTACTAAGGATTTGCAGATCCTGCACCACCAATGAGCCTTCTCAAAAGCAGAAATTTAAATCAGGATTCAAAGAATATTCAGCTTCCCGTTAGAGCACATTCATCCTCCTGGGGTCGTCAGTAAAGGTGAAGCTTAAACAATGTAAGGACTTTCAACCTTGTCTGCTTCTTGGTTAGACAGACCTGTGTGAAATGTTAACTCCTTGGGGGAAAGGAAGAAGATGCCAGCTTTCATGAAGATATTGGGGCAGAAGCCCTTTGAAACTGAAACTGATCTGATAAAGGCCTTTATGGTTGTTAATAGCAAGCCTTTCCCCTGCTCCCTTGGATGAAGTGTTGGCATTTAGCTGCAGTCTGGGGCAGCGAGCAGCCACCTTGTCATTTCAAGGGAATGCTGCGACTAGCAGCTCCTCTGGAAGGCCCCGTCCTGCCCATATTCCACAGAGTGAAGCTCTAATACCTGCTAGGTGAGAGGAATACTGTTGCCTCCTAACCTTTCTGGGACAAAAGCTAGTAGCTTTTTGCTGTGCTTTGTACTTAAACCAGGAGTCCAGCGTGAAGAGAAACACAAAGATTGAAAGTTATTTGATTTCTACAGCTCCTGAGAATGCAAATCTTTAGGTCAAAAGTAAAAAAAAATCATAATGTTGGCACTCTCAACCCCAAGAGGAATGCAGGGAGGAAGGTAACACTCACTTTTGCCCGGCTAATGGGCCCATGCAGAACTCCACACCAACTCCAGAGGAATGAGATGCAGGGCATTGCTGTGGTGGCCTTAAAGAACATGGGAAGGAACAGAAAAGGAGATCTGGGATTATTTCAGAAAGTTTAGTGGATGCTGAAAGTTAATCTTTCAGAAGCCAAGTCCTTTTTAGCCCTGCTGTTTCTGTTTCAGCCTCCTATACGGAAAATAAACAACAGGGATAGGGGGACCACAGACTACCTGCAAGAAGGTGTTATTCTTTAAACCCTGATAACTTTTTGAATATGCTTTATGAAAGCTATTCATTCAGTCTACATGAGGTCAACAACCTATGAAAAATTAAAGTATTGCCAGCAAGCTCCTCCCAGAGCGTGACAGGCTCCCTCTTCCTACAAGCAAGAGAGAAGAGAGAATCTGAGGCAAGAACTGGAATCTCATTTTTAACATTCGTGTGGAACCAAAGTCTCAGACAATATATATTTTAAAATTGCACTAAATTTTATTAAGAGCATGATATGCAAGGGGAGTTTACCTCATAATCTAAACACTAATTTGAGAAAGCAGATCACTCCTAAAAAGAATATCATGCCTCCTTTTTTTTTTTTTCCACCTTCCTACTTGGTTTCTCCTTTTAAGTAAAATCTCTTACAGTATATTTTTAATCTGTTCACTAGTTCTGGAACATAATTTAAGATCAGCAGTTATCTGTTATAGAGCTAAAAGTAGCAGAGAACTCAAGTTGCTAAATCAAATATTTTGGGCCTGGAAAATTTTTCTTGTGATGATGCTCCCGGACCATTAATCTCAACTATTAGAAATGGAGAAGCTGGTAGTTTCCTTTGGTATATGAAGTACAGTAAATAAGAGTGTGCGCTTTACCTTTTACTTCTGAGTGTTATTGTAGAAAAATAAATAAAGTGGATAAAGCTCCTAAAAATGTCCTGACCAGGAAAGCGCAACAGATATGGAAAAGACAATGAAGGTTTTATGTCTCAGAAAGGCTATCCAAACTTAGAAATTCTGATGCAAATCTTGGAATAACATTTATGCACAAGAGCAAACACAAAAACCTCATGCCTCTCAATAACAAATTCTGGAGCTCCAGCTACCCAGATAGCACCATAAACCAAAGCCTAGCAATAATTTACATTCGTATTTTCTCCTATCAATGCAATGAACTTTCCTGAGAGAAAACATTCAGCTCAAACAAAAGGGCTTTCATTTTGTCAAAATATTAATATCCTAAAAGTTCAGATTAACTGGTCAGTATTTTGACAGGTCTGCAGTTTCCAGCATGGGTCCTCATGCATTTTGTATCTGTCAGATGCGCAATCAGATGCTCACACATGCATCATGCTCCCTGTAACTACAAGGGACACCAGCTATAAACATATTTTAAAAGTTATGGATGTGCCTGACATAACTGGTGTGACCTTTCCTAAGAGAAGAACTGCTGTATAATCACTCTCGGGTGAGCAAGAAAATAAAACATCTCGAACACTGAATTCAGTCACATCAGCAGGAATTTGAAAGCGTGGACCAAATAACTAAACTGCTAATTCCTAAACCTTCAGAGACTAAAGCTTAAATATTCCTGAGCTGGACAGAAACAGACAATTGGAAATTTATAGGCATGGACAACTGATTTCCTAGCAGTAAAACATAATGACCAAACTAACTTGCAAAGGATGAATAATTAGATAAGAGTAGAAAAAAAGGCTGAATCCACATGAATTGTGTATTCATGACTTAATAATCAGCTGTATTTCTGCATATTTCATTTAAATGTAGGACCACTAGAGGAGTGGCTACCACGCAGGCATTGTGACAGTATAATTTTAAAAAGGCTGTCATTCAAGAGAAACATTTCTGTCTGATTTTAGAAAGTTTTCTTTCATTGAAGCAATTGGTTCTTTGGAAATACCTTTAATAAAGTGGCATTAATTTCCCTACATGCCTTACGCGATCAGAAATAAGATACCAGTGGAGCAAAACAACAATATCATATACTTCCTCTCTGAACTGGAATCTGAAACTAATTATGTTAATTGAATGTTAATGAAAAATATGCATGTATTGGCTTGTGCTGCTGGCACTTTTGAAAGGCAATATTGCTTTACTAGGACTCCAAAAAAGGCAACATTAACAGCTTAGTGAACACAAGACACTGTAAAATTCTGACTCAAAATACTTTTATTCCATTTACCTCATTTTAAAATAATAATTTTGTTCTGATATTTCCATTATCTTGCCTTTTCACCCTCCGTCTTTCCTCTCCTTTCCTTTCAGATAAGTCTGGAGACCTGGATCCACATAGATGGGTTCTTTGCAGCACTATGATTCACAATACATTCAGATTAACTAATAAATATTAATTAAGAGGTTTATAAGGTATCTTTTGAAGGTAAAGGGGCCCAAAATAGTTGGTTAGCGTTCAGGGACTGCTTCTACCAAGCTCAAGATCAGAGCATTCCAACACGTAGGAAGTCAAAGAAGGGAGCCAGGAGACCTGCGTGGTTAAACAGGGCAAACTCAGGTGGAAGAGGAGAGTTTACACATCATGGAAGGAGGGGCTGGCCACTTGGGAAGAATATAAGGCTGTTGTTAGAAGAAGTGGGAAGGCAATTAGGAAAGCTAAGGCCTCCTTAGAATTGAACCTGATGAGAGGTGTCAAGGGAAACAGAAAGAGCTTTTTCAAATACATGACAGATAAAACTAACACCAGAGGTAACGTAGGCCCAATGATGAATGTGGTGTTGACTGAAAATACAGAGAAGACAGAGTTACTGAATGCCAGAGTCTGTCCTGAGGAGCCCTGTACCCCTGAGGTCCCAGAGAAAATCAGGAGTCTGCCTTAGTTTGTGAGGCCTGGGTTAGGGAGCAATTAGGCAATCTGGACATCCATAAATCCATGGGTACTGAGGGAGCTGGGTGAAATCATTGCTATGCCATTCTCCATCAACTTTGCCAAGTCGTACGAAACGGGAGAGGTTCCTGAGGACTGGAGGAAAGCAAATGTCACTCCAGTCTTCAAAAAGGGCAAGAAGGAGAACCTGGATAACTATAGACCAGTCAGCCTCACCTCCATCCCTGGAAAGGTGATGGAACAACTTATCCTTGGTGGCATCTCAAGACATATCAAGGATAAGATGATCATTAGGGGCAGTCAACATAGTTTCACCAAGGGGAAGTCATACTTAGCCAACCTCATAGCCTTTTATGAGGACATAACAAGGTGAATAGATGATGGCAGAGCAGTGGATGTGGTCTACCTTGACTTCAGTAAAGCATTTAACACAGTCTCCCACAGCATCCTTATAGCTAAATTGAGGAAGTATGGTCTGGACAATCGGGTAAGTGAGGTGGACTGTGAATCGACTGAAGGAAAGAAGCCAGAGAATCGTGGTCAATGGGATAGAGTCTAGTTGGAGACCTGTATCTAGTGCAGTGCCTCAAGGGTCAGTGCTGGGGCCAGTATTGTTCAATATATTCATCAATGACATGGATGACGGAATAGAGTGTACTATCAGCAAGTTTGCTGATGACACCAAACTGGGAGGAGCGGCTGACACACCAGCAAGACCCGGATGGGCTGGAGAGTTGGGCAGGAAAAAATTTAATTAAATATAACAAGGGAAAGTGTAGAGTCTTGCATCTGGGCAGGAACAACCCCAAGTTCCAGTATAGGTTGGGAAATGACCTGTTAGAGAGCAGTGTAGGGGAAAGGGACCTGGGCTTCCTGGTGAACAGCAGGATGACCATGAGCCAGCACTGTGCCCTTGTGGCCAAGAAGGCCAATGGCATCCTGGGGTGTATTAGAAGGGGGGTGGTTAGTAGGTCAAAAGAGGTTCTCCTCCATCTCTACTCTGCCCTGGTGAGACCACATCTGGAATATTGTGTCCAGTTCTGGGCCCCTCAGTTCAAAAAGGACAGGGAGAGAGTCCAGCACAGGGCAACAAAGATGATTAAGGGAGTGGAACATCTCCCTTATGAGGAAAGGCTGAGGGAGCTGAGTCTCTTAAACTTGGAGAAAAGGAGACTGAGGGGTGACCTCATTAATGTTTATAATACATACCGGATGAGTGTCACGAGGATGGAGCCAGGCTCTTCTCAGTGGCAACCAATGATAGGACAAGGGGCAACAGGTTCAAACTGGAACACAAGAGGTTCCACTTAAATATGAGGAGAAACTTCTTCTCAGTGAGGGTGACAGAGCACTGTAACAGGGAGGTTGTGGAGTCTCCTTCTCTGGAGACATTCAAAACCTACCTGGACGCCTTCTTGTGTAACCTCATCTAGGTGTTCCTCAGGTGTGGGGATTGGACTAGATGATTTTTTGAGGTCCATTCCAATCCCAAACATACTGTGATTCTGTGATAACATGCCTCAAAGTCACATTCTTGTACACATTAAACCAATTCAAAACTACTTTTCTCCACTTCTTTTTGTGTTAGTGAGAGGGAAATAAATTTATTTTAAATCCTTACTTTCATCTGCGCCAACCCGTATCACAACCCTTTCTATTAACTTACTTTGTTTTCAGTCTACCTTGGAGATCTCCAGTATATATTGGCAGATAAAAAGCAAATTTGTTGAGTATCACAAAGAGCATACTCTATAGAGTACAAAACATCCCTAAACTGTTTAACTGAAAAAAGTAACAACTAATAATATTTTTCCAGGGAAATGAGTATGTACTAGCATACTTATATGTGCGTCTACTAAAGACTGTATCTTGCACTAAAATTGAAACTTCTAACAATGTATGATCGTAATTAATAAATTAATACCAATAAACCTTTATTTGCATAATCATAAAGCAATTAAAGGTTTTCAGTCTCCAATACAAAATATTTTAATTATTCCCTGGTACTTTTCCCATTTCTTTTATGTCACCTGCTGTGCACACTTTTACTACTGTCTCTTCCACAGATATCAGCATCCTAACCCTCGGGCAAACTTCGCTGAGTCTTTACTAAAATCGCTACTATTGGACAATCTGTTCCTAAGCATGAAATCTACAAGTTTATACTGCTTGTTTATAGATAGTTCCTTCCAAGTACATGTGTAAAAATTAAAATAACACTGTTTTTTCTCTCAGCTGAGGTGATGCCACCATGAGAAATTTTTTCTCAGTTTCTCAAGGTGTCCCCTAGTTCCGCAAAGACTCTGCTTATGTAGAACACTCAGATATCTCAAGAGCCATGAACTGAAGTGCCAGCAGATGACAAATCGAAATCTCACATTCATAAAACGAACACTAACTCTGCCAACACGTAAAGTTCTCGTCTGATTGTCTTTGATGAAACAGGAAAGTTAAATTGAACTCAGGGAGAAAGAGAATTTTAAAGTACACTGCTATGCTCGGCAGTGGACCAACAAAAACACACATTGGGACACACTCTAATGTAGGTTTTGAAAGACAACATCTTCATCAGTACACTGGGAAAAATTTTACCCTTACAAATGTCTATAGAAAATACCTCCCTGCTCCCCTACCCCAGTAAAATCAGCTTGAAAATACTCTCACAGCTAAAACATAACCAAACACAAAATAATTCATGACTGACAAATTGTTGAAATTCTTCCAAGCAATAGATACTGCTCTACCACTGCAGACAAGGAAAAATAAGAAAAATAAAAATGTAGTGCATGAATAGAAATTACAGTAGGTTTGATTACAGTGAAAAATAAGAAAATCCTGAAAGGTGGTTTGAAAACCAACTGTCCTCAGTAAGAAAAAAACAACCAAACAAACAGAACAGTTTTTCAGATGCATTCAGAAAATCAAATTTCTCTGAAAAAAAAACAAAAACAAACCTTCTCCTGTTTAAATATTCAGACTCCAGTCTTCAAAAGCCGATATTTATGAGACTTCCCTTTCAGCAATTTGCTGCACTAATCTAAAATAACATTGCTCCCATTTACATATAAACTAAGCCAACTACACCATCACATTCTTTAAGCAGTATATTTATTCTGTCCTTGGCAAATAATCTTTTTTGGTTTTCCATAATATAGACTATATCACATAGAAAAGTAGGTCTTCTCTGGACTTCTGACATGAACTAAAACAAATGGTATGCTAAGAGTGACACAACCGTTTCAGAGTACAACATTAGAAGAAGGAAGGTAAGAAAAGAGTGCAGGAACAACACAATATAGCTTTTCTGCTCTTCCACTTAGTGCGACCTGTCAGTCTAACTGTAAGTCTAACCCACTAAATTTCACACATGAAAGTCAGTCTGATCTGCTGGGCAAACATTCAGGCAATTTGTTTTAATGGATCACTGTCTCCATTCAAACATAAATCAAACTCAGTGTTATAATAATAGAACGTATGAGAAGCGCTCCTTTTGGTAGCCTATTCATTTTCAAGTCATGAAACCTCCAGTAAATACCCCCTTTATTAAAAAAAATCTAGTTGCCCTCAATGGCTTTTGGGTTTGTTTTTTTTTTTGTGTGTGACTGTGATATAGGCTTAATAGAACTATTCACTAAACAGAATATATACAAGTAGCTTTACTGAAAAATCACAGACTAATTTCTCCACTCCTGACCTTTCTTCTTCTACTTTATCTCCTACTTGAGCTGTCTCACTGACATCTCACCCAGCTGGCATACCGCTGCCTTAACATGGTCAAAATTGACCTCTTTGTCTTCTCACCCAAGCACTGCATCACTAGTCCTCCCTGTCACTCAAGCCTCTAATAAAAATGTCATTTTTGTTTCACCTTTCCCTAGCCTTTCTAATCCAGATCATAAATAAATCTTTGTGCTGCTTCTTCTACACATTAAAGATAATTTTCATCCTTTTTGCCTGCACAGCTAAATGCTCACTTAAGCTCTTCGTTCTCATTTTGATTCATTTATTCTCAAGCTCCATTACATCATATCAACCATTCCCTTTCAGCCCATTCTAAATGCAGTTTTTAGTTTTATCTCCATTTAGGTTTCATCACAACGGGTAAAAATTCCAAAAGCATAAAACAGCCTAAAAACCAAGAATCCTTGAATCCATTTAGGATTCTAAATGGATATGGGTCATTTTCGTAAGCACTCATGCAGCTAAAGATGCAGATTATTATTAGACACATGACCATTTACAAAAGCTTCTCTTTCTGACAATGGCACATCAGCTTCTAAGTATCTTGGAAATTGGGCAATTTTAAACACTCATCCACTCTTGTAATCCTTCTGCCACCTTCCTGTGTTTCACGCACCATTTTTTTCGTATAAATTCTTAACTTTGTCATATCATTTCTTAACTTTGTCCCTTTTTGCCCCCTCCTTTCTCTTGGCATTTTAAATTCTACTTCTTCTGCTACCATCTATTTTATGTACAGCTTTGCCACATTCTCCCATAAGTGTCTGAAATTTCATTTCACTTCATGACTTTGGCATAAAACATGCTCTGTGAACTTCCTCTTTAATATTACACCTAACTCTAAGAAGCAGTTTACTAATGCCAGCTAAGTTGAAGATGCTTAATGCTACAATAGTAACAAAGTAAGTAACTATTCATTTAAAGAATGTATATTATGTGTATATTTAAACCATATGTATCTGATTGCATATTGTTACTCTTCTTACAATGATTTTACATTCCAGTCTATGTAATTTCTGTGTCTTACAATGAAATTGAGTCTTCATTGGGAACAACAAAACGTCTATCAACATATATATTAAAAATGTAACTTCTAATAATTCATGCACAGAGACTATGTCGAAAATTATCAAACACCCAACACCATGAGTCAACCTTATACATATAATTAAGCAGTGTTTCATTCTTTCCTAATTGTTTCTGCCTAGGACTCCCCTCTCTCATATATCACGATATAATTTTGTTGAATTAACTATTAGAAATCTAAGATTTCAAGAGTAGATGAACAAAAAAGAAAGTGCTAAACTACAGAAAATTATTTTTACATTGCTAGGCAGACACAATGGATGAGAATCACATGGTGTACAGTGAGGCAGCAGTAAATTAACAACAGTGGTTCTCAACTGACTCAAAGAACAACGTGATCATCCGTCAGCCTGTTCTGAACTAAACATAGTCTGGTTAATGTCACTGAGGGATATTTATAGACCATGAAAAACACCTGGCCCTGCGTCTTTCTGAAATGGTAAGCGGTGATGGGAAGAGTGGTCGATGGGCCATGGCCCTCAGCCAGCGTGTGCCCACTTCCAATGCAGGGCAGGTGGAAGGAAGAGACGATCGCCTCCCTTAACAAGTGGTTTAGAGACCTTGTTAATTAGGAAGTTTTGTCCTTAGAGTCCAAATTAACAGAAATCACCCACAACACCAAAACAACAACAACAAGGAATTTCTCCTCCATTCAGTGGACTGGACTGTCCTATTCCCTATGCCCCTAACTAGCACCATTACTAGGTTTCATCTTTAATGTGTCAAAGTTTCTGTCCCTGTAAAAAAAGACCGCTGCCTAGCTCTTTGCTCAGTCCTGATGATGTTATAATGGCACTCAGCAAGCTACCCACTTTCTTTTTATGAGATAAGTTTTTCACTCAGTCTATGGTCGAGCTTCATAAATGTTACAGGGAACATGAAGGACACAGTAAGAATGGGCAGCCCTGACTATGCATGAGGAAGGGAGGACTTGCCTTTCCTGACACTTGTGCCAAACTGAATGACTTTAAGACCATGGCTTTAGATCATGACCTAATCACAACTCTAACATGTCAGAGATTCTTAATCCTTCTGGATGGATTTTTAAGGTATGCTTACATGAATGAGCACAGCAAACCAACCCAAATCGACAGGTATTCAACAACCTTCACAAGTAAGCTTTATACATAGTGAAATTACTTAAAGAAAAATTTCAGAGTTCTTTTCTGTCTACAATAGAAAATACATATGTTGTTTCATATACATATTCATTTGACAGCTGTAAAGTGAGATTTAAATATTCTAATCAGAACATCAGAACCTGTTATGTAGTAAACCCTATTCCTTTTTTTTTTTTTTGCTATTAGAATGTTTTTGATAAACCTATTCTATAGAAAGAACCCTATAAAAATGCACCCCATAAAATACTTTTTTCTTTTTCCTTAAAAGAGGTACTAAAACTTCCCCCTTTAATTCATTAGCTTTCATTCGACTTTGATTGTTGCTATAAAATCCTATTTCTTTTTTTACGATACCATGATCAGGTTTTTTGGCTTACCGTAAAGGAAGCGAACATCAATCACTTGTATTATTCTATCATGATCAGTGCTCAGAAGGGAATGTTCAGGTAACTTTATTAAATTATGCATTACCTACATCCTGCAGTTAAAGAAAAACAAACCACTGAATCCAAAGCTTTTGTTATCAAAGAAATATGAATTGCCCTTTTCAATATGTATTATTAAGCATACTGTACAAAAAACTCTAGTACTGAAGCCAAAAATGATTCACATGAAATATGTTTAGGGATGAAGCCCTAAGAAATTTCTGGTAGAAATGTTAATTCAGCACATTTTCAATGATAGGATAAAATGGCCAGCACATGTATTAATCATCTGATATTATCTTTTATGTAACAGCATGTACTCCTCTCCCTTTAATTGTTCCTAGCTGAAATGGCATTTGAGTTAAGTAGACACTTGAGGATTAAGGTCATAATAATATACAAGCAGAACTGCTTTGCTATGTCTTCTGCTGAGTATATCTTGGCCACGACTCTCAAGGCTCCACTTCTGCTAAAAGTTACAATCAAGAAACCCAGACAGTAAAGGATACTGAAATGACCCTCACTCTAAGCCACACAACCTAGTTTCTCATGAAAGGGCATTTATGAGCAATAAAAAGCATTTTCCTTACATCTCATGGCAGAAGGAGTAACCATGAGCACAATGCACTTTTCTATGTGGGAGTATCAGTACTGTCAACTCACTCATAACGATGGTTCATCATACTAGACTTCATACTTTCACCTCTGTCCAGAAGTTTGGAGAGGACTTCCTTCACATTCCTCCCTTTATGCTTCAGTGAACATACATCACACAAATGCTGCTGGATACCCAGCCCTGAATATGACTTGGTTACTTTCTACTGTATCGTAACAAAGAGCACTATAAACACTGCCACTAACAACACTAGCTTATTTTCACTGGGTCCCAGACTTCGGCTGCAAGTCTGTGGGAGTAGTAATATGGACTTTTCTGTATATTCCTTGGATCTGCACTTCTGTTAAGTTCAATTGTCTTCTAGCCATCAGAATTAAAATGGAGACATGCAAGTATGCTTCTGCATTCAAAATATATCTCATTGAAGAGACAGAAGGATTAAAAACCAGAGAAAAGGAATGTTTGGGCTATATCTCTAGACAAGTCAAAACAATATAATTAAATGCATTAATGCCCTTGCCTGCAAAGAGATACTGTGCTAACAAATTTATCAAAATGCAATAAACTCCCAATGGCCAATTAGTTGCTTGCATATTCCAAAGATGATAGAGGAAACAACCTAACTTCAGCCCCTGGAGACATACAATGAATCTCTACCTTTAAAAGAATATGATTGCCTGGAAATAAGGGCTGAGAAAGAGCGAGTCACACTAAAAGTGGAGAAATACAGTCTAAAGCCATACTACAGAACACTGCCTCTAAGAAGCATCTTATGGGAAAGTCATGGCAGCATTCAGTTTCTATGATAGATAGTTTGGTGCTATATGAAGACTTACAAGAATAACAGGCTTCCCAAACTTTTAATGAGTGGTGTGTATCTTTTCGAGCTGCTTCAGATCAATGCTTATTTCCTATGCTGGTTGACTCAGAGTGGCTCACATCCATACTGTTCTTTGCAACCTCTGCTTAGAGTTGCCTGGTCACACTCACATCACACAGCACTAGAAGTAATCTGTGGCTTGGTACCTATAGCATGAATACTCACCCACAGGTTTCCTCAGTACATTTGCATATAGCATGTTTACAACTGCTCACCAGCCACTTGGTTTTGCCTAGCGAAGCTTGTGTCATATCACACAGGAGCTGGAGAGTGATGTGGCACCATGGAGTGAAGGTGATCCAGGACACAGATGCCCGGGACAAAAGAGGGAGTGATGCAGCCTGAACCACAAAGGCAGTAAGAGTAGTTAGGAGTGTACTGAATCCATCTCTCAAACCTGTACAGATCTGTAATACAAACCACAGTAACAGCGTAACATGATTGACATATGTTGTTCCATTTTACAATATCTGTTTGTTGTCCAAAAGATATGCCAAATACTGTGTTAATGTCTAAAATACATTATTCTTGTTCTAGATATCCTGAATTGAAAAGTAAACAAAGAATGTGCTGAGTTTTGTTTTAACAATAAAATGAAGACATACATGCAACACATATCTTCAGAGATTTTAAATGCTTTCCATATGATGTGGAGCAAAATTTGAGTCAGAAGGATACCCTCATGATCAGCATCAGTGATCTCCAAGGCCAACAGAAGTGCTAAGAGTAGAATTCAGAACACAAAGTTCAGGTTCTACAAAAGATGCCTTTTGGGTTTGTGTTTTTTGGTGGATTTTTTTGTTTGCGGGTTGTTAGGTTTTTTGTTTGTATGTTAGCTTGAAAGAGTCTATAGCAATTGATTCAAGGAAAAAGTTCCAAAAGTTGCCTAGAAAAAGTAAGTCTGTATTCCAATTATGGTTGACATTGACAACACTAAATTACTTCCAAATTCTGTTAGGATTCAATCTTTTTTTTCCCTCTCAATATGTCCATATACTTACCTCTCTTTCCCTAGTGAAATGGTTAATCCTTACTGAGATTGTCTGGTTGTAAGGGTAGCAAAAGAAAATGAAAATAACAAAATATCAGGAGATACTATAAGATTCTGTGATTAGTCGCAGAGTAAGCAAAGCAGTGTTTTGAAGATGGAACTCAAAAGCTAGTACTGGCTAGCGAGTCTCATATTTATTTGTATATTTATGTGTCAATTCTACATAATTCAGCAAAAAAGAAAAAAAAAGAAAAATAAAATAATATAATAAACATAAATAACCAAAATCTATTAAATACTTAATCTTTTGCAAGCTCAGCTACTAGACATCTACAGGGAAAGGTTCCAAGGCACACTTGGCATCACCACTGGTCCCCATGTTTAAGATCAGGCATAGAAAAAAACTGTTTATGTTCCATGCCTGCATAGAGTTCCTTCTCTGTTTATTTGTTCAGAGTTTACTGTGTACAGGGAAAAGATTGCCAGGTAGCTAAGAGCTGAGACAGTTAAGAAACAAAAGTTCACACATGCGGCCTCAACTGTGCCATACCTTACGGCTGTGGGGATGTCCCTACCAGAGGACTCCAGCCCAGGGAGATGCATTTCTTCTTTGAGTGAGCAACACCCATTCCTCTCTACTGGGCCCTGTGTCGGTATGTGCATTCCTGTGCTTAGTGCAGGAGGGAGAGAAGACTCAAAGAAGTAGTTGTAATGGTCTGGACCTCATTGTCCCCACAGAGAGACCTGCCCCATCTGCAACTGTTGGACCCATCCTTCTTATGTTTTACTTGAATAAGTTTGAGACAGATGGATCTTCTCCCTCCCCATTCATCTGCCCTCCCCCAGCTTATTAAGCAGGTATAGCATATTTTGGCAAAAGGGGTAGAGTCTTGCTCATGGGTATCAGAAATAAGCAAACTCTTCTCTCCTGTCTACTGAATCCTGAAAATTTGCCTCAAGATTGAGTCAAGACCTTCACTTATTAATACCGATGAAATAGAACAAAATTTCAAGAATGTGAACTTCGAAGTCAGCTGAGCATTCAGGGTGAGGTTGAACTAGCTGCCAAATACTGAAATTTGAACATTCTTCATCTTATATGCCTATGTCCCAGCTACAAAGACATAGGAAAACAATTGCCCTTTACAACTGCAGCTCATTAATCCCAATTGTCTGCTGGTCACCTGACCAAAAAAAAAGATACTCACTAGTTTTCGCATTACAAGCTCTAGTGTGAGAAACAAAAGGCAATATCCATATACTTGACCATGTTTGAAATAAGGAAGATCATTTTCCTCAACAGGCATTTTATACTAAAGCATTAGGAAACAATTCTGCCATAACAATTTACATCACTTCACAATGCTCCACCTGAACCTGCCTAAAGTTCTGGTACTGTACATGCAATTTTTAAGTGAGCTTAGATTTATACTCTATCATACAAATTTCAGCATTTTAATAGGGATAGTTGCAATTCAAAATAACTTACAATAAATTTGAAAATACAATGTATTTAGCTAAGAAACTTGTTGAAGTGCTTTTAGGAAAATTGTTGATCTTATTTTGCCCTTCCTTATTTTGACTTTATTTAAACATGCAGTAATAAGTTTCTATTCTAGAGCTGGGATTATAGCCAGTATATATATAGAGTCATGGCTAGTTAGCTCGTGGGAAAATAGCTAGGGAGTTTAAAGCCCATTTCATATTTGCTCCTGACAGAGTAAGAATATAATGAGTTGAAAAAAAGGATATCCTAAATACAAGAGAGAGACAGCCACCACATAGGGTTTGAGATGCTAGAAAGCAGTAGTCAGATTAACCATAGTCTCATCACTTGTCCTGTTTCTAAAAATAACTGCTGTCATATAGAAATTATTTTTTTCTACTGTAATATCAGTAGATTTTGCTATATAGTACTTCTCTCTTGCAAGATGGTCAATAGATCACATACATCTAGAAATGACCCTGCGTCCATTTAGAATAACTGTACATAGACATCATTTATCACACCTTGGTAAAAAGCAGATCTTCCAGCCTGTTCTGATTCCTCTTTCTAATTTTGTTAAAAAAAAAAAAAAAAACAAAACCAAAACATAACACAAACCACAATAAATACACCATATACAGAGAATTTGCCCAATTTCCCTCTGTGGCAGTCTGCATTTATACAGCTCTCTACGCTTTCATTTGCATCTCTCTGTTCCCAATAGTAACTTTGGCACTAGAGAGTTTTCTATTAAAGGAAAGCAGCATTGATTGATTGCTGCCTGGCTTCCCCCATCTCTCCCCATTCCAAGCCATTCACAATGGACTCATTTCTTCTTTCCATCACCTTAGCCTGAATGCCTGAAGCAACGTATCTGTATCTAAGCTTCAGATCAGATTTTCAAGGAGCCAAGGACCTAATTAAATCAACTGGAAAAGGAGTTTAATCAATAGCAAGCTATAAACTCCCATCTTTGTTTTATCTGTAAGTACATAAATTACCAAAGAAAAGTTGAATGCAGCAAAAGATATTTGAGAGAAGCACTAGCCAATCTACACTGTCCAATGCTTCCATTAAATTAAGTCTCAAACTATTAAAAAGAATAGCTTGAATTTCAATCAGGAAATGCAATGTTCATTGTATGCTTTAATTGAGGCAGGTGAAAATAGTATCTTTTTTTTCCCCGTTTTCAGCTTTTCAGTCTGCAATTTCTGCTCTTTTAGAAACCTTTCCTTCAGCTATTCAAGGTAAAAAATCCTTTTCAATTTGCAGTATATCCTAGATAGCAGTTTTAACTGCATACTGCAATCTCTGCCTTTGCCCATTCAGTTTTGAATGAAGCATAATAGATACACATTCTTCTCAAATATGCCTTCATTATTCATAGTTCTCACTATATTTTATTTATTATTTTTTTTAATATTGTGTGTCGTGTATTATGTCAATGAGCTCCACAGCACATGGGCTTTTCTGTGCTGTTAAAAGGGACTTTGGCAATCCAAATAGCATTGATAACCAGAAGTACCACTTTCATTTCCTCTTTGCATGAAAGTTCTCAGGTTTTCTCCTTTGTTCACATTATTCTTGTCTTATAAGCCTTTATAAGCCATAGGCTGCATTACTATTTTGTGTAACATCATATCTGCAGGTTTCTGTACTGGACATGTACTGCTCCATGGCTGGAGCAGTGAGCACCCCTTACAATGCCACATCTATGTACACATGAGTTCAACACTATGTGCTATGCTGCACCTCAGGCACGTTTAGTCTCAAACAATTTATTAAAGAGTGCATTTTAAGAAGTACAAAGCCCACTTTCCTCATAGGTTTATGTAGAGGCCATCACACAATACTGAATTTTCAGTCAATCCTGGTGTGCCTGCTTTGCTCATTTTAATTTGAGTGCGAAGTACTAGACACATTCTTCTCACATGTGTCGTATCTGCGTGTCTGTATCTTCATACGCAAAATAAAAAAAGAGAGGATGTCATACTTCTAAAATAACACACCACATTTATCAAAAGAACCCTCTATCCTGGAACTGCAGCTGGCCTTTCATACAGGTATATGCAGATTAGCTTCTTGGTATTTCTCTTATCTTTCTTCGTGTAAGCAGAATTCTCCTCAAACCCCATGGAAGCAAATATATCTGAATGTTTTTTCACTTTTGTCTGAACCAAATGTTAAACTGACATGGAAATTATAGTAAAAATATGGGTGAATATAATCTATGTAGAATAGATTATTTTTTTTCCCCTCAGTAACAGCTGCCTAAACTAAAATGAATGAATTCTACTCTCCTCCCCTCTCCACTCCCCCCAGTTTCCTTCAAAACAAGATTTATGCAATCATATGCCATATCCCTAATCTGAGTTCGAGAATGTAGTCGGTGTTAAATCTGTTCAAAAACTGTAACCGAATTTGAGAGGTGGGGTCTCAGAGACAAACTTCTGCATTTCCAGATGGTGGAAACAGGCATCTTAACAGAGAGATGTCCATCAGTGTTCTACTGAAGGGCAGCCAGCAGCAGGAGCTCTCCCTGCTCATCCTGCCTGCTTGGGGCCAGCCAGTTAATAACCTGTCAGGTAACTAAAAATACTTCAGAAGGTTTAGGCTACATTTGGAGGTGGAGCTGGCATGACTGAGCTGCAACAGGAGGAATAAAAACCAGAAAGAACATGCTTGATTTCCCTACAAAACCCCCTAAAGAACATGTTTACCAAGAAAAAATTAAGGTAAGTAATGTTCTCAAAGGAATATTATTGTACTGGTCACAACCACCATCATCCTTAACTCTGCAAAGAACCTGCAAGGAGACACAAATCAAAATCTGTAACCATCTATCCCTATGGTAATTACAGTAAGTTACAATAAAAACTTGAAGAAATCTTAAATATGCAATGGATGTCAGATCTTGGTTTTATAAAAACAGATTATTCCTAAAAGAGTGTACTGCGCAGCACTGAATCAGTATTTTTTTCAAACTGTTATTCATCATGAAACTTCAGAACTTCATTGATCTATTTAACCTATACATCACTGACTTGGGTTAAGCTTGCATGAGTGTTCTGTCCTCTTCACACATTGTGCTACTCATTTTATGAGTGTCTATATTAAAAAAATGATGTGGGGAAACATAAGTTACATTTTAAGCATTGCCTACTTAATTAAAAAGGACCCCACATGTTCCTATAAAAGCTACAATTTATTTCTGGTTATATGCATGCCATTTGGATGTACATTTTCAGAAAGAGAACAAACAAGAGACTTGGTCTTAGTTTGTAGTTATATTTTAGTGTAAGGAAAAAAGATTCAGAAAACAGTAAGAAGAGTGAATAACTATAGTGAAAGTTATTTAAAATTTAAAATTGGATTTACTTAGTATCCTCATTGCATAAATCATTACTTGCTTCAACTTTACCTCATGTTAATGACAGATAATTAACATCTCCAGAATGTTTAACTAATACCTCTTCCCAAAACTTACCTTATATATGAGTATATGCATGTATGTACACAAGGCTGTGTATCTATTAGATGATACTGAACAGTATAAATCCCTCACTAATGTTTCTAAGCAAAATTTAAGAATGAAGCATAAAATTACAGACTTAAAACTGATAAGGAGCAGAAATAATTTAAGGGAACTTTGTCATCTTCTGCTGCATTTTTTTTATTTTAACGAAGTTTTTAATGTCTTTTGTTAGCTACTGTTAAATGAGCAGCTTTTAACACATCTGGCTTCTAATTACATATAAAGAGTATCTGCTCAGATGTGCTCTACCATTTGAGACAGAAGATGCTCTTTTCCTTTACAAATACATGAGTACTATGCATCATTTATGTTTTATAACAGCCAAAACCTCTTCAAAATCATATTTCTCTATTCCTAGCAGCTGGGTTGGCTTTGCATTAACCTGATAAACTTTTACAAGATGCACCAAAGAGCAAAATCAATGTATGTGAATGAAAATGAAACTTCCTAGAGTGTCAGTCTGAACCTGACAAGCACCGAAAGCTTTCAAGGTCTGTTGAAGTCAAAAGCGTGTACAGATGCTCGGCAGAGCTAATAATGAGACTTGTGGCCTTGGGTCATTAAGAAACTGATAAAGTAGACTAATTTGAAAAAAACCTGAAACTTTAGAATAAATTTTAACCCATTTAATGTCTATGACTACTGTGACTTGAGGAATGGAACAGAGACACTCAAGTTCCCAAATCCTTCAAGTAATCAAACAGATGACAAAGATGACATGAACAGATGACAGTGTTTTTCGTTTCTCATTCTAAAAATTAATCCTGCCCATATGAATTTTAATTTTATATTTCTGAATAAGAGATCAGAAAATGGAACAGAACTGTAACATTGCTGGCACATATATAATTAATTCCTTGGTTTGCTTTTCCCCCTTTGGGGTAATATTTGACTTTGACCTTTATGCGGTACTTTGTCAGATGGAAAAAAAATAAATGCAGCATATTAGTGGTTTCTCTCTTACAGCCCAGACATATCTTCCTTTAAAAAAAAAGTCTTCAAGAATCAAGTCCTAACAACTTTTGTGACTTCAACCAAGTATTAAAAATTTCTGTTTATTAAAATATAATCGTATAAATCCTAACGTAATTATTCTTCCGTGTTTAACTGATACTGCCAGCTGAACATGAGCCAACAGTGTACCTACGTGGCCAAGAAGACCAACAACATCCTGGCTTGTATCAGGAATAGTGTGGCCAGCAGGACTAGAGAAGTGATCGTCTCCCTGTACTCTGTGCTGGTAAGGCCCCGCCTCAAATCCTGTGTTCAGTTTTGGGTCCCTCACTACAGGAAAGATATTGAGGTGCTCTCTACAACCACCTGAAAGGAGGTTGTAGCAAGGAGGGTGTTGGTCTCTTCTCCCAAGAATCAAGAGCTAGAATGAGAGGAAATGGCCTCAAGTTGCGCCAGGGAAGGTTCAGCTTGAATATTAGGAAAAAAACTCTTCATGGAAACGGTTATGAAGCCCTGAAACAGGCTGTCCAGGGAAGTGGTGGAGTCACCATCCCTGGAAGTGTTTAAAAGACACGTAGACATGGTTTAGTGGTAGACTTGGTAGTGTTAACAGTTGGACTAAATGATCTTAAAGTTCTTTTCCAACCAAAATGATTCTATGATTTGATATATATAATATAGATGCACATTTATTTTATTATTTTAGGCATTGCAAATTAAAAATGCAGTAATTTGTTACTATGATCACTGTATTTATATAAATACTACACCTATTTAAGTGTGTTTTTCTGAACTTTCATTAGTACACACAATGGTGTAAACTAATAATTTTAGAAGCTGCAGTTTGGAATAGCCACCATCACCTCAGGGTTATAAATTCAAATATAATATATTTATGCTGTTAGTTTTTAAAATTATCTTTATTTTTTTTTATTTAGGTTGAAATTATTACTCTGTATTCACTCATTAAGGACTTCCAGTAAATCTTATTTAAACAAAGGGTCTGCATTGTCTGATGCTGAGCATCTTTGCTATCCTCTGTCAGTTATGCAAGGAACTCAGCACTGCACGTAGTGGGGGTAGGGGGTACCTTTCCCTTTTTTACAGTGGCTTTCAAATATCCTTCAACTTTGTCCCACAGAGTGGTATTTTAAGAATGGGAAAGTTCAAGTGTTCTTCACATTCAGTATTGTAATATTCCATTTCAGTGTCTGTAAGGGTAAAACAGATTATTCGTATCTCTGTTCAAATTATGACTGTCTGCAGGATGTCGACATTTAGAAATCTAGATGCCAGAGAAACTAGGTTGTGACAATTTTCCCATTTCTCATGGCTTATGGAACAGCTGTCAGATGGTAACAACTTACACCAACTATTAAGCCAGTCTGCATTTGAACTGGTGACCTAGGAGTGAAATATTCTCTCTCTCATGATCTTCATTCTCTCATTAACAATACTCCTGAGCCTTTCACTTCCTACTGAATAGGTCTACTTTTCTTCTCTCTCTCCTTTTTTTTTTTTTCCCCCTTAAACTCAAGAGCATGTTTTTTCTTGGTGCACCAGTTGAAGTTATCTTACTGGATAATCTCTTTCTGACAGTCATGAGCAGGGACAGAACAATTGCTGGCTACCTAGAGACTTAATTACAACATGGCAAACGTAAAAGGCAATGAAAGAGTACATACATTTTGCCACATTGTTGAGATATAGACTGCAATTAATTCGAAGACTCAAGTAAAAATGAAGACAAGAATATAAAGAACAATGCTACATTTTTTTTAGATGTACATGTACACACAGAATCACACAGAATGTTAGGGACTGGAAGGGACGTCAAAAGATCATCTAGTCCAATGCCCTTGTCAGATCAGGAACACCTAGATGAGGCTACACAGGAATGTGTCCAGGGGGGTTTTGAATGTCTCCGGAGTAGGAGACTCTACAACCTCTCTGGGCAGCCTGTTCCAGTGTTCTGTTATCCTTACTTAGAAGAAGTTCTTTCTCAAATTTAAGTGGAATCTCTTGTGTTCCAGTTTGAACCCATTACCCTTTGTCCTATCACTGGCTGTCACCAAGAAGAGCCTGGCTCCATCCTCGTGACACTCACCCTTTACATATTTGTAAACATTAATGAGGTCACCCCTCAATCTCCTCCAAGCTAAAGAGACCCAGCTCCCTCAGCCTTTCCTCATAAGGGAGGTGCTCCACCCCCTTAATCATCTTTGTTGCCCTGCGCTGGACTCTCTCCAGCAGTTCCCTGTCCTTCTTGAACTGAGGGGCCCAGTACTGGACACAATATTCCAAGTGTGGTCTCAGCAGGGCAGAGTAGAGGGGAAAGAGAACCTCTCTTGCGCTACTAACCACCCCTCTTCTAATACACACTCTCACCACATACACCTAGAGTTGGCTAGTGCTGGGACTGAACAAGAAAACATAAAGTTCATCCTGACAGAAAAGCACTAAGTTCAGAGAAACTATATATCAATATATCTGCAAAAATCCCGCAGTGAATGAACCCCTCCTACTAAAAACATGACATTTTTTTTTCTTGCTTTCCAAGCCCTGTAACATTATTAGCTAACTGATACCACTTAAAGATTCAACAAAGTCCTATAGGATTCTACTGAACATACCCTGAGGCAGTAGATGTTGTAGAACTATAAAAATCACAGAAGGACATATTAAAGAGTGAAAAAAAAGAAAAAAACCAACCACCATCAAAAGACAGAAAACTGCCAATGTGACTATATATCTATACAATAGAGATGTAGGAAACTAGAAACAACATGAAAGAGGAAAAGGCAGCAATCACTTAATCCTCAATGTAATGAAGAATAGATGACAGTCAAACATCAAAGAGCAAGAAACATAAAAAAAACCTGTCCTTAAGAAAGCACAGAAAAGATATCAAGCGTTTAGCAGCTCCAAATCACAACTGTGTTTTCATGCCATCCTTCTTAACATAATGGACAAGTAGGAAAGTGGAAAGGGAAAGGAAATTCACAGAAGTTAGCTATATTTAACACTTGGCATAGATAATTCCATGGATATGCAAGACTAAATAGGAATTAGCAGTAGAACAGTAACACACTAGGAAGTTTGAAGGTCTAAAACATACTTTTCTCAACTTTTTTTTACAATAGCAACTGAAATGAATCAGTTAGAGGCCTGTATTTTTATAATCAGAATTTTTTTAAAAGAAGGTTAAAAAGAAGTTCACAACCAATACATAACTACATATACGAATATATACTTATGTGACTCAGCGAAAGGTCTGACTCGTACACAAACCAGTCATGTTTTACAGCCAACTAGGCAATTAAAATGAGATCTGGTTTCTCTTGCAAGTGAAGCTGCTACCTTAAATGTTTTAATGTTTAATTTAAATGGGAATTCTAAGTGCTTGGATGTTTCTGTAAGCTAGGGGTTAAATTACTCTCTCCTCGGTTTGAACCATCACCAAAAAGCATTTTATGAGTGCAATAATGCACTTCAATAAATGGAGCTCACAATGGATACTCACTTTTCTCTGGGGAATGAAGAAAACTTGTAATTCTCTTTCTGCCTCACAACACATTGGTAGTCTAAGGTATCCTTTGTAGTCACATAGCTTGTCATACATTACTGGATATATTTCGCTTATATACATGCAGGAGGCAGTTAAGTATAGCCCCTGACCTAAGGTATATCTATTTTGATCTCTCAAACTGTGACTTTCCTTACTCATGCAGAAACTAAGTTATACTATTTCTCAACTCTATCTGAGCTTTAATTTCAATTTTGGCTGAAAATGGCAAAGCAACCATTAAAAAGGAGCATAAAGTTACACCCCATGTATTTAAATTCTCATATTGATACTACAATAGCAATTCCATTACCATCATAATAGCTATATGAATATAAATAAATGCTTCACTTAATTTGTGTCAGCATTTTCAGAAAATAATACGACAGAGAGCAGGGCTCCAGGGATTCATCTGACATTATTGAACAACCTCTTAGCCTAGGATATGCCTTTAGCTGCCCTGCTGCAGACAGATTACACAAAGGAAGATCTACTCTCAGCTTCTGAATGAAAGTCTCAGAGACTGATCTGTGCAAAAACAAAGAATTTGCTAATGGGAATGCAAATACTATCACCTTTATAAGACAAAACAAAAGACCAAAACAAGGAAATCCTGACGACTTAGCACCCAGATAAATACTTTCTTAAAAATGTTTCTCTGAAAGGGCCCCTGTGAAGACTCCTCTTTCCTGTGTCTCAAGCCCTGGAGCAATGGCTAAGATTTCTGATATAAAATTTAAGTTAAAATTTTATCATTCTGTTTCGAAAGCGATGAAATACGAGTGAGGTTTTTACCTTCAGAGGACATAAAACTTAACCATAACAAGATGTACCCCAAAATATAAGTGTTTAGTATTGAGTACTATATTACTGAATAGAAGTCCCAGAACTCATTTCTGAAAACTTAATAGTAATTTGCATGCAGTATGACTACCAAACTAATTTTAAACCATTATTTCTAATGAAAGTGTGGTACATATTATAGAGTCAGTTGAAAACGTCAAAAAATTTGGAGTACTGTGCCTCAAAAGGATTTCCAGCATTCCAGTTGGGGAATATCCTATACTGGCATGAAAAACAATGTTTCAGAAAATAGTTTGTTACCACTTTAAACTGCAGAAAGAAAACAAGGGGTGTGGGGAGAAATAAAGCTTCTCACTGGGGCTCCTTTAAGAATTGACTCCTGCTGATCCTGCGTATATTGGATACCATCTCATACCATGAGAAAAGTCAGGAAGGTCAGAGTCATTATTCATAGCAGAAGGCTACTAAGGTAAAGATTTAGAAGAACATTAAAGATCATATAAACAATAGCCTTTAGTTTATTCAGCAAAATAAGGGGCAGTCTTATTTCCACATGTAATTAGAGACAGATTCAGCCCTGCAGCTCCCAAGTTTTGGTTTCTGGGTTTTGTTTTGTTTCCTTGTTTTTGGTTTGTTGGTTGTTTTGTTATTGTTTTTGTTTTGTTTTGTTTACTTTTGGATTTGGTTTGTTTGTTTTAATGAAATGTGGCCAATTATCTGCTTTCTGTATTTTGTGCTTCGTGCACATCTGAATGTAGAAAAACCACAAGTTTCCAATTCTTTTAGTATCACATAGGGAAGAAAAAAATAATAATTTTTATTTCTACAATATTAACAGTTTGGCCCATAAATTTGTTTAAAATGAGCACGGGAGAACACATCCCAGAAAAACTGTGGATCATATGGCATGCCTCTGGCCTTCTAGCTAGAACTACAACACAAAGGTTCTGTACAAAGTCTCCTGAGTGAATGAAGTTAAGGCGGACTCACAGCTCTGAAGGAATTACTTTTTTTAAAAAATTTATTAGTAACTTGATATGAAGAATTAATTTAAAGTCATAATGTAAGAGCTGAGCTTTTATATTGTTCCACTACCGATCTTTAAAAGATTTTTAGATGTGCATCAGTTGAGGATGAATTTGGAAAGAAATGAAAAGCAGATTAGAAAGTTACACGGCTGTATCCAACAGCAATATAGGATAGCCATTTGTGAATACATTAGGCCTGACCTTAAACAGGTGGAAATCTACAATGCTTCATTTTACACCGGCTGAGAATCTGACCTATTGAATTTAAGGTGACATTTCTCATCAATCTTTTATTTATTTCACATCCATTGTCAGTTTTCTATATATTATATGAACCAATGTGAACTACACCTATTAGCGGTTGTATTCAAGAGTCAGCATGGTGACATTAAAAATAAAAAGGATAAAGTTCTGCTCTTTCTTCCACTTTTTCTCTATGATGTATGATTCTCTTTCATAACTTCGTAATTCTTCCTGACACCATTCAGGCTACCTTATCTCATTCCAGTAAACAAGAGAATCTGAAAATTAAAGTGGAGAGTGCAGAAAGCAAGTCAGAGATTAAACATAAATTGAAGATGATCTAAAGTGGTAAAAAGGAATAGATTTGTATATCAGTGAAACCACTTGCAATACATTGCTTCAGTGATCTCGTACCATGTGACAGAAGCCTGACCTGCCCTACACATCAAAGCAGAGGAGGTGACATCCATTGCAAGGCCAGTTCTCAGCTGAGGTCCATTACTTGCACAGGTGGTGGGAAAATGGCGGGAGGTTCGGCCCCTTCCTGCAGTGTTCCTACTCACGCAATCAGGCTGGGATAGAGTTTGTGCTCCCTTGGAAAAGCAAAAGACAAGCAGGAAATGAACTGTATTTAGTTTTTGCTTTTATTTCCCAGGAGCATAACAGATACTGCCTTTTATTTGGGGTAGGTAATGAGATGATTATCTCTTATGCAGAGATCTCATATGCGGAATATAGCAGTATGGAAAGAAGAGTGTAACAAGGAAATGAACACAGAATAAAAAAATTAAATGGGAACTACTAATGAAGAATAAAATTAACATAGTAAGAGAAGCAGCCATGCTCTGCAGCGAGTACAACCAGTACCCATTTATTCTGCAGAAAGTTTAACAAAAATGGTTGGCTTTGCAGCAGTAGAGTGCTGCAAACTGGGAAGCTAAAGCTGACATTGCAGAGAGATACTCGAAAATTGAAGCTTTATTACTTAGTAACAAACTGGAGTAAATGAACCAGTAGGTAATCCTTATGTTATGCAACAGAGATATTGCTACATGCAGCTACTTTGACAGTGCATCTACATTTTGGATGCACTCAAAGCTGCAGAATTCTGTACTTTGAAAATACCACAGAATGTGGTGGGGGAAAGTAAGACATTCTGGCAGCTGCGAAAGAAGCAGTTTGGATATAGCATTTGGGAGCCAGTAACAAATAATACAAAGTAGCTGATTGTTGAGAACATGTTGTCAGGTCTTGGCTAGTAAGCAAAAGTGATCAGAGTAGAAAACCAATTTAATTTTGCTATATATCTTTTGGACTTTCAACATCTGTTAGAAATAAATCAGCCCTGATTTTTGATGAAGTTTATCCTTTTGCCCTCAATAAAACGCAAAAATGTTCTTAAGATATAGGAAAAGAAGCACAAGTTTTTGCATCTTCCACATCCCAGTCCCAATCTGTGAGTTCCAGACACAACCCTACACATAGCTGAGATATTACAAATTTGCCATTCAAATTCCATCTATGCCTATCCTCAGTAAACACTTTAATTTTAATAAAACATCATGCTTATTGTGCAAAGATTTTTGTTGGAGCAGATTGCTCTTCCTAAAAGTATTAATTCATTAAAGTTCACAGCTGTATTTACCACTCTTGAAAATGTTGTTTTCTCTCTACAAAAACCAAACAGCAACAAAAAACACAAGAAAAACAACCCAAATGCATATCAGCGCCTGCATCTTGGAAAAATAATTCCACAGGCATGAAATTTTTCTGTGAGCACAAGTGTATTTTAACTAACCTTAATATAAGTGCCTATAACAGATTAAAAGAAAAAAAAATACAGATACCTTCAGGTATGTGACTCATCTTCAACACCTATTTTAGGAGGAAGTCACCTTCTGCAGATGGTCATTGCTTCCCAATGACTATTTGGTCAAACTGTTAGAGTTTATAGTGCAAGCCTAACCTGAAGAGGACTAATTTAGGATGGCAGAATCCTTCCCACTACAGATACTTGGTTAACATTTTAGTATAATCAAAAACTGGAAGGTAATAAAACTGTTCTTCTCAACACTTCTGGAAAACCATTTTTGATATGCAGCCTGCAAAGGAGTCCATCACAAAACTGTTAAACCAGACTGTTTTCTCCTCCCTTCTCTGCATATCAAATGCTTTGCTCATTCCCAGTCTTTTCCTCATTGTCATTCATCTGCGACTTCACTCTCCATCTGTATTGTCGTATGTTGAGTGATAAGGTCATATCAAAATCCTATCCTATTAAGTAGTAGCTTAGGCAAAATAGCTCAGATTTAACAGCAGTATAAAAGAAATCTCTAACCTCCTCCACAAACAAAAACATAACCGCTCTACAAGTACGTGAGTATAAAACCAGTGTTACATACAATTCTGCTTGTTTCCAAGCTTTTTGTTCTCAGACATCATGACTTTGGATTGATTCAGAGTGTTTTTGTCAAATCTGATGAAGAACCTTTTCTCTTTATTATATATTCCTATATAAAGAAAAAATAGGCTGTGAAGTATTCTATATAGTAGTCAAATCCAGACAACGAAACTTGCAAAGTGGCTAAAGCAAAATATTTCACAACAATAGAGTTCTCCCTCTCTGTCTCATGTTACTGCCTCACTTATCCTGGCATCCTAAATTACCCCCAAAAATGGTGGCAAAATTTAGGTTGGTAATAAGACCTCCAATGCCCTTAAAATTCCTGAGTCAATATCTTTTGCTCAAGCTGCTACTTCTCATGGGTGAAGCAAAGAACATCTTAATCTGCACATTAAGCTAAGCAAAATTCCTGTCAGCCTTTGCAAAATAAAACTACTGGTGCAGAAGGTCACTGAACGTTTCAGGTCAAATTCTGAACTAAGAACCAGATCCTGCAAACTTTTCTCTGACAACACTAAGTCAATGGACAACATTACATTCAGAATATATGAAAGCAAGTGAGGATAAGCCCTTGTTCAGGGCCTTTTGCATGAACAGGAAGTGTTGTCCTGAAAATTTACAGTTGCTCTGCAATTTTGAAGTGGTGTTACATATTTAAAATTGTTAGTTATTCCTCTAATAATCCAAGATGGGTTGTGTGTACATGTAGACAGTGGAATATCAGTTCACCAAAGCATTTAACCTTGTGCTCTACAACTATTTCTACTCAGCAAACTTCTTTGCCTCAGATTAAAACTTTAAATCCTCTAGGTAATAAAAAGCAACAGAGAAAGCCACCATATACTGGAATGATGAGCTCAGGGGGATAGTTTCAATGTTTGCACAAACTAACAGCAATATGTGAAATTGTATTGGCCCACATAGTCAATCAACAGCTATATAATTGCAAAATAAGAGTGAAGAAACAGTACCAAATGTGCATAAAAACCATGAATCAGCTAGAATGTGTCGCACCAGTGGTTTCTTCAGCTTAGTACCTTCTCTGAGCACATCAGTCAATGAGGACAATGAAGGACAAGAACAGTGCAAGTACACAGAGTTGCTTCTCTGGTGTGACTACCCAGCTCCCAGCAGTTCCTGACTGAGAAGGTTCCTAAGTCTAAGGTCAAACTTGCATCTTCTTGTATCTTTAGTCTTTATTTTTGATATAGATTTTTCTCTTCCTGAATTTATTTAATTGATATTTTAATCCATTTTGGCTATTGTAACATTTGCCAATGTGGTCTGTGTACTACAAAAAGCAATTCCTTTACATTTTGTAGGTGTAGCACTTAAACTGAAATATCAGAATCCATGAATCAAAACCATACTTGGCTATTTTGGTGCTCTTTATAGGCAGAAAAAACCTTTAGTTGCTGACTCCTGATGCCTGATGGCCACTATGGATGGTGCAGAAAGCAGCTGGTGTGCTAGTATGGGCAGGTCGGGGTGCTGCTTCGTGTGACCAGAGGCATCATGATGCCATTCTTGGCATTTTCTAAAGCTTCACATAAGAAGCATGATAGATGTGTATTTTGGATCTTTTCAAATGCTTTTCTCATCTGCTTCTAACACAAATCTAAAGTCCATTCCCTCAGCAGGTGGATCTAAAGAATGGTATGGTCAGTTTTTGTTAATCAACCTCCTGCTTCTTCCGATGTAAAGGGAAGGCTGAAGGACTTTACATTGGTGTCGCCTCAGATCTATAAATGGAGATGGTAAAGCAGGTGTCCCTGTGCCATGCTGTCTTCACAGCTGCAGACTAAGAAGCAAGAAAGCCTTGATATTGATTATGTTATTTTTGGTTTTTCCCATGGGAAACAATTTCTTCTAAAAAATACTTGATTTGCATTTGTTATCACAAAGTATAGCCCTCCAGATAGATGAAATATTCTAGAGATTAAAAAAAAAAAATTGCCTTCAATCTCTTTTTCCTCTCAGTATCCCTTGTGCATAGCAGTTTAGCTGCAATAAGAGAGACAACCTAAAATGACCACAAGATTGGAAGAGGAAAAACTCCAAATGTCCCTGTATTAAATAACAGAAGGTTAGCATAAAGAAACAATAATAGTTTTAAAATAAAGTACAGAAAAGGAATCACATTAAAACCACAAACGCAAACTTAAAATTGAGAAGCTGCTTTCAGGTCTTCATCTGCAGAGTCAAATAATCAGCAGAACACTGGTTATAGGCCGCTCTACAGTGAATGTATCCCCTGGTACTTCTCTGGCAGGATTTTCACTTGCTTCTTTTTTACATGATAACAAACATCAGGGCTAGCCAATACAAAACAAAAACTTGAGGGGAAAAAGCAAACAAACAAACACATGGATAGCACAAGACAACAGGTTGCAGAGTTTTGTAATCATAAAATGCCACATAACATTGTGAAAAGTTTGAGTCAATAGAATCAGGGCTAACCTGAATTTGGACAGAAAAAAAACCTAAAAGCTATTCTCAGTGTTAATACTTAAATTGAGTAATTTACATTGGAGTCCTAAAATACTATGAAGCAAGCTATTACACTTCAGTTCCAGTTTAAAAATTTTCAGAAGTGGCAAGCATAGATTTATGAATGAACCTTCATGAATAGTATGTAATGGACAACAAACCTAATCACGACCTAATTCACAGAAGCTAGTTTCTTTAATTAGAACCCCTATACATCCTGTGATTTCAGGGTAGTTGGGTAGAACTCCAATTTGAGATTTTCACTGAATTTTACCTTTTGTTCATTCAAGAAGTATCATATTTATATGTGAGACAGGATAGACTTCAAAGGCAGTGGAAGGTGGTAGGATTCCTCTCCTCTCACAGGGATTTTCAGAAGTAGTTGTTCCAAATTCACTCCACAATCCCTTTGTATGCAGATTATCACTCTTTCATTTGCATGAGGAAATCTTTCTTTCAAATCTCGCTGTTGTCATGCACAGTAGTGACTCTGGGCTATACCTTTGATTATCTTCTAAATTAATATTTGTCCTCGGCTTTCAGTCAACAGGAAAGTGTATTTTGTCAAAAGGCAACACTCAAGCATATTCATGAGGGCTTAGCGGTGATTATGGTGCCGAGGCACACACAGCAGCAGAGCTGCTCTCACCACTGCTTTGTGAGCAACGCACCGTGCATCCTTCCTGCAGATTTTCCATAGGCTCTAATAGCTCCCAGTAGGCCTCTCCATGGCAGAGCCCCACACAGCTGGGAAGCTGACGTTGCTATGGAGCACCACCACCATTACTAAATAAAGGTGCAAAACAGTGCATTACAGCTGACATGCAGCTATGGAAGGCATTAAGTGTCTTTACCGAGCTGTCACTTACAGCCCTGTGGGAGATCAGAGGCAAGTCACGGGTCCAGGAAAATAATATAGTGCATTAGCAATAACTGTGACAGAAAGCTGAAGGGGTTACGTAGAATTAGTTATACCACATATGGCTGTACTTGGCAAAGGAAGACTGAACTAAAGAATACAACTCTGTTCTGGCCTTTCAGTAACTTTAAGGTATTGCCAGAGTGACAATCTGACAAGGAGCTATTACCTCTGTTAAATAAACATATACATGTATTGGACATTATATGCATATAGAAAATAGACATATATGCATACATGTCTATTAATTTTATCTATATGGGAGTTAAGCCAAATCGTCTTTTCAGACTTACACATGCCAGTCTTTTTTGCTGCCCAATGCGATATGAATGCATATCCCAACAGCATAGCTTGCGCTTTTTAAGTGTATATAGGTAGGCTAAGTAGCACTCTTCATTTTTTTTTATATTTCTGACATTCACTTGTAAAACTTGGAAAGATTTCCATACAGCCAGATACAATGAATTGTGCATCATTATAATCCATCAAGTATCTCTGATGTTGTCAACACCTTCAGTTCTTGTAGTCACTCATCATAAAATATGCTTATTCATACATATTATTAAAAGCAGATTTACATGGGTCAGGAAACACAGACTTCGTTTTTTGTCCTCCAGATTTTTCCAAAGAACACCATGTCAAGACGCACGTGGCCATACAATATCCAGCAGTTGTTGCTTGGTATAAAGGCAAAGTCTGCTATTGTATTAAATATAATTTACAGACTTTGTGTAACTATTTCCAGTTAAGCTCTCATATTCCTTTTACATGAGTTTGCAAGTCTCCCACTTAAAAAAAATGCACCTCTGGAATGCAAGATAATATGCATCATACACATACATACAAGAAACCCAGATCTTTGTATGATGTTCTGTGAATTTACTGACTATAAATACCTTAGGGTAAGGGAATAAGCAATTTTTGAGTTACAGTTATAGCTGCAGTACAGGTTACCTTTACTTAACATGCTAGATCCAGAGTTGTATTGTGTATGAATTCAATTGACTAGTGATAATCTGTTACAGCGCAAACACACGCTTTTGGGCACACCAACTGCTTCTGATCAAACCAAGACACTGCCCATCTCGTGTTATTTCTGAGAGCAACGCTGTCCAGATCAATTCACCAATGATTACTACCATAGTACAGTACAATATTAGCTTTTCTATTAAATATTTTCTTGTATTCTGTTAATTTTCAGATGTTTTTCCTGGATCAGGACCTCTTCCATCACAATATATGCCATGTAAGCAAGAGTTTTTATCTCCCAAAGATCCCAATACTTTTTCTTTTTTTAAAAAGACTTCTTGTTTACTTATAGATTTTATGTCATTATTCCAGACTGCATTTTTCTTTTTAAAAAAAGTTAAGGAGTTGAGTGGCTTAGTTTAAACCTCAGTAAAGTGGAGACATTTTCTTTCACAAGAAATCGCTTCCATTTTATGGGTCAGTTGGATAAAGCTTTGCAGAAGTATGAAAACATAGCCCACTTCCACATTTCCCAGCTATCAAATCACACAACTTGGAGTTAATATATCTCTACTATGAAAACAGGAAGTTGAATCAGACTGACCTAAAGCTACAATGAACTTAATTTTATCTTTAGCTAAGTAATTGTAAGGACAAACAGATGTAGAAGTATTAAAGAAAGAAGGAAAGAGTAGCGCTAAGTAAACAAATTCACACATATAATTACACCTAATCAGTAAAGCCTGGTCAAAATGAAGACGGTGGCAGAATTCTTAGTTTAAAAGGCAATCCCAAGTTTAAATAAAAGTACAGTAAAGGAGAAATCATAAGGTATTACATATTTAATGGAGGATGAAGAAATCAAGCTCTTCCCTTCTCCAAGAATATGCAGTTCCTTTCAGTGTCCTTACTGAAGGGATACAGCGTTGCAGAGAAGGACTGGGGAGTTTTGGTCAATAGGAGGTTGACCATGAGTCAACAATGTGCCCTTGTGCCCAAGAAAGCCAATGGTATCCTGGAGTGCATTAGGATGAGTGTGACCAGCAAGTCGAGGGAGGTTTTCCTCCCCCTCTACTCTGCTCTGATAAGGCCACATCTGGAGTACTGTGTCCAGTTCTGGGCTCCTCAGTTTAAGAAAGAGAAGAAATTAGTGGAGTCCAGTGGCGGGCTATGAAGATGACTAGGGGCCTATAGCACCTTTCTTATGAGGAGAGACTGAGAGAGCTGGGTCTGTTCAGCCTGGAGAAGAGAAAGTGAAGAGGGGATCTCATCAATGTTTATAAATATCTCCAGGGTGCGTGTCAAGAGATGGGACCAGACTCCTTTCAGTGATGCTCAATGATAGGATGAGGGACAACGGGCACAGACTGAAGCACAGGCGGTTCCATCTGAATATGAGGAAAAACTTCTTTACTTTGAGGGTGGCAGAGCACTGGAACAGGCTGCCCAGAGAGGTTGTGGAGTCTCCTTCTCTGGAGACGTTCAAAACCCGCCTGGACACATTCCTGTGCAATCTACTCTAGGTGAACCTGCTTGCAGGTGGGTTGGACTAGATGATCTCCAGAGGTCCCTTCCAATCCAAACCATTCTGTGATATAGTCATTATTTCACATCTAAAACTGCCTGCACATTAAAACACACTTTGTCACATCCTGGCCAAGATTTCTTCTGCTATTTATATTTTGCCCATTGTTTAACTCCATCCCCCTCTATAAAAAGACCTGTTAATGAAACTGTACTCATACAATTCGCAGAGTTCTGTGTTCTAAATGACATAGAGAGTGACCTCATCAACTGTTACCTAAATCAGTTAACTTTGTTCAAATATGTAACAGAACAGCACATTTGTGATACAAATGCCTGATAACACACGTATCAAATTTGCTTACAAACAACGGAGAGTTTGGACTAGTCTTAGCTGTGAAGGTGCTGTTGGTTTAACACCATGATATTAATTCAATTTTCTCCAGGTAGTAAGACAGTAGTATTGATGTAGTGAATAAGGAATACTATTTCCATAAAAATATTTTTTGATAATTCAGTAACTTCAGTACGTGCTTTGAGGTTGGTATGTATTTGACTATCAAGATGAACATTTTATATCAATTTTTAAGGAATTTTTTATTTCATATGGGTTTGGTATGGAACAAAAAGACTTCTTCTTTCCAGAATTTCAAACTGAGGCTTTCTAAAATGTTTAGAGGAAGGAATCAAAGGTTATACAGCTGTGACCTTTTCTCATTAAGTAGCATTGCCTTTCTTATAACAAAATAGTCCACTGCTACTAGCCAAATGTAGATATTTCCTAATTTTTTTTTTTTTTTAATTGCAACATACCTTTATTTTAGAATTTTCCCAAATATCTCAAATAAAAACTGGTGAAAAAATGACAGATGCCCATTAGCATAACTGACTGCTTGAAAAATAACAGTAATGCCTTATTACTTATAACATATTCATCCAAATGTTTCATTAACTTCGTAATGCAATATTAATGAGAAAGATAGTTAAAATTTTCTGGACCCAACAACTGCAAACTGCCAGCTAATCATTAAATCCCAGCTCTCCTTTCACTTAGTTTCATCTGCACAGGTTCCTCACAAATTCCCATTCACAGATCACAAAAGAACAATTTGGGTTTCTTCAAGAATTAATTAGACATTTATATGAAAGCCACTAGAACAACTGCTCCTCCTGCGAGTTCATAAAGCTGTTTAATTTGCTCTTGTATTTTCATTCAGAGAAGCTGGCAACACCACAATAAAACACAGCATGCCGAGATAGCATGCCAAATTTCTTACTTAATTGTTCACTTTCATTTACTATGCTCATTTAAAAGATGCAAGCACTAACACCTTTTAACCTCTGCAGTGACACAGCTGGGGCACTCTTCACACATAATACTGAGTGACTTAGAATAATGCACCCCTTGTCAATCTGTAAAGAGTATTCAGGTTGAGATTTAAAGTCTGTACTTGCATTAGCGAAAGGATGAAAACCCCTCTTTTGTACAGTTTAGCTTTTATTATGTTTATATCTTAGCAGCTAATTGCCTGAAGAAAAGAAATGCTGAACAAGAAGTATTGAAATGTGCATTAAATGCTACAAAACAATAAGACAGCATATTTACTAATTTCTTTTTAACATCTTAGCTTCTTCACTGAGAAATTAAATAGCCATTACAATGACACTCTTTCACCAAAGTTGTCTTTATAAAGCTTCTATTGAAGTCTATAGACAGACTTCTATGTGGGACACAGGACAGATCACATTTCTGTATTCAGCAGAGGTATTCTGCAAGAAACTTGGCTTAGCCATGGAAATAATATCAGTAAAAAGTCCAAACCTGCCCTGTGGAGATCTAATTGAGGGTGGAGATGAAGATAATTCTCCCTCTGAGCAGCAGCCCTGGCTAACCTTCTAAACATCTGTTTCATACTGCTGTAATATCTTTTCCTACTCTCCAGCCTTGGAGTTGGAAAACACCGCTGTATCTTTTGCACCTTAAACATGACAGCAGTTTTAAGGTCTGCAAATCCACTATCTGCAAAGGAAAAATGAAGCCACTCAGACTTATATGTGGTGTGAAAACTGGCTCTCTGGCATACCAGCACTGATGTCCATCTGTCAGCATGGCATTTAGCCCACACACAAGGTGGAATGCCAGTTTCAATAGGGCGTAGGTGCCAATTAAATACAAATTTAGAGTGATAGCCTGCAGAAGGCAGAAAATAGCATATATTCTGCAAAGAGGCATTTCTGATGGTAAATACTGCCAAATGTTTTATTATAAGGGATCACTTATGTTTATGATAGCAGGCATTATGAGTTGGATCTAAATCCCCTGAAAGTCAAAGTAGCCTTCCAAACACTGCAGAAAGTATACATATGTAATATGTGTCAAACCCTGCTCTTAACTTGAATAGCAAGACTATTTAATTCATCAAGCCTTAGAGAACATGCCTTTTCCCAATCAATCTACATGACAGTGAAAACTCTCTGTGCACAGAAAGTACTAATTACATGTGATTGACAAGGTAAAGACTGCAGTGCTTATTTTAAAAAAAAAAAAAAAAAGCAACAAAAAAACCCCCGAAACACACATGACAAAACACACACACAAAAAGCTTGGCTAATCACACCTGTGTCTTCCTCCTCTCCCATGGCAAACAGGCTGCAATTAAATAATATACATTCCAGCTACCTCCCAAATACATACATATATATATTTTTTTTTTTCAATAAGTGTACTACTGAGATACATAAAATCTGGAAATTGGCATCTGTTCTTCAGAGAACAGTGTTCAAACAGTAAAAAAAACCCTGTTAAGTCACTATTATTTATTGTCAAAAAAGACTATAAAATTTCCTTCTCATTTCCCTCCTCCTTCGTTCCACTACTTACCATCCAACCTCTGATACTCTAGCCTTTCATGACACTTTCCCTCCTGCAGAATATATTTCCCAAGTTAAAGCAAGATGGAGAAATGCACAAAACAAACCCCAGTAATTTCTGTGAACTGCAAGTAGTGAGAAGGGCAGAGCTGTGAAGGCAGGAGAAAAACAGACAGCAGCAGAGGACCAGCTGTTATCAAATAGGTCAGACCTCAGAGGTGTGAAATCTGAATTAAATACTATTGGAAACTGCTGAGTGTTGGGAGAACAGAGATGCCAATAGGGCAGGTAGGTCAAAACCAGAGTAGTTATGGGTTGTCAGAGTTATGGGCTGTTGTGCTGTACTGCGCCTGCCTTCAGCTGAGCTTTTGGAGGTCTACAGAACCAGAGTTGGAGGAGAAGTAGATGGACCATATGACAGGTTTTCTCCTTCCTGTGAATGTGGACATCACCACACGAGGCTTCCAGAGGCACAATAATGTTTCCAAATGCAAGCTCACTCTTTCTTTTTCCCGACTCATAACCTATAACTAATATCTAACTGTGTGCCTGCTGCATGACTTAGATGTTTACAAATGCTGTCAAATGTACAAATAGGCTATTCTGAAAGTTTTCAAGAAATATTACTGTGTTTCATGCAGCACATAAGTTGATCCTGCCACTTTTAATGGAAATATATTGCACATCTTTGTATTAATATAGTTTTTATTGCATGTTTCTGCGAGGCATGTCACACAACCAACCTTCCCTTTCCCAAGTTTTATCTAAAGCTGTGTCTGAACAGGGAAATAACACCTCATTTCCAATGCCCGTCTTTGTTCTTCTGTTGAAATTACAGTGTCAAAGTGTCAAATTCAACTATCAGACAGACTTCTCACACGACAACAGTAATTTTTATTTTTTTTTTTTTTATAATAAGGTGTGAGTGGAATAGAACTGTTAGTATTCAGAGACAGAAAACAAGTAAAAAAATCCAAATCAGAATAATCTATATGATGTCTTCATTGAACATTCGATATGATTCTCAACATTAATTTTCATTAATTCATTCTGGAGATGTAGCTAGTGTCTGTAGTATAAGGAACCGAACTTTACAAGTGTGTTTAAGCATCTGCTTTGCATTAGCAAAAGATACAAGAAGGATTTTCCAGAATCTTTGGCATCAAGTGCTTGTAATACCTAATATCTGTAGGTGCAAGCTTGGATTGGGATGCTTTTTGTATTCAAATCTTCTCTTAAAGAAGCCTTGAAGCATGAATTTTGTATTTTGGGAAAGAAATCAAAACCAATCTAATAGCTCTGCATTTGTTTTCAGTTTTCTTTCTCTCCTAAAGCAACCTTATCATCCTCCTTCCCACTCTGAAAAATGTTAACTGCAGCACAGTTTCTATATACTGAATAATTCAATCTCATTTACTGAAAATAGTTTGGGGGAGAGGAGCTTCTGAAAGTTTTAGGGGCGAAGGAGTTGCAATCTGACTGCCAACTCCTGCAAAAGACCTTGGGAAAGTCACTTTAGCTGAATTAACCACTGAAAAGCATAGAACGAGATATCTCTAACAACAATACAGAACCTAAGGTAATATTGCAAGTAATTTTGAGCACAGAACAAAATTAATCATGCTCCAGACCACATGAGAGCTTCACAAAAGAGAAAAAAAGAAGAAGCTGTCAAACACTCGAGTACAAAGCAATGATGGGTGCCAGAAACAGCAATCAGTCAGTAACAAAGAACTATAAGGATACAATGCAGTCCTTCGATATGGTCTAAACAGTGTATGCTTTCAAATTTGGCAATTAATTGTAAAACCAATGCCCCATTATTGAAATTATCTTGCAAGTGGGGCTATCCTTGCATTCCTTGTAAAAAATAACAAATATGACTTCATAGATTTAAACTGCTATGGACCTGAGATGGGAGAAAACCTGTCTTCTGATTTAACAGGATCCTAAATCATTAAAGCTAGTTAAACTATAATGACAGAAAATTTCAGTTGAATCCACAGTGTTAATATACCATGCAGAGTACAGAATCTTACCAGAGGATGCTTCTTCCTTGACCTTGCCAAATGCCAGTAACAAGTTTGGAAAATACACACGAAGTTTAACATTTTTATGTTTATGACCCCCTCTTTTTTTTTTTTTTTTTTTTTTTTCTTTTCTTTCCGCCCTCACCAAATCCAAGACCTGAAATTGTGGGAAAGTCTATTTTCTTATATCAAGAATCCTTAGCCTCATGTATGCCGTCTTTAGGAGAGCTCCAACAAAAACACCTCTTTTCTATCGTGTGACAAGGTATGAGTGCAAATTTCCTTGTAAAGGCTCACAGACCCTTCCCTAAAGAACATCTGCCATGCTTTTATATAAGTAGATGATTTAAGAGGGGAATATTAAATGGTATCAAATCAGAGTGCCCTAATTTGGCTGCCTTGAAAACAGACAAAGGGTGATATCTCAAAGAACATCTAAATCATGGAGACAAAATAATGCTAACATTAACACTAACACTAACACTAATATTAATACTAATAATATGGAGACAGGTTAATAAAAATAATCGTAGGATTCTTTCTATGTACTTATGTATTAAGGCAACACAGTCTCTTTTTGACACAGATAAGTCAACTAGGATCTCAAAAAAAAAAAATTTGGCAAAAAAACCCTACCTGTTCTGAGGTGATCATTAGAGTTTTCTATGGAGCCTTGCTACCTGAAGAGCTAAACTGGAGAAAGACATTATTGAAGTAATAGAAAAATCCATGGACTGAGAGACAAATTTCATGATCTCTCTGGATGTAAGACTCCTAGATGAAGAGTGTTTGACAAATTGACTTCAGATGGTCTAACTCCATAGCCTTACTCCCAGCTTTATAGCCTACACTGGATCATTATCTTGCGATCCTCATTTATGACTGCACAGCAGCCTGACAATCATATTGCCATCAGTATGGTCTGCAAAATTGCCAAACATCTACAAATCAAATGCAATTAACAGTAGCATAATGACTTCCTTGTACCTGTATGTCACAAGTAGAAGAAAATCATGCTAGGAATTTGGAAAGAGCTGCTGTCCACTATCAGGGCATTTCTGAATGCTAGCTGTGATGCAAGTCCTTAAAACCAAGTCCCACACAGACAAAAATAAGCATAGGTTTTGACTGCTTAAACCTCCACCTCCTAAAATACTGTGTTTGCTCAGAGAAACCTAAAGGAAGTACAATCTTTCAAAAATCTCAGTCTTATCACCACTTCTTGTGGCCCCTGCTACACAGCCATTGAAGTATGAAGACAGGACTTTTTCTTTTTTTTTTTTTTTTTTAACTAGAAAGTCTCCCTCATACTGAACTATCACCTAAAGAGTTGTTTTTCTCCTCATTTAATAATCCCTCAGAGAAAAGTGCCTAAGCAGAGACCCTTTCTGACTAAGATGGGACTGGTGTAATGGGTTCAGGGTTCTTTTGCTCCCCTCCCCTGCTCTGGGCAGTAGTTGTCACAACAGGGCACCAAGTGGGGACTATTTCACACGTAGAATCGCAGAATCACAAAATGGTTTGGGTTGGAAGAAACCTGTGGAGACCATCTAGTTCAACCCACCTGCTAAAGTAGGTTCACCTAGAGTAGATTGCACAGGAATGTGTCCAGGCGGGTTTTGAATGTCTCCAGAGAAGGAGACTCCACAACCTCTCTGGGCAGCCTGTTCCAGTGCTCTGCCACCCTCAAATTCAGATGGAACCTCCTGTGCTTCATCTGTGACCTCTGCCCCTCATCCTATCGTTGGGCACCATGGAAAGGAGTCTAGTCCCATCCTCTTAACACCCACCACCCTGGAGATATAAACATTGATGAGATCCCCTCTTCACCTTCTCTTCTCCAGGCTGAACAGATCCAGCTCTCACAGTTTCTCCTCACAAGAAAGATGCTCCAGACCCCTAATAATCTTCGTAGCCTGTCACTGGACTCCAGTTATTCCTTGTCCTACTTGAACTGGGTAGCCCAGAATGGGACACAGCACTCCAGATGTGGCCTTACCAGGGCCTGCTCTTTATCTCCTACCCATAGACAGCCTTCTTCACAGCTCCAAAAGTGTCCTAACTCTGGGCATGCCTGTGGTCATTGCCCCTCATCCTATGTTTTGTTGATCTAAGCCAAAGAAAAGAGTTAGCTGAGGATCATGCACTTCACATTTTGAAGGAAAACAGATGTCCTTTAAGCTGTAACTCCAGAAACTTGTTCTTGGTATGAGAGATGAGGAACGAGTAAATTAATCAGCTGTTTCCTACTTTGTGAGTCATTGCATCATTTTAGAAGCACACAATGAGTTCTGAACCAGATCCACACTGTGCCAGGGAAATTCCTACTGTTAAGCTATAAAAACATTCAATCAGGTTTCACATGATCCTGAAAAGAAAAAAAGGAAAAAAATGTTTTGTAATCAACAGGCCATGTAATGGCTCATTAACAAAAACATCCATATTCAGAAGCCCAGTGAAGCATCCTACAGATCATTAGCACTAGAGCTAATAGCCATTGATTAAAAACTGACACATTGATCATTCATTCTCACTTTTGATTTGCCTAAGGCTTCAACCCAATTTCTTGCAGCCTCCTACAGCACTTTATCCCCTAGGTCATGAAAACTGTAGTTTCAGCTTCATGGACACATCCTTAGTCCATCTATTTATGGTATTTATGCAGCATGTCCATTGATAGGTTCCTGCCCATATAATTTAGTCATAAAATCTTGCCAGGCCCATGACATGATTTGCTTCCAGTTATTAAACCACTTTGTTCGTTATTTATTATTGTAATATTGTTTGCCCTGTAACAGCTAAGGTTACGTTAGCATTTCTGCTACAAACACAGATACATCAAGGGATTTAAAACTTGACTGTAAAAATCTTGCTCTAGGCTGGGATTCTGCAGAGAAGGTTTCAGCTGACAACAGATTGAAAAAAAAAAAAAAGTACTAAGAATAAAACCAAAATCCATCTCCTACCAGTTTGGTTATAGCAATATGAAAGAAAATAATTACCATTTGCTATCAAATCACTTTCAAATACATATTTTCCTAAATTAAGATTTTTATAGCATGCCCTGGGTCATTTTGTTGTATTTCAAAATTATAAAGCAATTCAACTCTGTGAAGCTGGCCACTATATCTTCATAATAGTTTCATATTTTATGTATGGAATTCTGAATTTGTACAAAAACATAATTCGCTGCACATGGAAATGTAACAAATTGCTATTTAAGGACACATAATGGGCATATCTTGACCTCAATACCCATACAGAGGCTTTGAATATAACTTTGTAACCAAACTGAAAAACCCAGATTAATATTAACATTTTTCTATACTGTAAAATTTATTGCTTCTTCATAAAGGGCTGATCCTATTGCCTATACCCACCTCATCAGTGTTTATTGTATTAGTGTAAATTTTTATTTTTAAAACATGACTATTATTTCTTCTAGGAGTGTGTGTAGATGTAAAACCCTGATATAAGTATGAAATTATCGTTCTTACCAGCATTAGAGTTTAAAACATTACTTTTAAAAATGAAGACTTCAGTTTTGACATTTGTGCTAATAATTCAGATGCACAGAACATCCTACTCTGATGGATTAGAAAGACAATTCACCTTCAAAGAAAGTGGAAGTAATCTTTGTTTGAGGCCCAGCAAATTCCAACACAGATCACTTTATTAATACATTAGCAGATATACAATAAGGATTAATAATAAGGTTATATGGATTCCTGTACTAGGTTGTCTTAGAAATATTAAGCAGAATTTCTCCATTTACTTGTTTGTACCAGTTTATGCATATGTAGCTCATGGGTTACCTAAATTTAATATTTCTGTCTATCAAATATTTTCAGTTGTAATGATTTAATGGTCCTAGACCTGAGATGGGAAGTTGGAAATTTAAACAATCATTTGATTTATACTTCCAAGTACTGCTATTTTATAATTGAAAGGATTCTGTATTGCACCTGATTGCAGTTTGTGGAGTGTGAATTCGAGACTGAAATGGAGAAAGGGGAATAGGTCACATTCAGTTGTGCTTCAATGTTGAATTTCATTTCTATGACAGCTATATGATGTAACCAGAGTACCAGTGTTTTTACTTATGGAAAAATCACAGCAAAATTCTAAGTAAACATTTTTATCTCCATCTTTCAAAAAAATTATACTTGGTAGATGTATTGTTTCAGAGATTTCTAGAACAATGCAACACTTTCATCTAGCAACAGCAAAAAGAAGCTTGAAGACTACACATTTAAGAAAAAACACTTGAGTCTTATCTCAGAATTCTTGTTTCTCTCAAGGTTCAATCTGTATATCCTAGTATGATTTAACATATTAGGTACTTTATTATATAGATTCAATTATGCTTGCATGTGAATAGATTTATCCACACTTTGATCTGTTTTTACAGTTAGATACAGACATTTTACAGTGGCTGAAGATACATTTGTGAACCTATCCTTACTCTGTTCTCCATGGAACATTTATCTAAATTTGTATTTTCAATTAAAATGCTATCGTTTGTCTCCGAGGCACTTTTTCCCAAATCTTTTCCACACTCCCTCCACTCTGACCTTCCTTTAGGCTTCACAGTCACATACACAAAAAGGACACCGAGAAATGATCCAGTACAGCCCTCTGACCAAAGGCTGCATCAAATATACCTCATGGCATTCCTGACCGGTGTGTTCCCAAGCTATTCTTGGGGCTATCGTGTCACAGATATCCCACAGTTTGCCCAACTAATCTATTTCAGTGCTTTGCTATCTCTATCACTAGAAAGATTTGTCAGAATTTGTCAGAAATATATAGATGTCTTCCATGTTGTCAGCCAGTTTATTCGCATCTATCTGCATGTGCAAAGACTGATAGTATGACTCTGAGTTTTCTTGCTCCAGGAGTTACCTCCCTGTTTACTTCAAAATCCCATTTCTGAAATAATATTTTTGCTTTCGTCTGCATAACTCCTCTTCCTTGGAAATGTATTTTCAAATATATCTGGCACAGCAGATTCTCAGGCTCATTTTGACTAGTTTAATTTGATCCTAAGGTGCTGGAAAGCTTTACTCTCCTCCCAAAAAACTCCGCTTTCCTTTCTAAGGTAACCCAATACCAGGCAGGTCCCAAAGAAGATATCTTCCTGGTTACCACTTGTATGACTATAATAAGGTTACCACTAATCTCCTTGTCAAGCAGGCCATAAACATGAGAGGGCATGTATTTAGCTTTTTCAAGATGGGAAAAAAAAAAATATAAAGTCTGAGTTTCTTTCCCATGAAGTACAATTCTGTCCAAAAAGTTTTTCATAAATATTTAACACAGTCAAAAGTGAATACTTTACCAAAGACACTTAGCTATCAGGTTGCCTCACGGTCCAGCAGAGTTGATGTGACATCAATCTATGAATAGAGGGCAGTATTTCAGGCAAGGCTGGATAATAACATGCTGAAAGCATGGTTATTACTGGAGGCACTAAGCATGTATCATCAAATAACGTAGAACTGATTTGCAGGTCGCCTTTAAGTAACCAATATACTCTATTGCTGTCCTCCTATCTTTCCTAGGGAACTTCTTGAAAACACTCTCATTGAGTGGGGAGAGGCAGCAAACATCAGACAAACATCCTTGGTTCACATTAACCATGTATCTCCATGAAAGATGGTGAATGGTATCTCTTCACTTTAGATGAGAAATATGTTCTTACTCTACAGAAAAGTCATACAGTTTTCCAGACCTTCTAATTTTAGTCGATATTGTCTTTGCCTGCCCCCCCCCGCCCCATGCCTTTCAATTGCTTTCGTTATTCTACAAATCAAAACCTCTTAGAGGGCTGTACACTGACATGCAAGAGCAGCAGAAATCACAGATATGGTTAAAAGATTAACCAGATCAGATAAACCACCGTAACCTCAATAATGACAGATTCTTTCATCCTTTCCCCTGGTCCCTGCCCCTGCCCTGCTGCGTTCAGAGTCAACACAACACTGCATGTGCTCAGCCGCTTCATGCAGACAGGGCCCTGTCCTTGGAAGAGAGGGAAGGTAAAATGGTTCTAAAGGCTCTCGCTTGCAGCTCTAGAAACTACTGCACCCGTGACTTTCCTCTGTTGGCTTATGCAAGTCAGTTCACTTTCTTTGGAGAAATCAGTCCATGGATATGCATGGGGGCAGGGAGGGCAGAATCCAAGATCTGTTGTGACTTCCAAAGTGCATCATTAAAGTCAGGACCACTAATCAGGTGTTCTAAAAACTTTCATTAAGTATCCTCAAGTAACTGAACATTTGACATTTGAAAATGCATCAATAACTATTCCTGTTTCAAGCACTCTGCCTGCCACAGAGGGGAGGTGACAGATGCACTACAGCAGCTATTGATCTGGGGAACTGAGCTTCCATTCCTTCTCTGGGCTTATCCCCTTTGACTGATTTAGAGAAAGACATTTCCACTATGCTTCTTGTCAACAGGTTACTATGTTATTAAAGGAGTGGTTATTGATTTAAAGACATGACAACCTGGGCATCCCAGTAAATTTTCACTGAGAAGACTTCAAATCAATTGGTGAATGTGTTTCAAGGTGGAAATAAAAAATTAGTGTCTGAAATCATTAGGCAGATTTAAAATTAAGATTCTGAAAAGTTCATTACCAGCAACAGAAAAACAGTAATCCAGTAATCCAGTTCTTACTAAACTCTTTTCATATATGTTTGTTTGCGTTACTTTTTTTTTTTTTTTTTTTTTTATGTGTTGTTCGTGCCTCTTAGCTAAGGTATGAAGGAATTGCCTGGAGACTTTGGGAGTAAAATTCAAACACGTTTTGTGAGGCAGCATCTATTTCCCTGTCAGCAGGAACTACCACAGGACCTCCTTCATGCCTCTCAGCACAGCCATGAGATTAAAGTTTTCTCCACAACACCCAAGGGAACATTCCAGAAAGCAGTTTAAAATTTAAAGAAATAGTTCAAAAGGAAGCCACTGTGCTATGACAGAGTCCATTCATGTGCTGACAGGGAAGTGAGTTAATCAGGGGTTAGAAAACTCCCCCTTTAGAGTATAGCCCGTGGACCTTCGTGTCCTACTCTGGAGATACTTGGATGGCCTCTTGGTCCAGAGGAGGTGAGAACAGGACTACTGGAAACAAGAATAGATAGGCAGAGCATTAAAAAACATTAGGTTTTAAGAATGACCAAAGTTGGAATTACTTACTTACTACTTACTGATATCTTCTCTTCACTCCTTCCCTCTTCAAGTGACGATGTGGGGTGGAATGGGAAAATTCAATCTCTAAATGGTTGGCTCCAAGACTGGTGCTACAGGCAGGGCTTTGGTTTTTTTGATAATGGCTGGTTTTACAAGACTCCAGTCCGGACAGTGTTATGCAGGAAAGGCTCATCTTGTAGAGGCAAAAGGATGCTGGGGCAGGAATTAGCTGGGTTTATTTGGAGAGCTTTAAACTAGGCTCGAAGGGGGATGGGGTTGTAGTTGGGCTTGCCCCAGTGGGGCAGCATTCTAAAACAGATGAGGACCGGGTGGCCTCCTGTGCCCCTAGGGAGAAATTGGTGTGCTCTGCTCGCTCCCTGAAATGCCTGTACACCAATGCACGCAGCATGGGGAATAAGCAGGAGGAGTTAGAATCCTGTGTTCGGTCGGGAGATTATGATCTGGTGGCAATTACAGAAACGTGGTGGGACAGTTCACATGACTGGAATGTGGTCATGGATGGCTACGCCCTTTTCAGGAAAGACAGGCCAGCCAGGCGTGGTGGTGGAGTTGCTCTCTATGTGAGAGAGCAACTGCAATGTACTAAATTCTGCCCAGGAGCGGATGAGGAATGAGTTGAGAGTGTATGGGTCAGGATCAAGGGACAGGCTGGCAGGGGTGATACGGTTGTAGGTGTCTATTACAGGCCACCAGATCAGACTGAGGAAGTTGATGAGGCCTTCTATGCGCAGCTGAGAGTGGCCTCACAGTCACAGGCCCTGGTTGTTGTGGGTGATTTTAACTTCCCTGATGTTTGCTGGAAGGACCATTCAGCCAACCAGCCACAGTCCAGGAGGTTCCTCCAGTGCATTGATGATAACTTCCTCATGCAGATGGTGGAGGAGCCGACCAGGAGAGGTGCACTGCTGGATCTCATCCTCACTAACAAAGAGGGTCTGGTCGAAGCAGTAAAGGTTGAGGGCTGCCTGGGTTGCAGTGACCACGAGATGGTGGAGTTCAGCATCTCGTGTGGCAGGAACAGAATAGCAAGTAGAATTGCAACCCTGGACTTTGGCAGGGCTAATTTCGGCCTTTTCAAGCAATTGCTGGGGGAAATTCCATGGGCAAGACTGCTTGAAGGAAAAGGGGCCCAAAAGAGCTGGATTGCATTCAGAGATTGCTTCTTCCATGCTCAGGATCAGAGCATCCCCACACGTAGGAAGTCGAGGAAGGGAGCCAGAAGGCCTGCGTGGTTGAATAGGGATCTGTTGGGTATGCTCAAGCAGAAGAGGAGAGTTTACAGGTCATGGAAGCAGGGGCTGGCCACTTGGGAGGAATATAAGGCTGCTGTTAGAGGATGCAGGAAGGCAGCTAGGGTAGCCAAGGCCTCCTTAGAATTACAGCTGGCGAGAGGGGTCAAGTACAGCAAGAAGAACTTTTTCAAATACATAGCAGATAAAACTAATACCAGAGGCAATGTAGGCCCACTGATGAATGAGGTGGGTGCCCTGGTGGCAGAAGACACAGAGAAGGTAGAATTGCTGAATGCCTTCTTTGTCTGTCTACTCCGCTGGAGGCTGTCCTGGGGAACCCTGTACCCCTGAGACCCCGGATGAAGCCAGGTTAATGGAGGAGTTTGCTTTAGTCGATGAGGACTGGGTTAGGGAACAACTAAATAGTCTGGACGTCCATAAATCCATGGGTCCAGATGGGATGCATCCACGGGTGCTGAGGGAGCTGGCTGAAGTCATTGCTAGACCGCTATCCATCATTTTTGCCAAGTCTTGGGAAACGGGAGAGGTGCCCGAGGATTGGAGGAAAGCAAATGTCACTCCAGTCTTTAAAAAGGGCAAGAAGGAGGACCCGGGTAATTATAGACCGGTCAGCCTCACCTCTGTCCCTGGGAAAGTAATGGAACAGCTTATCCTTGGTGTCATCTCAAGGCACATCAGGGATAAGAGGGTCATTAGGGGCAGTCAGCATGGCTTTACCAAGGGTAAGTCATGCTTGACCAACCTCATAGCCTTTTATGAGAATGTAACAAGGTGGATGGATGATGGCAGAGCGGTGGGTGTGGTCTACCTTGACTTCAGTAAAGCCTTTGACACAGTCCCTCACAGCATCCTCACAGCTAAATTGAGGAGGTGTGGTCTAGACAATGGAGTAGTGAGGTGGGTTGCAAACTGGCTTAAAGAGAGAAGCCAGAGAGTGGTGGTCAATGGTGCAGAGAACAGTTGGAGGCCAGTATCTAGTGGAGTGCCTCAGGGGTCAGTACTGGGGCCAATATTATTCAATATATTCATTAATGATTTAGACGAGGGAATTGAGTGTACCATCAGCAAGTTTGCTGATGACACTAAGCTGGGAGGAGTGCCTGACACGCCAGAAGGCTGTGCTGCCATCCAGCGGGACCTGGACAGGCTGGAGAGTTGGGCGGGGGATAACCTGATGGAATTTAACAAGGAAAAGTGTAGAGTCCTGCATCTGGGCAGGAACAATCCCAAGTTCCAGTATAGGTTGGGGAATGACCTATTAGAGAGCAGTGTAGGGGAAAGGGACCTGGGGGTCCTGGTGGACAACAGGATGACCATGAGCCAGCACTGTGCCCTTGTGGCCAGGAAGGCCAATGGCATCCTTGGGTGTATTACAAGGGGGGTGGTCAGTAGATCGAGAGAGGTCCTCCTTCCCCTCTACTCCACCCTGGTGAGACCCCATCTGGAATATTGTGTCCAGTTCTGGGCCCCTCAGTTCAAGAAGGACAGGGAACTGCTGGAGAGGATCCAGCGTAGGGCAACAAAGATGATTAAGGGAGTGGAGCATCTCCCTTATGAAGAAAGGCTGAGGGAGCTGGGGCTCTTTAGTTTGGAGAAGAGGAGACTGAGGGGTGACCTTATTAACGTTTATAAATATATAAAGGGTGAGTGCCACGAGGATGGAGTCAGGCTCTTCTCAGTGGCAAACAATGATAGGACAAGGGGCAATGGGATCAAGCTGGAACACAAGAGGTTCCACTTACATTTGAGAAAGAACTTCTTCTCAGTGAGGGTAACAGAGCACTGGAACAGGCTACCCAGGGAGGTTGTGGAGTCTCCTTCCCTGGAGACATTCAAAGCCCACCTGGACACATTCCTGTGCGACCTCACCTAGGCGTTCCTGCTCCAGCAGGGGGATTGGACTAGATGATCTTTTGAGGTCCCTTCCAATCCCAAACATACTGTGATACTGTGATATTGATATTTCTCATTTTTCAAAACCACTTTAGAAAGCGACTTCTTTTAAAAGTTTTAATTATCTTCCCAGCCTGGAACATAGCGACCTGAGAAATGGTTGTGTTGGCAGGACACAGAGTGGGCGGGTAGGTGGGAAACTCCTTAACTTGTATTGCCACTGACATTCGTCTCTCATGCAACCACAGCCTGAGTAGTCACTCCTGATACCACACAAACACTGATACAATCAAGTACAAGCACTGTCTTTCAGATAGTTTAAAAGTAAACTCCAAATTAACAACTACTCATTTTCTCCTTACCATCCACTGCTAGTCCTGCTCAGATCAGACTACAGTCCACACAGATTTCATCAGCTTATCTACAATCATACAAATAAACAAACCCAAGGCTCTAGCTGATACCTTTAATTTTGTTCCTATGAAGGGAGTATTAATTTACCTTGTATTTGTAAACTGACAGCCATAAACAATAACCATTTGAAACTTGACACTTCAGTTATTCAACTGAATTGATATTTACATCCTTTTTAGGTCAATTGGTAAAAATTATCTTTTTAGACAAACTAGATTCCTATTTTGAAACAAAAGTAATTGCTATGTTCATGCCAGAATCAGATCTTTTATCAAAAACCATTTCTCTGCCCTTGATTCTCTTTGGATGTTTTCATTTCTTCCACAATACTGTTTTGTGTATTCCTCCCTAAGAAATATAAACATACCATATGTCATGTGTGAACTTGTAAACTCTTTTGACATACAAGGATAGTAAATTCTGAACAGTATCATTTCTACCATCTGAACACCTTTACTGAACAAATCAAAGACACAAGAAAAAGTCCTCCACAAGGTGAGAATAAGAGAAATAACAGTATAAATTTTCCTTATTTACCTAACAATCATATTGTATAGCAAATACACCTATTCACTCATAATAATGTTTAAATAGCTTTTACATTTATATTCAATGTAGTGTCATAGTGATCATGGTATACAGATAATCCACATGGTAACATTTGTAGAGGATGCAGTTCCAACAACTGCAACAACCGCTACACCAAAAAAAGCCCAAAAGTTAGTAGACTTACAGAAATCAGGTCTAAATCTGTCTCTTGGTGTTATCCTTAAATCCAAGAACAGCACTCTTATAGACAAACTAAAATAATTTCTATTGAAGATAAGCTTTGCTTCTCAATTGCATTCTGATAAGAAAATGTCAAATTAATTATTTTGATGTCTGATGCAGTTAGAAATGGGTATTCATACTATTCATAGTGAAAGGCAGACAACACTTACAAAGAACTAAGACTAACTTGTCACAAACTTACGAAGTGTCTTTAAATCACAAGTGGTTTATTGCATTTTGTATCACTAAGGATAGTGATTTGTATCACTAAGGATAGTGACAGGCCTCATTTTGGTTGGTAAATCATCACACCAATAATTTCCATTACTTTCATTACTATATGTGAAAGTTGGATACTTGAATCTCTACAACTCATTACATTTTAGATGTTTATTCAACTAATTACAATCATCCTGTACGCAAACACAATTCATCATTTTGATAGGTCAAAATCTCTTCTTTTTTCTCCTGCACTGCAAACAAGCTGGATTAAATATCAAGTTTCAATTTCACTCAGAGATCTTTGCTTTAAAATAGATGTAATGATAGCAGAAACACTTGCCTATAAACATTTATTGGCTGGCAACCAAAGAGATTTCTGTGACTACCTGCACACTGTGACTGCTTTGCCCTTGTACACTTTGATAGGCTTGAAGACTTCAAGGACTTGGTGGGCTGGGTGGCTTCAGCAAGGTCTCAACAGGACTCCCAAGCTCCTTGGTTGCTCAAATGAGGTGCTCCCCACGAAAATAACACTTGCAAGGAATGCATCTGCCTAGGTCCGCGGGCCTGTTGCTGCCCCATTGGGGTGTGAAGGCAGGAGTGACCCCTAGCAGCAGCAGGTTGGGGCAGGGGAGGAGAGGGTCTGACTCCAGTTGTGCCTGGGCAAGGGAGGGGAGAGGTGTTTGCTTCAGTGCTTAATTGCTTATGCTTGCTTTTTCTCCTCAATACTCAAATCAGTCGTTAGAAGTTTGTGTTAGTTAGCAACAGATTAAGGAAAATATCCCCAGGTTGAGACAATTCTGCCCTGGCCAATATGTTGGGCAGATACTTTTATAGCTAGTTTGGAATTAAGCACTGAAGGAAGAAACCCTGTCACAAAAGACTCCTCCTTCCTAAAGGAATCCTGTTATTATTGGCCCTGTTCATACCCCATAACCAAGGAAGATACATAAATTACAATCTGAAAAAGATACCTTTCTGCATATTTTACAGTAAAAACATACAGAAACTAAAAAGAATAACTGTTCACATTCACACCAAATGTATTAGTCAGATCCCCTCCCTTAGCTCATCTCTGTCATGTTGGTTAAAGCCACATTGATGTTAAAAGAAAAGGTCAGAATACCCCTAGCATCTTCACAAAGTAGACAAAATGCTCAATGAATCGCGTGATTGCAAAGCACCAAAACCAAAAAACTCACTGTAATGGATGATAACTCTTTAAGTAGCTTTAGCAAAGATTATATAGCCAGAACAAAAGTTTTCATCAATATGTCCTTCAATAAGGCCAGTTGAACTTACAAGTATCTTAATGTAACACAAAAATTAGTCAAAGAATCATAATTCTTATGAAATAAGAAAGTATAATACAAAAAGACAACTTGTTAACCTCATCACAAACATGCATGCTCAAGTATTTAATGAAGTCACAGAGAAACACAAAAAGCAACACTTGTAGTTCCCAAATCCCGTTGAAATCTGATTAATCTGCAAATATTTTATGTTCTTAACTACACATTACATGATTTTCAGATGGCACTAGCCCTACTAAGATCAACAGTATAACTTCTGTATTTTCAAGTCAGGGTCTTGCAAAAATTTCGTCAAAAATCACAAATAGAAAGTTAGAACCAAATAAAAAAATTACACCAGTGTGTGAGAAAACCAAGTTTGATTAATTCCTCAAAGGACTTAAGGTACTTCATCAAAAAACAGATTCTTGAAACACCAGAACCACTAAACCTTGACATCTCTTGTCCATTGACACTTGAGTTTTTCATATTAATATCCTCAAGGTACCCCATGTTGGTGCTTGAGAATGCCCAGCAGCACCAAAACTGGACAGTTTTCTATAATACCTATCTGACCTGCAGTAAACTCAGGACTCATGGACTAGGTGTTCCAGGGAACAAGCTGCTCAAGGTGCTCATGCCAAGTTCACCTGAAAGCAAATTCACAGGTGTTCACATGCAAAAAAAAAAGTTACCATGTCTACTGTTGAGGTTCTGACAGAGGTGGGGGCAGTGGCACTCCTGGTTTTGAAGCTGATAGCTCCTTGTTGGGGACAGATAAGACCACTGACAAAAGTTCTTTTTTCACTTTTTGAAGGAATTATCACATCTCTCACAAGCCTGGTTTGCAACAGGATGGCTTGCCATAAGCACACTCACACTCTCTTCAGTTGCAGGAATTCAGCATATAGTTCCACAGGAGCAGCAGGACAAGCAGAAAAGGAAGGAGAGACAGGACAGGCCCCTTTGCCTGGCTGTACAGACACTGATCCTGGAATAGACAGAGGACTGTGAAATACCTCAACAAACAAGTGCTGTTTCCCACAGCTGCCTGTTAACTAACTACATGAACCAATACAGAGAAACTTGACCGCCTGCTGCTCTGTGTCATCTGCAGAAGCATCCTTGGCCAAACAGAGCAGCTTCCATGGCCAGAGGTGTGCCTGAGCTCCCAGCCACAGCAGAAACCCACCAGGGAAGCCAGGTGTACTGACAGCCAGTGAATGGTGAACTCCAAGCTGCCAGAGCTCAAACCACGCAGCTGAAAGCTAGATGGCATAACTCAGTTAGTTCACCTCCCCAAAATATTGGTGCAGACACAAATTCTACCAACAGTGCTGCTAGGAAGTTTCAGATATGAATCATTAGGATGAAGAAATCCTGACAAGTTGCTTGTTTTGGGTTATACTGGCTATTACCCATATTCGTAGCAACTGAGATCAATGGAAATATCTCCCAGATCCCAAATGTTACAGAGGTTTCAATCAATCTCTTGAAAGAAAAGAAGGATTTGATACGTTTGTGGTCCTCTTTCATGTAGAAAATAACAAAAAAGAACCACCTTAAATATGATGTTCATGCAAGATTAATATGCATGATAAAGTAAGACAAGCTCCTCCACCAGCTTGTAATACTAAAACTAGAAGAGAAATCACAGTATGTTTAAAACATTTGTTTAAATGTCAATATCCTGTCTGCTTCAGCAGAAATGCAGGTTTTTGTGTCACTTCTCCTGCCTGTTATCGATTAAACAATCATGATTGCTAATGAGGAAGCTAAAGGTGCTATTTTTAATTCCACACTGGTTATTACCTCTGTTATTGCAAATGTGAAATTACCTTTGTTGTTTAAAAACTCAGTATGTTCTTTATTATACACTCTGAAAATTATAAGCATGTACATTATACTATTTCTCAATACTTCACACCGATGTCCAAATATATATTTTTTCCTCTTTGCAGGATTCAATTAGCTTTAATGAATTGCCCCACCACAAACTGTCAGTCAAGCAGAACATATAATCCTTATAAATGAAGTTCTCAGAAAAGGTGAGGCCTAAATATTCAAGTGCAGTCTGTTCAGCTTCACATAAGCAGAAGTAAGGAAAAGAAAATATATCTGAAACTCACAGAAATCGTGTTCTGAAGACAATGGCAAATGTCAGTACGTAAAGTTCTTACTGCACATTTCTGTGGAAGATTTGCATTCATCTTTTAATATAGATAATAAAAACAGTTAACCATTTTGCCCTGCAACAGAAATGTGGCACATGAAGAGATTACAGCAAACCAATGCTCTGGGCTATGGAAAGCTAGTAACTACTCTTTGTATTCAAGCATTACCTGTATACATGAATGGTGTCTAATTTCTAATGAATATTAGTAAAAGATCCCAGCTGTGACTCCTCTAGGTGACTAATTTAGCAAGGCAATGTTTTCTACAAACTTCCTAAAAATAACCAAAGTGGGCATGTTAGATGTAAAACCTTTCCCTTTACTTTAAATATGGGAGCTGGGTTTATTGAGGTTTATTATGTTGGTAAATACATGTAATTGATTTTCAAATGAATGTGACTACTCCAAAGGATTTTATTGAGGGGAGGGTAGTATTTTCTAAATTCACTGTAGGATCTTACTTCTTGATTCTCTCCTCCCTTTTGGGAAATCCCTTCCCAATTATTCAAGAAGCTTTTATATGGAATATATCAAGTACTTTGTTTTCTTATGTCAGGAGGAGGATCTCTTAATGATTTATCTCAAGCACTGGTGTTAGTACACCCATACTTAGGTCTCAAATGCCCTAAAAAGACTTTGAAGTATGTGAAAAAGAATATTTTGTAGGATGGATTGACACGGATTCTCAATAAAGTCAACCAGACAGTGATTATTTGCTGTAGAGGCCGCATGCAGTTCAGCTTTTCTTCCAAGCTTCAGACAGCACATTGATGAAATAAGTTGGCAGAAGAACAGCTACAAAATGAAATTATTTGACTTGTTAGCAGAGAATTCAGTCTTTATCCACTAATAAAATCCATAAAAATACTAGAGATACAAAAAGTAAAACATAGTCATCTTAAGCAGTACTAACACATTCGATGAGAAAAAAATAAATAATAACTGGGTAGTAAATTATTTCCTCCAACCAGAAACAATCGTTTTGCACAATAGCTCTGAAGGTGGCATTGGTAATTCAAAGGTGACACCTTCTGTGGAGTAAAAGTCCACTAAGATGGATTAAATGCTTATTCTGAAGCTAGATCTAGCCTGTGACATTTCTTTTTGTCAAAATCTGCTTCAAGACATAGGCATAAAAAATACAGAGGAGTGTAGTACAAGACACAGTACAACACTTTGTGATGTGTTTTATAGCACACCACTTAACCATATTTGCTCTCACTTTTATCTCCTAGTGTCTGGAATGCTATAAAGTTACTAGCAGTGACTTTCAGCCATGTACAGGAGCACTGTGCCTGAAAAGTGCTATTTCCACCTTTGATATGTGACATTAGTTACCAAAGCCCCTCACCTCTTGGTGGGAATCTCTCAGATGGGGTCAGAGAGCATGGTGTTGAAGGGCTGCTGGAAGACAAGAGATTGCCACTAGTGCATGGAGAGCACCATGGGATTACATCAAAAAGCTTCCTGGTGCATCAAGTAAGAGGAGAAGAAGCTGTGTTACAGTTTATCAGCTTGTTACCAGAATGTTTGTCTACTAATCTGTCCTGATGTGGTGGGTTAGCTCCTGGTATCCGTAGCTGTCCTCTGATAAGCATACTTCCCACCCAGAGTTATATCTTTTATTGACCTCTTCTCCAAGTTTCTTTCTGCTGCAGGTGAGGATTCGTGTTGCATTCAATCACTCCCTGGAACTTTCCAGTATCCCACAGGACACCTTCTAAAGAACGTAGCTCCCAAAATGGTTTAATATGTTATGTGCTATACCATTAAAAGTTGTGACTGGAAGCACTTCATATTATGAAAATATTCCTCTTCAAGCAGAAATCTTAACACAATATAATAAAAGAAAATACAGTGTAATGAACACCAAAGAAACAGGTAGAACAGGTAGACTGTTCGTGGAGAAGCACACAATTCCTTTCTCCAGTTTTGCTGCTCTTCACTGAAAATACCTTAAGTCATCAGCAAAGACACTTCTCTGTTACAGCCTCCAGAGAAGTGAGAGAGGACAGGTAAACCAAAGATCCATAAACATCCATCAGACTGATTACATTTCACTGAGGGCCAGATCTTTTTAAAAACTGTATTTATGCCATGCACATAAAAGATGAATTTAAACCAGAACATTTTAAGGGGTTTAACATTACTACCATAAATTGTTGCCAGGAATGTAGAAGCTTTTAGTTTTTCACCTACTGGAGCTTGGTCAATTTTCTCATCTGTCACAGCCTGTGCTTTGCTAGATTTCCTACAGTTACAGTTTCAGCTTTGGAAAATAAATAATTTATGAACACAATTTTCTCAGAATTGTTCATGAGAAAACAGTGCAAAAAAGTCTTCACTAGAGTTTCGTTACTTACTGTAACAATTTTAATGCTTCAAAGCAAATCCACTCTTCTAAAGCTGCTTGACAGAGTTAATTTGGCTTATCTGTAAAACTCTGCACCATATTTCACATAGAGATATATACATTCATATCATATTTGTGATGAACAGATCTTCCTGTGCTCTGTGCTTGATTGAGTTACCTGTTACTCATACTGATAATACATTTTACAACAACATTCTATTTGGGAATCATTTAATGTTGGCCACTAATTCACTTTCAATTACTTGTGCTATGCAATTTGTGGTATAACATTGCTTAAAAATATATTTCCACATTTCTAGAAATTTTTATTCTATTAGCAATAATATCAGCTATGATTAAAATTACCAAAAGATGATAGGGCTGGGGACTTGATACTGCATTCAGATATGACAGCAATATATATAAAACATATGTATATATACACATAAAATTATGTAGAAAAAAAGTTTAAAATACTATTTTTCATTTCCTAATGAATCCACATTGATAACCTTTCATATACAGTAGGTTGCACTGCACAGAAGGTCTTCATCAGGAGATCATGTCCAATGACAGACTGCTGTTTGTACAGAGACTTTGAACACAATTTTATGTATCATTTTGTATATAACTGCAAAACGAAAAGGCAGGGGTAGGATGGGGAACTTCAAGTCCAGCACAAAGTTTAAAATAAAGCTATCTAGCAATCAGAAGATAGACTACTGCATGTGCTATCTTATCCATCCAGCTTGACCTGCCTTGCAGTGCTAACAAGAGAAGTGCCCATATGAAGGCAGGGCCTGTAAGTCACACCAGAGACCAAGTATAAACTCTTAAGGACTCTGGGTAAGTATCTCATGTTCAAGCCCAGCTGACCACATTGCTGCCATGATCCATGTTATCTGTGGAAGCTAGTACATAACACAGGTGCTATAATCACAAGTACAGGGTGTTTCAAAAAGATGGACCCAATTTGAAACCACTATATCTCTGCAACCATGAACTGCCCATGAATGAAACTCTTACCACTTTAAAGGGCAGGGCATGGAGTTTCAAATAGTTACTACTGGATGCCTCTGCCAGCACACAAACAGCCTCCCAGCCACAGTCATTCACAAGATTTTTGTGTAATTGCCATTGTGAAATATATTGCTTTGAAAATGGGTCCATCTTTTTGAAACACCCTATGTTTTGGCTATATGTCAGTTATTCTGCTCAATATTACTTTTAAGGTCTTCAAAGACAGCAGTGAAAATAGCAGTTACATCTTAAATTCTCTTTAAAAAGCCAAAACAGCCAAAAAAACATGTTGTTTGAAGTCCTCCTATTAGATGTAAACCTTTTTTGCTTCCTTTTTCACTTGTTCAGAAATGAAATTTTGGGTATTTTTCTCTTTAAATTACCTCTCCCCCTCATGTAGACTTATCTTGTTGTCAAGAGTTAGACATTAATGATGATCAGATGGCAATTCTCCCTCACTTAAAATTAGTAATTTCAAATTATTTCATGAGGTACAATTATGCACTTGTTAAAAAAAAAAAAAAGTTAAAAAAAATGTGTGGTTTATGTTTTTAAATAGCAATTCGCTCTTACCAATATCAGGTTCAGGGTGATATGCCTCATTATAGTTATTATGATGGTGATTACTAAATATTGATCTTGTCTCTGACCCAAAGGTACTATTATTGCTTCCAGTTTCAGAGGTTAGTCCTGGATGTATATTAAATACATATTTAAAGGCTCTCAGTGTTCTGCTGAAGCATGACAATTTATTTTACTAAGTTAAATTGGTGCTACTGTTATGACTGCTTTTCTTGATGAGCTACAATGAATGATTTTCTTTTCTTCAGTGTTACCCTAACTTTTCTCAATCCAGGTTTTGGTTACCTGAAGCATGCTGCAGGTCCTAACTGATCTTGCCAACACTTTCTTTATCCAGTTGCACCGACAAGCACACCTATCAAGGAGTCAAAATGTAAGGATTATTCTGTTTAGTTCACAATTCCCAAAATGGCCAGGTTACCCACAAATTTTTATTTCTTGTAAGGATTAAAGCAGAAAAATATCCTAAGAACTCTAGAGTGAGGTTTGAATTTGATAGCACTGAAAGCAACACAGAATGACACTCAAGAGCCTAGGGAAGCAGCTACATCCCAAAACTATACCAACAGGACTTGAAAGCAGTTAACTATTTAGTCATTACACTATCATACTAATTAAAGAGTTCCTAAAATCCTGAAGGCCTTAAACTTTGAGGAAAAAATTAACTATTTATGCCTTTGGTTACATAATAATCAGCTACAAGCTATTCTGATCCAAGCAAGAAACAATGGCACTACTAGATTTATGTTTTAATATTTCAGGAAGCAAGTGACAACAAGAAAATAAATATCTAAAGTAAATTTTAGAAGATTTCCTGTTGGCTTAGTGATTTCAGTGGATCTAATCTCCCTCGAAACTGAAACTGTGAATATATGAAGATATTGGGGGATTTTCGCAAGGTCCAAACCTGCACACCAAAGCCCAACTTTGTATTCACAATGAGCTATCATGGAGGAATGAGATGTTGTTGCAAGTTCTAAACTTGTATTTTTTTTCTCAAGTGACGTTACAAAGGTGAATGGTTCTTCTACCTTTTGTTATGCTGACTAAAACCTACTGCAGGAGGGGTGGCATGCAGACAACAGCACCGGTGAGAATCTGGTACAGCTCAATATTGAATAATCATTACAATCTGTTCATGTGTTATTAACAGGAATTAAATCGGAGTTAGAGACACAGGCTGGCAACCATGCCAGTTGTTAATCTGTGAGGAGAGGGGGTTAAACCGAGGAATCCTAACACTCTCCAACCTTGATAAATATTAATAAATAAAAACATAAAGCTGGTCTATCAACAGTGCATGCAAGCTAGAGCTGGTCTCTAGGAGTGCTGTCTTGTGCCTTAAGTCCATTAAAATGTCACTATCCACACTCACCAAAGTACCTTTCGCATTTCCTTTCTTTAAGCCTTTTTGTGAGCTATAATTACAATTAAGTAAAGATATGTTTATTGTCACAAAATGTATGCCAATGGCTCACACTAATGCAATCCAAACATTAGTATGAAACATTTTTCCAATTACTGCACAGACTCCCTATAGTGTTTCAAGCTGCTTTATGACATTTTAAACTCCGTATATAATGCAGTCCTTTTGAAAGCTGCAAAATCTTTCTATTTCTTTCTTATGACCCGAGAAAACCTAAATCTATTAAAAGCACATTTTCATAGCAGCAGGACAAAAATGCTTTTACTACATTTATCTTCGAAATTGGTGGTGTTAAATAGTGCCAGGGGATAAATAACCATAAAATATAACATCAGTGTACAGGGTACTGTTCTAACTAGGCATGATGCGATGTTTTTCTACCCTTTCATTTCTTCTTTCTATTTGTGCCATTAGAGCTTTGCAACCATTCATCAGACATTGTGGCAAGCAGTGCTGCTCCGTCCTGACTGCTGCCTAAAACAAAACCTAAGAAAGAATGCCATAGAGAGCTAACATAGTCCACAGCAGTCCAGCGATGTCCACATCTGCATTCCTGACTGATTTTCTACTAAAAGAATATTTTAGTAACTTCACATATTGGACCAAACTAGCAGAAAAAGAATAAATAATTAATAACCACACCAAAAATACAACTTTCAGCTTTGACTTAAAACCCAGATGCTACAATCAGCTTCCACTAGTCCAGCTGTGCTTCCTCGCCCTGGAACTTCCAACAAACTTGTGATGCCTTAGTATACCTGACCTGCCAAAGTGTTTGAGGTTTAAGCAGATGCTATTTTTCTAATCAAAATCCTAATAACATTAACATTGAAGTAATCCTAAAATGAACTGAATTTAACAAAAAAATGAACAAAATGTAACACTAATTCATGGTAAAACCACATCTTTTTTACTAAAAAAATTGAGAAGTACAATATGGCTCATGAAAAAGATAGAAGATATTTTCTTGGCATAGCTTTTGATAAAAATGCATCTAGCAGTTCTCTACCTATTAAGCAACACCCACCACCTAAACAAAGGGAGTAATTCACAGGAAAATCTGATGCTTTCTTATATATTTAATCTTGCAAAAATCTAAAAGAATGATTACCTTCCTGTTGAAGTTTATTTTTCAGTAAAAAGTATGAAAGATAACTTTCTGAATTTTGAGGCAAAACTAGCGTATTTGTTATGTGTCTTACAGAAACATTGTCCTTTTTTGTTCAAAGGATAACATGTGTCCTTTAAATTACTTATACATATTGAAAATGATGTTTAGAAGATTAAGATTCTTCAGGAAATCTTGCACTGAATTTCCTGGAAGGAAATCCTCATATTGGGCATTCTATCAAATACTCGTTAAGTACATTTTCATTACTTCCAAGTGTGCCCTTTCACTGATGTCTTAAAGAAAATGAACTTTAAACAAAAAAAAAAAAAAAACAAAACAAACAAACAACCAACCAAACAACAACAACAAAAAACAACTTAAAAAGAACCCCTAAATTGTTGAGCTCTGAATAAAATGCAAGAAAAAATGAAAAAATAGGAAATCTTTCTTTCAAAGGATAAATAATTTCTTGAACTTGTAGCCACTGAGAGATCTAAACCATCTGGATTTTGTTAATCTAAATTACTTATGAAGTCAAGGAAAAGAAATATCATATTTCAAACCCATGATGTCTGAAGTACAGAGATTGGTAGACATGCATTTCTAAACCACTCTAGCAAGACTGTGATCCCTTTACTCAGAAGATCAGTACTTTATTTCAGTGAAATCAATGAGCGATCTTCTGAGAAAATTGCCACCAAAATAATCAGCAGAAGGCCTGTGTTGATGAAGTTCCCATTTTCATGTTAAGGCTAGGGGTTACCATATCTGTAGCTTTGATGACCTTATTGGACAAAGTACATGCTTTAAATTTTTTGCTTGTTAACAACTTCTGGGTCAAAGTCTAAATTCACAAACACAATGAGCCTAACAAGGTCATGGATTTATTTTCAATTCAAAGTGATTTTTTTGTTTTTTGGGTTTTTTTACTAGCATGGGCCCAAAACCTTAATTTGTTGTGGAGACAAAAGGGTTAGTCACAATGGGAACTCACCAACATGCAGATCAGTGACAGTAAGGGATAAAAGAAATCCAAGAACAAAGCACAGAGGACACTAACCTGAAGTGTCATTAGCATCCACAAATTCAGAGAGGCATCTTATATGGGCATCACATCTGTTACTGCAGTGGATTTTGTCAAGTGTCTCAAAGCAACTTGGAGATAGCTCTTTTATCATAGAAAGTTCCAGATAAAACTAAGAGAGTTAAAATTATGGAGAGTAATTTACAGCACAGAACAATATACCTTCTTCATTTTCCCTCAAAGCCTGACACCCGTGCTTCACTGAAATTTCTATCTGTGTAGCTGTAGGAGTTTACTGCATTCCACAGTTCAAATGTTTGGATGGAACGAAAGGCAAAATACCTAACTAAAATGTTTAAACGAGAGACAGATTGCTAGGAAATTTATGGTGTGTCAAACATTTGACCATAATACACTACAATCTTTGAGTACTCCTACCTAAAGTAAGGAACAGAACAAAAATAAAAGTTTACATCAGACTTGCAGATGGAACATTTCATTAGCATCACTGGGAAACAAAGACTTATTTTGAGAGTAGTTATGTCAGTTATTATGCTATCAAATACAGTCATAACAAAATAAAAAGTCAGGATGTCTGATCCAGTCATGAACACTATAATCTCAGTACAGAATTCAGCCAAGACATCGACTTTGAATATATATGTTGAATGCTTCTAGCAGCAAAGCTAAGTTAGAAATACAAACAGACCTACATTTTTTACCTTCATCCTTCAATTTGTAATTAAGTGACCCCCTGAAAGACTCCTTGCTTCCTGTATGCCTAAAGGCGGAGACATCCCATCAACCACAGCATGTGGGAAGCCAAGAGAACAACCTGTTGGCAACATCTTAGAAGCACATGAGTTGTACGTATTTGAAAGGTTTGCTTTAAAATTACATTAACACAGTATGCTTAACATAAATAAACTCTCTTAGGGAAAGAAATTTCAGCACTAGTTGGCTCGGAGGACTATAGTTGGTAAATTGCCATTCAAACTGATCTCACTGTAACTTTATTTTATATTCTCCAGATCTAAGTGCTATATGTCTCACAAAAAAAAAATAGTGCTAGAGGGTGTTTAAATCTTTGGCGTATCTCCAAAAGGTCTGGTGGTTTAAAGTCTGTGCACCCAGAAGGAGCTATTCCTGACTTTAATTGTGCCTCAGACATTTCTACTAGCACTGTAAATATTCTGTACTGGAGGGACAATGTCAGGACTCTACCCAGAAAACTATTCTATAGTTTCATAGTCAAAAATGACATCTCTGCTACTAGCTTTTCCACATTACTTAATTTTTTATGAATGACAGTGAGGACATAAAATAATGTCTCCACATTAATATTCTGTAATGGAGTTTTGAACAGCTGAATTAAGACACAGCAGGTTTATTCTTTAATCAGAGCTGCATAATAATGGTAACCTTTCATTCTGAGGGGGAGTCACTGAACCACAAATGCTCCACTGAGAAGACAAAACCTTTCAACTGACATGAGTGAGGATTCAGAGATGGGGCCAACTGATATAAGGAATACTATTATCCACACTAGTATTATATTTTGGTAGAGGGTAGGGGAGTTGTTTGGACTTTTTGTTTGTTGTTACTGAGAAGGGTAAAATAAACATCATACTGAAGTCTTTGCAGAACCTTTGCAACCTTAAAAAACTGCAAGTTTTTTTAAAAAATAACTGACATGACAACATCTGAGTAAAAGCAAGACCAAACCAATATGTACACAGAAGTTGAATTCCAGCACATTTTGTGTACCTGTTACGACCATGGCTTCTAATAATGTTTCAAATACAGTAGTAAACAAAGTCTTCCCCTACATTTAGCAAAAACTTGAAAAGTTGCTAGAATACAGTTCTTACTGTAAGGGATTCCAAGGGAACTCTTCATGTTGAATTCTTTTTCGTATGGTTTGAGGTTATGAAAAGACTATGATACACTCTATCACAGGATTCATGTGATTTTCAGTTGTTGGATAAGAAATATGACGTAATATGAAGAGCAAAAGTTGACATCAACAAGCACATATAAACCCCATAAGGACTTAAAATGTCTATAAGACGACGCGGATGAGACTCCATATTGCTAATGCAAAACAAATTAGCCTCAAGTTCTGATATTAAAATATTTGCAAATATTGTAAATTTTTGTTATATACTATTTTCTGTAAAGAATTAGAGACTGTCTATACACATCTATGACCAAAGACATCATATGATGTAATGATCCTCATAAGTCTATGGGACCAGACGGGATCCATCCTAGGGTGATGAGGGAGCTAGCAGAAGAGCTCGCCAAGCCGCTCTCCATCATCTTCCAACAGTCTTGGCTCACTGGGGAGGTCCCAAATGATTGGAAACTGGCAAATGTTACCCCAATCCACAAAAAGGGCTGCAAAGCTGACCCTGGCAACTACAGGCCTGTCAGCCTGACCTCGGTGCCTGGCAGGGTGATGGAGCAGATCATCCTGAATGCAATCACACAGCACCTCCAGGATGGACCAGGGATCAGACCCAGCCAGCATGGGTTTAGGAGGGGCAGGTCCTGTCTGACCAACCTGATTTCCTTTTATGATCAGGTGACCCACCTAGTGGATGAGGGGAAAGCTGTAGATGTGATCTATCTAGACTTCAGCAAAGCCTTTGACACTGTCTCCCATAATATACTCCTTCAAAAGCTGATAGCCCATGGCTTGGACAAGTGCACTCTCTGCTGGGTTAAGAACTGGCTGGAGGGCCGGGCCCAGAGAGTGCTGGTAAATGGGGCTGCATCTAGCTGGCGGCCAGTCACTAGTGGTGTCCCCCAGGGGTCAGTGTTGGGTCCAGTCCTGTTTAACATCTTTATTGATGATTTAGATGAGGGGATTGAGACCACCATCAGCAAATTTGCTGATGACACCAAGTTGGGGGGCAGTGTTGACCTGCTGGAAGGCAGGAGGGCTCTGCAAAGAGATCTGGATAGACTGGAAAAATGGGCTGATTCCAATGGGATGAAGTTCAACAAGGCCAAGTGCCGGGTCCTGCACTTTGGCCACAACAACCCCCTTCAGCGCTACAGGCTGGGCACAGAGTGGCTGGAGAGCAGCCAGACAGAAAGGGACCTGGGGGTACTGATTGACAGCAAGCTCAACATGAGCCAACAGTGTGCCCAGGTGGCCAAGAAGGCCAATGGTATCCTGGCCTGTATCAAAAATAGTGTGGTCAGCAGGACAAGGGAAGTGATCCTTCCCCTGTACTCTGCATTGGTGAGGCCACACCTGGAGTATTGTGTTCAGTTCTGGGCCCCTCAGTTCAGGAGGGATATTGAGGTGCTGGAGCGGGTCCAGAGAAGAGCAACAAGACTGGTGAAGGGACTTGAGCACATGACCTATGGTGAGAGGCTGAGGGAGCTGGGGTTGTTCAGCCTGGAGAGGAGGAGGCTTAGAGGTGACCTCATTGCTCTCTATAACTACCTGAAGGGAAGTTATAGTCAGGTGGGAACTGGTCTCTTCTCCCAGGCAGTTAGCAATAGGACAAGGGGACATGGGCTTAAACTCTGCCAGGGGAAGTTTAGGCTGGATATTAGGAAGAAGTTCTTTACGGAAAGAGTGATCAGGCATTGGAATGGCCTGCCTAGGGAGGTGGTGGACTCACCGTCCCTGGAGGTTTTTAAACTGAGATTGGACATGGCTCTTAGTGCCATGATCTAGTAAATGGGCTGAAGTTGGACCAAGGGTTGGACTTGATGATCTCTGAGGTCTTTTCCAACCTAGCCAATTCTGTGATTCTGTGATTCTGTGACAATATTTTAACTAAGCTCTAATTAGCATTAATGTTTGTAGTACCCTCTTTGGTCCTTATTTAACATTCAACAATTTTCAGTTACATGAACATGTGAAGAAAAATTATGTTCATCTACCAAACATCTAGATTAGGATCAGAGGTCACTGTCAGATGCTGCCTTGTGTTTTCAAATTGTATGTAACACCTAATGTAACTATTAAATGATCTCTGTTACTTCACTCATAGTTCGTTCATGATTGTGAAGGGCAGTATCACAGTCTTGCTAATTACTCTCCAGATCATTTACATGCTGAATGTAAAAGATATCAATTTCATGGACAAATTCCATATCTATTTTAGAAGTTTCTTAACACTTATTTATTTACTCCCAAAATTAAGGCTGCTTCTCCGTTTTTTTTTTTTTCATAGATGACCACTCTGCAAGCATTAAACTCATCTTAAACTAAATTTTAAAAAATACAAAGAAAATGTTCAGTTATTTTTCCGTATATTATAACCACTAAAGAGCAAAGTGATTCTTTCTGGAGAAACAACAATATTTTGTGTAACCATCACACGCAAGTTCTACATACAGAAATATATTAATTTAAAAAAAAAAAAAATCCTCCCTTTCCCTTATTCCCTTATTGCTGCTTCTATCTCATTTTTTCCCTCTTTTACAGATTTATGAAACTGTCAATGTGTTTCTATCAAATTGTCTTTGATAATGTTTTTATTTTTTCAGTCAGTTGGAGCCCAAATTAAGAGAGAACTGATTTACTTTTAAATGACTTCTGGCTTATGCCAGCCAGAAACACTATCTGCACTATTTGATGATGTGCAGGTGTGGGTTATCCAGACTGCGATGTGGGGCTATAGAATATAATGGCAGTATATCTTCCTTGCCAAAATATGGGGGGAGGGTGAGGAATACAAGAAACCAGCTCCTCTTGATTAATTTTAAATATTATTTTTAAAATCTTAACCAGAATCCAATTTAGAACAGCAATTTTGTACTTTCTGTGACTCATGTCTCTTCTGTGTTCAATAGGTTGGACTGCCTATCTGCAATAAATATTTTCATTATGTACTTTTTTCTTTTTGCCCAGACACTGTGGTTCATAGAACAACATCCTAGTAAGGTTGTTTTATGAAATACATAGGCTAACAGAAGACTCTGAATACCACATGGCCCAAACGGTACCATCTATTAGGCAAATCAGCAGTTTAGCTGAACAAGAAAAATAACAGAGAGGGGGGAAATTACATTAAAACCAATATTTTCGTATATAATTATTTTTCAAAACAAAACAAAAAGTTAGGTCCTACAGGTAAGGTAGTAATTTCTTACTTAGTTAAAATCCCTGCAACATAGCGAAAGTTGAAGGAATTTTTGAAGGATTTTTTCCCCAGCTTCACCTTAGTTGTGTACTTAATGGTAAGTTTTCCTATGTAGATAAAAATTTATCTTTGTTGGGAATACAAAACTGGTCTTTATTTTCATGTTCTAGTACAAATAAGTTAGTCCTTAATATTATGTTGGTGTAGTTTCTGATTTTTTTCTTGTTTAAAACTAAAATATTTCTTGGTCTGTTTCAAAAGTTCAGTGAGAATATGTATTGCACTAATGGCAGTGAATGCTCATCACAGCTACTCCACTGCTTATTTGTTTAGATTACTGTATGGGGACATAGTGGAAGATTTGGCGAGGAGGTTAGTTAAATGTAAATACGCTCAAGTGACCTGCACCTGTCTGTAGAAAAAGTACATACATCACACTAATTGTTTTATTGACCTTGTGTGCTTGATGAGTAGAACCTCTGTGTTAGATAACATAGGCCTCTGAGAAACTCTAGGCACCTTATCACTATGGCTGAGATTCCTGCTTTGTTGTGAGAAAGAGCGGGAGGCTGCGCCTGCCTGAAGCCTTGAAATACAGGCGAGCTCAGCAGGCCCAGTGATCTTCCAGCAGGGCTGAACTGACCAGTGCCTGTGTCCCCGCTGGCGTCACCTCTGCCCGGGAGCTCAGGTGTGGCTTCAGAAATCCCCCAGTAGAGAGGTAACTAAAATAAAACTTGTTCTTTGCAAATGCATTTGTGGCCTCTGGCTCTTCTTGCGATGTGCCTGCGTATGTGTAGACAATTATTTTCACGAAAATACAGATTTTATAATCGTTGTGAATGTCAGAAGAAGAAACAAGCACACTTCAGTTATGGATGCAAGATAGAAATACAAAAGAATTAGAAATTGGAATATACTAGGGAATAGTTCCTGTCATATATGCAGACATCAAGTAGACTTCAAACAACAACCATTTAGCCAGATTAACTTTACTACCTCACTTCGTTTTTTTTTCGTTCGTTTGTTTTGTGGTTGTTTTTTTAAAAAATCTTTTAATGGTCCTGTAGTTTTAGGTACCTAATCATCCAAAATGGATAGACGGATGGATGGATGGATGGATGGATGGATGGATGGATGGATGGATGGAAAAGAATTTCAGAAACCATGATCAGATTTAATGTGTTATTTTGTTAGGTAAACTATCATCTTTCTCAATAAACATTAAACAACTAGTTTTGTGACAAACTATTGGGACATAAAATGACATAAATGCACTATTAACTCCAGACACTTCTTTGACAAAAACTAGTGTATTTTTATCTTATACCACAACTATTTAGCATCTTGATTAAATTAAACATTAAATACAACACACGTGTCCTTAATATACATACTCTGGTTCCAGGGTTCTGTTTCATAAACCAGCTTTCTCCTGAGATGTATCCATTTAGGTCATGAATAGATAGAGATTAATTTGGGACTATTCTGAGGTTAATTCAGTCAGTAGAAACCCCCAGATATTCAGCTTTGTGATTCTGACATGCTTTGTAGCCAAACTTTTCCTTTGTAAGTGGTCTTATAAAAGGCTGAGAGCCAGAAGTTATAATGGCTCCATTTAAAAAAATTCAAAGTCACAAAATGAAGTCCATAAACATAATAAACATTAAAAAGCTGCAGTGAAGGAAAGTGATTTCACATCATTCAAAGACCTGTGATTTGGATGAGAGAGAGAAAAAAATGCAAGAAGAATTTCTTTCTTCCGTTTGTATCAGAGCATTTTTTTTTTCTCCTTAGGCTGCCTCAGGCCACCAATTCTGTCTGCCAATACATTTCCAGTGTATCTCTTATTCCTTTTTAAGAGCAATTTCGTTTACCTTGTCTGGTTTTCACTTTCACTACTAACAGGAACAGGAGAAGTAAAACTAAGCAAAAACCAAATCCTAAACAAGTATATCTATAAATTGACTCAGAAAATAAAATGAAACAAAAAACACATAGAAAGTCATAACATTAAAAGCCCAAAATACTGACTACAAAATAAGACAATACGGCGAACAGAAGTTAAGCATATTTATGATCCTTGGGAAAGCAAAGTTGTGTAGCAACAGTGTCTTCTGGAAATTTTTACTTTTTAAAAACAGTGATGTTTTAATTTTAAATGATTACCTTATCCTAAACTGAACATTTAAGACTAGAGAAGTATGTGCTCCTACAGCTGAAATTAGAGAATCAAAGTCATAAGAAATCATTTTTCCTACTGCTGAGGCCCACTAAGTTACCCTTTACATAGATCAAGTTAAGCATGCAATCAGGTTTTTCAGAATATGGGAGTAGCTGAATAATTTCATTTTAAGGATATAAGCAATAGTATAATTTATTGTACATTTCTGAAAAGCTCAGATTTCAATGCTCTCATGGCAAGCATTTGAATGTTTGGTGTTGGAGCAGATGGAACCTTTTACAGCAAGGCTTTAATTCTCAATCCGAAAGGCATAGCTTTTGCTTCTGGTCAAAGGTGAATTTATTCCCTTTTCTGTCCTGGGGCTCTCCCTAAGCAGGCTCTGTCAACTGTGCTATGTTTCTGCCAAATTACGTGATGATTTTGTCATGTGGGCTAATATTCCCCTGTGATTCAGTTTTAATCAAATGCATAAAAGCAAAGTATTGTTGAACAGCTCAGTAACAAAACCAACTGTTTTAGAGAGATATGAAAGAAGTAAATTTGGGGTTTAAAACTTGCACACACACACACGTAAAATCCCTGCCACACTTCAGAAGGGCTCTGCTCTTTTGTTCTGTGAAATAGTTACTACAGACAGTAACTCACACTCATAATTAACAGTAAATTTGCAACATTTTTTGTTGTAATGATGGAAAATTTCTTCATCTTGGAACTTATACTTTGGAGCAAGGGATTGCTCTGATACACACTCCAACAGTGTCCAACTAGTGTAACAGAACTCTGCAGTAACTTGAATAATAACCTATTCAAACTTCGTGATAAGCTTTTAAAAATCAATGATGACAGCAAGAGATGGCTTGTGCCTACAGATGAAATATTTTTTGCTGAGTGATACAGACTCTGAAGGTTTTGCAACATATTACTGTATACAGTAATGAAGATGTTTTAACTGGCTATCTCACTGAATACACGTATATACTTACTTTGTGCTGTGCTATAGAAGTATCCGCTATAGTTGTGTAGCAATAGTGTCTTATCCTTTACAAAGAATCATAAAGTAAAATATTATGAAATAACATACAAGAATTCAGAAACTATGTCTAGGTTATCAGATCATTTAGGGAGGGATAGCCACAGAGAGAATGGTCGACACTGACAACACGTGTCCATAATATACACCTTTCAAGGCCTTTTATTTCAGATTAGCTCTAGTCTGGTCCTATGAACTGAATGCCCATTTGCAGCTGGAGTGCATTAGTTACACTCCTGGAGTGTGCTAAATCTTCCAATCTGAATCCTAGATTCATCTGAAAGGAATCAAGTTGAGGCACTGAAAAAGCTCCACGTGACATGAACAAAAGCACAATAAGAAAGAGGGAAAAATATGCACTTCAAAAGCGTGCTCTTGATTCAAACTATCACACTAACAAAGATGTGCCCTGAAAATACATACATATATCTCAGCCCACACATATATGCACATAAACTTATATGTATTAATAACATAAATGAAAACAGTGTTTCTAGCACAAACTGGTAGATATCATTTATCTGTTTTATTCATGAGTTCATTTTCTTTGTTTATTACAAACCAGCATTGCTCTATCAGGATTAATTTGCCCACTGTTTTTTTTTTGTTTGTGTTTGTTTTTTTTTTTTTTAATTGCAGTCTAATTAAATTTTAAAATCTCTTAATGAGCCTTAAGGTACAATTTTTCCTCTGTTAAAATTTCATCTCAGGATAGAGATTCAATAATTTGAACCTAGCTAAAATTGTTCATTAGCATGAAATTCTGAATACTGAATAAGATGTAAAATACTTGTAAAATTAATGTGGCACATTAAACAAGTTGGTGTTTTATAATACCACAGAGCCTGTCAGGGAGCTATCTGTGTACATTTAGCTTATAATCTTGCCAAATACGCCAGCTGATTTGCCTCGGCAATACTTTCTCCATGTAAAGAACAAGTGTGTTTCATTCCTCAGCAACAATGGCAAAATTAGCTTTAAATCAGGATACTTTGATGCCACAAGAACCATCAAAGATGAATGTGTGAGAATACCAGTTTAGAAATAAGAAAGTACTCACCAAAAAAACATTTTATTATGACTGAGAAGATTGAGAAATGTAATTTTTCAAATATAAGGATGGAAAAATGAACAAACAACAAAAAAAAAGGCTAGCTTATTTAGTCAATCACACTCACTAGAGTGGAGTTAGAAGATAGGATTTAGGGACAGGAAATGCTCAGTATACAAGATTTCTACGTGAGTTTAGAAGACCCTATGCTCAATTCCAACCACCAGATATTTGGATTTTGTAATTTTTATTATTTTTTTTTTTTAAACTCAGGTTTGTTGCTCATTTCCTAAAAGACAGTTTCCTATATGCATCTATAGCACTTAGTAACTAAAAAGTGTATGTGAGCACTGTTGCTCAGGGTTTTACGTAGCACAACTTGGAAAACACATGCTTGGTCACCAACTCCTTTGCTTTATACTTAGGAGCTCTTATACATACTGAAGAGTGTATGTCCAGTACACACAGGACTGTACACTGAAGAGCAATGTAATTGCACTGTGCTATAGTAGATACTCCAGGAAACACCTTCTTCCAAAAGACTCCAGCATGTAACCACTCTTTATAGAAAGTGATGTCATTTATCAATAAGAATAAATGCTTACTCTGCATCTGGCTGATGCAGAGTAAGACTGTGTCTTGTTAGGATGTGTTCATTGTGTAAGTATGCCAGAAAAATCAAGACCTGTCTTTAAATTTTCCGATACATTAAAAAAACTGTATTTCTGTCTATATGTACAGATTGAGTGCACCACAGTAGTATTTATATATGTATCCCATTTTTATTGCAGTAGCTGAATATTTTAGACACTTAGATGGTCTGATATTTTAAATCCTTAGAATCATCTGGTATTTACAAGCAATTAATAACAAGAGGAATATGGTGATAGGGGAGCACCAGCTTTAAAAAACTGTCCACAGCACAAATCCACAAGTCTTTCCAGCTGACAGCATTGTTGGGAATGAAGATAGGCAATTTTAACATGGAAAATGTTTCCCATGGAGTTCTGGATGAAAAATTGGAATGAAAATGCATTTTTTATGTATACTAAAGACGTATAAAAATGACAAAAGCTAACATTTAAAATGCAGATCTGCTAGTGTTGTGTGACACAGTGTGAGATATATCTCAGAGTCTTAGGGTTGACTAATTGAATTGCCATTGATAAGATGTCACTTAAAGAGACATCTCTGCAGTGAAACATGGGTTTGTTGTAAATGACCTGTCATTAGAGCCGTGGGTAATGTCCGTGTCCAGACTGAAAAATATTGTAGCTCCCAGCAATATGCTCAGTAGGAGTTAAAACAGCAAGAATGGTAAGTCAGTGTATGTGAATCACCAGGGAATTATGCCTCAGGTGCTACGTTAATTTACTTGTTGGCATACATTAATTGAAGCCAATCAATAAAGCTGGAGGTATGAGAGAGAGAATGCAAAAGAAGTAATCGACTGCCACACTTACTGTTTTTAAACTTGGTAAACAGAAATAATTTGGTCTCAGATTTTTCATTTCTGTCAATAAAGATAATTGGATTATTTACTTATTTTCTATTCTTTCAGGGCTAATTATAATAACTACATCTTTCAATAGCCTTTATGTAAACCCCAGTATTCATATTAGCTGCTGTTAACTTGCCTATAATGGGAGTGACCTCTTTCAACTGAGAAGTTAGAAAATAAACATTTTTTCTACTACAAATAGTGTTAATCATTTTCCCAAAGTGAAATCAATCATATATTTTAATTACAATAAATTTGCAGTAATTTTTTTTCCATTTATGGTATACTGACTTGTAAAATTTTTCATTCCTGAAGATAAACATTTCAAAGTACCTAAGAAGCACATAGAGAAATGATACTGTTCTTTTGAACTTTTGCATTAAATTTACTTAATATTTTCATTCTATATGTCCACTGTGGACTGGTATGCTTTCAATTTTTAGCCTAGGCTGTTGTTTGGTTTTTTTTGTGTTTTTTTTTTCTTTTACTTTTTTTTATAAACATCTACCAGAAAGTTTTTGCATCTTAATTACTGAGTGTCTTATTTGCTACCATTACTTCTGTGACCTCTATCAATCAGTTCTCAAGACCACACCACCTTAAAACAAACAAACAAACAAACAAAGCAACCAACCAACCAACAAACAAACAAACCACAGAGCTACTTCTTCATATGTGCAGAAACACACTCAGAATTATCACCCTTATTTAATGAAAACCATTCATCCTCCCTGATCTTCTGTTCCCAAAGAGATCAATGGAAATCAGAGTACTGCTATTCATGTCAGCTTTACACAAGGCATGGACATTTACATCACAGTAAGCATGGTGCCATACACTATCATTATGTCTTTGGTGGCACTGAGTTTTCTCCAAAGTTGTCCGGCAATGAAAGAAATCTAAACATTTATCCTCTGTCAAATAAGAAACACTTCCTTCTACATTCGTAGCAGCATTACTTTCCTTCTGATCATGCTTAATGATGCATTTGCTCCAACTAGTAAGTCTCAATTTTTCCTAGTATGTTAAACTCCACATAATAGTGCTAAATTCAACCTCCAGACAAAGAACTGCATCTGCACCTGTTGTTCTTTGGCACAGGCTCATTAAAACCAGGTAGTAGTACAGATTTGTATCAGGTGTGATGCTGGTAAGATGTCTTTGTAACTTTGTTTTCCGTGGTTTTTGAAGGCATCAACAAGACATGGAAGATGCTATACAGAAAACAAAACAAAACACACACACACACACACACCAAAAAAAAAAAAAAAAAAAAAAACAGAAAAAAGAAGAAAAAGACAAATTTACAGACAGTGATTACTGGGCATGATGCTTATTACAAGATTGTCCACACCTGGCAGATTTTTCCCACATTGACATATGTTTTTCTTGTAAGTGAACTGAACCATCCAGTTGGAATACCTACATACACATATTTGTCTCGAGAGTCTTGCTTACTTTGGTTTTAAAACATCAGTTCTATATGGATATTTTCTCATGCAATCTAATTACTCTGATTCTTAAAAAAAATAAAAAATAAAATAAAAATAAAAATTAACCAACTATTATATTTTTGTTATACTACAGATACCATAACCACAAAGATGTTACTTTTACCAAAGACTGTCAGAATAGGTGAGTACTGGAAGCAAATAAAGTGAGAGTTTGCTAATGGTGGTGCTGTTGCTTGACAAGCCTGAATGCAGAACAGCAATTTACATCTGACTGGAAAGCAAATTTTCTGTGAATTCAGGTAAGTTTAATGCAGGCCTTTCAAATTACCTCTCGGTTACAAATGAGGCAGAGATGATTTGTGAAATGCTGAGCAGCACACTTAGGTCACAGAATCACAGAATGTTAGGAATTGGAAGGGACATTGAAAGATCATCTAGTCCAATCCCCCTGCTGGAGCAGGAACACCTAGATGAGGTTAAACAGGAAGGCAACCAGGCGGGTTTCAACTGTCTCCAGAGTAGGAGACTCCACAACCTCCCTGGGCAGCCTGTTCCAGTACTCTGTCACCCTCACTGAGAAGAAGTTTCTTCTCAAATTTAAGTGGAACCTTTTGTGTTCCAGTTTAACCCATTACCCTTTGTCCTATCATTAGTTGTCCTTTTCCTTGACAATGCTGTACAACAATATGGTATTGTGGATGATACATTTTTCAACAGGAGTTCTCCAGCCAAAGGTTAATCCCATTCCCAGAAAGGAGGAAGTCCTAGAAGCCGATTACTAATTAATATGTGGAACTGAATTGAAGGACCGAATCCCATGTAGCTGCTACAGGAATTAAAACAAGGAGTTAGGTTAAAGCTCATTTTCCCCTCTCATGTTCTCTAAATCTTACTCGCAATTAACAATTTCAATAGCATGAAGTAGTCTGAGTCTTTCAGTTTGAAGCCCAGAAGGAACAACACTGAAATCCTCAGTCATAAGATAGCTAGAATAGAAATGTGTGGACAACAATTACAGAAATAGAAGTGTATACTTCCATCCCAAACTTCTTTTTTTTTTTTTTTTAATATACGGATAAAAAGCTCTATGGCAGGCAAAGAAAATATAATATTTTACATCATCCTGCTCAAAGTTTCTGCCATTTATTTGCAGTTCCAAATCAGGATTCAGAGCCAGCTATTAAATATGACTATTAAAGTGACAAATCACCTTTATGCATTTTGCATTACTCATTTAAGGTACTAACAATGAATGATAACAGCTAAAGACATTCTAATTCTTCTTTCTTGCAGTGATAAAGGCTAAATACTTCACATTTTATTCAGTCCCCCATAATTGATCAACTTCCAAGGTAAAATTGTTTCATACAACTTCTTTTATTGGAACAGAGGGGTTTAGAAGCTGCCTTTGTAAGGGACAGAGCAGGAGCCAACTTATGGATTTGTTTCATGACAGTAAATCTAGGGAATGTTCTCACATTTTTAGGAGCTATTGTTGATGGTGACTACATGCTATTTTATTTTTTTTCCCTTCCCTCACCCTGGAAAATTCTGCAGCTCAGCTTTTTCTGGAAAATGTAATAGGTGGGCCCTGTGGATGTCTGCAATGAACAACGGGTGCTGTGAACCCTCCCTTCCTACAAACTCAAGCCCTAAATCTCTTCTCCAGTTCTATGACATTAATCCCAGTTATAATCCATTGCCCTTGCTTCCAGTCACAGCAGAGAAAAGAGTGCATATTTTCAGGTCAAGTCCACATTTCCCAGTTTCCCACCAGTGTATACCAATGCCACTCAGAGGGACAAACAGGGAAAGGATCTGAGAGTGATCTGGAGCAGGTCAATTCTCATTAGCCAGTCAAGAAGTACACATCAATCAGGCATTCAGCAAGACAAACAGAATAGATAAATACTGTACTAATGTGCACATTAATTTGGGTCTCTTTTCTCCTCTGCTACTTCTAGGATATCTTTTAGACCTCAATCTCTCCAGCAAATTTAACTGAACAGTTGGAAAGCAAATTCTAATATTAGATATAAACAGAGAATGACTTTCATTGTAATTGATCAACCTTTTTTCTTTACCTGTTTAAAGCACGTGAGGAAAACACAATGTCAAATTATTCCAGTCACAGGTAGTAAACCACACATATGTTGGTCAACACCACTGTGAAACCTGGCATGAGTAACAGCATGACTGGAAGTCCTTTGTACTGTATTCTCCTCCTCTCAGTCAAGTTGCATCTTAAGGATTACAGCTCTATAAAACATGCATTCAATAAAACAACTTTGCAAAGGAGCAAGCTAAATGTATCCTACCCTGAGCTGTTAAGAGTCCTAAGATAAAAAAATAAAGAACAGATTTCTTATAAAAAGAAGACATCACAGATGGACAAGTGACTAAGGGATGATATTATTATTAAAGGCTTACTGCAGCAGCACTCATCCAAGATACCTTGGTGAAGAAAAAAAAAAAAAACACCAAAAACCACAACAAAACCCCAAACAAACAACAACAAAAAACCACACACAAACCACTAGCAGATTTGTAAAGAGGTGAAGAAGGTCAGAACAGATCCAGAGTCCTTTGGCTGTATTTTTTTATTGTCTTCTAATATACAGTAATGCATTGAAATCTCACTTGGGAGAAAAAAAAAAACAAAACAACCCATACATATAAGCAAATATGCTGTTTCTATAAAAAAAAGTATAGTACTTGAATGTCCTCAACCTAATGTTTGAAGTTTACATGCAAAGATCCACTTTTAAAGCTTTGTATAAATGGTTTCACAATTTAATTAATGGCTTATAAGCTTTATTGAATGACCTCTTCAACATGTTCTGTTTACCAGCTTATGACTACAAAGACATTATTTAGGGAACATTAACCTCAATCTTTCATTTGAATCAAACCTTATGATTTTAAACTTTTAAAGGTAAGTTATCTTCCACACAAAATTGCAAACAAAACATAAGATTTCAAACACAATGTAAAATAACTGCCTATCAATCTTCCCCACCAGACTTTACACATTCATACTGTCTTAGCCTGCAGATCCAATTATCCTCCAACATTTGCTGCTCAACCATGCTGAGATTATTCACCAGCTCTCCAGTTAGACTGTAATAAAAGGTCTGTAGGTACATCTACACTCAGAGAAATAAGGTATAAATGCTAGCATTACAGTCATCTCTTTTTGAGCTAAATGCAGAGCCATAAACAGTAGTCATGAATCAGACTATTTCCAGCTACTTTATCCATTCATTTGCATGATACTCCAACTTATTAATTTTGAAAAAAAAAAAAAAACAAACCAAACAACCCAACAAAACCCTAGGTACAGCATATATTCAAGATGAGACAATTCTTGACCCAAAGGCCTTACAAATAAAAGTACCAATATCATATGGAAGATATTTCCTCCTGCGACCAAAGTATGGCTCCAACATGGATATTTGATTACCCTCTGTAAAGGTAATCTCAGCTCCCTTTCAGTTATTTTTTTTTTAAGCTTGACATTTTAAGAAAGTAATCATACATGCTGAAACTGCATTGACCTCTGGGATCATATTCTGCACAAAACTTGGCAGACTTTCTGCTTCTCAACAAAAAAATTAACGGCAGATTAATGATAAAATGATTTCTGATATTCCAGTCTTCATGATCTTTGCTCACTGCAGTAGTGGTACATCATGACAAAACAAAAACCCTCTGCCACAGGACATTGGTACATGTTGCCAAGAACGTCAGAACCACAGTTTTCAACCCAAAGCTGCAGCTACTTGAACTGCAGGAGTCATTTCGCTAGCTGACAGCTGCAATAAGCTGTTCTTTCTCTATGTGGAGAAGCTACTGGTGGGAGGTACAACTCACGCAGGCATAGTCCATAAATCATGTACCACTTCAAGAAAAATATACTTAAGAAAACATTTACAATGTACTGTGCAATATCCTTCCTATTTATTATCCATACTTTTTTACCACATTCTTGCCTTAGCATTTTGTAATTCAAAAGTTCACAATAGACTTTAAAGACATGGGTAAAATTCAGGAAAATTTGAACTTTTTTGTTCCCATTTGTACTATTTCTGTTGATCCAGAAAATGTGGATCCTTGGTGTTCCTTGATGTCTTACTTCTAGTGAACATATTCCTATTGACTGAGAAAAAACAAAATTTGATTCTTTAGTTACAGGTTCAAATCACATCGATGCTGTTTATTTACTACATTACTGCTATGTAAGGTAATATAAAATTTTAACTTGATATGTAACTAGCTGAAAAGGACATTAATTGCTTTCAAAACTACATGGTATTAGTAAAATGCAGCATATCACTGAACTACATTAACACACTTAGACATTCTTGAGCCTTTAATTCTGTGATAACCTTTAGCCTCCTAATCATCTACAGAAAGTAAGGGAGATGATTCAATACAGCCAGCACGGCTTCACCAAAGGCAAGTCCTGCCTGACTAACCTAGCGGCCTTCTGTGATGGAGCAACTACATCTGTGGACAAAGGGTGGGCTATGGATGTCATCTATATCTATCTCAACTTCTGTAAAGTCCCCCACAACATCCTTCTCTTTAAATTGGGAAGACATGGATTTGATGGGTGGACTATTCTGTGGATGAGGAACTGACTGGATGGTGGCACCCAGAGAGTAGTAGTCAATGACACAATGTCTGGATGGACACCAGTGACAAGTGCCTCAGGGGTCCGTACTGGGACCAGTACTGTTTCATATCTTCATCAATGACATAAACAGTGGGACTGAGTGCACCCTCAGCAAATTTGCAGATGATACCAAGCTGAGTGGTGTAGTTGACACATCTGAGGGACGCGATGCTATCCAGAGTGATCTGGACAAGCTTAAGAAGCGGACCCGTATGAAATCCATGAGGTTCAAGAAGGCCAACCCAAGGTCCTGCACTGGGTCAGGGCAGCCCCAGGTATCAGTACAGGTTGAGGGATGAAGGGATTGACAACAGCCCTGCAGAGGAGTTGAGAGTGCTGGTGGATCAAATACTGGACATGAGCCGGCAACGTGCACTTGCAGCCTAGGAGGCTGATCATATCTCTGGCTGCATCAAAAGGAGCATGACCAACAGGTCGAGGAAGGTGATTCTGCTCCTCTGCTCTGCTCTGGTGAGACTCCACCTGGAGTTGTGCGTCCAGCTCTGGATCCTTCAGTACAGGAAAGACATGGATGTATTGCAGAGGGTCCATAGAAGGCCACAAAAACCATCAAGAGGCCTGGGACACGTCTCCTGTGAAGAAAGGCTGAGAGAGTTGGAGTTGTTCAGCCTGGAGAAGAGAAGGCTCCAGGGAGACCTTATTGTGGCTTTTCAGTACTTAAAAGAGGCCTATGAGAAAGATGGGGACAGACTTTTTAGCACGGTCTGTTACAACAGGACAAGAGATAATCATTTTAAGCTGAAGGAGGGGAGATTCAGGCTGGACATGAGGAAGAAATTTTTTACACTGAGGGTGGTAAAACACTGGCACCGGTTGCCCAGAGAGGTGGTAGATGCCCCATCCCTGGAAACATTCAAGGCCAGGCTGGACAGGGCTCTGAGCAACCTGATCTAGTTGAAGGTGTCCCTGGTCATTGCAAGGGTTTGGACTAGATGACCTTTGAAGGTCCCTTCCAACCCAAAGTATTTTATGATTCTATTGTTCTATGATTCTATATATGAACTCAAGGCAGGCGTATAATCTCCATTCTCACAGCAAACCTCCTCCATTCTTCATCTGTGGCCTATTGATAAACAAATAGCAATGCTATATTTGAACAAAAATGACATTAATAGAAAGATGACTAATGTAATATTTGATTTTTAACTTCTTGGGTTATTTTTGAATTTGTTAATTTTTTAATTAAACAGGATTTTCTCTTCAAGAGAAAATGCTAGCTTCACTTCAATAACATAGCCTTTTTTTTTTTTTTTTTTTTTTTTTAAATCTGGAACAGAACACACTAAAAAGGATTGATATGAGAATTTCACTTCTGAACTACCATCATTTTACCCTAGATGATCAGTACAAAACATTTTAAAAAGTAGTGATTTAAGTAGAGTTTTGAAGAAAGGTACCACATCTCTGCCAAAGACTTGGAATTAGCTGTCACACAGAAAGAATAGTCCCTAGCAGCAAGGACTCTCAGAAGCAAAGTGGGGCAATACAGGCACCTTAGTCCTGCACTCCAGCAGCAGCTCTGGCTGGTGGCTGGTCAAGATGAAGTAGCATTTACATTGAATTAGCTGCCTAGAGAAACAGTTGGCATCTATTCAGTATTCTAAGGCATTTTAGGAAGTTATGGAGAAGAAACAGACATTTCCAAGCTTACATATTCCCACCACTGTTCACCAGAATTACTCACAAGGACAGTATCTGTTCCACTAGAGGGAGGAGCAGGCTCAGGAACTGCATTTACAATTAGAGTTCCAGCATTACTTACAAAACAGCCTTATTCCTATGTGAAGTATGGTCTGTTGTCATGAAGAGCTAAAAGGGCAAAATTGGAACATGAAGTTCCATTTATGCAGAAAAGTGTTTTAACAACAACAACAAGAAAAAAAAAAAAAAAATCGTTCCTGAGCTACATTTGATTTTCTGGTTTTGTTTCTGTTTTTCCGGTAAATGGGATGCATTTCACATTATATTTAGATTTCTAGATCACACTGTCTTTCAACATTGTGATAAAACTACCTGAAACAGAGTAGCAATTTTAGCTTATTTCCTCTCTTGTAAAGGAATTCATGCAGATGTTGTTTTTAATGTATTCTCTCTCATCGCTTCTTATTGTTAAGGTTTGGTAACAAGATACTATCTTCATCTGAAAACAGATATATTTAAGAACTGATAGATTATGAATAATTATGAAGTACAAAAATATTAATATTTCCAATTGCAGTATTTTCCCCAAAAATATACGAGATAGAATAGACCTGGAGATTGCAAAGATTCAATTTTTCCCTAAGAAAACTCAAGAACTACAAAGTTCCCATATGTCTGTGTTTCTACATAACAATGTAACAACCCGCTGTAACTAAAAGATTCAGGTCATTCGCTACTGAAACTATTTCTAATGACTTTGGTTGGGACAAGTCCCATGCCTAGTTAGTGCAGCACAAAGGAAACAGGCTCACTAGAGCAGCTGTATCTTGTGCAGACAAGCAAGCCTACAAAGAGACATGGCTTTAGTCCAACCTATCCATCTCACCTGCCAGAGAACAGCTGTACCAGAAAAGGAGGACGTTTATGGAAAAGCTGGAACCTGGCATGTGTTCCTCTTCTCCTTACCCTCTTGCAGCAGTGGGCAGACTGATGTATGATCTTCCCTTCAGGGTAGTCTGCAATAGCATCCACACAAGTGACTTTTATACTGTGCAAAGCACTGTGGCATATTACTGACCTCTTGTTGAGTTTGACTAGCAGTTATCATATATTTGATTATTCTCCCTAATGGCTGAGAGACAGTCTTAAACCAACAAACCTCCTCTGTATTGTGCAATCAATCTAGACAAGACCCCAACAAAGAGGAGTGCTGTATTTGTAGACAGAGTCAAATGTTGGTTCCTAATTCCCTAAGAAATCTGTTTCATAGCACTTAAGCATGTGTCCTTAGAAAATTCTGTATCTTACAGAGGCTGCACTGTGATTTTACTGTGGCACATTCCATTGGGCCAGAAAAGTGGAGATATTATATAGAGAGCTTGAAAAATTTGTGGTTATCCTAAGCCAAAGACATTAAACTCCCTGGATATTAAGACAGAGGCCTTGAATTTGATGGGATGCGGAGAGTAGGGTCAATATGCTTACAGTAGCCCCAGCAGGAAATGTGCTACATGATTTTTATATTGCCTAGTGTTTTCTAAATATTTAGGCTTTCATGCTTCTCATTACTGTAGCTCAGCCAAGAATCAATGAATATATGAGTAACAGAGGTCAGCTGAAATTTTGCTGCTTTCCCAGAGATGTGTGAGGGTTTGAACCATTTCCCAAGCAACCTGCTATATTAGAGTTAGCATAAGACCAGGAGAAGGTTTACAGTCATTCATAATCATCTTAACAGAACAGGGCAGTACCATTTTGTACCCAACTTCAAGAAATATTTAGTAGTTGCCTTTATTGTAGGTTATTCCTGAAATCAGGATAAGAAGCCATTTGTAGTCTGTCATTAGAAATATAATTCAGAGTTGTATCAAGGTCAGTGAGAAAAAATCTGGATTATTCCGCTTTTCCTAAAGTATACTGGTTCCCCTTCTGAATCTCTTCATCTGTTGTAATAAGTAGATGAGCTCAAAAGCTGCAGGATTCAGACTTAATTCCAACTGCCAGAGAAAACATTCTGAATAATATCATCCCACCTGTAGTTGGGCTCTTTCTGGATCAGCATGGGATTAAAGCCACCATCTCCTTTGATCTCTGCTAATTAGCATAGAACTTGCAATCTCATTAGTCAGAGCTGGGTGATACCAGGAATATAGGGTACTTTAACAACAGCAGATTATCAACTATGTAGCATTCAAAAAAGTGATGTATTTTGCTTTAGAGTCTTCTGCATACCTTGACATAGATCAAGATCAGTTTCACCTAGTTTCATCTTTGAAAATGCTACTTATTGCCACCAGTTGCATAAAATGAAATCATTTCATTGCCACGAAATCAATGGAAATAAGTGTAAAACAATTATTGTCTTTGTACTTCAAGCTATTTATTGAGTGCGACAAACACATACCCATTATGATTTGTCCTAAAATAACCAAGAAAGGACAGCTAAGATTTTGAATCAGGGCAAGATCAGGGAGATGCTTTGAGCTTACAGGCAAATCAGGCACTTTTCCCCATACAAGTAGGTATCTGTGACCTCAGGTAATAAGAGATTTACTGCAATGACAGTAAAAATCTAGTCTAGCAGATTTATGACAACCATTCCCGAAAAAACAGGTTGCAGTATTTAAATTAAAAATATTTAAAAGATTTTTTTTACAGAAATACTATTGTGAACTATGCTGTCAATGTGAGTTGACAGTTGCATAACTGCACATTGGTTCTTTTATACATGCCATTAAGGAATGAAAGTTGGAAGAGGAGTTATGGCCCCCAGAGAAAGTCATTCAGACCACCTACTTCAACCTTCTGCTACCAAAGGTTTTGAGAGAATTGTTGCTTATTGGAGAGATTTCATAATCAGGATGGTTGCTCATATTATGGACATGATGTGCAACATTAAAAATATATTTATAAATCACACACTGTCAATTTACATGCAAACACAAGTAAAAATATTTTAATTACATAAGCTACTGATAGAAACACAACACACCCCTCCAATCAAGTAAGGCTGAATGCAGATGATGTTTAAGTATGGCAAGGCACAAAACCACCCATCCTTCTCTGACTGATTTATACTTAGTACATTTTAGCATTTGTTATCAGAACTTTTAGGATAAGAAAAAAAAGCACTGTCTCAAAACATATCCCAGAGCTGACTTTGCACCTTGTAACCTACACATACGGTTTAAAATTGAAAAAAAAAAAAAATGTATTTTTCAATTTAAAATGTTATGTACAGAGCTCCATTGGTTGGTTGGTTGTTTTTTTTTGGTTGTTTTTTTTCGTTTGTTTGGGGGTTTTTTTTTGTTGTTTTTTTTTTTTTTTTTTACTTTTTCAACTGACATAATGCTTCAAGGTACAGAAATAACGCTTATTCTATGCAATGTTCAGGAGCTAAAAAATTAAAATCCTGGTTTGAGTAATGTATCAAATACAACTCAAATGATGTAATACTTTTCATTCCAGTATGACAGACTATGACTGTAAAATTTTGAAAATTATACATTTTTCCCCTCCAAAGAGAAGAGGAATGTTTCTTGGTTTTGTTTACCATCTAATAATTGTTTAAATATATGTTTTCCATACCTTGATCCTCTCCTTACTATGACTGTTTGAGATTAATGCACAGAGGCAATAAACTAATATATCTCAGCAAACAAAGATAAAATTAACTTGCAGTGTCAAATCTCCATGCAAGATGAAGCATCTTTGGACTCTGTAATTCCTTTTGCCATACTTTCCATGCTCTCATTCCTGTCCTCTTACACTCAGACGAAGTGTTCCTATCTTTTCATAACATAGTGTAGATAGTTCAAAAGTGTGCCTTGCTTTCATCCATAAACAGCACGTCCCATCTAAAAGAAATGATTGGAAACAGTATTTTCAGTGCTTTATTTTGATACTGTAGGCAAACTTGATACAATTCCATGTTATAAGAAATAGTGATACACTTAAAATTTCTTTAGGCCTTATGCATTCAATGCTTTCAGTAACAGCTTCTTTCTTAATTTTAAAAACATTCTGAAGTGCCATTAACTAAAAATACTTAGCTACATCAGAAGCTTATCTGGAAACTGAAGCTGGCTCTATTTTATTCAAAAAATTCAGTTAGAATTTTCTGCAACCCTGACTGCCTGCAATTTGTTTAATTTTTCTGTCTAATTTTGTTGGCTATGAAAACTCAAACGTGGGTTCAAAGAGTCAAGTCATATCCTTAAATGCATTTATCACTAATAAAATTCTTGACATAACTGGGGTGGATTTGAGGCATAAATTTGCAGAATAATTTATTTGAGTCACAACTACCACTGGTGATAAATGAGAATAAAAGAAAAGCATTTGATTTTCAGATATTAAGTTGGGTGTGGCAGGACTTGCAGTTAGAAGCTGTTTAGTAAACCTGGCAAGTTTTAAGAGGAATCAAAATGAGCCTACAATTCTTTTGTCCAACTGTTCTTAGTAAAACATTTCTCTAAAATCTTTGTGTTCTTGGAACAAAGGCAAGTTGCAAACACTACTACAATTTGGTTAAATTCCCATATTTCCAAGGGCAGTATCATATGCAGTGGATCTCCTATAGTTAGGTGATCTGTTCTTAGATGTTTATTGGTTTGGAAGATCTCTTTACCTCTCATTTATTTTTTGGGTGCTTTCTAACACTAAATTATTTTGAGTGTGAAAGTCTTGATGAAGACTGTAATGAAGTTCTTTCAGTCTTGTTTTTTCTAGAATGTGCTGCAGAACATTAGAAAAGTATGGTTACAGCAACTTAGCCCATGTACACTCACAACCAGTGTTTTGTATTAACAATGTTTTTTCTATTATTTTTATACAGGTCCTTTTTAGAAAGTAAAGAGCTAGAAAGACAAAAAAAAATATTTATGAGTATTTAATTAATTATCATGTCTGAAGTCAAATAGGAACATAAATGCTATAAGCATCAAAGAGCGATATCTTAGATTACATATACTGCTCTGGTTCTTTTTGAACCTATATCCACCATTATAGAAAACTCGTTAGTTTGAAAAGTCTTCATTGTTGGCAACTGAATCCCAGTTTACTAGATGGGTGAAATTCTTCCTTATGTTGTTTTTAGGAGTGGAACAGACTTATTGTTATGGAGACTAACAAACATACACACTTGAGTTCACTCTTTGTGCACCCCATGCAACTGTTTCTTCTTCCAAACAGGGGCTCTGAGAGGGAAATTCAGAGCATGTAAGGGAATTTATGCAGAATTATTTCCCCTAAATTGAAGGAAGTGATATAGAAGAAACTACATACTAATTGCTACTTAAGAGATTTCTCTCTGCAGTCTGAAAATTTCTCCAGAGAGATGGGGATGATGCAGAACTTCCTCAACTAGGGAACTTGGATTAACCCCTCAGCAACACAGAAACAGGATGAAAGGTCTTTTGAGCTCAGCGCCAGTCCTTGGTTGGAAGAAAACCCTGTGCTCTGAGCAAGATGAAGATCCAGGCAGCATGAACTACAATACAAACCATGGCAGCTACTTCACTTCAACAGACTGAGGAGAAAAAGAAGGAAGGAGGTATTGTTCAGGAATTGCTTCATGCAAAATACACCTCAATTCCAGCTACATTCTTGCCAGAAATTCTGGTCTCATGGCTCTTGTCTTCCCAGTAGAGATACCGCCTCATCCCTAACTTAAATTATTCTACGTTTTGGTTCAATGAAGCTTCAAGGAAGACGGGCAAATGGCATCTTCCACCCCTATTGTGCTAGGCTGCAAGAAGTAAGGGATGACACCTGGGGACAAAATAACATGTAAGAGCAGTCTGTGGCCCAGAAACTTGAGCACTTGGATCAAGATAAGACTTTCTAGGCTCTGAATGCTTCTCCTTAGATCGATTTTGAATATTATAATCACACGGTATTTGTCTGAAACAAGTTGTATTACAGAGAAGTCAGACCGGAATTATCAACATCTCTCCTAGGGTGGGAGCAACCAGTAAGGTACTAAGTCTCATTGCTGTTGCCTGCCAGCTCTCATTTTCTCTCTCCTGCCAGACTCATTTTCTTGGTTTAGGGATCAACTTACATGGGCTCTGAGGGGCAAGAGGCCAGTTGAGTAGGGAAAGAGGACAAATACTCTCAATGTGTTCACCACTGGCAGAGCAGAAAGCTAAAGCACACCCAGGGAAAGGAATTTATCATATGAAAATGTGAGAAATTCTCGTGACTTAGCAGACCTGGAGCACAGACCTGGAAATGGCTAAGGAAAGACAGAGGATACAGGACTGGAAAGAAACAAACCAAAGTGCCCTTATGGAAGGTACACAGAGCTGATCAGGGAAGGCAGGAGGGTGGTACACACTTAGACCTCAAGATGAACAAGGACAGATTAATGATTGAAGAAGTTTGGAGGAGAGAGTTAATTGAGGTAAATGATTGATGTGTTTGACAGACTATAAATTGATGGTGGTGAGAGAGGACTGATGGGACCGATGATTAGAAGATGGATAGGGAATGAAAGATTTATTGATCAAGAATGTTAGACAGAATATTACAGGTAAAACACAGGATATCTGCTAAGTTTCCTGCAGACTGGAGGAAATTTTTCACTGTGTTCCCCTGTGTGCTGGATAAGAATGACTTGAGCCTTCTGAAACCTTATGGTTTTTAACTTACATGCTCACTTGCCTCACAATTCTTTCTAGGGTTATGGGGATATTCAGCTTCTCCTTCCTACAGCTTTTTTTTTTTTTTTTTTTTTTTTTTTCCTTTAAGGCTATTATAGTATAATTGCAGAGGAGGACACACAATGGTTCTCTTCATATTTCTATTGCATGATGTATCACCTTGATCAGTCTAGAAATATAAAGTTTTCTAAGCTTTTTTTTAAAAGGCCATTTTCCCTAGGATAGAGACAAATCTCTGTGCAAATCCACTGAAATTGGTTGAGTGATAGTATTAATGAACACAGAAAGACATGGAAAAAACTTTAGCCCACAGGCTCCTTCTGAACCTAGAACCAAGTGCTGAACCTGTAGTCCGTAGGGTTTGGCTAATACTTGTAAAAATGAAGTGTTCACAAACAGTGTTACCAATAAACTTTAGTCTTGATCTGCAATTATTCTAGTATTTTCCTCAACAAAAGAGATCAAAATATGTCAAGTTCCTGATCTTGTAGGTTAAGAAAGATGTAGTTGCACATATAGCTTGTCATCTGCTATCTGGAAGTCCAAGTCTGGCTCTACACAAAGCAATATGAGAGTGTCAGACATTCCTGAAGACACAGAGAACACTTAATGTAGCAAGTGCAAAATTTGGACAAATAAAATCACAGTTGCCCAGTCATTTTCACTTTTTGAGCTAGGGACTCCTGATTCCACCCCAGAAGGATCACAGCCCATGGAATTCCTCTCAGGTAAAAGGTCAAGAGAATATAAATCCCTTACTTCTTCCCATTTTTTTTTTTCTTTTTGTACACTTACCTGTTGAACTATACAAGTGTGTTGAATTTATGCTTAACCATATGCCACAAAAAAAAAAAAAAAAAAAAGTCAGGGAAACCCAGATGTAAGAAGAAAGTTTTCTCTAATTTCTACGTTATACTTTACCACATGAGGAAAGTATATAATATTTGCTTATCTGTATATATTGATATTTCCTACAATTTCCTCAACAAAAGAAAAAGCTGAGTCTCCTTTGGCTAACATGCCTCTCTGTCACTTGGGCTGAAGTTCAGATGTGCACATAGACCTTGAAGAGTTACTTGAAGGAAATCCACATGAACATTACATATATGGAGTATTATGTTGCTTATTGTGGCCCAAATCCAGTTACAGCAAGACAATATGAAAAACACACAATGCAAAAAACAAAACATAAAAAATAAAAAACAAACAAAAAAAACCCCAAATAAACAAACAAACAAAACCCCCACCACACGACACCAAACAGGAATAGATTAAATAACATCAACAAAGGAAAGGAACAGAACTCAAATATCCTTCCCACTTGTTAAGACTTCAGTTCCCTTTAAAAACATATTGGGAGGTTAATAAACCTTTTGTTTATCCTTTAGTGAACACACTCGCAGGTACCTCATTGCAAAATTTGTCAAGTCCTCATTTCTCCAGTATTTAACTGGTCAATATCCAGTACTGAAGATTCAATATTACCCAGGAATGCAAAAGGCTTGTCTTGACATTTTCTCTCACTGAATAAAAAGTCAATTAAACAACAACCAAAGCTGTTTGAGTTGCCACAATGGCACCACTTTTTTTTTTTTTTTTTTTTTTAATGAGGATTCTTATGGAAATGAATGCAGCTTCTGAGCAAGTGTCAGTCATGGTACCAAAAATGCTTGCAGGAATCCGTTATTGCAGGATTGCAGGGCTTGGGTCACAATTGCCAGGCTATTTGCAGAAGTTTGGCGGTGTTTGCTGAAACACTGAAAAACATCAACTACTCTGAGAAACACTAGAATCATTTTATTAGTTTGCTGCCTTTCTTTCTTGACCTTAATCACCAAAAGCTAGGTCTCTTTCTGTATGGTTATAGCCTGTTTACACCAGTGTAATGCCCCTCTGGAATTTACAGTGGTTTAAAATGTAAGTAGAAAACATGCATGCAAACAAATATAATGCAGAAAAAAAAACCCAGAAAAGTAGTCAGATATTATTTTGGAGATTAGGCTTATTACTCCATAATATAACAGGACATTTGTAAACCTGTTTTGTCTACAAACTGCATCCAACAAAGGTTTCTTTTCCCATTAATGAAGAGTATGAATTTTCATTTAACAAGAAGCCTTCTCAGAGATCTTGCCTGTCAGTTCAACCTCAACACACATCTACAACACAATGGTCCAGGATTAGAGAACTGACCCTTCTAGCCACACATACATATTACAGATATGTCACAAAAAAAAAAAAAAATCCCCCCCAAAAAAGGTCTCTGAAGTATTTCACAATAATGAGCAATTTTAAAGATTGCGTTTTTATAAAAATCTTAAAGGCATTTAAGTCTGTTTTCGAGTCATTGGTCATTAATCCATCTTAACACATCCCAGTGAACACGGAGGAAAAAAAAATAACAACGCTTTACAGAAAATACGGATACTGATCGTGTTAACGGTAAACTTAATTACATCCTTATTATGTCAGAGTTTTACATTTCTCCCTCTTTATTCCATTTTTAATAGCTTCACACTCAGGTGCAGCAACACTTCTGCTGCCGAGCCCGCACTGCAAGAGCCGCTCCGTGTTCATCCTCCTGCGTTCCCAAAACGCGCGGAGAATTCGCGGGGCGGCCGAGCGGAGCCTCCCGCCCCGCCACGCAGCCGCCCCGCCCTCAGCACCGCCCGCGGCCCCAGGGCGGGGGACGCCGGTTCCCCTCCGCCACTGGTTCCCCTCCGCGGCCGGCGGTGGCGAGCGCAGCCGCGGACCGTGCCCCGCGCGGAGGCGCAGGGTTGTGCGGGGCTCGGTGCCCCCGGTGGCCGGCCCGAGCCGCTGCAGCGCGGCAGCCGCGCAGCTCCGAGCACCCTCCGCGGGGGCGCTGCCCCGCGGGGCGGGGGCATGGGGGTTTGCGGCACTGCAGCAGACGGAGCAGCTGCTGCAGCGGAGCCGGAGACCTCCCTCCTCCAGCTCCGCCGCGCCGGGGGCCCTCCATTGTGCGGGGAGGCGGCCGCACACCCGTGGACTGCGCCCCACCGCAGCGCCCCTGAGGAGAAGGGCCGCTCCCCAACCTCGCCGACTGCGGGTGGCTGCGCTATCACAGCCCCCTCCCGTGCTGCTCTTTTCCATTTCTAAAGATATTTATGTACCTATATATATATACATACACATATATATATATACACATATTCCATCCCTCTCGCTGAATTTTGGTCTCCGCCTGCCCGCCCCGCGCGGGATCGGGCGCCGATGAGGGAAAAAGGATGACCCTTCCCACGGCAGAGCTGCTTCCTGGGGCTGCATCTCCACACGAAGGGAAAATGTTATTGCAAGCGCGGCGAAAACAAAGCCGGTGCTTCTCGCCCCAGCCGCCCAGCTGCGGCCGGGACCGGCAGTCTGCAGGGACCGCCCCGCCAGAAGTTGCGGCGCGGATCACCCCTCCTTTCGCCTCCCGCGGCGGCAGGTCAGCCTGAAAGGCGCCCCGGGGGCAGTGGGCACAGCGAGGGATGCCCAAGCCCTAAAACTTCTTTGTTAATAACGACCGAGCCACAGGGTGGGAATACAGCGAGGGACGCCGTCCCGCTGCAACCCCGGCAACTTTACAGACAATAAGCGCGCCTCCGGTACCCGCAGAGAAACTTGTTGGACCGCTCCCTCCGCTCACTGGCTACTTTCGCATCCCCCTCTCCCGCTGTGACCCCTCCCGACGCCTGCGGGAAACTGTTGCCTCACCCAGAGCCGGTGCCCGAGCGCGGCGGAGCGGCTAACCCCTCCCGGCACTGGCCGGCGAGACCCGCGCACCGGTCGCTACTTGGGTAGTTGGGGGACTTACCCTCCGAAATCAGAAGGCTCTCAGAACACTAGCAGTTTCATCATCCAGACAGTCCTTCGCAACTTTCCTTGCACGGAGCGAGAATATATCTCTGTATGTAGAGAGGGAGGGAGCGTGCTTAAGGCGACAAGCTGTTCAGGAGACTTTTGAATAAAAGGGGGATGAAACCGGATTTCTTCCCAGTATCAGGACCCTGGAAAAATCAAATCCTTCTTCAGAAGAGAATTCTCTCAGACCCGTTATCTGTATTACTATTAATGCGCAGAGCAGGAGGCATCGCATACAAATAGATCCCAGTAGCAGCGTCTATTGGTGGCTGCGGAGGGCCCCTGGGTCCTACTGCTCCGGCGCCGAGAAACTACAAAGCCGAGCAGCAGCGAGCGGCCCCGGCGAGGGCACGGGCTGGGGGAAGGAGAGCGATGGAGGGAGGCGGGGGGCGGCTGCAGGGGCCGAGTCCCGTTCAATTGATTCGCTACCTCGGGTATTGTAAAACATGTTGCAATGTTTAAGCGGGAGAAAGCCGCATTATAAACGGATGTCATGCAATCGCTCCTTTCATAGCTGCTCTTGCAGGGTTATTGTGCAGTCTGGTATGAGATATGTGTCTGATTTTTAAAAACAAGGCTTTATTTGTCTGCATTTTTTTTTCTTCTTCCCTGCACTGTCAAAATTATCCATCATATTCCTTAATAATTATGTAGTTACTTCAGTAATCAATTATTCATTGAATTTCGCTTACCTATGCTTTTTCTTTCTTAAATGATGGCTTTCCAAGGGCACATCTGCTCCTCTGCAAAAAGGTTAAATAAGCCTTCTTAAAAATTAACCAACTGACTCCTAAATAGAGAAAGTGAAAAGGAATCATCAGGGTAAGTTTTCTCCATTACAGAATACAAAGACAGTTGGTTTCAATATATGAAATCATGGTCCTTATTTGATGTAAGAAATCATTGGACTAAATGCAAATATCCCCATTTGAAAATTCCAGCAGTGAAAAGAACAAAAAATGGATGCAGCATTTGTGTACTGACTGCTAAATGGAGAGTAAATGTGAGATAATTACTACATAGGTGAACATAACTGAGACCTGAACTTAGATATACCTGCGAGAGTTATCACCTGTAGCTAAAATTCTATTACTGCCTTGTAGATAATATACATTCTACACTGAGCATACATCTAGATAATAAACATTAATAGGCTTAAAATTGTAAATATTTAATGAAGTTGTTTAAATAGTGTGTGAAGATTTTCTAGACATGAAACCTGCAATATGTTGCAATGCATGACACAGTTAAAGGTCTAAACATGCCCACTTGCCCTGCATAGAAGAATGGAAATCAGTGACAAGTGAACATTGTTCGAAAGGTTCTATGTGTAGGGTGTTGTTAACATGGCAAGGTCCTTACACTCCAGTTGGGAGCTACCAATGTAAATACGGACATTATTACAAATGCATTTTTACAAATATTATTGAAAAGCCATATCTACAGCTCCAGGTTACTTGACACTACCCCATTATTTCACCAGGTATATAGGTAGAAAGAAACAAATTAAAACAAAATATGAAGGAAAATACAGTGTTTAGATAACTCTTGCACTCTGAGAATCAACAATAGTAGCTGAATCATTCTTTGAATGAAATTCTCTGAACACTTTGGAGTGGACAAACAGGGGAGAGAGAAGGGAATTAGAATTTTTTTTTGCATCAGTAGCCTCTGACGAGACAAATATTACAGTACAAGTTCAAAATTGGGCCTTCATTGCTACATTTAAGGCCTGCCTTACAGCTCACATCTTTAAGACCTTGCATCTTGTTGGAAGAAGATTCTCACTCTTTGTTCTTTGAATTCTGCTGCTGTTCTGGTTTGGGTATTTTATGCCTCAGATAACAAGTATATCCCTAAACAATATCATTTCTGTTGTCAGAGGAGATTTACTAGAAGAATTAAGATAATGATTCTATGAGTACGCTCTTCAGTTATCACTGTAGTTACACATTTTATTTCTTTTTGCTTAAGTTAACTTAAGTTTCAGTTATATTACATTGAAAACAGGTGACTATTGAACTAGTAAACACAAGTTGGGTAGTAAACAAACATATTGTAACTGTTTGTGGTTTAGACCAAATTTTGTTTCACTGTTTTGTTTCTCTTTAGGTCTGCTTGGGACAAATTCTGCTTATCTGAGAGTTCAGAATACACCTCTCATCTCTTACAGCTTGTTACTTCCATGGGCCTTACACTTGTTATTCTAACCTTAAGGAGATTCCACATTAGCATAAATTCCAAAGAGAACAGGCTCAGGCCTATTGTATTTAACAAAATGATGTAAAATCATGGACATTATGTGCAAATTTAACAAAAAATAGTAGACTAGTGTAAGTGCAAACTCAGGAGGCAATAACCACCAACATCGCAATTAAGAAATTACTGTGTGAAGGAGAGACATTCCCATGCCCATTGTAGAGCCTACAGAGATTAATGAAATATGGCTGTGTAACTGTTCTAATAGATAAATTGGGTGGGTTGTTAAACATCTGAGAGAAGATGATTACTTTGTAGTGAAACAAAACAAAGAGGAATAAATCACAAAGCTGCTCTATTACTACAATTAAAATGCAATTGCTTGATCAATTATCATTCTAGCTAATAGCTTGATGGAGGACAAGCAAATAAATAAAACATTAAACTAACCAGAGTAATTTGAAGTATAATACACATACATACATATGTGTATGTATACATATGTGTTCCTTATTTGTATGCATTTATGTCTGATACATACATACATACATAGTGCATTGTATAATGTAAGTAAGCTGTATATAATGTGTTTAGGGTTTTATTTGTAGTATACAAGTAAATATCAATGGTGCATAATTATGATAATGCATGTAGTGGGAAAATAGCTAATACATGTTTAGATTATTGATATAATATATCTCACTTTTTTCTATATCTCTAAGAATCTGCTTTTTTTACGTAGTTAACAGCTGAAGGTGTTCTGGAATAGTTTCCAAGGTCAGCATATGTGAAGACACATGTTGGTTTCCAACTTAACCTTGGAAAATGATGGCCACTTACAGAAGTTCATGGGCATTTTAGGCCAGTTGTAAAGCAAACTGTGACTGTTGCATATCAGCATTACATTTTTATACCTAGTAATCAGCAAAGCATGCATTCCTATAGAGGAAGGTAGATGGTAACACATATGTTTGTTTGAAATAAAATCTAAGGTATAAAGGCAAATATTTTGCTTATCTATGGCAGGAGCATCCTGTGATAACATGATCTAAAGTCAGTAGCAAGGAGCAGACTTGTCCCTTTGATCCAAAGTCTTGGTCAAATATAATTCTAATTCCATCTGTGGAAATATTCACACAATATAGTTTGAATATGTAGTGAACAAATACTTCATAATGATTACTAGTGTGGAAAGAATTACATGTGTTTATGTTGCCTAATAGCAACACAGATTCAGTTAGAAGTTGAATAAGATTTGAGAAGAAACGTGGGCTTGTGGTGAGCTTTTCAGGTATCAAAACGCAAATGAAGGGGAAGTAACACATACATCCCATTATAGAGAGGTATGTCTATGATTTATTTTTGACACTTTAATGCTTTGTCTTACGCAGAAAGACGACACATGTTTGACAAACTTGTCTTGCCTTTCCTAAGGCCAGAGTAATTGGAAAATACACAAGTTTGAATGTATTTAAAGTGAGAGATGTATGTGTTGTAAAAATGTAAGTACCGCTGTAGTGTGCTAATGAAACTGCGGAATTTGTGTTCTTGCAAAAGTAGTATGAAGCTACATCAGATCTCGTGTCCTGTTATTCCCTCACGTGCAGGTATAATAGCATCCATATTAAATCTCTTCACAAATGTATTCATAGTTAATTTTTATGCTTTCCTGTCTGTGTTTGCTGGGGTATTAGAAACACAGTCTAAGAGACTAGTGCCATTTCATTACTTCTGGATGAAATGTTTTAAAAAATGAGGACTTCTCTCTCTCTACCTTTCTCATTTATAAAACTTTGAGACGACCCTAGACCAAAGTCCACAATTTCAGGATCTGTATTCTTTTTGTCCCTGGATTAAAAAACTACAGCAGGGCCAAAGACATGCAGATTTGAAGTACAGGAAAATGGGATTTCTACATTTTGGGGAATGAGAGCTCTCTATTCCTGCTTTTTGAAAGTGAAGGAGAGACTAAACATTTTGATGTTTTCTATTGTAGTTCTCTAGTATTATATTTTTAAATGTATTGTGGAATTTGAGACCTGAACATTATATGGTCATTCTGTAGTTTATTTTTTTATTTTGTTTTGTTTTGTTTTGTTTTTTTCAAGCTTAATAATAAGCCCAAAGGCTAACCCAGGTGCTCTAGTGATGCATACACAAAGACTGAAGGTTAAAGTGAGCTTGAAGAAATCATGAAAAATTGGGAAAGCATCATATATCCAGTTGGTGAGGGCTGCAGGGAAAAGATAATGTCAGGAAAAAGCAAAATGAGTTAGTGCTAACTGAAGAGTGTAGGAGAGAAAAAGAACTCCAAAAGTCTTTATCAGAGGAAAGCAGAGTGCCAGAGTGAAACTTCTCCTGTTAGCAAATGAAAAGGAAAATGAAGATTGAAAGAAATTAATTCAGACACTGAAGTTTTAATATTTAATTTTCCATATTATTTTTTCCTTCTGTTAAAGCAAATTAAAAGGTCGTTGTGAAAATATTTTTAATGGAATTTCTACCAAAAGTGAAAAAGCATGCCTAAAAAAATTAAATAGATAGAAGAGATCAGTTCTAGATTATATCATGTTTAATCTTAAGCTTGTCAACATAGGAGGATACAATGTCTTTAACAAGGCCCGCTGATGCAGTTCAAGCTGAGACTGATGACCATATGAGCTTTTTCAGTCAATTTATCTCACTTACATCCCTAGAACATAACAGCTACACCAACACGACAAAGTGCATTTTCATTTGAAATGTGAACTTGGAAAAGTCTGACTTCCAATATTAGAGGAAACCTTGACGGTTTTTCTCCAATTTAAAATATACTAAGGCAAGTTGAAAAATGAAACTAGGCTGGAGCAAATATTTTTTAATGGGTTGTGGATAATGCTGGTTTTAATATGAGTTGGAACAACACTATAAAAATTCTCTATACAATATTACAATATATACAATATGCAATATATACAATGTACAATATATACAATATTCGCTATAATAGAATTAGGTTCCTATGAAGGCACGGAGTGGGCACCATGGCTAGACTTGAAGAAACTGATACCTCATTTCTAGTCAGTCCTCTACAAGAGTGTGTGAATCTCCTGCTGCCACTGACAGCAGACGAACATGTCCTTCACCTCAATCTGTGTTCTTGCTGGAGCAGTAGGTACAAAAAGGGTGGCAACTCTACCTGTTCTCCCTCTGGTATTTTTGTGCTTGCTAAGATCTTGCTGGGTATGTGAGTCTTGAGACAAAGTTAGCTGTGAGTAAGCAGGCTGGGTTTTTTGTACTCATACATCCTGTTAAGCAAAGAGTTGTAAAGGATTACTCATCCCAGCTACACTTGACTGTATTTGAAAGGCTTCTAAGTGTGTATGGCAGAAGAGATTTTGTCAGGAACTCAATACAACACTTGAAACTGTTGGTGAAGTGAGTATTGTGTGGAATCATTAAAGGGCTATAATATGAAGTAATTATGTCAGCAAGTTTACTGCTGGGTATGAAATAAAGTCCTGTGTTGTTTTGTATCTTTGTTGTTCAGAAGTAGAAGAGGAACAGGAAGTTTTTAATTAAAACTATGATGAAGATAGAAGCCAATTCTTTCTCCATCAATGTATGTATGTAGCTGTTGGTCAATACTGTTTTGCTGATGCAATATTTTGGGTAGGGAATTGAGCATTAAAAAAAAAAAAAATAGATCTTCTTTAGGGAAATTCTAACTTCCTATTGAACAGCTGAATGCTAGAAAAGCAGAAATAAAAATTAACTGAATGCTTGAATTCATAAATATTACCTTTATATCCCACTAATACAGCTGTGATGTTTCTGCATTATTTTGGCCTTTGTTTCTCAGCTGAGCTTTATCATGGCTTGTATACTTATGTACTGAAAATGGGTTTTGAATGGGCAGTAATTTTTTATTAGCTCCAGCATCTGTATGCATCAGAGGGGAAAAAGTTCTTTCGAAGAACAAAGTCCTTCTCTCTGCTTTAACAGGTAGGAGGAAATTATCAGAGCCAACAGGGAAAGCAGGTGTGGATGGGAAGTTGGTTGTGGGGAGCAAGCTTTAAGGGACACTATCTTTATTTTGAAACATGGAGTTTAGTTTTTAGCTGCACCATATGATCTGTAGGAAGAATAAAGCCAGAGCTGGAAGACAATAAAGGGTCTGCCTTTTCTTAACCAAACTCCTGAGACGAATTGCTGATAGTAGATGCTGATAAAGTCATCGCTAATGTGTGCAGGTGTTTCCTTTTTGTTTGGGAAACCTTGAGTGAGACTCATGTGAAAGAAGAGGTGGGAGAGACAGGCTGAGGAATGTGGTAGAGTTATTATAGTAGAAGTGTTGTAGCTGAGAATATGTGCAGGTAAGTACATGGATAATGTAGGCTGTTTAGGAGGGTGTTTTTTTCTTTATTGTTATTTTAGTACACAAGAATTTGTTGAATCTGGAAACTGAGGAGTGAATCCTTTGCTACTTTGTGCAGGAAAGGAAAAACTCTTTCTGGTTAGAAGGTGAAGTTAGCTAAACTAGTTCAGCTTAGTTTATGTTAAAAGAATTCTATTAAACTGGTAAATGGGTATTATTATCTAAGGTATTTCTGTGGCATATAAACCCTATGTAAACCATGAGAGGCAACAATATAAACTGGATGCAAAAGGGACAAAGAAAGAAATTAAGATGTTCAACTGGACTATGAATATGTTTTAAAGAATGAAAATGAGCAGTGTAATATCTGGAAGGACTTCATAGGAACTAGGCTTGTTAGGTGATGAAATAAGAACTAAAAAAAAGAACTGAAATATATCTATTAAGTTGAAGTATTTATGACTGCTCTGCAAAATCATTTAATAAGTATTTCACAGGGAGAAATTCTAGAGTTTTTATAAAGTGACTACTTGTAAATTAGTGAATCTGTGAATCTAAGAATTTTTCACGTTGCTTTTGATATATATTTTTTTTTCTACAATATTGTCTGATTGTTACACTGATAAGCTAGATTTTTAGTTTAGGGTTTTTTTGTTTTTTTTTTTTTTTTTTTTTTTTTTGTTTTTGTTTTTGTTTTGTTTTTTTTTTTTTTGTTTTTTTCTGAATAAGGTGTTATGGGCCCTTCAATTTATTTTGTGATGCTTCCTGGATTTTCATCCCTGACCTGTACCCACGAAGAACCTTGGAGAACATTATGTTTTCTAGAACATATTAAATCCACTTTACACTAAACTGGTGAGGAAATTTTCAAATGGTTTCACTTTAATAAAAAATATGTTATTCAGAATTGTTCTGAAATGCTATGCCAGGAGGGGAAAAAACCCTTCTCTCTCAAAATGTCTCACTGAAACACCTGTAAAGAATTGGCATGATTTGAGCATCAGCCAAACCGTTTCTAAACCATGACCTTAAATTTCATCCAAATGAGGTTATACTGACCCACTGAAAGGATTTTTTTTTCCTTCTTTCTGTTTTTGTGGGGTTTGTTTGTTTGTTTGGCTGTTTGGTTTTGTGTGTTTGTTGTTGGTGGTTTTTTGTTTGTGTTTTTTGTTTGGTTGGTCGGAGGGTTTTTTGTGCATTTTTTATTGTTGTTGTTTTTCATTTGTTTTTTTTTGTTGTTGTTGTTTGTTTGATTTTTTGGGGGTTTTTTGTTTGTTTTGTTTTGTGTTTTGTTTAGTTCCCCCCCCAAAATGTATTTGCTGTACTGTGGTTACAAAGTTCTCCAGGGAGTGTCACAAACTCACATAATCTTTCTTCAAACTTCAGTATTGTATTTTTGGCGATGTTTTCTACATTAGATAGATTATTTTAAAATTTCATCTGGCAGGTTAGTTCCATATCAGCTGTTCATCAAAGGAGTCTCAAGAACATACATTTTTTTTCAGTTAAGTTTACAAGAACCTGAAATCAGTATACAGGCTTAACATCTATTTCAGCTGATTCTGTTAGAAGAATTTATGTTCTCTTTTCCATACCTGTTTCCCTTTTCTTTTGATACTGATAATTACAAATATGAATGAATGGTTGGACTTTCCTTGGTGCACATGAGTGCTGCTGAAGTATTAAATGTTGTTATTTGGTGTTTTACTTGGTATATTGGATAATGATTAATACTTCTTGAAAGACAGCTCAGACTTGATTTGGCCTACATGGAGAAGTACATGCCTGTCTGTATGGCGGTTTTAGAGCATGTTCTCAAAGGATCCTTCAGTTTTAGGAAGAAATCTAAAAGAAAAAAAAAAATTTCTTTTATCTTTTTTTTTTTTTTTTTTTTTGTTTGGGTGGAAACATGATGCAAACTCCACTTATTTCAGTGATACGTCAAACAGAAATAAATCCCAGAAGTTATACATGCAAGAATTATTCAAGATTACTTAAATGCAAGATGAAAGCTACAGAGAGGAAAAAAGACATTCTTTTGGCATCTAGAAAGAAATGTGAATGACGGGGATGAAATATTTAATTTCCGTTTCACGTCTTTTCATGTCATAGAATCATAGAATATTTTCGGTTGGAAGGGACCTTCAAAGGTCATCTAGTCCAACCCTCCTGTCATGAGCAGGGACATCTTCAACTAGATCAGGTTGCTCAGAGCCCTGTCTGGCCTGGCCTTGAATGTTTCCAGGGATGTGGCATCAACTACCTCTCTGGACAACCCGTGCTAGTGTTTCACCACTCTCTTTGTAGAAAATTTCTTACCCATGTCTAACCTGAATCTTTTTTCTTTTAGTTTAATACCACTACTCCCTGTCCTGTCATAACAAACGATTTTAAAAAGTTTATCCCTAACTTTCTTATAGGTCTCTTTTAGGTACTGGAAGGCCACAATAAGGTCTCCCTGGAGCTTTCTCTCCGGGCTGAACAACCCCAACTCAGCATGTCCTCACAGCAGAGTTGTTCCATCCCTCTGATCATCTTGGTGGCCTCCTCTGGACTCTCTCCAACAGGTCCATGTCTTTCCTGTGCTGAGGGCTCTAGAGCTCTAATAATTTTTTAGATACTGGCTGTATTTAAGTGGTACAGTTAGTTGTAAATAAGCATGTGGCATGTAAGCTGCGAAAGTGTACCAAAAAGACTGTCACAGATATCTTTGGAGCTGGAAGATTCATGTATGTGCTCTTGAGAAGGGGAACACAAGCTCTTGGCAGAGTTGCAGCCATTAACCAGAGCAAACTGTGTAAAAAGAGCATCTAATTGTAGTAAGTGATGAAACAAGGACAATGAAGAGGAACATGGCCTGGAGTGGCACAAGAGGCAGTTCAGTTCTCCCAACAGATCAGGAGCAGTTTGGTGAGGATGGACTCACCAAGGCAGGGGAGATTCTTCTGTTGCCCACCCTGAGAAGGGTGTTAGTCTGGAGGAGGGGAGAAGTCTGTTGCTTTTTACTTTTTCTTATTTCCTAGTGAAGCCACTGATTTTTGAGCTAAAGCTGGCTTTTGGGAAATAGGTCTTTAATTATTCTACATTTATTCTCCTACCACTGTTTCCTCTCCTTTCTTCAATTTAATGCTGCTTGTTAAGCCTCCTCATTTTCTATTTATGTGAAGATATTAGCACATTGAGTCCAGAATATTTATTTCATCAGTTTTCTAAAATTTGTAGCTATTACTACTAGTTCATTTTTGGTAGACAAATGATGATTGTTTTAACTAATTCTTCATAATTAGAATTATTTTGTTTGTGAATAACAAGCATCAGTGATTTTATAAAAGAGAAAAAAAAACCTTTCAAAATAATAAAACTAAATAGTCACTTCTTTTGATATTGTCTTCCTTCATCTTGTGACAGTCTCTAGAAAATGAATATAGATTTCTCTTCTAGTGGGAATAGAAGACAAATAGCATGAAAATGAGATGCAACTGAATCTGAGCGAATAATCAGTGGTTAATTTTCTGGTGTCCTTCATTTGCTACCACTCTAAGTCTTTTTGAAACTTTTGTGGTGAGACCCAAATGTAAAGGGACAAATAGCCTAGAATGCCTCTGGAAACCTGTATAATAAGCTAGGCTTGTCTCAGCCACACTGATTTCATAACTGTGAAATCATCTTTCTTCCATTCCCTCTTTCTGTAAAGTGTGTATCACCCATACACACCTTTCATTAGTAAGGATGCAGTCTGGCTTGTCTGTTCATGAGCCAGATAAATAGGCAGTTCTTTCGGCAGTGAAGAGATACAAGAAATGTCTCTGTGCTCTGAGATTGCAGAAAATCGATGCATGCCTCTCCCACCAACAGCTAAAACCACTGATAGCTACTTTGTGTTAGGAGAGACACTTGACAACTTGGGAAGATGAAGGAAGCTCTTTGGAAGTCAAGAACTGAAACTTCAGTGTGTGTATGAGGGGATTTTAAGGGTGCTTTTAGAAGTGACTAAAGGCAGTATGTGATTTTTAGGAAAGAAAACGTGTCCCAACCAGCAAATAATAGGCAAGGGGTTAAAAAAAAAAAAAAAAATGGAAAAAAGAGAGAATTGGAAAAGAAAACATCAGTCTATGAAAGTGAGAAAGCTGAGGCAGACAGGCAGGCAGTGTCCCAGAGGTCAAACTGAAGAAAGAGCATGGACTGAAAAGATTAATAATGACTAGTCAAACATCATCTCTCTGGGTCTCAGCAGGAAAACCTAACAGTAAGGAACACTGACAAGCTGAATCTCAGAGGTTGAAACATTAAGACATGATAATGTCCAGACCAAGGAAGAAAATGGAGCATGATGTGAAGCTGATGGTAAAGTCTGAAATACAAATAAGATTCTTTTTTTTTAAAAGCACAGACACAACAAATGATGAAAATGCTAATCATAATGATGGCCTCTGCAGTGCATACTTTGTATATGAGGGGAAAAGTAGTAATTTTCTGTGTCTTGAGACAGTGATTCAGGTTTGTATATGGGGAATAAATACAGGACTGCTGTGCTTGAGAAGCAGGTTATCTTCAAGGACTGTGGTGTGGTATAGAAGGATCATGAATGAAAACTTGAATTAGTGGAGCCTCTTCAGAGAAAAATGTCACTAGAAATATTTTGATCAATAAGCTTTTTGTTTGTCTTTTATAACACAAATATAGTTCCTACACACTCACTGAATTTAAGGCTTCTGTCTATATCAGTACATCAAAGGAAGACTTTACTATTTCCTCATGGAATAACCTGGGAAAAGCTGGTTTTAGCTCACTTCCCTCCTTCTTCTGCATAGAACCAGGGAAGTCAGGTCAACTAAACCAAAGTATATTTAACTAAAACTGTTCCTGATATAATAACATTTAGGTTTGAAGTTAAACCTGAATGCAAGAATTGGCAGCTAAACTAAAATACTTAAAAAAAAAAAAAAAAAGAAGACATCAAATGGTTGGCATATCCACTATTGTAAAAGAGTAGTAGAAATACTGAAAATTCTAACATTTCACAAAATTTTTTCAAAACTTTTCTGATTTGAATTTTACCGGTGCTTTTAGCATTGAGGTAAACGTGCTTTAATGAAAACCATATCTAACTATTTTACAATCTTCAGATTGACCTTACCTAATCTCTCTGTGTTGCTGGAAATGATGAAATGACTGACATATTAAAGCAACTGCAAAATCCCTGAATTAAATGTTAAGCAAAGGCCCACAACAGAACTTTGAGTCTTGATATGTGTTGAAACTATCTCAAAGGATTTGAAATGTCCATTTAAATAGATATTTTGGCAGAAGAGGAAAAACCCTTACAGAAAATAAAGTGTTCACAGTTTTTAAGTGAATTTTGTAGGAACAGGTGTCCCATTTTGATGCATAACCTGAGACCACTGTTATCAATGCTGAAACTTCCATTGCCTGGTGGAACACTACCAAAATGCATTTGTCTGTCTTTAAGGCTAATTCTTGGAAGGTGCATTTTCTTCATGCTAATTTCAATCTGAAACTTCATTCTTAATTTTATTCTGTAAAAAGAGCCAATTTAATGGATCTAGAAAAAAAAAAAAGGCTTTAATTTTGAGTGAAGAGGTTAATATTGGCACCACTTCAACAGTGGTGTTTGCTCTAGAATGAGATAGTAGTAGCTTTGTGTTAAATTTACTGTAGCAGAGTCGCTGTAAACTGAGTTGAATTACAGCCGAGTTATATCATCTTCTATACCCACCACTTCATGAGTGCTCCCGGAAGAGCTGTACAATTATTTTTGATGTGGATTACAGGTATTATTATTTACGTAGCATTGCACTGTATATGGATATAGATAAAAGTACCTCCTGAAGAGCCAGACACTTTGAAAAGCTAGGTTCACAAAGAAGATATAGAAGCATATTCAAAACAATAACTTTACATTTAATTGTGCCTAAAACATCAATCTTTGTCACTCACAAGCTTCAGTTGTTGAGTTTTGAGATGCTAGAAATGAACATGCCAAGTCTGGAATTTATGAAAGCTTGAACATGTAGTTGTGCATACTTTAAGTATGTACAGTGGAACTTTTTTGGCAGCTTTTTTTTTTTTGGTAGAAATTTACACCAGCTGATTTGATTTAAACTGGATTTCAATCATAAACATAATAGGACTTGCTCACCTCAGTGATTTTTAAGATTTTCCAAGAAACAACTATAAAAATAAATGTAGCTGATGTGTCTAGGACTTATCTGAGATCTTCAGGCTTTGGGACTTGAGGATTTTAGTCAAATCCATTAAAATGCTTAATTGCATAATTTACTTGCGAACACTGAGTAGTTGCAATTAATAGATGTTAATAGACTACTAGCATACCTTAATAACTTGTGTGGGTCATGAGTGCATGGCACATACTAACTTCTAATCACCTAGGAATTTCTGGAACATGAAAGAACTGAAACAAAACAACATAATGAGTTGGGCTTTGTTTTCTTCAGTTCATTGATATCACCAAGCTTCAATTGGATTTCATGTAGGCTGCCTCAGTTTGCATTTGCGTTACAAATTTTATTCTTATTGGTGTTAAATGGATATATAATATTCACATGGCTGTAACAATGAGCTTACAGGCTTACTTATTTTGTTTCATAATTCAGTATTGTAGTGAAATGAAAAGCAAATATTTTGCTATAATGGTTATGCTAATTGACTTTTAATGTTGTTTTATTTTCCAGCTACTCACCAGCAGTCTCCAAAGTTTAATAAAGCTCAAAACATTTAATTTTATTGCCTTGGACTATTGATTATCTGTTTAACACTGAGAACAATGTGATCTGTTGTCTTTGCCTTGCTGATTGTCTGAATTATCTTGAAGAAATAAGAGATGTGCATGAGGAGAATCTTGTGCAATAAAAAATGTCACTTGTATGCATGACTCATGGCTATCATACAAAACCCACAAGCCTTTAATCTCAGATTTGCAAAGGAAAGAAATGTTATTGTTTCACGACTGAATGTGATATTCCCTCAGCATTACACCACCATTTATGTTTCTCTTTCTTGATTTTTACTGCCAACACAAGCTTATTTAAAGGAATGAATAGTATGATGTCTACTTCAAGACAAATATTAAAATAATACTTCAAAAACCCTACTAGATTTATTAAAGAGGGTTTATTTCAATCTTAGAAGTTTCAAGTATCAAGGAAAACTGTATCTGTTTCAAAGACATAACAGAAAACAAAACAAAACAATGTAAGGACACATCCATTCCACTATTATGTAATGTTTTTCACTTATTGCAATGTGGCTATGAAAACTTGAACAGTGGGAAGACCGAAACAAGATATTCAGAGGAAAAAACAGGTGACCTTTTGAAATAACTTACCAAAGCAAAACTATGTTTTGCAGCAGTTTATCAGAATGCAATGTTTCATTGCAATTATAAAAACTTTTTTTTTCTTGTTTTTGGTGCAGAACTGTATTTTTGATGTCTGTTGATCACACGGTTAAAAAAAAACTAGTAATTTCTGTCAAATGTATGGCTCTCTCATCTTACCATACAATTCATTCTTTTGAAAGCTGCTGTGGTATTGACTGTGCTGAATCAGTTTTCTGTTTGTGAAGTAGGACAAATTCCAGGTGTTGTGGCAGCAGATGTTTTACTATCAATGAGCTCATAGAAACTATAATTCTAGTGAATCAATAAGTGTAATATTGAGCTTGGTGAGGTACAACAAATCACATGTCTTTCATGCTAACTTTATTTTTAAGTGTATCACGTCCTGTGTCTAAAAATTTTTGGAGAAGTGTGTTGCACACTTGAGAAACACCTCATTTTTCAACATATCTGTAGCTTTAGTGCTTGACTTGGGAATATCAGTTGCATTCATTGGGGAGAGGAAAAAGAATGGGTCGACAGATCATCCACAAATATTACTTCTGAGGAACTAAACTGATACAGATTTGTATGGAATGCATTGATTGTTGTTATTAGGTTATCTTTTTAAGAAAATCTCTGTGTTTTGTTTTAATGTATTCTGGAATATCAATATTTAGTTGTTAATTGCTTCATAAATATGTGTTTTTTAACCTGAAGAAAGTTGAAAAATAACTGCAAGTCTGTTTTGGCAACTGTAGAGTTTCTAGGGTTAAGAAATAGGAAGTGCTATCAATTCCATTCTAAAGATCCACTCAGCCCTCCCAGTTAAATTTTATCTTTATACTGTCAGGAAAACTGAACATAGGCTCACAGAATGCTTTGTGTTTAGTTCAGCCCCCAATATGCAGGGACAACTCCAACTAGATCAGGTTGCTCAGAACCACATCCAACTTGACCGTGAATGTTTCTAGGGATGGCACATCGACCGCCTCTCTAGGCAGCCTGTTCCAATGTTTCACCAGATATGATGTGTTAAGATTATAGATGAAAGTAAAAATGTGCTCATGATTTGGATTAGTCTTCTCCTGGCTGTGGTCTTCTCATATAAAGAAAAAAGTATTCTGAAGGAAAAGCCTTCGTAGAGATCACAGTATTTTGTAGGTCAGAAATGAGTTGCATACTTTCATTTTGTGATAACCTCCTGAATAATTCTAGTAAATCCATTTAGTTTCTGAAAAACACAGAGTTAAAATTGAATTTTGTGACCCTCCTTGTCAGTAATTTGGCATATGTTTTGTCTCTTACGCTTGTGGAGAAATTACAAAAAGACATGCATCTGCATTTCATAGTGTTTAAATTCAGGGGGATTGAACTAATCTTCTTAATCAGCAAAGATTATTTTCTCACTCCACCTCTCCACTTCTCTCTAGGATTGAGCAATGTATAAAGGTTATTTCTTCTTCCTCTGATTTTACAACTGTTAGTTTTCAGTCATAAACCTTCCTTGGTCACAGTTGTCACTGCCAGCATAAGAAACATAGGAGAAATGATCAATGAAACAGAAAAATGGAATATTCTGGACTTACACTTTAATAAAATTTAACCGTGGCATAAAATCCCTCAGCTAAGTATTTTTCTTTGAAATAAACTGCTTTGGGGCAGACAAATTAACACCAGAGAATGAAGATTCTGGTCAGTGTGGCTCCAAAGCTTTAGGTGATATATAGTGGGCACTCTGTAAGCTTCTGTCCTGGGCAGCGCTTGAATCATGTTACCTCCATAAACTCCCTTCAGTAATAATTCTTAACAAATCTTTTGTGAGCCAGGATTTTGAATGTGCATGATAGATTACACAACTGTTATAAAGGGACAGTAGAACATTCAATTATTTCAGAAAATTATCAGAAGGAATCTGCACATAAGCTTTGACTGATGTGTAACTATTTGCAATGTTTTTAGCTCTACTTTAAAATAGAATTTCAATCTAAAAGCAATCGATAAATCACTGCGCTATTTTAGAGTTTTGTATAAACTTTTCTTTATAAAGTTGAAATTCGAACAAGGAAAATGTGTCATTTTGTAATTTTTCTGAGAAAAATGTTAATTCACTTTTTTTTTTTTTTTCTGTTGTATTTTAGTTTGGATCTAGTTGAACTGAGAACCTATTGGTACCATCAGTTGATATCTAGAGATCTGCCTGCAAGTTTGTAAATTCTACCATTCTTGGTGAAACCTGTTAAAAGTTTTTCAGGAGATATTGCTTTCAGTATGCATTAAAACATGCGGTTTCCGTAGGAGCCAGAATGTACCTAAGTGTTTGGTTTCCTCCTTTGGACAAGTCAGTCACTGATTGCAGTTATTAATTTCAAGCGCTTTCACTGTGTTATTTTATTGTAATACTTTTTAATATGCGTATGTTGCAAATACAGAAAACTGCAGACTTCAGTCAGATACAATTGCCTTTTTCAACAAAAATAGTTTAGAAACATTAAAATTCTATGTGATATAAATATATATAATATGGAATTTCAATATACATTTTGTTGTAGCTGAGTATTTATTATTTTCTACCTTCTACTTAGAATCTCTCCATTATTATATATAATTTTTTTAATTTTTAAATTATTATTAAATTGTGATAAACCCACAAGAAAAAGGACTATCTATGCTCTGGAAAACATTTTTTAAAAAGCTCTAATACCTAGGACACAAGGTGTTGTGGTTTTGTCTGTTTGTTTGTTTGTTTTTGTTATTTTTTTTTTTTTTTTTTTTTTATTTATTAAGGTAAGATAGATATGAATATGAAAGGATTTGGGGTGGAAAGATTTAATTGTCGAAGTACTTAGACTGCTTTAGAATTTAGGACTTTTACATTGTAATGGAGTATCTTAATGGACCACCAAATGTGTCTGTATATTTTCTCTGTCAGCTGCAGTAATGACTTAAGATTTTCTAAATAATGTATATAAATTATTTTAATGTGGCCCATAAGAATGACACAAAACAGGATACAGCACTGTGTGGCAAAACTGTCCATAAAAAAGCCTGTAAAACCAGGAGATTTAATCTAAAAAATTGGTTTTTACCATGTGAGATTTAAGTAAGGATTAATTATCTCTTGGTAGTTCTGGTTCTCTATTTGTAAAACAGAGAAAATTATGCTTTTAAGAAAGCATTCTGCCTGCCTGTTACGTTAGCTAAATTGTTTATGTGAATCTACCTTATTCCTGTAGTACCTCCATCCATCCCTGCGGTAACTGTTCCCTCACTTTTGCTGACACTATGAAGTGTTTGAAAGGAAGATGCAATATAAATATAGAGCAGAACTGCCAAACTTCATTTTTCTGATAGGATTACATGTGTTCCAGCACCTGTATGAGGGTTTTGTGGCTGGTGCTCAGTTTCTCTATGTTTTTTAATCAGACGCTACAAAGATGTGAAAAGTGAAGGTGAGGGTAGGAAGAAGAGAGAAACAAGTTCCTGATCTCTCCTTCTGATTTCACCAAGGCCAAGGGCTAGAGCAATGCATGACCATGATGTGAAAAGGTTGAGGTGTCAAAAGTGGTTGATGGCTGATAAGAAGACAAACGAGGTCTCTCTGAACAAGCAGCACAGTTATCTGTGTGCTCCCAGGAGCATGCAGAGCTTTGACACTCATGATGGGCAACTTCGTTATTTTTTCTCTGTGCATTCAAGGCAAGTGCGGCACCATGAGCTTTGGGGACACAGAGGCTGGTGCCAGCGTTGAGTCCTTCAGGCCTAGGAGTCCAGGATATAGGTGTCATGCTTTGAAGCAGCTTTCTTGTCATCTCCTTGCTTTGGGATCATCAGCATTTTAGAGCATTCCTGGGCCTCCTACATCTGTGTTGGTTTCTGGCTGTAGTCTATTAATTTTGAGGAGCTCAGGAATAAAAGCCACCTCATATGTTGAGCTGGAAAGAATAAGCAATTGAAAGCATAAGGAAGTTGAAAATATGAAAAATGCTATTCGTTCAGTTCACTTAATGCAACTGTTGTCATTTTTGTGTATGCAGTACTAATTAATAACAACTAGCTTTTATCAGAAGTCTCAGAAAACTTGTAGAAAGGATATTCTTTTCTAACACTGAGAAACTGAACTGGGAAGTGATTAAATGATTTTTCTGAGTTCATCAAAGACAGAGCCAGGGATAAAGCTTACACTTGTGAGGCCTTGACATGTAGTCACTAACTCATATCACTGTCAGAAATATGATAAAATTCTGAAATACAGTTGCCATTACAATGCTAATTATAACATTTCTATGAATGCTGTCCTTTACAGATGCACTAGGAAAAGGTTATTGGTAAGGATCATACAGTATTCTCCAACACTTGTGCCCTACAAGTGCTTTGGTCTTTCTTTGGCCTTATGATAGTTTCACCATTAGTTAAAACACTTCATACAGTGTGCTTCATTTATCTGTTGGCAGCGTCTTTCTTTAAGATTTTGTTTTGTAATGGTTTTAAATTATAAATCAGGTCTAAACAGGTTAGCATCAAACTTTCAGGTTTGACTTGCTCTGTGTGAGTCAACTGACAGTTTAAATTCAAGGCTTCTTTTCTCCTTGCTCTCTCTTGCATACTTTCAGTATTTCTTCTTTGTGTGATTCTTAAACCAGAAAGAAGAAATGTGATTGCTTTGCGAACTGAAACTGAAAATCAGTTCTCTCATGAAATAAATAGACAACCAACCTTGAAGTTCTTATTCTTGGAAGGCTGACATTTAAATTGCTATTGATCAGAAAAAGTTCAGTTTGAGCAAAAGAATAAGGATAAACTTGCTGGGGCTTTGCAAACAATTTAGATATATAACAGACTTAACAGAAAAATCTATGTCTGCTGAAAGTCATCAGGTTTTGTTAACTCTGTAATGCTCTCCACTCTATAAATGTCTATTGTTACAGGATAATTTTGAATGCTACTTAACTGAAAGCTGTAAAAGAGAAAACTAAGGCCTTAAAGCTAAATTTTGCAATATTTATTTTTGAAGTTAGGAATATGCAGTTGGGTGGGGATTTTTTAGTTGTTGTTTTGTGGTGGTTTTGGTATTTTTGTTTATTTGTTTGCGGGTTTTTTATTGTTTAGCTTTGAGTGTGGTGGGGTTTGTTTGTTTGGGTTTTTTTAAAAGCATAAAACCTAGGCAAGTTAGTGAAATGCTTGATCTTCCTGGAAGGTGAGTGTTTCTCCCTCCTCTGTGGGATAGCTGGGTTTATTTCTGTTTTGGAGCCCCTTGTAGACAGCAGATGATTGGAACTCTCTGAAGCAACTGCTAGCACCCTTGGAAGGTGTTAACACCCTTTGCTGCTAAGCCGTGACGTGTTAGTGACATTTTCAGACAGCTAAAGAGTACTTATTAAAATATTTTTTATTCTGAAGGCTTTTTGTGATGTTGACCTTGCTGCATGTGAAAAAATCAGGTTAACAAACAAACAAAAAAATTCCTCTCTGTTAAAAGTAACCCAAAAGGTCTGATGTCTGCTTAGCACCCATTTCAATTCAAAAACTCCATCCCCTGGTTTTTGATGTCTAGAATGTTTTCCTCATGGTAACTGTAGTTTTCTTTTCACATTTTAATCTATTTAGTTTATTTAGGTAGGATCTGAATATATTTAAATAATTTTAAAACATGAATAACAGTACTGTTTTATTTGTAGTGCCTATATCAAACAATCTTAGAATTCTCTTGTTTTGGTTGTGGTGTATATTTTTGTGCTAAGTTGTCTTTCTGAAGTACTTGCAGAAAGGTATTAAGAAGCTTTCAGAAGAGACCTTTTACTTTCTGTTCCTAAAAAGCTGGGGATTTCAGACTACCTGTCTTAATTTAAAAAAAATTGTCTATTTTAATTTTTTTCTCTTCTATTGTTTTCTTAATGTATCTTACCTTACTGTTTATCTTTTCCTTCTACCTCTACCTTTTCCATTGTGCTACTGACCCACTGTGTGTGCATGTTAAGGCACCCTTGTCCGTCCCTCTGAAGCATCTGGAGTAGGTTAGTGCTAAGGTCAGGCTACTAGTGGGTGAATTTGTGCTTTACCTAAGTTAAGGGCAGAGAACTGATGTTCGTCGGTGATTCTATTTGAAATAGATAAAACTCAGCATTCAACATATCATTGCCCTACAAGTCAAGTCATTAGGTATATACACCTTTATAGAAAAAGAACAACACTCAAGGTGCAAGATATAGCATGGTCTTTGAAATTTTTGGCTGTAAAACTTAGGGTTTTCCTGAAATAAGGAAGAAATAAAAAAAGGACAAAGGAAAGTAAAACAGATATTCTAGATTTATTTGTGAATTGTGGGGCTTTGGAGGCTTAGGTCAGTTCTTTAAGATTACTTATGGTTGGTAAGATAGAGGGATCTGAACTGATCCCTCTTTATGCATAAATAAAGCATAGTGATAGGTTACTGGGGTTTGAAGAGACGTTTTGCTCCTGTCCTTTTTAAATGCTCTTGTTCCCTTGGATACAGATAGCTCCCCAAAAGAGCCTGAAATGTTATATAATCCAATTTGATGGACACCAAAGCTGCAATTTCAAACACAAATGACCTCGTTTTAATGGAGGTCTCCTCAATGTGCATAGTGAAGTTTGAACTGTTATTCATCAGAGGATATGAAGTATATTGTTGCAAAGATACACTGATACAAATGAATGGTTATGAGAATTTTATGACCTGCTCATTTTTTTAATATCTTAAGTAGGATGAGGCAATTGGCTGACTAATGAGATCTTAATGGGAATAGTGGTCTGAGTGAGGGGAGTAAAACTGTCTTCATTTAGTCTAAATCTGTTTGGCTTTGAAATTTACTGTCCTGAGAATTTTTATTTTAATACTGCAGAACTGGCACTGACAACATTACCAGTATATGTAATGGTTTGGAAAGGGCAATGACAGCAACAGAGGAAGTAATCTTAGCAAATGTGGGTATTGCTGGTGAGTGTTTTGAGAAGACCTGCATATTTTCAGGAACTAACTAGAATTTTATTTTATTAAGCTCCAGGACTTTAAATCTCCATGGCCCAAAAGACAAGGCTTTCATTTTCATTTCCTAACAGAGATATGCACCATAATTTAGGAGTATAGTGAAATAAATCTCAGTTGCATGGACATTTGTTTCTTTGTTTGTTTGTGTCCTCTAATTTTATCTTTTAATTCACTTCTATTTTTTCCTGTTATTTCTTTTTCCTCCTTTCTGATAGTAAGAGCTCTCTACTTGAGTTTACTTTTAACTGATGTATCTTTTCTACTTTAAGAAATTTTTTTGCTCTCCTTTTTTCCTTCTCATCCATTTTCATCTGATTCATTCTAGTCTGTCAGCAGATGAGCATAGTAACTATGAGTCTCACAGTTTATATTTACTTTCATTTGCCTGTTAGTCTAAAATTGCTTTTACAGGTGTGTCTCTTACCCTTGTGTGTTTTGAAGTTTAACATCTACAAGTCAATTAGGTCTCTCAAACTTACGTAGCACTTTGTTACAGTACCAGTACTACTGTAGCTGTGATGGTCTATGATATTTTGGTTGAAAGTAGCATGTTAGACAAACCAATATAGTCTGGAAGAAAACCTGCAGCCTGTAGGGTTATATGCTCTTCTCATCTGAAAGAGAAACACCAATCTTTAATATTAAATACCAGTTGAAAATGATTATTTTAACTTAATTAGCTGTGTTACTTAGACTGAAGGATAATGGATAATTGGTGTCTGTGTCTGTATGGAGGTATTAACCATGTCTTTACCCTAATTCCTGACTTACAAGAAAGGAAGAGAGTGACTCTATCATCTGTGGAACGTTGTTCATTAACAGAGAGAAATTGCAATGTTCCATAAAAGTGCCTCTATAGAGTGCATAATTGTGAGTATCCTCTAGTGTGAAGAATTTCAGCTTCCAGTTCATATGGGAATTAGTTAATCTTTTACAAACTTTTTGGGAGCCTCCCTAGGAGTGGAGGAGATGGGGACTAGAGCTGACTCATGTGGCAAATGCCCTTGCCTGGGTGCCCGTGCTCTTTGTTGACCATCTCTACAAGTTCACTGTGATGCTGCTGTTTCACCCAAGTAATTTGGTATATGGTATTTTGGAAAGGGTGTGGATTGAGTATGGGACATTTTTTTTCTGCTATGGGAGGCATCTTCTAGGGTTGTCCAGATTCATGCTTTTTCCCTACATGTGGGCAGGTCGTATTTGATGCATTCTATGTACTGGGAAGTTTCATGATAAACAGAGGCTGTTCAGAAAGTAGGCAGTTCTGGGAAATATCTTTGGAGATTGACACTTCCTTTAGTATGGGTTGTAGCTAGTCAAGAGTTTTATTTTTGTAAAACATTTCTTCATAGGAAATATTTTCCCAGAACACTGTTCTAGTTAGGTAAAAATCCTTTTTATGTAGTTGAGTTGTATCACAGTAGTTCTCAGAAAATATGGTGGTATTTAAATGGATGTCTCATAACATTTATATTGTTGTGTATAGAAAAATTAATTTATAATTACTAATTAGCACAACTGCCTCTGCTACTTTTACAGTAATAGTATCAGTAAGTAATAATTCTTGGTTCATAAGACATGTATTGAATTCTTCTTCATCTGGTTGGAAAGATTGCTGGGGTTTTGGATGTAGAAATTAGTCATGGAAAACTCTCTATTGTGTTCTGCTAAAGCTTATTGTTTAGAGAGGGCAACAGGAGGCTCAGGGCTCCTCAGCATAAACCCTATTTTTTTTTCCTGTCTTTAAAATGACAGTTTGAGTATAGACTACTACTACCACAGGAAGGAGAGAAATACAACACCTTTTTAAAATTTGTTGTGGTGGACAATCTCAGAGCTACTTGTCAGCCTCGTTGATGTAGTCTTTCCATTTCAGGATTACTATCTCCTTTCTTTCGTCTGCTACTTTAATTACTATTTCATGGTTATGGACAGTATGGATTTTTCTCTCTGAAAGATAACAATCTTTTTCTCTTCAACAGCAGTTTCTGTCCTGTAGTGAGAAGACATCTTTCTTTCAGCTGTTGTGACTAATATATGTAGTCAAACGTAATTGTTTGCAACTTGTATGCAGCTTTGAAATTTCTTCTGCTTCAAATCTGAAGAACTTGTGTACCTGAAAGTCTGTTTTCTCTTCCTACTAAAGAATCTTTTTTTGTAAATCTTGTCTTAGCTTGGGTGGGAATCTGTTTTTAAAATGGATCATTATCCTAAGTAAGATATTAAAGTGTGATTGAAATATATTCCAGGTACAGCCTGACCATCACCAATCTGCTTCTTGTTTTGGGATATCTTGAGCCCATACTATTTGAAAGAAGATAGCAAAAATTCAGTACAACTAAGATAGTTTTGTTTTAAAAACAGTGAATCTAGGAAGCCATTTTATTAGCATGTTATAGAATATAATTTTTTTCTTAATAAACTTGCAACTCTACATAGGCAGCTAAAATTGTAACATTGTCATTTTGTAAGCTTAGTCAGATAAAGGCAGCAAAGCCCAAAAGGCCTATGCACATCTAGGAAATTGAAATTTCCTAAACAACCCTAAAGGGGAAACAGTTGCCTGACATTGCACAGAGGTACCATTTAGGTCTTAATTTCGGTATTGTGATTTTCAGAACTCCCAGTCCTCTAGCTCCTGAAGTCTCAAAGAATCTACATTTTTATTAGGTAAGTATCCCTAAGAATCTAACATTTTCTTTATGTGCTTCACTAAATCAGCACTACTTGGGCAGAACTGAATAGTTTCGCATGTTTCATTGGTGTTCAGCTCAGCTATGTGAGTAGTACCAGAGCAACACTCTTGGCAGTGCATGTTATATTGAATTTTCTTTTTCTTTTTTTTTTAACACTTTTTTCTTCATGAATAGGGACCAGGAGTCAGAACAGCTCTATGCGAGGAGGGAAAATGGAGGGTGAAAGCACTGGCATGGACTCTGCTGGCCTGCTACTCATGTGGACTCGCTGACAAGGAGGGCGAAGGTGGCAGTGGTTCCAGAAGGAGCCTCCTGGCCTGGTTCCTACAGTTTCTCCCAAGTGTCTTGGACTGCCCAGGGCTCAGGTGCAGTGAGAATAGGCTGTAGGGTTAGGCCCAGTATGCTTGGATCCAAGGAAATTTTCTGCTATAGACCAACACACACCTTTCCTCTATGCAAAACTCTAAGCTCAGCCCAAACCACATCTTTCAGGTAATAACAGAAACGGAGGAGATGGAGCTGCTGGTGGTACTCTTCCTGTGTGATTACATATTAGTTAAAGTATGCAAACTGGTCCTAGGAGTAGGTTTGCAATTACAGTCTTCCTCTCTCACTACGATGAATATCTTAATAATGGAAACAAAGGGTTATGGTCTCTTTCCTCTACAGAAGGTCAGGGCTTTACATTGCCAGTAAGGCATGGTCACTATAATTGAGCAGCAATTCAGGAGACATAGAGTAAGAGAATAAGAGCCACAAAGTCTAAAGCTTTATGTTTTTTTGTTTTTTTTTTCTTGTGCTAAATTAGTAAATTTTACATAGTAAGTGCAAACACACAAACAAAACACCTCAGGCCATCTGGAGGAATGACAATCATTTGAGAAAATCGAGACAAACATCAACACTTACTTTCCTGGGGATAGTTACAGATACTATTTTGCAACAGAAATAGCATGTTGCTCCCAGTTATTGGCAGTGGGGAAAAAACCCAACAATATCAATGAAAAAAAATCAAAAGAAACAGATTTACCATAGTCACTAAACAGGTGAGAATAGAAGAGTTTGACATTAGTTTGTCTTCATGTGATCAGAAAGCCATTACTGCAGAGGCAGCAGTTACGGACCGGCATCCACCAGGAGAGAGGATATGTTTATTTTTTAGAAAGTTCAGGCCACTTACAGTAACCTCTTCTGCTTGTGTGGTGTTTTATTTGCCTTCAAACTTCCATTCCCAATCAAAGCAGGAGAATCCAGAACAGAACCTTCCTGGGTAGCACTTTAGATTCTTCTTGATGATTGAGTTCAAAACTGAAAGACATGTGCCATTTTCTCTGGAATGACAGACTGTCAGAAAGTACTTAAAACTTGTGATTTATATTGTTATAGCTTTACCTCTGATTACATGTTTTAAATGAATTTTAGTTTATGTAATGTAACTCTAGGATATAAGACTGGCCTGGTCCCACTCTTGTTAGTGGGATTGCCATAATCTTCCAACTCATTTTTGTTTTGGCACTTAGTTTGTAGGTCTGTTAAGTCCATCAAACCTTTTGATAGTCAGTGCTCTAACATTTACCAAGCTGACTATCTTTAATTTGAGGAAAGAAACAGTGATAGAGCTGGTTTTCTTTCTCAGTGTTGATGATTTTCTTCAAAACGATGAGTTCCAGAAGTGACTCATGCATGTCTTTGGGAAGCAGTCTGTACATCACGCTAGCTGATAGGAGTTCCTACTTTATCAGAAGTAGGATGAAACCTAATGTTGCAAGATACCATTCCTATATTTTTTTCTTCTACTCAAGCAATAGTCCTAATTGTACGTGACAATACACATACAATTGTACTATGGACAATAAAATGTCATCTTACATTAAATACATTTGCTCCATGTTAGACTCTCGATATAGCTGCTGTAAACTGGTTTTGTTTCAATGGAGCATTTTTATATTGGTTGAGGATTAGTTTAATTTTATTCTGCTTATGTCATTTTGTAAGGGGAAAATGACAAGGAGTAAATTCATAACCTCTTGTCTCATTAAGTACACCATCAAACATAACAAAATTTCATTAAATAATAATTCTATATAGCTAAGCAGGCTTGGCTGTGGTTTAAGGCACAGATAGAATGCATACATAATTGACAAGATAGGAAAACAAATTGCAAAAAGGGAAAGTTCAGCATAACCTCAGTAATGTGTTAAAATTCGTTCAAACTCACCACCGGGAGTTTCAGGGAATGTCTTTGTTTTTATCTCAGAAATAAATACAGTTTGAGGAAATTAAGAGTACACTAAGATAACTAAGTCAATACACAAATCTTCATCTTGACATGTGGACCTTCAAATAACCATGTGTAACAACTTTTATAAATGTCTGCTGATGTGGTTCCATTTGTCATTCTCAATATTTCAATTCTGATAGACTGTTTACTGTCTGACGAAAGGAACTTTTTGACTAGAATGTGGCTTTTTTAAACACAGATGATGAGAAAGTAGTATTTTGTTGGAGAGGCACCAACATGTACTTGTAAACAGTTTAGGTGTTTGAGATACTAAATTTAAATGCTTTTGTAAATAAGACTTGGATTAGTTATGGCCTTAAAATCAAGCACATTATCAGACTTTACTGAACTGTCGTCTAGAACTAGATAAATATATAACTGATACATCTTTATGTCCCCTGCACTTTGCAGAAAGATACAGTTCTATATCCTTGGGCTTCATTTTAGGATCAAGTTCTATTGTTTTGCTTCTACTCTCTGCCTAATATTTGGAAATATTTTAGTACATTATTGTTACTTAAAAAAAAAAAAAATTGAACTAGTGATTGGAAAAATAACCAACAATAAATTTTTAGAGTTATAGTGTGACTATTTCATGGCTAGTATTCTCCTTTGTAGGTCTAAATTATTACTTCTTCCCCATTATAAATTTTGCCAACATTACATATTGTTTTATATACAATACTATTTCTTCAGTACACTGCTCTCTGTGCTGCCATAGATGGATCTTTGTGTGGGACGACAAGTCTGGTTTAAATCAGCCTGTATTATTCTAAACTTTGCCTTTTGTCTACTTGATTATGTATTCAAGAAATAACATAGCAGAGAATTATATACTTTTCCTAAGTCATTTAAAAGTGTGAGATTGGGCCTAATAAATTGGATAAGGTTTTGAAGATCACTTTTCTTATGGTACAGATGTGCATACATTCTATATTTGTCAAACAGGACAGTTCTGTGTAACTCACAATTATCTGTTTGCTAATTATAAAGTTCACTTATATTTCAACTGTAGTGGCTAATCTTTTTATCTGAATAGATACAGGGGTACACCCTGCACAAGGCAGCATCTTTCTGGCATGGAGCCTAAATCTTCTCTACCTGCTACAATTCTACTGTAAATGACAGGGATATGTATTCCTGGATCTACTTTGCCAACCAGTATTTTTTTTTCCTAGTCTTATTTTTCTCCTTTCTTAATTAAATTGATAATTTTTACCACTACAGATGAAATTATCCAATAATATCTGACTATAGTGGTGAAAATAATGAGCAAATGTTATTTTAGATATGGACAACTGTGGAGAGTCTCTGGCTGTGTGCTGTGAACAAGCCAGGGCTTGATGCGGCTGTGCTACACGGAAGGATTTCCCTGAGACACCAGAGACAAAAGGAAAGTAAACAGAAGCCGCTCTGCCCTCGACCCAGGCTGCAGGAGGGGCGTTGCCGCTGCGCATGAACAGTCTGTGAACAGTGCCCTGCAGCCAATCACCATAGTGGGGGGGATGAGTGACTGTGAGTGTAACCAATTGTAGCCTGCGCTTGCCGCATGGCCTTTTGGTAGAGAGTATATAAGGCTTGGAAAAACGTGGTCTCGGGGACATTGATATTCAGTGTTGTTTAAGAGTTCATTAAAGAGTACGGATGGTAAATTCACATTGAATTAGACTCCTTACTCTCGCCCGGCCCGCCCGTTCGATCAAAGAGCTTATGCCAGCGTCTGGATTCGTCGAATTTGCTACCGCCACATTTGGTAGCAGAGGATGGTTCGTTAGCAAAGCACAACGCTTCGGATCTACAAATGGTAGCAGAAGGATGGATCGTTAGCAAAGCATATCGCTCCGGATCGAAATTACTGCGGTGAGCAGCGTTCATAAAAACGGAGCCAAGCCGGGGTGTGGGATAGTGTGCTTAGTCCGATATCAAAAGACGGGCACCAGTCGAGCTGGCCACTCGCATCCTACGTTAAGACCGCGCTGATAAGATAATGGATATTGAAACAGCCGCGGCACTGCTGACGACTATTCTCTCTAAGAGAGGTATTGAATCGTCACAGGAAAAGCTAATCACATTGATTTTTTTAGCTCAGAAGTGGGGACACTTTGGGGAAGTTCCACTTTTGTTTTCCCCAACGGAATGGAGATCAGTGGGGGACACTATGTGGGACAAAACTATCAGAGGGGAAGAAGAGAAAGAAATTAAAGCTGTGAGAGAATTGTGGAAAACCGTATTAGAATCATTAGAAATTATGAAATCGGAACAACGTGCCGCCCTAAGAGCCGCGGAGGCGCTTGTCCAAGAACAAACCTGGACTGATAAAACTTGTCCAAAAGAAAAGAGGGGCCTGTGGGCTACTCTGTGGGGTCTGCCTGCCGTTCGGGGTGGTCGCGGGGTCCCGGCTCAGCCAATACTTTCACAATCCGATCTGCAACGCGGATTAGAAACTGCGCGGCTCGTAAACAAAGAACCGGAAGTTTCCCCCTCCGAGTCTCTGGGGCAATGTGCCAAGAAAGCGGAAGTGCAACTAGTCGACTGTCCGGATGTGGGAGGCCCTGAGTGCCGCCCTCTTCCTACCGCTCCGCCTCTGCCCTGCCCCGAGCCGGACACCCCCCCGCCCTCCGAGAAAAACGTGGGGGCCAGGCCCGGACCGCCCGCGCCGCCGCCGGGGCCGGGGCCGCCTCAAACTTTGCCTCCGCAAGCACCCGCGGAAGTTTTTTGTGAGCCTCCTCCTACATCATTGGGCTCACCCCAAGCAGTAGAGCAGTTACTGCAAGTCATTACCAACAAGCTTGAACAACTTAACTTAAGAGTGTCAAATGTAGAGAATAATAAGGAACAAATTGAGTTTCAAAAACCAGCTTGCCCTTCACAAACAATGCAATCAAAGGTGCCTATAGACTCTACTGACCAGCCGCAGCCCCGACGTAGCAGATGGTCAGGGGTCATCAAAGATGCCATTCTAGAAGGTGATTGGTCTCCAGCAAAATTAGCCCTACCGGTAATTCAAAATATGAACACTCAGACAGCGGTATGGGAACCACACGATTGGAAAATTTTGCAACAAGCAAAACAAATAATCACAAGCTATGGTATACGTTCAGCAGCTACCAGATACAAAGAACATCTCCGAACCTGTATCACAATCAGCGACCAACCGTGAACCAGGCTTCTTTCACCTCAACAAGCCAAGCACCGCAGGAAGCCTCGGAGTTGATGTGGAGACAGCAGTAGATATAACATTGACCAATACTGCAATTCACAGAATACCAACGAATGCTAAAGGACCTTTATTTAGACAAGATAGTCTCATTGGAGGCCTATTGATTGGCCGTTCTTCTGCTAGTATCAAAGGTCTTATAGTAATACCAGGTATAATTGATGCAGATTTCACAGGAACTGTTCAAATCCTGGCCTACACTCTGCATCCGCCAATTTTTATTCCTTCTGGGAGTAGAATAGCTCAGGTAGTAGCATTGGAAAACTGCCTACCAATGCTTCCAGGAGTCCCTCCATCATCCTCAACACAAAGGCATGATAAAGGATTTGGATCGACAGGTCCTGCAGTTTGCTTCACCTCATCAATGACTCAGCGTCCCATGTTACGTGTGCAACTATTTCAATCTGATTCTACTGTTGTTGTAGAGGTAAATGCAATGCTTGATACTGGAGCTGATGTCTCCATCATTAGTCAATTCAAATGGCCACGAAATTGGAAACTTCAAAAATCAATCTCTTCCACTGTTGCTGGAGTAGGGGGTCAAACTACTCCAAATATAAGTGTTGATCCCATTTCGATTAGTTTCCCTGAAGGTCAATGTGTTACCCTTAGGGTGTATGTAATGGAATTGCCAAGCAGCCTTGAGGCGCTTATTGGCCGTGATGTCTTGGGGCAACTTGGTGCCGTGTTAACTACTTCACCTTTTCCTTAGTGGTCACTGGAAAGCAGTTGCCCAACCCTCCATTGACCTGGTTAACAGATAGCCCAGTTTGGGTTGACCAGTGGCCATTAACAGAAAAGCGACTGCAAAAGGCACGTGAATTAGTAGAAGAGCAATTAGTTGCAGGCCATATCAAGCCTTCTACTAGTCCATGGAATACCCCAATTTTTGTAATACCAAAAAAGAGTGGAAAGTGGCGATTATTACATGACTTGCGAAAGGTAAATGATCAAATGCAAGCCATGGGTGCTTTACAGCCTGGATTACCATCACCTGTAATGTTACCAGAAAATTGGCATATTCTAATTATAGATTTAAAGGATTGTTTCTTTACCATTCCTTTACATGAGCAAGATACACAGCGTTTTGCATTTACACTGCCTTCAGTAAACAAAGCGGAACCAGCTAAAAGGTATGAGTGGGTAGTGCTACCGCAAGGTATGAAAAATTCTCCTACACTGTGCCAAATGTATGTTGCATGGGCACTTCAACCTATTCGTGCATCATGGAAACAAACAATTATTTATCATTATATGGATGATATTCTGTTCTGTCAACAAGCTGAGTTCACAGAAAGTTCCATAGTCCAAATTACGATCAAACTCAAAGAAAAGGGGTTGGTTATAGCTCCAGAGAAAGTTCAAAAGTCTGCACCTTGGAAATACCTTGGTTGGTCCATTTGTGATGCACAGATTCGTCCACAAAAAATTGAATTACATACTGATTTACAAACATTAAATGATGTCCAAAAATTGTTAGGGGACATACAATGGATTAGAAATTGCGTAGGCATTACTAACAATGATATAGCACGTCTTACTACACTTCTAAAAGGAGGTGATCCAGCTAAGAAAATAAGCTTAGAGTCCGTGCATCTCAAATGTCTTTCTGATATTACACAAAAGGTACAGACAAATTGGTCTAGCCGAAGACTTTCTGATCGACCAATTTCCCTCCTTATTAGCAATCTAGAACATCCGTGTGCAATCATCTGCCAGTGGCAAAACAAAAACGGGGAATTCCCCATAGATGTTGCTACAGATTCTTCCTTTTGTGCCACTGTCAGATTGAAAACAGAAAATGATTTGCGATTATTAGAGTGGATTTTTCTCAGTGTCCAACCAAAATTCAGTATTCAAACGAGACCAGAAGCAATTGGAGAATTGATTCGAAAAGGAAGATCTCGAATATTAGAAATTAGCGGTCAGGAACCAGATGACATCAGTATTCCGATAAATGGAGCCGATTTAGAATGGTGGCTGAGACATTCGATGCCTATACAGAATGCATTATTAGGATTTATAGGCAAGGTACATTCACGACAACCAAAAGGTAAACTATGGCAATTCCTTAGAACAAATCAGTGGTTAGAGAGAAGCAAAGTAAAAGCAAAACCTGTTGAAGGCCTTACAGTATATACAGATGCAGGAAAACGAAGACACCAGGCAGCATGTGTCTGGCAAGAGAATAGTCAATGGAAACAGCATTTAATTGAAGGTTCAAAAGAGGATTCATTGCAGACTTTAGAGCTCACGGCAGTAATATGGGCCTTAAATAATTGGCTGAAATTTGCTTTAAATGTTGTCACAGATTCTTTGTATGTAGCAGGTGTAATACCCAGAATGGAAAATGCCCTGTTAAGACAATCGAATAATCCTCGATTAGGAAAATTGTTTGTACAATTGAGAGCTATTTTAAATCAAAGAAAAGAACCCTGTTGTGTGATTCACATCCGCAGTCATCAATGGAATCTTGGTCTAGGTGAAGGAAATCAAATTGCAGATAGTTTAGTAAGTTCAGTACAGCACATGCCTCCAACAGATAAATTCCAACAAGCGAGACAAAGTCATGAGAGCTTTCATCAGAATGCCAGAGGTCTCCAAAGACAATTTGATTTAACTTTAAATGAAGCAAGAAGTATTGTACAGGCATGTCCTCAGTGTGGAAGCCAGATGTTAGGTATAGGAATCGGTGTCAATCCTCGGGGTTTAAAAGCCTTAGAAGTATGGCAAATGGATGTGACACATGTGCCAGAATTCGGAAGACTTAAATATGTGCATGTCACAATTGATACTTTTTCAAAAATGATATGGGCTACTGCTTTACCAGGGGAAAAAGCACTACATGTATGTAAACATCTTACAGCTTGTTTTGCTGTAATGGGTGTCCCAGAAAAGATTAAGACAGACAATGGCCCTGCCTATGTTAGCCAGAAAGTTAGAACTTTTCTAATGAAATGGGGAGTGAAACACGTTACAGGTATACCTCATTCCCCAACAGGCCAAGGAATCATCGAGAGAGCACATCAAATGATTAAAGGGTATTTGAGCAAACAGAAGCAGGAAGAGTTAGATTGTCAACAGCGTTTAGCAAAGGTGTTGTTTACCTTGAATTATTTATGTCTAACTGGAGATCATGAGGAGCCTCCTGTGATCATTCATCATTATCAGATCAGACTAGGAAGGAAAAACACTTTACCGGAATTCATGGTGAGATATCGTGATCCCACCACTGGATTGTGGAAGGGACCAGTACCTGTTATTTTTAATGGTAGAGGGTATATGTGTCTCTCCACAGATCAAGGTCCATTATGGGTTCCAAGCCGAGCAGTAAAGCCGGAGTTGAAACAAACTCAACCAAGTCAACTCCCTGCAGCAGAACCTTCGGAGGTCACAGAGTGAGGTGTAACCTTTGCATTGATTTAGCTGTGACATGTATGCGTACTATAGTTATATAAGTAGATCTTTAAACACCACTACCTCTTGAGTAAGTTTATCAACACCCAGCACATCGTTTGTTATAAGTTGAGTATCTTTAAACCAAAGTTCTTGGAATTTGTTTAATCAATCCATTGCGATATTTAAACGGCAATGGAATACCTCAGGTTTATTGCAAAGTGCACTGTTTACGTTGATTGTTGTTGTTATTTATATGTTATGTATAAGTTGTTTTTTATCACATATCAAAGAAGGATTAGTACACACAGCTAATCAATCCTGGCTTGTCCAAAAAGAAAAAAAAAAGGAGGAATTGTGGAGAGTCTCTGGCTGTGTGCTGTGAACAAGCCAGGGCTTGATGCGGCTGTGCTACACGGAAGGATTTCCCTGAGACACCAGAGACAAAAGGAAAGTAAACAGAAGCCGCTCTGCCCTCGACCCAGGCTGCAGGAGGGGCGTTGCCGCTGCGCATGAACAGTCTGTGAACAGTGCCCTGCAGCCAATCACCATAGTGGGGGGGATGAGTGACTGTGAGTGTAACCAATTGTAGCCTGCGCTTGCCGCATGGCCTTTTGGTAGAGAGTATATAAGGCTTGGAAAAACGTGGTCTCGGGGACATTGATATTCAGTGTTGTTTAAGAGTTCATTAAAGAGTACGGATGGTAAATTCACATTGAATTAGACTCCTTACTCTCGCCCGGCCCGCCCGTTCGATCAAAGAGCTTATGCCGGCGTCTGGATTCGTCGAATTTGCTACCGCCACAGACAACATTGCTTTTGAGTTTCTAATCAAATTAAGTGGAGAATTAAGTTAAAACAATAATTGAATTTTGGGGAAAGCATTGTACCAATTGAATTTAAAACTGGCTTTTAATAATGTATTTCAAGTATCACTTTCTAAAGTCTGTCTAATATTCTTCAGTCATGTTAGAGTTTTCTGAATCACCATAAATACATGAAATGTCTTTTTAAGTAATTTAGACAAGTGAAATTTTCAATATTGATTCTTAAACTGTGTGCCCTTGATTTGATGTTACTTTTTGTGCCATAATCTCTACTGGAATATGGATAACAGAAGCCACGAATTTTTAGGTAAAAAGTAGGACCTACTGGCCTATGTGTAAGATTGCAATTTGGAAAATCTTGACTTCATATCTGTCTTTGTTTTTGATATTTTTTTTTTTGCAGCCTCACTTAAAGCAGCATTTTTCTTCATGTATATCCTGAAAACTTTTCCTAGGACTATGGGTTTATACGTATTTTTATTTGACTATCTGCACTGGTTTAATTAATGGTTTGCTAAATAAATTCAAATGATTTCCTTGTTAAAAGATCTTGTAGCTTAAAGAAAACTGAAGTCATCTAAGGTCACAGGTTGTGTGCCAGAACTCTGTATCGAGGCTGTTTTGGGTTGTTGTTTTTTGTTTTTTTTTTTGTTTTTTTTTTTTTTTTTGTTTGTTTTTTTTTTTGTTTGTTTGTTTTGTTTTGTTTTGTTTTAGTGTTTTGTTTTAGTTTTTTTAATCTAAGCAAAGATTAAAAAAAAAATGCAAAGCAGGAATTCAAGGTTGTTATCTTTCCCATTTACAGATGGGAAAACTGAGGTATAAGGAACCCTGGTGACTGACTCTCTGCCACCAGCCATGTTACTTACTGGTACAATGGCACTGACAGAGGTATCGTACTTGAGAGGCAGACAAGGTATCTGCTTGACCAGAATGCTATTGGGCTGAATGACATTTTGCAGCTTGAATGAGGGTTGACTCTTTTTTTTCCTTTGTTTACTTGTGCAGACAAAGTCTTAACGTTCAGCTTATTGTCTTGCTGATATCAAGGGACAATATGTATGTATGTATGTAACACTATGCACTTATAATCCTTCTTGAGAAAGAGACTACCTACAGTAAAAGCAAAATGTTCTGCAGACAGCTGGAGTATGCGAACTTTGGGAACTGGGGACAGCGTGCAATTCGGATGTAGGAAAATGACCTGTAAAGGGTTAAGAGGACTTGCTAAAGCACAGCAGCAGGATAGGATGAAAGTGGGTGGGAGTATGTAAGTTAATCTGGAGTAAAATCTCCAAAACTATTAACTGTTAATATAGCTGTTAATATTATTAATAAATCAAAGTGGAATACTGGTAATCAGGACCCTGGAAATGTAATAAGATAAATCACCAGAATGTAAAAGTGAGAGCAAGCAAAAAAAAAAGAAAAAAATATTTTGTCTCATATTTGCCATTAAAAAATGAGACACATTATTTTTACTCCCACTTGCAAGGCCCAATGGATAGAAAAGATTAGCACTAAGCAGCAAAAGCTTGCGGGGAAAAATGACCAATGTCACCTTTCAAACTACAAAAGCTGCAGCAACTGAATTTTTATGTTGCTTTCCAGCTTGCCAGGATGACTTACAGTTAACATTTGCAGCACTGCGTGGCTGAGAACTAAAGGCTTACTCAGCAGAAGCAACGTAAGGTGAGTACATGGTGCTTGTTCATATGGGGTCAGTGTGCACTGAAAACCCTTCACACTGTACCATCATCAATATTACTAGATAGGGAATGCAACCAAATGATAACACGGCTAGTTGTGACCTTGGTGTAAGTGACAAACATCTTACATTATAACAGTTCACAAGTGGCAATAAGTAATAGAGCTCACAGAGGTGGCCATCAAATATAAGTAATTAACTGAAGCAATGTAGGGAGAATACATGAGCCTGGGAAATGGTCCAAGAAAGAAATATAAAAAACCCGGATAAACTGGAGGAAAAAGACATTTTTGTTTTAAGACAGGAGACTTATGTAGGTTGCTGATAGCATCCTGGACTGGCTGGCAAATGGAGATAAGTTGGATGAATGGTATATAAAAAAATATATTGGATAGCTGGGATAATATCACATTACAGAAATAGTATTTTCTTTCTTGCTCACAAGTGAAGCATATAACAAACTAATACATTTATCATGGAAGGAGGGAGACAAAGGCATGTCCAGATTAAGGTTTAAACATAAATAAATCCAGGGCCAATATCCTGGACTTGCAATAAAAAAAATGATAACCTTAGCTTCCAGTTTTAATAGTTCTTTTTCTGATTCTCACCACTGTGGATGGAAGGGGCTGAGGCTTGAAAACATCTCCAGCATGTAATTGGAGTAGTGATGTCTTCCTGAGTCAGCAGTCAGGGAGTGGGTTGGGGGGAAATAAAATTAAAAGAAAGTCTATTCCAGTGCAGGTGTGTCAGAACTACAGGTCATGCAGAAAGCATTAGTCCTGCAGAGGCATTTCTAGCAATGGAGTGTGTCTTGTAGGCTTTGCAAGCATGTACACCCTTATTCAAAGTATAAATCCAGAAAAAAAAAGACATTTCTACAAGGTTTTTCTCAGTGTATACTTTCAAAAGCTTTAAAGTCTGTACTGTGATGGAAGCTCAGCCTCCAATCTGCTTCAGTCTCTCACTGTGAGAGGAGTGTGCTGTCTTGCAAATATCAATATTGTTTCACAGTAGATCAAACTTTATTAGCTATTTTCATCATATCCTGCTCCCCATATTTTCTGAAAACTGAGTGTTATGAAGTGAACAAAGATCATTTGCAGTTTCTTGCAACTGGAAAGAGCTACACACTGTACAGCTGCTAAACCCAAGACTTTATATTTCCATTTTGTGTAACCTCTTATGTTTAAATATGAAAGGAAAATACAACATACCACTTTTTCCCCCTCTTTGTGCTTTCTAGGGATTGTTGCAGAATTGAACTCGTTACTTCAGCCCTTTGGGTAGTCAAAGGCTGGGGCAAATGATCAGGAAATTATAAATGGGTCATTCATTTGTAACTCTGTGGGTTTTTTTCCCTCTCTTTGGTTGAAGAATCTCATTTTTATAGAGGGCAATAAGCGCTTCTGTGTGCAGAGGGAAAGTTTGTTGAACTCTTACTTTGCTTTTCTGGGATTCCTATAAATGAACAAGAAATCAGACAATATTCCCCATTTTTATGGCTTCTCCTTTCAGTTTAGTAAGTAGGGGCAATCTTGGGCAAGTGCTATAGAAAAGAAACAATTGCTTAAGATTGTCCCATGGCTCATATCAAAGGTGCTTCTGAAATTACATGACAACCAGGGAGATTTGAGGGGGAGACAGAAATAGAACTTCTTCAGAGGCTATGGCTGGAGACATATGACCCAGGGAACATGTTATCAGTTCATGATCACACAGAAGCCAGTTTCCTTAGCTGGAGCTGTGGACTTTTTCATCTATACCAGATTTTGTCTTCAATCTGCACAAGCAGGTTTGCAAGTGTTCAGTATTTGTAAATTGACCAGAACTTTGTAAGTGCTCAGCATTCAGTGTGCCAAGTCCTTTTACAGGTAGTGATTTTCCTGAAGCTAAAAGGAAAGTGGAGCCCTCTTGAAAGTCAAGCCCAGATGCTTTCAAAAAGTAAAGACAATTTTAGCTTATATGCACTAGCAACACAATGACTTCAGATCCTACAAACAAGTGGAACTTGGTGGTTTTCAGCCTGGGGATTTCCAGTGACTCTTGAAGAAAGTAGAAAATAATGGTAGGGAGATTGCTGGAAATCTTAAGTCTACATGGGAAGGTATTTAAGTCCTTCATTTGCTCATGAATAGGTCTGAGAATACTTGAGAAGTGGAAATAATTACATGATTGCCTTGAAAATCTTCATTTTTGCTTATTGTCTCTATTGTAGCAGTCTATCAGTTATAAAAATGAATACATGCTGGTGAATAGCTTCGAATACTGATTTTTCAAAGATGCTCTATCAATGAGTCAGGCACTTTTTGATGGTATCTGAATCCTGTAGTGAAGGCCAAATATTCAAAATCATTAAAGGATTTAAATAACACACTTCCAATGAACTGTAGAAAATGAGATGTTTATAGGTATTTCTATGCTTTTGAAAATATGCTCCTGAATAACACTGTTTAGAAACGTACAAAACACCTAAAGAAATACATTATATGCAGTGTACAACGTGCAATTTTAAGGTAAAGTCAGTGAACAATTCTTGAGTGCTATCTACTTGGAGAATAACAAAAAATCAAGTAATTATTGCTGCATATTTTTCTTTTTATTGAATATTCTTGGGTAGTTAAAAATTTTCGTTCCTATGTTTTTCCAGTAATGTACCATGTTTGAAAATGGCAAGTAATAATCTTTTTTCTTGAACACAATCCCAGCTGGAAACCACATTGAAAACAGTATAGTTGACATTGTTCATACTGTATGTAGAATCATTCATCTTTGCTTAGGCTTAGAAATTGGCTCATCTTGTTGAATATTATTCTGGTAAAATTATGTGGGAAACTTTGGAAACTCCCCAGAAACCCTTTAAGTGAGAACTGGTGAATTTTCTGCAAGCACAGAGTTTTCACTGGCTGCCTGTAATTTCCTGAATTCATGATTCTTTCTTCATTTTATCCAGTCTTCCTAAAATGTAAGTTTCCCTAAAATTAATAGATTCTTGTGGGTGTGTGCATATGATTCTTCCTAAGATAGGAACATTTTTAGAAGACAGAAGAAATTGTTTTACTACGAAACCACCCAGAACAGTTGTTAGAACATATTTCTATCTACAGCTGATAGCCAGCTGGCAATGGCTCCTTGTGGGCTGCAGATACATGCCAGAGCTAAATGTGGTTTTGTTCTCCCTTCCTTCCAGTTTTACTTTATTTATTTTAATATTTTCTTTGTTTCTAATACTTCAGAATCATCTACCTCATGGTCATATATTATTTTTTACTTTTTTTCTTTGCAACATTTACCAGTTACCTGTTTGATGGTAGGAATTTTCATACCAGAGAATTTCCTCTGTATCTGCATTTGATTTACCCTTTCAAAGACATGATGTCTTAGCTGACTGGCCCTATGTAAGGCAGCTGTAAGGTCATCCCACTCTCTTCTTTAAGACATATTATTGGAACCAAAGCAGTATTTTTCAACTAGATTGACACACATGAAATCAAAATTTGATACTTTATGTTGCACTTTCTATATATTGAATTTGGGAATATTTCATGAAGAGGCTTCTATTGAAATATTTATCAACTATGTCCCTAAATAATATCCTTTTATCTTACTAATATTGTTTCAAATATATAATTTGTCTATTATTGATGCTTTGGGGCATATTATATATAATTTACACAAACTGTAGTATCTTTTAAGATGCTGGACATTACTATTAGCATTAGTTATTAGAGCATGAAACATGAAAGAGTTTAGTGGACAATTAAAACCAGATTTACTCCCCCCCCAAAAAAAAAAACCAAACAAAAAAACAAGAAACCAAAACAACAAACAATAAAAACCAAAGAAACAAGCAAATACAACAACAAAAACAAAACAGGAGTCTGGCTACTGATAGAAACTACAATTTAATGGCTTTTGTAGGGAAGTAAGAGTTAATATATGCTGGCATTGGAATAACTTTGAGCGATTTTTGGTTTTGGTTGTTTTTTTTTTTCGAGTATCTTAATTTAAAACCAATAAATAGCACTGTTGAACTAAATATAAACTCTACATAATGCAAAAAGACAAAAGATGCACTTGTACTTCATACATATATTATTATTTTGTATTAAAAGCAAAAGCAGTCAATGTGTTATGCAAATTATTTTGGTAAATCATGGCACTTTTTTGTTGTTGTTCTTGTTTTGAACTGTCCTAACTGAAAAAAAATTAACTGAAATGATGGATATTATTTCACGTGATAATATTTTTATCAATCTATTTTATTAAAATTTGTCTTTTCAGTCTGATGCCCAATTATGATAACTATCACTTTTTAAATGTTAATATAGTGCAGGAGTCAAAAAAACCTTATGAAGACCATCTCTAGAAAATTGTTACCATCTATTTGCTTTATATAGAGTTCTAGATTCTAACAGGTACTCCCTGAACATGCTTGATTTTTTTTTATTTGTGTGGTTCTGTTTTTTTTTTTTTCTCTTGGCTAGACTTGTATAAAACTACTTTTAATAAAAATCCCACTGTATTTTCTATAGTGCCTCTTCAGATGAGCTACAAAATGGTGCAGCTCTACTACATTGTGGGCAACCTAAAGAGCTGTCAACTTTACAGTACACCTGATGTTGAATTTTCAGGAGTTATTTTTGCTTAGTTTTCTTTTAATGTTCAATTCAATTTTGAAATCACTATATTTCTACTGTTCATCATGGAATTCTAAAAGATAAAATAGGTGAAGGTAGAACCTGCCCTTTTCCTGCTCTGCTTTCTTGCATTATAGTGCTTTAAAAAATGGAAAATCTCTATAGACATTAGGAAGAACTAAGAAATACTGTAGTGTGCCGAACCTTGTTTTTGCAGCATGTATCTTGTTACCTTTTGAATCAGTAGAAATTTATTGCAGAAAACTGAACAGAAAATGACAGTAAAGGTATCTTGTGCAAACTAGCAGTAGGGCAATGGTACTCTACTAAAAAAAGTTTTTAATTACATGTTAATTCTTTAGCAATAATAATAAAATCAATGCAGTAGTAATTCTGGAATTTGCTATGGCTGATCACTGCTTATTAGTTTTGAAACCCTTTAAACAGTGCTTTGTCCTAAGTGCACAGAGCATTCAAATCCATTTCCATGGGCTCTAATCCTTTACATACATCAAATACGATCTAGATTTTTATTAAATATATCAGATATGGTATGGTTTACCCTCAATAACATTCACTGTCTAACTGTAAATCTGGGTAGTAGCTTTACAACATATCACAGAAATTTAAAAGCTTTTGTTGTTGTTGTTGTTTTCCTTGCACATGGCTAAGTCTGAGACAATAAAGCTGTGGGTTTTAGAGCCTGCCATAATATAAAAGCTCATCCATGGTTCTCTGGATGAATTTTGAGACTTTGCACAGACAAACAAAGAAGCTACAAGCCTGTTAGCCCTTTTTGACCTTGAAGCAAAAATAAAATAGAGGCAAAAAAAAGGAATATTGAATCTGAAACTCACGTGTGCAGCAGGGCAATGGAATTTCTTTTGAAGGGAACCAGGGTGGTAATGATCTTACGAATTTGCTCCCTGCATGAATAAGGAGGCATAAAAAACCAGCAATGGCAAGTGAGAAGAAAGAGGAGGAAGAAAGGTTATTGCAAAACTAATCATAAATGAGCAGCGAAGACTGATAATGAGAGAGGAAATAGCTCAAAGTGTGATGGTGAAGGGCAAAAGAAAGAAAAGGCTGGGACATCTTCTTCATTAATGAAAACATAACAGAACCCAGACTACAAGTAAGAATTCAGACAAAAATAACATGGGTATTTCTGTATTTTGCACAGAATTAGTTTTACCTGTCTGTAAACACTGGGCAGCTTTTGCCCAGTGCTATGTTTGTAATGCACTTGGTCTGCCAATAAGCAGAGAGCTATGATCAATCTGGTTCGACATTAGACTTCTTAAGAAGCAAGGAGGACAAGTACTTGCTGAGTAACTTGATCAACTTGAACTTTGTCTGAACTCACTCAGGTGAAGACCTCTGTACTGTGACACGTGAACATGCAGCAACAACCCCAGCACTCACTGTATTGTCTGGCAACTGCACCACGGATGGTCAAGGTTTCCTGCTCTCCCACAGTCAATGTCCCATAAGCCTTGGTCCCTTTTCTACCCACTGCAAGTCCACTGGGAAGTGTGGCCTTTATCAAAGCTATATATTTGTCCTAGTCTGGAGGCTGCAGTTGGAGCTCCTTTCTGTCACCTCTTCATGTATATATCCTTCTTTGCCCCATATCTGCAGAGGTCTGGCACTGGGAGGCATAATATACACCTAACTGGCAAATATGACACCATTTATTGAGTTGGCATCCCTAGTCTCTGGACAGGTTAATTTAATCTTTTCAAAATGAAGTGGTTATGCAATATCATACCACCACAATATTTGTATATAAGACCAACTTGAAAACTGATTCAAGACAAATTCTTTGAGCTGTGGCTGTCTTCATGAGGACATGACAGCATTTTTTCATAGTTTTTTTGTTGATACTGCCATATATCTTGAATAAAGAGAGTGCTGCTTCACAATCCCACATTTATCTTATAACATGACACTGAATATGTACTAGTTTTGCACAGGGACATCGAGCGATGACATGGAAGATTGGCACATAGGGAGAGAATATCAAACTTGTTATAGTCAGCCTGTGGACAGTTTGAAAGCAGCACATTAGGGAAAAACAGCGACCAAATCAAAATGATGATATAAGCATGTATGGGACCATTCATCCATGTTTCCTCTGTAATCCAACATAATGCCTAGCTCCAAATATTTGACTTGTGTTTTTGTAAAGGCCATTGAAGCTTTGGTGCTCACCAATGAGGGTGATATGTGCTCAGAAAGATGAAAATAATTCTAAACATTAGAAATCCACTTGCAAAAAATTACAGAGGAAAGTGTGTTCACTACAAAGACTTCGTACTGTGTTATTGAAATTAAAGCTAAGGTTTGCTCAGCTCTCATCCATTATGTTTGGCTCATGTTGAGTAGTGGTGATTACATGACATTGATGCATGGACTAATATTATAATAGATTTTTAATTGAACTGAGGAAAATACTTGTGGGGTCAAAGTTTTTAATAAATGAACAGATTAAATGTCCCATGAAAGATACCGTATGTTTTTTTAAAATCTGAAAATTAGTTGCAAAGTCACAGCTAATTTAATTATATGGTCTCTCTGTCTTGGGATAATAAAGTAGACTGAGAATTATCATAAAGAATTTAACCTTTACTGTTGAGAGGCATTTTGAAAATGGTATGTTTTGTCAACTGCTTTTAAATGACTACTCATATTCACAAGGGTATTATTTTAAAGATAATACATTTAGGTCATGACACAATAATGATTGGTGGTGTGTCGTCTTCTGAGTTGTACCTTCTTATGCTGGGTATCTCAATCTTTACACGTAAGCATTTTGCTCACAGTAAAGCAAAGACACTGTTGTAAACAGGTGGGAAGTAAATACCTTGGGCCACTGATGGCGTTTCCTATTTGTAAGTATGCTGACCAACCTTTATGACCAGTACTATGAGTATGATTATTATAGAACATCTTTGTAAGAAAAGTAGCTACCTTCTAATGTAACTGCAGCTCTCATTAAAATGATTGAGAAAAACAACCCAAACCTTATGTGTAATAAAAAACAGAATCTGCCATATTGTCTTCTTGACCAATAATGTATTCTGATACTATTTCTGCATTTCTATGTAATATGTGCTCGTAAGTTTTGAAATTTTCAAATGCCTGTTCTTTCCAAAGCAGAGATGTGATCACCATCAACAATTTTTGTGTGCGCGTGTGCAAATGCTCTACCTGCATTGACTTTTTTCTTTCCAGGTGAATGATAAATAAAGTCAAGTCTTTGACTCATTAATCTGCATATCTATGAACATCATGGACTAAAGTTTATCTTGTGGTTAACACACAAGATAGAACTTGTATAAGGAATTAAAATTTAAACAAGATTTTTCTACGCCCATGAATATGTTGCACTAATGACGCGATGAAATCAGAAGTCTATTCAGCAGCAGGTCAGTCACTGGTAAGAAGTAAGGTTGTTTTTGATTGCATTTTTTTCAGATATTGTGTAAAAGAATATTTCATTACTAGGGTTTTTTCCATTCTAGTCAAGTGACTTTCTTGAAAACATACACTTGGTGAAATGTTTTATATTCTCCTGAAAATTGTTGATATATTTATGGTGTCTGGAGCAAAGTAATTCCAGAAATCTTAACAATTGGTAAAGAATTGAATGTAATTATAGAAAATGAACTAATTAGAAGTGTTTAATGAAAAATATGTTTTACAAATGCATTACATAAAAGTAGATGGAGAAACTGAAAAAAACAAATCACTGATCGGTAAAATCTAAGATATTATTGTTCAGCATCTGCTTTTTTTTTTTAACAGCTGACGAACTCAATATCTTTGCAAACAGAGTGATGACCAGATTTCTTAGTAAGAATCCACTCTGACTTCTTATAAGAAAATGAAGTTATAGGGAAAGGCTAGAAGCTATGTCATGCTTCATCACCTACTGAATAGAAAAAGAAGGGGTTTAAATAGTTAATACCCAGAGGAAAATGTAGTAGATAACCTGAATCATTAAACCACATCATTGAGAGAGATTTAATTTTTTTTTTCCTTATCTCCTCCTATTTTCAGGGGCAGAGGTGTTTTATTAACTTGTGGTACTATCTTCTATTATACAATTTCCGCCTCAATTGTATTAGCCTTTCCTTTTCAAATGAATAGGCTTGAATACTTTCAATCACTAGTGTACATAGTAGGCTACTATGGTTAATCTTATTGATTATAATTATGGAGAAAAATTTACTATTTCTTGTCATACTATTAAATTAGGCAACATAGTTCCCTTTATGTCATTATAGTTTCTAAGTATACAAAGAGTTCTTGCTGATCTAAATGACTGTACAGCTCATGATTAAAGTATTGCTGGGGAGGTAAAGGAATTGGAATACTTCTCCCTGGAAAATGGTTTTGTTAAATAGGTAATATTTCCTTTTTCATCCTCCAAAAATTTCTCACTGAAGACAAAATTTGTAGACAGATTGACTAGCATAGGAAAACAGTTTGATTTTTGCTTCTGCACCCTGAAACAGAAATTAATCTCACCATTTGCTTGAATCTCAGGTCCCTGAAACCTATACGCTGATAAAAACCTTAATACTAAGCACATGAAAACGAAAAGATGAGGTTAAAAATTTGAAAACCATTTTGCGTGAAGCTGGTTGGATAGAAACCTAGATAAAATACTTTAAAAGGTAATAGCTTTAAAGGAGTATTTTGACCATTTTGGCATGATTGATAGAGCATTGTGTTCAGAGTTATGGAGAAAAGCATAGCAGTTGGCTTGTGTTTCAGTGCTCTGAAGCATAGATGTATCTAGTACAGTTATGTCATATAAATGAAAAGCCTGAGTTTACTATGACTCGTAGAGGCTGGAGATCATAAAAATCTGACCTCACTTACTGAGCTGACTTTGACCATGGGTGATCAGTGACTTACAATGAGAAAGGAAGGGAAAAGTGTTCAAATTCTGATTAGAAACAGGTAATGTGTGATGAAAAAAACGAAGAAGTCAGTGGAAAAGACATGGATTTTTTTCTTTTTTTAAGTTACTATGTGTCAATAGTATCAAAATGTTTGATATTGCATCACTATAAGAAACAAAATGTTCGTTTGAATTAGTAATGATATAATAAAAATCATATTTAAATCTTCATTTTAAAACTAAATGAATTGAACCAACAATATAAATATAATACTTTAGCATTATCAAAAAGAAAGAAATATACTTTCTTTCACTCCATGTTAATTTGGTATTTATTATTTCTGACTGTTGATATGAGTAAGGGAGATCACCCTTTCTGACATTGTTACTACAGTTATTGCTTCTTTATACTCTTGGTTTTTGCTGTGCTTAAATTAGGCTTTGTGATGATTTTGACTAAAAATCTCTGCAACTGAATAATTCTGATTGAGTCTATGTGGTCCATGTGTGTTTCTTAGAGTAGTACAGTGCCCTGCCTGTCATACAACACTAATACTAATACAATACTAATCAGAGTAACCTACTGAACAACAAAAAAAAAAATTTAAAAAAAACAACAACAACAACAAAAAACCCAAACAAAAACAAAAACAAAAAAAACCTCACCAAACCAAACTGGACTACAATAAAAAAGTGTGGAGAGTCTCTGGCTGTGTGATGTGAACAAGCCAGGGCTTGATGCGGCTGTGCTACACAGAAGGATTTCCCTGAGACACCAGAGACAGAAGGAAAGTAAACAGAAGCTGCTCTGCCCTCGACCCAGGCTGCAGGAGGGGCGTCGCCGCTGCGCATGAACAGTCTGTGAACAGTGCCCTGCAGCCAATCACCATAGTGGGGGGGGATGAGTGACTGTAAGTGTAACCAATTGTAGCCTGCGCTTGCCGCATGGCCTTTTGGTATAGAGTATATAAGTCTTGGAAAAACGTGGTCTTGGGAACATTGATATTCAGTGTTGTTTAAGAGTTCATTAAAGAGTACGGATGGTAAATTCACATTGAATTAGACTCCTTACTTTCGCCCGGCCCGCCTGTTCGATCAAAGAGCTTATGCCGGCGTCTGGATTCGTTGAATTTATTACTACTACAAAAAAGGAGGGATCTGATATTATAGTTAATTGCTGAAGAAGGAAGGTGTGCTAGGTAAATAACCAAGGCTGAAACAGTTCTGTTTTCAGAACTAATGAGGAAAGAAGAGGGAACATTGTTCAAGTTGAAGTTTCTCAACTGAAGAGCAAAATAAAATGGGCTGATGAGAGAAAAAGAGAGCAAGTCTTTATCCTTTGAGGAAGACACATAATAGTGACTGAAGAATAAGTGATGGTAAAAGACTCTTAGCATAAAAGTCAGAGATTCTGATTTCTGGACTTTTTGCATGTACAGAAACTGAGGGATCTCATCTCTGACCAGTTACATGTGTGAAAGCAGACTGGGAGTCAGTGGCTGACAGAGATGGTACTATTTTCATCTACACTGTTGTCCTCTCCAAGCTACAGGAAGACTTTTCATGTGGCAGGTCTGTTTGCTAGCTTTAACTCTTCTATTACTAGAGGGAGAATTTATTCAGAAGCACCTGCTTTTTTAGTGTCTGATCCTGAAAATATGAGCACAGGAGTAACTTTCTGCATGAGACCTGTCACACTGAAGTAGTGTATTTGAAACTAATTACATGCCCAGATTGTTCTTGTGATCAAGCGTTTGTGAGTAGAAAGGACATATCATCTTCCTGTATGTCCAAGATGAAACCCCATCCATCTGGATGAGGTAAAAATTCTTCAATTTCCATTTGTGTGTATATGTGGACCTTTACACCCTCCAACCATAATTGTTCCAATCCTAAGAAAGCTGCATTCTTCAATTTTTTAACTCTCTTTAAATCCTCTATGGCTCAATTCATTCCCTGTCCATAATTGGTGGGTAATGATGAGTGAACATTTAACATATCAATCATTAACTACACTTAGTGTTTTGTGTACACCACTCACACAGTCCTTTAAATGCAGAATAACAGAGAACTTCATGCAGATTTCCATGGTACTTCAAAATATTTTAATATTGACCTTATCCATTTAAAAGTGTAGTGTTTTTATTAGGCATATAATAAGCTGTGGATCTAGGATTTCCTACTTTTTTTTTTTTAATCTAACTAAATTTTACGGAGAGGATTCAGTTTCATGGGAGTATTTGAAAAGCAAATGAAAACCAAGTAATGACATCTCATAGTCACCTGCACGGCTGGAACATACTAAAGCTGTTGTACAGATGTTTGCTACCTGACATAACAGGGTAACTAATAATAGTGACAGCTCACCATTTTGTGTACAAACTGTTACAGGTATGCTTGGACATACTCAGCTGGTGCATTTCACAAATATTTGCTGATAGCTTTAGGTAAATGCTACAGTAAGCATCATTTTGAAACATGTCGAGCAGAAGTTCTGGTGGCAGCATGTTTCAAATCTTGTAATAAAGCTAAAAAGCTAAAATGTATTTTTTATATAGGAGATTTCAGGGTTAAGTGTATTCATAATTTTTACACTCTTTTTCTATTTCATGTCACTGCCTATTCCAGACACCTTCTGTTTCCACCACTTTCTTGTTGGCTTCACAGCACAGCTAACTTCTCCTCCACACCCAATTCTTCTGCAGCCCCGTGTCCACAAGTAGAAAACTGAAAAGTCCCTTTCCATGCTCTTCAGCTTGTACTCTGCCTTCTAATATTCATCTCAGTCCTTTATTCAAGATTTTTGTGGTGGGTCTCCTTGTTTTGGTAGAACCATTTTCCCCCACTCTTTCCTGGCCTAAGTTCTTGTGCAAGTATTGTTTCAATGTCCTTCACACAACAACCTAATTTTATGCTTTGTCAATTACTTTTTTTTTTTTTTAATCCAGTTTCTTGTATTTACCAGATCTGTGGATTGTTTTCTCAGTTGGCTCGCATTTTTTCACACCAGCTACCAATCCTAATTTGCTTCTGATAGTTCCCATCCTAATCCCATGTTTTTGCTTGTCTACTTTAAAGTATGGATAACCACTTCGCTGCCTTCTCACCCCAAAGACTGTGGAGCATTTTGGTAAAGAAAGATTCACCAAAATGCAACTTTTGCAAATGAAGTTGTTAGTCTATGTTGCATGAAGATATTAATTTCTCAAATACTTTGTAGGTGCCGATGATTTAAGGAAATGTCCAGTAAATATCACATTGTCTCCTTTGTATTCCGTTTATCATGTTTCAGTTACATAAAACAGTATTACTTGTAAAGACAGTAACGACTTCACAAGTTCGAAACAACTGGTATTAGTGTATTACTTGTCTCTGCTATTGCTACTTCATATCGTGGTATGTGAGCATCCAAAGTGTATCCTTTTTTCTTTCCAAGTGTGGAGGACTGATGACAGCAGGTCCAGATTTGCTAGCATTAGGATGACAGGCTCAGCAGTGCTAGGAGGCTGAGGCAGCTTTCCTGTGCATTTCCAATTGATCCCAGCAGGTTGTCTCTTTGTGGCAGGATAACATACAAAGCGCACTATAAGATTGTGGCACTTTTTCTCCTACAGATAGAAGAGAAAATACTTGTGTCTATATTTCAGATAGAGGGGTACATAGAGCTTGCCTGTGGTCTTTTATACATGCATGTAGAATATTCTGGAGTGTACAACACAACGAAGCAGGTGCTATTTCTTAGCTGAAGATCCCATTACTTATTTTGAAAATCAAAAAGAAAACCTATGCACATACTGGAAAAATAGTGAGGTCATAAGATTCTAAGCAGACAATGATTATTACTAATATTACTGGCTTCTTTTCTTGTTTGGCACATTTATTATTGATATGCTTCTTGTGCAGGATCTTATTCATATAGATACACGACTGAATTGTACTAAGAACTGCTGGTACATGTCCTATCCCTGATGATTAGTAAATGAAAACATGTATCTGTGTTACTGCTAAAGAAGGGTGTACTTACACAGATTATCTTACAGTTTCTGTAAATTATCAATTAATTAATTAATTAATTGTACACAGAAGACTTAGTTAATCAACACAAACTATCAAAGTCATTGAATGATATAGTTTATTATAACAGTTTATATTTCTTATAGAGTGATATTGTTATGCAGACATTTTGAATTGCAAATGAATAGCTGCACATCTTTCGGATCTGTTAATGCATGTCAGATCAGAGCCAAATAGCCACTAGCTACACAGATATAGTCTGACATTTCTGAATTCTCTTCTTCTACAGTCATATTTGTAGAAGTAGAAGCAGTGAAAAGAGCAAACATTTTTCTTAATGATTTTGTCAACTGTATTGAAATCCTTTTTATGTAAAGGCATAAATATTTTCCTTAACTTTTATATGATGTTTAGAAAAATGTATGCATTTCACCTGTTTGATGATCCAAAATTAAGCTGTTACTATATATTTATATATCCTATATATTCTTTCATATATGATTCAACCCTTTCTTAGCATTTACTTGCCTGTGATTTAGATTAAAAAATCATGTTTCCTCCTAAATCTGCTTATTTTCATAAAATATGTATTTATCTCCTGGAATAAAATAGGTAACTACTTTATGTTTAACATATTTGTGTTTTGACAGATTAAAAAAAACATAATACCAGATGAAAATGTTACTTTCAGTCTTATTTTAAAATAATTTAAACATTTATCTGCTATTTATAAGTTTGTACTTACTGCACATGGTTAGGAAAAACATACCTGCAGTGATTCCTACAAATCACTGCATATTCATTAGTGAAAGATGAGCCTAAGGTCTCATTTTGCAGTGAAAGTGTATTGTAGGTGCTTAAGCTTTAAAAGTGAAAACAAAATATTCCATTCGATAGGTAAACTCAAGGCTCCAGTATGGTGGTAAAATAAATATTGTTGCTGGTAACAGCAGGAAACATTGTTTGATATGTTCTCTGGCAGTTCAGTACAAATGAACTTTACATGAATGCTGACAGAATTGAAAACTAACTGGAAGAGTCAGTGTCTAAAATATATTTCTTTACAATCTTGTTTTGGCAATCGAAGCATAGTATTTTATAAATATGGAAATAAGTCAAACCAAGAAATTTTGTTTTGCCACTCTATACAATGAATATTTTTTCAAAAAGTACTATGAAGATGTTTTTGGAAGAAGTGTGTATGTTTAAGGGTAAAAATCATGGAGGCTTTTGAATAGTGAATTTTTAACCTATCTGGAAACCAGTTTTTCAAAAGTTTTTTTTGTTTTCAGGGAGAACAACCAATTACGATTTGCATTTCTCACAAAATCTAAAGATTTCTTAAAACTGTAATATTTCATTTATATTGTTCTTAGGGGGAAAATGCATTTCAAATAAACAGAAATCCAAATTTTGGGGTGTCATATTACTAAAATGAATTGAAATATTTTGGTTTTCTGTTTTATATTGTTTACCTGTGTATTCATGTACTTCCCTGATATTTCAGAAAACAGACTGAGCATCTCTTATGCACACTCTTTGTATGTGGCACCCAATCCAAGTAATTTTCCCAATATAAGTAATGGGTAACTTCCTCCCCTCACATAATCCAAGGAAAAGTCTCCCAAGTACCATCATATATGTACTTCAGCCAAGGAGAAGCCAAACAATACTTCCTATAAAACGCTCTGGTAGATTAATGAAAACCCAGCTATCTGGCTGTAGGTGAAATTTTTCTTCAACCCACAAAATATTTCTAACAGAAAAATCTGTATGTGCGATCATGCTTCCTTTGGTACCTGATGCCCCGACCTCAAAAGCTGATGGGAAGATTCAGGCTGCAAAATGGGATTTGGGGCTGGATTGAAAGCAAGGCAAGGTGAGAAATGAGTCTCTGGTTTCCAGAGACCTCCAATATGGTGCATGGATAAACTGGTACTCTGGATCCCTGCAGACCCTCACTGTTGCAGCCTGTTTAGGTGTGTGTGCACAAGCAGGGCCTGGGCAAGCAGCAACATCAGCTGGGCTTCTTATCCCAAAGATTGGGTGGAAGAAGGGAGAACATGGGAGCCTCTAGTCTGTTGTCTGCTGATCCAGAGAAGGTAACAACACTGAGGAGCTGCTGGATCCCTGCACCATTGGGGGTCTCTAGGGAAAGCATCTCTGATGGGAGGAGGCAAGGGCCGATGGAAAGCTCCCAGGTGGAGACTCAGTTGTGGAGCTGTAACACTTTTATTTGCCATTATGAGAGCTGACTAATGCAGGAGTGAAAGACAGCTCTCTTTCTGTTTCCAACTGTATCCTTGGCTGCATCAAAACAAGTGAGCCAGCAGGCCAGAAAGGTGATTCTGCCCCTCTACTCTGCTCTGGTGAGACTCCACCTGGAGTTCTGCATTCAGCTCTGGAGCCCTCAGTACAGGAAAGACGTGGACCTATTGAAGAGGGTCCAGAGGAGGCCACCAAGATGATCAGAGGGCTGGAACACCTTTGCTATGAGGACAGGCTGAGAGAGCTGGGGTTGTTCAGCCTGGAGAAGAGAAAGGTCTGGGGACACCTTATTGCGGCGTTTCAGTACCTAAAGGGGACCCATAAGAAAGCTAGACAGGGAATTTTTACAAGGGCCTGGTGTGATAAGACAAGGGATAATGACTTTAAAAGAGATGATAGATTTAGACTATGCATAAGGAAGAAATATTTTATGATGAGGGTTGTAAAACACTGTCACAGGTTGGCCGGAGAGGTGGCAGATGCCCCATCCCTGGAGACATACAAGACCAGGCTGGACGTGCTCTAAGCAACCTTATCTAGTTGAAGATGTCCCTGCTTATTGCAGAGGGGTTGGACTAGATGACCTTTGAAGATCCCTTCCAACCTGAAATTTTCTATGATTGCATCCAAAAACAAACGCAAGCTTGAGTCAAAGCAATCTAGTTTACATCCTGTGTAGAATACAATGTGATTTATTTATGTGTTTTCCTGGCTGCATAACAAATGGAATGCCTTGGAATAATTTATTTGAGAGATAACATATATATACTACTTCTAATTTATAAATTATTACGTTGCACAGATAGCAAAAAGAGGGCATAACCTAGCTGTTTGCAATGAAAATTGAACCTGGAAATAAAATACAGATGAACTATAATCCTCAGAGAAAGCTTTGGGTCCCATGACTGCTATCTTGCTCAAGAATGTTTTACTGAGAAAAATAGAAATTACCCTTTCCAGGGAAGTACCACAAGATTCCAGTCTTCCCATTTTATTATTTCTGTGTTAAAGAAAGATGATGTTAAATTTGTGTGTAATCCAATAATTCTTGAAATAACCACCTCATCTAAATTGAAATGTTTCAAACAAGTGTAAGAGACTGCACCGGATTGCCAGAGGTGAGGTGTTCTCAATTACCTCAAGTGCTAGTGATCTACAGAGCAAGGATGTGAAGCCTTGGTTTTGATGACCACTTGGGAAAGAGGGTTATCATAGATGGAGAGTGATCTTGGCTTTGAAATTTAAAGATATTGAAGACAAATTACCTCCATCACATGGAGGAGTTGATTTATTTTTTTTTTTACATTGTTGTATGGATCAAGTTTGATTTATAGTGGCCGGAAGGATAATTATTGCTAAACAGCAGAATCTGTTTTGCTTAACTGCAGGCTTTATGGGGGTTTGTATTTTGGCTCTGAAATGATTCAGGCTATTAAATAAAATGCCAGCTGCAATGTCTATTCTGAAGAAAAATTATTGAAATGTGGGAAATGGTGATAGTAAAGAGGAAGAGATTTAGCTATTATTTTTACTTCAATAAGGATATGAGAACTGCTTACTAAATTCGTTCATGAAATAAGTATTTCTTAGGTAGAGAGCAGAATGAGCAAATACAATATGGAGCTAAAAGTTTGGAGGCTTATGTAATGACAAACTCATGTGTCAGCAGTTCAGAATGATGAAGAATTTTTACAGCTAGATATTTTAAGGTAGCACTAGTAATACAGTTAATGTTCTACTGACTATGGAGAAGTCAGAGCAAAAAGCTTTCCTCTATTAATTTGTTGCAATGCTTTGCCAGCAGGAATCTACTTAATTATATATCAATTTGTGATTTTAATGAATGCTGTGAAGTTTTTGTTGTTGTTGTTTGTTTGGTTTTGGTTTTTTTGTTTGTTTTGTTTTGGTTTGGTTTTGTTTTTGTTTTGTTTTTTGTTTGGGTTTTTTTAATGCTGTACTTAGTATTCCAAGAAATGGAGTGATGCAAATTTTTTTTCTTTTTAAATATATTATAATAGATTGACATATAGTGTATGATCATAAAGGTATGCTTTAAAGAACTGGTGCAAATAATATTTGGTCCAAAGACAGAATTTCAGGTACAGATTAAACTTTGGTCCCATTAAAGTTGAGAATAAAGTTCAGATTTTCTTCAGGGAGTAATGCAGAATAAAAAAAGATATTGTTACATTAAATGAAACAGAGAAAAGAAAAACAGTGCATTTTGTGTATCTCTAATAATTTTGAAGTTATATAGGTATAGAATTGCACATCTTTGTAAAAACAGTTTTATAATGATATATAACTATGCATCTGCTGTGGTTTTACAAGACATAAACTGTTGTTTGTTTTTTTTTTTTTTTAATATCTATTGATTCAGGAAATGTTTCCATTTTCTTATTCTCTGTTTAGGGGGAAGGAATAGCAATAAGGTTGTGTAGTTCTTATCAGATGCACATACCTCTCCGATTAATGTCGCTGAAATCAGTCCATGATAGGAAATTTCTCAGTGTAATAAAAGTAGGCAGCATAAAGACTAACCTAGACCAGTCTGTTATTTTGATCTAGTAATGTGCACTCCAGACAAAAAAGTATCAAGGCACCAGAATATATTTGCAGAAAACCTGAAATAATTATTCTTACTGATGTTTGTTATTTCCTGGTACTCTCTGATGAAATATTTTTCCTTACTAAAACAATCTGTAATATTCATTCACAGTATAAAACTCTCCCAGATGATTATTTAAGCCAAACAAGATTTCATTGTCACTGGGGAGTGGTAAATAAGAAGATCCTGGGATTTACATAATAATTGACTTGAAACAAGTGATATTCCATACAGTACTATGTATACAGAGAGTAATGAATATGGTAGCCACAGCCTGTGAGATCACTATCAGGACTATAATGAAAGCTGAATATTTTTAGTCTTTGGAGGTTTTCAAACATCCATACAAGCTAATGAGCTAATTTAGATAAGCATTAAACATGAATTTAATCACATTACTGGTAATTATTAGCAGACACAATATGAAGGCCTTTTAGTTTCCTTCAAAGTTGTAATTAACGATAAAAAAGTAAATTGTTTGACCTCAGGAACTGCATATAAATGACTCAACTAAATACTTTTAGATTTAATAGGATGCTTAGAGTAGAGTAATTTTTCCTTATATATTGTTTAGCTGAAAGTAAATGTGTGTTTTTAGCTGCATGTCAACTAACGTGCAAAATCAGAATACATTTCTCAAAGTGTTACTCACTGAAATGAACGTCAAAGCCAAACCCATTTCCTAAGAGTATATGGCGTATGTTTATCTGATGTGTGGTCATATTCCCGCACCATCTCCTATACTGGTCATGCGTTAATAGGTGGGCATATGCTTCCAGTAACCGACCCAGCTCCTCTGAAATGTTTAAGGTTAAGCATGTGAGTAAGAGTCTTGTGGATTAGGACAAAAAGTGGGCTGAAATAAGACTGAGTCTTTTGCTTGGCAAACATCCTGCAGACAGGCATACCTGGCTCAAAAGACTTGAGGAAACAAGATTTCCTCCCTGGTTGCCTACACCATGCAGAGGGCTGCACTCCCCATGCGTTTCAGTGACAAAACATAATGGCTAGAGTATATAGAGAAGTACATAAAAAAATATTATGAAAGTATTTTGAGATGAAGTTTCCATCTAATTCCAAGTAATGCAAGTGAACTGGTTTCTGAAAGTTGGCAAAAGACTATGGCTATTCAACTTCTCTCAGGCAGTGAGGGAAAGTGTTGCTTATTTAACAGAGTAGTGAGCTCATTTACTTTTTCATTTATCAATGGACCATAGCTCAAGAGCACATCTTCCATGGCTTTACTCACATTACTCAGAAATGATACATTTTCAGCAATATTTAAAAATGAAGATTTATATGAAAACAGATAAAATGCTTTTTTCCAATGGATTATCACTGATAGAAAACTATTATCTTTTAAGAGGCTTGATGATAGCAATTCTTTCACTGTAAAAATTGGTGGAGAAGTAATTTTCTGTTGAGTTAATTTTTCAGCAAAAAATGTTCAGCTGGTTCTTCAACCAGCCGTGTTATCTGTGCCTGTGATTACGCTGAAGACTGTCTTTGGGCTCTAGCAGGTCAGCCGTTAACCTAAGCTAGCAGGTGCTTTTGCACAAAACTAAGTGGATGAAGGGGAATCAAACCAAAGCTACACTTTTCCTTTCTCAGAAATGGCTACTGAAATGGGCCACATGTAAGATTTTTCCTCCAGCACGCTGTGGCCTTTCTATGAAAACTCACTTTCAGCCACTAAATTCCACAATATATGTGTTAAGAACAAGGAGAATCCATCAGAATTGTAGTTAATCAGCTATAGGGATGTAGGTGTCAACTAAAAAACAGAGTAACCAACAGAATTGGGGCACTTTCTTCTGTTGTGCAAAATCATTCTTCTACCTGCAACTGTTTGTCCTTCTGGCCTTCCACCTGACTTTGTTCTGCAGCTCTACTGTAAACATTTTGCTCTTCTCCCTGCTTCCTCTGATGTAGTCACCCTTTATTCTTTTGTTGCTTTTCCAGTTGAGTAATCCTTGCTGCATAGAACATTCCTGAAGTACTGTGGAGCCATGATGGTTCCTGCAATTACTTTCTTCAGTTTATTTATGTTATACATCTTTCTCTTAAGCTGTGTTTATATAAGCAGTTACAACAGTGGAGCGCACTATCTACAGACTAATTAGAATTTACCATAATAAACACAACTATTAATCATGGCTTTCACTATTTTTTGCTTTAATGAACACTTGATATAATCCAGAACAATGACAAGAGAAAGATAATTAATAACAAATAATAAGTATTTATGATGAATTAAAACTGGTCATTAATTTAGTGGAAGGATAAGGATTAAAGGAACATGACATTCACAAAATTTACTGTAAATGAAGAACAAAAATATCTTCAACTGGAATTAAAATTTTCATTAAGCTTTGTGGAGTGCATTAAGGACCTTCTGAGGGGAACGCTATACTTGTTCAGTGAATAAAGTTCATTGCTTAATTCTTAGACAGAGCAATCAGAAGCTGTACGGTATATATGTGAAATTATGTTAGGTAAGTAAGAAAAAGTATTCTGTTCTGCGCACTCTGCATGGGAAGAATATCTCTTTCTAGACTTTTTCGTGCTTTGTCTACAGAAAAGGATAGGTGACCTTATCCCCATGTCTCATCTTGATATCTCCTGGTTCTCTTATGTTTAGCTAATATAATACAAAAATAGGAAGTATCAACTTCTTGCAAGAATATAAAACTTGACTGAGAAAGAGAATTTAACTTTTTTGGTTGTTGCTTCGGACATATCTCAAGTTACATCCATCCCTATGAAACCGATCTTTCCAACCTATCTACTGAAGTTACCTTACACAAGTACTGATGTCTTCTTTTACATAAGTGTTTCACAGTCTCTTTTCGTAATACTGTAATTGCACTTAGATGTACTGTTTTTTCACTATGTCAAATTTGAGTATGAAAATTTTCTAGCTGCTAAGCACTCATTTTTGATTAATGAAGATATGATTTTGTCTTATTTCTTTTAGATTCTTCATTTTTTTCTCCTGTGTTGATGAGCAAAATTTTCCCTGAATTTTGCTGTTTAGTAATAATACTGCAAAAGAATGTAATGGAATGAAGACATGTGGTGAGAACTCAAGAAAGAGAAAAGCTATTAGAAAAACTACATAGAGTATGAAGTCTGTAGTCTTTCCTGTTTTTAACAATGATCATCTTTCATGGCATTGAAGGGCCTCACTGTTGGGGTGCTGAGAAGGCCATCACTTTCCAGTGATGGCGGTAAATGTACACAATACAGAGTAGGACTAAATTGACTGCTTTGGCTCCACTGCCTGCTGTGTGGAAATCCACATCTGGGCTGTTGGATCATGAAAACTAATTTACTTGAGGTGTGTTGAATGCATCTATGCATTGAGTTACTTCTGAGTAGTTTATTAAAGGAAATATTCTTTAGCAAACTTCAGGAATGTTTTTCCAAACTATGCGAACAGTTTTTGAAAGCAAAATAATCAAATCGTAAATCTAATGGATGTCAGCTGAAGAAATATTCATTTTTGTTTCTGTTTCTTTTTCTGAGAAATTATTTAATGATTACTGTGTCCCATGTTTCCAAATTTACAGAGTAAAAAGTCTGACCTCTGCAAACTGCATTCAGAAACTCATTTGTATTTGGTCTTTCTGAACTCAGAATTTTCTATTCAAGTTGTAAAATTTGGCTGTGCGCTCATTTGAGTAGTGCAATATGTGGTAAGGTTTTAAAAATTACATTCCAAAAGCATTTTTTTAAGTATTTCATGGTGGGACTAGATCATTTTCCTAGATCACAGCAGAGGAAGCAGTGCACTTTCAACAGCATTTAAAATTTATCGTAGAAATTACTGCATTTGATTGTATGTCTTATAACTGGGTTTTGAATTTTTTTTTTTTTTTTTAATAAGCATAAAGGGACAGGTATTCAGTGAGAATCCATGACAGAGCTATGCTAATTTATGTCATGATGATTCAAAATGCTTGAGGCAGCTTTTTTTTGCACCACCCCCCCCCTTTTATTTTTTTTTTAATATGAAAGGCACTATGGAAACAATAGTAATTTTTTTCTTATCTCAGTGAATCAGTGTGTGCTGTAAAAGGTAGAAGAAATACTCCTACACTATGCTTACCATCCTACTCCTCTTTATCTTTGCATCATCATATTAAAAAAAAAAAAAAATCATGGTAATTTTGACCCAAATATGGTCCTTCAGTCAGTCAAATGTAAAAAAATCCCCTTACTGAACAAGTTAAAAAATGATCTGCCTGCACGGCTATGGAAGCAGAAGATTCCAGTGGGATCTTGTTCATTCTGTGAGTTTTTGTGACCTCTGGATGAGCAGAAAGTTGTGTATTAACTTCTAGTCAAGCACCAGCAAGGCAGATGTTACGTGTCCTGACCTTCACTCACTGAAACTGGTAATCAGTTTGGCTGTCATTCATTGTCCTTTTGAGGTTTTCTCACAGCAAATGAATGCCAAGGAGACATATTTGATCATGCAGGTCCTGCCAGAAATTAGGTTTGGACTTGGATATTTTGGAATGAATCCGAGTGGAGTTTGACAACAAAGGGACGGCTGCTGCAGTAACACATGCAGATGATCCGCTTCTCAATCTGTTTGTATGCTCCAGAGCAGGGAGACATCAGGGCCCTTTTCTGCCTTTCATTTAGCTGTGGGTGTGAAGGCAAAATATGTAATAATGTCAAAACATGCAATTCATTTATGCAGACAAACTGGCCACTGCAGTTGCACCTCTGTAACCTAGTGAACCTAGTGAAAACCATCAGCGTTTCACCTAATGGCAGATAAATCATTAATGACCAGGAGCAGAAGCCTTCTACTTTGTGATTTGGACATTAGAATAGAATGAGAACACACACTATTTAATAGTAAGATAAACATTTTGTCACAGAATTAATATCTTATGTACTTGAATCACCCACTAACTATGTTTAATAAAAAGCAAATTTTCTGTATTTCTTAATCACATTTTTTCCTAGCATTTCATTAATGATTTTCAGAGGTGCTGCAATGGTATATGAGGATGAACAGCAGTGCACCTGCATGTACTAGGTAGAAGAAATGTGGCAACAGAAGCATAATAATGTTCAAGGACTAGAACATATGAGTATTTGTAAAACTTCAGAAGCTGCAGTGAGTTAGTAAGACAAGGTTGGTTCTTAGAGAAGTAAAGGCTAGAGCCAATAAAAAGGTACACATACTGATGAAAAAGTTACAATCAATATTATTTGTAATGATGTGACATGTTATATATGACAAGGAAACACTTTCTTTGTCCCTTTCATGAATAAAGGGAGAGTAGGTAATCCTTAATTATTGTCTTTTTTCATCAACCAATTACAGTTCTCCATCTTTTGCCTTGGTGACTCCCCTTATCAGTATATAAAGCAGGAGAAATAACATGAAGACCCATTTACTAGTAGTCTGGTTTCTATACTCCTTCAGCCTCCCTCACAGGCTACCTGCTCCATCCTGTTTATTTCTTTGATGTTTGCCATCTTCTAGATTTCAATCAAATTTGTAAGAGTATACAAAGTGTTAATGACAAACTGTATGGAGTTTTACAAATACAGGATAAAAACCTAAGGCTGATATAGTGAAGCAAGAATCCACCATGAATGCTGCAACATTCACAAGCACATTTGGTCATTGGGTGCATGATGTAAAAACTATTTTGCGCACACTGTATAAAATAGATCTTGGGGTTCCTATTAATTCCAGTCCAGTGAATATTTCACACAATTATATGCTTACATTCCAAGTAAGAATTGCACCTTAGTATTTCTTTTTGTACATTGCAGTAGAACTTATTAGAGTGATACTGAGATAGAAAACCTTCAACAGACCTCTTTCTTCCCCCCTCCCCGCCTTTTTTGTTGAAAGATCTTGATTTCAAATTATTTTTTCTGTTTCTGTTTTGCTATACTTATGCTCAAGTGCATTGATAACCATAACATATTACCTTCCATATCTGCTTTCTGAAAATCCATTTATCAGCCTACTTCTGCTTCTAGTGCAAAGTCCTTTCCTGTGCATTTCATTGCTGTTGGTACTTTTTCCTGAAGCAGTTGGATTTAGATGGAATTACAGTTAACACCCTTCTACAAAAGATGGGATGGCAACAACCAGGATCTTTTGAAGTTCAAAAGCGGGGGAGCAGTGGCCTTGAGGCTTGTGTAGGCAGATGCTGCCTTCTCATACTGCTCCTTGATTCAGCACTCCCATGGATGCTCTGAACTTCTCCAGTGCCTGGTGTCACATAGGCTGGTGCCTTACAGCCATCCAGAAATTCTGCAAAACCAAAAATTCTGAGTGTAACTTGAAAGTAGACTGAAAAATGTATGCATGAAGAAAGAGAGAAACTTAATTAGTGCTGTACAACAGATATAGTATTGGGATGTACTTGAGTTTAGACTATAGGGCTGTAACTGCAGCTTGCAGCTGAGAAGCTGTGCTGGTTTGACTGAAAGTGAGTTAATATTCTTCATGCAGTTAGAAACTCCTCTTCTTTCAAAGCTAGCATGGTCATTGTTTGGATTTAGTTTGAGAACAAGAAGAAAACACCCCAGGACAGAATTGATGTTTTTCTTCAAGTAACTTTCCAGTGTTTTTGAGTTGGAACAAAGAGATGTAAGAACTTATTGATATCTTAGCTGTTGTCTGGGAGCCAAGGTCTTTCTGAGCTCTCTGCCTGCGTGTGCAAGGCAGCTAGGAAAGGGGTCATGGATGAGGCAGACCTTGATTGACACCCAGACTGATCAACAAGAATATTCTATGCCATTAGCATTGTTCTTCATGTTTAATGAGAGTCATGTTTTCTGGCTAGGGAGACGGAGACCCATTCTGGTTCTACTTCATTTTAGTTGATTTGCATTTGGGAGTTTCTTTTAGTCCAGACTTTTGCCATCCTGTCATTTTGCAGGAAGTCTCTGGGCCTTTCTGCCCTTTTCTCTGTCTCCGGGACTGGCTGTAGTAGTGGTATATAAGTATTAGTTTGTTATTTTATTAAACTGTGTTTATCTCAATCCATGAGTTTCTTCCTTCCTTTTCAGTTCTCTCCTGTATTGGGTGGGGGGGAGTTGGGGGGTGTGAGTGAGCAGCTATCATGGTTATATTGCTAGCTTGGGTTAAACCATGACAGAAACATACAGGACAGCTCATTGGGAAAGTCAGCATGGCCTTTTTTGAGTCTGCAGTTTTGCATGTGCTGATCTGTTTTTCCAGCACCACTGTACTTGGCCAGGAAGGCTATAGTGTGCTTTGCAAGCAGTTATGCCCCTATCAGGACTGTGTGGTACAGCAGGTTTGGTCAAGAAAGCCTGGGCAAGCAACTCCTTCCCTTTACCCTGGAGGAGAGTAGTTGGAAACAGTGATATGATCTCAAGATTATTAGGGTGATGCCTTGATTGTTTGGGCCTTCAATTGCTTTTCCATTACTGGTAGTGGACCGGTAAATTACAGGATTGAGGAAAAGATGCACAATCCTGCTTCTAAAATACTGCAAGCGTATTTCTAAGTTACTTAGATGCCTTTTATCACTGTGTTGACCAGTTGACCTCCCAGTGTTACAAAGTCTTTGGGGTGTTGTTTGCCTTGCCATGTGAGGTTTGCATCTCAGAGCAGAGCCACGGTTGGTGCTGACCTGGACTGTTAGCAGTGCCACATGCAATTTTGATGTCATAGTTTGAGTTTGGGAGCACTGTCCAGTTGTAAGAGTTTCAACGCCATTTGCTAACCCAGAGTATTTCTTATTCCAGAGCTTTTAACCTCTGTTTCCACATCACTGCTGAGTACAAGCATGATCCATGCTATTTAAAAAGGTATTCAGAAAGATGAAGGGAAATAGCTTTTAGAAAAGACTGAAATAGTAGCTTGCTTGATTCCATGAATATGTTTTTGATTTTGAGATTTTACGCAAGAATTTTTTTTTCCAAGAAAATTCACTGAAGAGTTTTAAGATTTGTGAAAATGAATCTTAAGAGCATTATTAATAATAAATATATTTACATTATAAATACACTATGCATAATATCTTATGGGTGTAACCAAGTCAGTTTTCTTTTTAACCTAGCAAACTACCTCAAGAAGTTAAATTCCCCCCATTCTCTTTTCTCTTTTTTTCCACTTGTGTATTCTGACTAGAAAAAACCTACTGTCTTCATGGCAACTAAAATCTTATCAGCAGCACAAAATTGTCCCAGAGTGATACACAGACACTTAATCCTCTGAATTCCGCTCTTGCCTGAGACCTTAATCTTGGCTTCAGAATGAACACTTTTTTTTGAAATGCGGAGACAATTCAGTTTCTGAAAAATTGTAATCCTAGGGTTTTCTGCAGTGCAGGCTCTCAGTTCTGAAGGCAAAATGAAAAAAAAACAGAAGAATACTTCTGACTGCACTACTGAAAACTGGAAATCAGGTAGGGTGATACGAGAAGATTCTAAGCTTCATGAAAATGAAGCTAATGTCACTTTTCCAGGCTCTTTGGCTTGGAAAATAATATCACTCACTGTTTGTTTATTCTCCATCTGTTAAGGTTTTCAGAGTGACATTTACTATTGGTCCCAAGTGTGTTAAGGGGGTTGCTTTGTTTTGTCTATTTTGACTGGGGTAAAGTTGTTGCTGGGCTTACACATGCAACTAAAAAATGAATCAGTTAAGAATTGTTTATTGCTTACAGTGGTAAATATAACATAATGGACTAAGCAAGGTATATAGTGGCATAATAGTATCTGTCAACCAATTCCAGTTTATTTGTTGAACCAAGTATCAGTAGTGTCTGTGAAGGGATCTAATACCACTGGTGCTAAAGATGTCACGCTTAGTCCTGTGAGCTTGAGAGCAGCTGGTTATAGCTGAGAAAAACAGTAAATAATAGGACTTGAAACATTGTTCCACAATTGCCAAGGCACTGCCAGTGAATATTCGTTTTACTCCGCAAAAGGGGACTTTGTCTCCAAGCAGAGATGGCAGAGAAACCTCAGCTGTCCTCAAAACTGAATATGCAGGACTGTATGAGGTAGTCTGAATCTGGGACTCACGTATCTAAATCTGTGGTGATGTGTGATGTGTGATGTCCAAAATCAAGCTGCTCAGTCTTCAATAAACTGTATGTTTTTAATATACTCAGATCTCCTCCAATCTTAGTACCTGCTTTGTTTGTGCTCTCCCACTGCACAGACTCTATATATCTTTAGATATGTCAAAAATGGTATGAATATAGTTAAGCAGAGGAACTCACAGGCCCTCTGCTGAAGAATTATTAACTAGATTTTTTTTTTAATTGTTATTAAATAGATGGACACAGAAATCACTTTGTGATAAACGTATAGCATTAACACGGTGGTGCCATATAGGTTATTGGTAGATCAAGAGCTGTTGTCATGCTGGGGCCTTAGCCAGTGATGGGCAGGAGGAATTGATTCACTCAAGTCACCAGAGAGAGTCCAGAAGTACAAGTCATCTGTCCTGCCTAAGCAGAAGGTGATCCTGGCCTTGGGAGTGTCATCGCTTGTTTGGTTTTCCTGTGGCCTGACTGTTCCCTTGGGGCAGAACAGTGCATGGGAGGAATTCAGAATCTGCAGTTTTCTTGTCGGATACTGTGCAGACGATATAAACAACTGCATTGCAGTTGAAAGGGATCATATGGCATGGAACTGCACCCTGGAGTGCCTCTTTCTCTCTTTACTGGGCTAGAGAACATCAGTGGGATGTACTTTTTTTCCTTTGTTATTGCCAGTACACTGTTTATACTTCAGCTAATTATAATGCACTGAAATAAATTGTTGGGTTTTTCTTTGGCATCTTGGGTGGTGAGGAGGAAAAGGACTCTAAGAGGGAATCTGGAAAGGACATCACTTTGAAAGGACAGAAGGAAGGTTACAGAAAGAAATGTAAACAGGGCTGGGATCATTTGAATAACAGAATACTTCCTGGTGTTACTACTGAAAAATATCAGTACACCAGGAACAGTAATTTGGTACATTTGTATGGGAAGCAACATGTTTTGTTTCAGCACAAAGTGTGTTCTGGATACAGCACAAACATATATGGGAAAGTGAAATAACTTGTATTTCCTGGCAGCTTTGATATCTCATAGAAAATAGTGTCAAGGGCAGCACAGAATTGTAGTCACCACAGCAGACCAACACCATAACAACCTAGAAAAAGGCTGATCTTGGTACCTGTAGTGGAGCATGTTGAATAAGACAGCACTGCTTAAAAGGCAGATTGGAGTCATGTGAACTCAAAGGGACCAATTAGTTTTGTTTTGAGCTGTGCTGGTCTCTTAGCTGAAAGGCACCTGATGAACTATTCCTATTCTCATTTCAATCCAGAAAATTCACAGGTGGTTTGTGTTAGATTATGAGGACCTTCATAATAATAATTTTGATTTTACTACTTCTCTGCTCACTGTAATTCAGTGCTTTGATCAGGGGACCGGTTTTCCTTATAGTCACAGATGGTTGCTGCTTGACAGGCAGACACAAAGTAAATAGGCATGCAAATAACATATTCCTTTGTTTTGGTGGGTCAGGACAGTGTCATGTGGGTAAACACTGCTCTCCAATCCTTCTAGCTGCATGAGGATGGAGAGAGAATATTGTGTATATTGGTACACAGGAATCTTACATTGTTCTTTCTTGGACTGTCCGGTTGAGGATTTGATCAACAAATCTGAGCTTACAATGAAATTTCATTGTCACTTTTTCGATTAAGGTGGTAAGTGTTGCCATTACATAGCACTGTGAAATTTCAAGGGTTTAGTCGGGAAAAGTCCCACCTGGGAAAGATGTGCCTGATCCTGCATATCAATGGGAGTTTTGAGCACAGATCAATTGCAGGATGAAATGCTACATAATTGTTGCCTGCCTGTGCCTGTATCTACTTGCCCGTATTCACAATGCAAAAACCGAAGAATACTGCAAAAAAAAACCTCAAAACCAAACTCTCGGGGTCACCAGAGATACGGATCCTAATACAGCAACAAACTAGTTACTTAGGCAGTATAAGTGTTTTTATGACAAATTTCTTTATTATAAAAACAGAAAACCAATAAATCAATGGTGGTTTTGAAATTGATGAAATGCTTTGGGTTAAGAACTCTTCCATGAAACTGGTGGCAACACTTGAAGAAAAATGACATCTGGTCAGTGAATTCTCCTGGGGTAATTTTGTTGGATTGGAAATCTGGTTTTCCATAAAGAAATTGTTACTGACCTATTGATAGAATATGACATAGCATGCTTTTTGTCATGTTAGTCAGTAGCAGAGAAAGTTAGTCCCACCTGCCCTTAGACTGATCTTTTACCACTTAAAGGAGAAAAAGTATCTGGCTGACTGGCCACAGAAGAAAGATAATAGCATGACAAATTTCTCTGTGTATCAATTAAAGTGACCCTAAAGCTATGCTTTTTATCTTTACATTTCGATTGAAAATAAAGAAGTTACCAAGAAAATAGATTTTTGTTTTATTGATACATTATCTTGCTAAAGACCAGTTCTTTATATTTGGTACTTAAAAGAAATGATTTGGTTAATGTAAATAGTTGAAAAGAAACTCCATCAGCATGGAACTGTATACAGTTCTCTCTTTTCTGTTTCCTGAATGGTTTTGCTGGATCGGGTTTAGCTGGTCAATGAAGCTAAATAGCAGCTTGCCAAATAGTTCTGTTGAAAAGGATAATCAAGTCTGTTATTTCTAAGGGCACTGGGAGTGGGGAGGGAAGGGGAAAGAAAAAAACATTTTTTTAATGTTAATTTTTATTTAGGATTTAATCCTTTTTGGAACCTAGTGGTGCAAAAAAACCTACACTCTCAGACCATAATTCCAGAGTAGGACCTTCGAGGGAGCTCTCACTACAAAGACTGCATCCATAATTAATAGAGCAAAACATACTTTTGGAGTGGTTTCAGGCCTCCAGCAGGGCTGCTGAGCAGATGGGGAAGGCAGTGAGAGGGGGCACGGCAGAGGGGTTGGTGGGAGTTCAAGTGCCCCGTCCCCCCTGCTGGTGGCCACCCCAGTGCTGGGGGAGGCACAGATGAGCTGGGGGAGGCACAGCTGAGCTGACCAGGACCACGACAGGGCAGCCCGAGTTGCATCGGGCTCCCACAGCCCCCCAGGACCAGGGTCCTTGCACCCTGCAACCCTGCCAGAAAGGGCTGTGTGCCACAGTAAGGCACTCCCCAGTCAGAAGAACACAAAGCAGCAGAAAGCAGCTTGCTCCTAGTATCTGAACTTCATCCTGAAAGCACCAGGGGTGGGGCGGACACCCAGACATCTTCAAAACTCTGGCAGCCTTGAGTTCTGCCAGGGGTTTTGCAAATGTTTGTCTCTAGGTGTTGGCTTGGTTTGGTAGTTCAGATTTGTCGATCCTCCTTTCCATAGACAGTTTGCAATAGTGGTTCTTTCTTAGAACCATAAAATCATTTTGATTGGAAGAGTCTTTCAAGATGGAGTCCAGCCATAACCTAACTCTAGCACTAAACCATGTGCCTAAGAACTTTGTCTATACACCTTTTCAACCTCTGCAGGGATGGTGACTCCACCACTTCCTTGGGTGACCCATTCCAGGGCTTCACAACCATTTGAAGAATTTTTTCCTAATATCCAATCAGAACCTTCCTTGATGCAACTTGAGACCATTTCCTCTTGTCTTATCACTTGCTACTCGGGAGAAGAGACCAACAGCCTCCATGAAAACAATGTGGGGTTTCGTTGTTGTCATTTTTTAAGGAAGACATTTGAAAATATTCAATTTCTTAAAAATGTATTGTAATTTTTTAATTGAATTTTCTTTCCTCAATATGCATAAAATTCCAACAGGCTATAATTCATTAAGAAAAAGACTAGATAGAAATTGCGAAGTATTGCTTTAAAATATTTTGCTGTTGTTAAGTACAATAAGGAGATAATCACTGTAAATTTGTATTGATAAGTCACCTTCAGTTGTTTAAATGAATGCCTCGAGTTAGTAAAATTATATGTCTATCAGTGGAAAAAAAATGTAAATACAGACAGAAAAAAAAGTGTTTTCACAGAAGAAATTTCTTGGTGGTGGTTTGCAAATTTTTTCCTAGATTGAGATAAATCAATGTCAAAGACTGCATCTTGAAAAAAGAGCAGGAAGAGAAAACAGAAAATCTCATGAAGAAATAGCCAGCAATTATTTTCTAAGACCATACAAAAATACATATGGAATGCATACATAGAAATTTATGGGATATTTCCTAGATAGTTGAAGTAGATGCTAATTGTCAAATCCTTTTTGATCTGAAGTATTTAAAAAAGTTAAAGATATCTTCATAAAGCAGTGAGTATCTGAAATAAGGATTGACCATGACTAGGTCAGTCTACACTGGAAACATTTTTCTTTGTATTTGTACTTATATTGAATTCTGATATCCTTTCAACCATGTTCTGTTGCTTCTCTCAGAACCTACAAGAGGCTGATTTTCTCATTTTTCCAGCCCTGCGTTATCAGCCAAAGATCTTTCAGAAAATAGTTAAAAGTATTTACGAAAATAAAGAAATAATTAATATTGAATTTCATTATGAAATATGAGGCTTAAGGTTTTTCTGTGAGGTATGTGAAGGTGGGCACAGATACACAATAGTTCACCTAGCTCAGGCTTTTTTTTGTGAGTAAACCCAAAGCTTTAATTGTTTGCCACATCGTAGTTGTCATCTTTCTCTTATGTCAATGACAGTTCCTCAGTCTGCCACCTGAAGAATCCTACAGGCCCTCTACACTGTCAATCTCACTCAGGTCTGTGAGATGATAAGCTGATCGAAGTATTTGTCGGAAGAGTCCCATGGTATCATTTTTTATTGTTTTCAGCACTGGAACTATTTCAGTTAATTTTCTCTCCCTTACCTTCCATAAAATTTATATCTTACATTTAGTAAAATGAAAATAAACCACAATGAGTAAAGCACTCTTATTATTTAAGTTTAAATATTATGACTAAGCTGTTAACTTTGGTTGCTACTGGCAAGAGTAACATCATCCATCTAAAGTTCCCCTGTATTGAATTAATAGATTTTTTTTTTTTTACTCAGTTGTGTGGGTTTTTTGTTGTTGTTTTTGTTTTTCCTTCACTTTTCTTCATGTGTTTATCACTTCAGGAAAATTCATGAGTCAATATTGTCCCTCATTTCAGAGAACTGAAAATGAGGAACATCATTCAGCTTGTGTCTTTGAGTTAAATCAATCTTGAAATAATTTATCCTTCCCATGTGCCTTTCAGATACACAAATCTTGTTTATGCAGCTTCTGTGCAACTTTCTGCACAGCTTTCATCTAATTTGCTTATCCATGTGCTTCTGCGTGCTCGTGTTGGATCCCAGGCTTAAAGGGTGCATGGCAAGTCTTCATGATGTTCCGGGTACTCTGGGTAAATCAGATCATTAAAATACAACTTAACCTAATGTATCACCCTGCAGTATGAAACAGTATGTTTGACTTATTGCTCCCTAAAGGTCACAGTTTTGACTCCTCTCTCCACATATTCATTTTGGATTTTATTTGAGGAAGGGGCCATCCTGTCTTTTGTTTGCACAGTGTCTTGACACATGGTTGAGGCTCATTGTTGCTGCTATTGATTGAATAGACTTGGTATGTAATCAGAAACATCATTAAGAAATAATTAATTTATTATGGAGTATTCCAACCTAAGTAAATTTACATATACCAAGACCCTGGTCACGGATCTAAATGTATTAAAGAATAAAACAAACTTGTATGTTTGATAAAGTACATTTGAATATATTTACTTTGTCTGACAGATGAAATCATCTCATAATTCATTGCTGCTTAGATTGCAATGGCTGCAGTATCTCTCTGAGCACTGCAGTACCACTTTGGTCCCAGATCCAGAGCCTCCCAGGGTGGTGTGTTGCGGAAGGCTCACTCCTGGCTGCCAAGGACATAGGCTGAGTCTGGACTCAGATGCCAGAGATCACTGGGACATGTTTTACAGTCCTGATTCCTCACTCTCTGGACCAGGTTCTAGTCTCCCATTCATCTTGTGCATGTTTTATTTGCTTATTTCCTAATTTTATTTGGTAGGGATCAGGGTATACATGGAGCGACTGGTGCCAAACTGGCGCTTGCCCTGACAGTGCACTGGGATGCAACAGGGGTAGATCTCCAAACTTGAGAATTAAGAAATTATCCTGGTCAAAGTTAAATGGCAGGGAGACCTGATCTGAGGAGGCCTGGCTGGAAAGACAGAGGTAAGAAAGTGTTCTGCTAACTCTTTACCACATCAGAGAAATACATAGGATTTCTTGGAAGAAAATGCCATCATGGAGGATTTGACCACTGGTAGATGTTCTTTTTAAGCACAAAATGAATGAATGTTTCCAAAGACCTTAAAGATTCTTTATAAATTAACACCAGTGCTATATATTTCTTAATAGAGATATTAGTTTTCAGTAGGCTGAAAAATGATTAATTTTCCTATTCTACTGCCATTTGATGTAGTTCCTGTTTGACCTTGCTCTGTTGTTGTGTTTGGTTAATCACTGGTCAGGACTTTAACCCCTAATAGCAAACTAAAGTCATATCAGCATTCAAATGCTGCTGTGATGTGGTGCTACTGTATCAACGTGAACAATGTCTTGTTTCCTCATCCTTAGGCTGGCCTGTTAAGATGTGCTACATGGATATACATGTACAGCCTACATGTGGTTCATGCAGAACAGCAAACATGAGACACTACTCTTGAGATTACTATCAGAGCAAACGGAAGTGTCCATGTGAAAGAACAAGGACTGGAACTGCTACTTCACAAGCTCTAGTGTCGGTACTTCTGGTTTAATGACAATCACACATCTCACATACATTCAATGATTGTGTCAACTCAGTATTGGAAAGGAAATTTAGGACAGAAAGAGTAGTTTCAAAAAATTAACAGAAGAGATGATTTCTCACATTTTTATTAAGCCTCAAACAAATAAATGTAAACATAAGTACAAATAATTAGGATAAAACAGAAAGATATAAAGTCTATATTTTGTCTTTCATCATGACTTCCTCCAGGTCTACTAGCACAACTCTAACCCAATATCAGACCTCAAAAACATTCATGAATCTAGGATCTGAAGTGTTGTTTTCTCTAAAAGCTGAAGAAAATGTAAAATCAAAATAGAAGTCAGAAGCTTCAACAGTAGGTTGATTAGGAATGAGACAGGAAAAACAAACAAAGAAACAAAATCCCCCAAAACCCTCAAAAAACAAAGCTGAAAGCTTGCTCTGGAAAAATATTTGAATTTTTTTTTTTTTTTTTTTTTTTTAATTATGTATCAGAAAATACACTATCAGTTTTCAAAAATACAGAAATTGTGCTGAAACCTTATTGGCTGTTCTTTCATCAAAGAAGAGAAGGCCAGAGTAAAAAATATTTTCCATCTATTGATTTAATGTCAAAGGCAGCTTTTCTGGATCTCAGATTTTGCATATCTATATAGAACATGATAGAAAGTCTCACCGCATTTTGTCTAGAAAGAATAGTTCCAGGAAGAATTTAATGGTGAAATCCAATTAGCCTTTTTTTTAAGCTGCAAAACTCTTAACAAAAATAGCTCTCTGAGTCCATGTGCATCGAGCAGTTCAAGTGAAAAGCCATCCATGGAACTGAATTAAAACCATAGAGCCAAGGTCTCTCCTGGTATAAATCATGTGCATTGCTATAATAAAACAACATGTAACAGAAGCAATTCTTCACACCACTGAATTTTTGGCATGGGAGCTGATCCCAGAATCCAAATCTTATGGCTTCAGCTTCCATATTTCTTAATGTGTAGGAAAACCTAAACTATAACATGCTGTACTAATTTTGTGACATCTGAGAACAGAATATATGTAACCTAGGATCTAAAAAAACCCTAAAATAAATTGGGATTTATCTTATTTTTATTTTTAATAGTCTTGATTGTGCTAGTAAATGCCATTTTCTTATCTGTAAAATGTAGTGGAGGTATTGTACCATGTCCTGATTTTAACAGTTGAAGTCTCTTTCTTTTTTAATAGTCATAAAATATATGTCAAGCACTATGAGCAACTCCTTTATGCCTTGCTTGCAATTAGGATCATACTGTGTCATATTCGAAGCTCAGTGACTGTTAAATGTGCTACGGCTGCATCACACTAAGTACTATATCAGTCATTTTAGATGACCCTCTTGAAAATTGCTGCCAAAAGTTTATATGTCAGAAATCACTTTCAAAATGGTTATGAAGTGAAGAATTTTCACAGCTCTTTACCTACTCAAATACTAAAAACTGTCAGTCAACGAAATCGGGCTCGACAGTTTATATTCCGAGACTCACTATTCAAAGATTTGCTTGAAAAATTATTTCTATCATCTGTCAGCAATGGGGTTTTCTGTTTAGTCAGTTGCTCACTTTTATATTGTAATAACCACTGGAAGCTGCTACAAAAGATTTGCCAGAACCCTTAGCATTATTTTCAAATGGAATGAATCAGGGACACGTACATCAGCAGTGCAGCCCTTGAACGTGGCCTGTTGTGAAAGCTGGAAATTCGGTCCTCTTGTCCAGGTGCACATTTGATTTCATTCTGAGCTCTGTACTGTTTCACCGGCATCTTCAGTCCCAAGTGACAGCAAAAAATATGACCCAGGTACTGAACACAGGAGATTCATTTACAAAGCAGTTAACAATTGGTAATATTCTTAGAGAAGGGAGTTAAAGAGTTTTCTTGAGTTTTAAGAATTTGAACTGTAAACTTATCCTATAGGTCTGTTACCAAGGATGAAATTTGATTTAGGACTGAAACTCTATATTTTTAATTTTCTGGAAAAATACACTAGTCTACTCTGCTACAGGTGGGACTTCAGTAATACGTCTTAGATCTAAGCCTAAACCTACAGAATCTATAGGTTAGAATACAGTGTTTGCTTACATAATAATAACTGTATAGTCATCAATATAGTGGTAAGAGTCAATATCTACATTGAACTGCTATTAATAAGAAGTGAGTCACTATTTTATTCGTCAGTTCAAAGCTGTATCAACATCTTGTTACAACAAATGGCAAAAGTGCTATAAAACTTGTCCTGGTTTTGTTAAAAACAAGTTTCTCTTTTAGTGAATTTACCTGTTGGCTAAAGCCTTTCATATTAGCTGCATTTTCCTGGAGAACCAGATACATGTTTTGGTAAACATAGCGATGGAATGTGAAGTTATTGATAATGAATTGATGCACCTCTTGCGAGAGGGACAACAAGAAAACAGGTGACCAAGAAACTAAGAAACTAACCGAGTATAACATCCCATTCACGTGAATACTTCATATAAAAGTGTGAGATCATGAGGATCTCGTCCCTTTTTTTGCTTATGGCTGACATTAAGAGAGGACCTTGCTAGTCACCCCTGCAAACTGAGGCCTAGTGAGAGACTGAATCCAGCTTGGCTACAGAGTCCAATCCAGGACTTCGGGTGCTGGCTCTACAGTTACTGAGACTTTTGTATTATTTTCTCTATTCTTACTAGTAGCATTAGTAAAACATTTTTTATTTTTTCCAACTCTCTTCTCTCTGTCCTTCTTTTCCTCTCAGTCATCTGTCCTTAATGGGAAGGGGGGAGAGGGAGGGGCTAGAGGGGGAAGGTGGGAGGAGAGGGGGTTAACAATACATCTGCCATGGTTTTATTGTTATCCCACAATCAAAACCCTCGACAAACTTCATGTGCCTTGTTGTCAACCTGTACCAAACATTTCAGTTTCCCCACTTTGTAACACAGTTTCACCAGGGAGCTTCCTCAGTACAGCTGGTCTGTTTGCTCAGCTCGAGCAGTTAGGGGGTCTGGGTACTGGGGACCCAGAAAGGAAGGTTATTGGTGCTGAAGGCTGTCATCAGTGCCTATCCAACAGACCTCAGAGAGTAGCAAATGTCTGTATGACTGGGTTCTTCACAAAGCAAAGTCATAGAAAAATTCTGCTGCAGTCATCTGTCTTTTACGTAGTAAAAGACAGCCTCAGAGATCTCCTCATTCACAAAGGATTTAATTTCTCTCTTTTGGCTTTCCAGGAGATGACTCAGGCTATAGATCAGGGGCAGGACTTTGTGTCCTGTCCTAGGAGAAGGGAAATTCAAACAGAAAAGGAGGTCTCTGTTCTTGTCCTTTCATTGCTGCTCCCTTTTGCACTAAACTTCCATTGGATAAACAAAAATAATGCTAGGACCAGGACAGGACTGTAACGTAACCACTATGTGTTAACCATGGATATTTTTATAACTGCTGTAAGGGTGCTGCTTAAATTTTCCTACTGGGCCAACTATCACTGAAATGGAAAGAGGTTTCTTCCTTGTTTAAAGCTGTGTTGTTTTTTCCTTTTTCTCCTGTGAAACAGGTTCTGTAGCCCCAGGAGGAGCAGTCAGTCACCAGGTCATTCAGCGTGGTGCTGCCTTGCCTCCTGCAGGGTGGAGGTGCAACTTCCAGAGTTGTGTCCCCACCAGCAGCAAATGCTCAGTAACAATTAAGTCTTCGCATGAAAAGTATAAGCTATATCATGCAACTCCCTGTCAATATGATATGCCACTTATAAGCATGTGTGTATGTTTCTAAATATATTTAGGTGTATACATACTTATGGTAATATAGGCATAAATAAAAGGACCCTAGCTGATGTTAGATGAATGCATAAACCACACACTGGAGTCAATGGGCACACCTTCACTGACTTTCATGGACATTTAAGCAGGCTCTTCCCAGAAAAACAGATTTTGGGATTCACTGTTGGGTACAGAGCATTCTGAGAATCAGATTCCACTTGAACAGGAGGAGAGACAAAAGCATTTCTAACAGTCTGCTTTTGTTTTTCTGTAGTCTGGTGAGGAGCCTTTTTGCTGTCTGGCCTAGCCATTTTAAGCACCAAGCCTTTGGATGATATTTCTTTGATGCTGGCCTCATTTCCCTGGCCTGTCGTGGCATGTTAGCTATCAGAAATTCTCTAAAAAGCAGGCATCCAGCAGAGAAATTTCTACAATAATGGAGCCAGTGTATTTTTAATTACACAATATGAAAATCTATTATATCTAATGTTCACTTTATATACTCTTCTCTTAGCATCATAAATGTGTGTGACCTCTTATTACAGCCAAGAGAAAGTATGATTTAGTCAGAACTAAATATGTTGTAAGCGAGTGGCTGCTTTCAAGTCTCTATTACTTATGTAAAAATAAATCTAAAATTGATGACTGCTAAATTAAGACTCTAAAGGAGATGAGAGTAGAATTACTGAAAATAGTGCTTGGGGTTTCATCAAATATATTGCTGAATCCTTAGTTTGACTGCCAAATAATGCTAGAAACCACCACAGAAGGCCTGTAACCATGGAATTTACTACAAAGCTTTTGAGGTTCCTGACTACCTCTGTTGAAGTTGCCTGTCAATAGAACAAAACAAGTCAGATTAGAAGGGTGAGTGTAAATAAAATTTGACTCCTTAACCACTTTCTTGTGTTATCTATCATTCCGGCTTGAAAACAAAGGAATTATTTCACACTTTTTAGATGATTTTAAAAGAGTTATGTGCCAAGTGTATAATGGAAATATGTGATACTCTGTGTATCCCCCAAAGTATGCAAAGTGATGATAGCTCTAGTATGAAGACCATTACCAGCTCTAATGTTAAGTCTAAACAGATTTTCTTGAGAACATGTTATACTAGGATGATGAAAGAAGGTCAGTGGTGTTGATGAGGAATTTTACCACAAGTCACGCAGTAGTGAGTAGTGTTGTTCAGACAAGCCATTTTTTTATAGATTAAATTATAGAAGGTAACAAAAAACAAATCTTCAACAAGCAAAACAAATCTTAAACAAGCAGAGCCAATTTAAGAAATGCTTCTGTAGTATTATTAAAGATGGTCCTCCAGGAAGAAAAGTGCTATCAAAACAATATTTACTGCATTGCATTACTGGCCACAGGGATATTTTTACTTTTTTTTTGCTTTTTGATCATTCCCCAGCAGCGATCAGGTCTGGGCTGTCACTGATCAAAGTGGACAATGCAGTTCCACTTATAATTACTATGACTGTTTGACATGCAAAATCCCTAGACCAGTTCAAACTCCCATTGCTGCATTTGAAGTCATGACTAGCCACCAAAATGGTGACCAGACAGGCGTCTCAAAATATTTATTGTCTAATGATGGGACCACAGTACACTAACAAAGGATAGTTTGTAACAACCAAAGTATTTACACTCCTGATTATTTTGCTTGAGTCTGTCCCTACCCTGCCTTGGAACCTAGGAATTTGGGTTTTTTTATAGACTGTAGGAGTGGTCTTTATCTGAGTGCAATTTCTTAAGAGTAACTGCTTTTGTTCTCTGAAGGATTGTCTTTTCATACTCGTTTGAAATCCTTTGCCTTCCCATTTTCTTTGTGCCTTTCCTCTTTGACAACCTGGTTGGGTGAGTTCAACAAGGGGTCAGTCCTTGAATTCTCTCTTAAGTGTTGCTAGATGGGTAGTTATCTGAAGGTGTTGCATTCTTTTCTGCTCATGGGAACTAGCCCTTTGTTAACATTATGTATTTGGACTAACATTTGATATATATAAAAATATATTTATATAATACTCTTGCACTATTGCAAAATGACTCTTTAACCAGGGTTTACCTACCACTATTTACAAGCTCTTGCAAACATTCCTATTGTAGTTTTTAACCTCAGATTTGCATTCTGTCACAAGAGCTTACTGCTTCTCAGCAATGTGTTAGCAGGAAAAAACATGCATATTGTCTTAGTTCAAATACCCTGTCACTGATAGTTTCTCCTGACTATCTTGTGATAATGGTAAGCTCTGGAAAAAAAAAAAAAAAACAACCAACGAACCAAAAAAAAAAAATCAGTGGAAAAGTGTTCATTTCTACAGCAGAGTTTGTTAGAACTTATCTGTTAATCCCGAACCATCAGAAGCCTTGTACAAGATAAAAGAAATATTTCTGTGGTCTGTTTCAGATCTAGCAGTCAGGCTGGTCTCTCCACCAAGAGTGCTGTGCTATTCTTTATTGTTTAGAGTCCTGGATAGTGTTTAAAAATAAATACACCAGCTTCCTTCTAAAGTTTGTCGACCTATATTTTATTTAAGATCTTCTTTTGGCCAGATCCTGTAACTTTGTCCATGAGAAAACACATACTTTTTTCCAAAATAGTGAAGATACAAAATAGAAAACAATTTCTTTTTTCTTGAAATGACTAGCTGAAGAACAACTTACACAGATGGCTTTTGGCAAAAATGTGCACATGAATGGCATTATCCAGGGAAGAAAGAGGCCGTGATTAGGTAAAAGTTCATACCATAGTGATCCTTTAATGGCATAAGTGTTCCAAGGCACAACTGCAATTGCTCGAGCACGGTAACGTCACATACAGTTTCAATGGATGTATTTGCTAGCATGTAGCTCTGGTAAACTTTAGCATCTCAGTAATATAAACTATAGAAGACACCCTCAAATTGTTAAGTTCTCCCATGCAAGACCTCTTTGTTGGCCCTGCAAGCCCATGCTCCCACTGTGGGGGCTCCCAGGCTGTCCCAGCTGGGGTGTCGAGCTGTCCTGGAGGAGAAGAAAAGGCATCCACTCCTGTAGAAATCAGTTCTTATGCTGTGGTCTCCAACACTTGCTTACCTCTGCTTGGTCCCACCTCTTAGTCACTGAGTTACCTTTTTGTCCCCTCAAATCTTCATGACTGGTGGGTCTTCTGTACTCTCTGGTTCCTCACAGTCCGATCATTTGTTACCTCTGGGCAGTTTGCTCCACACCTGCTAGAGCTCCAGCACTGTTAATCTATTTACCTTACAGCTTGCTAAATGTTACATCAGTATTTTGCTAAATCTGTTTAAACTAAGTGAACAGTTTGGTTATTGCCTAGTTGACTTCAGTCAGCAGTTTGGTTGGTTTCTGTCTTGCCAAAAGAAATGTTAAATATATTTGTGTGGGGCTGGCAGTTTGGTTGCTGACTCATCTTGGCACATTTCCATTATTTTCCACCAGTTCATCCTTTTCCTTCCTTCCTTCCTTCCTTCCTTCCTTCCTTCCTTCCTTCCTTCCTTCCTTCCTTCCTTCCTTCCTTCCTTCCTTCCTTCCTTCCTTCCTTCCTTCCTTCCTTCCTTCCTTCCTTCCTTCCTTCCTTCCTTCCTTCCTTCCTTCCTTCCTCCCTCCCTCCCTCCCTCCCTCCCTTCCTTCCTTCCCTCCCTCCCTCCCTCCCTCCCTTCCTCCCTTCCTTCCTATTACATTTTCTGTTCCAGAACTTGAAGGCTGTTAGATTTGGTGAAAGTAAAAGATGGAATGCTCTAGACTTACCACAGAAAAGTGGTTTTATGGCCTCTGCCTCTGCAACAAGCAGAACAATTCCTGAAGTGCTTTTTGGAGCTTCCTTAGCATTCAGTCACATCTGTACAGTGCTTGGTCATCTGTGTCCTTTCTGTGAAAACTAGGTTTTTTAGCTGGATTCACTGTCTTCTGTCTTGACTAAGAGATTTCTTGTGAAGCAAAGAGCAAGTAGTGAAGCAAGCGATCTAATCCCTATGTAACTTCTCTTTCCAGATTACCCACTGTTTTTTGTTTGCAGGCAAAACCAAGGCAGGCATTCCTTCTCTGTGGCCAAAGGAAACAAGGCTCTATTGCTTGCCAAAATAATTGTGAATTGAAACAGTAGTTAAGAACTGGCTTGAATCAAAGCCCTTAAGATATAAGGAGGTTAAGTGATTTATGTGATAGCATTGCTCCGAGTACCTCATAAGGCAATTTAGTTGTGGTCCCCCCACAACGGAATGTTAAAGAAAATATTTAAATTGATCTTAAAACTGAGAAAGTTAGAGTTTTACTAAGTGCTTAGATAGCTCAGCTATTGTTTGTGATCCTTTCTTCATGCTATAGCTCAAATTTCGTTAGAAGCTTTTTTTCCTTCAACTTAATCCTTTAAAATCCTCATAAAAATGGAATATACACAGGTTTGAACTGTTTTTCTTCGACTAAAGCACACATTGCACAAACGAAACTGACTTTCAGATTATGATTTGCACAGTACTATGTAATATAAATGCATCCGAAATTTATAGCACACCACAACTGTATAATACTCGGCACTTAAACTGCTGTGTTTCCACAGCAAGCTGTAATAACCGAAGATTTAATACAGAAACTGATATCTGGATAGTTATTAACATTGTTTTCTCAGTATTTTACTACCTACTTGTAAACACTAGTTTATTGAAATATAACAGTATGTACATGGTCATATAAACTGTGAAAAAGAACAGGTTATTTCCTATGCCAGAGGTACCACAGATGTAAAAATCTAGACCTTGAACTTGAACATCCAGTCTTATATACAGAAAAAGTAAATCCTTTCCTACTACACTGTTTTGACCTTGTGTAGCTGTTCAGGCTTTTTAACAACCAGCCAGAGGAAGAGATCTCTGGAGATCTCTTTTGTTTGGATTTGGTTTTTAAGCTCTGCTATTCGCTTTAACAAAGTAGGGTTCCCTCCCTTTCCCCTTTATAATCTGTAAAAAGGAGGAAGGACACTTCAATGTAAAGTATTATTTTTACTGCTGGGTCTTGTGCCAACAGAAATGAAGGATCTAATTCTATTAGACTGCAGAGATTAAAAATACCTACAAAATATCAGTAAATGGTTATTACTTGATATATTCATGTTCTAAAGTAAGTTTCTTCTCTGATCCTATTTAAGTATATTTTAAGATCTCTCCTTTCACTCTTTGTCAACTTTTATAACTATTTTAGAGCAAGACCTTAGCAACTGCACGAAACAAAAACAAACAAAAAAGGAACCTTTATGCATAGATAGGAAAACTCTTGTCCAGGTGTTGAAGCCAGAAACTACATGTTGTCCAATAGATTTAAAAATTAGGATATGTTGTTAAGGACCTACCTTCACCTACCTAATCAAGAAAATCCTAGCTGAACTGTCAGAGATAATCCATATCAGTATCCACAATTATTATTGTGGAAGAAATCTATCTTGTTCATCAGGAAGTGGAAAAGGAAAACAAATTAGCAGTTGTTTTGGGAAGGGGGGTGTCATACCTTAAGCTGTCAGCTCAGCAAAATTAAGTCCAGAATCTGTACAACTAAAACCAGCTTTCATGTGCTTTTTGTCTAGACCTTCACTTTCTAAGGTTGGTCCTGTATTTTGAGACTTAAAGACGTATCTTCAAGTGCTTCTTCTGTGATCCATGACACATGATTTCCTGCTTTCTAGCTACTGCTCTTTGGCTAGATCCTATGTTTCAGAGTCCCTTAATGGATGCTTTTCCTCCTTTGTCCACAAAGACAAGCAGCTGAGAAATGGACCCAGAGTGTTACTTGATAAAGCATTCTTCCCTGTTGGTTAGTCTGTATCAATTTTGTTCTAAAAAAAGCAATTTCTAATTAAATTTGCTCTACAGCTAACTTCAAACACTGCACAGCTGCTTCATATATATAGTTATGTTGGAATTTTAGACACCTGACTAATACAATTTATTTGATGGGGCTTTAGATCTAGACATTAGCATATCACAGATATGGCTGAGAAGGTATCTTGCATCTCTGATACCTTCTGAAAAGTTTAGATACATAGAGGTACTACCAATACTTTGGATATATTGAATCTTGGAGGAAAAAAAAAAAAAGAAAAGAAACAAAGGAGTAAAAAGTAGAACATTACCTTCATAATTACCTTCATATGAGAGAAAGTGAGAAGACCTATTAGGCTAGTCACTACTTTCACAGAACGTGACCAACAGTGAAATGCTTTTAGTGTGTGTGTTACTGTCTGGTAGATGGAAAAGTATTCCAAACAATTTTTAATGGTCCTAGTTTGTTTGTTTGTTTATTTTTAAATTTTAGTCTGCAGTACTAAAAATACACATTCCAGTATTAGAAAAGAAATCTAGAAAGGAATAAACAGAATTTCTTGTGGAAGAACTGTGATTTATTTAAAACAGCAACTTTTTACTTTTTTTCTTTCTTTTTTTTTTTCTTTTCTTCTGCTTACTAGTAGTGTGAGCAGGTATTTTCTACATCTACAGCTAGAATAAACAGACAACAAAAAGAAATATCTGCTACCAGTGTAGATTACTACTAACTTTGGGTTCATTCACTCGCAGACAAAAAGAGTGAGCAGAATAGTTCTCTGATTCAGGCTGTAGCTATTTTTAGCTACAGTGAGTGTATCTATCACATACTATGAGTTTATACCAAATGCAGATACCAGAGGAACTGTAACTAAAAGACTCTAGATTATGCAACAAAGACACAGAGCACTACATTCACTCGTCAACAGCATTGCTAACCTTTTACAGTTCAGAATGATGTTTTGAAAATCCTAATAAGATCTGAAAGGGATTTAGTAATTATGTTTCTTTTTCTTTTTTTTTTTATTCCCAGTGGAGAATAGACGTGTCAGATAACAAAGTTTAAATGAAATATGAAATGGCAGGATGTGATTTTTTTTTTAATGAAGTTTTCTCCTTCAAATCTCCCCTCCTTGGCTAAGTAAATCAGCTGATATATATATTTTATTAATACAATGGGAGATATGTTTCACAAACAGAGGTTTATTCACTATATTCTAGCATGACATGGGGTCTCCTATGTGCCTATAGTGTATAAAGGAATGTAGAGGGGCTTTGAGCAGAATCCAAGCATTTTAATGCTCCTCAGTTTCTCTCCAGTACTGCTACTCATTTCCTTTCACTCTCAGATTCCCAATCTGCGAATGTACAGCCAATGCTTGTCCGTTTTTTAGCAAAGACTGCTTTTGCTCCAAAGGAATTGAAAGAATCATGGCCAGAGGTCTGACAGCTCCAGCACATCTTTTAACATAGGGGGTGAGTTTTGCAAACCTTGGTTTTGCCAGCCTAAGGCATTATGAATTCATAATCCTGACTGTGCCACTTAAAAATGTCTGAAGGAACTAGGACTTTAAGGAATATAACCTGAAATCTGAGATATATTTTCTGACATCCTAGACTCAGGGTAAATAAAGCCTGTGCTTTTGGTAGTCTGGCTTGATGGTATTGTCAGGCACTAATGAGCTAATCTGTATCACTAAATTAGAACTGCAGCTATGTTGGTGGTATCTTCTGTGTATATATATTTAAGACAGAAAAGTGAAGGAAGAAATTTCATTAACATAAATGACAACAGCACATGAAAAATTAGGGCCTGCTGTCTAGGTAAAGACAGTACTGCAGAGAAAAATCTTTTTCAAATCTGTCTGTATAGGATTAACGTTTAAAAACCTCTCATAATTACCTTCAATGTGAATTTGTTTTTCATATCAACATCTTATTTTAAAATATACAGGGATGCATAAGAAATAAATCCAAGTAAAGTATGCAAAATATGTATTATTAGGGCTCGTTAGTGCTCGATGCGCATTCCAAGTACAGAAGATGCCATCACCCTGTTTCCAAACTCCTGGGGGAGTTTGGGCAGAAAAGAGAGGTATAGTGCACAGAACAGTATGTGAAAGAGCTAGTGTCTCCTGGGTCACTGCCATGAACCATCATTTACACTTCAAACCTGAGAGCTTAAAGCCTTATCAAGCAAGAAAAACTGTGTTTCACACTTCTTTACCACAAGTGTAAAATTTGCACAAACTGCAAGGCAGACAATAAGGATCAGTTTGCACCACTTGTTCCTGTATAGTCCATATTAAACATTTCAGTCCTGGTATGGAAATAGTATATAACCACTTTGCATTATAGATGATTACTCAGGCTGACAAGCAGTGGGAAACTGGCCACAGGAGATTTTCCTTTGTTCAAAGTCCAACACCGGTATCCCTTCCCAATGCTAATTCTCAGCTTCAGCCTTAAGCCTTGTCATCCAGCACATACACAACCAACATATTTCCTGGCTGACAAATTCATCTGTGTCTGTTTGAGGGTAAAATGATAGGAACCAGCAAAAGATGAGATTTAATGCTAGAGTAGCCTGTATGCTGATATGAAAAGGTTACTTGTTTTGCAGGTTTCAGTTTTCCCTTTCTAGCCCTGTCATTATTACTGTTTTGAAAATTCTTGTCATTATTAGAAAGGTTACTACTCCACTAACAGTGTGCTATTTTTCGTTTTTTAGATTCTGCTAGCTGATGATTCATCCAATGTCAAGAACGTATGACCTGGAAGTAGTAGGCTAAACTTAGCCCAGATATATATATATATATATATATATATATATATATATTTCAAGGTTGGGTGAAGGAATATAAACCTTGAACAGAATGCTCCTCAGTCCACTATGGAACAAATACTGTGTGCAAATAGGCCCTCAAAATCATAAAGTCCTCATTGACTTGTGCTGAGCTATCTTGAAAACATAAGACAGAATAAGGGTCTTAAATTCCGATTGCATTTGCATTGAGCATCACCAGATGAACTAATGTATTAAACTAAAAGGATACATAAGTCGAACTCAATAAAGCTTCAAAAATAGATGTGAGTTTTATTTATCTGCACATATTTTATCTTTCATGTTGCTATTTTCAAGATGGAACAAAGTTGTGCAACACAAAATTAATTATCCCCTTTATGTTTAGCGGTATCAGCACTCCTAAAGATGTCTATCTGAATAGAAATATAATAACTTACCAAGGCACCACTGTGTCTTTGATCCACCTATTTATCTATATAATAAGCTACAAAATCATTCACTAAAATCAACATTATAAAATATTAAGATATCTTTAATATACTTATTATGTTATACATTTTTTTCAGACTGTTCTTATTCCTACTTAATATTTTCTTGAAGACTGAAAGGACAAGAGAAAACATGCTGTAAATTTGTTGGCTCTTACTTGATAGATTCTAAAAAAGCTACTGATCTTTTGATCTTGAAACAACATAACCTAAAAGCTTTTTCTTTTTGGCTGAAATCCCAGACTCCAAATGTCATTCAAAGGATACATTTTCATTATATACTATTTGATATTCTACGTGCTTGTATATATTTGTTGGTTTTTTTTGTTTGGTTTTTTTGTTTGTTTGTTTGTTTTGTTATACCATTTCATTTGGGGTATAAAAATTTCAAACTATAAAACAGATTAAAAAGTCTTTAGGCATAGAACTATCTGAACGTGTAGAAGCAGAATTTTTAAGTGGAACAAAAGTAATCTTTCTCCATTGCTAGATGAAACCAAAGAACTTTAAACAAAGTGGTACCATACTGTAATGAAGAAGAGAGATGGGTACTTGAGACATAGACAGCAAGAACTGTTAGGAATTAGTATTAGAAAAACCTCTTACTCAAGTTTACTTGAGTAGAACTGCCTAACCAACACATGGATTTTCATTTTGTTTTCTCTTTGTGGCTTATTATCAGCATCTAATTCTCTGTTTTTAAAAACGTGGCTTACAGTTGAAGGCAAATTCTTTTGACAATAGTGAAATGCATACGGTGGATAAATAGTGAATATATAGAGAGTAGGAAATTGATTTACTGTAAATTGTTTTAATATTACTGCATAAAACAGCCTTGCAAAATTGTCATGAAAATTTACTGGAACAGATGCAAATGTCTATTTGTCTGCCTTGTTTTCCGCAGTAATAAATCATCATGGGGAATTAATAATTTTTAATCATTGCATTGCAAAATATTAATCATTTCCGGAAGTTACATGAGCAAAAATTTGCCATACTGCCATATTTTAAATACATATTTTTGTATGCTTGTCTTTTGTAAATAAATTATATGTTGTAGTTCTGTAGCTTGCTCATGTGTTGGGGATATAATCAACATTGTAATTGAAATAGAGTGCATGAAGATTACATAAAAATGACAATTGTATACTGCATAATTTTTTGTATTGTTTATTTTTTAATTTTAGGAGTTTTACAGGCATGAATAAGTAATGTTAGCTACATGATAGCCTAATCTGTAGATTTTAGATCATAGAGAAATCTCTTTAGAGCTTCAATAACAGATTTGTAGTATTTTCCTCATAACTCAAAATTATCGTATTTAACCTCCAGGTTATGTCATATCAATGATGCAGTGCTAATTATTCACTATATCTCTCTGTATATATTCTTACATAGGAGGTATGGGACTAATAGATAGGTCTGGAGGTATTTCATAGACAAGAAGATTGGTGATTATTTTGGTGGTCTAACAATATACCTGGAGTGCACAGCATCAAACAACGCAATAAATATGTCATATTTCAACAACCATAGTGAGTTGGCTCTGAGAAGGCTGAAATACCTCCATAGCTCAGCATATTACTTTGGGTCCTAGGAACAGACCAGGTATTTCAATACATTTAACCCATCCCTGGGATTCTTCTGTTTCTGTTGCAGATTTGAATAGTAACTTACATGCAAACTATATATTTACGTATTTAAAGGAAATGATCCAAGACCTTTACTGGAATTTTTGGAAAGAGACCATATCTAGAAATTTCATAAGATACTGCAAAAGCCTAAAATCAATTTGAATTGAGAAAAGGAACCTATGTTTTTATTTTTTTTGGATATTGACTTCATGATTTGAGCTGGGTGTAGAAGCTGTGGGGTTTTGTGGAAGATCTTGGTTTCAGTACCAAGTTTAGCACAATTTAAAATGGAGCAAGTTTCTGGTTACGAAGCCAAGTCCTCCATCATGAACTTCTGTGCACCTGAATGGTTCAACTCTGTGGTGTTCTGAACCTGGGCTGGCATTTGACAGGTAAAACTGACAAATTACAAGCTGTCCTAAAATTTCAAGACTCTTTTTTGGCATGGCAAAGAACCAGAAACCTAGAAAATTAGGTCTCTTTTCATATGCTCTATGTCTATGGTTTTTAATGACGGTATTGGCTTTGATGAAACCAAGCAGGTTCCAGCATGAGCCACTGTTCCCCTTGAACTCTCCTTGGATCTTGAATAACTTTCCCAAAGTAAAACTGGGTTGATTCAAGTCTGTCGCTACATAGAAAAAAGGCAATTTCTATGAAAAAAATAATCCACATTTTTCTCAGCTATCTATATGCTAGCAAACAGCTACTTTGGCACAGGTTGAATGAAGGTAATCAGTTTCAACCACATTATTGAAAGCATTTTGTATTTCCTCAAAATTAAGAAGAAAAATCTGTTTTGATGCCAAATAAATTTTTTTTATGATTTTGTCATATGATGATGTAGAGCTGGTTGGGATTCTGGAGATGGAATCTGCTGCAGGAAGATCACTGTTGATGGGGCATTAAGATAAGTGAGGAACTTCAGTTTTTAGAAGAGAGAAGGCTGACAGTAAGAAAACTGAGCTGTAAGTGACAGAGGGGCAAGATTCAACAAATGCCTCTAGGTCCCAGAGTTCATGAGAAGGTTCAGAGTTGTTTGAATTACTAATGAAAATAAAATTAGTGTAAGTAATATACTATATAAGTAAACAAACTAGCTTTACTGATCAAGAGGAGGGAAAAGAAATGCTACAAACCCAACCATTTATTTGCATAAACAGAAACATTTTTTGTTGCAGAGTAAAAGTCAATAACTAAGGAGATAAAGAAGGCAACTACATGAACATTTATGACAGCAGTTGCATCTGTGGAATATTTTTCCACATTCAGGTGAGTGATGCTAGAATTGAAGATTAATATATCTGCGATATATTGTATAATTTTCTTTTTGGCATCACTGATTTAAATATAGAGATTGAGCTATGCAAGAGGGGGAAGCAGATAAACTATCATTAGAATCATTCTAGTAACACCAGCTGCAATGAATACCAAACATGTTTATACTTAGCAAGAGAAAGTAAATGTAGCTGTACCAAGATTTGAATGTCTATTAACAGCTTGTCCAGTGACTGAGATTAAACTAGTCTCACAGCAGTTGAGATGTTTTACTTACAACGTGTTCTGCTTAACATTAAGTTAATCACTGTTTCTGAAAAAAAGGAAATAATAAATATCTACAATAAATCAGACTGACCTATAGTATACTAGGTCCATACCTGGTAATAGATAGAATTTATTATTTCCTCTCCTTGATATCAACACACAAGATGAACTTCCAACAGTTCTGGCATTTAAAATGAAATTCAGAGTTTGTTTCTGTCTTAGGTTTCTCAATGTGGTATTTTAAGATAAATTTGTCTGCATTTTTTGTAGGAAAACAGCTACCAAATAGTCTTTTGCTGCTGTAGAAATCATTTAAATCCATGCTATAAAAGATTTAATCTCTTCTGAATTTCCCACAAAAGAAAAAAAAGGGTACATTTTCCACATTTTTCAACCAGAGCAGATCACCCACATATTTTCCATTACGAAGCAATGTACAGTAACTAAGATAATTTCAGCCACACTAGTACCATCTTGTGTTCCATTGTGAAATTATTTGGATTAATTTATTTTAGTCTTTAGTCACTATTTGAGGCACTGTCTTTAAAAATCAGTGGTAACAAACAAAACATTCTTACATGGACAGCGTGCACCAGAAAGACTGTTTTGAGCTTCAGTGATTGGGATTTGGGATAATCTCTCTCTGTTCTACTGCTGCAATCTAAGTATAGCTGCAGGACTTATTCACTTCTTATCAGTCATGTTGACTCAGAGTGCAGCATGCCCTGGTTTTTATTCCAGTTTTCCAAGCGTGAGTCACTTTGAACTAGAACATAGATGAGTACCATTGATTAGGAGCCACATTGAGTAGTGCAAAACTGCCTATGAAATTCTTGCAGGTCCAGACCCAACTAATTTCTGAGGCCAAGACATGTAGAAATCAAGCCTTCAGAAAAAAAAACAAAAGCATATGCTTAAGTGCAACTGATTTCTTCATGATTATAGTTAAGTGCTTGCTTAATATACTTCCCTCAATATCGTCTTTGGGTTGTACTGAGACAGAAAGAAACTGAAGGTGTTAATTACCTTGTATGGTTTTGCCAGTCATTTAGTAATTACGGTGTTGGAGAATTTATGGGGATTTTTTCACAGGAAAGTAAAAAAAAAAAAAATCCTTCCTGGATTTTTATTCACCTGCAATAGTATCAGACGCAACTTGAGTATTTCAGGGAGAGTGGCAAAATAGCTATTGACTTCTCTGATTCAGAGACTGGTATTTCTATATCTGATGAAAAAAGACACAACTTTGACAGGAATCAGCTTTGACAGTGGAATCAGAGGTGAGATATAGTCACATTGATAAAGAAATGCAAGTAACTTTCAAAGTTTGCTCAGGTATCAGTCAACACATGTTAATTCATTAGGAATCTATTCCAGTATGTCCTAAATCCTGATTTTGCGCTGATCAGATGCAGTGGTACTGCTGAATGCTGTGTGAACTAAATCAGCTTTAACAATTCTAATCATCAAGCAAAACAAATTTTAGACACATAGCAGAGATTGACTCAAAGCAATGTTGATCTCAGCTACTTTATCAAACTAGGATAATACATACTGATTTTAAATATATTTCCATAAAGAAAACAACTGGATGCTTCTGTCACCATAAACTTAGTAATGTTCTAGACCACTGTCCTTTCCTTAGTTGACCAACTGCTATTATTAGAAAATCACACTACATACAACATGCAGTATTTTTCTATTTTACTTTTCAAGGGGGTTACAGAAATTAAAACCTCAAAGTTATCTAACACAAAAATGCTATTATTTCTGAAAAAAACAAAACAAAACAAAACAAAACAAAACAAAAAAACGACAAACCAAAACCAACAGCAACAAAACAAACAAAAAACCAAAACCAAATTATACATTGAAAAGACAATATAATTCAGACTAGACTGATTTGGCTTCCTGTCTACATAGTATAGATGAAATTGCAAAAGAGGAAGCTTTACTTTATTCTTTTCTCCATTTAAGGGTAAAATTGCTTGTCTCGTAGATTTTCTGAATCTGAGGGCTTGTAGGCTATAAGCTTCATTTCTTCTGAAAGTCCACAAAAATTGCCCTAATGAAATGTCACATTCTTGATCAATACATGTGCCAGCAATAAGAAATATCTATAATAATATATAAATTGGGTATTTCATACTAGGTCATATATTTACCATCCTTCCAGGAAAACCTGGTACAGTGGAATAATAAGAGATAAAAAATGTTAAGTGTCAGATTCAATCTGTGATGTAGACAAGAACACAGAAATATCCTCTCATCTTTATAAAAATGAGTGGAGCTATTTGTCTTCCATTGTTAAATTTAACATTGGAAACACTGCTAAAACTAGTGCATCTTGCCTTGAAAAATGACTCAACCCTACCTTGCTTCATGTAATTTTACATCCACTTCAGTCACCAGTTCATTTGTGTTTTGGCATAGGATTAAAGCAGGAATATAGAAGTCATATTGTAGCTCTGATCATTCTTCAGGTATTTTTCATTTATTATCTCTCATTTAGGCATGACTATGAAGTACTGCCTTGAGGTAGGTCAAAAATAACACTGAGACTTGTCACCCACAAGTAAACTGTGGAGGCTGGAAAAGTCAGGTGAAGAAAAAAGGATTTCGTGATTTGCCTGGTGCGTGGTGTCACCAGTGGCTGAACCACAACAGATGCAGAGCTGCCACAGCCAGTGGCAAGGCTGAGCATGTACAGGTGTGTACATGTTTTGTATACACTATGGCTGACCATCTGGATTGGAGGCTTTGTATCACAACAGTGAGTACCCACAGAATTTTAAAAATCATTTAGCTGTGCTTTATAAAGTTAATTTTGGGAAAATTAATGTAGGCCCTCGACATTAGTACATAGATAATTTGAGCAACGACTACAGGACCCAATACTTTCCTGTTGTACCACTGAATCTGCAGAAGGACAGCACACAGAAGTCGTGGCAGAGCTGACCTTTGTCATGCTGTTAAGTTAGAGGCTTCACCCTCATCATGCCTCAGAGTAGCTAATTTTTGTCATGATAATCCAAATAGATGGGAAGACATTGACATTTGGGAAGGTAAATGTAGTGAGATTGATTTTAATGTGATGATTGTCTATATTGTTAATTTTTTTGTGAGTCTCAGCACCTGAAGACTGTTTGGGTGTACATCATAAGGCTGTAGGGGCTTATGCTGTAGAAACAGAGAGCAAACCAGCTCTGTTAAGATTGCCAGTAGTAAAATAAAATCCGTCTAAAATGTTATTGAAAATAGTTAAGCTGTATGATATAAAATCTAAATTATTTCTCCATTAGAAAAGGAAAAACAATTGCCTAGAAATGTTTAACAGGCAAGGTGAGAGCATGGCAATGTAGGCTTTCTTAATTAAAATAAATCAACAACAACAACAACAACCAAACAAACAAACAAAACCAAAACCACCAAAAACCAACACCCAGCATAAATTATTTCTGAAATCTATTTTCTCTGATGGCAGATGACTGATTATGCTAAATATAGTTATATTTTCTGCAGAAGTTTATGTATAATGTATGAAATTAAAATATTGCTTCAGATTTTATTTGTCAGATGTTAAAATTACAGAGAAGAAAACTTTATGTGAACTTTTTGAGAGCAGCAATCTCAGGAAATGGGCAATCCAAGTTTAGCATTGTTTTGGCATTACATTCTCTTTGCAGTAAAATGCTGAACAGATGTATCTGATAGCAGTTGTAACCTATTCAGAAGGAAGACTGCCAGTGCTAACCTACCACTGGTAGAAAGCAATAAAGTGTCTCTGGAACCTGTTCACTACATATGGTTTGCCTGAGGTTACTGTCTTGCCTTTCTTACAATGTTACCCAATAAATCACAGAAAATATGGATTCATTTTGAACTTAAATGAAACAACACAAGAACAAAACAAAAGAAAAGAACAGATTGTGAGGATGGCTGAATATTTTCATTTCAGACATAAAATAAGCCATTTATAAGGCTAAATTAGTTTTAAAAACCTCCAAAATTATGCTACTAAAATGTCTTTGTTGTTGGTTAACATACTTATTTTATCTTCAGAAAGAAATGCTATTGCAGCCAAGACTTATAGAACATCTGCTGTGTTAATTATCAATATTTTACTAAACCCTCAATTTCCTTACTCAAACATAATTCTTTAAAAACATTACGAGAAACAATGGATTTAGGAGGATATCACTTGAGGATTTGATGTACTGTTCGGCTTAGATTCTTTCCTTCTGGACAGATGGAGCTCATAAGAAGTTGTGAGGGAGGAAGCCTCTAAACTATTGCCAAAAAAATCTTTACTGCACATGGAAGATCTGCAAAAATGGTGAAAGAACAGGTTATCCAATGGTGGCCTAGAGGGAGAAAAAGCATAGATTTTACATATAAATCAGTTATGTCCTTAATGTAAATCCAAAGATAATTCTGCTTCAGACTGGAGAAAGCATGTTTCACATACACTGCATCTTCTATTTGAAATGAACCACTTACTTAATTCATTCCGACATCAGTTTCTACAGTGTTAGTACTTAACAAGCCACAGAGCAAGAGGTAATGAGTTGGAGTCTTCCTATGGCAGGTATCAAACACTAGGACTTCAGAAGAGAAAACAAAGAAGTTAGATAAATGGTCAAAAAAAGTCTGCATATTTGATTTTAAATTACATTTGGAAAAAAAAAAAAAAAACAAAGGAAAAAAAAAACGTGTTGTTTCAGTTACCAAAGGTGTGATTTGAATCACCTGCATCTGAGCTTGGCACCTTGACTTGCCTTCAAGTCAAGAGGGATGAGCTGCCACTTTTAGTGAGCCAGATAACTTGGTTTTGATGATTACTGTGCACAAGGACAACTTCTAATGCTTGTATTTTTCCATTGATGCTACAGGCAGCCTAGAGAGGCAAACTCAGATTTTGGTGTTTATAATGGCCAGGTGAATTCTTCCCCTATGGCCACTGGTATGTTATGCTACTGAGTTTATGCTGTGAACACAAATGAGCTGAGAGACAGTGCAGTTTACTTGTTTTCTTAATTTATTTCTTCATTGACTACACACATGATCCTCTTCAGAGAATGTAAGTTGTCCTAGAATTCAGCAGCCAGGAGTCAAGCTCAAGCCAAGTGGCATGTATGTTCATTTGGGTAATGGCATGAGACATATAGAGATTAATCTTTGCGTCTACGTATGCTCAGGGTTGGTTAACCTTGGACCATCTTATTAGACTTGCCTTATTATTAGGCATGTCTTGTGTGTATGAGTCCTTTGGACCATGCAGAGATTTGATGTGAATTAATTTGCTTTAAGGTCAAGGAGATTTTTTCCACAGGAAATATGTTAATTTATTATACTATATTGTATCTAGTAGGCTATATTTGAAAATATGTAAAACATTCTTTAGGTCTTTAGAAAATGTTGATTTAAAAAGGATTGATTATATAAATAAATTTAGAGAAAATATGTATTTATCAAGTGCTACAACTAATATTCCTTTGCTTTTCATCTTGACAGTTCGAGGAACAAAAATTTTGCTCTTTAGCAACAATGGGCCTCATTCCTAGTGGTCATAAATTAAATCAAAGTAACCTGGGGGATTTATACCAGAGAAGGATCTGCACCACCAGGTAAAATTATTCCCAAAGAAAAATTCTTGGTGTAATTCCAATTAATACACTGAATAAATGTGTCCCTTAAATCACATAAGAAATAATCCAGCTTCCTCATGTGATGTTACTAGCTTGCAGAAAGAGAATTCTAATATGCGCTTTCCTACTACTTGCTCACTGAATTAGAACTAATAAGACACCTTCAGCTGGTTTTCTTCTCCTATGCAGCCAGTATTATTACTTTGTTACTTCACACTACTTTTAAAACAGTGAAATATTTTGCCAATAAAAAAAGATTAGGTTGTCTCAATAGACATAATATCTTCATGAGTTTTTATTAGAAAATATATACACCTGTACCAAAAATTTTAAAATGCAGTCTGCAGAGTAGTGCAACAAAGCTATATTCTTTATCTTTTAAATTATCTTCTGGATGGGTCAGCTTGATGTCTACAAAGAGATGGGGAAACCAAATAAAATAGTAAGTTACGAACAGCAAGATATATGTTCGGAATTAATTTGGTCTTGTTTTTTTCTGTTCTCTGAACAGAACAGAATGTATTATAAGTATTCTTGGGTTTTCCTAGCACTTTGAAGCTGCTAATGTTGTTTAGAAGCATATTTTGTCTACTTTTGTAACTTTGAAATTACGTGACAGTAATAATTTTTTGCTTGAAAGTTAGTATCTTATTTATACAAGAAATATGAGACCCATGCACAGTATTTGGAGTCATATGTTGAACTCCATAGAGACAGTTACTAACATCTTTTTGCCATACCCTGGAAAAGAAAAGTATTAATATGAAATGGATCTACAGATGCAATAAATAACAATTCAGATAAAGAAAAATGGTTTCTTCACTGAAAATGGATTTTGTTATTTTCTTCTAGAGATTTATTCTGATCACATGTAGTCTATAAATGAAATAACTGTGTTTGACAACAGAAACTATTTGTTTTCATAGTTTTGTAGAAAATTAAGATTCTCTGCTAACTTTCATTTGAAGAAAATATGTAGTGAAGGTCAAATGCAAGACTTGGATAATTTCAAACTCTTTTTTTTTTTCTAAAGCATTTTAAAAGGTTCTGATTTATTGAAATGTGAATCAGCACTAAAAAGGGTAATATACAATTAAATACACAAAACCTATGCTTAAATAACATGAAGGTTGTGGCACAAACTGACAAAAGACAGGAAATTTAAAGTTAAGGCTGTAACTCTGGCTTTAAGTCATGTCATGGAAAAACAGAGAGCATTATGGATAGATTGTCAACCTTAGCTTTCAATTTCCTGGCTTTTGTCAGTTTATGACACAATGTTAATTATGTTTAACATAACTTTTGGATTTAATTTCCTTGTGCGTATTTCTGTAGCTTCTTCTTGTTGTTGCTGTTGTTGACATAAGGGAAAATAAATTTTATTACAGTTAAGAAGGTACCTGTTATTTAGTAGACACTTTTTTTCTAAGTTTTACAGGTTTTGGCTGGTATAGAGTTAAATTTATTCATAGTAACTTGTATAGGGCTCTGGTTTTGATCTGTTTTGGAAACAGTGTTAATAACACAGGGATGCTTTAGTTACTGTCAAGCAGTGTTTGCACAAAACCACGGCCCTTTCTGCTCCTCACTTGACACCACCAGTGGGCTGGGGGTGCACAAGAAGTTGGGAGGAGACACAGTTGTGATAGCTGACCCCAACTGACCAAAGGGATATTCCACACTACATGACATGCTCAGCATATAAAGCTGCGGAAGAAGAAGGAAGGGGGGACACTGGGAGTGATGGTGTTTGTCTTCCCAAACCACCATTATGCATGATGGAGCCCTGATTTCCTGGGGATGACTCAACACTTGTGTGCCAGTGGGAAGGAGTGAATGAATCCCTTGTTTTGCTTCATTTGCACATGCAGCTTTTGCTTTATTTTATAAACTGTCTTTTTCTCAACCCATGAGTTTTCTCAGTTTCACTCTCCCAATTCTCTCCCCCACCCCACTGTGGAGGGAGTGAGTGAGCACCTGGGTGGGACTAAGCTACTGGCTAGGCTTAAAACACGACAAACGTTTATCAGGTATTTCTCAAAGCATAACATGGAAAGCCTGTGTTTAAATGTCCTGTTATTGGTAACGAAGAATTGCTAGGAGTGAATTTTTTTTACCTACTTATTGAAGATAAGTGTCTATGTATTTCTTCAAAAGCCTTTTACATTTAAAAAAAAAAAAAAAGACAAAAATCCACTATGTATACCAATTCTCAACCTATCACAATTTTAAGGGCAGATATCCTATACAAAGAAAAACTGTGGTTTCCTAGGTCTTATGACACTTTGTAATCATTGACTCATGTTCTGAAACACAGAGTTTAGTGATTCCAACCAACACAGTCTCATTGTACAAGGTAGAAAGTTTAACCAGGAGAGGAGTCCAGACTTCCTGTCCCTGTGAGAACCCCTGTGGAGGCTAGTGGGGATGCCAAGCATACAGGAGCTCTGCTCTGAGTGAAAAATTCAGGACTAAGGCTGCAATTTCACTATTTTGATCTGTTATAATGAATGGATTGCAGTCTCTTCAAAGATATTGCTACACTGGTCAGTGTGTGAAATACTACCTGGATTGGTTATCACTCCTAAAAGACTGACATGTGCATGGGGTGATTTACTTATGTCTCCTTAAAGTACAAAGGTCATAACATCAAAGGCACTTGGAGCACTGTCTTGTTACTAGAAATGTCACTGTATGACAGACTAAGAACAGACTTTACAGATATTTATGAGGGGAGTAGTGAAGGACAGGGATCTGTATCATGTCTAACAAACTTGACAATATGACATTTTACAGGGGTTATGAATTTTTTTAAATGTTAGAAAGTTGGAGGCTGCCCAGAGAAACAGAAGTTAAAATAATTCCATGCAATTGCTGCTGCTTCCCCTGGAAGTTATGTCCCTACACACTGATGATCAAATAATTTCTAGTACTAGTTGGTACTAGTAGAGGGAAATACTTCCACACTCTGCTGATGTAGTTCTGCCCTCTACTCTTGTGTTTAGCTCCCTCTTGGTTCCCATATTTCAGTGGAAAACAGAACCATTAATTTTAAAGTACTTTTCATTACCAAAAGATAGATGTGCTTTTTATGTATGTATTTAATTTATGCAGGACATAAGGACATTTGTGTTAAGGACAATTGATTTTTACCTAAAGAAGGAGCCCCTAGGTACTGGCCATAAATTTGATCTCACTTGATGCACTCTTTGAAGTATTATATTTACCTTAGAGCTGAAGTCTTGTATTGTGCTATCCTTAGAAACCTGGATATGCAACATAGTGACTTTCAAAACACTTATTCCCCAGCTTGCTGGCTCTTCAGGAGCATATGTTTGGTGTGGTTGATGAGAAGCCCTTAGATCCAAATCTGAACTATGAATTCAGGATAGGAATATTTTAGGTGCATAAATAAATACATTTTCAAACAACAAAAACTGACAACAGACTTTTGTCTTTTCTAGTTTGGCATTTAGTTATGATTAAAAAGGACAACATTTCTACTTCAGTTATTGGATTGGACATGCCGAATTAGCATTCCTTGAGGAAGGACGGATCTTGGATCCTTGGTCTCGGTTGGAGGTTTTGCCTCTTGATGATTGCTTATGCCTGCTTTTGCTCCCCCTGTTCAGCGGGAAAATTCATCAAATTTCAGTGACTTGCAAATAAAACAAACTTACATGGTCAGCTTTTTGTCTGACTGATAGCAATTTTTTAAAATAACAGGTTTCAGATTTAACCTGTATTCACTTTAAAGCTGTATTTTTGTAGCTTACAGTTTCTGAAACAGGTGAAAAGACCTCCAACTGTGGGCATAGGTTTATAGTAAATCAGAAAAAAATACGCAAAACCAGTAAAAGTAGATTACTTAAATGACTTTACTTGGTCCAAGTTGGAATTTTTCCTCTATTTCAGTCCTGGAAAAAAAAATCCTTGTAAGAGACAATACTTGTAGGACTTCAAAACTATCTGTTTTCTGTAAGAGGTCAGGCAGCTTAATTGGTCTCTTTACTATTAAATACCTTTCAGTATTTTTATTTTTAATAGCTAAAGTATTCGTGAATTTAAGAAACATTGTGTCTGTCTTAAATACAATAGAATTTTCTTTTGGATAATGCCTTGTGATTTTTCTCTATTTTAATTTAGTGAAATAATTTTGAATGACATATCCAGAAGAAGACTCACACTCTTCTCACTAGTAGGTATTTGAGTAAATGACTACTGAAGTCAAGGGACGATTTTCTGTAGATTGCAGTGTGTTTTAGCTTGGGTCCAAAATTATTTTTTTTTGTCTGCTGTTTGCTTCTCTGCTTTTTAGATGCACTATTTTTTTTTTTTTTTAATATTTTTTTTTTTAATACACTGCCCATTAGATTCTCTGGCGTTTGTATTTTTGATTTCCATTCAAATGTTCCCAGAAATCTAAGATATTAATAAGAAAATGTATGAATTTTATAGGGAATAAAAATTTGACTGGTAAGTTTATGTGAATGAACCATTACATAAAAATTAAGTTTGAGGGTGTTGTTTGTAACTGGTAATAATGAAGCTTTCTGATGTGCTGTAAAGTACACTGGTATGGAAAGCTGCTTCTTAGTCACCACCATACATTATTTTCTAGAGAACTGTTTGCTGAAATAGCCATTTTTATACCTTATCTGCTAGTTTTGTATGTTACCATATTTTTTTTCAATAACCCAAGACCTATGTGTTTAAAAATTAAACATTTCTCTATAAATGTTTTAGCGTGTGATCTCATGTGTTCTAGACTACAATTCTTATTTTATTTTACAGTTTCTCATTATTGCCAAGGTAGAGCTAAAGCTCTGAAGAGGAAGCTGTGCTAAATTGTTCATTTTTTATGCCACCAGATTTTCTGCTTATTAGTCTTTCTTTTAAAATTCATTATATACCACATTCAGCAGGACTGTGAACTGTTGCAATAAAAGCTACAGCTGTCTCTCCTTCTTTTTCCTCCTTTTGCCTTCTGCTAAATGTGTGCCAAATATGGTCAACAATGGTCTGCCTACCTAGGAAACAAACATCAGAAGTCTCTTTTGTTTCGCTGCATTCCTCCTCTGCTGCCAAGAGGAGCGAGTTTTATAACACTTATAGCAGGGCAGCAGCAGCAGTAGCAGCCATGGGGAAGACTGTGGGTCGTAATGTTCCATTAACACCCCCAACCAGAAACTCTCTGGGGTGGCCCCAGACTCCATTGGCAGCAGAACCAGCTGCCCCAGCATCCATGTGGGCCGGTCTCTGCCTTTTTTCCGCTTTTATTAGGAAGTCGTTGTTGGGCCAAGAGGTCCTGAGGTGTCATCAAGCTGCCCTGGTGTTCTCCCTCCAGAATGAGAAAGGGATAATGGCTCTGGTTGGGCATCTGATGGCACAGACATGACTGGCTGGTGGTATAACCTCCAACCTGTGATTTGGCACTGGGGACGCATCAGCCCATTAGATCTGTTTGCAAATGTGCTTTTCTTCACCTGAGACCAGCTTGGTGGGCTCCAGATAAATTTCTGATATGAACAAGAAAAAGGCCTCGTTTCAGTACTTAGGAGAGCCCACCTAACAGCTGTTGATCTTCCTCTGTAATGTTATCTGGTTTATGCTGACAACTATACAGGAAAAGGCATTTTAAAGCATGGTTTCCCTTTGAGCACCCAAGAATGAATTATTAAAATAACACTTTGTGAACTATATATTCTGTCTCATATGTATATTGTCTCAAGATGATCAGCCTTTTTGTATTGTGACATGAAAGGAAAAAGTTTCTTTGATTCTGGAAAAAATGCAAATCACATTAAAAAAAAAAAGGGCACAAGCTAGCACTCTTTGGTCTGTAGACAGGAGTTCAAAGAGACAAATAAATCTGCTTTCTACTCATACAACCGTGATGTGGCTGATAGGATGTTTTGCCATCACTGTCTCCACCATGGAGCCTGACAGAGACCTGTTTATTTCCATGGGTGTCTGACATTGCAGTCCCATCCCTACTTTTTAGTAACTGACTCGTGTTATGTAATTGAAGGTGGCTGCACATTTCTGCTGCTTTTCTTTATGTGATTTGAACTGGGCACAGAACTAATGTTAATTAAAAAAGAAAAAAGTTTCATTCAGGCCAATCTCCTTTTTACATGTCAAGGTTTTATTGAAGAAGATGAGGATGCATAGCTGAGGTAAAAAAAAGAACACAAGAAAAAACTGCAGCCCTCATTTTAGAGGCAGCTTGTTTGTTTGTTTGTTTGTTTTTTCATTTAATGCAATCTTGTGATTGTATTTTTAATTCCAGTTGACCCAATCATAATGTGAGATGAGTCATGGTTTAGCATAACCAGTCTTCTAAGAAGCTCTCATGCTGGAAGCTTTTCAAGGTAAGTCACTGTCTTGGCACCTAGAAAGGGGACATCATGGTACACTTCTTAAATAAATTACAAGCTGCTAGCAGTTAAATTTCCTTCAAACTTTTTAATAAATGTGTACATAAAAGCAATACAGGGCATCATCAAACATGGTGTTTTTAATATGTGAAGTACCACAATAAGAAAGGAAAGCAGCAGAAAATACACATGGGGGCCCAGTTTAAAGAAAGCAAGCTGCATCAGCGGAGTGAGTACCTGTCAGCTTTACATGGGTTTTCACGTGACTGGTAACTGGAGATGTCCAGACTGTCATTTCCTAACTAGCTTCTTCTTAGATTTATCTACTAGTCGTTGTAAAGAGACAGTAGTGAATAGAGAATATATTTTCTGTGTGTGAAGTTGGGACGAGTAGACAGGTAATATGGTAATCATGACTACTGTGTTTCCATTGATATGTAATCCTATCTACTGCAGTGAAAGTTTCCTGATACTGTAAGACCACAGAACTTGACCTGCAACATGGGTATGCTTGTTTCAAGAGGCATGTACCACATATGTCTTCTGTACTAAAAACTTTAAGATGTTACAAAATAATTAGTATTTTTCAAGATGAGCCTATTTAGTAAAGTAATAAAACACACTTAATCTACAGAAATGTCCAATTTCAGGTGGTAACTGAAAGTGAGGAAATACTTCATTCTTGGTTTAGGGTGAAAACAAATGAAAACAAATTTTTGTTTATTTCCAAAAGATTACTCACTATTCCCCATTGTGACAACTCACTACTAAAAGATGGTGTCTTGATCATTCTTAAGTGCAGTGACCTACACCAGGCTGAGTACTTAAATGTATATGTTAACAGCTATTAAACAAAACCGAAGATATGACACCATTTACCAGTTAAAGTGAAGAAGATACTTTACATACAATTAACTTTATTTATAATATTAATTATGTTAGTAATTACTTCTTTCATTTTCAGTACTCTTCCAGTGGAAAACACTAAGTATTTGCCTGAAGTAAAATTTTTGTGCCCTATTACTGTTTCTTGAATTTATGAACTGTAGTAATGAAGACACATTCCTTTGTTTATTTCAGGCTTCAGAATTTACCAGTACCTAAGAGGTATTTGTTGTCTCATAGTGCCATATCTCTTATCTGTCTTAGTGTTTAATTGCACCATTGCCAAGCACCATCAGCCATATAACCTTGATTAATCTAAAGCTATTGTTCATGAAATTTCCCATATTCATGCTGGAGAGGGCTCCATGGCCTAAAAAGTGAGAGATTATTTGGTGTTGTGTTTGTTATTTTATAGTATTTATCAGAAGATTGGTAGTTAGAAACCAATCATACAAGCACATCATGGTTTTTAAACTGGTAAACATGTAGTGTATTTTGTAAGTTGCTGTTCAAATTTTATGATGCAGTTGGGAAAAAAAGAGACCAAAACAGACAACCCTAAAGTCTTTGCCAAAGGAAAACAGCCAATCTTTGATTTTTCTGAATTTGTTCCATTTCAGAGTGCTTAGACCCACTGTGGGGAAATTTGCACTACCTGTAAGAGAAATACATCTCAAAATCTCATTCGCCACCTAGACTTGTGCTATGATAAATTTATAAGCGGTCTGTTATCCTGAGTGCTCATTTTTACCACTAATCAGATGTAAAGTACTGAATCAAATTCTGGCTTACTTTTTTTTTTTTTTTTTGGGAGGTACCGTAAGCAGTACAAATGAGTTGAAAACCAAGTTTTAGTTTTCAAGATGAGCACATTTGGTTGGTATCCTTTTCTTTGTTTATAACATAAGTATAGTAAATCTTTCAGTAAATTTCTCTTAAGTCTTCATGCCTTTTCCTATAACATGGAATTTGCAGTATGGTCCCACTTTTCCCTTTCAAAAATGTAAAATCAAACCCACATGACTTGGAAAACATCCAATTATGCAAAAACATGTAGTAGTCCTTCCTTTTATTATTTTTAAAAAGTTACCTACAGCCTCTCTTATTTTCATAAACACTAGTAGAACAATTGTCTTGTATGAGGCGATAGAGGAGAATTGCTTTCTCGGTCTTCTAAGCAAAAATTACAATTAACATTTGCAAAAGAAAAGAAGAGGTAGAGCAATATGATAGTAAATGATGGCAAATAGCCCTACCATGTAAAACTGAAATTGGGAAAGGATGTTAAATGGAGAGTCTTACTAAGGAAAAAGAGAACACACTTTATAGTGAGATAAGAATTTATTATAAGTCAAATTAAAGTCTTAACAGTTTAATCAAAAAAGCCCAAAGAGTTACTTACAGTCCAGTTGCAATGGTACTAAAGCCTGCAGCCAAATTATTCAATTAACGCAGAAAAATCTCTTTGATATCACACTTTACATTTTTTGCAAAAACTTGCTGCTATCCACCCCTTTTCCTATGGTGTTATGATCACCCTTGCCTCTCCTCCTGATCCCAAAGGGCAAAGGTTCACCAGGACAGGGTACGAGGGGTTTTAGCAAGACATCAGTGTCCTGAGTACTTTTCTGCCAAGAGCAAATACTGTGGCAACCAAGACAAGCCCACTCAAGTCCTGTAGCCCCATGCTGTCAGGTCAATAAAAAGTCTGGGGCCTTTCACTAGTATAATAAATGTAAAAAATTGCATCTACTGGGCTGTAAGAAACCTGCAAAATCTCCAGTCTTTGGCTTAATATCTAAATGTTTTAGTGTTGAGAGATAGGGTGGAGGTCTAGTTGCAGGGGCCTTTGGTGTGCCATTTGTAGAAGAGTTTCAATTTAGAGAAAAAGGGGCTTGTAATGAATTTTTGCTGATCTCTAGCTGCTCTCCTTTCCCTCTTTTGAAAACTCCTGTTTCATTGATGCATCTGTCACAAAAATCAATCTAGCAAGAGATGCAACAAGGCTTCATAATCAGCTGTTACAAAGCAGGGGGACTGAGCTTGGTATCACAGAAGAAGTTTCACTGTTGTCTGCAATTTAACTGGACACTCCAGGATTCTTCTCAAATATTACTTGTCCAGCTCCTTTACTCTCACCCGTCTTATTTTACACTCTAGCAGCCAATATGAAGTCACATAATGGAAAAAACAAAACAAAACATAACAAACAAACAACCAAACAAAAAATGAAACTCTATTATTTTACTGTCTGGTTTCTTTCTACCTTTTGGTCATTTGAAAGTCCTATTTGATAAAATAATCACAATAGCAAGAAGGAAAATATTAGAGATCAGTGAAACTCTGCAGTTTAGATAATAATATTTAAAAAAAAATAAAAAAAGCTTCCTGCTTTACTCTACCTGTGATGAATTTCGTTGTAGGTGTAAGCACCTGGTCCATGTCTTAGTGAAGTCAGCTCAATCCAAGCTGACTTTTTTTCCTTCTAGATTTCTGTTAAACCAATGCAGAATTTAACAAATGCACAGGTGCTACTCTTGTTTGCTTTTTCCGTCCCTCACATTAATGATAACCTGTGTACCCTTTAGATTTCATTAGCAGTGAGTAGGTTTGTTTTGTAACCCGATAAAAATTTTTAGATGCCTCAGGGTGAATTAAAAATCTGTGTTTTGTGTGAAACAGTGGCTGTGTGTCACTGCTTATAGCACTGACAGCTTGACTACTGCAGCTGAAATTGCACAATAAGTAAAGATCTTCCAAGCAGCAATGAGCACCAGCAATAACCATAGACTGGAATTGTTTCTATTTATTGCTTCTTTATATAAAGATATAAAGTCAGGAACTGACAATCATATTATAATAATGTGTGGTTACAAAACTCTCACTATATGGATTTTTGTTTAACTGAGATCAGTATTTACGTGAGAGAGAGATGTCCAAATATTCTCATGTATAACTGTGTAGCTGGAAAAACACACTGGCTCATGTAATTCAGCAGTTGATGATCACATCTAGAAGAATCCACCATAGCTTTTTGTTAGAGGACAGTGTCACAGAAAAGAAGTAATATTGCTTACTAGAAATCCTGATGTTGAAAAGCTGAAATCTTTTAAGTGCGTAAGTTGTTTTGAGATCCAAGTACAATTTGAGAACAACAGCATAAATCTAATTTGACTATGTTACTCAGACAATATGAGAAACAAACCTGTGGACTAAACTGTGACAATCACAAGGAGTAAGATTATGGTGTCAATGGGGCAATACTTTCTCTATACTTAGTACAGAGAAGTCAGCAAAGCTGGTATTTGGAAAAAAAAAACATAATGTAATATAAACAAATTATCTAATGCACTAGTTGTGCAACATTTAACAAAACTTCCAACAAAGCTAACAAAATGCAAGGAATCATCTGAAGCTATTTTGCAGATTTTTCCTGACATTCAAGGCTCCAGAAAATCCAAGATCGTGTAATTGCTGGACCAATGTGAGACTGATGTTAACTCGACCTTGAAATATTTTGTGTTAGAAGCACATTTAGCAGAAAGAGTTCAGGTGCAAACTGCTGTTTTACCCTCATTTTTGCTACTACCAGAGAAAATGTTTGAGGTATTAGGAGACTTAAAGGCTTGCAAAATCTGTCATACAGAAACATTTTCACAGCCACAACTTTCCACTTTATTTATTTGTTTGTTTGTTTGTTTTTAAAGGGGTTATTTCCTGACAGCCTTTGAGCTGAGGAGACCAGTGCTGCTTGTAGAACACTGCTTGTTTCTATGTGAGCAGGAGTTGATATACGTATGAGTGATCAAAGGCCTACACCTTAGCAAGTTTCTGCAACAGCAGATAGTAGTCAAAGGCTTTATGAAGTCGCACAGGAAAAAATAACAGTAAATGAATCTTTGTAATTAATCTAGTTCTTCTACTTTAAGCTTGCTTTATAAATTTCTCTCTCATGTTCTCTCTCTCTAAAAAAAAAAAAAAAAGCTAAATGACTTTTTCAATGACCATTTTGGCACTATTACGTCTTCTCTTCACCCCATAGGAGACCTTTTGTCTTTAATTTTGGTGTATCCTGCTGTGGCTATGCTATTATCTATGGCAAGAGTTTTAAAACTGCAAACATGTGGGGCTTGTGTTGCTGCATTTTGCTTTAAGCTTTCAAAGTGGCTCATTTATGTTAATATACAGCACCCCTGCTGTGCTTTTTTTTCTTATTCTGACTTTTTTTTTTTTTTTTTTTGTTACATTTTGCATATGGAGCCTGAATGATTAATATTTCATCAGTTCTTCAGGGCAGCATGACACAAGGATGTGTTATGTTTGGCTTTTCTGGAGATCTGTTGTCAATGAATTGTGACTAATAGCTGGAGCTGGACCTCTAATGGTTTCACGGGATCAGATAGAAACAAACAATTGTTTACCACATCATTAATCTATAAGAAGCTAATTACATACTTTCCTCTTCATTTTAAAAATATTACCTTATCTATAGTACGTAAGAAATTAGTGAGCACTATTTCGATCATTGGCTTAATTCGATGTTTAATGTAAAATTCAATTCACAATAGCATAGTTTAATTAATTAAATGATTTGTTGCAAAGTGGAAGCATTATAAAATTTTATGAAAAAATCATCTGTATATTTTGACTAGAGATGACATATGAAATACATTTTAAAAACTAATTTTTTTTACAATTTTAAAACTCCTAAATAAATATATATATATGTATATGTGTATACACACATACATGCATAAATATCAGTCATCAGTAATACAGCCAGTTTATCTGTAATATGTATTTGTTTTCATAAATTAAATTGAATGCAATATTTCATATTTAATTTTAAATAATCTTGTTTTTAATAAGAACTATCAGGAAAAATGTGTTGTAGAAGCTTCTGTATATGACCAGAGAAATTGTAATTATTTTTTTTTCTAAAATTAATGCGTGCTTTATGGATGTGTATATTGGTGTGCGATTCTTAAAATCAATTTTTCACATGCACATTCGATTGCATGCTTGGGTTAGCCTTGCAAGCTAGTCACAGTGGTGATGGTGGGTGGCAATCCAGAGAGAGATCAGAATGCTAAGATTACATCAGCACAAATAGGAGTTAAAAGTGGGGAATAAAATCAGCTTAGCTAAATCTGCAAGCAACTCAGGCTAGAGGGCTCTTTGATTCTATTTCTATTAGATAACATATTTGAGCTACAGTATAAATGGATAACCCACATAAGTGCTCTTATCAGAAGCCTTTGGCTCTTTATAGTTATCTCAGTAGGTTACCAAAACCTCAGTGATCACATTAACAATAAGCAAAACAGTTAACATTGGTTTATTAAGTTATATATACAAATATTTAATTTTCTGTGGTCAATTTGCCACTGTTACAGTTACCTTTGTAAATAATTTTGCAGATCTTTCTGCCCATTATTTTCAAAACCTAAGGGAGTGTTTAACAGGAGCCTTGTACCCAGGCTTAGCTGTGAAAGACTTAAACAAAGCAAACTGATCTCATATAAAGCACAAATGTTTGAAAGTAATACGTTGTATTTTAATCTTTTAGAAAAATAAGGAACTTTGGAAAAATAAGAATAAAATGTATAATGAGTCTCACCTCAGAACTGTAATTTAATACTAATATAATGATAAAAGCTAGGTGTGGATGGCAAAACAATCCCTTTCCTGGAACTGGATAGGTAACCTGTTATGAAGCTGAGGAAGCACAGCCAGCTTATACCCCCCTTCATTGGTGAGGCTTGCTGTGAATAGGTGAATAACACATTTCCCTGTGGAGCTCTTTGCCTGACAACTCTGCCCACCAGAATGGATTTGGACATGCCAGAGGCTGCCTCCAGCTCTTGGCAATATCGCTTTGTGTAAAGGAATGCAGTTCTGATGAAACAGGTATTGGGGCTGATGTCTAAAGACACGGTAATGGCACTTGCAAGCTTCCCTTCACTGTTTCAAGTGCTTGCCTTTCCCTTTTTCTGGCACAGCCACAGTCATAAAATTCTTACTCAGGCTCTATTTCCATTCAATATTTGACCTGCTGAGGGCATCAATTAAAGTCAACTGCAGTTGAGTTTTTAGTTTGGGGAGCTAGATGCAATAAATGTATTGAAACAAACAATGCATTTTGTTAGAGCAAGAAAAAAATCTAATCTCATGTAATGTACTCTGCCATATGTTTGCTGTGGTATGACTGCAAGATGAAGCTTCAGATCTGTCTTGTTCCTGACCTGGGCTTAATCTGAACATTCAGTATAAATGTGTATAAAACTCTATATCTCATTACTAGTCTCCTGTGTTTCCCCTAAACAAATACAGTGGATTAAAATGCAAGTTCATTAGGTTAAAGTGCTTAATTGTCTTAAAACTCATAGTGTAAAAGTCAGATGTCAGGATTTGATTAGCACTGCAGGGAGGCTCTGTAAGGAGCAAAATGAAAATAGCCATTGTCCTAGTATAGTTAAAATGCTATAAATATGTAAATGAGAACACAAATATGGGTCTAGATACATATGCAATATTTCTTAAGTCTCAAATGAAATAATTAGCATAAGTTATTTTGCTGTATCCCTATCTCTGATCCTTAATTATATCAATGCTACATTATTTAGTATTCCATGACAAGTTGTCATAATCACATTCCTTTCAGTCTTGTTTACTGCCTTCTCAACTTTTAAATGTGCACATTTCACCTTCTTTGTTTCATCGGCTTTCTTTACTACTCAAAAAAACTTGGTGTATAGGAAAGAGAGCAGAAGCTGGTTTCAAGGTGAGAAAGAGCTATGATCAGTGTGCTGTAAAGGTTTCTTTACTAGGTGCATATTGGAGGAAATGGGCTCGATGGTTTTCAGTGCACTGTTTGAAAATCAGTCCCTCCAGTAAGAGGAAATTGTAATGCAAACTACCAAAATCCACATGCAGCTTTATTATTCTCTTCACATTCTTGAAAAAGAATAGGAGTCTACCTACTCAATAGCAGTAAACAGGAAATGAAGTTAGAGTTGTTCTGTCTAGAGAAGAGAAGGCTCCACAGAGACCTCATAGCAGCCTTCCAGTACCTAGAGGGGACCTACAAGAAAGCTGGAGACGAATTTTTTACAAGGTCATGCAGTGACAGGACAAGGGGTGATGGTTTTAAACTGAAAGAGGGTAGATTTAGACTAGATACAAGCAAAAAATTCTTTATCTTGAGTGTGGTGGGGCACAGGAACAGGCTGCCCAGAGAAGCTGTGGATGCCCCATCCATGAAAGTGTTCAAAACCAGGTTGGATGGAGCTTTGAGTGACCCGGTCTAGTGGAAGCCGTCCCTGCCCATGACAGAGGGACTGCAACTAGATGATCTTTAAAGTCCTTTCCAACCCAAACCATTCTATGATCCTATGAAATTGAAAATTATCATTAGATTAATCTTGAACTTGCATGTCCATTAAGGTTTTTTTTTATCTGGCTATTTTTAGCTTCAAGGGGCAGCTAAGTCAGGCAGCAGCTAGATTTCTTCTGTGTTATGGCTCTTTTTTTCTTAAGAACATTATTCTTAGGGCGTTATTTTCTCTTAAGAGCTTGAGATATTATTTTTTCTAACACAAGATGAAACCTGTCACATAATACTGAATTGAAAGGTTCCTAATAGATGCAGTCTCAGATGTGCAGGTAGTTGCGGTTTACAAAGGCCAAGGCAATGAGAACTAAGCATGCCTTTGGAAGATGTAGCAGTGCTTATCACAAACTTTAGTTTGTGCCAGGCAGTGCTGCATAAGAATTTGATGTGATTTTGAGATGAAATATTTAATCTCTTCCCTTTGGATGCCCAGTGTGATACACAAATATTCATGATGTATCTGCTCCACTGAGGCTGAGGTATTTCATCTGCAGTTTGCTGCAGAGTTTTGAGACCTGTTAACAGGATGAGGGAGCAACCTTCCAGCCTATTTCAGTCCCAAGTGTGACAGCTTTGCTGTAGGAATATTTCACTTGCGTCTCTTTCTCTCTCTCTCTTAAATGACACTGTAATCAGGTTTTTTACATGGCATCAAAATGGTTCTGTAAATAGCTGGGGCAAAATCCTGCCACAGGGAAGGAAGTATCAACACTGTTGGATGGAACGACAGTCAAACGAAAGTATTTGGGCAGGTTCTCCAAGACAGAATTCAAAAGGCAGAGCTACACCTGATCAAACTCCCTTACACAAGTCACCAGCATCTGCACATGGGTTTGTTCGGAAAGAGGAAAGAGTCATCGGCTGAGCAATGGTTGTAGCAGCAGGCAGCTAATCCTTTGGAGAATAATGACTCTGTATAGGAATATATTTAAAGTAAAAAATATTTCTATTAGGAAGACTCTTTTTCCCCCTCTGCAATACTAATGTCTTTATGTCTAGGAAAACAAACAAACAAAGAAAGCTGCAAAACCAAACAAATAAACAAATAAAACACAAACCAAAGAAAAACACAAAGCAAAACCAAAAACAAGCATTCAAACAAAAACAAACAAACAAACAAAACCCCCAAATCAAACCAACATTTTCTATCAAAACCTGGTTTTGGAAGAAAATCTAACTGAAGGCAGAGATTGCAAATTAAATTCTATCATCAACATCTTGTAGTTAGTGCTTCTTAAAAGCATATTTGAAATATTTTAAAAGGAAACTTTGAAGATGTGAAGTGACATCCCACGTAGCTCTTTTCTCACTTATCCTCAGTGTTTTTGATTGCGTCTAACCTTATGCAGGCTTCAGTTTCTGCTTTGAGACCCTGTATCCTCAGGTTCTATCTTGAACTGATAACTAAATTTTCTATCACTGATCCTAAAGTGTGTTCACGCAGACATACTGCTGTACATGTATTAACCTCTGAGTTTCTGTGGATGTTTATAATTTTGTTCTCCTTCTACTATGGGAGGAAAGGAAAAAACAGAAAAGTGCAAGCAGTGAGACGGTTAACTGACTCCAAGACAGATGTTCATGTTGCTCTAATTTTGACCAAAGTACATTGGCTTCCTGTGAAGCAAAGGATTGATTTTTAAACATAGTATTTGCAGACCAAGCAGTGTGTGGCTCAAGTCCAGCTCTCTTGAAAGACTTATTAACAGTCCCTCACATTCTCTTTGTTCTTTTGAAAATGATCAACTGCTTCAGACACCTACTGTAGCTTCCTGCAGTTCATACACTAGCATTCTTTTAACGGTCTCTTCTCTATTGAACATTTATGCTTTAATTTTAGATGTTTTTAGAACATTTTTAATGTTCAGCATTTGTTAGTTGCAAGAAGTCACCATATTTTTTCTGTAAACAAGAATTTGTTTACATTTTCTTAGATGATGCTTTTCTATTATACAAATCATTGGATTTTGCGTTCTAGTTCCAAAGCATACTTTTAAGAAATCCTTTTAGATCAAGTTTTAAAAATGGTTGTGAATACTAAGTATTTTTATGTTATTATTTCATTTATGTATATTTTGTATATTAGTACTGGTTTTGTGAACAGCTTTATATAAATATCAGGCATTTCAGTATTAATATTTATCATTTTCCTCTGACACATGCCGTAGTTTTACGACTAGTAATAAAAGAAAAACAACAGGCACAGGTTTTTATGAGCTACAGCAGGCCCTTGCAAAGTGAGACTTGCACTAGATTTCCAGTACAGAGTGGCTGACAATTTCTCCAGTCAGTGCATGTCAGGTTGTGCATTTAGGACAGTAGGATCAGACCTGCTAAGAAGCTGCTCTAGAGGTAATATTTAAACCAGCCTTGTTTTTAATGGGATATTGAATGGAATAGGAGTATGTGTCTCTAAGAAGCAACTTCTAGGTATATGCATATTTGGTTATAAATCTATTGCTTTTTTATATATTAACAAATTTATTTATGTATTTATATGTAAAAGAAATTATCCTCTTCCCTTAATCTTTACCTGTGCTAAATGTGTGCAATTGTCATCAGCTGTGACAGTGTAAATGCAGAATAAGCCCATTTAGCTTTCTATTTCAGTTTCCAAAAGATAAGTATTACTCCAGGAAACATTTCATTAACATTTTCTAAAGTGAAATCTGTAATTGAGAACATATGTATTTAAAGGGGTATTTGGTCTCATATAAAAGTTAAAGCAAAACCTAATAGAAACCCAAAACATTCATGTTTCTACCACTAATTTCCTGACTTTCCTGTTTTGCATGAAATGTTTAAACAATAATGTAACATTTCAATGACATTCACTTCTTACTTCCATAGACAGGGTTCCTTGTGTTATCACTTGTTGCATGTTTTAAGCAAATTGATTGTAGTTCACAGATGGTGAGAATCAGCCTTGAGGAAGGGGTCATCTACAGGAAAATGCAAGAGGGGTCAGGTTGCCACTCTTTCAAATCCAGTGTTATTAATATTAGCTAATGTCTTATTTAAATGTCCTCCAAAATAGAATTGTTCTTATCCTGAAGAAAGAAGTGTTGCTAAAATTTCAGAGCAACTTACCATGTTTTTCAAAATAGTCCTCCTAGGATTTATGCAGCTGTACAATATTTTTATCACATTCTTTTTATTTATATTTTCTTTGATTTCCACACATACATTTGTAGAACATGAAGAAAAAGTATATGAGAAACTGAAAACTGTCATGGACTATCCTATGGATAGAGCTGCTAGCCTTTATCTAAGACTCCAGTGATGGTTTCAGAAAGAAAGTAATTCTCAGGGTGATTTCTTCTGTGTTTTATTTTTTTTTCCATTTTTGTTTCGGAAAGTAACTTTTCATCTTTATAACCAGTGAAACTGATCCCGTTTTATCACAATTTAGATCGTATAATTCCCTGCAGCAGACTCAATCTGCAGTGTCTTACGTTTGACGTACTTGAGTCAGAACTTAAATTAAAACTTTTGTCCCTGTTTAAGAAGACAGAGAAATCTGCTGGCATAAACTGACTGAACCTTACTGCCTGGATTAAAATGTCACTTCTTTAAGACTCAGTAGCATCAATGTGCAAAATACCACCATGATGGACTGTAATAGAACAAAATGTTCGTAGTGTTCCCAGGTTTCTTGTCAGTTTTATGGCTTTTAATTTCTTACTGAATTGTAAAATGCTACATGTGATCCAGATTATTTTTTTCAGAATGCTGTGAGAATGGTGTTTCAAAGCAGTATTTACTATATTTATTTTTATTATTTTACAGTAAATGTAGAAAAGCTTGAAAATTAGCAGTAAGAGAAGCATGGACAAACATCACAGATGTATTACAAATCAGAACCATTATGCTTACACTTTTGCTGAAAGAGAGATAATTAAGAGAAAGAACAGTTACAATTCAGCCTATAAACAACTTTTTGTGGTGATTAATCATTACAAAAAATAGATAGGAATAATTTTCATACCAGTGTTGTTAATCATCCTTGTCTCAGGGAAAATTGCAGAAGAAATTTAAGTATTTTTTAAAGTACGATGAGATGTATTGCACCCTTTTTTCTACCATCTGATAAGGCTCTCCAAAGACCATGATGTTGGGGAACATTAGAGGTATAGATACAGCACATTTAAGCATATATTTGCAGTAAAAGATAACAAAGGCAAAACAGAGATTAATTCACACAGTAAAAAGCCTGAGCTTTGGCTAGGGAGGTATTTCTGCAGGCTATGCAGGCTCTACCAAAAATTATCACTGGCAGAAAATCAGACTTTGTAAGTTCTTAAAAAAGTAGGACATTTTTTGCCCTGCAGCTTTTTTTCTTTCAGGAGGAAGAGACCATTTCACGAAGCATAGATCATTTCTGTGTGTGAATACTTGTTAAAGGTAAAATATCTCCCAGCACTTATGTCCCAGGGCAAGGCAATTAAAGATTCAGATGTCTACTGCCTGAGTACTGCAACATCTATGTTTTAGGTACTTCTCCTTAATGGTACCTGAAGTTGAGGATTAAATGACTAAGCAGTGTAGCCCACACAGATTCATGATGTTTAGGTCTGCCTGCAGGTCTTGGGTACCACCATCAAATGACATCTTTAGTAACATGTGCTACTCACTGCTGGACACAGGATCCCAGAGAAAATAAATCCTTGGCTACGGTCACTGTTAATGGACAGAGCTGTTACTTTGCTCATATGGCCTAGCTCTGCCATCCCCATAAGCTGAGAAAACCAGACAAAAATAACAGAAAAACATCAAACTAAACCAAACCAAAAAACACTGAAATGCGCTTTAACCTCTCTCCCGAGCACCTGAGCCAAGACTGATCCCAGCCCTCTTCATGACATATCCACACATATTTTATACATGTGAAGTAGTCTTTACCTAATTTCATAATGGTTAGACTATTTGATCAGGAAGTAGAAAGTTTTATTTATCCTAGAGTTCCCCTGCCCCATTTCTAATTTCAAAGTTGTTCTAGCATCAGGGCACAACTGAAGCTGGAGGAATGGAGGCATTCCCCATCCCCTTCCTTCCAGTGCCAGGAAGAGATCTGTCGACTCAAACACCATTTCCAGCCTATGCTCAGCATACTTGAGAGGAAGGAGAATTGGCTAAAACCTGCTTGCTTTGCACTGACTAATGGGATTTGCCCCCTACCATCCCCATCCCATTAAATATATTATTGTCTTACTGAAGCTCAGTCACAAATACAAGTGTTCCATGTTGATATCCTGGTAGAAAATATGATTCCTCCCAGTAAATATTTTCTAGTTAATGATTATAGTGAATTCTGAAGAACTATGTAAGTTTCAGGTTTTACTTTTAATTTGAATTTCAGTAACTAGCGTAATACAAATATGAATCTCATAGGCAGTTCAAAATATATCCCTTTTTGAACTCTCAAGATAGAAATAAACACTATAAAATAATATCAGCTCGCTAAACAGAAGTCTTCTTTGATTGATATCACTGTGAAGAAATAAAATCTAAAAGCTTCTGTGCAAAAATTGAAGGGTTAAGTATTCCAAGTATATACACATATATGTACAGGTGTGTACATGTATGTATATAAATCTAGGAAAATATTATTTTGCTCACAGTATTTTATAGTCACTCATATGAATCCCGTGGTGAAATGTGTTAAGCTCAGAATTCTTAAGTGTCTGCATCCAAAAGGCTGGAGAAGCATTTGAAGAAACAATTCTTCAACAAAATTCTTTACAGACAGTGTTCTTGTGGGTAACCTCATCTTCTTTCATATAAAAACAGAAAGCCTGCAAGATGAAAAGGTGTTGCAAAAGTTACTCCAGACTAGAAGATAATAAAACTGACACTAATGTCCCATCAAATTCATTGGTTTTGTACAAAAGTCAGAAGACTTGCAGTAGCATTAGAGTATAGAAATGAATGAGAAATAAGGAAATAAGGCAAACAATATTTAGCTAAATTTTGGAAAACTAATTTTAATTTGAATCTCTTGAGAGCAGGATAGGAAGTCACATATAATTATAGGAATTAGCAAGACATGAGACATATAGAATGAGTGAAGCATAGAATTAGCATACAAGCATTTTTAGGAAGGCGAACCAACATCAAAGTACTAGGTGACAAAGTACTTCAGGTGACAGGAAAAAAAAACCCTGTATGCAAAAGAATGAGACAAAAGATTCTTAGGACAGTTTCAGAAGACAGAAAACAAGCAGAAAGGAAGCAAACAGCAAAGGATTCAGGGCTTTGTCCCATAAACCTTCTGAGGTCACTGGTATTGTTTTGCGCCACATTTTGAGACCTTTATCAGAGATTGCTATCTCTGAATTGAAGCCACTGGTAGTAAGGGGAGGTTGTTTCCTCTGATAGGATTGACATTATGGAAGTTGTACTGAGTGAGCTATTTCCAGCATAAATAGAACGTTCTTGCTCTTTCATACAGGAGACAGAAGAGATATCACTTGCAGGACCATGTGCAATTCTTGTTGCCCATGTTCAGGAAGATTAAGTGAAAATGTAACAGAATGATTGAGGAAGTTGGAGCCTTGTTTATAGGCGCAATGAAAGGACCTAGCAAAATAAAAGCAATGTTTAAATGTATAAAAGACAAACATGGAGCAGAGGAAAATTCTTCTCAGCCAAAAGATAACACTTGTCAAAGGACAAATAGAGATAACCTTAGCATACATGAATTTATGAGGAAAATCGTAAACAACTTTCAAATCCTCAGGGCAATAAGACAGGAAAAAATAGGTGCTGGGAATTAACTGGCTACAATATTAATTCTGTTGCAGGACTGCAGAAGGGAGTGTGTGGTAAACTCGCCTAAAACAGGAGAAGGTCCCTTTCAGCACGTTTCCTGTTTTCTGGACAGTCTGAACTTGTAGCAGGGTTTTTCAGCTAAATGCTTTGGAAATCCCTGTTTCGTCTTTCAGCATAAGTATCTGTCTGCCTTCCCTGAAGCTAAAATGTATCTGTTTGTGTTCACGTATGTAGACTTGACCACTTTTGCGTGAAGAAATCAGTGCACTGATCATAATTTATATGTATATAAATGTATTTTCTTTGCATGGATTACAAGCACATTCTGTAAGAAGATTTTCAAAACATTCAATGAGTGTTTAAAGGCTATTTTCGGTAGAATTTGCGTTCTCTAAAATAACCAATTATTTAAATGTAAACTTTGAGTAAATCCTATTTTTATAGGTTGTTATTAGTAAAACATAAGATTATTAAGGGCTTTTTAGATATTCACATAATTTCTTTCTACTGACATACTAATTGAATAACAAGGTTACTAAGATAACTGCTGTGTTTTCCGAAGTTGCTACCTCTGTCCAGTCTATTTCTGATTTCATTGGGACGTTGTTGATTACAACGGTTACAAAGTAATTTATGCATCACAATGAATTTTATTCACAGGGAATTGCAATGACAACTATATTACTGAAGCACTGTCTTTCTGTAAGCCTTTTAATTCAACCTTTAATAATGTAACCACATTCTTAAATAAGCAAATGTATTTTCAATTATAAATATTAAAGGGATGGGTGTCAGAGAAATGGAATATTGCTGTTGCATACTTGGTTATACAAGTAAAAGGTCAAACCTTCATTATCACTATATTCTCTTTGGGAATTTGAGACATGTTATGTTACTAGGAAGATAATTAACATTACAAAAAGATTTATGTATTTTTAAACTGATTTTTCTTCTAACAATTTATTTTCATACCTGACACTGTGGAAAATATCTTGTCACTTACATGTAATATTTTAACACATTTTTATTATGTATATTTTTGTTTTCATAGTAAGACTGTAACAAGATAAAAATGGAACTATAGTCAATTCATGCTTTTAAGTATTAACACTGGACTGCAATGAATTTAATTTCCTGAAAACTGTGTAAAAAATTTAAAAAGTCATTGTCAAAACTTCTGTTTTTTCGAATGTTTCCAAGTGGAGCACAGTGGAAACAGAAAATTAGTTTCACCCTACAGTAGCCTGAATTCTCCAGACTTATGGACTTCTCCATGTGTTGTTTTTCTTGCACAGCCTTATGCCTTTGTTTACTCTGCATTTTTAACCTGTATTTACATGGCCTTTGTTGTTAAAGTCCTGAAGTTAACAAACACCTGACAGCTGTGCAGCAGGTATTGCAACCCTCTTCAGTGCCCAGAAACACATCATGTAGTGCACATCCATCAAACTGGCAGGAAGGATTCTGTGTCTTAATGAAACTTTGACAACAGTGGAACTGCCTTCAGAAATTTGTCCCCAAGTGTAACATGGGAAAAGTTAACAGATTGGTTCCTGTTCTGATTTATCATTTGTCAAACCTTCAGGTATGTATACTTTATTCCTGAATTTTTCATTGTCTTGTATTCTGGACTTTATTTCCACACTGTGTTATGTCAAAACGAGAATAAATCATTATAAGGGAGTGTGGACCTTTTTTTTTTTTTTTTTTTTTTTTTTTAATTTGGGCAGCTATGGCTCTTAAATGTCAACTTTTTTTAGTTTTCTAAGTAAATAGACTGGATTAAGTAGAATCACATAAATCGATCATCGATCACTAGTTTTGGTTTTGCTATCTTTTAAAAATGCTTGCAAATTTGTGAAACCTTTCATTTCAGACCATTTTAATTGTTTTAAAAAGTCATCTTATGGCACTGTATCTCATCATGACACAGATTTAAAAGGTGCAAAACTTCTGAAAAGGACTGAAAAAAAATCTTCAGTCTGCAAAAAGCTTGAGAGTCTCACCAAACTAAAAAATAAAATAACTATAACATTTTATTTTCCAAAAAAAAGCTATAGGCGACTTCTGAAAGAAAAGCTAAAATATCTTCTCATTATCACATCATTTTCCAAAGTGTAAGAGTAGATGACATTGCTTAAGATAAAATTTATAAAGAGGTTAAACTCTAATAGCAACAAAAGCCTAAGCTAGCAAATCTACTTATGTAAAAATTGTCTCTGTTCTTTTGTCCTCACTAAGAACTGTCCATGTAAGGCTTAGACCTGATCTTAAGAAAAAAAGAAAACATAAAACCCCAGAGAGCCCATATCCTTTATTTAGACTTGTAAATAAGCAAAGAGAATTTAAAAAAATTCTGTTCTTGCGGTCAGTTCCTATTAGCATCCCTCAAATGTCTGAAAAACTGGTCAGGTACATAGTATCTGAATATGAGTCGAATATGAGTTTATTTTTAGTCTCAGGTGGTTTTTTTTTGTTTGTTTGTTTGGTTGGTTGGTTGGTTTTTAATGTGTTGAAACATACATGAGCAACCTAAACAGACTTGAGGGATGTGGTTAATTATTATACAAAATATTGATGATAATTTTCCAGAAATAAAAAATGTGGTTAAGTTTTGAAAACTCTGCTTATTGTGTTTTTCATGCTAGTGAACTTTGAAAAAAAATGATACTGTGAGATAAAATATTGTTTTGTTATTACCAGTAAAGAAAGGCAAGTATATCTAGGCTTTACACCTTCAAAGCATGGGATATGTAACTTCTTTAATAAGTCAGCCAGTGCTACAATTCCTTTGAAATCTTGGTATTTCCTCCTCTGTTTTTCTTCTCACTACCTCATTTTCCATCATTTTCTCCTAGGGCTTTTCTCCTTGTTGTTCTCATCTCTGCTTTTCCTCTTTCTGTTCACTTTCCTTCACTGCCTCTCATTTTTCTGTTTGCCATTCGAGTCTGTTTTCTCTACATTTTCTGTTACTGTTAAGTCTCTCATCCTTCACTCTCCCTTTGGTTCTTGCTTGTATTCCCTTTCACTTCACTCTCAAAATTTCTTCAGTTTCTGTTTCTTTAATTAGTCTCTTTTTTTCTTCTTCTACTCTCATCATCTACCACATTCACATATACTGCATTTTCCTGCCTTACCCATGTGTATCTTCTGTATGGGGTGTCAGTGAAGATTTTCTTTTGTTTTCTCTTTGTACTCTGCTTTGGAGTCAATCACTGTAAACACTGCAGATATCATGAACAGCAATTTTGGAGGCAATTCCACCATCATTTTAGAAGTAATTCCAGCATGCTGGTTTCCCATGCATAGTTATGTGTGTCTGCCTTCAAGATACACACATGATTATATGTCTATCTCTGTGGTGATGTCCCATTTCTACGGTAACATTGCATTTCTACCATTTATGCATGATGGAGATTCTGGCCAGTGGGATCCTTTAGCAGATAAAAGTACCTATAGTATATGAAATGTTTTAAAGAAACTGAACAGCAATAACTCCTCCATTTAGCCCATAGACTAAATGGAATTAAACCAGCATTTTTGTTGTCCTTTTATATTTTTAAACAATCTGTTTGAATATAGTCAAAGAACAGAATAAACACATTTCATATTTTTTCTTTATATTTTGAATAATTTTTTTTTTTTCTCAGAAAGTTATTGGATGACAGCATTTATGTTCTGTGCTTACTGATGAAATAGTTTCTAATGCTTGGCTAACTAGTAATGCAAGACTTCTCCCAGGAAGGGGAACTGTGATGTTATAATGCCAGATCTGCAATTCGAGTCTGTGTTCCAGATTCTAAATCAGATTTTAAAGCATTTTAAAAGTTCAGGCATAAATGTTGCCAAATATGTCAGAATATTGCATTGAGGAAAGGGAGAAAGTTCTTGGCTTTTTCAGGTAGAAGCAAACTTCTCCAGTGGTGTGTAGCATAAAGGAAGATTAGTTATTCTGAACTGTTGAGGTTGAATGCAACTTGCTGCAAAAACCATCAAAAGAAAGTTATGAATGAGCTGGTTGACTAATGAGTAATAGCTCATCTGTGCTAGGAAGACGTCGGGCCAGTAGCAATGCTAAAATTTTGTCCAAGGTCAACAGTAAAATTCAGGCCTCTTAGACGACTGTTCTTCCTTTAAAAAAATAGGAATAGAATATCAACAGGTTTGTGTGACCAGCTTTTCCTGCTACGGATATGATGGTTATTGCAATTTTACTAGGGAAATGCTTGAGTGTGTACCACATTGCTGTATGTGTGCTATTTCACTCTGCAGGAGCAAAATCCATTAGGCTAACAATGTTTATGTTGGCTGTTATACTTCATAAGTGCTTTTTTCTTAAGATAGGTTATGACAGAAAAATATTAATGAAATAGAGGAATCTCAAGTTAGATGTAAGATTAAGATATCCCATTTGGGATTTAGTAAGAATGTAGGTATATGACTCTCAACTGTTGAGCTGGATAGGCTTACACAGAAGGAGAAGTCCTGACTTTCTCCTGTTTGTTCTCTTTTAATGATAAGCTGTGTAGTATCAAAAGACACTCTGATGTTAAATGCATAGGGCAGCCCAGGGGACCAGTATCTCCTAGGTCACACAAAAGTATAATGCCTACCTTTGGCCAAATTAGCCTTCCTTGCTTCATCTTAAAAGAAGAGCTTTAATGGGAAAGGAGGAAACTCCTCCCTTTTAGACTGCCTTTAAGTCTGGGATGAGGTGCTTCCTGTGGGAGCTAGTGAGTTCCTACAGTGTAAAAAGTCCATCTTTTTCATTTCCTGGGATAGAAGGAAAGAAAGAGAGAGAGAGAAAGAGAGGAAAGAGAGGAAGAGAAAGAAAGGGAAGGGAAGGGAAGGGAAGGGAAGGGAAGGGAAGGGAAGGGAAGGGAAGGGAAGGGAAGGGAAGGGAAGGGAAGGGAAGGGAAGGGAAGGGAAGGGAAGGGAAGGGAAGGGAGGGAAGGGAAGGGAAGGGAAGGGAAGGGAAGGGAAGGGAAGGGAAGGGAAGGGAAGGGAAGGGAAGGGAAGGGAAGGGAAGGGAAGGGAAGGGAAGGGAAGGGAAGGGAAGGGAAGGGAAGGGAAGGGAAGGGAAGGGAAGGGAAGGGAAGGGAAGGGAAGGGAAGGGAAGGGAAGGGAAGGGAAGGGAAGGGAAGGGAAGGGAAAAGAAAAGGAGGGAGGGAGGGAGGGAGGGAGGGAGGGAGGAAAGAAAGAAAGAAAGAAAGAAAGAAAGAAAGAAAGAAAGAAAGAAAAGAACTCAGAAACACAAACAAAAAAACCCCACAAAAGAAAACAAAACCAAAAACTGTAACCAAAGCAAAAAAGTCACACCCCCTATTCCATGAACTTTGGCTTCTAGTGGGTATATTGTTAGGTTTGGTTATTATAATTCACTGATATTTTTTATACCAATGGTGCATACATCCTTGATTAACAATTTTGGTGTATGTGTGTGTGAAGTGCTCTGATTCACTCAGAGGTGGCTTCCTGAGCAGACTCAGCTTCTGAGGAGCTGTTGCATTTCTGGATCTGGGTTGGCAGTGACAGGCACTGGACTATTCACGTTGAGGTGGTGCAAAAACAGTAGTGTTAAAAATCAAACATTTGGTTTCATTTTGAATATATTATAAATAGATGTCATAAAGTTATAACATCTTTGTTTTTTTTTTCCTTTCATGTTCATCTTCATTAAGATAATTAGAAATATTTAAACTGATGATGTGGTTTCAATAATGCTGTCTCAAGTACTTCACGTCCCTAAACCTGGATCATAAAGCTGACCATCTTTCTTTGGATTAGAGGAGGACCTAAGAAAAATATTCTCAAATGTAGCTTCAAAGGCTACTAATTTTAGCTTTTCAGCTGATAATTCTCCAAGATCTTAGAACCTGACGTAACTGCTCTGCATCAGGGAGTACAATGCTTTTGGGTTCTTGCAACAAATATCTTTCTTCAAGTTCAGAAGATACATTTTTATCTGGAGTTCTCCCTGTCTGGGCTAGATACCGGTTGTCAATCAGAAGGATAAAATCCTGCATTTAAAAAGTAACCATTAGAAAAAGAGACACAAAATTTGCAACTGTCATTATCTCCAGTGTTCATTTATGTCCCTGTCCTGGTTTTGTTGAAAAATAAGTTTCTCTTTTAGTGGATTTGCCTGTCAGCTAAAGCCTTCATATTAGTTGCATTTTCCTGGAGAACCAGATACATGTTTTGGTAAACATAGCAATGAAATGCGAAGTTATTGATAACAAATTGATGCACATCTTGCGAGAGGGGCAATGACAAAAAGGTGTCCAAGAAACTGACCAACAAAGTATAACATTCCATTCATGTGAATACTTCATATAAGGATCACAAGGATCTTGTCCCTTCTCCCTTTTGCTTATGGCCAACATTGGGAGAAGACCTTGGTAGTCGTCCCTGTGAACTGGGGCCTAGTGACAGACTGAATCTGGCTCCGGTTGACTGCGCAGTCCAATCCAGGACTTTGGGTGCTGGCTCTGCAGTTTCTGAGACTTTCAAGATTGGTTTTATATATTTTGTATTATTTTCTCTATTCTTATTAGCATTAGTAAAACATTTTTAATTTTTCCAACTCTCTTCTCTCTGTTCATCTTTTCCTCCTGATCGCCTGTCCTCCTCCCCACCTGTAGGAAGGGGGGAGGGGGGTAGGGGGTGAAGAGGGAAGGAGGGGAGAGGAGTTTAACAATACATCTGCCACCATTTTATTGTCACCACATAATCAAAACCCTCGACAGTCCCAAAAAAGTGAAGGAGAGGAACTACTATAGAATATTTTGTAACCAAACTAGACGTAAAACCATAGAAGAAAGAACTGCTGTTATCTTGTACTCTTAGTTTTACTAGTTTTTGCTACTACCATACTTATTACTATGATTCTGGAAAACATAAGAGCTTTCAAAATCAAGACATTTCTAGGAAAACATTCCTTCTGCATTGCAAAGCAGTTCTGATATTAAATATTTTGAGAGGCAGTAGAATTTCTATACAGGGAAGTAGAATGAGCAGAGTCTCACTATATTTTCTTCTTTTTAAACCCTCTCTCCCTCCCTTCCTCTTTTTTATTTTTTTTTTTTTTAATTCTGTTAAAAAAATTAATATTATTTGAGCCATATTATTTTTTTATAGATGCTGATAACCTGTTTTGTGTATTTTTATCCATTGTTCTATATTCCTTTTAAAAATTGTTATTATTAAGTTAGTCTTATTCTTTTTCTGGAGAGTTTTCTCTCTCTTATGCTTTCTTTATAACTTTATTTTATGTCTGCCTACTATAGTCTTCCAACCTAGAATTTCATGCCAATCTTCCTGATGAGGCAGAAAAGTGTTTCTTTTTTGTTTCAATGAGTGGAATACTTTTTCATGCTGCTAGATAAATTCAGGAATGGAGTGGTCCTGACCATAATTTAACATACATCTGAGTGGCCAATATTTGAACAGTCATCCTATGCTCTTCTAGATGTACTACTCACAACGCAGTTCTTCTAAAATAACAAGCTCCTTTAAGTCAAAGCTGAACGACAGAATGTCTTTCACAGGTAGGTAAGCTAACCTACAGGTAATAGATATTGAATTATTTCAGACTGTAATCCCTTAAGAAACATAGGTGAAAAGTCAAGCAATTCAGTAGAGTGTACCAGAATACTTGCGAGAGTGTCTTCAATATCCACAGAGGTATCCAATAAAGCAACAGTGACCAAAAAGGAACTATGTATGGAACCTTCAATGTCAGAATTAATGAATAACTGAGATTTACTGGCTTTTATTGCATTGCATTCAGGTTAGTATAGATGAAATACTGAAAGAGAATTGATTTGTTAAAAAGATTTACCACTAAAATTAGTGTATTTGTGGTTATAAACAAATTCCATGTGTATTAGCTGTACTGCCATTGTGCAGATGGCAGAATGACTGTATAGTGCACTGAAGCATATTTCAGCTGAAAGAACAGTGCACTCAGGTGACTGGAATACAACTGCATTTCTGCTTAAGGTGAAGAAGTAGTTAGCTTAACCAAATTCTCTTGCAGTCCCTACACCAGCCCTGTGCCATCTGGATGACCTGTTATGTGTCTGTTCAGGTTGGCTGATTTGGGTTATAATATCGATGAGGACAAGTGGATTTCTGCCAACATGAAAGCATCAGTCATAACAGAAAAAGATGATTCTATGCATACTTACTAGTCAAAGGTAAGGAATTAATTTCAACATATTTTATGATCTTAATCAATGCATGTGCATGAGAGACACATGCCACACACCAAAATCTGAACAATTATAGATGCCTTATCTCATCTATCAGACCTGCTGGGAAGGCTTCTATAAATCTTCTGTGGCTTGTCCATTAATGTGATAAACTGACATCTTTCTAAGTATCATTTCCTTGCATATGTGCTTTGATATACCCCAAAAATTCAGGCCTAATGTCTGAGGTAAACATAGTAAAGGCACTGGCATTTCATCAAGTTACATGTTAATTTGGTGCTTTGTCTAGTTGATTTTATGGTGTAACACAAGTAGAACATCTGAGAGAAAAAAATGAGGGCTCTTCAATTTGAAGCCATATTCTTAATACAGTTTTTATATAAGCATGATGCGTTTTATAACAAAGGTGTCAACATATCAAATAATGACCTAATATGAATATAATTTTTGTCCTCTAGAATTCAAGAGGGACTTTGTCATGGAATCTGAGAGGACCAGGATTTCATAAACTGTGAGGAAAAGTGTGATAACAGTTTCTAAGTGTTAACCTTTGACATTGAGCCACAGAAAATAAGGATGTTCCCTGTTTTCTGTTGCAGACTGAACTGCACTGTGTTTTACCTCCAAGTGTCAATTAGCACTTCCTTCACAAGATCAAACACTAAGACAATCCCCTGCGAAAGTAAAAATTGTAGAAATAATTTGTTCTGCTATTATAATCTGCTTAGTTTTTAAACAGTTATCCTGATATACAAAACCAGTTTTACTGTTTCAGTATAGTTTCTGTGTAGAATTCTGTATCACAGAATACAAAGAAATGATTAATCAACAAATCATACAGTAAATAAATTAGATGGTTATATTCTGCCTCTTATGCCATGGGCATCGTTGCACATAAAGAGCAGGATCCTTCTTCCAGAATGTACAAGCTCATCTCAATTCAGCCCCAGGCACCCACGCTCCCCATTGGCAGCTGAGTATTTAATTTCTTGGAGAATTTATATTATTAATTTGTGTAACAGGAACAGTCATTATCGAATTATTAGGTCTGCTTTCATGATCAGCCTCATATTATTAAAATCTATAAAATCAATCAGATTGACACTGATCTTCATGAGGTGAGAATTTTGCCTTGTCAGTAGACAGAATAAAGGAAATATGTTTCTTTCAGAGCATGCATGTGATGACTATCTCTCCTTGGAGGTACACATTTGAATAGAAAAGATTATAACTGGCTATAGTCTTGCTATGAGCTTTGTACAAAATGCTGCAGAAAAGGCATATTCTGTTACATGAGGCTAAAAAGACTTGTTGCTGAAATCAGCTATAAAATGAGAAGGGATTTTTTTTAATGATAAGAAAACATGGATTAAGATCTCTGGGGATATACAGCAGAATCTACAATAGCAGCTCCCCCTTTAAGTCAGATAAGAATGCCTATTAGGCAGATGGTATCACACATGAAAAAAGTGATCAAGCTGTGAGCAAGAGAGCCAGATCTACTTAGTGTGATAATTAGAAAAGAAAGAGCCCCAAAGGAAGTGCAGAATGGTAAAATATGAAATCATGCCTGGAAAAAGTAATGGAGATTGTATTTTGGAGCCAGGAATAGGTAAGATCAAGACAAAAAGAAGGAAGGATTATGAAATTGGAGGGAAGAATTTGGGGAGAATGTGCCTATTGGATTATGAAATTGCAGTTTGCTATCTCATGGAAAATAAGATTGATTTGATTCCCATCTGGTGCCAGTAGCATTTCAGGAATTTGAACTACAGTACCTCTACTATTGTTTGTTTGTTTGTTTTAGTTCTGTGCTCTATCCAGCAAGTTAAATCCTGTATTTGCTTGTCCTATGCATATATGTAACCAAGGTAAAGTCAGCCACTGCTCACTGCTGTGAGCTTTAATTCAGCTCGTAACCATAGCGTAAAGTGGTCCCGCAGATACAAATTGATGTGTCCTAGCACTCAAAAGATAGCCATTAAGTTAGATCCATGCTGTTATCTCCTAGAGTAATTGTACTTGGAGGTATCAAATCTTAAAATAAAAAAAAAAAAAAAAAGAAAGGAAACAAAAACAAAGATGAAAAAAAATTTCCCATCTTTATAAGTTGCTCGATAATAAATAGTAAAAAATATGAAACACAAGGTTCTTTTCTCCCCACTTCTCTCAGTGCTTCAAATCCTCTTTTCAGTTCCTATAAAGAAAGAACTTTTCCTTCGTGTGGTAAAGCACTCCCTTTTTTTCCTCCCTGCTGCAGAGGATTTTAAAATTCAGAAATATTCAAAAACTACTTCCATATTTAGAGGGTATCAAAAGCAAGTGCTAGACTGCAGTGCACAAGGCAGCTTCAACAAAGTGTACACTGGGATCAGCTCTTCCAGAATCTAAGGCATATGGACTCATGCAGTCATTTTGTTCTTTTGAACTTTTCTGCAGAAGATTTAAATAACAAGCACCCTGCCTCCTTCATATTTTGTCAAGAAGTTAGGTTTTTATTATAATTAAAAATATTATTTTAAGTCTCTAGATAGCTTATTTTTTAAAAGTCCTTAGGTTGACCTTCAGCTTCACTAAAATTGGTGTTCAAATTAATCTTATTTCAAAGTTGTCCTTCCACAAAATCCTAGTCTCAGCCTCGAAGAAAATTAAGTAACCCTATTAACTTAGCTTTGCAACATACTGCTTAAGAAACTCATATAGCTCTAGAGTGAACATTCATGGGTATTAAGAAAATTTGTACACCTATTCAGCTCTAAACAAACCCAATGGGAAAGTTCCCATCAGTTTTGGGAGGAAATAACCAGAAGATTTTTGATTTTTTTTTTTTCATGATACTGCATTTAAAATGTCAACATTTATTGGCCAGTTCACACCAGTTCAGATCTATATTTTCATGAGCAGAGAGCAAAATCACTGGTTTCCAAGATTACTAGAGAAAAAAGTCATGGTAGACAAAGATGATTCTTCCCTAAGGGAACTCTTTTCAGTCACCATAATATTTTTTTCTCTAATAGAGGAGACTTATGTTCATTCATAAAAGAAACAGTAATGCATTAGCCTGTTTTTATGATGTGGTTTGACCTTATTTATTATTTTTTGTGGAAAAAGATAGAAGCAGATATAACGAATGAAGTCTAACTATGTATTGTATAAAAGTACAACTGATCAGTTTTAAATTCTTCCCTCTGGTTTAATTTAATTCACTGTTGCTTCTGTGGATATTAGCAGAAGAGGTAAATAGTACTAATTCATACTAATTTTGGCACCACATACTTGCGTATTTCTGGGATCATTTCTTATTTAACCTTTCTTACACAAAACAATTTTATTTTATTTTGCAGGGCTTTTTTGGTATATGATTTTGTTTCCTTCATCTTTGAATGTCTTGTGTTTCTACTTTGTCTCAGTTTTGGTTTCCTTGTATGGGGGGAAAAAAATAGTAAATTCTAGTGGAATGCAGTTGCTTATTTTTCTCTTTATTTTTCTTTTGGATGGTTGCTTATAAAGGTAGAAGGATTTGGGGGAATTCTTAATGCAATTATTCCTTTTACATGTTCTGTTTTACTTTGTTTTGTTTTTTAAAACTAATTTCTACTTGGTCCAGGAAGAATTTTATGTAGATTCTTATTCCAGACTGAACAGGAGAATCTTGAAGTATCTTTCAGTGGTTAAATAGGAAACTTGGTGAAAACACTTTGAATTTCCATCCACATCTCATCTAAAAATATTCAGTGTTTGTCATGAACACATTTCTACTCTGTAATGTCAACATTAAAACTGGGGAGATAACATTTATTCATACCCATGAGGTCCTCTGAGTTCTAGGGTGGAGGAAAGGAACCAGGAGGATGTGTCAGTGCTTCAAAGTATTATATAATAGCCATAGGACCCAGGGAATGGCAGGAAGATGTGCCAGAGGAGGTTTAGGTTGGACATGAGGGAAAGGTTCTTCACCCAGAGCGTAGTGGAGTGCTGGAACGTGCTCCCAAGCCTGACAGTATTCAAGAAGCAGTTGGACAACACTGTCAGACACATGGTTTGAATCTTGGTGTGACAGGAGTTAGACTCGATGATGATTTTGGGTCCCTTCCAAGTAAGCACATTCTATGATTCTATGATTCTATGCTCTTGATCCAAAGACTAATACTTGTGCTTTAATTTTATGTTGACTTGGGTGTTTTGCTTAGTCAGTTCGTAGTTGTTGGATTTTTTAAGCCTCTGAGGCATTGAAGTACCGTTTATTTCACTAGAATACAGATATCTAGATAGTATTTAAAACATTATTCTGGATTCATAAATTCATTCAAGTGCTTTTTACTTTCGATATCAAGTCCTAAGTGCAGATTCTCAAACGAGTTTGTCAGTGAGGCACAGTGCTAATGGTGCCCAAACTCAGCAAGTTCATTCAGTCATTCGAGCCCTGGGAGTGCCGAGACGCTAATATTGGAGTTCACTCAGGGTCAGAACTGGAATTGTGCCCCAAGGAATTGATGCACCCTCCTTTTTTGTGGACCGCAGTAACGTGGTAGAGAGATGAAATAGCATCAGTTTACTCTCATGGCAAAACCACAGTGACTAAGATGTTCCATGTTACTTGGGACAACTGAGATTCAGTTTCTCCTCAGGCTGAATGGAAGCAAAGATTTAAATCCATGGTTGTCCCAGTCCACAGAATAAACTATGGAACTTTGAGGTAAGTCTTTAAGTTCTCTTTGTAATGATAATTTGGATGCTCATCGGGCCAAACTGAAACAGAGTTGTTCAGTTATATAATGATTAGAGCAATTACATGGGAAGCCTGAAATAAATTTGTTATCTTTCACATCTTTGATTCCTCACTATGCATTTTAACTAACAAGCACGAAAGAACTAGACCCTGGTGGAGCTGCTGGGTAATGCTGTTTCTTCTACTTGCTTCAGAGCAGGTATATCTTTTTTTAGTAGTCTTGCTGTTTATGCAGACTTTGTGAATATATATACACTGTGCTCACAGAAGGTAATGATTTAAAGTACATCCATCTTTAAAAAATGATGAAATATCAAAGGCTCTTGGACTGTACTAAAATTCCATTAAATTATAGCATGATAATATTCAGATAATTTTTTTTTTTCAGTTATAAGAGATTACAAAAGCATTTAAAAATTTACTCTTAGTATTTTTTTGAGGAAAAGTCAGATGTAACAATACTAGCAACAACTGCTTAAAAAATTTTGTAATATATCCATTTAAGCTGTTGACTTGTGACATTCAAAGTTTCTGCTTTTGCTGACACTGGACAAAGAGAAAAACTAATTCTAGGATTTTTTTTTTTCACCCTAGAACAATCTTCAAAAATTCCAGTGTTCTTGCAGTATTTAACACTGGTTTATTTATTTATTTATTTATTTTTTAACCTAATGTAATGGAGGTATAGAATCAGTATAAAAATAAACATTCTTCAACATTTATTTGTACTGGAATAGTTGCAGTTTTTCTTATAGCTCTATATGGATGGCCAGACGCCCACACTTCCACAGAAGTTGAATAAGACTTTAAGAATGGTTTCTCAGAAGGCTGTGGCATCAATAGTCTGTATTATTCTGTAGGAACATAGAGTTCTTTGCATCACAGAAGAATTATTTTTCAAGTAATAATTTTGATAATTACTTAATAAGAAAGAGTAATAAAAACTTAGCAATAATTTAGTAAAAATCATAGCAGGAAAATGAACCTTCACATCTCATTCTTCACTAGTGAAGCACCTACATTGTTCACATCTGAAAAGCACTGTCTTTATTACAGCCTTTGTTCGTACTTCATATTTTTAATGTACTGTAAAAATAAGCAATTTATTGTCATTACCTTAAACTGGATTTGTGTTAGATTTTTGTATGTTGACCAAAAAGAGCCAAAAAGAGTCTTTTCCAAAGAAAATCACTCATTTATATGTTTACTCACATAGTACTTGAAGGGCACTGAACAGGGAGGGAGAACAGAACTGGAACTTCCTAATTGTCCCTTGAGGGAGGTGGTGCTGTCTATCCGAAGATACAACATGAAATAGGTTTCTCTGCACCTGTTGGTAAGTTGTACTGTAAAACATCTTTGTGTTACAAGAAAATTCCCATTCTGTAACCTATAATACATATAATACTTCCCCTTACTACTACTCCTCTAATGGGAAAATTTTGTGTATTTCATTCATATGAGGGTGATAATGCTACTCCAAGCTACAGACAGTGAGGCTGCGCCCCTCAGATTTAGTCAAAACACAATTTACATGCTTCTACTGGATTTAACAAGGGCCAGATACTTCTCTCTTTGCTAGTGTCTTCTAGAGTAATGATAGCTTTCTACTTTGTCATGTTTTTACTCTGTGCATTCTCCATGGTTCATCTATATGACTGATCATTTCTTCTGGAAACACTAATTTTCACAATTTATGATGCTTTTACATTGTTTTATTAATTTTATTTGCTGCATATTATTTTTGGCTAAGAGTCCTGTCTGTTAAAAACTTGTCAAAGTTGTCTCACGAAGTTGAGATATTTCTGCTAGGAATCACCCACTGCTGATATTTCCAGCCTCGTGTTCATTGATGACAGATTCGCATAAACGCCCTTGTTTCAATTTGCTCTTTTCCTTCTCATTTTTCATATTACATGTGTGAAAACCTGGGATAAAGGCTCATCAAAGTCATCAGAATTCTTCATTTATCTGAATTAGAATGCTTTTGTCAACCATTAGTCCTAAAGAGGTGTATTTTTCAAAGCATGCCACAAAATACACTGTGAATGTCATAGGTGTGCTATCACACCTGGTTATTGGGTTTCCTTTGAATATATAATGTGTTCTATGTATTTCTAGGAAAATCCAGAACCTCAACTGTTTTAAAGTGATTATAACTCTATTGATGTCTTTTCCATGAATTACTGACCTTTATTCTACTGACTACAATATTTCAGCAAGCAGTTCCTCTGGGCTATTATTGTCTCAGTAGGAAAACATTATGAATTATCATTTCAGCAGATAGAATTAATCCATGTTCTGTTTGTGTGGGGTTTTTTGTTTTGTTTTTAAATTGCCTACATTTTTGACAAAGGAAAAGGGTTGGGTTTCATTTTGTGAAAAATTATTCATTTAAGTAGGTAACTTAACCCATGGACTAAAATTATATTTGCATCAGGCCCTTGATCAGTGAATTAATTTCACACAATGTTCCTAATATATAAAAAAGGAAGGAAGGAAGGAAGGAAGGAAGGAAGGAAGGAAGGAAGGAAGGAAGGAAGGAAGGAAGGAAGGAAGGAAGGAAGGAAGGAAGGAAGGAAGGAAGGAAGGAAGGAAGGAAGGAAGGAAGGAAAAAGAAAAGCCTACTCCCATCTTTCCGCTCCCACCCAAACCTTACTTTTCATTATTGAAAATGTTCTGCTTTGTGCATACTCCCAACACGTAATGAGCAGAAACTATTCAGTACTTTATTCTAGGTCTATGATGGTGCAAATTTGAAGAGTTTTTCACTAGTTGTAACTCCATGGAAATTCATTAATGTAATCCTGGAGTGATGAACTGAGGAATTAGGCCATTTACTTTTAATAAAACTCATATTATTATCAGAATACTTTTCTCTATTGAAATATCACTTTCAAATACAAAGCTTGATCTTGAAAACCTATGCAAATATATCTACCACCAGGACTAGATCTTCTGAAGCTATTGATTTTATTGAGGTTGGCTGGAACCCTACATTTTCCTATGCCAGGACAGTGACATGGGGAGCTCAGGCTTTGCCTCCTTTGCTGGGGAAGGCGAGAACATGATGGTGGTGTGCCCAAGCCTTCTCATACGTGTGGAGCATGACTTTTTGGGTGAGTGTGGCAGAATGCAAACCCCCCTCTCTCCCCCCTCCTCCTTCAGTATGGAGGGAGTAGGCACATCTCCCTCCCTCTGCTACTTGAGGCTAACAGCTTCTTTTGTTTGACCCAGAGCACCCTGGCCAGGGCCATTAGGAGAAGGGATTGCCAAGGCGCCAGTGAACCCCTGGGCACTTGTGACCAGTGTGCGGGATGTTTGGAGGCTTCAGGGGCACCCCACAGCCAGTGTGGGGGTGCAGAGAAGCTTCTAGAATGCCTACAGTCAGGTCTGATCAGCCAGTATAAAAACGGGACTCTCTCGTCGAGACTAGGCCCATTGTTGCCGGTCTCTCGGAGCACGAGTTGAAGATGCTGCCGCCGAGACCCCCCCCCCGCCCCAACCCGGGATGGAGACTCCGCTTGCCTTGCCGCCACGCGTGTGAGTAAAACCCCTTGCAGGATTGCGAGTATATTTATCCTTTCCGTGCACATATGCACGTGTAACTTCCCGTGCTTAATACAAGCACGTATAAAATTATTTCCTCGCACAATCACGAGTGTATTTATATTCCGTGCACATTTGCACACGTACTTTAAATTATTTCCTCGCACAATCGCTAGTGTAACTTTATTCCGTGCACATTTGCACGCGTCCTTCAAATTATTTCCTCACACAATCGCGAGTGTAACTTTATTTCCTCGCACAATTGCGAGTGTATTATAAATTTATCCTTGCACAATCGCGAGTGTATTTTCCTCCCGTGCTTCCACATAAGCACGTGTAGTATTCTGTGCACATTCGCATGTATAAGTAAATTAACCCTCACAGAATTGCGAGTGTATTATAAATTTACCCTCGCGGAATCGCGAGCGTACGCTTTACCTGTATCTCTTTAAGAATAATCCTACACCGTGTTCAGGCAAGTGTGTACTCCTCTGGGACACGGGGGTGGTTCCGGCATTGTTTTGGGTGAAGCCACGTGCATGCACTCTGTGGACCGCCTGTTGTACTAGTTGCTGCCCCTTAATAATTTTCCTCAACTGATACCCGAACCTATATTTAAGTCACTTTTGGAGTGCTAAAACCCTGTTTCTCACCAGTTTAATAAAAGTTGTTTTGGACCCTGTTGTCCCTTAAATTAGCCTCGGGGTGCCTCCGTGACAGTGAAGAGCACCTCTACAGCTATTTGCCAGCTTTTGTAGTCCTGGGAAGAATAAGTTCTGGTCAGGTCTGACAGCTTGGTTGGTTGTTGCAAAGGAACATTTGCATCTTGCCCTTCTGCTGCTGCTCAGAGACAAAGGTGACATTTTGTCAACCCGCTAATGGGAACTGCCTCCTAACTCAGGCAGTTTCAAGGTCACGTGATCAGTTCATAATTCAGGATTGCAAAATTGCTTCTTCAGAGTGTGAATCTTGGTATACTTCAAGGAGAAATACATTCTCCATTTCTCCTCCTACGACTAATTGCCTGGCAGCAGAGTAAGAGAAAAGAAAGAAGGCCCTTCAGTTTTCCACAGCACTGTCCTTGAAAACGTGAATCATACCTGTCGTAAATAGATAGGGTTCTATATTTAGTAAGAGAATTTAAAATAACAAAGTGTAACACTTAGAGCATAGCATCCTTTGTTTGCAATTCTCTGAGTTATTTTAGACCAACAGTTTTATTTACTACACGTGTTTTATATTTTTCTTCTAATACTATTAAGGAAGACAACTTTGGATCAATTTACTTGGAAAACATTAATTCAACCAAGGTGAAATGTATAAAGCACTCCGTATTGCAGATCTGTTTGGCCTCTTTCCATCTATTTGTGTATTTCACCCTTCAGGTTATTTTTATTAGTTCTATTTGTATTTTTTCAGTGTGTCCTTTCCCTAAGAATATAATTTGTTAATAAGTTAGAAAAAGCCCACAAAAAGTAAAAAAAAAAAAAAAAAAAAAAAGACAAAAACAGAATGCTTGAAGAACCAAAAATATCACTTCAGAAGGTTAATTTTACTTTTTCTTTATGTCTTTGTCACATATCGGATCCTTCAGTCTTTTGTCCTTTAAATTCCTTTATATTTCTTACAAGCAGACTCTGATCAGCCTCTGCAATTACTTGATGCTATTCTGAGAAACATAAATGAGTGTTGACCTGCAAATAATAAATTTTCTTCTGTTCTTAGACTTGTTTATTTTCTTGCCCTATTGAATGTCTTATAATCTGGGATGGTTTGTAATATAGAAGGGCCACAACTGCTGCCTGCACTGCAGGCAGAAGTACTTACAAGACATGAAAGACTTTTCTTACCCAGTACACCATGGGGAAAAAAATAGTCTTTAAATGAGCAGCACTTATATGCAGCCCTTCTGGGTTTTTTTGGCTGCATTTCATGAGGATCAGACAAGTGATTTTGAAGTTAATTGATCTGCAGATTTGTGTAATCTGCAGGTGTTTTAACTTTCTCTTTCCTGAATGTTTCATACCTTGCAGGTTACATTCATGTGTTCTTGTTTGTACAAAACAAATATTAAGTGTTATGTTACATAGTGTTACATGTGGAAGTCTAACATGTGAGGGATTTTCTTACATCTATCGTTTGAAACATGTGAATACAAAACTGAAGACTGAACCCTATTTTCCTTGAGAATTGAAGGAGGAATAGGTGAAATTATGTATAGTTCTGCATTGGTTTGAAATTTGTGCAAGGTCAGTCTAAGAGAACAGTATATGATATCTCATATCTCAATTCCTCACTGGTAAAATCAAGGAAAAAGACTGTAAAAAAACCAGATATACTCCCAGGACACTGAAAATAAATCAGCACATGAAACCAGAAAATTTAAAAAAAATATTTTGCACATGGCCACGTGAAGAGTATAGGAAACCATAATTCACACCAGACTGTTTTTCCTGGAAAAGAAAAAGGTCTATCCTTTCTTTCATGTTTTCCAAACTCATCAAGGGCTCTGCTTAATGCAAAAAAAAAAAAAGAAAAAAAGAAAAAAAAATCTATGTATATATACAATAGTATATAGTACAATATAACTATTTCTGTGAATTTACTGAGACTAGAAAGCTGCATTGTCTGTAATTTATTGTGGTTGCATCGATTGCCATAAGAATCAGTATCAGTTCTGAATTAAAATATTGCATTTGGTTTAAGGCAGCCACAAACATCTTCATTAGTATCTCACCAGAGTCTGTGATTATTTGGAAGTGCACAAAACTACAGAGACATTGCTAAAGGGCAAAACTGGTAGTGGGAATATTGTTTTCACACATCTATCAATCATTGTCTTACTTTAAGCTCAGGAACAAATAAAGATGAAAAATCTCACCTATAATTACATTTATATTTGTTACAGAATTATTTTTATTTATGCTTGCTTGAACAATAATACGGAAAAATTGTCTTTTGCGTGAGTGCTGCCCTTTATGCAAGACAAAATAGTGCATTTTTTAATATAACCTGAAGTGATTTACTAGAATTCTCATTTTAAACACACAAACAAAAATATGCAAGAAAATTTAGCTTTAGAACATCATTAACACAAGTATCTCACAATTCACAGCCACTGCAGTTGTAACTATTGTTGGAAATGTCAGGTTGTGCTGGTTTCACTGAAATGAGTTAATTTTCTTCATGCAGTTAGAAATCTTTCTTTTTCATAGCTAGCACAGTCATTATTTGGACTTAGTTTGAGAAGAAGAGATAACACCCCAGCACAGAGGTAATGTTTTTTAGGACATTTTGAGCGCTCTACCCACAGGTGTGAGACATTGAGGAAGGGGTGCATGGATGGGACAGAGCTTGACTGACATCCAGACTGATCAATAAGGGCATTCCATCCCATTAGCATCATGCTTCATATTTAAGGAGGGCCATGATCTTCTGGTTGCTCTCTTGCTTCTTGGCTTTCTTTGCTCTTGTTGTTGAAGCTGAGGAAGTTCTGTTTGGGATGTTCAGTTTGGACTTTTGCTATTTTGCAGAGACCTCTGGGCCCTTCTGCCTTTTTTTTTTTTTTTTTTTTCTCTCTTCAGGATCAGCTGTTTGGGACCAACCAAGTGCTGTTTCCTAGAATTGGTTGCTCAGTGTAGATGGAGTTCATGAGGAATTGCACTGAGTATCTTTTATCTTATATTTTATATATATATATATATATATATATATATATTTACTAGTAGTGTATTAGTATTTTGTTATTTTATTAAACTGTGTTTATCTCAATCCAAGTGGGTTAAACCAGGACAGAGAGAAAACTGAAAGGGAAGGGAGAAACTTGGATGGAGATAAACACAGTTCAATAAAATAACAAAATACTAATACACTACTAGTAAATATATATATATATATATATATATATATATATATAATAGAAATAAAAGATAGTCAAGGCAATTCCTCAGAAACTGTGTTCACAACTGAGCAGCCAGTCCCAGTAAGCTGCACCTGGTCCTAAAGCCGATCCCAGAGAGAGAAAAGAGAGGAAAAAGGCAGAAAAGCCCAGAGACCTCTGTAAAATGGCAAAAAGCTGGGCTAAACATCCTGCATCAAAAAGGTCCCAAGCACCAACAAAAAAAAAAAAAAAAAAGAAGAGCCAAGAACAAAAACAACGTGCCCAAGAGAAAAGCACCTGAAAAGCCGGAGAGCAAAAGCAGAAGAGACGGACTCCTCAAGTATGGAGCATGATGCTAATGGGATGGAATACTCTTATTCATCAGTCTGGATGTTAGTTAACCTCTGCCTCATCTCTGCCCCACTTCCTTGATGCCTCACACCTGTGGGCAGAGTGCTCAGAATGTCCTTGTTTCTCAAACCAGAGCAATTAAAACATTAACTCTGTGCTGGGGTGTTATCTGCTTGTTCTTAAACTAAGTCCAAATAATGAGCACACTAGCTATGAAAAAGAATGGTTTCTAACTACAAAAAGAAAACTCATTTTCAGTCAGACCAGCACTCTTCCCTATGCAGGGAGGGGGTTGAGTGAGTGGCTGTCGTGGTTGTATTGCTACCTCATGCTAAACCAGGACACAAGTTCAGAATTTCAAATTAACAGACATAATTATTTTGGAGGTTGTATTCTACCATCAACCTTTTATTGGAATGCTTTTTTATCTTCATATTAATTAAGGGAGCTACCTATTGAACAAAGTACTTAAATAATTAAATGTGAAATATTTCAAAGACTGTTATAAGACTGGTCACCTGTAATGAATTTGGGTGTGTGTGGTGTAATAATCACAGTTGCTAAATTATTTTTGGGCAATTAACAGAAACACTTCAGATGCAGACATTACATTAGACTGGAGAGCCTCTTAGGAGAGACAAGTGACTTTTGTTTCGTCAAGAAAAGACTGAAAAGATCTGGAAAAGTGAAGGGTGAATGACTAGAGGAGGAAGGAGGAAGAGATCCATGAGCAATATGGAGGTCTTACGCTGGAATTTGAAAATCCCTTTCAGCCAAGAGGGAGAATTTTACGTGGATGACACTTTGGGGTTGGCTAAAATGGCTTCTATTTGGATTCACGTGTCTCTTTGTGATCTTGAGAACTATTGGTAGTGATAATTGCACCACTTGGGTAGTGTTCAGCTCACTTGGTCCTGGTGACCCAGCTAGGGTAATGACATGTGAGAGCTGTAACACTGAGATTATAAGTATGCAGATTTGCAGACTATTAGCATTGTGAAGGATTAAAAGTTAAGCAAAAGTGATTAAAATGATGTGAAAGAAAAGGGAGCTGGAACTCAGAAGAAAGGAATGTGACTTAAGGATGTAGTTTGAAACAATTTTTTTTCCAAACAGAATGGCCACAGTATGCGGCAATTAGCAAGGTTGTATTACGCTTGAGATTGATACACATTTCTTATAGCAATAAAAAATATTTATCTAGACAGAGATAACTGAAATACAGAAAACAGAGGTAGTTATTAGTAGATGTGCATTAATGCAGCATTTTGGGATACTAGGTGTGAAATTGCATAGACGGAAAAAAATTATAAAGAAGAAAACAAATGGATAGTACCTGAAATTCTGGAGCACAACTAGAATGAAAATTTAAAGCAAAAGAACACTCTAATGCCCAAGAAAGTAAGCTTAGGGTTTAAGCTCCATGGTTACTGTATCACTATATGTATGTACTAGGCAACCTTTGTGGAAAATTCATGAAATCGGGTGAGAGGGCATTGTACGGTGGAGAGAGTCAGATCCAGCAATATAACAGTCAGTTCACGTACACTGTAAGTTGAACTGCTGCATTGTCATCAAGGTAGAAACAATCAATAGCTGAGTTGACAGTGATTTATTTCCTGGGGAGATTACTTAAAATAATTATCTTCATAAACTGCTTTATAATTCCTATTGATACAAGAGATGTAATATGCAACTACACTTACGGCTGTCTGTAGACAAGGAGAGATTCACCTGCATCCCAAAATCAAACTACAGAGCTATCTGGGCATGAAACAGGGACATGACACCTCTGCTACCTTCTCAGGAAGAGTACTTGAATAATTATTTCTGAATGTTCTTGTTATATTGCACTTCTAGCATTTCTTTTACTGTGTCTGGAGGCCCTAGTCCACATAATAATGACAAAGCAATTTGCATTTATGTGAGGTTTATCAGACTTGCAGAAGCTAAACACTTTTTAAAAATGTATATATATGTTTATGTCACTAATACGTTATGACAGATAAGATAGCTGACTTTAATCAGTCTATGGAGTGGGTAGTGTTTTCCTACTACTAGGAAATGTTTCTGATGACTAGGATTGAACACAGTCTCTTAGGTTAGTTTCTATGTATTGAACTTATATGTTTTGTTGGAGCCATCGAGGGATTTAAGTTACCCTAGAAAAAAGTAGCAGTGACATTATAATGAGCCTTGTCTTTGACTTTTCAAATGCTGTTTCAGTGCCTTTGGTCATCCTTTATTGACAGCCTGCAGACCATTGAGCTCTCCTTCCCTCATCTGCTCTAGTAGAATTATGACCTTAAGCAGGCAGAAATCCCTTTGTCTTCCTACTAAGCAGCAAAAAACTCTCTATACTTAATAAGTAGTGTGTAAAGAGCTGGGGCAAGACAGGTTACTGTAAATCTGAAGTTTGACAAGAAAAAAGCTTCTGTAGGATGTAGAATTACAGAGGCATCTGGTTAGTGCTCTGTGAGTGGAAGTACTGAGAGCTGCTCGACGTGTCCTTTCCTCATTGGACTCATTTGAGGAAGCCATAAACATCAACAGAGGAAGACTGCTGATCAGGTCATGATATTGCAGAATCACAGAATGTTAGGGATTGGAAGGGACCTCAAAAGATCATCTAGTCCAATCCCCCTACCAGCGCAGGAACACCTAGATGAGGCTACACAGGAAGGTGTCCAGGCAGATTTTGAATGTCTCCAGAGAAGGAGACTCCACAACCTCCCTGGGCAGCCTGTTCCAGTGTTCTGTCACCCTCACTGAGAAGAATTTTCTTCTCAAATTTAAGTGGAACCTCTTGTGTTCCAGTTTGAACCCATTACCCCTTGTCTTACCATTGAATGTCACTGAGAAGAGCCTGACTCCATCCTCATTACACTCACTCTTTATATGTTTGTAAACATCAATGAGGTCACCCCTCAAATTCCTCCAAGCTAAAGAGGCCCAGCTCCCTCAGCCTTTCCTCATAATGGAAAAGCTCCACTCCCTTAATAATCTTTGTTGCCCTGAGCTGGACTCTCTCCAGCAGTTCCCTGTCCTTCTTGAACTGAGGGGCCCAGAACCGGACACGATATTCCAGATGTGGTCTCACCAGGGCAGAGTAGAGGGGAAGGAGAACCTCTTTCGAGTCTCGAATGTGAATATCACTAGAGAAACTGAGCCTTTGCCTGGCTCTAGTATAGATCAGAGAGATATATCAGGTATCCAGCGAAACGTCAGGGTGGGATTTAAGAATTTTCTCAATGTTCACTGGATTTTTTTTTTTTCCCTCTATCATCTATGTGTGCGGGAGGAAGGAAAGACACATCTGCAGTCAGAAGCAGCAAACAGCAGGTGTCTTCACCTCCTACCCGTATTTTCTATGCTAATATCACTGTTTTAATTTATGATCTTCCTGTGGCGATAATGTAACTGTGGTTGCTGTCTGATTATTTTGTGCTCCTACTATTCTTTAGAAAGCACCTAAAAACACAAGCTTGCTTTTTCTGCTTCCATATGCACCAACAGAATCAAAAGTTATTCCTTTTTCTAGTATCAGCCATTCACCCTTCCTGTAGATGATTTGGCAACATAGCTGATATTGGCCTACTGTTGTCATTAATGCTTTTTTTAGTCACTAAATTCAGCTTCTGTATTTCAGAATATCAGCTTCAAATTGTATTAGTTCATTTCAGTAGGTAAAAGGTTGATCATGTTTTTCAGGGAGGGTAGCAAAATTTGGAAATATTTAGTTAATTAGCAGGAAAAAAAAAATGAAAATCAAACCTATTAAAAGTAAAACCTATTAAGGAGACAGGTGGGTAAACAAAGCTATTTTTCTCTTTGGCTTTGGGTTTAGTTATTAAAGGTGGAAAAATCAGCATAATCCTTTCATTTGCTCCATATTCTAGGTGAATATTCAAAACTGTGTATGGGCAGTGCAAGAGTGTTGAAAATTTAGCTTTTGTTTTGGATACTCACAGCATCTGGATTCTTGATTATAGTTGCATACACAGACCACCAGGACAGCTGTCAGGATAGAACAGTTTGTGACTCCTTCTGCAGTACCTTTCTCTTCACCATGTCTTCCTCCTTCCTCTACCTTCCACATCGAACACCCTCAGCTCTAGGAGAGAAACAGAAAAAAACCTCCCATGTCTACTTGGTCACTAGGTGTTCCATCAGCAGCTCACACCTACTTGTAATTAGCCTGTGATCATCAGGTTAAACACTGCTTGCCTCAATGGAGAAAATCATGCATGGAAAATCAGCGTTGGAACAATACTACAGAAAAACATCAAAGTTTGGGATTTTCCATTGTTTCTGACCTATGTAAGTCACTGCGCAACAAGTTACTGTCCACTTCTATGGACTCCTTGGAAGATCTACTATGTGAATTTATCACCACCATTTCATTTTGCACTTTCTTCACCCAGTTTGTCTCACCATGCTATTTGGACACAATCAGGTCTTATGCTGGTTTTCTGCTGTTTCTTGCTTCTGCATCCAGAAACACATCTTTGCTCCAGTCATTTACCTTGAACTCTGCTTCTTTGGAAAAAACCTTTGTATTCCAAGCATACACTAATATCCAGCTAAAGCAAACAAACTTCTATTTTGCGAGTCTGTAGAAAATGTAAATATGCAGTATGTTGGTGGAATACCTGGAAAAGGACATTTCAAACTTATTAACGTAATTCATGTTGGTTTGACTGAAATAGAGTTAATTTTCTTCATGCAGTTAGAAACTCCTCTTTTTCGTAGCTAGCACGGTCATTGTTCAGATTTAGTTTGAGAATAAGATAGCACCCTGGGGTAGAATTAATGTTTTTCTTCAAGTAACTTTCTAATGTTTTTGAGTTGCAATGAAGAGAAGGTAAGAACTTACTGATATGTTAGCTGTTCTCTGAGAGCCAAGGTCTTTCTGGGCTTTCTATCTGTAGGGCTGAGGAAGCTAGGAGAGGGGTCATGGATGGGGAAGACCTTGACTGATATCCAGACTGGTCAATGAGAATATTCCATGCCATTAGTGTCATACTTTGTATTTAATGGGAATTGGGTTTTCCAGATAGGGAGACCTGTTCTGGTTCTGCTCTGTTCCAGTTGAGTTCTGCTCAGGAGTTCCTTTAGTTTGGCTTCTTGCCGTCCTGCCATTTTTGCCTTTCTGCCTTTTTGGTCTTTTCTCTCTCTCTCGGGGATTGCCTGTTTGGGACCATGGTGCTCTTTTCCTGGGACTGGCTGCTTGGAACGAATGGAGTTTGCAAGGAATTACAGTGAGTATCACTTATTTTATATTTTCTTTTCATTTTATACATATTCTTATATTAGTATTATTTTGTCATTTTATTAAACTGTTTTTGTCTCAGCCTATGAGTTTCTCCTTTCCCTTTTGATTTGCTTCTCTACTTGGGGGTGGGTTGGGGACAAGCGAGTGAGCGGCTATCATGGTTGTGATTGCTATCTAGGGTTAAACCACAACAAACTCAATAGAAGAACATACTCCAAACACTGTAGTGCTTCCTAACATTATGTGTAAAACTAAAAGACTGAAAAAACTAATAGTTCTGTTGCTTCTGCAGCACTGTGTAAAAGCTCTTTACATTTTTTTAAATTAAATTAATCCCAGAGCAGTAACTAAAGACTCTATATTTTCCAAATTTCAAAAACCTTCCCTGTGCCTCATACACAGACTTTTAAATTGATTTGTGTCTAAATTAAATACTCAGCTTTGATATTACTAGCTACCTACATTTTATGCATGCCCAATGTTTCTTTAATTTCTTCAAAATTTATATGAAATATTAATATTTGGATTGGGAGAGTTTAGTTCATTAACTATAATTTAAGAGTTGGCATTCATTATTTACTAGTTAAATTCTGGCTTCCAGCTTTTATGCTTTTTGCTGTTTTAATTGTCCTTTTCCTAATGGAAAAAATTATACAGTGGCACAATACTAAGTCAGAAAATTTCTCCCCAGTATTTAAAAGAAACTTAAATATCTGTATTTAGAAGTCAGAAGGTGATCCCAGTGTACAATGGTTGCTTAACCCTGCAGGGGTGGAAAGGCAGCAACACATTTATTGCATGTTACATCACTTGTCTAATTTTTAATTAGAGTGGATATTTGTGGTGACAATTGCAAAAATACTACATACATGTAGTATTAAGCTCACCTGTATGAAGTATATAAACAAGCTACTTCCTTAACTGTGACATAATTTTGATATTCTTGCTCACATTGTAGAGTCATGCATTTCCAGAGTAACTCTTGCAAAGCTTGTAGGAGTGCTTATGGATGAAGATTGTGCTTGATGGCTTGCATAAATTATTGCAGCTCCAGTGAAACCAAGAGAATTACAGAGAATAGATTTGCCTATCTAATACAAAATAAGACCTATTGAAAACAAAATGAAGTAATTTTTAGGATGAAGGACCTGATCCTAGAGAAATTTGTTACTTTCTTTAAAAAGATAGTTTAGATATTTATGATGGACCACCTACATCTGAGACAGTCTTGTCAGACTTTCCTCATGCTCGTACAAGAAATGATTTTATACCATACTTCTTACTCTAAGATTGGTATCTGCTTGGAGGTGTAAGGAATCACACCCTAAGGTAGCAGATTTTGCCTGCTGAGGAAAACTGAAGTGACTAACTCAGGCACGCATGTCTACATTAGGGAATACTAATCCCCTTGTTTTGATGGATCACGTCCTAGCTTTTGAAATTTTCACTGTATAAAAGAAGAAACCAACAATAATAACAAAACAATATATCAAGGAAACTAGCCATAATAATAATAAAAAAATTTATCAAAGGCCTAAATGCAGCGAGCTACCTCTACAGCTTTTATTGTCTGTGCAATATTGTTGACAAGTAAAGAATGTGAAAGTATCAGTAACAAAAACAAAATAACCACCAAAACACTTGTTGAAACAGATATCTCAATTTTTTTTTCCCTACTGTTTATACTGTAAGAAAATAAAGTATGAGGCAAATGATCACAACTGAATAGAAAGTGTCTTAAACACTGACTTGGAAACTTGCAGAATATTTTGAAATACAAGCTTGCTTCTTTTTTTTTTTTTTTATGTCTTCACCTCTCCTCACACACACTTACAGGTAGTGTCTGATTTGTACTGATTGTATCTGATATGCTACTGGTTAAATTGCCATTATTTTCATGAAGCTTCTAGGCTTTGGAGTTCGACTGGGAATTCATTTACAAGGCAAGGCAAAAGCAGAATGATGTTGTTTGTCTCTTGACACTCTTACTACCTTACCTGTCATCCCTGTACTAAAGAATTCATTTTTCAGATATAAGTTTTTTTCCATGAGGACCCTTCTTTAGATTTAACTTACTTTTCAAAATTCTCCTTCTCATTCTTCATTCTTTGAATGTATTGATAAAACGTAAGGGAATGTGCTGATAGCAACACAAAATGTGAGATTCATCAATCATGCTTCTCTCTTTAGCATCTTCACTAACATAGAAGTGTTGGTATGCTCCCAAAAATGGAAAAAAAAAAAAAAGGAAAAAAAAATAGAATAACTGTCTTAAAGAGGCAAGGGGTTTGAAATGAAGGCTGATGGCAGCTGTTATTCCAGAAACTGACATGGGAGCTCAGAGGACAAGAGCAGACATTGCAAAATGTTCTTGGGCAAGCATCACACCATCTCGTATCACCTAAATGTCTCCTTTATTTGATACTAATAACACAATTCTGTGGTCAACTATATAATAAAAATCTCATCAGTAGCTGCAGAGTTACTCATGCATGACTGACTAATTCCCCAGTGTCAACAGATAGAGTTTAAAAGAGTCTGTGACACAAAAGGTTAGCTCTGCTGTCACTTCATCAGTGGAAAGAAGTGCATCTTGTCTTTCTTGGGTCAGTATGATCCCACACCTAATTATTCATAGAAATCATAAACTGAAGATTTGTTATTATGTCAATGATAAATAGTATAAAAATCTGTCTGTTTTCAAAATGCTATTTTCCAACACCGACTTTTTCACAAAAATGAATGAAAATATTAAACTCAGCCTTACATTTATTTAATCAATATACTACTGTGTGATCTAAAAACATCTTAATAAAATAGTTGTCATTTCACAAACCTCAAATGCAACAAACTATTCATATTACCACACAGGTGTACAGCACCAAGATACCATCAGGTCTATGGTGCACAACAAAACCAAAAAGCTCTTCAGCTAAATGATTGTTATGCTTTTCTTCTACTTAAATTACCTCATTTAAAATAACTATAAATTAGCAATATTTTATGATTTGAAAGAAGATGATGGTAGCAATACATCTTTCAGTTATGTGTTTATGACCATATGACTATTAAGGTGCCTTTGTTACAACCTCAGGCCCTTATCTTATCCTAGATGGACTTCATAAAATGATGGTTCCCACCTTTGGGATTTATTAAGCAAATATGTTGTCCTTCACAGTCCTGACAAAGGTCAACTTCAGAATGTTGCAGTTCCCTACAAGCAATTACTAGAAAATACAAGCATTGGAAATGCTCTGTGTCTTAAACCTCAAGATAATGGTGCTGGGACTTTCCAGCTCCAGAGCAAGCTGAATCTGAATTCTATACAGTTGACTTCAGCAATGTGTTGAGTGCCTGCCATCTCTTTTAATACAGCCAAAGTGTTCTATTTTTAACAATGGGCTCAATTTAATCAGCATAGTTGGAATTTTGGCTATGATGAGGGAAAGGACTGTCATTATCTCATTTATTTAGGTTGCTCCATTTTTCCAATGTGAATGCAGTTGCTGAGCAGAAAAATCCTCATAAAAATTGTCAAATCTCGTTACTGTTTTGGGTCTAGTCAGAAATCTGCTGCATGGCACATCATTTGGAAAATAAAAAAGTGCAATGCACTCCAGCAATGTGACAATAGCAAATTTAGAATAATTGAATTGCAACATATTGTATGCCACCTTGTGACCTTGGTATCTGTGAATAGCGGTATAAAGATGCAAGGAAGAGAAGAGAAATAACAACACTGCTTCTAATACTGGTGAAGGAAAGTACTGATACCAGAGTTGCATAGGTGTTAACAAATTCTGATGAATATTCTAGGTTTTGGGAACATTCAGAAATGAGAAAGTCTGGCTTTTTTGAGTGACTGTACTTAAGATTACATGCACAAGGAAAGGAAAGGAGCCTTTCCTCTTCTGAACTATATTAAAAACCAAACCAAAACCAAATACCTCCCCAAACACAAAAAAACTCGAACAAACCTGAACAAAAATTAACCAATCACATCAACAAAACACCTTTGTGATTTCCTAACCTATTTTAAATTATTTCTATCTGGAATGAGTAGCAGTTAACAAGTCCATATATTTATTTTAAGGCTAAGGCTAACTGGAGAACGTCAGCTTCCTTCTCAGTCTTTCCCAGCTCAGTCCAGCTGTAGCTTTTTTTCACTCCAGATACAATAGCTTTAGCAAACTTACCTGGAATAAACTTAAGTGTTAATCAGAACAATGAAAAAAATCAAGAGGAATGGGAAATTTATTCCTTGTTCCACCATATTCTCCAACAGAGCTTTGGGAAGCGTAATGTGCTCATAACAGCCATTGTCCAAAGTACTAAATTTAAATTTTTGTGTCACTTCTTGCAAAGGCACTAGCCTTGAATTGAAAACAGAAAATAAGCCTAGTTTGCTGCTGAGCCAAGAATGAATCCAATGCATCACCATTGACTTAGTTACAGATAAGCTGATGTAAAACTGATGTGCAAGTAGTGAGAAAATCGTAAGAACAATTCGAAAATATCTGTGCAATACGTGCTCTATGGATAAGCAGGAGCTTACTGCAGAATGCAGCACATATAATTATATCTTTATGTTTCATGTACAATTTTCTGTGAGCATTTATTACACATGAGTTGTCTCTTTCCAGTAATGACAGCTGGAAACTTTAGTGCATTAGAAAGCTGGTGAGTGTCAATTCCAAATTGCTTCTAGGGTGTGGTGTGAATCAATTAGTATCTTCTGTTCTGACATAAATTCAAAAACTACAGTTGTCAGAGACATACACTGGTATAATTGTAGAATGTGCAATATGTATTGATGAGTATTCTAAGAGGAATATAGAGATAATTATATGCAACTATACTTAAAATGAAACAAAATCAATGTTGTTTTCTACTGATCTTCACAGAGGCATAAAATAGATTCAATGCTAATAGTTCTACTAATTGCACATATCCTTATGCATATTTATGAATACAAGGTTACCAGAGTACCTCAGAATTAAAAGAAGCACATCTCTTAGTAGGGCATTTACTAGCTAAAGCCATTAGAAAAATAAAGTTAGATTATAAAGAAAACCAGAAAAGACCAACACAGAAAGCTGTAAGTGAAAAAATAGCCTGAATTTTAAGAACATATTTTTGTAATAATTCAAATGCTTTCTTCTAGTGGGTCTAAAACACATATTGTCCTATTTTATGTTGAATATTTGGAAAATCAGGAATACTATGATATGTATTTTTTATTTAAATATCTTCAACTGTATGAACTCCTTTTTCAAGTAGCAGGCAGGTCTTTCTAAATTGGAGAAACCCAACAATACCTAAATACGATCTAAATTTTTTAGAAATAATTAATATTTTCTGCATGGTAAAGCTGACTAAAATTTTGCTTGGAAAATTCCCTTAGAAACAATTATTTACATTGAAATATTTAATCATTTGTCCTTTTTTTCTGTTTCTTCCCTCTCCTTCCAATAGCTGATTTTTGTCAGGTCATAATGTTTCGTTTCCGTTGCTTTTCCTGCCCTAACTTTGTGAGTCTATCTTCTACCCTTTCATGCCCCAGGAATCACACTGAGCACCAGACTCCTACCTTTAGTGTTTCCTCCAGCTCTAGCCCTGGGACCTGCAACTCCATTTGCCTTCCTGAGATAAAATGTCAGTCCACGCTGTCTCTGCCATGAGGGGTGGGAGGGGGAGACTGGTGTGTTGGTGGATCAACCTGTTGTTGCCCTCACTATGAGGTGAGACTGGTAAGCAGCAATTACAGAGTCCCCTGGGAAGAGATGGTACTCAGCCACAGCTGTCCTGCTGTTTGTATCAGAGACAGCAGCCACCAAACTGGCAGTCCAAGCTCTCCAAGTCTTGTACATATGCAAAGTAGTAACTGTCATCATGCATTACAGGGACTGACAAATCATGCAGTTTTGATGTCATCCAGGCATCTAATTTCTACTTTATTTATGGTTGAAGTCAGCACCAGTACAAGTGCAGCAGCCATGTCAGAATTGCTTCACATTGCAATCAAGTCCTTGTGCCAGACAACAGCCATTGCAGTATCAACTTATGTCTATGGCTGCTCATGGTGTTCTCATGCTCTTAGCTCTAAGCTTTAATGAAGGTCGTTGCAGCTCTTGGACATGAGAAGACTTTATCTTGTCACTCACACACAACATCTCTAAAACAGCAGCAAGTTTCATCTTCATATCAAAATTAAAGTGTTACTACTATTATTACTTCAAATATAAATATGAGTTCTTGAATTGCATTGTGCCAAATTATAAAGGTGCTGAGAACACCTCCTGGGTGAATGTTGCAGAACCTAATAGTAAAATTTGAAGGTCTGTCTTGTAGATGTTGGGAAGACAAATGTCTGAGAGCTGATCCATCAGAGGCACTCTGCTTGTAGCAGCCTCACCAGAAAGGCAGTAAAGGAAGACATTTTTAGAATGAGCACAACGATTGAGAGAGAGACACTGTGGAGAGGCTTGTTAGAAAGGAGTCAGAGCTCTTTACAATGCAAGCTGAGACCTTGAGAAGAGGACAGTAAGAGTGAGTCATATTGTTTAAGTGTCAATGCAGCTTCTGTAAAGTGAAGCCATGACTTACAAACCTGTCTGAGTTCTGTGAAGGAGTTAACCAGCACCAGTGTAGCATATCAGCAGTCAATATAGTGCCTGAATTTAATTAAGTTAAAATGAAAATAAGTTATATCTTCTATGCTTTAAAAAATATTCTATCATGGATAAGAAGTAAGCCTTTTTCTTAGATTAATTAGTGGTTAAAAGAAAAATAGAAACTTCACTACAAACACTGGTCTGAATGAGAGAAAACCCAACTGAACATATATGTCATTGGAAATTACTGAGTGGAAATTAAAATTGCCACACCTTACTCACGACTGCCTCACCATTTATAGAAAACAGATAGCTGTTGGCGGAATGGCTGAAGATGAAAATCAAAGCTGTGTGAAAAGGAAAGTGGCGTATCTTTGGCAGGGGCGAAAGTACTTAGACCAATTAATGTAGACCAATTAATGTATCATATAGCTACAAAGTGTCAATGTGTAAGAATAGTCTGAGTAGCCAAGATTTGGTCATTTGGAAAGTATTCTCAAATATTTTACTTTTTGTGTCTACTGAGATATCTAAGTCTTCATTGCATAAATTATGTTTTGAATATTTTCAGTGAGATAAATTTCACTGCTTTTATGATAATTTCCTACACACTTGCTCTCTTGAATTGCATATCCCTGGGACTGTTCTTGACTTTGTAGGTTTTTGTTATGTGTTAATAGTGTTCTGCATTGCAGAACACTATTAACTGTTAATATGTTATATTTAGAGAAATAAAACAAAGGCATGAGTATCACAACTGAAAAGAAGCAAGAAAAGAAGTTGAATGGATATATTCTGGTTATAACTATCTGTAGTTTTGTCTGAGAGGAAACAATGTATTCTTCTCCCCAAGAGCTCAACATATCTACGTCAGTATTGCTGCTGTTCATTGTAAGTGGAATCTCAAGGAATCTGAAGATGTAATACTTTATTCTGCTATTTGCTGATTAATTCCTGATTTATCTTTTTCTTCCTTCTTTCTTCCACTCTGGTTGGTATAAAGAAGTATGAGCACTTTGTGGCATTTGGCTTTCTTCTATTTCAACAGTACAGCAAACATATTTCAAGAGCTATTGGCTGTGTACCCTGCTTCCCTGGCTTTGGCAGTCCAGCGCTATGAGACATTTCCTTAATTACTTCCTTAATGCACACTGTTGTGAGCAGCCTGCACCTGTAGAATGTATGGTTCATGTTGTCAATCTTCATTCTGACTGCACAGAAGAAAAATTTATATGCCATCCAATTTGGTATTACCATGGATTAGAATAAATGATGCAGACCTTTTAAGGCACTGACAATTTTCAATGTGATATTTCAGCAGATTTCCAGCACTAATGATTTATGTAGCTAACTTTATAAACTGCAACTAAACGAAATTGTGATTTTATTAAATCTACCTTATGATTCAATAATTCTGTTGAACTGCTATTTGCATTTAGATATCAATCTTCTCCATGGCTTTTAAGAATTATACAAAGTCCTGAACTGCAAAACGAGGAAGAAAGTTAGGCTTATAAAGCTCCAGCTTGCATACAGCCAGGGCAGTGATTTAAGCTAGTGAAAGATAAACTCAAAGCTTGTATAAATAGTCTGGTTTAGAAAATAGTAATGTAATGAAAGTTGGTCCATAGTACTACTGTCCAAACAGATATGGTGTTGCGTTGGGTTGACTGTGGCTGGTTGGCACCACCCAGCTGCTCTCTCACTCTTCCGTAATAGAGCAGGAGGAGAAAATAAGAAAAAGCTCAGGTCGATATAAAGACAAGGAGGTCACTTACCAAATATTGTCCTGGGAAAGACACACTTATCTTGGGGAAAATTAATTTAATTCATTGTCAATTAAAATAGAATTAGATAGTGAGAAACAAAGAAAAATTAAAACACCACCTTCTCAGGGTCGACTTCACTTCTTCAACCCCAATTCCTCTTCCTCTTCCCCCAGCCCAAGTGGAGATGGGGAATGGGGGTTGTGGTCAGTTCTTAATGGCTCCTCTGTGCTTCTCCTCCTCCTAACATTTTCCTCCTGTTCCAGTATTACCTGTACTTCCCATGGGCTGCAGTTCTTCAGACTGAAGACAGGCTGAGACAACTGGTCTTATTCAACCTAGAGAAGAGAAGACTCCATGGAAACTTTATGGCAGCCTTCCAGTATCTACAGCGGACCTAAGAGAAAGCTGGATAAGAACCTTTTACAAGGGTGTGTAGTGATAGGACAAGGGGAAATGCCTTTAAACTGAAAGAGGGGAGATTCAGAGAAGATACAAGGAAGAATTTCTTCATGAGGGTGCTGAGGCACTGGAACAGGCTGCCCAGAAAAGTTATGGATACCCCATCCCTAGAAGTCTTCAAGGCCAGGTTGGATGGGATTTTGAGCAATCTGATCTAGTGGCAGATGTCTCTGCCCATGGCAGGCGGGGTTGAACTAAGATGATATTTACATGTTCCTTTCAACTCAAACCATTCTATGATAAAGCTACTCCCATGTGGGCTCTTCACATGCTGCAGTTCCTTCACAGCACATCGACCTGCTCCAGCAGGTACATAAATACTACATATTTTATTTGAAAAAATTCTATATTTGGAAGCATGGGTTCATGTTCTTTTTCGTATCATTGATATTCACAAGTAGCATTTGATCTTTAGGGATAGGGAAAAGTTTTAGCTTCTTTGGAGTAACCAGATCTAGACTTCTTATCATCTCATTTTTCTCTTTGTACTGTTCTGGAAGATAAGGTATCTGTTTGGGTTATGTTGGGAAAAAAAAGATGTCTTTTTCTGACGCTAGGATTAATCTGTGTTGAGTCTTACAATAGCTTTCTGTAACCTTCCTCTGTTTATTTTCTTCATACCTGTGGATAATTTGCAGCTTTATTTTCTTCTTGAAGATGCACAAGTAACTAAACTGCATAGAGGATTATCTCACTTCAGGCTTTACAAGGTTGGTTCTCTATAATGAGTCTTTTCACCATATGCTATGACCATGAGCCACTTATAGAAGGAAATGGAAATTTATATAGAACTGTAAAACCATGAGGCAAAACTGACTACCTTAAAAGATCAAGAATCGTTTCATTAAGACTGGAAAAATAAATGGTATATGAAGAAAATTTTTCTACAATTTAGAGAATATTGTTGTTATGATTGCTATTTTTTTGCTTATAAAGAAGATTGCAGAAGAGAAAGTAACTCAATGCTCATGGTCAATTATTTGGTGTCTTCTTCAGATGAACTGTAAGAACTCATATGGGCTAATTTTGTGGGCAGTTGACTTTTTATTTTTAAGCTTGTGTTTTCAATTGGTCTCCCCCCTCAGGAGGTTAAACTTGTATGTTCATAAGACTGGATCTTATGCTGTTAAAGGAGAAAGATAGCTAGCATTTTATATTTCCCTTCTACTAAAGTCCATCATTTTAATGCTGTCTGGTTAACGTCTGTGAGTTAGTAGCGTTGAATGGCATGTTTCATGCTTCACTAAGATTACTAATGTCTAATATTTTAATAATATTTAACTTAATGAGATAAAACATTTCAGGGGTTTGCTTGTTTCAGTGTTTATTAGTGAACAAGTCTTTTCACAGTGAGATTTTGTTGATATAGGGATGCAGAGGCAAGAAATTACTTTCAACCAGGAGAACGGCTTCTTCCTCTGCAGGAAGGAAAAAAAAACACCACCCCAAACAACAACACCCCACCCCCAAACAAAAAAACAAACAAACAAAAAATTACTAAAACCTCATTGCCTAAAAACCCCAAAAAACATTAAGAAAGAAAAAGAACAAGAAGAGATTTTGATTAAAAACCTAAGAAAAAGGAAGGAGAAAAAAAAGAAGAGCAGCTAGGTAGAAATCATACAAAATCCATTCCTTTTAGGGGGAAAAATACCTTTCCAAATAACATGCAGGAGAGGATGACCATTTTCCATTTATGTGATCAAGCCCCTGGTGTACAAACTTGATGGAAAAACTTTCACCTGATGATATTTTGCCACTATCCTCCTAATCCAATGGGCAAGATAGTGAATGTATTATACAAATTGCCTATGTGCAAAGAGTTCAAGATTAGGTCTTTCAAACCTCATTCCCTGAAGGTACTGTAGTTGAAATTAGGCTCTTCTTTCTCCCATAGAAAGTCTAGGAAAAAGAAATATATAGTTTTCTACTGACAATCCAATATTTAATTTGCTTTTCTTCACAGGCAAATGGACTTTTGCCCCCCCAAAAGAAAACAAAATCTAATTCTGTAGATTACATTTAGCTGAAATTTCCAGTGTAGTAAACTTAGGTAACTGCTTAGTACATCCTACATGCTTTAAAAGGCTATTGAAAATATTTAACAAATCCATTTTGGAAAAATTGAGAAGTTAGTAGAATTAGTTCCATAGGAAAAAAGTATTTATTTTATACAGCAAAAAATATGGTTAGTTTGAAGGAGAGTTTTTCTTAAATGAGAAAGGCTGTTTCCCTTGCTTATGATAACAGCATGCAATCCACATCAACAGAGTAAATTAAGAGAAGTCAGCAGTCAATTTGACTAACCAAAATAGGTCTCCTGCAGAAGTCCAAAAAGCAACCTTTTAGCTACTTAGGTTACAATTTCTTGTATGTATTATGTAGCTAGGTTTTAAAACAGAGGAAAAATCACGTTAAGTCCTAATTTTAAAAACAAAAGTCCCTCGTCTATATATATACATATTTATTATTTCTGAGGTATATAGCTAATAACCAAAGACGTCGTTTATTTACTACTGAAGTTCTAAATTTCTGTTTGACAATAATTCTTTTTTACACATGTCTGGTTTCAGAAGACTTAATATTTAATCTGGAACTCTCAGCTAAAATCCAGTCACTACCCACACAAATAATCCATGTAACTTTTTGAATGCAGAAGATAATTTTCACTTTTGCAACTATAAGTGTTTTGGAACAATGATCCCTGGTGTTAAGCAGTTGCTGTGTTCTATTCTAGAAATGATTGCTTTTGTGTAATTGAAGTGATTCTTGCACATGCATCACTTACGTAAAATGCTTTGAGGATACATAAGATGGTATTCAGCCAGTGACTGAATAAGCAGCTCGTGTCCTTTATTATACTAGAAGTTTGAGCTATTTCAGGTTTTTGGGCCAATTTTAGTAGTAGCTCCCTTAAGAGTGAGATCAGCTGTGGAATGGAGGTGGAATCCTACCACGTCCACTACAAACTCTACTCAGCTCAGAAAGATCCTGTACGTCATTAGCAGCTAGTCAAGATATAGAAGTCCTCTCTCTCTCCCCCATCTTCCCTCAAAGCCTTGAATATTAGCTTTTACCACTGATGTTGCATGCCAGTTTTCAGCTGGCACATTTGTATTAGGTTTGTATCTATTTATGCTGAGTTAAATAATTTAGATTTTTTCCTTTTAAAATGAGCAATTAAAAGATAAACACTATTAGCCTCCTAAAGTACTTGCAATGTTTTTTAAGCTGGATCTGATCTTGGGCATCAATTTTATTTCAGCATTTGAGATGCTGGCTCTTTTATAGGAGTTCAATGAAAGGAAGAACAATAGTTATAATTTTAAAGTGCAATTCAGATGAATAGCAGGATCTAAGCTCTTTCTAAACTGATTTGACATAGGTGATTTTGATTTTTGTGTATGCTTAGTACTGATGTTTTTAGCACAAAAATTATTTATCTTGGGAGGTTTGAAAATCATACTGTTTTAATGACAGTACATAGAGAAACAGACAGCAGTGGGAAAAAGTGTATTATGACAGCCTGTTAGGCTGTAAGGGTATAGGGTAAAAGAGGGAATTGAAAATCAGGAAAAAAAACCCACAACAACAACAAAGAAGAGCACAGACAGGTGGGTGGAAATAATGCTAGAGGGAACAGAAATTGCTGCAAGCAAGATTTACCATAATCATTCATGGAAGGTTTACAAAAGGATATTACAGCTACCTGGGAGACCAGAGCCCAGGGCCATTCTGGCACACAAACTAGAGAGAAACTGTAATGCAGTAATTCACTGTTTCAGGATCCAATCAGAACAGAAGTGTTTGGAAGGCAGAAGGTGGTAAAAATGTTCAAAATGTGAAAGTCAACTGAATTTCTTTAAGTAAATAATACTGATGCAAGGATACAATCAGAGTTTTTTGTCTTCCACAGACATTGGAAGTGAAAGTCATACCCAGCTGAGAAAGTAAATAACCTGCTTATGAGGGTGAGCATTGTTCATGTTAGTTTAGTACTGGAGATTTATACCGGCTGAAAAAAAGTAAACATTGGTGTTAGGAACAATTTTTATCATAGTAAAGAGGTCCCACTCTTTGGGCTCTGACAAAAACACCTTCGTATAGATAAATCTCCTGAATTTTAAACATTCTTCAACAACTGTAGATTAGTAATGGAATACATATCTTAATTGTTCTGACAGTAAGAAAGTTAATTTTTCTCATCTATTAATGGCACCTTCAACATGGCTTCTAATAATAAATGTTGGAGTGCCTTGTATATTTTGTGACCTTGCTCATGAGATTTTGCATGTTCATATCTTGTCTTCTATTTATTTTCTAATTGAAAGGAACTGGGGCAGTGTACTTTAATGGTAATGTGTGTGTGTTATTTCTTTTTTCTTTCTGTTGGCTTCAGTGTTGAAAAACTGGCATCAAGAGAGAATGTAGAAGTGCTTTCCACTCTTGCCACCTGAAAACACTTCATTTTAAAGGGCTTTCAACTGCTGATGTGGCAGATCTGTAATTGCAAATATCTTAAGAGGAATTAGACATTGCATCACTTAGGTATGAGGTTTCCTCTGCAGAGCTACAGCTTTGTAACTTGCTTAAGCTGTGAAAATGGGCTGCTATGACAAGGAGTAGACCTACCTGTCTTCTGCTTCCCTTTCTATGATGTATTCCAGACAGACACCTAGTTGCAAGGATTGGGAAGAGAATGTACCTGTCACCAGAGGTAAGGAGGGGGTATCAGCCTGACCTAAAAACAGCTTACAGTGTCCTGGAGCAACAGTCGATGTAGAGGGAGTGTTCATCTGTATGATTCTGAATATATTACAGATTGCCTTTTAACAGTCAGAACTGGAACTTGGAAGCTTCCTAAGCTACCTGTTAAACTGGTGTCTGAGATCACCTGGCTCCTGGTCCCCTGGCTCTTTTTACTTGGCTTTACCTCTGTAAGCTGAGGAGAAGAGCAAACTCCTTTTGCTGGGCTTTGTATGGCTTCTGTATTTCTGTAGCCAGGTTTTCAGGTGATGTGCTGTCCTTCTGCACATCTGTGTGCAGTGCCCTGGTACAACAGCACCGTGACCTGAGGAGAAAGGAGGAGTTGAGGCTATCTCCCACTATCACAGTGATACAAATAAAAAAATAGCAAGGTGTTTACTGGGATTGAAATCTGTAACCTGGCCAACTATAACTAATTCATTCTGATGTCTAGTGGCTATCTATAAATCAAGTGTGGATCCTGGTGGCTGCAGTCAATTAACAATTTCATTTTATTGAGTGGTTCTATAAATAATTATATAAAATCTATATAAACCATCACAAATGTGTTATAATTATCTTAACAATTATTCTGTATCTCAGTGGGTATGAGGGGAAATGAAACCTGTTCCTAGAGCATTTCTGGTTGCTAAGAAACAGTTACTTCAGTCGTAGAAATTGTCTCTCACACCAGATACATTATTCTGGCAAATTGGACTTTCAGATTGAGTACCAAGGGAAAGAGGAGCATTCAGAAAGAGAGACAATTGCTATAACTGAGCTGCATGGGGTCTAGTATATGTGTGTCAAAGGTTCTGGTTTTATATCTGCCTCTGTTTCTGTTTTTCTATTTTCATGAACGCTTTTTCTTTCATTTTTTTTTCTTTTTCTATTCCTCCTCCCCCGCCTCCCTTCTTTTATTCTATCCGCTCCTCCCCCAAGAAAGCATGTCATAAGGCAGCATACCATAAAATCTGGTTTCTTCTTGGTGAGGGAGGCATGGTAAATGTGATGCTCACCAATTCCTACTTCCCTCATCTTTAAAAACAAATTAAAACCTACATAAGGGGATTTAAGACAGTTTTGAGCAAAGTCAAGTGGGGCAAGAGGCTCTGCCTTTTAGAATGTGTGAAGCAGATAGGAAAGGTAATAAAGTTCTGCATCTGTTGCTCTGTAAGGTGACCCAGACTCCTTCTCCTCACCAAGCCAGTGTTGTGCCACAGCCTGGTGTTTGGGTCCGTGGGGAGCGCAGGGTGTTTACACTGCAGGAGTCCTTGTGGAGCACCAGGGGCTGCCAAGCCCTAGAAGGGACAAGTCACCTACCTCTGCCCAGAATGGACTGGGAGACAGGTTTACCAACAATTACATGAGTTGTGGGCTGGAGTCTCAGTGAGGACTTGAGCCCAGATTTGATAAGCTTGTTGGACTGTGAGAAATGATACCCATACTGTGAGAATGAAAACATAAAAGTTTCTAAAGAGGCAGTACAGCAAGAAATCATGGAATTCATTTGTTAGGTCTGGGAGTAATTTGTGTGTGTGTTTACAGCTCATTTGGTCTTTACATAAATTATAAATTGGCCCTGGTCTTCTTCAGACTGACCTGTTTATTTCTCCTTTGTTATAGCTTCATACTTTGTTGACTTTGAGATACCTTTTTTTTTAATTTAAAAAAAAATTGTGATTATATTACCATTGAATGAAATAAACAACAAAACCCCAGCTAACTTTCTGTCAGAAGCAATGAAAACAAAAAATCAATCTTTGCTGAATTTAATGTTTTAAGTTTGAAGCTGTTATAAATTCTGAAGTACATTGTTGTATTTTCTGTTTAAACATCTTGGCTAATAAAATTTCTAGTGGAGTCTCTTCTGTAGCTCGCTCAAAGATTTATAACACTAAAGATCAGAAGGTTGAATCAAGGATTTAATAAAATATAATGTAGAAAGAAAGAAGTTGTGTAGGTGTGCAGAATAATAAGTGCTCGTTTTAGTACTACTCACATGGTTGTAATGATAATCACTGCACATCTATTTAAATTGATTTAAGTTTCAGTCTTACTTAGAAGTTTAAACATGTAATTAACTAATTACCTAAACAAATATGAGCTGTTGCTGAAAACCTTGTAGGAAAAAAAAAGGGTTGTTATTGTCATGTATAGCTTTTCCCATTGCATTTCTGTATGTTGGTGAAATCCTGTGTCTGTGTATACACACAAACATAGTAATGTGTTGCAGTCATTCATAGATCTTACCATCAGCATAAAAAGTATTATCCTACTGTGTGCTACTCAAATCACATTATAGTTAATGGATTTGTATTTTCTATGTTTGAGACAACAAAACTTCAAGAAATGTTTCCCAGGGCTTTTTCTTCCCTGTGACTGATGGGATGACACTTGTAAGAGCTATCTGTCTGCTGCTGTAACAGACAAATAAGGCAGCTAGAGAAAAGAGCTAAGAGAAAAATGTGTCCAAATTCAAAATAAATTGCTTGTTCCCTAGATGTTGTGTAGCATGGCAAAACATTCAAAAATTGTTTGTCTGATATCAATCAAACCGCTGTGTGTTTTTGTTTGTTTGTTTTGTTGTTGTGTTTAAAATGATACCTTTCTGAAGTGTAGTGTGCTCCTTTGCATTGTTTGAAAATCAGAGTTATAAGCTGACCTTTGAGGGAAGCTAGAGTTCAACTGCTTTGTAATTCAAGGCCCAGAAGGTGTAAATTGGACTGGATCCATATTTTTGTATTTAGAACATAACAGGTGCTTTGAAAAGCCGAAACAATGGGGAAGTTAGCTTTCTGAACTCTAACTTGCATCTCTTGCATCAGAGAATGAGTAAAGTGTTGCCACATGATCTTTAAATAAGCTTTCCTGGGCAAACATCTCTCAAAGGAAGGATCAACCCATGTTTCAAAAAATCCATTCTCAAAACTGGCATTAGTCATACCTTTGAAAAATGAGTTATTATTGTTGAACACTTCTAAGGAACTGGCACCAAATGGCCTGGGACACACAGCTTCTGTCTTTGTATATTCCATCCAGTCCACTTACAGCTACACCTGGGTGAACTTTATCAGAAAGCTTGCAAGTATTGTCTAGGACATTTTTTATATTTTGTATCTGCTTTCTTCATAAAGTAGTGATATTTTAGTATGTCTGGTTTTGGAGGTTACAGCTTTGTTTTGAAGACAGTAGGATGCTAAAAGACCCCATACAAATCCAGCCAATTCTGCACATTGCCACTAACCTTTAACTCCCTAAACTCCATAGCAAGATCTGAACTTTGAATTCAATACCACTGAGAAATGATGGGCTCAGATGAGTCTCCAGACCTCTATCCTCTTTCATCTCTGCTTTGTCCTTGGCGGGGGGAGGCGAGGGGAGAAAAAAAAATACAAACAAATGAAAAAAAATACCAACCCACCAAACAAACATAAACAATCTTTCAGCCGACCTGTCAAAGGCAGGAAGCCAGGGAAAATTGCCGTTTTGACCTGCAGCTTGTTTCATGGTGTAAGGCCAGCATTTAGCATCCTCCATCATCCCTGTTGCTATGGAGGAGATTCAGATGAAAGCCACTCCACCTCATGGCTCTGCCTCTTTGGGCTGTTGACAGCTATTAGGAGCTAATGTGGGGCTTGGGAGGTTGCTCCAAGGTGGGGGAATAGGGTGTTTTTCTCTCTCTCTTCTTTTTTTTTTTTTTTCCCCTCCACAGATGGTTTATCTGTGGACTGAACATGGTGGCTCTACTGAGCAAAGTGAAAAAATTAATAAATCATTGAGCAGTAGACATTGTTGACTGGAATTATTTCTCCCTGGTCAGATTCTGAAGTAAAAATAGATAATCCAGCATGAGATTGTCTTATAACTGACAGTGCCATTGTTACATAAGGAATTGCGTGTATTGATTAAAATCTCTTAAGAGAACGGAAATGAGCTGATGACAGTTTAAAAATTATCTTTTTCAACAGAGTATGGCTCAAGGCCATCCAAGGAAGAGAAGAAAAAGCTAAATTGAAGTGAGGGAGAAAAGGGAATACGTTATCATCTCTTTGCTTAGACAGAAAAAGCAAAAAAGGAAAAAAAAATATTTGAAATAAACTTTACTAATACTTTTGCTATATTACCAATAATATATTTGAAAATTAGGGATGTGGAAGTGGAAAACTCAAAGATGCTTTTTGTAAAGAGAGTAAATTTTTTTTTGCCAGAAAGAACATCCTTGTTAATTTCTTGTAGTGATAATGTCTGTTATAGACATTGAATAAACATTAAAATGGCAAAAAGCAGATACATAAGTAAAATGCAAAATTTTACAGTGAATAGATACATCATTTTGAAATAATTACTTGAAATATGATCAAGTTTTACCATAAACATAATATTTTTCCTTTCGTTTTTTTTCCCTTTTGTGATATTATGATCCTTTTTCGCTGGGTAGAAACTCAGAAAATACAGTAATAGTTACAGTGGCTTGATAAATGACTTCTGTAGTATCAAGACAAAGAAACCTTTTCTGATTCAGAGGCAAGCAGAACAGTAGATAATGTGCCCCATTGCAGACTGTAATGCAAGTCTCTACCATCATGCTGGCATAAAGTATTTTAAGACAAATAGTATCTTTGTTCCATTTAGATTTTCTTTAGAAAACAGGTAACCTACGAAGGGATCAAGAATCGTGTATGTTCTTTCCATAAGGCTGGTATTTAACATGTCCTGAGTTAAAAGCAGAAGGTGCTACACATTCTGGGGAAAAAAAAAAAAAAAAAAAAAAAAAAAAAGATCAGGTAGGTCTTTCAGTTGACTCTCTTTATTTTGAAATAGTGTATTATATTGTGGTAAATATGTACTCTATATGTAGGAACAAACCAGTACAGCCAATATGTCATTGTCAACAAGCCAATAGCACTTTGGGAACACCTATAAATATATTAGCTTTTATTAATGTTTCTAAAGTTTTATTAAGGTGAATACAGAAAGTATGCAGCGTTAGTGAACAAATCAATACAAGCATATTGCCATAATGGAGGTCCAGTAGTAAATCAAATGCCAAAATAATTATGCAAAGATAACGCCAACCAACCTGTCAATATCTTGTCTTATTTCCAAGAAGACTATGGTAGGCAAACCAAAGATAAATAAATAATCAGTATAAATCATGATTCAGAAGATGATGATATTGGAAACCCAAATCCTACTTTCAACAGAGACGACAAGTGGTATGAAAAGCTACAGCCAAATGGTAGATCATCATGTGCAAAACTTGAAGCAGATCTTAAATCCTAACTTGAATCCAGATTTTATGTCCAGTCTTTTACAGAAACTAACTTAATTTCCTTCATTCGTATATTGCTGCACCTTGGCATTTGGAAGCTGACTCTTGGAGATTAATGATCCCCAAATCCAGAATTCTCCAAAACAAATGAACAGAAAAATATTAACAATAATAGGCAATCTAGAACAAAATTTCTAATGCTTTTTAAAAAGTTAAGATTCAGATCTGAATTTATTTTATTAAATGAAGGCCATGGATGTGGCATTTGGCTTACACTTACATATTTCACTTGCTTTCATTACAGTGACTTCCATGTGATGAAACTGGATGCCCTGTTTATTACAAAATGACACATTTACTATCATGGAAGTAATTTTCATGTTTCTGATAAACCAGGACTATAAACACTTTTATTTAAGAGATTTATTTTCCCCCCTCCTTCCTCGGCATTAACCTCTTGATTGCAAAACTATACTTGAAGTCTTTTTCCTTAGTTTTGTGGGCAAAATTAACCATTCTATCTCAATTAAAGGACAAGAAAGGATAGCTAAAGGAACCATCACAGTGAAGCAACAGGAAAAAAAAACAAAAACAAATACCTATAAAGTTTTCTATATAGGACTATATTCTTTAGAGAAGTCTTGACAACAGACTTCTTGTAACAAAACATTAAATATTATACATGAAGAAAATTTGATGTAGACATTAAATAAAACTGGAAAAATATCAGTCTTCACAAATATTATAGATTCCATTTTTGACTGTGTTGTCCCCCTTTTATGTTAATTTCCCACAGATCCATAAACAACTGAGATTTAATTTAGTGTTTCAGGCATTGATAGAGATGAACTTCTTGGTGGCATTTCTAAAGGAAATACATTTTATACAAAATAATATACTGTTCCACAAACAGAGGGATATGGGGGAGAAAGGAAATTAGCTATTAATAATTTCTAGTGGTACAGTGATAATACAACATCATTGTTCAAAGTTTGGTTTAGAACGAACAACAGTAAATACATAACATATCACCTATATGACATAGGAAGTCACATATCACTTTCAAAAGAAACTAGAGAACTTGAACCATATTGGTAGAAGTGAATGGCTTTTAGGCTTCTAAGTGGCACAGACACTGAAAATATGTTGTTGTTTGATTGTTTGTTGCAGTTTCTCTTTTATGTTTTGTAATTTCTTATTAAGCTACTTTAAAAATTATTATTATTTTTTAATATATGACAGGAAAGAAGTTTCATAGTGGTTATAGTGCAGTCCTTGTTTTTTCAAAGAAAAAATGAGGCTCTTGGGTGAAAAATTTGTCTGTATACGTGTGAACTATCTATTGTGCCCTCAGCAAGATCATTATAGTCTATCTGGAGTGCTGTGGACATGCCACTGAACAAATATTGGATTACATTATACCTATAAACCTTAGGCATTGTGCACTTTTCTAAATTATTCACACATAATCACTCCGGGGGATTACACTTTAGGATGATGGGAGGATGCCTAAAATCAGACAGCCATGAAGTACCTATATTCTTCAGTATGTTCTTGGAATACATTAATCTTGAAGCTTAAATGCACAGTGATAAGTTTACCTATTTGGGAAAGATGATGATGATTGCAGATCTGTCAGACAACAAGTTAATTGCTATATTTAACTTAGTTATAGTGGATGAAAGGCAGAAAGGCAGGTGCTTTTTTTTTTTTTTTTTTTCCAAAGGACACTTCTAATGACAATTCTTTCTTCTATGTGGCATGGCTAGTCATTTTCAGTGGATAGAGCTCCTGCTCAAAAGTCTTGCTGTCAGAAATAACAAGTGCGTTAAATTGTTAAATTCTCTTGAACTAGTATTAGAAGGTTACTGCTATTAATAAAACTATTTGCTTTGTGAAAAATGTAGTATGCCCAAGGAATTTTTAAAGTACAAAACTAGCAAAGATGATGATGCATCTGCTTTTCCTACTCGTTTTTTTTTTTTTTTTTTTCTATTGTGAATAGAATATAAAGTAATCTTAGATTCAGAGAGGAATTTTGGAAGTTCATAGTATCTAGAAAAATCTCCTCATATAACCATTTATGCCTTACATGGACAATTTAATGAATTAACAACTGTGAATGATGCATAGAATAGAAATAGAATTTACTGGCATTCCTTCCTTCTTATTTCTCAGCCTGATCAAAGCACCTTAGTAGGAAGTGTTCAGCATAGTGAACTCTGGGGCAGTAGCATCAGTGAATGTTCTTTGTTTTTGAAGATGAAGTGGAATTTATTTTGATGACAGCTCACTTGAACATGTGCATCTGCTGCAGAACCTCACTTTAAAAGTACATGAAAATATCCTGCAGAATCTTTTGTAATAGCAGACAATGTCGAGATCAAAATGTAGAGTTTTCAAGCATATATATTAGCTCATCAGATACACTTAAATGTCAACCTAGCTGTGACTGCTCCTGTTTTATTTTCTAAAATGATAAAATGAGAAAACATTTATTTTCTCTCTCGTTTTGCAGTAATTACACAATCACAGAATAGCTGAGTATGGAAGGTACTTTGAGAGATTCTCTGGTCCAAGCTCCTGCTGGAGCAGGATCAGCCACAGCACATTGCTCAGGGTAGTGTCCAGTTGGGTTTTCAATACTTCCACAGATGGGGTTCCCACAACCTTCCTGGGCAACCTGTTCCAGTGCTCAACCATTCTCACAGCAGAACAGTGTTCTCTTATGTTTACAACAGGTTCGTTGCATTTCAGTTTGTGCCCATCACCTTTCTCTGTCCTGTCACTGGGCACCACTGAGAAGAGCCTGGCTCCCTTGTCTTTACTCCCCCATCAGGTATTTGCTCACATGGATGAGATCCCCTGAGCTTTCTCTGCTGCAGGCTGAATACTCTCAGCTCTCTCAGCCACTCCTCATAGGACAGATGCTCTGGTCCCCTAATGATGTTTGTGACACTTCCTTAGACCTGGTCCACTATGCCTCTGTCTCTCTTGCACTGGGAAGCACAGTTCTGGTCCCAGTGTGTCTCACCAGTGCTGAGCAGAGAATTATCAAGCCCCTTGATCTGCTGGCACCACTCATCCTAATGAAGCCCAGGAGGCTGTTTGGTTCTCTACCAGCGAGGCCAAAAAATATCATTAATACACTTTACAGTTTCCTCAGTTCATGTACCTGATGGACTTTGAGTAGAAGCATGGTCAGGAAGGCAGCAGAAGAAAGTAGGCAGCCAATAAAGAGAATAAAAAGTGACAGTAAAATACTACTGTCTTTAAAGTAAGAGATCTTAGCACTTAAATGTGAAGAGATTTCAAACTAATGATGGTGCTTTCACATTTTATTTTATTTATTTGTTTATTTTTCCTTGATCTATGTCTTCGGTGTAAAATACTTTTTGCTATAGGAAGCATATTTCTATTAAGGAAGAAACATAAGAAAGCAAGCTCCCATGTTATTCCCATGCAAAATTTTAAATGTAGCTAGAAAGATCCCCAGATTAAGAAAATTCAGTTTTATGGATCCTATTTGTATAGAGATAATCAAATATAGCTACTAGGAGTGTTTCTAAGTTTGAAAACGATTGAACAACAAAGAATTTGAAACAAAAACAGTGATTCAAATTAGAATTAGAGCTTCATACTGGAGAATGGACGTTCTGAAGAAGCCCCATAAACAATGTGAAAGTGTTTAAAAATGCTGCCATTTTACAAGAGATTATGCTGCAAAAGTGTGAAAAACTACCCACATTCAGAATTTTTAGTTTTTTTCATATTTTTTAAGTAATCGTACATAAAGGTCTGTGTATGACCTTTTCTAAATAGAGGTGCCATTAGACAATGCAATTAGAGCTTGAGACACTTATAGCTAATGTTAGTTTTACATATATTAGAGCAAAACTCATGCTAGATAAATGGGACTCTACATATAGCGAGACCTCTCAAATGACATGTCAGCGCTTGAAAAACAGAAAAAAGTGTCTCTATGCTTTTCAGTTTATGATTCAAACACACAAAGTTGAAAAGAAAATGTTGTTTCCAGAGTAAAACCAATGAATCTGTTTAAAGGAGTTAAAAATAACTCTTGATAAAATCTCCACGAGAAAAGAGATTTAGGATTAAAGGAAATGCTTAATTAGATTAAAACTTTTCATCCTGATGTCATTCTTGAGTGTAATCAATCTTCCTCTAAAACTGAAGTAAGAGAACATTTTATCTGAGTGAACTTTGCAAATTACCCAGGAAGTTAGTGAGTGAGATTATATACATGTTTTCATTCCTAAACTTGTGCATGAATGATAAATATGATTGTGGATGTTATGACTCTTACAAAAGGAGAAAAAACAAACAGACCCTTGAGGTCTTTAACTCCAGATGCTGCATCCCTACGAAAGCTTTGTTGGTGTTTCATACAGCTGCCTTGTACAGGGAAGTTTTGCCACTTCCCTGGGGAATCTTGTATATGCAAGAAAAGGAAACCTGCTTCATGTTCGTTGAAGTCATTATCTGACAGGAAAATAATCAAGGTGGAGCAGATTTTGTGGAACAGAATGCAAGAAGCAGTACATCTTACAGTTTGTAGGTATTTCTAATACCCTGCTTCAAATTATGTTTAATAGGAAATTTGCCACTGACCTTTCAGAAGTTGAGACAGTGAGCATGAAATAAACTTATGTACATGAAGATTGTATTACATGATGAAGTACTAACACATCATCTCATAATACTTGCGAGTAATATATAATTTTCACAAATAAGCATTTCATTCTTTGATTAGTTTCTGTGTCAAAGTCTTCTTTCTTCTTCCACCACTGCAGTCCAGTACTATTTTTGCCCTTTTTCCACACAGTGAATATAGCCATATCTGCCAAGTCACATGTCTTCATTAGGCTTTTCTATTAGATGTCACAATGGATGAGAGATGATCAATTGCCTGAAATGACAGCAGAATTTACTGTACATGTAGGACTGAAAAAAAAAACAACCAAACAAGAAGAATATGCTAATGTACGCATGCAGACATGTGCATGATCATGTATTCAAATTCAGATTTAAAAAGAATATATGCATTAGACAATCAAATAATAATAAAAATAAAACAACAAATTGATAGCTTGTCACAGACATGTAGAAAATGAATATTACAACATTTTTGTTTTGCTTTGTTAAAATTGACCACATCATTTACTTTCTGTCTGGAAAAGTGCCAAGGTTCCATACTGAAACATGTAACAAGTCCCAGGTTGTAAATACTCTTCCATGAAGTCCAGTGTCATCACACATACCAGGGATTTTATTTAACATTTATTTAACCAAGCTGGACAAAGTTCTGTTTAGAGTCTGCGTCGTTTCCAGTGGTCACATCAAACAACAGGACAAAAATCAATGAAATCAGATTTTGTTTGTTATAGGATTTGCAGAACTACCTGCAAAATTAAACTTAACTGTGAGTTTTAAAAAGGAAAGTACCAAGCTACCAGCTGCTGTAATTCAGCAGACCTGGCTAAATATTAATACAAGTATGACTTATTGCAAAGGTGAACATTAGTAGGTCATTGATATATTTCTGTAATTTTAGGAAGATACTGTAAAATTATAACTAGAGCAAAATCTAGCTGAAAAAAATACTTGAGGGATTAAGATGGGGAAAAAAGCAATAATTTCATGTAGAAATGCTTGCAACCTCTGGGTAACATGTTTTGAGAGGATTTCAATGGAAGTACAAAGCATAGAAAACATAATAAATAAATAAATATTCCTAAAATGAAACAAGTGTTACATCTACTCTGTGTCTGACTATGTTTTTATATGCTTGCTTTGTTTTCTTCGGAAGGTATGCTTCTCTAATTATATACTACAAAACAATATTTTACCTTTAATCTCATAAGCAGCATAACTTTCTATTCATAGTCCTATAACCCTCTTTCAAAACCCTTAAAACGTATCTGCTCTTCCAGGTGAAATAAAAGGTTTCTGGTTTTGTTTAGTGTTCATGTATAATAACAAAATATGTCATTATCATGGTAACATAGGGACTGGTAAGTTAAGAATGTATTTCAGAAAAACATATATTTTCACAGAAGATCTTAGTCTTTACATAGTGTTTTGTTTGTTTCTTTGTTTTCCTTTGTCATCTACCATCTACAAAATGGAACTTATTATAAAAGAGAATGTCTCGGTTCTTCCGGTTACAATTTTCAATCGAACGCAAAGACAGTAGGTCAATCTTATAGGAGACCATAATTTTCCAAGAATATCAGGTAAAGGTAAAGTAATTTGGCAGTTAGTTTATACAGGACCTTTCTTTAAATCATAATGTTTAACAACACATACTACTAGAAAAACAGTATCAAAATAGTGCCTCAGATGTAACTGAGTCTACTTAGATTATCAAAATAAAGTTTTTTTCAAGTTCTGCTGACAGAGTATATGGAAATAATTTAAAAATAAATTGTCCAAATCACTTGAATAAGTACCAGTTGCTGACTATCAGCAAATATTCAAGATGTTAGTTGTGAATTTGGCCCATTCTGTAAGTGACTGTCATATATCAAGTTATAATGAAACCTGCTGGTAGAGTGCTGGAGACATCAATATTAGGTTTAAAATTGACTTGTGGAAAATACAGGGATTCTCGGATCCAATTGATCAAGGTTTTTTATTGTTGCTGTCCTTTTGGCACCGTGATGCCTGTGGTTTTTGGTGGAGATGTATCTTCAGCCAGCTTTAAATGGCTTTTGCTACAGCTTGTTTTATTTTTGTTTTTTTATATTTTTTCATAAATAAGCCAAATTTGAATTTTCTCAAAGAAGAATGGATTTGCTAAAGTGAGTAAGATGACAGGAAGCTAAACAAAATGTAGCCAATGTTTCTTCAACTCTTTTCATGTTTGCAGCTTATGAAAGGCTTATTCCTTTAAGTTGTCTGTACTTACCACTCCTCAGAATACAAAGTGAATGGTCATTTGAGGCGTCTGTGCCTAAGAACAGATGAAGTATTCTAGTTTCAATCAAAGGTCCTTCAGGCTCAATATCCTCTCTCTCGCGGTGGACGATTCCTAAAGTATAGGAATCAGGATTTAGACAGATTGATTCACACTTTCAGCAAAGGTATATATTTAATTATTTCACTGAATAGTTCACAAGACAGTTTGCACTTGTGAGAAGTTCATCTTGCATATGAATACATTACTTTTCTGGTAATATGCAACAAACTTGCATCAAAGATATTCTGAAAACAGCAGAAAACATATCCTGTACATGATTCAATTTGTAACATAGGTATCTATGACACATCATTTGACAACTACTGCAGTCCGAGAAAAAACAGTAAAAAGTGATTCCAGGATAAAAGTTTTAACTGTCTGTGTACTATTACATTAATTTTCTCTGTGGGGCAAAATAGTGTATTTCAAATGAAATTATGAGTGTCCTTATCAAGTATTAGCGTATTGAAGGTTTCTGAAGGGTCCTTATGTGTCTTATCCTCTTCTGGTTGCTTAACTTAGATGCTGAAAACGTCAATGTAAAATTGAATCTTAAGTATTCTTCGTGAAATTCAACTATGTATAATGCAGTAATGTTTAGCATCATAAACCACTGCACTAATTTGTGACAATATCTAACCATAGTTGCCTCTAAGCTAAAGAAAATATAGTTCCAAAGCTGATTTTAGCATTGTTTCTTTCAAGAAACAGTCAAGATCAAGATTTTCGAAAGACTATTAAGATTTCAAGAGGCTGGTTTTTACAGGTTGTTTGGAATATCTGAAAGAACATTGAACTAATTTATATGTACTTTTCAAAATATTGCTTCTCTATTCATTTACAAAAAAGGGGAAAAAATATTACAATAGTTCTACCTGATGCTTGTATTTTGGGGGGAGCAATTTATCCTGTTTTCTGAATAAGGAATACAAAACCTCTAAGATCTGACAGTTTTTAATAATACAGAGAGTGATGTAAGATTAGAGGTGAGAAGTTTGGGGATATTTGACACTCGTATAAACCTGAGAGGGATAAGACTTTCATGGATGGTCATATGAGGGGGAGGAAAGATCCTTTGTAAGCTTACTTTGTATACCAGACTGAATTCTTTGTAACAATACTCTATTTTCTTTCTTTCTTCCTCCCACACTTCAAAGTTTTGCTTGCTGTTCATCTGAGATGCCTTTCATAACTTTGAACATCCAGCCTTCTAACTAGTATGTTGATGTTGTATGCATGAGGTTGTATGCTGATGCATGTAAGGAGTTTCATGTATGTCTTCATAAATCCAAGAACAGATAATATGTGTGGGTGTTATTTAACTTTTTACAACTAACGCTTAGATATCTACAGTTGACTAGTCACTTATTCTTTTCTTCATGAAAAGGAGCTGGCACCACTATGCACTTCTGCTTACATACTAGAATAAGTATCTAAAGTAGACCCAAAGTATCATGTCTCGAAAGTGTCTGCTTTTCTCTGTCATCTTTAAAAGGGATCCAGTTCCTCATCCCAGATGAAGGTGTCTCTACAAAGATCACTGAAGACGAGTGAGATAAATCCCATCCATTGGGCCTTAACAAACAATACAGGCTCCTGTCCAAGTAACTTCCCAGTCCATCCAGTGTGGGATTGTCTCTGACTGCAGGCAGAAACCTTAATTCAGTGCTTATAAGCATATTCTATAACTACCTCTGTTGCACTCCCTTTTGGGCACTCCTGAATTATAAGGTATACGCAACCCCATTTGGTAGTTCTAAAATAAGGTCCCTTTACTCAGGAAGTGCTGAATCCATCTATCATTCTGTATGGAGGGGGAAAAAAGGATGGTTTACTTTTCTGTACACTAATCATATATATATATATATAGGCTTTCTGTAAGACCTCTCATATATATTTTCTTTCTTATGAACATGGGGATGTTTTTCCATAAAACCGACAGGTTTATGTTAAATGGAGATCAGTGCATGTTATGGTCAAGCCTATCCAGATACTTATAGCTTGTGTCTGGACATATTTAGATACCAGGATCAGTTAAATGCTTGACTGAGGTGTAAGACTCCCGGAAATGCTCTAGAATGCATTTTACAGTGACTGAGAAACAAATGTACTTCTAGTAAGTACAGTCCTTTGATCACCTGAGTAATATTTACAGAGAGTTGAAAGCACACGTTGTTACCACTACACACACCTTGCTCTCTTCTGAAATTTCTTGTTACGTGAAATTTTGTATTTTGTGTTCCATAAACCAGCTTTGAGAAAATTCTACAGCAAATATTTTGTAGTTTGAAACTGCTAAGAAAATAGCAAATGGCTTGGTGACACCTGCTGCAGCAGTAACATTAAAAATACTGTCAAGAAGAAGCCATTTGTCACCCACCCATATTGAGAAGGCAAACTTAATTTACACTGCTTCTATATTAGCGGAATAGCCGTTCAATAAAAAAGGTTGGAACAACAAGGGAAAGCCTTTCATTGTAGTGTAAAGTGAAATAGCTAACTCTGATGGGAATTAATGTTATCTGAGTTGCCCAACCCTTTTTAGATTTACCATATATAATATGCTTATGGAAACTTATCACTTTTTTTTTTTTTTTTGTCTAAAATAGTGAGTGGAATATCTGACACTTACCTACATGAATTTGTGAAAAATCAATTTATTTGTATGCCAATTTAAGTGAGGAATATGTAGACTTACACTCTGAAAAATACAAATATTAGATTAATATCAGTTCTGCTGTACTAAGCAACTCAGCTGGGGTCATAAAATAAAAACTGAAATCTATCTCTGATAATTAGATTTTTTTATTATTCTTATTCTGTTGTATGCAATTTCCAAGGAAACTACCTAGATTTTGCTTGCACTGTCTGGTTCCCCAACCTTCTCTGAATTAGCTTGCAGCTGCCATTTCTTTAGCCTTATCCTAGTTCTGCCAATGTGACAGGTATTGTGTTATCTGTCAGGAAGAAAAGGATTTCTTTTCATTTCTCTTTCATATACTTTCTTAAACTGTTATTAAATATGTTCTTTGTATGCAGAAGGTGTAAATGTGATTACAAAGTGCATTATTTCTCATTTGTCTGTTTGCTATGCAATAGATTTCTGATTAGGTGAAATAAAGGAACTTTATACTATCAGCTGGTTAACACAGTGTTAAGCTTTGTACTGTATTGCTTTTGATAAGCTGCTGTGCTTGAATGAGAGAGTAGTGGGGAAGTTACTTCAATGACCCTGAAAGCAAACTCTGTGGCCAGACTTTTCTGGTTTCAGACTTGTGAGTCTTAATCTTAAAATCATGTCTGGCTGGGCAAACCTCAGTTTGCCACAGGAGCTTTTGGAGTTTGGGATTCAAATGATTCAACTATAGGTAACCCGAAGAGATGGTACCAGGTGTCTGCAAAGTAGATGTTTAAGGTCTAGTTTATAGAAAACTCATTCCATTTTGCTCAAATCTTGTGTTTTTCAACACCATTATTAATCTGTGGTGATGATACTCTTTTGCTGAGATGATGTCATAGCTTATTATCTGATGGGAAAATGGAACTCAACTTTTTTTTTTTTTTTTTTTTTTCCCCCTACAATGGCATAATCTAATTCAATCAGAACAGCATAAAAGCAATGAAAAATTTAAATGTCACTTTGAAAATCCTTCAACGTTGATATTTTTAAAATCCACTAATGTGGCTGAACTAATTTAAGCCTGTGTTAACATTGCTCATGAAGCATATCGAGTGTTTAATTGCAATGCAAAAAGAACAAATAATGAGAATAAGTTACTCAAATTATTTCATTATAAAATAATTAATGTGATGGGCAATTAAAGTATGCATTTAAGCATGCTCATTACATTGTCATTCAAAATTACCTAAGCTAAGGTTAAAGGTGTTATTAAAAACTTTAATTTAATTTGTTATATATAAGGCAGATAATTATCATAAAATATTGCAAATGATAATGAGAAACACTTTAATGAAGTCTTGCTTTAATTAGCGGGGGTATCATTATGATTTGCCCGTGGGTAGAATGGCAGACTGTTAATATATTTTCTTTTCATTATGATTAGAATCTTAGAGAGTTATTTAACAAGTTACATAAAGAAATACAGGCTTACATTTTTATCTTTGGAATGGTATCTCATTTTGCTTGCTACAGATTTATGATACTGTAAAGCTTTTATAAATCCAGTTTCTGAAGATAGTGTTCCAGGTGTTGACCTGCTTAACCTCTCAATAGCATGTAATATCCACTGTTGAGAGTACCTTGCAAAAAAAAAAAAGTCTCATGGAACTTGGAAGAACCTGAGAACTTCTCCTTGGTGCTTTTGGTCTTTTCAGACCATCATGCAAAATGTATTTGAAAAATACTTTAAAATTGTATTCATGTTATACTAGACTGTACCTCTAATTGAAGCCAAGAGTTGTTCTACAACATAAGCTAAGTCAAGACAGCTTTATTGGTAAAAAATTCTAAGAGAAAGGACTCCCTTTTCAACCCTAAGAAGTCTTTGAGTGAGACTAAATATTAAAGAAAAACTTTCATTTCAACTCTAAAAAAATATTTTAAAAGCAACTTCTTCTGCATCCCTTGAATGAGAAAAATACTAGAAATAGACATTCAACTGGAAGTTGTTCTGACAGGGAGAAATGATTATGAGTGAGAACTTGTTATCTTTGTGATGATGGCCTTTTTGTTTCCTTTCTGCTCTTCCTTCATCCATGGCTTCATGAAAGCTGATAAACACTGTCAGAGGCTGACAGGTTGTTACTTAGAGCAATCAGGATAATGTGGGAAAATCTGTGTTGCTCCAGGTAGTTGCAGCTTCCTCATCTTTTCTGCTTGCAGCAGCTGCAGTGAAGTTTTTTGTTTGGTTTGTTTTGTTTTTTTCCTTAACAGCAAAAGGGCTGTATTTCAGGGACATATCACTGTGATGAATTTGGTGTAATTGTTTTTTTTATCTAGTAATGTAGAGAAGCTGGAGAAGATTGAAACAGCTACTCTCATTTAACATCTCTTTTACATCTCTTTTTTTTTTTTTTCCCCATTCCTCTTCCTTTTTATTTATAACTTTCATGTATATTTCATAGTTAAAATAGTAACAAGGTAATGAATTCAGTCCTCACTATTTACTGACTAACGCTTGCAGTCCAGTAAGTACATTTGACATAAGCTTTTGCATGCAGTATTATGCACGTGGATTCAGGTTTGGGTAGATATTGGTAGAGGTTAAAGCCTCTTTTTTACCAAAACAAAGTGAACTGTGACATGCAAGCTGTTGCATATATCTTACAAGATGTATTATAACATGTTTTTGTGAAGAGAAAGAACAGAAGGTTTCTTAGGAAATCAGGTTATTTGCTTAGAGAAATGAAACTAACATGCCTATCTTTTCTGAGGTTTGGCAACTGCTACACTTTTCCACCAAAACCTGCCCAAAAGTCTATTTGAATTTCAAGCTCATATATAAAATACTGAAATATTGAAATAAAACTCTCTTTAAGAATTCAGTTATTTGATTTCAATGAAATAGAAATATAATAGAGTGCCTATATTAACTGTATTTTGAACAGTTTTTTCTTTTTGATTTCTCAAATCATTGTCAGATGTTTTACTAGGATAACAAGAGAAGAGGTCCTCATGGCAGCCTGAGAACTCTGCCATACTCTACTTCACAAGTGGCAGCCACTTTAAAAGTTACTGAGGTGTAGTTTGATATACAGCTGCCCCAATGGCCAATGTGATTCTTTAAAACTAATAACAGTAATTTAAATAACCTGTTTTTTTCTCACAACTGGCTATGTTATGATCATACCAAAGCAAGCATACCCATCTGTCTGATGAGAAAATGAGGCTTACAGTATGTTTTCAATCTGAATTAAAATTATATTAGATGCAACAGGATAGGTCAGAAAATAGATGGACATCCATATAGTGACATAACCACAGTTAGTCAACTCACTATAATTTTAGTAATGAAAATGGATATGTTTGACAGATATTTCCCATAGAAAGGAGAAATTTAAAAACGAGTTCAAATAAATACAACTTTCTAAAGGAATAGCTTTTTTTTTTTTTTCTAAAGATGAATTAGTAAATTGTTATAACTCATGAGGCATTCTATGGAGTGCTTATAACATATTTTCACCGTCAACTTAACTTTGGCATTGCGTGAGTTCTTTGATCAGATATTCTCTGATGCTGAGGAAAAGCAAGCAGCTCATTTTAGTCTCTAACATCAGTCTATTCAGGCATAGTAACAAGTGGCTGAAGAAGGGCAAATAAAAGAAGTATGTTTTCCATTAATCGATTCATTTGTCATGAGTTCTGCTAAAATGCTGAATATAACTAGGTTTCCTATGCTTTTCTGAAAATACTTCTTTGTCTGAATTTCCCACATCAGTCAATGAGATGACTGGCAATTCCTGCTGAGCATATCAAAGCTCTGCAATATTTTATCATTTTTTCGTATTTTCTTCACACATAAGAAGTTATATTTATTTTGCTGTAATGAATGAACTTTTTACACAGGCTTCTGCTAGTGGTTTCTAGTTTGGTTGTTTATTTGTTAGGTTCCATTTTCTCCCCGAAGAACTTGACTGTATTTTAAATAGAATTAATGAAGAAAAATATCCATTGAAAATCAGTTTTGCATTGGATAGATCAGTTTTGTCAGTTGTGTGAGGCACCTAGCTCATCAAGGAACATGGAGAGATGATGTTACTGATTATCTAGATCATGGGTGTCAATCTCATTTTCACCAGAGGCCACATCAGCCTTGCAGTTGCCTTCAAAGGGCCCAATGTAATTTTAGGACTGAAATTGCATTTGGCCCTTCGAAGGCAACCGCGAGGCTGATGTGGTGCCTGGTGAAAATGAGTTTGACACCCCTGCCGTAGGTCATACCTCAGCATGATCAATGCCTCAGATCACTTTGTAGGCATGTTTGATGCACTGACGGCATATTATGTGCACGGTGCTCTGAGGCAGCTCAACAGAAGAAAAAATGAATCTATCTTTAAAATCACATAACCAAATAAATGTAAGGTAGGTAAGTTTGAGCCTTCATCTGAAACATTCTCACACACACAAGGCTGTACTATGAGGCAAAAATTCAGATCTCCAAGCAGAGGTGATAGCATTGAACTTGTTGCTGTAGTAGACTTTCCAAGGACCAAATTAAAGTAATTTGGTAGTCTAGGAACAATGAGAGATAAATGTCCTACTTTCTACTTGGTTTCTAGTTTTCAACCCGAGTACATATTTTGTCCTCAAGATTTTAGATTTTTATGGTGCATATCCTGCAAATTGTTGTGTTCTTAAAGGACAAGTCATGTGCCATTTAGGAAGGTTTATGGGAAGGACACTGGAGATTGATAGCAATAGATTATATGATGTTGAAACCTCAATGATACCTGAGCTGCATGTATGGATGCACGAACAACCAGTTTAAACCCTTTGACTCATAATGCGAGATCCCTCTTTCTGTTCCTTTGGTCCTTTAGCATCCCAGTAGTGTTTGAATAAGCTGCATATTAACCTTCATAGATGTCTTCCAGCAGCATTTTTGTGTGGATCAAAAGCGTACTTTTGTTCGCTATCCCTGTCATGGAGGCATCCCGAGCTTAGTTTAAGGGACAACAGGGTCCAAAACAACTTTTATTAAACCAGTGAGAAACAGGGTTTTAGCACTCCAAAAGTGACTTAAATATAGGTTCGGATATCAGTTGAGGAAAATTATTAAGGGGCAGCAACTAATACAACAGGCGGTCCACAGAGTGCATGCACGTGGCTTCGCCAAAACAATGCCAGAACCGTCTCTGAGTCCAGGAAGAGTACACACTTGCCTGAACACTGTGCGGGATTATTCTTAAAGAGATACAGGTACTCGTAGTGAGTACCAAAAGTGTACGCTCACAATTCCTGCGAGGGTAAATTTATAATACACTCGCAATCCTGCGAGGGTTAATTTACCTACACGTGCAAATGTGCACGGAATACTACACGTGCTTATATGGAAGCACGGGAGGAAAATACACTCGCGATTATGCGAGGATTAATTTTACACGTGCTTATAATAAGCACGGGACGTTACACATGCAAATGTGCACGGAAAGTATAAATGTACTTGCAATCCTGCGAGAAGTTTTACTCACACCCATGGCGGCGAGGCAAACGGAGTCTCCATCCTGGGGAGGGGGGCTCTCGGCAGCAGCATCTTGCTCATGCTCCGAGAGACCCGTGACAATGGGCGGAGTCTCGATGAGAATCCCGTTTTATGCTGGCTGATCAGACCTGACTGTAGGCATTCTAGAAGCTTCTCTGCACCCCCACACTGGCTGTGGGGTGCCCCTGAAGCCTCCAAACATCCCCCACACTGGTCACAGGTGCCCAGCGGCTCACCGGTGCCTCGGCACTCCCTTCTCCTAATGGCCCTGGCCAGGGTGCTCGGGGGCCAAACAAAATAAGCTGTTAGCCTCAAGTAATAGAGAGGGAGATGTGCCTACTCCTTCCATATTGAAGGAAGAGGGAGGGGAGAGGTGGGTTTGCATTCTGCCACAATCCCCTTTTGGGATAGGAGAGAGAATCAGAAGGGTAAAACTGAGAAAACTCATGGACTGAGATAAAGACAGTTTAATAAGTAAAACAAAAGTTGCGCATGCAAGGAAAGCAAAACAAGGGATTAATTCACTCCTTCCCATGGGCAGGCAGGAGGTGCGCAGCTATCGTCAGGGCAGTAGGGCTCCATCACGTGTAATGGTTACTTGGGAAGACAAATGCTGTAACTCCGAATTTTCCCCCCTGCTTCCTTCTTCTTCTCCCAATATATATGCCAAGTGTGATGTCTTATGGTATGGAATATCTCTTTGGCCAGTTTGGGTCAGCTGTTGCGCCCTCCCTGTTTTTTGTGCACCTGTAGCCTTCTGGCTGAAAAGTCCTTGACTTGATACAAATATTGCTTGGTGACAGCCAAAACATCAGTATATTATCAACATTATTCTTATACTAAATCCAAAGCACGACATTTTATCAGCTACTAGGAAGAAAATTAACTCTACCCCTGCTGAAACCAGGGCAGTATTGCATGCTTATAACAAATTTCTGTGCCACCCTGTTTTGATGAAACCTGAAAGATATACTATAAATGATTGCCATCCTTGAATAGGTGTCAAGTCTACAGGACCAGACCAGAGTCAGTCCAGATTAAACCCCACGAAATATAGATTGTATAAGTATCAGGTTCTTAACACACTTTTCACTCTCCATGGGTCATCCACGCTCCTAGCTCCACACTACTTGCTCACCTTGAGACAGCTTACACTTCAATACTACATGCAGTTCAGATATCCATTTGGATAGAGATCTCCACATCACTTTCTGCCAAACAGTACAGATGTACTCTGTTCTTACAAATAACTGGGTACCTTCCAGCTGGAGTTACACTGAAGCATAACATCTGATGCCATATCCTTAGCTGAGTAAACTAAATCACACTTAAATTGCCTCAAAGCTGATAACAAGGTTAGAGAAAAACCTTGAAGAGCCTGGATTAGCTTTGTAGTGGTGGAAATTTTCACTTTCTGATACAGCAACAACATTTTACCTGGCACCCATGGTGCAGTTAATGAGGCCGACTGCAACTAGTCCTCTTAGGGCAGTAGGTTTTCAGGTTTTTTAGTTGTAGACAGAAAAAATTGCCTAGACTCTTAAAAATTGTTTTATGTCAGAGACTGGAACTAGATAAAGTGCATGACCTGTTGCATGAGATATAATTAACTTAGGAGCAGCTTGGCCATATCTGAAGCAATAGAAAGCAATTTTCTTGAGAAAGGTTGAAAAAATCCATATTGATCAGTACTAAGTAGTAAAAATTTATTGCAATGTTGTCAGCTGCCTTATTCCAAATCAATACAAATCTCACCAAAAGCTTCTTAAATGCAATAAGAATCTGACAATGCCTTTTTGTCACAGATTAGTGTTAAAGCAATGAAAAGGCCCCCAAGGAAAACTGTCTCTGACCAGAATGCCAGTTGTATCCCATTTCAGCAGTACTCCTTTTGGTACAAGACATCCTTATTGACATTTTGGAGCCCTGAAGAAAAGCTTAATGTTTTATCAGCTAACTAATGCAAATGTTAATAAATGTCTAAAGACCTTGGATTTTTTTACTGTTTTTATCAAATTGTCAAAGTTGTTGGTTTTCAGAAGAAAAAAAATCAATCAGTCACCTGATTAAGAATGAAAGATTGGATATAGAAGGAAAGTTCATTCTGTTTAAAATATAAAAAAAAAAAATTTCATAAAAATAATTTTAGTCAGACTGAGATCCTGTAGTAGGAACGCTGAAATTAACACACATGGGTACAAGAGCAATACTTTTCTTCTTAGAAAGAACAACACCACATTCAGCACAACTTTAATTCCACTATAAGGCAGATTTAGATGTTGGTAAATTACCTTCTCAAAGCAGCACTGTCCAGCTTCAGGTGGTGAAGAACTAGAACAACATCCCCTGTACTTTTAGAATAAAAGTTTTTTGGGAATTCTGACTGTACTAGTATGTGGTCAATTAATTGGCATTACCACACTAGCTTTCATGAAAAGAGCTATTTTAGTTATTAAGTTAGCATGTCCTTCATTATTTCTGCAGAAAATATACACACGCTTTTTCATTAAAAATTTAAAAAATCTAAAATTAGTGATAAGTACCTACTTACCATTTTTCAAATCATATGTTTTTCAAATCTTGAAATGATCTCTTGATTTATTTGGAGGGTGCAAATCCTGTTGAAAGGCAGAGACATTTTAGGTTCTAAATCGCTTAGAAGCCTTTAAAAAATCCCACTCTTTCTGACTTTTTTGCAAGACAGTGTCTGTGCACTAAAGTAATTTAGATCTTTATCCCAAACTCTTTCAAAATACGCTTCCTAACATCCTGAGTATGTGCTATGTTGGTGTATTCACTTATGTTAAGTCAATCCACACTTTTAGAGCCAGACATTTGTCTCGCTTGAAAGACAGCAAATAATAGGAGAAATACTCCTTCCTAAACCTTCTCTTGAATGTTTCTTATGATACAGGTGCTCTTGTGGTGTTCCACCAAAAACTGAACAGGTTGTCTTAAATCCTTGCTCCCAATCAAGACAGCAAGGTTACTTCATTTCCTAGGCAGAGTTTGATGGAGACTGTCCACCAGCTAATAAAATATAACTGGCTATTTAGGGAACTAGGGCTACGTTCTTTATATTATTTTGTCAAAAAAAATAGTAATATTCTCCTTATATACAAGGTTTTTCATGAATCACTACTTAAAAACATAAGTGACAAAAAAGCAGGTAGAGTAGTGCATATACAAATTAAAATACTAGAGAATATGGAAGGAAATCCTGCAGAATAGAGGGCAAACTGTGCAGAATGTAGAGCTCCAGAGTAGCTAGTGTCTAAACAAAAAAGAAAAGCAAATAAAAAAATAGAAAAAATATCACAGAAACAAGTAAAAATACTATAAAGGAGAATATAAATTAGTTTTACTTTATCTTGGTGCTGATGTGTTACAACATTTGTCTGACAAGCTGCATCTGAAAGACAGTATATATACGGAAGACTGCTGCATATCTATAAGGAGTGCACCCACTGAGGATTATTGGTTCAACACAAGAACTCAGACCTCTGAATTTCTAATTATGAAGCTTTAGTGTGGCTAAAACCAGCTAGAACTGTTTTTCCCAGACATACAAATTTGGAAGCTTTCCAGAAACTTTGATTTTTTGTGAGTTTGCAGTCAGAAAGGAACCAAAACTGAGAATCACACTTCCAATGTGGACTTAAACATGGGGGAAAAAACAACAAAATAAGGTTTCCTCTCATCAAGTCGCAAAATATGACTACATTAGCAGTTATATTTTCATTGGCAAGGAAGACCATGGTATAGAGGATCAGAAACCCACAGAACACACAGTAATGAGCTGAGCCCTGAAAGCGACTGAAAAAAACAAAAGCAAGGTAAAAATGAAAGTGTATGGAAGATGTGGAAGAAAACCAGATTGAAGAAGCGGCTGGTATTTGGAAAGAGATGCTGCGTTTACTGGAGCAAAATTAATTTCCAGAAGCTCACAGGGAAAGCTAAAGAAAAAAACCCAAACAACCCAAACAAACAAACAAACCTCCACCCCCCCTCAAAAACAAACAAACAAACAAACAAACAAACACACCAAAAAACAACAAACCAAATCAAATAAAACCAAAACAAAACCACAGAAAAACCTAAAACAAAACAAAACCAAAACAAACAAACAAACAAGCAAAAACAGAATTCAGAAAGTATCTTCTTATTCTTGTCTTAGATAGCAGGTTAATCATCACATGCTAGTGGCACTAGTGTCTGATTGGATTAGAATTCTTTCAATTTGGTTGCAGAACCACTTTAAACATGTTATCCAAAACCCCATGCAGTTACTCACGGAGTTCTTGGCTGCAGAAACCATCCTCTCAGCTACATTCTGTCAATCCCTGATTCCTGGTGGTGGAAGTCATGCTCCCCTGACCTCTTCTGTGCAAACCACCAGTGGTTTAAACTGCTCAGTCCAACTCAGCATTAAAGTTAACAGTTGCCAACCTTACATCAGAGGCAGCAACTCCTACATATTGCAACTATCTTGCATTTTTTCAGTGCTTTTCAACTCCTGCCTAAGATGGCAGGATAACCAGTTTATTTAATTTTATACCCAAACACAGCAGGAGAAGAACAATCACTTGGTCAGGCAGCACCAGTTTAGGTGGATAAAGGAAGAACAGTCACAGCAAATTCCAAATCTGATGCCAAGTCAGCTTAGCTTAACTTAGTGATAGATATGTTAGACACAGTATCTTGGCCAGTTTTAGCTGAAAAGCAATGCAAAAAGCTGTTAAGAAACTGACAACAAGAATTTAACATCTGAGATACTGACAATTCATCAGTGGCTTATGGGCCTATGAATGTCCACATATTCACATTACAAGAGTCAGAACTAATTTTCATTCTAAATTATATGAAAAATTTACCAACAGAAAAGAGGCTGAAAGCAATTGCTAGCATTCAGACTCATTGTTATGTTTTTTTTAATCTTTTGTCATCTTTTTTTCATAAGCCTATAATGTGTGTATCTTTGCACTAAACAAAATTGCTTCCAGACTCAGTTCTTAAGTCAAGTGCTTAGGGAAGTGTAATGCAAATGAAGGAGAAGATATTATGGCTTTATTTCACATATTATTTTTCTTCAGTCTGTTGAAAATAGAATTCTTACACTGAAGTCAACGGCAAAACTGTCTGCAGAGCAAAATATTATATCTGGGTTTAACATTTCTGTGGGGGTGATGAAGTTTTTTGAGAGACTGATAGCCTGGTGTCGATCAGGACAACAGTGAGAGCTTGATGGGACTTCAGGTCAAGGAAAGGATGCCTCAGAGGACACTGACTTGTGAGAATAGATCGTTTGCTGCTCCCAGACATGATTTGGGATCTGACTTCCAGCACATTTTTTTGTGTTTCCAGTACATTTATGGGATGCTGCAGATGGTTTGTAATGTTCTCAACTGTTTCCCTCTCACCATAAAAGCAATACTTCATCTTAGTAGGTAGGGCAGGGAGATAGAGAGTAGAAATGAGTCTGAAAAATATTTATTTTAACATAAATACAGCAGAACATGGGGAGAAGTTATAGTGAAGATGCAGTTTAGGAAGCTGTTTCCTCTCAGCTCTCAGTTGGTAGTCCTTTGAAAAGGCCAAGAAAGTGACTACAAGAGTGTTCATTTAGACTTTGGAGACCAATGTAAGACTTGAAATATTTTTTTCCTAAATTTCCTAATGAAACTCAGGGATTTCATTAACTGAATATACCTTTTAATTTTCATCGCAAAATCAGCACATAAAAACATAATTTTGGCAATGCTAATGCCAACTTCTCATTCTACCTTCTACTGAGAATATAGATCACAACAAACCAGAATAAACACAGTTATTACATAGGAGATGCATGTAAAATGCTTTCAAATGGTTAATCCACCCAGTTTCATTATAGTCAATAGTGTATACACAGAAATGGGCTTGAAAGGGTTATTTAGTGGGAGGATTGCAGAGGCAGCTCTTTTATTGACTGCAGCTCTCATGGAACAAAACACAGAAAAGAGGATTTTTGTAAGGCATTTGTAAGCCAGAACCATCTCTTTAGATGGTTTAGTTGTGTTAAAGGCTGGATTATGGAAGCATCCTTATGTTCTGTGATGAATTAAAAAAAGATTTGCTGCCTTGGACAATGGAAAGTCATGTAGTCTAATACTAAGTAACATCTGTTATGTACTTTTATGCCACTTGCAGACTGTAAAACACGTAGTGGGGATCTATTGAAAAGGGTGCAGATTTCAAGGTCCAAAATATAACAACAGCTAACAGATGTTTTGGTCAGATGGTTAAACTAAAATATACTTCTTTTTACTGATGTCTGAGACAGCAAATAAGACCAGATTTATAACTAAATGAACTTCTTATACAGTAATTTGTGTAAAAACCTCCTCAGGATACAAAGCAACATTACAAATAAATCTCATATTCCTATCATCAAGTAATTCTATTTTAGGTGTTTGTGAATGGATCCTCAATTGTAGCTTGACTGACCCAGCACTTCGATCAGATTTCCAGATATTCTATGTATCCAGCAAATTAATTAAAATTGGGCACTTACAGATGGCTCGTATGATTTCAATATGCATGTTGTGTGTTTATAAGCATCTTCTGCTATGTCTAGTGCTTCAGTAAGGAAATGGTAACACAGCCTGATTGAATGCTCTTCACATTGCCAGGATATTTTTACATTTTTCTTCATATTAAGCTATGACACTCCTTTTAGCAGTCTGATAAGACTTCATTCGATTTAAGCTGCTTGTCTTTAATTGACAAAGCAATCGTAGAAGGCAATGAATGTGTTCTCCAGGGTTCTCTGAAACCTGAGAGAAGCAGGAACCCGAGTGTTTCACAGCAAGGTTGTTAGAGAAAGAGTTCAGTCAGTTCTTCTTCGGGTGCTGTGGCTCCTCAGGAAGGCCCTCAAACAGTACTTTTGGCACTGCTGTGGGAGTGTGAAAGGCTGTCATGCGGTCCATCAAGTAGCTCCTGACTGATGAGATTCACTGATACTTTCAGAATGCCCTGGATCCATGGAAAGCTTCAGGAGTGGTTGCTTCACTTCAAGCAGTTTGCCAAGTATCTGTGCTGGCAATCTGCAACTATAAAAGGTAAAAGATCCAGGAACTGGAAGAAAATGTAGATATTCACATAGAGACATTGCTGTTTATCCCATTACAATTTATGAAACAGTTAAGTTGTTAAAGTATTGTTGCACCCCTAAAACCTGTTTTCCTTGCCACATGTTATCTGTGTTTTGTTTGCTTGCTGTTGCCACTTTATTTCAATTGATGTACTCAAGGTCTCTACCCTTGGCAGCAGGGAATCTGATCTTCCTCCATCTTCCCTGTAGAGCATCCCAGAACTCCTCAACTTGAACTGTCTGACACAGTCATATCTTCTTTTTTAACTTGGAAACAGAGGATGAGGCAGATTTTTTTCATTATTATTTTTGATTTCAAGGTCTGATATCTATGAATCTGAACTGGGTGAGACAAAAATAAGCTCTATTTTTTATTTTTTTTTTAATTATTATTTCCAATTGCATTGATTTCTGTATTTTCACGTGTCAGATTCCTAAACTGACAGGGTACCTAGAATTTTCAAAAATAAACATAAAGAGTTGCTTATCAGAGCCCCACAGGTTGATCTCTATCCTTCCCCATGGTAACACCTTTTCAGCACAGTAACAGCCAGCAGAGTAGATAATGGAGCACTTCTGAACCTGAAAATTAGATACTGTCTGCCAAGACTAAAAAGAAAAATCTCACGGTGGAGGGATATGAAGAAAAGTGGATTAAGTTAATTTTTGTTTGCATTTAAAAAAAGGCAGATGGAAAAATAGAGGAAATCAGTGTTAATAAGAGGTATGTGAACATGAAGTTGGAGAGATCACCAAATAAACCAACTTATGCGATTGCCTTAATAACACAGACTTTTTTCACTCATTTAATAAGTTGAAAGTTTGTTTGGATTTATTTATTGGAAATCAATGATTGGATAAAAGAAGCAGAATCTCTTGTTTCTTTTCATATAATTCCCTAGCAAGGTTATCTCGGTAGGTACTATAGTGATTGTATTGCCATTCTATTTTTACAGTAGCAATAGTTACAAATAACAACATCAAACAGATAGGGGAATTTCTCTAAGCAGACAGAAAAATAAAAAAGTCATGGAATATTATAAAATGCAAATGATTAAGAATATTTTCTAAAAAAAAAAGGGTGGTGTCATGTGTATGATGTCATGATGAATCAACTTCTTTAAATTGTCATGTCTACATACCTATTAATGAATCAGCTGACATAGGGAAGAGAGGAGAAAGAATAAATCTTCATTTTTTATTTTATTTTTAAACAAACAGTTATTTGACTTTCATATCAATTCAGAGCTATTTTGTGCTTATGCAGTAAAAAGATGAATGAATTTCCTTCAAAATTTCTCAATAGTGGCTGCTGATGCTGGGCAACAATGCCCCTTTTCTGATTGACAGCTATAGCGGTCTAACTCTGTCTCTTATGATACAAACATCACAGTGAATCTTTCACAAATAGATGTAGTCTCCTTCCCTTTATTAGCTTTCTCATCCCATAGAGCACAGCCAGTATAGGTATCATTCTTGTCCTTTAGAGAGAAGTAGATTAGTCCATTTCCTCATGGGAGTTTGCAAAGTCCTTCAGTAGACGTGACTGGAAGAGGAAGAGGCTGAAGATGGTGGCCTAAGGGAATAAACTGCTGACTTGATAAATCTTTGGGTCTTAAGAGGTCATCTCTTGATGTCTGAAAGAAAGATTGACTTACCAGCAAATATGAGCACTAGTCTTTATGGCTTTGTGAGGGTTTTTTTAAATAATATAGTAAACATTTGTATATGAGATACTTATAAATTTTCTACTACAGAAACAGCGTTTCCATTTCTCAGGTCTTATGAAATTCTCATAGATTTATTTATTCTCTTTTACACTCTGTGCACCCTCTCCATGAGATGTACCAGGAATTTTAATGAGTTTTTACACTAACAAATGCAGCTATGAAATGCAACATGAAAAAATCTGAAACTCTGTGAACTGTTGTTACATGTGACACCTCATAGACCCTGAAGAGTGTAAGAGCAGTGAACTGCAACTTCAACTGAAAATTCTGATGTTTGATATCCGTTGTCCTGAGATGAATCAATTGCAGAAATGAGCAGATTAAACTTTTTTTTTTTTCCCCCCCATAGAGTATTTCATAACTTGTAAAGTTTTACTCTGTCACGGGAGAACCTACATATTTTTGGCAAAGGATTGTTCAGAAACATTTAAATTTTATTGCTCCTTGTTACCCATAGATTCTGAAATGTCATAGCCAGAGCCTTAGTTATAGAAATTGAGGACATGCATCAGAAATCGAAGGAACAATTTTTACTTGGAAACAATTTATTTTATTTTATTATTTTATTTTCTTTAAGGCTGTATGACATAGATAGGGGCTGCAGACATAGAAGTTTAATCTGCACATCTTTGGACTGTGATTTAAGAAGGATTCACTTCCAAGACAGACACATCACCCTGTTGTGACACAGTTGAGATTTGTTGGGCTGGGCTGGGACACAGTTTCAACGGAAGTTAGTGGATGTCCTGTGCTCGTCTCTGTCTGACATTAAATCTGTTGGTAGATTATGTTTTCTAGACACCTTATTTTTCTGCAGCTTACCCTTGACCGTTTTCCTGCTGCTGCTGCTCAGGGTCCACAAAAGCTCTGTGTATTTCTGGGTACTTCTATGAGTACAGAAGGCTGTCTAAATTGCAGAAGGAGTCTGAAAATACCTTTGTTACTTGGGGGAAAGAGTGACATGTTACTCTTTAAGGTAACATGCTCAACCTCTCATAATTTATAGTTGAGCAGGGAGTTAGATTCTAATGTAAAATCCAGCCAATTTTTGGATTTCAGTTTGGCACCTGGGGACAAATGTAAAAGTTGCACGTGTATCATAGTTTTCTGGAAGCATGACAAATCTGTGAACAACATCTGTGACCTACCCCCATTAAAAGATACTTCTTAATTTCTTATTGCTAGGATCTTATGTAATGAAGTAGATTGGTATTTTCAAATAACAGTTGTCAGGATAAGAAGTTGGATACAGTTGGGTGTTTTTGTTTTGTTTTGTTTTGGTTTTTTTTGTTAGTTTTTTATTTATTTATTTATTTGTTTGTTTTGTTTTGTTTTTTTCTTAAACATCTCTCTTCTGAGAGCTCTATAATCTAAATCCAGATTGTTGTTTTCCTCCCCTGACAGGCTGGCAGAGAAGTATTGATCTAGCATGGGAGGATGTGATGAAGTGAAAACAGCAGGGACTTTTATTTGCTCATCTCAGATTAAAAAAAAGTACCAGGAGGCAATGTCAGCTAATCTGCCATGCTTAGGGAAGAAGAAGATATGTGAAGAATAATGGAAAGAATGTGCTTGATACTTGCTTCCATTACAACTTGGACAAGGGTGCTTTGTTGAGAGTAAAAACACTATAACTTTATTCAGCTGTATGATCATATGCAACAGGATTGAGACAAGCACTTGGACCATAGCCCTACAATCAAAACCAAGAGCAAAAAAGAAGCTTTGTCCAAAGGACCCACAGAAAACCTTGCCTACCATCTGATAGAGGCAATAAAACATTGCAAAAATTTAGGAAAAATGTACACTTTAAATGAATGGGGAAAAAAATCACACCTATAAATACGAAGGTGTTGCTTTTTGTCACAGGAAAATGTACAGTTAAAATAAAGAGGAAGAGAGAAGAGTGTTTGGAGGCAGCAGCAAAAGTCAGCATTGAATAAAAATGCTTGTTACTATGAAACCTTCGGCAGAACATAGATTCACGCCTCTTTTTTTTGTGTGTAGAAGAAAAGAAGAATAACAAAATTAATTTGTAATAAGAATGTATATGATTTGCAAGGACAATCTGTATTTTTTGGTCAATAGTTCATCGTGTTCTGCATATGCTGCCAAAGAAATCAAACAAGTATAATCTTCCTGAAAAACAAACAAACAAACCAACCAAACAGCCAACCAACCAACCAAGAAACTTTTAGGTTTAGGAGAGCAGAGGTGCATAGAAAAAGAAAATCTGTTAATAATCAGCAGGTATATTTGAATTCTAAGTCCATACACATAAAAAGTTATTATTCTGAGGCCTAGGCATTGACTTCCATGTTTTATTTATTGCTGTCTTACCCCATGCCCTATTAGGCTCCAGTTCTGTGATGTTCTGCATGTAGCTGGATTGCTACATTCAGACAGATGCCATTAAGCTCCCAACAAATTCTAAAATTGGGGCAAAAATTAAGAATATTAAATTGGACAATAAGCATAATAATATGTTTATTTTTGCAAAAGTAAATTCAAAAAAAGTTTTCTGTCGGGGTAGCACAAGCTGGGATCAGGACATAAAAGTACACTATAGCACAAGAGCACTGCATGTACTGCATGGTTTTCTAGATTTTTGTTCTACTTTCTTTGCAAAAACATCTTTGGATGCAAAATATCTTGTGGTCTCTTTCCTGGGAACACTTCTGAAGTGCAAGGAGAGATACTTATCACAGCTTGATACTGTTTTGTATGCAGAACTAAAAAAATCCATTTCACTATGCAATATAAAGCATCTTAACTATTAGCCATCACCAAATAACAAGATACTGTCTATAATGTGTTTAATATCTTGTGAAAATTAGGGAAGTGTTATTACTATATTCTGCTTAATATCACTTAAGTTCTTTAACTGTTAATTATATTTTATTTGTAGGTTAGTTACCATCTTCAGGACTCTAGAATTTCAGTTGCCGGTGTCTAGGCTTTGCTGAACCTTCTCTGACTTTTAAGAACATTGCTGTTGTTCATATAGGGGCACAGCAAACAAAGAGGTGAAAGGAAAATAGGTCATTCTCCAGGAACACTCTTGTCTAGTCACCTCAGCTTTGTACCTCTTAAACTTATTCTCCATATCTAACATTTCTCAGCTGTGTTATAATAATTTTGGTAATATAGTAGTTGTGCCATAAAAATGGGTCAGAAAGATTGCATTAGGTAGATACATAAAAGAACAGATGGAATATTCTCAAACTGAAGAATATAACTTCAAAATTATATTCTGAATTAAACAAAACCTGATTAGTCATCCACTTACCTCTTGACCTCTTAATAACTGTGTTACTGTCAATATGGAGAGTCATTCCCTTCCTTGCAGCCTCTGACTTTGACAAAATGTCTTCCCTTTTGGCAATGTGGATGCTTTTAATGGGCAGATATAGGAAAAAAAAAAAATAAAAAGAAAGAAAACATAAAAAATGGCAACCAAAAAAATAAACGAAGTAAACAGTGTCTAATAATTCTGGTCATCAATTTCCTAATATAGATTTATGCTGAAGAGTAAATAGTAAATCCTAACATAGCCACCAATGCTTTTTAGTTAGCATGATTTATAACACATTACAAAAAATTAAAAGCCATCTTCTTTTTTTTAAAAAAGCCAACTTTTTTTCTTTTTTTTTTTTTTTTTTCTTTAATCGCAATGTTTGCTTAGTTTTCTGGGTAGCAAGAAAGTAGAATGTCAGCTTGGAAAAACCTAACACAACAAGTGAGAAAGGGATGAAAAATAGTAGCAGTATTCAGCATCCTCAACTTAAAAATGCTTTTCTATGACTGCTTTACATCCTCTGTTTGAAAGGTAAAAGAATTTAATTCTGCTCCTTCTGTGGAAAACATGAAAAATGCGTTTTGAGGGACACTTTTAGGAAGATCTATTTTAATGCTGTTAAAACTCAAACTTTGTATGAAACCATCCGGAATGGTGATCTTGAAATTTCCTTCAGGAAAGTGCAGCATTTTCTGAGAAACCTAGCCTCAAAGTAGGAAGAAATTGATTCTATAATGATGCCCTTTTACTACTATTTTGTTTCTGTTATACTAAATGGTTGATGTAGATATAATAATTCAGTCTGATGTTGTTGCAGCAGCATGAAAATTGATCAATAGATCTTTATTGATCAGTTTCTTTCTGATTGGCTTTGCAAATCTGTGTGTTATTTCTAGCCTCATGCAGACAATCTAGCCTATCCAGAGTTAATCTAAAAAAATGTTTGCATCAACTAACACAGAAGGTTATAAGACAGATGGATTATATAAAAATGAGCTGAACAATATTATAATTGCACATAAACATATATGAAAGCATTTTATATGTGCTTATAATTAGGCATGAAATTAAAATCACACTTAAATCTAGACATGGAATGAAAGTGCTTTACTTAGTCACAGTCATAGTAGTCCAATAACCTCTCTGTTCAGCTCAATTTATGCAAAGCCTTTAAAAATCACAGCTTCTAGGAACCATGCACTATAACCCTGAGTATTTCAGTATTTTCGAATTGAATTCGTGTAGGTGCTTTATTAATAAAGCTCTTATAAATGGTTGAAATACTTTACAGCATTATAAAAAGGCACGTTGCAACCAGCACATTTAGCACAAACCAGTGAAATAATGTTAGACCCATGCTTTGCCTACTTTTGATGTGTTCTTTACATAGTTTACATACCCATTCAATGAAAGTTTGTGATTCTGTGACTGCATTCTCAGGAACCTCAGGAGCCTTATTTGGCTCCTGTATATGAAGCAAGCTGTTTTGTTGTGTTGTTTCTCCACCTTCCAATTTTAGTAAAATAATTTTTAATACCCAGTTAATCAAGATACTAACCAGCAAACCATGATAAGTTCATCAGCTCTGAGTGCTTTTAACATCCAATTTCAATCCTCTAGTGGATAACGTGCTGAAAATCTAGTTATTTTATCAATTGCATGTCATTCCTGGCCTGGTTTCTGTGTGGAATGACATCTGATTAAGAAACTGTGTCACAGCACAACTATTTTTCTCCTTGTTTCTTTTTAACCTGTATCCGGCAGCATAGAAATGTGTGGTAGGAGGGGTCAAGTAACGTTTGTGTAGCTCAACCTAAAAGGTCAGATTATGCTTCCACTACTCAGGCATTGTGTTTGAACTAACGTAATTACAACATTATCGTATTATGTCAACAACAAGAGGTGTCTGAATAACAATAATAATAATAATAATCATCTTGTTGCTCCATTGTTACCCTCCTTCATCGCATTTACTTTTCCTCAGTGAAGTGTTTTAAAGAGAAGTAAATTGATTATAATTTTTTTTTACTTATACATATCTTACATTTTAGCCAGTGTACACTGATTTTATCTTAGAAATTATTTCAGAATAAGAATGGATAGTTAAAGGCCATATGCTAAGGAATGATCCTGTTGGCTTCAGGCACAGCTGAGAGTTGTTCCGTGTTAAGAAGATTATAGCAAAACCAGATTATTTAGGCCAATCTCAAAAAGCGATTTATAGCCACTTTGTGAGCTCTTGGTCTCTTGGACACAGACACCATAACCTGCTGTAACAAGAAGGGAAGACCTACCTCCTCATTAACATAAATTCTTCCTACCTCCATCTCTCTTTAAAATTTGAAATGTACCACTGTGAGTGGTAAGAATAAAAGAGAGTAAAACTCACTGTGAATTAGGTTGATAAAACTGTAAAATTTGGTTAGAGAAAAGCCAGCTAGGTGGAATGGGAAGTGCATCTTCAAGAGAATTGTGCATCTTTAAGAAAATATTCCAGTCAGTTGAATGCAGGTAAATGTCATGAAATTATGAATAGTCTGGGAAGCTTCTGTGCTTTGTGAACTAACACAAATGACAGGCAGCCTATGCACAGCTATTGTCTGCTTATTACTGGGCCTGAGGGTAAAAAGAGGTTGCAACTTTTTAACCTTATGTTTCCAGTCTCAAGAACTTGTAAGTCAGGAGTTGAGCAGTATAGCCTACCGAGACTGCTCTGAAAACTCACATTATTCTTTAGATGGATTTTGTTGTGTTTTAATTTTCTTCCTGAGTCCTGAGCTTTTAGGGTCTATCCAATTCATTTTTATAAAAGTGCTTTTCCTTAAAACAAAATCCAAAACTTACATTAATTACAAACTACAAACTCATGAATCTTCATGAATAGTATAAAAATCCCCTGTGATATTCACAGTAAAACCAGAGAAGACTCTTCATGATCCTTTGTATACAATTCTGAGGCAGACATCTCAGCCATAATTAAACCAGAAAGATGATCAAGTGAATTTAGAGCTAAACAGCTTTTCATTTACCAGGTAGAAAGGAGAATTCCCCAAGGGCTCACTGAGAACACAACTGGCCACCAGTTGCCCGGCACCAGTATCTTGGGTGTCACAGCAGTTTCCCACACAGTATTACCTTCTTTGTTCATGCAAAGTGTGTGGTGAAATCACTAAGAGTCTTAAACACAAGTTGTGGGATTTATATCTGTTACAATTGTCAGATATTATAAACTAGTCATATTTTTGAAGAAATTCATTCTTGGACATTCCCAGTTATTCCCTGGGCATGGCTCAATATTATCTATTTTTTTCTGTCTTATACCTTCTTCTTCAGCAATTGTTCCTTACCATCTGTGAAAAACCAGATGAAACAGCAACAAAGAACTGTGAGATGCGCATCTTTTTAAAGGCACTCTAGCTGGAAGCAGATGATCCCTGTCAGTTGCTCCCTTATACATGAAACTTCCTTGGTTCTGACCGTCTTGCAAAATGACACAAAGTAGTACTCATGAAGCTAAAGGAGCCAGGGAGCTGGGCTGGATTTAGACTGGGTGATTTTCTTGCCACCAGTCATTGCTATGGGTGTCTGATCATTGACAATAGTAGTGTTGAAAGATAATATGAGGGCTTCCCTCGGAGCTGAAAATGGAAGCCTTACAGCCTTCACATTTTATGATAGGAAATATCAGATGTGAGGCGTGATCAAACCTGCAGCATAACATCCTCTTTGTAATTCTTACTTAAATTGAAATATTTTCCTTAGAAAATATAGAACAGGGCTGTTTTCTATAATAATGAGTAATGAATAATCTTATGTTGAATTCCAGGCCAGTTCTTTTCCAGCTTGTATTGTTGCAGCTACTCTAGCAGGGGAGGATTAACTTGTTTTACAATGTGACATCACAGTGAGAGTTACGTGAATAATGGGTTTCTAATGTGATGACTGAAGAGCAAAAATCGAAAGAAAAAAGATTATTTTGAGTGAAAAAAATATATTTTCCTGGTCAGATGAAATCTTTGGAGTCTGAGATTGTTTATACAAAATTTAGCCAAATTTGATCTCAATATATGAAATTGATATCTTTCCTATATTCTTAAAATACTTTTATTTTTGTATTCGTTTTCTTTTTTGAAAAAGCTACTTTCTAAATTACCTCTTACTTGTACATTACATGCTTTTACTTAATCGTCAAATGAGGATTAAAAAAAGCCCTAAATTTGAGCTAAGATGTCGAATTTCAATTGCACAAACTCAAATTACTCAGAGCCTGGGCGAAGCTGAGCAGGTTGTGGAACCTTATCAATCACATCCTAAAGGCATTCTGCAGTTTGGAAGCAGTTAAAATCAGAAGTTAATTCCAGAGACCTATGTGTATGTGTCTCTATGTGTCTCTTTCCCCAAGCGCCCAGTCTGAAAAGGATATTATCATTGAAGCAATGCAAACCCGTGAATATTCATCTATCACAGCAAACACTAGAAGTACCCACTAAAATACAGCTCACAGTCTGGCTTTTTATTCATTTATTCTCTAAATGAATTTGTAAATTGATGTTTACTTAATAACCCATCATTACATCGACAAGCTTGTCATTTCAGCTTGCAAATGCTGTTTCATGTTAAATAAAGCTTTTTTTTTTTCCAATATTACAACAGGATCTGTGGAATAGAATAGCCATTTACTCAATGTAATTTCGCAGAAATAGGATACTACAGTTTCTGCAGTATATTTTTAATGCATGTTTTCTTGAAATCCTTATTCTTGATGGTGAAAACTGACTTATAGCAGAAACTCACCCTCTTCAGGATTATTGTCAATAAATGTGAAGATGTAATTTGAGTGATAATGAAAGAACATTTTATTGAGAATCTCCAGAGAGGCTGTTTAACAAGATATAATTGGAGAGGGGCTAAGAGTCTCCTGGACCAATTTCCAAACTAAGCATGTGAAACATCAAGATGTGTATATTTTAAAACCATCTAGGGAAAAAAGAACTAATGTAATCAATAACAATATAAGATTAGAATACAGCTATGCTGAAATGGAAACATGGAAGGGGCTGGAGAAGAACTCTAAAATTGGTGCAATTTATACACTGAAATGTTCATCAATATGTTCTTAACCTTCCTTTTCATCTGTGTGTTTGAACCTGCTGGGACTGATCTTCATGTTGGTAAATCTTACAGCTGCACTGACTAGCTTGGTTTACAGTGATAGAAGACACTGCAACTATTTGTTTATTTCTTTGTTTTGGTAGACAAAGCTCCTGTTTCTTTGTAGGGTGTGAGTTTTGCTTTGTGACACTTCTGTTTCAGGGCATACTGAGAACACTCTAATCCTGCTCCCTCTTCTATGGTTCTAAAATCACAGCTAGAAGTCAAAATGGGACAACTACCACATCTTGCCAGTGTATTTTCAGAGTTTATGACACCAGAGTTGTAAGATTTTATTTGGTTGTATGTTTGTTTCCTGATAGCATTTAATTCTTTAACATTTTAGATCTAAATGATTTGAGACTGATGCGTTTCAGAAGTATCCTCACTTCCGTCTTGATTAGTGCTTTGGTCGTGAAAGCTGAAGCTGGAGCTCATCATTAAAGAAGACAACAAATTACTGGCTCGTCACTGCAAGGGAATTTTGTGGATGGAATCTGCTTTTCTCCCTGTCCCCAAATAGTTCAAATCAGGCAACCTCTAGTCCCATTTTGTTCTGTTAATCTAAGATTTTTGTGAAGGAGCAGAAAGATTGGTATTTGAGAGTAAGGAGTCACTTGAATTCCATTTGATTGTTGATTTGTCATCTTTTTTTGGTGCTAATGAAAGACTCCTGATTATTTTTTAAAACCGTGATGAAGGTAGTGAGAGATGTTTTTTATCCATTTGTGTATTAAATTACTAATAATTTAATATATTAATAATAACTATGTTTTGTATTCATGGTTGATCTTCACTTTTTAAAAAATAATATTCCTTAAAAATCAGATTGAAAATAAATGAATACTTGTATTGCAAGCTCAGTGCAATTTAGAAACATCACCGGCATTCGAAATGCTGAGGAGAATATCATATTATTTGTTTTGAAAACACAAGCCAGGTTTTCCATAGTTTTGAGTGTGTTGTTTTAGAACATGAATTATTTATTATTTTTTGGGGGGGTCGCTAGCAGTACTGATGAACAGTTTGCTTATGCACTACAAAGATGATTTTTGTACTCATGCAATTTTCTTTCTTGTGGCTTTCCTGCTTCTTTCTATCTTATTATTTTTTTCTTAAAAACAAAAAATCTTTTCTGATTTCAGATACACCATCTTTGGTCTTCTGGGATTAAAATAAATATTTGTATGTACAAGCTGTCACATAAGAAAAAAAAAATTCTAAACTATTATATTAGATAACATGGGAAGGATTTTGCTGTGTGTTGTCACAAAATAGGCTTACAATCTCATTTGCTTCAAAGACCAAAAACACAAAAAATTATTTGTTTTAAAAACTTTGCATCAGTTTCTTTCCATATGAAACCTGTCTTTCTTTTCTTCACTCTACTTACCTGTAGAGAGAGGTCAGTGTTTAAAACTAGTATTCCTAAATCATACTAGGACAACCTGAGCAATAAATCTAAATGTAATGGTGGTGATATTTTTGAATTTCTGTTTAGACATTAAGAAATAATTTATAGCATAGGTGCTTGACAATGAACAGCTTGAGAACCACTCTGCTGCTGAGCAGAGCTGCACAAAATGCACACAGTCCTAATAACCTCAATTTGTGCCGCCATTTTTACGTAATATGTAAAGCCACCCTTGTGAATTTCCATAACCAACTGCTTTTCTTAGTTGCCTTTTAGGGTAATTTAATAATAGCTGGTGTAGAAGAGTTATTTTTCTCTGCTGTGTGAGTTCCCAGCAATGCCTTGTACTCAAAGGCTGGTGGCAAAACTGTCAGGAGTTCTTACCGTAACCTTAGCAAGTACCAAGTTAGGGTAGTTCATTTTCAACTTATCTACTGTATGGTGTTATTAGCCTTGTAATGTCATTCTCTGTTGAAAATATCTGCATGGTATAAAGTTGCGCATTTCATTTAACCTTGGGAGGAGGGTTGTTTTGGTTTGGTTTGGTTTTTTGAGTCCAAAATGTTTAATGATTAAGAAATATTAACACTGGCATTAAAAACAAACAAACAAACAAACAAACAAACAAACAAGAGCAGTTTGCCAGCTGGGGACCTGGATAGAGAATTAATGTGTTGGTCTGATGAAATGGTGAAAAATTGACTGGACACTCCATCTGAGTTAATGGCAGAAGGAGGATAGTGAGAAAACATGGATTATAAAGGCCACGACAGTAGCAAGAGATAACAGCATTATCCAAATATTATACTTCAAACAGAAGCTGCTTAGCTTCAGCAGGGCTTGTTCGCTTTGGTTCAGCCTTGATCCTGCTGGACCTTAACTGGTTCTTCAATGAGCCATGATTCAAATAAATCTACTGCACGTTTCTTGGCAGTGATGGTGATTTGAAAATCTTTGGTCAAAATCCTTTTTCCTATCAAGTGGAAAACGCTACATTAATGTGAAGCGTGAATGACCAAACTTTAGTATGAGGAGAAAGGAGGAAAAAATTATAGTTGTCTTATAATTTCTCTTACAACTATCATGCTAATCCGTAGCTGGAAATACCTGAACATCTTTCCTGTTTTCTTGTGTCAGATATGCCAAAACTCAGAAATGCAAAAGTAATGGTGGTGTTTCTACAGAGTTTGCTTTTTACCAGCGCCAAGTTTCAGCAAAATGTTAGGTCATGTGAGAGAGTTTTTAGTTTTATTTTGTTTCAAAATATTAAGTTATTCTGTAACAAAATGATCAGTCATACATCACACTCTGAAAGCAGACGAATGGTCACCTACATGAGCTGCCAAATGGCAAACTGACAAACACGACCCTGCTAAAGCTTCATACATGAAAAAATTCTGGTACGATAGTACTACTCTTTAGAGGGGTAACATCCTCAGTTATTCAGTCATCTTACATTATAGACAGATGATCTCTGCACCCTTTGCGTCCTAAGACACTTATATTTAAGAGCTGCTCACTGTGTTCTGCTCCTGCTTTGTGGAAAAGAATACATTTTTGTAAGCTAGATGTCACAGATAGGCATGTATTTTGTACCAGTAAGACAGGACTGCTAGACCTGAGTGCCCAGCACAGCTGAAGGAAGTTACAATGTTATTTTCCTATTAACAAAAAAATCAGAAAACATGTATGACAGAAGCCTGTGATTGAGGCAGCCACATCAAATCTTCCTTCCCATGCATATACACATCCATATTTTTACACACACAAAACCACATGTTTATATGGTTTGGGCATGAAGCTTTGTGTCAAGTAACCATCATTACAGCGGAAGATCCATTATATTCTCTACTAGTTTTGCCTTTTGACAACTGAATTTTATTTCAGAATAGTTGGATTGCATGAAAAATGCTTTTCCATTTGTTTCTACAGTATGCCCATCACCACAGTATACAAGTTCTTGCTGAAATGGGTGAATGAATTTGAATTTGGACTGTGGTCATTTCAGAGGGAATGCTTACAAGCTACAGCTTGTATAAATTTCAGTGATCAACAGTACTCTTCAAAAGACACCACTTTATTTTTTTTTAATTATTATTTTATTTTCTCACAAGAAATGATTGATAAATAAGTTGAAGGCATGTTCTCAGAATGAAATGTCATTGCCACTCTTCTTTTAATTATGACAAACCAATAGCATTATGCAATGAAGTGCTTCCACTTGTACAGTGAATATTTTCTCTCTTAAGTGTCCTTTAGGGATGTGGCAAGAAAGGTCAGATGCCTCTTAACAGAAATAGAAATGAAAAGGACTACCTCATTGATTTCTTTTCCACTTCCAAAAATGAAGTTCTTTTTTTTTCTTTTCATCTCTGCCTCATCATGATCATTCTGGATAAGCACCTCCATAATAACAGGCTCGTATGGAGAGTTTATGTATGCTTCATTTCAATGATACTCTGCAGTAAGTTTGTCATAGATTCAATTCACGGCCAGGAGATGTGGCTACAGTTGCTAAGAGGAACTCTCAATGAAAGAATTCATCTGTGCATGGAAGACAGTGAACTAAATTCATCCCTGCTGTAAATCATATGACTTTATTGGAACTGCCTGAGAAAGAAAAGAAAAAAAAAAAGTCCCACTCCATTTATCCAACACACTACAGAAGGATGCCTTTCATAAAAGCTATTTTCCTCTTTGCTGCTCTGCTACTTGCATATTTCACCCTTTGAGCAGCAAAACTGAATGATGGAGATTAATATGAATATTTGGTGCCCTACTTCCTTGACAAGGAAATTATGCAAATAAATATAACTCTGAACAGTTCACTCTAATTGACTTGTGAGACAAAGGATAAGCTTGCCTATAGAGACTGGAAGCTATGGGAATAACAGCAAAATCTGACAAAAATATTAGTTCAGAAATGTGCTTCAAGCAATCTAGCAGAAACTATGTTTAGATAGCAGTTCTGTTCTTCAAGTTGTTGAACTGTTTGTAAATAACTTCCTGACAATGTCACTATCAATGAGGAAATGTTATTGTTCCAGGATTAGTGACATGTGAACAGATTTGATGAACACTACAAACTGAGATAGGCATCTAGTCATCAGCTGAGAATAGCTCTCATCTCAAATCAAATGTACATCCTACTAAAAATAAAAGTATTTTTGCTAACAAGTCAGATGCATTTATTTAATTATGTTTCTGACAGCACACTGATCATCTTGAAAAGGCCAAGGTATAAGAGAATTTTTCACTTCTTACAGAAACCAAGTCAGGTAGGAGTTAAATTGCAGAGCAATATTTGTTCGTGAGGAGGAGAATCATAGAATGGTTTGGGTTTGGAAAAGACCTTAAAGATCACCTGGTTCCAACCTCACTACCATGGGCAGGGACACCTGGCAATAAACCAGTTAGTTGCTCCAAGCCCCGTCCACCCTGACCTTGAACACTTCCGGGGATGCAGCATCCACAGTTTCCCTGGAAAACATATTCTAGTGCCTCTGCATCCTCATGGTGAAGAATTTCTTCCTTATACCTCATCTAAATCTACCCTCTTTCAGTTTAAAGCCATTACCACTTATCCTATCACTACACACCCTTATAAAAAGTCCCTGTCCAGCTTTCTTGTAGGTTCCTTTTAGGTATTGGAAGGCTCATATAAGGTCTCCCTGGAGCCTTCTCTTCTCCAGGCTGAACAACCTCAACTCTCTCAGTCTGTCTTCATAAGAGGGATGCTCCAGCCCTCTGATCATCTTTGTGGCCTCCTCTGGACTTGCTCTAGCAGGTCCATGTCCATCTTGTGTTGGGGGCCCCAGAGCTCCAGGTGGGGCCTGATGAGAGTGGAGTAGATGGGAAGAATCACCTCCCTTGACATACTGGCCACGCTCCTTTTGATACAGCCCAGGATACAGTTGGCTTTCTGGGCTGCAGGTACACATTGGTGGCTCATGTTGAGCCTCTCATTAACCAATACTCTCAAGTCTTTATTCTTAGGGCTGCTCTCAATCCCTTCATCCCCAGCCTGCATTTGTGCTTTGGATTGCCTGAACCCATGGGCAGGACCTCACACTTGGCCTTGTTGAACTTCGTGAGGTTCACATGGGCCAATTCTCAAGCATTTCAAGGTCCCTCTGAATGGCATCCCTTCCCTCCAGCATGGTGACCACACCACACAGCTTGGTGTCATCAGCAAACTTGTTGAGGGTGCAAGGTAATTGATTCCTATGTACCGTGTTCTTAGTAGTGACACTCAAAAATAGAATGGACAGAGAGACCAAGAGTATACTGAAGTGTAAGACAAAGTGCTAAAAATCAAATTATTTCTTCAGACGTCTTAGTGTAAGTCTATGTCAATTTTGAAGTATTATAAAATGGTGTGCATCTGTCTAAGTTGAGTGTACTTGTATCTATAATAAACACTTGTTTTGCATGAGAAAGTCTGAAAATTCAGATGCAGGGTTGTGCTGCCATGTTCTCTAAACTAATGGCAGCTAAGAACATTTTATTCACTTTGAAATTCTACCTTTCATATCATTCCGATCTGATGCACAATTTTATACTTACAGAAATGTGTCAGTCATGAAGCACTTAAAAACTGTCAGAATAACAGAAGAAGACAGCAAGTGGCATTTAAAATATACTTATTGCTTGCACGTTATGTAAGGAGAAAGTTTAATTAGTATTCTGTAGTTTGGATTAGCGATGTATTGACAGCATGCTGATTACATACTGAAAACCTCTCAGTTTTGCTTCAGCACCCAGCCAGCCTGACTCCTGCTTGGTTGCATAGCTTAAAGCGCAAATCCACTCATTAACAATATTTCAATCTGACAATTTCTGTTTTAATGGTTTGAACCTATCCTATTGTTTAACAAATACATGAAGCAAAATTAGCTGCCTGAATCAGCAATTAGATTTTTAACTAATATCCAGGTAAAATTTCTTTTTTTTTTCTTTTTTTTTTTTTTCTCTTCTCTCTGAGATGCTGTGTATTTTGTCCTGCAGAGGGTGCAGTACACAAGGGTTTAAGTGTGTATTCAAGAAAAAAAGTGGACATTAGTTCTGAGAAATCCGTGCGGGCTGTTATATAATCAAATGTGATTGATATGGCAGTGACCTTTTTCATGTACAGCTCTGGTTCTGAACATGTTTGCTTTTTCTGTGAGTCTGAATTCAGTTAAAGCTGCACCAGCTGCTAGAAAACTTAACAGAAATTCTATTACACCGAAGATGAAGCTGAAAGAACTAGGACCACGTAAGGCAAAAACTTTACAAATAAGCTCAGCTTTTGGAAAGATGAATAACTCCATCCATGTTAAATGGGGCTTTTTGACTATTTTATGTAAAATATGTATGCAAATGCTTTGCTGAAACATAACCTATATTGCTTCCTTCTTGTGAAGGCAACGTCTACTGAAGACATAAAAATCTGTCTTTGGAGTTTCAGATCATCATATGATTCATAGATGTGATGTTTCTGTATTTTTGAATCAAAGTTAGAAAAAAAAAAATAAGATGCCATATAAGTTAAAATCATCAGTGAAACATTGATTTCTATGACAAGTGAACCCTGCCCTGCAAGCTTAAGAGAATGGAGGCACTTATTTAATTTTTAGAAGGTCTGAATCATTTTGTCATTTAGCAGGGAGAAAAAGAAAGATAGGAAAGCTGACTGCGGTGAATTGAGAGGGAAAATTATTTTAAATTATGATATAATCTAAATGGCAATATATGTTTTAGCTAAAGAATTGGTTTCATCCTAAGCCCTCTCAGGACAATCTCATGCTGATTAAAATAAACTTTAGATCAGATCTTGCTTGTGATTTGTTTTTATATGATAGGAGAAAAAGTAAACAGTCTTACTGCAAATATTTTAACTGGTAGTAGTCCAGAAGTTACAGAAAAGATTAAAAAGAAAATAATATAGTACTATAATGTTTGTTGGAGTACTTAGTGGTGTTTGAGTGTTGTATCAAAGAGTAAACATATCACATCAGCTCATCCAAGGTATCATTGGATGAGGGGGGTGAAATGTATTAAAATGTTTACCATGTCGCACATTAGCAAGCTGTGTATTGACAAGGAGCTTTCACACTCGAGGTGTTGATTTTGATTTCTTGTTAAGCTCCCTCAGTGACTTGTGACTAATCTATATCTAATTTAAAACATTCAATAAAATTCCCCACATCTCTGTTTTGAAGGCCCTCTTCTTTGATAGAAGTATTTCTGAACTTTATTACCCCCTGATTACAGTTAAAAACATTGTGCGCAAGCCTTGAGAGAGCTTGTCTAATGACTCATGATTAGTTTGATAGCCAGCCTTATTAGACAACCCAGAAAATTTTCTTCCTAGTAGTTTGATGAACTGTGACCACTTCATGGGAATTACACCATGAGATATTGCAAAACACACATTAAGATGAAATTGAATAATGTCATTTACTTGTGATTGCAAGTGTAATTGTTTAAGTATCGACATCATATGCTCAGCAGAAGCCCATGTCTCAGCTGCTTGTTCCGTTCAATGTAGTGCTTGCGCACCTTGCGAGTATGGTACCAATGTTAGGAGTTTTATTTTCCTCATTATTGAATGTGACTTTGATTAATGTGAATGGTATTGACTAGGACACAGGAGCACTCAGTTTTTCTTTGAAAATCTGAAAATTTACCCCTATATAAGAATTTGTTTCTTTAAAAAAAAAAAAATCTGACTGTCGAAGAAGACTTTTTCCACATATAAGGCCAAAGGTTATATAAACCATCATTAAATGAAAAAAATAATACCCACAACAATAACAAAAAATTGTTGAGAGGTAGTTCATAAGCTTTTTCCCACAATTTTTGGCAAGATGACAAAAATACATTAAAGAGGACAAGTAGCTTTTATTCTGAATAAGGATGTACATCACAGAAATAAGGGGAAAACATGAAGATTAAATAACTGGGGCCTCTAATGCTTAATGTCATGGACACTTTGATCATTATGTGAAGGTCTGGGAGAGCCTTCATTCAGAGTGCACATCTGAATTTATATTCAGACTGTAAATCTATCCCTTCAGCACTATGCACGTTGCACAGATATGGATGAGAGCAAGGGCTGGGATCCCTTACTCTTTCACTTCTACCTGCTGAGAACCAGCAGATCAGAGTTTCTCTTCCCCAAGCGAATAATAGTTGTTTTATACAAAGTAAAACAGATTCACAGAGGAACACTGTCAGAGACCCATCTGCTGGTTGGCATGTACTTCTGCAAGGCAGCCTCAAGTCTCTCATAATATGAAAGGGAGGAGAGAAATGAAAGCCATCCCTTGAAGCTCAAAGCTGGAATGTCTTTTTCTTTTCTACTTTGTTTTGTTGTTTGGTTTTTACCATGTGGCCTGACAGGGCATTGGTTTTGAAGCAAGCCCTTAAGGCTTTCTGAGGCTTAGGTATAAAAACACCACCATCCCTCACCTAAGCAAATGCTCAGTAACAAAAATGTTGGATGCTTAAATGACTTCTTGAAGGCAGAGTTACAAATTTATTACAATTTGAGCACATACACCTAGTAGTTAGACAGCTCTAGGCAGTAATGCACGGAAGTCTCTGCAAATCTTACACCTCTGAGCAAATTATGATACACTAGAACCTGACGATAGACTGATGAGTGGGAGGATACAGAAGTTGGTTTGCTTCTTACTAGTAAAGCCAAGTCAGAAAAAATTATCTCAAAACATTATTATCCATTATGTCCCTGAGCAGTAAAACAATGAAAAAAACCCCACCATCCATTGCCATTTATACATAGTGTTTTCTCCATTTAAAAATGCCTTAAATTTTCATATGGAGTGGTGGTTTTAATAAGGTACTAGAATGCTGACGACAGTGAAAGCAAAGTATTTGTTAAAATGGTAATTAATTCCTTTGAGAAAAGCAAAAAAAAAAATATCCCACAACTGAGCAGTAAATATTTCCTAGGAGCATGTTCAGTATTTCTGTGTATAAACCACGGCAAGAGGACTCATCAGAATTCACAGAGTAAGCTTTGAAGCCCTGTGCTCCAGATGATGTTCCCACAGGGGACTCTGCCAGTTCCTGCTGGAGGAGTGAGCATAAATGAGAATCAATTCTATAATACTCTTAATGGCTGTCTTAAAATAAGTGTGTGAAATACTCCTCTTAATGTATTTTGCAAACTGTTGCCAAAAGTAAGCAGAGCTTTTTTTCTTTTGCTGAATAAAATTACATACTTTATTTACATAATTGTTGTATAGTTTCCCATATTTTTTCATGATTAAAGAGTTTTAACATAAATACACATGATGCCTTAGAGAAGGAAACATTTATTTTTGTGTAAAAAGGAAGCAGAGCTCCAAAACTCTGCAAAGAGCATATTAAATATTGCAGTTAAATCTGTTCAATGCAAATGCAAAGAAACAGGGAGAAGATAATTATTGTAGCAATTTCCTATATCACTTACTGATCTACTAGGTAAGGAGTTGTTCATGAGAATAGTAATTATAAAAAAATGTAAATAAAGGGAAAAAGAAAATGATTTTGCACTTTGGACTAGCAGTGTTTTCAGTACTCTTAGGTTAAGGAAGTTGTCTAATTCTAAAGCTACAAAGTCTCAGGAGTTCATCTCTCAGTGGAAAATGTGAAAAATCTTCACAAGACAAAGATCTAGTATTACAGGTCATGCAAAGGGATCTGTGGGCATATAGGGGATCTACTGTCATTTGCCCCCAGTGCCCATTGCTACAAGCCCCTCTCTTTCCTGAGGGTTTGTCCTGGCACACACACACACTGACCTTCCCGTCCCAGGAGTCAGTGCCTTCAGCTAAAGTGCTGGTGTCCTCTGATAACCAGAGCCAACCCATCTTCAGGCACATCAGGGTGAGAGTCCTTGCGATTCAGCCGACTGTCTCTCACACACCACGTAGCGAGAACTACCAGGAACACAAGAACATGAGAGTATGCAATGGTTTTATTCTCACAAAACATGAAAGCAGAAGATTCCAGGAGAAATAAGGTTTTGTAAAAGGTTATTTATCCTCTTCTGGATCTAGATATGTCATCTGAAGATTGGCTGCCTATAGCAGTTAATGAATTTTAAGCAAGTTCTACTATTCTCCACATCTCTGACATTTATATTACAACTTCATAACTGAATTCAAAGTCAAACCAATTAGGCCATGTCTCATCTACCAGTGGTTTAACCTAAATTCATTGCTCTGTCTGAAAGGAGTGTTAAAACACTCCATTCTCTTGCAGTGGTACAGAGTTGGGTGCTTTAAGCATAGCAACCCAGACAAAATCCATCAGTTTACTACCCTCTGTGCAAAGAACACTTCTGGCGAAAAAAAAAAAAAAAAGTAGAGCAGTCTACAGTTTAAAATATGTATATAGAGTTTGGGAGGAGAATGGGACTGAAGAGTGCAGCATGTGGCAGAGCATGGCATAGGTTTGCTATTTACTTTGGTGTCCTAGCAAGCACATGCCAGCCTTTTCTATCTGTGACTTCTATTTGTCTGGGGAAAAAAAAAAAAAAAGAACAATTCCTCCATTTCTTCAGGATTTCTAGGTGCCACATGACTGTGTTGCAGCTAAGCTGCCCGATGGATGGAATTTCTTCTCTGCTGAGATGCAAAAGTCCTACATAAAAGGCCCCAGACTTCTTCGTTTCTCAGACTTACTATTCGCAAGCTGCTCAGCTATGTTGTGTATCCATCCATCCATCCATCCATCCATCCATCCATCCATCCATCCACCCAGCTATCCATTCATTCATATAACTACCTTAAATTTCACAGACAGAAGGACAAAAGCCCAAACTTTGACTCTATTCCAGGAAGTAAAATATTACAAAGATTTTCATTAACATATATCTGGTATAAAAAATTAGAGAAATGGTTGTAATGTATTTTCTTTCTTCTAGGAATAATATTAGAGAAGAGTGAGGTTGTTGTCAGAGGAAGTAGGGAGGCAACTAGGAAAGCTAAGGCCTCCTTAGAATTAAACCTGGCAAGAGGGGTCAAGGACAACAGAAAGAGCTTTTTCAAATACATGGCAGATAAAACTAACACCAGAGACAATGTAGGCCCACTGATGAACGGGGTGGGTGCCCTGGTGACAGAAGATACAGAGAAGGCAGAGTTACTGAACATCTTCTTTGTCTCTGTCTACTCTGCCGGAGGCTGTCCTGAGGAGCCCTGTACCCCTGAGGCCCCAGAGGAAGTCAGGACAACGGAGGAGTCTGCCTTAGTTGATGAGGACTGGGTTAGGGAGCAATTAAGCAACCCGTGGGTCCAGATGGGATCCACCCACGGGTGCTGATGGAGCTGCTGACGTCATTGCTAGACTACCCACCATCAACTTTGCTAAGTTGTGGGGAACAGAGGAGGTGCCTGAGAGCTGGAGGAAAGCGAGTGTCACTCCAGTCTTCAAAAAGGGCAAGAAGGGGGACTCGGGTAACTAAAGATCAGTCAGCCGCACCTCAGTCCCTGGGAAAGTGATGGAACAATTTATTCTTGGTGCCATCTCAAGGCATATCAAGGATAAGAGTGTCATTAGGGGCAGTCAACATGGCTTCACCAAGCGGAAGTTGTGCTTGACCAACCGCATTGACTTTTATGAGGACATAACGAGGTGGATAGATGATGGCAGAGCTGTGGATGTGGTCTACCTTGACTTGAGTAAAGCATTTGACAGAGTCTTCCAAAGCATCCTTGCTGCTAAACTGAGAAAGTACGGTCTGGATGATCGAGTAGTGAGGTGGACTGTGAACTGGCTGAAGGGAAGAAGCCAGAGAGTCGTGGTCAATGAGGCAACGTCTAATTGGAGGCCTATATCTAGTGGAGTGCCTCAAGACTTAGTACTGGGACCAGTATTATTCAATATATTCATCAACGACGTGGATGACAGAATAGAGGGCACGGTCAGCAAGTTTGATGATGACACCAAGCTGGGAGGAGTGGCTGACACACCAGAAGGCTGTGCTGCTGTCCAGTGAGACCTGGACAGGCTGGAGAGTTGGGCAGGGAAAAATTTAATGAAATATAACAAGGGCATGTGTAGAGTCTTGCATCTGGGTAGGAACAACCCCAAGTCCCACTATAAGTTGGTGAATGACCTGTTAGAGAGCAGTGTAGGGGAAAGGGACCTGGGAGCCCTGGTGGACAGCAGGATGAGCATGAGCCAGCACCGTGCCCTTGTGGCCAAGAAGGTCAATGGCATGTTGGGGTATATTAGAAGGGGGGTGGTCAGTAAGTCCAGAGAGGTTCTCCTTCCCCTCTACTCTGCCCTGCTGAGACCACATCTGGAATATTGTGTCCAGTTCTGGGCCCCTCAGTTCATGAAGGACAGGGAACTGCTGGAGAAGGTCCAGCGTTGAGCCACGAAGATGATTAAGGGAGTGGAGCATCTCCCTTATGAGGAAAGGCTGAGGGAGCTGTGTCTCTTTAGTTTGGAAAAGAGGAGATTGAGGGGTGACCTCATTAATGTTTATAAATATATAAAGGGTGAGTGTCACGAGGATAGAGCCAGGCTCTTCTCGGTGACAACAAATGTTAGAACAGGGGGTACTGGGTTCAAACTGGAACACAAGAGGCTCCACTTAAATTTGAGAAGAAAATTCTTCTCGATGAGGGTAACAGAACACTGGAACAGGCTGCCCAAGGTGGATAGTGGAGTCTCCTTCTTTGGAGACATTCAAAACCTGCCTGGACACATTCCTGTGTAGCCTCATCTAGGTGTTCCTGCTCTGGCAGGGGGATTGGACTAGATGATCTTTTGAGGTCCCTTCCAATCCCTAATATTCTGTGATTCTGTGATTCCGTATTCTCCTAGTTTTTTAGCATGTTCATGGCGTTGTGATGAACATGTGTTTTGTGGATCATCTGGAGAACTGTGAGAGACAGCGTAGCTGAAATGTTTGGGAACTAGAAAATTTCAAATGCTAACTAAAACAGATTATGCAATAACTGCAGAGATTTAACCATGTCACTTCTTTTCCACCAGTCACTTCCCTCCTTCTCTTCATCTCTTTACAAACAGATGTTTATAAAAATTGTTGTTTTGCATGGCTTTGTTGGGTTTTTCCTGACAGACAAAGAGCATTGTGCTTTGGTCTGGCTGGCTGCCAGAGCAATAGTCATATCCAATGCCAAACTGCGGCACAAGACTATTTTGAATGACAGACCAAAGTGTGTGTAAGGATGTGAAAACAGGTGGTCAGGGATGTCTGGTATCAACAGAGCATCTGGTCACTGGAGTGTGACTGTATTATACTTCGTACCTCTGATGTACGGTGGTATTAGCAGAGAGTGAGGAAACCTGCATCATTTCCAGGCCTATCGTTTTGTAACCTGTCCTGAGTAGCCAAATATGGACAAATGTTTTCTTTATGGCTAAAAATACTTTGGTAAATCTATACCTATTTTACCTAATCTGTATTTCTTGAATGGCTAGGAGTCAGATTATTTTAACGTATGCCAGAATATTTGCACAACGTGGCTTTGCTTTCTTTTGTGAAGACACACAGCTGTTGCAAAATGCTTCAATAATTTTTGTCCTCTTTGTTCAGTTACAATGGACTAAATAAACATATTTTTATGTCTGTTTAATGTTACTAGTTATGTGAATATTAAGCATATTAAATCAATGAAATAACGTAAAATACCCTTTAAGAATGAGCATCCTTTCTCTCTTTGCAATAAAATCCTTGTTAATAACAATTTCTGAGCAATTTTAAATCAGTAGATTAGCAAAGGCCTGAACTTTCTATTAGCTGACAACAGAAGGTTCTAGGGACAGACACTGCAGGGAATGTATTTTTTGCTAATATTGCAGGTTTTGCATCCTTTGATACAAATAGTACAATATTTTTCTTTAACATGCAAATAAAGTTTTAGATACGGAATTTAACAGAAGATATGACAGTATATGATCACATTAAACACATGAAATGTTCAATTTCATAGCATGCCAGCTCTTCCATGGTAACTCCTTATGTGCACATACTTTCCTGTGGTAAACAGAAAGTGATTAATGAGATGTAATGTAGGCTGTGGTTTTAGACAGCGGCATTTTTCAGTTAGGTTTCTGTTAATGACTGGTTTTCTATAGAGTGTGACTTTTTTACTGAAATCTGTGTAAGAAAGATTTATTATTAAGTTCAAAAGTTTATTATAAAGTTCAAAAGAACTGACGAGGAAGTCTGTAATTTTCTCTTTTTATAAGATGCTGTAATATCCATACCCGTATTTAAACTCAGACTTAGAAATATTTTTTAAAAACAGTTCTCAAATAATTGATGAAAAAAATCTGTTTTCACATTCTTGCTCTTTTTTGTTACTCTGATAACAAAGTTGGATTTGTTATTTCAAATCAGGTTTTCCACAAGAATACAGCACCACTGACAATCGTCCGGAAAGCAATTGTGGTGACAGCATTATTGATTTGCCCGTGTGAGCAAATGATAGCAATATCAGGGTGATACCTGATGAATATGCAGCATTTAAAAAAATACACAACCAAGAAACACCGGTATCAGGAACTCCACTCTCTTCATGAAAAGGAAAATGATTCTGTAAAATATAGCCATTGCTGCTAACCATGACTGTATAACCTGTGATTGCAGACATCGTAGCTTTTCAGTGTACATATCTGATGACCTTTCCCTTAAATTTCAGAAGTTATCAAAGGAGTTCCTGTATAGTTGTTTGCCTAACCAAATTAGCTGTATAACCAGCACACTGAATTCTCTAGTCTAAATATACATTGTAATTCCTTCAATAATGGGTAGGATAGAGATGGTAGTCCAGCTCCAGTCAGATTACAATATTGTAAAGAAATAACCAATATTTAGTTGCTATTACATTTTGAGTTCCTATGAACTCTGAAGCAAAGCGGAGTGTGAGAAATAGAGTCTTCTTCAACAGGTAGAAGCCACATTTCTGCCTCTTATTCCCAAACCTTCTTTGGCTGGATTTTAAATTACCATATCTTGTTGTGTGAGATTTCACCAAGGAATAGCTGTCAGCATTAAAAAGTCAACCTTTTAAGATGGTACAGCATGTATGTGTATGCTCTCCCTCCATCAAATAGCTTTGAAATGCCAAAGGTCATTACCTGCTCTAGTACCAGAAGTCTTGTAACATGCTGTGGTGTTTCAGGCACATCTGTGTGTTCTTGTTAACTTTTGAATGGTGACAGCTTCATGGAGAAATGATTGTTGGTCTGAGGTGTTTCAGGCATCGTCCCTTCTTCTCTGTTTGACTGAGAAAGAATTTCAGGTTTTCCAATTGGAAATAATCAAGTTATTTTTAAAAATGAATGTATTTGTTCTTATTAATGTGATGTTATTAACATCACAATTATAAAACATGCAGGATGTGCAACATCGAGACAGTGTAGCAACAGTGAAAATAAAGACAAACATGAGTAAAAAAATCTCCATTTCTGCAAACCCACTGAAATTCAGCAGCACAGAGCATTCAGAAATATTCTTTTCTAAAAAAAATAGTTGGTTCAGATCAGATTTTAAGGTACTTTTTACCTTTTTGACTGCCATAATGACAGAAGGAAAGAACAGATATGGGCGAGCAATGGAGAGCTCTTTGCTGCAGCTGCGGGTGCTGCCTTACATGCTCTGGATAGCTGCACGTGCAGCAGTGGTGACTTATTACCCCCCAATAAGTCAAAATGACCTTTGGATCCACCAAAAAGCAGAGAAATCCTGCAGACACTTCTGCAGGCCGCATCACCACCCCTTGATGTCAGAGGTTGGTGGGGAGAGAAGCTGAAGAGAACATGGGTGCACCTACCTCCAGGTCAGGCCCTGGCACACACAAAGTAACACACTTGTGGTTCTGGTGGGGTGGGGAGTCTTGGGGTGTGTCAGTCTGCTCACCATCGTTATTGCTACCCCCTGGTTTGTGCATTTCCTCTACTTACCTATGAATAGTAATTATCAGAATGTTGCAAAATTTTTGTTTGTTTTTCTTTTGTTGTTGTTTTTGTTGTTTTTGTTTTCTGAAGGGTAGAATAAAGGTCTCAAAGCACACAGCAAACATAACATTAAATTTATCAATTTTACACTTTTTTTTGCCTCTGGCTGTTTGGCCAAAACCACATTTCTCAGCAATTAGTTTTGTGAAACTTAACACAGTGATTTCACCGAACCGGGCCTGTGCTCTGACAAGCTTTTAAAAACTACGTACCTTTGGATGGTTCTGAAACAAAATATTCTTCTTCAGTTCATGCAGGAAAAAGGCTGTTTGAAAAGGTTACTTCTTTGTCATCCCACCTCCACCATCATATATAAAACTGACTAATAAAAAAGGATGCTAGAAAGAGGAAGAAGGGTATTTTCAAGCTGGTTATAGTAATAATTTTAAAATAAAAACAATTACTCTTCAGGTTTTCTCCAACATTTAATTTATATTTTATTTTATCTGTTTTAGGATTAAAAATTGGGTTATTTTCTAATACCTAATGAATTAGAATTATGATTTCACAGAATGAACAAGCGAAACATTGTCAGCTATTATTATGACACTTCACTAAAACATTATGATGTTTTGAAGGGCTGGTAAGAAAAAAGCAAAACTGATAGGAGATGCATTTTAAATATCAGAAGTGCTCTGTATTCTTTCTGTATAAATCTATCGTCTTACCTTTTTAAGTAAGGGTATAATCTCTAGTATATGTCAGGCTGAAACCAAGATCTTAAATTATTTTAAAATATTCTGCATTAATTTTGCTGGAGCTATGTTATGAATTAAAACTTGCACAGAAATGTAAGAGCCAGAGTAATAAGACTGGAACCAGAATTCAGAATTCATTTTGCCTTCTAAATTAGACTTTTATAATAAATGGTAAATTGAAATGCCATTACAAAAAGGTTACCATCTTTTATTACATGAAGTTAAGAACTTAAATTTTACTAATGGTGCAATTTTCTCTGTAATTCATCTTTTACTTAATAGCATATAATTGTTTAAATAACGTTTTAGTCCCTGTAAAAAGAAGGTATTGTTAGCCAGGAAATTCTGACTATTAGATAGCTCAGGAAAACCACAGAGATTCCTCTTTTTCAGATGTTCAGATACATTACTTTGTATTTCACTAAGCCATAGGAGCATATCATTTTCGACACTTCCAATTGATTTGTGTTCTAGCTGATGACCTCAATCTATCTCCCCTTTTTTTTTTCTAGCAAAACACTTTGGGGAGATTTGTTTAAAATTCATCTTTTGGTATGTGGTGCTTTTTTTTTTTTTTTTTTTTTTTTTTTTTACGAATCTTAATGAGACGCTATGAATGCAATTTACTGAAATAGATTTGGAAGTGAAAGAAAAATGTGCTCAGAATTGCAATTAAGCCTGATAAGTGCCTATAGACAAGAATGCGTAATTTTAAGTTTAAAACTTTCAAACCCTGTAGTATACTCTGCCCTTAAGGGATTCAGTCTCTCAGAATGCATACGTTTCACAGGTCTGGATGCTTTTAAAAATGCTGGTAGGAAGATCTCGCCTAAATGCTATTGCATTTCAGCATCCACAAAATGTATTTGGGCAGCCTCATTTCTTTTAGTGCACCGGTATTTGACTGCGTGACCTTAGTCAAGTTGCACACCTTGTAGCCTAAAGCTGTTTCGGGATTCATAAGCAGCACATTGTGCTTCTAAGTCTACCAAAGCATAGTTAACTTGCTCCAACATGGGAGAGAATGTCAGGGTCAAGCAAGACACTGTCTTGCAAGAAGAAAAGTTGTGTTTCTCTGCTCTGCATGCTGTTATGTATCATATCCAAAGACTTGATGCAAATGTATAAGTTCTCCCTGGAGATGAAAAAAATCTGTAGTATTTCTATTACTGTAATATCTATGTGCCAAGTGCAGAGATTTGTTTGATTTGGCTTCTGGTGTTTTTATCTGGCATGCTCTCCATGTAATTTCTCCCACTTTGTATCAATTTTAAAGGTCCTTCGGTTTAAAAAAAAAAAAGCAACAAACAAAAACAAACAACAAAAACCACCCTCCCACCAGAAGAAAAGAAAAAAACCCAAAACCACCACCAACAAAAAAAACAACAAACAAAGCCACAAAAACACAAACAACCCCCCTTGTATTACTTTTCAGTTGAGAAGCAACTGAAAAGAGCCTTCTCTTCCGAAATGTTAGTACTAATATTGTGGTAACCCTACTGAAAACCTGGAAGAAAGGTTTTGCCTGTTGTGATTGCCTGTGAAAAAACCCTTTCCCTCCCAAGATTGCTGTCATTCACCTCCTAAATAGTGGATGTTCCAACTGGCACATGCTTCACTGAGCAGTGTAGCTCAGGGACACTCCATTCCTGGCTTGTCATGTCAGTTGAAATTGCTACGTTGGAATGTAAATTTACCCCAGAAACTACAGGTACACTTTGAAAACTATATATATATATACATATATATATATATATATTTCTCTGTATATGCATTTCTTCTCATCTAGAGGAGGGGTCATGAATGAGACCAGGCTGGACAGCAGAGGTGAAGCTAACTAGCATCTCAATTTGCCACTGTGTTATCTTGGATTTGTACATTTTATATGTAAAACCAAAAGCTTGCTAGCCTTTCAGGTAACAACTAAATGGTGCTTATGTTATATGAGCAAAAAGGATTTACTTTGCAGCTAGATTAAATTACTAATAAATTTTTCTAGGTAATGTTCCAGTGAGAGTTTACCACAAGTAGCCATAAAGAGTTGCAAAAATATCTTCCAGTTGTGGGGAATAGAGAGGCTCTTGAGGTATAAGAAAGGGAATTAAGTATCATAGGTTGTCCCTGCATCAACATGTCAAAAGATTTACTACAAGGTTATAAAATAGCTTTGGGTATTGACCCAAATTCAGTCATTTCAAAGAACAGGGTCTCCTGTTATTCAGCCACATGATAGACTTGGTGCAGACTCTAGATTCTCCTCAGATTTCTGCCCATTCAGATTGGACAGACCCTGAAATTAACCCCGTGAATCAGGATTACTGGTATTGGTTCAGTATTTTACTCATTTAGTCTGTAAATGCTCCCTCAGGTTATGGAAATCTAAACCATGATCATTTTTCTCTACTTTATGCATTTTTTCATATTACTAGCTTTATATTTTATGGCAAGGATCTGAAAGTCATTAATTTCAAATGGCTGAATAAACATTGCTTACTTGACAGGCACTTATTTAAGCGCATTTTTTTTGGCATAAGATCTAAAATTACATTTGCAACATTTTTTGGCTCTTTTTTCTTCCTCATCTCATTGCAATCTGGCCTAATTTTCCCAGTCTATCTTGTTTTACCTAACCATAGCTCAATAGTCAAACTTAAATGGATGAAAATTATCCATATGTAGAAATATGTGTTAATGATTTGCTTAGAGCTTTTGTTAAGCTATCCTCTGATATTTGAATGTGTCTCTTTGTCTGCAGTCTCCACAGAGTAGACTGTGCCAGTAAGTCAACATTTTTAAACTCTCCATGTCAACAACCTAAATAGTGAAGAATAGTAGTTTCAACAATGGAGATCTGCAAAATTTAATTTTCAATAATATATTAGATGAACAATAGAAAACTGTTTTAATGAATTTGCAGTTCTTTTATGTTCATTGCTCCTTAGTTTAACTCTAATTATGCTTCTTTGTACAAGTATTTCTGCAGCTTCACTGGCTCTCTTTCCCTTCTATTGTCTGAAATCTAATTGCAGGACTTGTCAATATAGTTAGATTGTTTTGAGAAACTGAAAAATGTTCTCTGTGGGAAGACTGTATTCTGAAGAATGGAAAGTAATTTATTGTGGAATACTATTTCCTGGTATTCCCTGTTCTCTGTTCTAAAAGCCATCAGAAAGTGGCCTGAAAAAAAGAAAAGAAAAAAAAAAAAAAAAAACAACAGTAAAAGCAAGAAGATACCCCCACACACATTCTCTTGCAGTTGTCAGATATGTGTTAGCACTTGCTGACAGATGTACTTGCAGACTGTCTGCTGTCTTCTGCCAGTATCTGCAAGCAGACAGTGCTTGCAGGCAGAGGTTCGTGTACTATTTTTATATGTAAATTGAAATAAATATTTTAAATATTTAAATGAAAAGTTAATGTCTATGATAGTAAATGTATTATTTCTATTAAAAGTCTTGTTTAATTAAATTTAAAGACACTGAAATATTAAGAGGAAGACAGCATCTTGATCTGGAGCTAATGTCTCCTTTTTGATATCCTTAGAAAAATGTACTCAATCTGTGATCACGAGTTATCATCATTAGGCTGCTTCCTAAGCAAGGCGGAAGTGCAAGCTGACAAACAATACTGGACACGACAGTCCAAGGATTACAAAATATTGGAAGGTGTATTGAAATGGATTTTTCAAGTGGAAAGAATGAGTGTTGAAACAGGATCTTTAGAAGACACTGATGCTCTTTGCAAGGCATTTATGTATGAGTCTGTATAGTTTTCCTATACATTCTGTTACCATATATAACTTGTGTCTTCCATAGAGCAAGAGCTACCAATATGTTATTTTAGAGACTTAAGATAGCATGCAGTCTGATTGGACACGCAGGGTTACAGGGTTTTACACTGATGATCCTATGTTAGGCATCTTGACTGAACACCTAGAGATTGATAAGATGAATTTGGGCCATATTTCAATCAGCTGACAGGTCTATGCAGGAGAAGAAAAAACAAAAACAGAAACAGAAACAAAAACAAAAATGAAAACAAAAACAGAAACAAACAATGTAGAACTTCATAGCTAAACTAATTCAGACCCTTTCATTTTGGTGGAAGGACCCAGTTTCCTTGCTATTGCCTTGAATGTTATGTAGCCACTTGTATCACCATAAACTAAAATATCTGTTATCATGTAGCATCTTCATTCTTGAAGGGATTTGGGTCCAAATATGTTTTTTCAACTGGAATTATAATATAAAGTTAACTTGAAAGCAAATGGTTATTTTGATGGTTATCTGCTTATAGATGTGCAGATATAAAATGTGCTTTATCAAGAACAGTTATGAATCAGACCTCATAAAGTAATTTTATTTCATGAAAGTCATTGTTCCTCTTGGCTGTAGTTACTTAATTACTTCTCAAGCTGAGATCTCATCTGGGAAGGAAATTGACACATGAATTTTCTGTTGCTGAAGATCTTCATAACATCATGAAAACAAAACACATGCGAGAAGCTTTCATAAAATGATATATTTTATTGAATTATTTGCATTTGGTCTTAAATACCTGAGTTCTTGTTGTTCAGGAGGTGTGAAACTGAAACTTCCTTTCAAGATATGAAATTAATATTAGTGAATATTTACAGAAATATCTGCATTCCAACCCAAGAGATATTTCTAACCAGGAAATTATTGAGCTTTAGTAGGATTTTCTCTCACTGGATGATAAGAATGAAACTTCAATCACAGTTTCAAGACTTCAGAGATATTCACTGATTTTGGAACTATCCCTCTTTAATGGACTGAGTAGGACTCAGTATGAGACATCCGAGACAGAAAGGAGCGAATGAGTGCAGGACAGTCATCAGAAGTGGGTGATCATCTTGCTTCCAACTGGGGCACCCATCAGCCCTTGGACCTGCTCCTCTTACATCTTCTTATATCCAAACACAACACGGGTTTGCAAAGGAAGCTCCCAAGAGGAAGACTATACATTATCTGTATGATGGCACTATGCCAGGACAATTCATTAAGACTACATCTTACAGACCAACTTTAAGGAGAACAATGAATGATTATGTATCCATCAGTATGTACCATTGCATTTGTAACTTAAGTATGTTCTCAAGAGGAGGACTGCAGTGACACTGATGCTACGTTCAAAATGAACTTTATTTATGGTGTTTGAACATGCATATAGTTTATTTTTAAATTATAAAAGAGACCAGAAAGAAAGAAAAATTCCAGCAATGGGTGTTTTGGGACTGTGATTTCCTGTCACATCTGAGGAACCTGAAGTGCTTATAACTGATCTGCTTTATGTGTACCAGCACTGAGCTTCTAGCTTTTATTGTAGGAGAGTGCTTTCAATTTAGAAAAAAATCAATCAACAGAAACAGTAAATGGCACCGAGCTCCACATTTCTTTTTGGAAGCAACATTAGAGCATTTAGTCTTGCTCAACAAGAAGTTTTATATTGCTTTGTTTATATATAGGATAACATAATAGGGATACAGGGCTTCCATTTAGAAAGGTTATTGACACTCATGGTGCTGTGCTGGTTTTCTTTGGATTTTTATTTCTTTTGATCTGTGGTATTTATGTCTCTCAAGTGAGAATTTTCATCGTGGATACATACTCGTAACTTACGGATTGCATGGTGCCCTGAAGTTGTCTGCAGGAACAGGGGATTAAAGAATTAAAGAGCAGGCAGATATGAAGAGCAAAACAAGCTATTTCCCTCAGTATATTTATTTTTCAACATTATTGTCTGTTCATCAGAAGTAGCTGAAAAACATTGTCACACCCAATGACTTTGAGGGAAGCAAGACAGGTTTCAATAGATGGGTGTGAGAAAATGGGAAAGCACTTCAGGAAGGGGAATTAACCAGGTGGAATATGAATTCAGACTTTAATGGCAGTTTGAGCTTCCATGTTTCTCCTGTGATCCAACTTCCCTGAAAATGCACGGCATGGCTGAAGCTATTTTCGCTGGCCTTTGATGCAGACATGTACATTTTCCTACTCCAACTGTCTGAACTGATCATTACCAAGCTCCCTGGTGACTACTTTAACTGTAAGAGCAATGACGGATCACTTTATTAATTGCAAATTGCACTATCTGAAGATGGTGACAACAGATATTGGGAAAGGTACAGAATATCCTAATTTTTCATAACATAAATAACCTGTTTGGAGCCTCAGATAAAAACAGATTACCTCAACCTTGCAATACACTTGACATATATTTATTGCGGTATTCTCTATCAGCAATTGCCATACCTACATGAGCCAACTTCTCACACATTACCCTGAAACGTGAAGGGGAGTATTAATAACAAAGTGTAGTCAAAACAGGGCCCCAGGAGCCAGATCTGCATTCCAGTTGTTGCAAGCCCCTTATGCCTAACTTGCTGCAGTTTGCCCACCTAGGTAGTAGGCCTAGTGGGAAATTTCTGTTAGACATTCTGAGAGTAAATGCATGACAGAAAAGGACTTCGTAATCCTTCAGTGGCAGAAAAAAAATTCACTAGATAAATTTTACTCACATACACGAAATACTGGAAAAGAAATTTCTTCTTGACTTGTAGAAAGAAGGAGAAAAACAATTCCAGTGTCTTGAGAGGGAAAGCTGTCAACATTAGCTCAATTTTGAAAAAGTGAAGAACATGACTATAGACCTACTGCTTATCTGTTCTCAGAGCTGAAGTTTACAAGACTTTATAACGGAAGCTGACAATTTTTCAGTTCCTGTTTGCTGTAGCTGTTTCCTTGATGTCCTGAATTGTTTGATATAAAGTCTAAATTAGTCTTGAGAAACAGGTTTAACCTTTCCACTCACATTTAAGGTGAAATTGCTTAACTACAGCACACACTGTCATGCTGCAGATAATCCATGTCCTTGATTAATGCTTTCATAATCAATTGCTGTCTGGAAGTGACTCCTTCCCATCACACTCTTCACAAAAAGAGCAGATGGTATTTAAAAGGTTATGGCAAGAGGGCATTTCAGAGGTCAAATAGAACATCGATCAAGTGGGCAGAAAAATTGCTTTTTTCCTTCCCCTTCTCCTTATCCTCACAATCCATGAGGGAATGTGGCCTATGAATTATAGTTTGATCTATAGTTCAAGCAATAAAATGTTTTCTTGTTTCAAATGTCCATGTTGTTTTGGGTAATGAACCTGGAAATTGGATTCCTTTTGTGCCAATAAAAAATTGTGCCCAATACACGTGTCTCAGCAACATAATTCTTAGACCCGTAGAGATTTGCTTGCTACTATCTTGAATGCAGTCAGAATGCTGGCGCTTAATAAAGGCTGTACTAATAACCACAATGTCCTTAGATCAATTTGTAGCAATGATAACAACTCTGGGAGAAAAAGGTACTCTTCATTTCCACACTCTTTTGTGGAAAACAATTTAAAAAATGAGGACACTGCATAGCTTATTCCCTTTCACTATTTTCCCCATATATTGAACATTGCCATTTTGCAGCAGGGTCCAAGGAGAGCTATTCTCACCTGGAGTGAAGGGGACAGAGACACTACACCTCCTAATGCAGCCTCCAAAAACAAAAATCAGAGCTTTACCATTGTACAATACATACAATTTGTCAGTACTCTTTTCCTCAGCTTTCCGTCTCCACCCATACTAACCACGCAGCATGTGACTGAAAAATCAGTAAAATTGTTTATGTTTTCTAGTAGTTTTTGAACTTCTACTAATGAAATTGCAATTTTTTTTTTTTCCCATTGGTTTGGACATTAATATTGTAATCTTTGCTGCCAGTGTATTTTTGTCAGTTGTCATATCTTACTGGCCATTCATGGTTTTTTCTGGGTGTGTTTTTCTGTTTGTTTGTTTTTTTTTTTTTTGTGGGTGTGTGGGGGGTGTTATATAGGTTACTGTGACAAGTGAAGTACTCATCCTGAGTAGATCTCTAAAATAAGCTTTCATCTGGGAAATAAAAATGAAAATTCTATACTCTTTTGTGATCAAAACTAGGATTGATTGACTAAGATATTTTTCAATCTTGAAACTTACATTTAAGGCCCTGAGCCCTCCAAATCTTTTTTTATGTGAACAGTTTTCACTCACTTCATATAAGTAGCAACACAGGAGCCTGAGGAACTATTAATGAGTCAGGGTTTTATCTTTATCCAAGAACAATTAATACCTACTATATATTGCATAACTAAAGCTGTTAAGCATGAACCTTTGAAACATGGACAAAAGCAGAACTTGATGAAACTATGCTAATTAATCCTATTGAAGTGAGATCTGGCTGTCTCACGGGAACTGACAATGCATTTTAAATACTATTAATATACACAGTCATTTATAATACACTGATAGACCTTTCAATGACAGTTTTGTGGTTTAATTTCCTTTGAGGTTTTTTGAGTGGATTTAAGTTTAAAAAAGTTGCAGCCTATTAGACACTTCAACTGAGTCATGTCTGTCAGCACTATATAAGAAAAAACTCTCTCTCTCTCTATATATATATATATAAAACTATAGAAGAAAAAAAAAAGAAGTAGAAATGTATATTGCAGCACTTCTTCCATTTCCTGGCACAAAGAGAGAGAAAATTTTTCATATGGATGAGGTATTGCTGTTTCACCACTTAACTACAGGTTCTTTAAAGGCAGTGTATGACAAAAAGATGTTAACATGGGCATTTGCAGAGTTATGAATAAAGAGCTAGGAAAGGTTTACCTCTAACATTAACTTAAAACACACGGATTTCCCAGAAAGAGTGACTCTTGGGGACTAGCTGCACTCGAGGCATTCTTCATAGGGATTCCTGAGCCAGGAGATAGTATTGACCCTCAGTAGCCTGTTAGTGTCAATTGCCTTGTTATGACTAGGACCCAAGTGATCAGAACTGCCATATCAAATGCAAATTGATAAATGAAAGTCTTTACTAGTAGTCTGAAGGCAAAAAAAGACTGTGAAAATAATGCTAGATATATTGACAACATCCTAGCATTTTTCATAGTGTTTAATGTATGTATGTCATCACTAATCCTTTTGAATTTTTTAAACTAAATCTTTTGTCTTCTACTGTGTGTCCATATTGATCTGCTGGTGAAGCATTACTTGTAACTGAGAGATATTATTCATTGTATTTGGAATCTGTTCAATCAGAGAAGAAAACAATACAGCATGGTTTCAAGAGAAAGGGAAAATCAAATGAACTTGTTTAGAGCAAAAATAAATAGTTAAGATGTACTTCTTCAACTTTATTTTATTTATTTTTCAGGGTCTTTTTTTCCTGAAGAGACTAGGGAACCTTCAGACAGATTGGCAGTCTCTTAAGTAACCTAATAGATAGCCAAAACTGTCAGCTAGGTTTTAACAAAGGAGATGTCTATAAATACAAATGTGTTGTTTCAGTTGTTTTTTTTCCCATGCTTAGTTTCACTTTTTTTTTTTTCTAATGTTATAGAGACTTAAATAATGTTCTGAATCAAGTAATGTAATCATATGTATGACTGTGATCTGATTTTTTAAAATCTATTGCAGATGAATATTGACTAGTCTTTGCATGCTAAATGTGGGACAGCAACTTCCTATATATTGCAAATCATAAAAACGGAGGAATGTATAGTAAGCATTAAAAGAATTTTTCTTAAACATCTTTCCTCTAACTAAACCTGTTATACCTACATACACTTTCCATCATTCTTCCTGCACTGTCACTTTCCAAGTCATAGCTCACTCTTACCTTTCATAACCATTCACAATCAATCCTATTTCTTTTTTTTCTTTAAAGTAGGAGAATACACAAAGGTTTCCTTTTCTGATGTCTCCTATTCCTGAGCTTACATACGGTATCAATCACCAGCACCATCGCATGTATTTGCCAGGTGATCACTCTTCTATATCCTCCGAGTATTTCCTTGGCCCAATTATTTTACTGCCTGGGTTGTTTGTTTCTTTCTCAGAAATCTATAATACACTATCCATTGGAGAGGGGAGGGGGAAAATGCCTTAGGCTTTCTAGTAGTTGTTGGATTTGTATAGTTTACATTGCTACTCAGTCCATAAATGTAACACCAAAATGAAACTGTGGCATCTGTGTTTGGATGACTATCAAACGACAAAAGCTGTACTGTATTCTTGTACAATCAATAGCCTACATGTGAAACCTAAGACAGCACTTTAAATTACAAAAACAAAATAAAACAAAAACAAAACCACCAAACAAACAAACAAACAAAAAACAAATAAACAAAAAAACCCAACCAACCAAACAAACAAAAAACCAAAAAAAACTCCCAAAAAATGAAAAATCAAAACCAACCAACCAACCAAACCCAGAAAATTAATGTAGTATTAACAAAGTGATATCTAGATCTGGTTTTGCTTGCATTTGGTTTCTTTTTCATGACAAAGTACTCTACACTAGCACATGGTAAAGAGTGACACTGATAAAGCATGTGCTATACACCCTGCACATTTGTCAGACATGCTTCCTTATGCCTATCTGATACAAGTGTTCTGCTTTTTTCCTTTATTTTCTGAAAGGTTTTCTTGAATGTCTTCTAATTTTAGGGGTTGAAATTTTAATCAAACCTGCTCTGTTATGTGTTGGGCTTCATCTGAATAGGTGAGACAGCAGCTGCTTAATTACAAGGGGAAAAAAAGGTAGGAAAAGAGGAAAGAAAAAATGATTAGCAAAATAGGGTTTTTTCGGTCCTGGTGGTAAATTTAATCAAAATATAATTGTGAAACTGACATTGTTTGACGTGTTCCAGGATGTAATAACAACAGTGTGCTATTTAGTCATAGTCATAGTAGTATTTTTCAATCATTTAGGTTCAAAAATTCTACACCTATCTGCCTATTGATTATTTGAGGCACCTGAACTTCTGCATTACTTTGGTTTTGTGTTTCTAGAATCTCAGAGAGAGGCACAGTAAATCTGCAAGTAAAGTATGCAATAAACAAATGAGCTTTGGTCAAAGAAATTACAGATTCAAATTTATTTTGTAAACTGATTTTTCTGGGGTGGTCAAATAGCTTGATCTCTGTAGCTTGCCTGAGGGCATCGTGGTCATCTGGATGTCAGACATCAAGGACAGAACACCCCCATTTCCTTCAGTTTGGAAGACAAATGCTTACAGGTGTTGCACAGTTTGCACATGGACACGATATGTGAAGACTTACATAATACCTTGCAGGTCTTTGCTTCTGCAGTGACAATATGTGTTACATCAGACGTGTCAAAATGTGCCCACCAGACGATCATGCTATGGACTTTGTGTGCACAGGACCAGCTTTCCCCTAAGTTCTGCTTTGCTGAACAACTAGCAATGCAATCATGAAAACAAGTCTAATAGTACTGTGAGGTATTCAGACATCCCGTGTACAGGTTCTATTTCTTTTTTCCATCTAGTTTCATGATAGTAAAAGAACATCTCTAGGATACATGACATCTTTAGCTTTTGTTCAACAGTGTCTTTATCATATCACATTTAAGAAAAAAATCAGCTGATCTGTCAGATGGAGTTAACTGATCTGGCAGGTGGGAAAATAAATGCAAACTGAGCACCTATCACGTGGAATTTTTTCCAGGATGATATACATAGGACTGTTTTGTCAGAAATTATTATAATATTTTAAAGCAGTACTGGACTTTAGCGACAAAACAGGCAACTGACAAGAAAATCCAAGTACTTCTGTGCAAACGATGTCTTCAAATACATATGTAATCCCTTTTCGAATTAAAGGAAATTTCTTGGCCAGGGATATGTTGTAATGGAGCATTTCAAAAGTATCCTGACTAACAATGAAATGAATTTCCTATCCTGAAGAGAAACGGGGAAAAAATGTGTTGACTTTTATTTAGTCCACAACTTATAATATGACTATTCTATATGGGACTCCTTTGAGGATGCCCTTCTCAGGGCAGGAAAAAGCTGTGGGAAATGATGATCTGTACACATCATTAGAGTTTGACAAGGCTAGATGCTATTCTTCTTTATACGACTATAAATGTGAAATGATTGCATTAAAACCAGTGGAGTTCCTCCTGATTCGCAGCTGAGCAAGAGAAAATAACACTTTACCTCCAAAATCTGAAACTTTTTTTTTTTTGTTCAAGTACACAGACATTAAATCTGAGGACATATTTTTCTTTTAACTTCATTTAGTTTCCAGTGCATTTTCTATTTTACTCAGAGTAAGTGGATAACTCAGTACATCAGGTCAGATTTACAAGGATGATCAGGTTTCTTTTTGTCCCTGAGGAAAAATATTATTAAACTAGCCACTTGAGGAAATGAAATGCATTAAAACATCTAAGGGGTATGATGTTCTAGTAAAAAAAAAAAATACTATAAGACACTCAATAACTGTATTGCAGTTTAAACAACACATATTTATTTGAAGATTATCAAATTGAAACAAAATTAACACATCAAGCTGACTACTTCACTCTTCTTCAGTCTCATGCTCACTCATTAAAGACTGACATGGACTGGTGGACTCTGAAAACAAATTGGTCACAGAGATGCACATGCTTTAAGGCAGTTGCTATCAACAGATTAAAAGTGTAACATGCCTGACCCAAAAGACATGCCGAAAGCTACTGATGGAAACAAAGGTTTTATACTGACTCAGATAAAAACAGAAGAACTAAACCCAGAAGGGGAATGAGCTGGACTAGGTAACTAGAATTTTAAGATGGCCTCTGTGTGACAGAGATGATAGTATAAAAAAAAAAAATATTTTTTTTAAGAAGTAAATGCAACAAACATAAAGATAGCCTGAAAACATTTATCTCAGAATCATACACCATCTAATTCAGCTCCTTATATTGTTTTTACTATATAAAGTTTGGGGAGTATCTCACAGTGAGAAAGTCTATAAAATTAAGAAAGTAGTTTATGAGGTTTAAAATGTTAACATTCAATTAATTTGAACTGTGTTAACTGAGTTCTGTTATGTATAAATGTGGTTATTGGGAACTGTTCTTAGATGACTGAAATGTTTCCACATTTAAAAGGCAAGCAAACAAACTGAATTGAAGAGATAATACTGGTAGCAAAGTAGGAATTAAGGAGGGATAGAGAATACTACAAATAAAGAAAGAGGCACAGACTTGAGGAATTTTGGACTTGAGAAGACTTTAAAAAGAGAGCCTTGACTCCAGAGACCAAAAAATAATGTATTACTAATCCTTTATATTCTGATACCATCTAGAGGCCAAATGGCACAGCATCCCATTTTGCTAGGAGCTGTACAAACATATAAAATGACCCTTTTCAACTCATGGAATGGGTATGGCAAACTCACAACTACTGAATGTTTATGCTATTTCTTCTTCATGGAATATTTTCTGTGTCTATTCTTTACAAAATATCTGGATCATCTTTCTGCAAACACTGTATGTACAGTACTTCCAGTCTGCCAACAGCTGTGTCATGTACACAAATCACAAGTAGAGAAGACAGAACTTGTCTGTCTGCTGCAAGGACTTCAGCAGTTGCACCCACCAAAAGTATACTGACAAGAAATACAGCCAGCATCAGGAATGAATACTTATTATCACCATGGTGTCTTGGGATTAGTTTTCTTTCTAAGACTTCCAAACCAATCTTTTGCTAGCATTCATGGTGGAATATGGAAGACCAAAAAAAGATATTTAACAACTGCAAACCCTCCTGCTTTTCAGTTGTGGAAGTTTTCAAGTGAGAGCTAAGGAAATATGTATACATGTTTTCTGCTACTGTTAGTTTGATGCTGAATTGTTGTAAATGAGCCAGTGAAAGAATTTTTGAGCTGCTGCTCCAAGAAAGAGGCATGAAGATGGCAGTTTTCATGTAATTCATGGCTATTGAAGTGACCTGTGAATAAGCCAGCCCAAAGGCTGGAAGCCACTAGACAGGATTACTTGAAGCTCTGTCTGAGCAGACAGAATTAGGTAGACAGGGCAAATAGATGCAATTATCCAGAGTACAGCAGTGCATGAATAATGCTGTGCTGCTTCCATCCACCCAAGGACAGCTCTGGTCCACTGACTAAGGGGACTGTTCATTCCTTAGACAGGTCTGTTTATTATTTGCAACTGGGTAATAAGCCAGTAAGGGGCTAATTCCATGCTCAGTGATTTCTAAGAGGGTTATTCTTTTATTTCAGTGGGATTTGGGCTGAGCTTTCTAACTGCAAGCATCACTTTATGTTTGTGCTTTGGGACTTTACAATTTCAGTTAAATTTCGCTTTACAGGTAAAATTCATTAAGTGAAATATAAAATACAGTGATACAGACTTGAACCCATGTTTCAATAAGGGTGTTCCACAGGTTGGCTGCAAGATGTACAGTGATCATACAGAATACTTAAAAAACCCCATTAATTTTCCATATATTTAGCACACAGAAAAGATGATATTTTTTTGCAGTGGAACTATAGGAATCTTTAAGTTTTCCTACACATAATACAGGAAGATCACAGAAACCAATAAATAAATTAATTAATTAAGGAATGTACTATTATAGATAACATTCTGTCCTTGGAACCCTTATAATGCACTTGATTTAACTGAAGGAATTTGGATTTTTTTAATTTTACTCATTAGCAGATAGGTGTAAAGAATGTCTACCTTATTCAAACATCTTTAGACATAACTGAAAACAATAGTCTACTTCTAAAAAGTGAATTATGATATTCCTTTTAACTTCAGTGAGAGTAAGATCAGGTGCTACATTCTGGCAAACACTTTCAATTTTGGAATCTACATATAATATTTAAAGAGGACTTATAAGTAATATAGAAAAAGAAATATTTATATTTCTTGATTTCTCAGATGGTGAGAAATCATTTGAAAATACCCAATAACAAACTGCCTAAACAAACATTTCTTAGTCAGCAGCAGTGTTATAGTATAAGAATAATGTCTGAAGCAGCATCTTTTTAACTGAAAATAAAAGAACTAGAAAAACAAATCAAGATAAGAGTGATTGACATTATTTGAGTTCTGCCATATGTACTTGATGGGACAGAAAGAATGATGATGCTCATGCTGACTAGAATATTTGATTTTTCGATCTCTGTTTCATCAAAAGACATTACTGCCTTTGCCTTCTTATTATGACTCACTGTTTTTATCTGATCCATTCCTTCCTCTTAAATTGGTAACAGATATTGAGCATACCATTACTAGTATTGTTACTATGGGTATAATGTTTGCTGTCTTTTGACTTTCAAATTTGTGTGTCTGCAAGAAATCTAATACTGATAAATTTCAGGTCTTACGGGAGTTGAAAGTCAATAATGGTATTTATTTTGGATGAAAACTTATTTTCAATATTTCTCAGGCTTAGTGTTTTCATATTGTCAAAATGGATTTATGTGAAATTACTGCTTGTTCATATTGCATCAAAGTTAAGTTATTTTTTTTTTGAATCCCCATGTTTTTCACATAAAATTAAAAAAATACATTTCTGAAATGGTACTTTTGGAATTCAACATCGGCTACACAAGCTCAAAGAGTGGTCTGAAATTCTGCTTCCAGTCCAGGGGTTTAATTAGTAGACCAAATACTTAGATTATGAAATCAGCATGGTCTCAATGACTCCAATCTCTGTGTAAAGAATAATTTGAGATTAATTATTTGATTCAACAGTTTTTACAAAACCAAGTCAGTTTGTCATGGAGAGAATTCAGGATGACTTATTTGCTTTAGAGAAAAAAAGGTTTCTGGGACTCTTATTTAGCCAGATTTTAACTCTGAGTGACTGTTGATGATCCATGCTGTCGCAGATGTTGTGTTAAGAAAGCTATTGACCGTCAGTGGGTAGTAAAATTTTTTCTGCTCTCACTTTATTGCTGCCCCCATTAAACCATCCTCTCAGGTCCTATATTTGTGTAACTGGTTCTGTCCCCTACGGTCTGGAGTCATTAGCCCATTCCTCAATGGTGGACTGTATAATGCTTTCTTAATTAACCCTGTGGATCATATTGCCCAAATAACATTTAAATACGAGTTTGTAGCTGTAATATGTTGATATAGATTTCCACTGGAAGTGCTTGAAGGGAATACATAATTTCAGGAAGAAATCCTAAAAACCCGCAAAACACTTTTGAGATAGTTACAGCATTGCTTGTAATTTCAAAACAGAAGAACTGGATTTATTGTCAGGACACCACTCCTCTCTGAATGCCATCTTTCAGCTGTAAACCATTTGAGTTTCTACTAATCCAAATAACCTGAAAAGAGTAATGCAGGACTTATCAAATATTATCACACATATTACATACCCTAAAATATTACTACGCAGAAATCTCATCAGAATTAATACTAGCCACTTAACTCAAAATTCTACACCAACTATCATCTTTAATTGGTCAGTACTTATTGCTTCTTGGATTAGAAATTAATTTATGGGATATTTTGTTTCCATACATTTTGAACCATTTGTCTCCAACACCTCTTTCTGCACAAATCTTCAGATTGGGTCCAATCTATTTGATCATAGCATGAAATGCTCTCTTGTTGAGCATGTCAGGCATGTTCAGCACTAAGTAAGTGTACCAGAGTGAATTTGTGTATTCTACTTTGTTTGTTTGTTTGTTTGTTTGTTTTGTTTGGGTTTTTGTGTGTGTGTGTGTCCTGCAACTATCCTTGCTTTCGTCAATAGAAGTGGTCTTCCTCAGGCTGAGACTTGCTGGGAATCCATCCTTGTGGATCTTCTAAATGAAAGTCTACACTACAGCTCACAGAAGAAATAGTGAAGCACTTTGTGCAAACAAGATTTTAACCACTATAAATAGCACAGAAGATAACCTAACAGTTTTATTTATTTTTCATTTTATTTTTCATTTTATTTGGGTATATTTTTCACCTCCAAAGTATTCTACCTTCAAGGAATCATTCAAGGTTTTGAATTTACTGACACTGGAATAGTGGTTCCCTGACAACACTTTTCCATATGCTTTGTCCGCTGCACCATGATTCTTCTACATCATCCACAAGTTACTGCTAAAATTACCAGTGGATTAAAATTCCAGAATTAGTGTCCATTCTACAGAGCCTCCCAGGAGTCAAATCACACAAATGCTCAGTGGTGAAGCTGGCTCACTGGGAAAGCATATGTGTTTAGCTGCGTAGGAAATGAGACAAGAGTGTTGAAACTCTTTAAAGAATAGAAACTGAATGGAATGCAGGGTTAATAGGTTGAGATTGTTCTTAAAAATAAAACCAGGATGACTTTCTAAAAGTATGAATTTAGTAAACACAAAAAGTTTATCTGATTCCCGTTTTGTAAAAGGATTATTACATGCTGTTTCATTTACAGATGCATTATTATTTTATAAGTTGATCAAATGAGAGTTTCAGATGAAAAATAGTTAATTACAAAAGTAGTCACCCTTTCCCTGGACTGGGCAAGCCATCTTATTTGTAAATAATTTAAAAATTGTAATTATGGAGAGATTTCCACTTGTTAACTAATTGTTCAATACGCCTTATTGGTTTGATTTGAGAAAATCTGCTAATGAGAAATACGTACCAAATGTTTGTTGTTACTGCCTCTTGAATAAATGAGATAATGAAAAAAAAAATTGGCTTGCAGTTATTGGAATAGATCCCTTACAAAGGCATATCTTACAGAATGAAGATCTTTGCTTATTCTCTGTCTTCAACAAGCCTCACTTGTATCACTTCAGGAATAAAGAAATTATTCCCTTCTTAGGTAAGGAGAAACAAACAGGGAAAGTCAGACACCTCTGACAGAGGCTCATTATAAAACAGATGACCAGAGTGATTTCCTTAAAGGATCAGAAAGAAAATGTTATGCAATCTTCCACTTTTTTTAAAAATGCTTGTTAAAACTCCCTGAGATTTTTAGCTAACCTGTAACTGAGTTTTCTGATTGCTCATCTCAGTTAATAAACAATATGCCCCTTGTGTCCTTTCTATTACCTTTAGCCTCCAGCTTTTCTCAAAAATGCTCAGAAAGATTGAGTACTTTGCCACTGCTCATTATGTATCCTAGCTATTACGTGCTAAGTTATTATCATTTATTTTTTTTTCCCATTAAAATGGCAAATGATGAGGATCAAGGCAAGTGTGCACCTCTTCTCTGTGCATTTTCTATGATTTCTAAAACTGCAATGAATTTAAACATTGAACAAACATGCCAAGCCAGAGATTAATATTTCCACTGTGTTGTGATAAGCCTGAGTTTCTTTTTTATTAGTCCAAGATGTTATCATGGAACCAAATGCTTGCTGTACTTCACTTCTTGCTGTCCTTGAGAAACGGATGGATAACTTACAACCACAATTATGTCTACTCACTGCTCTAATGAAGAGAATTAGAGAATAGATAAACAATAGCTGTGCAGGGGAGAGTATGCATAATTGGCAACTATTAATCTAGTAGTGAAAGATGGAGATAGGTGAGAATTATTTACACAGGTCACACAGAATGGTCATTTGTGATAAGGATGACTGAGAAGACATTGACATTATTTAGCCTTCTGCACTGGCAAGGAGATCATGAATAGAAATAAACTTAAACCCAGGATGCAGCAGCAGGTGTAGTGTAGCAGGCTTTCAGCATACACAATTTTCTTTCTCTATAGAAAAATTGCACAAGTTTTCTTTTCCATACTATTACTATCATAACGAGTGCTGAATGATGATGCAGAAAAGCAAACTTCTTCTACTGTCACATACCGAGTTTTATTGTCCAAATTATCATCTTTTGGGACAGTAAAGTGCCTTGTGAGTTATGGGAGACAGAGGGTTAAGTTCTCATTTGTTTCACCTGTCCTCTGAGTGGTCCTTTCCTTCTTGCAGGCAGGGTAGTGACTGTAGGATGACAGAGAGTGATTATTAAAAGGAGAGAGAAGGTAAATAGTTCATGAAAACTAAGAAAACAGTGGTTCACTGGAAGTGAGAACAGAAAAGGCTGTAGGGTTTGTGAAAAGAAACTGAGAGGAGAATAATAAAGGAAAACTGGAACAGTGATGACCTGGCATTTGTAGGGTTAGGAATTAAAAAAATGTGTATTGGAGATTTTTCAGTTGTAAGGATGAAGTCCTCCGGTGGGGGTGGAACTGGATGGAGGAATAAGAAATAGAAGGGCAGGAAAAGCTGGCAAGAGACTAGGATGTGGAGAGAAGGGATTGTAAAGAGTGAAGCTGGATTAGGTAAAAGCGAGACACCCTGGCTGTAACATGGAAACTCCTTGTTGAAGATACCTGAGACCCTGAGACTGTAACCAGCTGTCTGAGAAAGGGAATTACAAATATTAGAGTCATAAGGGACTAAAGAGTGAGATCAGACAGAAAAAAAAGTGGAGTTTGAAATGAGAGTGGCTGGATGGGTATAAGACAAGGTTACATAACAGAATATGTGTACACTGCAGGAGAGTTTCCTCCAGTACCTGGAATAGCAGCCAAGACTTGTAAGTATATTCTCCTGTCAGCAAGGAATCAGGCCACAGCTTCACCATGCACACCCTCCTTAATCACTAGTACAGGTTCATCTTATGTGCAGAGGTGGAGAACCTCAGGGAAAAATATATAAGGTAGTCATCTAGATAAAAATTGCATCATTAGGCTCACAAATATGACTTAAATTTGCACTGGAAAACTGAAATCTAGTATTTTCTCAATTCCGTAGTTGATTTTCCTTTACTTAAACCTGGTAGGTGTATTCATGTATGTCTATATATAGCTGCTATCGAGAAGGTATGCAGACTGCTGAAACTAGAAGGGGCACCAAGAGAATAAACTCTAGCTATCTGACCATCTTGTATGAAAGTCCTTGGTTTCTCTCCATAGGTGCTGCTCTGAGAGTCAAGAGTCTTTCTACTAAAAAGGCTGCTCCAAAGACAGGGTTGTTACCATTAAATTATAAATTTATTTTGTATTTCTTGAGGCTTCCCAAGCGTAGCTAGAAGAAAACCTGAAGAATCTTAGAATCATAGAATGTCCTGAGTTGGAAGGGACCCACAACAATCATCAAGTCCAACTCCTGTCCTTGCATAGGACAACCCCAAAATTCACATGTGTCTGAGGGCATTGTCCAATTGCTTCTTGAATGGTATCAGGCTTGGGGCTGTGATGGCCTCTCTGGGGAGCCTGTTCCAGTGCTCCACCACCCTCTGGGGAAGAACCTTTGCCTAATGTCCGACCTAAACCTCCTCTGGCACATCTTCCTGCAATTCCCTTGGGTTCTATCATTGGTCACCAGAGAGAAGAGATCAGCACCTGCCCCACCTCCTTCCCTTGTGAGGAAGGTGTAGCTACCATGAGGTTTCCTCTCAGTCTCCTCCAGGCTGAACAAACCAAGTGTCTTTAGCTGCTCCTCATACAGCTTCCTCTCCAAACCCTTCACCAACTTCGTAGCCCTCTACTGGACACTCTCCAGTAGTTTTATGTCCTTTCTATCCTGTGGCACCCAGACCTGCACACAGTGCTCCAGGTGAGGCTGAACCAGTGCAGAGTAGAGCAGGACAATCACCTCCCTTGCCCGGTTGGCAATGCTATGCTGGATACACCCAGGACACGGGTGGCCCTCTTGGCTGCCAGGGACACTGTTGGCTCAAGGAAGCATTGAGAGGACATAATATTAATCCCCAAAGTCTCACTCTAATTTTTTATTTCTAGAAAGGGCTCTCTCAGAATTGCATCCATGCACGTGAAAGAAATACCGGTGGAAGTTACGAGCTGATCCTGTACTTTTCCAGTCATACAGTTCATTCTTTTGCTTCCAGTAAATACCAAGAAAATCTTTCCATTGGAATCACGTGGGTAGAACCAGAGAAAAGTACTCCAGTTCAAAACATCTTATGCCAATTATTGCTTCTGTTAAATAAAAAACCAGTCCAAAAAGCCACCCAAAGACAAAACTAGAAAAAAAAATAGAAAAGATACCACCTGAATTTCCCTGAAAGCTAATACTTCTCTAATTCAAGTTGAATCAGAGATTGTCCATCTGTTCTGTGGATGCTTCAAATGTATTCTGCCTTCCCATGTGCTCCAGAGACAGAAAGCTTCCAAAAACTGTGAGTGGAATGAAGTCTTTCCTCCTTTCCTCTGCTGTGGTTGTGATTGCTTGAATCAGATTCAAGTTCTAAGCTTTTATTATTGAAATTGTCTTCCTTTTACTGAGCATCATGTCATATTTAAAGAATATATATTTACTTTACTAATGAATCACAGACCGTATCTATCCACTATAAACTGTGGAATTAAGAACAAGACTGTAGGCATACATTTCCCATAGCAGTCTAGCAGTCTACCATCAGCTTAATATTTAAATTCCCATGGGTTCAAAACCATTAATTTTGTTTTATTTTTTTTTTTTTTTACGCAGTCATGGAAATCAAGGGAAAAGTCTGTGCTAGTGTTTTTTCTCCTTTCAAAGTCATCATTTGTAGGTTTCTTGCCACTGAAATCTTTCCCTCTTTCATTTGTTATCCTGCACTTGACTATTTCAAAGATCATTGAGAATAGCTGGAAACTAGTTTGAAAACCGAAACATTAGGCAGGAAGTGATCTTTTAAATAACAATTTCTGAACAAGACACTCTTGAAATACCATTTTAAAATTAAAAATGTTTCAGAAGATTTTAAGAAAATCCCATATACATATAGATATAAATAAATGAGAAGCATAGGGTGAGTATCTGACCTCTAACTACTGATTTATCTCCATGCTCTGGTTCCTATCACACAGATTAACACTTTAGTGATTTCCCTCCCGTGTGGCATAAGCCAATATCCTCATCCTTGAAAATGTCAATTTCAAATCATTCTAACTGGTTCAGAAAGACTGTGAACTTCCAGCCACACACTTGATTTTTTTTTTTCAGCATTCATGATAGCTCTGCAGCTGTTAATCCACAGTTAATCTGTGGGTCAGTGGGTACTGGTAAAGGGCTGTCACAACCTTCTCCAGAACACTGGGGATCTGTCATGCTCCTTACTACTCTGAAGCAAACAGGAAAAATTTTCTTGGCTAAGTGAAGTAATGAAAAGAAAATCATGCCTACCATACTTCCACCAGGATGAAAAGTAGAAGTGTCTTCTTCTCCCCATGTTTCCAGTCGTCTGGAATAGAATAGAATAGAATAGAATAGAATAGAATAGAATAGAATAGAATAGAATAGAATAGAATAGAATTAGAATATTTCAGTAGGAAGACACTTTCAACGGTCATCTAGTCCCACTGCCTGACCAAGGCTGACCAAAAATTAAGCATATTATTAAGGACATTGTCCAAATGCCTCTTAAACACTGACAGCCTTGGAGCCTACTGTTTCAACTCCAAGGATTTTTTCTTCCTATGTATCCTGTCTCTGAACCTACATCATGCTCTTCAGATATAATCTCTTCCTGATGAAATTCACTGAATTTTATTAATACTTCCCTGAGTTTTTCTTGTAGTCTTACCATAGGATTTATCCTCCCAAAGCTTATCCACCTCTAATACACCCAGGAGAAATACTTGTCGAACAACTCTGCAATGCCAAAATGTATGTATTTTTTAAAAATATAGTTGAATAAATGTATAGAAGTCCATCCAAGGCTACTCAGTACAAAGAAACAACCTCTGACTCAAGAAGTCATTAAAATGTTGATTTCTGGATACTGAGATACTTACCTGCTCCAAAAGTCCTTCCTGGGGAGCTATCTCTGGGGTTTTGGTGTGACTGAGTCCAAATTTTAACTCTGAGAGATGCAGACCTGTAAGCTACACACATCTTTAACAAAGCTCAGAGTAGAGGGAGCTACTTATTATTGCTCTAAAGGCAAAACCTTGTGGCATCCTGTAATTGTTCTGCTGTGTTTACAGAAAACTCTTTCAAAATGTGGTGAGATGCCATATTCTTAGCTGACAGCAGTATGCTACTAACACCTTTTACCTGGTTCATTTTCAGCTGATCCAGTTGCCAGCATACCAAATCTTCCACTTGATTGGAAACAACAGCTGTTTTTAACAGTATTGAAAGAAGATGTAAGTTGTGCTGGTTAAAAAGGTGGAAAATTTTTAAAGCCAGATGAAACATTAGCCTCACCTTCTATTAAAAAAGACCAAACCTCTGTTTATCTAAATGGCACAAAACCTCATAGTTCTTTTAAACTCCATCTGCTTTTTAGATTACTATGATGAGCTTCTAACAATAAATGCTTTAAATTCTGTATTTGCTAGAAAATGTGGCAATTCCTTACAAATATGGATTTGTCAAGTCAGAAGTAATGCATATATTTTTGAGTTTCCTGATTAGTTTTAATTCACTGTACCTAGGAATTAAATGTTAATCAAATGCCTAGAAACACTGTCAATAAGAATACCTCTGACTTCTTTCCCATGGCTTTAGATGCCAAGAGTTTATCCAAACCTGGAAAGGTTTTATCCAAGTTCCTCCAATATCTTCCCAAGCCAGTTGAGGCCAAGGGTTTCAATTTTCAAAGCAAAGCATTTTTCAATTCTAGCTCTGTTAAAAATCAAACTACAGCCTCTGAATCGCTCTCATATTTCAGTGAAAATGGGAGATAGCCTAATTAGAGCCTTTCATCTCAGGTGTAACACATTTCTTGAAGAAAAAGAAGAATCTATAATCTCACTTTCTTCATCCCTAGACAATTTTTCTCTTAAAAAGCTGTTTGCTAATAAGGGTGTAAATAAGCAGGGTCTTCCCTCAATAATATCAGAAACATCAGTATATATATATATATATATATATATATATATATATATATATATATAAAATAAATTAATGTTATTTAAAATAATGTTATTTAAAACCCCCATCAAAATAGCTAACATAAAATAGATATTTTACACGAGAAAGGATGTTTCAATTGAACTCTGTCATGACCTCTCTGGGTTTCCAAGTCACTACTGATTTATGGAAATGAGCAGTTTCAGTGGCAGGAGGAAACCCACTGGCAGCCAGATGTCTGCAGGATTTGAAACAAGGATTTGATTGCTCATGAAGCATAGCTGGATAGAAGACAAATAAGGGAATGAGTTTTAAGATATGGCTGTGTTAATACCACACATAATGGAGTTCATATAAAACCATAATCTCACTCACTGGTGATTTAACAAGGATTTCTATGGGCATGAGGGCAACAATGTATAACTAGGCATCATCTGTGCCGTCACAGGGCACCATTCAGGGAATAACATGGGAGACCTCCCTCTGAAAGCAAAACAGCTACCAAGTAATCTCCTAAGGTTTCTTCAACCCTAGCAGTCTGCATTTTTTACTCTTAAACTGCACTGGAAGTGTGCCACCTCCTACATTTCATTTTAATGTCAGGATACTAAACTTTGGTTTTCTTTACTTCAGCAGGGCCTCCCAATGTTTTAAAGAAGAGGAAAAAGCTTCACTCTAGCCAGTTTGGCCCGATGAGAATAATTTGCTTTTAGTCTTTCAGAGCAGGCAACCAGAGTCCCGATGTCAGACATACATCTCACTTGCACATAGGAAGCAGCTGAGGGTGAGGGGCTTGACAGTTGTAAAGACAAGGGACTGCTGTGGCCTGGGGAGAGTTTCCATTTGGGCAGGGAGCAAGAAAGTCAAACCACTTTTTGATGCTGCTGTGGTTTGCAGGACAAGGAGGGAGGTTCAGCCTTTCAGTCTCTCCATTGTGGGTTTATTTGGCACGTTCCTTACTGGTTTCTGAAAGACTGCAGCTTGGGCTAAGCTTTGTTTGCTTTCAGTATTAAAAGAAAACAACCACAAAACCTCAAACATTTCCCTAATAAAATGTTCTGGTAAAGTTGTAACTTGAAAAACTTATGAAGTTTCATATTTTCACAGCCTTCCCAATGTGATGAAGGAGTGAAGAACCTAAATTAACTCCGACTGTACTGACAAATATTAAAAGAGTTAAAAAAATACATTAATCATTGTTGTAAAGACTAAATTTTGTCCTGTGTTAAGAGAAAGAATATTCCAAAGACACATTTTTACAGAAGAGGGCCTGGAGCCATTCCAATTCTTCCTATGTTTTAATTTACTGACACTTTTTTTAAAAAGCATAGAAGAAATCTTCTTTTGCACTTTCATGAGACCAGAAATGTAAAAAGAATTCGAAAATATATAAGTGTCTTGGTGTGTTTTTTGTTTGTTTTTTTGTTTTCACCACAGAGAAAGGAATGCACTAAGGGATTTAGCAGTCTTTCTTCATCAATATTGTAAGGAAATGAAATTGCTTCTAAAATTCTTATTATATTAAAAAAAGAAGTGTGAGAGAACAATGTGTGGCTGAAACAGGTTATGGTATAATGTTGTTAAATTAAAATGTATGTCAAAGAATTAAATGCATACAACGAGTACATGGTGTATGCCTTAGGTATCTTACATTTGAGACCATATAAAAATAATAATTTTTTAAATAATGAAACTCTTTAAGGTAATGAGATAATCATCAGGATACCTTTTGGTATTTGTTAGAACATGAATCATGCTGAACTCAAGTGGCATTAAAATAAGTCATTCCCCTTAAACAATTCTAAATATATCAGGGACAGAAACAGATTTTCAAGGTGAAAGTGAGAGTAAGAAAGGCAGTATCTTTTGAGTTTTCAATCCAGAACAAAACAAAGACTCAGACAAACTCTCTTACTCAACTGAGTACATTTGAATTTCCTGAAATGTAAAATACTATCCAAAGAATGGTATCAACTCAAATCAAGAAAAAGTTACTGTATGGTATGTTGCACATGTGCTTTGGATACTAGTGCTCTGAAGAGGTAAACCAAAACTTCTCATGTCTTGAACTTTTGGGAAGAGGCAGCTTTGCAACTGGTATATGTCAGGCCCTTTGGACCAAAAGATTATTTTTCTGTAGAGTCTAATGCCACAGGGATCTTCAGAATAGTACAGTTCCCTTCCTCCCCAAAGAGCCCTCCTCCAGCCCCGCAAAAAGCCCAGCTAGGACTAGATCTTTACATTAAAATACATAGGTCCAGCATAGCAGGATTCTTGAGAGGCATCCCAGTTACTGTTCACCAGGGCAAATTTAGCTAACTTTGGCAATTAATTAGTATACAAAAGTACCGTAAATACCTCTCTGCAGAGCCTGGAGAAAGAATTTTCTAGTTAAAACTGGTTGCACACCCTCCAACAAGCCCAGGGCTCTGTCAGAGTCCCAGCTTTGTTAAGCTTAGGGGATTTTCCCAGCTACTGACTGCAGAGGCTCTCTATGCTGCTGCCACTTTTACTCAGCACTCAGTCAAAAAAATAATAAAAAAATCAACTCCTAAAATGAAAACAAAACATGCCTGTAAAAACAGAGTTGTAAGATATTTAAAGAATTCATGGCTTTCAGAGATCACTGGTTATTTTTTTCAAATATAATTATTACTCGATTACAATCACATTCTGTTCAAGATGTCATGAACTGTGCTTTTTGTTCAGACTACACAAAATAAAGTTATACTTGAGCATGTTCAGGCTTTGCTTTCTTCCCTCAGCTGTCATGGAATTAACAAACATTGTGAATTTAGTAATCACTTAAGTTTGTCTTTTTTCTATTGAAATTTGGCCATTTCCTGAAAAAGTTCTCACAGATTGGCACTATGTCATGCAATTTAAAGCTGACAGCAACTTCACTATGCTAACATCTCATTTGCATACCTTAACATACAGTATTCCTCCTTGATTGGCATTCTCATTAACTTGACATTATAAAAGACTGCCTGTTAAACAATGTAAGCAGTATTTAAATGTAACTACTATTAATTTCTCTGCTTTAAAGGAAGGAACATTTAATGTCGTCTTTTTTCAAGGGTGCACTGGAAATGAATTTTGAAAGTCAGGCTGTCCATGTTGAGAGTTCGTTTTGTTTTGGTTTTTTTTTCTCCATTCAATATCATTTGCATCTGGTATTGACTTCATGTGAAAAAATTACGCAGACACGAAGAGAACACATACATTTTCAAAACTATGGAGTCTACTAGATTTTCAGCATTTGTGTATAAATGTGTAGACTAAACAGATATTTTTTTCTTATTTCAGCTGGAAAATGGTCAACTCCCTAATGAGAAGGACTGCTCTGAGTTATTATTTGGAAATTAGCCTTACCTTCCTGATTAAAAACAGATATCTACGTGCGCAGAACTACAGACTATTTTTTTAAATTTTAAAAGTCAGTCTTGAGCCTTTATTTGTGCCTTCTATTCTGAAATGGGGGCTTAATACAAGCTTCTAGTCTTCGCTTTTGAAACATTCAATATCTTTGGTATTTCTAGTACTAATATGTTATGTAGATTCTTATCCCAAGTAACTTTTTTACAAAAACCTAAGGTCAAAATTACAGGTTTAACAGAATATTTGTGATTTGGTTCCTCAAATAAGCATAAAATCATCATCAAATGCAATATAAGCCTTCTAGGTTCCCAGCTCCCAAAGGAACCTGTTCATACTAGGATGGCAAGAATCAGCCAAAGACAGTAATATTGTACCAGTCAATAGCATCTGTAGGCATGACTTTCTGTGACTCTTTCAGAACTCTGAAAGCTGCTAGGTTCTCAAAAAGCCCAAGTTCTGCAAAATCCTATCAGGGTGTTGGTATCTCACATGCTTGACATGGCCTTGTCCAGCAATTAACTGATGTTTCTAGCCCATCTCTAGCCCAGCTCCAATTTGTCCAGTTGAGAGTGAAAATATTTTAGAGGCATTTTTTTTTGACACTCTGTCCCAAAAGTTTTATTTCCCAGGTAAAAAAACTTCTGGCTTAAAGCCAACTTTTCAATAAAAATATTTCTCACCTATCTGTCCAACAGATATTTTCGGGGTGATAGATATGGAGAGAAAAAGCTGAAAATCACGTTCTTTGGAAAGCAGACTTAAGCCCTTCTGTGTTCCTCTGGGTCTAATTAATGTCTCCTTTGCTGTGAGGTTTAAGAAGCAATTTAGACCACGTCTTTTCAGAGATTGACTACTTCTTAAAATCTCAAAACTTCCATATATTAATACGTTTTTACCAAATCAAAGACAAAGATTGTTTGGCAAAAGGACATTTTCCTCCATTTTCCCCCATAATAACCTGATGTATTTTCTTCAAATTTAACTGGTATTTACCATTGACCTTACTGTGAACAATTCTACATATTCTGCTGAAGAGCAGTGGTAATGCACACCACGTTTACCTTTCCAGGCCCTGAGCTTCCTGAAATTACTAGCAATTAGTTGATGGGAGATACCTTGGTTTAATCAAAAGGGAAGCCAGTGGAGGTTCAGGCGCTCACCCGTCTGCTCTTCTCTCCCCAGCAGTCAGTTCTGTTTCTTAATCTAGATCAATCCTATCTGCACAGCTTCTCTATTAATTTTCACCCATTATTTCTCTCTATTCTGCAGTGTCCCACTTTATTTCTACTCTATACACTTTCAAAGAGACCACCAGTTTTGTAGCTCCATTGGCTTTGTTTCTGTTCCTACTGGGAAATGTAGTTTTGTTCTTTGACCAAGGGCTACCTACCTTTCCTTTCTTGAAAGCTACAGAAGCCATTTCATTAGGGTACCCCTTGCCCTGCACCTTCCCTAGATGTGGCACTGCAGGCTAACAAAAGGAGAGGGAATAGGCCAGGTGGGAAACTGCTTGCTTGTGGGTAGTGAAAGAGGTGAAGTAAAGCTGGGTGTTTCCTTCTGGGAAAGTCGTAAGGTTGCTGATGTGATAGGAAAAGCGCAATCCCTGCTTATTAGGTGGCAGCCCACAACCAAAGAGCTGGAAAAGTAGGACAGACAGACAGTTGCAGGGTTTTTTTATTCTGCAGGCTATTCCTGCTAGGCAAATGCTTCTGAGAGATTGTTGTTCCCCACTGAAGTATCCTGGCTCTTACCCCACTGTGATATTGAGTAATACTGGTATGATATTTATTTATACAGTGATTTCTTGTTGAAGAAGTGTTGAATAAGGTCTGGAAAACAAATTGCTTAATGTTGGCCAAACCTACAAAAGTCTTCCAAACCCACAAAACTTTATGTGTAAGCTGATAATGTGCAAAGCAGCCACTTTGACTTGAGCAGAAGCAAAGTCAAGCTTACATCTTTCTGATTACTGAATCTTAGAAGAAGGTTATGCAACAGCTGGAGGAAGAGGAGAAATTGAATGCCCATGCATGGGCAACCTAACCTATAAGCTAATAAATGAGCAGCATATTTCTTTTATCTGTTGACTGAAGCAAGAGATGGAAAGTGAGTGCCAAGTAGCAGCTATTATAGCATTGTGCACATGACACTTAAGTTCAGGGTCAGTAGTTTCCATTATAAACCTCATTTTTCAAGGTTTAAAACTTAGCTGGCTTAAATCATATCTAGCTGAAACCGGCATGAAACTTGTCAGGAGAGCTATAGAGGATCTTTTCCCATTTCTTTCATTTAAAAAAATCCTTACATCATTTAACCCATTTGTCTTTTTAATGCAGTTATAGGCTTTTTAGTCATTGCAGACACTTCAGGGGCACTGAAAGGTTCTAAGACATAGGGAAACACCAAAACATTTTATTCAGTGTATTCTGGGCTTTAGGAAAACTGAAGCTATGAATTCAAAATTTGCAGCTCAAGTCAACTCTGTGCTTGCTAAGGTGGTGTCAAGCTGTGTCTTCAACCATACAGACAGATGTAAAAACATTTCTTACTACTGTTTTTTCTCTCCATTAAGTTAGTGAGCTACTTGACTCAAAAAGCATAGTGATATCTTTAGTGCTGAGATCAGTAGAACTCAGATCCCTACATTGCTGTACTACAGGAAAAACAAGAGATCACTATATTCTTTTCTTAGGTCTGTGAGAATGTAGGTGCATCAACTAGCAAGAGAAGGGCGGAGGGGGAAATAAAGAAAAAAGAAAAAAAAAAAAGGAAGAAACACAGTTGTCATGAAATGTGGTGTATAAACTCAGACCATTTACCATGCCTCCCTGAAGGACGAAGGACAGGGAAACTGCAAGTACAGTCACATCTCCCAAGTTGTGAGCAATTACTTCTTCCTCTGCTCCCTCATAACGGTTCTGCTGCAAACATTAGCTCACTTAACTGCATTCGAGGTACTTTTCTGAGGCATCCTGAAGATGCCACAGCCTCCTCCACTACTCTTTCCCTTTACTCCTTCCAAGTAAACAGGTATATTATACATACCAAGGTGGGGACAACATCTGGGCTATCTAGCTGATCTTTCACCTCTTGGAAGAAATGTGTGAAAAACACAGCGGTGAAACACATACTATAGAGAACATAGTGGTAAGACACTATACTAAGAAGTCTGAGGTTTTGTGTGTCACAGCACTGCATTTCCTGGCACATTAAAAAACATCTTGTGAAATTCAGTTTGAATACCAATTACCTGAAGTCATCTGAATCTACAGGTCTCGTGAGAATGAAATACTATCTAGTGGGGTGGAAAAGGGTGCCTTTTCTTTGTTGTTGCTACTTTTTGTGATTTTGCCTTTCCAGGAGGGAAGATTAGACTCTTGCTGGCTAATTTGCACAGAGGGTGTACCAGCTGTTGACTCGACTCATCCTCAAGCTTCCTCTCCAGCTCCATGTACACTAAACATATTTTCCAGCTCCAACAAAAAGCCATAGGGAAGCTTCATCTCAGACTGTGCAACAAAAGCAGGTCTCTGAAAAATCCCATGCAAGGAGGGATAAGTGATATCTTATTGACATTGAGGATTTGACCCAAGATCTCTTGCCCTCAAATATATATCACAAGAAACAGACCTCAGTGTATTTAGAATCAGGACAGCTGCAACATTTCCTGCTGGAGATAGGTCACAACACACAACATACCTATGTGTTAATTGAACCCATGAGCGAATAGGTTAGCATGAGTCCTTAACCTTGTAACTGAGGTCCTCACCTGGGAGTTTAACTATTTATGTTGAATTATCATGTCAGCAGGAAAGGTTGAGAGTAGCTGACCTAGGATATGCTGTGACTAGAGGGTAAGAACATGGTTTTAGTAAGTCTGAGAATTATACTCTTGGTTTCATATCTTCGAAATTAAAAACCTTCTGATGGAACAAACATTCTGATTGTCCTACTCTGGATAGTAATGTGATGTCATATTGTCTTTCTTCCTCTTTTTGACTCTAGTCCTCTTTTTTAATATCACTTTTAAAAAAAATACCTATCAAAGGAGATAGGTTTTTCCTACAGTGGGGTGGTATTTGTGTATGTGCTTTTTGTTGTTCTATTTTTGTTTGGTTAGTTTTTGTTGTTTGTTTGTTTGTTTAGGTTGGTGTGGGTTGTTGAGAGAGGAGAGAAAAAAAGAAAAAAGAAAATGTTTTAGTCCAGTTACTGATTTTATTTCAAAAAACATACTTTAATATACTTGATCATATTTTCACACTTCCACTTGGAAGGTAAAATCTGTTCTCAAGCTTCAAGCATTATGCAAGCATTTTGTCTGGGTTGGTAAGAATGATAATTGCAGTGATATGGGTTAGATTTCTGCTGAGCTTTAAGTGATTTCATTGGGTTTACTAGACTATCAGTCATTTTGATTCTTTTACAAAGGAAGATTGCCATTTCTGTCAGGACAGATATATTTTATTTTTACGAAAAAACGAACAAACCAAGAAAAACTAAACTAACAAATAAACAACAACCAAAAACCCCACCAAAAAAAAAAAAAAAAAAAACAAAAGACCACAAGCAAACAAACAAAAACTGAACAACCATGACAGCTATAGAGGGAAAACTATGATGGGAGTTGGCAGTTATTTTGTATGTGTGTAAAATATTGCATATAAGTAACTTATCTTAAGTATGAGTACAATACGGAACAGACCTGTGATCATAGTTTATAAAACTAGACACGTTGTGTAAGAGAGCCCACTCAAGTTCCCTGAGGGAATCTAGGCACACAATTAGAGGTAAACACACAAACACACACACAAAAAAATCCCCAAGGAAAAACATAATAATAAAAAAGTATTTTTAATAATAAAGAACTATATTAAAAAAAAAAAAAAAGTTGAGCATTGTATAATAAAAGTACAAAACCCAAGGCAAAAAAAGATGCAGTCAATCTTTGAAATGATCCTTATGAGGGCTGAGGGAGAGTTGGTGATTTCATGAGAGACCTCGCAGAGCGAGGTACATACAGCCTCATTATACAGCACTGTCTGGGCAATAATGTCAGTGGTAGGGAGATGGTAGATACAAAGACTATCATTTGGCTTGTCATACATAACTAATAAAGCAGAACTGGAGACTACTTGACACTGCCTGTTCATATGGGGCCAATTTCTGGCAGCCGCTGACAATGAGCACCTGCCAATAACCCCAGGCAGAGCACTGAGAGTAAGCATCTTCTCCCGGCTCTCCAAACTGGAGGGGTTCTGATGTTAACCCACTGTGACGTGCCAAAGAGGAACATCCCAAGACGTTGCTGAGACCTGCCAAGTTTCTCTTCCCATCTCCCTCATGTGTGTGTGTCTCTCAGCAAACAGCAGCCTTAATCCACTTCTCAGTTCTATGCTGAAGGCATTTGCTGCCTCCTCTGTAAGAAATGATCCAAGTGAATGACGGTGAGCATGCATTCAAGGGAAATTTCAGAATTAGGAAGCTTAGTAGAGAACTGCATTCTCTTCATGTTAATTTTAATAATGAGAGCAACCATCAATATCACTAGGCCAGTCTGAGGAGAATTTAACCAGTAGCTTTTTCTTACACTAGTCAATCAAAACAAAAGGGCAGCTGCAAAAATGATTTCACAATTTGAAGTTCTTGTCTTATAGCCATGTGTGACACCATAGTCCTTATAAGCAACATACCCTCTGAGACTGATGGTTATGCCTGTCCTAGGAGTGCAAAAACAAAATCAGTGAATTTCATATTTAGTAGGCCTCAAGTGAGACACATTTTCTAATTGCAGAGGAAATGGATACATCATATAACTCTCTAAATTACAGAACCAACAAACTGTAATTTCAGGCCTCTGGGAATTTAAATGATAATAAAAAGTATACCATGTGGCCATGTATTTTATTAATTTAGAGACAGAACTAGATGGAAGACACAACATTCAGTTGTAATCTGTTTATGAAGACAATCAGGCAATTATATCAGGCAAGGGAACTCATTTTGCAGAGTAAGATTTAATGACTAGCTCTGGTGTCCTCATTTTATTTTCAAGCCTATAAAATTCAGAGTTCTGAAACCTATCTAATGGACTGAACACACCATTCAGATACCGGTGGCATTATTTTGGGATTCAATCCCTGCAGCCATGAGCTACAGAAGTAATGTGTGATTGAATAACCTCATACAGAACTGGTCTGCAAAGCAGGCTGAGAAAAACTAGTAGCATTTTTAGTTCGTCGCTTTCCCCTCTAAATACAATTTCTGGAAGTTTTTCAGGCTGATTATTGTCTGACTGGTTATCTATTCCACCCCATACAGACATTTTTCAGATGTGTTGTTACATCTCACGCTCATAAAACATACAGTATGTGCAGCATAGATATACTGTAATTAAAAAGAGACATTCATGTTGATAAAAAGATGGTTGTTCCCACAAAAGTGTAAAGACTGTCTTCTCTACCAATTAAGAATCAGCAGAATATGGGTTTTAATAGTTCTCTTGGGGAACTTGTCTTTTGTATCTACGATAAATACATGATTATAGGGACAAATTATATGAGCAGCAATAATTTCCTAGTAATGTGAACATTAAAAGCCTTCACAAATGCAATACATCAGTATTAATTAGGGACAGATGATCATTTTACTGACATGTTCGAGTCATTATCCGTATTTCAGTACTTCATGAATACCTGAATAGTCTTAATGATGTGATTTTTTCAAGATTCTCTCTTCAGTGGTAGTAGCATGATTGTTTATCTAAAAATTATGATAAAAAGAGAAGAGAGTAGAATGAATTACAAGTAGTGCAGGTAGTTGTGGGCTAAAGGTGTTTAAGATTCAGCAAAATTTCAGTCTGTTTTCTATGTGAGAACAACTTATCACAACTATTGTAAAGAAACAGCAGAATAAACCCTTCCTGCTGGGGCTGGGTCATATTAACTCTGTGGTAAACATCTGCTGACATGGAGAACACTGTCACTCACAGCTGTTGAAGGTAAGTAGTCTACTACAGCAACCTACTGAACCGTATTCCTTAATAATATTAATCTTCCTGACTGTCTGCTTCAAAGACCATTTCTCATGTGGGGAATGAACACGGATTCTCTGCTTGCACAGGTATTTTCTTTTATTTCCATCCCCTGTGACAGCAGCCTGGTAAATAATTTTGTTACCTATCATGGATAGGCTGTTGAAAAAGCCACATTAACTTGCAGATAGTACGTTTGCAAGAAGAATGATAAACTTTGTGATAATCTCCTGAAAGCTGAAGTGAAATGACAGAACATAACTGCAGATTATATTTTGTGTCTGAAAGGATGTTATACACCCACAGCTCCTGCTCACAGAGATATGTATTCAGGTGTTAGTCAGTACAGTATTTGAACCATTCCTTGGTATCATACCTGTTGATTTCTCTTCCAATATAGACTCATGTCATGACTCGATACAAACCAAAGATTGTCCTGACTCTGTGCAGTTATTTATAATCGTAGAAGAAAGATGCAAACACAACAGCTAAGGCTTATGAATAAACATATAAACTATGTTTTGCATAAGGTTAACTGGACACATTAATCACATTTATACACTCATTAAAAAGACTTGAAGAGCTAATTTTCACTGTAGTTGTTTAATAAGACACCAGGTGTCATCATTAGGGCTGCTATCAAGAATATTTGTCTTGTCTAAGCAGAAGTTAGTAGCTATAAAAGAAAACAAAACAAAACTTTTGCAATCTAGACTGCACTGCAATCATACTGTCTCTTAGTGCTCTCCTTCCAGTAGCCATGACTGTCAAGGTGAGTTATCTTGACATAAAAATAATCAACAGAGCTAACTACAACATACCTACAAGCTCATATGCATACTTATGTACATACTAACTTGTAATAAACAAAGCCATTGTTAATATGCCGCTACAGTAATGAAATTGAACATTCAGCTCCAGAATAGGTGTAATGTGTCTGTTTAACTCCAATTCCAAAATATTGTATCTTCAGAATGGGATATTTATAAACATAAAACAACAATTATTTGAATATTAAGATCTTACAGTTAAATTTTAATTAACATTTTTTTATAGTTATGTGTAAGTCTAGAATCACACAGCAAAACTAAAAATCCTTTTCCTGTTGTGCTGTATTCATTCTCCCTGGGGCACATCACAGGGTGACACTATTGGATTATACTTAAATATATGAACGTAGCTATTGAGTGTGGATAAGGTGGGAGATGTCCTCATAGCACAGAAGAGAAAATCAGTTGAGATTAGGTGGGTAGTTTTTGTTTTCCTGTAAGTTAAATGAAGGTTGGTTTTATTTTTTAGTGTAAATATTTTGATGGTGTTTTTAGCTTTGACATACAATACAGGAAAAGGGGTTTCTGAAGTTTATTTTATTTGCTCATCTTCGGTCAGGAATACCTTCATTCAGTTTCTTCCTCTACTTGAGGTATCTCAAATTCACTGCTTTCACCTAAGTCTTTTAATCGACAGGCTATTAGGCACTGCAAAATCCTATATTTTATTTTTCATTTTGATGACGTTCTGTTTTTTAAAAAACATTTTCCTAGAAAATAAATTATTATTTTGTTTAATGATTAGGACATTTTCTTGTGATTTAACTAGGTTGGATGAACTACAAAAGTTCTGTGAGAGCCAGAGATACATGTCTCCAGAGTCTGTGATCACATAATTCATATGGGAAAAAGGAATTCTTGGTCCAACAGCAACAGTTTCATGATTTATTTAAACTGCCTCTTTTAGATGATTCTATCACAGCTTTGGTAGTACTTTGAACATACAAATTGTCTGGTTTGGAAAATTAGGTTCTTTTTGTATCTGGAAAATACAATAAGTACTTTTTGTTATCTTTTATGTACAGTGCACTAACTCAATAATTACTTGTGACCAAAATGTGTAAATGTTACATCAGAGGTCTAAACTGGTGTTCTTAGGTGTAATTAAACTATTATATTTAAAAAGAATGTGTAATTTCTCCACTACTAGGAATATTAGTGTATTGGATATTTACTGTGGAAGAATATCTCTGCTGTTTTTATTCAATTAGTTAAGAGGATGTCAAGAGCTTCAGAAGTATGAATGTAGTCCAATAGTAACCATACAGGATGCAATTATATTAAACCATTCAAATAATTACACTTGTGCTCTGAAGAAAGAACAAATCTGCCAGATAGAAAAATGCAGAGACCATAAAAGTACTTTTCTCTGGCAAGTCTAGGGCATTCCATCTTTTACTTTCACAAAATCTAACAGCCTTCAAGTTCTGGAACAGAAAATTTAATAAGAGGAAGGAAGGAAGGAAGGAAGGAAGGAAGGAAGGAAGGAAGGAAGGAAGGAAGGAAGGAAGGAAGGAAGGAAGGAAGGAAGGAAGGAAGGAAGGAAGGAAGGAAGGAAGGAAGGAAGGAAGGAGGGAGGGAGGGAGGGAGGAAGGAAGGAAGGAAGGAAGGAAGGAAGGAAGGAAGGAAGGAAGGAAGGAAGGAAGGAAGGAAGGAAGGAATGCCTCCAGAGCCACTCATGATTTGCCACTGTTCAAATTTCTCAGCTTTTATTCCTCCTATTAGACTCTTACTTAAGCGAAGTTTGGGGAAAGTGAGGCTTTTTAGATTTTTTGTCATACTCTGACCCAAGACATTAAAACAAACAAACAAAACTACAAAAAAATTATCATTTTTAAAAAATTGTTTATTGCAAGAAGTAAAAAATGTTTTTGCAGAATTTTTGATATAATGTTTTCCTAATAGAAACTGCCATCCGATGCCGTAAGTGTAGTATCTTTCACTTACCTACTTTTTCCCTCTTCTAAATCTGTGTGAGTGATAACAATTCATAAATAAAACACCTTTAGAGATCCCAAAAGATGTTACTTCTGCAGGAATTCTTATAAAGAACACATGTATTGCATGTTGCTAGGATTACTTAAAAACTCTATGTGTCCTCCTCTGAAAGTATGAAACACTGTCAAAAAAGGGCTCTTCCACCGTAGATGTCTCAATGGGATGCAACCATAGAGAAAGTGATAGGAATCAGTGAACATTGGAGGGACTCGGATGTTTGCTTCACACTGCAATTCATGTGCTGCCCAGAACGGCCCCAGTTGCTGAGCCATCCTGCTCAGTTGTGCTGACATCTCCCCAAGGAAGATGTTGTTAATTCAAGGCAACTAAATATACTCCAAATTGCACTGTGCTGTGTGGATGCTGTTTCAACTTGCTTTTATTACTTCATAGCCATTTTATCCTGTTCTCCTCTTTCTGGTGCTGGCTACCTAGGAGTCATCCAGTTTTCTAGTCTTGAAAGAGCAGCAGAAAAAATTGTTATAACAGTGTGTTCAGAACACTGTTAGAGAAGTCCTCTGCTAAATTCCTGAGAAAGCAGTATTCATACAGCTACCACTCTGTTCTGAAAGATGGCATGACAGTGCCGGACACAACCAGAGCTTTCTGGATGCCTGTAAAGTTTCATATCTGTTACCAAAATTTCACATAAAAGTCAAGGGAATTCCAGGCAGGTCTACAAACCCAGAAGCAAAAAAAGGACTACACTTCCCCTGCACAAACACACTGTTACATCATGGTAGGTATACTCAAAGCTCTTTCATTTAAAGATCTCTGAACTGGGATGATACCCTAATAAAACAGACTGGGCACCTGTGGGAAGTCCTCTGGTAATCCCTGCAGAGATTGCAGCACTGCGTCAGAACCAGAATGAGAGAGTTTGAGAGACAAAACCATCAGCTTTCTTCCACAAAGCATCATGATATGACATCACTTACTCTAAATTTCAATTTCTTCATGAGCAAAATGGGGACAGTGCACAATTTCACAGAAGAAGTAAAGGCTGGGAAATGCCCTTCTTAAGGCTTCTACACTTTCTGTTGTAGTAATGATTTTTTTTTTGCCCTGATTAGTGGTCTTACCCTCATTAGTCACACTACTTTTTTCATGATTCAACTAAAGCTCCATGAAGATAGGAATCAAAATGAACACAGAGTGAGTTTTATTTTTTTTTTTTAAACTAATGTGAAGGGTGACAAAGAGAGCTTCCTATTTTATGGCTAGCATGCAGAAAAATCCCTGTTATCCTCAGAATTGTAGGTATATTGAACTTCATCACAGCTGCAAATCACCTGCAAAGAAACTGGCAAGCTCACAGACAGGATGCCTACGGTCTTCTCAATCAAGTCACTACCTCACCTTTCTGAGGAATGTGCTGGAAAATTATCAGAATTTAAAATAAATTCAAAAACTTTAATTACACAATCTAGGACTGTCTCATTACCTGTCTTTAAAAAAAATACATATTGTTAGACATTCAGTTCTGCAGTATGACCATGCTCTCATTCTTGGCATTATCTTCTGGTGTCCTACTGTTCTCCTAAATGCTTTGATTTCTCTTTTTACCTAAGGTATGCCTCCACTATTCTGAAACATTACACCTGCACTTCAAAGCTCAGAATTAACAGGTGTTCTTGAGGTCAGAACTATTAGTCTTTATGTAACGAGTTCAGTAGACTTTTTCATGTGATTTTTAAGAAGTGTACTCATATATATATGTGTACTTACACACAAAAATGTTTAAATATATGAATATAACTTTGTACATACCCATACCTCATTAAGTCAGTTGGCCTATCTGAAAACAATGCCATTCACATACTTTGTCCCATCAATTAGATAGAAGATAGTGTGTTGCCGGATTTTTTTAGATTTTATTTTCCAAACTACAAAATTTCTGAGTGACTGTGGCAGTGAAGACTAGGTTCTTTCAATATTTATATCTTTTGTCTTTAAGGTTGTGGGTAAATGGAAACTTCTGCACATCACTAGGCATTTCTACAAAGAGGAATGTTCTCCTGGTCAACTCTTGTCCTAGGACTTTTCTTTAGCTTTTACCCACAGAACACTTGACCTCTACTGTAAAGTCTTTTTATTAACACTTAATTAGTTTGGTCAGTAGCTCTGCTCCCTTATTTTGATGCTTTTCTTTGAGTTTTCCAGACAGGCTTGGCAAGGTTGTTTTTTCATGACCTCATTTAATATGCAGAACAAGCTTCACTACCGGGTGCCATAGTTTTCCTTCACTGGGATTCCCCTTACGACATCCTGGCCTTTGTGTAAACCTCCTTGTGACTCCTTTCTTCTTCAAAATGTAGGCAGTACAGAAATTCCTAATTCTGCATTTGAAAATGTTCTTTCTGTTTTTTTTTTTTTTTTTCCCTTTTCACTGAGATCCAATCCACCTCCTTTCCAGTCTCTGTACATATTTCAAATGAGGCTTCACTGTCTGTCTTCCACAGCCATATTCTGAACTCTGGGGCCTCCCAGAACAATTTTCTTCCACTCAGATTTTGCCACTCAGTTCTTATTCTGGGTCTTTTAATTGCATACATCTACATGAAAAGCTGTTGTCCTATTATGTGCTGTCTCTTTCTCTCTTGCACCCATTACACATTATATTATAGTTTTATATATATATATATAATAGTTTATCCTGTGTGGGTGAATATTTCTGAAGTAAATTTCAATCTTATTCAAAGTTATAACTAGCATTTTGTCTTTCAAGTACTACTGACACTGTCTGTTGTAGCACAGAGCACAGCACTAGCTGCACAGAGCACTTGCTGTACAAAGCTACTTGCTCAGGTCTCCAAAGTCCAAAAGGCATGGCTGGGATGCCAGGCAAGGCTGAACCACTGAGGTTCACTACACGGGGACACCAATTTTTTCTCAGGCATCTGTATTGTGTGTGCCCATTGCTCTAGGCAATAATGCCCCATGGCTCAGTTTTACTTAACTAATAATTGGTAATGTTATATCTTGTCTCATAAGGCAGAAAGCATATGCCCCAAAATATTCATCCTCGTATATGAGGCACTAAGTGAAAGTGTTTTCATTTCATACACAATGCTTAGACTGCCCTACTGAAAATACCATACTGGCGGTATAATCCATGGGTGAGGTATGCACTTTGTACTTGTTTCCCAACACCACCCTGGCCTCCAAAGACTTAAGTATATGAGATGGGAAGTAAAATTTTGAAAACTTAAATGAAAAATTTGCCTTTAGTTATTAATTCACTTTGAATTAGCAAGTCTTATATTGCCAGTTATATTAAATCTGTTGATTCCATCTGTTTCAATTCAGCAGACTACTGTCTACACAATTGTAGCTTCATTAATAAATGAATTATGTTCAGTAAATTTGCATTCCAAAAGCAAATGGATTAAAGCATTTGTACACTATCCTGAAAATAAATACTCTTAGGTACACAAAGTGAATAAACCTCTCTCTCTAAAATAACTATTTTAATGAAGAAAAATAATACACAAGTAGAATGTTAGATCATCAAAATCATCCTGCCTACCTACCCAGTCTAGGGAATCTCTAGGAAATGGTAAGTGCGTTTTACAAGGTTAAATCTTGATGTTTTTAGGACAAAAAGACCCAACAAAAGTAACAAAACAATTTAAGGGTTCACATAACATGGAGCAAACTTTCTCAGAGTCTCCTACAGGTATTAGCACAATACAGTTTACAGGACGTGGTCAGAGCCTCAACAAAGCATGAGCCCGCTGATGATTGTCCAGGTCAAGCCTTGGTCCATGAGAGAGTTCTACCAGTCAGCCCTACAGAATAATGCAGAGCTCACAGAATGAAGAGCTGGAGTCTCAGTATATCTCAGCACTTTTGGGTGATAATGATTTTTTTCTGAGTGTAGAAAGAAAGCAGCAAGTACCATAGCAGCACTTTGGCACAGAGTAATATTTAGGATACATCCCATAAGGTTTGCACGGTGACCATGATGCTAGCTGGTGTGCAAGCTGTAGGTCTCCAGAGTTAAGATCCTGCAAAGCTGCAGTTTGAACTAAAAGAGCTTCATGGGTTCTGCTCCCATCTCCATATGCTGGGTAGCGTGGTCCCAGGGGAGCCATGTAATACCAGTGAGTTACATGTTTGCACCTTTTGAAGGTTACTCCTAGGAATTCTCTGTCAAAAGCAGAATACTAATGCTTTTCATTATCCATCCTTCAGGTTCACCACATGTCAGGGGAAGAGCTGCCTTGTACTTGTGAATACATCTGCCTGCAGGTGCAAGAGACTTCCAACAGAAACAGCAAGTGAAATAATAAATGTGTTTCAAGCTAGTGCAGTTTCACTAGAAGGGCATAGAACTGAAGTAGGAAAATAAAGGCAGGTTGATTCTCCGTCAGAACAGAGAGACAGAGAATGGCATGGGAAAAAAAAAAAAAATATATATATATTTTAACTAAACTAATTCTTAACAAATATTATGCAATTTACAGTTCACAATCTTGTAAGTAGAAAGGATCTTCCTAGATAATATATATCTATGTGTTGACTTTTCTTTCTTTGTGATGCTACATCTTCCAGACTATTTCTCCTTCTATCTGTTTGTTTCTTCCTTTTGAAATTAGTCTACATTAATCCCAAAAAACCCAAACACATAGCAACTCCCAAACTAAACTTTTGGGGTTCAAAAAGAGAGAATACTTCCATTTGTTTAAAGCAGGCTTCGCCCCTCCCACCCCCACCAAACCTATTTAAATTACTGTCTTAAAAGCAGTCTAAGACTTTGGAAAGACAATCCCACATCAGATGAATACATGTAAATACTGTTTTCCTTTAACAAAAAGATTCACAGAAGGCTCTGGGTCTTCAGTAGTTCCACACTCTCCTAACTACACGTTACCCCCTGAATCTTAATATCCATGAATGTGTAGAGGTAGGGAATCTGATGAATCAGTGAGATCTTCTGTATAGAATAACTGTGTCCTGTGCTGTCCACAGCCAATAGATTCATCAAAATCTTCAATGTTCAGGAACATCTGCAGGTGTGGAAGGAAATGGTGGGGAGGGATAGAGGATGACTGTGCAGCCAAGATTTTTGTAAAGGTAAAATACGTGTGAATGTATATATATATATATACACACATGTATACATATGTATACATGTGTATATATATATATTTTGTTGTTGTTGTTGTTGTTTTTAATTGTCATTCTTTTGTCTTTTTAGACAAAACATAAATTCAAACCTGGGGGGGGGGGGGGAAGTTTGTATTACTTTTCCTTCTCCCAACTAGTGAAATAAACTGATTCTAAATCAACCTGAAAAAATAATCAAGTGAAATATGAAAGGAGGTCATCAGCTCTGCAAACTAAAATGAAGCTGTCACAATCAAAGTTAAAACCGATGTGATATCTCTGTAAGATGACTGATGAATTTTTCAGCCTGTAGCGGCAAATCAAGCTAGCAGAACAATAGTATGCACCAGGTGTTGACTGAATGAATAATGCCACCTTTCTTTTTCTTTTTCTTTTTTCTTTTTCTTTTTCTTTTTCTTTTTCTTTTTCTTTTTCTTTTTCTTTTTCTTTTTCTTTTGCTTTTGCTTTTGCTTTTGCTTTTGCTTTTGCTTTTGCTTTTGCTCTTTTTCTTTCTTCTTTTTCTCTTTCTTTTTCTTTTTTCTTTTTCTTTTTCTTTTTCTTCTTTTTCTCTTTTTCTTTTTCTTTTTCTTTTGCTTTTGCTTTTGCTTTTGCTTTTGCTTTTCCCTTTTTCTTTTTCTTTTTCTTTTTCTTTATTTTTTCTTTTTTTCTTTCTTTTTCTTTCCCTTTCCCTTTCCCTTTCCCTTTCCCTTTCCCTTTTCCTTTTCCTTTTCCTTTCCCTTTTCCTTTTCCTTTTCCTTTTCCTTTTCCTTTTCCTTTTTCTTTTCCCTCTCTTTTTTTCCTCAAAGGTGCTGGCTAAAAGCATTATTGTTTTCCACATCTTCAGCAGCTCTTTTCTAACTGTGCAATATATTCACAGGTTGGCTATCATGCAGAGTTGTTTAATATCAGAGTGTTTCACTGGTCTGATTCACGTTGCACTTCCACAACCTGCTATGTGTACATGTCCTGACTTTTGTAACCACGAGGCAGGATTTAATAAGAAGATGGTCAGAGGCTCCTTGCAACCTCAATTATTCTGTGATTCTATAGACTTCTGGAGAACTTCTACAACAGATTTGATTCTTCTTCTGGACTGAATGTAGATAAAGTAATTCTCCTTTGCATCCATGAAATCCTAGCCATGGGATGAAAATCAAGGTGTAACAATATGGATATTTGGAGTTTAGTACTATTCTAATAATAAACTTAAAAATATAGCTTAGGCTGTATGTTCACTAAGTTTGCTTAATTTCTCTTTGTTTGGACTTTTAATCTGTACTAATGATGCAGTGCTGCTATTGGTGTAAGGTATATGAACAAGTTTTCATTTTCGGCAAAATCCTTTGTGATATTTTTATAAAACAAATCAGTCTACTTCAGAAATGATATAATGATTTGGATATTTATACCAGTAGGCATGGAAAAAACAGTGATGAAATATTGTATTAATCTCGTAGAATTATCAGGTAATATTTAATGATGTGTCAGTTTTCTTGTAGTTGGCTACCTCCTTTGGCTTTTCCATGTAACATGGCTATAGAATATATTTCAGTTAATCTAATCCCATTTCTATTTCTTCCAGTTTTAATTTAGGCCACTTCAGTGATACTTTTTTTTATTCTCACATACATTGTAGTGCTGTCGTTTATAAAGAAAATCACTGACAAGGATGATACTGTGTATCAGAAAGGCATTTATTTGTATCTTACCCATTAACAGTAGATAATGACAACAGACAAATGTCATTAACTAATAAAAGTCCCTTGCAAATCTTTGTCAACACATTTGCTTGGAAACAAATATATTTTTTTCACAGTTGGACATAATAATTTTAATGTAGGATTTTCTGATCTTTTTCAAGGGACACGTTTTTAAGAACCAATATTGAGAACAGCAGTGTATGACAAAGTAGTTGATAATGAGTTCTGACACAGTGAAGATGGAATTTTTGCTTTAAGGTGTGCGATTAAAGTGTGCCAAATTACAAGTACTAGGATGATGTGTGACAATCATATGATGAAAGAAAAATACTTTTAGCTTTGAATCACCTGCTAGTCTTTGTAAAATACATGTTTAGAACATAGTGATGTTTTAAAAATAGATTTTTTTTTTTTAAATTAGAAATCTAGGAAAATACAGTTTATCCTTCAACACCAATCACATGAATAGTTTAGGGGATGTGCTACTACTGTACCACACAGATGTGTTGGACGTGTGACGCTCTTTACCCTAAGGAGCTGAGTTTATTGTTACTGACACTGCATGCATTTTTATCTACATCACATAGAAGAAGTGAGATACATGTAGTACAAACAAAATAGATAGGTGAGATAAAAACATTACTCACTCCTCTGAACAGGTGTTATAGTCCTCTGTAGTTACACACAGATGTAACTGTGTGCATAAGAGCTATGCTAAAAGGAGGAAAGCACTGTAAGAAATTATTTAAACACCTTTCTCTTTCGAAAGTAACAGTCCAAAAAAGGAGGTTAGCAATTTGTCATTACCTACAGGATTATACATGTGTACACAGTGATTAAGAATACTGACAAGTCACAACTGTGAGGCATTGAGAAGACAAAAATGTAATTCAAAACAAATATAAAATTACATGCAAAAACAATTAAAAACAAACTAAACCAAATAATAATAATAATGAAAAAAAAAACACAAAAAACAAACAAGCAAACAAATCAGATACTAGTTCCAAGAGAAACTGAAGAGACTATACCAATATGGAGAGTGATTTTTTGAAAGACGGACATTGTCGATGCATGATTTTAAGGAAGAATGAACTGACTAACGGATGATTTGCAAGCAAGAAGCTTACATTTGTTTTATAAAATAAATGAAGGCCTGGAATTGGAATTAAAGACTAGCAGTTAAAGTAGAGGGAGGGAACGCAGAGAAGAAGCTTTCAGGAAAAAATTTCAGAGCATTCTGAATGCAAGAATGAACCCAGCTAAATCTATGAGGGCAATACATGGGAATTTGAGTTTGAAGTGCTAAAAGACTGGAAAAAAAGGAATTGATCACTTAAAACTGTTGTCCTCAGCCTAAAAATCCCTTTTAAAGCAATTAGGGTGTTGAAGAGGGACTGTTTGACTTCAGTAAACACTGTGTAGCCCCCTCTCCATGGCAAGCTGGAGCCTGTGAACCCTTAACAGTCTGAAGAGACTTAATCCATCTTCCCTCACTCCAAGACCCACAACAATATGGTACAAATATGCTCTTGACTCCAGTGATGGGATCATGACTTGGAAAACACTCCTGACCCTCAGTCTTTCGGGCCTCCTAGAAGAGCATTATGGAGTGTCTTGATTGCACTAGCTTTGCAGTGTGACTCAGTAAATGAGCACAACAGAAAGGGAAGAAAGAAGCAAGAAGGAAGAAGAAAAAAATAAAAAACTGCACTGGGAGAGCACAGGTCAAAGATACAGCTGCAGGAAATATGTTTACATCTTAATTCTGATGTGTAAAATCTCCCTAGTGAGCATATTTCTGCCTTTTTTTTTTTTGTGCAAGATGTACTGAATGTGATAGTGAATTCACATGGTTTTTGCAAGAAGGTTAATAGAATTATTGGCACTGTGTCTGGAGAGAAAAGGATGTGAAGGAGCTTAAAATGGCCTGCAATTGATTCTGATATTGATTCATGGTGAAGGAATCCACACAAGTGAGGAGAATTGTTTAGAAATATTTGGCTTTTGATATATCTACTTTAAAGTTATGCTATAAATTAAGCAGATGTTAAAAGAAATAAGTGGTAAGGGTGCAAATAGAAAAGAAGACAGTGCATTGCTAAATGTAACACATATGCATGTATTTGTTAGGAACGTGAAAACGGAAAACCAGACTACTACGGAGGCAGAAGATGATTGCTACCTATGCATTGGGACTAGAATGGTAATACATGGCCCCTGATGGGTCTTGGATTGCATTTGCTTTGGAATTATTTGGTAAAAATATAGCATAGGACCCTGGGAATTTTGTTTCTGTTTGGTTTCTTTTTCAAAGAACTAGTGGTGATAGACTTTGAGCAGTAGTGTTGCATTACATCATACCACAAGTATCAAATGAATATTCTCTAGATCGAGTAATGAGTAGATGATGGAAACACCATGTGAGAGGCTTCCAGTGGATTTCAATTACCTCTAACAGGTGACTGATTCAGTTAGGACCAAATTGTGGTTGCTTGTCCTACCCATCAAACAAGGTGTGCTCCCATGTCACTGGGGGAAACTGTTCTAATTTGCACAAATGACTTGAACAGATGTTTTGAAAGGAAGCATGAAGAGGTCCATGAGATTGAACCTAGTTTGTACCTTTGAGACACTTAAGACACTTAACTGTTACTTGTGTCCCAGAAAATGTTAAATACTTCATGGAAAAGCTATTTGAATTTCTTAGGGTGCACTAGTCAAGATTCAACCTTGACAAGGATTTTCAAGGAAGGAGTTGGTTTCCCAAGAACAGTGGAAGAAGGCACACATCTGTCCATGCCTTCTGTATTGACATGACATTGTTAATAGTTTTGAGATTGTTTTTTTTTCGGGGGAGAGGGAGGGTACACTTGCCAAAATTACCACTCTCAGAATATTTTATCTTTGTTTCTACTGTATCATATAGAGTGAAGATAAGGTTGGCTCTGGAGCAGAACTGTTATCAGTAGAGGAGGATGGTGTGGTAAGCAGCGATTTAAACTACATATTTGGAGTCTATGTGATAGTGAGCAGTTACTCAGTATTCATTTGCTCAATGCTCCTATGGGATATGAACGATACCCAGAGTAGAAGAAAAGCAACATAATGTATAAAACAGACCTACAAAACCAAACACAGAACTGGACTATGAAGCCATCCATAACCATCACCAGTTACACCAGTTATGTAAAAACCACACCTTTGGAAAAATAGAAATAAGATCCTGTCCTGTTAGTTTTGTAAGAAGTTTATTTTTTGGACTTTTTTTTTTTTTTCATGACTGTTACTTTTTGAAATATCTTGTACATGTCAAACAAAAGATGACACAGTATTTTCTTTGTTTAAAAAATTTGTTATTGTGTCTTTTTCAACCTTCTCTTTCAAATAAAGAATATTAAAAAAAAAAAAAGGCAAAAGAATTGAAGAGAAAAATGTAATTGATCTGTTTTTTTCTCTCTCATTGACCATTTCTTTAATCTTCTCTCGGAGCTCTCTAGCTCACATGAGTTAGGACCTTCATTTAAGGGGAGGCCTTTGTGAGGCAATTTTTACCTTTCCCTCAACATAGTCTTCATTCTACTTTTACATGGCCAGGGTCCTGTTAGCGTACTAACACAAAATGCAATGAGGACTGGATAGTGAAAAATCATACAATTAGCAGCCAAATATGTTCTCTATCTGTAGTAGGGAAATGTTTCCCTTTAAGATTATTTTCTTTTTTTTTTTTTTTTTTTTTTTGCTAGGCTTGAGGCTTTAATTTCCAGTTTGTTGACTCTAGCATCAGATGTCAGCTTCAGAGAAAGGGCACATTGTTAGGCTTTGTCTATAGGAAATGAATAAAAAATAATCCCAGTGGTCTGGACTAGCTAGTCAGCTAACAGTGAGATAATAGTAAGAAATACACAAGAAAATTTACACTGTCTATCCAACTGAAATGCCATGAAATTTCATCAGCTTTCTTTCAGACTGCATGTATGTTAAAACAATGACCGGTATTTCACAGCTAAACCTGCTTGTGGATCATGCAGCTGATTTTTATATTACAGAATAAGATATGTTTGGAGGATGCTGAACAAGAAGATGCAGATATAAAAACATCTTAGAGATGCTTGTAACACCATATTTCTTAGTTTACTTAGAGATTATAATAAAAGAAGTATTATTTATTTGGTTTTGGTCCTAAGAGAGTATTTCAGAACCACTGAACCTCTTTAAGAGAGTGGCATCATTCAAATAGCATATTAGAACCATTAATTAGCACCATTCCTGACAACTACAGGTATTACTTTGTTAGGCATGTTACTGGAGAGAGAACAATATGTGTGACACAAATTGTGTCTCTCTCCTGTGTGGAGACATCCCTAAGTTGGTTACACATTCAAAATTTGCACAACTATTCCTCTCAAATGTACCAGATGTCAAAGTGGCATGATAGCCAGCAACACAAGATGGGCTGGATAACTGGGGTTTTGTGACAGGATGGTAAGTGATAAATTAGTTAGCAGCGTTACAGTGAAAATGGGAATAAGAATAACTAAAATAATTAAAAACTGACATGCTGTTTCAACAAATGGGTAAAGTTCATGTTTTTCTTCCTACTATTGCTGAAATATATGTGATTTCTAAAGGACGTGGCACACCATTTATGTGGAAAAAGAAATAGTTATTTTAAAACAGATAATGAAAATACTGGATGTCTTTTAGCTACAAAGGTTTGTTTTTTTCCTTTATATGTCTAGGAAAATCTTAACTAAATACACATCTAGGCTTCATGGTTAATAATGAGAGACTTCAAAGGAGTTAGAAAGATTTTACCAACTAAGGAGCTGGTGTCCTTGATTTCTGTGTTTTCTATCTCTTTGTGTTTATTTTGTCCAGACTGTCTTCTGTTTATGAACAGAAGCCTTAGACAGCTAGGCAGCCCCTTCTATAGTTCTGTATTTATGAGGATACTTTATGGTACTTGTTCATTCCCAAGCAGCGGTATAACTGAGGACTCCTACTGAAAGCAAATTTTGTGGCTGTTACGCATCGTTTACCATTGGCAATAATGAGAATATATGACTTGCTTTAATTAAACAACAATAAATTAACAGTGGTGATTTACTAAGTATAATTATTCTTTATTTAAAAATGGAGCTTGATATCTGTTGTTCTTTTAATGCATCATCAACTTCTTTCTAAATATCCAGCCTTACACTTGCATGGTTAGTATTTGCGTAGTGTTTGCTGTAAGGCTGAAAACAACTGGTGATTAAAACCAGTGTCTGCTACATTTTTGAAGGAGCTAATGGCCCCCTTTGGAGTTGCTAATTGGCAAGTTCTGCAACTCTAGGCTTTTGAGGTATGGTTGCCATGGAAAAATTGCTTTGAAGTTGGCAGTTGTGAATATTTGACCACAATTTTTCCTAGTTTGGAGACTGGATGAAAAGCACTGTCATCTCTCCCACTGGGCAAAAGATATCTGGACAAACTGTGCAAAATGATTACCCATCAGACTGGGCAGAACAGAGGCAGATGATGGCAAACAAGGTTCTCCCAGTGGATTTCATTTCTGTGTCTGTTGTGTTTATTTGGAGCTTTTCTTGTTTCTGTTTTGGTTGGTTTGGGGTGGGTTTTTTGGCCAGTCTTTGATGTGATTAGAAGGTTTGTGGATGAATAAAGGTCAATAATTTCTGTTTAACCTAAGCTTTTATAAAGGAAATGCACTGTCCATCACTAAGAGGTAGGGTGACATTCCCGCAATACAGTACATAAATATATATAAAACATCCTTCTGAAAAGCCATTTTGAAAATTCACATCATTTCTATTGGAAAAAATGTAGACCAGCCTGTTCCAGTACCACTAAAATCACGGAGAGGTATTTTTGTAAATTGTTTATGTTATACCACAACATCAAGGAAAACAAGTCATGGCTTGCCCCTTCACACAATCTCATGTCACAGTTTGTGATGTTCTCCAGTGATGTATTTGGTTGCCTACTGTCTGCCCGAGAGATTTTGAAGTTATATTTTTTTTAAATCAGTTTGCACAAAATTTAAACTGACAGTCATTGACCTTAACCAATATATGCATTGAATGCAATAGAAACACAGATAGATGTTACACACGAAAAAAGAGATGCTTCTTGTTTTTCTGACTTTTTTTTTCTCTATTACTCTCATAAAACTATGAAATATGTATTGATATCACTGGACACTTGTGAATTATCCTGGAACAGCTTTGCTGCTATACCTCAGCTATATGCTTCAGTTTCCTCTAAACAAAAGCTACACATCGTGTTAAATTGTGTGTTGATATGGATATTGGGTATCAATCTGAGCAAAACAAACCTATTTCATGTTTTGATTTAAACTTAATTTGGAGAAGCTGTTTCAAGAGGGATGAATAGTTTATTATCTGGAGAGACACTCATCCATGCATCATAAAATTACGTTTTAATGGCACACTGACAGAGCGTTTATGATTCTTGTACATTTAAAAGATGAATTTTGAAGAAATCTTTTCCTTATAATAGTGCCTAAAATACTAACAGTTGAAGAAGGATCAAAAAATAAACAAGTTTGAGTAACATAAAAGCCATGTGATGGTACACAGGAAGAGCAAGATTTTTTTAAATTTTTTTTACATTACATAGTCTGGCCTGAAGCAAGTTATACTTTAATAACCACTCTTGGAAAATTGGTGGTTTTGAGGCTAGGAGGACTATTCTGAAAATATGGAGTTGGAAGTGAAAAAACTGTAAGTGTTCATAAAGAGTGAATTTTTAATGCAAATCTGAGAGATGACTATTCTTTTCTTGTTTAACATGCACAAGGTTTATTTCTGGGGTTAAAACCTAAGTCTTTTTGATATCAAAACAGAGTATCCAAATAACTACAGCAGGATACGCTTTTTTTGATATCTAAAGAAATTAGTTTTTCTCTGATAGATTTCACTGTTTTCATTGGTCACAGTGAACTATGTTTTAAGATATCGCAATCCACTTTATTTATTTTTAAATGTATAATACTCACCCAGAAGTGCTGCTTCGAATGCTAAATTATTTTTTTCTTTTCTTTTAAGTCACAGGAATAACCTTTAGGTGACTTTGTGGCTATCGAATAACTGTGACTAACGCCAGATCTTCCCTGGTCTCCAGTTCTGTCCTGCTAGCTGAGTGGTGACATTTATTTTACAGGTTCAGAAATGTTGGTGTGTTTATATTCTGTCACAGAGCAGATTTATGTAGATGACTTATGATTCAAATAACTCTATAAAGAAGAACAAGTCAACTTTTCTTTTTTTTTGGTAAGTCACTGTCGTAAAATGAACTGAAATTGAATGTGAGGTGATCAGGAATGTCACAGAACAGCGTGACATATTGGAGCAAAGAAAAAGAATGATGTGGGCACTTTTACTTCGGAAGGTACTACAGAATAGATGAAAATTAACACTGAGGTGATATAGTTTATATGTTACATAGGAAAGAATGAGATGACATACGAAGGAAGTAGAGCCTAATCCTAAAGCTACTGAAGTGAAAGCAGAATATTCTTGTCTTTAAGGCAGCAAAAATGACTGGAAAGGGAAAGATCACTCTCCTAGGAGTCACTAATACAAGCCCAGAACTCTCTTAGGAATGCTTCACTTTACACGCTATGGCATAGGAAATGCCAAAACTCACTGGTTTTGTGCAGTAGGTGTGAAATGTCACTCATTTCTTTGCTAATGAAAGGGTAAAACATTGCCAGTGTTGATGGTAAAAGTAGAATGAGCTAGAGAAAAAATACGTTGCTCCACAGGAAGCAGATTTGGAGGGAAAACTCACCCTATATTTTAGTCTGACAGTAAATATGCTAGATTTAGGCTATAAATAAACAGAAGGTGTCATTCCACTTAACAGCTTCTTCATTTGTGAAGCCTGCTCATTATGTCTTTTCTCTACCATACAGAGGGCCATTTCCTCCAGTTTCTCACTTATGCCAATGTAAATATTTGTAATCTGTTTTAAAGGACTCTTTTTTTTTTTTCTTTATGTCACTGACTAGGTTTAGAGCACAGATTATCTCTTACAGCAGCATGACTGGTAAGCTGATAAAGCACAACGGCACTTTGGGCACGAACAGACAGGGCACAGCAGGCCTCTCCATGCAGTTTTGCTGTGTGCATCAGCCAGTGCTCAGTCCTGCAAGTAAAAGACCAATATGCATCAGAAAACTAGGCTCTCCTTTCCTCTCCTCCAAGTCTATGGTTGTAGTTTGACAGGTGGTTTTAGTAAATAAGGCCTCACACAAATGCTTTCATTCAAAACTCAATGGAGGTAGACTGGCTTCTCCCCTACTATGTGACAATGGAGCATTCATCTTGCAGGACCCTTGCATTTATGTCCAGTGAATTTCAACCTTCCTTCATTGATATTGGCAAAATATGGTCTAAGCACCAAACCTTTTTTGGATGAACAATTACTTTCTTATGAAGAAGAAAAGTAAATATATAAAGAAAATCAAAATTCCTTAACTGATCATCTCTCTTTACCACGGTGTACAGGCCCAACTCTGAAAGAAGATTTGGGCTCAGCTTACAAACTCATCTCCAAGGACTGTTCAGTCATGGATGATTACAAACATGCAGAAATGTTGCATTACTAAAACCAATCCCTTCCCAGGAAATGTCTTTATCATTAGACTACAGAATCATACATACGCCTGCACTTCCATTCTGGAATTTTTTTTTTTTTTTTTTTTTTTTTAGGAAAAAAAAAAAACTTCGACATGCAGAATGTGGAATTCCCCACACTCTCTTAATAAGCGATGAACATTTGAGTCTATTAAGCAAATCAGGAGACACATATATTCTACATTGTTGTTCTAACCACAGAACACTACATTAACAAATAAAAAAAAAAAAAAAGGAAAAAAAAGTATACAATCTTATTTCCTAACATGTTTATAATCCACATAGAAATACAAAAGATATGCATGACAAACAAGAAGAAACTCAGAACTGAGAATAGCAGGTAAACCTACTCACCATTCTGATATAGGCTCCTCTGCTTTTAATTCCACTTGTAAGAAACATGGTCCGAATTAAATTCTTCTAGATCCTTTTCCAAAACAATGTAACTCTCCACAAGCCTAGGAACCATAGGATAACACTTGGGGACTAGATGTTTGAAACGTAGGTGTTTCTGCATTTGGTGGTTTTGTTTTCTAACTACCTTTCCTAGTGTAGCTCATTTGTGCAATGTTTTCTTTAGTTTTTCACCATCCTTTTTTACCTCTACGTTTTCTTTCCTGCAATAAATCACAGGTTAATCTTGCAGGGCTTTTTTATTATTATTACAAAGTATGTTTTGAGAAAAATAAAGTTTATTATCTTAATGACCATTTATACTTTAAAGTGCTATTTAAAATACGAGTATTTCTATGGACTTGTTTTATTTCAATGGACACAGTGGATTTGTATATAATAGATACACTTGGCTCTGTGCCTGAAATGCATTTTGCACAGCTCTTCTTTCTCTTTCTAAATATACCAACAACACGATTCCACTAAATTCATTAAGGAATGATAGACAATGTTATTCAAGTGCAATTCCACATGAGTGCTTTCAAGATGCAATGTTTACTTTCTTTCTCCAACAATAATTCAAGGCAAGCTAGTAGTGGCCTGACGCGAATTTAGCGTGCAGGAAAGGGGAGGCCTGCAAGACATCATAAGCACTATTGATTTTTCTTGAGCACTAAAGCTTTTAAGGGGATTCCTACAAAGACACAAGCTATATGGAACAGGTCTCTGCACTCTGTCAATTTAGCTGGACAGTGAAAGGAAGATACAGACTGGAAAAGACAAACAAATGGAGAGAGCTCTGGGGTTAATAAAAGTGGAGCTAGGTTCCTTCCAAATTGCTTTGGAGGCAATTGGAAAGGCATCACCACCATTGAGCTCCACTTCAGCGGAGCACCTTCTGTGGGAGATGTTATCAGTCCCAATCTTAAAAGGTTGCAGAGGCCAGAGATAACTCACAGGTTAAGTTACGCTTCAAAACTCTTCAGCACCAGGGATACTGCAGTTCGACAGTCACATCCATAATCTCAGATGAACATCAACCATATGCACGACAAAAATCTCTCTCTTAGTGTCAAATTCACAAATAATGTCACAATGCTAAATGATCTGTTTCAACCTTCCATTACATTTGCTGTTCACTTTCTGACAGATTACTGCATGTGGCACTTGGCTTACCATAAAGAGTATACTTTCCCAAGGCCAATTGCTGAGCAAGAGATCCATCCAGGTTCCTGAAATGCATTTTCAAAGAGGTTAAAGTGATCTGGTGATGTACTGAATATGAACAGGATTGCAAAATAAGGTTATTTATAATATATTTATTCTTCCTCTATAGGCAAAAGCATATTTTGAGGCTCTTTGTGAATATTTTAACAATTTGAAATGAAGTATCAGTAAATTAAGCTGAACCAGCTCTTAACAATTACTGACCTTTTAACTTCTTGTGGGGAAAATACCGATCAAAGATATCAAAGCTAAAAATCTAAGTATTTTGTTCTAAACAATTTACAGGGAGGTTAAAGAGTTGCAGCAGCAGCCTGGAAACATGGTGCTTATGTAGCCTACAAACAAATTCTTCATCAGGTGGAAACAAGCCCAGATTTTTGCCTCAAGCATACTTTAAGCAGTATAAGAAAACCAATTTCTGTTTTGGTTTTGCATAGAATTACAGAACTATGGAAAAAGATACTGGCTATGTATAAATTCATCTTTCATAACCTCTGAGGGTTTAGAGAAGATTTGCATGTAAAGTGAAATTGGGTATTTTCAATAAACTAGTAAACATTAAAAACACTTACATTACCTACTTTCATTTTGTTTTCATGTAACAAGAGCAAAATGGAAAAAAAAAATCAGCAACAAAGTTTTCCAGTAAAAGCTAAGTAAGGGAAGTAGTGCATAGGCTAGAGAGACAATTTGCCACCTGGATTTTTTCTCTTAGCAGCTATGGCATATTGTGGGAGCCATTCTTGAAGCCTTTAAATAGTAGCAGGGCCATGTAAAGTGTAAGGGAGAAACAGGTAACTCTTCTAGGCTGATGAAGGGCCTTTACCTAACTTTAGATATTTAATGCACATAATGAGGAGCAAGAGACCCAAAACCTTTAAGGTACTGTGAAACAAGTAACGTGAACACAGGGTCATGGAGATGGACAGGCTGCACACAATGAAACGCAAGATAGAAGAACAGCACCTATCCAGTAATGAAAGTAAAGGAGAAGTTTAAATAAAAGTCTATCCTGGGGTAAATATTGTGACACATGAAATTCCTGCCTTTTTTCTTGTTTTGTTTTGAGAAAATTGATTAAAACTTACTGAGTTAAAATATGTCCTAAGAGAGAAAAAAAAAAAAGGTACTTCCAGCTTTCAGACAGATCGATTGATAAATAACCTCAATGACATTACAAATATTTTTTATTCTCAGATCTATGTAGCAGGGAACAGTCTGCAGCTGAGAAAAAACAAACAAACGCACACACATACACACACACACAGAAAAAACAAAACAAAAATCCAACAAACAAACAAAAACAAAAACAAAAAAACAAAACAAACAAAGAAACAAAAACAAAAGAAAACAAACACCAAAAAACTCCACCAAAAGAAAACAAAACAACCCACCAAAACACCAGAACACAAACCACACGAAACTCCCACACCTTAGGAAGAAAGGCTTCTTCAAGATTCTGTCAACTAGAATAAGTTTGAAATGAGCATTCTAATATGACAAATTTGGTTTAACTTGGTCTAGCTTTTTTTTTTTTTTTTTTTGCTAAAAGCTTTGCCAACAAAATGAAACCCCCATTGCCTCTGAATTACAGAAGAGTGTGTACATACGTAATTGCACACTTCCAACCATGGATCTTTCCAATTATCTCAGCTGTACTTTGGCTTTTTGACACACCTAACTTATTTTTCATGGTGAAAAAATAAAGAAATGATTATTAAGAGGGCTCCAATAGAAAGGAGTGCCAATCAAAATGTAACATGTTGAAAAGGTCAAATACTTCCCATTAATACATTCAGAGTCAGACCTTTCTTTGTTCTTCACTTTCTACAATGCTACAATTAATTCAATTAAACTAACTTTAAAGCTAAGAAGCATTGTCATATATCACAACCTTTAGAAATGTCTGCATTCTCCCTTAGACATTTACCTTAGTTAGCATATTTTAATGATATCTCAGGAAGAACTGTGTTAAGTGTTCCTGGCTCCTAAAATAATAATAATAATAATAAAAATTAAAAAAAAATTTAAAAAATAAAATAAATAAGGCAGCTGTCAAAAACACAAAAGCATACAGAAAGATTTAGAGGTATTGTATTTAAATATCAATACCCATCCATACAGTGAACCGGACAGAGAAAGAGTGGCAGGAAAAAACAGCATAATAGAAAAAAAATTACAGTGAAATTCTTAAGTATATCACACATCAGCACACCTCTGTACTCTCTCTTTCGGGAAAGGATGATAATCATATAATGGGTTAAAGGAGATACTCCCACTGTCCATGTTCCTGACAAAGATGTTAAACAGCACCAGTCTGTCCAGGTTGTGTTAAAAACAAGTTTCTCTTTTAGTGAATTTGCCAGCTAAAGCTTTCATATTAGCTGCATTTTCCTGGAGGACCAGATGTATGTTTTGGTAAACATAGCAATGGAATGCAAAGTTATTGATAACAAATTGATGCACCTCTTGTGAGAGGGGCAACAAGAAAACAGGTGACCAAGAAACTGACCGAGTAGAACATTCCATTCACGTGAATACTTCATATAAAAGTGGGAGATCACGAGGATCTCGTCCCTTTTTTTGCTTATGGTCGACATTAGGAGAGGACCTTGCTAGTCGTCCCTGCAAACTGAGGCCCAGTGAGAGACTGAATCCAGCTCCGGTTGGCTGCAGAGTGCAATCCAGGACTTTGGGTGCTGGCTCTGCAGTTGCTGAGACTTTCAAGATTGGTTTTGTATATTTTGTATTATTTTCTCTATTTTTATTAGTAGCACTAGTAAAACATTTTTAATTTTTCCAACTCTCTTCTCTCTGTCCTTCTTTCCCTCCCAATCACCTGTCCTTAGTGGGGAGAGAGGGAGAGGCTAAAGTAGGAAGTGGGGGGAGAGGGGGTTAACAATACATCTGCCATGGTTTTATTGTCACTCCGCAATCAAAACGCTTGAGACTGTCCCAATCCTGATGCCGGAAGAACACAGCTCAACAGTGGTCTCCACTTGAACGTTGAGACAGTGACCACAATTGCTTCAGGGATAGGCCTCTTGCCTTGTCCATAGATGGGCTCTTGTACTTCTTACACGCTTGGACTATCTTCATCTTCCTCCAAATACACCACTGGTCTTAAAACAAATGTTTTACATTCAGGTGCTTGTACTCAAGAGAAAAAAAAAATAGTCTCTAACAACCAACTTTCAGACAGAATCCTGTCCTGTACTTCTACGTGTGCTAAATTTTAATGGTCTTCCTTTTTATTTTCAGAACTAGAACCAGAGCAAGTAACATTTTCACAACCCACCCACATTTTTCCTGCAACTGTAGTCTCTCAGACTAGGAATATGCAGTACAAACATTGCATTGAAACAGAGGGTAAATTAACTTTCACAGCTAATGTCATGTGACTGCTACTGATGCTCAGTGTAGTTGATTAGAACTAGCTCAGATGTTTCTGCTCAGGACTGAATTGTATTACATAGGTATAAACTAAAACTGTTGTGTGTGTTTTGTTTTTTTTTTGTTTTGTAGGGTTTTTTTGTTGTTTTTGTTTTTGTTTTTGTTTTTGTTTGTTAGTTAGTTTGTTTGTTTGATTGATTTCCCCAGTGCCTAGTCCTATTCAAACAGGTCTAGCTGTCAACATGTTGAAGATGGAGTTTAGGCTCCAAACTATACCTATGATATAGAGTTTTGCTTTACAGTGTATGAAGAAGGGGCTAAATTTGGGGCTAAATGTAAAAATAAAAATTCCAGCATAAATAAGAGAATGTTGCCCTGAATGATCACAAGACAGAGTCAGTGATACTTCAGAGCAGCAGATAAATGAAATACGTTGGCAGGGCAGAACTGTATTTCCAATAGTCTCTTCCCTAAAACCACACCTGGAAATTCCCTTTTACAAATAATTGCAAAATAATGCTGAATAACCTATGAGTAGGGGTATTTGGCTTTGTGAGACCAGGTTTCAAAATCAACCCATAGCTCATGCATCATTGTCAGAGAATTACAAATACAGAAGAGACAAGATGGCTAGGTGGAGCTCTGAGTAACCTGATCTAGTTGAAGACATCCCTGCTTATTGCAGGGGGATTGGACTAGATGAGCTTTGAAGGTCCCTTCCAACCCAAACCGTGCTATGATTATATGATTCTATAAGAAGAAAACAAAACAAACCTTAATTTAAAACCTTATTGCAATTCATATTCCACTTTAAAAATTTCTCTGTCAGTGAAGTTCTGAATTTTGCTTCCCAGTCAGGATAAATTATTTGCATATTAAACCTTCTGAAAAAGTTATATGACTCCTAGGTGTTTTTTGTCCTGTACATTCAAGTGTTTATGAGTTACGAATTTTTCCCACTCACCAGGTGACTTTGTGACTTCCAAATCTGGAAACAAACAAACAAACAATCAAACAAACAAAAACCCAACCCAACCTTCTCTTTCCTCCATCGTAAAGATGCTGAACTACTACCAGCAACTAAAGGCGGTGACTGGTTCCCCAGCTGGTGCAAACATTTTCAGCCAGCAAATGCAGTTGCTGCTTTTCTCATTTCCCATGAAGGAGCTGAGCAATTGGCAACTGGTGTGACTTACTGCAGTGTTTTATAATCCCTTTGATCCCTCAAATGAGATGATAATTTTCAGACTAAAAAAAAACTACTCAAAGGAAAATTATTTCACATTGTTTGCGAAAAGAACATAAGAATGTCAGTCAAATACTTTATAAGTTGGGCTCTCCCACCTCTTATTTGACTCTACACATCACTGGTTTATGATAAACTAGAGATAAAACCACCCTCTTCTCATCCCTGTACTGCCCCCTATCAAGTTATATCCAAGAAGTTACGTTCAGGTAGGAACGGCAGGTTTAAAACAACATGGATTTGCAGGTTCCCTGTACAAATCTCGGCCAGTCTTCCTTGGTATGTTGACGTGTAGCAAAAAAACAAACAAACAAAAAGTACACACATAAAAACCCAACCAAACACAAACCACAAAAAAAATCAAAACCAAGACCAACCAACCAACAAAAAAAAACCCTCTAAAAGTAGTCATTCCTTTCATGAAAGTATTGTTTCATATTTCTTTGATTTTTTTCGGCAAGAATTATACCCAGTTGTATTTAGATATATAAATAGCTTTTCCCTTCTCTCCTATATAACAAAGCCCATGAAACCTCTGAAAACCAACACAAGACAAAACAAAACAAAATCTGGATTATTTGTGTTCGTGCTCTGTATTGTTTAGAAGCAAAAGTTTTTTCCTGAGCAATTTTTTTTGATGCAACTACCAATAAAATTTGTAGTTTACATAAATATACCACTGTTTGTTCAAACATGGCATCTCTGCAAGGCATTAGTTCAAATATACTGTATTGATTTAAATTGAAATGAATTACCTTTCAGGGAAAATGCATTAACTTCAGTGGAGAGACATAGCTGTGAATATAAATGAAAAAAAAAAACATTATTTCACAAGACTATTTTGGCCTCAGTTCACAGGAATTTTTAGTTTTTATTTTTTGTAAAATAAATTGAATCCAAACCAACATTAGCTTATGACATTGGGTATGTATGAATTTCTACAAGGATGAAAAAAAGATGGAGAAATGGAAGAGGTATGAAATATGAATCAAATGGCCTTAAGGTCCCTCCTTTCCCCAAGGATTTTACCTACCTACATTTATTTATTGTCTGATTTAATAAATACTTGAGGAATTTTATTTTATTATTTTGGGGGAGGGAACAGTAAATCAATTTAAGCACTTAATGGGATTTCTGGTTTAAACAGTCCTGTGAGCAGACTGATTAATGTTTTTTTATTTTGTATATCTTCCAAAGCAATGCAGCCGTGTGATTTTTGTCCCATATTACTTCTCATACATAATATTTCTATGACAGTCCCCCACTAAAGAATATACAGCTTGTGTCAGAATTTTTCTTTATTTACTATAATTGCATTTGTGTCTTAAACTTGCAAATAAGACTTGGTGTACTGAGACTAATCAATTGTATTCTGACAATCACAAAACAACAACAGCAACAACAACAACAACACCTACATATAAACATATACAAACACATATATAAAAATCCTTTCAGGTAAATATGATTCACCTGCGAAGGTGAAAAGTCATTAGAATATATTAACAAATGTGGACTAGTCAGTCAAGTAAGATGTTCAATGATAAAGTCTTTCATCAAACTGAAGAAAGGAGTTGACATCTTTTTCTATGACTTAAGTCAGTATTATATAGCCAGTATAAAACTGTATGTTAACTTACAATTTTTGTATCAGTACCCAGAAAATTAAAGAAACTTCATCCAATATTCCCTTTGTGCTTCTCAGCTATCATCATAGCTATACTCTGGTGAGTCTGAATTCTGTAGTTCCTCTTTGGTCCACAGAAATTGTATCTTCTACCGATTCCATATTGAGTCTTCGTTTCCCAGCTTACCTGTCTTGGAAGCTACGAAAACAAGTGGGTTCAAGCAAGCCTTGAGGCAACAAATTATGACATGATACTGAAGGATGATGGTCAGTGATGAAAATTCTTGAAATGGTTTTGAAGGGCTGAAGGTAGCAAACAGAAGAAAGATCTGACTGTAGGAGAAGTCTTCCCAGTCAGAAAGTGAATGAAAAACAAGCTACTGAAGAAAGTGTACTTACTGAAGATTCTTAAAATGTATGCCTTCGTACTCATGAACCAGTCATGGTCTGGAAAGGGTTGAATGTGTAAATTTTGACAGCAGAGAATTTTAAAGAAATCAGCTTACTGTAGAACTTTGTTACCTTTATGAGGCTCTGTTGTCATTGCACCAGAACATACAATTAAAGTTGTGGATATTAACTTTTTAACTCAATCACAAAAATCCTATTAGAAGATAGTTATCATTCTCTCCATTGTCCTAATGAGTGCACAGCAGCCAACTGAGTGAGGCAGACATATTTCAGCACAAGGGAAAAGAGAGTACTTCAGATTTGCTGTTGAGTACTGTTTTTCATCTTAGTGTCAGTCTCGGGCGTTTAAATTCTAACTCAAGAATGAAATACGATGGTTCGGTTTTCATTAATGGCATTTAATAATACATACCATGATGATACATCTAAAACTTAGATTTTATTCCATCATATAGAAGTTGATGTTGACTAATATATCAAAGAGGTAAGATATTCTTAATATTACCTGTTGCTAGTTCCTTATATTGGCTTCTACTCCAACATCTAGAGTATATATTGATAGTATTATATTTGCAGGGATCATTTAGCTAGCCACTTGATGTCACCATAGCTCTACAGAAATATTGCTCTTCATGCACTAATGGGGTGCAAATAAGCATCTGAAATAGGAATGTTCTTGGAATTAATGTTTCTGTCACTAGTCATATGAGCTAGATAGACGATGTACATCATTACAATCATTCTTTTCTGCAGAAAGGCAAAGAGTAGCTATAGAAAATCTCCTTTTCATGTTTGCATGAAAGATTACTTTTAATTAGGTAACTTGTCTAAGAAGAATTAGATTTTGTAACAAAGAATGAAAAATATTGGTGAGGAAAGAACACTGTAAAAAGCAGTGATACTGCAAGAAACCAAAAAACTAAGTCTTCTTTGGGTCAGAAAGATATCTTATTCAGTAATGAAAGAGGTGCCAGCTTCAAAAGGAGGAGATGGCTGTGAACCTTTTCCAAAGCTGAAACCTCACCTGATACCCAGAAACTAATTTTTTGCATATTGTCATACAGAGAATGAAAATGAATGTAGGACCTCACACATCCTAAGAAATAAATTGAACCACTAAACTGCTGTTTAAATAGCTATCACAGTTCAGGAGTTTAGGAAGTCACACAAGTAGAACACAGGGCAGCTGAAGAGTTCTAAGGCCCCCAGGCCTCTAAGGCCTCCAGGCATGCCCCAGGTCAGACACGAGGCACTGTATGGCTTTGGATGAAATCAGTCTAGGTACACACTACTTTAGCATGTAACCAGTTGTTCAATAGGATAAGAATATCGGATTATGGGTGGTATAATGCTTCAAATTTCACGACCATCAAGAAAAAGACTTTTTTTTACTATTATGTATTTATTTTCAGAACCAATACTGTATGTTCTCTAATTTAGCATTGCTCAATATCTTCAGTGTAGTTAATAGTTATTTATGGACATGTAGAATAGCAATTTATGTGGAATATCCAACTCCGGGGGCTTAGTAAACATCTTCACTGTGTACCTGAGAAATGCACTTAGCTTTGAAAAGCAGCTCTGGTCAGCTGCTGAAGGATTATGACAGTTTAGCTTTAGATCATAGAATCATAGGATACCAGGTTGGAAGGGACCACAACAATCATCTGGTCCAATCTTTCTTGGTAAAAGCACGTTCTACACAAGGTGGTCCAGCAACCTGTCCAGCTGAATCTTAAAAGTGCACCACTGACTAGGTTGTCTGCATGTATTAACATTTTCTAGAAAGGGAATCAGCAGTCCCAAAGGCAGTCAAACTGATTAAAATTTAGCATAGAACATGCTAATCTAGATGAAAGTAAGTTACTATAAGCTTTCACTTGGCATTCTGGCTTCCAGTAGGATCTAATTTCAGCTGCTTCACTTTTTATAAGATTTTTTCTTATTTTTTTTCTCTCCAGTATTTATGCTATATGACAGTAAACAATACACACAGTATACTTAAGTAATAAAAGTAGAGGAACAGGGTTGCTTCTGAGAATTAAAAACCTCCTGGGAGCCAGTGACCCACAACCCTGGAAAGGGTCATTAACCCCAAAGAAACGACCAGTTCTGAAGTTGTTATTGATAGAAACTGAAAATGTGTGTATTTATCTGTGGAAAAAAGGAGGAAGGCAGAATGTTTGGAATTTATATTTCTACATGTAACAATATCTTTCACAAACCAAGTAAATGATGCTCCTAGAAAAAGAACAATGTCCTTTACAACTGCTCATCATATTCTAGAAATTTCTGTCAGTAGTATAACATGATGAAGTGTATTTGATTATATGGTTCTTGAAAGACTACAGTGACATGACACAGAGAGAAAAGACTGATAAATAGTTGTGAGGGAAGAGAATAGACAAGCATAGATGATGAAGTTACCCACTAAACTGAGAAGACAAAGGCAGAAGAAAAAACAATTTCAGAGAGGAGAATAAAAAGAGAGGTAGCAAAGAGTTGGAGAATAAGAAAAAAATAAAATCTGACTGCAACTGTTTTCACATTGTAACAGTTTTCTCTATAGACTTGTGTGCATAACCAGAGGTACTCTAAGATACAGAAATGTTTAATGGACATATTTCAGATGAAGTTTCTTTTTGTATGACTAATTCTATTCCGACATTATCCATATGGATAAATGTAGTATGCCATTTATTTATTTATTTACTTCCCCCCAAGAGCAGTGTTTTGCTATGGACAAGTAGAAATTCAGCAATTTCTACAAGAAATTGGAAACAACATTAAACGTCACAGACCATTGAGCTGAAGAGGCTAAGCAGAGTAACAATATGCTTTGCAAAGGGTAGAACACTAAAGGGGTATGGTTTTCCTTCTTTCTCTTCTCCCAGCATCTGAGAAGGGTTTTAGTCATTCAACTGCTACTTTCTCTCTGTATTGGATAACTCTTGTTCTTACTTCCAAGAGTACCAAAACTGGTTTTCTAAACAAAAATCTTGAATAAAGGATTTAATCTGAATTGTTGTTGTTAAATTTCTTGACAGAGATTACTAGAGGATATTCTAGTGCAGAAAAAAAAAAAGAGGAAGCTGACTTGTTTTTATTAATTAAATCTCTCTTGGTAGCTATGGGATATTACTTCATCTATCAAGAACAGATTTAAGTTCTTTGACTCTAGAATTTGTCTTAGGGCTTTCTTTCAAGTGTTACAGAACTACAAAGCCCAGGAGCTTTGGTCTTCTCTAGTGTTGAAGTGTTTCAGATATTGCATGCAATGTCAAGCTACCCAAGCTGAGAGAAAAGCCTGACCCTAGAATTTTCATTCAGCCTAACATTATCTGAAAGTAAAAAATAAAGCTCTGAGACTAGATGGAGCTGCAGAAAAAAAAAGAAAAAAGGTATTTAGAAAACTGGTTAGAATATTATGTTTGATATTCTGAAGTCCAAGTTCTTAACATGAAGCTTGTAAAAGATGCAGTAAGAAAAAAGTTATATGGATGGAAAATGTATTCCTTTATACATTAGAAATATTGTGGGCATTGAAGGTGACTGTTTTTTTATTCATTCTATGCAGTACTGTAGCATACCATATGATATCAAGTGTAACATATTTTACAGTCAAATAATTTTAGTTCAGCCTCATACAGGGTTATGACCGGCAGTACACATATATATGGCTATAAAAATGTCCTGTAAATAAATTGTATTTTTAATTTCTATTCATGGTAAGAGTAGCATATATTTTACCTAATATATAAAATACCAAGCCTTGGAGACACAATAAAGGATGTTAGAAAAAGATAAGCTCTTCAAAAACCTAGTGTTTTTTATAGTTAATAATAAAACATGAATATGTGCATTCATGTATATTTCACATTGCTTATTGCTGCCTCACTAGTGTTATCACTTAAATTTTCATCTCAGTAAAACCATAAACATCATTCAAAAAGAATAGGTATGAATTTATTGCCACTAGTAAAAAAAATAAAAAATAAAAAAAACAAAACAGAAAATGCAATTTTCTATGATGTCTCACAGGGTTTACAATTAATTTCAGATATAAATTGAAATTAAATTACACATTATAGTCAGTAGAGGCTTTTGGGGAAACCCATCAATAGGTCATTTTTCTGAAGGGTATGTTTACAATTGCACATCGATGAAATACATGCATTATAATGTAAATGCAAGGAAGACAGTCTGGCAAGCGCCATGTTCCCCTTACAGTGAGAGTAATCTGATTCTTCTGTATATTCTTAATCTCTCAGGTATCTCCTTCGTGAAAACATAATTCCAGGTGCACTAAAGCTCTTGGCAAGATTATAATTACCTTCAATGGTTATCAAAAAGGCCCTGAGATAACAGAGGATTCTTCTATTAGCAGGTGCAAAAGACTTTTCCAATCTTATTTACTCTCATTTTACGAAACAGTTGATAACTTGGGGCATAATCAAATATAATTTTCCCTGATTTTACCCTTGAATCTAATTCCACTGACTCAAGTGGAACAGATCCTCATCTGTGCTGTTGTGAAGGAAGTTATCATAACACAAGTTTCCAAATTTTTGACAAGGTTTTTGCTTATATCTCTGCTGCTAATTTGCTTCTAGTTACCCCTAACCTTTTTTTTTTTTTAATTTTAAAGTTGTACTATAAACATCTAGTAAAATACTGAAGTTCATGAGAATATTAAATATATATTTCTACCTTATTGTCCTTAGAAGATGTAAACACGCTGAAAGTAATGTTTAAGTTTTCTTTCAAGGTAGAAGTGTTTTCCAAATATGATTCTTCAACAATTCCTGAAATTAAATTAGCTAAACGGTTTAAAAAAAGTGTTCAGCACTAAGCTTTTCTGAATTGTAACTTAAGGTCCAAGCACTACAAGTAACCAAGACACTATCAATTTCAGCAGGTCTCTGTTTTCTTCGCTGGAGTTACTGCTAGAGGAACAAGGTACCATGTACTCATTCTGGAAATTCTCACTGTGTGTACATCATCCATCTGTGTAATTTGATCTTTTATGAGAAATAACATATCTTCCTATCTGTCTGTGTGTGCGTACTTTTAACTTTTGCAGAAGTAGATGTCTCGAGTCCCACATAATCCCAGAAAATATAACTTTATGGTTCAAAGGATTATTGGGCCACATTCTTGCAGCTCTGCAAACAGAGGCTTGCCTGCTTGCTTGAGCAGGATGATAAATACTTTCTAGGAAGGAACTGGGTTTTTGATGACCAGTTCAGTCCCTCAGTTTGGAAGAAGTTGGGCCAAATTCACAGCTGTCCAAGTTTCTGAAGTTCTGTAGAGTTACAGAACTGCTGGTCACTGCAGATTAAGTAGCTTTCTTTAGCAGAAAAACATGAATGGCCCATTCTGCCCCTATAAATTCCTCCTAGAGTTCTTTACCCCTCATCATCTTCTGCACTGCAAATTTTTCTTCTAGTTTTTTGTAGTTAATTTACATTTTTTTCCTCATAATAATAATTTATTCACTTTTCCTGCTTAGTACCACTTTTATTACGAAACTAACCTCCCAGTTCGGAGATTTTGTTCGCTATTAGATTTTGCAAGCGGGCACTTTACTAAACTGTTGTCCAAGTTTTGATAGAATGAATATCTTACAATGGAAGGGTTTAACAAACATCTACTTGTACTCATTAATACAAATTTATTCTAGCAGAAAAAATTCTAAATGACCGTTTTCTTAGGTTGTGTTAATTTGTGTAGTTTCAATAAATCTAATTTGATTTGTACCTTATGAGCATTTGACAGCATCTTTTTGTTGTTGTTATTGTTTTTTTCTACATAACCCTCATTATTATGGGTGCTAAAAAGTGGAACATTTGAAGTTAATATTTTTTAAGATAACCAAGAATGAGCAAGTACTCATTATGTGTAGCATGTACTACGTCTTCAACATAGGCATCTTTTAGGACCTTTGTAGCGACAAATATGACTTTCTGACAAATGTCAGAAATGGGTCTAACAGCACGGAGAATATTATCAATTCTACATGTAATATTAACATGCAGATAGGGCTATAGAACAGCTTTTTCCTTCCCTTTAATGAGGATTTACTTAAAGGAAGACTAACTCGCTCTCTCAGTTCTCCTTTTTCCCTCTAACCACTCCAAAACTTTCATTTTAAGCCACATTTTTTTTGATCACTGATCACTCTTTTTGCTATTCTCTTACCATTGTCTGACAGATAAAAATTTTTATTCAAATGTAGTCCCAGCGATGGGGAGATTACTTGTGATCTGTGCAGCGGAAAGGTTGTGCCACATATTTTGCTGACAAACTCAAATTTTACATCCCAGTAGCATGGCAGTCTTTCTGAAAACATCATACTGAGCTTTCAGTACACTCACAGAATCACAGAATCAATCACAGAATGGTTGTGGTTGGAAGTGACCTCTGGAGATCATCCAGTCCAACCCACCTGCTAAAACAGGCTCACCTAAAACAGATTGCACAGGAATGTGTCCAGGTTGATTTTGAGTATCCCTAGAGAAGGAAACTCCACAGCCTCTCTGGGCAGCCTGTTCCAGTGCTCTGGCATCCTCAAAGTAAAGAAGTTTCTCCTCATATTCAGATGGACCTTCCTAAGTCTGTGCCCATTGCCCCTCATCCTATCACTGGGCATCACTGAAGGAGTTTGATCCCATCGTCTTGACATCCACACTTGAGATATTTATAAACATAAACATATTTATAAACACTCCCTTCTTATAGGTCTTTTCTGTACAACCAGTAATTTTGAGGTGGTGCCTATTCGCAATATAAGAATTTATTACAAATATATGCAATAGGAGAAATTTTGGAATTGAAACATGTTATTTTTTGACTGATTTCTCCAGAGTGTCATGATCATTTTACATTTGAACTCATCCCCCAGAGGACAAATGCCTTCCCAAAATGGGTTGCATCTGTAAAGTGAATATACCTATTCTCTTCTATCAATCAGCTCATTAAAAAAAATGACTAGTACGAGGCTCAGAACAGACTTTTTAAGAATTATTGATATATCATTCCAGTTTGATAATCCATAATATTAAGTTACCCTTGAGTATGTTTTTCGAGTTGGTTTTTTGTTGTTTTGTTGTTTTGGGTTTTTTTTTTTTTACGACTTTCAGTTTAGTTGTATTTTTCTTATCTTGCTGATGAATGTAATATACAACAGCATAAAAAGCCTTACTGAAGTCAAGGTATATACTGAAGTCAAGGCATTCCTCTTCTGCACTCTTATAAGCTACTACAGAAAGAAACTAGATAGATTTAACATAATTTACTCTCCATAAATTGGTATTGGTGCATATTAATGTCCTAGGTACCATCTCTTTGGTCACTTTGCTTGAATATTTGTTCCAACATTTTACTGGAAAAAAGGAAGGTGAGAAAAACACAATTCTAATGATCTTTCTTCCTCTAAAATAAAACACCATACAGTCTTTCAGAATTCCTAAGAGCTTTTACATGTTCCTGCTTTAGACAGTTTTAACATTTCTCTTAAGTATATCACAATAAATAGTATCATTTGAAAATATCTGAGTGCATTCTACCTATCCTTTTCCCTATTTGTTTCCACATCTCATTCTTTTTCCTCTTTCTTGATATTGATAGTGTGAACTACTCAGAATTTCCCTCTGAAGAAGGGTGATTTATGTTTGATTTATAGTCTAATTTGTTTTTCATATTTGATAGTCAAAACTAGTACTTTTACACTTAATTAGAACTTTGATTGATGAATTATATCTACTAAACAAATAAGATCACTGTGCATATGGTATGATTTAATATCAATTTTGCTACGCAGAAAATCATAATGTTTTCCTATTTAAATCTACTGGATAGGGAAAAAACATGTGTGGAGAGTTTTTAGAAGAAAGAGGACATGGGTTATGTGCTGTGAACAAGTCAGAGCTTGATGTGGCTGTGGTGCTGGCTAGGACCTACACGGAAGGTTTTTTTGGAGACACCAAAGACAGCACGGAAGTAAACAGAAGCTGGTCTGCCCTCGACCCAGGCTGCAGGAGGGGCGCTGTCGTCACTGCGCATGAACAGTTTGTGGACAGTGCCCTGCAGCCAATCACCATGGGGGTTGAAGAGTGACTGCAGAGAGTAACCAATCGTAGCCTGCGCTTGCCGTGTGGCCATTGGGTAAAGAGTATACAAGGGTTGTAAAAACGTGCACTGGCGGACATTGATATTCAGTGTTGTTAAACGTTCCTTAAAGGGCATTGATGTTAAACGCATATTGAGTCCGATTCTTTACCCTCGCCGGTCCACCTGTCGTACTCAAAGAGTCCTGCCGTGCCAAAGTTTTTCATTCTCCAACAAACATGATTTTTGGACAAATGCAATTATAGACATACTTTCATATAGATCACTTTTGAAACTAGCTTTTTGATTTATTCTTCTGGTGCTTAGCAGTCTGAACAAAGTTATGTTCATCTTTTTGAATTTCAAGAGACATAGATATTTTCCACTTATCTGCATTTAGCACAGTTTTCATACATTTTATTAAACAACCAGAAAGAAGAATCTCACTGTTCCTCTTCTCTGCTTAAAATATTCTGCACCTGCTTTGCCTGGTACTGCCAACAAAGATTCAGCAGAGAATTTTCCATCATTTTTATTCGAGCAGCACATGAGATTTATAAATAATGAAAAACTGATTTAAACCCAAACTTTTTCACTGGTCTTACAACTCCACCAGAAAATATTTTATTAATCAATTTGCCCTTTATCTTCAAGCCTCTAGTCAGCTTTCTCTTATCATCTCATTTCTTCTATGTCAATGTACTGCACCCTTGGCAATAACATTTTGAAAAATACTGGTAATTTTAGTGAACCCACTGGTACCATATGTATTTAACAAGTAGTCCTTCAAAAGAAACCATGTTCTGGTTTTGGTAGAAATAATTTCTCGTCTAATAAAAACTGTTTGATATCTTCTGCTGATTTTTCACTGTCATTTCTTGTATGTCTTTTGAAAATTTAACTGCAGTAAATTGCATACTTTTTCAACCTACAACAATCAAATTTTCTCTGCAAGCTTTTCTAGGGAAGCAGTGAAGCGTGATAACTCATCAGGATTTCTTCTGAAACTATACCAACTATTCATTCAGCTCACTGAATGGAAAGATACACCTAGACTGCACAGGCTACAAAACTGCTACAGATCAAGGGTGGCCCTTGAAGAAGTAACAGGCTTGAAAATATAACTGCTCATTTTTGGGTTGGTGTTCTGCAAATCTTCCTAGACTCTGATAAAACCTTTTCAAGCAATTCTTCAGTGAATGGAATGGAAAAATGAAATAATAGCTAATAAGATATTTTCACATCAACTGAAAAGAGAAAGTAACCTTTAATCCAGCAAAGGCTGGAGCAATCTCATCACTGACCCACCACAGGAAAAATTGTGAGAACTCTGGTGCTCCCTCTCCCTGGTGCAGCCCAAATTTAAACTTGATAAAATGTGCCCTTGTGGTATTCTGGGATGCATTAGGGAGAGTGTGACCAGCAGGTCAAGGGAGGTTTTCTTACCCCTCTACTCTGCCCTGGTGAGGCCGCATCTGGAGTACTGCATCCAGTTCTGGGCTCTCCAGTTTAAAAAGGACAAGGAATTACTGGAGGTGGTCCCGTGGTGGGCTATGAGGGTGATGAGGGGTCTGGAGCATCTTTCTTATGAGGAGAGGCTGAGAGAGCTGGGTCTGTTCAGGTTGGAGAAGACAAAGCTGAAAGGTGATCTCATCAATGTTTATAAGTATCTCAAGGATGGGTGTCAAGAAGATCGGACCAAATCTTTTCAGTGATTCCCAACAATAGGATGAGGAGCAATGGGCATAGACTGAAGCATAGGAGGTTTCAACTGAACATGAGGAGAAACTTCTTTACTTTGAGGGTGCCAGAGCACTGGAACAGACTGCCCAGAGAGTCTCCTCTGGAGACATTCAGAAACCACCTGGACACATTCCGGTGTGAACCTGCTTTAGCAAGTGGGTTGGACTAGATGAGCTCCAGAGGTCTTTTCCAAATCCAGTCATTCTGTGATTCTGTGAAAACTTCACTGAGTGTAGCAACGTTAAAGCAGAAATTTGTTCCAGTACTTCCAGTCTCCTTGAGAAAGTGAAACATTTGTCAAATGGCTAATCTATTTGAATTAAATAGGTGAATCTAACATTCAGTTCAAAATCTTTTGTTCCTTCTCTTGTCAGCCTCACAGTGGAGGGAGTATAACTCTTGTCTTCCGGGAGCTCTTGCTATCAATGTAATTTAGATCAGCCTAGATGACTGTTGTTAAAATGCATAACTGAAGCACAGCTAGCTTCACGATTAAGGAGTTAGAGTGCTCCTTTTATCAGCTTGCCTCTTTTTCCTTCCCTATTATCTTGTAAAATCTAATTTTAAAGCACGAAATGCACTAGCTTTTATAATTTATTTTTTATTACTATTTCACTACCTCCAGAGCCTCTCACTCTAAATTTTATGTATTTTCATAAATTTTCCTTTCCTCTGCTGTTTATGCTTCCAGGTTGTGCACAAAACAGTCTCTCTTCTTCCATTTTGTGGTAAGTCCTTTCAAAAAGGTTTTAAAGGTTTTTCATAATCCTAGCGCCATTTTTTCATTCGGAAGACTGCATGTACTTCGCAGTTATGACAAGTAGCTTGCTGTGAGCATCATCATTTACTGTCACTTTCTTATATTGGATTTCAGGGTATTATTATAGAATAACTTACAGGAGCTTCACAGACTGCTTACAGAAGCAGGCGAGCCATGGGCAGAAGGTCTCTCCTACCAGTTTTGCCACCAACATGGTAATATCCAGTGGAGCACACTGCAGTGTATTTGCCCTAAGTTGCTGGAGCAAGATGCCCTGAAATTAATTTGTTGAAGTCCACTTCTAGATGATAAGCACAAGATTTATACTTCAGGTTTCTGTGCATAACAAGTGGGACAATGTTTTTTGCAGTGCTCTGGAAAACTGGTTAATGATGACAAACAAAAAATTAGATGTCACCAAAGCACAATGCGAAGGATTTTTCAGACATGGCTCTGAGTCAGGAAACTATCTAGAATAAAGCAAAGTCTTTAATTTACCTGAGCAATTAATTTAAGTTGTCATAATTAAAACCTGTGGTGTTTGAGAAATTACTTGGCTCAGACGGTCATATTTAAAAGTGCTCATACAGATCAAGTGTAAAAGAGGAAAATCTGCTTGAGAAGATTTAGAGCTAGCTCTTTAGCTGTGAAAGACTGGAACAGTTCCATCGTTGCCTGTGAAGTTAGTTGGATTTATATCTGGCAAGGTTAGGACCAACAGTGTCCAATACATCATTTTGCAACACAAAACGGTGAATTGTGGTCCCTGTCTTTTCCCACATTCTTTTTTTTTTCTTTTTTTTTTTCATCTGTACTTCATGATTTCAAAATGTTATCTTACTTGCATTATAAATTCTTTCTTTTCTAAATCAGTGCATTCTTGTTACATGCTTTCAAAAACCTTTTCATAAAAACTTGTCAAATGCAAATGCTTATCAAATACATCCTAGTGCTAGAAAGACAAATCAACATGGTGACTTGTATGATTAGAACTATTGTGGGTCATTTCTACATCTACAAAATTAGCATATGAAAAAAACTAAGATTTGAAATATAATTTGTATCCCTATATATTTTAATTACAAATGTTGTAGAAAGAATATTTGCATGTCTGTTAGCATTCACATATAGGTACACTTCTACGTAACAAACAGGGAGAAGAATTTAATTGACTCACTGGTTTCAGCTCCATAGGACTGTGTTTACTAAGTGGATAGTTACAATTAAGTCATTTTATCCATTGCATGCAAACATTATTCACGGTTGCTGACAAAAAAAATATAGATAAATTAAAATACCTTTGATAATTAATCTTTATTGTCTCGCATTTTATGCCATAGTGTAGATCCTGTTTGTTATACGGAAAATGTCCATGATGTCCTTTACTTTGACTCCAAAGTTAAAAACTGTTCAGCAGAAATCCTTCATCTTCATCTTATGTACTAATGTACAGAAGAGTCCAAAGAATGGGTGAATACAAACTTCATGGAAATCTTTCTGGTGAAGACATAAATCTTATTTTAAAAATCCTATCAATCCATGGGGCTTTTTTTAACAAGCATTTTAATAAGCATTTATGTTGTTTTTTTTCTTTTTATTCATCGAAGTTGAATGTCTTAATTACACTTTCACTAATTTTCCTCTTGATCCACAAGACACTAAAATGTTTTTAACTTTAAAAAAAGATCAGAACTCCTTCAAATTTAGTAAAGGATAACATAGAATTAGTATGCACTGTGCTGTTGTTATCTGAAATTGTCATTGTCTCATCTTTAGAAACATTAAATGATTATCAAAATAATTTCCTCACGACAAGCTGCTATGTCTATAGCTCTACCACTTCAGATGGAACAGAGAAAATCAGACTGAAGACATTCCCAAATTTTATTTGTAACACTACTGGTGCCTTTCTCTTCTGCTCTCCTGCCCCCACCCCCAAAATAAAAAACAAACAGTAAAAAACAAAAAATCAAACAAAACAACTCCTTTTGTCAGCTGTTATATGTAAGAAATACCACAGAGCATTTTTTATTAATGCAACACCATTTTATGCTATTGAACTGAGTTTAGGTTCTTTACTGAAAATCAACATTATCATATTACTAATATTTTTTTCCAATACTGAAAAAAAGAGAACTACTTACTGATACAAACTTTACCTTTGTAAACAACACAAATAAATACAAGACAAGCCATTTTTCCAGTACTGGAATGATATTGTCAAACAATTTACTTTACAAAGACTTGCAATCCAAAACAGCGTGTGCATGAGAAAGAATGCAAAAGAAACGGACTTAGATGCAAAGACACAAATATACATGCTACTTAATTAAAATAACTATATAATGAAAAAAATAGTGTCTAGCATATGAATGTATACCTCAGGAATATATCAGCATTTTCTTTCTTTCCTACAACGATCAAGCAGAATTTTATTATCTTAAATAAACTGATCTAATACATTTAATGATGTAGTTGTGTCTGAGAATACTGAAATATATTGATAAAAAGATTCTTCTCTAGTCCCTGAAAAACTGACATGAACTACCTTTAGGAATGAAAGTCATATCTGTTTATAACAACCAGCAGGAGATGATGGAAAATTGATTAATTACATTTCAGGGCTTCAGTGATTCTTAATCCCTCTCAGCTAAGTTTTAAATGTGTCTGTCTATACAAAGCAGTCTTTCAAATGGCTAGTCTTCTTTGTTTTCTTTTGCTTTGTTTCTCTTTTAACAGATCAATGCTCCAAGAGATAATTACATAATTTACAATCTGTGGGTTGTCTGTTTTTTGTCATAGAAAAATCTGCTTCAATGAATTCTATTGTTCAAACAGCAATTTAATATTTATTCCAGTGCCTCATAATCAGACATATTTACTGTCTTATTCAAGTCCAGAGAAATACTAGACAGTCATCCTTCTTGTCTCCAGTTCATTAGTAGTAAGGTTTGGTCTTGCAGGTGTTTCTGTTAATGGTACTTAAGTCTTTAAAGACTCCAGGTACGTTTTGCAATAAAAACCTCTTCATCGCTGGCAAGTCTTAGCATTTCTTATTTTTTGAATACATAAGTCAAATAAGATTGTTAACCTTGGGAGAAGTTCTCTCTGGAAGAGACAATCCATTATGTGCTATGAAAAAGAAGATGTGACCCTGGTTGTCTCCTCACTTACAGGGCAAATTTCTAACAAGTGCTTCCAGCAAGTCCCTGGGACCACCTGAGCATGTGGTTGCCAGGTGGGCCAGCTGGCTGGAGGGAAGGAAGCTGCATCTGCTTGCCTGCCAGCAAGATCTCAGGAGAAAAGTGCAGGCCAATTTTTCCACATGAAAATTCAGGCAAATTTTGTGGATCATCCCTGGATATCAAACCAGCAAGCAGAGACTGCAGAACACTGCTAGCAAGTCAGTGAGTTCTGCCAAATTTTAGCTGACTTTAGGGGTGCTTTTGGATTGGGATTATGAAACAAACCTCAAAGAGGAGGTTTCATTTTCCTCAGAGTGACAGTTTATACAAAATTCTATGTAAATGAAAGAGTTAACCCCCCCCCCCATTTTCTTTATTAATTTCCTTCACTAATGTTCAGCCAATAAATGGATAACATGACATACACAGATTTTATCCACCGTTTCCCACATACAGAATGGACTATTGCAGAATCCAATGGAAAATAACTTGTTCTGTAGGTTTAGTATTACAGTTTCTGACCCTGCTCTCAGGTACATTGTGATATTTAATCAAATTCCAACCTTTGAGTGACTAGGGAAAAAAATCTGCAATCCATAACTTGAAGAAACTGGCAGAAGTCCTCCTGAAGTTGCAAGCATTCTACTCAAATTTTTGTAATGTAGGAGGATTTGATCTACTTCAACTATTTAGTTGGATTTGATAACAGAAACAAAGACACTTTTTATTAAATTCCAGCTGTTTAAAATCCTTAAAGAATACCAAACTCCCAACGATTCAGAAGAATTTTCAAAAGATAAGAAGAAGAATAATTAGATCTGTAACTGACCTACTAAATTCCAGAAGATGCTGCTCCAAAAGCTGTTTGCAAACCTGGTTTTTATATTATTGACTGTAGAATGATCCAAGAAAACAGATTTGGAAAAAACAAACTTTATGTTTTACATGTAAAAATTGAGTTTGAAAAAGCTCTAACTGCATAGATTCAATACTTGCCCTTCTCAAATAATTTTTTAACTTTGATGGGCAATTTGAACAAAGAAGTTGACTCCTTATCCTTTAATGAGATAAATAGTTCATATTATAAAACATTCATACAGCTCAGGAAATGTAGGCTGAGGCTCTTATTATACCTGAGGTCAGGTTATCACAGTTCTACCTGGTATATTTAGCCATACTGTTCTCTTCTTGTCCCTCTGTCCTGACTTCTTTCACTATTGCGTAAACTTTTCCTGAGACAAAGACTGAAAATATTGTACAGTCAAATGGCCTATTACACACCTGAGTTGTTTGGGCCTATCAGTACTAAGTATTACACATATACGGAGCTCATACAGCATCATACAAAAGACGATTTGAAAACATCAGACAAATTTCTCAAAAGTATTTAGATAGAAATGCAATAGAATATCAACAGAGATTAGCATCATTCTGTAGTCTTAGACGATATTGAGTGAGAAAACGAAAAAGAAACTAAACACTTGGATCTACCCATAACCTTGAAAAATTTCTGCTAATGAATATAGATTCCTAATTTCTCAGGAATTTTCTAAGGGATTTCTGGGATCAGGTTACCCATGAAAAAAAAAAAAAACAAAAAACAAAAACAATTGAATCATTTTAGCTTCAACTGAAGAATTTATTCAGAAAATTTGGTTTCTTCATGCATCTTATGAGGAAACAATGAGATGTAATGCTCCATAAATTATAAAGTAAGCATGGGTTTTGAAGTGGCATGACTTCTGAAATGATTGTAAGCTGTCAAAAATCCCTTCATACTGTTCATTTACAAGAAGAAAAAAAAAATAAAACATTTTTTATCTCATACTTCAGGAATCACTCAAGAATAGAACATTTTGAGCCTGTGTGGAGGCACAGAATGTTGTAGATTGAGACAAAGACTAAGGGTCCTGTAGTTCTTAACTGTTAACATCATCCACTTTAGCCCTTCAGTCCAAAATTTCCAGTTGTTCAGGAGCCCTGTCAGACTGCTCAAAGCCCTTATGTCCTGAACAGATGGCGGAGTTTAAATGATTAGTATGTGCACAGAAATGTGCCTGAGTGCTCCCGTCCTGCCACACATGCCATGTGCAGCAGGGAGGTAGCTCTGTGTGTAGCACACTGGAGCCCCTTGAGTCCCTTCTGTTTCACAGAAGATTATTTGTAGATACAAGCTATGATCATGATGTGTCAGATTCAGTGTGCTAGTTGTTTGCCTTGTACGGATGCAGCAGTTCTGGTGTGTCTCTACATGTCATTATGGGCAGGATTCCCTAACGTGCAGGGTGGGAGCTGTCAGCACCAGCTTCCCATTGCATCACATGGCACTGTGGTTTTGTGCCGCTACTTGGGGCAGGGGATGTCTGTGCCTTAGTATTTCCACTTCCATATTTTCTTTTTTTTCTCTGAAAAGATAGTGCTGATGTCTTCATCCATCTCTAGAGAAGTGGGTAATTTATTTTCACTAACTCTTGACAGAATTGAGCTAATTGTGAGAACATGCTGAGCTTAGGAAAACTGAAAGAAAATCCAAAAACAACCTGATAAATAAATATGGAAATGAGGGTCATGGAGTTTAACTTTTATGGACAGTTAGGAATAAATTGTTCTGAACAGAGATCTGAGTAGAAAGCCAAACTTTCAGCCAGAATAACAAAAATAGAAAAAACAGGTCATGCTGCAACTAAAGCTGAAATCTGAGGACCACTTTGAGTAGTTTTGAAACTGGCACCAGTGATAAAGCCTTAAAAGCCTATTGATACCTGGAGCGATAAACATTGGCTTAGGTAAGTTGTGTTTCAGCTGTTCCTTCTAAAATGTTTTCAAGTGAAATACTAGTGTTTGTGTCTGGAACAAACAGATGCATTGCACACTGTTCAAAATTACCAGTTCAGTTTCCCTACCCTGGAAAGCTTTACATTTTGTCTAGGTTTCAGCTGATGAAGAAAGGTACATTTTGTGGCTATACTGGAGCAGGCAGATGTGTGGCATAGACACAATGTGACTGCTTCTTTGTATAGCAGGTTTATGGAAAACTAAAAACCAAACCCAACAATTAACATCTGTGCTACTTCAAACAAAAAGAGGTCTACAGTGCCAATTCTGGCACGTGAAAAAAGGCTAAGGTAAAAAGAACTGGAAGCTCAACAGGAGCTTAGCTTATCTAAGGTGGGACTGTGGTTTCCAGAGACAATTTTTGTGTGCCTATTTTGTCTAAATAATTTAAGGAACTTTTTTTTTCAGATACACTTTACCAGGACCCATAAGAGAAGAGTGAATAAAAAGTCAAAGCATGTGGTATTGTGTAATTATTATACAGACAGAAAAACCTGTTTCATATTGCAAAACTGCTAAATGTGTATCGATATATTTTTTTCTCAGTATAGAAATCCTAATGTTATCTTCATGTTTAAGACCATTTCCTTTAGAAAGAAACCTCAATTAAACTATTTTTTTTTAATTTCAGACACAGTTCAGCAGACTATTCCGAACAATAAAGCCCATGCTACTAAAACTTCCAATTAATTTTATCTATATCAATTATAAGCTTGTAGTCAGTTATCTCTTTTCTGTGCCAGCTCAAGAAACACCAGAAAAAATATCACTTCTAGGCTGTATGAGTCTCTGTAAAAGAATAGGGCTTAATTTGAGAGAAATTAAATGTGTGTGATATTACCATCTACAAGTTCAGATATAATAGTGCACCCATTAATAACAAAGATTATTATATAGGGCTCAAGCCCTATAGAGCTTCAAATATCCATAACTCTGAAGATGTAAACAGGGTTGAAAAGCTTTCTGACAGTGCTTTAGGTAGTTCCCTCAAATGGTACAATCATGTCACTGCTGTCTTTTTGCTACTGTTTGTTCTGCATATAAATCATACTTGCTTTTCTGCACTCAATAGATGCTTAGCTGGTGTAGATTCACTGTCTTACTGCCTTATTTGCATGTTACACGTCTTCACTTTTCTGGGCTGTTTTTACTGCAGTGAAACCACTCCTGATTTATACTATATGAGAGAAGGCAAACCAAGAGCACCACATGCAATTTGCTCTTTTAATAAATCATTCATAACCATATGGCAGTGTTTTTTGTGTTACCCTCTTTCAGAATGTTCTTTTTTTTCACAATATCGTAAGAAATAAATGAACATATACTTACAAAAAAAAGTATTTCTAATATTTTTGACTCAAAAGAACATGGCTTGTTCCTCTGCTAGCAAGACTTTGTTCTGAGCCTGCAGATGGACTTTCAAGTAATTTAACAGGAATAGAAAAGATCTAACACACGCCTTTTCCCCTTTGATTTCAGAAGCAGTTAAAACAATATCTGAATCAAGATTTGCTTTAGTGAGTTCCTGTTTGCTTTCTATTCTCTATTTGAAAACTGCTATTTAGCTGAACGTGTCCCATTGGGTTCTGTTGTCAACGAAGTATGTCATTACAAAGGAAAAAATACATGCAAGTCCATGGAAAGAAATACTCAGACGACAAAATTATTTTGAAAGCACAGATTCAATGTATGTAAACACAAACAGAAAATATTCCCCTGAAAACCTCCTGGAATTGAAGGAGAATCACCTCCTGGACCTGTAGTCTTGTAATATTGTCATACCATAGAAAACGAAAAGATAAATAACACACCCTTCATCCGCTGAAACAAAAGACAACAGAAACTTGTGTGAATATGTTGTATAAACAGGACACTGTATGATTTTAATGTAGGAATATGTGGAAGGAGATTGAGACATTAGCTCATTTTAAACATTAGGAGTCATTCTGCAAGTATAACAAAATGACACACAGTACGTGTGGAAGAATCATTAGTATGACCAGTTTCAAATATGCCAGTGGGATTAACTAACATACTCTCTTAAATACCTCCCTCCTTCAAGAAAAGATGTGGAACTTTTTTTTTTTTTAAATGAAACTCCCTTTTTTCTTTCCTTTTAGACATCTGCTTTCATATATATGTGTGTGTACATATGTGTGTATGTATACATACACATAGTTTTCACATATATATTTTATATAGAATTCTATTCAATTTTACCACTTATTGCGTTCCATCTAATCAGCATGCTAATCTAATAATACATGCATACAAAATGAACTCCAGACTGAAATAAACTGTAATGTATTTTCTTTTCCTAGAATATAAAATCATAGAATAGTTTGGATTGGAAGGGACCTTCGAAGGTCATCTAGTCCAACCCCCTGCAATGGGTAGGGACATCTTCAACTAGATCAAGTTGCTCAGAGCCCCATCCAGCCTGGTCTTGAATGTCTCCAGGAATGAGGCACCTACCACATCTCTGGGCAACCTGTATCAGTGTTTTACCGCCCTCAGTGTAAAAAATTTCTTCCGCATGTCTAGCCTGAATCTTCCCTCCTTTAGTTTAAAACCATTACCCTTTGTCCTGTCCTAACAGGTCCTGCTACGAAGTCGGTCCCTATCTTTCTTATGGGCCCCTTTTAAGTTTTTCTCTGTAATAGAATACTTGATACTAGTAAGAAACTGAAATGCTAAAGGGGAACAACAATGTATCAATATTTTGATTAAAATACCTTCTACCATAATAGTCTATTTTATGTAAACCTTGTAACATAAAAAAGTGTAGCATAGGAAAGTTATCTAAAAATTTAATATTCCTCAGGAGGACCTGACCACCAGTGAAACTTTCAGTCATATTCTAAATTGTGTATATGGCTTCTGTTTCTTAACCCACAAAACTTAAGTGTGGAATCCAACACAAAACCGAATATTGTGTAATTCAGCATATTACTGTAAATTGCTCACATTGTAATGTCAGATTACCAGTGTTTTTGTTGTGATATCTGTCATTTTCAGAGGAAAAGGTTTGCAGAGGAAATGGTTTGTTTTTTGTTTTGTTTTGTTATGTTTTGTTTTGTTTTTAAGAAATATTGGTAAATCTGACTTTGACAAAAGCTTTATTTCCTGAAACAAGGGCTGCCTGACTGCTATGGAATATCTGCTAGACTGAGGATGCCACCAAGGGCATGCAGGACTTCCCAGGTGCCCTCAGCATGGCACCTCCCTTTGTAGATTCCCATGTGCCTTGTCTCTGGGGTGCCACCAAACACAATTCTCCTTACGCTACCCCTGGGGTCCCTCCAGTGTCCTCACAGAAACCCTCTGGCACTTTAACTCAAAGATGCCAAACTGCCAAGGACCTAATGAAAGAAAAAGCTTGTATGCTTAGAAGTAGAATAATTTTTTCCATACGATTTGTTGAAGCTAGGTATATCCCACAATAAACATTGTCCTTTGCCAGTAACCACAAGAAAAGTCCTCTAATATTGCCTTAATTAGAAAAAGTCATTGTGTCACTGTATGTGCATCAAATACCACTGGTCACTTAACTGCCACTAAATGTCTGTAATATAGCACAACAGTTCACAACCACAGACTGGTACTCTGTGTGGCAACTTATGTTGCAGCTGCTCAATTAATACCTGGCTTCAGACAAGGCCATCATCAGTCACTTGCTCCCACAATCACAAAAGCTGAATTCCCTCTCACTGTAGTAGTACAGGCTGGGAAAGATAATATTTTCCTCTCTGGAAATGGAAAATCTGACATGTAAGTGGTGGTGTGCAAGTGCCAGGAGAAAGTCTGGGATTAGTTTATTCCATTTTATATTACTATTACATATCACTAGTTATTTTTATTATTGTTCTGTTGTATACAAATCCTATCTGAATATTATGTTCTACATCTATTTTTATTACTACTTTAGATACTAATATATGTTTAGAGACACAGGTAAGTATTGCTAAGATGAAATAGAAAATGATCCCTCAATTACTAAAACAGGTACTATTGCCTTAAAAGATCTTTATTTCATTATAAAAATCATTTCACAGGTACATTCCAAAGCCACAGTGTGCGGTAAGTTTTCAGGCTCCATCTGCTGCATCTGAGATTCATTTCTGAATGGTCTTGAGACTTGGAATAGTGTAGCATATCTGTGCAGAAAGCAATAAATGTCATAAAAGCACCATCTACCTAGGGCTAAAATACAAAAATATCACTGACCCTGGAAATTTCTGAGCTACAGTTTACTGAAGACTGTCAAGAGTATTCGTGGAAGGTATCATAACATCCTGGTCCTCTTATATTCCTTGTTATCTGTTTCCATTGCCTATAGCTGGAGACAAGGCAGTCTTTGACATACCTGTTCCAGCCAACCCAGTGTGTCCACCATTAGATTCTTCTGGCCATATGATGATGATCAGTGATGGTGACTGTCAAACCAGGTGGTATTGCAAGCTGGGGATGAGAAGCTGTGTCACAAAGAATCAAACAAGAAAGTAATGAACAAACAGCTAATTTTGTTTCCTGACTCTGTCAACAGAATCTGGGTTTCCTTTCACTTCTGCTTTGCATTTGGCAATTTTGTTGAAAGAAGCAAAGAGTGGGCATCACAGCCTACTCTTAAAGATTAAAGCAAAAAAATGTCCCCTTGCTTTGCCACCAAGGCTGTCTTCAGTAGCAATGTCAGCATTATTAATTCCTTTCCTTTACCGGGTGCTCCTCATTCCTGTTTCCACATCTCAAACCACCAACCATTTAGCTATGCCCAACAACACGGTGTGGCCAAGCTAGTAAATCTGATCAGAATAAAAGTTTGAGTTTGGAATCTGTACACCAATCCAGTCTAGTCTATCATTTTGCAAACAACTATGTTAATCACAGTGAGGTAGAAAAAAATAACTGAGGCTGTAATTTCGTGAGTCAATATTGCTACTAAAGCCAGGAGGTCGTGAGACTGTCACCTAAAAAAGACCACTGCATGGACCAATACATTCTGTCTGGGGAAAAAAAAAAAACAAATAAAAAATATCAAAGGGTTTTGATAGAATTTGTCTTAGAGAACCATCTGTTTTATATTTTGCTGGTTTTGTTGTTGTTTTTGTTGTTGTTGGTTTGTTTTTTTTGTTTGTTTTTTAGACTGTATTACTGTTTATATCATCAAAGTCTGTCATGAACTCTTTTTCCAGGGGTTTCTGATGGCCCAGGTCAGTACTTCGAACACCAAACCTGGTTAGGTTCCTTAGCAGGTCCTAATGAATGAGTTATGTTAAGGACATTGAGCCATTCATCCCATCATGAATAGGAAAATATCGTGTATTATGTATATTTCTGAACTGTTAGCATGGGAATGTATCATTATTGAGCTTGGTGTTATGCTCATCACAGAATATCATATTTCTTATGAGAGTTAATTAGAAGTTTGTTTGTATTCTTCAAATCTCTCAAAATATAAATATTTTATAAGGCCTTTTCCTACTGAAATGCCACAAACCATAGTTCACTGTTATGCAAATGAAGAATATACAGATCTACAGAAAGGAGGAAGCTTACCGACTTTCATTCTGTGATTCTATGGAGGGGGAAAAACCCTGAAGAACTCTGTTGTGTAGTTGGGAAGAGGGTAAGCAAAGAAACAACAAGGAAACTACTTCTGGATACTAAATAGATCCTTTTAACACAGACTACATTTATGACTTGATGAAAAAACTAATGGACTTAAACATTCTCCCAAATGCAAGATGCATCTAATTTCTGCAAACAGGTAACAGCTAATATGTTTCACATGAACATACTTATAAAGGACATTAAACATACATTCACATCAAACAAAATTCAGATCCATATTCACAAGCTACTCCTAATTTATAACAGTAATTTGACCACAAATTTCATGGAGGTCTTTGAGGTTTAACCCCCACACAAGCAAGACCTGGAGTCCCATCATATAAATGACAATGAGTTTAACGATACTTGCCTCACTCATTCTCTCACTGTGTGTCCTCCTCCCATCCCTAGGACTGTCGCTGCCTCCCTAAAACCTTCTGGGGCTGAACAGCAAAATTGCAGCTTTCTTGCTGTGCACAAGACTGGACTCCAGCAGCCTTCTAATTGCTATCCAAATAACCATGCAGAACATGGCAGAACAACACCACCTCTAGCAAGGACAAACCTACATACCCACAGAGAAAAGATCAGAGCTTTCCCTTGTACTGAGGACTTGATAATGCTTTTAGTACTACTTAGCATACATCTTTGCACTACAGAATCATTCATCTGTATGCACAGGCTTTTTGTTAAGTCTGTTTCTCTTACTGATAAACTAATTCTGTACTTGATAATGGTCTACTTGAAAATGAAAAAACATGTGTTAGATTCTGCTGGTGACATAATGCACTGTGGAATAATTTAAAAGACCTCTTATTTATAATGTGCAAGTAACAATGTTGGCACTGTAGATGGAACCGGTATGAACAGTCTTGGATACACAGGACATTGGCCATGATTCAGCAAATTAGTTAAGTACATACAGAACTTAAAGCATATGAATAAACCCTCTAAAAGCATATGAATAAACCCAACCATACCTTCGAAATCAGCCATACTTCAACTGGTAGTTGAGTCAATCCCTAGACAATACAAAGGAAAAAAAATTAAAAGCCTCCTTCTGTCATGATTTTTTTCTGATTTAATTATTCTGCTATAAAACGGGATTCCTTTTAGAATAACAATGTTTTAAAAAATTCTCTCTCATTACTTCATGACTGTATTGTATAGGTGCCAACGTACTCGGTAAATTGAATTTAAAATCAAAACTTCTGGTGTTTGCAGAACTGCTTCTAGCTGTATTTACCAGGATTTCTGTGCTTTTGCTAATGTTATTGAGTAAGTTAATGGATAAGCATGTGGAATTAAGTTTTCTCTGAGCTGCAGTAGTGTGTATCTACTGAATAATTTTTTCAAGCTAGCTTTACTGGCAAGTCCTTCTCATTCTGATCTTCATTCCTGAGGAAAATGGAACTGCTTCCACTTTCAAAAAAATATATAAGTTACTCTTGGGTTTATAATTCTTTTCTGGTTTTGTTACATGGATCCCAAACTTATTATCAGCTTTTCAAAAGCCAGATGTTCCTGGCAAAGAAACGTGTTCTCTGAGCCCATAGAGAGCATGCTGCAGCTGATTGAAGGCATACTGGGATGTCACAATTTTGTTTTGGCTTGCTTTCCTAGCCAAAGGACCCTAGGGTCACTAATTGTCTGATAAACATCTCTTCTGAATCCTTTATTATGAAAGCACATAATAAATAAAAAATGATCTACCATCCTAAAGTATGAACCAACATGTAACAGTACTACTGCTCATTAAAAAAAATCACTTTGGCTCATAGAAAATGATTGATCATTAGATACAATTATGTGACTACATATAGATAAACAACAAAAGAAGGTATGGGAAAATTAGGGGAAAAAAGAATCTTTGTTTTTCACTGTAAATAAGTACTTAAAACCTGAAAATGCAAGATTAAACCACTTCCCAAGTAAACCAGCAACTATAAGTTTGTTTATCATACCTTGTTTCTGAAGGCTTATGTCTACAAAATATTTTTAATTTAGATACGTTTACACTCCAAAACAAGAACAGCAAATAATAATTATCTGTTTTCAGAAAGAAATATGTCTTCTTTAAAAAGCAAGAAAGCATCTACTATCCAATAAATTATACACATTCAGGTGTGTTTATGCTATACACAGAATTGTAATTTACGGGTCTGGTTTCACATTCTTTTTATATTACTGCAGTTAGGGGTTCATTCAGGTTACATATAAGTAAACAGAATTTATGCATGTCCATTCTGGGCAATATCAGATTTTTCATTAGTGTGAAAAGCAGGTTAAGTCAACACACTTATTTGTTTACCATTGTATCAGTGGATATGACTACCAATTTAAATATTAATGCAAGGAAAAAATATATTTTATATTGTTAATAATGATGTCTCTCTTTTAGCAGTCTAATAGATCTGTAAAACTACTATTTTTCCTAGACCACATGTAGGTGCCTTAAAGACATGGATGTTTTAAAATGAGAAGGCCTGCAGGGAAGCTTGAGACAGTCATTGCATATCAAGTTAGCCATGTCATGTCCTTGGCACTTCAAAAATGTTAGTGTAGAATTGCTGTCCTGCAAATGCCAATGCAATAAAGCTAATACTGACCTTCCTCATAAAACACAGCGGCAGAAGTGTGTCAGCATCATGAATGTACCCTGGTGGTGCTCGGCAGTGGTGATTAATACAAAGTCAGAAGCCATAACCCTGATGAGCCTTTAAAGCAGTAAAACAACAGAAGCAGTTAAGGGCATTGTCTGAGAGAAATGGAGAGGAATTTAATCAAGTTGGTAATATACTTTGACCAAGACTCTCAGGTACTCTTAACTGACAACAAAGTCTTAAAGGGACTGTGACATTTCAACTCGTGACTCTAAAGGGGCCAGTTACCCTTACAACCCTACTGAAAACAGAGAGCAGATCCTTGGTAAGTGTCCTTCACCTCTGGCAGGAAAAATAATATTTTGCATTCATTTGAGTAATCAGTTTGAGTTACATGTAAGCTATGGTTGTGATCTGATGAAGGATGAAGAAAGGAAAGGCTGTATTCTTGAAAACTAATTTAGTTTAGCAAGATTAATATCCCTTCATCCAGTCAGTAGTCCATGGAGGATTCTGCACAGAGAATATCCAAGCTGCAGCCTCCTCCCAATTGTTAAAAAAGATTTTGCAACTGAACCAAAAACACTAATAAGGATTGTGCATACAATGCATTACCTCTAACACTGAAAGTACTGTAATCTTGAAATGCGACAGGACTGTAAATCCACAGGCCTGGCACTCATCCAGATTGCCAACAGTTTATGGACTAAAGTAATAACTGTACCCATTTATACTTACTAACTAATTGTGCTCAGGTCTTATGCCCAAAGATGAAATATTCACATATTAATCCACACTGGTCACTGCAAAAGAGCATAATGGCAAAGAAAAGAATTCAAATCTGTTAGGAACATTAATGTACATTAAAATAGATGTATGTTGTAAATTCAGTTCTTAACTTGTTTCAATAATTCCATGAGCAAATATACTCAGATGCAAAAATAGCCAGCTGTCATTCACTGGTACTGCAATATACGAACACTAAGCGGTGTTAGAGACACTTTCTAGAGCAGCCTGTACCTTTTGTTAGAAGATATTACTGATCCCCCTCAGACTGTAAATCAGAGGGTGATTTTAAAACTCTTCTATATCAGTTCTTGGGGACATTTTGCTAATTAAAGTGGTACACCTTAATCAAATTCTTTCATTCTCTTCTCCATTGAACACACTGTTGGTCTATACATAGTTCAAATGACTCGCTTCTAACTAAAGACAGCATTTTCTCGAAAATAATTTTGCTTATTAAACCACAAAATTGTACTGAAGTTAGCAAGTCTCAAACTCATCAGCAAAATTTTCAGCTAGGATCTAGAGTAAGTAATCTTTATGCAAGCAGTATCTATGTGACTTCTACAATATTACAGTAGTGTTAGAGAAAGATATCTTCTCAAAGGATTTTAGAAAATGAAAGGATTACGTTTGCATGAGTTTTTGCACAGAAAATCTGATCTGTTTAATAAGTACATCAATACACATCTCTGCTTTCAGTGAACCAGGAAAAGAGTCCTTCATTGCTGAAATTTTGTATGCCAGCCACATGCCAGGGTCCAGTGTCTCTGACCAGCTTCTTTTAGATATTCTGCATATGGAGGGTATAATGTTTAATACCAAATGTTTAATACCAATTTGATGTTACACCATAATTATCACCACACCAATGTGATCCACATACCGGTCTCTATAATCCCAACACTGGCAAGGTATACTCGAGTAAACCAGCTCAAGTCTGACATTCTCTTCCAAATTATTTTGTTAGTTGACCAGTGTCACCCTGTGTTAGGCTGAGCCACACGTATGCTGCTCCATGCTGGCCTGGCTGACCCAGGGAGACATGCACACTCTTTTAATGGACTCCTGAAGAAACATGTCCAGCCGTTAGTTGATGCACTCAGCTGACAGAACTGTTTATCTCAAGCAAGGGCACCCCTTGTCCATCCCCTTCATGTGGAGGCAGTGTCAGCTGCTTTTCAACAGCTGTGGTCTCTCACACCCTGCATCTGTCCCTGAGATACAGGGGTACATTGAGCCTTCTTTCCATGGCAGGGGTTTATCGGTCAGTCACACCATAATGTGAAATACAGCAGAACTAGTTGCTAATAAAAACAGCCACCTGGTAATGAAAATGGAAAAAAAAAATAAAAATAAAAAAAAAGACGGACTAAGCTTTTGTACAACACAACTTCATTTTTTTACTCCTGCTTCCTCTTATTGCTGCAGGAGATTTTTCTTATTATTTTAAGCAGTTATTTACCACTGCTTAGTAAGTGAGGGTAACAGCACTTGTTCAAGGGACTTAACTATTGTCAGAAAGCAAGGAGAGTAGCCTGCCTTACCAGGGGGACAAGCAGGACCCTAAGTGACCCCAGCACTGGTGGCATCCTACCAAAGGGGCACAATCCTGCAGGGCAGAGCCAGTACTGGTAAGGTGGCCATTAGATGACCCAGGCAGGGCGAAGGGATGAACTGGGTCACCTGGGGAGAGCAGCCAGAAGCAAATGGGGCCAGGGCCAGGGCTGGAGACACTAAGGCAGGACAGACAGCTGCAGTAAGGTTTTCCTGAAGCCTTCTCTTCTCCACGCTGAACAACCCCAGCTCTCTCAGTCTGTCTTCACAGGAGAGGTGCTGCAGACGCCTGATCATTTTAGTGGCCCGCCTCTGTACCTGCTCCAACAGGTCCAAGCCTGCCTTCTGCTGGCGACCCTAGAATTAGATGTAGTATTCCAGGTGGGGTTTGACAAGAATGGAGTACAGATGGAGAACCACCTTAACTGACCTGCTGGCTACATAATCAGACACTTCCATTACTTACATGGTTAGATCTCCAAAGCAGTTATTTTGCCAGGGATGGAATAACAACATACACATTTTTTAACTGTGAGCCTAACACAACTAAATCCATGAGATTTTAAGCCCCACACTCCTGAGTAAATTTATCTCAGCCTAGGAGATGAAAGGATTATTAAGGTGTCTAACTGCACTGAGGGAAAATATTTTTAATGTGCTTTTTATTTAGCATTTAAAAGCCTGAATAACTCACTAGCTAGGTGTGGGTCTCACTATGCATGAGATGTGTTTTGTGTTTCCTTCACTGAAGTGTCAGAGATCAAAAGTGAGGAGCTAAAGTCACAAACAAAAATTGAAAGAATCAGCTAATAAAATATCTGCAAACTTTACTGAACTGGTCAATACTTTATTTGTTTTGTAGAAGGTAAGTGGACTAAATGACTGCACTATGCAAATTCAGTTTTGTAAAGTCAGCTTAGTTCTTCAAAATGCTTACCAGTATTTGCAGAACAAGCTGGTCTCTGAGCTGCCAGTGCCTTCCATAAATTAAATGGAACTGCAAAGAAAACTCTGAAATACTTTATATCTACTGTGATGTGTTTCTCCCACATTCTTTCAGTCTGTCAATCTGGCAAGCAACGTGGTATGATGGTTCCTCTGCTCCACCGGACAACCCCCCTGACTCACTCCCCACCCCCGTTTCTGTCATATGCACCAAGTAACTTCTTGGTTTTTATCACAAAATGTGAGACTTGGAATTTACATCTTGGTTAAGGTACTTCATTGCTGAGCAAGGTACCTTGGTTCAACAAGTTTCCACAATTTAGTTCCTGAAGAATTATTTATTATAGTGCTGTTGCGTAAGGATCTGGGATAGGAAAACTTAACTTCTTTGTCTTTTGAGGTCTAGGCTTTAGTTTGAGAAAACGATAATTCAATGGGCAACTGGAATTCCAAAAAGTAACGATTACAGTATGTGTCTAATATCCTGTAGTAAAAACAATATCATCCCAAGTCTGTGAGCACCAGAATTAATCTAGAATTGATTTGCAGAATCAGCAACTGAACTGACAATAACCCTCTGAAATTCAAAAATATGTCAACAGTTTAGTTTATTCCATTAAGTTTGTTCTCAAGGTGCTAAAAGTTTAACCTGGAATAAAATCATCCTTTTTCCTCAGAACAGTGTTTCTCATTCTGTATTTTTAAAATAATGTTATGTGCACCCCTTGCCCCTTAACTATCTTATCCCATCCTATGATGTCATTTGTTGCTGAGGAAAAGGATTTTATGTTTGTTTGTTGCGTTTATTTTTTTTTTTTTCTCATCCTTTATGAAAAATAAAGACCTGAAAAACAAAACAAACAAACAAACAAACAAACCAACCTCAAAATATTGTTCATATTATTTTGTTCTTTATTGAGGGTACTCATTAAAAACAATATTAAGACCCCAGCAAGTTACAGGTATAAACTCTTATCTATAGCGCAGCAAAGAAGGTCAATGACATCCTGGGTTGCATTAAGAGTGTAGGCACCAGATACAGGGAAATTATAATTCCCCTCTGCTCATCTGGAGTAATGGGTCCAGTGCTGAGCTACCCACTACAAGAAAGACATTGACATACTGGAGAGAGTCCAGGTAAAGGCTACTAAGATTAAGGGACTGGAATATCTCGTCTATGAGGAAAGGCTGAAAGAGCTCTTCAGCCTGGAGAATGTTCAGGGGGAATCTCATCAATGTATGCAAGCATCTGAAGGGAGGATGCAAAGAGGACAGAGGTAGCCTCTTTTCAGTGGTGCTCAGTGACAGGATCAGAGGAAAAGAAGTGCAGAAGAGTTCTTTTCCATTAGGAAATCTGGACTAGTTGTTGTTTTATTTATTTGTGGACAATTTGACAGTAGCAGCCCAGTCTAGTGTAACTGCAATCTTTTATTAATTTTGACTTCGTAGATGCCATTTAGTTGTTTGCTGATAAACTGAAAATGCTGTTAACTGAAAGGTGCTTTATACAATGGAGTGGCCTCATGAAAAGGGAAGATAACTTTTACACTGATTCTATAAATCCCAAAGCACTAATCTAGTCCTGCCAACACTGAGACCTTTCATTGATTTACACAGAGATAGAGACACTTTTTTAAGCTTCCTTCGATGACTAATATTACCATCAGAACATATTTGGAGCATATTAGAGAGCAGCACAGGGGAAAGGGACCTGGGGGTCCTGGTGGACAGCAGCATGACCATGAACTAGCACTGTGCCCTTGTGGCCAAGAAGGCAAATGGCATCCTGGGGTGTGTTAGAAGGGGGGTGGTTAGTAGGTCAAGAGACGTTCTCCTTCCCCTCCGCTCTGCCCTGGTGAGACCACACCTGGAATATTGTGTCCAGTTTTGGGCCCCTCAGCTCAAGAAGGACAGAGAACTGCTGGAGAGAGTCCAGCGCAGAGCCATGAAGATAATTAAGGGAGAGGAACTTCTCCCTTATTAGGAAAGACTGAGGGAGCTGGGTCTCTTTAGCTTGGAGAAGAGGAGACTGAGGGGTGACCTTATTAATGTTTATAAATATGTAAAGGGTGAGTGTCATGAGGATGGAGACAGGCTCTTCTCGGTGACAAACAATGGTAAAACAGGGGGTAATGGGTTCAAACTGGAACACAAGAGGTTCCACTTAAATTTGAGAAGAAAGTTCTCCTCAGTAAGGATATCAGAACACTGGAACAGGCTGCCCAGGGGGGTTGTGGAGTCTCCTACTCTGGAGACATTCAAAACCCACCTGGACACATTCCTGTGTAACCTCATGTGTTCCTGCTCTGGCAGGGGGATTGGATTAGATGATCTTTTGAGGTCCCTTCCGATCCCTAACATTCTGTGATTCTGTGAAAACATTCATAAAGCTATGAGATTTAATATCATGAAAAATCCTTCTTGTAAGTGTCCTCTCTCATTAAAACCACATCAAAATTTGTTTCACATTGTAAGTTAAATTTCCTTCTGCTTATCATAACTGGATCTACACTTATTTACACTGACCTTTTATCTCTTAAACTGAAGCCCAGGCTTTCTTTTGTTCTCTGCAATACTGATGTTCTGTTAAGTCTGTATTGAATGAGTAGTCAGATTTGAACTAGTCTGTTTTAAAGGCTTTTGGAGACCCTGAAAACAAACCTTCGGAGGTTGTTATAGGAAAAGCAGAGACGCTTTGGCTCATTTGAGATTCATGACTGAGAAGTCATTTCATTTAGAAACTGACCAGCAATGAGATTTGGTTTTAATTTTGGCTGATGTGTCTCTACTTTGTAAAGGACTAGTCATCCTACTGACTGAAAGCTGAAGAGCAGATTCATGCTTAGTCTTATTTTCCTAGAGATAATTGATTGTGAGCTAAATCCAGAGGTAGGAGAACTCTCCTGATTTGCTAAAGCATACCAGAAAGGAGAAGTCCAGAACCAGCCACAATTTGGGAGTGACTCTCTAATTCAGAGGTGGAAGTTCTCTCATCCGAGGAAAAAAAGACCTGCATTTGGTCTCCTCTGCAAAAAACAGCTTCTATGTTTTGTATTCAACACTTCTGAATTAAACAAAGCAGCGGGTCTAGAAGTTTAGATGTCAAAGTCCCAATCTTAAGCACTATTTTAGACCTCAACATTCTTTATTGTATTAACTAATAGTATTTTTCTTTGGACAAAAGCAATGGAGTAATGACCTGAGAAATAGTTGCTGGTGCAGCAGCAACACTTTTCATTAAGCTGCAATTGTGGTTTTGTATCCAGCTTTTCAATATGCAACCAATGGTGAAGAAACAACATTTGCAGTATTTTCTTAATGAAATATACTGGACTCTGAAGTATTCAATGGGAAATTTTTTGGTTTTTCTTGAGAAAGGAGGATTTTCAGTTCACATGTTTACAGTTGAAGGGAGATGAAGCTTGGCATGACAAGAAGAAATAACCTGGGACAGTGACATGTGGCTTATTGAAGCACTGAAAGATAACGGTTTTGTTAACCATGCAAGTATGTCCAACACTATACCAGCATCCAGCTTCTCTACCACAGATAATCTCACTTGTTGTGAAACAGGTGTTCACTAAAGTAAATCTAGACAGAGATATAAATACTTGAGTGATTACACTGTGACAGATGTTATAAGTTTTGACAAAAGTTTTCAATAGATGTACTAGTGAAATAGATATCTGTGTTGGCTCTAGTATGTGCTGACTTTTCAGTTTTAAATAGGTTTAAATGATTTTTTTAATGTCAAGCAATAAGACACATAAAATAAAGGATTTGTGAGTGATTTCCTCTCATTTTGCAATAGGTAGAAGAGGGAAAGTATAGATCATTTTGGTAGGACCAGCAGTTCATGCTCTCAAAAAAATGAAAGTACATATAAATAATTGTGGAAATGAATTTCAGATTAAGTTCAGTGACTCCATAAACTATTAAAATGGTGTGCAACATCAGCAAGAATACTTTCTGCTGATCAGCCTGCTAGGAAAATAGCAGACATTTTAGAAACATTTCTTTTAGAATATACCAAAAGTGAAATGAAATCTGGTTCCTGCTGCCTTTGTAAAACCCTACAGTCTGTGCAGAAACAAGAGTGCTTCTGTTTTCAACTACATTGAATGGATAAGGTCATGAAAATATTTTAGTTAAAAACACTTATATTCCCATTGTCCACATATTTATTAATTTATAGTATTTCAATATTGATTTTGCTTCTTTAGAGGTAACAGACTAACAGATTGTGTTTCAAGTGTATAATTTCTACAGGAGAAGTTATATTGCGGCCAAAGAAATGGTATGCACATCATCTCTTAATCATGCCTACCCAGGGGTACACAAATTATTTGCAGATTGGATCCTTATTCTCAACACTGGAACCTGAGAGCAATGTTATACATCATGGCATATGTCATGACTTTACGAGGGATTTAAGTTTCCTGAATTACTTGGCCACTTACAAATTTTGGTCTCTCATCTGACACTATCACCATTAGGAACAAAGAACTCGCAACAATAATAATTGTTCAAGAAAGCTGCCTCCAATTAAACAGTCCAGTCCCGATTCTAAAGTTTACCCATTCAAAAAAATCAGCTTTCAATTTTGCAGTATATCAAAGTGATAAATGTGTATCTTGAATTATTTCGTCATACTAAAGGGTGTTTAAAAAATAATTCAAAGGTCATTCAAAAAAATTTAAGGAAAAAAAAACCCATAAATATGTTAAGGCATGAAATATTTTAAGCAGGATAGACAACTGAGCCATTAAAGGTAATATTTCACTATATTTTTAAATAAAAGTACATATATTCCTAAGTTCCACAGTCTTTTCAGGAATAAAGTTTTTCTTTGCATTTTTCGTATGTGGCCTAGACTGTGATCACTTGTGGTGACCACACATGATTTCCGCAGTATTCTTTTATCTGTATATCTGATCTCATTAAATCCTCCATAACAAACTAATTTCCTTCCACTATAGAAATGTATCAGCATGCCCAGTCTGCAGAAGCCCTGTTTATCAGAGGCAAATGGGTGAGCCTCTGGAAGGACTCCAGTCTGAAAAGCAAGAAAGTTTATAGAGTCAGCAATCACTGGTATTGAAGTGGAGAAATCCTGAGAGTGTTGGTTGGTGTTACATGGAATCACATGTCCTAAAGTTTGCAAAGACATGAGCTTAAATGCTGTGGGACTCTCAAGTTGCTGAAGATACATCTGTAACCACTGGCATCATCTGGAATAATTCAATGTGCTGCTTGGCCAGTGACTCTGTATCCTGCTGTGGCAGCAGCTGCTCTGTCTTGTTGAACAGATTCTGTAGCCGTGCCTAGGGAAACACTGATGATTACAGCTCTGTCCCTGCTGCCTACCTGAGCTCCTGTCTCTGGATTTCCCTGCCTGATCAGTACCAGCACACTTTTACATCTCCACATCCCTGCAGTTCTCTTTTGCATTTGCCAGTTGTGGCCTATGAGGTCCTGGGCTAACACGTGCTTAAGTAACTGGGAAGACTGATTGGAGGCAACCAAATGGGAAACTTCAATCATATTTGGTTATCAAAAGTGATTGATGTTACCCAGTAGTGCTGGCATGGATTAGGTGGCTAGTGTGGTGAGGTAGAGGAGCATCAAATTCACCACCACATCAGTTTGGTAACACTGACAGAACCATCCTTGCAGCTCTTACTTTGTACAGTCTATTCATGCTCTGAAAAAAAGGAATCAGTAGCCCTGAGACCAGAAGAATAAAGGAAGAGAATAGATTAAAAAACAGAAGAAAAAAAACAAAAAACCAAAAAACAAACAAACCTCAAAGAACATGTCAGGGAGTAGCATGCTAGGAATTCTCTTAGCATGCTCCAGAGCATTAATCTACAACTTGCCTTTCCTCCAGATTTTTTCACTTAGACATTCAAGATGTTATCAAAGTCTGGAAGCAAAAAAATCCATGAACTTGAGGAAAAACATAGTCTCCTGATTAATACAGCATTCTTCATGTTGTGTTTAGTAAGCAAAATAAGAAGAATCTTCTCATCAGTTTTATCAGTCCCTTCAGACATGACATGTGTGAGAAATCTACTGAAAATCAACTGGAATGTTTCAATTTTTTCAGTTGGATGCAGTTAAGAATTAACTCAAAAATCACTAGAGACTTAATTTTGATAATTAATAGGTGGTCCTATTGGACCACACTAAAATTACAAAGGGATGGAGCTGTTCAGTCCAAGATCCATTTTTGGAAGTGGACCCTCAGACCACTCTATGACTTGTAGAGGCTTGTGAGATTGCTGTGGATTCCAGTTCTGGAGTTTCGAGTGGACTTGCCAATGCTCACCTCCCCTGGGGCTCTTAGGAAGCATCTGGAGGGAAGGCCTCATCTAGCTAAGCAGTGGGGGACCTATTCAGCATTCTGTAAGGTGAGCTACACCCTGGCACACCCTGAATCAGGCTTTTAATGTGATGATTTGGCCAAGTAGACTTTATGACTAAAGGTATAACTCACCAAAAATTCCCTGATGTAGGCCTTTTTTTTTTTTTATTTCAATTTCATAGTAAATTGAGCCAATCTCTCAGATGTTGCCTCACTTTCTCACTTTCTGTTTCTTACTTCTTTGGTTTGGGTCTCTAAATTCAGAGCAGAATCAACAGTTTAATTTTCATGCTGAAAAGCCAAAATTAAAAGTCAGAGGAAGCCATATTCAGCAGCCCAAGGAAACACGGAAAATTAAAAAAAAAAAAAAAAAAGAATCAGTTCCAGAAAAATTCTAACAATTTTTCCCTGGACAAAAAAGTCCCTTACTCTTTCTGCCTGCAGGGAAAGATGAGATATTAGGCAGCAAGGCCAGAGGTCCCCAGAAAAGGAAGAAGGGCATGGAGTAGATGAGCAAAGCTGAGGGGTGGTAGGTGGCAGAGTGAAGCAGCACAGCAGGGAACAAGCATGACAAGATGCCTGAAACAGGTTTTCCTCAGCACCTGCAAGGTGTGGGTGCCTGGGCAGGCTAGAGAGGAGCCAGGACCTCCTCCACAGCTCTCGGGAACTGCAATGATTTGAAGCCATCACCTCTGCCAGAAAGCCAGACAACACTTCAGTTAACCCACGGCTTCAAAATAGCCTCTGTAAGACAAAAGAAACCTGTGCAGACTTAACTAGGGCCAAGGTCAACTGGACTGAGCTTTTAGCAGTGTAGTGGGCCTGCAGCCAGGCAGTCAAAGAGTCAAACAGTGGTCAAAGCCACTGCCTGCAAAAACTACTTCTACCTAATGTGCAGATGAACAACAACCAGTGCCTGCAGCCAAAAAAAAGCTATTTGTTAACTCTTCCACAGCAAACCATCAGCAACAACAGACAGCAGTAATGGAGATTAGACTAATGCTATTTGATATGATGAATTCTGGTTACTTCACTTGACAGCCATTAGTTATGACTTTTCATTATGGTTACAGCTACAGATGGTTCAGGGACTGCAACCCCTTTCGATAACCAGATGAAAAAATGCTTCTTTGCTTATAGCCTTTCCTCTGTGCAAGCACCTTCAGGAAGTGTTCACCACGTTTAAACACCTTTGAGAGAATTAAGGCTCCCTGTTGTCAAGAGAATGGTCCTCCAGGCCCACATCTGAGCAGAGCACCCTATGTGTACCTTAAGACAGACCTTAAAGAGTCTCCTTTCCATTGACTATTGAGACAACCTAAGGATATTTTCTCTCTCACAATCAACTCTTTTTACCATTTCTTAAAGCTAAGATTCGGGCTTTCCTATTTCCCTGCTTCTCAAGAGCTTTGTAATAGCTAAATAATTTTAACACACTAACATGTTAAGGTAAGGAATACAAAAGCATAGCTATGAAAAATGAATATACATCCACCTACATATTTATGTGTCCACACTGATATTTCTGTTTATGTATACAGAATCATGTACATGAAACTAGATTTAAAATAATATTTTCAGGCTACTGGAATTTGTAGCAATGAATTAGCTACAAAGTTCTCTCATGTTTCACAAAACACGAGAAATTATGAGCTAGTATGATCTAGATGTCTAAGCCAAAAGAGACAGAGAGAAATGTCATTGGCAGGAACTATATTTGAATTTACTTGATACCATAAGTGAAATCTCTGCTATAAAAAAAAAAGAAAATATTTTTTCACAGGAGTTATTTAATTTAAAATGTGGTTTAGTCAAGTATCAGCAACTAAATTAAAAACTAAGTGTAGGAGACCTGAGGACAAGGCATTTTCAAGTGAGGAAGACTAGATACCTTATCACTTTTCTGAGGTGATAAAGTCCCTCAGCACCACAAGCTCTCTCAGCCATTACAGCATTTTTCAGTTTGGTGAAGATTTTGGGCACTGCTGCTGTCACATGCTGTTTTCCTTACTCTCCAAACATAATATATAAAGTAATTAAGTAAGCATTCAAATCAACTTCTGTCTGAAGTGCAAGTTTCTGCAGAATATAGAGCTCATTTAGATCCTCACTGACCACATGCAGAAGCCACAAGGAACACAAGTAATACAGTGACTGAAAACAGTATAAGCACTGTAGTGAGCAGTGAGATAGCTGTGGTTTGGATTTTTATAATACTCTCCTAAACCCACCATTCATGCACAGAAGTACTGATTTTTTTTTTTTTTTCCCCCCATAAAGCAGCATTTGAGTGTCTGAAAAGTCTAAACATAGATATATACAATTCATAATGTTTTTACACTTGAAAAATGGCTCTCCAGTTGACACTATTGGTATTTAACTTCCATATATACGCCTACTCATTTTGCAACTTGGATGATTTTTGACAGTCATGTATTTACCCACATTAATACTTCACAGATTCTTTTTTTCTTTATTCTTTTTTTTTTTTTTTTTTTTTTCTTGGCTGAAGGTGTTATAAATTGAATACAAATGGTAAATCCTTTTTCAAAGAAAGCAAGGGTATGGTTCTTCTGACACTTTGATCATAGTATTTCTCAGACTGGAGAGTCTATATGTTTAAAGATAGGTGGACAACTTTGATTTAAGTGTTATTACTGCATGAGGTTAGCATCAGGATAATAGGTCTGATTGGTCTGATTTCAGTGAGTTAATATAAATATATGGGAGCGTGACTTAAAACCTTTTCTCAGGAAGAGGTTTTCATAGCAATACTATACAATACACCATTTTAATGTGTACAGTTCAGTATATATGCATATCCAATAAGTTCTTGATACTCTAGGTAGCTTACTACAATTACATCTATTTGTCATTGGAATGCTCATTAATTGATTTGTAATTATCAGCTACTCAAATCTATTTTCATGTAACTGGTTGCAGTATAAATAAAAAATGTGAAAATTTACATAGAAAAGGGGAGCAAAATTAGTCTCTAATTAAGATGGACTTCTGAAGTGAGGAATGTCAACATTTGTGTTTTAGTTTGCTCTGAAGTCTTAATCTGTGCTCCAGTACTGCATTTGAGATCAGTAAAAATACTCCACTATGTGTCCTGGTACCTGAATCCCCACTTTTAGACTGGTGATATACAATGAACTGTGGCTGTTTTCATAAAAAATGGGGTACTCTTGTATCGGTCAGGTTGGACATGGCCTAAACACTCTCAGAGATGAGGCTGGCACTGGTCAATCTGAAGAAAGAAATGTTTTATCCCTGTAGAAAATGAAGAAATAGATTTTATTCTCAACTTCTTTGGCTGCATTTCCTGTTTTTATACTGAACATATCTAGCTATTCAAGTGATAAGAGTTTGAAATCTGTATTTGTACAGTGCCTGCTTAACACAATGAAACATTGCCTTGTGTTCTGTCAGCAGAAAAAACATGATCACTATTAACAGAAATAATATAATTTACTACTCTCTTGAATTGCAACACAAACCAGACATTTCTGTGTTATTCAGTAGGGACAAAGCTGAGGATGGATTTCTGGGAAAAGTCCAGAAAGAAGTTTTGAAGTAAAAAGGTTCTGAACTCTTCATCACACCTGCCTGAATAACAACAGCAATGCAGGCAACTTCTGCGCAAATCCTTCACTAGGGAAGATCCGCCCTTTCCCCTTCTCCTCCCCTCCTCATCTTCTCTCTAGGCACAAGCTGAATAAAAATCATATGAACAGAGGAATTTGAACCTCCACTTTCACTTTGATACGGGTTACCGGAGAAAGTTATGCTAACCAGCAGAGTTGTGATGATGTGCCATGCACAGAGCATCTTCAGAGAAGAAGTGAAAAATTTACTGTTTAGTGCTGAGATAACTTTCACACATATATGAAATCATACATACAAATTTTGCTTTTAGTTCCATGGTTGTTCCAGAAAGTGATAATTCGTGAAAATAATATGGTGAAAATTGAGAATGTGAAGAATGGAAGAAAGGATGAAACTTATCTGCTTCTTTCCCTCCACTCCCATGAAAACCTGATTTTAAGTAAATGCTATGGTGACACTTGTGGAAATGTGATTTAAGCACAATTTGTGCCCTACCTATCACCTCTGACTCATACTGAGGAAGGGTTATAATGACTTGCTTTATTTTTTGTGTTCAGTTGATCATTTCAGGTCTGGCTGCCTTTTCCCTCTCATTTATGAAAAGCAGAGGAGATTTTTCTAATGTTTACCTACTTATTTAGTATATAGAATTCAAAATTGTAGTAAAGGACTTCTCTATTGCCAGCTTCTAACTTGTATTAGTAATATCTATATACGTGTTCCTGAAACCATAAGTTTGTTATCAGCTTTGTCATTTTATTTTGTCATAGAATTGAGGCTTATCTGCAGCACATTTTAACACTAATCAGTTTTTTCTCATTTACTCCAAAACTTCTGGCTTTTCTTTCTAGGGCAGTCTCAGGCTATCCAATGCATCTCATTTCTGCTCTTCAGACCAGCTAAGACTGTAATTAGAGGGTAGCAATTGCATTTTATATATTTGCCTTAATCAGGTATACCAGAAAAAACCACAAGATCAGGCTTCAGCATCATCACTTTTGGTATCCTGGCTTTGTCAGTGACTTTTATCACACTGTACTAGGAGAAATATATGTGGAATACATAAAACACTTAGACCTTCTCTCACTTTCCAACCACTGAAGGACTTCATCATCATTATTAAAAATCAGTTAGACTGTCTTCAAACTTAACTTCAAATTGCATGCCTAAACTTGCATCATGAGCAAGACTATTATTTAAAGACTATTTGAAAAATTTTAGGCAAATAAGGAGAAATTTGAAAACAAACAAACCAGCCTATAATAAGTGAAATCAGCTTCCTGGTTTCCAACAGAAAATTTGAAATGGAGCGCTTCATTTTTTTCCCCCTCTGTGGACACCTTAACTGTAACAAGGCATTTCCCTCTATTCCCAAACCCCAGCCCTGTTGTAGTATTATGTTCCAAGCCAGTCCTTCACTTCAAATGACAAACAGCTTATTTACTCACATTGGGATGTAAGGTATCATCATTTCTCCTTCCTTGAGGATATTCTTTGTACCCAGGAAAGTTCCCTAAACATTCATTTATGGATGTTACAGTTTGAGGAGACTGTCCGCATCCTGCTGAAGCTGTCACACTCTGAATGTTGAACTTAATAGCTGCAAAAAAAAAAAAAAGACAGAAAAATTAACTGTTATCCTGCAGTCTAGGAGTTACCTTCTCTTTCTTGGATAGCACAATCTTTTTCAATGAACATTTTGCTCTTTCATAGGAAATATTCAAGAATTTTTAATGGATGTAATTCTGTCTTCATACAGATGAGGAAACTGAAAGGCAGAGAGATTAAAAGCATGCTGTAGGCACAAGGCTTAGATGCAGACGGCTGAATTAGCTTTGTCCACTCTCTGAGCTGGCTGAAGTTGAGCCAGCTTTGATCCAAACATAATTTACACACACTAGCATGTGGTGGCACCCTAGCAGTAAATTGCCTATCAGCTTTGCAGAAAGCTGGGGAGCATCTTTCATGTTCTTTACATCTCCGTCTCTCTCAAAACATATTAGCTTTTTATCCTTATATAAAACCATCTTTGATTTCTAATACTCTATATACAACATGTATGCAGGAGAGAGCGACACCTAAAGGTTGCATGTGTCTACTCTGACAGGTGATTATCAATTAACCTGAAAGTTTGCTCCAGTTTAAGCACCATAGAGAAAGTTACACTGTGAGTAAAGCAGAAAAAGGAGATGATTGAAAGATATCAGCATGTGCAGAAGAGTGTATTTAGCTGAAGTGTCCTGTTCCTTGACATCTCGTTTGTTATGTTTCATATACAGTCTCTGTGAGTAGACAAGCCAAAATACAGTTGAAAATATTCCACAATAGACTCAATTTCTGATGTATGATTTGTTAAAGGCTGTAAAGCCAAAAGATTTTGATAGTGTAGCTTTGACATCTATGAAGATAGTTAATAGCTGAAATGAATTTGTGGTAAAAAAGAAAACAGAGAAGTAACATACCAAAGAAAATTCAATATCGAAGCAGAGTGATGTGATAGGTTTGGGGAGGTCCTACTAACATTCTCATAGTATTTCAAAAACAGATGAAAATGTACAGGTACTTGTAAGTTAAAAGCAAAGTTTTGAGACTTTCTCACAGATTTTGTTGCTTTCTTTGAATTCAAAATAAACCGTATGCCTTCTAGATAAAATTTTAGAGACATGTTCCTAGAGGATATATCCTGGTCTCATTAATAACCTCCCACATCCAAGGTACTGCTAGCTAAGTTATTTCTTCTGCATATTCAACCAAGGCTGCACCCAGGTTACTGCTCAGAAATACACGAGGAAGTCAGAGCCCCTCAGAGATTGCATCTTGTCAATTATTCAATATTTTTCCAACTTTGTTACCACATGACCTTCTCCTTTCTTGAAAACATATTTATATTTTCTCTTTTAAGCCTGGAGTAAAGCTGACAAGAACACAGTACTTTACTCCTCTAGGAATAACAGATATATTTAAAGCATAATATCAAACCAATCCTTCTCCCTATTTTCCTCCTCCAGAAGGTCTTGTAGCCTCGACCCAGACATCTCAGGTGCCTCGAGAGTCTTCAGCCAACAGTGAACTTCAAAGGTCAAGGTTCACATCTCCACAGTTAATCAGCAAGACAAGCCCAGTTTCAGCCTAACAAGAAGACACTGACTACAATGGCCATAATTGCAGAAACCTCTCAAATCATCAGTGTGTCTGTATAGTCTTTGCAGGGAGCTCCCTCAGTGGCCTCCCTCTGCCTGTACCCTGAAGAAATGCAGGTGTTTCTTTCTATTTTCTGGGTCAGCCAGAAGATCTGCTCACATAAAAACTAAGCCTGAGATAATAAGTCTATGCACTTTAGTATGTCTTATAATTTTGGATTAACAATGTTGTTCTGCCTTCTAGAGCAGAAAATGGTCAGGTCTGATTGGTTTGAAGTCTGAACAGGACAAGACTGCTCACCGTACAAACAAAGGTCTTTCAGTGTCATGATATGCCCTTGACAGGGCCAAAGGAGTTGTAGTTCTGGTAGCCTATGCCAAAGGGAAACGGAATGGGCTGCAGAACTGCATGGCAGTCAGCAAAGGAACATGTCGCAGCTCTGTTTAGCCAATACAACACTTTACGTGGGCTGAGTTATGCTACTGCTTACCTGTGCACAGATCAGAAAGTCTGTAACAACTGTATTAATTGCTGGATGTTAAGAGTGAAAAGCACAATTATAAACTCATAGTCTGATATCCCATAATGGCACTGGCTGTCAAACCCTCCAGCACTGAAGTTGCACTACAAAATCTTCTGGGGAAAAAACAATTTTTATGTGGAAATTGAGGGAGATGTTCTTTCCCTGATGAAGCCCTTAAAAATTAGCCATTAGCTTCAATGAAGACAGAAATTCTGTCACTCTTTTGTTGTTTTACTTTTGCCCCTTACAAAATTACATTGCCTCACATCCTAGAAGTTTTCTATAGAATATTCTATCTAATATGTTCATTATTAAGAATATGTTTCCATGAGAGCAAGAAAAGCAACAACTGCTCTACTTTTGCACTCCAGGATGCTACAATTTCAAGAACAGATTTTAAATTAATGTCTATGCAGTGCTGAGCAAAAGTGAGAAGAGCCCAAAAAAAGATACTGAACACACCTTTGCTCACAGTGGTATCATCATTACATTTGCATTGACTTCCAGCAAGAAAAAGTTGGTGTTTTACACAATCATTATATTTGTAAGTCTGCAATTTTACTTGAAAAGTCGAAAGTGATCTCTGCTTTTTGATTTCTTTTTCTTACGTTTGCTTGGTGATGTAAGAACTGCTCTCAGGAAAATTCTGACTCCAGCTAAAACCCCAAACACCACCTTTCCAAATCTCTTTTTCTTCACATCAAATTCATTTGGTCCAGTATTTCATACTGAGCGATGGATGACTTAATAGACTACTGGGAGACCGATATTATGCAACACCAGAATTACAGATTTCTATCCGGATTGTTCCCTGATTTCACACCAATCAAACTGACAAAAGAATCACTTTCACATGCACAGCAGCTGATCTACCGCAACTACCCACTGTGAATTCTTTTAGCCCATGACAAATGCAAAATAAATTGAGTTTGTGTAGCCTTCTTTCATGCTAACTTAAATTAAGTTGCATTTGCCACAGGCTAAGAGCCCTCAAACAGATATTTATTGTGGATCTGCCAGCACATGGTAACGTGTGTGTTTTATGTCTCAGACAGAGAAGTTTTAATGTGGCAAGTTCTCATGTTAAGCAATGAAATTAATAAACACTTTACAATTTAGTGCCAGATCCCATGAAGCAAAGTGGGGAAGCCAAGACTGAGTAGATTGGAATGTTAAATTCCAACAGACTTTTGTGGAAAGGCGATATAGAAGCTAAGCTGGCAACCTGAGATCAAATACAAGTCCATTTAATTAATGAATAAAGAGAAGGCAAAGAAAAAGTAGGTCTTGATTTAGAAATCTTTTCTAAGACAGTTTCTTTATTTTGATGCTCAAAGTAAATTTTGGATGATCATCCAAAACTCTAAATGACACACTTTCTGAAAGTATGGTTGTATTGTCCTTACAGAGAGTACAAATTCAGCGACCATTTTCTGACTTCACAAAAGTAGCTTGACACCTTACGGCGTATCTTCATATATTACTCTTCCAGAGTTCTCTAAAACCATTAGATAATGCTTGAGCTCCATGCATTTGAGAACACAATAGTCTTCATTTTACAATTTAAAATCCAGTAATACAATTGAAAGCTTAACAGCAATTTACTAATATTAAAAATATTTTTAGGAGAGATTTGCAATCAGGAGATTTTATCTAGACTTGTCAAAATCTATTGTACTTTTTATATGGGATGGGATAGGGTAAGACAGGACTTGGTAGTTCAGTTGGAAGGTATTTACAATGATCACCTAGTCCAAATGTCTGACCAACTCAAAGCTGATCAAAAATTAAAGTATGTTTTTAAGGGCATTGTCTGAATGCCTCTTTAGCACTGACATCCATGGGGCATCAACCACCTCTCTAGGATGCCTGTTGCATGGTTTGACCACCCTCTCAGTAAATAAATGCTTCCTAATGTCCAGTCTGAACCTTCCCTGGATGATGCATTTGAACCATTCTCATGTGTCCTGTCACTGTATCCCAGTGAGAATAGTTCAGCACGTCCCTCTCCACTTCCACGGGAAGCTGTAGAGAGCCATGAGGTCACTGCTCAGCCTCTTTTTACCCAAACCAGACAAACCCAAATTCCTCAGCTGCTCTTCATAGGACATTCCTTCCAGCACTTTCACCATCTTTGTTGCACTCCCCTAGGCATATTCAAGGACATGCACATCATTCTTAAATTGTGGGGTCTGGAGCTCCACACAGTACCCAAGATGAGGCTGGTTATACTGTGGTTAATGCACCCTAAAATTATTATTGCTTCCTGAGCAACTTTGAGCTCTGCTCCCTGCCAGTAATTTGGCACATGGGCATGCCTACTGAATACATAGAAGAACCAGGAGGATGGCGAAAGACCTTAGATCCCTCCACTCTCATGAACAGAGCTCAAAGAATGACAGACTTTTTTGTTTGTTTTTTATTGCTAGGTAATCATCATATGAACAACCATGAGGGAGATTAAGTGGGTACTTATAAAAAGGATACGGTACACAAAGGATACAGTACAGCTGCATTGTTCTGCCAGACCTTTTCTAGCTTCCTGAGGTCTGAGCCCTGCAGCAGATTATCACGGTGTCATGCTGTCTCTGGAGTCCTGCACAGTGGGAAGGAGAGTTTTAAGGCCCCTTTGCAGTCCCTGCTCCCCCAGTAAAAGATCTCTTCCACAGAGCACAATCCTTCAGGAGCAAACTGCTCCAGTGTAGGTCCCCAAGGGCCACAGGTCCTGTCAGAAAACCTGCTCCTGGGATGGTTCCTCTCCATGGGATGCAACTTGTGTCAGGAGCCTGCTCCTGCATGAGGTCCTCCACAGGCTGCAGCTTCCTTCAGTGCACATCTGCCTGCTCTAATGTGACTTCCTCCATGGGCTCTGGTGTAGATATCTGCTCCACTGTCATCCTCCATGGGTGCAGGGAAACACCTGCTTAACCTTGGTCTTCTCCAGGGGCTGCAGGGGAATCCCTGTTCTGACTCCTGGAGCACCTCCTCCCCTCTTCCTCCTCTCCCCCTGAGGCTCACAGGGCTGTTTCTCACACTTTTCCCCTCGTCTCTAGACAGCTTTTTGCCCTTCCTTACACAGACTCTCCCCAAAGTGACATCATGTTGTTTGCGTGGCTCAGCTGTGTCCTGCGGTGGGTGGGTTGGAGCCACTGGAACTGGCTGTGTCCGGCACCCGGCAGCCCCAACCACTCCTCACAGAGATCCGTGCAGCCCCTGATTAAAAATTATGGGGATATTTGTGAAATAAATTTGGGTCTGCATTTACAAATATATTTATGCTGGACATAACATAAAAATTAATTCCTCTCCTTATAGTAACAGGGAAGAGCACTTTGCTGCAAGAGAAATATCATTTAAGCCAATGTAACTGTGTCTTAAGATGAATAAAAGCAATAAAATGTGGCCCTAAATTAATCGAATAATTATCTTGGATTCATGTATAAAAATATTCTAGGGACAAATCTAGGAAACTCTTCACATTTTTTCATCCTCCCTCACCTCAGTACAGAAACCTGCTGTCTACCTTTGGTGACTCTCAAGTATTTATTGCATCTGATAGTAGTTCTCTAAAACACATACGATCATCTCTTTGGGACATGTGCCAGCTTAGCAATATTGTGAAACTTTAGTACATAAGCCTTATGAAGTGTTGTTGGCACTGGTGGCCAAAGCACTCAATTTAATGAGACGAGCTTGTCATTGCTGAAACTGCTGAATGCAGTATTTTCAACAGAGCCAAGGAAAAATCTAATTCATTAGACCTCTGAAACTGTGTTCAACTATTGTTATTGTCCTGCAACATTTTGAATATAAATACAAAAGGCCCATAGAAAGTAGTATTTCACTTTTTGAATTTGCACATATTGTTGAAGGCCATTTTTGTTCTGCTGCTGATGTATTGTATTGTCTTTCTGGCTGCCACAATATAGCATACGATTACATACCTGATACCTATAAACCAATGACAAAACATACAATTCTTATAGAATGTACCTGGTGTCCTCTGTAATGACAAATGACAGCATGCTTTTGCAGTATGATGACTTGTCTGTTAATATGGAGAGTAATATAGAAAAGAAAAAGAAAAAATATAGTGCCATTGTTAATAATCAAGTCTGAAATGAGAAGAGAATTAGATTAGACACTTTACAAAAACTTATCAATCCCTTGTACATGCTTTGAATTCATTCACTTCATTAGAGAAAACAGATGTAAAAGAAAACTATGAGTAAGACAATGAGGAATTAAAATCTGAAAAAATTTGCTGTTTAATATTGGTCTATTACACTTTTAGTTTAAGATACCGAATTTTCAGAGAATGTGAAAGAAAAATATTTAGCTAGACTGAATTTCAAGTAAAAACTGAAATTTCTTGTACGGTATCCTGTATCCAGTCCCTTTGTAACTGCCTTGGTTATGATCATACCACAAGTAGCTTTACAGTAGCATAACTCTACCAGAACAGAGGATGAATTATGTGAACTGTGCCTCCAGCTTTTTCAGTTTATCTCATGTTCCAGTTTTATCTATAGGAAACTGAAGGTCAGAAGTTCAACATCTAGTGTAAGGGGATGCAAGAAGTGTGTATCCAGACTGCAGTCAAGTCCAACCTGGACACCAGCCTACTCCCTCTTTTAACACTGGCAAAACTCCCATTCCTGCCCCTCCAGTCTCTTGTATCTTGATTCTCTGCCTCCCTTGCACAAATGTTCCTTATCTTGCCAGATACTGACAGCTCTCTGGAAAGCGGTGTCTCAAGAGTGAGGTGCATCCCGGAATGTGCCACAAAACTTCAGATTACTGTAGAGTACCAAATGTTTTAGTTATTAAAGGTGATTTCATTATTAACTGTGGGGAGGAATTTGTTTCTTCTTCATAAATGACTCTTCAAAATTCCATCTGTGCAAGTATTACAAGGTTCATATCTATAAGCTAGGTTCTCACTTCAGGGTCAGACTATATACAGGCTATAGTATATGTCTATTGTATAATGTACACTGTATTGTCTTTATGTCCTGTCTAGCTAGAATTTTTAGAGCAAGAATAAAGAAGATTCAAATAAATAATTAATTTCCATGTTTCTAAGATCCTGTTAATGACAACCAACTTCATTACTCTAGGCTTGGAGATCTTTTTCAGATCAGAAAATTTAATTTAACACAGGGATTTACTATAGCTGCTAGAAGTGGGACCCTGTAATGTCTTTATGTGCTAGGGTGAACAACCTTTTTAAAGAGTTCTATTAGTAACAGCCTTATGCATTTAGCAGTGTATTATTTGCAAAAGTGCCTAAAGCTGATCCCAAAGGAGATGCAGTGACCTTGAAGAGCTTTTTCCATGCAAGTGGCTTCATTTACTGCTTAGCTGCTTAGAAGCAGGGTCCTACTTGGAAAGACCATTCTTTTCCTATTGTCACTGAAATCAGAGGCCTCCCACAGATGCCACAAAAAGCTATGAATTCTCTTAGGACATGACTGGTGAACAACTCTCTGGAAACCATTGCATGGCAAACTATATGCTTTCTGTCCCTTATTTAACATTTGCATTATATTATCTGTTGTGTTGCCTTGAAAACTTAAAAGCTTCCTGACAGTTTTACTTTTCAAAGTACTCAGGCCAAAAAGGTGTATGCATATGTACATGCCTATCTGAACATTTTAACCTTAGAATAATATATAGAAAGTCTTTCAAATTTGGTTAGATGATGAAACCCTTGATACTCCAACAATATTGAAAGGCTAACATTCTCAATAACATAACATAATGTTTTGCAGCTTATAAGTATCTTCCTTGAAATGTAACTTTGCAATTCATACTCTCTCCCAATTCCTGATTTAAAATATCACCGAGTTTCACTCTGATTTTTGAGACACACTAAAATGTTCTGCAGCAATTATGAAGGGCCAGAGTTGAACAAACCTACAGAATTTTAATGAGTTTGCTGCAGTGGTAATTATTTTTAATTGCCTTCCATCTCATTAGAGTACCAGGTGGCAGCAATGTAACCTCACCATGGATGCTGATTGTCTATATGGCCACATATGTCTCTACAAACACTAATGAACAGGCATTCAATGTCCAAAGCCTCTGTAGTGATCCACTAACAACAACTTGTTTGTTCTTTTGAACAAGAGGAGTCCGACTCTGGCCTCACACTAAAATTACCTGAAAAGATATCACTGCATCAGATCGCTTCCAGTGTACCTTTCTAAACAACAGCTAAAAAGAACATATTTCATTCTAATTTTCATTCTATTTTCTACCATAAACAGTATGAAGGCTTTTACTTATCACTTCAAAAACAATAACAAGAGTTGGTTCCCAACGCACAGAGCAATTTAGCAAAAAAGAAACGCTCCTGTATACTTCTTTCCCTTGTGCAAAATATTTGTCTTCAAATAATATTATTCATAAAAGGAGTTAATTTCTTGTGTGATTAGGAGAAAGAATTTCAAATGGACAGAAAAAAAGCAATAAAAACAGAGGTTTTCCTTGTATGTCTGTTGACAGCTAAAGGAATTTGGATGCTGGTCTTTATTGAGAAAATGGAGAAATAAACAAACACAACAACAAAGACAACCAAACAACCTAGCTTTGGTTTAAGAAAGAAACATAACATTGTGAATTCAATTCCATAGTTATGCAAAAAGTACAGCTCTGTAGGATCAGTATGTTTTAGTATATGCAGATTAGAGGCTTGCTAATAAAAACATACATTACAGAAAAAAAAATCTAATCTATAAAAAGCTCTTCTTTTTACTACTGGAATGATATGGTTGTTACACCCTGTTATTAGGACTGCTTAAGAGTTCTGGCTTCCAGATGCATGAAATCAGAATGATCTCTATTTAAATTATATGGCACATAGCTGTATGCAATACTTAGCTTTATGTTAAGGACAGCTTTGCAATATATAACGATCTGTGATGAACTACCTGTAAAGTTTACACATTTTCTGTGTTATTTTGTAACAGAATGAAGTTCTAGGACACACAACATGTAATACAGTATCATTAGTTTCTCTTCTTTCTGTTAAGGTACATGTTGACAGCTTTATATATATTTTTTCTTTTTTATTTTTAAGAAATAAAATTCTACAGAACAATTGATTATTGATTTTGCATGCCCTTTTTTCCTTAACTGCACCTTGTGCTTTTTTCACAGATTATTATTTCAGACACCTCCACTGCAGTTAGAAAATGTATGCATATTATCTGTTTTATATTAATAAATATATTCACAACTGAGTCTTAAAGCCACTATTTCTTTTAATTAAAATAGTTTTGTCCCTTGGCACAAGGCAGTGGATAACCCAAGGCAACAATGTCTCAGAAAACAAATAATTCCCTCTTTAGATATAGTCATGACCTGGAGGATTTTCTCAGGCTCTTAAACTGGTTATCTAAAACTGGATTGTTCGGCCAAAAATGCCTCCTGTCTCTGACTTCCTACACTATGACATGACAAAATAACCAATGGTCTTAAAAAACCTGTAAACCAAGCTTTTGAAAATCAAGGTCTTGCCAGCCAGGTCTGTTACTAATATTTTAAAACCTTGGCTAAGAAAACTCTTTTTTTTTTTTTTTTAATATTGAAATTGTAAGCTTCATTTTGATACTTAAGAAACCTTTGGATTTCTGTATATGCTGTTTCTTTCAGATCAGTACTATTAGAAAACTAATCATAAGAAAATTCCTTTTACTCAACAATGGTATATGAGATAGAACAGTTAGACACATTCCTTTTTATCCAAAAGGCTAAATTAAGTACTACAGATTAGACTGTCTTTCAGAGCAACAATTTTCCACTAATTTCAGCGGAACTGAAGTAATTAAGAGAAAAGAAGAAGAATAGGTGTGTGAACTGTTGGAGTCAAAGACAGATTACAGCAAGAAACAGTGAAAATTGATGATAACTGAAAAATGCAAAAAAACTAAACATAATGTCACCTGTCCCTGATGTAACATGAGAGTGGATGTTATTTAGTGGGTGTCTTCATGGTCTAGAAGGACAGTCTGCATACTCCAATCTATTTTTATGACCTACATGATTATAGAAACATAATTTATCAAAAACATTCATTTGCGAACACAGATAAGGAGTAACTTCAATCTCAATGAAATGTTGCAACATAAAGTCAATCAGAAAAGAAGTAAATACAGCCAAAAATGATAACACTTTAAGCAACATTAATTTTATATTCATAAGGAGACTTAAAACCTGCCCTGGAACAGTTTATGAACAGTAATGTGTATATGTAAAAGGCTGTAGGTGAGTTTGCTTTAATCATGGAAGGTTTCATCGTTCAAGCAGTATTCTCTCCTTTGCAAATGTTCTGTTATTACTTTACAATTGTGTCAGGACTTTCTGTATCAGCATGGCTTGAACTCATCAGTAGCTAAGCTTGTTATGGATAATCTTATTTATTCTACTACCTCTCTGCTAGATAATCACATTTTGGTTTTCTCAAGGGCTTATCACCTTGAATCCACCCGAGACCTGAAACATGCAGACAGGGAGAAAGAGATGTACAGATGTATGAAAAACTTAGCTAAAGTTCTTGTTTCTTTATGCTTAGAATGCCTGCATCAAGACTCAAAATCATCACTGAATATAATAAATCTTCCAAAATAATAGAAATAATTGTCAAAAAAATAAATGTAAATGTTATTAATGACACTTTTGATAAGGTAGGAGCACTTTCATTTTCTATTAAAAAGTTTAAAATAGAAAGCATAGTATACAAAATATTCTTATCTGTAATGAGTTAATGATAATCCCAAAGAGTACAGTTACGATTTCTGTAGGAAGACCAATATAATATTTGCCTTTCAATAAGACAAAGTATAAAAAGTATACTTTCCTGTGACCTTTTAATAAGCAAATGAGAAAAAGTAATTCATTTGTTGAATTACTGAAAAGTAGACATTGAAAGGAACTTAATAAAGCCCCGGTAGACATTTTGGACAATGCCCAGATATCTGAAGAGGTAGAATTATCTATTATTTTATCACTTGGACTTCTAGCATAAATTGGACTAAATGCTATTGAGTACTGCACATAAAACAATCTTCCACTGGCAAAGAAATGTATTAATGTGTTTCTATTTAGATAATCTAATATTATGCACAGAAGTATATGGTAATTATGAATTTATTAGATATTTTTCAAATATATACCATATAAAGATGTCAGAGACTGCCTCTTAATATGTTCAGGCAGTCTTACTTCACAAACCTACTTCAAATTATTTTTAATCCAGGGGATCCATAGTGTTCATTAGGGGTTCCCTTCGAAGATGGGCTTTGACAGTTACTTGAACCAATATGTTGACCAAATCAGTAAAGTTAAGCAACAGCTCTAGTTCTTAATTGTGTTTACAGACTAATTTTCCTCTCGCTTGTGTCTGTAAAGACTAGCTTAAAAACATCAGTCTAGCTGCAAACAGTTCAACATATCTACATTTTTTTATGTTGCCATCAACAGAAGTCCTGTGAAATAGGAAAATTCAGTCTCTAAATGGTTGGCTCCAAGACTGGTGCTACAGGCAGGGCTTTGGATTTTTTGATAATGGCTGGTTTTATAAGACTCCAGTCTGGACAGTGTTATGCAGGAAAGGTTTATCTCGCAGGGGCAAAAGGATGCTGGGGCAGGAATTAGCTGGGCTTATTTGGAGAGCTTTAAACTAGGCTCAAAAGGGGATGGGGTTGTAGCTGGGCTTGTCCCAGTGGGGCAGCATTCTAAAACTGATGAGGATCGGGTGGCCTCCTGTGCGCCTAGGGAGAAATTGGTGTGCTCTGCTCGCTCCCTGAAATACCTGTACATCAATGCGCGCAGCATGGGGAATAAGCAGGAGGAGTTAGAATCCTATGTTCGGTCGGGAGATTATGATCTGGTGGCAATTACAGAAACATGATGGGACAGTTCACATGACTGGAATTGGTCATGGATGGCTTCGCCCTTTTCAGGAAAGACAGGCCAGCGAGGCGTGGTAGTAGAGTTGCTCTCTATGTGAGAGAGCAACTACAATATACTAAATTCTGCCCAAGAGAGGATGAGAAGCGAGTTGAGAGTGTATGGGTCAGAATTAAGGGGCAGGCTGGCAGGGGTGATACGGTTGTAGGTGTCTATTACAGGCCACCAGATCAGGCTGAGGAAGTTGATGAGGCCTTCTATGGGCAGCTGAGAGTGGCCTCACAGTCACAGGCCCTGGTTGTTGTGGGTAATTTTAACTTCCCTGATGTTTGCTGGAAGGACCATTCAACCAGCCAGCCACAGTCCAGGAGGTTCCTCCAGTGCATTGATGATAACTTCCTCATGCAGATGGTGGATGAGCCGACCAGGAGAGGTGCGCTGCTGGATCTCATCCTCACTAACAAAGAGGGTCTGGTCAAAGCAGTAAAGGTTGAGGGCTGCCTGGGTTGCAGTGACCACGAGATGGTGGAGTTCAGCATCTCGTGTGGCAGGAACAGAATAGCAAGTAGAATTGCAACCCTGTATTTTAGCAGGGCTAACTTCGGCCTTTTCAAGCAATTGCTAGGGGAAATCCCATGGGCAAAACTGCTTGAAGGAAAAGGGGCCCAAGAGAGCTGGATTGCATTCAGAGATTGCTTCTTCCATGCTCAGGATCAGAGCATCCCCACACGTAGAAAGTCAAGGAAGGGAGCCAGGAGGCCTGTGTGGTTGAACAGGGATCTGTTGGGGATGCTCAAGCAGAAGAGGAGAGTTTACAGGTCATGGAAGCAGGGGCTGGCCATTTGGGAGGAATATAAGGCTGCTGTTAAAGAATGTAGGAAGCCAGCTAGGATAGCCAAGGCCTCCTTAGAATTACAGCTGGCAAGAAGGGTCAAGGACAGCAAAAAACTTTTTCAAATACATAGCAGATAAAACTAATACCAGGGGCAATGTAGGCCCACTGATGAATGGGGTGGGTGCCCTGGTGGCAGAAGACACAGAGAAGGCAGAATTACTGAATGCCTTCTCTGTCTACTCTGCTGGAGGTTGTTCTGGAGAGCCCTGTACCCCTGAGACCTCGGATGAAGCCAGGTCAATGGAGGAGTTTGCTTTAGTCGATGAGGACTGGGTTAGGAAGCAATTAAATAGTCTGGACATCCATAAATACATGGGTCCAGATGGGATGCATCCATGGGTGCTGAGGGAGCTGGCTGAAGTCATTGCTAGACCGCTCTCCATCATCTTTGCCAGGTCTTGGGAAACAGGAGAGGTGCCCGAGGACTGGAGAAAGCACGTCACTCCAGTCTTCAAAAAGGGCAAGAAGGAGGACCTCTGTCCTCTGGCCTCACCTCTGTCCCTGGAAAAGTAATGGAACAGCTTATCCTTGGTGCCATCTCAAGGCATATCAAGGATAAGAGGGTCATTAGGGGCAGTCAGCATGGCTTTACCAAGGGGAAGTCATGCTTGACCAGCCTCATAGCCTTTTATGAGGATGTAACAAGGTGGATGGATGATGGCAGAGCGGTGGATGTAGTCTACCTTGACTTTAGTAAAGCCTTTGATACAGTCTCTCACAGCATCCTCACAGCTAAGTTGAGGAGGTGTGGTCTAGACAATAGAGTAGTGAGGTGGGTTGCAAACTGGCTTAAAGAGAGAAGCCAGAGAGTGGTAGTCAACGGTGCAGAGCCTAGTTGGAAGCCAGTATCTAGTGGAGTGCCTCAGGGGTCAGTGCTGGGGCCAATATTATTCAATATATTCATTAACGATTTGGACGAGGGAATTGAGTGTACTATCAGCAAGTTTGCTGATGACACTAAGCTGGGGGGAGTGGCTGACACGCCAGAAGGCTGTGCTGCCATCCAGCGGGACCTGGACAGGTTGGAGAGTTGGGCGGGGAATAACCTGATGAAATTTAACAAGGGAAAGGGTAGAGTCCTGCATCTGGGCAGGAACAACCCCAGGTTTCAGTATAGGTTGGGAAATTACATATTAGAGAGCAGTGTAAGGGAAAGGGACCTGGGGGTCCTGATGGACAACAGGATGACCATGAGCCAACACTGTGCCCTTGTGGCCAGGAAGGCCAATGGCATCCTCGGGTGTATTACAAGGAGGGTGGTTAGTAGATAGAGAGAGGTCCTCCTTCCCCTCTACTCCACCCTGGTGAGACCCCATCTAGAATATTGTGTCCAGTTCTGGGCCCCTTAGTTCAAGAAGAACAGGGAACTGCTGGAGAGGGTCCAGTGTAGGGCAACAAAGATGATGTGGAACACCTCCCTTATGAAGAAAGGCTGAGGGAGCTGGGTCTCTTTAGTTTGGAGAAGAGGAGACTGAGGGGTGACCGTATTAATGTTTGTAAATATATAAAGGGTGAGTGCCACGAGGATGGAGCCAGGCTCTTCTCAGTGGCAAACAATGATAGGACAAGGGGTAATGGGATCAAGATGGAACACAAGAGATTCCACTTAAATTTGAGAAAAAACTTCTTCTCAGTGAGGGTGACAGAGCACTGGAACAGGCTACCCAGGGAGGTTGTGGAGTGTCCTTCCCTGGAGACATTCGAAACCCGCCTGGACATGTTCCTGTGCGACCTCACCTAGGCGTTCCTGCTCCAGCAGGGGGATTGGACTAGATGATCTTTCGAGGTCCCTTCCAATCCCAAACATACTGTGATACTGTGAAATAGAGGACAGAATTCTGTCTTCAGAAACACTCATGCTTCCATAGAAATTTGGTGTCCCTGTAGGCAGAACATGATCCTAAATGTTAGAAGCTTTTTATTTGGCTGCACTCTTGAGTGACTTACACAGGTATTAGTTTGTAATAATAAGCATCAAATACTTCTTCATTCCCATGTATATAGCTCCTTAGTTGAGTACAAATGTTAGCACACCCTCTGCAGTATGGAAGGAGATTAAGCGCTATTTTGAATTTCAAGTGGATCCTTCTGCATGAAGTGCAACATGCTGTGCAAACTAAAAAGATTTTAGTGTTTGACCTGGTCTTCATTTCTTTTCTCCATAGAGAAGAGTTTTCAGTGTTGGGAAAAGAAGGTACTCATATGTCTTAAATCAGAAACAAAATCAAGTTACAGAATTTCACAAAAGGTATCTTTTGCTTTAGATGTAATTCTTTTAAATGCTTATTTTCATAACATTATCTTGTGACATAACTCTGCTGTGATATATGGCAGAAAAATAAAAGAAACAATAATGACATGAGATTGTTAGGATGTTGTTGTTGTTTTTTTTTTCTAAACATTTGCCAGTGATATAAAAAAGTATCTAAAAGTTCACAGAAAAATTGTTTATAAAGGAAGATGTGAAATATTCAGCCAAAGTAACATGAATAGGACCAGCCAAACTATGTGTTAGAGTTAAGGAGGAACAAGTTATGAGGTACCAATGTAGTTCTAATTCACCCTCCTCCTGTACATGCATTATTAGGTTTTAATTTCATATTTACATTTGTATGTTGCATTTTCCACAGAACCCACCACTCACTTATCATTTGTTGGAAGGTGGTGTAACCATGGGCCAAAGGGGTGGTCTAGGGGCCAGATCCTCTTCATGAGGTAATTTAATACATCTCTTTGGAATTTCCTAGAACAGAATTACACAACAGTTAGTTCTCTAAATAACCTTTCTGGATCAGAAAGCAAGGTAGAATAAATGATGGCTAACTGGACAGCCAAGGACCAAGCAAATTACTTTGTGTGTTCCCACTGTGTAACCCCACTTTAAACACCTTGGGAAGTGATACTAAAAGGAAAATCGTAGAGACTGGGGAGGATATCGAAAGTGGGAGCCAGGGAAAATGAGGTTGCTTGGTAGAGACCAGGACAACGTGGAAAGTCAAGAGACTGACAATGGGCCTGAGGTGGCTGCCTGAAGCATGGCATGAAGTAATATTTCTTAACACTGAATCTTCCTTATTAATCCTTTATGGTCTCTGTGCAATTTACCTTACTCAAATTAACAAGGTTTTTTAATTTATTTATTTGGTAGACTGTCACCCCTTGTTAGCCCAAGCAGAGGAGAGCTGACCTATCATCAGCTCTACATTTACAATCAGATGATGAACAGTTTATTGGAGGAAAATGTCAGTTACTCCCTCTGTCCTTCCACCATGTACAGAAATCAGAGATCCCACACCCAGGTTACCAAACTTTTAAAATGAGGCTGATGACTTTCATATAGTGTACTCTGTGAGAAGAGGAAAAGCTAGCATTTCTCAGAAGACCGATCATGGCTTTTCATGACAAAAGACAGATTACTTTTCCAGACTGAGAAAATGGTGGTAAAAAGAGCTAATTTGCTTCTCTAACTTCACACCTTGTGAGAGCATTTCACCAATTTTCCTTTATGAACTAGAAAGTCTCAAGTGACTTTGAGGCTTTTTAAAGAATCTTCCACATACCTTGCAGTGTAGTTACCTTCTCTGTTTCTCTGTTGAAAGCTTTTTTCCGAGATATCAATATTATGCTTGGATGTAAGAATCCCAGTCATAATTCAGTTAAAAAAAGAAAAAAAAAGCTACGTTATTATTTTTACCTGGTAATGGTCATAAATCCTCCAGTACTCTCCACCGTGCATCAAACCTCACCGTGACCTCTTGTTGGTCTGATGCCACTTGGTGCTAAAAGGCAAACAACCATTAATATGGCTCAGACTTAAATTAACACAATAGTTTCCTTTACTTGGCTCCATTTCTGCTTACTATGATTTAAACAGACCCATTAAAATCAAGCAGTGTTTCAAGCCCTTGGTAAACTAAATTAACATCAATCTCAAATACGGCCACTCATTATATTTTGTTTACATGCTGATATATGATTCTGAAGAGAAAACAGAAGGATCAATCTAACTAAAAATAAAATTGTCTGTTGTCAATTACATCATTTGATCTAAAAAGGAATTTATAAAATAAGGAGGGTTACTTTTGCACAGATTTTAATGTGTGGTGTTCTAGTATTTTGGATTTTTTGCTTGAATATATATTTTGTTTTACTAAGGCCAGAACTCCTTCTAGTGTGAGTATTATTTATACTCATACTGTGGACATATGATTTTCTTTGGTACTGTGAGTCCATGCTTAACAAATCACATGATTCTTTAGTGAAATTCAAAAGGTTTCAGTTCTCTTGTTTCCAGAAATAGATGTACATATTTTTTCTTTTGGGTATGCATGTGGCTGAAATGTCTTCTCTGCAAATATATGTACACATCAGCCTTTACTGGAAATCTTCTCAGGGAAGACCATCTAGAGAAAAATCACTGTGTTAAACTCTAATTTCTGGTACCCACTACTGAAATTATCCAGTAAGTAGCTCTCTGGCAATCACAGGAGGCAACTGCAGCTGCCATGCAAGAATACACTGAAGTAAAATCAGAACATTTACGTATTTCTGTCCTCTTCTACAGAAAGGAGAGCCTCCTGGCTCCTTTATGCAAATATTGTCACATAAAAACAAGCAGTATGGGTCATAGTGTAGTCTAGAAGCTGTGAATTTATAATGGATTCTGTCTAACAGAGAGAAAATTATTCTTTGCTTCTCTCCTCCCTTCAGACACTTTTGCATGTCAGCTCTAACACGTCTCATCCAACCTTGTAAGGTTACATATCCAGGTTTCAACATGATCAATCATCCCGGGTGCTCTGGCAAAAATCTGTGTTACCAGAATACCCACTACATGAATAAAACAAATGAAACTCTGAGACTGCTGTTAAGGTGGATCTTCCTCTGGGGCTTCCCACGGATACTGGGTGGAGTCTGTGTGACTTTCTCAGTTAAGACTGTGGGCTCTTACAGAAGGAATTATGTCTTTCCTTTGCACATTTATACAGAATTTGATATACACTCAATGTTTGATCCATAATTAATTAACTACTATTAACTAATTAAATGGCTTGATTCTTCATTTTTTGCGTGCTAAATAGATGGATAGAATCAGAATCATAGAATAATTTGGGTTGGAAGGAATCTTTAAAGGTCATCTAGTCCAATAACCTGCCATGGGTTGGAACGTCTTCAAATAGATTGGGGTCTCAGAGCCCCGTCCAGCCTGGCCTTGAATGTTTCCAGGTTTGGGGCATCTACCATCTCTCTGGGGAACCTGTTCTAGTGTTTCACTACCCTCACTGTTAACATTTTCTTCCTCACGTTTAACCTGAATCTCCCCTACTTTAGCTTAAAACCATTACCCCTTTCTTGTCATGACAGTCTGTGCTAAAAAGTCTCTCCTCATCTTTCTTATAGGCCCCTTTTAAGAACTGAAAGGCCACAGCAAGGTCCCCCCAGAGCCTTCTCTTCTCCAGGCTGAACAACCTCAGCTCTCTCAGGTTTTGTTCACAGGAGAGGTGTTCCAGCCCTCTGATCATCTTACTGGCCTCTGGCCCCTCTCCAACATGTCCATGTCTTTCCTGTACTGAGGGTTCCAGAGCTGGATGCAGAACTCCAGGTGGGGCTCACCAGAACAGAGGGGCAGAATCACCCCCTTTGACCTGCTGGTCACAGTCCTTTTGATGCAGCCCAAGATACAATTGGCCTTCTGAGCTGTGAGCATACATTGCTGGTTTATGTCCAATTTTTCATCCACCTGTGTCCCCAACTTCTTCTCCGCAAGGTTACTCTCAAGCCCTTCATCACCCAGTCTGTATTTAATTGGTCACCTCAGATGAATGATGAGCAAGCTATGTTTCTACATTGAATGTTTCCACTTTCTGTCGAGACTGTCAACAGTTTTTCTCATCATCAGAACTGGAAGTGATTAGAGAAGAAATACATTTATAAGGCTGATCTAGTCAATTCACAGAATCACACAGAATCACAGAATGTTAGGGATTGGAAGGGACCTCAAAAGATCATCCAGTTCAATCCCCCTGCTGGAGCAGGAACACCCAGATGAGGCTACACAGGCATGTGTCCAGGTGGGTTTTGAATGCCTCCAGAGTAGGAGACTCCACAACTCCCCTAGGCAGCCTATTCCAGTGTTCTGTCACCCTCACTGAGAAGAGGTTTCTTCTCAAATTTAAGTGGAATCTCTTCTGTTCCAGTTTGAACCTATTACCCCTTGTCCTACCACTGCTTATCACTGAGAAGAGCCTGGCTCCATCCTTGTGACACTCATCCTTTATATATTTATAAACATTGTCCCGTCCCAACAGATGGGATGGGGGATGAGTCAACTCTAGATGCGACATGTACCCTGACTTAACAGAGGAGACCAGGTGTGAGCTAACTCCGGGTTAATTCTGCACAGTTATGTGAAGTGAATGACAGACAATCACCTCCGGGGTCCAGTTCAATTGTGAGTTTTACTAAAAGTACTTGTTGGAATATTGGTTACAGAAGATGGTGACTTGGCAAAAGTATAACAGAACTTATCAACACATTAACAGTGAAAGTCTTACTACGAGCGATATATTGGCAACCATCAGTAGCTATAATTTGAAATTTAACCAGAGATCAACAGCAGAGCTTAAAGATGGTGTTATCCTTATATGTTTAAAAGGGAAAGAGAGAAAGAGAGTGGTAGAGAGGGAAGGAAAACTAAGATGTAAGGGAGAGAGAAAGAGAGTAACATATATATATATATATATATATATATATATACAGAAGGAGAGACAAAGGACTGGGGGTATAGAAAAAAGGGAGAGAAGGGAAGAGCAGAAAGGAAGAAGGAAAAGAGTGAGGGATCCAGTCTCTTACGGCCCCACAGCGTGGACGACAGGACTTGTACGATGATGTGTGGCCTTGGTGTTCCACAGAGGGGGTGCTGGTGTCAGGAGCACAGCATCCTCCGATGTCTGGTTCAGAGTGAGCATCCTCAGGGTGCTGGTATTCTCTTGGTGAGGACGAGTTCGTATTTCCTTCGGTGAGACTGGTAGGCCCTACCTGTGATGTTTTAGGTGAGTTTTTTATATCTCCCAGAGTAAAGTCTGGGGGGAGAAAGTTGTGACTGAGAAAGAGGGACAAGTCTGGACAAGTCCTGGGCCACGTTGAGGGGTCTCCGCTTTGCCCCTTTGTGTCATGCAGAAATCCAGGGGGAAGTGATGATTGCAAAAGATCAAACCTTGACAAGTCCCGGGCCATGTCAAAGGGTCTCAATTTTTCCCCTTTGTTTCCCGAGCTGGGCATGTGAGGAGATGGGGCTAGGTGCCCTCCAGCATCTTCCATCTCTGGTTAGTCAGTCGGCCTGATCTGTGGCTCGTTAGCTCGTCGGTGATATGTAGATCGCAGTTCCCCCTGCTTTGAACGTGTCATCTCCTGACTGAACTAGTTTTGCCAGAATGTTTTCAGCCATGATCCTTATCAATACTCAACAAAGGTCACCCCTCAGTCTCCTCTTCTCTAAGCTAAAGAGACCCAGCTCCCTCAGCCTTTCCTCATAAGGGAGATGCTCCACTCCCTTAATCATCTTCATTGCCCTGTGCTGGACTCTATCCAGCAGTTCCCTGTCCTTCTTGAGCTGAGGGGCCCAGAACTGGACACAACCAGAGCAGAGTAGAGGGAGAACCTCTCTTGACCTACTAACCACCCCCCTTCTAATACACCCCAGGATGCCATTGGCCTTCTTGGCCACAAGGGCACAGTGCTGGCTCATGGTCATCCTGCTGTCCACCAGGATCCCCAGGTCCCTTTCCCCTGCACTGCTCTCTAATAGGTCCTTTCCCAACCTATACTGGAACCTGGGGTTGTTCCTACCCAGATGCAAGACTCTACACTTGCCCTTGTTATATTTCATTGAATTTTTCCCCACCCAACTCTCCAGCCTGTCCAGGTCTCGCTGGATGGCAACACAGCCTTCTGGTGTGTCAGCCATTCCTCCCAGCTTGGTATCATCAGCAAACTCACTGATAGTACACTCATCCAAGTCGTTGATGAATATATTGAATAATATATTCAATCCCAGTACTGACCCTTGGTCCCAGTACTGACCCTTGAGGCACTCCACTAGATACAGGCCTCCAACAAGATGCTGCCCCATTGACCATGACTCTCTGGCTTCTTTCCTTCAGCCAGTTCACAGTCCACCTCACTACTCTATCATCCAAACCACACTCCCTCAGTTTAGCTGTGAGGATGCTGTGGGAGACTGTGTCAAATGTTTTACTGAAGTCAAGGTAGACCACATCCACAGCTCTGCCATCATCTATCCACCTCGTTCATTATTAAACAAACAGTAGAAAGTATTCCTGTACTAGCATACAACTGAAAAATGTACCTTTTCAATATTTTTAGTCTTGATTGTACCATTCTTTCTCACCAATGGAAATCTTGTTTGGTAAACAATCATATTGTCTTGATGTGCCTGTCTGCAAGTTACTCGGGGCATTATTTATAAATGCTCCAGGGTTTGAGTAAGAAAAGAAAAATCAAACCTATGAAAAAAAATCTAAGACAAGCAACCAAGATTTAAAATAAGAGATCTCAATAGCTCTCAATATTTTTTAAATTTCTGCACAATATCACCTAATTTTTCATATACCTGACTATATGTGTCAAAGCACACCACACTGAAATATAAGAATGAATCATTCCTCAAGAGCAGCATGGACTGGCAGTTCAGCGATGGATGCAGAAAAGAACAGAGTGATCCTTGCTGCGTTGGAATAACATCTCAGAATCTCTTCCCTCTGGTTCCACTATTCAGTGCCTACTTAGGTTAAAAAATACTGCTTTAAGGAATATGTGTTACTGGTCTGGTCTACGGCATATGACAGAATGACTCTATAAGCTCCACAGGGGCCTGAAGGAAATAATGCATGAATCTATTTAAATCTAATAATAAACTATTCTCTATATTGCTTTAAGAATATTATAGTAAATGAAAGACTGGAATCTGCCAGAATTTGATAATGATCTCAAAACTAGCTCCCCTATGGTCGAATTACTGAAGTGTTTAGTATACATTAAAGGGTTTACCAACAAGGTTATACCTTTTTTCTGCTTTAATCCACTAGTAGTTTATCATATCTGACCTTTTCATTCTCTAGGTTTTAGCTCTCTATGAATCTGCTGCTAAGGTCTGCTGAATTACCGGGCTAACAAGATGCCAGGTACCAGTGTGTGAATTGCTAGCCCACTCCGTGGTATTCTTAAAGGTATATCACATGAAGTTTTGTTTTGAAGTATGTCTGTTAAATATTTTTTCTTACTGTAGATTACCATATAAAAGGAGGTGAAACAGCATTAAAAGTAACTCTTTCATTAGCTTTTTTTTTTTTATGACAACTTCATATTTCACCAGAAACAACAAGCTTAGAGATGTATTCAATTCTGTGAAGTTTTTACCTTTTTGGAAATTGAGTGCTCTGAACTACTTGGTGAGTTACAGTGAGTTTTTTAGGCTTCATTTCAAAAAAGGTCTATACAATATAAGTAAAACATAATCAATGTTGCTTATTAAAGACTGTTTTTTGAAGGCTGAGAGTTTATTTCATCAGTCTTCAGCTATTTTCTTATAGCATCAGAGAGAGAAAACTTGAAGACTGAAGAGGATCTGTGAACAAAGTAATAACAAATTGCAATTCAGGCTAAGTCAGAAAGATGTGCAGCATTTCAACAACTTTTCTTTCAATGAATCCTAGCAAGTCACCATTACTCACTCAAATCATTCAGAATCAGTCACTAGGGCATAAAAATATACTAATCAAAATTTTTTTGTCATCTATTACAGTGGTTCACAGACTGAAGCGGCATCAGTGAAAACTAAACCCAAAGTGATCATTTTGCACAGCCCCCTAGGAAAGATATTTAACTAGTATAAACCATCATAATACTGCCCACCAAAATGGGCACAGAAAAGTTTATTGCTTCTAGAGGTCAGGCCACTGAGTTTAAGGGAATAAGGATTTTATTTGTATTTCTGTCATTTCTGGTATATTTTACAAGCAAGTTAGCACTTGTGAAGAGTAGTCTAGTTTGTTCTGTAACTTACTGTTTATCATTACTTCTGCCAGGATCTAATTTTGTATAAGAACTCTTGGGTCCAAAACCCCAATAGGAAAAATTCATGTATCATTTAGCATGCCTCATTCACAGAGGTAGTGCATTTACTATATTAAGATAACCTTTTAAGGAATTGCCCAATTAAAAAAATTGAATGAAGGAAAAACAAATCTCTGGCACTTTAACCTAATTGTAACAGAAAATACTATGCTAACTGCTGATCCTCAGAGAAATCCAAAACCAGCAAGAGGAAAATATTACCACTCAATAAGTGTCTTGGCAACTTCCCACTGAGACCTGAAACACAATATGTACACATCAAACAATCACTAACTTATTGGATCATTAGGTAAAAGCCAGAGTCATTTGAAGGGAGTGCTGCTCTCCTTAAAGCTGAAATATTTCCTAGTGCAATAAATAAAGCAGGCACAAATAATTCTACATAATAGGAATTCTTAGGAATAACAAATATTAGAAAGGAATCTGCTAAATTTTCTTTTGTTCATTGTGAAGTTAACTTTTTTATTATGCTCAAGAAAAGATACTGGTCCAAGCAATGTTACTTTTGTATTTTTGCAAACAGAAATCAGAATGCCAAGCACATTAAATTCAAATGTTTCACAGTGGAACTGGAAGAATACAGAAGTAAAACAGCATCTGAAAACATTCTTGTAAATAATTCCCATTGCATAAATGTACAAATAATTACAATATTTTTCTCTTTATTTTCCTCTCTGTTTTTTGAGTTATATTTTTGATCCCACTCACTCCCCTTAAAATACTACTACTATCTCTCTTTCTCTCTCTCTCTCCCTATCTTTATCAATCTTTCAGGAAGTATTCTGATTTTATTCCATCCATACCTTCTTGAGGCCCTTGCCCTTACTTCCAGTCCCCTTTATAACAATGATACATTGCACAACAATTCTCTTTCTGCCTCCTTACATGGCTGCTCCCTTTCTGACTAATCCCCAAGCTCTATTTCATGCTTCTCTTCTCATGTCTCTTCTTGCAAGTCTCCTTTCCCCTCTCTTCCACCTCCATCCTTTTCTCCTTTCTGCTCATGACTGAGAGGTGAAGATAACCTCTGCAGTGACTTAAGGAAAATAATCCCTGAAGATCCTCTCCAAGTAGACAGGCATATTCCAACAAACCAAATACTATCTCAATCAAGAGAAAAGTGCCCTTTTCCCTTAAGTTTGTAATTTTTCTTAAATTTCTTATAACATTCCTACTGGATATTTCCATTAAAAAAAAAAAAAATCATGCTGGAAATATTATAAGAATTAGATTAACCAGGGACTGGTAAGACAGTACATGAGGAGGTGTAAAATTTCTCTGACTTCTACAATGCACTGTCCAGGTCAGCTACTATAAACAATTGAAATCTATTGACAGCCAGAGACATATGATGATTTATGCCAGCTAAAGAACTACATCTGTATTTGGAATGAAAAAAAAAAAAAAAGTGAGCCCGCACAAGCCCTATTTGAAGCCAAATTCAAATAAAGAACTCATTTTCAACAGCATTCCTTCATGCAGAGTCATGAATATAGACATTTTAGCTGTAAGTAATTAACATTGTATGTAATTTTTCTCAGAGAACAACTGAATGTGGTGGAGTTACATAGCTCTCACTTAACTATTGTTTTTAATATGCATTTCAGTAGTTTCTTGCTTACAAAAGATACAGAATGAAAAGACTATTTTACATATATTTACTTTCTTTTGATGGTAACATCTATTTGTTTTTCAACCCTCAAGAACTTGACTTATGGCTTTAAAGCCATAAGACACAAATAACACATAAGATATAGCATTGCAGTATTTGTAATTAAATGGATTTGCAGGGTTTGGACATAGAAAGAACAAAGAAATATGCAATTCTGTAGTTAACTATTAACTGGCCTAACATTGTGCACAACTGTGGGTTCAATTCTTTGCTGCTTTATGCTTTGTCTTTTGCATGATGCCCTATTCAACATAAACTCTGTCACAATAAAATAATTGTATACTCACAGTTTTCTCTCACTTAATGTCTTCATCATCTCATCTTTGATAAAGTTGATAAGACAGGGGGAAGAAAGATTACTTGCATTAGAATCTTTTCATGTGATAATTTTAAATTTTTTACACTTTTTTTTTTTTTTTTTTTTTTTACAGTGCTTGCTTTCATGTGGTCAAGAAGAGGTGAGTTTCAGAGAACAGGAGAAGAGATTTGAGCAAGGTCTCTTTTTGTATCTCTGAAGCTTGTAGTATGCACAGCTCAAATTCATTAGATGGCTGGGCAGTAATTTAATTTGGAGGGGAGTTCTTTTTTTTGAGTTATTTTTTGTTGTTTGGGTCAAGATATCAAAGAGGTCACTCACTTGAAACAACTGGGAAAATACTGGGTTTAACGTCTTTATCCAGAGTATGAAAAATGAAAAAAGTTTTGAAAAACTTTTGAAAGACGAGATGTTAAATACTCTTAGAGATGCAGAAGAATCAGAATTTTAAGAAAAAAACAAAAAAAAATCTTCTTTCCCACCAAAAAAGGAAAAAAACACAGCTTTTCATGCCACTTAGTGTTCCCTATATAAAGTTTAAGGATTTTAACCTAAAATACCACTGTCAGAGAATATTGTAATATTCTCATCCCCAACATCACAATTTTACTCATTGATTCAAACAGTTTTTTTTGTTGTTATTTAGTCAAAATCAATACTGACTCCTACATTTCAAAGGCTAAGCAAGGGTGGAAATGTCAGAGCTTGAAGGTACCTTTAACTTTCCTTGATAGACAAGGTGTAGTTTTCTGTCCCCTTTCTGCCTATTTTCGCATTCTTGTTAGGCAGTGTTGTCTTTGTAACAGCTACTTTCAGTTACAGTGTCTGGGCATTCTCTAGGCGTTTCAGCCCAAAGCCTGGTGTTTTTTGTTTGAAATGCAACAGTCTCATCCTCCCAGCAGCTTCTGCAGGTGTTCAGGGGTGGTGACAATGCTCAACATCCAGCAGAGTTACATATCAAAAAATTTCTCTGGCATCCTGTGTTTGTAGGTCTCCAGCAAGCAGATCAATAGACATGAACATTGCAGGCTCTTTGCCTTGGGGAAGAGAAAAAAAATAATCACATAAGCAGAATCAATGGCAATGTAATATGGATGACATTTTATGTGGCCAGGGACAGGAAGAAGAACAGTTATATTTGTGAAAGCACACAGCCAACTGGATTTTGTTTATTTCTCACACAGTGCAACATCATTCCCATTTTTACTGTGCAAAGCTAGGGTTTTGATAAAATTTCCTTTTTTTTTTTTTTTTTTTTTTACAGATAATCCAAAGAAAATTTATCTTCCTTACTGAACACTGGCATGTCAAAATCCCTATAAATTTACGGGATATAAAACATGGATGTAAATTGGTAGTTTAGAAACATCTCACATTCCCAGTACTCTTTCTAGTGCCCCATCTGCAGTATAAAGTCAGACTGATCTTTCTAAATCAAAATTGCATTTTTCTGGCACTTCATCTCTTTGTCATGTTGTCTCCTTGCAATATGTGTGCTACAAAACTCTGTTTCTTTATCCATTTATAGCATCATAGGACACACATCAATTTTATAGGTAACAAGACTAATACATCTAAAAAAATCTTATAAATCACATTTGTGAAGAGGAAAACTGTGTTAAACACCACAGTCATTTAAAGAAAACCAATTTGTTTTGCAATTCTTTCAGTTGATGTGTAGTATTTTGAAATCAGGCTATGTCAGACATCTTTATTATGATGTTATATATGATGTACAGTGCATGCTAACATAGAGCTGGGATAGTGTGTCAAAAAACAACCTGGCTACCCTAAAGTGTTGAAATATCTGCAACTACTCTCTACTTTTCTCTCATTACAAACCTCCGTACATATTTTGCATCTAATTTGTTCCCTCTTTGCCGACAGACAACAGGTGAGCTATAATCCTATATTTCTGACAAACACTTTCCTTCTCCGGTAACCTTCTATGAATTTATATCCCTACATCCTTCCTAACTGGGTATAACACCATTAGTGAATCATTCTCTCCATAGGCACACTGATCTCTTCCTGATTTCTGCTATGCAGAGGTAAGACAAAGGGTATCACTGTTAGTTACCTCTAGCTATCTCTAATGAGTTAACTCTAATATACAAAAGACACGATAGTAACAAACAATTCTTTTGAGACTTGCTCATCCTAAAAAGTTTTCACCCCTCAAGTATATTCGCTTTTGCCTTTATCATAAAGAAACACATACAATTGATCAAAATGTACACTGTGTCTCCATTAATTGTATGCAAATGGATTAAGTGAGTCTGCAGAGAAGAATGCAAGATGAAGTTAGCACATGAAACAAACCATCCTTATTTTCAGAATACTTCAAATAGCTAAACTGTTCCTACTGGTAGTTCCATCTAAATAATGATTACACAGAAATATGCATATTTTTAGAGAAGTCTCTGGACTAGTAGAATGGGGGAAAATGAAACAAGCAAACATCCCTTGACTTTCAGCAGCAATGCCAAATAAAAAAACCACAATTCTCTCTCCTTATATTTCAACAAACTGATAGACTTGCATCTTGAAATATTTCATTATTCTTTTCAGAAGAAGCTGTATCTTTGATTCCATATTCAGTTTGACACACGGCCTTTCATCCATTATTCCCCTAGGCTTGCCTGCTGAACTGCCACAGATATATTAAGAGAGTATTTTCCTATTCTAGTAGCAGCTGACATTGTCTTAGACATAATTCTCGGCAACTATTAAACGAGTATCAGGTTGGGGTTTTGGGGTCTAGTAAATTCATCTGCTTAATTTCTGTGTTTATACAACCTAAGGTACCAGCTGTTTTTACATCTGTTTCTTTCACAACATTACTTTACATGAAAGTATGTATGCTTTTTTAATCCCTCTGATATTGCACCTCTCGAAATCCCTGGCTGATGTCAATCAGTAAAATTTTCATTTAAATTCAGTTACTAGATCCCTTCAGAAGCTGAGGATCCAGCTTTCTGAAGTGAGACTCCTCCTGGTCTGAAGGCTTAACAAGAGGTTTCACTAACATGCAAAAAGTATGCCAGAACTCTAATTTTTAAAAGATGAGAAACCATAAAGTCTATTGAAAATGGAAATTTTATTCACACTCAAAGTCAGTTTGTTCTCTGAGTTAATACTGAAATCTGAAGAGTCTTCTGATGTTATAACTACCTTTTAAATCTTTTGTATAGCTGTTATACCCTGTTGAGGGCGAATCTGTTTATTATAATTCAGATGCACAGCAAAATAACACATTTAAACAACACACAGTGTTACAGTGTCATAGGGCCTTCTAAGTAATTCTCTACTGTTTTCATAGCAGTATAATTCTATTGACATACAGATCATTAAAGCAGAATACACACCGGTGCTCTTGGCCTGCACAGAGCCTATGCATAACCTAAATCCTGCTTAACTTTCTCAATGGAGCTTTAAAAGGATTTATAAGGTGTGCAGCTTTATAAGCTTCGTAGGCTGGGAGGTCAATGTCACCACTATTTTGCTTCACCTCTGCAAATCCTTAAAACCAAGTTACAGCAACTTCAGTTGTTGTGTTTCTTGAAACAGGTTTAGCAAAGCTTGGCAGGACTCTTGTGCTCCTATCCATAGAACTGTGCTTGATCTTATTTTTGGAGCTTGGCGTGAAACAACAGTTCAAGCTTTATAAAAATTGCTAAAAAATGGAGATCCAAAAATTAAGACCTAGACTGGTAATTTTTAAACTCAGTTAAACAGAATATGAACAAGAAGTCATATGTGGATATTTATTTTACTACCACTTTCTTCAGCTTGTAAAGAAAACATCTTCCAAGTATTCTTTATTATGACTAATTACATTATAGAGTATTGTGCTTCTGTATTGTTAAGTGAGAATTTGTGGGACATAGTAGCTACCTAGGCTTTGCAATGGATGATTGTTTGACCCTTTCTTTACATTTACAAAGTATTGGAAGTTTCGAACTCATCGCGCTTTTCATATTTCACACTGTTCTAAGGTGTTCTGTTTAAATACATCACATAATTCTTCCTGGATTCTGCATTAGTTATCTCATATAAGACATGAACAGTCCGATGGGCAATGATATTCTGGTTTACAAGGATAAGATAGACAGGTGTTTCTGAAATCTGTCTTGCCTAATTTGTCTCATCTTGAATGTGACCTGATCAAATCTTCCCTATGTAAGTAAACAGCAATATTTAACACTTGTTTGGATCACATAAATTTGAAGTTGAGATATAGGCTGAGCTTGCAAATTGTGTGCTTTTTATCCCTGAGATTGTCAATCAGCTTTTCCCACTAGAAAGTGACAGATTAAAAAAAAAAAAAAAAAAAAAGACGCCCTCCCCAAAACAAAAACGCAAACAAAAAAACAAACAAACAACAAAAACAACTAAAAGAAAAACAAAACAAGACAAAACAAAACAAACACAAAACAGTTATTTCATAGAAAAAAAATAAATCAGCTACTGGAATTTACAGTCAGATTATGATCCTTTATGCTGAGGAGCTGCTACTCACCTGAGATAGTTCTTTGAAGTCATTAGAACTATCTGTCAATGCAAAACATTATCAGTAAAATGAATCAGGGCGAATCACTTTTAAATGTGTGTAGCTTTAGATACTGTATTTCATGTGGAATTCTCTACAGAAAATAAACATTCACTTATGAGTTTTCATCATTCTTGAGTATTTGCTGTCTTTTAAGAGAACGTGATGTCTCTAATCGATAGTGTCTACACAAATTAATGTCAGACCACTCTACTATTTATTTTCACCTCTTTTTAATGAAATGGCAGCTAGAACAATAAAGAAAATTTCAGAGCTTTTTCTCTGAAAATAGGATATTTGTCAATAGAGAGATTTAAAGAAAAAAATTTAATTTCTTTTTTAATCACTGCTATTGGGGCTCTGGACCATATCAAGAGGGATTCTGACAGCTTGGCCTTAGTGGAGAAGGAAGGAGAAAAAAATATCAGCAGTAAATGATTGTATTTAAGGTTGACAATGATGAAACAGTAGAGGCCATGCTACAATTTCTGCTCCTTCATTTGTCTTTGTTGATAAAATGAGCACTGTCAGAGGCTCAAGCTCACAGCAAATTTAACGTGACTCTGTTTATCCCTGTACTGAACCAGGTTTGCACATGATCAGATGATAAATGCACAAAGTTCTAGGATATTCTTTCCTTCTGTTTAACATAAACATGAAATTCTACTTTTTTTTTTTTCTTAAAGTAATGAAGACAGAAAATAGCTAAATAGTTGGATTTTTTTTTCAAGAAAATATTTCATAAAATAGCATGACTTATCCAAAAGTAACACAAATGTACAATATAACAGGTCTTTACACCATTTTCCTAAATAGTCTTTCAGCTTCTCACCTTGTTCTTCAGAGGTCCCTCTTCAACCTACAGGCTGAAAGAAGTTTGCTGAGAAAACTGGAAATCATAATTTAAGATGGAGCTAAAATTACAAGGCCCACTTGAAACTACACACATGATTGAACTTGGGACAGTTTTCTCATCATACAACTAGATTTTGCTTTCTGCAAAAAAATTTGCCCAATACTACTCTACACAAAAATACATCACAGCTAAAAGATATATACAGAAAGGGTTGAGACAAAAACCTATATTCTATAAAAAAAATACAGAGTACATAGAGAATGCTGTTCCATTTCATTTAAAAATATGGATGTAAATCTAAAAATACAGTACTTATCAGATTTCTATGATGTTCTGCAAATCTTACCTTTCATTGCTTTATGCTGATCACACCATAACATGAAGTCCACACGACCTAATTTCAATAATCTAAAATTCACATTTCATACATGCAATGTCATTTTTCCAGGGCATTTTTCAATGTCAATATGATAAGAATACCACAGGTTTTCTGCGGAGCCTTGTATCTGCCTCCCAGGCAATTTCTGGATATTATGTCAGTCAGTAACTGGGTTTCCGTGTATTAGCCACTGAAAAGCCTGTTTCCATCCTCTGAACCCAATGCCTTTTGAGAGGGATGTGATGACATGAGATTTAAACTGGGAAAACTTTTTGAGAAAGATTACTTCTTACAGACCATTTCTGTTTATGAGCAGAATTCCATTATATAATTTATTACTTTCACAGTTTCATTCTGGGTGGGATTTCTGTAAAAAGTTGTAACTGGATATGTACAAAGGTACAGGTAAGAAAAGGAGAATGAGAAAATGTGTACTATTTTCTTCTTTTTCCATGTTACATTGATTTTATGTGCTGGGGGATGGGGGAGCTAGGGAATGAAGCTTAATTTTTAAACAAGGAACACTGCTCGCTCTAGGCTGTCACTGAAAACCTGACATGTTTCTAGTTTTTATATCTGATAATCTGTTTTCTATAAAGATTTTCAACTGTCTTGTTAAAAGATTAAATGTTGTTCTAAGTAGGAACAGGAAGTTCCTTTTGAGAAGTAGCTCCTAAACTGTGTTTTCTAGCCTCATCACTGCACTCTTATATACAACATTTCAGGATAAATTTATCTGTCACTACCTTTCTTTTTAGTGGATATTTGGAACAATCTGTTTTTCTATTTGCATCCCTTACTATAACATCAGACAAATTTATTTTAGAGGTATTAAATTAAATAACAGATGTGACTGATGTGTATCCCTTTAAAAAAAAAAAAAAAATCAGTGCAAGTAGTTCATAAAGCAGTCTTTGTAATTGTCTCTAAAAAAACCCTAATATTAAATCAAAGCAAATTGAATTATTTGAGAGAAATAAATATTTTCTAATCTTTAAAGAGGAGGGGGACAGGGATGGGGGAATAAAAACCTAAATTATCACTTTTATTACTTCCAATACCCTCTCAGTGATAATATTCTTCCTAATTTTGTGCTGCTTAGTTGTACAAGTCTGTCAGGAGATGGAAGTCTGGACAGAATAAAAAAGTATACCAAACCACTTTGCTTCAATGACATTTTATCTACTGGTATGGGCAGCGTGAGCTTTCCTCCAGGACCCATCCCTGCTGACCGCACCTTTCATTGTGAGCAGGGTCTAAGCTAAACCAGATTTACTCCAACATTTTCTTTACATTAAGTTGAAGTTTCTTCCTGATGAAGTTTGCACGTATTATCTAAGAGCCAGAAGGTATTTCATCTTTCCTTAATCACTTACTTTGTTGTAAAAAAGTACACTTCGTTGAAACAACTGTTTTGTCTTGTGTTATTTGTTTTGAGGTGTTCTTATATAATTACAATGTAGCAATAATCCTTTGATTTATGTAGGCACACCAGCAGAGGGAGAAGAATCAAAGAAAATACGTAAACCGAACTGACTTTATAAGATGTAACTTGACCTGTCAGTTGGAAGCGTACTTCCTACGATGGTACACTGTCTGCAACATTACAACATAAAACAGGTGAAAGGAGGAATTTCATGCCTTAACATTGCAACGAGGTGGATGTCACGACCACAGACAGCATCCGCGGCTCCCGGCAAACGCTGTCGGTCTGTCCCTCCCTTTCCCACCCGCAGCCGCGGCCGCCTCGGTGGAGCAGCGCCACCTGCTGGGCCGCGCTCGCCGGCAGCCTGAGCCGGAGTGGCTGCAAAGGTGACAGCCAGGGGGGAATTCGTGTCGTCCTTCCAGCCTTCAGTTCCTTAAGTAGATTTTTGTTTTTCCTTAAAATATTAAGCTTCGGATTAGGAAATATTTTTACATTTAAAGATGCTGTCATACATCGCTACCAGCAAAGCTGATGTAGAGAATAAATTTACTACTTAAAGTTTTATCCATGGAACACTGAAGGCGTGTTATCTGTCCCTTCTGATCTCCTAGAAGAATACAAAGAAATCCCTGATAGCTAGCCAAAAGGGCTTAAAGTTCACATAAAATAATTTTGTACTCATTAAAGTTCTCAGTGCTTACACTGATGTGACTTTTAAAAATTATTCCACAGCACTAAGCATTGCATTTACCAGAGATTTACTGGAAAGCCAGGAGCAGTGCACCTAGAGATGCTGTGGCAGAGAGCTGAGGTATGAGTTCCAGCAGCATGGCTCCCCTGTTTGTTTGCACAGAGAGGCTGGCAGCTCTCAGGTAGCAAGGTGTCTGGTTCCTCAGTCCCATGGCCTTCCTATGGACCGGGAAAGGGATTACACAAAGCTCCGTCCCTGGGCTTATGAGCAGGTTTTGTCCCTTCAGTTCCTTCCTCACTTCTGATTGAATTTGGGGTTAAAGGCAGCAGCAGCAACACTCCCCTATCCTCCAACCCTCTCGCCCCCTGCCTCAGACACACACACATGCATCCCTGCCCCCCATGTGCAGAGCCTACCAGAAAGCTCCCCAGGGCCATACAGTATAGCCAGGTTGTTCTTCAGCTGCATTGCAGGCAACAGCCGCAGGCTGGACATCCCCAGTGTAAGGAATGGATAAGTAGTCCTCTTTCATTTGTCTACACATGTATTAAAAAAACAGTGATATAATCTATGCTTTTGAGTAAACACAACCACTGCACTCGGAAAATATTAAGGGAAATACCATTTGCCTTAGATATCACCTTACCTGAAGATTAATACTGCTGAAAAGAGAGCACAAATATTCAGCAGTATTAAAGCTTGCTTGTCAGGTTTAAAATGTACAAGCTACCATGTTTCATTTCCATCACAATCAAATGGAATTATTTTTCAGGATGAACGATCTGGATTTTTGGTACTGCAGACAACTCTTGACTATGAGAGAGGCATGGAGTTTGAATTTAAAAAGCAAACATGAGATACAATCTCTGTTAAGCAACATCCTCTAAAGCAAATACAAACCAACCAGAACAAACTCTGCTTCAGGCAAACTAGCAGAGTAAACAGCAGAAAGCAAAGAGAACAAGAAAAGACCAGAGAGAGGCCGTGTTGCACTTTCTTTGGAGCTAGAGGTCTTAAGGGTTTCAGTGACTCCCAGCTCCATCTGTCTACAGGAAATCATTTTTTTGCCACTGGCATGAGAATTAAAATTCTGCTGTGGGACTGGGAGAGATGATGTTCCTGCTGCATTATAACTCCCTAATTAATTTATCTCCTGCCAAAGAACACAGCATCAAAATATTTTAGTAGAATAACTAGTTTCAGGCAATTTCTCAGTCACTCCTTAGGATTTGATTTTGCAATTTAATGCACTGATAGCAGCTTCTGCACTGCTGACTTCACTAGAGCTCTATAGTTGCAAGAATCATCTCTCATTGATCACTTTGCACAGCCAGGGCTTTCTTCTTTGTAGGCTTTGCTGGTGGAGGCTTAACATTCTGCCAAGTAATTTAACTCCTTCCACTGATATTTTTTTTGTCTTCTGTTCATATGTGCATATCTAGTAGATTATCTGCTAGTTAGATTTTGTCCTGAGGCTCTGAACCATCAATCAATACTTCAGTACTTCATTATTGTTACTCTTTTATTGTCCAAATAAAATCTCAGGTGAGATTAATTTATTTTTTTTTTTAGATAGTGGATTGCCTTGCAAACTCTACTGTTACAGCAAAACTGTGAGTCAAACTGGATAATTCATGTTTTTCCATTTGTCTCTGAACACATGGTAAGATACACTGCCTCGATTCCCATTAAATTTTCATGTAGAACCATTAGCTCTTTAAAAAAAAAATCTTGAAACACTACTGAAGAAATCACAAATGACTATAAAGATATTTTAACAGAAGTGATGCTATAGTAACACGATTTTGTGTGTATTTGTATTTATCTCTGTAATACTGCAGATGAGGATGCAGTGTTCTTAATTTCAAAAGACATTCAGCATGTATTAGAAACACAAGCAATCCTTTAAAAAAGGTTCTATTATTTTCTACTTTACATATTTTTTTTTTTTCAGATTGAAAGATTTTCAGAAGTTTTTTAGGGCTACCAGGGTCAATAGACAGTGTAAGAGTCTATTAGACATACAAGAAAGAAGAGCTGTGAAAAGCAGACATGATGAGGAACATAAAAAACAGTTATCCAACAACTGTTGGAAGTATTAAGTACAGATGTTGTTTTATAAAGCAAGATATCTGATACAAGGAGAGGCATCCTCAGGCTCTGCAATGGCCAGTCAAAACACTGTTTGACCCTTTAAGGGCTGTAGAAGAAAGCTCAATGCATGAATATCACTGACATCTATTTACAATTAATACACAGAGGGTTTGTGAGACCAGAAGGCTCTAGCTGCTGCTTCACCTTGCTGTTTTGCCTGGACTCTGCAGTCTGGCTTTAGAGCTTTCCTAAAGTGTGTGGTGTTCTTCCTTACTCCTGCTGATTGTTCTGGCTCTTTCCTATAACTATGCACTATTATTTGTAACTAGACTTACAATTTGTAAGTCTAACATGCCCAGCTGTAGTGGGCTGATGTTGGCCAGCTGGCAGGTGCTCACCCAGAATTCAACAGGGTGGGAAGAAAATAAGACTGACAAACTCATGGGCCAAGATAGGGACAGGGAGATCACTTACTGATTACTGTCACAGACAAAGCAGACTTGACTTTGGGATAATTAGTTCCATGTATTGCCAGTTTAAAGAGTTGGATGGTGAGAAACAAAGAAAAAAACTAAAACTCTTTCCCATTATTTCTTTCCCATTCCCTTTCTTCCAGGCTCAACTTCACGCCTTCATCGTTGACTCCTCTCTTCCTACTGAGTGGCACAGGAGGGTGGGGAATGGGGATTGTGCTCAGTCCACACCAGCTCCTCTATGACGCTTATTCCTCTTTAGTTTTCCCCTGTGCCAGTGTGGGTCCTCCATGTGTGCAGTGTGGACACCTGCTCCCACCACGGTCTCTCCAGGGACTGCAGGGGAACCCCTGCTCCAGTGCCTGGATCACCCCTGCCCACTCTCCCCTCGGGTTCTGCAGGGCTGTTTCTCACACTTTTCCCCTCACCCCTGGGAAGCTTTTTGCCCTTTTTTACACAGACTCGGGGCATTGCTATGGTGGCTGCAGGGCTCAGTTGTGCCCTGCGGTGGGTGGGTTGGAGCCACTGGAACTGGCCGTGTCTGGCACCCGGCAGTTCCAGCCGCTCCTCACAGAGGTGTCTGCAGCCCCTGACAGCCCCTGGGCACCTGAACCCAATATGCAAATTCTTAAAAGCTTTTCCATTATCTCTCAACTGAAAGTGGTCCCAAGCATTTTAGAATGGGTAAATCAAACTCAAGAAAGCCTGCTTCTCTAGTAGCCTTTTCAGCCTGACCAGTTGGAATTAGGATCACTTTCTTGAGGGACCATCTTTAGACATCTTCAAACCCAGACGGTGAATATGTTCCACACACCACACTTACACCTCTGGTGGCTACTAGGGCCACCTGCAAGTTGAACCTAGCGACTGGGTCACTGACATTAGTGCAGGTGAACTGCTTTCCTCCTGCCTCTGAAAGAGGAGCAGCAGCTAGGACCTTCTTGATGCCTGTGGCTTGATGTGCAGCACGGCCACGCTGGCAGTCAGGGCAGCAAAAACACAGCGAGGAGCTGCAAGGGGTGTTGGCAGAGGCTGGGGAGAGGCAGAGGCAGAGGGAAACGTGCTGCTGCCTTTGGGAGGTGACAGGGCTTTCTTGAGCTGCTTTTGCTGTGAAAGCCGCTGACCTCTGAAACTCACAAAAATTTCAAGAAGTATTTCTTAAAACTCTCCCTGGCCTGGTGGCACAGGCCACAGGGCAATGAGAAGGCACTTGACAGCTTGCTGCTGGTACTGGCCCCTCCACCTCTTTCCTTTTGCTTTCCCTGCTCTGGCCACTGCTCACTCACACCCCTTGTCAGAGCTTTCTGTGAGCTAATTTGAATCACTGAAGCTTGCAAGGAAAACCTGCAAATGAGACTGTTTTAACTGTCTACTACTAAAAAAACAGATCGGTTCATGTAGGGGTCAAAGGAACATCAGATATGGAGAAAAAAAAAATGAAGACAGCACTTCTGTCAGGAACTGAGAGAGGCATGAAAAAGAAGGGACAGAACCTCCTTTTCCAGGGACAAGAAGATATTAGGCTTCCCATGCTGGCCTAGGACCATGGTCCTTCATCATTCTTACTCTCCCACCCTTCCTTGAGGTGGCCTCTGGATTTTAAAAGCTCTTACTCATTGTCAACTTTGCAAACATATCACTTTATCATTTTATATATTAGACAAAAATAACGTCCTTGTGTACAGCCACATAAACAGACATTAAGACCTATCTTCATTCATCGAGTTAGGCATAACAAGCTACAAGATGCAAGTTTTGCTTGGTTCTACACTGGGAACACAGTTTCTCCTGTTTCAGGAAGTTCTGTTCTGTACTGATTTTGGGAAAGACAATGTAGAATTCATACACGAAAGATGACTTGTCACATAAAACTGAAAGCACAGCAACATACCACCCAGACTGGCTTCTTCAGCTTTCTACTCGCACATTTGTGAACATTGATCATCCTGGAAACGTTGCTTGTGAATTCAGAGGAAACAAGATTTTCAACTTAACAGATGTCCAATCTATGTAAAAAAAATAATTAGAAAAATAAAAATAATAAAGGCCAAATCCCAAATCTGTCTTCTTTCTTATTTAATAATTTTTTATAACTCAAGTGAGATCTTTCTTTTTTGTAAACTGATTACTACTTTCCCATACAATCCTCACGTGCCAAAATGACAATCAAGGATGGATGATCCAAAGCAGTCATATTTTTCACGTGCTTCTACTTCAACATTAAGAATTAAAAATTAGGAGAAAGAAACAGATTTTGTCATTTTCGAAAAATGATCAAAATGTAAGTTTGAAGCAGGCCATTCATTCTAAAAATTCATTACTAAGTACTAGATTAAATCTCAGCTGGAACTGAGAATACAAATGCACACCAAACTCTCACCTGAAATTCAGAATTTATTTATTTATTTTAATATTCATCCATTAGTCTTTGTTTCACTCATGCTTGTTTTGCAGTGTTCTGTAGCTTAAAGTTCCTGATAGCTCTGGAGCTTGAGCACCGAAACACCACTCAGCAATTTTTAATTTTGTTTTATTTTTTTCTCTCTTTAAGACCATCTGAATGTAGGATGCACCTGAACAAATTCCTATAAAATACTATAATTCCCAGGGTATTTACATAGATCGGTTAAGCTTCAGCTAAAGTTTTGAACAAAATTTTAAATCTTTTGAGATTACCTATAAGATATCAGCACTTCCAGTGACATTATTATTAATGCATTTCATTACATAGCTAAATTATTTTGTGTTTTTATAATGGAAAACCCCACAATTTACTTCAGTTTTGGAGAATGTTGTGATTAATGTGGAAGTATACATAGAAGGAAAGGCAGCAAGCATTGCAACTTAAAGCTAGCATTTGCTAATAACTGCCAAACAGTAGTATCTCAGACTACAGAATTAGACTTCTCCTAAGTTTAGCAAATTCAAAATCTCAAATATTGACATTGAATACTCAGATTCTCTCAAAAATTAAATAACATATTTCTATTTCATTCCACTTTACAGTTTTTCTGCAAATCATTGATATTCCAGGTAACTTCTCTCATGTGAAATGTAATGAGACTTTATGTTTGATCATTGTTATACTGAAACTGATTTTAACAAGAGATGTCTTCAATAGTTAGGGTAAGGGTGACTATTGCATTTTAGAAGCTATGTACACCAACAAAGATTATCCCAGGCTGTGGAATGAAGGTGAATGTAAGAGACCGGGTAATTCCACATCAACCTCTGTATGTTTACTCTGTCATTTTTGTAACTTGAACAAACACAGTTATTTTATCTGAAAATCTCTCCAGTTATTCTAGTTTGTGATCTACAAAAGAATGAATGTTTTCTGACTAGGGGGTTTATGCCTCATAGGCGTGCCTATGTCTCATAGGTTCTGTACCGTGTTGGTATGTCCAGAGCAGTGAGACAAACAGGAAAATGTATCAGTGACAAACTTATTTTTAGGAGAATATTTGCCAAGTGTATAGAGTGATTTCAATCGGTATATGAAGCACAATAGCAGAAACTCCGTAATACACCAAAACACCTGGATATTGATTATGTCAAACACTTGAAAACCACTATGTTCGAGCAATCCTCATCCATACAACTAGTTAATTAAGTCAACAGTTTACTGTTGAATGATTTCACACTAGATAGTAAGGTAACTTTAGCTGTGGGTTATCTTAGTTCCTGTTACTGTTCTTGAAAAGATTGGGATCTGAAAGCTGAATGCTTGTAAGAAAGACGAGGACAGGATGCAATTCAGTTCAGCTCAGCTCCCAAAGTATCAGGACAGCATTTTCTTCAGTGTTTTTTCTCTGACAGCTTGCAGCAGCCGAAGGCAAGCAGCAAGTTAATGTCATCCTCCCACAGCAGCAAATATTTTCAACAACATTCACTCTAGTCTTGTGACAAACCCTCATGGTAAGCTTTTTCCTTCCAATAGCAAGGGTAATGAAGCAGGGTGACTTTTTTTCTCCTCAGACTCAACAGCTGCAATACACATTAAAAAAAAAATAATAATCATAATTTAAAAAAAAAGCTGTCCAGATCTATTAAACATGTTTTTAGTCTGTTACACTTGCACAAATAATTAAAGAAAGATGCTATTGTACTGTAAAAGAACTAGAGGGTAGCATTGCATAGTCTAGTGGAAACAATCCTAAATAAAATTCTTCACATCTACTTATATAGCTGCTGAACTTCAAAGAAATCCATTACAAGTCAATGATTTCCAAGATTTCCATGGCAACCTAATGAAAACAAACACAAGGCACAACAGAAAATTATGCTTGGGTGCTTCTATAATTAGTACTACTCTTTTGATGCAACACATCCTTCAAGGAAAATGTTAAACTATAAAGAATCAGCATCCTTCTGGCAGGTCTTAGAAAATACTATGTTGTAAGGGTAAAATACAACAATCAAACCTGCAGCTGTGTATCTCTGACAAGTGATTTCAGTAAAGCTCATTGTGGTTTCTGAAACATTAAATGAATTCTCTTTGGGAATCTCTTAGGCTCCCCTATGTACTTACTTCCAGATGCAATATTCAGCTGGTGTCTCCTGGGGAGAGTGTGATTTGAGTAAGAAAGGTTGATCTTGGCACAATTCGCTTTTACCATCTGATCTCTTCCTCCCTTCATCTCTCTAGGTTAGTTGTTCTTGCAGGAATAGGAGGAGGAATTGTAATAAACCAGGCTACATTCTGAGGCAGCAATCCTATTTTGCTTACCTTTTTAAGCAGTTGTATCTTGATATGTTACAGGAGAACAAGAAGGTTACCAGAAGATGGAGGTATGTCATTTTAACACAGAGCGAACCAAGAAATTACATGAGTTTATCAGAGAAGTGGGATCCCAAAGACTGTCTCATTATATGCAGTAGTAAACTTCATGAAAGGACTGACATTAAAAACAATTCCAAAGGGTAAAATATGTTTTGGAACATTTGGAAGCAGGTAAACACCTGCATCAAAAATTTTGAATCATCGCATTATCCATGTAAAAGGAAAGAAAAACATACAAACCTAAACAAACATTTGTTGAATGAATTGGTTTTTGAGGTGTTTTTTTTTTGTTGTTGTGGTTTTTTTTGTTTGTTTGTTTTTGTTTTGTTTTTTTTATGCCTTGCGGAGAGATGGACTAGAAAATTTTGAAAACCAGGTGTTCTAAAGTTATGGTAACCAAGAGTCACAAACTTCATCTTTATCCCAGAACATATATCATTACAAATTAGTGGTTTAAATGCCAATCTAATATGGATGGTTTTCAAAAATAACTCAGTCTTAAATGGATATAAGAATTTCTTAATCTGTTTCTCTCCAGTATATTGCATTTTGATAGCATCTGAGAAACAAGCTGGATCAAACTATGTCAGATTAACAGCATGCATTAGAGTTAGAATGACATTCAGAATATTAAGCACTTATTCATAGCATCCCCTTTTCATAAACGAATAAATAATAAATAGATTAAAAAAAGTAGTTTTGCTCACAAGTCAGGTTTTAAGATAACTTATACAGACTGAAATTGTCTCAGTTTCTGTGCCTAACTGTAAACATGTTTTTATTGTTGTAGCTAACACACAACACACATCTATGATAATTTTTTAGGAAAACATGTATGTCTACATCTTTTGTGCTTTCTCGATGCCCAGCCCCAGTTTAAACAGGTAAAGTGATAAACTAATCACTGCTATTTCAAAGCTCTTCTGTGAAGTATATACAGGAAATAAGATCTGTGATTCAAGAAGGATATTAATTCTTGTACAACAGAGAAATCAATATTAAAGTCAGGACTGCACTGTTTCCAAGGCTGTACTTCAGTGATAACAAAATATGGACTTACTATTCTCAGCCTAGAGCAAAAAACTAAGAGAACATTTGAACTTTAATTAATACACATATAATGTAGTTGCAGTTTACATTCATTGACTCCCTAAGAATGCCATACACTGACCTTTATTCAAACTTTATTCAAACTTTGAGGGAATATTAAATTGAGTTGCAAGCCTGCTGAGGCCAGGACCCTGTCTTACTGTCTGCCTATAAAACGTCTTGCATGTCTGTGGCACGATATAAATAACCATGTAAGTGCCACAGTAAACTACGGAGATCAGAGAAACAAACACACGCTCCCACTCACCCCTAATTTATCAAATCTAATTTTAAATTAGATCAGAATTTTTTTAATAGTTTAGCTAGTAACTCTTTCTGTGCCCCTACTGCTACTTTTATCTGAGTTGCCAAGTTTTACGAATCTACATAAAGAAAGGGGATGCTCCTGGTGCTTCTAGACAGCTTACTTCCATTATACAGCCAACGGTATGAACCAAAGAACATCTCATTTCTCGTCTTCAGTCACAGGGCAAGTGCTTTGGGCTGCAATCACAATCAGGAAACTGCTATGCACAAAACCATAAACAAAAATGCTGAAGTTGTAGAACTTCCAATCACACAATTGGATTACATTTCTATCTGAAGATACTGATGTTTGTATTGTTCAGTTTTGTAAATATGTGACACTACATAATCCTGTATGTTCTACAAAGACTTTTTTTTTTTTAAATTTTAAATTGCTATCTGTCCTAAGTCACATCTAGTCAAAGTGAATTACAATACAGGCTTAAGTGATCAGTTCCTAACAACTATCACTACAGAAGATTTCTGTGTGGTGCAGTAGCAACTACAATCTGTCCATAAAACAAAAATAACCAGCTTATTGCTAAGAATAAGCTGACCAAGATGAACAACACACTTGTGCAAATTATTATTTGATTGCAGTCACTCTAATAGTAGAGGGGAAAAAAGGATAAAAATTCTTTGAGTGTATTATTCACTACATATTATTCACTCAGTTTCACTTAATCATCCAACCTCCATAGGTGCCCAAGGCAACTCTGCAAATCTTTCATTCTTTTTTAGTCTCATTTAGAAGCTGTTATACAATTGCAGTGTATTATTTCCAAACCACAACAATTTCAGAAATGCACAGAACAGAACTGATTGAGTCAGTTGCTCTCTATTGGAAGAAGAAAATACCCTAAAATGTGTAAAAAGTTTGAAACATGGAAGATTGAACTTGCCAGAAATTAATTCAATTCATATTCAATTATTTTAAACATTCCTACTATTGTAGCTTTCTAGCTCTTTTCTGATTCTCTGGGTTTAGGCTTGAATGAGAATTCCTAAAATGCAGTAAGATTTTAGTTCACCAAACAAAGAGGTGTTTTTCCCCTTCATTGCTAAGGCTTTCAATTTTTTCCTCAAATGTAATAGCAACTCCCTTTCTACGGTGTGTAACATTTTATCCATTTTTCTCCCCTCTATAATCTCCATAATCTAATAGTACCTCTCTTCTGTGATACACTCATTAGATGGAATCACAGAACTGAGCCAAGTCATTTAAGAAATGCAGAGGGTTAGGGACTACCAATCAGGTTCTGAGAAGCCACACTATGAGGTGCAAATTTGCTCAAGTAACAAGGTCAGCAGATTTTGTTGTTGTTGTGGGGTTGTTTGTTTGTTTGTTTGTTTTGTTTTTCTGAGCATCTTTCTTTTTTCTGAGGGATTTTATCTGAGTTGCAGCCTCTGTCTTCCTATGGGTACCAGGCAGGCTGCAACCCTGATTGAAGTAATTCCAGAAATCTCAAACACTCAACAGTCATGTAAAGATCATATGGATGTGCAAGTGCAGATCTGCTCCCCAGGCTTCAGCTCTTGTGTGCAGTGGCTGTAATACATCTGGGAAGTTATGAACATGTATCATACAGATGGCTCACGCATGAGCTATAACCCCAATGTGTTTGGAATGGATTGGATAATGCATTCTCACATTGAAATTCAGTAGAGAAATATGGAAAATATCAATTCTATTCCTTCTTTTACCTCAGCAGATTAAACTCATATATTCTGTTTTTGGGGAAAATACCTTTATCCTGCATTCTATTATTGGAAAGGGGGGCAGAGAGCTACCCTTTCATCTAGTATGCCAGCTTTTCTAATTGTCCTTTTCTAATGTAGTATGTGCAGAATGTAGAGCTACAGAGAGATGGAGCTTGCCTAAAATGAGTATCTTTCCCCAGACAGTGGAATGGTACTGTTAATCTAAGGGGATGAGATCTCTACCTGAGGAAAAGGGTTCTGTCTTTAAACAGAAGGGTGAAATTGGTACCCTGCACAGTCCCCAGCTGCAACTGTTCAATTAAATGCTGCATAATTTACTCCAATATCACTTACTCCAGTGAGCAGGATATTCACTTGAGAAGCAATTTACAAGTTACAGGGTTTCTAGTTCACATGCCCTGTGAAATTTTGTGCTGCAGAGAAAGCGAGTGTCAGCTAGACGAATTAACAGCGGCTGGAGGAGAGTAGCTGGGATGTCAGCGGCCAGGGGAGCCCACCCGGGCAGGGGTGGGGGAAGAGGCCAGTTTAGAACCTGTCAGACAAAGGGTGAAAGTGAGTTTACCTTCCAGTGTTGGATGCCAAAGGCCAATCGCAAAGCAATGAGGAAGGGCCACAGGCCTGTTCATCTCTTTCTGGGGCTTTGGATTTCTGAGGAGAGAAGAGAACGGAAGATAATAAGGGTGGGTTTTTTTCCCAAAAATAGCCTAAAATTCTTTTCTATGCAGAGAAAAAAAAAAAATCATGCTTTTGTTCCAGGGAAATGGGAAGAAAAAGTAGAGGTAATTTCCTTTTTATATTAAGTTATGATGGAATTATTTTCACAGTACTGAGTTCAGCTGCCACCCAATGGCTTATTTGCATAGTCCTGGAGTTTACTGACTTACAGCTGAAGAAACTTTGTGAAAACAGATACCTACAATTTAGTTCAGCAGCACGAAATATTGTGGTTCCAACTTGTTTTACAGTGTGGTCCCAACTGTTTCACAACAGCTACTGCCATTAGATGAGAACAGAACATACAACAAACTAAATAACAAAAAAGGGTGTAAAATATGACAAGCTCTAAGCTATAGTTATTAGCATGACAAACACTCCTATAAAACAGTGGGAGATGAAATGCAATAACCCAATAAGCTGTTCTTATTGATGCTGAATGTAAGATGCACAAGGTCCCTGAGGAACTTATCTATGTTTTTGAAAGTCTCAAACCAGGCACTGTGAGTATTGGAAATCACCTTCTGTGAACCACTCATCTAACTGTGGCAAAAGGGGATTCAAATGACTTGTATTACTCAGGAAAGAGGCTAACATAACCAGTAAGGTTAAGGCAGAGACCTGGTAATTGAGCCCCATTCCACTGCCTCAAACCAGGAATCTGATTCACTGGTGAACTTTCTATCCTTGTTTATGCCAGTTCAAATTTGCATAAGGAATTTTACACTCAGTTTGTATCATCATCATCATCAATAACTACACTAATTTCTCCCACCAAATTTAATTCACATCAGCTCACTAAGTGATGGTTCAAAAAAAGAAAGAAAAAATACAAGTAATTGAAATATGCGTACATGGAGCCAGGAAGAGCTCACTCCAGGGGTGAAATTCATGTCACTTGAGACAAAGAGAAAGTAAATTGTGGTTCAGAGACCACTTGTTGGCCAAACCAAACTGGTTTGAAGCTTAATCATCTGCAGCAAGCGTGCAGCAAAGCACATTTTAGAACATGGAAAAAAGCCCATAGAGCATCAATTAGACATTCTGGTCCATTACATATTTACTTTAGATTAATGTTCAGAAAGTAGCATGTGTGATTTTGACAGTAGAATTTTGCCCATATGGATTAACATTTGTGTGCCTCTAAAGCAGCTTGGAAAGTTTAAACTATTTGCTAATACTTCAACAAATAATTTATCTCTCACTGGACCTTTATTTCTGAAAGGTAAGATTTAAGTTGTTCTCCATTTTGTCAATTGGAGAAGATGCATGACACTTGTTCACAGATACGGAAAAATAACTGGAAAAAAAAATTATCACTGTAACAATGTGATTTCAAGTCATTTCACTTGCTCCTTAACAAGAAAGTATCTTTTTTGGGGTCAGAGCTAAGAAGGAGTCTAAAAGGAAACTCATTCTTCTGACCTCAATATCTATGAATTTTTGCCCTTTTCAATGTTTGGGTCATTCAGGTAAGAAATATTCCCAAGGGGACCTGACACAGTGGATTTTCTAAAACTGTTAAGTTAACACCAAGCCTGCTACACTCATTTATTCTATAGTTTTGTGCCTATAGGGACACTAGCACACAATTTTCTCTGCAATATTATTTTTTCCACATTTGTGACAAACTATAAACTACAGGATTGAATTTTAAAATGGAGGCTTTTCTCATTATGAATCATTGCTGTTGTAAACTAGCAGCAAACTTGCTCTTAAACCACATTTCTAGTGGCTCTCATTTTGCTGCAAACGTAAATTCAAAGAGATATATGCTTCTTTCATCCCAATGTTACCACTGAATTAAAATATCAGCAATATCCATGAATTAAATGGGCCTCATCAACACCTTTTACAACAGTTGAGATAACGTTTTGTATTTTTTGTTTACAAACATCAGTAAATATACTCATGTGTATTGATCTTCATTATTGTTAAGATTTAGCAAGCAGCACTTATGCTCCTGGTCTTGCACAAAAAGAAAAAAACAAACAAAAACTACAAAAACAAACAAACAAGTAAAGCATGAAATCTCTACATGCCATTTCTACACCACCACCAATATATTTAAGATGTTGGAGTCCTGCATTTATATAAGTTATATATCCAGCTACATATTTTTACACAGGCATCAATATGTCTGAGAACAAATTCAGCATTAAGGTACCACGTCACGTGCCATCATGTGCCGAAGCTCCTGAGAGATGCCATCTACTCAGCTACATGTATGCATCTTTCAAGATGAGACACCAGACTATTGTGAAATATTCTTCCCTTAGGCAGGAGCAAGAAAGTAAGCTTGTCCTTTACAGTTTTGTGGCTAGAAATAAATAACAGAGAGAAAATTTGAAGGACTCAGTTCTAAACTAGGATTTTTTAGACAACAGTTCTCTTTTCTGAAAGAAATCGGCACCAAGCTTCAATGAACGTGTCCCAGGAGGGGGATGCTCACTGAATGGTACAACACCAAGTGCTGACTGGTTACATCAGAGCTGTATCCAGTCCATGAGATAGCACACAAGTTGGACCTGGAGCAGAGGTTGTCTAAGATCTGTTAGTGTACCTACGTGTTCTTCAGAAGAGATGATAGAAGCAAGGAAGATTCAGGGTCACTGTACTACTTCTGAGAAACAAAATAAATTGGCTGCCTAAAGATTAAAAGAAGAGCCAAGAGGCAGCCCAAATTGGACTATAAACACACAGCAAATCATTACATTTATTTCCCCCCCCCACCCTGTGGAATTTACTGATACCAACCTAGAAGTCTATCTAGGTATAAAAAACCTAAAGCCTTCACTCATCACCTGTCATCTGGATGAAGTTACACCTCAAAAAAGCAGTGGTTTTCAATAAGACAAAGCTTTGCCTGAAGTTTGTTTGCCCACATGTAATGTAATCCCACTAATTTTAATGGAGCCTGACATTCAAGTAACCAGAGGCAGAGTCTGATCATTAATTTTGGGATTAGAAGCACTTTATTCTTACTTTCAAGTATTTTATACACTGTTTCCTGTTCAAAACATTATACCAGCCCAAATTAAATTGGTTCAAGATTAATTTAGTTAACATGGTGCAAAACTCCTGTGTAGACTCTCTTGAATTATTTTAAACCTGAAACAGCAGCCTAGGTTAGATTGATTCCTTACAAGATTAAGCAAAATCAATATGTCATCCATTTTTAACCTGTTTAAGATTATCCACTAAGTAAATTAGTTTAAAAACATAATAATTTAACAACACATGCTGAGACTAATGTTTATCATGATGACCACTATTGCCTTCTTGCTTCCTGGTAGTTGTCTGTCTGTTATCCCATGTCCCTTTGCCACATTACTTGCACAAATTCTGTTGTCTTTGAAATCTGTAACTCGGATCTTGTATACAACCTGACAGAATGGGGGTGCTGTCATTGAGAGGGACTCTTGGCTACAATCACGGTATTCATAAAACTAAAACAGTACAAGTCTTCCTGCAAGTGTGGCCTTACTTTAAAGCTACAGTTCTAAATACTGGATTTCTTGCATTTTGGAATTTCTGTCCAGAAGTGTTAAACTTTGTTTAGACCAAAGAACATTTTGAATTGTTGGCAAGAGTAAAATAACTTACAATCTTCTTGTCAGAGTTTTACAATTGCTATCTCTAAACTAGAAATCCATATATAGTAAAGTTAAAAAGAAAAAAAAAAGTGTGACAAGAATCAACATGAAGATTTATGCTTCTAACAGATTAAAACAAATTACAAGAACAGGAAAAGCAAAAGTATCACCATTAGAAATTAAACGTAACAAGCTGATTTTCAACTTCGAACAGAACATTTTCCCAATTAGGTGCAAAGAAACATGCTGTTTCTTTTAGTTGATTCTCAAGGTCTCATATCCTTGGCAAGTGTAAAACTATACTAGACAGCATGAACTGTGAAAGGAGATCATGTGTGTTTAACAGCTCCAATAAAGAAATATCAAATTGCTTTCTGGTTGCCATGTTGTTGCTAATACATGGTAAAAGCTTGAGAGGGGGGAAAAATAATTAAATTCTTATGATAAAATCTAAATTTGATTTCACTATGGAATAAGTTGTGATTCAATTGCTCTAATCTTTAAAATACCATTGCAAACCATGAGTTATATCTTTCTTATTTCATATTTTGCAATCAAGAAGCCTTTTTAAAGATATGCACCAGTAATTTTCAATATTAAATTCAGGAGCTCTTGTCTTTGATAGCTGCCTTTTATGTGAAGAATACTGACTGAATCCTTTTCCAAGATTTATTCCAGTAAAACATATCCATCACCAAGAAATTTATACCATCAAAGATTTCTTTCATATCAAGGTTTAAATACTACCGTCAACCTAAGGAAAAATGGCAGGACAGAAAAATATTAAATTAACATTTGAAATAGAAAGATAGCAAGAAATATTTTAGCAGCTTGGTAAATGATGAGGAGGAAGGCAGAATTTCCCAGTTAGGCAAATAGGTACTTCTTGTAAACATTATGCAGACATTGCATTAAGATGTCTGCTGTCATAGCACAGAATGATTGATAAAAATGACTCAGGGTCCACACAGTGATAGTATAGAGTGAAAAACATGGGGGGCGGGGTTTGGGCAGAGGGCAGAAATCCTTTTAGATTGACCTTTAACTGATAAATTGATGATGTCCTCATTAGCAGCAACCCTGCTGCTTGCCCTCAATAAAAGATAATGTCCTGCTGTTAACACTGTTCCTGTTTCTGTGATTTAACGCTACTATTACAGTGCAGATTCTATTTAAATGGATTAAGGTTTAAATTAAGATAAAATATTGTTGGAGCTGCAGTGTTTGTCTCTGAACCAAGCAGTGTGCTTTCATTGCCTGTGACTGGAAATCGGCAAGCTATGGGGGCATTTATCAGATGACATTAGCACCAAGGTTTTCACAAGGTAGTACCTGTACAACACCCAATTTGTTTGGTATGCTCTCAGTAATATTTCACAGGCAGTTAGCCTGTTTATGATAAACTTTTTAATGGGTAGTTACCCACAGTGTCATCCTCCCTGAGGAAGAAGACCTTTACTAGAATTCCAGTTTTACCTTAGTATGCAAAATTTGTGGCATTCACAATGTAGTGAGGTAATGAATCATTGATAACTATTACATATAACAGATGCACCATAAAATTTCATATTTTGCATGGTAATCAGTGCCATCTACGCTGTTAAAATTACAGAAAGAGGTATCATTACTGATCTATGGCTTGATTTAGCAATGCTTTTGTTGTTTTCTGGAGACTGGTTTTGAACAAAGAAGTCTAAGCCTTTCAGTTTGATCCCCAGGTGTGCTTAACTTTCAGTATCATATTCTGGGAGTCAATTTATATGACCAAAATTCTACAGAACAAAGTTTAGTGATGTCTGTCATCAAATGTAATTAATTATTTAAATTCACACTGACCCAACTTCTAGGATCCTTTATTAACAGTGTCTTTTAACATACAGAAATTCTATACAGTGGTTTAAGTCTCCTAATGCTGAAATAACGTAGGAACTATCACTACAGAACAGAAAACAATATTGTCACAGGAAAGAGCAGCATACTTTTAAAACTCCCATCTTCTGTTATGTCAATGCTCTTTGCTGTTTCCACCGGTATATACGACCCACCATGCAATCTACCACTCAGCTTTGATCAAACGCACACTGACTGACTTGATGGATGGAATCTCTTTCCACAAGACTTATATTAATAGTAAATACGATTTAGAAGTTCAGACCATCCCAAAGGCAACCTTCTATTGCAGTGGGGTTCTTGCATATAAAAAATCTCTTTCCAGTTCAAGAAAATAAATATCAAAATATTTTTGTTTCCAACTAAGTAAAAGCAAATGGACATTGTCCTGATGAGTCCCAGTGTAGAATCACAGAAAGTCCTGAGTTGGAAGGGACCCACAAGGATCATCGAGTCCAACTCCTGTCACTGTATAGGACAACTCCAAAATTCACACCATGTGTCTGAGGGTATTGTCTAGTTGCTTCCTGAATAGTGTGAAGCTTGGGTACATGACTGCCTCCCTGGGGACCCTGTTTCAGGGCTTCACTACTCTCTGGGTGAAGAATCTTTTCCCAATGTCCAACCTAAACCTCCCCTGGCACATTTTCCCGCCATTCCCTCAGGTTCTCTCATTGGTCTCCAGAGAGAAGAGATCAGTGTCTACCCATTCTTCTGCCTGGTGAGCAAGCTGTAGACCACCATGAGATCTCCTCTCCGTCTCCTCCCAACTAAACAAACCCAGTGACTTTAGCTGCTTCTCATGTAACTTTCCCTCCAAACCCTTCACCAACTTTGTACTAGTAGTACGGTCCCTGTGGGCACTGATCATCAGTCTGATCCTTTGGAGCTGCTGCAACCTGTGGCCACCTGTGGGAATGTCACTGGGGGCAGGCAAGAGGTAGGTGTGCCCCTTGCCCTGCCCCACAAACTTTGGGGCAGAAAGGCAGTGGGAGCCAGAGGAAGGGTCTGAAGTAGTACAGCCCTAGCATCTTCCCTCCTTCAAGGAGGGCTACGTGTAGGTAGCAGCAAGCCCCTGCTCATGCAGTGTTGGGAGAGACCAAACCAGTCACCCCCAGGGCTGCATTGTGCATGGGCTCCTCAGCTCCCAAGTCTTTCCAAATCGGGGACTCTCACTCCCCTTGGCTTTCTGCATGTACCAGGGGAAAGAGTAAGTGGTCTCCACTTTCTTTCTCCAGGCTGGTTTTCTACAGCTTTATGAGCCCTCAGTCTCTCTGGTAATCAGCTGTCACATGCACACTTTTTCTTTCAATATGCTAAATAAGGCTATAATCAAAAGGTTTGCTGCTTCATCCTGGATTCTTTTCAGGAAAAAAATAAAAAAAGAAAAAAATCACATACACAATTGCAAGAAGCAACTGTCACTTTAGAGAAAGGTATTCACGCAACATAAGGAGTGACTTGAATAACAATATCCAAAAGACTTGAATAACGTAAAATTATTCAAAGCAAATTTACAAACAGAACTCATCTCATTTGAAAAATTTGGGGAGCTTGGCTCTTACTGTAAATAAGTTTAATGTCTATGCTTTCTACTAGTAGTTTGTATCTGACAGAAGAAAAAAAAATCCATCTCTGTTATCCTAGCAAAAGCAGTGCCTGGATTTGCTAGCAGCATTTCAACAAGATTTCACAGGATTCATAATCCCATATCCAAAGTTTCTGAAACTTCATTAAACTCCACTTCGCCACTTTCTCAGGAGTATCATATCAACATTAAATGGTCCAGTACTGCTACTAGATGTGGAATAAATCTTTGAGGAGAAATCCCAACAATCTGCCCTTTGGTGCTGAAAATCATACTCAGAATTTGCAAAATTTTGATTATTCAAAGTTATCATTGAATAGTCCTAGTTTAGTTATTGCAATTGTTTAAGTATACTTAGATAGGGACACAATTATGTGAAATATTTTATCTTTATGTAATTTCATGGAAATTAGATTTTTTTTTTTAAGTTACTTCCTGCTGATCACAGCTCCTACAACTGCATATTCCATGTCATATGTGTTCACATTTAAAAAAACAAAAGTATTTCTGTTCAACATGCTGAACTTTTACTAGTATATACCTGATTTTCCTTAAACTACCTTATGTGGTACTTTGGGGTTTTTTTTGGGGGGTGGGGAGAGAATAAAGATGATTGTTTAATAAGCTGCCCTTTGAAAAAAATAATACAGTGGATTAAAAATGTACTTGCAATTATTCAGTTACGTACGTGTGATTTCTTTCAAACTGTATTTACCAGCAGGAGGTTATTTTATAATTTTATGAACTTAGCAGGAGTGAGGAAAAAAAAAAATCTATTTACATTAATAATGTAATTACTACCTCTGTCCTGTTTCTGTAGTTATCTTTGTTACTTTTGTTCACAAAAAAATAAGTGAAAAAAATCAAAGTGTTTTGAAGTTACACCTTTGTAGCAGGAACACAACTGTGTGGAGAGAATAACTGAAATGCAATATAAATGTCAAATACTATTAAGCCAGAAATTTTAAAAGTTGTGTAAAACAACTTTTCTGTGTTAACCTGAAGTCCAAGGGAATATTTTAGATGTGGGTTGCTTTTGTTGTTCTTGTTCCCCCAAGTTGATGACTATGGCCATTAGTGATAATTTCGGAGTATTGTATTGAAAAAACCACTAGCCTCAGTTAAATAAATATTAATTTGTGTCACTAGTCTTTTCAGGAAGCATTTCTGAGTTCAACATGTGTTAGGTGCAATTAAAGAATATCTAAACATCAGCTTTACATTAGATGCACATCCTGGCTCTACAAGAATCACTGGCAAGACTCCCACCAACCCCAGTTATACTCATGCTGCACAGTGCTTTATTTCCCCAATAGTTCTGGTGCTAGCAGTCTCTCACTGAAAGTGTTAGTTTTGTCCTTTCAAGCAGAACTAGACGTAATCTAGGTTGTCCTGAATATTATATTATTCCCGTCACAACGGGATGAATTTCCAGTCTTTGGTTCAAAGTCATCTACCCACATTGAATCTCCAGAAGGCATTTAACAGGACTTAAGGACGATGCAGAATTCTAGGTTGAGAGCACAGCTTCAGGGCTATTACAGGTCTTCAAATACTGTGGTGCACTTTTTGTCACGTATTTCACCAGTTTATATTGTGACCCTTTTAATTCTTCTGCAACTGTTTTTTGCGAAGAGACCATTACAAGAAGATTGGGGAAGCTTTACAAGACAAAAAGGATATGATGAAGAGAATAAAAACCCAAAACAACAATATTCCCCTCACTCCCAAAAGAACCCCACCAGATCATGCATGAAACCATGCAACCATACATTTATTTCTACTAGATTTGAAAATCCACATCCTTAGTAAGGTGGGGTGATGCTGTGGCATTTATCTATCATGGCAACATCCTCAAGAAAACCTACAGGCAGAGGAAATGCAACACTGCAAAACCCTCCCTGATCAGCTGAGGACCTAACATGCTGGCAGATGAAGAGAGAGGAGCTGATCCAGCCATCATCTCTAGGAAAGGTAAAATTTTATAGGAATTGCTCCAGGACAAGGAAGAGGCAGAAGTAACTTACCTACACTTAAGAAAGGCTTTGTGGAAATGGAGGGGTTGGAATGAGGCACTGTGGATAATGACAAACTTGTATCTCTTTGTCTATGTAAGTTAAATATGCAAGAGCTAGAGAAGACCTGGCCATATACGAGTTTAAATATTATTTTTCACTTCTTACACCTACATTTTGTGAAGATGTAGTTACCATCCAGGAGCTGTTTGGCTTAAATATCAAACACGCAGGTTACAATACCTCCCCTTTAAAATCTTTTGGAGAAGAGACCAAGAGGAGTAAGATATCGAAATAGCTTGCCAAATGTCATAAAGCCAGGTCTCCTGGCAAAGAATGAAATTGCTCAAGTTTATAAGCCAACCCATTTCTCAAAAACAGTGTCAGATAATTTGGAAACTGAGAGCACAATGGCTGTTTTTACTGCCAGATGTTCTAGATAAGTAGCAAGATAAGGTCAACACATTCCTACTAACATCTAACAGCGTGCACCCAAATCATTGCTGCATGTCCTTTGCACTACCTGTAGATAGAATAAAACAAACACTGCAAAGCCATCTCAACAGAGTAAAGTTTCTCTGAAAAACAAAACAAGACACCAAAAAGCCACACCAAACCAAAAAACATACACCACCAACCCAACAGATTTCTGTCCTGTTACAAGCCACTTCGCCCATTAAAGGACATACAACTAACATCTTAACTTCAACAAATCATGTTGATGCTTTACCTATTGTCATCAATTCTAGATGTTTTCAGGTAATTGATCTCATTTTAGACCACATTTTTTCTTTTTCTCTCCAAGTTATTTGCTGCTAATATGCAAAGTGAATTTTGTGACTTGATTTTGTTGGGAATATTTATTTATCTTTTTTTAAAAAGAAGCTTTGAGTGTGGAAGTTAGCATTGGATTCTTTTGGCCTTCCTCTGCAAATAAGTGTCTTCAATCTTTTCTGAATTGTTTCATCATTGGCATTAGCCTACTAGTTCAGCTGCAGGACTTGAATTTCTATTGTGATGAAACCTTAAAAAAATACACAAACTACATGTGTATGCATGTAGTCTGTATACAATACATGGAGAAACAGTAGTATAATAATGCTGAAAAACAGGGATAAAAAAAATATTCTTTGGACACAAAATTCTGCTTTCTAGTGAAAAAAAAATCACCTCATGTTTGTTTTTTGTTTGTTTTTTTTTTTTTGCCTTTGGAAAAAAAAAAAAAGTCATCCCCAACTTGAACACAAGAGATGTAGGGTCTTCTGAGAACTAGTGTTACATAGGTGGAAGTAGAAACTGAACAAGAAAGAGCAAGTATTTTTGGAGATGTAAAGGTGGTTTTCAAGTTAATCTTGAAGGTTTAATTCTGATACTGCATGAGGTGCTTCAAAGGTCACAACACTGAAAGCAGAAGCAACAATCTGTATGCAGCTTTTCCTAACACTTGCAGCAAAATTCTCACCTATGATTCACACAGGCTTGTGAACGCTTACAGAAAACCCCATGCCTCATATGTGAACACCTCCTGAGGGAAAATTAGTCATTTCACATAGCACTAATGGTAGCTTGGCAGCATTAAATTAATTACATCCTTGGGGGAAAAGGTAATAACATTTTTTCTGATTAACCTAACTGGCTGCAGGACTCTGCTGTAGTTCTGTTCAAATTCATCAGCAAAACCATTTTTTGTACAGTGCCTTGAGTTGGAAATTTTGATTTTCAGAGCTGAGAGGGCAAATGGCAGTTTCTGGTGTTCTGCTGGTTTCTATAATTACCTGTGATCACAAAATACATTTATTCTCATAAGACTTAGCTAAGATGTAAAATCCAATCATATTCCATAAATCCTCAGAATAACTTTTTCTATCAACAAATCATTCACTTGGCTTTTTTAAGTCAATGATTCATCTCCAGTGTGATAGACAGTGTAGAAAGCAAACCCGAGCTAAGAAACTGAAACACAAACTAGTATGCACAGGTTAGAACAACTCAGTTCTGCAAATGAAGAATTTATATGAGTATTCGTTTAATATGCACTACCTTATTGGCCATAACACATAACTTTATTTTGCCTCAAAATATTTTGAGAGTGCTGTAAGAAGAAACTGACTGAAAAAAGACAATCAATCAGAATGTGAACATTTTCTTTTAGAGAACTTTCTTCGTTGTACAGTACCACACTATCGTGCACACTCTCTGAAAGGAGTACGAAAAAATATTCCCAAGGAATTCTGTGCAATAGGGTGGCAAAATGCAGTGGAAACGGAAGAAGTGTATGGTACCAAAAAAAGAGGTAAGGACACACTCATTAATTCTTCCTCTAAGGTGTCTCTGTTGTACAGCTCTTTAACACTGTGAACTAGATTTTGCTTTGACTTATTACGAATAATAAACTATCAGCATCAAGTGCTTGTGTAGGAGACTTCTTTAAGACTTTGTATATGCAATGGTGAAAATAGAAGCCTCAACAGTCAGCCCACTTATTTCAGTAATTGCTGTGATTGAACTAAGATTAGTAATGTTTAGTCCCTACTTGAAAGCTGAGGGGAAAATACCTTTGGTGAAATACAGCACCACAACCCAGGCTGGAACTTGGCCATTACAGTGTCATGATGGTAAGAGCATCAGCTTTGTAGAGCACCATTAACTGTGGGAACAGAAATTAAAATAGAATCTTAATGCAAACTAACTCTGGAGAGGTGTATTTAGAAATTTGATTATTTTATTAAGCTAATTCTCCACTAAAGTAACTTTCATTTTTCTTGATAAGTCAATACAAGTCACTTCACATCCTATTACCCATACAACCCTTCAGAGAACTCCTTTTAAAATTAATGGGAAACTACTGTCTAATGATTCATTTCATTAATAACTCATCTCCCTGTTTCTAGGCCACAAATGCTCCAGACTCTGAAAGCTTATCCCTGTTGTTCATAAGAACATTTAATTGCCTCATATTTGGTAAATGTGAGAGGCTGGATCAGTCTATGAAATTCACGACAATATTGTCAGAGAAACCATTAAGCATGTTCAAAGAGAATCCACACGCATTGACAATAGAGGATTGCTCCTGCTGTCATCTGCAGGAAAGCAACCTTTATTTCAAACTATCATCTCACTTTCTAAATATATGGTAAAAAAGTTAACAACAAAGATTTGACAGCTACTACTACAAGAAAAATGAGAAGTGATAGTTATTTAAAACATGACAAAAAATCAGCCTAGTGTCAAAAAACAAAATGAACAAAACTTTAATGACGAATTCTAAAAAAAAAATTTTGTTTCCTCTTAGTTATGTACTTCTGGAAGCAGAGCTCTCAATTAATACCCAGTTCTCAATATGCTTAAGACTGTTCTGACTCACACCTTTCCGCATAAGAAAGGCAGATCACAGTCATTGCATGTAGTTAATACCTCTGGCAAGAAAGCCTCAAGTGCTTCACTGCAGATCCTCCTGCAGAGGTCTCTGGATGAGCCCATAAAAACATGTGTCCTCCAGAAATCCTCTGCAGGGCGTCCTCCCTGGGGCCATGGGGATGACTCCCAACTGCAGAACTGATTGGGGTTTGTCAATACTCCCCATCTGACTCAGGCCATGGCAAGGATATCCCTTTACTGCTGGATTTTTAAATTAGCAATTCAGACTTAACTACATGTTTAAAATCAAAATTACCACTAAAACTGAGCTTAGTGGAATTTCTCCCATTTACATAGTCATTTCTATACCAAAGGTATCTTTCCTGCTTTTTCTGTCAGCAAACACAGCATTTGATCTAAGTTTTTAGAAAAAACAGAGGTACAGAATGCAAAAGTCATATTATTTCACAGGTAATATCATATTTGAACCTCCACTGAAAGCCAAGAACAAAATTGCTTTCTTTCCCACTCAGTGGAACCCAAATCTCTTATGAGCTCACCTAGGGACTGCTGCAGCACATTTAATTTGTCATAAGTCCCAGCTTGCCAAGGTGCCAGAAGAATGGACAGCACCTGGTGGAAGTCTGTACACTGGTGAGGAACTCCTCAGAGTGGTACTTCAAACATCCCTTCCATCCCTGTACTCATCTTAAAGACATGACAAGATCTGTTTGAAGCTTCAAGTAGTTTTACATATTAGATATTGTTTGAATAAGAAATGCTGTAAACTTTTGAAGTGGATACAATTTGGATTTTTATTGGTGCAGAACTGAGGTCCAGTACTTTGTATTTGCTCAGGAGTTAGAGATGCTCTGAAGACTCCTCTCTCATTTCACATGAGTTTCTACAGAAGGTTATCTAACTGAATATGTATGTCGCTGTTGTTCAAGCCATTGTAACATGCTACAATTACATTTATGTTGTGAAAATAACCTCAATAAAAAGTCTTACTTGGTAAATGCATTTGAATAACCTGGAAACAGCATGAGTATTCCATCTCTTCTTATATATTTAATTGAAACTTCTCATGATACTTCAGTCCCATATAGTAACTCAAAAATGAACTACAACCCAAGGAATTACAATGTTTCTAAATGAATCTTTTCTGAAATAGACAGTCTCATAACCAGAGGAAAGTCGTTAAGTTGAAAATTCATGCTGAGCTGCAAAGTGCATTATATATTCCTTGATATATTACCAGTAAAGTACTTATTAAAGGAAAGTATGGTAGAATATTCAATAAACTCTACATCCATAACATTTACATTTTTGCACTAGTATGGAATGTTTATACACTTTTTTTTTTCTCAAATATATATTTCTTTAAAGAGTTTAATCTTAAAAAACAACAGCAACAAAAAACAACCAACAAAGAAGATAATAGTATTTTTTGAAGGAAATACAAGATTTGTGGTTCCTTTCCCCCAAAAAAAATATATATATTAATGGTTTCCAGTACTACTTAATGAGAACTGCTGCACTATTTAACAGCAGGATCTTATTGATTTTTCATTTAACTATGAAATATAGTTAGAGGACAAATTATTTTGATAAAGTAAGATAAAAAACAAATAAAGGAAAGAAAAAACAAATCAAATTTGATCATGTTTTCCATAGTTTGCACATAAAATACATTTTTCTAAGTAATGAAAGTAATCCAGACAGAATATCACCTCACCTGGGACTGTTGAAAATATAGAAAGAAAATTTTTGTTGTCATCTACTGCATAAAAGAAAAATTCTTAATTTTTCCCTCACCTTTGAAACGTGTCCACCTGCTAATTGGAAAGTAGCACTAATGGAGTTACAAATCTTGATTGTGCGTTTTTCTTAGAACAACTAAGAATAACAAAATTACAAAACAATGGTAATAGTTTCCCTAAACAAAAGATATATGCTTTTCATGTCAGAAGAAACCAGTGGTTGTTCCAATTCCCCAAGTCCCAAAGACTATTTGAGACTTCAGAGGTTTTAAATGATATCTTAGAAACCAAATGCTATGCAAAGCATAAACCCATGGGGTTCTGTTTTTGTTTTATTTTCAAATTTTAAAACTTGTTTCCAGTTTCTTAAGAGCTAAACATTTATTTTGTTAGAATCATATTTTGCTTAATACTATGCTGTTGAAAGGTTCATCAGACCAGACTAATAAATCCAAAGCTCAGTTACATGGAAGTTACAAATTCAATTATGGTATTGGAGGGAAGTAACCTCCTATCAGGCTAAAAAGCACCAGAAATCACTGCAAAATGCCATATTTGTAAAGGCTGAGTTGTTTGAGGAAGTTCTTAAAGGAGAAAAATGTGAGCAGGAAGGGAAAGAAAAAAAAAAGTACAGTTTTTAAATTTCTTTGTAAGCTGTCGGATCACCAAAGACTATGATACCAACATGCCGTTCAAATCTGCATAATGCACACAATACCTGGCAGTGATTCTCACTACTTGACACAGTACTAGGAGTCCTAGGGGAATTTAGCCCTGTACTCTTTGAATGCTCTTACAAGATTATAAAGATACTCTTTTAAATCAATTAAAAAAAAAATGCTTATATAATCAGCTTGTGATATAGTCTCAGTTTTATCAATAAGCATTCTTAAATATACCAATCCATGTAGCATTCATTACTTGTAATGCTCTAAAAAAAGGGAAAAATAAAACCTGTATAAGCATGAAGACAAGTATACGTATATTTCAAATTCTATATTTTGAGATACAATGAGTTGTATCTCAAACAGAAGTGTTAGAAACCCAAAACCAAGAGTTTAAGCCTTGAATTGTCTTTAAATCAAGCAAACAAAAAAACCCCACAAATTTGTCATCAGAGCTGGTGAGATAAGTACCCAAGAGAATTTGAATGGTAGCTTAGAAACATGCAGTTCCATAATGGATTTAACTTCAATAAGCAAAATTATTGTAGCCAACCTGTGCAGAACCTGAAACTGAGCTTTCACCTGAAGCAGCTGGCAGCACAGGCAGAGCTACCACTCCGTAGAGAGCAGCAACAGAAAAGCTAGTGAAACACCATCCTTCTGCATCCCCTTGTGCCAGGAGCAGAGCACAAGTGCAGAAGCTCCTCCCTTCCACAGGTGTTCACTCTCAACTGGAATTAGCAGGACACTTAATTTTTGCTAATTTACATCCTTTTCCGTGACTCATTTTGCACTTTTGCATGACACCAGATCTCTAAACCTGGCTATAATTTATAGTCTTTTATCTCCTAGTATTTAAGATGTACAAAGAGGTATTGAAAAATGGAATAAATACACAGCACAAATGAAAGTGGAGAATCTCAGTTTGTTCTCAGCCTTATCTACATCCATTGCTACTAAATCGCCTCCCACCCCCTCTCATGCATCAGTAGCCACATGTTTTTCTTGTTCAGCTTGTCACTGTTACAGTGGCAATAGCAGCTCTTTTTGCTACCTTTAAGTCCCTTGGCAAGTCTTGAGTTTAGCTGAGCTTTGGTTTTCCTAAGACCATTCATGCACCCCCAGGCAATGTTGTAAAATTCTTCCTCTGTAACCCAACCTTGTAGCCACTTCTGCATCTTTTTTTTTTTTTTTTTTTAACATCAGAACTCTGCCACAAGCTTCGAGATGTGGATGCAGGCATTTAGGGTTTTGCCTTCTAAAAGATCTTACCCATGCTATTCATACAAATTAATTTTTCAGTAGGCTTTTTGAAATGTTACTCAGAAGTAAACAAATAATAGGATCTCATGGAATTCAAAGTAATTCTGTCTTTAAAGGAGTCTGGCTCTAATTCTTTGACACTTCTTTGTGGGAAATGTCAGCACTATAAAAGAGAACAATCTTTTGTCCCTGCATCCTGGCTTTTGCTAGGAGGTCAAGTCTATTTTAAGATTACTTGGTTATTCAGCAAAATCAAATACACCTTACAAATAACTAACTAAATAAAATTACCAGAAACACTCAAAATTATGTTGAGCTCACCTATACCTTTAGTGCTACACTGAGCATACCTCATCTCTTAAGTCTATACAAGTCAAACAACATCTGTTTTTCCATACCTGCTCACTTACTGCGAATTAAGCAAAAAAATCTCACCTTGTTCAAGCACAGTAAATTAGAACTTAGAGCTATTTGCTTCTTTGAAATCCCAGGTTACCAGAGGTATGTGACAAATCACATGATTAAAATGTGCCAGATTGCAAAAACTGATTAGAAGATTCTGCCTCTTTTTATTGTGAATGTTAATAAGGGCAGAGGGAGAGATGAACTAGAGAAAAATAGGTAAGGAGAACAGAGAAAACACAAAAGCTTGTGTACAACTCTTGTTTATCATTTGCAGAAAGCCTGCAAATCATGGTGCTATTCAGGAGGAGACTTTAACAATGCTAAGGATGAGACAGACAAAAAAGCTAAATCACTTAACTCATTAGAATGAAATATTGTACATTTTTTTGTGTGTGCATTTATACATTGTAAAGAGCTCCTGGCTTGGAGAAAATCTTACAGAGTCTACAGAAAAACTGTCTTCTACTGCTGTTCCCTATCAAATGTAACACTTAAAAGGTGTTCATGCGTTTTGTCTGTGGATGTAGATAGGAGCTTTATGTGGTTAAGGGAGACAGAGCGATTGAGAACACCTAAGGGAATTAGCTTTCACCTCTCTGCATAGGCTGTATAAAAACGAAAAATTAGTTCTATATAGATAGGTGACACAGCTCATGTCCCACGGTTGCACAAAATACACTTCTGCTTTATTTGGACTGTAGAATCTTCAAATCACTAGCTGGTTAAAAGATACTGCAACTGCTGCCTATGAAAAAACTTTTACCTTTAGCTTCTCAAGCTACAAAACAAGCAACCAGCAAAAGTTGTGACAGAATGAAAAAATAAACATTTCTTCTTTTTTTTTTTTTTTTTTTGTAATTGTGGATTGGAAACCCCTTTTGCCAGCCCTGTGCTAGGATTGGCATAAGGGTGTTTGGTGTTGTTGGTACCAGTGAGCATGCAGAGCAGACCCAGGAACAGACTCAGCCAGGGGTCCCTGGGTCTCACTTTACTGAAAACACATTCACTGCAAGTGTAAGAGAGACACGTGTTCAGCTTCTCAGGGTTTACATTTACAATTGCAATGGCATGGACATCATAGATATTGGGTCTCTCGCGCAGCAACTCTGTGGATCCTTTCAGGCTGGCAGCTCAGATTTCATCAGTGAGAAGTAGATCCTTTTAAAAAAGGCTGTTTGTCAATAAATAAGAGGGAAATAAACAAAACCTTTCCTTTCCAAAGGAAAAAAAAATAATGTTATAAAACACCGTAGTCATAAAAAAAAGATAATAAAACAAAAAAGTAAAATTATTATAAGATGTATCCAAATTCTAGCCAAGTCATAATTAGGACTTTATCTGACAAGCCTAGGGAAAAGAAAAAAAAAATTATTTCCAGATTGTGTAGCTGATGTGGAAAATTTCAAAAAGTAATTGTTTATTTATTCGTAACTTATAAGATCAAGGAAGTGCAACTGCATCTGGGTTTGGAAAAGAAAACTGCTTTCATTGTCAGATTTTTCTTTTCTTAAATTATGGGTTAGTTTTATAACATATTGTACATTAGCATGTATTGTATGTTCAACAGAAAAGTCTCTAGCACTATGCATATTTATACTAATGATATTTGTATTGAAATGTTTATTTGTAAGAGGGAGAGAGAATAATGGAATTACTTTAAATTCGTTTCTGTTCCATACATTGAATGCAAAAAAATATATTGTCGTGCTTCCAGAGAATAACTTATTATAAACATTTAGCAAAGTCTGTCTTCCTTGCAAAAAATACTTAAATTCATTGTAAATTAAAAGAACAACAAAAATTATCTAAAGCTAAAAAGCTTAAAGCTGTTCTTGAAAGACCAATGGTTTTTAGTGTCAATGAAATGTGATTTCCATTGCAAGATTGAATCTATACAAAAGAGCTGAAAACATACTTCAGATGACAGTAAATGACAAATCAATCAAAAGACAATATAAATGTGATCAAACTGTAAGAAAAACAAAACAAACCCACAAAAACTGCAGAATGTGGGTGGCACTTTGTCTAATTCAAAGATCTGCTGTTGTTGTTGTTGTTGTTTTGTGGTTTTTGTATGTGTGGGGTTTTTTTTAATTAATTTATTAAATGAAAGAAGTGACTTTTTCATCTACTTTTGCTGTATTTGGAGAGGTTTGACTTTCAGAAGCCTTTGTAAAATAACAACTTTGAGATGAGCCAGAGGCCTTCAATATTTTCTTAATGTATTTGCTTAACAGAAGCACCATAATAGAATCTGGGACCTAACTGCTCAAGAATGTATTTTAAGAGGTTAAAAGACCATGACCACACTAAAATCTACTAAAGAATGTGAAGATGTATTACAAAGTGTGATGACAAGTCAATTCTCTTTTTTTTGTTGTATAACAGAGAAGGCCAGGCATTTTATTTGTTTTACCATAAAGTCAGTAAGTCCTAGTTTTGGGCCAAGACTAGTGCTGTAGAGCAACGAGAAAGAAGGAGAGAATGTTTCTCGTGAATAAAGTTTACTTTAAATGCAAATGGTATCTTCGTTTTTTAATTTATTTTTTGGATTAAGGTTCTTGGTGATGGTGGTGATGGTCATAGCACTAGCAGTAATATCATATGGTTCCATCAGGCACTTACCATGCTGTACTATGATTTCATAAAAAAAAAAAAAAGAACAGGAATATTCATGGAAACATGTTGATTAAGCAAGTAAAGTTAGGAGACTCAAGCTAGTAAAGTTAGGAGATTTTTAGATTAATAGAAAACTGTTGAAGGTAGTACATGCAATTGCAGAAGTGAGGAGAGAGGAAACAGAAAGAAGTTCCCCTTCTTAAGACCCTGGTGACTGAAAAACAGAATTCCTGGGTAAAACTAGTTACAGTGAGAAAAACAAACTGCACAAATTTTGTGTGTTTTATTGTATTTAAAATGCAATAAATAAAACAAAATCATTTTTTCCATTTATATTTTAATAAGACCTTATTGAAAAAGGTAATTTCTTAAAAATTCAGTTCATGGGTTACTTAAGCAAAAACTGAAATAATTTGAATCATTCATTAAGTAATCGGCAACAGTCCATATTGTTAAACAAACTCTTTGAAAATTTCTTGTTGATAGAACATTGAAAATTTCACTTCGGACATTTGAGGTCAAGACACAAATTTACTATTAATTTTACTATTAATTTTGCTATTAATGCACAACAACATTGACTAAACTATCTTTGTGTTGGAGCCTGTCACTGTATTCTTGAAATTATCTTCCTCATGTTGACTTTCATAGGTTTTGACAGTACCCTTTTTGTATGTGAAGTAATGCTTTTGTATGCTATTTGCATGCTGTTTGTATGCTATTCATACTATATATTTACATATATACATATATGTACTATAGAAGTGTATTTTACATATAGGTGTGCTTTTGTGTGTGTGTGTCTTCATGTGTATGCTTTGAAATTGTCAACCCAAACTTTGCAATTGAATACAAAGTGTAGCTGGGCAACTAAACATTCCCCCATCAAAAATTTTTAAAATTAAGTAAAAAAAAAAAATCATGATGTGTTTAAGGTTTGACCAAGATAATTCATGTTGCAGTATAATGTGTCTAGGGGAAGCCTAGCCATATGAAGCTATTTTTTTGCCTGAAGTAAAATACTAGCTATAGTTATAAAATCCACATTTTGAACCTTCTGTTGATGTCTGTCATCAGGTGTCTCTACTGAAATTAACCACTCTGATCTGAAAGCATGCTACTGAACATCAGTCAGGGCTCACATGGTCTCAAAACACCTTTTAAAGAAGAACAAAGTAAGCTTTAGATTTTCATGCATGACCTAAAAGCCAACAACATGACATCCACTGCTTGCCTGGCCAATGAAAGTTGCAAATATGTGACTGATTAGCTTTATAATACTTTCTTCTCTCTCTTTCTCCTCATAGATCTTTTTCTCCAGAGTCAAAGAGCAGAAAATATTGTAGATAGTGTGTTAGCAAAATGATATCAGCTAAAAAAATACCAATTATGAGAGGTTTTTCCTTGCTCCTCGGACAAGAGAGATTAACTACAAGGTTCATAGGTCACACACAATGTCTTCCAAATGTGTTATGGCTTTAATCCTCTCTCCCAGTGTCCCAAAGAGGAAGGTGAGAGATCTATAATTATGTAGCGAGGGACTAGCTTGTTGCTCAGTTTATGCTTGAAAGTGTGTGATTGACTTCTTAGTGTCACAAACTAGGTCACCAATATTTAGCAGTATTTTCACAGAGCTCAGTACCAAACATAAAGAAATGGTCCTTGGAGCATCTCCCTTATGGAGGCACAAAAGGTATGTGCTCTTGCTATGCTTTCAGTGACATGTCATATGTACTGCAGACAGCAGGGACATTTTTTGGTTTAGGGAAAGATAAAAATTTACCACGCAAGAAGATATTAACTACCGTATAACAAGAACATGATAATTTTTTTCCTTGTTTATGTTTAATTAACCTAATCTAAAACCTAAGATGTAAGAGCCATTGAATATGTTATTATATTAAAAAAATAAACCGAAAAAATCAAAACTGGGTTGTGCTAGATATACAATCTACAGTAACAAGTTTAATTAAATTTACGTGACTGAAAAACACCAAATATAAATGAGACTTCTAGGTCTGTAAGAAGCTCCATAGAAATAAAAGGCAATTCAAGTCCTTGCAAACTATTTCAGCACAGCAGAAAATTAAATTTTACTTTTTTATTGGATTTTTGTATAAAAAAAATGTCAGAATGTTCAGGCCTAATAGAAACTTTACAGAATCACAGAATGGTTGGGGTTGGAAGGGGCCTCTGGACATCATCTAATCCAACTCACCTGCTAAAGCAGCTTCACCCAGAGCAGATCGCACAGTAATGTGTCCAGGCAGGTCTTGAATGTCTCCAGAGAAGGAGACTCCACAGCCTCTTTGGGCAGCCTGTTCCAGTGCTCTGCCACCCTCCAAATAAAGAAGTTTCTCCTCATGTTCAGGTGGAACCTGCTGTGCTCCAGCTTGTGCCCATTGCCCCTCATCCTTATCGCTGGGCACCACTGAAAGGAGGCTGGTCCCATTCTCTGGACATCTACCCTTGAGATATTTATAATCATTGATGAGATCCCCTCTGTTGTGTATTGATAAGGATCATGGCTGAAAACATTGTGGTGAAACTAGTTCATTCAGCCACAGGAGATAACACATTCAGTGTAGGGGGAACTGCGATCTACATATCAATGACAAGCTAACAAACCACAGACCAGGCCAGCTGACTGATACTGGAGGTGGAGGATGTGCTGGAGGGCACATAGCCTCTTCTGATATGCCCAGCTTGGCAAACAAAGGGGAAAAGCTGAGACCCTTCAGCTTGGCCTGGGACTTGTCAAGACTTGTCGATCTTTCACAATCACCCCTTCCCCCTGGATTTCTGCATGACACAAAGTGTAAAAGCTGAGACCGTTCAACGTGGCCCAGGACTTGTCCAGACTTGATCTTTCGCAACCACTCCTTTCCTCCCACCAGACTTTCCTCTACTTTGAGAGCTATAAAAAAGCTCACCTAAAACAGCACAAGTAGGGAATCCAGCACCCTGAGGACCCTCAGCCCACCAGCTTCACTGTAGGAAATCCACCCTCAGGATTCTTCACCCACCAGCCCAGCCTCACCGAGGGAATCCACCACCCTGAGGACCTTCAGCCCACCAGCCTCACCTCGGGAACTGAACCAGACATTGGAGGATGCTGCGCTCCTGAAGGGTAAACCCCAGCATCCTCGCCGTGGAACACTGAGGCTACACATCATCATACAAGTCCTGTCATCCATGCTGTGGGGCCGTAAGACCGACTGGATCCCTCAGTCTTTTCTTTCTTCTTTTCTCTCTGCTCTTTCCTTCTCTCCTTTTTTCTATACCCCCGTTTCTTTGTCTCTCCTTCCATATATTACTCTCTTTCTCTCTCTCTGATAGCTTAGTTTTCCTTCCCTCTCTACCAGTCTCTTCCTCTCTTTCCCTTTTGAACATACAAGGGTAACACCATCTTTAAGCTCTGCTGTTGGATTCTGGTTGAATTTCATATTATAACCACTAATGGTTACCAATACATCGCTCGTAATAGGACTTTTGCTGTTAATGTGTTGATAAGTTCTGTTATACTTTTGCCAAACCACTATTCGCTGTAACTAATATTCCAACATGGACTTTTAGTAAAACTCATAATTGAATTGGACCTTTTGGAGTGATTGTCTGTCATTCACTTCACATAACCGCGCAGAATTAACCCAGAGTTAACTCACACCTGATCTCATCTGCTGAGTCAAGGCGCATGTTGTGTTTAGAGTTAACTCATCCCTCATTCCATCTGTTGGGATGGGACAGTTTCTCAGCCTTCTCTTCTCCAGGCTGAACAGATCCAGATCTCTCAGCCTCTCATCATAGGAAAGGTGCTCCACACCTCTTTGTAGCCCGCTGCTAGACTCCCTCCAGTAATTCCTTGTTCTTCTAATACTGAGGAACCCAGAACTGGACATAGTACTTCAGATGTGGCCTCACCAGGGCAGAGTAGAGGGGGAGGATAACCTCCCTCAACTTGCTGGTCTCACTCTTCTTAATGCACCCTGGGATACCATTGACCTTCTTGGCCACAAGGGCACATTGTTGACTCATGGTCAACCTGCTGTCAACCAGAACTCCCAAGTCCTTCTCTGCAATGCTGCTTTCCACCAAGTCTGCCCCTACTCTGTACTGGTGCTTGGAATTATTCCTTCCTGGGTGCAGGACCCTACACTTGACCTTGTCAAACTTCATTAGATTCTTCTCTGCTCAGTCCTCCAGCCTGTCCACATCTCGTTGCATGGCAGCACAGCCTTCAGGTGTGTTAACCCTTCCTCCCAGTTTGGTATCATCAGCAAACTTGCTGCGGGTACACTCAGTCTCTTCATCCAGGTCATTGATGAACTGGTTGAACAGGACTGGACCTAGCACTGACACCTGGGGAACCCCACTAACTACAGGCGTCCAACCAGACTGCAACACTGCCATCCAACCAGTTAATGATCCATCTCACCGTGCACTCATCCAGCCCGCAATTCTTGAGTTTGCCTATGAGGAGATTGTGAAAGACGGTGTCAAAAGACTTGCTGAAGACAAAGTAAATATTGGAAGTAGATCCAGCAGTGCAAACTGAGATTCTTGGAGCTTAACTGCACAGCATTGACCTGCTAACCTACGATATTCTGAGGTCTGCTGTCATCATTCAAGATAAAAAAGGGTTAATGTATATATTTGATTCTCAGCTGATGCAAAGTGGAATAGTTCTACTAGCTTCTGTGACACTATGATGATGTTTATAATCAAAGAATTCCAACTTTATGCTTTTTATAACCTGACATTTTTAAATACTTAAAGTGTTAGAAATCTCTTTAAAAATGAAACTGCTTAGAAAAACCCACAGGCAATCAAAATATGAGAACCAAATGATGTTCCAAGAAGAATTTTCACAGATTTCCATATCAATAAAATAGGAATTCTGTAGCTATTTCCTTTCTATAATTGTTTTACATGGATACTCAAACAAATCAGTTTATTTGGAGGAAACTTTATTACACTCACCAAAAACTAGGAAATTTTCACAGCGTGTTTTAAATATCTAAATATGAGTATTTTTATCAGAAACTGAGATATCTACTTGTACGATAAGAAAAAAAATACAGTTCCTTTCACTGAATTAATCCAGCAACACATCTCAGACATTGATTTTCAAACAAAGAGCTTGAAGGGCAGACATTGTCAGCGGAAAGTTAAGCAGAAAATTGTTGGAAACCAAGATTTCTGCTTAACTTTCTCAATTTCATCATTGTCTTGTCTTTGTCTCCACCATACCAAAGTAACTCTCACTATTCTTCTTGCTAGTACACACCTCAGTCTTCCTCAGGGAGCCCTCTAGGGCAGAAACCATTTGTCCCTAGTGCAGACATAGCACAGGGTCTTTCTACTTCTGGATTTTGCATTAGCTCAGCAGGACCCTGAAGCATTTGGAAAACTAATGCAGTCAAGAAAAATGGCAAACCCAAACCCACAAAAAGCAGAAAACCAAACAAACAGAAACCCAAAGTCTGATATTATAGATCTATCTCATCTTTCAAATATCCACTGGGGAAATAAAATATTTCTTCCTGATTCCATGTGTTTTGTCCAGCCAGCTTGAATAACTTTTTTTTCTTTTTTATTTTTCCTTTTATTTTTTTTTTTATTTCTTTTTTGTGAATTTGAAGAAAATCACCTTATGGACACTCTGGATTTTCATGTTAGTGTGAGGGTAAATTTGGAGATTTTCTGTTATCCGGCATGATGTGTTGTTGGCAGATTAGACCAGAAAATATATTCTGTGTTCCTTCCAGACCTTCTCACCCGCTTTGTCCCAGCTAATCTCGGGTGGCGCTGTGTCATAGTGAAAAAACACAATCTATATGGGTGGTGGCTCAATATAGAAACTTTCAGGATATTTGAACAAAAGAAAGAGTTTATTCCTATTCCATAACAGGAATAAAACTTTCCAAACAAAATTAAGGATTGAAACTCCATACTGTGAATGACAGAAGTTAATTGACAGACATCTTTCAACCACAATGACAGATAATCTGTGCAGTAATTTAGAATTACAAATATGCCAAGAAAATAATTATCTGCTGAACTGACATTGATAATCAGAAAAAGAAGGAAAGATTGGAGAAAGCATTGTTTTCTTTGAATTATTTGCATAGCTCCAGCATTGTGGTTCATAGATGACAGTTACCATCATGCAGTGTGCCTGAGTAGTAGAGAGTTTCCTAAGAAATTTGTTACACTATTACATGAGTAAAATCAATAAATATTTCTTATAATAAGTACTATCTAGTAATATTATTAAAATAAACACAACAAAATAAAGTCATCAGCTGGGCCACTTTTTCGGTTCACAATGGAAAAACACCCATACCACGAAGTTTCTCTCTCTCTCACTTGCATTTTAACAAACTTTTTAATAGTATTCTCCTAAGTATATCCAAATTTTTAAGTTCCTATAGTTGCATGTACCTGAAGAATATTAGTTAGATAAAACAAAGTAATTTGGAAACTTGCTGTCTTTTTGCTTCCCGGTATTTTGTGGCAAAAAGCTTTTATTCACCTGACTTATTTACTCAGCACTTCTCAATTGCTTTGAATCAGTGAAGTTTCTTTACATTTCACTTCCAATTATAGTAACAGAAAAAGCACTGAGATGATCATAAACTTTGAATAAAGTATTTACTACTATTGACATAAGAAAGGCTAAATTTAATTTGCAGTTGCAAAAACTATGAAGGAAAAAAAATAAAAGAAAAATATTTTTCAAGAGTCAGAAAGCATCTAAGATGCTTTTGATCTTATTGTAAAACATTAATGAAAAATGACAGTCTAAGAAAATAAAAATCAGATTATTCTATGGACTTTCATCCTCAATTGCTAATGGATGTTGTGGGTGCTGAAGGTCACTCTAATCTTCTGTAAAAATATTTAATTAACATTAGTCTAGGATTATGGTACATTTTATTCAGACCTTTTTTGTAACTGCAAGTTGTAGTTTAACCCCAGCTGGTACCTAAGCCCCACCCTGCTGTTCATTCACTCCCCACTGTTGGGATGGGAGAGACAATCAGTAGAGTAAAATTGAGAAAACTCATAGGTTGAGACAAAGACAGTTCAATAGGTCAAGCAAAAGCCAGGCACACAAGCAAATCAAAACAAGGGATTTATTCACTGTTTCCCATGGGCAGGCAGGCATTCAGCCATCTCCAAAATAGTGGGCCTCCATCACGAATAACAGCTACTTGGGAAGTGAAACACCATCAATAGAAATGTCCTCCACTTTCTTCTTGCTCCAAAATATAATACATTCTCAGCATGATGTCATACAGTATGGAATATCCCTGTGGGGTTTGGCTGGTGGTCAGCTGCCCCAGCTGTGTTCCTTCCTGACCTCCTGTGCACTCCCAGGCGGCCCACTGGTGGGGCAGGGTGAGGAGCAGAGAGGACCTTGCCTCTGTGTGAGGGCTGCTCAGCAGTAACTGGAACATCCCTGTGCTAGCAACACTGTTTCCAGCACAAATCCAAAACATAGCCATATAATAGCTGCTAGGAAGGAAATTAACTCTATCCCGGCCAAAACCAGCACACTTGATTATGTCTTCTTTATTAATAGTTTTGAAAACAAGGCAAGGAATGAGTATTAGAGAACAGCTGTGACAAAGTGATCAGCTGTTGATAGGAGGATCCACAACTTTGAGTACCATGTTTTTATCCAATTACATTTCTGTGAATCTTTACAAATAATTTCTTAGGGATATCTGGACTAATTTCTAATCTCTTTCTTCCACCTCAAAGCAACCCTTGAATCTTTAGCATGAAGTGAAGTGGGGACCCTAACAAGAGTGCTTCTTCTGACAGTGCTAAATTGCACCATTCACCCTCGCTGCACCAACCACTGCCCTTTCCTACTCTGTTTCCTGCTCTTCTATTTCACCACATCCCATAAGTAACTTCAAAGTAACTTAGAAGCTGTCATCAAGCTAACTTCAAAATGAGATGGTGAATGGTATCTTGATGTGCCTCCACCATGGAATGGGACATTACCATGCCTTTTTTCCAGTAAGATTCTGCTCAAAAATTGAAACATCTCCTTTAGCTTTCTCTCAAAGCATCTTTTACAAGGCATAAAGACTCCATATACTTTGACAGCACCAGCAATGAGTGAACATACATTGGGGGATAGAAACTCAGGTGAATACCGTAAAATTTAGGTTGCAGTTCTATACAGTTCTGAACTTAAGTGAAGTGGGGTTTTTTTGTTTGTTTGTTTGGTTGGTTGGTTGGTTTTTTTTTGTTGTTGTTCTTGTTGGTTTTGTTTTGTTTCGCTTGGTTTTCCCCATGCAAATTTTTCTGAATTCTACCTGAGAATATGGTATGCAAAACTGTTTTTCCATTTTAGTGGACCCTGTTTCACAAATTCTATATTCCAGTGTTTTATCTTCCAGTGTACTCGACAGAAAGGTAAACTGGGTATAGTTTTTTCATTATATTTTCTGTTTAAAACACAATTACCCATGTAAAATTCAACAAAATAATATGAATTAAAGACAGTGTAATGGAAGTTCTGCTTCATTATACTTGTAACTAATTGTTACACTATAAAAATGAAAAAAAGAAGTAAATTACATTTAAAAAATCAGGAAAATGAAGCCACCAGCAATTTTAATCTATTTTACAACTTTTCATGTCGCTTTTAGACAATTCAGACTGTCAAGAACATCCCAATAAAGAAAATCTAAAATGGCAAATTACCTTTTAAGATGAAACCTTACTACTAATAAACCATGATCAGAAATTACTATCTGTTGTATGAAAAATTAATTAAGAAATTATTAATTTGTTGCATGTGTAACACATGGTCAAAATCCACAATCACATGTAGCTTTAATTTATTACAGTTGAAATTAAATATTTAGATTATATGATGGAATAAATAATGCTGGTGAATTCTTAACTATGCAATTATATGTTCAATTCTACATTGAAAGCACTATGGGGAATCAAAACGTTCAATATTAATTCAGTTAAAGCTTTTTTATCAAATGATTAACTGACCACAGATTTTAGCTTAAATTTCTCTATCATTTGAAAAAAAAATATATATACACAGTTTGAACTTGTGTCTGAATATTCAGACTCGGGTATTCATATCTGTCTTCTTTTGCCTGTTTTGAGCTCTTGTTGGTGAAGGGAAATTAACGTTAGAGTAAGCTGATTTTGATAATTATTTAATGTATTTCATACAGTAACACTGTATAGTTTGAAACATAATTTGCTCTCCCAGTGTTCTCTAGACTACACATATCCATGTAAGTAGAAACTCCAATAATGCTCAATATCACAGCTCTGTTTAATGGCTACCTTTTTTTGAGATCTCACAGGCAGACATTTATTTGATATGGATCTAAAAAGCTCTGTTCATTAATTCCCAGCACAACTGGGGGATTAACTTCTATTGGCTGATTTGTTTGTGTATATAACAGAAGACTGTAGAGGTAATGTAGATGTTGACCTGATTATATCTTCAGCTATTACAGCTCAGACATCAGTTGCAACCAAAAAAAAGCCATTACTAACATCGAGCTGTATGAAATGGAATTGTAGTTTATAAGCAAATACCTCAATAAATATTAAGAGTTTTCAATCAATAAATAATTGTTAAAATGTTGAGGTCTTGATATCATCTAGCCTTTCCACAAATGATACTTCTTTCCTGTTCCACACACAAGGGAAAAAAAAAAAAAAATGGAAAGCATTTATAACTATAAAAGCTATTTTGCAGATTAAACACTTTTTAAATAATGTATACCTAAAACAAGTCATGAGGAGGTCAGCAGCTCTGTAATTGATTCAGTAACTTGGCTTAGTGAGCTATAGGATTTAAAAACATTTGGCTAAATTTAAATATTAAAATGGCCACAGGGTAAACCAAAGCATTTAGAATTGATATAAAGAGCATGATTCTGAGAGGTATTTTTTTCTTATTAACATCACTCTATTAAGGTTTATTTCCCATACATTATACAAGCAGATTGAAACCAAGAGAGGAAACCCTTGACACCTCTCAACTGCTGCCACTTACTCTTGTGGTCTTTCTGTCTCCCCCCTTTTCATTTCAGCAGAAGTGTCTGGGTGGTAAAGCTCATGCAAGCTAAAACTAGCCCAGGAATAAATGAATAGAAAGAAATAAAAATCCAGAATTGCTCTTTTCAGTACTGACTAGTACTAACAGAAGGTCCATGAAAGTTTCCTGTACAACATCTTTTTTATTTGTTCATTTGTTAAATATTTGTTGTTCTGTTAAATTCTTAAATCCTGATTTAAGCAGATGAGTAGCTGACAGTTTACAAAATCACTCATTTGTAAAACCTACCCTGAAACCATACACTATGATTCCAAATTTAAATATTAAAAAAAACAAAAAACAAACAAACAAAAAACAAACAAACAAAAAAAAAACAAACAAAAAACCAAACCAAACAAAACAAAACAAAAAAAACAACACCAAGCAAAACTTAACAAGAAAGCTTCTCACAGAATTTTGATGCCTGCACAAAATGAATAGTAAATTTTACTCTTACCTAAAAAGGAAGAGAATAAGATATAAATTAAGACTTATTGCAAAGTTGCAGCCTATCATTGCTTCTTCAAACTGAACCAAGCAGTGCAAACTAAATAAATTATCTATTTCCATTAGTCAGCCCTTTCTTATCTGCTGAGTCAGAGAACAGTTGAAGATGTATATTTCAAAAAGAAAAACAAAACAAAATAAAAAGAAAAAAAAAAAACCCAACACAAAACTAAATACAGAGTGGGACCTGCCTATAATTTAGAATGCAAGTTTCTCATTATCTATTTTAGGGCATTAGTAGTTTTTAGACATACAGGTGAACTGATATGAGGGCCACACCAGTAGAAATACTTGGCAGGTAGACATGTATCTAAAGATCTTAAAAAACTAGAAATCTGTTATCATAAATGTATCAGTTGTAGTGCTAATTTTTATTATATAAGATTAAGCAGAAGAATTATGTGTATGAAAAGGTAATTTTCTTCGTCTACATTGATATGACTTCAATGATATTTTAAACTAATTGGTGAGATAATTCTTTGTCCTTAGGGAAAAAAAACTTTCATTTTTTCTCATTTCATTGATCCTTTTCTTGGTCTGTCTAGTATAAAATTAGCTAAAACTTGAATTAATTGAAGATACACTGGTGTTAGAATGGTGGAAATGAAAACATCTTAATTCCTTTTACCAACTATACAGCCAGATAGATGTTTATGAATAAACATGGATTCAGAACGTTTAGATTATGCTAACACTACAGATGTGAATTTTTTAAAACCCGGTGGCACAAATTTTAGTACAGGGATGCACTTGCTACTGATGACATAATGCAGGGTCTTTTTTACTGTCTGCGCAGCAATTAAATCTCCAACTATTTAACTCTTCTCCAGCAATAAGACTCCAAAACCATCAATTTGTATAGGTCTTCTCTTCATATAATGGGAATTTTGCTTTATTACCTCTTGTTCAGTTTGTAAAGAAGGTAATGTACTTCACTTCGGTCTTTGTATAAGTTCTTGCTAAAATTATAGGCTCCCAGGAAGGAAAATGGGGATTTTGAAAAATAACCTTACCCTGAGAAAATAATTTGGTTTTAATTCAGATTAGAAACTCCTCCTATTTTGTATGCGAAGGACATCATATAGACATATAGCACGTACTGTTTCAAAGCAAATGATGAATAGTACATGGGTTTAATTCTGTCTGAATTATTTTACATTATCTCAGAAAATTACAATATGATAAAATTACCACAATCACTAGTTACTAAAAAATTCAATCAACATCATGTTGTCTTCAAATGGACCAAAGTTTCGTACCCAGAATAAATATTTACAGTAAATATTTAAATTTAAATTGTTTAAAGTACAAAGCTGCATCTTTGGCAAAACATACTAAGAATTTAACTCACAGTTAGTTATATACTATATTAACTTATAAGCCATGTTCTGACATCAAGTCATTCATAATCAACTTTTTGTTTGTATTTAATCAAAATAAGAACTCCAATGTTTAAAGGTGAACATGCTCTGTGGAATAGCAATGAGATGGGAGTCTGTTGATCACATACAATGTTGCATTTATCTTTTTTTTTGTATCTTTGCAACTAAAGTCTTCTCTAATGGAGATAATACTAGATGGGTGAAACAGCAGTTTGAATACACTTTTCTTCCTTTAAAATTGCATTACTATAGAACTTTAATTATATTGTAATCCTGGGGACCAGAGGATTGTTGGTCCTCAAAGATCATTTTTATCTTTCTATAAAAGTACAAATATTTATTGGATAAAAGAGAGAACAGATGGATTTGAGTAGCACTCCTCTGAGCAGGGCATAGTGGATCAGAAATTGCATCCAAGCAAGAGCGAACAGTCTGAAGCTAGAGTCCTCCTTGCACAGAGGTTCTGGAGAAAAGAGGAAATAATGTGGTGTGAGAGACTGCCTGAATGAGAGTGCTGAGAATAGACTTATATCTCTAGATTGGCCATTCAAAATCAGCCCCCATAAAACCTTTTACCTTGAATATCTTGATTCTGTAGCCTTGATGGAACTCTTTCAGAGGACTTCACCACAGCAGAAAAAAATGGTCTCTGTTGTCATCCCTGGAGGAAGTAAGGTACAGAGGACAGGATTTGGCTGCTCAGGGAAAGAGAAGGAAAAGAGATTGATGATACATGTAGCAGAACATGGGTGCTCTGGGATAGTGCTACCATGGTCCCACTTCTTATTTTTATCACAGTCAGATTTTTTTTTTTTTCTTCAAAATCAAGGGTTATACCAGAGAATTAGAAACAGGGATGGTTCTGAGGGAAGATGGTGAATTCCACTGTCTGTGGCAACTGCGAGGACCGTACAGATGTTGTCAACTAGATCAGTATTGGGTTCTGGCACCAAACATCTGAGTGGATAACTTTGAGCTCAGCAATGAGTGGGTGGCCTAGCATTGACTTGAGACCTGAAGGCTCTGAGGTAGGAAGAGATTTGGAGTGGACAGTTAGAAAGCAAATTACTCACAGGAAGCATATCTTGACTAGAACCAGAGTGTAGTCAGGCCTTGTAGTGGGTGAGAGAATGACTGGGAAGGTCTTTGGCTAGAACCTATAAAGGTGAAAAGAGGATTTTAAAAAGGGTGACAGGTGATTGAGAGGATTAAGTAATTCTGCAGTGCTGTTAAGAGATGCTTGAGTCTTTTTGGAGTGGCCAGAAACCTCAGGAAACTGCTATCAGGGGGGACAGGGGCAGCTGTTAGGAGTTACTGACCACCTGAGCCCCTTCATCCAGAACAGTGCCTAGGAGGTGGGCTACATGCTGCCACTTCGCACATCCTCATTTTCTGTCAGAAGTGCAATAACTGCCACATAATGAAGCCATCACTGCCATTCCTTGAAAATTTGGTTTCCTAACAATTTAGGGAATGAGTAGAAAGTAGATTTATCGTATCACTTTAACAACTTGCCTCCATTCAAATATAGACTTAGTATCACTAATCCAAAAATCATCATCCTCTTAATTGTAAAGGAAAGGAAGTAGTTAATACAATGATTCAGCAAATTCATTTCATTTCCTTTAGGGATCATTTTTAGGTACCAGTGAGTTAAGTGATAAGGAATAAATCCTGATACTATAGAAAAGAAGAGCAGAGAAGAGCAGAGAAGAGCAGAGAAGAGAAGAGCAACAAGACTGGTGAAGGGACTTGAGCACATGACCTATGGTGAGAGGCTGAGGGAGCTGGGGTTGTTCAGCCTGGAGAGGAGGAGGCTTAGAGGTGACCTCATTGCTCTCTATAACTACCTGAAGGGAAGTTATAGTCAGGTGGGAACTGGTCTCTTCTCCCAGGCAGTTAGCAATAGGACAAGGGGACATGGGCTTAAACTCTGCCAGGGGAAGTTTAGGCTGGATATTAGGAAGAAGTTCTTTACGGAAAGAGTGATCAGGCATTGGAATGGCCTGCCTAGGGAGGTGGTGGACTCACCGTCCCTGGAGGTTTTTAAACTGAGATTGGACATGGCTCTTAGTGCCATGATCTAGTAAATGGGCTGAAGTTGGACCAAGGGTTGGACTTGATGATCTCTGAGGTCTTTTCCAACCTAGCCAATTCTGTGATTCTGTGATTCTGTGAAAACCAAGATGCAAAGATTTGGGGTGGCTATTTTTTAGCCAGAACCTGTGTTATAGGCATATGTCAAAGTAACAATAAGTGAAATAAGATTTACCAGATTTTGTTGTCAGTGGTGTTAGATTTAGGGTATACGCATGTGTGTCTGTGTAAGACAGAAAGAGACTTTGCCAATAACAAGCTGTGAAAAGAACTGTGTCTTCCGGCACTTGTGTGTCAATACAGTCACAGCTAGCTTTTTAAGGATATAGTAACCTGCAAATCCGAGAGTGATGTTTTAGCCCCAGAAGCAAAATTTCACATATTCATATATACATATGTAATCACAAAAGTTAGAATATTTATCTACTTGCTGGTGTCCTCTTATTGACTTCATTTCATTTACAGTTGAAGATTAAAAAATATGGTAAGAAAAAGAGCATACCTGTATTTTTAGTGTGTTTGGATTATCTTTACCACAAGTCTCATAGAGACACATTTTGCTCAAATCAAGATAATATTGTGGACATTTAAGGCAACCCAACTCTGTTTAATATTATTCAGGATCTAGTATGCAGTCTATAAAGAGTGGGTCTCCATTGAATATGCATATTAAACAATCAAATTACAATAGAAATTGTGGAGGGTTTTTTGTGATGGTGGCATTTGTTTGTGTTTTTTGTTTTGTTTTGTTTTGTTTTTAAGGAATATAAAAATATGAATATAAGAAACAAGGAAAACAAACATTGAAACAAAAAAAATCCAAGAAGAATGTGGAAAAACTATTAGAAAAGATTAGGAGAACCTTGAAGTATGAGAAACAAAATCTGCCTCCAATAAGAAAATGATGCTTTATACTTTTGTGGTGTATTGATTTTCAAACCTCGTTTCCTGACACAAAATTATTCTGATGAAGATTCTCTTTTCTACTCTTTGCATAACATGTTGCCTCTCCTTAAAATAAACGGAAAGCATGAAGACATTTTCCTCACCACAAAAAATCTACACTTCAAAAGATTAATCAAGGTAGTGGTTTGAGAAAACCATTTGCATCATTTCTCCAATCCATATTTGTGGTCTTTGGTCTGGAACCATCTCAATAATGATTTTTTCTTGTCTACCTCTATTTTTTCAAAAAAAAAAACTGAAAAAAATGAAAATAAAAAATAAACTATTTTATCATGTTCTTCTTCCTTTTACTTCATAAACATGACTTGCACATTTGTTCTGTTGTTTTTTTCCTCATTAGTTAATTTCCCCAAAGCTGTTTTCTTTTTTTTTTTTTTTTTCCATTTTCCTGTAAATAGAAAAATAAGCACACTCTTGTGTTACTGCAAGACACCATCACAGCTGAAGTGTTTGTAGAAGCACATCCTGCACAGAGTTAAACATGCAGCAGAATTCCCTTGGGAACAGGATGATCTCTAGAATTAATAAAAGCTCAGTCCCTATTCTGTGGTCCCCTATAGCCTTATTCAGGAATAGCATTTTGAATTACTATTCACTGGTTTGAAGCCTTAATTCAAATCCTTCTGAGCCAAATGGAACATTTCCCTATATTTGTTGGGCTTTAGCTCAAAAGCAAAAAGTTCCTTCTCAACATGGAATTTCAGACACATTTTTCCAATACCCAGGGCTTTTATACTTTTGAAGGAGATATAACAGCTTCTTCTACTAATGCAGCTCCAGCAGAATTGCGTTTGTCATGTCATCTTAAGGTACATATTGTAAAAAGAGGAAGTGGTAAACAAAGCCACAGTAAAGCTTCTTGATAGCGTTAAATCTGTACCAAGTTTTACATTATATACCAAGAAACTTTACTATGGGAGTTGCAGGTCTTCAACTAATTCAATTTGTGAATACAATATTGAATATTAACATGAAGCTAAAGCATTGTTCTGGTGCATACTATAGCTTCACAGCTTAAAAAGCTTCAAAATATTCAAGTGAAACCAAATCAAAATGTCATTTTAGAATGTATAACTGAATAATATCCACAATGAAATGAACTATATTAAATAAAAAGCACCCATATTTGTCTATTGTCAACATAGAAATAAACTTGAGGGAAGCGAGCAATACTATTTATATGCAGCTGTAGTAGTGATTTTGCTTTACATTTACATATTAAAACTTGCATTCCAGCAAAGCAAATGACTTTGATAAATTGCCTTGCACATAATGATTGAATATTCTTATGCATCTTAAAATAATTCTGACAACTTTTAACATAAATCTGAAATTTCACACAAGGATAATTTTTACACTCTTTAGATTTTGTAAGCATTCTTTTCTCAGTGAATTGTTAAGGAATCTTGTCATATGCTTTTAAATTAAAAAAAAAAAAAAAAAAAAACATGAAAATAAGATTTGGCTAACTTTTTCCAGTCTGTTTCTCTTTTTCACTATGGACTGATACGTCTACATTTTATACTTATTCAAGAATAGTGAATCCTGAAAATACCTGACGTAGCAGTGTTTTTCAATACTAGATTTATAGTACTTTTCTTGCCTTGTACACTGGAAGTTTATGGGTCCATAATATTCTCCAGACTAGCTTTGTTCAATATTATTTGCTATTTCTGAGAATCTGGACTGAAAACTAGATCTATCTTCTTGACTTCTCCTGTTAGATGAGAAAAAAGGTACAGCAATGGTCATTCATGTGTTCAAACCAAAGATATATTTGAGGCCACATCCTTGCAACAGAGGCTCCCTTGCAGACAGGCTCCTCCAGACTGCATCTTCTTACTTCAGAGGTCCTCAGATCTGAACATTTTCACAGAATCACAGAATGTTAGGGATTGGAAAGGACCTCAAAAGATCATCTAGTTCAATCCCCCTGCCAGAGCAGGAACACCTAGATGAGGTTACACAGGAAGGCGTCCAGGCAGGTCTCGAATGCCTCCAGAGTAGGAGACTCCACAACCTCCCTGGGCAACCTGTTCCAGTGTTCTGTTACCCTCACTGAGAAGTTTCTTCTCAAATTTAAGTGGAACCTTTTGTGTTCCAGTTTGTATCCGTTACCCCTTGTCCTATCATTGGTTGTCACCGACAAAAGCCTGGCTCCATCCTCGTGACACTCACCCTTTATATATCTGTAAACATTAATGAGGTCAACCCTCAGTCTTCTCCAGGCTAAAGAGACCCAACTCCCTCAGCCTTTCCTTATATGGGACATGCTCCACTCCCTTCATCATCTTTGTTGCCCTACGCTGGACCCTCTCCAGCAGTTCCCTGTCCTTCTTGAACTGAACTTTGCTGCTTTTCTCTTGATGGTCCTGAGCTCTTGCCTTGGAAATGTCAGTGAATGATTTTCTTCCATTCACCTTTGCCATCCCTCTCTATTTTTTTATAAAACAAGATGTCATCTATATGCTTTCACTTGACTTATATAGACTTTTTATCACATTTTCCGTCATTTTCTCTTTTCCAGGCAACAACAACCTAGTCAAAGTAGTCATCACTCCTTGAGAAGGTGCTCCCTATCTGTGATACTCCCTTTTGCCCTTTCTGTTGTAGCAGCTCTGAATGGGAAAAATTAGTAGTACAGAGAATGGCCAAAAAGGGGGGGCACCTTGGATTTATGTAGTACCTTAGTAATGTCCTCATTCATCCTCTATTCCTTTAAATTGTAGAAACTCCTAGCATATACTGCACTTTCTTGACCCTTACTGAGGATGCACATTCATCCACTGGTTCTTTGTGTTTTCTTCAACTGCAGCAGCATAGAAATTATTATTCAGGATTTATTGTTCTGGCTTAAAAGTGTGTGCCTCACAAATTCTGCCAAATGTTGGTGTTACAATGATGTGAGATATGTTTCAATTTTTAAATATCAAAACCAGTCCTAAATTCTGATATGAGAATTTTCAACATTTCTAAATGCTATTTTTTTACAAACAAACAGTTTTTACCTTCTGACTAGACAAAAAGTAACAATTACAAACATGACAGGTACAGCTTTGGTTAGAAACCATGTCCAAATTAAACATAAGCAGTTTTTTAATCTTCATTATATTCTCAATTAGGAACTGATTTGTTTGTTTGTCCTTTATCATCTAGAACTCATTCTAAGCATTATCAAAAAACTGTTGAAGACCATGCACCTCAAACATGACACTCAACAAAATAACAGCAAAGAAAAATAACCATTATTAAATCTTCCACTGTCACAAATTAGATTCTTATTGACCTAACTCTTCTTTTGAACAAATTATAAAATACTGGTAAATTAACATCACTGAAGCTGTATATCTCTTTATTCACTTAACAGGTATTCACAAGCAGGTTTTCTTCATGCTGGCCTGTGTGCCGTGAATGGGGACCATCTGACTCCAGAGGGAAAATTCAAACCTCGTACCTGTTCAGATCTTGTTCCCTCCACTGAACTTTTCAAGAACAGAGCTCATCAGACACGGCTGTTGTAGGACGTGTATTCTGAATAGCTACCCACTTGGAAATTCATCGTTGTCTTCTACTAATGCAGGGAATCTTCCTGTGCAAATATCTTAATCACTAATTTGTTGTAAATGCCCTAGAAATCATGGGCTTTCACACAAAAGCTAATGAATATATGTGTCATAAGAAATGGAAAAAGGAAACTGAATCTCCTTACAAAAGAACAACAGAATTCACCATCATGTACCATCCTCATCATCTCAGACAATCAAGCACTGCTCTCATGAAGTAATTATATTAAAGACTTCTTGTATTAGCTGGGTCACCAGAGGGCAAGGTTTACACAAGCTCATAATTTTGTAGAGAGATTATTCTTAAACAGGATGAAATCATACTGGGATTCACAAAAGAGCAGTGTGATGCAGGAAGGAAAGAAGAGAGAACGTTTGTTGTAATCACTGTCACCGTTTCTCGCAGAAGTGGGGCAGAGCTGCTAAGAAGCCCCTGTGTTTCTGGGATAGGCATCAGACCCATGGGGTGGAGACCATGGCGCTGGCACAGAGGGTCAGCTCCTCGCTACAGCTGAGGAAATGCAATTATCTCAGAATAGGGGAGGAGAAACTAATTAGTGTATCAGCACCACCCCTAAAAAAAGGGGCACATTATGCCTAATGTAATGACATTTCACTCTCAGTATCTTGGGTACCATTTCTCACTGTCATGGGCAGCACTGATCTACACACTCAAAGTCAAGTTTTCCAGCAAACATTTCAGCAAGATTCCCCTTCAAGTGTTATGATGAACCTTACCTCTTAATTTCTTGCTTTGAATATGTATAATTCTGGCTTGCTTCCTTTATGCTGACTCCCTCACAGTCAGTGCTATTTATACGATGTATATGTTTATGCAAATGAGAAGAAAGTGCTTTTGCACAGAAGAAAGTGGACTTGATGAAATGCAAATCAAAATCACAATGATAAAGCACAGTTCAGGTCTTTCTACAGAAATCTGGAGAGTAGAAGCAGAATGATGTTTATTGTTCTTTTTTCTCTGTGACTAATACCTTATTTTTGTAATGTGAGCAGGGGCTAGGGCAGTGCAAAAGAGTTTGCATTCAATGTCTGCATTTAGAGTACAATATTAAAATGAGGAAAAAAAAAAAAAAGTAGTTTAATATTAAGATGCACAGTATTTTTCCAGCTCTGCTTTTGAATAAGAAGGATGATATCTACGTGATCAGAAAAAGGGGGTGAGGGGGGAAGATTATATTTACAGAATATGTGGAATATGTGCAACAATCAGATAAAAGTAACTTTTTTTTTTCTTGGGAGAGTTCCTTTAAACCCATTAACAGTCTGACCTGTTTATGCCACAAGAATTATCTGTAGACTATACTTTATGGAACCAAGGAAAACAAGAGCATAGCCTAACTAGAAAAAAGCAGAACACAATATTGAGATCTCTGTATTATTAATAAAATTTAGTATGTATAGCAGGTAGGCCACAGATCAAATTTCTGCCTCGCTTGCCTTCCACAAAGTCAAACATCTTATTGGAATGATTTTTCTCTAGCTGCTCTTGGTCAGACGTTTAAATGTGCATCCTGGGAGCAACTCTGGTATTTTAACTTTCTTTTCATTTTAAAATCAGTAAGGAAAAATGGGGATTTTTATTTTTTTCTTTTTTTAAATGAACCTGGTGATTGCATGGTTCTTTTCTAGGCTGTAGTATGACTGGACCCCAGTTTCCAAGATTGACTGTGGAACAGACTTTTTTAGAAAATAATGTTTTTGTGGAAATCACAGTTCTATTAAAAAAAAAGTCTGACAAAATCACCTTTTGATGAGCTTTAAGCACCATTTTTTTTAGGCTTACTGTTTCTTTGTTCCTCCACACTGTCTGTTCAGTGAAACCATGCCTGAAAGCCATAAATGTAATACATTTACCAGTCATACAATTTTAAGCAGAGTTGTGCTATCTAACAGCTTTGTGAACTGTGAGCGCATCCATGACTCCTAAGATAAGCAGTGCAAGAGACCTACTGTACCCTTCTCTTTCTATGGCTGTTTTCTTATTAAGTTATATTTTTTGAAAGAAAACTAATCTGATATATATTTCTGATACCTATTTCTGATACCTATTTCTGATTATTTCTGGTATTATTAACTCATATACCTGCTACTAATTTACAATTTTATTCTGTAATGTGAACAAAAATTTCTTTAAAAAGGATTTTCAACTTTTTAAATCTTTTTTGAGCAAAAGCTATAAGTAACCAAATGAATTTTGTCAATCGTAGTACATTTTACCTGACACAGAGGGTGAATTTAATTGCTTTAATTAAAGCTGGAATTCAAACACAGATCTGATCACATAAAAGGAAACAACCCCTTTGTGGTTAAAACTGACAAAGTGTGAAGGTCACAACTTATATATTAATATATTCTTCCATGTGACCTTCTGTTGTAAACAAGGAAAATTAAATGCTGTTATTCATCTTCTGCTAATGAGCATATATTACTCTGGAGTCTAATGAATAGATAAAACATCTCAGTTCATCAAATATTTATAAAAGTAATATTTTCTATGCTTAACAATTAAAAGGGTATTTTATCACAAATTTAGAGCATGCCATCTTCGAAATCCTTGGAGACTAAGTGCTTGGGACTGCCAAGAAATGAAGACTGGTCTTCAGCTCTTTATCTTCTCGCGGCGATATTCAATAAACAAATATGATAATGCAATAATACAAATAATATTAGGCCAAGGGAATAACCAATGGCTTCATCTGTTTCCTTTCCAATCCCTGGTCTTGTGATTTCATTGTTCTCTGAACATGTTTAAACAGTAGCCCACAGCAATGCTACATACAAATAATTTGCTCCTACTGTCATCCTGTTAGAGCCACCACCCAAATAAACATGTTACAATACAATAATTTTGTTTGATAGCTATGTACAAATATGCATGTTCTTATGATTAGTATTTAATATCATAAAACATACAAAATAATGTCTACATCGTGTGTTTAAAAATATTCATATGCATATATGGCTTGCATAGGCCATTCTGACCACCGTTGTACCAGATGACAATTAAATATCTTGAGGCCACAAGGGTTCACATCTCCACAGCAAGCTGAAATACTGATGGTAGGTGCTATCTATTTATATGCGCATATTAATACCAAAAATATCAATTAGTAGTCTGCGTGGATCTTCTTAGATTTTACAACCCTACCAGCTTTGGTTTCTAGAGACGCCAGTAACTTGTGCATAGATTTCAGCAACTAAATATTTTCTCTTCTGTTTTTGTTAGTTTGTATCAAAATAACTGTCACATAAATAAAAATTTGCTGAGTCCTTACAAGATTTAGATTAATAATAAATAGAGCACAAAATATTTTATGTACGGAATAAATACTTTTTGGGGGAAAGGAAATGCTAAAAATTCCCAAGCAACAAGCATTTGCAATTAGACTATCTTTAGCAAATGTCCAAGCAATACGTTTTGACAAACAGTTCATTCTTTCTTTCTGGCACCAGATGGTGGAACCTGCATTTCCATAACAGGCACAGATCTGAAATACCCAAAACAGTAAGCCTTAAGAATCTGTTAAAACTGACATGTTGCTTTCTTACATCAAGCTGGTAAGAGCAAACAAGGATTTATTGTGCATTTTACATGGGAAAAAAGGTCAATTTTTTTCTCCAATGCAGGACACTGATGCCCTCTGCTGTCAGTTTGCTGAGAACCACTGGCTTTCTTTTTTCTCTCCAGTACCAGTCAAATTGCTTTCAAACTGCTATTAGTGTTTCATAATTACACTTGGAAGCTATGGTGCCAATGAAAAATAAGTGGCTTATTTTTCCTTTTCAGCTTGTACTGCCTCTGTAAAGAAACAAACATTCCAGACAAAGAGCTTCATAATTTCTCTGCCCTCTGTGTATGGTTATCGAGCATTCCAAACAGAATACATAACAAAGAGCTAAACACATAGTCTGGAATTTTTCTGTATGTCTCGAGATTTATTTGTAGCCTTAAGAAAGTCGTTGGCAGTGCGTGGGTTTGAAGTTTCTGTAAGGTCCTGTTCAGAACTTTCTCAATCTGCAATCCTGAGAACTAGATTAAAGCACTTCTAAAGACTTTAACATACTCCGGAGCTGCCTCAAAAGCCACTGGCGTCACACGCTGCAAACTGTAAGGAGTCTGTCTCCCTGTCTACTTACCCAGTTAAGGTTAAAATAAAACCTCTTCAAATTTCAGCACATTCCCGACGCTGGCTAACTCCTTGAAAGGACTGGTGCAAAGGAAAGGGGAAGATGTGGTTGGGACTGAATGAAGGGCTTCAACCAGACATGTTTATCTGAAGTGGAAATGTAAGCTAACTGCTGCATCTGCATTAAAAAGCAGAGGTAGCATATAGGCCGCAGCTGCTACTTCTAAACCAGCTTCTCTTTGATAACAAAGCTGATTTATACACAGGGTGCTCAGACGTGATGGTGGTGAATGTGTCAAAGAATGGATATTCAGGTCCTGTTAGCAGTAAAGCATGAAAGGTTAAGAAATAGGCACAAAATTTTTGCTACTGTTGTCAAAGCAGCATTTTACATCTGGTAACTGCTTGTCTGTGGCACCAAGTTTTTTGAAGACCTGAAAGTGCAGCTAATCCCATTCTTGAAGCAAATAATGCATAAGTCTGAGAATCAACAGGATGATCCAGGCACAGGAGTCCAGGCACATTATGGAAATTTTTGAAAAATTAAGGAAATTGGCAGAGGAGATTTCTCCTCTATGAAATTCAAGACTACATTATTCAAACAAGTTATTATTAGTTACTATTCGCTGTCTGGACTTGTCCTGACTTTTGTTTGACTAGAAATAGAGACAGGCCCAGTGACCAAGAACAGAATGTCAGGGGCATTGAGGATTTTGGCTGTCAGAAGATATTACCACCTGAGAGGCACAAAAAGGCAAAAAGGATAACTTTCTCGAGTCATGAGTACATGCACCTCCTTCTATCGCACATCTGATCTTTTCATGTCTTGAAGAATAACAATCTATATCTTTTGCTCAACTATAGATAAGTGAAAGAAATAACAAATATAAAAATGTTCTTTTTTTAATTTTTGAACATTTTGCTACACAGTTTCTTTTGGAAGTAGCACTTAGATACATTTCTGCGTCCAGATTTATTCTGAGATATGTTTGCACAAGAAGCTTTCTTTTTGGGCTAAATTATGAGTATCTTGGAGATCTTCATCCTGTCTCATTTTTATTTTAATATATTTGTTATTAAAAAGCATTATGTGTATTCCAGATAGAGTATCTACCTTTTATCACTTCACCTCATCATAATCCCTACTTTTTCTGCAGAGATTTGCAATATATGTCTCCATATGAAGACGCACAGATCTTGAATTCAAAATGCACGACATAAGAGACAAACTTCATAAAACCATCCTTGTATTTCAGTAAAACACATTTAAGTTTCCTAATATAACAAAGCAACTGCAAATCTGCTGCCTAGAGGTACACTCTGGTACACTTAACACATATTACCAAACAGATGCCCCTGTTTGAATCCTCAAGAGCCAGGAGTTGTTGTTTTTGTGCAGCATATTGCTATCTTTGGTGCCTCAGAAAATAGTTATTGAGATCACTCTGCATAATAGCTGAAGCTGTCTGGGTATTCATGCTAACAAGAGCTAGGAAATTTTAGATATTTTAGCCTGTAATATCGCTGCTTACTTTTCTTAACATTCACCTTTTTTTGTGAGGTCTTGAATCACCCCAAAATTTGCAACTTGCATCAGGACTTGACATTCCTGAGACTTCAGTCTAATTCCTCTAAGTATCAGAACAGGTAGCAGCTCAAAACGGTTGTAACACTGGCTGAGTTGACTAAAAATCATTTCACAGATGTGGTACTTTCTGCCCTATTTAGGTATTTCAGATCGGCCCATGCTAGTAACCTTCAGAGATTAAAGCATATTTATGACGGAGGGATGCCAGAAGGAGTACTCACTGGCAACTTCCCTGGTGCCATGTTAGAAGACCTCTGTGATGTCTCTCCTGAGAAAAGGTGGTTATTACTCACAGCATGGCAGAGTGACCATTTTCTATTGCCAGGTCAATAAGAAAGGTAAGATCCACTCTCACCTCGAACAGAAAGGTTCAGAGGAAGCACAGATCAATACAATGGATTTCTTCTGCAAACTCAGTAGGAGCATTTTGTGTCCTACTCAGTGAATTTATGAATAGTGTTACCAAATAAACCTGCAAGACACATTCATTACTCCCTCACTGGTGTATTCTTATTCTCTCATATACATATACCCTATCCAGTACACTATTCCGTATTCTAAAAAAGATTTTTTTTTTTTTTCTCTTAATAAAGCACTGTCCACCTTAGTCTGCATCATTTTTACACCCTTTTTTACCAAAAATTCTTTCCTTAAATATGTCTTCCAGGTCTGCATATACAGTTCACATTTATTATTCAGAATCCTGCTTACCCATTACTGAGTGTTTGTTCAAGTGGACTGAAACATTTTGCTTTTACACACTGAAATATGTTTCCTTGCACTATTTCCATTCTCCAGAGCTAGTTATTGGACATGAGGGTTTGTAGTTTGGACGAATTATTGGCTCCTATACTACTGTGGGATAAAATCTCTAACCACATTTTCCTTAATGCTCTCATGTGTCTCTCGCTATCCAAACTGCTAGAATACATCAGGCAACGTACAATGACAGAAAAGGAGGTATGTGAAGGACCAGAATTACAAGTCTCATCAGGTGTCATGCAGCTCAGGGACACAGCACACAGTTTATGGTTCCTTTCAGAATAAAAAAGTCAAGATGCAGTGCTTCAGCACTTATGAACATAAATAATGTGGTCCAAAAATGTACCATAGTTTTGTGTTTGTGTTTTTGGTGGTGGTGGTGTTTTGTTTGTTTGGTTGGATTGATTTGTTTTCCTTTTAGGTCAACATAAGATAATTTCAGTTTGTTGAATATTTAATAAACAAGAAAATCATTTGGTTTAGGATTATTAGAAACATAGAACTGTTATGCACTTTTCTTATGCATTCTTGTCCCCTAGCTCATTAAATTAATGGTAAAATTAACCTATCTAAGGAAAAAAAAAAAAAAAAGCAGAATTCTCTGTTCTATCAGCTCACATAGGGATGAGACAATACTTAGAATCAGTCTATGACTGGAGTTGAGACCAGAGGGTGAAATGGTGTCAAGGTTTAAGGCAAGGCAGCAATAAACCATGGCAGACACACCCTGTTACCCTTTTACCTCCCGCCATCCTTTTTCCTTCAGATCGGAAAGATGATAGGGAAGATAAAAGAGAAGGAAAAGAAACTTAGACTTCAAATTGGAAGGTTTTAAAGGCTTTTACTAATGCTGCTAATAAACATAGAATATATATACAAAATATACAAAACCAATCTCGAATGCTTGATGTGGAGTTGGCGTCACTCCAGCAGCAGGAGCTGGGTGTGCAGAGCTGGCAGCTCCGGCAAGTGCAGCTCAGTCCCCTGGAAGTCATGGACGGGACTTCACAGCAAACCGGAACCTGGTTGCAGGGATGCAGGGCCTGAGACCTGTAGATCACAGGCAGACAGACAGGGTCCTCTCTAGATGCTGGTCATGGTGGAGGAGAGAGTGACCCTCATGATCACCCTCTTATATAGGGGGTATGACGATTATGGGATAGAATACTCGGTTGATCCTCAGTTGGTCAGTTCTAGTCACCTGTTCCATCCACCTCTCCTCAAACACGCCCGTCTCATGATGGAACGTGGGAAAACTTATTAGTCTTTCTTGGCTACCATGTTAATAAATCTAAACATGAGCTTCTTCAGCATTTTGTTGGTCTTCTTATCAGCACTGAGTACAGCATCTGAGGAAAAATATGCAGGTTAAAACTCAGAAAAGTACAGCTACCTAGAAGAACTCAGCTGAATGAAAAATTGCTAAAAGAGAACGGATGTTGTTTTTAACAAAACCAGGAAAAATGGACACCGCTCGTGTCAGTAAGTAGTTACATCAGTGCAGCTGAAGTGTGAAACCTCATCTAGAAGAAAACAAACAAACAAACCAAGCAACATCCTCCACCCCACAAACTCCAAACTAAAAAAACACCTGTAATGTAAAGAAACAATGGATAAGAAACTGAATTTCAAATTTTCATTTCAATCTACCATACTCAGCGGTTTTAGATCTTCTGTATTTTGATAAAAATCCCTTTAGAGATCAAAAACTCTTTGATATGTCGAGCTTTTTTCATTAAAAACAAAACAAAACAAAACAAGAGAATACCCTGTGTGTGTGTTAGATCAGGAAAAATTCCACCACATCCTTCAACTTATTCTAAATGTTTTCTTCAATCATGAGATTTCAACAATCACTTGATTATCATATTTTTAGGAAATGGACACTGGATTTATGTGAAGGTTTACTCAATCAGCACTGAGTAACATCGACAGATAATTTATCCAACCAAGTACAGCTATGTTGTAGAGGTTCCGATTATGTACGTTTACAATCAATCTGTAAAGCGGAGAAGAACTGGAGAGCCATTTCAGAAACTCAATTTAAGCAGATTTCCACAGTCTGAGTCCTTGTGATACTTATTCCTCCAAAGTGGTTGGCACTTACGTTTTGTTGTGTACAAAGAGACAGTTTTTAACTGTTGTTCGTAACACTGAAAGATCTCTCAGGTCACACACAGCTCACCTGAATCTCTCTTCTGAACAGAGGAAGGTTATTCTGATGAATGCTGCATATCCGTTACATGTCAAACAGCAGATTGCATTAGCAGAATAGAGCTTTGAAAACACAGCTTTATAATCTGGAGGAATTTTCGTTACCTTCTTCAGCATCCTCAAAGTGAAATGATGTTTTTCCTTGTCAAAATGCTTTTAGTTAACGATGGTGGTTTGAAAATATCTAACTCACGGTATAAAAGGAAAGCTAAGCCTTCTTTCAGAAGGGGCACATAAGAAACTATACCCTGTGTGGTACACCTGTCTAAGACTGTTTATTTTGAAAGAAATTAGCTTTTCTTTAATTTTCTGAAATCAAGTAAGCAAACCCTCTGGCTAACATTCTCCCTCTTCCTCAAGATTTCAGTTCTTATGAAAATGAAATTATAAGTACAAAACTTAGTGAGTAGAAAGCTAAACATATTTTCTACTATGATTGTTTCTAAGCTTTGTTGCAACTATTACTGATATTAAATGAAAGAAAATTGCTTGCATGCATCATAGCCTACCCCAGTTCATCTCATAATCAACTTTTAGCAAGTGACTGAACATTTAATTCTAATAAACCACTAGAGAGTGTGGTGGCAAAATCTTTTGGCTTCATTGCTCACGAGCATTCTCTTGGCAGCAAAGCTATTTCCAGCTACCCTGCTGTGAAATGTACTGCTATCAAATCTTTCATATGAAAATCTGAGAAAATCTAAAAGAACAGTGACTAGTTTTCTTTTTTATTATTAAAGTTTTGAGTTGGTTATGACTTTTCCTTCTTCCTAGTTATCACTTACTGTAGTTATAAAAACTTTCTCATTTACAAAACAAATAAAACACTTAGCAACTTGCTGTTCCACAGTCTTCCTGAATGACCATCAAGCACATACTTTTCTCTAGTGAAATGGCAATGACAGTACTTCTTTCTTTCACAGAGATGTTCCTTTACATTTCTGCAGATAAAACCTCCTAAAACATAGATGACTTCCTTTTCTGTTCTTTGTTGATTGTCCATATGCTCTTTCTACTGTGTAAATTCCAGTTCAGATGTTGAAATCTAGCCAGTAATACGACCCTATGGGACACAGGAAGAGCAATACTTCCAGCAGGTGTAAAACCCCAGCCATTTAAGGCCTTGTAGATCATCATAGGTGTGCTCTACTGTGAAACTCATGACCGACAGGTACTGCAGACTGTGGAACACTGACTTCAGGTGCAACGTACACGGAGTAAGTTGTGTATCCTCTACACACGTTAACTTTCACAGGCACAATTTCATTTCACTTTATGCTAGTCCAGAGGTAATGGAAGGAATGGGACAGTGGTGTAGACTGAATCCAAAATAAAAGGTCCTGCATTCCTAGACAGATATTGATCGTAAAAGATCACAAGTCTCAGCTGTGATACCATCACCATTAACAGAATTGTTTCTAAAATTACTCTGGAACCACCCACATCTGACAGATTGGTAGACAAAGAGCAATACCCCACAAGTATTCATACCACACCTCTAAGAATCACAAAAACCTGCAGTCTGAATGGGACCTGTGGAGTTTACTACTCTAATCTCCTGTTCTATGCAGGACCATGTAAGGAATCTTGCTCAAGGTTGTTTCCAATTGTATTTTTAGTATCCCCATGGACAGAAAACCCATAACTGCCCCAGGCAACCAGTCCCAGTGTTGGTCACCTCCCAGGGGAAAAAAAAAATTAAAAAAATACATAAAGTTGCAATTTACTGTATCACCACTTGTGTTTGTTCCATCCGTGTACATCTCTGTCTCTGCCATCTATGCACCCTTCCCACATTATTTAGGTGGAGAGAGAAAAAGGACCTCCCCTGAGCCTTCTGTTCTACAGGCTGACCAAACTGATCTCTCTCAGGCTCTCCTCACACTTTTTGCACTCCAGAACCCAGACCCAATCGGTGGCTCACTTGTCATGACTCCTCTGCTTTTTTAGCATAGCAAGTGCATTCCCAAATTTGATATAAGCCACAGGCTTGCTAAGAACACAGTCTGCCCTATCATCAGGGTCATTAGCAATGACAGTACCTCTCTGCTAAATAGCCACTTACTTGGACTATGTGCCCCTAAGCCTGACAATCTAGCCAATTTTCTGTCCAGCTTGTCATCCACTCCTCTAATCCACACCCCACCACTTTGCCTAGAAGGTGGGAGATGACAGAAGGAAAGAAAGAAACCACTGAGAACAGAGAGGCCACTCTCCCTGCTATGGCCAGTCAAATGGGTGTGGATTAACAAACTCAAGAGGTTCAGAAATTAATCTGAACTTCAGTTTAGGACCAGAAAGGAAAAGCATAATACCACAAAATATCTCTCGATAGTTCTGTTATTTTCTGTTTCATTTGGGAAGGAAATACACAAAGTCTCTCATTTGTTTTTCCATTATTTCTGCATCTGCAATATGATGCAGAATCTCAAAATATTGTGCAAAGATGTGTGCTGATCCTGATGTGTTATTGATCAGGACAGCAGAAATCCAAGACACACAGAATTGTATAAAAAAGTTAACCTTAAACTTGCACACCTTCAGAAAGAAAAACTTTGAAGTTTATTTTGATGTTCCAGATACAGAGTTGTAAGTGGTCTATTTTTATCCAAACTACTCCAAACATCAGTGAGAAATGCTGCTTGGATTTAAGTATTTTATGACATGTCTACTTTGAGCTAAGAATTGAAAAAACATTGAAATTTCTCATTCTTTTCAAACCTTCAGTTTTAGTTATTTTATGTCCCAGTCTTCTAATGTTCTGAAGTCTGCATCAGTTTAATCACTCGTTGAAACTTCTCCTGAATATTTAAAAAAAGGGGAAGATGCTGTAGAGTTTGGCATTTCAGAATCTATGCAACTGTCTTATGAAATCTGACAATTTTCTACCTCAAACTTTCTGCTGAAGATGCAGATATAACAGACACTTCCGAAAAATATCTCTTACTTAAAGAAAATGATTTGCTATGAGTAATAAATTTTGCTGGATGATTTAACTTTCATTCTGTTCTCAGCTGTTCCACTGTGAGTCAGAAGCAACGCTCCCAAAACTCCTGTCTTTCATCAGTGAGAGAAGTATCGGGTCCAAATAGTAACTTCAGATTTTGAAAATGTAAAAGCAGTTGCTGAATTTTAAAAATAAAATATAATTTTAATAATAATAAAATCTGCAAAACTTACTGCAGACAGTGGAATCTTTGCCAAAGTTTGGACTTGACCTCATAAGAAAAATATAATTTGAGCACTACCCTGTAAAAAGTAACAATGTTGTTTTCTTACTTTTTACATAATGGTTGAACATGGTTTTTGTTGTGTTTTTTTTTTTTTTTCCAAGAACGTTTGTAAAACAAAGACCACTACCAATACTAACAAAAAAAATGCATCTCCTCACACAGATTTTCATTGCAGAAACACCCCTGTACACAATTAGAAAGTAAAAATCTGGGAAAATGGGTCTACAGTAGAAAGAGGCACAGTGAAGGAACTTAAATAGCATCAGCCCTAGGAGAGAGGATGTTCATGGTCAGGAAAGATAAATCATCCCTACTGTCAGAGGAATCTAGGAGATCCCAAAATCTAGAGCCTTTTACTAAAACAAAGCAGTGTCCACTTGCAAGATGGAAGCAGAACAAGGCAACTGAATATACAGAGCCACTATTCAAAATGACATGCACCTTACTATCAGAGGCTAAGAGGTGACATCCAATCCAAATTTGAAAAAGTATTGTCAAATTAACAGTACAAATACAGTGACAGATTAATTTCCCAAATTATAATTTCTTTATGGAGGATCCTTTAGTAAGAAATGAACCCAATCTTAATAGCATGAAATGTAAAACAAATGACTGTGTTTTACAGGTGTACAAACATAGACTCGATCCCTGTGAGACTGTAACCGTAGTAGATGAGGTGAAAATGAAGTCAGCCTATTTCACAGAATCTCTGCCTTATAAAACATAATACTGTTATTTCACTGCTGTGTTAGCTTTGTGTATTTCCTTCAGTAAACTTCTATGAGCAGCGAATTGGCGCAGCAGGATGCAGGGCCACTCGCTCAGGGTGCAGTTAGGCACTACAGCCTAGCTGGTCTAGTGTCTTTTTACAACCATAGTAGTATGGCCTACTTCACTTTGTTAATCTTTTCCATCCTTCTCTTTTTCCCTGTCCCTGACCGAATGCTCTCACCACTTCCTTTGCATCAGCTGTGGTGTATGTCTAATACCATAATAAAGTGGCTAAATTGGAAGAAGAAAGCTAATAGTTTACTTCCAGGCCAATGAATCAAATCAAATAAGCTCTTAATGAAAAGCAGGTGCATGCTGGAGCTGGCACAAGGAGAAGGAGGGTAACTTCGGGAACAGGAATTGAATGGGACCTCCCCTTTGAGCCACAGTAAGCTCAGCAATTGCAACTGAAATCAGAAACACTGAACATTTTTTTCTGACTTCTAGAGGCTGAGCAGAAGGTGGGTGGTACTAGTAGCCTGCTATAAAGGCCAGCTCTGTAAAAGCCTGCTATGAGAATACTTTCACTCATCTATTTGTTCCATTAAGAGGGCTTTAGATAACAATTTCTGCAAGCAGTTATCCATGACACTGAATATTTGATTTGTATTTTAAAGACATTGTTAAAAACCCACTATCATATAAAGAAAATACCAAGCTCACAGATTTATTGGATTTTTAAGTATTATAGAATAAGTGTTAAATAGAGCTGCTCAAAATTACCTTCCTGAAAATGAGTCTGATGAAGAATTTTAGTACCTCCAAGCACCAAAGGTCACAGGCATTGCATTTCCTAATACCTGGATCCCTTTTTAAATATCTGCCTATCTACACAGCTCCAGTCATGTCTGTTTTATAGAATACAAGGTCCAGGGTCACCCTGCTGTCATGAGAACGTGGCTCATGTCATACCAATCCAACACCCAGTCTGGCAAGTGCTTTCCAATAGCTGTCAGGTGGATGCTTTGTGAAGAGTTCAAGAACAAGAACATTTCACAGTGATATGGTTCTAGATAAAATTATTTGATGCTCAAGAACTTTCCTAAAAGACCACAACCCAGGAGTGCTAGAAATCATTCTTGTTTAGTGCCTTGTGGAAGAGCAAGATTTCTCTGAACATCCATCACTCAATGTTACTCTTATAAATAAAATATTTGCAAGCTAAGGAAACAGGAGCAAGATAAGTTACCTTACCAGCTGATTAAACAACTTCACAGGATTCAGACTTAATTGTTATTAACCTCTACATCAGCGTTTTGAGAGTAGATCAAGTATGTCTGCTTAAGGTGCAACTATATATTTGGATTACTGAAATCTGATATTAAAGTCAAACAATTTTTTTCTACCTCTTCCAGATGTTTGACATAACTAGATTTTCAGAGCTTTCAGACATGTGAGACTTTAACTGGTGTAAATGGGACAGGTGGGTTTTCATCCTGTTGGAAAATTGGGTTACTACAGTTTAAGCCAAAATCAGAAATGTGGATGACATTGTACAGTCAGGTTTCTCTCCTTACGACTTTCTCTCTTTGACATATGGAAAGTTGATCAAGTTAACTTAAAACTTTTCAGTTGTCCTACAGCATGGTCAGAGCAAACATGAACTGTAGAAGTGATATTTTAGCCACTGATGGTTAGAGATTCTTAGCTGAAAAAAAAAGTTCTTGTTTCACCTCAGAGCAGGTGTTTATCTGATAAAGGCTAGAGAAAGACATCATTTGAGAGTAACTCATAGCAAAAACATTTTCATCCTTCCTGTCACTCTTCTTCAACATGTTTTTCCTTGCACATTGCTTAGAACAAATCACACATACAGGCAGGAAAAACAAACAATAACAGTTGATATTGTCAGTAACACAAAGTACAACTTAAGGTCGTAGTAAGCAATACTAAGGCTTCTACTCAGTATCACATGTAGATATACGCTGAAATGCAGTTCTGGATGCTGGCATTTTCATCAATCTTGGCTCAGTTCCTAAAAGGTAAAGTCAACAGTTGTGATGAAGCAGCTCTGTTACCATCTGTTTAGCTTCTAACTCCTACAAACAAAATGGAATGAGTTACACTGACAAGGAGATGTCAGTATATCATTATTATGCAACATTTGATGATTATAAAACAAAACAGTAAGCAGTCATATGTTTTAGAAAACAATTTTCCTTATGTTGCATTTCATGTAATAAACAAGGAATATGTCATAAGTACCACCTCACGTGTTTGTAACTGTTTCTCTTTGGAGGATTCAGTGCTATATTGTATTTGTGTACAAGTAGGAAACAGACAATCCCTCAAGGGTATTCTACCCCATCTCTGAGAGTGAAGAACATGGTCCTTCGTAATGTGTAAATAATATAGTAGTGAAATGCTTAAATAATACACACTTATATATACACACATACATACATGCACACAAATACACATCTATGACAAAACAAACAAACAAACAAGAAATATTCATAATCAAGGACCTTTGGTACCTCTTGAGGAAAGGTCAGAAAAATAACCACAATATAGAAGGTGCCACATTTCTCAGCAAGTGTATTCCCTGGTTCTGGATGTACTATTGATTGTCAATTCTCTTAACAACCTCTATATTCATCACTGACACTGCTAATAAATTTGTCTTTCCCAGTGCTACAAAACTACAACCTGGGACAGTCACCAGGGCATTGGGGAAGATCCTGGATTTCTCCAAGAAGATTCCAGGGGAAAGAAAAGACACAGACATGAGGTTTTATGACTGCATTTTACCGATCATGGGGAAATTATTACTGATGCTTGGGATTTAGAGTCCTTACAATGTGTCTATCTCCTCCTGTACACTTTCAAAGAAATTAGACATATTTCACTATGACTACAGTTGAAACAAAACAATTCTGAAACTATGAGTTCTACCACTCCTGATGTAAAAGTCATTCCCAGATCTGTGACTTTCTTCTCACAGGGGCACAAACATTAATGTACTGTGTACACAAGTGTGTCTACTTATTTTAATACAAAATATCAGTGTAATCCCCCTTTAAAATTTTCCATTTTCAGGCTCTTCTTACAAGTAGTGGAAACTACAATATGGTATCTCATTATCTGGATATTATTGGATAAGAACTATTTAGGTTTCATCAAAATAAATCTAATTTATAAGTATACCAATAATTCCTTTTGCTTCCTACACGCATGCGCTTAAGAAATAGAAAATTTCCAGTTCAGACATCTTAATTCTGAACACATAGGGATATTACATTGCTTAGTAAAAGAAGGCATTATGCTAAAATAGTAGAGTAATTGGTCAGTTAGAAAATCCAGTAGGGAAAAAGACTACTACTGAAGGTAAAAGTCAGAATTTCATGTAGATCCTATGCAACAGATGGCTGACATCCAGACCAGCTCTAACATAATTAGAAAAGTAAAGGATTTCAAAATCTTGCTGAAATGGCTCTCTTCGCTTATGGTTGGATATATAACAATTCTATTACTTCAGAAAACTGATGATCACCTCCTACAGCTAAGATCCTCCGAAGTGTTCTTTTGTCTAGTACTTCATCAGTGACTTAGTACCTTAAAGGACTTCTGAGGTGCTAAGCCATTGATTCAAAACAGTCCTGCAACAATTCCTGCGCATGGGTTAAGTGAGGGAGATGTCTCTGTGTAGGAGATCCAGGTGGGCTGAGTTGTTTAAGGGATGAGAGCTGGTTTTTGTGCAGGTTACTGAATGCTCGTGGTAATACCATTGCTGCTGCTTTAAGAGATGGCTCAACTTCTGTGGATAGCAGGGAACGCCTCTGTGGTTGTGGCTATCTGGGCAAATATAATTAAACAAACTGATGTGCTCTAATGTGTTATTTTTTTGGGGACCCTACTCCCACACAATGCAATTTTGTGTGTGCGTATGTGTGTGTAGAGCTAGCCTAAGCAGAACTCATTGGAAATGTTGAATTACTTCTTCGTGTTTAGACAAATGAAAATGAGGTTCACCTATCTGGAACCAGCAGAGAAGTACAAATGAAGTCATCAAACTCAGTCTGTAAGCTTGGCCATGCTATAGTCTGTCTGAATGTAAAGGTGAACTAAGATTAAGGTTTATTAAAATGTGAGGAAAAACACTGCAAGGAAAAGAAATACAAATGTGTAATTTTATTTGGCTCCCATATTATAGGTCATCAAGTTTGTTTTATTCTGTATTTATTTGTTACTCTAATCATGAGGGAGGAGGAAAGACTGTAAGAAGTAGATAACAAACTACAAATTAAAAAGAAAATACCTGAATATAGATGAAATATATCTGTTACCACAAAGTGATAGCATCCAATCATAATTTATTTTGGAAAACATGTGTTTGCATCAAGAATATCATCTAAAAAGTTTATTAGAATATGTATGTCTTTTCTGAAGCTTGTTCTATCAAACTGTTCTATATATGGTTTTCTGGACGAATTTTTGGTTAGGTATATTTTGACTGTTTTGTATGTTTGGACCAGTTATGATGTTGCAAATCAATATAATGCAAATAATGAAAACTTTGTTATCAGAAAGGTGCAAGTATTCAGTGCCTTGCTTTAAAATATAGTATTTCTTCAAACAACTTATAATGGAGGGTCAATTACTAATTTTCATCTGCTTTTACTAATGAACATACAGACGTATAAAGACAATTTTAGCTCTGCTACTAATATTCATACTAATGCCTACTACTCCTTGAGCATATTTTAAAAAATACCTCTTTGTTGTTGAAGATGTTAGTATTTGTTTTCTTCACCCCAGGCCACAACCTTTTACTTTACTTTCATTCAAATGTTGAGATATCCTTTTCACTATAAGTTTTATGAACACAACTAAAAAATACTATAACCCCAGCCTTGACATTTTATAGTTACAGTTAAAATAATCTAATGGTTAGTTGCCACTGAAAAGGTCCCTTTTTTGACCTGGTATTTCTGCCATTTCTATTTCACCAGAGCTGTCCCCAGAATGACATGATTTGGAGAATCGATGCAGAGTGCACTTTTCATTTCTTTCTTGTAAGATTGATTTTTGGCTTGTTTAACTCTCTAGGTCAGTTTATCAGGGAGTCAGAGAAGCACCGGGGGTGGCTTAAAGTTTTGAGGGCTGTAATGTGAAACCATACTCTAAATGACAGTTAAAAAAAAAAAAAAATCCATTTTAAACTGAGTCATATAAAGCAGAAGGTATTACCAACATTTCTTCCTGAAAGATGCTTCAAATCAGATTCTTTAAGTCAAATATTTGTTCCAACTATGATCAAACAAGCAGAGGTGGCAAGAAAAGTGTAGCTTGCACAGAAAAAACTACCTCCTAAAAATGCATTACAGGAATGGTTTCTCAAGAAATGTGCTTCTGGATTGTTTCATAAAAAGAGCTTTTTGTGTCTGAATGACATATATGCTACTCTGTATCTTTCTGCCACTTATTTCCATCTTTACTGAGGTTTAAGTTCCACTGCATTATGTGTAGTTTTGTCTGAGTGAGAACTGCATGGTAAAATAACCAGAAACAATTTAAAACTGATCCATTCTATTTAAAATCCTGTGTCAAGTCTGAGTTTACCTTTTGTCAGCTCCCTTCTGTTCCTGACACACACCATATGTGTTTCATTATAATTGTAACTTCACTCGTGTTAGCATATGGAACAATTCAGAAAGGACAAAGGTTTGTGTGTGAAACACAAAAAATAAGGAAATTCCTAGTAGTTCTAAGAACATGTTGGGGAAGTAAGTGAATTCAGCTGTGCATGTCAACAGTTTTCCATGCCCCTCTTATGACCCTCTTAACTCTGAAAATTGTTACTTCAGAAATAATTTAAAATATATTTTCCTGGGAGGAAACTTTTAAAATATGTCCTCACTAAGTAGTCTGATGACTAGTATCATAAGCTTACAAACAAAATCCATGTAATATAAAATTCAGTTGAACAAATCAAAATCTAATAAATGAACTACAATTAAGTACCAATTTAGGAATTTTGTGGGTTATTTTATTAAATCTTGCTATATTGGTGGCAAGAATTGGTAATTACATTCTGCAGATTTAAACTGATGGAACAGTTTTGACAGCAGCTGCATGGTTAAAACATAACCGTGTAGTTACAGAGTAGCTTTTGCATATAGACAAATCACAAAGGTGGAAGATGGGTGGGAGGCATGCAAAATTTCTTGTTCAAGGCATTGCTTATTTTGTATTCACTGTGTAAGTCACCTGAAAGAAACAAAGGGTGAAGGACTTACAAAAGGAAAGGAATTAAGAGAGTCATGGAGACAGGTAAGGAAAAAAATTATACTGGATCCTATATTGTATTGAAAATATAAATAGTAGTTCATAAATAAACATCCATATCTGTAATGGGGTGGGTTTTTTCTTTATCATTTGGGGTTTATAATTATGCTAGTGTTAACTAATTTTATGTTTTGTTGTGACACTGCCTGAACTCAGGTCCTTTCTTCCCAGTAGTTGTACTACATGTGGGCTGAAAACTCATTATGCATTTCTATGTTTTTAGGGTCTGCAGACCTGACTTCTCTAAATACCACCATAAGATGGGGCCAGATCCACTGGAATTAACAAAAGAGGCATATAGGATCAGAATTCTCCTCTGCATCCAGCCTGAAAGATCAGTAAACATAAAACTGTGCACCATTACCTTCCACCCTTTACACTCCATCAGTCTGAACATCCTAGTGAAATGTTTGAAGAAAGCCAAGAGCATTTCAGCAGCAAACTCTTTGTTGGTTACTAGGGAAGGTTTTGAATCTTTAATATGAAAAGAGATTTTAAACAGTCTTTTAGTCGAGCTGTGTTACTTGTCAACATATGATGCTTCTTGCATCATGTGAGATAAGCTTTGGTTTTCTCCATATGAATAAAATCTTAGGACCACATTAATCCCAGCAGTTATTCTCAGAAGAAATATGTATTAAATGTTCTTCATGTATTCTATGGCATGTTTAGATGTTAAACAATGATGATGTTAAAACCTTTAGGTCTAAAAAATGCTACAAAAATATAAACTAGTTTCTTCAGAAGGTGGAGGTCTTTGATACAGATTAATAATGATACTGTAGAAATTTCCAGTATGAGGTTTGATTTTGGGCTTGCTAAACAAACAAACAACCAAACCCCTTAAATATTTCAGACAGTCAGAAACCTCCTCAAAGGGTCTGTTTAACCAGTAACAAAAAATGAACTCATGTCCTATTTATCTCACCTCAATATTCACAAAGAGATATTCAGTTATTCTGTCTTCTCATGTTTCCCATGTATCTCCCTGTCTGCAGATGAAAATCTTTCTAGAATATTGTTTCCTTGCTAAGAACATATGTTTGTGACTTCAGAATTGGATCAGGTCTGAAAATCACTGCAAATGAAGAAGTGGATTTTAATAGATCACTGAATGCAGAGATAATGATGCTTTTTCTAGGATTTAGCAATAGTTCAATTCAACAAAAACCATACCACACTCAGTCTCTCTGTGCATCTAGAAACTATATTTTTCCTACTTGAATTGATTTTGAATTATTTTTTAGTCATTGTTTAGCCCGCCATTGGGAAATACAGTGTCCTGAAATTACCAGGGAAATTGTGACAACAGCTTTTGTGTAAAACATAGAGGCTAATTCACTTACACTATAAAGGAGGTGTTGATTTCTTTAACTTGCAGGAGGAACAAGAACTATGAAGTATGCAAGAATTAAGTGGGAGTGACAGAAACACCACAAGGAGCCAGGACAGTCAACTTCCTATCCCAGTTCCAACTGTCCAGATCCACTACAGCCTGATGGTTTCTTCAGGACTGTGCTACACATTTATTGCCTCCTGACCACCAATTATTTATGTGCAAAACCAGCCAGGAAATACGCCATGAAGTTCCCCTTTGAAACACGTTTTCACTTTGGGAATTTTTAGAAGGAATGTAGACACCTCTCCTTCTTTTACTTATCCTCTCTCCAATGCCATGTTTTGTTACAAGGTTTGTTACAAGGAGTAAGCAGGAGACACTGAACTCTTGATGGAAGTTAGGTAACGATGGCTTCTGCTGCTGTTTCAAAGTGGTTTTGTCACACATCTTTGTTGTTGGGCTTTCTTGGACTAAGCCTGTTACTTCCCCAAAAATATTTTTGGATACTGTAATGATCTATAGCATCCTTTCAAATTTGAATGATACATACGGAAACACTCAAAACTCTCCTACAGACATGGCAGCAACAGTTCACATTTGTCAGAGTTTGATTTTTTCTATATTATTCCCTATGACTACATTGAGGGGTAAAGTCAAGTTTAAGCCAACCTTAGCTGGATAAATATGAACTAGGTTTGACCTGGAAGCCTTAAAATTATGTTAAGACTACATTGCAGCTGAGTTAATATACCACAGAAAAGATGGGAAAGAATTGTGTAACAGGTGTGACATTACAGTGTGCACTTACACAGCTGTCCAGCATGGTCCATCTTAGATGATGCTTCTGGATGAGATTTCCAACTGAAGGCCAGTAGTTTCTCTAATAATATTCTGGAAGATTAGGAAAAAATTATCAGTTACAGAACTGCTCAGAGAATAAAAGAATATTATCTATGACCTCAACTGTGCCCCCAAAATATACTTTTCCCCTTTTACCCGGACTTGCAAAGGAGCATACCTGGTACAACCTGCATTTGTCTCTTGCAACATTTCAGCACAGACTAATTTTCTACAGTAAACAAAATGCTTCCTCAAGGCTAGTTCCTCATCTGTTTAGGCAGCAGAGAGCCAGTTCTAGTCCTCAGTTTTCAGGATGGCTTTGTTTAGGTGTTTTGCTAAACTAATATTAATAAAAAAATAGCTTTGTGCAAAAAGGTTAGTTTGTAATCTAATGCGCATGATGACACTCTCTGATTACGTTTGTAGAAATCAGATAGTAACATGTTAATGTACTGAATTAATCTTAATGCAGTAAACAGTTGCTGTTTTAATCCTTTTGTACACACAATTCTTGGATACTATGGAGCCTTCATATATCCTCAGAGAGCGGTAGGCAGTATGAGAGATTTGAATGAGACGTTTGAACAGATATTTTGTTTTGAAGAAGGGTACTTTGAACATAGATCTGGTTTGAAGTGTACCAGCTTTGAACAGATACTGTTTGTTGCAGTTTTTAATGGATACTGCAATTACTGTCTCAGAAGATGATGTTATTCAACCTAGGAATACAAAAGAATTACAGCTGTTTAGAAAGACAAGAGCAAAGCTTTTGATATTTATTGTCCCTGAAGACTACGGAAACTGCAAGCTATATGTTCTGTTCCCACTGGCGTATGGCCTCTTTTATTCTCCTTCCCAAACCACAGTGTGATATTGGTATGCATGCTGGTATTTTATTAGAACATGGCTGCATTTTGAGACCAGAAGAAATCACCACAATAGTTTATACATTGATTAATATCTGTATGGGGATATAGCGGAAGATTTGGCAAGGAAGTTATTTAAATGTAAATACGCTCAAGTGACCTGCACCTGTCTGTAGAAAAAGCACATACATCACACTAATTGTTTTACTGACCTTGTGTGCTTGATGAGTAGAACCTCTGTGTTAGATAACATAGGCCTGTGAGAAACTCTAAGCACCTTATCACTATGTCTGAGATTCCTGCTTTGTCTTGAGAAAGAGTGGGAGGCTGCTCCTGCTTGAAGCCTTGAAATACAGGCAAACTCAGCAGTCCCAGTGATCTTCCAGCAGGGCTGAACTGACCAGCGCCTGCGTCCCTGCTGGTGTCACCTCTGCCTGGGAGCTCAGGTGTGGCTTGGGAGATCCCCCAGTAGAGAGGTAACTAAAATAAAACTTGCAATTTGCAAATGCATTCGTGGCCTCTGGCTCTTCATGCGACATGCCCGCGTATGTGAACACAATATCACATCCCTCTATTGCTTTGGCATGCCAAAAAAGAAAAAAAATTTAAAAAAAAAAGGCTACACAGACATATATTTTGACACCAACTTCCGTTCATTATAATCTTCATAAATTATTTGGCTTCCCCATTGATGGTGGTCAATGGATAATCACAGCCATGGCAGCAAGATTTGACACTGCTGAGCAGTTGGAATGCTAACACAGTGGTTGCCAGTGCAAACAGCGATACACTACAAAAGCTTGGCACATCTGAGCCCAATTTGGAAATGAACACAGGAACTTGCACATTAAAGAGCTACATCTACTTGTGGAGAGTCTCTGGCTGTGTGCTGTGAACAAGCCAGGGCTTGATGCGGCTGTGCTACACGGAAGGATTTCCCTGAGACACCAGAGACAAAAGGAAAGTAAACAGAAGCCGCTTTGCCCTCGACCCAGGCTGCAGGAGGGGCGTTGCCGCTGCGCATGAACAGTCTGTGAACAGTGCCCTGCAGCCAATCACCATAGTGGGGGGGGATGAGTGACTGTGAGTGTAACCAATTGTAGCCTGCACTTGCCGCATGGCCTTTTGGTAGAGAGTATATAAGGCTTGGAAAAACGTGGTCGCGGGGACATTGATATTCAGTGTTGTTTAAGAGTTCATTAAAGAGTACGGATGGTAAATTCACATTGAATTAGACTCCTTACTCTCGCCCGGCCCGCCCGTTCGATCAAAGAGCTTATGCCGGCGTCTGGATTCGTCGAATTTGCTACCACTACATTTGGTAGCAGAGGATGGTTCGTTAGCAAAGCATAACGCTTCGGATCTACAAATGGTAGCAGAAGGATGGATCGTTAGCAAAGCATATCGCTCCGGATCGAAATTACTGCGGTGAGCAGCGTTCATAAAAACGGAGCCAAGCCGGGGTGTGGGATAGTGTGCTTAGTCCGGTATCAAAAGACGGGCACCAGTCGAGCTGGCCACTCGCATCCTACGTTAAGACCGCGCTGATAAGATAATGGATATTGAAACAGCCGCGGCACTGCTGACGACTATTCTCTCTAAGAGAGGTATTGAATCGTCACAGGAAAAGCTAATCACGTTGATTTTTTTAGCTCAGAAGTGGGGACACTTTGGGGAAGTTCCACTTTTGTTTTCCCCAACGGAATGGAGATCAGTGGGGGACACTATGTGGGACAAAACTATCAGAGGGGAAGAAGAGAAAGAAATTAAATCTGTGAGAGAATTGTGGAAAACCGTATTAGAATCATTAGAAGTTTTGAAATCGGAACAACGTGCCGCCCTAAGAGCCGCGGAGGCGCTTGTCCAAGAACAAACCTGGACTGATAAAACTTGTCCAAAAGAAAAGAGGGGCCTGTGGGCTACTCTGTGGGGTCTGCCTGCCGTTCGGGGTGGTCGCGGGGTCCCGGCTCAGCCAATACTTTCACAATCCGATCTGCAACGCGGATTAGAAACTGCGCGGCTCGTAAACAAAGAACCGGAAGTTTCCCCCTCCGAGTCTCTGGGGCAATGTGCCAAGAAAGCAGAAGTGCAACTAGTCGACTGTCCGGATGTGGGAGGCCCTGAGTGCCGCCCTCCTCCTACCGCTCCGCCTCTGCCCTGCCCTGAGCCGGACGCCCCCCCTCCCTCCGAGAAAAGCGTGGAGGCCGGGCCGGCGCAGCCGCCGGGGCCGGGGCCGCCTCAGACTTTGCCTCCGCAAGCACCCGCGGAAGTTTTTTGTGAGCCTCCTCCTACATCATTGGGCTCACCCCAAGCAGTAGAGCAGTTACTGCAAGTCATTACCAACAAGCTTGAACAACTTAACTTAAGAGTGTCAAATGTAGAGAAAAATAAGGAACAAATTGAGTTTCAAAAACCAGCTTGCCCTTCACAAACAATGCAATCAAAGGTGCCTATAGACTCTACTGACCAGCCGCAGCCCCGACGTAGCAGATGGTCAGGGGTCATCAAAGATGCCATTCTAGAAGGTGATTGGTCTCCAGCAAAATTAGCCCTACCGGTAATTCAAAATATGAACACTCAGACAACGGTATGGGAACCACACAATTGGAAAATTTTGCAGCAAGCAAAACAAACAACCACAAGCTGTGGTATACGTTCAAAAGCTACCAGACACAAAGAACATCTCCGAACCTGTATCACAATCAGCGACCAACTGTGAACCAGTCTTCTTTCACCTCAACAAGCCAAGCACCGCAGGAAGCCTCGGAGTTGATGTGGAGACAGCAGTAGATATAACATTGACCAATACTGCAATTCATAGAATACCAACTAATGCTAAAGGACCTTTATTTCGACAAGATAGTCTCATTGGAGGCCTATTGATTGGCCGTTCTTCTGCTAGTATCAAAGGTCTTATAGTAATACCAGGTATAATTGATGCAGATTTCACAGGAACTGTTCAAATCCTGGCCTACACTCTGCATCCGCCAATTTTTATTCCTTCTGGGAGTAGAATAGCTCAGGTAGTAGCACTGGAAAACTGCCTACCAATGCTTCCAGGAGTTCCTCCAGCATCCTCAACAGAAAGGCGTGATAAAGGATTTGGATCGACAGGTCCTGCAGTTTGCTTCACCTCATCAATGACTCAGCGTCCCATGTTACGTGTGCAACTATTTCAGTCTGATTCTACTGTTGTTGTAGAGGTAAATGCAATGCTTGATACTGGAGCTGATGTCTCCATCATTAGTCAATTCAAATGGCCACGAAATTGGAAACTTCAAAAATCAATCTCTTCCACTGTTGCTGGAGAAGGGGGTCAAACTACTCCAAATATAAGTGTTGATCCCATTTCGATTAGTTTCCCTGAAGGTCAATGTGTTACCCTTAGGGTGTATGTAATGGAATTGCCAAGCAGCCTTGAGGCGCTTATTGGCCGTGACGTCTTGGGGCAACTTGGTGCCGTGTTAACTACTTCACCTTTTCCTTAGTGGTCACTGGAAAGCAGTTGCCCAACCCTCCATTGACCTGGCTAACAGATAGCCCAGTTTGGGTTGACCAGTGGCCATTAACAGAAGAGCGACTGCAAAAGGCACGTGAATTAGTAGAAGAGCAATTAGTTGCAGGCCATATCAAGCCTTCTACTAGTCCATGGAATACCCCAATTTTTGTAATACCAAAAAAGAGTGGAAAGTGGCGATTATTACATGACTTGCGAAAGGTAAATGATCAAATGCAAGCCATGGGTGCTTTACAGCCTGGATTACCATCACCTGTAATGTTACCAGAAAATTGGCATATTCTAATTATAGATTTAAAGGATTGTTTCTTTACCATTCCTTTACATGAGCAAGATACACAGCGTTTTGCATTTACACTGCCTTCAGTAAACAAAGCGGAACCAGCTAAAAGGTATGAGTGGGTAGTGCTACCGCAAGGTATGAAAAATTCTCCTACACTGTGCCAAATGTATGTTGCATGGGCACTTCAACCTATTCGTGCATCATGGAAACAAACAATTATTTATCATTATATGGATGATATTCTGTTCTGTCAACAAGCTGAGTTCACAGAAAGTTCCATAGTCCAAATTACGATCAAACTCAAAGAAAAGGGGTTGGTTATAGCTCCTGAGAAAGTTCAAAAGTCTGCACCTTGGAAATACCTTGGTTGGTCCATTTGTGATGCACAGATTCATCCACAAAAAATTGAATTACATACCGATTTACAGACATTAAATGATGTCCAAAAATTGTTAGGGGACATACAATGGATTAGAAATTGCGTAGGCATTACTAACAATGATATAGCACCTCTTACTTCACTTCTAAAAGGAGGTGATCCAGCTAAGAAAATAAGCTTAGAGTCCGTGCATCTCAAATGTCTTTCTGATATTATACAAAAAGTACAGACAAATTGGTCTAGCCGAAGACTTTCTGATCGACCAATTTCCCTCCTTATTAGCAATCTAGAACATCCGTGTGCAGTCATCTGCCAGTGGCAAAACAAAAACGGGGAATTCCCCATAGATGTTGCTACAGATTCTTCCTTTTGTGCCACTGTCAGATTGAAAACAGAAAATGATTTGCGATTATTAGAGTGGATTTTTCTCAGTGTCCAACCAAAATTCAGTATTCAAACGAGACCAGAAGCAATTGGAGAATTGATTCGAAAAGGAAGATCTCGAATATTAGAAATTAGCGGTCAGGAACCAGATGACATCAGTATTCCGATAAATGGAGCCGATTTAGAATGGTGGCTGAGACATTCGATGCCTATACAGAATGCATTATTAGGATTTATAGGCAAGGTACATTCACGACAACCAAAAGGTAAACTATGGCAATTCCTTAGAACAAATCAGTGGTTAGAGAGAAGCAAAGTAAAAGCAAAACCTGTTGAAGGCCTTACAGTATATACAGATGCAGGAAAACGAAGACACCAGGCAGCATGTGTCTGGCAAGAGAATAGTCAATGGAAACAGCATTTAATTGAAGGTTCAAAAGAGGATTCATTGCAGACTTTAGAGCTCACGGCAGTAATATGGGCCTTAAATAATTGGCTGAAATCTGCTTTAAATGTTGTCACAGATTCTTTGTATGTAGCAGGTGTAATACCCAGAATGGAAAATGCCCTGTTAAGACAATCGAATAATCCTCGATTAGGAAAATTGTTTGTACAATTGAGAGCTATTTTAAATCAAAGAAAAGAACCCTGTTGTGTGATTCACATCCGCAGTCATCAATGGAATCTTGGTTTAGGTGAAGGAAATCAAATTGCAGATAGTTTAGTAAGTTCAGTACAGCACATGCCTCCAACAGATAAATTCCAACAAGCGAGACAAAGTCATGAGAGCTTTCATCAGAATGCCAGAGGTCTCCAAAGACAATTCGATTTAACTTTAAATGAAGCAAGAAGTATTGTACAGGCATGTCCTCAGTGTGGAAGCCAGATGTTAGGTATAGGAATCGGTGTCAATCCTCGAGGTTTAAAAGCCTTAGAAGTATGGCAAATGGATGTGACACGTGCCAGAATTTGGAAGACTTAAATATGTGCATGTCACAATTGATACTTTTTCAAAAATGATATGGGCTACTGCTTTACCAGGAGAAAAAGCACTACATGTATGTAAACATCTTACAGCTTGTTTTGCTGTAATGGGTGTCCCAGAAAAGATTAAGACAGACAATGGCCCTGCCTATGTTAGCCAGAAAGTTAGAACTTTTCTAATGAAATGGGGAGTGAAACACGTTACAGGTATACCTCATTCCCCAACAGGCCAAGGAATCATCGAGAGAGCACATCAAATGATTAAAGGGTATTTGAGCAAACAGAAGCAGGAAGAGTTAGATTGTCAACAGCGTTTAGCAAAGGTGTTGTTTACCTTGAATTATTTATGTCTAACTGGAGATCATGAGGAGCCTCCTGTGATCATTCATCATTATCAGATCAGACTAGGAAGGAAAAACACTTTACCGGAATTCATGGTGAGATATCGTGATCCCACCACTGGATTGTGGAAGGGACCAGTACCTGTTATTTTTAATGGTAGAGGGTATATGTGTCTCTCCACAGATCAAGGTCCATTGTGGGTTCCAAGCCGAGCAGTAAAGCCGGAGTTGAAACAAACTCAACCAAATCAACTCCCTGCAGCAGAACCTTCGGAGGTCACAGAGTGAGGTGTAACCTTTGCATTGATTTAGCTGTGACATGTATGCGTACTATAGTTATATAAGTAGATCTTTAAACACCACTACCTCTTGAGTAAGTTTATCAACACCCAGCACATCGTTTGTTATAAGTTGAGTATCTTTAAACCAAAGTTCTTGGAATTTGTTTAATCAATCCATTGCGATATTTGAACGGCAATGGAATACCTCAGGTTTATTGCAAAGTGCACTGTTTACGTTGATTGTTGTTGTTATTTATATCTTATGTATAAGTTGTTTTTTATCACATATCAAAAAAGGATTAGAACACACAGCTAATCAATCCTGGCTTGTCCAAAAAGAAAAAAAAAAAGGAGGAATTGTGGAGAGTCTCTGGCTGTGTGCTGTGAACAAGCCAGGGCTTGATGCGGCTGTGCTACACGGAAGGATTTCCCTGAGACACCAGAGACAAAAGGAAAGTAAACAGAAGCCGCTTTGCCCTCGACCCAGGCTGCAGGAGGGGCGTTGCCGCTGCGCATGAACAGTCTGTGAACAGTGCCCTGCAGCCAATCACCATAGTGGGGGGGGATGAGTGACTGTGAGTGTAACCAATTGTAGCCTGCACTTGCCGCATGGCCTTTTGGTAGAGAGTATATAAGGCTTGGAAAAACGTGGTCTCGGGGACATTGATATTCAGTGTTGTTTAAGAGTTCATTAAAGAGTACGGATGGTAAATTCACATTGAATTAGACTCCTTACTCTCGCCCGGCCCGCCCGTTCGATCAAAGAGCTTATGCCGGCGTCTGGATTCGTCGAATTTGCTACCACTACATCTACTAATATATATTTCTGAACACTGTCAGGATCCAATATTTTAGTAGAAAAATAAGAAGTAGCGCTGCAATGTGACAGGTTTCTTCCTAACCTTCTGGTAAAAAGCTGATTTATGGCCTGAAGCATGAATATTCGTTCATGTAGGGTTCTGTGCATCATATGTAATATGGAGTATTCCATTTATATACATTATTGTCAAACTCTTGATTGAGTGCTTTTCTTTAATCAGATAATTATAGGGCAAGTTCAGATTTCAGAGCATGCCCTTTACTTACCTCATAGACCAATGAAACCTGGGAAGTCTAAGACAGAGTCGTATTCTGCTCCTCCTAAAGACCACTAGGCACTTCAGAGACAAAAGGACAGTAGCAAGACGTTGGAATAAAAGATAAAATGTCTTTTTTACCCCTACCTGAGAAACTGTATTTTATAGAATACCATTCATTTAGCTTATGAGAACTGGAAGACAAATAGAAGACAGATTTCAAAGGATAGTATGCAAAGGCAAAGACCCAGCATGCGAGCAAAGACTGGCTTTAACAGATAAAAAAAATAAATGTTTGTTTGCCTTTTGATATTCCCTTAGCCTATTTTTATTTCTTTTCTTGGATACAGCAGCTGCTTTCATAGTAGTTCATTTTCTCTCCTTCTAGACTGCACTGCTGTCAGATGAACAATTATGTTGTTTACTGGGTTTCATATATGCCCATTATTATCCCACTGACTGTCTCCTGGCCTGCAATTATCTACCAGCTACAGCAATGTAGAGGAACACCCAAAAAGAGACCTGTGAAATTGCACTACTCCGCAGTTAATACACAAAACCAGGAAAAGAAAAAAAAGAAAAAAATCTGCTTGTCCCCAAGCAGAAGAAAACAAAAACAACAGGCAATCGCACAACACCTATTCAAAGGTAGCACACACCAGGAAAATAAATAAATAAACAAATCCCAGTGCTAAGAGCTTGTGCCACTCTAATGGTAACAAAGGAGCTAATGTACATAATAATGAATGCTAAATCTCTTTCCCATTGTATTTCAAAGAAGAGAACAAAAGTAGCTTTAAATAAGTCAGACACATCACAAAGAAATAACAGCAGTCTCAAATCATTCATTTTTCAAGAGGCTGAACTTGTAAATTGGCCATCAGAATGGCTAGAGTGCTTGAAAGCCCACAAAAGAAGAAAAGAGTTGGGCACAAAAAATAAAAAAGTGTTGTTATTTAACGAGCAACATCAGTGATTGCTACTATATAATGCTTATAGTTACTGCACACATCCAAAAAAGTTTAGTACTTCATCTATTTTTAAAATTAAAGCAGTCAAAAACTGAAACACACTTAAATATTCTTGCAGCATTCCTCTACTATTGAAGCTGAGATCTTGCTAGGTTGGCCTTATCAGTTTCAAAGTTGTGTAATTCCTTCCTGACAACGTCTATAGATATTTGCCTTTTGTCCTGCTGTGCCCCTGATGAATTCTGATGTTGCCTCTAACCTGTGTCAAGCTACAAGCTTACTAGCTGGGATTTCTTCTCCTCCTAGAACTACAGATACCTAGCTCATCAGCCTGAGTTATGTGTATAGTTTAAGTAGAATTTAATTGTCAGTATTCCTTTTTAAGAATAGGTTTCCTAGTGTATTTATACAGTGATAACAATGTAGAAGTTTCTTCTATTTAAAAAACAAAACAAAACAAAACAAACAACCCAAACAAAAAGAACCAACCAACTAACCAACCAACCAAAATCCTCCAGTTTGAAAGATACATCCAGTACTTTCTAAATATTTACTTCCAGTGCTTAGTGGGGAAAACACATTATTTTGCAAAACAGGAAGAACCATCGAGGAAACATCTCCATAGTTTCAAAAGGAAATAGTTTACTCTCCTATAAGCAATGACAACCACCAAACAAATAATGGAATTGATGAATGAATAATGCAAAAAATGCTTTTCTTAAAGTTAAAATTTGTTCACTTAATGTAGGCTGAGTTAGGCATCTACCCTGAGTTTTGTGTGCCTTGTTTCACAAACACAGAATGTTACTGCCACCACCCCGAAGAGTTTCTGTCAAGGGAGCACCTGGGAAGGATGTAAGGTTGGATTATGAAACTGTCACAAGCAAGCTAACATATGTCACAGAAAACACGTGTTTCGGGTAAATCGCATGCATGTAAAACCATTATTCAGAGTAATACTTCAAAGTCTAATTTTGAATTTGTCTAGTTTCTGTATTGACCCTAGCTGATGTGTTCCTGCCTTGCAAAAGCATGAAAATAACAATCTAGACAACCAGATTGGAGAAGCCAGCCTTCACAGCCTAACACCTAATTCTCACTTAAATATTTCTTCATTATTGATCCATTATCTCTGCAGCAAACTCAATGATATTTGAAATGTCCTTTTACTTTTTGTTTATCAGCACAAAAGTAAAAGCAATTTATTTCTGAAAACTATCGTATTATACTCACATTACATCACTGTGAAATCTTGAATAACAAAAGTGAAGTTATTGGCTACTGAAAATCAAAACCCTGTCACTCCAACCAGTTAACAAACCACTATCAGATGTCTATCAGTGAACCACCACATAAAACAAGTGCTATAAACTTCATTGAAGATGCACAAACATCAATACTTACTAGTTCTATTCCTTGTCATAGCTCACAACATCTCTTCAGCTCAACAAACCTCATGACTATCTACTAAGAATAACTGGGAGAGTCCATATTACGGATTCTCACTGTGCGTGTGGCAAGCCAGAGATTCCAGCTTGCATGGGAAACAGATTGCTTCTAGGGAGGGAGAATTCTCAGTTTAAGAACTAAACAAACAAACAAAAAAGAAACAATAAGCAAAGGTGTTTAATCCCAAATACCCACTACTAATATCATTAGAGCCTGGAACAAGAGTTCTCTTGATTTCATGCTAGAAGAAATGAGCCTTTGAATTTGTGGGCACACTTTGGGAAAAGAAATATATCTTAAAGAGATGTTCTTCATCAATATATCTACTTGAACTGAAGCTGAATATAGATGTTATGCATTTAATTCAGCTTCTTTCCTGTTTCTATGTATCAATCCAGCTAGAGGGTAAATGGGATTATGAAGCATTAATGTACATAACTGGAGATTGCTCAGACATTACAACATTGTTCCTTCTGCCTGACTTAATAATGATCTCCTCTCTTCCCCAAGAAAAACACAGACTTCTCTGAGGAGAGAGGGTGCAAAAGGAGGGAGAAGGGAAGGTAAAGATCTGGTCATTTCTTTTTCATAAACACAAACACATTTAAAATCCCTTACTTTTGAGTGTCGGAGGAGTGCTGGTCAGCAATAAAAATCACACTTTCTTTACCCCAAAATGTAAAATGCTTTGGCTGTTAAGTCTTATTTTCTTTTGAATTCAAAGGTGGAACAAAGGGCGTTTAATTCTTCATTCATAAGAACCCTGAAGCTCTTCTAGCCATTATCAATGATCACCATTGACATTTTTCCTTAATTGATCAATAGAGAAATACTCAACAATGTTCTACTTTACAGAACCAATTGCAAACTAACAGGTCGATAATGACAAGTTCTTTCCTTTCTGTTATTCTTTCTAGTTGAAGATTTAGACTCAAATACCTGACATCTCTTTATATTCATTTAATAGTTAGAAAGAAGTCTTGCAAAAATAATAAGAAAAATATTATTAGTCATTTTGTTTTTGAAGGGAGAAATCTCATACCTGGAATGACAATTATGCAGTTCATAGAGCTGAATGATCACATCACATGAAAGCCATTACGTATTTTGCTCTGATCCCTCTTTTCAGGGTAAAATATAAGTTTGTTTTTGTGATGTGTCATGATTTTTGAGAGGGATGGAATCACGTAGCATGCCAGTTTGCTACACACCAGGAAAAATTTTCTTGGACAATGCAAACACTCATTGACATTAAAAGAACAAAAAGGATATGCCTGCACAGGAAATGCAATAGAACATTTTATATTTGTCTCAGTGCAAGATAGTTTTCTTTTTCTCATAACTATAGTTTAAAATCCAAACAGTCTTCAATTTTTCTCATAGAATAACAAGCTGCTACCGCCCCTCTGTGCCACACTAGCAGCCTTGAATAAGTTGTTGTGGTAAGTGTGACTTCTATAATCACTACTTTGGATTGAAGTCTTATAATTTTAGATTGTATTTCCAAAACCAACAACGACCTAACACTGGTAAATATTTATTTTCTGATGTATTCTTAGCATAGGTGTTGTAACAAATAACCAGCTTAAACACTGTTCAGATTGCTGGGAGATGATAACAAGGATGTTTTTCTTCCTTGTTTTGGAAAACATCTGTTAAGGTGTTTTCCTATCACTATTTGAGGGTATTATTCATACTTACAGCCTAAGACCTTTACACATCATTGAACAGACTTCATTTTAGCATCTGTTTCAAGCCCAGAAAATACAGCAGTAAATCATGAGTGCTTTAAAATACATATATATATTTATTATTATTTGAGGTGATTTGTCATCATTTATGCTGGAGCTTTTCTAAAAAGGAAAAAATGTAACCAAGAGACATCATTTATTGTGGTTGCAAGAAAATACATATAGGACTTATTTTCATTTGTTTTGAGTTAGCTGGTCAATGAAAAACTCCTTGGGAATTAAAAAGAAAAAAGAAAAAAAAAAAGACAAAAACAACACTAGACAAATTCCTGTTTTAAAGCCAAGGACAAAATACTTTGGTATTATTTAGTTTGTGTATATGAATTATACCATTAATACACACTCCGTTATCATGCCAACTAGAGCTTTAGAACATAAATTTTGAGATCAGATATCCAGAAAAGTAACTGACAAAAATACTATCAGCATCAAGCTGAATGTCTGAAGCAATTAGACTAATTACTTCTTTCTGTAGACTTTATCAGTTGTGTCTGGTCTTCTCAGGCTACATCAGTTTACCTGTTGGGATGCAGGGAAATATTGTGGGGAGTTCAGGTCCCACACTCATACCAAACTAGACAAACATACCTGCTGAAGTATGTTTGTCTGGAAGGAAATAATAGTTTCCTCTCCACTGAAATCAAGCAGTAGGACAAAAAATAATTAGGGTAATGATGGTGAGTAACCAAATCTCAGTTCCAAAATGGGATTATAAGAGAGTTGCATCTGCTGATAAAGTTATAGATTTTATTTCCAGAGTAGATAGCAAGTGAATAGGGATGTTTAATGAATTTGCAGTCGACTTCCGAACAGCTTTCAGAGTACGAAGTGGCTACACTCCACAGATTTTATACTTATCCCTTAGTAATCAAATGTATTCATAACCATATTTGAAGAAATATATTTTATTTCAGTTAATGATCTACTGATAATAACGAATATTGCAAAGCTCAGCCTTCATAGGCTTACATCTTGTTCTGTTAGCACATATGTAAGTTACTATATCCATATGCCAGCTGCACTACTAAAATTAAGATTTAAATGTCATAGGAAATTTGAAATCTCTTGGACACCTCAAAGAAATATACAGTTCTTAAAAAAAGAGACCAGGAGTAGTCTGAGCATTTCTGACTCAGTTTTGGACTCTTTTAACTAATTTTTAGACAAATTTCCTACAGAGGAAACTAGCCATATACCATCTGCAGTGAACAAACCCATGTCATCTAGTTCCCAGATCAGTGACTGGTCCTTGACCCTCCTTTCCAAGACAATGACTTAAAAAGATAAGAGCTTTGCCCAGTTATGTGTTTACAAACACATATGAGATGTCCACATATATACAAATGCATATTCCTCTCTTTTTATGTATGTGTATTTCAATCTTGAAATTTTAATAAATACCAGATTTACCTCTCTTTTATTCAGCAATAACTAGAGCTGCCTACTGGTTAACGCTGGACGAAGTAAAATTTCGATTATTTTTTAAAGCCTCTATCTTATTCCGTTTAACTTGAGGTTAAATAAAATGATAATTTGACACATCTGGAAAAAAAAAAAAAGTCACAGGTATTTTCTCATCCTTTTTATTTTTTTCTTTCAAAGGCCTTTTTCTTGTCTCCATATCTAATCTCCAATAAATGCATTAAGATGCATAGTATTCATGGTATTCATATACATGTGTCACTACTAAGCACTTCAGGTAGGTAAGATGTACTGCAAAATCAACACTGCTGGAAACATGCCTCTGCTCTCTTACTGAATGCATTTGTGTGGGTAGAAGTTGTCAGATATTTGCTTATAAAAATGACTGCTGTGTTCTGCAATTTTACTGTTTTCCCTCAAAAAAAAAACCCTGCACTTTGAAGGATAAGAAAAAAATCAAATTTGTTTACTTCATTCTTTCTCTTTTTATTTACTTTTTTTCTTTTTTACCGCAGGAACAACAAAAAAACAGTGGCAGAAAGAGCGACAGAGAGCACTAAATATGTGTTCTATGTATACTTTTCCTCAGAAGACTAAATCAATGCTGAAGGAAGTGGATTTTTTTTGTTTTGTTCCTCCCACCCCCATTGCATTTGTCTTTATGCATTTAGGGGAAAATTAAGAGGTCAGATCAAGGTATAAAATTTTTACACAAAATGATGAGCAGACACAAGCTTAGTCCAAGTGCAGAAATATACCTCAGTTTAGGTGAAGTCAGTATTATAGAAAATCTATTTAGCAGTGTGGTCTACTTCAAACTTCAGATTCAATTGAAGTCTCATTGTTAGATATGAATTAATGCTATCAAAATTCTCTTTGCATATTTCTGGTTGCATTGAAAAGGAGTAATGATCTTCAGGACTGAGTTATGCCCATGGAGCACAGAGGTAGCACAACTGTGTGAAGTCCAGGTTTAAAGTTTATTATTGCAGGCAATAAGCATCACTTCCAACAGCCTTATGAGAGGAACTGAGAAATTTCAATTTCATTCAGCTTTTACATTTGAGAAATAAAAAAAGACAAGACATGGGACTAAGTTATGAGAGTTCTATATAGTTTCAATTATAGAATAAAAGTGTTGTTGTCCTTCCATATTAAAGTTTTCAAGTTAACCTGGGATTTTTAAATTTCTGCAGGTATCATTCTTGCAAGGGTATTCAATTTTGAAAGAGCAAAGTTGGGATAGAGGTGTACTGGACAAAACAAGTTTTTCCTGTGTAAGGCTATTTTAATTTAAAAGGCTTTGAAGACCCAATCAGGAAATGGAACCTACACAATATGACATATGTGGGTTGTTTTAAAAGCCATAACTAATTATTACAGAATTATCCCATATAAGACCTACAAACACTTGTGCAAAAAAATCACCAAACAACCAAAGACAAACAGCTGTGTAAAAGCTGTGATGTTTTTGTGGCTTATTTGCAAATGGTAAATATTTATTTATTTAATCACATAAGCTGGAGTTCAGTTAGCTGAAATAATATTCCAACATCACCAAAGTCCCTCTGAAAAAAAAAACATACTGGAAGTCCTTATTGTGCCAATCATTTACAACCCAATAGAAGTTGATGCGCATGAAAATGGTTGCTTTAGTCACATAATTTGATTGTATTAATTTTTAGTAGGAATAACATAATGATTGAAGTGATAAATAAGAGTGAAGCGTACCAAGACTGATGCTTCAGTAAGCAACCTTTAGGAAAACTGCAAACCCATGCAATACACTGATAAGGGGCCACCTGTCTGACTCCCGTGGGCCAGTTGTATGCTCCAGTGATTTTCTGAGGTGGATATGATGTTAAGTACATGGCAGAGAGCATGCTGGGGCCATCACACAGAGAGGAGAGCAGTGATCCAAGCCTTTGTCGCAGCAGAAAGAAAACAAAATAAGAAAAATTAAGTTTCAGGTCTTTGTGAGTGCCCATTCTCACCCTTGACACAGTGTTTGGTACATTACTATGTATATTTTTCTAGAGCTAACAGAGTTCTCTGTATCTTATTTGTCAATCAGCTTTGAGAAAGAAGAACTGCAGAAGGCTGATATAGTCAGATGAGCGGGACAAAACAATATGGCATTTAGACAGTATTTTGATGCTTGAATTTCATGCTTTTGAATCTGTTAGACACCTGCTGATGCATCAGCGTTTTAAAATTCAAAGGGAGTGGAAATAACAGTTTTTCTTCCTCTGGAAAGTGACTGTTAATTTTGTTCACCTTAGCAGCAATTTTTCCATTTTCATCGGTAGATAATTATTTGAAGAAAGATCTTTCTTAGCATTCTCTCATTTTAAAGTCAAAGCAAGGCATTTACTTTTTAAAAAGAAAACAAAATATTGTGTTGTGCAGTATGGCTGTAAAGTCTTACAGGGAAATTAAATTGCATTAGAAGCAGGTCATTCAAGGCAGTTTTTGTTGGAAATGAACTTTGGAAATTCGCTGTATTATGATTCAGTGGAGCAGTTTGTGAGACAGAAGAACTATGTTTTGATGTTTTCACTACCTGTGACAGAGCCGGTGGAAAAATCCCAGAGCCAGAGGTCTACATGAGAATTGGTTCCAATGACAACTACTGGGAGCTACTTATGAGGAATGTCTGTCCTCCCACAGGCCTCCGGAGACCCTGTTCTCACCTTCCATCCTCAGTAATGTCCCAGTCACCATGGTGATTCCCTTATAATTCTTCCACACAATTTCCCTCTAGCAGTAGAAGACAACACTGAAGAGTATTGCAGTAGTTAAAATAGTTTTACTAGCTCAGCAAAAGGTAAGCTATACAAAAAGGTAGCCAGCTTTTCATTTTAGAAAGGTGCTTGCAAAGTGTCCTCATCCCCTCCTGGTAGACCAGGCCTTTGTTCAGCTTGAGAATCTGACTAGCACTTATTCACCTTGTAATAAAGTAATTATTTGAACATAAAATGCCTATAGGATTATGGAAGTACAAGGATAAATTAAGACATTTTTACAAGGAGAGACTTACACAAGTAAAGCTGTTCTCTAGCATCTTTATTTACTAATGAACTGTAAAGCTTGGAAAGCTATTTTATTCTTCCTGTAAAGTAAAAGCATCACAGTTCTCTCACTTTTTATATTTTATTTCATAATTGAAAACAATGGAAACAACATCCTAAACATTGCCTTTTCTCTTTTGCTGGTAGAATATAATCATCTCTCCATATTAGTAAACGTGCATCCTTACCAAGACTCCTGTTGTTCCTAATTTACTTAAAACCTACTTACTTCTTGTAGTCTTCGGTAAACATTTCACACTGCTCGTTTTGGCCTGTATCCTACATACAGAACAACGTATTTCTATGAAACGAGCTTAGGGATCTCTGTCAAGATTAACGCCCCTTCCTGATAGGGCTCTTTTCCCCCTTACATGTAAGAAACAGTGTTTTAGCTTTGCAATTCATAGAGATGAGACTGACAGATGTTGAGGAAAAAAAAAAAAAAAATAGTAAACGAACCCTCTACTTTACAGAGAGTAGAAACACAAGGAGAGTGCTTTACTTGATATTCACTAAGGCATCTGTATGAGAAGTAGACAAAACTCACTGAGTTTCAACGCAGTATTTTTAACATGAGACAATAAATTCCTGTTTGTGTAGGTCATATAAAAGGTTATGTACAGTTATATTACATGTGAGTTTGTAAATGTATGCAGTACATGCACATTGCATATACCTAAATATACACGCAGAGCCCATTTTCCTACACAAAAATATACTGTCATATGCCTTCCTGTTAAAATAATGTGTATAAGGTAGCAGCTACTTAAATTAGCACTTCAAACCTTAAATATTTCAAATTCCAGTCTGCTGCTTTCCAAGAGTGAGGAGAATTAGGCAAACTGCAAAAGCTGAATTTTGTTACATCAGGAAATTTCAAAGATTTAGAGTACTTCAAATATAGTACCAAAATTGTGAAATTGCAAGGTTTTGCAGCAATTAGCCTGATATTCTGTTGTGCTTAAAATTCAGTTATGTAATTCATGATGCTCATCAATATGAAACTGAAAGCTAAAGTGTAGGTGATGTTCCTCAACATAATTTAAGGGAAGGTAACCTTGCCTACCAAATCTTCTTAACAGAACAGATCTTTCTTTTATAGCTGCAGTTTCTTCAAGGTCTTTGGCATAACAGCTTGATTCAGAACAAAAGGAACACATACAAAACTTGGCCACAACAGTATTTATAACCATTTCTCAAAAGAAAAAAAAAAAACAAAAAAACAAGTATGCTGAAGGCAGCTGAAAGAATCCTGCAGAGTCCTGTATGTTCAAGTTTAAAGGAAAATTGAGTAATGATTCAGAGCTTAGCTACAAGTCAGCATTGGAAAGAGATGGTGAAGTCAAGGAAAGAATGTGCTAGGCAAGCTGGTAGGGTCTTTAAGAAAAGACTTACAGTTTTCTCAGAAGACTGAAATTGAAAGGTCATGATTATGAGTTGTGAATCCTTTGGGTCTATTTTCATGTCACATTGTATTAGCTTCAGTATCTCGTAGCATTTTTTGCTATGCTATAATATTTATAATCTCATGTTTCAGGTCTTCATTTGGTTGATTACACTCTTTTCATTGTGGTTGATCAGATATTGTTTCAGTTAAACCAAAAACAAACCACCAAAACACCACTAAATCAAGAGACTTTGGATGCCAGCTGAATATGAAATACCTGTAGAATGTCCTGAGTTAGAAGGGAAACACAAGTCCAACTCCTGTCCCTGCATAGGACAACCCCACAGTTCACACCATGTGTCTGAGGGCATTGACAGTCTTGGGGCCAAGACTACCCCTCTGAGAAGCTTGTTCCAGTGCTCTGCCACCCTCTGGGTGAAGAACCTTTTCCTAATGTCCAACTTAAACCTCCCCTGGCACATCCTCCTGCCATTCCCTCAAGTCCCCTTGTTGGTTGCCAAAGAGTATCTGTGCCTACCCCTCCTACCTTTGTGAGGAAGCTGTAACTGCCATGAGGTCTCCCCTTGGTCCCTTCTTCTCTAGGCTGAACAAATCAAGTGACTTTAGCGGCTCCTCGTACAGCTTCCTCTCCAAACCTTTCACCAACTTTGTAGCCCTCTTCTGGACACTCTCCAGTAGCTTAATATCAATTTTTTATACAGTGGCACCCAGAATAAGTCAGTGCATTTAGTCTTCATTGATCATGACACTTGGACCCAGCAGGAATCTTACATCATGTTGTAATGGTACAAATTTGAAAGTTGAAGCAGAACGAGCAAAAGTAAGAGGATAAAAAGAATATACTTCCATTATCGCAGGCATAGGGAATGGGCTGACTGCTGGGTCAGTCATACTAATAGCTCCTTGCTGTTGCAGATGTGACACCTAGGCCATCTCAGCCTCAAAGACTGAATTTCATTAAAATGAAAAGAGTCACTTGGCTTGCAGGAGCATAATTTAAATGACTGAAAGGTCCCTTAAGCTCTCTTGGATCTTACATACAATTTGGGTATTGTAATAAATGTAACTGAAAAACATTTAAGTCCAGGGCATCTTTAAACATTTTACATATTTCAGGTTTATGACTGACAGGAGGAAACAGCAGGTGATATTAAGAATGCAAGTATTATGTTTCACCATATCTTTAAATTACACTCATGGATAAACCACATTTGTAAAACTGATTAGTAAAATTATCAATTAATAGGTTACTGTAATATAAAACCTACAGAATTTGAATGTTAAATGTACTACAACAAAAGGCTGTCACAGCACTAATGAGGGGTAACTGACTGAAACCATTTTGTAAGTCTTGGTTAACAGCTTTCACAGAATCATAACATGGTTGGGGTTGGTAGGGATCTCTGGAGATCATCTAGTCCAACCCACCTGCTAAAGCAGGTTCACCCAGAGCAGATCGCACAGGAATGTGTCCAGGTAGGTCTTGAATGTCTCCAGAGAAGGAGACTCCACAATCTCTCTGGGCAGACTGTTCCAGTGCTCTGGCACCCTCAGAGTAGTTTCTCCTCATATTCAGGTGGAACCTCTCTTGCTTCAGCCTGTTTCCTTCATATCTCTTTCTGGGCTAGACATCATTGGTATGCTGACTAGTCCTTTCCCAAACTCCACAGCTTGCCTTGTGTAGTAAGTGTTAGAGATAATATTCAAAGATCCATTCATTAAACTTCCTTCCTCTAAGGGATATAGGCAATTTTTGTGGTCTCCCAGGAGAGCTGGTTGATTATATTTTTTCAATCTGTGATAAAGTAACTGTTTTCCTCACTGCTGCTTTTCAGGGTCTATCTGCTTAAAGCGCACAGTAACAGCTAAAGGGTTATATTCCTCAGACTAGGAAGCAGGGCCACAGATGTATCCATCATTCCTAAGCCAAAGGCTGAGAGACATAAGAAATTAGTCTCATATTTTCCAGTGGCTGAGGAAAGAAATAATGTTCAAGCTTTTTATTTTGTAATTTTGTTGTGAAACACCTATGAAGATTCATGCAGAGTTTGTAAGTATGGACACTTGAAATTGCCTATCACTTAATTGGAAATGGCATGCCAATTCATATCAGCAGATCATGATTGTCAACAACTAGTGAAATGCACTCTACATCCTAATATGTGATGGGAAGGGGTTGGCAGAAAATGGGGTAACAATTTACACTGTGACAAACAGCCAGTAGGACTTGGTGTTCACAGTTTGGTGAAACCATCAAGAGAATTGCACAGCACAGGATAGTTTACTTATGACACCATTTGCTTTGGTCTTTCTGCACAGAACAGAAAGCAAAAAAACACATTTCAATTATATTTAAACATTAGAGTGAATGTAAGTTACCGATTTTAAAAATAAGTAAAACAATATAGATTTGAGACAGAGTGATTTCTTAATGTCTTGTTATTACCTTTGTTATAAGAAGTTGTAGAGTCCAGGCAAAGCACTAAATTTAAATGACAACATCATAGTAATTTTCCCATTGGAAAAGGGGAAATCTATTGATTTGTCTTTCTGTGATTTTCTATTCTTCCTGTGAACATGGGGAAAATCAATCAAGTCCATAAATCTCCCAATGTTCTACACAAAATTAAGATGTGAAGAGATAGTCTCAGCAGATGGAGCACTTTGAGAGAAGAAAACTAATAAAATTTAAGAAGTATAAAAAACTTTTTGTTTCATAGATTTGGAAAAAATATGAATAGTGTACATTTTAGCACCAAGTAGGAAGATAAGAACAGTTTAGTAAATTAATTTTCTCTTTTTGTAGTAAGAAGAGCATAAACCCTGCTGAGAGTGTTTGAGAGCAGATGTGATGGATCACAATGCAATAGCTCTCTTATGATTGTATTATGCAAATATTTTTATACAGTCTTTTAAAATGTGTATGACAAACATATTTTTGATGATTCACTGTAGATAAAGAGAGATTCTTGACTTCATGAAACCCCTGTGACTTCTGCAAAGATGTGTGGCTCTATTAAATAGATAAATACATCTATTATAAAAAAAATACTATTTGTAAAAATGTAAGAAAAGGAAATCCAACAAAATAACAGTAGGTATTCCTGAACATTAATGGCAGAGTTCATACTACCACTCCTCATTCTTATGTTTGCATAAATGAATACAGAGCCAGTACTACACAAAGCAGAAATGGGATCAGCCTCATACAAATCTCCAGAATTATCTTTGTTTAGCATTGAAAAGAAGCTCAACACAATCTCATGATCAGCAAAACTCTTTTGTCTCTCCCAGACCTAAGTATCCACTGCTGGGAAAAGAGTAGTTAAAGATGTTAGTATGTTCAGGGAGATCTTACTGGGAAATAAACTTATATCAGTCTTAATTTGTAATATTCATTTTTCTTCTCCATCATCTATGTTTGAGGATACCATATGTAGTCTCAGAACTCAGAGCACCTTCAGTTTATTAGAGACACAAATCTGGAAGACGAACCCACAATCTCCTCAGTTAAGAGCAAGGAAGAGGAACTCTGTGCTTGACTACTGAACAAACTTGATTAAAAGTTCCTCAGAATTTGAGGAAATGTTGAAGATTAAAGTTCAAAAAAATGAATTAAATATACTAAAGGAAACATATCAAAAGAAGCGGAAACAGATGACTCGGCATTAATGTAATGACCTTGAGAGTACTCAGAGTAGTGATGAGCAGTGGCTCTTGCAAGGACAGACACAAACATGAGTATCAGATTTTTCACTTGCTCCCTGAACCCAAACTATACTGTGACTTCAGCCCTTTTGATTATGAAAGGAAATATTATCTGTGCTTCTTGGGTCCAACTCAGAACTGACTTTCCTTCATTCCCAGACATTTAGAAATCCATATCTGAACTGAAAGATTGGAAAGAACACCATCGTTATTTAACACACTTGAAAATTAGACGAGTGCGGGTTAATGCTAAAATAACTGAATTTAATGATAACTCTTCAAGTTTGTGAGTATGACAGGGCAAGAAAAAAGAGAGATCTCCTTTTCTCCAGATATCTACACTTATTCACAACAGAGCTGGAAATGAACTTTCTGTCACTATCAACCTGAAATAGATTTAAGCAGCTGAAAGACTCCATATTCCATTACCAAGACTTCCAGTCCCTTCTAAAAAGCAATCTGCCATGTACTAAATTGAAAGTGCTGTCTGATTTGCTGAGACATCAAAACTTCACAATTTCAAAAAGTTCTTAGAGTGACAGCTGTGATGAGTTGTTTGCTGCAGTGATACATTGCTGTAGAGAGGAGAGCAAGAAAAAGGAAGAACAAGACAAAAGGAAGGTCACCAAGCCAGGAGCTAAAGGAGTATTTAGAATAAGAAAGACTTGCTTTTAAACTTCAGTTTACCGACATCAACTGTGACAGCAAATACTTAACAAGACATACTCATGATGCAACTATTGAGTCCTTCTGTGCCCAAGCAGTATATGTATAGGAGTGCATTGCCCTAAGCTTTTACTTATAGTTTCAACTGAAAACTATGTTTTTCTGACCATTTGTTGAAGGAAAAGAAGGTATCAAATGCTGAATCTAAGATATTTATTAAAAAATCTTTACTGTTGTTTTTATAATAAGAGGTGGACATTTTAGAAAGTGAACATATAAATAAATATATAACTGATGCACCTACTTGCATTTCTAAGACATGGAATTGAAGTACAATAACACTAGACAGGATGTACAATAATATTAGATGGGATGGATCCTTGTAGCAGAAAACATTCATCATAGGCCCTGGAAGCAGCAGCATATTCAACTCCAAATTTGTGTTCATTTTATGTCTGAGCCACTTAGGCCCATCTGACCATCGATTGTCATCTTCTTTTCCTCTTTGAAACCATGCCATTTATCTGCAAGAGCTCACTAGACTATGTATCTCTAACAGGATTACCAATTCTAGTCCTTTCTTTGTAATCTCTCTTGTTGAGTGTTGCCTTTACTCTGGTGATAGATGTGTGTTTTGGGGGGCAGACTCGCATTTTTTCTGTTGAGCGAGCAATTTTTTCCTTCCTCAAAGGAGGCTGTAGCCATTTATGCCCCCATTTCACAGATCAAATAGGTCTTTCAGACACAGCAGATGTCCTTCAACACATTCTTGCCAGGCTCTGACCATCTAAAAATCAAGTCTTGAAGAGACAGAGAAATTACGCAGTTTCTACAAGATGACACACAGGGAGTCTGTCACACAGAGAGAGCTTAAGTCTTAAGCATTTCACTCTCAGTGATATATGCTCACATACAGCTTTTAAGCCTTACATAAAACATAATTAAGCATATCCCACGCTGAGTCTGAGCTTTCTTTAAACCAAACCAGGAATTTCCAGGATCTTTCTCTGGCTAAGACCTACCATAGATGCAGAACAGGAAAACAATCCTTGAAGGGGATTCGGAATCCAGCTGATCGCACTGGGTGAAACAAAGATCAGTACTTCACTCAGAAGATATTTGGTGGTGTAGGGTTTATTTTGCTGTTTTTTCCGCCTTGATCTAGAATAACTGAAGTCATGGAATTAGTTATATTGGTTTAGATTATAATAGTATAGAAACACAGCAAAAAGAAATAATAGAAGCAGAATGAGAGAAGGCTATTTAAGACATGAGGAAAACATCTTCAAATTGTGGGAGGCTTGATGGGCCAGTGAACAAGCAAACTGAGCAAAGTGGATTCTCTGTGAAGGGCAGGAGTAGTCAGAATATAGCCGTTTAATAGAGATGTGTAAGAAGTAAGGAATAAGCTTCCAGGATTTAAAAGAAGCATATTGTACAGATGCTTTAAAATCCCTGGGGATGAGATCAGGATTAGTGACATATCGCCAGTCTGTATATTGGGGTATATCCCCTAGTTTCTTCCTTTTCTCCTTGTTCCCTTTTTGCACACCTGCAGATTAGCAAGAAACTTCATATTCTACCCTTCTTCATGAGAATAAGGAACCCTAAAAATGTAATACATTGTGTTTATACTGAGTAGACGAAAGTACAAGTCTGGAAGAGCACGAGTAAGAATCATTGCAATACTTAATTAGAAGGGACTTGCATGAAAGGACAACCTTTGCCCTGTTACGACCTGGATTTAGTAACATATGGCTAAACTTCAGTTTTGCAACCTGAAAATTTCTGCGAAATTCTTGACATCCAGGAATAACTCTGCTGTCCCAGTAAAGTGGCATGACAGTAACTGTGACCACTGAAATTGTCCTCCTTAGTCTGAGAGTGAGCTGCTTAACATTTTCCAGTATCCAAGCTGGTTATCCCAGTGGATCTTGGACTCCCCACCCTTCACTAGCTGCTCACTCGTGACCCATGGTCCTTGCTGTCTTTGCTGCGTTTGGGGCCACAGCGTCAGAAAGATAATTAAAATCAAGTATTTCAGTCTGCATAAAGAATACCACATACTGGTTTTGTATAGAGGTTTGTAAATGAGTACTTCTCTGCACAGATCACAGAAACTGAGATGATTTACTGCATCCTTAGCACTAAAAATACCTTCTTCTATCCCTTTAGTTGCAGTTTGTCTTTTCCCAGTCTTCCATTTTTCTCTTTTAATTACTTTTTCTTTCTTCCAAAAGGGAGTAAGTATGTTCAAAAACTCCTCAGCATTTTAATAAAATATTATACTGAATAAATAGTTACCTCTTACACTGTAGACTAGACATAATTTTCCTTTTTTCATTCAGTCTCATAAAATCAAAAAATGGGCACACTTTCTTGTAAAAGTGCCTCTGGAGGGAGACACAGCCCAAAAAGTAGCTTGTGTCTGACATAAGAAGAACAGAATTAGTTTGTTCTCAAAAATCTGAGGATATCTACTTTAAAACATGCATCAAAATATACACAGTAGTCTAGTCTGGTGAGCTGTGGCTAGTTCTGAATTCTGCAGAATTCCTTTAATGCTTATTTTACTTTACACTTCATAAAAAAATTTGCTGTATTTGTTTACTTAAATGCTGTATTTGAAGTAAGAATAATTATTAAGAAATAATTTTTTTTTTTTTCCTGAATTAAACACTAATGATAACCGGCATGATTAACTAGGGATACTGAAAATCATCAATCCTTTTTCTTCTTAAGATTGTTAGGGTATTTATTTAATTTCATGTGAATATTAAATCACTCAGGGTTAATAATCTGGATCTCCCTAAGCTACAAGAGCTTTAAACAGTGTATTATGAAATTTCATGTTATATGAAGACTTGGAAATTAAAAAAAAAAATGCCAACCCTAGAGCTGATTTGATGCATGAAGCAGAATTTCACTACAGATGGAGAATTCCAATAAACCATAGCTAGGAAAAAGTACACTAGAAAGATCTATAAATTGTGGTTTTATGTTATGAAGTTTTACTGCCAAATGCAAGGTCTGACTTTGCTTTCATTAAAACCCATAAAAATGATTTCCTATGTTTCTCTCGGTACAGGATAGTGGTTCAACTACCTGATATGCAAACAAACAAGCACTGTCCCTCCCACAATGCCTCCAAAGGGAAAAAAAAAAAAATATTTTACAGTATTTATCTACTATACAATTGGTGGAAGAAGCCCATACCTCATAGCTTCTCTTTATTTATTTTTTTTTTTTTTTTTTGAAAGATGGAAGGAGCATTTTGATAAAGTAGAATCTGGAACAAGTGAGAGATATTACAGAATACAATTAGAGAACATATTGGTTCTCTATTTGAGCAATGCTTTGTTCTACAGTATGCAAGTGGCCATTCCTAATTATTTTCCTCAACAAATATTTAAACAGTTGTTTTCTCTTAGAAGCTCCATTTTGCAAACTATAGTGCTAGGTGAATGATTCCTTTAACCAGTTATCTCAACACTCCAAAGAAGCCAATTGTAGCCCATATTCTGGAGAATTCATGTTCATATTTTGAAAGACTCTGTTTTCAGCGGAAGTACCAGCTAATGGAATTCCTGCCTCCCACCATTCTTTACTATTCTAAATCTCAGCAAAATGCACTTTTGCTGCCACTGTCTTTTTCTGACACTAGGCACTTCATGTAAAGCACTTTTTTGGCTTCTTTTTTTTTTTTTTTTTTTTTTTTTTGAGATAGAAGAGGCTAAGGTTTTTCCCCTCTCTCTTTAAGTAAGGAAATTTCTCTGTCTCACACTCAAAATAAGCACCAGTCAATAGATACATTGGCACAATTGAAGCTATATTGTAGCTAATAAAAATGCTGCACCACCTTACCCCAACACAACTTGGCAAAGCTCTTCAGTCATGTACACATGCTACATATACATATATATATAACATTCCCTGAGGAAAATACAAGCTTAGAGATTGATTACTTATTTTCTATTCCCGTCACTAAAATACTTATTAAAGCCCAATAATTACAATACGAACAGTGGCCAAAAGAAGACCTTTAGGGAACAAGAAAAACAGGGAAGTATGAACAGTGGTCCTTCCCTGATTGATAATTCTCAGCTTCCAATCATATCTGTTCATCCATTGAGCTTATTGTAGTTTTTCTAAACCATTTTTCTTCCAGGCATTTGTCCAATCTCCACCTGAGCCATCATAAATGAATGATTTTCTTTTGTTGAGATCATCCACAAATCTATTGCATGGGGAACCATCTCCTCTTTTTCCTTTTGAATCTGGCTGCCACCGATTGCTGTATTGGGAGAAAATGGAAGTGTCAATCACCACTCACCTTCTCCATGCCAGTAATGTCTTTGTAGACAAGTATCATATTCATTTGCTGGGCTGAAGAGTTACAGCCCATCCATGTATTTCTCATATGGTATTGCTCATCCCTCCTGTTCTTCACTGGATCTTCTAGAGTCACAGAACAGCTAGGCTTGAAAGTGGCTTAATTTGTCAAACCTCCCTGCTCAAACTAGCTCTAACTTGGTCAGGTTGCCCAGAAAATTTTTTTGATTTCCGCCCTCAGAGGCACTCAGGATGAGATGGGGCAAGTCTCTGAACAACCTCAGGTCCCTTAGACCTGTTTTGAGCAGAGGATTGGACTAGGCATCTCTGGAGGTCCTTTCTAAAACAAATTACTCTGATTCTCTCATATCTTTTTTGAAATGGTGAGGCCAGATTCTCACGAAGTATTCAATATGGGCGTAAATCTTCAACTCATAAAGAAAGATGATTATATTTTCTACCTTGCCTCTAGTTCCATTATTTCTTTCGTGCAATTTGTGGTTTTGGATTATGAGATATGAGCTGATGTTTTTTGTGGAATTTTCTATCATAGCCCCAAAACCTTGCTCTTGAAAAGCAATAGCCAGGTGAGAGTTTATAATTTTATATATTGAGCTAGGATAGGCTTTCCCCATGTGTACCACTTTACAGTTATCTGCACTATTCTTTATGTGTCAGTTCAATCTTGTAACTAAATTGAAGCTAACAGAATTACGCATGAATTTAGTTTAACATCTACAGCTACACTGACTATATACAGCTAACCTTATGATTTTCAGAAACAAATCCAGCAAATCAGTGTTGGTGTGCCTTGGTTGTATATTGCAGTCACCTCACATTTTAGCTTTCCCTTGGCTTGGAATTGTGCTAACTTTAAGAGCATAGACACAAAAATACATATATATATCAAAAACCAACACCAAAACCTAAAACAACCGTCCAATACCTGATTCACTAGGTTGCTTCCCTGATACTTTCTCTGACTTCTGTAGTGTTCCTCTAATGGATTTTTGACATGTCAGAGGTCACTGTTTTGCTTGATCAACTTAATTTCTTTGTACTGATTCCTACTGTTAGATCACAACAAATATGATACGCCACTCTCTATGAGATTAGCCTCTTGCTGATACCAAGTCTCTGAAGATCAGGCTCTGTTACTATATTCTTTACCATACAAGCTTTTAAATGTAATCATAAGTAAGTACACATTTTTGTAGACAAGCACAAATTACTAAATGTTCTCATAAACTTTATGTTGTGAAACAGAAAATCACTAGCTTTTGGGGGTTTGGGGTTTTTGTTTGTTTTGATTTTTGTTTGTTTGTTTTGAGATAACTATTCAGAGTTTTCCTGGTATAATTAGAACATCTTTGTCCTACACAACCGATCTATACAATGAGAATTTCATAATTTTCGTATTTCATTAGGTGCATTATGTTCTGTTTTTCTGCATTAGTAGAAAGCATATATTGTCTGAAAGAGGAACAGAAAGGTAAACTATATAAAGGCAAGATTTCCTCAGGAAAAAGAGTCTGAAAAGGGAACAGTTTATGGACTGACTCATTGTCTCTGACAGGACTTACATATTAATGTTTTCATGTATGTAGCAAATTATGTCATTTTGGTTTGAGACTGAATTCCCTCCTTTCCCACCCAAACAATCAATTCTCTGTATGCAAATAATTCCTCTGTAATTTGGCCAATTTAATACCACTAATTACCCTGAAGCACAGTAATGACAACAATAGCAAAATAGGGTTGCATTATCATGCAACTGAGATGCGTAAACACGTTTCCAAGAGATCTCTTGTGGGTTGACCTTACCTGGCTGCCAAATTCCCACCCTGCTGCTCCCTCACTCCTTTTTCTCAAAAGGAGAGCGGGAGAAAAATAAGATGAAAAAGCTTGTGGATTGAGATAGCCTTGACTTGGGGATTGTGGTTAGTCCGTAAGGGCTCCTTTCTGCAGCTCCTTTCTCCTCATACTTTTCCCCTGCTCCAGCATGGGTGTTTCCCACAGGCTGCAGTCCTTCAGGATAAACCTGCTCCTATGCAGACTCTCCACAGGCTGCGTCTTCCTTAGAGGCATGTCTACCTACTCCAGCATGGGTTCCTTCAGGGTCTGAAGCATGGATATCTGCACCAACATGGTAATCTCTACAGGCTACAGTGAACCACCTGCTCTACCACCACCTTCTCCAGGGCTACACGGGTACTTGTGCACAGGAGCCCAGATCACCTTCTCCTTCCCTCCCCTTGGGGCTCTGCAGGTCTGTTTCTCACACTTTTCCCCTCACCCCTAGGCAGCCTTTGCCCTTCCTTACACAGACTGTCCCCAAGGTGCCAGCATGGTGACTGCAGGGCTCAGCTGTGCCCTGCGGTTAGTGGGTTGGAGTTGCTGGAACCAGCTGTGTCTGGCACAGGGCAGCCCTGGCCACTCCTCACAGAGGTGCCTGCAGCTCCCAGCCAGCTCCTGAGCACTGGTAGCCAATACGCCAGATTTCCAGCTTTCTCAGAGCCTTAAAATCAACCCAGATCAACTCTTTTTTTAAAGTAGTCTTACTCTTTCAAACCAAGATGATGGAAAAGCCAGTACATTCCTAACCTAGGGAAACAGAATGTTCCCATTATAAGCAAAAAGACAAAGCATTTCCAAGAACTCAGCTCACCCAGAAAGAAAAGGTACCCAAATTCACATTTTCGTACAGAGGTGCTCTGGAGAACAATGGGATGAAAATCCTGCAGGAGAGAGTTAGTGGAACATATAATGACTCTCTCCAAATAAATACAGAACTCAAAATAGGACTCCCATCCCATTAGACTGCTCATTTTTGTTGAAGGATCAATTTTACCCAGCCTCTGCCTGTGGCTGAGGTACACTGGATGCAGGATCCATGGCAAAGCACCTCCATGTATGGCTCCCATGGTACCTGTCAAGCTGCCTGGATCCAAACAAACAAGCAGCGTGTATGGGTTGAAAATTCCTGGAAACTACTTTCATTTGCCCTTTTTTCAAAGAGTTCGAGGAACGGGGACTGTGGGAAGTGCCATGGTCCTCCAGGCCAAACCACTGACCAAAACAACCATTGTGTCCAACCCTGGGGGTGGTGTTGATGTCCCATAGTATTCAAGCACCATCTGGAAGTTCTTCTATAAGGTACCAGTTCCCAGTCAGTGTTCAGAGATGCCACGATCACAAGAGCAAGTCAATGCAAGAAATAACACAATAGTTGTATTTAATATACTTTACTGGTCTTCTTCTAAGAGGGATTCATATCCTGAATTCCTCTTCCAAAATAAAGGAATTATGCGGTACTGGTGAGTCCTGAAAAATAGAAATAATGGAGGAGGTTTTAATAAACTATACAAAAAAAAGTTGGATGATTCTACCTCATATGAGGCAAAGGACTACTGATTCCTTGCCACAATGTTTTGCAAAGCAGGAGTGAAATGCTAACTTCACATGTAACGCTTCATTATGTGTTCATTGCAAAAATGAAGTGGCTTCATAATGTGGAAAGTTCATCTCCAAAAAGAAAAAAAAACAGGAAGAACCAAGATCAAAGGGACTGATTTCTTACAATCTGTTTATAAATATTTAATCTGTTTATAGTAGAAGGTAGAAAAAAAACACATTCAAACCCCAGGACTAATGCGTCACTAGTGGTCTGCACAAGCTCAAAGAAAATTAAAAGGAAAGAGGACCACGGAATCTGATCTATTCAGGAGAAAACAAACAAACCAACCAACCAACCAACCTCACAAAAACCACCAAAACAAACAACAACAAGACAATGCCCTGACAAACAGGGAAGTTGAATTCTGACCTTGTTTACAGATTTACACTACTAATTTTAGTCCAAATTACCTGGTATGCTGCTTAGAAAGTAGAGACATTTCCTCCAAATGCTCTGTTTTTTTCAATTACAGTTAGCACACAGCTCGCCCCAGTACCAATCCAATATGGGTAATACATAGAAGGAGGTTCAGAGATAAATCTACCACAGAGAATGTTGTCCCTTTCCCCATTCTGAGGGTGTTTCCAAGCAAGGATATCAGTGTCTGAAAAACATTGGTTTTCAGGAAATTCACATTCATGAAGGGAAGAAGTAGGTAAGTGCAAAGCTACGGTAAACTCTCAAATATCTCACAGAAATTTTCATAGTACAACCACCTATCAGCACACCTGCTGCAAAGCAGCACCCTCAAATCTGTAATGTGTGACATACGCTGTGCCAAACAGGTCATGCTCAAAACCAGGCCACTGGCTAAGAGCCTATTCTATTGACAAAAGTCTGTCCACGAGTTTTTGCAAAGGCAAATGTACTAAATTAGGCTCTCATAGCCTAATTTACAGAGATTTCATATGATCTTCCACTAATATGGATAAATGAGAGACAATTAACTGTGTGATGGAGCAAGAAGATTAAAATCAGCCAAGAAAGGTTAGCACAGTGATACTTGTACCAGAAAGCATGGCTTCAGTTTGTTAAACTGTTAGGATATCTTTCTGCACTTTTGCTCCAGATCAATAATAAGGTGTTTCAGAGGAGTCCCAGAGTATATCCATCACTTGCTGAATAGCCAAGTGAGGTTATGCAGATATATAATTGATCCTGGTACAGATGTGTTTGTACCAAAGAGGTACTTTGCTCTGATGTGAGACACACACACACACCCCCACCAAAACCTCATGACTCCCACCTCATTGCAACTTTCACAGTATGACATCTGTGTGTGTTTTTTGTTTGCTTGGTTTGGTTTGGTTGTTGTTGTTTTGTTGGTAGTGGTGGTGTTTTTTGTTGTTGTTGGGGTTTTTGTGTGTGTTTTGTTTCTTTGTCTGTTTTGTGTTTTTTTGTTTTGTTGTTTGTTTGGTTGTTGTTTGGTTGTGGTTTGGTTGTGGTTTTTTTAAATAGAATTATTAACAATGAATATTTGAGGCCTTATTTACACAGGGATCTTAATGTGTTGGAAATTATGCAAGTATCATATTAAGCTCATATCCTAATCACAGCATAGTCAAAATACATGTATGGGGAGGAAGGAAAAAATAGCAAAGAGGGGAAGCTGGGAAAGCATAAAAGAATCACAGCAATGCAATAATTATGCAAATAGCTGTGCAGGAAATACAATTTTCTATTCTAATGCTCTACTTTTTAGGCTAAAAGTATTTCACCAGTGAGACTACAGCTCTGAGAAATTCAACAGGTCTTTAAGAATCAGTGTTAATTTTTTATTCCTTTGATCATCTCTGGAAATACTTGCTATTGCAAGAGCCACACTGAACTTTCTTGTTCCAATATAATGCAACATTTACTGTGTCTATATACATTACCAAATGTGCCTGCAATAACTTCTGAAGTTATTTTATTGTTCCTAAATCTTTATTTGCATTTTGTATGCCATATATGAAATCCACCTTTTCTCTTCCTACTCTGACCTTATCATATCCCCAAATATACCACCTGACAGATGAAATCCTCATACACGTTCCCTGTGCAAGAAAAGAAGCCTGGCAGTTATTGTGAGAGAAATTCAATATTTACAGAGAACAAAGATTTCAAATGGATGAATGAGAATTTGTACCTCAAATTGCATTTTCTATTAAATACTGAATGCCCTAAAAATAGAATGAACCTGAATATAAGACAACCTCTGATTTTTGTGTGCAGGTCTTTTAGTTTGATTACTTCTTAACTTTTCTCCCCACTCCCCACCCCACTCCTCAGTCATCTACCTCCTACACATTGCATCCTTCAATCAAGTTTTCCATCTCACATTCCTTGACCTTTCCTCCCTCCAATTGCACATCTCCACTCATCCCACTTTCAGAGAAGATGTATTCTGTCTCATACCTGTCCTATGTCTTAAACTGTAGAGTGTTAGCCCCCTTACTTCTAATTTTCTGAATGTGTTGTGCAGGAGGTGCTGGAATCATTGCCTGTCACTGCTGAAAGCCTTGTCATCTGGCTTTCCTGAGGATGAAACATTATCTCCCAAATTACCTTTTACTGACTCTTTCAACAAAGCATGGTATTTTTAACCATGTTTAAAAGACATGGGACAGCAAAGGCGAAAACAAACTAAAGCCAAGAAAAGTTGCTTTATACTTAGATAAAGTAAACTGGAGCAAGGTCTGAAATCCACTGCCTTGTACATCCTGTGGCCATTTGGTAAACAAATCTGTTCCGATGATCTGCTTCTTGCATTAATCATTTAATAACAGAACTTCAGTAGGAGGATCGAAGGACTCTCAGACTGTTACTCATTTGCGGATGATTTTTGAACTAGAAGATGGCAGACAAGCATGCTAGGAAGCATGCTATTTGTACTGTACTTTGTACAGTCAGATATCTCATAGAATAATAGAACAATTTTGGTTGGAAGAGACCATTAAGACCATCAAGTCCAACTGTTAACCCAACAATGGCACTAAACCATGTCCCTAAGAGCCTCAGCTATATGTCTTTTAAACACCTCCTGTCATGGAGGGACCCCAAAGTCAGTTTAGGGGGGCAAAACAGACTTTATTCTGGCAGAAAAATTACAGCCAATAAACTGACCAAAACAGGGTTTATACAATTAATTAGCACTACAATAACATAAGATAAAGGTGCAGACATCAGTTGAGGAAATTATTGGGGTGCAGCAAATGAGAATAATGATGATCCATAGCGTACATGCATGCACTCACAAGAAACAAAGCCAGAGCCGTCTGACTTCAGGATACTATACTCGCCTGATCCAGCAAGGATTACACTTGCCTGGCTAGGTAAGGGCTTACACTTGCTTGTCTAGCAAGGACTACACTTGCCTGTCTGGCAAGGACTTATTCAGGGATATATCTAGTAAATTATCACTCACCCAAATGAGGAGGTAAGGTGCTCCCAGTCCTGGGAAGTTATCTTAGATGGCGTTCTCATCTAAGGGGAGGGCTCTCAGCTTCAGCAGACCCGTGGCTCCGAGAAGACCACACAAAAGGGATCCTCGGCGGGCACCTCGTTTTATAGTCTGATCAGATCTGGCTGTGGGCACCCCAGAAGCTACTCGGCTTCTCTGCACCCCCCTCCTCTCCTAAGGACCCTGGGGGTCTCACAAAAGAAACCATTAACTGCCCCATTGAAGGAGAGGGATGCGCAACTGCCACATTGAAGGAGGGAGGGATGTGCATGCGACGGCCACATCAGTTCTCAGGGAGGTGGGAAGTGCAACTGCCACACCTCCACGGATGGTAACTCAACCACTTCCCTGGGTAGCCTGTTCCAGGTCTTGATCACAAACATACACCTTAACTTTTGGTCAACTAGGCAAAGAGTTTGGCCTCACTGTAGGGCTATGTAACTACAACAGCTCAGGCTGCAGCTGGCAGCTCTAACATTTATGGGCTTTAAGGTTTTGTAGAAACTGCATTCGTCTCTCTGAAGATTTGTGTCTGTTGAGATTGATAATAATGAGAATTACAATCTCTAAATAATATATCAGCTCTGGCTAACAAATAGCTTCACTGTAGTCTAATAGCTATTTATTAACACAACTATAATAAATTAGGAGGTAGCTTATTCATGCACACACACACACACAAAAGCAGTTGAGGAATGGAATTTATGATTTACCTATTTTGTTGAGGGATTAATAGGTACATCATCACAATTAATGTGTGTGTTACTAATTAAAAACAATGTTTGCAATGATAATTTCTTATGGAATTTTACATTTATGTGTCTCATGCTAGACCAGGAAGACTTTCAAATCTGTGAGATAATTTTTTCTTTCCTTGTTTTTTTCTCCTTCTCCTTCTCCTTTATGTTTATGGTTCCTGTCATCATCATTATTATCAGTAATTTCCCATATAACACTACTTTGTACAGTACAAGGACTTATTTTTAAAAGAACTTTCTTATATAGTGCTCTATCCCACATTTCTCCACATAGTAATTTCACTCAACAATACTAAAAGCTGAACAGCATGAAGGAAGGAAAACAGTGAATTAAGGCATTTTCTGGGTCTGACTGAAGAAGTAGAAGCATTAGGATGGAGGCCAGAGGAAAAAGAAAAAAAAAAAATTAAAGACACAGATTAAGGACAAAAGACAGACTTTCAGATGTACTGCTGCATAGCAAGTCACCAAAAAAAAATGAATATGTGAACAAGACTTTAACAAAAGTAATATCCAATTGTCATCAGATGAATTATCACTAATTACACAAACTGACAATTACACTACCTCCTGTACCAAAAAGCCTTCAGTTTTGCTTATTCAAAGATCCAAAGGTCTGTGGTATCAAGAGACACTGAACTGGAGATTAGCAGTCCTAATCAGCATGGAGTGATTTCTTAAATAACATTAGTCATACTTAGAACTCCAGATTTTCTTGAGAAATGATGTCAGGAGCATAAAAGCAATAAAAATATTAGGGCAAAATCTTCTGGGAAATAAGAATGCTATTGAGCTCTCAAAGAAACATCAAGGAGGGAAGAAAGCTGACACTTTCAGAAAATTTTCCAATCATAGTTTTTTTTTTATAGAGAATTTGAAGGCAAATGGATTTTGTCTAGGTCTGGTTGTATGTCAGTTCAGCCTATGGAACAAATTATAACTTTTAGAGGATTGATGCAAAGCATGTGAAAATTACTGTGGTTAATTGGCTTACATCAACTTTTGAAAGCTAAGCGAAGTTTCCCAACTGACAAGCAAATGGCACATTACCATTCACCAATGACAGTCTGTATCTTCCTATTTAGTTTTATCTTTTTATTTTCAATAAAAGATATTTGGTGTTGACAGTCAGACCACAAAACTCTCATTACACTGACCTGTTGGGAGAGAAGAAACACCTATACACAGCTCTGTAATTCAGTCTCTTTAGTGACACACATAACAGCTTCACCAACATAATTGTTGGGTAGAAACTTCACAGTGTAAATCTGTAAAGGGAATATTGTATGTTTTCTCAAATGGTATAAAACCAATTCTCATGGACCTCATTCAGTTCCCATTTTCACTTGGCAAATTGCCTAGTTGTAGATAATGTTAACACTCAAAAAGTGAATCTGGACATTGTTTGAACCAGTTCCTATTTGCATACCTTTTCAAGAGATGGGGCTGAGCTGGGTGACATAACAGCAAATAACATTTACCTAAACCACTACTTGCCATAAGTCATCAACTAGGGAAAATATTGACACACTGACAGGAAAGAAAGGGAAGTAACAGTAAGATGTAGCAGACTAAAAAAAATTGAAAATCCACACTTCTAACCTATGGAAAAAAAAAAAGCTTCAGACCTCTCAGCATTCTGTTCAGAGAGAGTAGGAACAGCCTGCAGAGAAGCTGATTTTGCAGCCCTGATAGAAACATAGAGGAAGTCAGAAAGAAACACTGAGAAATTAATATTTTCAGGGAACTGACCTGAGAAGCCTACTGATGGTGGGTTATTGCTAGTGTTCCATAAGGATGGGTAAAAACTCCCTTACCTTAAAACCAACCGATCAACCTTACTTTCCCTTCAAAAAAAGACCCATCATCCTTGTCAACTCTCCTGTATTTTTATTTTCCACAATAAAAATGATATGCCAAGTCTTAGAACATATTCGTATGTATGTAGCTTAAAGCTAAGGCAATGGCACACCATTAGTACAAGTAACTTCCTTCAATATCCATTTGTTGGTTTGTAAATGGTTTCCTCAGGTAAAAACTGAATGAGGAATGCCAAGTCTCTCTGGAGCAATGGTGAGTTTTAGATTCAAAAGAATAACATCCATGATACTACAGGCTATTGGAGAAAAAAAAACATGAATATATAATCTCCTGAGAAATACAGTAACCTCAGGCTGCCAAGGTTCAGTCTTCTTTTCTGGCCCTTAGAGCCCTTTGATTTTTTTTTTTTTTAATTTTTATATTTATTGAAAACTCCTATGCTTCTGTTTGAAACATTTATTTTAGTAAAACTTTCCAGTTCTTCGAGTTTTCCAAGTACTCTCAACTTTGGCTTATAATGGAAGTACTGCCTGAACACTGAACTCCAGCAGTCTGAAGGGTGACTAGGATAAATATGGAACTTAATGGTGGATAACCGACTTTGATGCAGTTTTATCAATCAGAGAGAGATAAAATGCTTTCTCCTCTTGCAGTAACCCTTTTAAGAAAAATGTATTGATTTTTTTTCATCAGATACACATATTAACTAGCAAGCCACACAATGCATTCTTCTGTCTGCATGGGCATTTTGAGCAGTGATTGATTTTTTTGGCTCTATGGGAAAGCAGTCACTATTGAGTGATAAACTCCAAAAAAATGTGTGCTTCCAATTGCGCTGCTGCCAGAGGCACAGAATTAACATCCACAAAACTTAATTTACGAAAGATAACAAAAAGAATATTTTTTTCCCCTCAGTAAAGCTTTTGATTTTGACAACAGGAATGTATGGCAGGGGACTAGATGCATTAGTAAAATTAAAAAGAGAAGTATATTTGATTGCTGTAATCTTCCATTAATGAGTCTATCCGTATAGTAATCAGGCAATACTGCCAACTCAGGTCCCTTGGTGATTGATCATTAAGGATCCCATGGTACTCTTCACAAGGGCAGAGTTATCCTCACTGTCCTTGCCAAATTCAATCACAACTGATGATTTTCTTCTGCCTATCTATATTTTCCTTGCAGTTTTATCTGGATAAGACTTTGCTTTTCATTTCCTGTACAAAAATTGTTGTATAATGTTTCTGTGTGTTATTAGAAAGCTGCAGTTTTCCACCCTGAAGATTACAGTATTGGATGAAATGATTTTTGTATTACAGATATGACAAAGTGTTATCATAGTCATTTGAAAGTCCATGGTACTTAGCTGCATAAGAGTAAGCCTATTTAGTGGACTGGGTTCTCAGCTGAAAAGTGGGACTACAACAGGAAAACTGCTTTTTCCTGTTTTGGTTACTCAAATTATAGAAACCTTGCCACTAATAGTAGAATTCAACCTTCAGAATCAGCATCACTTAAGAAGTACTTAAACAGAGAGAAGAAAGTGCTGCCAAATGAACTGAGCATCATGGATACGTGACTTTTTTTTTTTTTAAATGCACCTATACACATCCAAAAATGCATCCTTTTTACATGTGCTTCTACAAGTTTAATACAGAATAACAATTATACCTTTAAAAGATAAGTTAATCATGTTGGATAACAGAATTCTAGCCAATGCAATGGTAGTTTCTAATGCATGCCATGTGATCTTCATGAAGGAAAGACCAGAAACTGGACACTAGTCCTGACTCGCAAGACAGCCTGGTTGTTGAAATGTTATTGACTTCAGCACAGCCTCATAAACCATGTAGTCTAAGACACAGTAGATTCTGGTAACAAGCTGGTAACTGCCTAGAATGTTTTGGTTTATCCTGACTGGCTACCTATCCACTGAAAGAAGGCAGTAGTTCTAAGTTGTCCTTTTAAATAAAATAACCTCACATCATTCCTGAAGTAGTACAAAACACCCTGTGGTGTGGATAGTGACCCTCTCTGTTTTTTTTTTTCTTTTGCAAGGCAAGAATCTTTTGCTAAAAGCATGTCTATATTGTAAAAAAATTAATCTGTTAAGAACATTTTTTGTCCCATGTTTTCAGGATCTTTTATTTGGTTCTCCTCATGGAAGAGGAAACTTCTATCAGGCTTTTTTTTTTTCTTTAAGGAATTTTCACTGTGTACCATCTTATTAATAAAAATCTCTAAAAATTTATTATTTTTGTCTTGAGCAGTCACCATGGTGCTATAGTAACATGTCTTATATGAACATACCAAAACTTCATCCCAGTCATGAAAAGGCACCCCATGAACAGTTATACAAGACAGCTATATAGGTAGTGCAGGAACAGCTTATATTAGAATTTCCACCAAAGTAATGCTGCCAAGCCGTGTGACAATTTAAGGGCCAGACTCTCAACAGCAGCCCTTGAAGAACAGAAAGGTGTGGGATGCTGAAGAAGAAAGGGAATACAACAAAGAAACGATGCTTTTGCAATTTCTCACTTCTTTTTGATTATGGGGAAAAAAGGTAGGTCCAAAGGCCAAGCTCATAAGATGAAGCAACCCCAACGTTTATTTGGCAAGCTCCTCAGCATTATTAAAACTTACTTTGCACTATATTTATCCCCCTAACTTCTTCCCTCCCTAGCTCTCCTATGAACAACATAGGTTGCAATAACAAGCTTTGTAAGATTAACGTGTATCAGGTGACGTGGGATGGAGAGGCAGAAGGAAGGGAAACCTTCTCACAGTACCTTCAACCTGATGGCAAGGTTTACAGGGCCATAGTTCCATTTTTCATTAAATCATCTTTTCCCCAAGTCATTGAATAATAAGTCAAATATTTGAAGCACAGCACCACTTTGCCACCTAAATGGAGATTTGGTAATAATTTAAGAGATGTACACTGGAAGTGCATTTGAGAGAATCAGAAAAATATCTTAGTACCTTAGGACTGGAGAGATCAACTTGACATGCATCTTTGAAACTTCCATGCCACATGTGATTAAATCCCAAATGAGAAAAAGGTAAGAAAATAGCATTTTCTCATAAATTTTGCTTCCTTTTACAGGCAGAACACAAAGAATGCAAGTCATTTATAACAGTAAAATTAGAAAGGACTTTGATTAGAAAAAAGTCATAAGTTCAAGTCTACTCATACCTCAGTGGATTATTCAACTCTAATTAGGATATCATTGGAAATCATTAGCAAGACAAATGTTCTGATTAACATGGAAAATAGCTTATGTTTATACAATGAGGTTTTAATATTAAAGTTTCTTAGAAATGAAATACCTAAATTCCCACTTGGGAAAGTGTCTTTTATTTTGTTGGAGTGCAACCACAGTTTTCTGATTTCTTGAAGATCATAGTTTAATCAACGCCTGACCTTATTATAAAGAAATGAGATCATGACATTTCAAATCTTAAAATTAAACAGCATATTTTTTTGCAAATTAAATGAAGAATTCTCAGTCTCAATTTTTTATCTCCAAACACTGATTTAAATAAAATGATGCCTGATTATTTCAGTATTCAGCCTATAACAAACTGCTAAAAATTTGGTAAGAGAGATTTAAGCTCTGGGGGATTTTTTCATAGCAAACTATATTAAAAAAGTACAATATTAGCCATGCATTTAGACTTTGAAACAGACAGTTTCTGCAGTAAATATCCAAAGGTCTTTTTCTATTGTATAATCTTCCAGTCATGGGAGAGTTTAGGATCTCTTTACGGTTGTACCCCCCCACGCACACTCCCAAGATAGTACTTTCCGTACTTCAACATTTTTTAACCTGTAGTTCAAACTACAGTTTTGCTTGAATGAAATTCTAACACTTCTGTATATTTTATTCTATGCTGTTTTATGTTACATCTCATCAAGTACAGAGTGTGGTGGTAGTCTCAAAAAATTGAAACTTGAAACTTATTGAAACTGATGGAAACAGACTCTCAGGTGGCATACACTAGTCTAAAGACATCAGGTGAGTATTACAAAACTATTTTCTTGCTGTTCATTAACAAAATTACTTTCAGGAAGCAAGTTCTTACAAAAAACCAAACAAACAAACAAACCAAAAAACAAAAAAAAAAAAAAAACAACCAACCAAACACACAAACAAAAAACTACCAGAAACATTTCCCTCCTTGCCTCATTCCCGCTCCTCCATATTATTCATGCCTAGAGGAAAAAAAAATAGCATGGCAATAGATTGGAAACTAGATTTCTTAAATCTACCCAAAACTATAAATTCTAGGGATCACGTTGTCATTTAGTGATATGAACCAGATTATAGTAACCCATTCAGCTGACTATAAATTAAGAACTTCTATCCTGTCCCTTCTGTTTGGTTCCAAAAGGAAGTCTACAGAGGATCTCCCACACACAGAAGGGCCTCTTCATGATATGATAAAATTAGTGCCTGATTTTTCAGCTAAAGGGAAAGCTGTATTTGACCAAAATGATATTATGCATATTGTAAATGAAGTTAAATAAGTCGTAGCCACGAGAAAAAACACAGAACAAATCAAGCATATTGAAAAGTTCTACATGGAGTCAAATTGGTGCTCTTCAGGATTTTCAGAGTCTGTTTCTGAATCTAGCAAGTACATTCAGCATACCTTTCTCTGTATAAGTAAAAGACCTAAGCTCCAGGCATGGAGGTGTTAGAAAGGGGTTGTATTTTTACAGTAAGTTTCCAGCAGAAGACACACCTGGTTCAGAGGAAGCTCCTCTCCAACATACTTACACAGCTGCCCATATACTGCACTGGTGAGACTGGATACTGGTTACACATTTGGAGGCTGATCACAGGGAATCTTTTCTATAAGTTAAAGCTAATGCTAAAGGTTTAAATAGGTTATTTTTTTCATGTATACACGAACACATAAAGACATTACATTGTGTTGGTATACAAACTCATCCTTTTGCATATTTACAAACTCATGGGGAAAAAAAATAAGTCTGTCCCAACTTGTAAATAGGGTATAAACATACCCTGCCCGGTTCAGGATGTCCACAGAATATACTTTTTTTGGATTCAAAAAGTCATCTGAGCAGAAATGTCATTATATGAGGGTACTGTGGAGGAGGGTACTGTGCTGGATGGACTTTTGCCTAACTTGTGGTTTTTATTCCTCAGTTGGAGCTGGTGCTAGTCCCTTTAAGCAGGCCAAAACTGCCCTGGGATATGCTGGGGCAGGGACAATTATGGACTGCTTCTATAGATCAGCAATTTGCAAAAGCCTTATTTTTGTACATGAGCTTTTTCAGAAGGAAAAGAGAAAAGCTTTATGAAGGCAAGTCTGTGACCTAGATGTGTTGAAAATAATGTTAGCTAATACTATGACTTTAGAGATCATTCTTGGACTATAATGCCACCTGTGTGATGTTTAACATAATTTAAATGTTTATATTGAGATAAACTGAGGAAGTCAACTCGTTGATAGTGTTGTAGCATAAATTCAGTAATGTTCATAATACACAGAAAGACCACTATATTATACAAGTTTATAAGCAGATTAGAAGCAAAAATATTCACTAAAAATCTTGACTAATAGGGTAGCATTTACATTTCTTGTCACATTACCAATTAAACTTCAGTAAGTGCTCCCTTTTTATTAAAAATAACAACAATAACAACAAAAACACAACAATCCAACAAAAAAAAAACCACAATTACCACTGCATTTCTTGTCATTTTATTAACATTGAAATAAGTGATTCCTTGAGATGCCTCTTATAAATTATTAACTAGAATAATTTCTCAGTTTCATTCACTTTTGCTAATACGGGTAATAAGGAAAGATCAGCCAAGATTCACACTCTCTATTTCCTACTTAGTAGGTCTTAAGTACGTTTTTCACTATGGATTTACTGGGGTGGAGAAAGGTAATCAGGTGTCTAACTCAAAAATCCCATGTCCAGGGAAAAGTTAAGCTTGGATGTATATGGTGGGATCTCGTGGCTCAAAGTTGCTTTTTTTCTTTGTTTATTATTGTTGCTTCATTGGTTGTGGGTTTTTTTTTCTACAGTTTTTGTTTTTTTAAACTATGTACAAGATTATACAACTTTATTTGCTCTCTTTCTTTGGCCTCTGCAGTAGATTGACAAGAACCATTAATGTGTTAAGGTAAATAAGACAAATCTATACATACAGCCCTTCCTACTTGTTCTGCAGTGCTCTGATACATTGCACATAACAATAGAAAGGCATCTATAGTTCATTAATTGTGGTTTTACTTAGGATCTTCATTATTATTCAGCAATGGCTAGGAAAACATGCCCATGGAGTCTATTCTGCTAGTTACTGTACCAGCAGTTTTGGCTCAAGGCAACATTTTGAATTTAAGCAGAGTCAAATAAATGATGCTGGGGGTGAAGCTGTTCAGCTCCTTGCAAATGAGACCTAGTTATGTCTGTTGTTTTCTACCTTTAAGGCGGGCTTTTGTGCCTAGGGGTTTGGTTTTATTTGAATTCCCTGAGACAGAAATGGTAAACTCTCCAATTTGCTTTTGAAGACAGATATCGAGTGCCCTTTAAATGCTACCCTTGCTGTCATGTACACATTATGAGGGGATTAATGCTTAAAACTCACCTGCTGACCTACACAGTCAATGCCTACAACAGCATCTATAATGTACTGTGCAGCTGGCCAACATCATTGGTACTATGATATTCTAGTAGAATTTTCCCCACTTCCACTGTATAAGCTATATTTAGCTCTTTTAGATGTTAATAAAGAAGGTATAATGAAGCAGAAAAAATGGATTAAGTTATTTTAAAAACACATAATTCAAAACTACTTTCAAAAATCACTGACATTTGTTTATATCCTATATCAGGAAAGTAAAAGTAAACATTTTGAAATGCTTCCACACTCTGCTGTACAATTCTGACATGCTAGCAACATTCAACATTTGTTCTTTTTTTTTTTTTTTTCTTAAGAGAGAAAAGAAAATGAAACATGAAAATTTTGTATTGTTATGTTACTCCATAGGAGAATACAAGTATCGGATTTTTCTTTTTTCTGATTTATTTTTTATGTTGCTGAAATGCAATTCATCAAGCCAAAATCCAAATACTTGTCAGAAAGGATAGTTTTCACATGTTTGTAAGTGGGAAGCACTGAAGCTATTTATTTTTAAATTAAAGAGTCTTGTCTTTTGGGGGGCACGCTTAAAAGGCTATCAAGACTGCTGGAATTTACGAGTCTCAGTTTAAGCAGAAAGTGAATTGAAACAATATAATAATTTCATTCTAGAAAATTTAAATTTCAGAACCTGTTATGCACAAATCACATTTCATATCTACAAGAAAAAAACAGCCTCAAATTCAGAAAAGTGCAGTTTACCAGTTCCGCTGAGATTCTTTCTTAAATTATTAAAATGTTCAACAGAGACAAGCAGAGAGAAGGAATCTTTCTTGTACTTATGCCTCAGAACTCTTTGGAAGATACAGCAGAATTGTCATATAATCCATATCTATGGACTATTTTACATGCAAGGCCTGCAATTTATGTAAACTCAGTCTGCAGTGCCCTGATTTAGGACACTGAGGACAAAAGGTTTTGGCTTGGGAGGGAGTCTAAGCACTCTTGTGGAAGAGAACCAGGAGCTGGTGAGGAAATTCAAGGGTTCACCTATCTACACCCATCACTGCCAAGCCTCCATCACGCCTTTTGGCCTGAAAGCTCCCACCAGAAATGGGCAAGACCTCTTGTTGCATCATTGTTGTATTTAGGGTTTATACAGATTTCTCTGACAAAACTACTACGGAAAATACACAACATTTTGCCTCAGAATACAGTTCAGGGATAATTTTTAAGTCTGATTCAAGGCACACTGAGCCCAAATGAGATCCCTAGGGACATAAATGAATCTTTTCAGGCCTATTCTACTAATCACTGTTTGCACTTATTTCATAAATTTAATCTAATTTTATTTGGAAAGACTGGTCTCCCTAGCACATCCAGACGTGTTCTCTTTTTTGTTCAAAATTTATCCAGATGCAAAAGGCATCCTAAGCCTCAATGTACTCCTCATCCTCCCAAGTCCTTAAAAGAGAAACCTCTAAACACAGAAATAAATTCAAGGCTTAATTTTTAAAATAAAATATTTGTCAGGTGCGGCATATTGTATACCTAAATCCAGCAAAATCAGTTTTGTTTTTTTTTTTCCTCTCATAATCATATACAAACAATTTATTTTGTTTAAGAAACTGTCACAGTTTTGGAGCATCAAGACAGTAACACCTACTTCAGTGAAAAAGCTGAAATTCTTTTAATGCAGCTGAAGATATTTTATTTTTGCTGTATTTAGTTCACAGTATCACAGTGTGTTTGGTATTGGAAGGGACCTCGAAAGATCATCTAGTCCGATCCCCTTGCTGGAGCAGGAACGCCTAGGTTAGGTCACACAGGAAGGTGTCCAGGCGGGCTTTGAATGTCTCCAGGGAAGGAGACTCCACAACCTCCCTGGGCAGCCTGTTCCAGTGCTCTGTCACCCTCACTGAGAAGAAGTTTTTTCTCAAATCTAAGTGGAACCTCTTGTGTTCCAGCTTGATCCCATTACCCCTTGTCCTATCATTGTTTGCCACTGAGAAGAGCCTGGCTCCATCCTTGTGGCACTCACCTTTCACATATTTATAAACATTAATACGGTCACCCCTCAGTCTCCTCTTCTCCAAACTAAACAGACCCAGCTCCCTCAGCCTTTCTTCATAAGGGAGGTGCTCCACTCCCTTCATCATCTTTGTTGCCCTATGCTGGACCCTCTCCAGCAGTTCCCTGTCCTTCTTGAACTGAGGGGCCCAGAACTGGACACAATATTCCAGATGGGGTCTCACCAGGGCGGAGTAGAGGGGAAGGAGGACCTCTCTCGATCTACTGACCACCCCCCTTCTAATACACCCCAGGATGCCATTGGTCTTCCTGGCCACAAGGGTACAGTGCTGGCTCATGGTCATCCTGTTGTTTACCAGGACCCCCAGGTCCCTTTCCCCTACACTGCTCTCTAATATGTAATTTCCCAACCTATACTGGAACCTGGGGTTGTTCCTGCCCAGATGCAGGACTCTACCCTTTCCCTTGTTAAATTTCATCAGGTTATTCCCCGCCCAACTCTCCAGCCTGTCCAGATCCCGCTGGATGGCAGCACAGCCTTCTGGCGTGTCAGCCATTCCCCCCAGCTTAGTGTCATCAGCAAACTTGCTGATAATACACTCAATTCCCTCGTCCAAATCGTTAATACATATATTGAATAATATTGGCCCCAGTACTGACCCCTGAGGCACTCCACTAGATACTGGCCTCCAACTGGACTCCGCACCATTGACCACCACTCTCTGGCTTCTCTCTTTAAGCCAGTTTGCAACCCACCTCACTACTCTATTGTCTAGACCACACCTCCTCAACTTAGCTGTGAGGATGCTGTGAGAGACTGTGTCAAAGGCTTTCCTGAAGACAAGGTAGACCACATCCACCGCTCTGCCATCATCCATCCACCTTGTTACATTCTCATAAAAGGCTATGAGGTTGGTCAAGCATGACTTCCCCTTGGTAAAGTCATGCTGACTACCCCTAATGACCCTCTTATCCCTGATATGCCTTGAGATGACACCAAGGATAAGCTGTTCCATTACTTTCCCAGGGACAGAGGTGAGGTTGACTGGTCTATAATTACCAGGGTCCTTCCTCTTGCCCTTTTTGAAGACTGGAGTGACATTTCCTTTCCTCCAATCCTCGGGCACCTTTCCCGTTTCCCAAGACTTGGCAAAAATGATGACTTCAGCCAGCTCCCTCAGCACCTGCAGATGCATCCCATCTGGACTCATGGATTTATGGATGTCCAGACTAATTAATTGCTCCCTAACCCAGTCCTAATCGACTAAAGCAAACTCCTCCATTGACCTGGCTTCATCCAGGGTCTCAGGGGTATGGAGCTCCCCAGGACAGCCTCCAGCAGAGTAGACAGAGACAAAGAAGGCATTCAGCAATTCTGCCTTCTCTGTGTCTTCTGTCACCAGGGCACCCACCCCATTCATCAGTGGGCCTACATTGCCTCTGGTATTAGTTTTATCTGCTATGTATTTGAAAAAATTCTTTTTGCTGTCCTTGACCCATCTCACCAGCTGTAATTCTAAGGAGGCCTTGGCTATCCTAGCTGCCTTCCTACATCCTCTAACAGCAGTCTTATAGTCCTCGCAAGTGGCCAGCCCCTGCTTCCATGACCTGTAAACTCTCCTCTTCTGCTTGAGCATCCCCAACAGATCCCTATTCAGCCACACAGGCCTCCTGGCTCCCTTCCTTGACTTCCTACGTGTGGGGATGCTCTGATCCTGAGCATGGAAGAAGCAATCTCTGAATGCAATCCAGCTCTCTTGGGCCCCTTTTCCTTCAAGCAGTCTTGCCCATGGGATTTCCCCCAGCAATTGCTTGAAAAGGCCGAAGTTAGCCCTGCTAAAGTCCAGGGTTGCAATTCTACTTGGTATTCTGTTCCTGCCACACGAAATGCTGAACTCCACCATCTTGTGATCACTGCAACCCAGTTCATAAGCTCCTAAAAAACATATGGAAAGCAAGTGAAATGTCCACTTCATAAGCACTTCAAGTGTTCATGCATATAGATGTTTGAAATAATATCATATAGTACAGAAATAAAATTGTATTGTTCCTATAATGGAATTAAACAAATGTTCTCCTTTGTTTTTACAACGTTTTTCTAATGTTGTTTTTTTTTTTTTGTTTTGTGTTTTTGTTTTGTTTGGTTGGATTTTTTTTTGTTTGTCTGAGTTTTTTTGTGGGTTTGTTTGTTTGTTTGGTTTGGTTTGTTTTAATTAGGGAAATCTCTGTTCTGGGTCCTACCCTAACATGTCTATAGCTAAGGCTTGAGTCATTGTAAATAACATCTTAAGTTTTTTTACGTCATACCATCCAGTGAATTCCTTATCCACCAAGTGGACTCTCTAATTTACAGGCAAGGATGTAAAGTGGAACACTGTTAAATGGTTTGTACAAGTCCAGGAAGATGACATCAGTTGCTCTTCCCTTATCTGTCAACACTGTAAACCCATCATAGAAGATCACCAAATTTTTCAGGCACAATTTGCCCTTAGTGAAGCCATGTTGCCTGACACCAGTCAAGTCCTCCTTTTCCATGTGTTGTAGCACAGTTTGCAAGAGGACTTGCTCCATGATCTTGTCAGGCACAGAGTTAAGACTGACTGGCCTGTAGATCTCTGGGTCTTCCTTTATTGCCTTTTCTAAAATGGGACTTATGTTTCCCTGCTTCACCAAACTGCCATGACTTCTCAAATGTGATGGACAGTGTCTTAGCAACTTCATCTGCCAGTTTCCTCAGGAGCTGTGGATGCAACTCATTAGGTCCCATGGACTTGCGCAACTTCAGGTTACTTAGATGGTCTCAATCTTCTCCTATGGTGCGTAGTTCTTCATTCTCCCAGTCCCTGTCTCTGCCTGCTGTGACTTGGGCAGAATGTCTAGAGCACTTGAAGACTGAGGAAAAAAAGTCACTGAGTACCTCGACCTCCTGGGTAACCAGGTCTGCCATTTCCTTCTGGTGAGGTCCACATTTTCCCTAGTCTTCTTTTTATCACCAATGTACCTATAGAAGCTTTTATTGTTGCCTTTGATATCCATGGCCAGATTTTTTAATTATTCTATCAAGGTTTCATCTTTCTTAACCTGGCTACTCGGACAATTTCCTTTTATTCCTCCTGGGCCTGTCCTTGCTTCCACCTTCTGTAGGCTTTCTTTTTGTGTCTGAGTTTGTCACTAAACACTTTTTTTTTTTTGTGGTTCCACTTGAATAAGATCATCTTCAGAAGTCTTCTACACAAGATCAAGCTACCTGAGGAGCTTGACCTGACATTAACATTTAGCCACAAATAGAAACTATTAAACTAGGTCTGAGAACAAGAGATAAAATCTTCTGTTTGCAGTGAAAAGAAAGTCAGTAAGAGGTCAGATTTACATTGTCTCTTGGCTGGCTTACTCCTGTCAATCAATCACGATAAATTAAATGAAGTACCACTGAAAAAGATTCAATTTACATGATATTATGCTTACCAAACTGTAAATTTGCAAACTAGCTACTTGACTAGAAAGGGGAAAAATGTTGAATAAACTAATCAGGGAATTTTGCTACTCAGGTACACCACACTTGGAATTAATTACAGAAGTAGGCATTTAATACAGCAAAATCAGCACTTCTGCACCAGTGCAAATCTGTGGCACAATTATCTGCAGAAACAATCAGGAATTTTAATTCTTTCCTTCAAGAAAAACAACTTCAAAAAGTGTTTCAAATGAGGATTTATCACAGAATTTGTTTGCTTTCCTACTAACAAATTGAAAAACTCCAGTTCTTTTGTATGGGAGTCAGCATTCCTGGCTAAGGTTCAAATCAGTTTCTGAGGGTAAAGAGAATTTCCCTGGCACATCAGATCCCATTTATTACTCTTTTCAGTTCCAGCTGTAACAGACTTTAAAAAATATCAGTTTCTGAAGAATCCAAGCATGAGAATTAGACATCTGTCAATGAGTACTTCAGTGACATACACCACTCTTCCCCAGAAATGTCTGAAGAAAACCAGCCAAACAAGAGAAAAAAAGAGTTATTAATTCTTGTGTTTAAGTTTGTGTAATTGTTCAACATAGTATGAATTAGTACTTATTAAAAAAAGATAAGTCCTAGTAATGCTAGAAGGGCTTGACAGTGGAATTTGACTTAGAACTAAACAGTTTGAGGGTTGAATAATGAGTTTGTCAAAAAATGACTTATGGGCAATAAAAACCTTAATTTTTTGTTGAACAAATAACAAGAGAAAATGGAAAAAAAAAAAAGCATTTTACTTTGATACTATTAAAAATATTTCAAATACCTGAAAATATAAATCAGTTTGGTGTAAAAGAAGAAAACAATAGTAATGAAAACTTTTGCAAAATAAGTGGCTTACATTAAGTTATTTAGACAGATAAAGACTTTTTCCACTCTGACTAGTTACACTATCTTTTTTCTTAGTTGTGGATTTTTCTGGTTGACAATCAAAACCATCAGGTCTTTCTATAACTTTTATCCCAAAGCAGCTTTTAGACCAGTAGGCACTTTTCCCCTATTAAGCAGTCCCATGAGCAGCAACGCTAATAAATCTCATGGTCCGCTAACCTGAATATTACATTTCTGTATGCAACTCCAGTCTAGCACACCTAGCTGTCCTTTTCTTAATGTTGGGAATTTCAACCTAATAGCATCTTCAGCTTCAGCCTTTGTTCCCTAGCATACCTTCTCCTTCTTCACCATAATGACATCTTTACCCTTCAGTTCTCCCTGGTTACCAGCTGTTACCTTCTGGTCACAGCCTAGGTCTATGGCTAACTTCGGGATGGACTTGCTGAACCTGGCCTCCCAGCTGGGCAATCAGTACACACAAGTGGATTAGGGGATTTTTGAGCACAGACTGAAGATTTCATTTTAGTGGGAGAACTTAGATTCTAATTCTCAATCCTCCTCTACCCTAGTTTTTCCTCTCACATACAAACCCCTACTCCATCATCCCCCTTTGCTTCAAAAAAAGAGAGATGCACACAAGACCATTACATGAATTTAATTATATCTAATATAACAGACTCATGTCTACACAGCAAATTATTAGACAACTTCCATGTACAAAACACCACGTAACAAAATGCACAGCTGATAAACAGTAACAGAAAGTAAATTAAAATGAAGTAGCACACTACTTTGCAAAATGCCTCCCAGAACTGAGCGAATGACAGAACAAATATTAATTACATAGGCTCTTCCACATGCATTGCTGCTCAGTGTCAGACCTGGCAATATATTATTCAGCCAAACATACATCTCTTGAGCAGTGAAATTAAAGCTCAATGGTTTTAAAATGTATTATTTCAATGAAAACAAGAAATACAATTCATAATAAATCCAGCAAATACTGTCTAACCAGCATTCCTATACGTGCAGATATTTATTTATATACCTGACACCTATACTTTTAATTTCCTAATAAGAGACCTCAGAACTGAACTTTCCATTTAATCAGTCAGCTCATATATCAAAAGAACACTAATTTGTGTTTTCTATTTTGAAAAAGAATCCCACCACTCCCAAACAAACACAGCAAATAAATAACAACAACAAAACCCCAAACAACCAACAAAACCAAACACAAACCACAGAAGTAAAATGGAGCTTTTTGAGCCTAGGACACAGCTAAGTCTAAACCGAGGAAACCTTAACATTCTGTAAGGACTGTTAGCAATAGCCAAAACACCAGCGTGTTATCAACACTATTTGAGCCAGAAATCCAGAGCAACACAACGTCGCTCAGGCTTCTGGGAACAAAGTTGGCTTGCACTTGGCCACAGAGAGAGTTCTTTGTTTATGCATTTGAATCCAGCTATCTCCTGATGAAGATTAAGGTTAGTATAAAACCCACGGTAATGTATTAAAACAAATATCACAACAATAAGAGGCAAATAACACGGTTAAAATACTGATAGTTTGTTGACCTCACAACTCTGACTTTTAACAAACCACCTCATGGTTTTGTAAAGTTCACAACTGCGAATGAAGTGCTTATCAAACAATACACAGAAAATCTGGAACGAAGAAAACCACAAAAACCTTTAGTTTTGGGTTTTTTTTATTATTTTTTTTTTTTTTCCTCTGCAGGACAACTCCACCCCTAACTAGTCCCTATTTTATCATTTTTAAAGCAGAAACAAGAGTTGAAACTCACCCAAGTGGTTTGAACTCCCAGGTGATATCAGAGCTTAGGTTACTGCTGGAAAGATGCCTTTGATTTTCACTTCCACCACAGGTGTGCTGAGCACTACTTTAATGCAGATGATTTCAATAATATTCTGACCTGAATGCAGTCCATGGGAGTTTTACTACCTATTTCAGCAGAGCCAGGATTTCATGCAGTGAGGTACTATAAGTTAGTCTTGTAACTTGCTAAGAAACTAATTCAAAATACATTGAAATCAAATCAAACTGTATTGAATCAAGCTTAATTCAATTAATTAATGGTATTTAATAGTATTTGATACATTTTAATGAAAGCTAATCAGATTTTTAAGGTTTTTCTAGGAGGGAAAATCTATTTGACTTTAAATTCTGTATTGTGTTAAGTTGGATGATGGTATGAGATAACTTTTAGCTCTTTGTATATAACTTATGATAAGAGGTTATGGGTTTTATTTTTTAAATGGTGCTTTCATTTTCCCATTAATAAAATGAAAGAAAACCCAACAACTTTAATTACTCATTTAGAGAAACTTTGTTGGGTTAAGTGGGTAGAATTACCAAGACTTCTGTCTTCCCATATTGACTAAGGCAGCTGAAGCATAAACACTTCCAAATGATCTTACAATATTTGCCCTTCAGATGTCCCTTACAGGTCTAATATTGATTTTGCTAAAGTTCAGCAGATCAGCAGTACTTACCTACCTCACATGTGGGTGGACAATCCAGTTTTCAGTTATTAGACATAACAATAGATATTGCACTGTTCTAACTTCCTTATTGTATTCTTGTGCATAACATTTCTCTCTTCTTCTGCATTCTAAGCCTTTTGGGTAATCATGTCAGAAAACAAAATATTCTAAAGTTTTTCTGCAAACACATTTCCTATTATTATGCTGTTATGGAAATCACACTGCAAACTAAGACTAAATGCTTCTTATTTAAAATCCCCTGATACTAAAATATTCTCAACTAAAAATAAAATACTTTGAATCTGTGTTCCACAGAAGAGGCTGTTATTGGAAAATGTGACTTAGCTCCTATGAGCAACTTAGTAAGAGCATTTAAGAGACAACAGCTTAATATCACTAGTATACAATAAGAACCGAACACATTCCTAAATCACAAATACCTTTCTCTTGATTTCCATGCCTCTTACTGTGCAAGTCCAGAATGCTTGTCAATAGTCCTTCAGGACCGAGGATAGCAAAGTATTGTCTTAGTGTACAGACTCCCACTTTCCTTCCATTTTTCTACCTCTCCGTTTTGTGTCTCTAGTGCACTGTCTGTGTTAAGCCCTAATAAAGATGATACCAGCTACGAACACTTTAACAATCCACCATACAATTAATTCAGAAAGTAAATGAAGCCATATAAGTTAAAATAAGTTTTCATGATTAATAAAACATGCAAGTATGGTAATCTTATTAGAGTGGTGAAAGGCAGAATTTAGATTTCACAGAGAGTGAAATCAGAGAGACTTATTTTCAGATTGAAAGTGAACAAAAGGGTTTGATTTTTGTCTGTTTATCTAAATTGATGTTTCTCTTCCTGAAGTGTGCAAAATTAAATTAACATCTGAGTCAGCAAACTTTCAAATTGATTGTAGAACTTGCTGTAATTTTCCAGGCCCTGGAAGCTGATGGTCCTTGGACTTTTTTGCTTGCTTTCAGCATTTAAGATATTTTTCACTGTTTCAAGAGGTCACTCATCCCTCCTCAGAGGCCTCCTCTGATCTTTGTCACTACAGAGTTTTACTTCCTATTTGAAGACCAATTGGCCTAGGAAGTTGGTTGCAAAAGAAACAGATAAAAGTCTTTTGCAGTCTCATTTGGGGAGACCTGTGTCAGAGGAACAGGAAGAGACTGAGGAAAGTAGTCTCTTCACCTGCCACTACAATTTATCTAATAAATGTATTTCTACCATAAGCCACTAATTTCCTTGTAGAAAAGCACTGAAAAATCAGACAGCTTCCAAACTCAAAATGCTCCAGGAATCCCTATAATAGAGACAAATCTCCAAAGCTGGATGGTTACTTTTTACAAAGCTTCTTTTGCCTGATGTTGAGAAAGGCAAAAAGTGGACCAAATTTATCATTATTAAATAACATACATATGTTATGAATTAACTTTGACTATTTTACTAGTTTAGACACGTCATGAGAATGTCTACTGAGTTAAAGGATATTATCCTTTTATCACATTTTCTCTTAATATATTCAAGAAATAGCAATATATTTATATTCTTTAAACAAAGAACAAAACACCATTCAGTCTATAAAGAAATAGTTATTATTGTAAAGGTGTAAATAGTGTATTTTTTACGTATCTGCATTCACATTCATTCGAAGCAGCTTCTCAGCTTCTGTAAAATATAATAGGAAGAATCAGTAGCAGATAGCACTTGCTAAAGTAGGCTTGTCTTTGCAGTTCAAGATAACTTGATAATTTGAGTAAATGATTACTTTTATTTAAAAATGAGTGGGAAAAGTTGAAATTGTCTTGCATGAAATACGTGTAATATTTTGTCATGTACATTTAAAATTACATAATTACAGACTTAATTTGGTAAAATGGATTTAATAAGAACGTTATCAAATTTGATTAAAATTGTGACATATTAAGGGCAATCATGTGTCTAAGCACTTTCCTGAGTTTGTAACTAATGTTACACAAATTAGTTTGTGCTCCTTGCATCTACTTATTACCTTTTATTAATTTATTGATAGGTTCCTGTTAATATAAATGAAAGGTAGGTAGGAACATTCCCTTCAACAATGACATGGAAAGTGCAATAATTCATGGTACTTTAAGTTTAAAAAATTGCTATTTATATCTTAAAAAAAACCAAAAAAATTCATAATATGCAAGTATAAAGTGGGTTCTTCCATTAATTATATCCCAATAATGAAGGAGACATTAAAAACATTGCTGGTGTTAGCCAAGAGAATATGTAATGTTTTTTGAAATACTTGCTTTGTTAAGGCCTGCCACAGACTTCACGTGTGATTTTTATACTGTAATTAGATCCAAATTTCAGAAATTACTCAGGCAGCTAGCTGTCAGTAAAATCAATGTGAGATAGTTGCCTAAAAAGAGGACCTGAAAGTTTAAGTACAATCATGTCTCTGACCCTTAATCTCTACAAGAAAGTTATCCTAAAAAAGTACACATTCAGTTAAATCTAATTACCGAGGCTCCCTTTTCAGTCAGAATAAAAAGGTAGGCAAAATGGATCCCTCATTAGAATTTATATCCATTAACCCAGGAAAAAAACAAAAATTTAAAAAAAAAAAAAACAACACACAACACCAAAACTAAACTCAACACAACTAATAAGTTTATTATTTCTGAACTTTTTTGTTTAAAGGTGAGATGAATCTCACCCTCAGTGCTTTATTTTTCTGTCTTTAACCAATGATAATAAGACAGAATCCATACTTAGCAGCCAGCTGCAGAGGAATTCATGCCCGAGCAGAGGAGGGGTCAGTCTGCCTACTCTGCTGATATCGGCCACGGGCCAGGGTGTCACTTCCCTACCTCACAGAAACATTCTTCCTTATGGATGGAGATGTGTTTAGAAGATGTGTGAGGTCCATATAATTCTCACATGCTAAGACCAGAAAAGGTTTTATCCACCAATGGCATATTCCAGGATCCCCAAACCACCGCAGAAAGAAAATTTTCTAGGATATTCCAGCTGCAGAGGACACAGATATAAATACTGGTCTCAAGAATATTAAATGTGGAAGACTGAGCTTCTCCCTCCAGGAGTCCTCTCTAGTCCTGAGCTCATGTTGAAGAAGGAGGCACAGGAAACATGACCCCTTATAAAAACTGTGACTCCTCATAACGCTGTCCTTATGGGAACCAGGTGCTGTGTTCATTCTTAATGGATCCTGTGCCACTTATTGGAAAACTATAGCAGCTGTTTTGAAGGTTTTGACTAGATATTCCAGCTCTACATTTTACAATCAATTTACTCTTTCTTGAACTTTTTCCTTAAAAATGTTTTTCCTCTAAATTCTCGTTAGCTTCAAAATTCCTAGGGTCTCCAAATCTATAGGTACAACCACGTGAAACTCAATTAGATATTAGAAAAAATAAATTCACACACTGAGGGATATAAAACACTGCAGCAGGTTGCCCAGAATAGTTGCGGAACCTCCATCTTAGGAAAAAATTCAGCTGTTGACTGAGTATGACACTGAGCAACCTGCTGTGACTTGACAGTGAGTGGGAACTTGAGCCAGGTGACCTCCAAAAATCCCTTCAGCCTATGTTCTTTTAGGATTCTATGTTCCTGACTGTTATACAATCAGCTCATACTTTATGATGATCTTTGAAATCAGTCCAGAATCAAATATAACAATAGGTGCATCACTGTTTGACTCTAGTATATATAAACCTTAACTCATACACAGCTATGACAATGTTTTGGGAAGGAGCATGCAATGTCTTCACCCCAATACCTATACCTTTCTGCATTCAGTGGATCCCTGTGGTGACTCAGCATAGGATTTTTGCCAGCTACCCAGTGAGATATTTCAGAATATCTTTCTCTTTCATATGCAGAATGTCTCGTAATTTCTTGATTTCAAAACAATTCTGTTGGGTTTTTTGTTTTGTTTTGTTGCTTTGTTTTGTTTTGGTTTTTGGTTTTTGGTTTTGCTTTTTTCCGCAGCACCTTCAAGTCTTGTAGAATAAAGTGCATCATGTGATCTGAAGTTCTTTTTTCTTTTTTTTTTTCCAAAGGTAATTTCAGAGTAAGGCTTGTTTTGTTTTGTTGTTGTTGTTTTTGTTTGTTTGTTGTTTTTTTGTTTCTTTGTTTTGTTTGTTGTTGTTGTTGTATGTTGTTCCCTTTCCTTTCCTTTCCTTTCCTTTCCTTTCCTTTCCTTTCCTTTCCTTTCCTTTCCTTTCCTTTCCTTTCCTTTCCTTTCCTTTCCTTTCCTTCCCTTCCCTTCCCTTCCCTTCCCTTCCCTTCCCTTCCCTTCCCTTCCCTTCCCTTCCCTTTCCGTTTCTGGCTAGCAGAACATATAAAGTGAGTGAAAGCTAAAATAGACTCTAGTTTTCTAGTTTTTACAAAGATAGAGCAATTTCCTTTCAGAGACTGCCAATCAATGCCAATTTTAAATCTGCTTAGTGTATACAGTCCTTCAGGAATTTGGGGACTCTGAGGTTTTCAGAAGTTAATGATTAAAATATTAAAGACAATTTTAAAGGAAATTCTAGTTTGTAAGAAAATGGTGCTAAATTTAAACAATGTGAGGTCTTGAATTAAAAAAAAAAAAAAAAGGAAAAAAAGTGCTCCCACTTTTTTGCAAATTCTGTACACATCCAAAAGGAACTGCATTTAATCTAGGAAAACAGAGATCTGTTTTACTTTGAATGCTGATTAAACTTCAATTTAAAATATTAAGGATATTATTTCTAGTTATTAAATAATGACAATGAAACTCTAACTTTTATGATTGTGGGTTTTTATGTTTCAAATAAATGGCTGGCTGAGCCTGAGATGCTTTTCCTCATTTTTTAACATATTTAAGAACTGAAAGCTAACCAAAATCAAAACAAACTTGGTAGTTTTTCTTTTCCTCTGTTATATAAATTCAGGTGTTCTTATAGCATCATGGCGCTAAGCAAAATACGATCGAGTCATTATTGAATCAATCCCTTCAGAAGAGCTCCTTTTACTTTCTGTTGCCCTTATAGACCACATTTCATTTATTTCCTTCAGTGGTTTGGAGGTCTACAGCACAAAATGATGAATCCAGAGACGAAGCTGTTTGAAAGCAAGTTCTGATAGGGTTTTATTCAAAGAAATAGGTGTTTCCCCTCTACAGAACACTTCAGATGCTGTTGAGACTCAATAGTGTAGAAATTAATAAGAAAAAAGTGAATGAAATTTAGGAGTTCATTAAAAAGTAACAAATTAGATGACGATTAAGCCACAATTCACAGAAAAATACAATGGCTGAGACTAATATTCTATCTTCTCTCTGCAGCAGAACTCAGAAATAAAAAGTAAAAAAGAACAAAGGAAAAAAAGTAGCAGGACCTAGCACTTTATTTATATTGATTTTTGCCTATGCAGTACCTAACTAGGCTAAGGAATGTCAAAAGTATGGCAAAATACATCACTGGTAGGGCAAAAAGAAGGACTTAAGGATGAGAGTTGTTCTCACAATTGTGTGTTGTATGGACCCATAGCTACATGGAAATGAAAACATTTTTAATGGGGATACTAGAATGATTGAAGTTTTCAATAAATATGTGTCTTCTGTACTCTTAATCACTGAGGATGACTCAACACTTTTCAGCTTATTAGTAATCAAAGAGAATGTTAAAAATATGTATAAGAAAAAAGAAAGGTTTTGTGTACAGAAACATTTAACTTAGCAAATATGAATAATTTTATCTCCAAAGATGTAAAAGTACTATCTATGGTAGTTGTTTATCTCTAAGAAATATTAGAGATATTTCTGAAAATTGGAACAATGTCTTTAGTGCTATTCAAAAGAGGCAAGAAGGATGATTTTCTTACTGATAAAACAGTCATATTTGATTAATCTGATTAATTCCAGCCATGAACTTGAGGAGGCGGCTTTTTTGTTGTATTACATTTTATGGCAAAGTTAGCATGAAATTATTCTCCTTTCTGTCCCTTTACTTCTTGTTCCCACTTACTATTTTCTGTCTATTTGTTTAATTACTCCTCCTTTTACCTTTTTTCTGAGATTGGTCCTTGTGAACTGTATCAATGAAATAAACAAAGTTTAGAAATATCTCAAATTTTTTGGAAGACAGCATGTCATGAAAAATTAAATCTCAATGTCACTTGATGCTCCACTTAGTAGTACTAAATGGATTAAAATAGCATTAAAACATCTGCTAAAGAATTAAGAATTGACAGAGAGATCATGTAAAAAACGTTTAAGTGGAGAAATCAAAAAGCCTCCTTCCTCTCTATACATTTTTAATTGAGCTTAGTGGATCTGATATCTTTTTCTTCCTGTGGTGATCTGAGTGTATATGACTAATAAGCAATAAAACTGTTTATAACAAAAATAAATTGGAAATAATTACAAAGGTGTGGCAGGCATAAAAAATGTAGCTTCATACAGAAATAGAGAATCATAGAATCATAAAATGTCTTGAGTTGGAAGGGACCCACGAGGATCATAAAGTCTAACTAGATAGACGCTATCCTGGGAAGCAATTACCCTGGAAGGGATTGAAGGGCAGTGAGGGTTAGGCAGTAACTAACAAGAGTTCCCCAGTGGAAAAAGGCTGCACAAAGGACTAGAGATGAACAGATACACAAACCAAGTAATGAGAGGGATGGGGGAATGATTTTAGCTTGTCTGTGGCATCAGTAAGACAGATGATGTAACGCTACACATCACTCTGATCCCCATAAATAGTGACTATGGGGTAACAACCAGAAGAACAATTCACGGCCAGGGGAAAAAAGTCTGTTTGTGAGTGACTGGAAGATGTCAATCTGTGTAATTTCTAACAAAAAACAATTGTAACATTAATGGATATTAATGAGCTCTTTAACCTACACAACAAAGGTAATTTATAAATTGTGATCTAAAATGCATAACAATTGTTGACGTTTAACCCCAGCTAGGACCATGCAGCTCCATGTTCACTCCCTCCTCATGGAGAGATCAGGGAGACAATTGGAAAAGGAAAAAAAAACATGGTTGGAGATAATAACAGTTCAATACGGCAACAAATGAAGATAAAACAATAATAATCATCAGAAAAAATAGAAGAAGAGAATACACAAAACAAATGATACGCAGTACAATTGCTCACTGCCTGCAGCACTGATAACCCATTCGTTCCCAAGCAGCAGTGTTTGCCCCCATGGTGAAGTCCAGTTTATATACTGAGCATGACATCATAAGATAAGGAATACCCCTTCAGCCAGCTTGGGCCAGCTGCCCTGGCTTTGCTGCCTCCCAGCTTCTTGTACAGCTGGTAGAGCACTGGAAGCCAAAAAAAGCCCCTGATTACAAAACAACAATCAAAACAGAAGTGTATTATCAACATTCTTCTCATACTAAATCCAAAACGCAGCTACTAGAAAGAAAGTTAACTCTATCTAAGCCAAAACCAAGACACAGTAATGGTAACTAACCAGTGAAAGGTCTGGACCCTTCATCTTTCAATAGCTTCATAATCAGACAGGGTCCTCCTGAACTATATACTTTAATAAAATATATACTATTGGATTTTAGATAAAGCTGATGTTCAATGGCCTAAGCATACAAGAGTAATAGCAAAACAGTCCAGATCATCTCATGTTCTTTTCTGTCCTTAATCACTATGAAGCTGAACAGCTTTACACATTCAGAAATTTTAGCTGTTAACAGACACTTTATTAGAAAATGCCTGCCTTAAAAAAAAAAGAGGTAAAACATGCACCATAGTGAACTGAGTAGCGTGAGGTAGTATGAGGCTCATGATGATAGGCCTAACAGGTATTTTCTGGGAAAAGGGTAGGCAACAGTAAAAAATATGTGTTAATCAACATGCAAAACTATTTAGCAGTGAGAGGTGTGATCCCTTGAGAGGGCAATTTCCTCCTTGGAGCTCCCTGGGGCAGCAGGAGGTTGGGGCTGCATGGGCTCCACATCATCTCTCACCTACCTTAGGGAAAGAGGATCCACAGGCTTTGTGTTTCTCCCACACCTTCTGTCTCTTACCAGCACTCAAACAACATAAAAGGAAAACGAGGAAAGTAAATGGCCTCAAGTTGTACCAGAGGAGGCTTAGATTGGATATTAGGAAAAATTTCTTCACAGAAAGTGTTGTCAGGCATTGAAACAGGCTGCCCAGGGAAGTCATGGAGTCACCATCCCTGGAGGTATTTAAAAGACACATAGATGAGTTTTTTAAGGACATGGTTTAGTGTCGGTGTTAGGTCAACAGTTGGCCTCAATGATCTTGAGAGTGTCTTCCAACCAAAATGATTCTATGATTCTATTCTATGAAAACAAGAATTTAATGTTATATTTTTCAGTTTTAGACTGAGATATTTTTAATTTTTTTTTTAATTTCATATTTACTGTAAGTCAATTTCAAATAATCTGCAGATACCAACCTCATCAATCTTGGAACAAGAAACTCCCTTTGAACTATTATCTAGGAAGAAGTCTCATCTTTTTCCTATATTTCTCCTGGCTCTTCCTAAAGAAACTCAAAATCTTCTCTGGCATCATAAGCTGAGATGTAGCCTGTTGTTTCCCCAATACGGAGGCATGGCACCATGGCTTGCTGAGCAAAGCTATGAACCTGATTGACAAACAACTTTGATTTAAAAATAATTCCTTCCTATTTTTTTTCTGCACATTTTAAGTAGTCCTTTCATTCAGATAATTTCTATGATCTTGTTCATGCCACAGTTCAGGGAACAGGTTTTTGTACAGGTGAAATGGGTAGGTGCTGTGCGGAAGGGGAAGGAAGAGCAGCCTGGCATGGAGCAGAGAGCTGCAGAGGGTTTCCTAGTTGGTCTTCCTGCTGAAATTACCCATAATAAGGAATGATTGCCTCACAATGAAAAAAAAAAAAGTAAATTGATTGATACCTGCTCTAAGGTTAATTTATAAAACCATGTCCCTGCGATTCTATTGTTTTCCCAACAAAAACAACTGGAAGAAATGTAGCTAAAATGTTCAGTGTAAAAAACACTATGGAGTTGCAGTCCTCAAGATACAGAACACTTGATGAAAACAGATGTATTAATAGCTGAAGTCCAGGATCAAGATGCTCATATATCATGCAAAAGAAAGGTAAACATGGCTATGGGCTTCTAAATTTCTTTCTCTGTCCTTCCTCTTAATATCTTTTGCAGGGGGGATTTAGAATTTAGGTTTTTGCATCCTTACTCCACCTTTGTCTGAATTAGCATTACTGCTGTGCTTCACAGCTAGCACTAAGTTTCTGTCACCCTTTCCCTGACTCTACATCTATTTATTTTTGTTTCTTTTAACCATTTTTGTACTCCTTTAAAAAAAAAAAAAAAAATCCTACACCTTTCCTTTACTTCTCAGTGGTGTCCTATGTCTATGATCTTTGGCAAGTGCAACAGAAGTCATTACCAGAACTCTCCTCCTCTATTACATATGCAGCACTTATATGGACATTATCTTTTGCTTGATCTACAGAAAGCTATTCAGCCTCCAGGCACAGATGATATAGAACAGAAAATGGTCTGCTGAATTCTGTGATAGACCTTTCTGTTCTCCCTACTAATCCACAGCTGTAGAATGTAACTACGCCTTTGTCCTTGAAATACCAGTTTTGCTGTCCCTACACAGGAGTCAGACCCCTTTTCTAAGACAGCAGGAAAACTGGTGTGAGTTAGGCAATGCTTTTGGATTATGTAGTCTCCGTTTTCCAGATGCACTGTATCCAGTCTGCTCACTACAGCAGTCGAGATGAATTGCTGAAGAGTAGCAACACACACCTCTGCCTTGCTTCAGCTCTGGCATTCATGAGTCTTTTCTCACTAACTCACTAGCCAAGCAGAAATCTACCTAGTTTATGCCACTAAGTAAATTTTACAATGCGCTAATTAAATTAGCTCATAGAGAGGTCCCATGAGCACGAGAATTCATCCAAAGTAATCATGATCTGTGCATAGTCAGGATGAAGGGATGAATGGTGGCCTAACCAGGACCCTCCCTTTCAGCAGCAATAAGAGGAAAATAGTAATCCTGCATCTCAATGACTTCGAAACTGAAAAAGACTGACTTGAACACAATATCTGCTTGTATCTGGTTTTTGTGGGGTTTTTTTGTTGTGTGTGTTGTGGTTTTTTTTAAGTGACACTTTTTATTCAGATCATTTCAGTGATCTGAAATGATCACTGAATCATAACGAGTGGTGCTAGTATAATCTGTTTCCTGCTGCTCTTGCCTGTCCCCTGGCCATCATTAGCTCAATTAAAAACTTATAACCACCAGTTCAGACACAAAATGAGAAATGCATGTGGATTAAAAATAATACAGCGTAAATTCAGAAAACTTTTACTTTCCATTGCTTCTTTGGTAGGGAAGAGAATGTCTTTGATAAATAATAAAATTAAAAAGAGGGTGTTTAAAATAGATTTGCATCACTGTAACTCTTTTAATACCGATTACATTTAAATTCGACTCTTACTGGACTAATCCAAATGATTTCAGAGACATTTGGAGGGGAAGGTGAGGTAGAGGTGCCCAAAGCCGAATTTTTGCATATTAACAATGAGAAGATTAGAGCTTAAAGCAAGGATTTTGGTCTCAGTGTGATATGCAACAAAAGTTAACTTGAAGTTAATTCTCTCCTGAAGTTAGAGAGATGAAGGCAAGAAATATACCCAAGTCAGATTCCTTAAAAATGTCACAGCATTCATATGATATGTTCTTTTGTAGTTAATTAATAAATAATGCAAAAAAGAAAAAAAAAAATCCTTGATTGGCTTCTGATAACCAGCAATTAATGACTAAAGTAGCTTTCAACATATCAGTTCATGATTAAATAATTCAGGAAAGTCAACATGGAGCCAACATTATTTTAATTAATTCTGGCAGCAGTTTTTCCAATTTCTGTTTCTAGCTAGAGTATGTATGCATGTGAATGTGAATATCTGTGTGTATGAGAAATTCAGATGCAGGCACTTTACATTACCCTTTGAGCTGTGAAACAGTATTTCCTGCTGAAGCTTAGTGCTTCATGCCTATAGCAGACCTCTAAGAACTCAACATGTCAAGATGACACTAACTGACCACAGGAGAGGTCTTATTGGCCACCCGTTCATTTTTTAATTGCTACTTCCTACCTTTGGTTGATTAAAAAAAGCTACATTTTAATCTCAAAATTACTGTTAATTTACCTTGCTTAGAACAAGCAGGAACCTAAAAACCTGATGGTCACATCAGTAACCCTGTGATACAGCTGATTGCTAAAGAAAAAAACACAGTATGTTTTACTTTGGCAGAACAGTCAAAATAATTAAAGACAATTATAAAGACTGACAGATAAAAACAATAAATTGTGGAAGTAATACAATTGTCACAAGGAAAAGACAAGAAGGAAGATTTAATGAGGCAGAATGGACAAGTAAGTAAATTATTTATTTGAAGTCTCCGTTCAGACATGAAATGCTTCACTACCTTTCATTAAGCCTTGAACCCATGCATAGACCTGACCTTCTGCACTGAATGTCCTCACTGTTCTGTTTTCTTCCCTAAATGCATGACATTTATTGCAGAGTAATAATGAGTAACTGGTTTATGGATAGTTCATTGTCTTTATAGTGTTGGGCACTACACTGATAGTTTCAGCCCATGCCCAGCACATGGCTACTTAGTGAAAACCCTCTCAATAAAGAATGATAAATGAATTTTTTTCCTACGTGGAGAGGAGAGGTGTTCAAACAGCATGGTTCAGCTGATGAGCACACAGTCAGAAGATATGAAACTAGATTTCAACTATTTTCATCTAAATTATTTACTCTTGGGTAGACTTATATCCAGCTGGATTCGATGGGCCAAATACACGACAGCAGCTCCAAGAGCACGGGCAAGTATACAAATGGTTTATACATGAGTTGCTGAGAAGTCACAGAACATACATGTTCTTGGCCTTCTTGGATGGCAAGACAGACAGAGATTGGTACTGTGGATGTAATGAAAGGAGTGGTCTTCACGTTCTGTTTCTACTTCACTTGGTTCAGACACTTGACGGGAAAACTTTCTTCAGCAAAAGGCTGGAGTGATCAGCTAGGCTTTAGTATGTTCTTTTGACTGAAAGACTAACTCATTTGCTATTATAGATTTCTGGGAACTAGCATGCTTTTTTTCATCTAGCCTACTGGGATATGAGAAAAAAAAAAAAAAAAAAGGTGGCAAATAATTTTATAAGCAGGAAATAATTTAAAAGAGTTATAACTTACAGCATGCTGAGTGTTCCAGTCATCTAGATTGACGGGATGAGCCTGAGAGAAATATCTGGCCTCATTCTGTTTCATTTGTTCATTGCCTGGCTTTTCCTTCTAGCTCCAGGAGCTGCATCTGTGAGATGTTTTGCCAGTGGTTTGAAGGATGCTTGGGAGCATGAAATCTACTGAGTAGACTGAATGCCCGTTTCCAGTATTTCATGGAACACTAGTGGCCATCTTATTTCTGCAGTGCTTCTTGTCGCAATGACTTTGCCCAGAACACCTTTATGAATTGAAGCAATTCTAAGCAATTTCTTTAGCCCAGAAGCATGGTGAGCTGACAACACAGAATGCATTGCAAATTTTACATAGCATGTTGCTAGTCTTTAGTGAACCAGCTCTCAAATCAATTACGTCTGCTGGTAAGGAAGCCTTAACGCTTTAAATAATTTAAAGTGAAAACTGTGTGGCATACAATTCCTTTCATCAGCAGCAAGATTGATTTCACCTTGTAGTATCTCTGCCCTACAGAAATGGCCTTTTTTAGTTAAGTTTTCAAAGTTATCACAATAAAGCAGTAAAGTCTGCAGCATGTAACACTAGTTACATCTGTTCTTCTGAGATCAGATAGACAGTCATTAGTCAAAGTAAAAAATTACTGAAAAGTCAGCGATAAACACTCTTTTCCATTCTCCGTTATAAACTTGCAAGAGGGGTTTGTAGAAAATACTTCACTGTAAACACTGATAAAGTTTAGTACTTATTCAAGATGAAATTCAGAAGGAAAAGTAGATTATTTCAGAGTACAGATAGAGCTTAGTCACAATAAATTAATTTCATTTAATTTTGTCAACATGCCTACCCAAATATTCTAAGAGAAGTTGATATGCCAGCCAGAGCCGTATGGGTCAGCTGTATAGATCTGCCTTTTTTGAACTTAAGAGAGGACTATGAGCTCTTTATCTGAACCCAGTGGCTAGGAAGCTCAGGATCATTTTACTTTTAATGTTTATGGAAGCATTCTTCATTTTACTTTCTCCTTCCCACATCTATATATCAGAAAACACCTCAAACCAAGAATGCCTTTGATAGTGTGGTTTCTCCATTGCTGTACTTGACACTTTGGTCTGAGGAAATAAATGTTGCAGAGCTACTAAGGGTTTATACAGCATAGCCTTTAGGTAAAGACAACTTTCTGTGGCTACTTTAACAACATACTGCCCTAGTAGGGAATCTGCTTCCTCTAACTAACTTAAGCAGATTTGAGGAAAAATTACATTCTTCTTTAATACGTACTGAAAAAATGCTGGGTTTTATTGAACACATTAAAATTGTACTAGCTTTTCAGTTAGAAGATATTCAATTGATTTCCACAAATAAAGGACAAATTTGAAGAAAAAAGAAATAATATTTTACCCACTTAGCTTTAGGATTGCAGTCAAGGACACCCTAATAAAGTACACATTTCTCTGCTTATGGAATAGCTTTTGAAAGCTGAATGGGGAATATGTTTTACAAACACATTCTAGGAGTCCAGAAAGAAATAGATTTCATTAAAATTGAATCTGTATGGCTACCTATTCCATTACTAGATCAGGAGGGCTGATATGTATATGCATAGATTAAAAAAAAAAAAAAAAAAAAGGGTTTTTTTTGCAAACCTTGCAGATGCAAAACGAAGTCCTTGGACAAAGTCAGACAAGAATTTTAGCAAAGAGAAACTCATTTACACTTTGTATAGCGGTCTTTATTTCTAGACCAGTTTGCCTGCAGAATACTGTCATTAGAATCAAATACTAGGTATCCCATTGTGAATGACAATTTTTCCATCGAATTCAATCTTTGAATCCGGACCTTTTCCAGTGACTTAACAGTAGTTCAAAAGAATAAAAGCCCAATTGTTTTAAAAAATACCTCCAGACCAAGAGGGGATATTCAACCACTTTTGCCATGCCTTCTATTTTATTTTTCTGCTTGCTTGCTATTTTATCTCACATTTTTCAGATCCTATACTGCAGCATCTACAGTACTCTTTTAGGCTTAAAAGACCTGAAAAATGAAATGAGAATGAAAAAAACTGATTTGTTTTTGTGTACTTATTGACACATTATAAAAGCTTTCTCTTCTTCATTGCAAGTCCAAAATAAAATCCTATACAAAATCCACATAATGAAATGCGTATGATGCTGGATATCTTCCAGTTCTACTCACTGGGTCAGCTGAACTGTGTTGTCTGAAGACCTGTGACGTCTTTATTCTCCATAACTACACAGATATTCCCTTTATCATTGTGTGTAAAAGGCCAAAACAGAGCATTGTTCAACAGCAGAAAAGATGACTGTCTACACGCCTCAGGTTTTGACTTTTGCGTAGATAGACAGACTACTTAGATCAATGTTCTGCTATGCAAATGAGAGTGTAATTCAAATTTCATATTCAAATGTGATTTTAGTCATATGTGTCCTTGGGATTGCAGAAGGAGGAGATGTTCACATTTGACTCCAAGGCAGAGCCTCATAAAAGTTTTTGCTACTGTCTTTTGGGTTTTTTTTGAGAGAAAGAGAAGAGCAAAAACATAAAATGAGCCTGTTGGGTTTCCTGCCCGGTCCTGGGCAAACTGCTGTAAATAAAATACCAGTTGGCATCTCTGTCAGTGTGAAAGGTGGCTTTACTACCTGAAAGATGACTGCATGTTTTCAGTGCACTCATCATCTAAGTGTGAGAAGCTTATTAATTTCAGTGGATTTTCATTAAAATCAAGACCATTTCAATCCTGTTCCAGAGGGGTTGATAGATAAATAGCTGTTTCCAGAAATTGGTTTTCAAACATTTGTTATTGCAAAGATTGTGATCTTGGAAAAGACTGCAATGAATCAATCCCATTTTTAGAGAGGAAAAAAAACCTTTGGAAGGAGGTTGGGTTTTTTTGTTGTTCTATCTCTATAAACATATTAAAAGAAAATAATCCTTAGTCTTATTCCTTTATTCCTTTTTCTCATTCAAAGCAAACTTTCTGCTTAGAAAACATAGCCATAAATTAACACAACAGTATGTCACGCATCTGCAAGGCATGACTCTATCTGTATTGGCTGAGAATGTCTCAGAAATTAACCAATATAATTTGTAGTTCATGGACAATACCCCTTTACCTCTAGTCATAGTTGAGTCCTCTGGGAGAATTACTTCTGGTAGAGAAAAACCTACAAACATACTTCCAGGCTACAGTTTTTTGCAACCCTGGTCTGCTCACTGCTTATCACAAAATGAGTACTTTGAATTTTAGCACAATAACAAAAATGCTATCTCTAATTTGGTTTACTCTATTAATTAATGAGATTTCAATAACTAAGCAGAAATGGAGTTGTCTGATGAAAAAACGAAGAATGCCTTATGGCAGCTGGATTAATTGTTCATTTGAAAGCAGTATTCTCAGAACAATACGCAAGCATTTATTTGTTCAAACAGTATCTTTTAGATGAGATATGAAATAGCTTGAAAATCTCTGGACATTAAAGATATAGCAAGTGACAGATGCTATTTCTCTCTGCTGGAGAAAGGCAAAGAAAAGCAACCATTATGCCATTGGAGGGGAAGAGGGAAGATGATACCTTCTCATGCGCAACAGCTATCTGTTTGGGTGTGTTTATGGGTTTGTTTTGTGATCTCTGTTTGTTTGTTTGTTTTATAGTCTAATAACAGACTCAAGAAGGTAAAAACCTTTTGATTGCATTTTGAGTCTTATTTAAATATATACTTACTGAGGCAAAGGCTGTTCAGATGAAAATACTTCAAAAAATGATGCCTTATTCCAACTAATCTTTTGTTCTCTGGTGAAGACATTGTTTTTAGTCAGTTTTATAGATACACAATAGTTCTAAGAGACTCAATTTGTTAATTTAAGTGCAAATTTTGCTCTTCTTGCTGTGTACAGTATTTTTCTACTAAGAAACTCAGGTTTAGCGAAATAAGATGTTTTTATAAAGGTACTTAAATTTTTTAGGTGATAGAGTAGTTTATAGTTGTGGGTTTTTTCTGGAATAAAAAGGTGCCAAAAGTCCTGTAGTGGGCATTTAGTCACTATCTTCTTAGAGTTAGTTACCACTTTCCATCATCTCTAGCAAAAATGTTTCCCTTATCCATGCAAATACCCTCTTATGAATCTCACTAAGCTTCTGTAATTAACTTTCTCTCACAGCAGCAAATTTGACAGACTAATTAAGTGTTTTGCAAAATGGATTTTTTTTCCAATTTATATTATGTTGTGTTTCAATTTTATTGACTATTCTGACACCATATAAAGTAGCATCTGATTTATCTTCTTTATCTCATCCTCCTTTAAATTTATGTTCATACAAAGCCTGACTTATCTACCAGTTGCATTAATTAGAAGGGACTGCATTTTCAGAATCATATAGATTAAATTTTCTCGAAAAACACAACAGATTTAGAAAGCTTTAGTTGCAAATTGTCTTTTGTTTTTTTTCATCCTCATGAACAGCTTTCTGGAGATTTTAGCTCCTGAGACACCATCATAGTCATAGGAAAAAGATACCATATTATGTCATTCGCTTTTACAAACAAAGGGTTTATCAAAATGCCAGTTTTCTGTCAAATTCTTCTGCTTGTTTGTTACAGTGTAAATAGTATTGCTTTATACTCCTACAACCATAATACATATGACTAGGACAGTAAATACTGTTCCCTTAATCTACTCTTCTGTTAATAAACAAAAGCATCTATGTTTCTTTTCAAATCTAGTACTTAACTACACGGTATTCACACTACCGAGAACCTTTCTCACATTTAACAATACAGGAAATACATCAGGTGCAGCAGTCAACAGGAGAAAAAAAAAATGCTTACTTGAAAATGTAAAAAAAAAAAAACAAATAAACTCTTGTGTAAATTATTAATCATTTGCTTTGGAGCTTTGCTGTTTTGTACAAGTATAGCCTATGGTTTTCTCTGTTGGGGATTCACTTGAGGTTGTCAGAAGAAGTCTATAAATGTAAACTGACCCAATACATGTTATTTGACCTCAAATGTATTAGCAAAATTAGATTTCATGGGGATAAATTACCCTTTAAATGGGAACTGTCTATATCTTTTAAGTCAATAAACTCCCTCAGGCTGACACAACCTCTGCTACTCAGCCTTCAACTCTTCACTTGAACTTCAGAGACAAGGGATGTGAATTACTGCTCAGATGAATAATGATTATTCACCACAACCACCTTTCCTAAAATACAAGTTGTCTCACTGGATGGGATATAAATATTAATAAAAGTCATTGTTGCAGGAATCAGTGGCAAGATCAGAGAAGTGAGAAGTATCCACAACCTCTCTAGTAGAGATTGCCTAAGGGGAAATAATACTACCTTGGCCATGATGAACCTGTGTAACTATGAGGAAGGTAGAAAGTAAATCTCGATGTTCAAAAAGGAAGTAAATTACAGAGGTTATTGATATTTTCTAGTGAATTAGTTTGCATTTGTGGTGCAACCATTTACCTTACCACATCCTCCGTTTTAGAAAAAAAAAAAAATGGAGTTTTAACAAACAGAAAAATCCACAATCTCTCTGTCCAGCTGGTTAGAGGGGATGGAAGACTTCCACCTGAAAGGCCAGGGTTTGTTTAAATAACACCTCTAATCATGCACCTTACAGCTAGGCTTAACACAGCAAGGCATATTTTGCATCTTGCACAGATTGCAGCAGCAGAAGTTTAACTAAATGACTGTCCATTGCCTTTCACTCCTCCCATCACATCCTTGCCTCTCCTTCCCTAGGGTCTTGATATTGGGAAAAATTTGGAGCCTTCTCAAGCTGAAATATGAGTAAGAAATTCCCTCAACTCACCACTGTAGCAAATATGTCCTCCCCACTCTCCTCCTCAAAACACTCACTAATACAAGGATGGGCCAGAGGTTCTTACGGGTTTTCCCACAGGAAAATAAAATACCTCAGCAGGAGCTGTTACTGAATACCTAACAAATTAATTGACCACGTATTCTTCAGGGAAGTGGAAGACTGAAGTTTAAATCTTCTCTGTCTTGCCTGATCCAGGTATTCGATCCCAAACTTTTTAATCTGAATCAGTTCCAGGACTGAATCTTCCCTTCCCTACATCTGGCCCTGTGTGATGTATAACAGTGTATAATTGATACAAGTCTTAATAAGTTTGGAAAAAAATAAATATTGTTTATCAAAAGATCTACAATTTTTAAAAATTCTATCTCTAATCACAGAGTTAGGATCATGCCATGTATGCATGCTATTGTTGAACTTCACTAGCAAACTTTGTTTATTGTGAAAAATATCTTATTCAAAGCTCATTCTTTGCTAAATCTGGAGAAATAAATGGCAAATGTGTCTTCATGCTATTACTAGGTACAGAAGAGAGCTGGACTTTTCTGTCCTCTCCACACTGATGGCACCACAGATCTGCACATGCTCGATGGTTTAGTAATTTGTAAAGTGAAATTTTAAAAGTAATACTTACTGTTATATGTTCTGGGTAGCTCTACAGGAAAGAAGAATTCCAACAGAAACAGTATCAGGGAGTTACAAAGGTCTCTAAGCATCAGAAATACATTCTAACAAGAGTAAAATAACATTAGAAAAGACCAAGTACATTTGGATAGGAATAAGCAAAACTAAAAAATATGTGTAAGCCTGGGTAAAAATTCAGATGGCCAGAAGATCAAAGATAGCAGTACCGTATTAGGCAAGGCAGTGAGCAGGAAATATCATTATTTCTGTCAGTAACAGTCTGACAGAGTCATAAAAGCCAGTGCACTTCAATAGAAACAGGTCCATATTTCAAGGGCATCTACATCTCACCTTCCTGGTAATCTCAGACTCGTTTATATTAATTTCACATTCATTACTAAGTTGGGTTTGAGCTCTGATATGCTATACAATTGTAAGGAACATATTATATCAGTCAAGGTGCCTCTGTACTACATCCCAGTCACAAGACTGTGTCAGCTGCATGAAGTTATTGGAAAACAGAATGCTTGCAGCTTGTTGCTGATGATCCCTCTCTATGGAATAATCTTCATGTCCTAAACTTGGTTCTGAAATCCCATAATTTTTTTAGCTTCTTCTAAAGACTAGGCATTTTTTTTATCAATTGGAATAGTATTTCATTACCAAGAGTTCAGAGGGGAAGAAGGGGAAGTGAATGCTCTGCCTTAAATGAGTTTGGCATGGGTGGGGAATACTAAATTATAGCATGTTTTAAAATGAAAAGAAAAAATATAGAGCAGAATATGGAAGTCTTTCAGAGCCTGTAAAACCACTAGAGTGGAAATTAGACGTTTGATAAAACTAGCATGTCATTTACTTCATGAAATTCATAACATTTTGCAGTACAAAAGGATTTATGAGTAACAGTAAAAAAATCTCAAAAGGCCTGGAAACATGAAATTGTATAATGATATGGGTATATAGGAGTAAAGTGTTATTGGAGTCATGATTTATACAGACTTCATTTTGTATAGACAAAATACTTTATATATGCTGGAGTCCATTTACAAACCGGGATAACATGCCACAAAAAGCTTTCAGATGGTCAGAACTCCAATAAATGCTCTCCTGTGTTTAGTTTGTTACTGTACCATGATTCAACACATACGGATGAGTTATAAAACCCAGATATATAGTCGAAAAAGGATGAAAGGGCACAAACAAAAAAAATACTCATGCATAAACATAATTTAAGGAACTTAAAAAAACCATAGGTATCGTAACTGTAGTGTGTAATAGCCAGGTCTGTGTATTGGAATCATCAATTATTTTAGATTTTGTTCCTAACTATTTTCAACTGTTCCTTAATTGTTCCCTAATAAAAATATATAAAATTAATTATTTAAATGCAGCATCAATATAACAAATGCCTGGATTTGGTCTAAAGTGATATTCAACTCAATACAAGGAATCTGTACAAGAATTTCATTTCCTGAAGCTCTGGTCCCAGCCTCAGGGCAAAGACTTTTGGTGCTTCTGTATTTCAGATATTGCAGGCACTCTTGCAAATGACGCACTGATATGAACTTATTTGTGTTTGCATCCTTCTACTGTTACTAATATAGGGAAAATATTACATCAGATGTTCAAAATTTACTTTTTAAATTAATTTTCATTCTCTATACAAAGGAGTAAAAACAAAGTTTGGGAATTTTTTTTTTTTTTTTAATGTTGGAATTTCCCACAGGACAAAAGCTGAATTTCAATCAGAAATGCAAGTATTTCCGATAAGAGACAAGACTCTTGCCCAACCTGGTGCAGTTGACTCCCTAAGAGAGGAAGGTTGGACTAGATGACTACCACAGGTCTTTTCAAACTTTTTTTAAAAAGTATATATCCTTTACCATACATATTAGAAATGCAAGCATAAATATTTGCACAAAATGGCTGTCAACAGAGAGCCATAGTAAAATCTTTTACATATGTATTTTTTTCATGACATACCTTTCTCCAGTTACTGTTAAAAATTTTCCGCAGGCAAAATCAAAGGTTTTTGACTGTGAGCCCATGGTTTACCAATATTTTATTTAGAAGAACTCTCCCTCTTGTCACTTGAATACCAAGGTAGCAAAAACAAGCGTTAGAAGAAAAATGGAAGAATAAGAGCTAAGACCTAATATTGAGAAAGCAGGTATGAATAGATGAATCAGATACTAAAGTTCAGCTGAAATACTAATACCAGAGGCAATGTAGGCCCACTGATGAATGGGGTGGGTGCCCTGGTGGCGGAAGACACAGAGAAGGCAGAATTACTGAATGCCTTCTTCATCTCTGTCTACTCTGCTGGAGGCTGTCCTGGGGAGCCCCGTACCCCTGAGACCCTGGATGAAGCCAGGTCAATGGAGGAGTTTGCTTTAGTCAATGAGGACTGGGTTAGGGAGCAATTAAATAGTCTGGACATCCATAAATCCGTGGTTCCAGATAGGATGCATCCGCGGGTGCTGAGGGAGCTGGCTGAAGTCATTGCTGGACTGCTCTCCATCATTTTTGCCAAATCTTGGGAAATGGGAGAGGTGCCCAAGGATTGGAAGAAAGCAAATGTCTCTCCAGTCTTTAAAAAGGGCAAGAAGGAGGACCCGGGTAATTATAGACTGGTCAGCCTCACCTCTGTCCCTGGGAAAGTAATGGAACAGCTTATCCTTGGTGTCATCTCAAGGCATATCAGGGATAAGAGGGTTATTAGGGGCAGTCAGCATGGCTTTACCAAGGGTAAGTCATGCTTGACCAACCTCATAGCCTTTTATGAGGATGTAACAAGGTGGATGGATGATGGCAGAGCGGTGGATGTGGTCTACCTTGACTTCAGGAAAGCCGTTGACACAGTCTCTCACAGCATCCTCACAGCTAAGTTGAGGAGGTGTGGTCTAGACAATAGAGTAGTGAGGTGGGTTGCAAACTGGCTTAAAGAGAGAAGCCAGAGAGTGGTGGTCAATGGTGCGGAGTCCAGTTGGAGGCCAGTATCTAGTGGAGTGCCTCAGGGGTCAGTACTGGGGCCAATATTATTCAATATATGTATTAACGATTTGGACGAGGGAATTGAGTGTACTATCAGCAAGTTTGCTGATGACACTAAGCTGGGAGGAGTGGCTGACATGCCAGAAGGCTGTGCTGCCATCCAGCGGGACCTGGACAGGCTGGAGAGTTGGGCGGGGAATAACCTGATGAAATTTAACAAGGGAAAGGGTAGAGTCCTGCATCTGGGCAGGAACAACCCCAGGTTCCAGTATAGGTTGGGAAATTACGTATTAGAGAGCAGTGTAGGGGAAAGGGACCTGAGGGTCCTGGTGGACAACAGGATGACCATGACCCAGCACCATGCCCTTGTGGCCAGGAAGGCCAGTGGCATCCTGGGGTGTATTAGAAGGGGGGTGGTCAGTAGATCGAGAGAGGTACTCCTTCTCCTCTACTCCGCCCTGGTGAGACCCCATCTGGAATATTGTGTCCAGTTCTGGGCCCCTCAGTTCAAGAAGGACAGGGAACTGCTGGAGAGGGTCCAGCGTAGGGCAACAAAGATGATGAAGGGAGTGGAGCACCTCCCTTATGAAGAAAGGCTGAGGGAGCTGGGTCTCTTTAGTTTGGAGAAGAGGAGACTGAGGGGTGACCTTAGTAATGTTTATAAATATATGAAGGGTGAGTGCCACGAGGATGGAGCCAGGCTCTTCTCAGTGGCAAACAATGATAGGACAAAGGGTAATGGGATCAAGCTGGAACACAAGAGGTTCCACTTAAATTTGAGAAAAAACTTCTTCTCAGTGAGGGTGACAGAGCACTGGAACAGGCTGCCCAGGGAGGTTGTGGAGTCTCCTTCCCTGGAGATATTCAAAGCTCACGTGGACATGTTCCTGTGCGACCTCACCCAGGCGTTCCTGCTCCAGTAGGGGGATTGGACTAGATGATCTTTCGAGATCCCTTCCAATCCCAAACATACTGTGATACTGTAATACTGTGAAATACACTTCAAAAGGAAAGACAAATTTTAGAGACAGTAGAAAAAGGGATTGTGCAGAAATTTGTATTAAAAAATAATGTTTTTTGGAAGCACTTTGGATAGGTTTAAAGGAAGTGAGATGGCTGCAAAATGGTATCATGGCATGAGACAATAACATTTTTCTGATTTAACATTACCTATTCTTTTCTCCATACAGCTGCTTTTTTCACTTGTCGTAAAATGTTGAATATTGTGTAGACAATAACCTTTTTGATGAATCTCTAACTTTGATAGGTAAAATTTAGTTCTACTTTTCCAAGTATATAATGGGAAATGATATATTTTTCTTCTTCTCATTTTTATTATATTTTATAAGAAAATGTAATAAATTTAGTGTACCAGATGCACTTGCATTTCCATAAGAGTTTGGAAGATGTTAATGCCAGGTATAATATAAATCAAAACATAGATTCAATACATGAGGATGGATCTGCTGTCTACACTGTATTTACTTGTATATGCATTTGCAGTAAGCATGAAAGAGAGTTTGATCCAAATGCTTTATATTTGCATTGCATTTTCCATAAGTTCACACAGAACCACTCAGTGACCTACCTGGGTTTATTTCTTGTTAATATACGGTTATTATTTCTTAAGCCATTTACTATGTAAAATGAGGAAACATTATTGGATTTTCTTGTGGGTCTCATCTCCTAGCAACAGAATTTCTTCTTTAATTGACACTTGTCATTTTCTGTAGACTGTGTAAAGCTCACATAGTCTTTTTACAGAATACTAACGTATCTTAGCACTAACTCAATTTGTATGTTCAAATTTTTATCAAAAGATTAATTTAGTTACTGAATTGGCCAAGTGACTATAACATTAGGCATAATAAAAACTTAGCTCTTTAGCACATTAGCATTTCAATAATCTCTTTAAATCAAGAAGTGAGAAAAAAAGGTATTCCTTTGAAAGTTTACTAAAAAATCATTTTGGCATTATGTTTTTAAGCAGACTTTACAGGATGATAGAAATTATTGTTTCTCTGAAGTTTTACATAAGGTCAGATCAGCTTAATTTAAGACCCTAATTCTTGGTCTAGAACAACATTTTGCTAATTTATCAACTTATATACCACTAATACTTAAAAATGCTTCAAGAAACATGCTGTTCCCAGAAGGGCGTTGCAAGACCCTGCAGGCAGTCATTTTGGAGCAGCTTGTCAGGCATCTCTCTCTGGGACATTCCCAATGATGTACTGTGTGGGCTAAGCAGAGCTCCACTCCCTTGCTGCATAAAATCTTATGTTTAGAATGAAATAAAACTACAGAAAATTCTGATTATGAGCTTTTCACAATAAACCGTGGCTTTGATATACAAAAATTTGTAAACTTGCTGTGGTACAGTGAGTTCAAACTAAGAGTTACACTGGACCCTGCCCCTCTTTCACCCTGCATGAGACCTCCTAGGACATGATAAGCAGCAGGGATCATATTGGCTAGAAAGTTCCTGATAGCTAGATAGTTTTAAACAACAAGCTGCTAAATGCTTTATCCTGTGCCTCCAACCTGAACAGTAGACTGAAGAAGATACGATTCCATTTTTGACATACAACTGTGTTTACAAATGGATTCAGAAGTGTAGAAAGGAAAGAGAAAATTCAAGAGACGTTTCTGGGCTCTTGTTGCTTAGGAAGCAAATTCTTTCATCCACATATTCAGGACATCTGTCTTATTCTGTGTGAGTCTCCCTGAAAGGAACCATTAAGGATTGTGACAGAAAAAATGAAAAGAATGGGATAAAAGAAAATGGAGTAGATTTTCTAAAATATAATTTAGGTCTTGACCAATGGCCTTTGTTCTCATTTTTCTTCTCCTTTCAGTACTAACACACACACACATATGCAATATAACATAGATACTTATCCATGTTATAGCTGGATGGTTTTGCCTCAGTGTGATCCTCCAACATGGAAGACATTAATTCAAATCTATTTCAATTCTCAGGATTTATTGCCATCATATATAAGCAACAAAATATATACATAAGCTGTCAGGCTAAAATATAGTATGGAGACAGCACTTCATCTAATATATGGACATTACATGTCATGTGCTGCAGTTTGTTTGATTTTGTCCATTTTCCTTGTTAATGGAGAATACAGATAGATCACCCTACAGATGCTAGCATAACCTATGGCGTCACAATGGAAGGAAAATAAAGGTGCACAGATGTCTTCTTTGTCCTTAGCAGTGTAAATAACTGGTTATAGAGCCAATATGGGAAAGTAAGTGCTTTAGAACTTTGACAACATGACCACCATTATTACTTATCCTATATTCATTTAGAAATGTCTTCCATATTTTCAGGGATGGGTCAATACTTAATACTTTTACTTCAGAGTAGTATTTACTCTCAATTTACTCTCAAGCTAGTGACTAGAGACAATTTCCTTAGGTTACATTTTTTCTAGTACACGTAGATGGTGTGATTGTATTCTTTGTCTATGAGCGAAAGTGGTGAACCAATACAGGATTTTACATTAATAATCTTGTGATTAAAAAACAAACAAACAAGACTGTTTCAAATGAATTCATAACCACCCGCATTCATTAAGCATTCTACACCATATGCTTTTCTGAACTAATGTGCTCAGAATACACTGATGATTCAGTTGAATTGATTCCTGGAGTTTTAAAAAGCCTAGACAAATGGTATTCTTTACAAAACTCTTTTTGAACCCTAAATAGTCTGGAGCTGACTAACACTATTCTGAGAGGAAAGACAAGAGGCGGCCTACTTACAAATTCTATAAAACTAAACAGCCTTGGATCTTTTCGGTAAAAAGCTCTTTTATTCCAGTTCATTAACAGAGGAGACTGAGTTGGGTATATCTTTTTGTTTGCTTTGTTGTGTTGACTTTTGTGCTTTTTTTTTAAAGTCTAATGGAAAGAGCTCTCTTATTTAAGTGTTTTCTAAAGACATACCTGTTTCTGAAAAGGCTATGTTGGTTCTTCAGCAGCAGCCTGGCCAGTGGGACAGACTGCTTTAGCAACCTCGCTAAAGAGAGATGAGCAAAGGGGAGAGTCCAGCCAAAAGCCATAGCAATGGCTCTGGAGCACATGATGCATATGTTGACTTTGCTTATTGTGAGGAAAGAAAGGCTAACATGATATCTCTCCACTCTCCCAACACCCAGGGGGTAGGTGTTGTGGAAAAGATAGAGTCAGACTCTTCTCAATGGCACACAGCAAAAGGGTGACAAGCCCAAATATGCAGTTGCACTGTAAGAAGGCAATCTGCCTCATTGGCTGTGGCAGAACAATGAAATAGGCTGGCCAGAGAAGCTGTGGGTTCTCCATACCTGGAGATTTTCACAACTTGACTGGACTAGGTTTTGACCACTCTAACTTCAGTGATGGATTTAAAGTTGAAGTTGGGCATGTTCTGAGGAGGACGCTCAACCAAATGACTTCCAGAGTCCCCCCCTCCAAACTCAATTATCCAATTGTTCTGTTGGAAGTGTTTAAACTTAGTGCGTTTTTTTAGTTTTTTGATATACGATAATTTATAATTTATAATTTAGTCTTTTGGTATACGATAAGTTAGACAGGTCAGGGATTTGAATTTCATTTCACATATGCCAGATAACAAGCCTGCGCCACTGAGAACAGAGTTGTTCAAGGTAATTATAACTAAATGAATTTTTAAACACCCGGAATGATCCACTTTATCTGCTCAACTCAGAGAAATCAACAAGTGAGATTAGCCATTTTACTTTTTATTTTCTCCTCCCACAGCAAATTAAGGTAGGGTTTTTAGCTTTTTTTCTTCTCTTTTTCTAAGAGCTCATCTCTTCTAAATACAACTGCAACTTCAAAGGCCAGCCATAATATTAGATCTTTAGCTTTTGGGCCTTTCCTTTTGCAAGAACAACAATATTTGTATCTTGATGACAATGAAACTGAACCCCACCTCTTTACTGCGGGAACACAGCTGCTAAAATTTTTAGTGTAGAAACAACCTGAGTGACTACTGAATGGGAAGATGTTGATAGAGTTTAACGAGCATTAGATCCAACCAACAAACACTTAGGTTCATGATAAGTCTTTCTGAAATGGGAGTAGCATCATGGTGTTACATGAGAGCATTCCTGACACATATAGTTGAATAAATAAATGCATATGTTTTACAGCACTGGACCTCAGGTTACAGTCTTTACTAGTTACTGATTGTCTCTTGGTCAACCAACTTCATTCACGAAAAATAGTGATGAATTAAAATTTGACAGGAGGCAGGAAAGTGAGTTAATCAGAGTTCACACTTCAAAATATAAAGCACTGGGTTTATATACTTCTATTATTATAAATTATGCTTATTTATAGCATATTATTATGCTTAATAATACCTATATATATTATTGTAATAACATACACAATGATATAAGTATTATTTTAATATTTATGAATTATGTCTATATATTTATGTTATACTATTTAACATTGTTGAACTAATTATGGCAACTATGTATTCGCAACACTCGAACTTCCAGCAAAGATAATGATTGAAGGATAGGAAATGCACTCACAAATGTTATTGTCAATGCACAATTTACAGAGGCATTTTAAATTCTCCTTGTTAAATGTGCCTGCAAATAGGCATGCTATTGCCTTTTCACTGTGTGGATTTCAAAAGAGGTTTGGATTTTTCTTTTTATTGTCTTTATATGACAGGAACCTCTGAAAGATAACAGGGATTATGATCAAAAGGAGAGCTGTGGGGTTTTTTTTCTCAGAAATAGCAAACACTTTCTACTGTAAAGCACATGATTACTTTATGTCTTTCACCCATTAAAAACTTGGATTATGGCACCAAGGCTCAATTTCTAAGGTTTGTTTTTGCTACTTTATTTCATCATAGGGTGTCTCAACCAAAACAGGCATTGTAGATATAGTTAAAAAAAAAAAATACCATTATCACTTTTTTAATTAAAGGGGAAAGATTTGCAGAAATTCAAAGGATGTGATCATTGCTTCCATTATTTACTATTTGCCATCTTGGGTAATTGGTTGAGACACAGGGGAGAGATGGAATGGCAGGTTATCTTTTCTACATAGGGCCAAAAAGTAGTAGTGTATCACTGAAGGGTTCTATATAGCCACCCTACTTGGAGACTATCAGTCTATATGATTTTTTCCATTTCCTCCCTCCCATTCCTACCTTTCTATGGACTTTCAAACATAACTACATATGATGTTTCCTGATTTTATCTGTTATATTTCTTGAAGACCAGCTTCTGCCAGCCTTAGTTCCAACGGAAAACATTCACTTACAGGAGGACTCAAGGGAATGTATATGTGTGAATAACTGTGAACCTTTTAGTCCCTCTGGTAAGCAATCTAGTCCTTAATCTGTTTGTTAATTCTGTTAGTTATCATTACAGAGTTCTTGGTTTTTCAGATGACTCAGAGTGCTGTAATCTCATGTACCACAGATACAGAAATACTGTTTTGTAGTTACTGAGATATGAATTTAATAGTTCCTTCATATTTTGCCTTCTCCACTAGATGTAAGAGGCTGATAATTCTTATGAAGTTTAAATGTATTTCAGAGCCAATTTATTTCTGTAGACTTTATTTCTTTTTTTATTAGTCTGGAGCAGTTTAATTTAAGATTTAGAAGCTGAAAGTGCACTTTCTGTGAAAAAAGATGACAAGTACCTCTAATATATCACAACATAGCTGTTAATAAAACAAGTATGTGTATTCACGTGTTTGAAACCCTCCTCTAAATTTTATTTATTTTATATACACAAAAGATATATGTTCACAGAACTGTTATATTACTATATAAGACCCCCCCCCCAAAAAAAAAAAAAAAAAAGACAAAAAAACCCCAGAAAAATATAAACCAATCAACCAACCAAAATAAAACAAAACAAACAAACAAACAAAACCACAAACCAAAACCAGAGTATATAAATTAACCATGAAAGACAGTTCTGTCTTCTATAATGTCTTTGCGTGGAAGAGAGGAGGGATCCTGCATCAGCACTCTGTAAGGTTGGCGGAAAACTGCTCCAGAGCTAAAGGTCAGTTTCATATATCTAACTGTGCAAATCAAAAATGTGGGATTTGTCTTCTAGAGAAACGATGACACTGCACACAGTCTTAAAGAATATTATAGTAATACGTTTTATCCACTGCAACTTCATCATTGTTTTTGGATTTGGCTGGGCTGTGTAAATATCATTCATTTGTACTTCCACAAACTAGAATTCCTCTCTTCACAGCCAGTCAAATAATTTTCACTTGTAAGCATTTCCATTCTACTGTGGTTTGAAAACTGTCCATAATATTACTAGTATTTTTAAACAATATTCTTTTTTATAATTTTCAAACCTGAAGTTTAATTACTTCAGATGATATCTCTGAGGAGAAAGACACACAATAAACCCTAAACACCTAAACCATGGTTGTGTGCATTACTTGTTACTTAATCAATAAGTTTAAATAACAGTCTGTATCTTGCTACAAAAGTATTCCATAAATATAGGCTTACAACACTAGTCATCCTTCTCTAAATCAGAAATATTTATTTATAATGGAAGTATGTACTTATTTGTTCTGTTTAGATAACATGTATGGAAATTATAGGTAACCAGAACACTTACCTAATTTGTGTACTAGCACACTGTTGTAACTTCAAGCTTGTATTCAGATAACAGCTATCAGCTGAAATACCAGACTATTCTAGAAATAGCAGTCACTGGAGAAATCACTCTTGGGGATCTTCATATCTAAAAAACTGGCATGTGTTGGTACATAAAAAGGAAAAATCCATAATGATAGAACATGTACATAATTGTTCTAACACTACGCTTTTGTTCTAGTCAAGTTTAGGGGACAATATGAGGCCATTACCTTTTCAAGGAGCTATAACAGTACTTCATTTTATACAATTTGTAAAACTATTGAACTGCTCACGTATATTTCCATCTTTAAATGCTTCTCTTTCTTAAGTCCCTGCATAACTTCTTCATGCCCATATTTCTTATCAAAAGATCTAAAGTATGACAGCTCACCTACCAATACCATCTGGCTTTTCATCAGAGCAAGGACACTGAAAAGAAAATCCAAATGTGATTATTAATGCTGAATGTCTTAGTTTTCTATACTCTATACAAAAAACAATAATGGGACTTGATTTCCTTCAGAAGATGCTATTTGTCTCTCAGTTTATGTTGATATGCTTCAGAGATCCCAAAATCGAGGCATATAAACCCCGTATTTCTTTTTGAGATTCTCAGCCTAAAGACTCTTTGTGTCTAAATCTCATACTTTCTGTCTGCCTACCCAAATTCACAGCCATGTTTCAACCTGGCTATGGTATTGTACTGCAAATGCTGGTTATATCCTTAAATAAATAACTGCTGCATAACATTGGTTCAAAGTGAAGTTATATATTTCTTTTCTCTGTTTTGCAAAATTTTTCTGCAATTTAAGGTCTAAAAGTGGTTTGAAGTTGTCAGTTCAAAGGTGACATAGAAGAACAAATAGTATTCCCAGACTGTCAGTATTAACACCTGCTGAAAAAGAGTGAGAAAAAAATTTTACATCTGTGTAAAAACTGCTTGCATAGTAGTATATAACTGAAAGGGATAAGGGATGGGGATCAAATCCCAACAGGTCAAAGCAGAATTTTTGTTATGTTTAAGGGAAAAGTTCAGTTTCTAATTGGAAAATATGTATCTAACTGTAGCCTGAATAAAATCTATGGAACAAAATTGAGTCTTTCCATTGATTTATTTGACCACAAATCAGGTGAGAAAGGGAAGAACCAGTGCCTTGAATATACTTAATTTATGAGAAATTTGTCTTCTATTATTTTCCAGTGATGTTAACTCAGGCAATTCTCTCACCCATGATCCTACCTTCCATCTGATTGAATTATATAGTACCACTTCCGGTCACTATCTGCCATAATTAGGAAAGCTAAGAAAATAATAACTTGAGAGAATGATGTTCCTTACATCAATTGTTATCTTTTTCTCCCCTGAAGAAACACAAGATTTTTAGTTTAGTGGCTGTTTCTTCTTTGGCTTTACTTATTTTGTAGATTCAATTTATATACCACAATGTGTATTAACTAAAGAAATAGATTCCTGCATTGCCTGTGAGGTCATTCAGTTAGGTTCTCCTCTATCATCTTGATTGAGTAAATGAAAAAAATAAAAAAAAAAATAGAGTGCTTCTTTACAGAGATAATGAAAAAATGCTATTATACAGCCTTGTTTCTTTTTTACAGAAACAGTTGTATACAAGTCAGGTGTTGCAAATTTATATTTTTACAGCCTCAAATGTAACAGATTTATCAAAAGAAAAAAAAAACACAGTATTTTTGAGCTTATTGATGACACAAAAACCAAATATGCAGTATATTTTAACAATCTAATATTAAGAATTTGCTCACCGTACAGCCTTATGTTTCAGGTAATATTTTGGTAAAAGAAGCCACCAGACAAGGAGTTATGAAAGGCTTGTCCTGATCTCCTTTCTTCCACTCAGTATAAGCACCTTTTTTTTTAGCATTTTGAGGGTCCTACTCAGCTGTAGTTATTGGGTTCATTTGTTCTTGCTCACAAGTTTTGACACCACATCTTTCCTAAGTAGGTAGATATTATGTAGTTTTGGACTTTTGTGCTCCAAATGTGCCAAAGAAAGTGAAATAAAGTAAAAAGCGTCCACCATTTTGTGAAAGTCTGGCAGTCTTTCAGAGATCTAGTGTTGCAGGATTATTTCAGTATCTGTCTTCCAAATTGATTTTTTTCCCCCTTTGTCTATTTGGAAGCATGACTGGGACAATTCTTGATGTATGTATTTCCCAGATTTTCACCACCTTCATTAAAAGAGGATGTTGTTAAGAATTAAAAAAATCAGTGGAATTCATGAGTAAAGGTAAAGAGGAATTCAGTTGATCATTTTACTTATAAGCAACGATGACTTAAAAGAAATTTTCTTAACAATAGTCACAAAATAGTACAACACAATTTGGCGTACATTTGGAATACTATAGGAGAGTATGATAGGTAAGACTTGAGCCATACATGCAAAGTTATATATGTCACCTGTACATAATCAGGCTTACTTGTAGTCTACACTACCAAAAAAAAAGGGTTAATTTAGTAAATGAAAGCAATAATATACTCAGTCAATTGCTAGTCTTACTTATGCGTTTTCGGAAAAAAATAGGCAACCTATTTATCATGCATAGTGGCCAAAACTCCTATTTGGTGATTTCTGTGATTTGACAACTTATTCTGCAAATCTCATTCAGTTTAATAGGAGGAAGCAACTTCTCCACCAGAGGGACTGAAATGTTAGAGAGGAACGTCTGTACAGAATGAACTTTTCCTGAAGCATATTTTTATGTTATTTCCGGTAAAAGCTTACAATAGCTGAGCTGAAGTCTGTTTATATGGATGGTAACATCTTTACCTCTGGTTTATTCTTTAAATGTGATTATATTTATTAATGTTCTTGCCAGGTTTTTCTTCTCAGTAGTTTACGCTAAAAATAGGAAACTGTAAATGTCATAGTCTTGAAGTGCTTCAATTGTTGTGAAGAAATCAATAGATTACCCAGAATTCACAATAAAGATTTTTTAAAGTAATCTAATTTCTGTGTGATTTCATCTCTCAACACTGTATTTTTTTCTTTAATGGAAAAACGTTTCATTATGTAAGAGATGTGAAGAAAATTTCTTCTCAGAAAATATTGTAAAAAAAAAATTAAAACCCTTTACTAATAGTTGTGGTCCTTTTCATATAAACCTTAAGATCATGTATTATGGTCCTTCTATAGTATATGATAAAATAATACTTAACATAATTATTTTCATGCAATAATTTCAAAATAACACAGAAGAGTCTTTCTTCATATCATTCTATAAATTGCAGGTTGATTTTTTTAATATACATTATTACATTTGGTATTATGTTAAAAAGAAAAACATATCTCATATATACTTATGTAATTCTTATTAATGTACACTTTCTAGTATAAAACATACTATGAAACTCAAACATGATTGATTACTTACATATCTCTGAGTACAAAGCAGATGTTTAGCTACAGTAAATTATTCCTGTAAGTCTTGATAACCTTCCATTGACTTCCATGGGTACTGCATTAGCCCTTAAATGAGTGAAAAGAGATAAATTTATGGTTCCCACAACAATAACCACAAGGTCATGTGTGATTGTTTGTACTGAACATACTTATAAAAAGGAATAATCTTTTACTCCATTCTGTCCCTTCAAAAAAAACGAAAAAGCAGGAAAATGTTTGCTTTGACAAAATTTGTTTTAACATTGTCAAAGTGTTATCAGGATCACAAAAAAATGTTAAGAATTGTGGTTTTAGGCCACATATTAGATTTACGATACAGAATGATCCGTATAGATGTACACATCTTTACAGAACAGTCTAAGGGAAATGACTCTTTGGAAAGAAATAGTTGTAAGGATTATGTTCCTTGTTTTTCTCATACATATATATGTGTGTGTGTGTATAAATACATATATATATATACACCTGTTATTTGCACCACACTCATATTGAGTCCAAACTCTCTCTTCCTAGGAGGTTACCAATTGCCATGAGTTGTTCTCACTGTCTCCTATGTCACTATAAGCAATAATAAAGTTAAGTCATATACTAAAGATTCCAGATCTGTTAACCAATGATTCCTGACAATGTTGAAGAAACATGTTAAAGCAAAGGAAATTTTCCGTAGTCTTCAAATTTGTGTTTTCATTTTTATGTGAACAAGTGTAAAGTTTTCAAGAAAAGACAGGCATTCTAGAAACTAGTTTAAAGAAAATATGAAGGACAACACACTAGTGAGACACTCTTCCTGGTACCTGAGGTGGTACAGTATCATATAGAGAACTCAGCTGCTTTCCAGAGCGGAACTAGAAATTCACGGCTGAAGGATTGACATTGCTGATTAATTATTACCATTTTCTTACTCAGTACTATCAACCCCTCCAAACCCCCAACTCAGCAAATTGTAGTGATGCTTCCAAATTTATTTCAGTCAAAATGATTGAAGTTAACTTTAAATAGAATCTATTTGCAGCCCTTAAGCATTTTGCCTGACCTGTGCTTGAAGGGGTTTCAATAAGGTTGTTAGCTGATGAGGATACTAACCTCTAGAAGGGATAAATGATAAACCATGATGGGCAGGCTGTGGACTGATGTCTTTCTTCAGCATAGCAAGACCTGGAAGAAGAATTGTGGTCAGTAATAACTTAAGACTCTATGTCTAAGAGAGAAAAGTGTTATTTTTAATGAGTTACATCACAGATACTAAAAGGTACTCCGTAGTTAAGAGGTAGGAAATTCATTTGGATATGGAACATACTAATTCAAGCTTCACAACTTTTCTTTCTCATTTTGACCAGTGAAGTTGTGAAATTCCCCTAGATTTTTTTTTTTTTTTAAATGATGTTGCCTTTGGAAACTAATAAGAAAAAACAAACAAACAAAACCAGAAAAGCTTTAGCATATCTTTTGACCAGAAAGATGCTCAGGGTTTTTTTCCATAATTCACCAGTACAGAACAAGCATTCAGCAAACACCTGTAATATAATGGAACCCACACACAGGAATGTAAAGAATTTCCTAGCTTTGGCTCTCTACAGTTAATGTAGACATACTGACTCCTGGAACCTAGATTCTTTATGAAAGAATATCTTCATAACTGATAAAAGATTAACCAAAAGTACCGTTATATCAAAGATTTCTCCTGTGTTCTTTACATTTTTAATCAAAAATTGAGTCTAGAATACTTAAGTGTCTTTGTGCATAATTTATCCAACAATTGTCATTATCTTTAGGTGAAGAATATTGTGTCCAGTTCTGGGCCCCTCAGTTCAAGAAGGACAAGGAACTGCTGGAGAGAGTCCAGCGCAGGGCAACAAAGATGATCAAGGGAGTGGAGCATCTCCCTTATGAGGAAATACTGAGGGAGCTGGGTCTCTTTAGTTTGGAGGAGACTGAGGGGTGACCTCGATGTTTACAAATATATAAAGGGTGAGTGTCACGAGGATGGAGCCAGGCTCTTCTCAGTGACAACCAAAGGTAGGACAATGGGTAATGGGTTCAAACTGGAACACAAGAGGTTCCACTTAAATTTAAGAAGAAACTTCTCAGTGAGGATAACAGAGCATTGCAACAGGCTGCCCAGGGGGGTTGTGGAGTCTCCTACTCTGGAGACATTCAAAACCTGCCTGGACACATTCCTGTGAAACCTCATTTAGGTGTTCCAGCTCCAGCAGGGGGATTGTACTAGATGATCTTTTGAGGTCCCTTCCATTCCCTAACATTCTGTGATTCTGTGAATATCTAAGGAAAAATATTTTATACTGTTCATTCAGAAAAACTGACATTGATGTGATTTACAAAACATATAGCTATGGATACATGTTTTCTTTAATCAAAGGATCAAACAATGCCATGTCATACATAGTGAAATCTGGTACTGGGATATAAGTGAAAAATGTCAGATATAAATAGTATGTACTGTTATTTTTCTGTATCTTTGCTTTGTATTTTGTCTCTTTTGCTGACAAGCTCCAGGTATAACTGTTTATCACAAGGTCCACTGATCTTTTACTAGGATACAAAAGACTGAGCAAGGATGGAGCACCTGAAGAGGACAGAGTGCCAGGACTCAGTAAAGGAAGTACATTGGGAAAGGTGTAAGAGAAAACCTAGAGTTAACTTAACAAACTGAAGACATCCTGAGTCATTAATTATAAATTTCTATATATCTCTGTCTTTTGTCCAAACAAATGAACTTCTGTCAACTACAGTCCCTTGAAAATGACCTTGCAGAAAACGCTTTCTTTAAAGTAAGCATACTTAAAATAAATAAAAGCATCTCAAATTGGATCATAGCTGAAGCAGTCCCAGAGGAACAGCCATTTTATCAGTTCTCAGAATTTATATGTGTGAAGTCCTACCAGTGAGTTTTGTGAGAAAGTCCATTTGGTATGGGTTTAGCTTAAAAAGCCTTAGAAGGACACTTTTAGAGGCCTTCAAAACAAAAGTTCTTCTCCAGTTTCATCTGATGACATGTTATGTATCAGAGCATTGCTCAAACACCAGTGTCAAGGTAAATGAAGTGTGTTCTCTCACACTGTTTCTGTCTTCTGCTGAACTCCATAGGCATTATAGGTATCCAATTCTTTCACTGTAACAAATAAAACCATGCATCAGTCACTAAAAGATGACTAGAAAATAGGTAGCTCCTGCAAGTCCATCTCAAAAAATATTTTTTCTGATAGAGTTTTACCTTGAAGAGCGGCCAAGAAGTGAATGCAGGGCTAATTGATTGCAATAAGAACTGCCAGCAAAATGGATTTGTTAATAAATACTCATATATTTCAGAGGGATTAGTCTGCTGCTCAAGCATGGAAAGTCTATATACGTAAGCTCTCTTTATGCTAGATCTTAAGGATATTTTGATTGATGTTCTTCAGTTTTAATGATATTTGTGAAATAGCAGAGATGGCACAGAGTAGCAATAATACAATAAAATACCTGTGCGATATTCATTTGCCATCTACAGGAGAAGATATATGCAGTGTTTCATAAGCTTTATGCAAAGATAACTTTAAATTCTCTAAGCAAAGCAAATGCATCAGAAGGGAGAGTAGCTGCTTACAAAACATGCCTTCCATAACAGTTCTTAATAACAATGTGAAATTTCACCTCTTACCATTGTTAAGTCGGCAGTTTCCAAGCACAGCCCTTATAGATTATGTTGTGACTGAGAAAGAGACTAACCGTAGGTGTAAAATGAGATAATTACCTTTCATGTCTCTGAACAGAGGTGAATCCATAGAAAAGTCATACAAGATACACCAGGAAGAGATGTCATCTGGGTAGATGGTATATGTCTAATATGAAGCAGGAAGGAAACTTCTTGTCATCCCACTTAGAAACAAAACCAAATTAAATCTAACTGGTAAAAGCTGTGATTTAAAACTGAGATTTCAGAAGGGAGAAAAAAAAAAAAGGGAATTCAGAATTTTTCAGCAGATTCATTTTTCTACAATTTCACATGACTTTCAGTCCTCCAAATCAGCCAAGCTGATGGGCAGTCTTTTATTAAGACATGAGACTGGTATTTTCAGGGGATTTCCTCACACACAGGTCAGCTGAACATGTCCTAAAATTTGCTATCAGCTGCTCAGGACTACAGAATGATATCATCCTCATTTATTAAGTCCCTGGGCAAACTCAGTTTCTTTTATAAATCTGGAAATTATTCCTGAAGCAGGAAGGTGAACTGTGCTATATTCAAAAAGAATGCTCTGTTTATCATATTACACAAGGTTTTAAAAAGTTTTGTTTTGTTTTTTTCTTTAAGGAATGATTAGGAAATCACATAATGTATTTACTATTTTCTAATAACTTCTTTTATGTGACAGATATGTGTGGGAGAAATGTGGGATCTACTTAGATGTTGGTTTTGGGTTAAATATAATTCGAAAGTAATTCCTGATGCTTAAGGTGGAATATTCATGGCATTCAGATCATTAGGATAATGTAATAACGTTAATACCATCCATGCTTGTAATACCATTAGGACTTACTGCATCAAGGAAAAAAAGTATTAAAACCTACTCATTTGAGAGCTCAGTGACCGCCAATTTATTCCTCTTATCTTAAACAATAGTCTGTCAGGAGACTGGAAAGATTTAAAGAGAATCAGTGGAGGAAATGATTTCTTTATGGAAAATCATGTACTTAAAAACTAAATAACAGACAAAGTCATTTGAAAGATTCTCTCAATCTAGTTTCCTCTGTTTCAATACATCAAGAGTAGATTACAATATTAAGATGCATGCTACAATCACTCACAGAGCTTATCTCTAAATGAAGTTCAAGAACTTGACATGAACATAATCTGCTGCCAGAAGACATCGAGACACAGCTAATCTGCCTCATATCACACTTTATGTCATTGTTCCCATTCTTGAGAGCGACTGCAGTTGCTTGAAGATACAGTGAGCACAGTCATGCTCTTACAGTGATCCTTGACAAGATCTCCCCCACCTCAGTGAAAATTTGTACATTCATATTAGCTATTATCTTCTCTGATAGAAGTAAAATAAAACAAAGTTTGTCAGGAAATGACTTGGTATGTAAATGCACATGAAAAAAAGGTCTCTGCAGGTCCTCAAATCCTTTGTTATTCATAAAAATTTCACATTGTGAAATCATTAAGCAAATGATACTGGATTTACTCATCTTGTTTAAACACAAACACTACCAAAAGCATTTATAAAGAAAGCTTTACAGATGTATTTCCACGGAAAAATGAAGACAGGAGCACAGACTGCGATAGCATATCTGTGTTTGCACACTAAATACAAGGTAAAAAAGAAGGACAGAGACCTGAGCTTCAGTATGTTTGAGGATCTCAAGTACTTTGAATTTTCTGGAGAATTTGTTTTGCTAAGTAGAACAACTAAAAAGCCAAGCTGGTGCAATTTCATTGCAGTTATTATCTAAGGTACCAAATCAATGAGTAGGCTTTGATAGTATGCTACCACAAGGTGCAGTTACACACCTGTATATTTTCCTGTTTATATCATGTATACATACCTACATATATGCATATGTATGTGTATACATGTATTTATGCACATACTTGACTTCCACTTTCTTGCTTGTTAGTGCCTTCTGAAATGCTCAACTGCATTTTCTTTAAATTTTGTCATCAGAATGGAGCCCTTCTGGAACAAAACAGAGCAAACAAATTTTCAAACTAGCTCCTTTCCAGCAACTCCAGCTTAAGTGGATTCCAGCCTCCACAAATATTGTGGTCTCAGGGCATTGATCTGTTGTAATTCAATCCAGGAAGCATCATTTAGGACTTTACAGAACTATGTCACAATCAGAAACTCCAGTCAGAACAAAACAAATAGCAAATGTTCACTGATGCAATGTATTCTTAACAAACCAGCTGGCATGTTTGATTTCTATTTCTAGCAGATTTCAGGTGTGCAATTACTTAACACCAGTAAAAACACAGTAAAAATAGCAAATGATATAGATCGTATTGACTTTTTAAACTTCCATAAAATACATTTACATAGTAAATTGCAAATAACCAAACTAAACCAAGGCAAGTATTTGCATTGTATCTTGCATTATGATCTACTCAGGGAAAAATATATATTAAAAACAAACAAACAAACAAACAACTATATTATTTTTGATAATGAATATTCTCCATCAGTATCATAGCTTGGAAACCTTGGATTTCCATTACTGTCACATAATACTAAAGTCAGAAAATGCTTTTCTTGGTATCTGGAGAAGTTTTGAAATGCTAACTGCCTTTTTTGAAGGAAAACTCTGGTATAGAAGATAACAGAATTCAAATTTTTTAGCCCAACATCAGCACTCATTAGACTTATCTTGCTTATTTGGTAGGTATTGTAAAAGTTCAGGAAGGTTTGAGGTTGGTTTACTTATTATTTATTTTGCACCAGGCTTTAGAAAATGAAATTATTAGAAAATACGTTTTTATAGTGCTTATATATATAAATATGTAAAGTTTTTTATATCAAATTTTGTACATAAAGAAAAATAGGAAACAGTTTTTCACAGCTTTGAGCATTCATTAGAAACTGCCATGAAGTAAGTACTGCATTCTAGATTTATTGACATGGTTCTCCTGCAAATAGTGATCTGGAAGTATTAAATTATCATGTTTTTGTTCCCTCTGCATTTTAAGATTTCTGCTGACATCCATAATGACTGTCAATACAACGTTTTACAGCAGTCTGGAGACATCTACTATCTGTACTTCACTCTTCTAAAATTACTATTATTAGAAAACTCTTCGTAATGAAATTAAAGGAGATAAGTCATGGTGGCTTGATGAATCATCAAAGGAAATTTTAAAACATTTTTTCAGTACCCAGGTGACACACGACAAGCAATCCCAGAAAGAAATCTCAAAATAGATCCCTGTCAACAGTGCAATATTATTAGTGTAGTGAAACACATCCTGAGATTTTTTGCAGCCAGTTTTGTTGCCTCCTGATTTTCCTCCTCAGTCATATGATTTTTATCATGACTCACATGAGGTTTCGAGACACGTTCTTTTTATTTTGTCCATCACAGAGAGCAACCATTGATTACCTGATTTGAACATGTTCACATCTGTTTCATAAAAGCAGGTAATTGAAGTCTCAGCTCTCCTCCCTTGTTCTCAAATGCTAATGATATATTTGCAGGAAGAAAGCAATAGGAGGAAGCAGAGAGAAAGTTCATAGCACTTCTTGAGGCAGGAACTTGGATAACCTTTTTTTTAAAAAAAAAAAAAAACAACAGAGAAAAATTAATCATATAAAATAAGCATTCTCTAAATTGTCTTGTCTATTTGAAATACAAGCTGTAACAACTGGCCTTTCATCAAAATTGAATTCTACCTTACTTTTTCCAAATTAAGAATATGTATTTCAAGTTCATTCTTTCTGTTCTTGAATTTTGAGGAGGGCATTAAAAGGGAATTATTCCTTTCAGGATAGTTAGCTCCCCTGTCAAATTGTCATATCACAGTATTTAAGCAATCTTATTCTAACAGTGCAAATTTCTTCTTTCAACAGTTTATTCTAACAGTGCAAATTTCTTCTTTCAACAGTTAATTCTGGTTTTTTATACATTGAATTATTTCAGCTGTTGCATCGATCTTTCGTCACTTGAGCATGATAAGTTAAACAATACTAAGATAGGAGTATGTTCTTCAGACAGCAGTCAAAAACTGGAGCAAAGCAATAGCCCTTCCATGGAGCAACCTCCTGTCCTGGCACGTAGGAGAAATGCAGTATCCCTTTCACCTTTAGGTTTACTGGTCATATGGGGAAGATGTCAAGTACAGAATGCATTAAAACACATTGTTCACAGTCTTCCCAAGCAAAAATCAGTCTTGAATAATTTCCACTTTCTCTGGAATATGCTACTGATTGTGGTAGGAGGGTTTTTGATTTCAATTAACTCTTCTAAGAAAAACTTGTGTCTTGTTTTCTAAGGATTACAGGCTGAAACTGCTTGACATAATGGTCATTTCTATACTGATAACAGTATTCTGAGTTCCAGGGCATTGAGGCACTTTGGTCTAGTACAGATAAGTGTAATTCATGTTGACTAGTCTCTCAGCTATTCCTTTAAATTGCCTCTTATTTCCTTAGAGTTAATTGTGCAGAAGTATAATGTAAATTCAGTTGTTTTTGTCATAGCTCGTCATTGCTGGAAATCCTCCAATGGCTGACAGGTGGTTTTAATGAAGTACCTGACCTTTCACTAAGTCATCTCCAAGCTTGTTAGCTCTCATGCTAATGACGGAGTTGGAATCGATATCATGTAATGTGTTCAGGGACACGTGCACACACAGTGCTACATTAAAATAACCATCACCGAGCTTATCACATAAAGCATTCCTTACCTGCAACGTTGCAGAACTATGGTTTCAAAGCAACCTTATTGAATGTATAGATACAAAAAAAGAGGTGAAATATGATTTAATTGTGTTATTCTCCATTTTTTCCTATAGGAACTGAAAGCATTAACTCATAACAGTATTTTTATTGTTACCCATGATTAAGCTGTGGAACTCAAAATGATGCATTTTCTGCATTTGTTGTGGTTTAACCCCAGCTGGCTGCTAACCATCACACAGCCACTTGCTTATTCCCCCCACAGTGAGATGGGGAAAGGGAATTGGAAAAGTAAAACTATGAAATCTCAGAGGTTGAAACAAAGATAGTTTAACAGGTAAAACAAAAGCTGCTTACACAAGTGAAGAAAAACAAGGGATTCATTCATTATTTCCCATGCGGAGGCAGATGTTCGGCCATCTCCAGGACAGCAGGGCTCCATCACGTGTGATGGTGACTCAGGAGCACAAATGCCATCACTCCAGACATCCCCCCTTTTCTACTTCTCCCTCAGCTGTTATTGCTAAGTACAACACTATATGGTGTGGGACATCCCTTTGGTCAGTTGGGTTCAGTTGTCCTGGCTGTGTCCCCTCCCAACTTCTTGTGCTTCCCCAACCCACTCACTGTCAGGGTGGGGTGCTGAAACATCCCCCTGTTATCAACACTGTTTCCATCGCAGATACAAACATAGCACCATACAAGCTACTATGAAGAAAATTAACTCTATCCCAGACAAAGCCCATACAATACTCTAATTTGAAAACAGAACTATGCATTTCCTTGTAGAATTTTTGTATTTTTAGTACCATTCAATGAAGGTTCACTTTATTTGCACTATATTTCCAAAACATGAGGGTTGGATTTTTCAATGAATTTTTATCATCAGAAATCAAGAGAAAGTTCTGTGATGTACTATCTCCAGATTATTTAGGACGAGGGGTGGACTGTGGGGGTTGGTTTGTTTGTTTGTTTTCTTTCAAAGTAGGAAGCACGGTAAAGGTTTGCTTTTAAATACTCACTAAATTAATTAGCCTATTATAAGCTGCCCTCCAAAAAATTGAAATTATTTTCAAATAAAAAAAACAGATACTACTCACTCAATATTTACAAATTATAGTTATGGACCATTCATAGAAAGACTCAGGTGAGTTAAGTAGAAGCATATAAAATACAACTTTGTTTCAATCCCTACCCTAATCTACCTTGGTTCTTCTGTCTGGCTCTCTAGAAGGACATAGTAATAATGCTGTGCTCTTAGAAACAGCTGAACTCTTTTGACTGAGGTTTTCTTGGAAGACTTCAGCCTGAGGCAGACATCAACGTAGGAAATTTAAGGAATGAACAAAGGGTGCTGATTTTACAAAGTGTTAGTGAGTTATCATTACCAGCCACACATAATTAGAAGAAATCAACTCTCTTTTTTTGTTCTTTCTGTGTTTGGTTGCTTCTCTATTCTGCTCTGTACCATAGAGTAGCTTGTCACAATAGACAGAAGACAGTATCTTTAAAGCTTCAAGAATTCCTTGAAGGTTTATTAATTTCTTTTTGCAAAATCTGTATACATTTTGTTATTTGTTGTTGATTTAAAAAATTCATTTCAATTCTCTTTTGTTTACCAAGTTAGCTATAAAGTTAACATAGACAGTAGCAAATGATAAAAACTGATAAAAATAATCCAGGTAGTCCAAAATCTTCTCTCTCTTTGGCTTTTAGTTCCAATATTTCTATAATTTCAAAATACAATTATTTAAGTGTATTTCCAGATTTTATTTTTTTTTCCTTGAAAACTCACACAAGTAAGAATTTTACAGCTTAGACGAAATGCTGGTCTTATTGAATTTTACTCTATGCTATAATTTCTAAATTAAAATTTAATTGCATGGAGACTTTAAATTGACTTTAAGTGTACATTATACTGAACAAAAATGATCTACAGACAAAATCTGACTATTTCTTTGTTTTGGAGTTTCTAATATACTCACTGAGACAACAAAAATTCCTGATTAAATAAGACCAAAATTAATTTGGTTTAGATATTCTCAAAATCAGAAGGACAACCAAATATTTATGTATGACCACTCTGAACTTGCCTGGCAAACCAAACTGATCTTAACTGAATGGGGGAAAAGTCTTCAAAGGAATAAACACAAGGATATCTACTAAGTAAAAATCAGGACTGGAATGACATTTTCAAAAGTTATCACCATGGTCAATATTAGTCTCAAAATGTTTCTAAAATATCACATCATTGTTAATCAAACAAAATCCTAGTTTTGATTTTTAATGTATTAATTTACATTTGGTTTTAAGTGTCATAATCATGATGAAATTTTCAAATTAAGAAAGTATCTAACATGAATCATGGAGATTTTAATTTTCATTTCACAATTTCACTTTTCTAGGATTGGTCAGGTTAAAGAAAAGTTAAATAAATAAATATATCAATTGATGTTCACTCCATCTAGAACTACTTTCGAAACAGGCAAAATAAATGGCATGATCCTGATGAATGAGAAAAACTGACATCAATATTATCCAACTTGTCAGGTCGTTACTGTACTAGACAAATGAAGGATTTAGTGTAACGTTCTTCTAAAATTTTGTTAAACCCCATTTGAGTATAATAGAAACTGAAGGAACATGGCACCTTGTACTTATGCAGCACTTGGAAAGCCTGAAACCTAGAATAACCTTAGCAAGTCTCTATGATTATTCCACTGGGAGGGAACTAGCATTGTGGAAAGGAAGTTTTTTGAAGTCTGTCTTAACTTTTTATGATGTATATTGAACCAGGCATAAAAAATACAAAAATAGAATAATAATTTTTAGAACAACCAAAATATAGTTTGCATATGTATATATAAACTCTTACATTAAGAAAGTATAATTTACACATAAATGTATGTACATTCTTATACACGCACTGCTACACACACAAACAGACACATAATAATATAAATATAAAATCCAGGTAGTAAGCAGACTATTAACTTACATTTTCCTCTCTTAATATTAGGGTTCCTCATCTCACAAATCATATTTCTGTGGGAAACGAAAGGTGCACTGCTGCCAGCATTTTATAAGAAATAATGACACACTTTACTACCTGTAAGTGCTGAGTGAGTGCTTCTGCTTTTGCTTCCCAAGGTGACTGTAACACAGATTGATGAAAGATCCGTCAGGACTACAAAGGTTAAAGATGCAGACCCAGAGCTAGAAGGCAGCCCTGACACTGATGGAATACAGTACAATGAGAGTGCTCACATTATTGCCCTATCCTCTGATAACCAGTGTAATATGAAAACTGACTACAGGAGAAGGGAACAAATTAAATCCATTAATCAAGCATATCTGTGCTAAACAGTTGCTCTAAAGAGATGAACAAATGAAAAATTTACTGTTTGTTTCCATGCTTGCTAGCACTGGAGAAGAAAATTAATTATAAAGCTGTGGCTAAACTATTAGTTAAGTTTTTTTTCATGTGAAAGCTATTTATTGTTTTGTCAAAGAACAAATGAACCTCATTAGTGAGATTAGTTTCAGCTGATCATTTTGTATTAGGACAGCCTAATAATACACCCTTTAAAGATACATTGAAGGAAATAATTTCAAAGAACCAGAGTCTATTTTATACCTCTTAGAATATTAGACTGCTAAATCAGAAATGTATGATGTGTCACCCAGCTAAAAATCAGCCCCATTTTCTTCATACTATTCTAGTAAAGCGGCTGTTAATTTGACCGTAGTCAGCTGTTTGTTGGGGATTCTCAAAGGGATGTCTCTAGTCAAGGGGTCTCAAAATTCACACTCAAAACTCTGCTCTTGAAATTAATTTTCTGAAACCTAGCTAGTTCTTAAAACAAAAAAGAACTCCTAAATATGGAATATTTGATTTTCTTTTTTTTTTAATAAAATGAAATGACAGTCTGAAACTCAATGAAAATCTTCCAAAAGCTTCTGTTGATAAAAGGAAGCAAGATATATGGGAGTACTCTAAGCTACAGAGCAAAGAGTACAGGCTGTTTCCCTATATTATTCTGTCATCCTGCTTGAATCTATTATTATAGTCACTCCCTTTTGAAAAGAAAGGAAGCTAGCTCTCTATGAACTGCAAGTATTCATAGCAAATTATTACCTGCAGAAGGTCAGAGAAGTTATGTATCTACTAGCAGAATTGTATGAGGGTTTGCAGTACAGCACTTATGCTGAAGTTTCTAATCTCTTCAAAAATGAAAATCTTCATGGTGACAGCCTCTGTCTCTGCTGCAGTGTTGAGTTTCTCATGATGCAAATGCCTCCCATGGGGAACTAAACTGAAATAATGAAGATAAAACAGTAATTAGCTGGTCACTACTCAATTGACCTGATTCCCAACGGAAGTCTAGAGGCAAAAAAGTAGTTGTCAAACATCATAGCTAATGAAGACTGCTTACATTGTTTTTATGTCTCATGAGTGGACAGACCTATGGGAAGAGCCTACAAAGCCCTCGGTACATTTAAGAAGGGCTTTCTCTCATACAGAGTACTCATGTCTCATACTGCAACAGCAATCTGTTATTATTCTTCACATTTGCAGCACTGATAGCATGTATTTTTCTACCCAAAAATTTATTTTCATAAAACCTGAATAACACTTTATTTTCCCTGTGTCGTCTGCTGGAACTGACCAACAGATTAAAATGTTGCTGAGGAGGAGATGTTTTAACAGCACATGGAAACACATGGATATGTTCAACTCCATTGGCCTGATTGTCTTAGAAGCCCAACTAAGAGTTGTTATATCCCATTATAACTCACCTCCTGACCCACCAAGCAGCACAATTTGGCCTCTTAGCCACTGAAAAACTGATATTTAAAGACAAAATGTTGTGCAACTATGGGTTGGTTCCTTTACGTTTAAAACCCTCCCTCCAAAACCAAACACGCTCCCATCAAAGGACCTGTTAGCAAATTAAAGCATTTCATTTTTAATATAGTTGCTTTAACTATAAGAAAAAGCTGGAGCAAGACTGAAATTCTGACCTAGAGTCTCCATTATCTTCTGTTGAAGTTGTTTAGCTGGCTTCCTCTTTCTGGACTACCTTGTGAAATGCAATAGAAGTTAATCCAACAATGATAACTAAAAAGAGATCCCTGATGGTCACTCTTGAAACTTCAATTCACTTGCAAAAATGCATTTGGTACAAAAGGACTGGTGATTCCTGGAGGTAATATTCAATATTACCTTGAAGATTAACTGTAGACCTCACATCCATATCATATGTCCAGGCATTCCTACAGTTTAAATAAGACAACCCATCTTTTAACTCCATTTAACTCAGTTTTGGTAAAAAATCCATCCAGTCTTAAGCTATTTTAGCAGTAAAGAATGTATTCAATACAAGTCTCATGTGTTGTTTCAGTGTTTGCCTTTCATAATCCAGTTACGTGATAGGTGTCCAGAGATCATCTTTAACCATATTTGTCTTTTTGGTATATGACAGGATAAAATCTTTGACATTATGTCCTTAGCAGGAGATGACTGCATTAGCCCATATTCCCCATAGTAACATTTGACAGATTGAAATGTGAATGGTGATATCTGGAAGGTAATGTGGCATGGGCATAAAGGCCCATGATTCAAAAATCTCCCTCTTTGTTTCCCCACTGCTAGAGCGCTCAGCCTTTGTAAAAATTCAAGGCAACCTTTGTGGAAATAGCACTTTAAAGATTACCCAGAAGAGCCTTCTCTTTTACTGCTGTAAATCTTCTGTGAATAACAGGCAACCAGCTACATTAACAAGACAATGTTTTCGGCAGTCAGTACAGTCTCTGATGTCTTTGGCCTATAGCTGCACTCATGATTTTGTATCATAAAAGTAGCTTCTACTATTTGCATGAAGGATGTGTGGTACGTTGTATAGATGATGCAAACAGTAAATGGGAATGGCATGTAATAAAACTATCTAAAATACCTATTACTATGAGAGAAGTTTACAAGTCAAGGTAGCTGAATAGAGAAACATAATAATGGCAATGGTAAGTACTTGTGAAACAATGGAAATACTAATTTGGACTACTGATGCTTAGCCACAAATGATAAAAAGCATGTTTGGATTTCCTTCTAAATTATACGGGGGGGGTCTATGTAAATGAACTGGAAAATGGATACTGTACACTGTTATATCTACAGCAATTCTGTAGAGTTGAATAGCTGCAAGTGATGGATTCACAGAATATTGCAGAACTGAATAGAATCAAACGATGGATTCACAGACTATATCTACATTAATAAATGGAAATAACATCTTATTTAGTCAGACTTCCTATTGGAAGTAAGATATTAATGAAAATTGGAGAACCTGCAAGCACAGGATATTTGAATTTTGAAGAATCACAATAGATTACCAAAATAACTCAAGGGGTTTTTTTTAGATGAGCTTGAAAAAAGTCTAATTCCAAATTAACCTTCCACTAACAGTGCTCTTTGTGATTTGAAAGGTTGGAGTTGGTGGTCTGAAACAGGAATATTTTGAAACTCAGTGTCTCCCAGAAACATTTGAAATTTTGTCCCTGCCTTACCAAACTAATCTATTGTAGTCTCATTTTAGACCATTATTTTGACACAAACTCCATTTATAGGTTTGTTCATGAAAACTCAAGTGTTTCTTTTACATTAGTTTTAGATAGAAGTTATTCTGGCAGAATGACCTCTTGAGGCTTTCTTCATAGGTTTCAAGATAATTTTGTGTTTCTACACACACTACTTTGAACTCTAATGGGTTTAACTGCCTGCTAGATAAGGAGTCTTCAAAAAGTCATTTATGATGAAGTTTTGAGACTATCATCTGATAAATGTGCTTGTATTAGTATTTCAACAGAAAGATCAGGTGACACCTAGAAGCAGAGATGTATCATGTAGTAACTCAACCCCTTCCCTCCTCAAATATTCAACCCTAGTGTCAAGGAGGTACCCCAAGGTTAGTTTAAGGGACAACAGGGTCCAAAACAACTTTTATTAAACGGATGAGAAACAGGGTTTTAGCACTCCAAAAGTGACTTGAATACAGGTTTGGATATTAGTTGAGAAAAATTCTTAAGGGGTAGCAACTAATAGAACAGGGCATTCCATAGTGTGCATATACGTGGTTTCACCAAAAGCAACGCCGGAGCCGCCCGTGAGTCCGGGATGAGTACACACTTGCCTGAACATGGTGTGGGATTATTTTTAAAGGGGTACACATACTCGTATTGAGTACGCAATCCCGTGAGGGTAAATTTATAATACACTTGCAGTCCTGCGAGGAGAAATACATGTGCAAATGTGCATGGAATATTACATGTGCTTATGTGGAAGCATGGGAGGAAAATGCACTTGCGATTACGTGAGGATTAATTTTACACATGCTCATATTGAGCATGGAAAGTAAGCGTGCAAATGTGCATGGAAAGTTACATGTGCTTATGTGGAAGCACAGGAGGAAAATACACCCGCAATTACGTGAGGATTAATTTTACACGTGCTCGTTTTGAGCACGGAAAGTAGGCGTGCGTATGTGCACGGAAAGTAGATACACTCGCAATCCTGTGAGGAGAAATTTTACTCACACACGTGGTGGCCAGGCAAGCGGAGTCTCCATCCCAGGAGGGGGGAATCTCGGCAGCAGCATCTGGCTCGTGCTCCAAGAGATCCGTGACAAAGGGCAGAGTCTCGACGAGAGTCCTGCTTTTTATAGCCTGATCAGACCTGACTGTAAGCATTCCAGAAGCTTCTCTGCACTCCCACACTGGCTGTGGGGTGCCCTTGAAGCTTCCAAACATCCCCCACGCTGGTCGCAGGTGCTCAGCAGCTCCCTGGCACCTCAGCACTCCCTTCTCCTAATGGCCCTGGCCAGGGTGCTCTGGGGTCAAACAAAAAAAGCTGTTAGCCTCAAACGGCAGAGAGAGAGGGAGATGTGTCTACTCCTTCCATATCGAAGGAGGGAGGAGGAGAGAGGAGGGGTTTGCATTCTGCCACACCTAGTCAGGTTTTAGTCTTGAAAAATTTCAGTTTGCTTTAAGCAGATAGAAGAGAAAAAGTTAAAATACTTCAGTAAAGTCTCTGGAGACTTAATTTCCTTGAACAAGTAGGAGATTTTATTGCAGGGGCCACAGTGGTGTTGCAGGACACATCCTTCCTAGCACAGCTGCGTGTGTCTGTGCATATACACAAGGAAGATTTTTCCTCTTCACATTCTGAGAGCTATCAAGAAACTCTGTGAGACCCCCACTTTGGTCACATTAACTGCATTACTTATAATACCTTGAATTGCAAATACATTGTGGATCCTTGCACACTCTTTTTCCTGTCACGATCAAGTTCAAGCTTCTTCTCCAGTCAAGAAGTTTGCCCACTAAAGTGCTTTTTGTTTGTTATGAACAAATTAACTTTTCTGTCTTCAGGACTCATTAACTTTTCTGACGTTAGAAACAGCTAATTCCTAACAGTGATGACCTAACACATTTCTTACCTTATTAAGCTCATGTATCTCAGTGAGTGCTGAAAGCTGAAGTCCTTTCAAAAATCAGGCATTTATTCATAATGTCTCTATCACATAAGTAATTTGCTTTCTTAATATATTCAATTCCAGCTTTGACCAATGAAGGCATTTATCCTTGCAGTGTTAAACCTAGAGTAGAGAAACACAAGAAAAAATATGAAAATCAGAAACTAGTTTCTTGGGTCTCGTAGATGATTCTATTCTAGTTCATTCAACAATTTGAGACAGTTTTTATCTAGGTTGTTTATTACTTTAATAATATAAGAAGCTGTTTCTCACAGATTAAAAGTTAATTTCTAAGGAAAAAGCACTGTTAATATATGTTAATCTCTAATATTACTAAAAATTTGCAGATAATGTTATCAAATGTTATCAAAGACCATCTGAAGTTCCAAATTCTCCTGCTATTAAGCCGAAACAAAAAACTAGGGGTATGTCAAAAGAGTTTCGTTAACTACATTCATTACATCAAAAAGTAGATAACAGGTAAAAAGAGCAAAACAAAACCAGATTTATTTCCCCCTAGAACTTCATGTCAAAAAAATATTAATATAATTCTGCATCTGATAAGAAAGTAATAGAATTCAGGAAGAAAAGTCACATAAAATTTCTCATTTGTAACTATCAATATTTGTTACACTTTAAAGAGTTTCTCTTACAAACACAAGCTTTGTTCTCTGTTAACCTAAATTATCAGAGACAAGAATTTGATTGCAGTTGCTCCCATCTGGAATGACTCAGTAGATTTAATGAGATAGAATAGCAACAGCAAAGACTAGAGTATTACAGTTTAAATCAATGCAAGTAAAGAAGATTTACATAAAAGAAAGTGAAATCAGGCTGTGGCCACTGATGATCTAGTCAAAAACTAACTAAAAACAAAAACAACAAAAAAAAAAAAAATAAAAATCACAACAACCAAAAAAAAAAAACAAACACAAACAACCAGCCCACCAACCAACCAACCAAAAACTTACATAAAAAGAAGTATTTTAAAAAGAAAGGAAAGCTACTGTTGCAGAATGTATAATATATTCTCTTAAAGAACCTCCAAAATAAATCTGATTCTACCTAGTCATAAGGCCCACTTTGGTGATTACTACCTATCTGTTGAGCATCAATGCAATTGATTCAATAACTTGCATTTAACAACAGTATTAAAGAACAATTGCAAACAAAGGACAGATGGTTGGGGGCTAAATTCCAGATCACCAGACAGGTTTCAGGTATACCTGCTTCTCCCATCCATCATCTATCAACTATTCATTTTTCCAAGCTGCATTATTAAGTACTGAAATTGAGTGAATTTGCAACAAAATAAAAATAATTTTACCTATGTCTCTGAGATGAATGGAAACTAGCAGGAGCCCAGCATTTTGATAACTTGGGCAGGTGCCTAACAACAAATATGGGCTTGTTTCTGAAAATCTTAATCACAGGATTTATTTCTCTGCTGTAACATGTAAAAGAATAAACGAGATTATGAAAACCATAAACCATTTCATTTTCACTTGGTTGGATTTCTAGACAAGTAAAATAAAGATAAATGTTCTCCAAGTCAGGCTTTCCATTTTGACATTCTTATTACAAATAATATAAATTTTATAAGAAGTCCTCCCTCAGATCCAAGGAAAAGAGCTTACACATAAGTATTTGCAAATTTGTGATCAACATTATTGTTCTGTATGTATTCGGAATGATAGTATTCGAAATATATATATTTCTTTTCTTAACCAAGATAAAGTTTCTCTGTTTCCCTATGGGAAGATTAATTCTTTTTCGAAGTCCACCACTGGGACCACCCTATCAAGTGGACATTACTCCATATGTTACCCATGGCCTCTTACTGATGCAAAATAATTTAGCAGTTATTTTTCACAGCTTTTCTGCATTCCTTTTTGTTATCTGATATCTTTCAAAAACTATATCTTGTCATCTGTTAGACTACCATAGTGTAGTTGATCTAGCTACTGAATGGACAGTGGTATCACTCAGGACACAGTCAAGAGTTACATTTGCATTCTGCTGTATTATGTACTTTATCTAATACTTCAAAACCACGTACTTTATAAAGTCCTTCAGAATGGGCAGGATGGTTCCTGAGAGCATGCTGCATCTTATAAGGCTTCTTATGAGTTTCTCAACTTCCTGTCTACTCACTACATCACTTTCCCTTTAATAACTGGTGTGTGTTCTATGTTGATAAACCATGACCTTGTACTAAAGGGTCCCAGTGTGTGTTATGCTTTTGTGGTCAACTCCTTATTCAATAGAGTCAATATCTTCATTAAGAGAACTGCATTCATAAGCACAGTAGAGGCCACTGAAAACTGATTATCTCTGCAAAAAGGGATCTACAGTTTGAGGGGACCCACAGGGAAATCAAGGAAGCAAAATTACAGTATGCTGTTCCTTGCAGAAGAGAATATTGCAAACCCCTTCAGGAACCCTTAGAAAAGTTAAGTGCTGAGAAGCAAGAGATCATACAAAATGGTGTTCAGCATGGGCCCTAAGATTTGCCTTTTTTGCTTCCTCTCTTTTTTCTTTTTTTTTTTTTTCTGTTTTGTTTTGTTTTGTTTTGCTTCGTTTGGTAATTTCTATAAAAAAACACCTTGAAAATTAATTTTTGTGTGAAAAAAATTAAATGTTCAAACAAAAGTGTGAAATAGAAACTCTACATATAGGACACTTGATGGAAACTTCTTTAAAAGAATACAGCATACCAATACTATGTAGTAAGCAAACAAAAAGATAGATAGAGCTTGTCATGCCTGCATTTAAAACATTATTAATTATTTAGGTTAACAAAATTGTAAAACAATGCAATTCAAAATTCAGGTATGACAGAAAATTTTTTGAAATTACACTGCAAAATACTAGAACAGCAAGCTTAGAAAGAACTATTCTCCTTTTGGTAGTAGTCATTTATCATTTTCACAACATGTTTAGTTCTGTCCTTTTACCAGTTAATGTAATGTCCTGGTTTCAGCTGGGATAGGATTAATTTTCTTCCTAGTAGCTGGTACAGTGCTGCGTTTTGGATTTAAAATGAAAATAATGCCGATAACACACTGATGTTTTAGTTGGTTCTGAGCAGTCAAGGACTTTTCAGCTTCTCATGCCATGCCAGGTGCACAAGAAGCTCGGAGGGGACAGAGCTGGGACAGCTGACCCAAACTCACCAAATGGATACTCCATACTGTATGACATCATGCTAACTATATATTTTGGTGGAAGAAGAAGGAAGTATGGGATGTTCAGAGCGATGGCATTTGTGCTCCCAAGTCACTGTTACATGTGATGGAGCCTGGCTTCCCTGGAGGTAGCTGAACACCTACCTGCCCATGGGAAGTAGTGAACGAATTCCTTGTTTTGCTTTGCATGTGTGCACAGCTTTCACTTTACTTATTAAGCTGCCTTTGTCTCAATCCACAGGTTTCCTCACTTCTACCCTTCTGATTCTCTCCCTCATCCCACCAGGGGGAATAAGCGAGCTGCTGCATGGGGCTTAGTTGCCAGTTGGGGTTAAATCACGACAGGGACCCTCCCTGAAGTAAGTAAGGAACAGAAAATTTTCCCTTGGAGAAACAAAACCAAATCAAACACACTCCAATACTTTAACTGTGTTGAACTGTAAAGGATTAACCCTGAATGTGCAAATGTCTTTCTGGATCATTTCAAGAACAGACTTCATGTATATATGTATTTATACAGACCTTGGAAGCTGTTTAGAACTCTGCAAGATTGTTCCACAAACGCTTAGGCTGACCAAGGAGATGTTTCCTAGTGTGCGAAAAAGCATGGGATGTCCTGCTGACACTGAAAGGCTGAATGGGATCCAATAATTAACTTATGTCACAGCAGAAGGAAGGAGGTGAGTTTTTATGTAATCTGTAGAATCCCAGAATTATAGAATCATTTCAGTTAGAAGAGACCCTCAGGATCATCGAGTCCAGCCATAACCTAACTCTAGCACTAAACCATGTCCCTAAGAGCCTCGTCTATATGCCTTTTAAACACTTCCAGGGATGGTGACTTCCCTGGGCAGCCTGTTCCAATACATGACAAACCTTTTGTCCTGGTTTTGTTAAAAAACAAGTTTCTCTTTTAGTGAATTTACCTGTCAGCTAAAGACTTCGTATTAACTGCATTTTCCTGGAGAACCAGATATATGTTTTGGTAAACATATCAATGGAATGCAAAGTTATTGATAAACATGGATGGACATCTCGCAAGAGAGGCAACGAGAAACAGGTGGTCAAGAAACTGACCAACCATGTATAACATTCCCTTCACATGAATACTTCATATAAAAGTGGGAGATCACAAGGATCTCGTTCCTCTTTGCCCTTTTTGTCCCTTCTGCTTATGGTCGACATTAGGAAAGGACCTTGCTAGTTGTCCCTGCAAACTGAGGCCCAGTGACAGACTGAATCCAGCTCCAGTTGGCTGCAGAGCCCAATTCAGGACTTCGGGTGCCAGCTCTGCAGTTGCTGAGACTTTCAGGTTGGATTTTGTATATTTTGTATTATTTTCTCTATTTTATTAGTAGCATTAGGAAAACATTTTTAATTTTTCCAACTCTTCTCTCTCTGTCCTTCTTTTCCTCCCGATCACCTGTCCCTAGTGGGAAGGGGGGAGAGGGAGGGGCAAAAGGGGGAAGTAGGGGAGGAGAGGAGGTTAACAATACATCTGCCAGGGTTTTATTGTCACCCCGCAATCTAAACCCTTGACACCTTTCCATGAAGAATTTTTTCCTTATATCCAAAGTAAACCTCCCCTGGCACAACTTGAGGCCATTTCTTCTTGTCCTATCATTTGCTACTTGGGAGAAGAGACCAACACCCTCCATGCTACAACCTGCAATCAGGCAGTTGTAGACAGCAGTAAGGTCTCCCCTCAGCCTCCCTTTCTCAGGACTAAAGACCCTCATTCCTTCAACCACTCCTAATCAGACTTGTGTTCCAGGCCCCTCATCATCTTTGCTGCCCTCATCTGAACTCTCTCTGGTACTTCAATGTCCTTCTTATGATGAGGGGCCCGAAACTGAACACAGGATTCAAAGCGCAGTCTTGCCAGTGCCAAGTACAGTGTCACCATCAATTCTCTTGTCCTGCTGGCCACATTATTCCTGACACAGGCCAGGATGCTGGTGACCTTCTTGACCACCTGGGCACACTGCTGGCTCATATTCAGCCAGCTGTCAATCAACACCCCCAGATTCTTTTCTGCCACAGAGTTTTTCAGCCACTCTGCTGCCTGGGGTTGGTGTGACCCAAGTGCAGGAACTGACAGTTGACCTTGTTGAACCTCACACAACTGGTCTAAGCCAAACGATCCAGCTAGTCCACATCCCTCTCTATGGCCTTCCTACCCTTGAGCAGATCAACACTCTCACCCAATTTGGAGTCATTTGCAAACTTACTAAGGGTGCACTCAATCCAGATCATTGATAAGGATATTAAACAGAACTGGCCCCAATACCGAGCCCTGGGGAACACCACTCATGACCAGCTGTCAAGTGGATTTGACTCTGTTTACCACAAGTCTTTGGGCCCAGGCATGCTGCCAGTTCTTTATCCATCGCAGAGTACACCCATCCAGGCCATGAGCTGCCAGCTTCTCCAGGAGAATGCTGTGGGATATGGTGTCAAAGGCTTTGCTGAAGTCTAAGTACACAACATCCACAGCTTTTCCCTCATCTGCTACATGGGTCACCTTGTTGTAGAATAAGATCAGGTTGGTCAAACATACCTGCCTTTCATAAATTCATGCTGACTGGGCCTAATCACTTGCTTTTCTTTGTGTGTGCCGTTTGATGTCACTTAGTATGATCTGCTCCATGACCTTCCCTAGCACTGAGGCTAGACTGAGAGGTCTGTAGTTCCTTGGATCCTCCTTCCAGCCCTTCTTGTAGGTGGGCATCACATTTGCCAACTTCCAGTCAACTGAGACCTCTCCAGTTAGCTAAGATTGCTGATAAATAACAGAAAATGGCTTAGTGATCACCTCCGCCAGCTCACTCAGCATCCTTGGATGTATCTTGTGTAGCGGGTCGCTAACCAATTCTCCTTGGATTATTGGGGCTTCATTCTACTCCCCATCCCTGTCTTATGGCTCAGGGGGTTGCGTACCTGGAGCACAACTATTCTGACTATAAAAGATTGAGGTAAAGGCAGCATTTAGTACCTCAGCCTTTCTCTTATCTTCTGTCACTATGTTTCGTTCTGCATCCATGACTGGAATGTGGTCATGCATGGCTACGCCCTTTTCAGGAAAGACAGGCCAACCAGGGGTGGTGGTGGAGTTGCTCTCTATGTGAGAGAGCAACTGCAATGTACTAAATTCTGCCCAGGAGCGGATGAGGAATGAGTTGAGAGTGTATGGGTCAGGATCAAGAGACAGGCTGGCAGGGGTGATACTGTTGTAGGTGTCTATTACAGGCCACCAGATCAGGCTGAGGAAGTTGATGAGGCCTTCTATGCGCAGCTGAGAGTGGCCTCACAGACACAGGCCCTGGTTGTTGTGGGTGATTTTAACTTCCCTGATGTTTGCTGGAAGGACCATTCAGCCAACCAGCCACAGTCCAGGAGGTTCCTCCAGTGCATTGATGATAACTTCCTCATGCAGATGGTGGAGGAGACGACTAGGAGAGGTGCACTGCTGGATCTCATCCTCACTAACAAAGAGAGCCTGGTCAAAGCAGTAAAGGTTGAGGGCTGCCTGGGTTGCAGTGACCACGAGATGGTGGAGTTCAGCATCTCATGTGGCAGGAACAGAACAGCAAGTAGAATTGCAGCCTTGGATTTTAGCAGGGCTAACTTTGGCCTTTTCAAGCAATTGCTGGGGGAAATCCCATGGGCAAGACTGCTTGAAGGAAAAGGGGCCCAAGAGAGCTGGATTGCATTCAGAGATTGCTTCTTCCGTGCTCAGGATCAGAGCATCCCCACACGTAGGAAGTCGAGGAAGGGAGCCAGGAGGCCTGTGTGGTTGAATAGGGATCTGTTGGGGATGCTCAAGCAGAAGAGGAGAGTTTACAGGTCATGGAAGCAGGGGCTGGCCACTTGGGAGGAATATAAGGCTGCTGTTAGAGAATGTAGGAAAGCAGCTAGGATAGCCAAGGCCTCCTTAGAATTACAGTTGGCAAGAGGGGTCAAGGACAGCAAAAAGAATTTTTTCAAATACATAGCAGATAAAACTAATACCAGAGGCAATGTAGGCCCACTGATGAATGGGGTGGGTGCCCTGGTGGCGGAAGACACAGAGAAGGCAGAATTACTGAATGCCTTCTTTGTCTCTGTCTACTCTGTTGGAGGCTGTCCTGGGGAGCCCTGTACCCCTGAGACCCTGGATGAAGCCAGGTCAATGGAGGAGTTTGCTTTAGTCGATGAGGACTGGGTTAGGGAGCAATTAAATAGTCTGGACATCCATAAATCCATGGGTCCAGATGGGATGCATCCACGGGTGCTGAGAGAGCTGGTTGAAGTCATTGCTGGACCGCTCTCCATCATTTTTGCCAAGTCCTGGAAAACGGGAGAGATGCCCAACGATTGGAGGAAAGCAAATGTCACTCCAGTCTTCAAAAATGGCAAGAGGGAGGACCCAGGTAATTATAGACTGGTCAGCCTCACCTCTGTCCCTGGGAAAGTAATGGAACAGCTTATCCTTGGTGTCATCTCATGGCATATCAGGGATAAGAGGGTTATTAGGGGCAGTCAGCATGGCTTTACCAAGGGTAAGTCATGCTTGACCAACCTCATAGCCTTTTATGAGGATGTAACAAGGTGGATGGATGATGGCAGAGTGGTGGATGTGGTCTACCTTGACTTCAGGAAAGCCTTTGACACAGTCTCTCACAGCATCCTCACAGCTAAGTTGAGGAGGTGTGGTCTGGACAATAGAGTAGTGAGGTGGGTTGCAAACTGGCTTAAAGAGAGAAGCCAGAGAGTGGTGGTCAATGGTGCGGAGTCCACTTGGAGGCCAGTATCTAGTGGAGTGCCTCAGGGGTCAGTACTGGGGCCAATATTATTCAATATATGTATTAACGATTTGGACGAGGGAATTGAGTGTACTATCAGCAAGTTTGCTGATGACACTAAGCTGGGAGGAGTGGCTGACACGCCAGAAGTTTGTGCTGCCATCCAGCGGGACCTGGACAGGCTGGAGACTTGGGCAGGAAATAACCTGACGAAATTTAACAAGGGAAAGGGTAGAGTCCTGCATCTGGGCAGGAACAACCCCAGGTTCCAGTATAGGTTGGGGAATGACCTATTAGAGAGCAGTGTAGGGGAAAGGGACCTGGGGGTCCTGGTGGACAACCGGATGACCATGAGCCAGCACTGTGCCCTTGTGGCCAGAAAGGCCAATGGCATCCTGGGGTGTATTAGAAGGGGGGTGGTTAGTAGATCGAGAGAGGTCCTCCTTCCCCTCTACTCCGCCCTGGTGAGACCCCATCTGGAATATTGTGTCCAGTTCTGGGCCCCTCAGTTCAAGAAGGACAGGGAACTGCTGGAGAGGGTCCAGCGTAGGGCAACAAAGATGATGGAGTGGAGCACCTCCCTCATGAAGAAAAGCTGAGGGAGCTGGGTCTCTTTAGTTTGGAGAAGAGGAGAATGAGGGGTGACCTTAGTAATGTTTATAAATATATAAAGGGTGAGTGCCATGAGAATGGAGCCAGGCTCTTCTCAGTGGCAAACAATGATAGGACAAGGAGTAATGGGATCAAGGTGGAACACAAGAGGTTCCACTTAAATTTGAGAAAAAACTTCTTCTCAGTGAGGGTGACAGAGCACTGGAACAGGCTGCCCAGGGAGGTTGTGGAGTCTCCTTCCCTGGGGACATTCAAGGCCCACCTGGACACCTTCCTGTGCGACCTCACCTAGGCATTCCTGCTCCAGCAGGAGGATTGGACTAGATGATCTTTCTAGGTCCCTTCCAATCCCAAACATACTGTGATACTGTAATACTGTGATGGGGATTCTCCTTAGCCCTCCTTTTGTTGCCGATGTATTTATAGAAACAGTTCTTGTTGCCTTTTACCAGAGTAGCTAGGCTCAGGTCTAGTTGGGCTTTAGCCGTTCTAATTTTCTCTTCATGGCATTTTTGTATTTCTTTTGAGCAGCCTCCCCTCCTTCCAAAGGTTATAAATTCTCTTTTTATTCGTAAGTTCAGCTGCAGCTCTCTATTCAGCCAGGCTGGCCTTCTTCCCCAAGAGCTCACCTTTCAGCACATGGGAACAGCCTCCTCCTGTCCCTCTAAGATTACCTTTTTGAAGAGAGACCAGCCTTCCTGGACTCCTTTGTCCCTCAGGACTGCCTCCCAAGGGACTCTGCCAACCAGCCTCCTAAACAGATCAAGATCTGCCCTTCGGAAGTCCAAAGTAGCAGTAGCAGTTCTGCTCACCACCCTCCAAGAACAGAAAACTCAGTCATTTCATTATCACTATGCCCAAGGCAGCCTCCAACTGACACATTGCCCATGAGTGCTTCTCTGTTTAGAAAAACAACAGATCCAGTAGGGCTCCTTCCCTAGTAAGCTCACTAATGAGCTGTGTCAGGAAGCTGCTTTCCATGCACTGCAGGAGCCTCCTAGACTGCTTCCTCTCTGATGTGTTGTACATCCAGCAGACATCTGGTAGGTTGAAGTCCCCCATAAGAGCAAGGACCAGTAAATGGGAGACTTCTCCCAGCTGCCTGAAAAATATTGCATCTGCCTCTTCATCCTGATTGTGCAGTCTGTAACAGACCCCCACCAGGTTGTCCACCTTGATGTCTTTCCACTTCATACTCTCCCATAGACACTCACCTCCAGCATCACTCTCATCAAGCTCCAGATAATCAAAACACTCCATAACATACATGGCTACCCACCTCCTCTCCTTCCTCATCTATACCTTCTGAAGATTTTATAGCCATTTAATACAGCACTCCAGTTATGAGAGTCAGCCCACCATGTTTCTGTGATGGCAACTATATTGTAGTTTTTCTGCCTCACAATGGCTTCCAGCTCCTCCTGTTTGTTGCCAATGCTGCATGCATTCATACACATGCACTTCAGCTGGGCTATTGATTCCACCACCTTTTTACGGTTAGAAGACCGCATCCTCAAGTGCTTCCATGGTTCCCAACACATCGATAACCCTTGTGTTTCTCCTACCACATGACTCTCCATCCCCTGCCTCCACTGAGACAGCAGACTGAAGGGTCTCACTAGCACTTCCCTCAAATGCCGGCATGTCGCCCTTGCGTATGCCTCTGCCACACCTGGTTTCCTTCCCTTCCCCTCTCCTTCAAATCTATTTTAAAGCCTTCTCAATGAGCCCTGCTAAGTCCTGCCCCAGGATCCTTCTTCCCTTCTGAGATAGGTGTGTCATAATTGTTGCTACTATGCCAGGTGCCATGTAAGCTGACCCACAAACAAAAAGCTCAAAATATTGCCAGTGACAACAGTCCCACAGCCAGGTATTCATCTGGTGGGTGTTCCTGCAGTTTTCCTCATCATATCCTGCAACTGTGGGAACAGAGGAGAACACTACTTGTGCTCCTGATCCCTTGACCAGTCGTTCCAAGGCCCTGAAGTCCCTCTTGATTTGCTTAAGTTTTCCCTTTTCAGTTTCATCACTGCCTACCTTAAAAATTATTAGGGAATAACAGTCTGAGGGCCTAAGCAGGGCATGAAGTTTTCTTTCAACTTCTTTAATCCTGGACCCGTGCAGGCAGCAGGCATCCCTAAGAAGTGGGCCAGGCCTGCACATAGGGCCCTCTGTTCCCTTTCAAAGGGAATATTCTACAACCACAACCCGCCTCTTTTTCTTTGTGGGGGCTGTTTTGATGGAGGATGCTGAGTGACTTATCCTTTGTGGCACCTCCAACTTACTTGAACTACCTCCCTCATGTTGTTCTTTGGTTCCATTTGCAAGGCCTCATACCTGCTCTGCAAGGGAACCTGGGAGGGTGGGGTGGTCACAGCAGGGACCCTCTTCCTTCTACACTGGGCAGGAACCTGCTGCCATTTCCCCCTGTTCCTCAAGTTTCTGATTTCCACCTCCAGAGCCTCATGCCTGTTGAACAGAGGGACCTGGAAGGGCAGGATAGGTAAGGGGGTGTTTCTCCTGTAGACTTTCTTTCATTAATCCCTTTCCTTTGACCTGCCTTCTTCAGTCAGGCAAGGAGAAGATACAGGAATCCCTTGATCTTCATTTCTTTCTGGTGGTCGCACCTGGCTTGGTCTCAAGCCGGAGCTTGATCCCAGTAGTCAATTTCTTTTTCCAGCTCCCTGATACTTCCAACCTTTCCACCTCCTCTCTCAGCTCTGCTACCACACTGAGCAGGTCATCCACCTGCTCACACCTCACACAACTGTTTTCTCTGTTGCCACTCCATACCAATGAAAAGTTCTGGCATTCTCCAGAGCCTGAGATCTGGGTGGCTGCATGTTCCCATGGCAGCTCTGTGTGGGTTGCTGCCTCCTTCCTGTTGTGTGCAGAGTACTTACTTTTGACCCGAGTGGATACTATAGTCGGCTCCCTCTGTGAAGGTGACAACAACCAAGTGGGGTAAACCACTTGAGTTGGCAGAGGTTCCTTGCCCTTCCTGCTCGACTTTCCATGCAAAGTGTTGCCCCAACTGGCTCACCCTTGTTCGCTGGCCTTTTTGCTGTGCTCCCCATCGCCTGCGCTCTGTAGAAGGGTGTTTAAATCACCCTCAGTTGTTCCTGGCAATGCCCCCTCCACATCAGCCCCTCTCGCAAGATCAGGCACTACATGGCGATTTTCTCATCAGGACAGTTGTTCTGGGATCTCCTCCTCCTCTCCTCAATGTGTGTTCAGCCTCAGCTTTTACCATAGCTGCTGCTGTGCTCATCATTTCACCACTTCTAAATCTCCTGCAGGTGCTCTGTAACCACTGCTGTGCTTGTCACTTATCATTGGCAACAAACAATTGTAAAGAAATAAAGTTAACAACTACTTCTAATGTCACAATTCATGAGACAAAAGTAAATGAGTATTATATACATAAATACCTTATTTTTCCAAGAAACCATTTTTGTGTAAAGCAAACAAGAAATTACTCTAGAATTCATACAAAACAAACAACTGTCACAGATATGTTCTGAAAGTATGGGTCATGGACAACTGTCTATGCCTGTAAATACAGGTGGCCACTTATTGATCCACCTGGACACAAACTAGACTTAGAGCAGAACAGAAATCATAACAAAACAAGGCTGTATGTATGGCTTAATTTGTTCTGAAGAATACTGAGCAACACAGAACAGTGTTTAGAAAAATCTCTTGTCAGAGAAAACTTGAGCCTTGAGTGATAATTAGGAACAGCAGGAACTTCTGCTTAAATTACCTATTCTGTGAAATAGCAAAGAGTTGTGTATCAACTTAAGAAACCTCTTCATATCTAATCCAATATTACATAATACTACGTATGTAAGTACTATTTTTGTTGCAAATAAAGGAGAATGATATTTTTATTGCTTGTGTTTGGTGATACTGTGGTGATACTCTGCCCTTGAAGTTTATCCATTATAGATGCAACAGTGAATCATCTGTAGCCAGCAACACAGACAACATTATTGTTTCTTGTTCACACTAATGGAAATAGGGAGTCTTTATCTCCAGCTTTTGATTCATAGATAGAGACAAAGGATACTGTGAATTTAATAAGGCAGATAATGAAAACAGAACAGCACTACATGAGTGCTGACTTTCACTGGATGTTTTACTGCAATCTTTACCTCTTACATTTCTAACTTTTCAATTAAATTAAATCAGTTCTTCCCTTTGAATATCAGTTGGATTTTAACAGTTGAAAGATGATATGTTGTCCAAATAATCTGAATAAGTCTAAGACCTTCTTGCTCCAAGTATTATTTCTATAATTGTAAATACTTGAGGAAATTCCATGAGAAATAGGAAAGAGTTTGTGTAACAGCATCCTAGATTAATGTTCCTTAATGCTGGAAGACAGCTATGGCTGCCTCATCTCTGATTCACATTGAGTCATTGCACCTTCTTACAGTTCCAAATTCAAAAACCTTCCAGTATAGATGTGAGATGATTTAATCTTCAAACAATCTTCAGAACAGCCATCTCTCTTCTGTCTTCATTGGCATGAACTCAGTGACACCAGGCCCTTCTTCAACATTAATGGTGTCTTCCAAGTGAATCTTTAGGAAGTAAAATGAAAGGAACTGAAAATAAAATATGCCTACCTGGGTAGGTGACAAGAACGTGAAATTTAGGGAATGGCATGCTGATTTGTTAGTGTCATTTATTTTTGGTTAAACAAAATAGAGTGGTGGAAAATTATTTTTCTGTAGAATATTGTTTAGAATCATATCAAGGCTGCAAGACCTTTTGTCTGGGTCCTGACACAGAAGAACCATCCTTTATTGTACATTTTCCACTGTTTGCCCTCATAATAAAAATTCTCTACAAGGAATTTGATCATGTCTCCTGCTAAGATTACTTTACAGAAGATATGTTGTAACATAAAGGAGTATTTTCCTCCTAATCACTTTAAATGAGCTTAATTTAAAATCTAACTCCACATTTCTTCTAATCCTGAGTGATGTCTTTGTCGATACTTTTTGTCTCTTAAAAAGGGAAGAATGTCTGTAAATATTTGAAAGTCATTGCTTTCTCCCATTGTTAATCACTCCAGAAATTTCCAATAGCTTTATTTTCTTTTGTTTTTTAAAGTTAATTGGCATTTCCATACTAATGAATTAAGAAACCACTAAAGAGAGAAAATGGGTTTGAAGTGAAAGAAAAAATAGATTTCACACAGTAGCAGTTTTAGAACTGAAACTGCTTCAGTTCCCTGCTTTTGCTGGGATAACCACTCCCCATGCCACACACAAGTGTGTGAGGATGTCCTCCAGGTCCCATGCTGGAGGCTTCTCAGCCTCTGCATCTTGTTGCTTACTCCTGCCATAAAAATAACTCAATTGTTGCACCACTACTCCAGTGTCATTTGAAATTACTTTGATAACATGAGATCCACAATATATTCTCTCCAAGAACCTACAAAAGGCAGTGGGTACCCAAATAGATGACAGATAAAACTACTTCCCAAGCACCGGTATTAGCATGCATTGGTACTGGAGCAAGATTAGGTCTTGTATAAATAATGCTCCTCTTTCATATTATGAAAAGATGGAGATTTTTCAAGATAGACCAAGAAAGTACTTTTGTAGGGATAAGATTTTGGAAATCATAGTTTACAAGACTGAACTGCTTATCTGTTTTAAATCACAAATCTACAATCAGCATAAGGAGGAAATAAAATAACAATTTTTTTTTTGGCACAGTTATTTTATAAATTTGAGACTAAGTACTGCAAGATTCTTTTATGAGAGATGTAGCAAAACCTTGACATTTTTTTGGTTTTAAAGCCTCTTTTTCCTTTACCAGAAGTTAGATAGTCATTCATTTCGTAAGTCTCAAAGAAAGTTGTTTGTTGGTTTTTTTTCACCCTATATTCTAGAAAAAAGTTGAAGCTAATCAGAAGGAACAGACTAGATATATCTTTCCTGCTACCCTTCTTTTTCTTCAGCTTTGTATTCACATTCATATACACACTTAGATTTATACGAAATCTTGGAGATCCGCAATCCTGAGGTATAAATCATGTGGGTAGAAGTGAAATATTTTCCTTTCTCATCTATAAAAGCCAACATGCTAAGCTTCATGTTTAGAAATGTATGAAGAGAAAGAAGACACCTGATGTCTCTGTGGCCTATAGCCATATATTTTTAAGTAAAACTTGTTTGGAACTCAGATATGGGTTGCTATTTGAAATATCAGTGTATAACTGTTTACTATTTTTCTACCATATAAAGACTAGACTTTTAATACTTGTAGACATAATATTGCTTGTGTAAAGAGGAGATAGGTATTTAATATTACCTAGAATTCAAAGTGCATTATACTGCCCTTTGCCAAAACCCCACATATGTTATTTTTTGAAGAATAAGCTAGAATTTGGTCATTTTACAACCATATGAAACATCAGTAATAATCCAATAAGCAAAATCCAGTGTTAGCATATAGAAAAAGCAGATGGAAGAATTATTACAAAATTTCTTAGCAAATATGCATTTAATAGTCCCAGAATCGTGCAAACAGTATTTGAAGTATAACCTTTAGATTAAACCTACTAGATAATAAGACTGTTTTATCCCAGACTTCCTCACTCAGATTTGTCTTGTACTTTCTTCTAAAGCTCAGATTAAAGCATTTAGCTGCTGGCTATATTTAAGCTGTAAAAGCTTTCTATTTTATGACAGGGACAAAAAGTCCTGTTTCTGTCAAAGAAGTGTTCAGATGGGTTGAACAATATTCCAGTGACAGACCTTGACAGACTCTCAAATGACACCCAAAAGTGACATATTGCACTTAATTTCAGATGGTCATCTTGGTTCTCTTGCATGAAACCACACAGGTTCCCAGAGACAGAGGTAGAACATATTTAGGGTAAGGAGGCTAGTTGGCTTGTTTTCAACTCATTATTCTGTTACTTTTTAACCTTCTATGAGCTAGATAGCCATTTAATGTCACCAAGCACAAAGATGAACTTTTTCAGTGCTGTGCCTTTACCCAAGTTTCTTTTGAATAAATAAAAGCACATAAAAGAAAAGCTTAGTGGATTAATGGCCTCAGAAGAGAGATGTGTAAAGTAGTGATGGAAAGTGAACTTTGACAGCAAAGATTAACACTGCTGTCCTGAAATGTTCTATGTTGTTTAGTATAATAGTTACAAACACAGAATCACAGAATGTTAGCGACTGGAAGGGACCCCCTGCCGAAGAAGTAACGCTTAGATGAGGCTACACAGGAATGTGTTCAGGCGGGTTTTGAATGTCTCCAGGGAAGGAGACTCCACAACCCCCCTGGATAGCCTGTTCCAGTGTTCTGTTACCCTCACTGAGATGAAGTTTCTTCTAAAATTTAAGTAGAACCTCTTGCGTTTCAGTTTGAACCCATTACCCCTTCTTCTATCACTGGTTGTCACCAAGAAGAGCCTGGCTCCATCCTCACAACTCTCACCCTTTATATATCCCTTTATATATCTGTAAACATTAATAAGGTCACCCCTCAATCTTCTCTTCTCTAAGCTAAGAGACCCAGCTCCCTCACCCTTTCCTCATAAGGGAGATGCTCCACTCCCTTAATCATCTTTGTTGCCCTGTGCTGGTCGCTCTCCAGCAGTTCCCTGCCCTTCTTGAACTGAGGGACCCAGAACTGAACACAATATTCCAGATGTGGTCTCACCAGGGCAGAGTAGAAGGGGAGGAGAACCTCTCTTGACCTACTAACCACGCCCCTTCTAATACACCCCAGGATGCCAATGGCCTTTTTGGCAACAAGGGCACAGTACTGGCTCATGGTCATGCTGTTGTCCACCACGGCCCCCAGGTCCCTTTCCCCTACACTGCTCTCTAATAGGTCATTCCCCAACTTAAACTGGAACCTGGGGTTGTTCCTGCCCAGATGTAAGACTCTATACTTGCCCTTCTTATATTTTATTAAATTTTTCCCCACCAAACTCTCCAGCCTGTCCAGGTCTCGCTGGATGTCAGCACAGCCTTCTGGCATGTCAACCACCCCTCCCAGTTTGGTGTCATCAGCAAACTTGCTGATAGTACACTCTATTCCCTCATCCAAGTCATTGATGAATATATTGAATAATACTGGTCCCAGAACCGACCCTTGAGGCACTCCACTAGCTACTGGCCTCCAACTAGACTCTGCACCATTGACCATGACTCTCTGGTTTCTCTCCTTCAGTCAGTTCACAGTCCACCTCACTACCCAATCATCCAGACCACACTTCCATACATCATACTGTGTTCAGTATCTATGTTCATATTTTGTTTTGTACTGTGTGTTGAGTACAATAGTAATACTCTTGAAAGAGGTGAATGGCAAGGAAATGTCCAAGAGGGGAAACAATGTGGTAGTTACTAAAAAGCTACACACCACTAAGGGAAAACAGAACAAGTTCATGAAAGTGGAAGACCACAATGAATTATTAAGTATACACTTACATACAGACATCCCTGGCTCAGATAGTCCCTGAGCAGCAAACTGGTGGAGACTGGGAGAGCATTCTGGGACACATCACTGTGTGCCTGCTCTTTTTTTTTTTTCTGCCCTGGTCCCTAGGCAGCCTAGTTTGGTCATTCTCCAAGACAAAATGCAGGACTAATTGGATCCGTCCAATGGACATGAATATTACAGCTCAAAAGCATTCTTATCTATGGCCAGGTTTATTTCAAATATATAGTCAGGCTTTCACAGAATGTTATCTCATTCGTTTTAGGACCACTAATAAGGTAAACCTTGTTCTTCATCTTTCCTGTAGCTTAATCTTCCCTCAAAATCCACTTCAGAGAGGAATTGATATAGTGAACCAGGCAAAACCTGCCAGAATGCATGTTGTAAGTAATTTAAAGAACAAAGCCTTACAGTTCCAACGAAGTTCTCAGAACTAAAAAAACATAATCAACATCACAAAACACTAGAGTTGTCTCACTTAATCTATATTTGGAATGAGCAATAAAGAATAATTCTTGGCAGAACAGCTGATATAATTCTATGTATATTTTTTTAACAATACTTAAAATTTAAATAATTTTTAGTCAAATAAAATTTGAGTCATAATCCACATAAAAGGTCTTCAAACGTCCATAGAATATCACTGCATAAGCCTGGAATTATATTAATAGTTGCAGTAACTGAGAATATATTTTATAGGTCACATAGATGAAAAGAGTTGTCATTTCTTACAGAGCAACTTTATTGATATAGTAATACACTATCTCATTCCATATTTGATTGCCAACATTTAGATTTAAACATTTAAATGTCTTATTTTAATAACTTGTTTAATGGGTCATCAGTATCCTTGGTAATAATTCCTATTAAAGTGATTTCCAAAAGTCTGTCTAGCCCAGTACTCTCTCTCTTGAGGGTGGCCAGCAGAGGATGCCTGGAGAAGCATTCAAGGACAGAGCATTCAAATTATGCTGGATTTTCTGGCAGCCTCCACTTTTCTGTGCTTCATGGACTTTCTGAGACAGATCAAATATCAAATAACAGTATGTCATCTTTATGAACATCTTTCTGTTTAAAATAGTTATATTTAATAACACTTGATTGCTTTTTCTTTTATCAATGTTTATGATTATTTTAGAAGTAGTCTAATGCCACAACATGCTATGGCAATGTGATACACTCTTTACCTAACCGTTATGTGAATATGCACCTACTTTGTTCCTTTTAACAATGACTCCCTCTTTTTTATGAATTTTATGAATTTTATGAATTTTTTTATGAATTTTATGTTTCTTCATTGCAGACCTGATTTTACAGTTTTCTACCATATCACCCTTTCACTGCTCTCTCTTTCGGTCTGAAGAGTCCTTGTCTATAAAATTATTCTTCATACAGAAACCATTCCATAACTGTTGATTTCCTTTCTATCTTTTCTAGTTCTAATATTCCATTTTTAGATAAATTATCTTGACAGCAGAAGATAATCTTATGGATAAGGCACTAGACTAGAGTCCAGGAAAAAGGGATTATATTCCTGTTTGTGTCACAGATCTTATGCATTAGTCAGTCTTGTCTACTTAATTTTGAGTAACCGTTCACTGCTAAGTGAAAATATTCTTCAGAAAGAGAGAACATTTCTGCTTCCAGCATGTAGAATATAACCACTACAGGATGATTTGGTCTGAGACTAACACTTAAACAACACTATAGCAGGCGGTTAGTTGTTGTTTTGTTTTGTTTTGTTTTTTAATTGATTGAGACCCCCACATCTTTGGATCAGATCCCTAGAGAGTCTCAGAAGTATTTCTGGGTACCTAATTTCTCCAGCGTTCACCTGTGGCAGTTGCACACCCCAATCTCTAGCTCCCCCACCAGCCCTCCACCTCCTTCAGTGTGGAAGGTGCATGCACACTCCTACCATCTTCCCCAACACCTCCTCCCTCTCCTGCTAACAGCTTCTTTTGTTTGACTGCAGAGGTCATTGGCCAGGGTCCTTAAGAGAGAGGAAGAGGGGGCTCAGAGACGCCAAGGAACCAAGAAGCTTCTGGGTGCCCACAGCCAGAGTGGGGAGGGTGCCGGGAAGTTTCAGGGCACCCCATAGCCAGAGTGGGGGTGCAGAGAAGCTTCTGGAATGCCCACAGTCAGATCTGACACGGTTATATAAACGGGACCCCCGCCAAGGCATGCGCTTGGCGTGTCGTCTTGGAGCAGTAGGCCAAGAATGCTGTCATTGAGAGCCCTCCCCTTAGGCAGGGTCGCTGCCTAAAATAATCTCCCAGGACTGGGACTGCCTCACCACACAATGTGGGTGAGTGATAACCTACTTAATAGTTCCTCGCTGCATAAGTGATTGTATTTTCCTTGTTGATTTCCTCGCAGGATTTGTGGGTGTTTTTCCTCACTAGACAAAGTGAGGGTATTCCGTGCCTAAATATGAGCACGTGTATTTGTTTCCTGAAGTCAGGGATGGCTCAGATGTTGTTTTTGCAAGCCACGTGTATGGACACTGTGGATCTCCATTGTTATTATCTGATGAACCCCAATAATTTCCTCAACTGACATTCGAACCTGTATTTATGGGAGTTCTAAAAACCCGTTCCTTAACGGTTAATTTGCAGCACCTTTTTGACAAAATAAAAGCTTGGTTTGGACCTTGTTGTCCACCTAAAACTAACATCGGGGTGCCTCCGTGACATCACCTCAAGAAAAAGCTTTAGAAAAAGGACCAGTTTACAATGGGTTTGTATTTAGCACAGAAAATCAGGCATTCCAAGTCACTGACACATATATGGCTATTAACTTGACTCCTTTGTTTAACCTGCAGTCAAGGTCACTGTGGTCACATTGCAGAACACTGGTGACAATACTGTACCTTCAGAAGGAGCTGTACTTCTGTGTCTCTCTTTTTATTGAAGAGCAGCTTTTCAGACGCTGAGTTTCCAAATTATAAATAATTCCAAACTATGAGTAAGCTTGCAATAACTCAGTTGTTTGTATGATTATGTAAGTTAAACTAATCTTCCATTTAGGTCATATGTGCCTGGATATTATAAAGGTTTATAAACCAGACAAGGAAACAAACAATCCTCAGTTTCCTGTTGCAGGTGACTTACTTTTAAAACTAAGGAGAAACCATTGATTTCTCCTAACACAGAAGCACTGTTTAATAATGTATTTTATGCCCTAAAAATGGGTAATGCTGAGAAATCTAGAGACAACATTGGATTTTAATTTTGTAAATGTGTGGTGATTCCTTCAGTGATATCCACTGATTTCTGATATTCTATCATCATCCAAATGGCATCTATTTCATCACTTTCATTGCAGACCTGTCATTAATAAACAATAGGAGACTTTTTTTCTTTCCTAGATTTATTTCTACTGAGTAAAGAGAGAAACTTCAGCAAGAGTTCATGTGGCATAATGCCAGAAAGGCAAACAAGGAGGACGGACGTCAAACTAAATGAAAGAACAGTTGAACTCCAAGTTCCATGTTAAAACATTGTTTTCAAATCAGCAGATAAGATCTCTGCATTTCTGTGGCTTGCCGCAGTCTTAGGCATCTCAGCTGAAGTCCAACAAGCCCTAAGGCTTTACTCACACTCACAAACTTCATTTACATACAAAAAAGAGACTAAAAAAATCCACTGTAAGAATCAAAAACTTTTTAGGAATTTTGTGGGAGATTTGTAATATTTTCCAATGCACAATGTTTGGTATAGCTAGTAAAGGCAGGGAAATACTATAATCTTATTTCTCTCTTTTTCCTAAGCATTTATTCACATGTACATTCAATTATCCTGTGGCATAATATCAGAATATGTCCTAAATATTTAAGAGCTACTTATTTAATTGGGAAAAAGTGTCCAGAACCATTAAAAAAATAGAAGAAAGAAAATAAAAATATATTATTATCTTTAATTTTTTTTCTTTGTGAATGTATAATTTGAGAGTTTTGTTTTATTTCACTCGATACACAGAAAATGTTTTTGGGATTTGCCATGCAAGCCAACACATTGAATCAGAGGTCCCACTGTTGGATCCAGCCTGTCCTTTACAGACGATAAGAAAACAAAATGGGAATTTCTTTTACACTAGGTGATTTCCTGGGTCACTTGCCAAGAGACACACTGCCTTTCCCAGCAGGTTTCAACAAAATAATCCAGGTACTTCTTTGTGAGAGGAGGTAAGGCACAACCATGCTTTTTCCCCAGTATGATCAGCAAGTCATCTCTAGCCATGAAGGCAACACCATGTTAATGCATTAAGAGCTGTCCGTATTTTGGGCATCAGATTATATAGGCAAGAAAGAAAATGAGAAGTGCATAGTAGCATCTCCTAAGGATGACTGCCCTCCTCACATATTCACTCCAACCTCACATCATAGTACCATAGCTTAACCTTTCTCTTTTCCTGGCTTGCATTTAATTTGATTTTCCACTTAGGGAATGACTGCACCTAATTGATCCGTGTAAGCCCATCTCAGAAGAAGTGAAGCCTCCAAAATTCATCAGGGAAAAGCTAGTATATTATTAAACCCAAGTATCTCCCAGACATGGCCCAATAAAGTTTTATTTCATTTTTAAATGAAAAATACTGAGGCAAGGACTATTTGAGGGAAGCCATAAATAAATAAAATACTGTGGATGATCGGTTACAGAACTACAGAAAATTAAAAACCAACCAACCAAACGAACAAAAACCACATCACCTTGGGTATAGCCTTATATAAGGTAAAAGTTAGTGATGCAGCATGCATTACAAATGAACTGCACTAAGAGACGAACACTGATATCCTTTCTTTTTATGTAATGAAACAAAACATACCCTATAAATGAATTACTACTGTCAGAATCCAAATATTTTCCAAGATTTACTCTAAGATGACCCAGACAGTGAAGTGTTCAAGATAACTTCATTTGTAAATGTTGCAGGCACTATTTACTATTTTCAGGTGTAGTACTAACCATATCCTAAGCATCATTAACAGTCATATCTGTTATTATACCTGATTTTTTTTCCAGGCTTTTGCTTTTGAAACCAAATGTGTTTATGCATAGAAAACATACCTTTTAGAAGGAATCACAGTATCACAGTATCACAGTATCACAGTATGTTTGGGATTGGAAGGGACCTCGAAAGATCATCTAGTCCAATCCCCCTGCTGGAGCAGGAACGCCTAGGTGAGGTCGCACAGGAATGTGTCCAGGCGGGCTTTGAATGTCTCCAGGGAAGGAGACTCCACAACCCCCCTGGGCAGCCTGTTCCAGTGCTCTGTCACCCTCACTGAGAAGAAGTTTTTTCTCAAATTTAAGTTGAACCTCTTGTGTTCCAGCTTGATCCCATTACTCCTTGTCCTGTCTAGTACGTGTGCTCTATATATGCAGAAATAATGTTTAAGCAATTCCACCACATGACTGAATTCTGCTTATAAACAATCCTTTCCAAATTAAAATTTGATTCTGTCCACACTGTTGTGCCATGTATCCAGATATCAGGATTCTTACAGTTTTCCTTTTACAAAAAAAAATGTAAAGTTTGTGTACATTTCTTTCACTATGACTCCAAAAGCACGGATGTTTTCTGCTATCTGAAATTTTATGCTGCAAAATTATTCACAAAGAGCTGTGCATCACATCTTCTAACAACATCCTTCAATACAAAATTTAATCTAAATCACTTTGTTCCATTGTGGCTGTATTTTATGATTTTAAGTGATCACTACAAATAGACCTGCTCTGCTTCCAAACTGAATTCACAGACAACATGAGCACTCTTAAAAGTCCTTCAAAAAAGCAGTCAAAGATCATGTGATAACCTAAACCAGAAAAACCTCTCACCTTTGCTATGGCATATTTGTTTTGCACGGGATTTCTTCACTGTTTGCTAGACTCTACTAAGTAGTCAAGCTCATCTGCCTCTCCTCAAATCCTTAAGTCTTCACAGCCTACAAAATATAACTTACTTTGAAATAAACAGAAGACTCTAGGATTAGCTGCATTCAAAATCTGCTTTATAAGGTATATTCGAGTAAACCAAGATACCATCTCAGTTCCTTTACAGATCTTCCCAAAGGTTTCTAGCCTTGTTTCCATGAAAGCATATGGCTGGTTCACAAAACAAAACTCTAATTATGGCGTGCATCTGGATGCTCTAATTCATGTACGATACTAAGAATTCCCCTCCTTACATGCAGCTGGAGCTCAGCACATCTGTCGGTGTCCCATGTCTGCTTGTTCATGAGTGGGACTTCCAAAGCCACCTCCCAGATCACCCACTACACTTACCTGCTACTCTTTATCCCTTATTATTCATTATCCATACTAATAGCAATACTATTAATAGAATCATAATAACACTAATGACAATAAGTCTAGAGATGCAACATCTCTACGCACTATTTTTTACGTGTCTTTTGTTTACTCTGGAAGTGCAGCATCTTCTTCTGGGGTACAACTTACCTTTTATGTTTGTCTCTGTATGATGAAGAACACACTGAAAATTTGTCAGTCTTGTTTATATCTTAATTGTTTTCCTCTGACTGTTATTGCATTTCATTTCCCTTTCTATTTCAAAACTTTATACTTAGGTAACAGAATCATGGCCATGTGGGTAACTGGAGAAGCACAACAAAATTTCTGGGTGTATCCACTGACTTCTGATGTCCAACATCAAAAAAGGATGGATCTTTGTAGTAAGGTCTGACTTATTAAACTATTTTCCCTTATTTGTCAGCGGGAGCACCTACCAAATTAGTGTTAACAGTCTAATTCCTGGACATGATCTTAACGAAAATCCATGTTCAAAATCAGGAATAAAAGAATCAAAACTTATTCACATACGAACAATTAAACCCTTTCCCAGGATGACAAATAATATTAACATATTTATGAGCTCATCATATACTAGATTCAGGCTTCATAGAGTTATTTAAACACAGAGAGATGAGCTGATAAAATTGAACGGTGGGGGCCCTGTCCAGTGCCCACTGAGGTTACAAGCAAAATTTGAGGGAACTGTGGATTAGCCTCTGTGAGACCAGATCTCAGTACTTACCAGATGAAAGTCAGTCTTCCTTCTTTCCCCTTAGCTGGGTAAAGAAAAGATATCCAACTAAATGTACATACATTTTCACATTTGCAATACTAATAGACTAGGATATTGCCATGAATGTGTCCTGTCTCTGCAATTTCCAGGTAAATTATTTACATATTCAGACTGTTGTATATGTTTGTTTATGCATATAAATATTGGTTTGGCATGTCTTATTTTAGCTTCCCAGTTTGCAGTGTTTCACTTGTACAGTGTGAAGACTTCATGCCTTTAATTAGCTCAGCCTCTGATTCAATATTTACTTGTGTTAGCTGTGTGGAAAAAAGGTATTACAATGCTTCACTTTTATCAGTAGAATTTATTTTTTTTCTATAATCGTGTTGCTCCTTTCGAGGTTCTTCAAAGGAGTTTCTTCTTTTTTTTTTTTTTTTTTCCTTTACAGTGCACAGGACTAAAACATCTACAGAATATCTAATAATGAGATAAGTTCGCTATTAGACTTACTTTTCACCTTGAAGGATAAATTGCCTGAAAGTACTTTTCTAACTAGGAACCCAGTGTGAATAAAGACTGTGTTATTCCTCATTAAAAGGGGACTGGTAGTTATGTGTTTTTGTATGCACATACATTTACATATGAATTATTTATATGTATTTTTAGGTTTGCTAGATTACCAGATTTAATCACCAATAATCCAGTCTAAATTTATTGTATTTGTAGTATCATAAACCTGCTACCATAGGCACAGCAATCTCTTCTGGCAACAAAGATTATGTCCACCTTAACAAGCTATTCAACACAGATCAAAGTACCTCATGCTGAGACTCTTCAAATCTTGAGTATATGAGGCTTGCAGAATTGACCTTAGAGTAGTCTAGCCATGTATCTACTCCACCTTCCCACCAGATGGGCCAAACATCTGCCTTACACTTGTACTGAGGCTATGCTCCAAACTCTTCCTTCCCCACTCGCAAGTACCTCTGCAGAGATCTTCAGAGTCACACTGTATTTTTCTTTAGCTCAAGTAGAAGACCGTAATACACCACTGTTCTCCTCATACCACCGTTGCTTGTGTAAGGCCTGAAGCAAAGCATGTGTTTTCCTCAGTTGCTAACTCAGCAGCTGCGACTTTCCAAAGGACACGGTGGTATTTGTTGGCTGTTTCCCCTTGCAACATCACCTTTGGACATTATTGGCCACCATGGGCTGCAGGGGACAAGTCGTAGACACAAGGTTGCTTCATCTATGGCAGAGGGACACCTGGAATGGACTGATGTCTATAATCTGGGATATTCTCTTCCTTTAAGATGAAAAAGGACCAAATGCCTCTGGGAGTCTTTTCCACTGCAACTACTTCGACCAAGGTTGAACAGAATTTGTGAGCTTAAGGCAGGACTACATCACCTTTGGCACACAGGAACAATAACCAGTCAATGCAAACCTTTGGACAAAGAGTTACATGAAAATCTTTGTCTTTAACTGTGCTGTGCCTTCATTAGTCTTTCACAAAGTGTCAGGAGGTGTCTGCTGGAGGTAGCTGGAGCCTATTTCTGGACAGCTCTGTAGCAGGAATCTCACAGTAATGATGTGGGTCTCCAGGCACTGGGAGTTCAGATATACAGCTGGCTTACTGCTGTTGCACTGATGCCTGAAGAGCACTTCAAAGTCTCCCCAGTAGCTGCACATCTTCCAAGTTGCCCCCCGACTCTTCAAGAATTTTGCACTACTTTTCTTGAAACTAAAGCAGCATGGCTTGTTAGTCTTCTCACCCCCAGCAGCATCATGGATTCTGCACCCTCCAGATATGCCTCTGGTTTGCCCTTTTGCTTAAGCAATACATGGCCCTCCAGTAGCACAGAATTTGGAAAGATTAGGAAAATTTTTCAAGCACACTGGTTGTTCCTTTCTGAATTTTCTGAGAGGCAAGGAAGGGTTGCTATCAACACATCTGATAAGAGTTTATTAGTAAGACTACATTCTCTATAATTCACATCCTTATATAACAAAATTTGCTGTTAGACTAGATATTATTATAACAACACATTAGAAGTCTTCATTTAGCAAGGTCTGGTTTTCCTGTTTACAAGTTTTATCATGGACAAAATAAAAGAGGTTTAGATTTGGCTTTAGTGTTACACAAACACATGCATAGCATGTACTTCAGCAACTTCAGCTATGTGACAAAATGTCGTTAAAATGTCACTGACGAATAACTAATATATGCATTGAAGGTAATTTCTAACTTCTATTCAGAAGTTCAATTTATAAAAAGTCCCATAAGAATAATTTGTTGTTTGAAACATACAAGCATCAAATCTAATGGATGATCTCTTAACTTTTTTAATACTTCTTGAAAACTAGATTAAGGCATAGTGGAAAACCTTGCAGGAGTCAGTGAAAGTATAATAATTAATAGGGGAAATATTATAAAGTCCAATCAAATACCCTTCTAAAAATACTCCCTTTGCATCATTAACCTTGTCAGTCATTGATTTAAATAAATCCCTGCTTAAAACTAATAAAAAGAAGGAAATGTACAAGTGTGTACTCCTGGAGTGACTTCATAAATTGATTAATTTTTGAAACATTTGACTCTGATTAATGAGAACAAGACGGATGAAATATGTGAACGAAAGATATAAATACACTTTACCTATTTATACTTCCATTTTTCAAGTTGTCTTTTCTGTGGATTACTTAAAATGAAATACCCTGTACCTTGCATGGAATCTGGCAGCTCAAGGATACTTTTTTTTTTCTTAAATCGCAATGACAAGATCTTTCATTATTGCTCTTCTGAAAATAAAGGAATTGGTGAATCTGTAGTAACTCTAATTTATACCATATCACATGCATAGCAGTACATACCTGGAAGTATACAGTTATTTCAGCACCACCTCATTAACACTGGTGTAGGTCTTGAACCTACAATGACCCATCGAAGACAAATCCCTCCATTTGTACCCTAAGGGAGCTGAAAGCTGTTCAAGGACTCCAACAGGGCACCAAAACAATACAAAGTTCCTTTACCCCCAGTGCAAGGGTATTAGTTACAATCTGCATTTCTGCACTACTGTCATTGTGCAAGAGAATGACAGATTCCAAGAAGCACGTCAAAAGATATAACAAGAAGCTAGCATATGTAGTTTAAAAGGTATGGCTGACTCAATTTCCAGGGGTTTATTTTATTTAATATTTAAAGACTGTTATGACTCTGGAAAATATCTAATAATAGAGTAGAAAATCCTGACTTTTGAGAGCTCTTTTTTGGAGGTCACAAATATCACTCTGTCTTTTTCTCTAACACAAAAATAATCCTGCAATTATTTCAAGTACAGTTTTATCTTTATATTTTCCCTTGCAAAATAGCAGTGGTATGAGTAGGAACCACTGAGAACCAGAGCTATTTTTTTTTGTCATGAAAGCTGGTTGAGAGTTTTATTGCTCTGGAATATAACTTCTTTTGTTGTGGTTCTGAAGGTGACACATCAGTACTAAATCAAGTATTCATATTCCATGAAACCTATGAATAAAATTGTTCTCAGTGGTAACAAGATGACAAAAATAATCCTGTATTGAAATCAATGTGAGTATTGTGTACATGAAATCCACAAGATATAGGTGCTTATAATTATCATCTTTAAACTTAATTTCATTTTATATGTCTTTGTAGGGAATTCAAAGTCCTTTGGAAGGTATTGGTATTTAAATTCCAAGGGCTGCCCAAATCTAGTAGTTGATGCTGAAACTTGAGATAAAAAAACTGAAAGATTTTCTGAGAGAAAAGTAGTCTGTGCTTAAATGATCCTGATATCTGATACAATAGAAAAGCTGAAAAAGAGATTAGCCATTTGAAAAATGACCATTTCGGAGCTGTTCATTGATTTCTTAAAGGTCTGTTCACTAAAAACACATTTAAAGCATAAATGGCAGATCCTACTGGTAGGACATTACTTGTATTTGAATTGCTTTTAATCTGCTGCTTCAAAACAGTAAAAAATATTAGTACCCTCATAATAAATTAGCATTTGCTATGATTTGGGGTGTCAACTTTTGAAGGCACATGCAAACAAAAAGGTGCTACTAGCAGGATTGAGTATAACTGCATATATATTAGTCTAAAATTGCATCATACTTTACAATAATACTATTATTGCTGAGGATGCCTGATGGATAGTAGCTGAGGCTTTTATTCTACAGGAAGGTAATGCTCTATGCAGCAGAAGTAAGGATGCATCTAAGGCTCAGCGGTTAGGCCCACATGCTCAAAGCTGCAGTGCCAATGCTGGATTCAGTGGTGTGGGAAAGCAAAATGGTAAAGGGAGAGAGGATAACAATTTATTTACAGCAAATTACTGACTTCTGGTATATTTGCATTGCTACATTATTTTACCATGAACAGATTATTGTTTTGTGGTCAGCTGCTATTCAGAATACTTAATATGTTGAAAGCAGCAAATAGAAAGTATAGTGACATTCTTTTTAAAAAGGACAAAAAAAATGAAAAAGAGAAAGAAGAAATAAAATATGGACCAGGGAATTAAGGACAGCTTAACTTCACTGATTAGGAAAGTTCTGGGGTGAATAACCAAAGTACACAACACCTGGAAGATTTGGAACCTCACAAGAAAACAAGTAACAGCTGTCAAGAGCAAATAATGAAATAATGTCAAGTCCTTCTAAAATATTTTAAAAAGAAGTTAAAAAGTGTAAGGGTAAAGGGGAAAACAACTCCATAAATCCAAAGAGTAGGGATGGGATTCAGTTGCTTAAATATAATATTCATTACCATGAAGACATCTAAGACAACCATATAAGGCTAACAGATATGACTCTGTAGCATTGATTCTGTTATGTTATTCTCTGTTGCTTAAGATGTTACTGGATGTCTATGCATAGAGAATGGAACTAATCCCAAATGTTGTATGCCTTGACTTTCAATATTGATTTCTAGGAAATAGTTTCTATGTGAAAACCTGATAGGGTGGAGGGTAAAATGGCCTTATGACTGTACTTGGAGAACAATTATCTGCGGTCATTACACAACCAGAAGCATTAAATCCAAAGGGCTCCCAAAGGTCTTTGTCATTGATCTGATTCTGTGTAGGATCATACAAGTCATTGACAGATAAACGAAACTGAATTTCTCAAAGCTTTTTGTTATTTACAAACATGTCAGGTGATGCTTCCCCTCTACTCAGCACTGATGTGCTGAATCCAGTACACCTGGAGAACTGTGTCCAGACCTGGGCTCACCAGTACAAGGGAGAGATGGAGCTACTGGAGAGAGTCCAGGGAATGGCCACAAAGAAGGTCAAGGGAGGTTAATTTTCCTCCTATGAAGAAAGACAGAGAGAGTCAAGATTCAGTCTGGAGAAGACTCAAGGGGAACCTCATTTGTTACACTGCTGGTATTAATAAAGTTCCATCTTACAAAGACTTTGTTGTAAGTGATGAATGTAGTGTGTTATCCCCAAAATTACTACACAGCCTGTGAGGACAATTAATTTTTCTGAGAAATTTCAAGGTAGTTAATTAATCTGCATTAAAGTTAATTAAAATTTTACTCCTTTCTGAAAAGTGTTGATCCATTTAGCATATGTCAGTCTTTTTCCACCAATGATCTCAAAAAGAAAATATTATACATTCTTGAAGATTATTTTTAAAAGCTGATGAATTCCTGTATATAATTCTCAGTTCAAGAAAACTGGAAGTTTATTATCTGTCATTATCAGTTAATTTTTATTTAACCACAATAAGACTAAATACGGGTTGGTCATTGTGACATCTGAACTAATTAGTCAACTAAATTTGCATGCCAGACTTCCGGTGTTTATTATATATCAAGAGTCTGAGGGAGACTGGGTAAAGCCATTAGAAATGTAAGACAGGGAGCACTCAGCTCCATTCTCATGGAATTTAGAAATCACATGGCCACATACTACTTGGGCAACAGTTCCTGAAAGCCTCCACTTTCACACCATTCCTTCTGATGAGGGAAGCAGCACTATAAAGAAAAATGGGGTCATACATCCTCATAGAGCTTGTAGAAATTGTGACTCAGATGCTGAGCTCTCCTTTTTTCCCTTATACAACATGTTGATGGCACTAATATTTCAAATTAAGGATAATTCTGCATCATCAACATGCTCTGGCTGTCTAGCAGTGTTGAGGAGATGCAAAACAGCAATAAAATCCAGCTTAACTGGCTGGTATGCTCTACTTGCTTTGGTGTGTTCATGCATCTGCCCTTAAAGTTGAAGTAAAATATAATTTAAGATACAGCTAAAATCAGAACTGATAAAGTAACATTACATTCTTATTGTGCATTATAAGTATGTAAGTTTTGAAATAATTTAAATACAGTGAAAACACTAGACAAACATATTTCTTAGACTATTTAGAACATGAATTGGCTCTTCAGGCACAAAAATATCAAAAGGATGTGGTAATACCTCTGCAATGCATTATTATAAAACAACAATAACTCTAAACTTTGCTCAAAGCAATGTTAATCTTCATGTGTAAGCCTACCACAAGAAAAAATATCTTGAGGAATGGTAAGGTGGCAAATGAAATTAATTATAGAAGATTTTTTTAAACAGTATTTGAACACTTAAGGGATGCATCTTAACATATGTTAAAACTTCAGGAATACAAAACTACTATTTGCAAATACTTATGTACATAGTACACAGAATTATAAATAATATTTCTGAGAAATCTGTAAATAAATATAATCTGGCATTTCCAATAAAGCCTTCAACATCCTTTTTTATTTTATCTTAAGTCACCTTTATCTATTCTTATTCCATCTGTTCACTTAAAGTATTTGAATACACCGAAGGAAAAACTGTGATTTAAATTGTACAGTAAGAAGTGGAAAGAGGGTTTTTCATTTTGCTTTGGTTTTACATTTTCGAGTTTTGTTTTTAGTTTACAGGACAGGAAACTAGAGAGAAACCTTTCTGAAATATATGTATGTGTATCTATATTTTTTGTTTGGTTTGGTTTTGGTTTGCCACAGTAGACTGGATTTATTTGAAATATTCCAACCAAAAGTTAGACATTTCAAAGATATTTGGGTAACTTAAGGGGGAAACTTAGAGTGACAGTCACCAAAATTTAAGCCTGTAACTTCTTCAGGTACTTTTTAACAGATTATAGTATTGTGCTGATGTAGGTCTAGACGTCAAAGCATAAAACTGATTCACAGTCTTTGGTATTAAAAAAAAAGTGTTAATGTATTAAATTAAAATCATTTAAAATTATTTTAGAAGGACAATAATAGATAATGATTATTCTTTGTGAGAATGAAAAAAACAACATGGCATTTGACATTTTGGCTAAAACAGCATTTTGTTGAAGAAACTGCTAACTGTATCCAATTAGGGCTAGTGACTCATGGCAAACATAGCAGGAATTCCATCAAGTGTATTCCTAATTTCTCCAGTTCCTGGTGTTGGCACTGGCAGGAGCTTCCCCTTTCATCTGCAGGGTGCGTGGCAGGTCCTGCCTGCCCTGGCAGTGGGACCAGACTGTCCCATCAATCCCAGACCAGACACTCTGAGGAAGGGTTCAGGGGGTTGAGTAGAAGGGCTAAATGAAGACCTCACTGTGATCTGATTTTAAAGTCTTCTAAAGAAATACGGTATCTTTCATCAAAATGTTATACAGAAGATTATTACTATTATTAACAGTGATCTCACATACCCAAGAACCTGCAATCGACTGTTGGCAATCTAAACTAAGTTTCAAGTCTATAGGAATAATTATAAACTAGTTAGGATGGTTCAGTGTAAACACCAGTTCAAGGGTGAAAGTGTTTATCACTTCAAACAAGCTTAGCTAATTGCTAATCAATGGGTTGAATCCTGAGAGAGAGTGTTTTTACTGGGATATGTATAATAGTAAACCTAATAGGCAATTTAAAGGGAAAAACAATAGAATTTAAAATACACAGTCTAAAATGATAAACCAGATCTGAGAAGCATAGCAACTTACAGGAAAATATTTTCTCTTCAACAGGGGTATTTTCCTGCATCCATCATCAAAGAATGAATCTTTGGACTTCTCTGTTAATAAAGTAGAAAAATGAAAATGTAATTGTTTGTAATCCATATTTAGACTACACAAACTTAATGTCTAAAGCAATATGAGCTATTTTCTGCTGCTGTATTTAGTAATGTTTAGAAATACATGACAATGACTTAATGAAACTCAGCCTTATTGAATGAGATGTTTTGAAGCAGCTCACAGAAGCATATGAAGTTACAACAGTATAACTTATTCTGCTTTATATCGCAAAATTTGGTTCTTTTAGTCTTTTGATATATGCATATGGATATAGTTAAAAGCAAGAATCAGAAGATAGGAATTAGAAATTATATAGGCAAGGTAAATTTGCATATCAACTCGAGAATACAGATGGAAATGAAGGTGTATTTAATCAGGCACTTTATATTAGCATTATTGATTACCTAAAGGATTCTGGTTCTCATAGGCAAATGTCAGATGCTCTAATTAGATTACTGTACAACTTGTATATGAATTAGTTGCACAGGGAATTGCATATATGCAGTCTTTGTTTTTCACAGTGATTTTTTTTTCCTCAACAGATCTTTAATACCTGCTGGACAATGACACTATGAACTACAGTTTCTGAATGCAGATTTGGTTTGGGATGTTCAATAATTTTATGTATGCAGACAGTGTGATTCCTATCTCTGGCTTACCAATGGGTCTATAAAACCTCACAGAAAGATTAATTATAGCTCACATCAGTGTTGGCCTCTAGATGTCATGTAAAGAACATAACAGCAAAGAGGAAGAAGAAGAATTTTGATTATGTCCACCATAGGAAAAAAAAAAACACACAAAAAAACCCCAAAGAAACAACAGAATAACAGGTAGGTAGCAGAATTTTTAAAAGGGTTGGGTTTAATATTTGTATCTTTGTAAATAATTGAAGTTCTTAAAATTAAGTGGAAAGTAGGAAGAAATAAGTTGAATGGAATAAATGTTACTACTTCTATAAATCAGCAAAATTTCAGAAAATAATGTTCAAGAACTCACGGATGTCTATAACCAATATTCAAGGTTAAAACTGGTACAGAAAATATAATAGCTGTTAAGGATGCAAGAGAAATATATATCTGACCTTTTGCATCAAACTCTGCCTGTAGTTCCTAGCATTTCTCAAAATACTTGGGATAATGCTCATGAAAACAATTTTCCAAATATTTTATTTCCAGTTTTAACATGCACAAGGCAAACACTAAAAAAGCACATTGCTCCATGGCAGCATTTATCCAGGGATCTTAAAATGCATTAGACATGCAAGAACCATATAATATAAATACATTTTTGCAAGGCAGTGAGTAGAAATAAAAATCATTGAAATGCTGGTCCAAACTCTAATTCCAAATTGATAGCAAGGCCAGAAGAGGAACCTCAAAATCTTTTTCCCAGTGAATTAAATAATCAGTATAAAATATAAATTAAAAAATGTGACAGTAAATCAATTTAGATTCTGTAAGGGATCTTGCATGTAAGGTTTCTAAGACATCGTGTTTTCCTATGGAGTAAAACAGTTTGGAAAACTGCAGGTGTCTGCAGACTTAGGTGGCACTAGCAGACATCTCATCTTTATGAAGACACTGCGCATCCTAACACACAAAATACCCATGTTAAGCAGAGGCACAAAGAAAGTGTGCATCCAAAAGGCTGATTCCTGTATAGTACATGTTAAGCCAGTAGAGTCAAGCTGATTGTATCCTTAAAGCCACAAACATGACATTTGTAAGCTATACAATGCTAGGGTTCTCCATTGCTTCTCCACTCTTTGGCTCTGTCAGCCATAAATCTCTTAACTATCCAGAATCTTATGACTTTTCCTGTCTTACACACTTCTCCTAAGATTATCACCAGGACTATCAACTTGCCAACACCAAAATTTTATCTCACAGCTTCTGTTCCCACTGACTAACAACATTCTAATGCACAGAAGCACAAGATAAGCCAGGATGCAGCTTGTGCCAGATGTTTATCTCTTGGTAATGGTTATTTCAAAATGACACCACAAGTTACTATAAAATGCTGCTTCAAGTATGATACTACTTTCATACTGCTCTAAGTGACCATTTTTAATTTTTTCTCTCCTCCCACTAAAATGTGGTGGTTTTTTTTTTCCTTTTTGAGAGAAAAATAAAACACATTAATCAAAAATACCTGCAACAGACTGACCGTGCCCATCACACTAAATAGATATAACCCTTTACATATGCCTTTTCCAGGACTTAAAGAATTATGATATTAGACTCCACTTATAGCAAATACATTCTGACATTCTGCTTGAAATTTCTAAGTGCCTCAAATGCATAAATACACTCAGCCTTGATACACAACATCGAGTATTTTTAATCAATCTTTGATATGTAGCTTTATTTCACTCCTATTAATAGTAGAGTGGAAGAGTAGCACTTCAATGTAAGGTAACTCTTACCTAACATTGCAACTCACAAAATTGAACTCTGTTCCTCACATTGCCTTTTTGCTATGCTATTCTCTGATTCTAAGGAACATTAAACATTAAGTAATAAGCATATTTAAGGAATGTACCTCTTGCCTCAGCTTTTTGAAGGTGTGCCTCATCTAGGTCAGGCATTTTCCATCAGTTTGCACACTCCTAGTAACAGTCATGACCAAAGTCTGCAGCTTTTTTTCTACCACACAAACAAAAAACTGTGGATGATTTTTGTTCTCATGCAGACCATTTGGGCATCATAAGAAAAACCTCATTTCTCATTTTTTTGCAAGTAGCGGTGTACAGTAAAAAGTAGACCCAGCCCATTAAACAAACACGATATGAACTAGCTTATAGCAAAACAGAAATGAAGTTTTATATGACAAAATGGTAACATCCGCAAATGCGTGGGTTAAACGGTAACAGCTCAAGGTTTTTAGCAGTCAAAAACATCTGCTTAGTTTGGCAGTTCTGTTCTGGGGAGTCTCAGATTTCTGCTAAACTGGCCTTTGGCACATCAAGTCTTTGTAGGCTGAGGTCAGAAGCTCTGGAATGATAGTTTATGAGTGCAAAGGTTTTTCTGAAAGCATAAAAAGTACAGGGGAAAACTGAAAGAATTAAGCAGGAAATTATTTTAAAAGTGTGGGGCTTTTTTTCTCTTGTAAAAGGTTCTAACCTTGAGAAGGAAATAGTTTCTAGAAAATTAAACAGAGAAATTCAAATGAATTTTTAAAACACCAGTTAATATTTTGTGTCTTGAAATTAATTAAATTAAATTAAAACATATTTCAGGCATACAAAGTGCCTTTTACTCAATTTAATCACTGGTTAATTTGATCCTTCATTTAATTTGATCAAAACCCCAGGAATCAAATCAGCAGTATTAAAAATAGCAAAACTTTCACTCCTTATTTTGATTAATTTTGATCGCCTTAGGCAAGCAATATCATATAATTCAATCACTGGTTATAGAACATTGCCATTTTAATTAATTATGAAAATGAAAAAAATTGAGTGAGAACAGAGATAAAAGCCCAAGGAAGAAAATGTATTTATAACAAAAGGACAATTACAACTCAATGTTGTGTTATTAAGACGTTACTAAAATTTTAGTTTCACCATTTGTCATTGTAACACGCTTACTGTTCAAGCCCAATATGCAACTTTACCTATGACTATATTGTAAGCATAGGAAGATCAAAATTAAATAAAAAGAAGTGCCATCTCTTGAGATTTTCGTGCAAGGAGAAGCCACTCATACAATGATATGCAGCATTTTAGCCTTCCAGGGAATTTCAGTCCTGCCTTGAGGCAAATCTCTTTGGTCAGGTGTGGTTGGTGTTTTCCCACCTCTTCAGGGGAAAAAAAAAAAAAAGTTGCTGTCAGAACTGGTTCAGGAAGCAAAGGAAATTATTTAAACAAAGCTGAGGAGAGGGGAGGGGAAAGAAGGTATCCAGCGGATCTTTTCACTACTTTCCATCCCTTTTGCTCTGATTTCCTTCCGTTTTCACTATCCACAGTGTCTGACTGGAGAAGCCAAAGAGGTGATTCTGGTTTCTCAGGAGAGAAAGGCAGATTCCCTGAAGAAGTGTTGAGGCTGGTAGCACTCAGAATAAAGTAAAAGACTGGTGACATAATAATTTATGGTCAAGCACACTAATAGATAAGTGATTATGTAATTTTCTTTCGTAAATATGGCAGGAATGCCAAAATAAGTGATGCACATAAGTAATTTCAAGATCTAGGAAACCAAGAAAATAACTATGATAACAACAACAACCCCTAAAATTCAGGAAAAACAAACAAAACAAAAAAAGTGAAAAAATAAATTTAAGGATCTTCTTTCCTGTTTGTTTTCCTGATTTTCTTTTTTTCTTTTTTTTTTTGGGAGGAGGGGTTGGTTGGTTTTTTTTTATTTTTTGGTGATTAATAACATTAACTTACCAGTACATTAATATGAATACACTTGTTCAAAAATAGTGGAAATCCAAGATGGAATTTCTCACCTCTCAGTTAGGCATCAGCCAAGTTTTTAAAAAATTAACATTTTGCAAATTAAGATCTGTTGAGACCTGTCCTTGAGGGAAAGCATGCACAACTCCAAGATTTTGTCAATACCTGTGATACTAAGAATAACAAAAGGATCCTGAGTGCATTAAGGGTCCAATCAGTACCAACATGCAAACTGGTTTGAAATGACTCATCAAAACACTGAAATACATTTTCCTCCTATAATTTTTGACTCATAACTGGGTCCCTGCTTTCTTGAATAAACTGAGTTACACCTCTCATGCTGCTTAAGTGTAACAGTAGTCACAAATTTTTAGAGAGTTTTTAGTTACAACAAGATCCAGATCAACAGAGACTAAATAAGTTCCCATTATTCATCTTCCCTGAGAAAGGGAAATATTCTGGAAACAACTTTTCAGGCTCAATAAACTAATGTAAAACCTTGAGATTTCACAGCTAATTTTTTTTTTCTTTTTTCTTTTTTTTTTTTAATTCCAAATTTTTATCCACTGTTCAATCCAGATTGCAATGTAGCAAAACTATAAATTATTGGACTCTTCCTCAGAATTTCTGAATCATATAAAACCCTGCCCAGGCAGCAGTGATCAAACATATGTAGTCTTGTAGCAAATTCTATGCTGCTACATTATGTACATTTTGGGTCTGGCTGAAAAAAAAAAAAAAAATTCACATTAAACACAGCTATTTTATTTTTACTGAATATTATTTAAGCTACTATAGTCATGACATGGTATATTTTCTTGTTTAGCCATCACAACTACTACCTGTCCATCCTCAGAAAACTTATTTGTTGAGATTGTTCTCTTCACACAATCCCATCCGATCACTTTGTATTTAAGATTATTTTTCCAGCACAAAAACCATCACTCTGAGGACTGACTGTGTCAGGTTTTCTGTTGTTATCTTTCTCATAACCTAAACAGGTTGTAAATATTACTCTGTTGTTGAACTAAATTGCTATAAGGTTCCTACCAAGGAAGCAATCCTTAGTGACCTTACAAATGAAATCTGTGTATTCAGGCATCTTAAGTGAAAAGCTTTGACAGTAGGGAGGAAATTCTCTTAAGAAGTCAGTTCATACATCCAATTCCATTCATTCTGAATTGTTCAGCCTTACCTGTATTTGTTCTGTACTTCCCTCAGGCTCAGAGTTATTCTCCAGCACACCGTACATTGTAGTTCAGCTGGTAATATTAGTAAAATTAGTGTTTCCTCTTTCCTAGATTGTGTCTTGTTCCCTATCTTAAGGACCTGTGGTATTTTTAGTTTTCCATGTTTAAACACAAACCCTTGAAATTTATTATTTGGGGAAAACATGGCATAATTTTCATTTTAAAGATTTTTAAAGTTTTAAAAATGCAACAAAATATGGATTTAAATAGTTTTCAAATATATTTTTATTGCTTTTCAAATTTAATTATTATAAGAACAGTATCACTATATTAAAACCTAATTACCTTATACTCTTTCTGGCTTCATGACAATGCTCATAAAATGCTTAATATTCATGTAACATACTACCTCAACCTGTAATATCACCATATTTATGGAAAGAAATTGTAATCCTCTTTACTGGCTCAGGTTAATTCCAATAAAATATTAAATCCATTTTCTAATCTAAATGAGTTCATTAGGAGAGGCATGGTACTGAGAATACCAAACTCTCTACAGAGTTCAGCTTCATTACATTTCAGCACTGTGCATTTCCAGAGCTGTTGTACTACATTTATGAGGATTTATCTGTACTGTTCCAAAAACATTCATCCTAATTCTACTCCTTCTGTGCATGCTAATCATGAATATGTTAAGTGGAAATACTAAGCTAGCAGCCAATCTCATTCCCAGATGGGTTCAAGTTATGATTACAGAAGCAAATTTGCCATAAGCACTCGTAAAGCAGTGCCAGGGAAGAGGAAATGAAGGTTTGTAGAGCCTTCTCTTTTTTTCTTTCTTTTTTTTTTCCTTCTCTCCCCCCACCTTTTTCTTCATCTCTTCTCTTCTCTTCTCTTCTCCTCTTCTCTTCTCTTCTCTTCTCTTCTCTTCTCTTCTCTTCTCTTCTCTTCTCTTCTCTTCTCTTCTCTTCTCTTCTCTTCTCTTCTCTTCTCTTCTCTTCTCTTCTCTTCTCTTCTCTTCTCTTCTCTCCTCTCCTCTCCTCTCCTCTCCTCTCCTCTCCTCTCCTCTCCTCTCCTCTCCTCTCCTCTCCTCTCCTCCTCTCCTTTCCTCTCCTCCCCTCCCCTCCCCTCCCCTCCCCTTTCCTCTCCTCTCCCTTCCCTTCTCCTCTTCCCCTTTTCTTTCCCTTCTCTTTCCTCTTCCTCTCTTGTGGAGTGGGGAGAAAAAAGATTCTTTGATAAGGAGGACAAATGTCATAAGATGCTTATAGGACTGGTATTTCCAGCCTGATGTAAACTGTTTACCTTGCAAATGTTATGTATGGAACAGTTCTAAATAATAGAAACCAAACTGTTTTGGGCTGAGTCCTGGCATCTTCTTCAAGTTTAAGGGCACCTTTTCACAAAAAAACTTGCACTGATCCTGAGAGGACTACTGAAAAAGTACAGCTAGCTCAACCTTCAGAGTGGAAATGGAACTGTTATCTTCATTAAACTAAAAAGCAGTAGATATTATTTTTACCCAGCTTCTACAGTATGTCCACCAGTAGTAACTCTCACACATAAAACTTGTAATTTTAAGGAATAAATAATAAACTAAAATAAAAGCTATTCTCAAATTATTTACATTCAAGTGCCACGTATTATATGTATTAATTGCCAATCAGTAGAAAAGAATAACCTTTTTCTTCAAACATTTTCTGCTTCTCTTCAGAAAACTAAACATGACTGCTTTGTGCAGTAAATTTGACTTAATCCATGTCATATACCACCAGTAATGCACTGAAACCTTTAATGGCCATACACACATAGAAACACTACTGAAACATGGACAACAACACGGATCAGTAGGTACCTTTTTAAAATAAATGTGGCTGATTTCTATTGAATTTCTAGGGCACATCTATTCTCAGAAGAGGAGCTGCTGAGTTGCTACAGCACATCTGAAGAGAAGCACTCTTATTTTCAACTCATCACCAGAGTTAAGTAAAAGGAAATAAATTAGCTCAGTCCTTTACCTTTGAAGAATGGATGTGAGTAGTTGATAATCTGAAGGACATCCACAATGAATAACTCGGCCAACTTTAGGTGACCGGCCGCTGGTTGTCACTGTTGCTCCACAAATCAAGAGCTGCAAGATGTGAACTTTGAAAAGTAGCAGTTGCAGCCCAAAGTTGCAGGCTTTTGGTTGATCCCTCTAAGTAGCCTGAGGTAAAGGCATCTGCTGAATGTTAATAGTTTTCAAAGCTGGATTGTTATGTTGAAAAAGAGCAGCTTGTCAAAGACAAAGACATGAGAAAATTGAAAGCTGTATAATGTTACAACAACAACAACAAAAAAAAAGCAGGGCTGAATATACACAGAAGGAAATTAAACACAAGTACTAAAAAAAAAAAATCACATTTTAATCACAACTTATTAATTCCCTTCTAAAGTTCAATATGCATTTTAAAGATGCTATTTTTACTATTTAAAGCCCAATCATTCAAAAACTCCTAATAATGCTACTCACCTCAAATAGTTCTCCTCACTTCACAGTTGTTGTTACTATCTTTCTATAATCCCTGCGTATTATGGAGCTGAACTCCAACTATGCAACCCTCAGTGTTTCTCTGAGTAGTATCAGTGGGACATTTGCCCAAATTAGGCCACTAACAAACCATCCAGTGGTGCTATTCAGAGTGGCAAGCAGCAAGTCAATACAGTTTGCAAGAACAACTCATTATTGCCACAGAATCACACCAAATTAATTGTGAAGCTGGTCTTCCACTTGTTGCCTAAATTCTTCTGAATAACTTTGCTTCTGGAGATAAAGAGGTGGTCAATTATTTTATTTATATGGAAAATGTTATTTTTAAAGTCAGTGGGACAAGCTTGCAGGGATTCTTGGCAATATCTCCCACTTTATCCTGTTAGAAATTTTATGTTATCTCTAATACAGGGACCTTACACCACAGAAATGGCTGAGTTTCACAACATTTTACTTTGAATTTTCACTTCAGTTGAAGAAAAAAACCCAAAGATAAAATATTCAGACAGAAGCCAGGATACAAATTCTAGGTTGGTTCTCATGGACTCCTGTTTAGTTAGAAAGGAAAAGAATGTTAGTTTGAATTTCCTTCACATAAGTAAAAATCAAGTTTTTAAAATCAAAGAGCATTGATTAGACTGCCTATTTATGGAATATTCTTGAAAATATGAACACAACATTTTACCAAATGTAAAGAGCATGCATTAACACTCACTCCTCTAAATAGCAGTGACTGCTTAATTAAAAGGAATATACATTTTGCTGTAACCAATTAACAGATAACTAAGAGTGACATATGAGTTATATTTCATGGCTATTTCCAGTGTTGTCCCATAAAATGTACCTTAAGATAACTCTTCCATGCAGTTCATTTTGACATTTTTTTCCTTATTTTTACTGTTTTAATTGGGTATTAATTCATATATTCTTAATTAAACAAAAAATAATTTCCCACATTTATATTTTTAAAATAACCTATACCAATCTCCTCACACACAGTATTTTTCTATGAGCCCAGACAATGACTTAAATGACTGCTATTTCTGCTTGTAGTGATGATCATCAATTAACTGTACAAAACCTCCCAAGTTCTCAATGTTAAAACATGATTTCTTTAAGTTCAAAAGGTCACAGAGCACAAAATCAATTAAAAAAAAAAAAAAAAACCCAGAAGGCTGAAAATAAATGTGGTAACATAATTCCCACAATGGCTGAGATAAGAAAGACTAAGAAAGATGGTGACTAAGCTTTTCATCCCATCGCATACCAATTTCTGCCCTAAGCCAAAATGTCAGCTGCAGTTTGTCACAGGAGCAAGGCTCCCCAAGCAATCTGGCAGTGGTACATGAGTTATTGGCTTATTGAAAAGGAATCCTTGATTGTATGGAGCTGTGGAATAATTTTTGTGTTCATTTAAGAGGAGCTCCCAATCTGCCCAGTATACTGGGTGTTCCTTTTCTGTCTTTCTGTTCTGTGCCTTGTCTCTATGATTTTTAATACTACTTTGGAAGCACAAAAGAGTTGGTGGAGCTGCAGAGGAGTATTAAATTTTGCAGTGGCTTTCAAATGTGTCTGAGTACCCAACAGAGATTATATTAAGCAGATTATTCAATTATTACATACATTGGAGTCTTCCTTTGCACACTACTGTGATCTTAGAATCTCCATTTCTCAAATTAAAAGAATCCTTAAAAAGGTATTTTATTTATAAGTATAATAATAGGGGAAAAATTACTTCAATCCCAGAAAGCTATTTGAAAATCCTTTGTAAAATATGTGAATTACAGGTTATTCACAACCTGATTACATTTCACTACATTCAATAGTAGTTAGCTTTCTTCTGACACTATGGGGTTTCTAAAAATGTCATCTTCTATTTTCAGATAGGGAGGTTGAATTTCTATAATCACTCTTTTTACCGTGATAGTTTTAGAAAGGAATAAGCTACTGCACACTTTTATATGTTTATGTGGAGGGCCTCTCAGTAGGGGTTTATAAACACCTTGCCCAGCAGCTCCCTGAGGAGAAGGTACATCAAAACCAAGCTGTGACATCAAATTGAGAGATAAATCCACACCAAGGCAGATCTCAGAGCTGCAGAACTCCTGGCTGACAGGGAAGTGATGAAAGGCTGCAAAGTCCAGTTAGGCTCCAGGCCTTGAAAGCAGGCTGCATGTTTTGGGGGAAGACAAAGAAATTTTGCTGTCCAGAAACCAGAAGCAGATGCCCTTGAGACAAAAGAGCTGCTGTAGTCACATTATTGGGGGGTGTACTGATGCTTTTCATTCTCAGTGTTTAAGGATTTCAGTGACATGAATGGGTGCTTGTGGTTTTGACTTGGCTTCTTTATCCTTTTCAAAAGAATACAGAGAGACCAAAAAAAAAAAAAAAAAAGCCCTTGGAACCTTGGAACACGAAGTGCCACTTTAGGCCAGACCTTCTTTGACATTTTTTTCCAGGGGATACACAGACCTTGATTTTATTAAATGTGGCTACTGATATTTCCAGTGGCTGACTAATGACTAGTTCATTTGTAAGATCTTTTAAAGCAAATGTATCAAATCTTAAGCCTTACTTCAGTGACACCATTAAAGAAATGCTTAACTATTTCACTGTATCAGGACTAGAGCTGAACAACTGATCTATGTAAGTTAAAACCCAGATGGCAATTCAAGTATGAGGCCAAAATGAGTAAATAAGCTTTTCCTAATTAAAAAAAACCAACCAACCAACCAACCAAAAAAAAAACCAAACAGAAAACCAACCAATCAAACAAAAAAACCCCACCTGTTTAAAAATTACAGCTACCAGACAACTATTTCTGTTCAGAAAAAGTCTGCAGTCAAAAATAATCATTAAAGTCAGTTAAGATTAACCACAATATTTCTATCAATTCAGTTTTGACACTGATTTCCAAAACTGTTGATCTTCCCCCTCCCCTCCGACATTCGGCAACACATTATATACTGCTATATACAGTGACAAGAGCAAGACTACCGTGACCCTAAGCATATATTTCTCTTGTACCCATTTCTTCAGGTGCATGCCTTCACTCCTCCTGTCAGCAGACCGTCCTGCACCATCAGACATGCACCTGTTTGCATGTTCCTGCTCTCAGAGCACCCACAACATAAGAGGACAAGTAGGGTATTTAAACATTCTGCTGGTTTCTGGCAGAATGATTTACAGATCCTCCCAAAAGAAAAAAATCCTCCTGTGGTTACACTTTCTCTTCTCTTTAAAACCTACAAGTAATTTCAAAAATTCAGGTCACCATGGAGGGTGTTTAGATACTCTTTTGCATTTCTATTACAATAATTCCTCTGTATAGTGTTGAATTGTAACAGAAATGACCTTTTACCTCTATCTCTAGATGTTAGGGAAGGAAGAAGAAATGAAAAAAAAGATGGTGTTTCTGTTATTTTGCTTATCCAGAGCCCGCCAACCAGACAGACACAGAATATCAAAGTTTTTCCCTTCTTTTTCCAGCTGGAAACTACCAGCTTCTTAAAAGCATTTGACCTGAGGAGAAGATACATTTCAGTCAGCTTATTGAATGGTTTTTACGAAGTTCAGCCAGAATAAGTTAAGCAACCAAATCGTGAGTGAAGAAATCAGTGCAGCAGGGGAGTGAAGGAGGAGGGTAGGTAGTGGTGGAGTAAGAGACTGCCTAGTACAAAGAGGTATATATATTTCAACCTGGTAGAAATTATTTCTTGAACAGGACTCATCAGTTAAGCTACCAATTAAGGATGAGGCTTGACTGCAGTCACTGATGAGAAAAAAACAAGGTATTTCCATGAGTTGTCAGTATATTACTATTTATTTCCCATGCAAAACAATTTGATACACAGTGTCAAACTGCACAAGAGGGAAATAAGGAGAAACAGACTGTGTATAGATGTAAGATGACACAAAGGGGATGGAAAAGAAGAAGAGAAAGGTGCTGTTAGCTGGTAGCCACTTATATGTCTCATTATGTACTTATTGTTATTTCTAAAAGATGTTTTATTTTGCACTTTGTGAACACTTCCCATTATTAATGAACAGAAGCAGCATTGCAAAGTTCTTGAGAAAAAAAAAAAAAGTCCAACAATAAACACACTGTATGATTTTCTACCTCAAATCAATCTATTTTGGAAGGTTGCAGTCAGGTTAACCATCACTCCTACTTGATCTTCTCAAAGTTAAATTATGCATGAACAGTGACAGCGCAGGAGAAATCATTAAGATGGTCACAGAATGACTCTTGCCAATGCATTCATTGATGTGAGAAGAAACATACATAATCAAAGAACGGGGAAAATGGCACAGACAGTGTCAGCCAAGTTTAACTGTAAGCAACAGAGGACCTTAGTCATTCTAATTTTCTAGATTTAGTCCCTTACTATTTAGATGTAATTCAAAGTGACTTCTGAAATATAATGGTTTGATTTACATCAGACACTCTATCACACTTTTAATCAAATCCATTAGACATAGTTATCTAAAATAAGGACAGATAGTCAAAACAGGTAGTCACATACTTGCCTTACCTACTTTCCAAAAACTGCCATTCATCAAGATTATTCCTTCTTTATTCACTAGGTATATACAAGCAAGCATAACATTAACAGTTTCAGGGAGTAATTTATGATTTAACTTCAGCAGTACTCATTGGAACTTGTAGATTCTTGAGTAATCTAAACTTTATTGAAATTACCTTGTTTAGGTATTTATGAAAATTTACCTACATTTATTAATCATTTGGTGGTTGGTGGTTGTTTCATTGTTTTGTTTGTTTGTTTTTCCCCATAAAATATCAAAACCACCCAGCTATTATTCTGGACAATTACATGTCTTCTGTTATAATACATCTCCCTAATTTTTCAGATAAATATATATTGTATACATATAATTGACATTAAAATGCTTCAAAGAAACTCAAGACCTTACCATGAGGTAATTGTTTTTCACCAAGACCTTACCAGGTTCCATTGAAAGGTAATACTACTTTTGATATTGTCTACAAAGTCACCATTTACCAGGTATAGCATCTAAAAGAACTCCAAGACAATGTACTGTCTCTATGCCTGCTTATGTACCAGCTGAGAACTGTACTTCTATGTTAAATTAAGTCGTGAATAATTCCCATTCACTTGGGAGCAACTCTGAAAGGAATTCTGGAGGGAGCCAGCTTAGAGGGCCAGAAATGAGAGGAAACTCTTAAACGGGCAGAGCAGAAATTCAGACTGCAGTGGCATTATCAGAGTCCTTTCTCGTTGAATGTACCTTAAACATCTCTCCCTTTGATGCTGGTCCCAGGATGGTCACAAGTTTTAAAGGTACCTGGCGAAGTGGCATTATATAAAAGATGCATCTTTCTGATAAAATTGCAAGCTTTAAAATGCATTATTTAAACCAGCATATACATAATTATATTATAATCTACAATAAAATAATAAATAATATATAAAAGATAAAAAGCATTGTAGGTAAGGAGGATAGGACAAATTTGCTAAACTTCTCACAGGTGAGAAATAAAGTAACATAAAAATGTAAAGTCTTTTCAACACACAAAAGGTATAAAAAAGGGAGAAGAGGGAAAGTGAGGTGAATTTCACACAATAATTGTAAATTGTGTAACCGTGAGAGGAAATCAGAATGCAATACTTCAATTATTCTTTATGACTCTATGTAGTCTTAGGAGCAGTATTTTTCCTTGAAATATTTTCATGGACTTACTTAAAGGCAACATTGCCCAGGGAATACAAGACTTGGTCTGGAAATTGGTTATGATAATGTTCCAGCCTTTTCCTGCTGCATGGCTTTGGCAAGTCGCTGCACCTTGGAGCACTTCTGGCTCCAGATCCCACTTTTTCTCTACCATGTACAAAACAAGCTCTTCAGACACAGAGTGCTTAAGACCCATTAGGAACACAAAACTAGACACCAATCTCAGCTTCCTTTTTCTAGGTGCTGAAACAATGTTAAAACCAAAAACAACTGAAAAAGCAACTGAAAAAGAAATACTATTTTTGCCCATTGTTCAGCAGTACTCTGAGGCTTTGCAGTTAATATTTCAGACTCAAAAAAGCAAACTAGTCTAGAAAAGCCTTCTAGTTTTTGATCTTCAGCAACTCTAGCTACACACAGTTTATTACAGAAATGAATTACATAAACTCATCAGCTTATGTTTACTTTAATGACTTTTTTTTTTAAGTAATTAACACTGAAATAACAGAATTAATGTAAAACATTAACCTTCTTAAAGTGCTGGTCTCTTATAGAAAAATGCAAAAACAAAACCAAACACAGTTGTATATTTTCCTTTACACAAGCATCACAGTGATCTACCTTACTATGCAAAAAAATACGTACCAGAAAAAGATAGACAAAAACGTAACCTGTCTATTTTCTCAGGCTGAACTCATAAGCTTTTTGCTAAAAATCAGAAGCCAGACTTAGTGGCAAGCTTCTGAAAACTTGCACAGCTCTGATAAGAAAGGACATCTCTCATAAATATTCATTAAAAATTACCTTTTCTGGATCATGAATTTTTCAAACAGACACTGGTTTGACCTCTTCAAGGAACAAAACCCAGCCCATAGCAGAATGTCTCCATTTTCTGACAAAAAAAAAAAAAAGGCTTTTCTGGGTGAGCATCTACTTTGTACACTACATTAGACTCTGGGTCAATTACCTTTGCAATCCAAGCATCCAAACATTAATATTAAATTCAAATTACAGTCTTTAAATTCTGAAGTGTTACCTTCTTATTTTCTTGAAAAATTGATTGTGAGGCAAGGCAGTGATTTGCATTTTAAACAATTTTTTAAACTACCATCACCATTCCTCAGACATCTTTTAGTTCAAACAAGACAGATATAATTGGCAATCTTAAAACATTTCATTAACATCTTCTGAGCTGGGAAGACCAGAATATGTCTGTAGGTCTTCTCAAGACGCGTTGTCGTGCTAAGCTGCCTGGAAACTGGGATTCCCTTTATATTAGTGTTACACCAGATAAAACAGGTAGCTTATTCAGTGTCATCAGGAGCTGGCAAGAGAGGTATAAATGGGTGCTGTGACAGCTGGAACCCCCATGTGCTGTGCTGAAGAAACCCTCGCTGGGTATACTCTCTCCCCAAGGACTGTTCCATGGAGGTACTTCAATTTAAATTTCACTAATTGCTGGTAAAGTCTTGTGATGCTCATTTTAAACAACCTTTTTTTAAAAAAAAACAGCTTCAGCTTTTTGCTGATCATGTTTACCCTAACATCTACTCGATACACAGATAAAAATACCATCAGCCAATGCAGACAGAAACAGTAGGTTTCATATCTCAGTCTCATACACTATGAAGTAGATCAGAGAGAAACTAAGAACTATTCCGTACAGCTATATTCCAGCTTTGCTGGTACAGAAGAGAGAAACATCACACTTTCTTTGGATTGCCATGCAAACATCATAGTAATTTCTCCTTAGAATCTCATGATTTTGGGGTTACTTTAACACTAAGGATGGAAATGAGAGATTTCCTTGTATAATTTCTCTTAGTCATAGGAAAAGGTGTAGGCAAGGTGTTAAGCAAAAGATAGAGATCATTTTTTTTCAGATGCTCTCTCTATTCAATGCCTCCTCCCCCTGCCTCTATGCAGGCAAAACTTATAAAAGGACATCGAAATGTAACAGGACTGTAGCTAACAGAGAAAATACTGGGAGGCTGGAAACTTAAGATTTTGGCACGCTTTTATGAAATTCAGCTTAGCACACCATTCTCAAATGAAATAATTCATTTAAACAAAATTGCATGATTTATTGCTTAAGATGAACATAAAATCCTCCTAGTGCAGAAACTTAAAGAACATGTTAGCAGGGTTTAAGCTATCTATTCATAGAACTTTAGCCACCAAAAAAAAAAAAAAAAATGTATATATATATATATATATATATTGGAAGAGAATGAATTGTATCTCCCCGAGCACCATAGGGACAGACATCTGGCTGCATCAGCATACTAAAACCTAAATACAGTAATAGCTACATTCTAGCAAATGCTTGAAAATGTTCAGCATGGAAGGGGACTTTTAGAAACTTCAATCTTTCTTACTTAACTCTTTGTTTTTACATGCATTTCTTTAATTTGTCTATGACAGAAAAAAATATGTACACTTTGAATGCCAAAGCAGACTGGTTTGTTTGGTATAGAAGACAGAAATCTGTCGGGGACTTTTATTACATTTTACATTTCAGTGCTTATGTGCAGAGAAAGAGAGAAAGGAAATGAAGCAGGCTGGTTGCCAAAGATTCAAGATGTGGCAAATAATATATGCTCCCCTTTTCAAAGGCAAGGTGCATATACACATATAGGCTATTCATTATGAACAACAGAATTGCTATTTGCCTATTTCAAATGGAATCCAAATGTGCCAAGCACAGCAAGAATACTGAGAGCAAAGAGTGCTTAATATTCTAGCCCAGCTCACTGAAAAAAGCACTGAATTGACAGAGCAGTGTTCTGTAGAGCAACATGATGTGTCTGCTTTAAATGGAGAATAATGGATTTAAGTTTAGTGCAGAACTAAAGGGCTCAATTACTATTCATGAATTCTGAAATGTTCTACTACAGAAACTCCTTTTGCATGAAATGTTCATCAGAATCAATGTGTGGAACTACAAAAAGTAAACCTTGCCCCCTCGCACAATACAGTGCTTACCTAGATTTGCGCATTTACAAAGAGCATTGCTGTGGCTTTTATCTAAAACCACCTAGAATACAGAACAAACTATTTAAAATAAATACGCTTCAAAGCGTTGTTGTAGGGAAAGCTGCTCTACTAGTGCCATTTTCTGTTGGTTTTAGACAAGCCCTTTACCGTTTGCCTAGCCTAAGATGGGCCCAGTGCTTCAGCAAATCCATTTTCATGAGGCCTGAAGGTTGCCTTTTGGCCAGCAAAGCAAGGAGGCTAATTTTCAAGCCCTTTGAAGGATTTCTGTAACATAACTGCAGTTTTGTCGGAAATTCCATGAACACTGAAACTGTAGAAGTTCCAGAAATTGCTTTGTATTATTTCTGTAATTATTCAAAAACATAGTCCTCATTCAGCACAAATTCAGAACCATCACAAACATCCTTTACAATTCAGTATTTCACTTGAAATACAGACTTTATCTCACCAACTTCTACAGTTTCAGTCTGTAAAATTTTAATACAATATGGGGTTTGATCGGTTGCTAAAATGCAATCATTGAGTTGTCTTCTATCTTGTGTCGTAGGTACAGGCATGTATGATGTCTCATGGAATTATTCTTGAAATTTAAGCACATGAATATTCAGATATGGTTTCCTTCTCTAGTTTGCAGTACCCATTTTAATTAGAATTGATCAGGAGGATTTTTTTCTTAAAATGAGGAAAAGGTAGTGTAAAATCTCTAATATAAGAAGTTATTTGTATATCTCTTCTAATTACATTCAAATAATATTCTGTCTTAAAAATTAATATATCTCATATTTCTTTGTAACTTAGGGCTAAATCAATCATTTGTCTGCTTGGAAAACATCTGCAATTCAATATTTATTAGCATATAAAGGATAGTAATTCTTCAAACATTTGTGTTTCCTGCATTATAATTGATATTAGCACAGAGGGGGTTGTTTTGTTTGTTTGTTTTCCCAAACACTATCTGTTTTAAAGAATCACAGGTTCTCTTTTCTGAGTGTGCAGAGGACCGTGTCAGTCCTGAAAGTGGTTTCCAGAGGCTTTGTGTTAACAAGCCACTTCTGTTTGCATATTCCATCCCTCAAAGTAGCACATGCATAATTTTATCATCATTGCGTGCCATCTGGAGTATGCTGATTGAACTGCAGTTTTAAAATGAGGTCTAAGAAGCATTTTGCTTGCTTTTATATTGAAGCATTACATATATCAAGGCCTCTTTCTCATGTAATACGTGTGAAGTTTCACTAGGACTTTGCCTATATATGGGTTAGAATACGAATTTAATTTTGGAAATCAATATTTTTTTTTTTCTCCTTTCTGTTGTTCTTTTCCTCCAGAGTGAGCTTGAATCTAGTATAGTTGAAAAACAAATTTTATGTCTATCACAGAGGTGATGTCCCTAAATTTTCATGATTCCTCAACTAAGTGGTACAAACTATGAACAAAAGAGGTTGTGTTCACTGCTTTACACTTCCAGATTTGAAGAATTAAAGGGAAAGTGAAGTAACAAACAACCTATAAAGAAAATTTAATAAACTGGTAACACTCACCCAGGGTCATTTAACAAAGAAACTTGAAAGCTATGTAAATTCCCTTTTAAGTTTCAAGCCATGGTTTGAAGAAGAAGGCCAAGAGCAGGTCTGGAAAAAAGAAATAACTACAGAAACAGAGACGTCTTTACTAATTCCAAGTTCATCTGAAGAAGGAAACTTCACAGGAAATAAGTCTTCCACTGCCTGCCACAGGGAATGAGTCTCTTAACTCCTTCAGAAGCCACAGCCTAAGGCCAACTACGAAGAGCAGACAGGCATGATATGCAGCTGTTTCTTAACTGACATATGAGTTTCTTTGCACTAAAAATAAGCTTTTTCTTTTTTTTTCTTTTAAACATAAAAATCTATGGCCATCTTTATTTGGTTCAAAACCATATTTCCATCTGCATTTCTGGCACAGTAGACAAGGCCGAGTTGAAGCATTTGGTGTATCTGGATATCTATGGGAGCTGGATACAAGATCCTGTTTTTCTACAGGGTTCACTGACTCAGGATGCTGAGAGCCAACCGTAGGAATATTGCAAGGGGGTCTTCCTAGCTGAACTTCTGCAAGATTTTGTGGCAAAGTGGTTCAACTAAAATTTAAATTTTTAGAGAGGTTAAATCTCAAAATGCATCCATTGCAGGTGATCAGATAAAAGGCAGAAAGTCAGATTGTCTAGACTTAGTTACTTCAGTAGCTAAGGAAACACGATTTAGAGAAGGCAGTTTTTGCTTATCAGGATGTAGTCCTGGATAGGTGTTGCTGTTCTACCTTACTCAAATTCTTTTAATGCATCTTGGTTAAACAGTGGCAAAGACTAGACTCAGACAATTTATTTTATGCAATCTAATGTCACTAGGACTACAGCTGAGATTACTTAGGGTAGCAAAATTTATCAGGGTTCATCCAATTGAAACAGGATAGATTAACTCTGTTGCCATAGAAACACAAGATTTTGGCATAGCAAACACAAGAACAGTACATCTAGCTTGGTATTTCACTTCTAACTAAGGGCTATCATCTGATTCTTCAAGGAATGATTGGAATAAAACACATATCATATGCACCTTTCCATAAATCTGAGACCATTAAAAAATGGCATTCATGGACTTATCCAAAACTGGTGCAAAATTACTTCATGCTATTCTAACTGCACAGGAAAAAAAAAAAAAAAAAAAAAGCAATCATGAAATGCATGCAAGTAAATTAACTTCCTTTAAGACATGACTTCTGATTTGTTTTTTTTTTTTTTTCCTGACAGCTAGTTGTCCATATTTATTTGAACAACTTTCAGACATCTGCAAGTTCATTTTAAAACTACAAGTCAACCTTCTTGCAAATGACATAAATTACATGCTAAATCAGATTAGTAGTTCAACCATTCTCCCATGTCTTTAAAAATTCAGGGTGGTGTTTAAGCTTATCAATTTCTCACAATTTTTTTAACATTATTTTTCTGACAGCTGTGTCTAAGAGAATTTCCTTTCTTGACTATGCAGTATTATTTCATCTCTTCACATGTGGGCAAGGCAGATACAGAGAAACTCACAGATGTTTAAATCAGAAGCAACCATTTTGGGAATGTGGTCTGACATTATGTGCAACAGAAGAAATGTCACTTATTTCAGCCATTCCTGTGTCCTGTGCTTAGTTCAGCTCATGGCGGAACCACACTCTATCTTTCAGAGAGACACTACTTCCAATTTACAGGCTCTGTGTCAAAGACAATCCAAGTATCTCTTATTTAATCTGTACCAGGTTAAATGCTATAACTGTAAACATTTGGAGCCTTACTGTTAGTTTCAAATTAACTGCCTTGTCTTCAGCCATTGCAAGTTTTTATGTCTAATAAATTTCAGAGATGCATAACATTGGGTATCTTCTTCACAGGTTTACCAGCTCAGAACAACTTTCTTATTAACCTTTTTTTCCAATAATAATACAAATATGTTATTGAGTATATGCATACAGATAAGTTAGTTTAGTTTTTCACTCTCTAGATTGTCATTTTGGATTGAAAGCAAAGTTTACACATATATACATTAGAAATAATTGAAACACTGGCAGCAGTACCTTGGTGGAAATGCATTCTATATTTTATCCTGGGAACAACTTGACATTAAGGAGACATTCATTCTAACCAGAAATGCAACTCACAAACTGCAAAATATTGAGACAATCTCCACTGAACCAAATGTACTCTTTCACCCCATATTATATGTCACTTTTATTCCCCTTCGGTGAACCACACCAGGATTAAACACAGCCAGAAGCTCACAAATGATCAGAATCCCATGGTCTCTGTTTTTGTGTGTACAGTCTTTTATTACTACACTTATATAGCAGCTCTGGTTGGAAAGATCATATATATTATACTATATTCTTCATTGCAAGTACAGGAAACTTCAGGCAGACAAAATGTTTTAAAATATTATACACTTTTAAGCAAAATAATTCACATATATAACTAAATACATTGGTTCCATGTAAACTTAGTGATTTTTATTAAGCATGTATTCTGTTTAATTCTATTGGTATTTGGGGTCTGGAACAAACAATAACTGCTCAGTGAAAAATATACCAAATATCTTTAGGATGCATTCCGCCTTAATAGCAGACTAGAAATATACAACATTTAAGAGGTCACACAGGTGGCTTTTTGCTAGGATAAGATCTCTTTTTCCTAAAGAATATTAATATCTTGAATGGGTTTTTTTCCTGATATTGTAGGCTCTCTATAAAGTCTTTTTCTTTCATGCCCCAAAAATCTTTCCTTCTGTGGTGGGATGACCTTGACCAAATGCCAGATGCACCCCCAGGTGCTCTCTCATTCACTCTCCTCAACAGGACAAGGTGAGAAAATAAGACAGAAAAGGTCACGGGGCAAGGTAGACATAGAAATCCCTTATCAATTTCCATCAAAGCCAAAACAAACTTGACTTGGGGAAAATTAATTTAATTCATTGCCAATTAAAATAAGGTTTGTGTAGTGAGAAGCAAAGTCAAAAAAAAAAAAAAAAACCCACCACCTTCTTATCCTTACCCAGGCTCAACTTCAGTCCTTCATTCTGTACTCCTCTACCTTCCCCAACCCAAGGAGAGCAGGAGATGGGGGACAGAGGCTGTGGTCAGTCCATATCAGCTTCTCTCTGCTGTTCCTTCTTCCTCTTCACACCTTTCCCTTGCTCCAGCATGTGAGTGGCTAATAACAGGTGGCAGAATCTTGATTTCTTTTTTTTTTTCCTCTATTGGTTTTAAACATGGTTCATCGTGAAAACCTGCATATAAAGACATGTTTTTAAGACTTTTCCTCATTCTGCTTTCTACTTGTGAGCAGAGGTACTACTTATCATCTGCTTGGGATCAGGGAATGGAAGAGAATGGGTGGAAGAAGACTTAGAATAGAGAAGACTGGAGACATTAGAGACCAGGTCTCATAACTCTGTTGTCACCAATTAATGGGTTTGGTATGAATTTATCCTGTAGTATATGCATTACAGTTAACCTGTAACATATGTGCACTGTGAAACTTCAGGATCAGAATGTCTTTTCATTTCTGAAGATTACCAGGCTGTGAGAAGAAGCTTAAAACTGCTCAGTTGTACTCTAATAATACTAATAATAAAAAAAAAAAAAAAAAAAGCAAGAAAACCCACAGATTTAATTCCTTCTTCTAATTTTATGATTAATTTATTCTATTATTAAAATTAATATTGTGATTTTACAATTTGGCAAAGTTTTTTGAAGTTCCATACACGTGATCCCAGAATTCTTCCTCCTGTATAAGTGGGCAATAAGTGGGCAGACTACACTCTCACATACACCTTAAATTTCTGAAATTTATTGCCTCACATAATTCCATCCTTTTTACTACCTTTTCAGTCACTGGATTTTTTAAAATAGTTGATAACCCATTATATTTTCTGTACAGAATGATCATGTAAACAACTCCTGTAATATCTGCATGAACTAGGAATGATTTTTATGCAATCAATCTCGGTAAGATCAAACATCAGTAGCATTAGTCATGTACCCAAAGAAATTTAGATATGTATAACACAATACTTTCTAACTTGGTGTCACTCCATTTTAAGTTGAAGGGTCTTTTCCGTTTGATTGAATAGAAAAATGCATGTAATTGCTTTACTTCCATTCAGTTATTACAAATGGCACTGTCAGTCATTGGTACTTGAGCTCAACTACTTTTGCTTTTAACAATAATCATGTTGGTGTTCAGGAGTTTGCAACTTAAATTTCTAGAGTAGAAAATGTCCCATTTAGTACCTTTTTTGTTTTTACTTTTCTTTCCCAGCGAAAATGTAGTGCTGACAGTTTGTAAGTTGATCCATCCTAGATAATAACAAAACCTGCTGTTCAAGAATGACATGAATGGTACCAGTGACAAGAAAACCCCAAGGAAAAGATTCCTCTGGATGGTTTCCAGAAGTTTGGGTTCTTTACATGAAATATTTAAACTCTTCAATTTTACTCTGTCATTCTAAAATTTTCAGACAGTTTTTCTCATCAGATACTTAATATTGCATGTTCTTAGTCAAATTGAATATGCCACCAGAACAGCAAAAATACTTCTTTGCTTCTTAATATAGCCCAGTATCCTATTTGTGCACTTTTGCCAAACAGCAGGAGCTCAGCCTTGTTCTGATTTGGTTTCAAATAGCTGTTCTTCATCTGCTAAGAAATAAGAGCCGGTGCCTGGGTTAGGCTGGCAACAATAATGTTTTCCTACACTGCAAAGGATGGGCAGAAAAAGTTACATCTGCGTTTTGTTAGAATCATAGTTCAAAATATCTCTCCAACTCTATGAAACACCACTAAGAACAGAACAGAAAAACAATCTTTACACAGTTTTGAAAACTGAAGTACTCATAGTTTTGTTTGTTTCAATCATTCCTGCTAGGCAAAGCAAAACAGACTATTTTGGTGACAGTCTCTCTGTCTTGCAAAATCTGTCAGATAAGACATTATGTCACTGTGGGCAATGCCAAAAGCAAGAGACAGGTTCAAGCTAATTTGGATGGAGAGCAGCCCTCCTTTTATTAACAGTAAGCAAACAATCCTAAGTACTATTAAAGCTGATGCAAATCCATGACTTCCAGCTTGTGACAAGTCTAGGATGTTGGCTTCATCTGAGATGCTGTAAGCAACTGCTTCTTTGCTTCTTAGTGGAGTTGACCATTCGATCCTAGTAGCAGATGAAATCTCCACAGTTCATAGGACTTAAAACATCATTGTGATGCATAATATTGGCATTATCATCTCCAACTGCTTTGATGTGTGGAGACTGAACTTGAGACTCCAAGATCTGTATCATGAATTCTTCAGCTAAATAACTGACCTCTGTTGAGTCAATGGCCAACCTATGACCCACCATAGGTGCTACCCAGAAGTGATGGCCAACACTCTTTAGAGCATCCTACTGTTCAACTGGTTTGAATGAGACCAAAGAAATGTGACAGGTCGTGTGTCTGCACCATGTGGATTAAGACATCCTTTTAAACATGAAAAAAGCAGAAGTCATAAAGGCATTATTCAAAGATCTGGGCTGGAGGCATGATGTCAAAGGAGAGTGAAATAGTTTCATATCTCACGCAGTCAAACATAACTGAAGCCCATGCTAACTCAGGGATCCCATGAACACAATTTTCTTCCTGTATACAAAACTGTACTTGACATATTCAAGGTTCCAAAACTTTCAAATGTTTCTGCCTCACACGCCAGCAATTTTCTCTATAAGGAAACAATATATTTAAAACTCATGTACTCTCCAGCAGTTTTGTTGCATCTGTATCTACAGAATTTTCGTGAGAACAGTAAACACCTTCATCATGGCTCCTCTTAATCCCCCACTTCATAAAAGCTACAGGCCTAACTTTTCCTTTCCTCACAGTTATAATACCTGCAACCATTTGTCATCTTAATGACAATATTCTTCTACATTTCTGCAATATGGTGTCCAAAATATGTAATTGCTTTAGATGAGTTTTCACTATTATGTCAGGGTTGTTGTTTTTTTTTTTTTTTTTGGGGGGGGGGAGAAAATTGAAATCTTTATTTTCTTCTACGTGTTTAAACCAAAAGAGTTTTCTTTTTTTTTTCCATTGTTTTTCCTCAAATTTTCTGTACTTTTTTTAAGCACTGACTTTTAAAATTAGACACACTCAGAATATATTAAAAATATAGACTGAAGATTGGTCAATAGCAGATTTAAAAATAACCTGATGCTAGACAAATTTTAGAGCAGACCTGTCAGAATGTCACTCACATATGTTTCTTTTGAGTCACGTTCCGCCTTCACATGCATTTACCTATCTCACAATCATTTGCCATTTAGATATGCTGCAACATTCAATTCAGTGAGACATCTTTTCAAATAGATTGAACTAAATTCTTCATGACCATTTATTTGCTATTATCTTCAAGCATGCTACCCACTGGCATGACACTCCTTTAATCTTGGAAGTTAACCCAGGTAGAATTTGACAAAAAATTACTTCAGCTATTGTGTTCTAATGACACAACAAAACTACAGAAAATTCTTTCACCAAAAAGTAAGAAAAAATGCTTAAAAGCAAACAAGTAAAGCAGACACCTACACAGTGGATTGTAACACCATTTAACTATGGGAAACGTGAGAGTTTAAATGATTTATACTTACAAAATAATATGTCTTTGTAGACAGTTCAGTAGACAGCAACAGCCATTCCTCAAGAATTTGTTTTCAACTCTACTTTGAACATAAAAAATTCGTTAAACATTGGCAAAAACAATTACTTTTTTAACAGTTTCTACTATTTTACTCCCCACCCCCCACTGCAGCACTGGTCCCCCAGTGCAGCTGCACAGGTGGACATCTCTGAGCCTGACAGCTTCTTAAATCAGTCCTCACCAGTAAAGGGACAACTGACAGGTAAAACAGAGTAACAGTAACAAGCCTACTACTGTACAGGAGACAGTTAACAAGGGCTAGAACAGGCAACTTTCAGACTTCCCTTTCAACCTGAATCTTGCTGCATTTCTCAGGAGGATTTTTCTGGCAGAACACCTCCACCAGTCACAGGCAGATGCAGCAGCAACCATCCAGGCATCTCCAAACATAATCAGTTTCAGAAAACATTCAGGTCTGCTGAGATACAAAGATGACCCTAATGCTGCTGTTGGTAGTAGCATTTAAACAAATAAAGAGGGATTTTTCAAGGGGGATTTTGCCTCTTTCTACTGCTCCTGTTAGGCTCAGGATACGTTATCATCAAAACTGCTGCAGTCAACTTTAGTAGATGTAAAGGGGACTTATAATTCATTAAAGGTGTCCCATTTTGCCACTCATTTTCTCACTACTCACTGATACATTTTATCACCACAACCTGTGAGTTTCAGTATTTAAAATTTTATGTATATATATTAACTTTTCAACAGTCATATAGGCATATGACTGTCAGCCTCATGCTCTCTTGCTGTCTCCTACAATAGTCACAGAAAGTGCAATGTGTAAATTTTGCAAGAGACTTTTACATGCAGGAATAAATCCCTTTCTGTCCTCACTGTTTCCCAATCCCTTCTCCGTATACAGTGAATTGGAGATATTCGAAAGCCATCTGGACATGGTCCTGGGCAGCTGGCTCTAGGTGGCCCTCCTTGAGCAAGGCTGTTGAATGAGATAACTCCAGAGGTACCTTCGAACCTCAACCATCCTGTGATTCTGCAAATTTGGAGACATGGTACTTTACATCTGGTGAGGACTCGTGCCATCAGATTTTCAAACAGTGTTGAGGTATGCTGGTTTCCAGCCCCTGAAAGGTAAAAAACACTGAAGAACTAATATGGCAATATACTTAGATACCTCCTGTAAGTTAAAACACCAAGGAACATAAATTACTGTAATCAAAATTCATTTAAACTCATAACCAGAGTTACTTTAGTCAACATGTAAAAAACATTTTGCATTTCCCAGCAGGAGAAATTGCTTATAAGGTCTTATATTTGTTAAAATTGCTTAAAGTATTCTCTGACTATCATAAAAATCAATAGAATTGGCATTTTAGTGGATTCTGCCCATATAACTCTCTATTGATCATGGTTAATCTTTAGATGTTATACCTGTTTTGGAGTCACAGACTTAACAGTGATATCTACATTGCTCATATGGTGGTAAAGTATTAGAATCCGTGTAACATCATTGGGGTTTTTTAAAACAACATTACACCTTCCCATGGCAAGGGTCAATTATCATACTGAACAGACTATTTTGGAAATGAAATGATAAATCAAGCCAATGTTTGTACACAAGAATTACTGTAAATGAAAATTCTGACATTTTTTTCAAAGCTTCTGGAAAGAAACATTTTGTGGGATAATTCTCTCATCCGTTTTATGAGAAGCATCTGGATAAATTATTTTTAATCTGTGTGAAATCATATACCTATTTTTGTGAAGACTAAAAAAACACAAACAAACAAAAGTCTATAGTTCTTTATTTCCAAAGAAACCACCTTTTTCACTGATTTGCTTCACAGCACAACTGACAAAACTCAGGAAAAAAAAGATATAATGTCAGATAAACTCAGTCAATTTAAAAACTAACACATAGAAATCCAACCTTGTATGAAAACAATTTTGCCTTTACAGCACTTCATTTTAGACAATAATACTTGTACATTTTCTCCATATTAAAGGGAAAAAAAAAAAAAACACAACAAACAACAAAACATGCCTAGCAAATTTAAAACTTGTTGAATATTTAGGTCTCCTAAATTTGATGTCCTTCCTGTGTCCTTCCCCCATGCAATACATACTTTCAGTCTTTGCTATGCATCTCTGACTTGTCTAGAGAAGTGGGCAAAAACAATTCATAAACATATATGTGTTTTCTAATGCTGGTCCTGTAGCATCCCTAATACAAAATCGGTTAGTCCTCCATGATCAGTTACATCTCTGTTACTTTGGACAATATTCCAATATCTTCACCAGAAATTAAAGGCACAAGAAACACCCATGGAAGGTTATATTTTAGAACAAGAATACACTCAAGTTGGGAATACACTCAAGCTGAGAATCCAGGTGCTTTTGGACCTCACCCCACAATGATATCTTCTCAATGGAGAAATAAAAACGAACTTTTTTTAGTCTAAAATGAGGAAGATTTCATAGAAACTATTCTAACAAGGAGATTGTGGCTTTCTATTCTCTTGGTTTCCTATAACAGTATCCCAAGTGAACTATTATTGAATGACAAAAATTTAATTAAAGTCCAGGAGACTTGTGTGCTTTATCTGAAATCTTGATAGAAACATAAATTTAAGGATGCTTTGCAGGTACTCTCTTTTATTTCACACCACATTTCTCTCAAAGGGTGCTCGTTACAGCAGTGCTTCCAGTTCTGGCCCCAGGTCCCTGAGGAACTCATCAGTGGTCCTTCAGGGATCAATAGAAAACTTTCACTTGACTGTGAAACTGAGCCACCATTTACAAACAGGGGTCCTTGCAGGACAGAGGAGGTCGTTTCCGGTGAGTTTTAAAGTAGAAAGAAGGAAATCAATATCTAGTTTTAAAAATAACTCTGTTCAGAGAAGAAAGGAAACAGTCATACAATGGGACACTTTTATAATTGTTTACTGTGTGTGTTACAGCATCAGACAGCAAGAACAGAGGTTTCTATGCCATGCATTAAGCAGAAGACATTTTTTCCCCAATGGAAAATAATCCAAATAATTGAAATATTAATTTTTGGCATGTTTCAAAAAAACACAATCATTCTAAAGAAAAAAAGATGTAAGAAAAAATAGAAAGAAATGGTAAAAGACATGCAATTATCAGCTCCAGTTTCAAACATTGTTCCTTCTAATGAATTATCACATTTTAACTTTTTTTTTAATTGAGCAAGGACAAGTTTACATTAAATGGTTTGTATTTACTTTAACTGTTTTGTAGAGTCACACTGTAACCAGACATTCAACCTGGAGGTAGGAACCTCCTACAGTGTGGGGATTGTAGCAGTTAACACCAGATTTTCACAGATTGATCAGCTCTCACCTGGTGTGTGAATTTTGAAAAGTACTCAACACTTCACAGCTCTCATTTTGGAAAATCAAGTCATCTCTGTTTCCAATTCCCTATCCTCCTGAAATTTAAAAATCCATTTCTAGATGCCCAGTCAGCCCCCAAACTCTTCTGAGAATCTGCCCAGATTATTGCTCAGATTGCACTAGTATACCTGAAACCTGTTACACAGACATGAATAGGCAGAACCTTTATTAAAATATATATATATAGAGAGAGAGAGATAGAGAGAGAGAGAGAGAGATTTTGGCATAGATTAGTGCTCATAGGGAAGAGAGGATCAAATCTCAAACTAGATGGGCAGTGGGAGCTTCTGTTACAAAAATCCTTTCAATGACCCCTTCAGCTTGGTTGGACAAGACCCCCTGAGCCACTGCTCTGCTAGGCTCTGATAACCCAGCTGGTCCGTGGTCTTACTGTGACCACACGGGCAAATGCGTGATCCACTGTAACTGGCTACTTTAAACTGCATTAAAGACACCTCCAAAGTATCTTACATACAAAAGCCTGTCCTCCATGGCTTTTTCTGCCTCTGCAGGAACAGTTTCTATTGACTATTTAGAAGTGTCTTATCTCTGTATAATTTCATCAATTCTGCAGCAGGAACCCCCTGGGAGAGTGTTTGGAAGGAAGGTACAGATTCTCTACCACAGATATTGATCACCACATTTAAGGACACAAATCAGTCTATTCACAACATATCCAAAGAAGTTTTGTATTTACTTGGATTTTTTTTTTCAGAAATCTTAATTAAATTTATATAAATAAAACATTTGTCAAAACATCATCAGAATGTATCTGTAGAAACCAAAATATTTCTGCATTACAGGCTGCACCACTAAATGCAGCAGTTACCCACAGAGCACAAGAGAAACTTTCTCCTATTGCCAATTTCATTTTATACTACCTCCTATTTTTTTTCTCTTTTTAAGAACTTGTATCCTCTTTGTCATTGACGAAAAAAACAACATCCTCAAAATAAAAGCCCTGCAAAACAACACCACTGTTAATAATTAGCAAAATCACAAATTCTTACTTGTAGGGTTTTCCTCTTCTTCAACGATTGGTAAAATGTTCGTTTAAAAGCAAACAAGCAAAACATCCACCAAACCAACCGAAACAAACCCAAATCAGGGATGAATGGTAGGAAAAAAAAAAAAAAAAAAAGTTTTAATATAAACAAACAAAAAAAATCCTGAGTAAAAGTTTCTAAAATACTGAAGTATCTTAGCAGCTTCATTCCATTTTCAAAACACACAAAGGAGAAGTACTAACCTAGAACTCTCAGTGAATTTAGAGAAGCATATTTAGAAAGACATGTACAAACTCCTGTACTTACGCTCCACACTAACTAGCTGCAGATCACCTCATTCTAGAAGTCATAGATCTGCGTTAATATTTTGCTTAGGGAGAGCTAATGCACAATGACACAGCAACTGGATGGTTTTTAGTTTGCAGACTGCTTGCAGTCAGTTGCAGGAGATGAGGACTGCGTGCACAGAAGCAGACACACTTCATACATTTTGGGAACAGTCACCCCTAAGGCTGAAGTCAGTAGATTTCATGACTCTGAACTGGGATGCGGTTTCACAGATGGTTTATGCTAATCCAGGTCCATGCTGCTGGTGAAAGGGATGGTTCAAAGCCTCCCCCTTGGTATGTTCCCCCCTTTTCACTCTGGTCAGCGCTACCTGTGTGCAGCCAGGTGGTGGGCTAGACCAAACCATAATACCCACATTGCTTAAGTTAATGATCTAGTGGGCTTTGGGACACAACTGTGAAAGAGGCATAAAACACGCTGCTTTTATTTTTTTTTTTCTTTTTTTATTGAACAGCACTTCTGCTTTTCAGATACCAGAAAATTACAAAGGAAATAGACAGGAAAGTTTGTCCTTTACCTCAGCAATCAAACTGAGCAGTTGCAAAAAAATCCATACTTTCAAGTACTATGAAAACTGCCAGCATATCATGATTAAACTGTTGTATAGTTAATTGCCCTTAAGAGACTGCAAAGGCTGTTTTAGAGGGGGTTGCTGCTCTCACTGACAGATTTTAGCAACCTGCCAGAGACAAGCCTCTGTGTCTTTTGCAACTTTTTTGTCACCTGTGTGTTAAGTATTGCAATAATTGCCCCTCTGTTTTGCCTGTTCTAAATTTGTATACATAGTTATTTTAAGACAAAAAGAGCGACTGGGTCAGATGGACCTTCCTGGTAGAAAGAGGCCACTGAGCCTCCTACAAGTGCTGAAAGAGAGCAAATGCAGGGAGAAGAATGATAATGAAATTTAGAAAACGCTGGGAGAACAGGGTGCAAAAAGCCTAGTGTTAGAGTGAACTTCTTGGTCTCCCAGAGGGAGCTGTGTAGGACCTGCTACAATTCAAAGTTGGCTAAAATTCAGCCTGGTAACACAAATTTTTCTGCAAGGACACTGAGGCTGGGGAAAAAGATGGTTATCAAGCTTTTACTGTCCTTTTCTGCCTAACCTGGCTTGTCTAGACAGCTCTGCCTGCTAGTTTTGGGCCCCATCACAGTTATCTCCTTCCTGTATGACCAGGCACCTGTCAGTTTTAAGTGGTGAACCTTTGTCCCTGCACACCCTGTCGGAGTACATCAGGTATAAGGAAGAAGCAGAAGAACAAATCCAAAACCAGAGCAAAATAGAAAGATGAAGAGTGAAAGGTATATGGATCTGTGCAATCTAGGAAATACAGTAGACAAATGGAAGAAATTAAAGCAAGAGCTTTGTCTCCTTATGCAGTCATGTAGAAATACACTAAAGAAAACTGTCTTGTTTTCTTAATATAACCTTTTAGATACTCAGAAGCAGTTTAGCAGTCTACAGATAGATTAAGGAAGTTGAAACCAATTACCAGTTTAGCCTATAAAATTTGAAAATATTGCTCTCCTAGGAAGAATTATTTTTGAAAGTGAAGACTTTCATCTGAGAAAACCAGGAGAGGAAGAAACTTGAGGAAGAAACTTGTGAAACCTTTTCAAAAAATCTGAAATCCAGTCCAAGTCCTGTTGAATTAGAGAACTTACAAAATAATAATCAGAGGTGAAACAGCAGTGGCATCAAAAAACAAGACCTGATAAAAAGAGTACTTGGAGACCTTAACTAAAATTAATACAATTATTAAACAAGTAGAAGACCTTAATTAAAATTAATAATATTATTAAACAGTAATTAATTAACAAAAGAAGGCAGTATCACAAAAAGTAGAATAAAAACAGATGGCCAGAAACTGATGGCCCTGATTAGTAAACATTGGAGCTAATGGAAAAGGAAAAAGGAAAACAAAGCTGAAGGCTAAAAAGAGATATCTGCAAAATACTACTGGAAGGAGTTGATATAAAATACCATGAAGGGTTACTCAAAATCTTGACAAGGAAGTAAACCCTGAGCAGTAATCTATGCTTGGATAGGGTCATTATACTTGAAATGAAAACATTTTGCAGAAGCCTGCAGTCAAAGAGCAGAAACTACCTAAAAAGAAACAAAATATGCACTGTATGCACAGTGAACATAGAACAAAATTCCTTTAGGGGAATTTTCAAGAGAAAGTCACATTCAGAACATGTGTTTATCTCCTTGAATATGAAAAAGCTTTATGACGTACAATTCAGACATTGATACATAAGTTAACATGGTCTCCTGTATTTCATTAAATGTTTTTGATCAGGAAAAAAAAAAGAGTCATATCGAACATAGATAGAAGTCAGATTGTGCAGTGGGGGGAAACACACTCACTGTGAGTGAACATGAGCTAGTTGCAAAACAAAATCTTTAAAAAGTGGTATTCATTGTTTCAGGAAACAGTTTCTCTCAGGTTGAAAACATGACAGACTCTACAGCTCATTGAAAGAAATGTTTTGGAAGAAAAGAAGCAGGTAATTGAAAAGCAACTAAAAAGAATGCAAAACTACAGAAAGGCACGGAAATTGCTCGCAAACAGGCAAAGAACAGGAAGACAAAATTTTTAAAAAGGGGAACAATAAAAAAGAAAAAGTGGCACAGACTAGAGCAGAAAGTGATACTATGTGTGTGAATACACTCAAAGGCAATTTAGATCAATGATCACAAGAGTCCTTTATGTGTTCAATGTGAGTAGGTGAAAGCTCAAGGCTATTCTCCTTGCTTTCCAGGAGATGGTATCTCAAAATGCAAGTCTGTAGCATGGAAGATCGCACATAACATCGGTATGTATCAGAGCTGGTACCTTGGCTGGGGTGAGAACAGATAGTGGACTACAACTTGACTATTATGCATTTAAAAGTTATGCTAATTAATGTGATTTTAAGTGTACTTTAAAATTCAAGATTCAGCTACATACATTCTACAAGCCTGTAGTATCAGTGTGACAAAGCTCACACTTCTGTTTGGCTCCATGAAATTGGCATCCTCAAAATGAGAATATTGAGTAACTTCTCAATATTGAATAATTATTCAATAGAAGGGACACTGCTTGATTATATAATAGCTTATACAGTATTTTTAGAAATGTTATGGCCACAAAAAGGGCTGGGAAAAAGTATTATTGATAGTTGGCCACCTGAGCTAGCTTTTGCAGACATGAGAGAGTATGCATGTGGTACTATTCAGAAGACTTAAAGCTTAAATGGCAGGAAAGACTAAATCTTTTCATATTGTTCCTGCCTTCTGCACAGAAAAGCAAAATCACTCTCAGCTTCTTCCAGAAAAAAACAAACAAACAAAACAAAACAAAAAAAAGTGGGAAAAGAAAAGGACATTTGGAATTCAAGTTCTGACACAGAGGAGACAGGGGAGGAGATGCTGCAGGAAGCAGCCAGGAGAGAGCTAAACCCCTGAGGTACCCTGGATGCTGCAAGACAGGACGAGCTCACAGGCCGTCTGCCACGTCATGACAGGAGGCTCGGAGCATCAGACCTGGCTCACTTTTCTTTTCACTGCCTTGAGACATGGTGTCCTGTGTGCCTAACCCCATATGCTGAAGGTCAGGCAGTCCCACTCTGCCTCCCTCCACCTTCTGCTTCTGCCTGCTCCCTGCTTTCCCTCACCAGTAGAAACTGGGATTTCTCCAGGGAGGCAGGTCAGCACAGTCATCTGGCCAAAAACAAAACAAAACAAAATGAACAAACAAACAAAACCCAACAAACACCAGGAATCACAAATCCGTTGACTAAAATGTCAATCACCCATTCCAATGGCTGAGATTTTTTAACAGGCTCTGCACAGGCCTAAATTCTTTCCTCACTAAAATCTCGCATTGGGTTATTTCATGGACAAAATTTGCCCTGGCACAAGAAAATGTGAGCTGTAATAAATAACTGGTGTGTATGTTTTGGAGAAGTTGCAAATAAACATACTAATTCACTGATTTTTAGAAGCTGGTTTATCCAAGCACTGGTCACCTAAGCAACCTAATTACGCTATGCATGCAATCTGCTTCCATTGAACGTTCAATATTGATTATTTTATGTGCCCATGACATGGAGACATAGACTACATCTGGTGTCTGAATCTGTGCTATTTCTTTCTAAGATAAATGAGGTTTACTTTTATTCCATGCAACAGAGTAAAAACCTGTAACTCTGATTTACCATTGTGATCTTGTTTACTTTCTTCCCAATGGCTATGTACAAAGTATAAATGAAACCCATCATCTTTTTTTCTTTTCTTTTTTTTTTTTTTTTCCTGCTAGGAAAAATGTAATTTGGCTGAAGCTAAATGTTTTGTGAAAATGAATCCATTTCAATTAAACATTTGCTGGGATGAATTCTTACACACAGAAGGCTTGGATGGAGAGCTAGGAAAGGACAGGTTGTGGAAAGAATCTCTCAGATCTGAAATAACAATTGCTTGAATCAGAATGTGCAAAAATTAATAAAACCTCTCTGCTCCAAAAGAGGCAAAGCAAAGAATCTAGTTCAGTCATCCTCACTCCAACCTTTAAATGCTCAGTAGTAGACAGTCTGAAGCCTTTCTTCCTCTGTGAAAACCTAGTCTCCCATTCATTTTACTGTAAAATGAAATAGGCTTCAAACCTTCAATGTTTCGTAAAATGGATTTGCTTCTCTATTTTAATTATAACAGTGCCTTACTTAAAGAGTTGGCCAGCCTTTTGTCACCACACAACCAATGTCTTATTTGAGAAAATCCTGCCTACCGTATGCCAATTGTAAAGACGTAGCCCGCACTAAACCTCCTTCACGTCAGACAACAAAAGAAATGAGTACAATGCACACTTACGTTCCTGCTTGCAGTGGCTTCCCCAGTATTTTATTTAATTGAAGAAATGACCATTCAAAGAATAATGTTGAACTTCTTAGATGACAGAAGGAGGCTCAGGAAGGATAGTTAGGATAACAAATTAATTGAATGGGACAGATATATTTTCCAGTGAGCTAACATATGTGTATATATACATATATATATGCATATTTTCCTTTAAAATGTAAGGGTCCAGTTCAGTACTGCTTAAACTGTGCTGTTTAGACATAGTCACCAGGTGAGACTTTTGTCTGATTGGCAGCAGTCCATTGCTGGTATGACCATGGCTAAAGTACCATACTGCCTCAAGCTAGGACCCCCAACCTAGAAATGTCAATATAGCCAATAACTTCTATTAGGTCTTGCTCTGTAAATTCTAGTTCTTAACTTAATTATGATTTTAAAGTAGAATCTAAACCACTACTTTCCCTAACTCAGTCTTTTGAAGCATTTTTCAAAAAAGTAAATTTTTGGTTGCGTTTTCTTTTTATGAAAACTACTGCATTAACCTAATGGCTGTAATATTTGTGTTAGTCAAAGGATCTACTAAAATGTTCAAATGTTCCATACAATAATTTCTGTAATAGCATATCTTAAAATATATATATATATATAAATAAATAATTTCACTTCTTTTTGAAGGTCATAGCTAGCACTGCTAGGCAAATGGTCTAGTCTAATATGAGTGCTAGGAAGAGGGACTGAGGAAAAAAAAAAAAAAAAAGAACCATCTACAAGAATGCTTGTTAAAATGCAAAAAAAAAAAAATGATCGTGCTCTTTCACTGGAGGCATTTTGTAACAGACTTTTGCATTTGACTTTCACTGCTAGGCCACACAAACTACGAATTCGTAGCATAACTAATTACCTGATTGATCACATAGTACACAAAACACTAAAACCCACGTGGCTGCGCACTTGAAATGGCAGAGGATGCAGCACGTGTAATTCCTCATTGTGCCTGTTCAGTGTGCTGTAGCCCAAACAATCGGTGCACTCCACGCTGTTCACTCTGTTTCAGTTACCTGCATGTCTCAAACACACTCACACACATCAACGGGTATGTATAGAGATACGCTTGCACAGTTCCTCAAACGATGCATAAAAGGTGCTGCTTAAATTTTTGCTTCTCGGGGAAAAAACGTAAAAAAGAAAATAAAAAAAAAAGAAAAAAAAAAAAGACAAATAACAACAAAATTCATCGAAGAGGCACGTAAATACCCCTGAACCGCACCTCTCCCGTAACCCTGTACGCTCAGCGGAGCGGCACGCCTCGCCAGTCCCGGGGCGGGAGCACCGCCCCCCGCCTCCTCCCAACCCGCCCGCCCCTGCGGCGCTCGCCCTCCTGCTCCTCCCCTTCCCGTACCCAGCCGCTCGTCCGCACCCACCGCCTGGGCGAAGCTGCCGGCACACCCGCTGTTTCCAACAGCCCACTCATCTGTGACCTCCCCGTTTATCCTAAAGTGGTGAGTTTTAGTGAAATATGTAACTTGTGTGAGACCGATGTGTACTCAGTGTGTTCTCAACATGGGTTTCACTTTTTTTTTTCTCCATCACGTTGGTGTTCCTGAACAGTGTTTCCCATTTCTGGATGCTCCCCTGTGATGCAAAGCGGCAGTCACCGGGTAAGGTATTTGCTGCTGCATCCTGATGGAAGGAGTAGACCTGCTAGCAAAAGTCACAGTTGTATCTCTGGAGAATAGGTGAGGAGAGTCATGCACAAAGTACAAATAAAACATCATAACGGGTTCAAACCTCACCCAAGACCAATATAGTTTAGCACTCAGTCTCAGGATTGGCCAAAGGAAGGTATCCAGAGGACACAAAGATGAAAGAATTGCACAGCAATACCCACCCAAAACATCACAGAATGCATGCAGATTACAAATGTGTTGTTTGCCTCTCCACCTCATTTGTTCGAAACGAGGTATCTGTTGACCAATTTTGTGTCCCCATCAAACCAAAGAAGATGACAAGCAATCAAATTTACTCATCTTCTCCCAGACATTCATCAGCCTGCAGGTCTCTGCTATATTCTGGCAGCTCTTTCATGGTATGTTTTCCAGAAGAAAAAAAACAAACAAACTGTTTTTTCACACCATCTGTTGGAGTTCCACAAGTCATCAGGAGTCTAAACATGACCTTTAATGGTAACACTCTAATGAGCTTCATACTTCCCAAAAGTGGGTCAAAGCTCCTCAATACTTTCCTGGAGGAATCCTAAGCTTCAGCCAATATAAATCACACAAATATGTTGATAAGAAATACACTAGATGCAAGTTTCTCAGTTTTTCAGGAAAAAAATCCAAACTTGTTGAACAGTCATTGAGCAGCACAATCATGTCTTCGGAGAGAGAAGTTATCTAAGTCCTCTAAATAATCACATCTACTTGGTAAAATTGGAAAACTTGAAAGAAAAAAGAATGGAAATTTAATTAAAAGCAACATCTTGGCAATTATTAATAGAGGTTGAATTTCCAAGATGCATATAAGTCTATTCCAGTCAACAGTATGTTATAAAAAATGACTGAAGAAGTCAAAATATTGCTATAAGATGTCTGATATTCCTAATGTTGTGGAAGTAGTAAGCAAATGATTAAACCTAGTTTCTCAAAGGTATATAGACTGCCAACATTTTTTTTTCTGATATCAGTAAGATTTAGGCATCTAAATATGTTTACAGATAATTTTATAAGATTTCTTTAATATTAAAAAAAAAATATGAAATAAGCCCTCAATTAGTATTGAGAGATCTCAGAGGCTCTCTTACCTGCTATTTAGCAATGCTCTTTCATTTCACTATAAACAGAAAGATACAGTGATCTTACACAATAGTTTATTTTACCTTTGAGATATAAAAAACCTTTTGCTTGACAGCATTACAGAGCCATCAAGAGATATAAATGATTGACAAAGATATCAATGTTTTTTTCTGTCTCTAGTGGGTGATAACAGGGCATCAAAATGGGAGTGAAATGGCATGATAATGGAAATTAAATGCCTGCCGGAGCAGTTTTAGGGGACATTGTTATTCACCCTATGTACGTATAAAAAAGGAACATGCTGACTTTCCTAAACTTGTTAACCACAATGTGCTAGTGTATATAAAGTAAGAAAATCATGCTCAGAATTATCCTCTCTGTGACCAAATAGACCACCTCTTTAGGGCCTTCTGTCCCTGTTAGCTCTAGTTTAGGCTACTGAAGTAATGCAATTCAAGACCACATCTTTAGGATGCCAAGGCAGTAGAATTCCAACCAAGCACACCTCCATGTGTGTCCCTTCTGGATACGGATGTACCAGGCATCTGGTCACTCCATTTGCAACCTGCTCCAGAACAAACACAAACTGCATTGAAATACTAGAGTATGATTTCGTGAGACACAATATTCACCATGCTGTAATACTAAAAATCCTTGAAGAGTTGATATTAAAATACCTAAATATTCTAACTAATGCATAAGAATTTCTGGCTAAATAATATTATATTTTGTATTATTATATTTTATATAAAATTGTTTATGCTTTATAATATTTATACAGCATAGATGAGTTATTTAAAAACATGGATATCTCATTACTTTGAACTGATGAACACCTTGATCACAAACCTGTCACAAAAGGGCTTTGGAAAGGAAGAGAGTGGTAGCAGCATGCAGCTGTAACTCCCTAGTATTAAATTATGTCCAGGGTCAGAAAAATCATCATTTAATGCCTATTTGTCTCAGGTATGCAAAACATAAAAAATGCAGCCAGCAATAACCGTAATAAAATGCACAAAAACTTAAATTACTATAAATTAGAACTTTAGATACATGTTATCCAAGTGACTGCTCAGGGAGTAACAACTCTCAACATTATTCCTAAGCAATATACAGTTTAAGTACTGACTCAAGTTATCTGGTTCTTACCTACTATAATGTACAAAAATCTGTTGTGAAGGTTCCATACCCAAATTCTTCACAGGCACCTACTAGGCTAAAAGTCTCTCACTCTCTCTCTCAAGAGATTACTGAACTCATGATGTATGACAAAAAAGGTATGGATTTCTCTCTAAGCTTCTCTTCAAACCATGGGTTGTCAATCACTGAAAGAAAAACGGAGGTAGGGAAGGGGGGAGGTGGAGGGAAGGCGAAAAAAGATGCGCATTCACACACATGAAGGAGCTGTAAGGCATTATTTTTGATGGTTACATAAGACACTGCTTTCTGAAATCAAATCCCCAAATTCACTCTCCTCCTTTTCATCTGTCTTTCATTTATGTACTGTTTGTCATATTCTTGTTTTCCCATTTGGTGGCAGTTGTGTTCATCTGATGAAGCCTACAAAACTTTCAGCTTTGTATCCTTTGGTTTCTTAGCAGATTTACTCTCAATTTCTTAATAGTTTTTCTCAAAAGTTGCCTCTCAGGTGAGGTGTTTCTACTTTGCAGTTGTAAGGCAGGTATTACTGCTACTCACTGTGTTGCTTGTCCCTTTCTAAACCCCATCTTTATAGCTTTTTAGATTACAGTAATAGGCATACACTATACAGAATAATATTCACAAATGACTCCATTGTTCAGTATGCCACATCCCATACGTTTACTTAAGGCAATAAATCCAATCGCATTACTTCAGCTATGGTAGATTTATACCTCCTTCCTATCAGTCAATGCATTGACTTTAAAATTTTGTTCTGAGTTTTTCATTACCTGTCTGAAATGTCCCTTTCATGCCTATCAAAATTGGTCTCCATTTATACATACCCTCAGTCCTTACTTTCTCATGATAAATCTCAAATTCATCAGCCCCCTTGCCAGGTCTCTCATCCATGGGTAGCAGAGCATTCAACTGTTATGCCCCTGAGCTGTGGAATTCCCTGAACGGAAGTCTCATCTCCAAATCCCCTGAGCTTTTCTAATCCCTCTTTGATTCACACTTATTAAAAATTACTTTTAATATTTGATCCACTAGTGACACACGCTGTAGGCTTCACTGACATAAAAATACTTCTATTTTCTTTACAGAGGATGCATTGACAATTTCAAAACTAAAAGTGCATTTTTATTAGCTTTCCATACGGATTGCAAGACTTGCCTTTCTGTTTTTCGTTTCTGGAGTTGTCAGCTCAGCTGCTTAGGCTGTGGTGTTCAGAACCCAACTCTGACAAAAAAGGAAATAATTCCAGTTGTTACTAGTAACATATCTGAGTAGGCGCACCATAAAAGTGTCCTGATTTTTAGCAGAGGCACTTTACAAAACATTAGCTAATTAAAACTCGATATCCTTGTGTCCTAATTGGGCATTGTGCTCAACCACACCAAAGCACTAGGAAAGGGACTCAGGTGTTCCAGTGCCCAAACCCCACAGTGGGACAGGGTCTCTGTCAGCAGTGGGTATGTCTGTGTCTTTCCCTCTCACACTCAGTCTGCATTCTATCATTTGTGGAACAACAGGTCTTATATTACAGGAGCCCATGCAATAGTTGAGTACCCTGAGGTGAAGCATAAGCTAGAAGTACACTAGGACTGTAACTCCTGAGGGCAGGTGTAATCTTGACTCAGGATCTGAATCGAAGTGACCTAAGCTTTCACCTCACCCCTTCAGGGTGAAGTGATAGACTTGAAAACTCAGCACACAGAAGAGCTGAAAATAAATAATATTTTTACTTTTGTTCATTGTTTGTTTGTATTTTTAAATCCTTTCAGGTATGACTGATCCCACATATAAATATATATACACAATCACAAACTTGAGATAAACTGGTGCCATAGCAGATAAAGCTAAAACCCTATTTAAGAATCACTTGGAGAAGGCAGTTAGTAGGATGTTGTTTGATAGTTTGGGTAAAGCCAGTGGGGATTGAGGACAAAGGTTGATATCAGAGGGTGATAGTGTAAAAAATTTCATAGCAGGTGCAGCTCAGAAGAGCATATTTGTGGGAAGTGCCTGTGAGAGGGGGATTTATTTCTTATTCATGTGAAAGAGCTGTACTTCCAATTATTTCTATTCCCTGAGTTTAATAGAAGTCCTTAGTAAACTGAGAGTTTCAATGACTTCTCAAGCCTTACACATCCTACTGAAACCTGTGTAACAGGGCACTTCTCAGCTCCAGCTACTCTCTAAGCACACACTTGGGAGCCCTTCCCTGGCGTCCCATGGCCAGGCCATGGGAAGTATTGCCAAGTGGTGCTAGATGCTGAAGAGCTCTGGGACAAGAGAAAATCCAGACAGAATGAAACAGCAAATAATGATGATTTCTCCTTTACATTTACATCGACCACCACTTCAGTTAAACAGTTTGTAACACAGCACGACAGGGTACATGTATTTATCTTTACTGATCGAGTTCCAGGTCAGCCTTTCAGTGTTTTGTCCTGAGATTAATATCAGATTGCCAACTCAACCTATGGCAATACATTTACTTCCATAAATTATTAGTGCATTTAATTTGCTTTAGTGCTCTGGAACTTCTTGATTGTTCTATGGTTTCTTTAAGATCAGCATTAATAGTTCAGAGAGTTTCTCAGTAAACTCTCTTAATACTCTTGGGTGCAAGTTATCTGGCCCTGTAAATTCAAAAACTGTTTAGCTCTGACAGTTACTGTTTAACAATGTCCCAATTTATTGATCAAATAGAAAGTAGTCCTTATCACTGTCAGATATGAGTATATCAAGCTGCTTTTTTCCAAGTCAGAACAGAAATATTTATTGGGTTCTTTTGCCTTTTCTGCACTGTGTTTTACAGCTTTACCATCCTTGTCTAATATCAGCAGTGCATCACTGCTAGCCTGCTATGTTTGCAACACTGCAAGAATTTCCTCCTCTTCATCCCACATTGTTATGTTCTCTTTAACTTTTCCACACATAACCATAATTCTCAATTACCAATGTACACTCTTCCATCAGCTTCCCAGCTTTCCAAATGTTTTACAGTAGTTACAATGAGGAACATTGTTCCCTTTCAACTGATGAAGCTTTCTTACACCATTTTGGAAATGTAACTTTCTTTTGCAACTTTGCAAAACAAAAAAGTTCAACCTTAGCTACAGTTGTTCACACTACAGTTCTGAAGCAAGACGCTTACTGGTTGGAGTCATAGCCTCTTTGTACTTAAAGAACTAAACTATATATTTGTTTGTTTGTTTGTTTTCATTCAGTAATTGATTTTTACTTTAACTCACATGATCATGGATAATATTGCAAGCTGAGACTGAGTGCTCATCCAAACACTTTTTTCTGCCAAAATGGTTTATCTATGGGAATTTTTTTTTTTATATTAAATGTAAAAATTTTAGGGAAAAAGACTGTCTTTGGTTGAGTATTTTTAGTTAGCAAAATTAAATGGCTTTATTATATTAATTTATTACAAAAATGACTAACATTCAAATACATGAACTCCTTTTTTTCTTTAGCAAGAATGAAGGATGTTAGTAATTATTTCTTTTCTTTTTCTTTGTTCTTTTTTTCTTTATTGACCCCACACACCCAACAACCAAAAAAAAAAAAAAAAATCTAACAGAGGGGTTTTTTATCTTGCTGGGGAAAAAAAAAGATAAAGATCTGAGAGTTCCCTGTGTCTGCTCTGGAAACATCATCAGGAAAGAGAAGTACAGCCTGAAGAGAGAGGTACCTGGGCTGTTCCTGCCCCAGCTGCAGCAGCTCTCCCACCGAGCACCTGGATGTGCAACTGATGGGAATTGTGTGCTTTTAGCTTTCTGGGGCTATTTGGTCACACCTCACTTTAACTAGGTTTCGGACAATGCCGGCAAGCACAGCTGGCTAGAGGCAGAAGTCAGTTTTTCTGAGACCAGACAGGATGTTAATCAAAGTGAGGCTCCCTCATGCTGTGCTGATTTTTCCACTGCCTCCCCTTCAGTCTACACCTTGCTGCTTCGTTTTGTTTTGCTTTTCACTAAGCTTACTCCTTTCTGCCTAAACTGTTGTTTTTATTTAAAACGTATGGTGAAGAGCTGCCTCTATCCTGTCTATCACATATAACAAAGTTAGGTCATGTTCTTATTTTCTTCTCAGCACCTGTCATGTAAAAGTCAATTAGAAGTGATACTATAGAAGGTAAAGGAGGTAACAAAACTATCTATCTCCTTTTTTTTTTTTTTTTTTTTTTGTGGGAGACAGAAAAACATAGCTCAGGCTTACATCACTCTTCACAAAGGCCTGTTGAAGAGAGTCCTTTACGCCTTGAGGTGGAACACCTGCTTTAAACTGGTGATTGCAAGGTGTCATCAGAAGACAACTAACTTCTTACTATGGCCTTCTTAATTTCCTACTTGCTGCATCAGGGAATGCAAGAGTGAATACTCCTGATGCTGAGTACCCCAGAGGAAGCATGCCACCCCACAGGGTGCTGAATGTCCAACATGCAAATTATGGTGTTTCAAGGATCTAGCTGCTTATGCCAGAGACAGTGGGCAAGAGACAACAACATTTAGGGCTTTGAAGTTACAGTTTATAAAAAGAAGGAGGGAAAGTGTCCGTTTAGTTTGTTTCTGGATGGAGAAGCTTCTCCAACCATGACAGGCAGCTCAGCAGTACATACACAAGTGGCTGTTTAAAAATTTAACAAGTAGGCAGTGAAGGCTGCTATAATAGGTTGATCAAAGGCAAGAGTCAATGTCTTGACAGTGAGTGAGTGATAATAGCTACAATAGGGTTGGACTCTAAAGGACCTGGAAGGCAAAAGCAGTTATTTCTGATGCAGCATAGAAAAAGGAAAGATGCAAGAGAGGGATAATGAAAGAAAGTGATCTTTTCAGCGCTATCTTCCACGGCTACAGGCAGAGCAGAACGCCATTTGTCAAGGCCAGAGTGAGGGATGTTGCTGTAGCTGAGACAGAGGAAAGGCTGAATGAGCTGGATATAAAATCTGTTGTACGGAAATCTTTTCAGAAGTGCTAAAGAAAGAGAGTCTGTGAGGTTGAGATGTTGTCCAGAAGCCTCTCTAGTCAAAGTGAGCAGACTGTGGGCATGGCTGATGGGTACAGGTGAGGGCAGCAGGTGGGAGATCTTCTAGCCATACTGAGCTTGCCTGATGGGCACCAGTCTGAATGCAGGTGCCAAATGTGGGGAGAGATGTGAGACTGAGGAAAATGTGTTACTCATTAAATGAGAGAAAGAGGGAACTAATTAATGTTTGCAGAAAGGTTACCTAAACAGGAAGAGCCAGTCAAGAGACGTAAGAGCTTTTGGTAACCTGCTGAAGAAAGCAGGAAGGGGGGAGGAGGGTTAGATCTCTTGTTGGTTGATTTAACCCTGACTACTGAAAGCCCCGTCACTTCAATTACTTCATTCCTCTGGCTGATCCCCCACCTGCTACAAAGAACTGCAAAGGAACAGTCATCTCAGGGTGGGGAGCACCAGTCTTCTTATGCCAGCCTTAAGTGGGGCTGCTGGAGCAGGAGAGAAACAAAATCCTGCCAGTAAAAAGTCCATCACCTGTACTCGTTTGTCACAAGCAATCACCATAGCTTAGCAAAAACAACCTGCAGATTGGAGACAATCTGCAAATCTTATCTGAAAAATAAACCATTGCCTTTTCTTTTCAATGCACCATTTTAATTTTTCTAATATTCTGTTTAATCATTCTGAAATATTCCTCTTCCTTTTAGCTATACAACACATAGCACAGTGGAAGTACTCTGTGGTTACAGACTAATTCTAAAACCAATTTAAATCAATGTGAATGTAATTTACCATGTACATGCCTCTAACATCCCCTTGTCAGTTGTACCCTTTGTGACAATGAGGGAAGTATTTCACTCTAGTTCCCTTTTTTTCCATGTGTTACTATTTTAAAATAACATCATTATCCTCTAAATATGTATTACAAGTACTTATGATTCTTATAGAAAACTAATCCACTTACATTTCTAAGATGCATCCTGTGAGCATGCTAATCTTAACCTTGCTTAAGTTTTTGGGTCTAGAAGTTCTTGCTTGGAATTATTGCAAAACAATAATAGTGTCAAGAGCGAGGATGAGAAGAATAATTCTGTTTATGCATTAAAAGAAAGAGTCAGAAGAACATTTATTGAGAACAGATGCAAGAAAGCCAGCAAAAGTATGAATCCCAGGACAAGTTGGGATGACAGCATCAGAGGCAATTAGAGCTTAGGAAATATAACTTTGACTAGGAAACAAAAACAAAAGGCTTGGAAATCATTAGGAAAAGTAGACTACCATGGATTTAAGATAAATTTTAGAAAATCTGGAATGGAAACACGGTTGATATGCTCCAGGTGGAGGCAAATGGGACAACAGCATTTACTTAGGGAAAGAAGAAATTAATTGAAGGAGAGTGAGGACGAAATACTGATGAAGGAATCAAGAATGGTTTCAAAAAGTCCCAGCCAACCAACCAAAAAACAGCAGAGAACAAACCAGAAACATCAATATGTACAGTGGAGAGGAGATAATCCTGCAGGAGAAGTAAAGATAAATTGGGAAAATTAGTTTTGTCAGTGTTTCCATGGAATAAATTTGCAAGAATCTTTGCAGAGGCAGACGAAATGAGAGAGGAGAAAACAACTTTTGAGATGCTACCTGTGAACCACCATCTGACCACCACACTAGAAATGTTAGAAAAGAAATAGAAATGTGAGAAAACCATTTTAAATTGGAAGAGGAGCATTACCTGTGGTTGCTATAGGACCAGACAATGCTTTATTATTTGAATAATTTCACTGTCAGTTTCCCTGAAAATATTATCAAATTTAACCCCCAAATTACCACACACAGAAAGAAATAGCAAGTTGTAAAAGAGAATCTGAATTGAAATTGATGTTCCACTCTTCTGCACAGAAACATGGCATGAACCTAGGACACAATTTCCCAAATCCAGGTGCTGCTTCATTTCATATTTTCCACCCATTTTTACCTGCATTAAACCTGCAGTTAAAGTCAGCTTGAAGATAGAAGCACTATGTTTATCTCTCATCCCAAATTTATACAATATTCTTCAAAAGGAAATCCTCAAACCCTGAACTATCTACCTTAGATTTTGCTGCCTCTTCCGTCCCTCAGGAAGAAGGCGGAATGCCAGGTCCTGTTGGATAACAAGGAGGTTGGAATAGGACTTATTTTCATAGAAGTAGTTACTTCTTATCAAATACTGGCAGTCTGATGTCTTTCTTATATTATGTCTGTCATCATCCAAGAGTATTTCACAAGTGCATTAAAGTGACTGTTATTTCCCAAGTCTCTAGCAATATTGTTTGTTCATAAAAAGATGATGTTGCTGAGGAAAAGAGAATAAAGAGATAAGTTTAAAATTGAATAACTGGGAAAACCCTATACTATCCCTTCAAATAACTTAGAGTACTTTCTGAGGTAAGACCAAAGCCAAATGCCTGTGTCAGTGTGCTCATAGTCGTTAAATCAGAAATTAAATTGCACATAGTCCATAGCACTTGAATGAAAAAAAGGTTATCCAAACATCTAAGACTGATGTGTATAAAAGCTCCCCAGTGCTACAAAAATCCATTTTTTTGGAGGCCCAAACTGTAAAGTGACTAACGTTGTATGATCAGTCTCAATGACAAATGAACTGAATCCTGCACAGGATCTCAGTAACATTATTCTTGTGAGTGAAGCAAAACTTCTTGGGAAAGGCATAAGTCATACTAGCAATTGGTAAACTATCACAGTTACATTCAATTCACCAATTACACTGTTAAAAAAGTCATAACTGGTAAAATTTAACAATAAAATCCTGATTCAAGATATATAGTCATATTTTTAGTGTATCAGAAGGAAGTATCAGATTTTATATATTCTGAGGTTTTTGTTTGGTTTTTTTTTTTTTTTTTAATGTGAACTCTACACACAGAAGACAACAATTAGAAAACAATGGGCCAAATTTATCCCTTCTTATGTCTTCACTGAAGCCTATGAGATGCACAAAAGGTCAGTGAAGTTTCCTACAATTGAAAAGAGCACTCCACATATATCTGTTTCCAATACTGGAGCCAGCTTGAAGAACTGTTGCTGTAGTTGGAGGTTTTGTCTTGACCAGCTGTCAAAAACAAGTAGAAAGTTACAAGCATTATTTCACATAAGGCCATATACACTACTGGAAGGAGGGCAAAATTACTTTCTTTCTCTTTAGGCTAGATTTCAAACAGCAAAACCAAGAAAAATCCCCACAAATGCCCTCTCTATTTAGTCTCACTTGGATGATCTACGTATCTTATGCAGAAAATGAAAAAGATCGTTCTTTCTTTTTATGAAACAACTTTGATTTAAATTAAATCATCATTAGGGTGCAGCATTTCAGTTAAGTTAAAAGTAGTTTAGTTAAGACAGGAAAAGCTTTTCCTTGGATATTGGTAGAAGAACAGTGTTTCAGTAGCAGGCACCATTACTGAAAAGGAATGTACATAAATTAAATGGGACAGTTGTCTCATGAGCCCTTGCATTCAATCAGTCATAAACTGTCAGGTCATTCTTTTCCCTAGCATTTCCAAGAACTGTTACAGAGTAGAGCTGCATGGGATGGGGATGCAGAGTTTCTTACCTTTGCTTTGAATTGTTAGTTTCTAACACAGCAGGTTCTAATGGAAAACATCAAATGAGAATTTCATAGAGAAATGGCTCATGTCCAAGATGACCTGTGACCAGAGCTCACTACATTGCTTAGATCCAGGATCTAAACATTTTTTTTTCCACCACGTTCAGAGCAGAAAACTGAACATGCACATCTCAAATGTAGACTCTAACCAGCAGATCTGTATACACCAGGGGAAAACAGAAGATGAGGAAAAAAAATATATATATTCTCAATCTGCTGCAGCCTCTCTCTACTCAGCATACCATGACAGCACCTCTAAAAGCAAAACTCACTTCCTGTTTTAGGTATAAGTGCTCATAAGCACGATAAATAGTAGTGACTCTGACCTTTTGATCACAGGTCACCACAAATTACATGCCAGTAAACTTCCTCTTCTGTAGTGCATAACAGTATGCCCTTCTTCAAACTTTTCAAATGTTTTTCAGAAGTTGCCAGCCAGAAACAAAACCAGAGGAAAGATCAGTATGCTTTTTTAACTAGGAACATTGCACTGCTCCTTGCTAGGCACATACTTAAAAACAGAGAGCTGATTCTTTTGCTCAAGCAGCACATGGCATGCAGAAGTATGTTCTGTGCATTTAATTAATGTCAAGTGTCTGGCAACAAAGTTTTCCACTAGGTACAGATCATTGATATGACTTGCAGGCAAGCACATATAAAGACAGCATCAGTCCAAGTGTGCTGCTACAAAGGTTTAGGATTGTATCTTCGGATATTGCTGAAAACAGCAGACGAATGGTGCTGAAGTAATAGCACATGTGCCACAAAGGCACCCCAAAGTCAGTTTTAGGTGGACAACAAGCTCCAAAACAGACTTTATTCTGGCCAGGAAAATGCAGCCAATAAACCGACTAGAAACAGGGTTTATACAATTGGTTAGAACTCCAAGAACATAACATAAAGATTCAGATATTAGTTGAAGAGATTATTGAGGTGCAGCAAAATGGGAACAATGAGGATCCACAGTGTGCATGCACACATAAGAAACAAACCAGAGCCCTCTGACTCCAGGGTAAACTATCACTCGTCCAGTTAGGCAAGGACTTACACTCGCCTGGGTTAGGCAAAGACTTACACTTGCCTGGTTTAGGCAAGGACCTATTCAAGGATATATCCAGTAAATTATCACTAACCCAAACAAATAGGTGAGAAGCTCCCAATCCTGGGAAGTTTCCTTAGACAGTGTCCCAATCTAAGGGACACTGGCTCAGCAGACCCACTGCTCTGAGAAGACCACACAAAGGGAATCACCAGACAAAGGGAATCTTCAGCAGGAACCCCGGTTTATAATCTGATCAGATCTGGCTGTGGGCATTCCAGAAGCTTCTCAGCTTCTCTGGCCCCTCCTCTGTTAACGACTCTGTCAACCGACTCTGGGTCCCACAAAAGAGGCATTAACTGCCCCATTGAAGGCTCCAGTTCTCAGAGAGGGATGTGCAACTGCCACAACATGACTAAATAGGTCATCCAATTTGAATACACAGGCTATGCCGCCCAGAGTCATTTGTATAAAGCGTAGGAAGCATTTCCTGCAAACCAGTTTTCCAAACATACCTGTGGTCCAGGATGAAATAAACAAAACAAATCATAGTGCACACTTGAAAAAGCATGGAGAAATGCTACAATTAACGTGTTTAAACAGAAAGGGACATTCTGTGTGATTTACACAAAGTTTCAAAAATTGAAGATCCCAATAATTAAATGTTACAGAGGTGTAAGGGCACAACTTTCACAGAATTTTTTCCAGCTTCCGTTGCCTTCTCCTCCAGAGAAGATTCTGATGGTTACACCAAGAAAAAGAGTAGGTTTTTTGTTATGCTGAAAAAAGTGGTAGGTGAAATCAAGAACAACAAGAAACAGCTATTTCCAGTTCTAGCACCAAGAGTACTAGTGCAATCCTGCTGTCCTTTGCCCATATATTCAGAGAAAACCCCTTGATCACATGAAGCCATCTTCAGCTTTAGTGCGGGCAGCTGAAAACAAGTAAAGAAATCCAGGACATTTAAGGAGCTAAGAGTAGATTACAGAGATGTTACAGAAACTTTTGAGCCCATCTCTTAGTATCAAGCAATAATAATATTTCTTCATATCTGAGTGATTGTGCTTCCCTGCATAACTAGTGGTACAATAAAGAACTGGCAGCCAACACGGGGTAGAGCAGAGAAATGCCTCCAAAGTTCATGTTCACACACAGGAGAAGAGAAAAAGCTTGAGTCACACACACTGGATCCAGGAATTTAAGTCTATGCTTGTTCATCAAACAATTTGAATAATGCTACTATTGACATGTAGATTGCTTCTTGAAAAAGAGCTGCAAAATCTATTTTTTTCTTCTTTTCACACCACTAGAAGTGGAAGAACAATTTCATATCTGATTTTCTATTGAATTCTTTTCTTAGTTTAGTTACAATAGGCAAAAAAAAAATGAAGTACTGAATTATCCAACTTTTCATCACTTTCATAAGAAAAAGCCTGTTTCTTGAGCTATCTCAGCCCATCCTCTTTTCTGAATAAATACTGGCTTCTTTTGAGCTCTTTTATTCCTCTTGTTTCTTTCTCTTATCACGAACAAGAGCCTGACAACAAACTTGTAAGAAAACCAGCATTTTCACAAAAAATACAGAAGGAAAATAGCACATTTCTCTATAAGAATGTACTGAAAAATGCTGTTTACATGTATACAGAACAATATGATTAATAGAAGAGAACATACATGAGATTTTAAACTTCTCTACTAATAAAGATGAGTACCCTGTTTTGTTTTCACATGAACACATGCGTCCTGAAAATTACATCTTTAAAATATGTCTATAAATTTCCATCAGGAGCTGAAGAACCTACCCTTTGTCATTTCTGGGGAAGAAACTCTACCTGAAAGAAATAAACAAAAAAACATTGACAATAAAATTATTGTTGGAAAGTTGATATCCTTCTAGCTATTTCAGCAAGTTACCTGAAGAGATGAGGACTTGTTTGCATTAAATATAACATCTTTTGTCCAAACTACTTGAAAGAACCTTATGTTAGAAGTCCATACATGTTATACAACATCCAAACTACAGAAGTAGAATAGAAGGGAAAGGAATAAAATGCCTTATAAATAATCAAGAAGTTCAAGGACACATCTTTGAAACACTGGAAACTTTAAATAGAAAACATTGTTTACTTATCTAAGAATCTGCTAGTCTATAATTGTCAAAATATTGTTTCTTATATTATTTGCAAATATAAAAGCAAGAGCTGTAGCTGACAGTTTTTGCAGGAAGCTAGAAGAGTTACTGAAGTTTAAATGGCCTTAAGCTCCATCTGGTATTTTGGAAAATCCTTTATTTGATATGTTTTTTTCATACTAGCTAATCAAACTACCTGGTTTCAAGGTTTAGCTAATTATTATAATAGTTATGTACTTATTTTTGTGCAGCTCAGGTCGCTTTGGCAGTTGTTGAAATTAGACCAACATCCCTTACTTGAAAAGTCTGAAATAATAAAACCAAACTCTACCAAGCATGAACCTCAGTGTCAAGCTATGAACTTATACTTGTTGAAAGTGAAAACAATTGGGAGCACTACTTGAACTACTGAGGGCAATAGGGGAAGGAAAAAAAACCCTAGAGAAAATGAGAATAAAATCATAATGGACCCCATAAGGCACAGATTAAAATTATTTTAAATTCTTCTTCACTGATGGTCCATCACCATCAAGAAGGTTTCTGTGCTGGATAACCCATGTGATTTCCCACGCATGGCTGCGGGGACATCTTGCAGTTCTGTCATGTTACCCCCATGCTGGTGGGCATCACCCTGCTCAAGCAGCCCGGCATAGAGATCCTGCCCGCACACCAGAGCTGCAGGCAAGGCAAGAGGCAGAACTTGTCATCCTTCGTGCCTGCCATGCATGCTGTTTGGCCACCTGAGCAGAACTGGTAGCCACAGAGCTCCTTGCACAGCATTTCGATGTAAATCACAGGCTCTATCCCCTTCTCTGGAGGCAATTTTTGACAATGGGCAGAGGAACATGGTATCCGCAGAAGTCCTGCCTTTGTGTAAAGATTGGTCACAAGTGTAAGGGTAGAGGGACTGACAGAGGAAATAAGTACATTTTGTTGCCATAAGGAAAAAGGCTTTAGAGAGTGAGAAGAAATTACCAAGTTTCTTACATTCTTAAGCAGTATAATACATTTTTGTCCACTCTCAGCAATCAGTTCATTATTTCAGCTCCAGTGTTACCTGCCATGTTATTCAAGTACCATACAGTAAATTTGTGCACTAGCTAGCTTCCATCCTTTCTACTGTTCATATTTCCTAAGGAGACGGCACAGTTCTTACACGAAGAGGCACTTAATTTACAGCCCTGCCATGGGCTCCTTGTGTGACCAGAGACAAGGCACTTAACCTTCTGTGCTTTGGTTTCCCCTTCTCTAAAAAAGAAAGAGTAACAAAGCATTACTTACCTTTTATTCATTTTGTCTGTTTAGACTATGCTTTTTTAGGGTGGAGGTTATCTTCACTGAGCTACAGCACTGCAGTATTTATCAGTATAGACGTATCAGTTGCTTGTGTAAAATAGTTCCGAATTTTTATTTTCATAGATGAACTGAAGTTCATCACTGTCTGAGTGAGTGCAAAACATTCAAATGCTTTTTTGGAAAGCAAGTAAATTGCTTCACACTGCCTATGCTTCCAGATACTCTGCTGTCAGCCTCTTAGAGCAGCATTTAAGCAGTGCATTGCCTGGATTCCTGATTTCTGACAGCTGAGAATCTTACAGCCGCAGAGGGGATTAGGGACTGCCTTGTCTCTGAATTCCCCAGCTTTCTTGTTCTGCACATCGTGAATGTGATTTTAATGTAGACTTGCCACTGTTATGGTGTTGCTTGATACAGCGGTGGTAATATGCAGAGTAGCTGTAAGAAATACAATATTTCTTGTTTCAGCCCAGAATGTGTGACAATTCGGGGGCTTAAACTGTTAGACTGCTAACACTTTAATGCAGCCAGCGACTTTTGTATTACAAAGAAGGAAAAAGTGTGTGTACTGGTTGGCTAAGATTCCTAGCTCCCTATTAACACACTCCTCGGTTCAAGCACACACCTCCCACCTTCAGCATGAGAATTGTGACTCTTTTTGAGTCTGGGGGGAATGGACACATTAGTTCATATTGAGACTTAGTATGGAAAAGGGTAGAATTGCCCAATAACCTTGAGGCAAAGGAAAAGCATTTGTCTTTTGTTTGCTGTCAACCGTGCAGTCAGCTTTACTTAAGGTGCCATAGACCATGTGGTTTTGTTCTTCCTTATGTGAGACAACGCCTCTGCCCAAAATAGTGTAGAACAATTGCACCTGGCCTTGAAACCCACTTTACAGAATTTAGCAAGGCTGATTCACCCTTCCTAGTAAATTTATACTGAGATCATGTGGAATACAGGGGGAGAAAGTGAGTATGTGGAGCTGTGATGAAGGAATATGTCTCGTGATAGTTTACAGGTTTGCCTGCAAGTGGGGGTTCATTATCTGAAAAGATAAGCTGAAAAAAAAGCAAACTTTTTGTAAGATGAGAGCATGCACACGTTCACAGATTAAATATTTCCATGAAAAAAATCTCTTAGTTTTGGAGAGGATGTTATCGTTAAGTCCTGCCCCATGAGGGCATCCTGGTAGCTAGCAACTCCCTCCTTAACAGAGAATGGTTCCTTTTCCATATTATTAACAGGAAAATTAACGAGCCTGCACTTTTCTTCTCAATTCAAACAGCAGTGTTAATGCTATGTTCCTTCAGGCATAATTCCTAACCCACTCCTGTGGTCCAGAACCGCCAAAACCACAACCAAAATCATTTGCTATCAAAACAAAACAAGGAAAGCAACAAGGAGAAGGCAAAAATGTATTTCTAAATATTTGATCATAACAAATTAGCCGAAGAAAACTGTCAAGGCTAGAAGAAGCAGATAAAGGCTTTTCATTTAGTAAACAACTGTAGATGCTAAAGTGTAATTATCACAAAAGCAAACTTTATTAAGGGGATAACTGTGAGACTGTTAAAGGTCTCTACATTTTTAATCTGACAGGCTGAGAGTTCTTTGGAGAAAATAATTTTTAATAAAACCACAGATGCAGGAGGTTCTTTTCAGCCACACTTCTCCACTGTGCCTCTTGTAGCAGGCTTAAAAAGCAAATTAAACTTATTTGTTTGCAGTAGTGACCACATGTGGAAGATGTTCAGTATTCATTGGCAAAATAATATAATCAGGTTTTAGAAGCAGCCATACAGTTTCTGCCTACATTTCCCCTCAAGACTCATTTTATTAGATGTATCTTTAATATTGTAAACAAATTTATTGCTGTATTTTAAAGAGAGCTCCTAATTGGCTTTATTACTCAATCACCAAAAAAAATTCCTAGCCAGGTTCCTCTTAGCTTTTGTCCCCCGCATAGATACAAAGCTCTACTGAAAACAATGGAGGGGCTCAAACAAATTTCAAGGATCAGAACTACAGATTGCAAAAGGACAAAAATAAGACTGATAAAAAAATTAAAAATGCTTGTTTGTTTTAAGCTTACTGAATAAAAAAAAATCCAAATGCAACCTTTTAGGACTAGGAGAAGGTTTTGAGTAACCAGAAGGAATCTGTACCTCCACTTGCTTACTTCCCATGGGAGTAATTCTGTAAATCCCTGCTATGCATGTCAAAGTCCAGTCAGCTTTTTGATGGTCTAGAAGGTCTTTTGAGAAAGACTTGGAATTGTTTCATCAGTTTAGCCTGTTCATTTGGGAACAGGCAGTTTGATGCTCTGAACATCTGCACTCGTTTCTTGCTTTTTCAGTCCCCCAAAGGACCAGAAGTTCTTTGAACCAAGAAATCAGTGATGTTGCCTGTGCAGTTTATTTAAAGACAAACCTGCTCTTGGTGAGTGACCTCTAGCTCAGCAGCAAATGTTTGATTAATAAATCTGATGACATTGCTTCACATTTCTTACTTGATTCTACTGCTTTTTTTCAGACAAAGCTTCCACTGAAGTTAAATGGAGTTATGCTCTGGTAAAGATGGTTGCTCTTAATTTAGCACCTGTTCCTTTGTCTGTGGATTAGTGGTTTGTTTTTGGTATTGTAATCACCTTTTCTTATATGATTAAAGAGCCACCATCGTCTTAAGTTTCAGGGCCATAACGTCCTATTGATTTTTAAGCAAACTCCCCATTGATTTCAGTAGGAAGGTCTACCTTTAAAAGAAAAAAAAAAAATCAATGGTATATTATGGCCCTTAGAAGGTAAACAGGCGAGGAAAAAATATTTGAAGATGTTTCAGGTGTTACAAAGGGATTTTGTTTCAAAACGTGAAGAAATAAGACTACTGCATTGTCTGAACTTTCTTATTGATTTCCAGGCACAAACAATGTATAAAGAACAAATATACAATGTTCATATCTGTCTGAGGGGAAGATAATAAAGCCTACTGAAATTATGGTGCTAACCATGGCCGCTGCACAACCATAACAGCTGTTTGATGGTGAGCTTTGCAAGGACGGAGTGATTGTACTTTTCTCCAGATCAGTTATTTCACAGCTAGACTCGATAGACTTGGACAGAGAAAATATCTTTCTTCTAACCCATAATCACTGTGATTTTTTGTCTTTTAAACAGAAATAAATTGCTATTAGCACACAAAATTTAGGTCTAGAATACAGTTTCATAACAAAATCGGAAAAAACAAACAAACAAAGAACACCAACAAAAAAACAAACAAACAAACAAGCAAAACCAACCCAACCCACAACCTAAAAAATATAGGTAAAACATTCAACTCGTATTACCATAAACTTTTTCCAAAGGAAAAGGAAAAAAAAAAGGTACTTTACTGACAAAATCTTGCACACTCTTTCTGCGATTTCATCTCTTGTTGGTCCTGTGAGGACACTGCAATGAGGAGCTACAGACTCCAGCAAAGACTGGTTCTTCTCTCCAACAGTATCTCTGAACTCTCTCTCAAAGCTCATTTGCCTGTCAAATAAAATCTCTAATATATGGTCTTCCATTCCTTGTTCATGTTCTGTGTAGCTTCACTACAAAATAACTGTCCTCATCTAGTTATTCTTCCCCTTAGTGCAGGTAATTTATTGTGATCCCTAGCACTGTAAAACCATCAGAGCCAAATGTGTGATAGCTCTCCCACGCAGGAATAGCAGACTCGTATCTAACCAAGGATGGAGAACAAGGAGAGGCAACTTGGCTCCACCTGCAGCCAGCCATGCATGTTGTATCAAATAGCAGTTAAACTCAGGTAGAAGCCCCTGTTGATACCTTCTTCCTCAATTTGCTGCTATTTCCACTCTAACAAAGACTCAAAGGAGGAGTGTGCTTGAGCACTACATAAGTCTTACTTTGCATGATCTACAGCCTGAATGAGTACATTTAATCCTCTGCGTACAGACTGAGGTCAAGGCTGTTAAACTACAGCTGTATCTCTAAAGCTGAAAATTTCAGTTGCTACTGTCTGAAATGAAGAATCAAGGTCTCTGGATAGGACTATAATAGACACACTCTCTGTATATTGACATAGGTAGGTCTGTAACACGTGCTCAGCAGTAAGTTACGTGTTACCTCTGACAATGTCAAACAGTATTATTCTCTCCACTTCTTTTTCTGTATTTGTGCTTGCATAGAAGATATTTGATCTTCCTTCCTTAGGAAGAACAAATTTGCGTTCAAATTACTTCAAGAGGGCAGAGATATACTCCTTTCATGTCCTGGTGTGGTAGTAGCAGTCAGACTTGGAAGGAAAAATTCCTGTTCCTGAAGAGTTCTCTAAGGATTTTTGGACCTTTGTTCCCCTCACCTCAGCCCTGCAATCAATTGCAAAAACTTAAAATTGTGGAAATTGCACAAAGGAAATTTAAAAAAATAAATAAAGCTATTTGAAAGTTTGTACGTTTTTGTTTTACCTTGTGTTTGGTTTGCAAACAAGTCAACAAATATGTATTTATTTTTTTTTAACCAAAAATGTAGTGAAACAATAAATTAACCTAAATTAACAACTACTTGCTCGATATGGAAGTTCTATACAACCAACTCCACGCTATGAAAATACTTGAGCACCCCTGTGTGTCCCGGTAATGACTTCTCTCCCTGTCCCTAGGGAGAAGTCGTATTTGATATGGCAATTTCTTCCCCTTCTAACCAGCTGCTATGACCCTCCTTGCTGTCCAGCAGAGGCACCCCCAGACACACACTTCCATAGGACAGCTTCTCAAAGAGAACGTATACCTCCCAATGCGGTAGAGAGAAATTACTTTTCTAATACAATGGTGATGAAGTTACCTTTACGGAGTTTTCTTCAAATGCTATATGTTGACTACTCAAGGGGAAAAATAAAAAGGATTGAGATGTTATTTTGTCTCAAAGTGAGGCTGAAAATGCAGTAACGTCTCCAGTAAAACTCTCAAGGGGATTTTCAGCTTGCAGTCCTAGCACACTTTCATGATCAATTAATTCCAAGGCCTGTACATATTCATGCATATGCTAACCAAGGACTCCTCAAAAAATAAAGAAGCTGTCACAATCTATTAGCTTACAAATGAGCTTTTGAATGAGCTTTTAATGACAGATACACACAACAGATTATAATAGTTCCGAAAATGAAGGTGAGTCAGATAAGTAAAGGGAATTCACACAATACACATTTTAAGACACTCATATCAGTTTTGCATTTACCTCAGAGACTCAAATGGCCCCTACAGAGCAATTATGGTACCCAGAAACATAGTACATTTCAAGACAATGCTGCTCTAAGAAATAACACATGTAAATATTCAGGATGTTCCTTGCACCACAAGAACCCAATTCAGAATTCAAACTAAAACCATATCCCAAATGTACTGCACCTGGAGACTGGCCTTTCCTGCAGCTCTGTGATAAGATGAAAGCAAATTATAACAAGTGATCCTAGGGAAAGAGGAAACTTGGTAGGGTTTTGTGTTTTTTTGTTATTCAAACCAGAATTCCTCTGGAACTGTGGCTCTAAAGCAACCCCTTGAATTTCTTTAAATTTCAAATGTATCTCTCCTTCCTTGAGTAGTAGTGTTTTGTATTTAATAAGAGGAAGAAAAGGTGATTCCACTTTTTAAAATACTCCTTGTATAGGTAGTGAATTTCAAAGCACTCTACTTGTTTCTGCTGTTATCTCAAAGTGTGAATGTCAGAGAATAATTTTGCTCTTATTTTTCCATTTTACTTCTTGAGTTAAAAGACCTGACTGCTATACACTCCAAGGTTGCTGATTTCCACTGCAATTCTTCTGCTTTCAAGTTTACATAATTTATACCACTTTGTCTGCCACCTTCATACCCAGCTGTCATCTTAAATATTAAAAAAAATATAAGGAACTTTTAGGCATGCTTTATACTTTAAACAATATAATATGGCACACATAGTCCTTGTGTTGTCAAAGGACAACAAATCACAGACCAGCTTATTTTCTTATTTCAGTTCTCTTTGGCTCTAAGCTAATGTACCCTGGCGTATACTATATTGTATTGTTTGTATTTGAAAATCATAGAGTAACAGTATCAAATGTCTCTGTAATCATACAAGATCATCTAACTGAAAGAAAGATCATATAATCTATTGTCAGAAGCAAAGGACAGGTTAGTGAAACATGATAAAACAAGCCAAAGAGGTAGCAAATGAATCAGAAGAATTATCGCATCGTACAGCATCTGTCACTGAACTGAGGTTACACAGCAACAACAAAACTGGCTTCAAAGAACCCACCTAGGTAACATCATTGATTCTTCAGTTCAAAAAGATGCTGCTCTTTGGGGACTAGATATAAATGCTGGTATTCAGAGCATCAAAACAGTTTGCTTCAGAGAGAAGCACTCAGGTGGATGAAACAATTCTGAGACCTTCTCAGAAGACCTTTTGGCCTGTTAAGGAGCTGGATGGTATTTACCATGCAGCACAGGGACTTGCAAAGGCAGCTCCCTTGGGGTTGAAGTGGCAGGAGCTTTTGACTGGTGCTGGCCATGGCTGTGGGCCTGGATACCTGGGTGCAGGGCAGAATAAGGATGCTTTGTGATGGGGGAGTTTACTTGGCACCAAAGACAGATAAGGCTTGCAAGATGTGCTTGCAACAAGAAAAAGACTAAATAAAATGAGGTCACAGTTTCAAGGGAGCACTGGGAGCTCTCTTGCTCTTCACAAGGTTCTGGCCATATAAAACAGGCTCTGGCTAAGGAATAATAGATTTAGAGCTTACTCTCCTCTATCGTCTATAATATATGATAGATTTTCCTTGAATGCACATAGTGACAAATGACAAGCAAAGCTTGTTTCTTGCGTCTCACATCAGAATCCCTCTGACTCATCTGAAGGACAGTGTGCTGCTGCACTAGTGGATCTCCTGAGCAGGTTTTTTTTGTTGTTTGTCATAGGAAAGGAGGGAATTCTTTTAAGTCTCTTTCCCTGAAATTCAAATAACTCAGAAGAGAAAGTTGCAAGCAGGTGCTGACTTGCACAACTGTCTATTCCCTGCTTTTATTTCTGATCACCTGTTATTATATTTTATGCCAGTTTACCTGTTAGTTAGGAAAAAACACAATCAAATATTACAAAGGTTATGGAGAATTGAGCCCTAATTAACCAAAATTTCTGTAGTCAAAGTCTAAAAAAGAAGTAGCTCAACAACTTAAACATCAGTATGTATCTTGTAAAAGATGGAAAAAATTGACTTTCTATACCAGAGACTCCTATATTAAGAATCAAATTAACTTTTAATATCTTCATTCCCATTCCCTGGGTATATAGTGTGTAACCATTGCTGTGCACATATACACTAATGGAAATGTAGACAGGTGGTATAAACAAGGTATTCTTCAACCTATGAAGGGCATTTATTTTTATTCTGCACTGATATTGAAATATAATAAACATCTCCTCATAGATGATAATAATTTTTATGACAAAAGGGAGAAGGGGCAGAAAAAATTAACTGTTTTTCTTCAAAAGGAAAAAAGATTTCACCTGGGATATCCATGTTCCTTGACACTAAGGAACATTGAGTATTAATTCTGAAATAGTATTCAGAATTTCTTATGACACAGTTTCATTTTCTAATAGGAATGGGTTGCACTCTGAGTCTGCAAAGCTGCACATTAAAATAACCGCTTCTTTTAAAACAAGTGAAGTTTTAAAAGAAGTGAAGAAAATCGCACATTTCCAAATGTCAACTATGTTTTAAAAGAGAAACTGCACAGAACTCTACCTTTGAATAGAGTTGCTGTGGTAAGGCTAATTTCTCCCAATTATACAGTACCATGCAAACTCCTGGGGATATTGATTCTATTATATTTTATTGTTCCCGAGTTCAGTGAAATTCTTTAAAGAGACCATTTTACCAATCAAGCTAACAGCAATTCTGAAAATGTTATAGTAATGTGTATTCTTTATTAAGCATACATTTGCTGACTAAACAAATGACTCTTGTTTATTTCCGTAAGATAATAGCTCTGATACTACATTTGCCTGCAAGTCTATTGCATGATTTGCTGCCTTAAAGTAAGAGTTTTGGCAATGAACAAGATCTAACTGCAGAATCAAACCTTAATTTCACAGAACCCACTGATCACACCCATAAAATGGTTATAATCTGCTGTTCTTTGTTAACAACAGTGAACATTTAAGTCTATTAAGATTCATTTCATTACCTCTGCCAAATGCAAATGACTTTCAACCTTTTCAGAGCAGTAAGATTTATCGTACAGTTTAAAGAATGATTGTGCCGTCTTTCTTATACAAACAGGATTTGTTTTCACGAGTACATTCCCAGCATTATAATAGCTATAATTGAGTGGGCTTGATATACTCCTGTAAATATTTGGAAAGGAATGTGAGTAACAGCCCCAGCAAATCTACTTTGATTTACTGAGACATACTTGCAGGAATGCTGCCACAAATCACATTGTAGTTAACATTGTTAACTAGTGGAGTAATTACACAGTTAAAATACCATACAGTGCAGAGAGTAACTCAGGCTATAACTCCTGTTATTAATACGAATAAGGAAGTTATTTTGTCATAGTACATGGGGTGACAGTTATTACAAAAAGTAGTTTTCATGAGCACATTTTCATCCTCACTCTTCAGTGTTTAGACATCACAAAAAATAGGTTATAGAATTAATAAACTTAGTGTAAACACATTAATATGCCCTACCATATGTAAATCAGAGAGGAAATCATAGTTCAAATCCAAGTTCAGAATGCATATAAGTTTTTGCAGGACTTTAGGCAGAGAGGTTTATTTCCCCATTTGAGTGGAAAATAATCTATTCTAGTAAGGCATCGAAACTTCGCCCAAATCACAGCAAACGACAATACTACAATGACTTCTTCTATCCATCACCTTCTGTTCCTTGTACCCACCATCACCCTGATATAATGGAAAACACAACGTTGCAGTCACTGCTTCTTCCATCCATCAGCCACTTGTTCTTAATCTGTCATAATGAAGGGGAGGAAAAGGAACAACTATGGTAACTACAGCTGCTAAATGAAGCACATATGAAGTAGGTCCACCCCGCTATAACAATAATTACTAGTATAGAGTTGAAGGCAAAATAGCGACTCAGGTCCAAGCACTGATGAAGATGTTCTCCAGTCACTGGTAGGGCTGCAGAGTAGCAAATTAATCCACACTAATACACCAATAAAATATAACAATAGATTATGGCACTGATTTCATTGTTGTTTGGGTTTTTTTTTCACTTCTGGTGCCCAAAATGATCTTGATACTTCCCCCAGGGAAATTATTTTGACATGAAAGTATTGCCCAGAACTGGAGTGCCCAATTACATAATTTTCCAAACTACACATTTCTATTCTTGTCAGCCTCAAATCTGAACATAAGATTCCACAAATCGACAAGCTTAAAAATGAGTAAAGTGGTGCCTGTATCAGAAAATAATCCTTTTGACTTAAAAGTCTCTCTGATAAGATTTGAAACAGTAATCTGAAGTCAGTGGATTCTTGCAGGTATTTCTACTCTTTGGCAGCCTACAGAGGCTGCTACTCCATTTGTTTTCCTGGCACCCTAAAAGTAATATGCTTTGCAAGCCTAAAGGACAGGCTGTGTAATGTGATCCCTGCAACTCTGAAATTCTGCTCTAAGGTTCAAACATGGGAATTATTTGAAGCTAACTGGAAGAAGGAAAGATGCATTGGGTAATAAAATGAAGTTAAAGCAACATATGAGCACCAGGAAGGACAGTAATTACTCAGCACTGCATTGAGAAAAATCTCTGCCTTCACTTTCAAATACCAACCCTCTAAAATTGTTGTTGCAAAATTACCCTTGAAAAGAAATATGAACACTAGTTAAAATATACTTCTGTATTAGGAAGGCTATGGACTCAGAAGACATATAATTCTAATACATGAGAATTAGGTATATTAACACTTAGTCAGAAATCATTTCCCTAAATTACACTCCCAGCTTCAGACTACCTTCTCCAAGAGAAAGACCTTTAGCTAATCATTTTCACAGCAATCAGATCTCTGGGACAAAAGCCTCTTGCTTAGTTTGGGAAGTGAGGGGTACTGTGGATCTGCCTGGTTTTCAGGGGAATCCACGAGTGCCAGGGCATCAAACAGGAGCCTGGTTTTCCACTACCCAAACCAAAGGTGAGGCTACTCCTCTTCCAGACCCTCCACCCTCACTGCCAGATTTCTCACCCTCAGTAGCTTTCTGGAAAGACTGGTAGTTACATGGGTCCTAAGCAGTGCCAAACTGGGCACAAAAGGTCCTCACAGCCCAGCTCCAGAGCTTTCCTTGTGCTCCGACTTTGGTCTGCTGATAAAACCATCAGCTGGCAGGGAATAGTTCGAGTCCACAGGAACTCACTGAAGGGAAACAACTACTCCTTCCACTGATAGGAAAGATCTCATGTGCTGCAGTAATCTGATTTCTAGAGAGGTGAAGTCCCTACTGGCGTGGCTGACTTACCGTACCCTCTGTGAAGATCAGTCACTAAGGCTTTCTGCAAACACCACCACCATACCTGCCAATGTGATTTGAAGCAGCGACTTCAAGACATACTTCTGAGAAAACTCAGCCAGAACATAACCACGTTTTAACGTCTGCCACTTGTGCAGTTCTGTAAATCCATATTGTTCCCCTGACTTTTTAAATGAATTCTGAAAATACATGGATAACATTACTGTATTATCTCAAACAACCAGTTATGCTGCTTTTTAAAAGTACACTGATTGGCAGGACAGAATCAATATGTGGTACATATTTCTGTGTCCTAACATATGGCGACTTTGGCTTGGAAAATTTTGATTTGTTGAAGGTACAAGAAAATGTGAACTCTTTTTTGGAAAGGTGGTGAACAACACAATGCTTTCCACTTGCATTTAGAATCTTTTAGACCAAACACCTTCAGAGTTTTTAGAAGTAAACCCCATGTAACTCATTCTCTCTGTGTAGCAGTCTGTTACTGGACCAGAATGCAGTAATTACCAGGTGCCCTATGCCTGGTTAGTAATTACAGGAAAAAACATTTTGGCTAAACTAAGAAAATGCCTTCACTAGAGAATTTCACATAGGAGCTTTAATTGCATGTCCAGCCACCTTCCTTCATGGTCTGGCTTTACACTGAAAGTGAGATAATAAGCAATGTAAGAAATAAGTATTTTTACAATGTGATATACAAAAGCTTTACCAATCCCTCCTTTTATTTTGTTGGATTCCAGGATAAAATTAATTTGAGTAAAACAATTCTGAACATTTCATTTTGCTGAAAAGAAAAACCTTACATGCAATTTGAAAGTAGACACAGACACATATAATGGATTTTTGCCCTGGTGCTATTTGAGGGATCACTGTTCTGGCTATTCAAACTATCATTCTGGTTTTGTAACCCTATCTGCCCATAATCTATAAATGTGTACAGTACTATTTATAATAAAATAGGCTATGACTACTTGATATATAAGCGCTATTTCTAACTGAGGTCTGTATGCACTAGACATCACCAAAAAAAAAGGAGGAAACTGAATGAAAATTACAAGTTAAACATTTCTTCACAAGGTTTCCCAAGTTGTGTAGTAACATCAGAGAACATTGAGCTAGAGCTACAGTAGCTCTTATTAATTCTGTCATGGGAACACTCAACTCAAGTGGGTCCTCTTACAATCACTTGCTAGATGCATATTATTCAAGGTCAATAATTAGTTTTGCTAGAATAGTACAGAATCTTTCAGGCATCTGTTTGAAGTTGTCACACTTTTGCAGAGTAGCCATCATTTTATTATTTATAAATAAAATTCACGGCCATGATAGAAAGGAAAGCTTTATACTGTGCCCCCAAGGAAGATTCAAGGGTTTACTTTCATAAAAAGGAACAGTTTAGTACAAGTTCAGCAAAGACTTTCAATTTCTACCTCACATACAATCTGAATGCAAAAAGTACATTAATGAAACAATGTTTTACATCATATCACATTCAGGTTTTGAAGATCATATTTAAAATATACTGGTTAACCTTAGCTATACCTTTTAAATTCACAGCAACAGAACTGGCCAGTGTGTATTAATGCATACTGCCAGATGGAGATTTTTACATTTCTGCATAAAAGCACTGAAAAGATGTGAAGTTTTCCATGCAAGCTGTTCCACATGCTGACTCCAGCATAGAGTTTTACTGAGGCAACTGTAAGAGGCTATGAAAATGAGGTGCTAAAATCCCTTAAAGGAGGCCAGAGTTATTTTGGAGACTTGCAATATGCCAGGGGTATAAAGTTTCACTCTCAGAAAAATGGGGCATAAATCCTTCCTTTCTTGAACATCATGAGGACATTTGGTTGGATTATGATCAGAGTATATGAGCTGAAGTACTGTACGGTGACAAAAACCTAAGAATCCAAAGTAAGATTTTGAAACTTAAAGAATTGCACAGGTGTTTGTTAGTATGCTAAATTATGTCTTTTTCATATACATACATATATATATATATATAAAAAACTCTTCCGAGGTCTGTACAAGTAAAAATATAAAATAATCTTACTTGCGAATTATGTACACACCATGCTCTCTCTTTTCACACATTCAGTGATATCAAATTATTAAAATGGAAACAAGTGACCTGCTATGTTTCATGTATTTCATGTCAGATAAATGGATTAGAATCATTCTTATGTTACAGCCTTAATTCTCTTGGCACACTAAACTCAGAAATAGATCTACTTGAATTGTATAACAGGGGCTGTTATTCAAAAGCATGCAAATCAGATAATGTCTTCTCAATCCAATGAGCGTAACTTGCTACTTATTTAAACCATTGCACAACTGGTACTAGAACAGTGTATTTGGAGTGTCAAACCAAGGTTGAATCCTTTAAATTATATATATATTTATTTAATATTGGAAAATATATCAGAATGTAATATGCACCTCAACAGATACATTTTTGTGTAATGTGAGGTAGACATCAATTTGACTTAATCTCTTTTGTCCCTGACTAGCTTATAACCCCCGCAGAGTTAAATAATGTTAATGAGCCTTGGACTATATTCAGAAAGCTCAGTCTTGTAAAACAGGGAGCTTCAGTTCAGCCAAACACTTTGTTACAAGGATATAATAAAGTATATAATTTAGTTCATTGCCATTTCACTGTCATAAGAGAAAAAAAATTAAAATGAGTTCCTGAAAATAATTGTGCAGGACTTCTCATGGTTTTGTGGGTTTGTCTGGGGATTTGTTGTTGTTTTCTGTTTCATTTTGTGGTGAGTTTTTTGTTTGTTGGTTTGGTTGGTTTGGTTTTGGTTTTATGTAGATCAATCAGCATCAACCCAGTTTAATGAGCTCATATGAAACAGTGAATGAAACTCCTACCTTTTCTAACTCACTTCTATCCAAGCCAATTGGACAGTTTAACTCAAAAACATTAAAGGGAACAAATATCCAAAACAGTCAAGATCCTGTTAATACTTCTTTCGTCTTCGAAGATTTTGTATTAGGGTACCACACAAGCTAAAAGTTTATAAATAATCTGCAGTAATTTAAAAAAAATAGGAAGAAAAATAGGATGACAACACAATGCAACAATCCATGGACATTTTTAATTTCTCTTAAGGTAGCAGTTGTTTTACTTTTTTTGTCATGCCATGTTCTGTTCTGTTTCTACCTACCCATTGGAAGGCTGCTGTCATGAGCCACATATTCCTTCCAAGTGTGTGTGGTATCTGTGGTCCACCAGCCCTGGCCATGACAGGGAAGGATGGCACAATGATGAGACTTCATCAGCTTTTGGTACTTAGTGTCCCTTGTCTTGTCCCTAGGTGTACCTGGTTTAAACAGGTGGGTTGGACTAGACAATCTCCAGGGGTCCCTTCCAACCCTAACCATTCTGTGGTTCCATCTTCAGATAGACAGTTGTGTTCTGACCATGTCAATACTGCCACCACTGCCATGCTGTTGCAAGATCCTGAAAGGTAAATTCATTAATTCTCTCTGCTTCTGCTTTGTATGGCACATATACTTGCCACCAAGGCTCTACCAGCCCTACTACACCATCTAACCCTGGTCAGTCCACATCAACAAATCCCTAATCAGGAGGTCCTCAGTAAAACAAAGAGATGGGATGCAATTTCTTCTGTCATTTAAAAACCACGAACCTAAAAATTTATTTAGGAAGATCATCAGCATGTTATCTGAAGTTGCTTTAGAAGGATCCAGCAGTATCGATTAATTTCAATCCTGACCAGTTTCTGATCTGCCTGGACTTCATAGTTACATAAAAGAAAAATTTTTCTTCCCAGTAAAGGCTTACATTGTCGAAGGAGTAGAAATTAAGCCCTGCCACGTTCTCAGAAGGGCAGGTTCAAGCCTAAGACTGTGATCTCAAGCAGTGAAACCCCCAGGTCTTGTAATTTCTCACAGGGTTCCTGGGCTGAAATTGCTTGTGGTTTCCTCAGACTGGTAATCTTCCCTCACCACTGCTTTCACTACAGCTCAGCCTCTTTCCACTCTGCAGAAGAGCTTGCAGCCTCCCCAGCTACTTGAGCTGCAGTTTTCAGAGCAGCTGCTTTTGAGGCGGGAGCCTCATGGACACTGAGGGACATCACTTTCCCTTTCATGAGCTGGTACAGCTATTGCTTAGTGAATTAATTTTCCAGTGAAGCTGTTCAAGACCAATTATGAGGCTAACAAGCTTGCCTGCCTCAAACTCCACAGGAGAGGTAAAAACTGCTTTTCTGTCCCTCTCTTACCCTGAGAATATTAGGCTAGGCTGCTTTTATAATGAAAACGCCTTCTCCCCACACGCCAAATGCTTTTAAAATTACACTAATAATATACCTAGGTTAGGATGGTTTAGAAAGGGGTTTACAGGGACCTGTTCCTGTTATTGATGTCCAGAACAAAGCTTCGACCAATGAAAAAGTGCTTGCTTTTCCTTTTTCATTAAAAAATGTGGAAGAAAGAGACTGATCTACTTTATTCCTCTCAACATTCTCTAAAGCACGGACGTCTAGCTTGTGGCAAAAGAGAAGCTTAGCATATGGTGTCTTTTATCCCAAAGAGGACTCCTCCCCCGCTGTTTGAGGATTCTTTTCTCCTTCCCCCAAAAAACAACATTTGATAGCTGTCTAATTCCTGACTGAACTGCACACAGTTGCCTCACACAATGCAGTGTGTGACCCAGATAGGTAGCTTACTGCTTTGCAAAGCACATTCTCCTGCACTGACAGATAAATCAGTTTCTTGTGGCTGCTTAAAAATAGCAGCTATAGCTGTTGGAGAAGTTCTCTGCAAGTGCAGCTGAAACACAAAATTGTGAGAGTAATCCACCATGCTCTCGACAAGCCAAAGGAAAGGCCAATGTACATGCTATCACCAGCCCCCACACGCAACCCCACTGGCACAGCAACAAAGCTGGAAAATCCCGGAGGTGCGGCGAAGGCTGTCAGCAGTGCTAACATGATTAGTTAAGGGGATCTGCTTGTTTTCCTCACGCAGACGTGTGGAGCGTTGGTATCATTCAGCTTGGGCACCCCTCTTAACTGGGTCATCTCTGCTGTAGGCCTTAAGTAGGTATACAGGCCTTCAATCCACGTTAATGCTGTCAAAGCTAGCCTGATAATCTTGTCACTTTTCCTCAGGTGTCAGTATAATTGGGCTTGGCCAGAAGGTAACTCAGTTACTTGTGTTTATACCATAGCATTCAGCTGAGGATGCCTGTTCCATTTTGCTCCCATGTCGTGTTTCATTACAGACAAGCCCCTGAAGAAGAACTGAAGAAGTGAAAAAGGTTTGCCCAAATATTTTTTCCCCCACACTGAGAACACTGAAGAACAAAAAGAGTGATAAATTAGGATTACTGACTTAATACAGTAGTTCTTCTCAGATGTTCCCCAAAATCTTTTGGGATAGAAAGCTCTAAAATATAATGATATAAGCATTATAAAAGAACTAGTGATAAGCAGAGGTGGTTTAAAAACTAGTGGAGGAAGAGGATTTCAATTGCAATTCTTTGCTTAGCCAATAGACTGTCTGTATGCTAACTGTAAAATGAGTATTGCCTTGAGTTCTTTTTTCAGGAAACTGGGGAAGTCACTCAATAGAAATGGAAGCTGGTGATGGTAACTGCCTAATCCTTGCTACATTTCCTCCCCTCTGATACGAAAATAATAACTTTGGATTGTAAATTTTATGTGCCATAAGGCCCATGACTGATGTCTTTAAGTCTAATGTAGACCTTGAGTGAGTGAAAAATCTGAGGTCTGCAAAAACATCTTCAGAAAGGTGAATTCATCCACTGCAGTAATTAGATCAGTAAGGTCTATGAGAAGGTAAGCCATTCTGGGTAAGTCTTTAGTCACTCAGGATGAGTAATAAGTATGTGCACACACACGTACTTGCGAAAAAGAACAATACCGTCGTGATTGATGCCCCTGAAAATATCATATTAGACACAGACTACCTACCTGTTTGATTTGATGGGTATGTTTTCTAAATCCCAGCATACTTTCCTTGCAGACTGTCATATCTTGAATATTCACAGCAAGCTAGTGAAGGTGAGCTAAAACCAGCAAAAAGGATACAAAACTCTTTTGACAAGATAAGTTTTGTGGCACATGCTGTAGACAGGAGGTCAAGTTCTGACCAGAATAATCTATTCTGACCTTAAAACCTTATGAACAATGTGAAACTACTAGTATGCCGAGGTTTTTCACTGCATTGCATACTGCTCAGAATGAAAACTTTTAAATGGACCTCAAATCATTATGATCAAGATTTTTTTTTTTATTACTTGCCTTTACTATTTGCTAATTAAAAACTGAATAAAAGTAAATAAGTATAATCCTTATTATTTCATACAATGGCAAAAGTAAATATTCTTTCAGTTACAGCACATTAGATTGTATGACAAATGACACAATAAATTATTTTCTCCTGTTTTTCATTGAAGACACCATTGCTTTTCTAATTAATTTGTATTTTTACATACTGCATAATGTTATTGCCACTTTACTCTTACCAGTGTGATCAGTCAGTAAAACTCATTTCCCCGCAGGTATCAATTCTAGTGGCTTGTCCTCCAAATGAACAAGAAACAAGCCAGCTCTAGTCTGGAAGACACAGTTGTGTGGAGTTCAATCCAAATTGAAATGCAGTGTTTCTCATCCAGCTTATGGTAGGGTCAGCCCTGAATTCATGTACTTGTGCAGCTTTCAGATCCCAGCTGATCATTTCTAAGTGTGGGCTGAAGGGATGCACTACTGCCTCTGTCACAGGAACACTAACTCACTGAAAATGATGCTCAACTTACTACACAGGCTGCATATCTGTAGCCTAATTGTTAGTCAGTTCCACTCAATAGGAACTGGCATCTTAAGATGGCTTCACAAATACTCATTTTTGGCATCTCTAGCCTTAAACTTCTCCCTTCCTTATATCTTCTTATATCATTGGTGCTCCAGGAGTATCACCCATGTCAACAACCAGTAGAATGTGTGGGAGCTGTGTAGTAAGCCTCCAATTAAATTGAGGCTATTGTTGCAACACTGGTGCAAAGGTGGCCTTAGTGATAGCCAAGTAATAAACCAGAAAGAAGGAAGAGTAATTACTGAAATTAATTACTGTTTGAAAAAAAAAAAGGGAGGAGGGGGTGGATAAAAGTGTGCTTACCCCTGCTATACTTTCAACATACCGTTAGCAACCAACTTTAACCCCTTTCAGAGCTGCCTATGAACTCAATAAAAGGAGGTGATGAACCTTCGAATGCAGGCTAATCACTTGCATGATGAGGATCGTTATTTCCAGTATCATTATCAGGACAATTAATAGGAACACCATAGTTGCATCTTTCACTTCATTTGTGGTAGCACCCATGGCACAGTGCTGCAGAAGCTAGTTCCTCAGCTAGATCAATACTCTCAGCTGACAGTTTTACCTTTAACTTGTCATTATAACTAGGAGGCATTGTCCATCTTTGAAAAACAAAACCAAAGAAAAATACCATTTCTTTGAAGATTGCTCCCATACATGATCATTACAATACAAGAATGGCTTTTGTTTCATATGTTGTATGTACAAAATCCAAGAGGATCCTTTTATTGGAATTTTTCTCTGCTGCTTTTGATGAAGTACCAGAACATACATGCCGAAAGCACAGTGGGTAATTAGTAGCAGTAATTTATGGTTCTGTAAGTATCTTATACTCACCACTTAAGAACCTACAAAATATTAATAAAACCTCAGTGTTTTACTAAACAATATCAAGAATCCCTTCAATACAATGGTCTGTCACTATTGACTTCAAATCAACAACTGGCTTTTAACTAATGCATGCTTCATTACTAAGATTTAGTTGTATTCCTGTAAAAGGCTATATTTATTTCATGAAGCCTCACAATAACTTTTTGGAATCAATAACTATTCACATTGTTCTTAAGATGAAAAAACAAGGCACAGACTTCTTGTAACTCACTGACTTGTCCTTTATTAACCCACAGCACAATTACAGAACCCACACCACTATCATGCTCTGTCAATAATCTTCAAAACTTTCTATTCTACTAATCATTTCCATGCAAATTTAGAGCACTTCAGGGAAGACAAAGTTCAAAAAAATCTTCAACACACAGGCAAAGCGAGGAGACTTAGTTCAGAACCATCTGCCGTGATGCTCTCTGATGACTCAGAAGGTTGCCAGTTTTAGAAAGGCAAGAAACTCTTGAACTTAAATAGGGGACACTTATTCTAGTATTCTAAAAGAAAAAAAAAAAAAAAGAAAAAATAGTGAAAATGCTGTGCTTCTTGGCACTGGGGTAAATGGTTTATATAGTATCTCATTGTTAGAGAGTAGAAAATGCCCAAATCTTAAAACCCATGACAAATTAGGTTAATTATATCTCTGGGATTCGTATCTAGTAGAAAACCTAGTAGCTGTATCAGTCAGTTTAAAACAAACTGCTTAAGAAGTGATCATATATTTTATTTTTCTGCAGCTCTGGAAATACTTTTTAACTGCACAACTCCATTATTACTGCAAACCTCTAATCTCATTCTTATATTCCAGGGTTTTTTTTTCAATGCTAAACAGCCTCTAGCAAAGCAGATCTCAACTTATTAGCACAGATTTTAATCATTTCTCCCTCCCTTTTCTCTCTTTATTTTATTTTTTTTTTTATGTTACCTCTTCTCAAGTGCTTTGTTTTTTTCGTTAGGCATTAAATTTAGGCTGATGCATTGTATCAACTGGCAACAAATACATTTAACTTACGTATTTATTTCTTTACTAGCCATGTGTTCTTCCCCAGTCACACTCCAAGGTTTATTGTAATACATCTGGCTAAACAATCTTGGTTTATTTTTCAGTAAAAATATGGATTATTGCTGACAGCAACATTTTATTGCAGAGGTATTGGAAAGTAATATCTATTCACTGTAGCAACCTCCCCAGAATCCACACTATCAACCAGAAACCTGTTATGGGCCATTTGTTTTGCCTTTCCCTCCTCCCTCCCCCTTCAGCAAGTGTAATTGGAACAGGAGCAAAAAGGCAACATTGAAGGACAGATCTTGAATGGTCAGCCTTCAAAAGTGTTAAGCAGAATACATTTCCTGTTCAGATGCTATCAGTTAGTGCACCTCAGTTCCCTCTTATATGAGAAAACTGCCTGTCTCACATTTCAACTGCATTTTGGCAGCTGGACTTGCCTTCCAGGTGTCTGAAATGAGAATATTTCCTGACTCAATACACCCATTCGCATCACCAAAAAAACACACACGCACACAAAAAAACCCCAAAACAAACAAACAAACAAAAACAAAAAACAAACCACAAACACATACACACACACACAAAAAAAAAAAAAAAAAAAAAAAAAAAAAAATCAGGGCTGGAAGCTGGATACAACTCCCTTGAAGTAAGCACCAAGTCTCAGAAATATACTGGTCCAAATTCTTACATATCTGCAGCAAGTTTTATGAAAGAGAGATATTTATATCCCTTTTTAAGCATATTGAAACATAGGAATACCTAGTTAGCTCATACTACCATCCACTGCATACTACCGTCACAGTAAGAGTTGGAAGGCAAAAGAAAGAGCAAGCAAGATCAGTCGGGGATGGTGTACCGAGTACAGCCACCCACCGACTCTAATAAAATTGTGGTGGTAACTAAAGAAGCAAAGATAGCAGCAGAGATGTTTAATTTAATACATTATTAGAAAGGGGATTTTTTGTCATAAGCAATTTTTTTTTGGTCATAGCTGCTTAACTTCCCCTAATACTGATAGGATAAATTTGCCCCAAGATCCTGTGAAGAGATAATCTTTGTTCTTAATTACTATTTGTATTTGAGGTAGATTTTTTCCAACAACAAGAGAAATAAGTGGGAAAGTCACTCCAGAAAACAACAACAACAACAACAAACAAACAAAAACCCACAACAAACAAAGAAACAAACAAACAAAAACACATAAAATTTTGCACTTTACAGTTCCTGATTTATATTAACAGAAGTGAGAAACTTTCATCGCTGTCAGGGCTGGAAAGCAACCAAAACTAAAAAAAACAAAAACAAAAACAAAAACAAAACAAAACAAAAAACCACCACCAACAAAAACAATTAAAAAAACACCCCACAAGCAACTAACCAACAAAACCAAACAGAAAACAAAACAACACAACCAAACAAATCCACAAAACCAAAACAACAACAACAAACAACAACAGAATGTTTCTAGTATCAGGGCTACACATGTTGCTTTGAAGCTTTCCTTTCTCTGTTTTCCATTTTTAGTTTACTCATTTTTTCATAGGAACAGTTTTTGAATATAAGATAGTCTTAGTATCCCTACTTATACTAAATTAGCAGATGTCTGTGAACATGTAAAGAATCATCAGGGAGAAATCTAAGAAGGTTTAAATATATTTTTTTTAGATTTTTAAATTATTATCATTGATAATACTTTAAGGCTCCAAGACAAATTTGCTCTGTGTATTACTACTCCTCCTAGACCTCCTCTGCCCCACTGGCAGGGCTGATAGGAGTTGAATTTTAGTGGGTGATGGTGACACCAACTTTAGTGAAATTTTAATGTATATCTGTATAGTGTGCTAAATGATCAAAACATGAAGCAGCATTACTGGGCAGAAAGTTATCTGGTCAACTTATTCATAAGCAGTCCTGAAGTGATTCCTATATTCTATTCCTTTATGTACCTCTTAAAATGTTACCAAGTATGAAAGTCATCCTTCCCTTTTCACAGTTTTGTAGAAATGAGAGCAGTTGAAGTGATGCCTGCATTCCAGCCAACAAATTGGTCACTAGGTCATTGTCAGGAGCCAGTGGGCTCAGTTCTTTGTGGCCCCTAGACACCCATCTGACCTTGACAACATGGTAAAACAGATCCATAAATATGATGGATTTCTCAAAGCCTTCAGAAGCATTAACTGCATAGAGTCCATGATGTGGACTCACAGGAAAAATGTGGAAACCGCAACAAAACATGAACATAAATCCACTTCGAAGTTGAAGCTGACCTGGAGAATGTTGTCAGACACTTCATTTAATTCATATCTATGTGTCTTTTATGAGCAACTGTCCTCCAGATGGGAAGTTTTGGGATCAGGTTTTGTTGGGACTATTTCAAATGTACTATGTATGCAATGAATCGTAATCATGTTTCAGACAGAAAAATGTTTAAGAACATATTTGAAATAAAGGTGAAAGAAAGATTAAATTTTCATCTAAGGAATAAACAGCATGACAACAAAAAATGGCTCAGTTCATATTTGAAACTAAAAGGAAGTATTCATATGAAAAGTTATATGTATTGAAAAGTCAAGATATTTTTTCGTAACATATAAAGGGAAAGTTATTCACCCTGACTTAAGTGTGTCATTATTATTCTTTTTACCTGAAATAACAGACTGTTTCCATGTTAGACATCTAAAAATCTAGAGGAATATCACCTGACATCCTCATCTGCATTTATACAAATTACATCAACCCAAAATAGCTTCAAGTGTCAAAGATCTGGCTTAATATATATTTTAGCCTGTGCAAATCTGGAGGGTAAGTGTTCTGTACAACAAATATCAGAACAATCAAGCTAAAGCCAGGATACTTGCTGTAAGATAACCAACACAAGACACGACATTGGCACTTTCCTGCTGCTCTACTCTGTAACCAAAGAGGGCAGAACATTTGATTGCCAGTTTTAGGAGAGTTAGAATGCTGGACGGTAAAGCAGCACCATATTCAAGTGATCTACCCCTAATCCAGGATCTGTTTATAAATATGAATAATCTATATTTTTAAATGGTAAATATCTGATTTAAAACTTATCAGACAAGCCTAGGATGGATCTGACCTTCTACTACAGTAAACGTTGAGCAGCCACGCACTATAATGTGGAATAAATTTAAGTCACTGGAAGCATAAATCTTATTGATTGGTCTGGATCTACCTGTAAGAGAAAAGGAAATTTCCAAAACATCCCTGCAAATCCAGCTGGAAAATCAGGCTGAAAAATCTGTCCAGCGTGAATACTAGCTAGCACCAACAGGACAGGGAGCAATGACTTCTTTTAAACTGAATCCTAAATGTAGGATCCTAACTATGGATTCCAAAGGGGACTTTAAAAAGAGGTAATTTATCTGTAAGTCATTTAAGATATGCTGAGTTTCAGATACCAAAATAAAATTGCCTTGCTGATACTATACATATTCCAGATTATATATATTAAAAAAAAAGCCTCATCCCTATCTACCACAATTTATTAAATTGAACATTGATCTATGCTCCAAATTTAAGGGCTTGCCATTCATCTTCAGTGAGTCTAGGACAACATTTGCATCTCTGTGTCTCTTAGCACAGGCAAGGAATTACACCACCCCCAAACACCTCCAATCTGCAAATTGTGTCTATGAATTAATTCAAGCCTTGTGGAAAAAAAATATAAAAAATTGTTCTTTTTTCTTAAGAGCAGAATGTCTGGACAGAATACAACAGACACTGTAACAGCAATAGTATCTGCTTAGCTAAAATGTCAAAGAAAAGGGTTTGCCACACAGCTGGAATAGCATATAGTGTTTCTCCGGTTCTAAAGGCCATATCTGTATTGTCTAAAGGCTCTTCTGAGGAGTGGCTCTTCTGTTCCATCATCACTTCATAACTTTCAATACAAGTCTATTTAAAAGCCTTAAGGCTTGCAGTCTTAGTGAAGGCTGTGAAAATGGAGCAGAAAAACATTCAAATATATTTTAAAATAACAAAAAATGCTTCATAGTGGAAAAAAGCACATGAAAAATAATTTGCATCTTGTCTGCTCTCAACACCCTTTTAAATAACTTTTAAATACAGTAGTGACAATTGATGACTCTAGAGTATTAAAAAGAGAAAAGAAAGAAAGCCGGTATGACTTCAGTGTCATAGCTGTTTGAAACATTCATTTTTCATAGATGGCAAGAAGTGGCTGTTAATAATTTTATGACATTATTAATAACTTACATTAAATTTGACCTAAATGACTAAATCAATGCTCTTTAAAAATCAGGGTTATGCCTTGGTCTAGTACCATATGAAGTCACATGTCTAATTTCATGGTGATGAGTCATCCTCTCTCATTCAGTGAGGTTATGTCCATAAAGATCACTGCAGTAGTACATTAGAGACACCCAAGCTCATTCCAAATGCAGCATACACCTGCACAGAGCTCTTGGATTTCAAAAGCATTGCAGATATGTTAGGAAGGTATCACACTTTGCTGAACTGGTGTACTGTTTCCAGTTCTAAAACCAGAATATTAAATACTGCTGCAGGGACCTCATGCAGTTTGCTGGGCTATATACTAAGGCATCTAAATAAAACAAATCTGACGTTATTCGCAACCTCATTTAACGGTCTTGTCTGCAATGGAGAAGTACATCACACTAGAATATGGCTTGAAAAATACTAGGAATAAGGAGAGTTTTAAATGCACTATATCAAGAAGGACTGTTAAATTTAGCAGTATGTCAGATAGCCATGGTTTATTCAAGGTTTAGTCTTTGCTAACATTGAGCAATTCTATTTGAAGAGGTTGCTTTTTTTTCAAAAAGAAGAAACTAACAGTCCTAACAAGCAGTGACTAATCCAAAATATATTCCTAACAAAAGCAAATGAGGACTTGTACTACTATAGGTCATCAGGTCAAGGTGCACTGCAGTCTTCACCATAAAGTTTACCTCAACCTAATACTAAAATGCCAGCCTTTACTAAGATTTCTCTTGCATTATTGACTCTATTACATAATACCTGTAAAAGCTTTTTGTTTTACTACTGTGAGTTTGCTCTGTGTGTGCAGTGACACCTAATATTGCCTTTCTTACTCAAGCTGGGTGGATGCTCCAGCACAACGTGATTTTTCCTAAAGGGCCAAGATTTTGCAGATCACACACACTCTGCTAACTCCTCCAGCTGCCCAACAAACACAGGAAGAGAAATGCCTGCAAAGGCAAGTAACTTTAAAGCTGCATAAAGCTGTGCATGGGGTAGCACACTCCTTACCATCCACAAGGCACAGAAACTTACGAAAAAAATTATTCCAAATAGGAAACAACAGACCAAGATAACAATCAAACAAAAAAACCCTTTCACATTTTAGTCCCATTTAGTTATTCTGTATGCAAGACTCTCTATAGATCTAGTACCTATAATGGCGGCTTTAGCGGTATTTCACATTCTGCCTTCCAGACTACGACTGTGCACAGTGATTTATATGTAGATTCCATAGCAGTGAAAATCAGGACAAGAGCTACTATTCAGACCTCTGACAGAAGCCAGCCAAATCTAATTATAAATGGAATTAGGAAGAGTCATCTACTTCTTCCCATCTATTCTGAGATTTTATTAAAAAAAAAAAAAAAAGTAAGGAAGATAACAAGCATGCTGAGAACCTCTCTTAGGCATTTCTATACATCTTTTACTCTGAACTGTATTTTTTTAAAGGTTTTCTTTCAATACTGCCTGCCTGAAAGAGCACATTTTTTTATATCTTCCTTTTAAAAAACAACAATATATATATAGTTAGGTCCTAAAGGGGTAGAAGAGTAAAAGCACAAATTATAGAGAGATGATCTATTTACTACAGTGTAGTAATTAGAAGGCTGAGGTTTCTCCTTGTTGCCACTCTGTGCACATATGATGGTCCCAAATGAACAGCCTATATTTTCAGGCATCACACAAAGTGAATTTCTAGCAGAGCTACAAAAAGATTGGGAAAAATCACCTTACAAGTCAGTTCACTTTATTTTTAAAAGCTCACCAAGGTCACAAGCCCAAGGAAAGCTTAATTAAAGTCGATGGAAGATGCAGAAGTGAGGCAGAAAGAATAAGATGGCAAGAAAAATCATTTTTTAAAACATATTAGATTATGTGAAGCCAGAGAGGCTTGACACCATCGATTTCAGAAATGGGTTAAAGATAAGGAACCAAGTATTGTAGGAATTACAATGAGGCAAAGCACACTGGGAACATCTGCTACACACATCCACTTTCTAATTAAAAGAAGTGCACTGACTTAAGGGTGCCTAAATCAAATAAGCTTTCATTAGGAGCCACACACTTCACTCCCGGGCCTCCAATGAAAACAAACAAACAAACAAACAAACCCAGACCAGTTATGTTACCAAGCAAATGTTGTAGACTTTCTTCTTGTTATTTGCTAGTAAAAATCACAATACTTTTCCCCCCGTATACCATCCTACCTCATTGTTTTACACACCCCACTCTACCCCAAACCATTAGTCCTGGAAAAGATAGTCACAACTATTTCCTGTCCAAGAAGACAAACATAGCTTTCCAGCAAGCTCAGAAGCTGCCTCAGGAAAGAATAGTAAATGAAACAACTCACAAGCTGAACTAACACTTATTATGCATAAAAATATTGGTAACACATGATACTTTCAGGAAGCTTTTCCTTCTCATCACTGTTCAGCAACCAAAAAAAAAGTCTTCACAGGTAATATGGAGTTATGTTTAAAGCAGTCTTTTGTACAACTGCATCACAAACTTACTTGAATAACATAAGGTCAGTGTTCAAAGGTGTAATCCCTGTCAACAGAGTAATTTTCATTATCAGGTGAAGATTTTGCATTTTAACCTCTAAGACACTTGACCCCTCTCAGCACTCATCTGCTAGCGCGTTCTTCTGCAGATGGCAACACAACAGAGGGACAAAAGCTGGGTTCAGAATAAAGAAGGGAGACACATCATATGCTGTCTGCCAGCTCTAGTTAGCAAGACCAATTACAGACTTTGGAAACCAGCAGGAAGGAAAGCTTTGTAAGGGTTTGTGCAGAAGCACAGGGTGTCTGGGAGCCTGTGCACCATTGAACTCAATGGCTAGGTGCATTTGTAGAATGAAGATGAGGAAGGCTCCTCCTTCAAAGAGCTCCCCAAAATTTTCCCGGAAGTTTTCAGATTAAAGGTTAGAAAGATTATTCTTCTGTTTTTAAGCAGTACAACACTGACTGTTCTTTTTCGAAAAACATTTGAAAATGCAGTTGAGTATTTTAAAATGCAGAGCTAGAGACTCCAAAGGAAGCAGAAGAGTTGTCTGATTCTAACATGTTAACTGCTTTTTAGCTTGAGGCTGTGATGGCTAGAGGAATATTACATTTGCAGTCAATTTTATTAGCCCCACTGTTGTTTTCCAGATGTGTATATTGGATATTAGTTTAAAACAGGAATACTTAATCTGAATAAAATATAGGTACTTAAGAATTACACAAACATTTAATTATTAAAAAAAAAAAAAAGTTGAATGAATCAAAGGGCTGTATGTATACTAAAATCTACCACACCTTTTCTTTAAATATTGCTTCGCTTCAGGAAGATGCAATGCTTGTTCAACAGCTGTATGAAATACGAGAATGGAGAAATTAAATCCACCTGAAAATACTGGAGGACTTTGAAGTTACCTGATTGCTCTTAGAATTACCTGTCTGATTATTAGCCAAGGAAAGTGTTTATCCAAACATCAATATTGTAATAGGTTCAACAGTACTACACTTATGAAACGCATTCTCACTGTTAATTTGGCCACACTGTCTTCTCATGTCAAGGTATTCTCATTACTACTAAAGGAAGCCATTACCACATGAACTATACATTTGCTACTGACATTTGTCCAATATATAGGCTATGTACAACAAACAATTAAGTAAATTAATTGTTCACAAACATAGTTTTATTTTTATGAATCTGACTTCAGCCCGTAATTATTGGGAGATCTTCTGTCAGTAACATTTGGCCTATGACATGCTTGAAAATTGTGTTTAGAGAATTAACATTGCTGTTTGTAGTAGGTCACCTTGGAATATGTTTCCACTCCTTCTTAATGATACACTTCATAATATATAAGTACATTCATGGATGACAGAGACTAAAGCAAAAGCAATCAAGGAAAGACAGATTAATGGATCAAAAAGTTTGAGGGGTTTGAGTTTTTCTTTTAAAGATATTCCAAAAATGTGTCTTTCTTGGCCCCTTTGAATAAATCTGGCCAATTTGTTTTGGATTATTCAAAGAAAGTTAGCTGCAATCCTTAATGTTCAGACTTCTTCTCACTGAAAGGATATGTGTCTGGGTCACTTGGAGTCCAGCCTAATTCAAAGGTTTCTGCTCCAGCTGATGTGGGGCTGTGTGATGAGGTGCCTGGCCACCCAGACATGGCTCTTGGTATGGCACAGCAATGCCTGTGGCAATTCCTGGCCTGGTGACATATTCTTGGCCCCACCATGACTCTCATCATCATGAGGTAATTTTTAATGGGGATACCTGATGAGCTGACCAGAGCTATCTAACACCCTCTCCAAGAGAAGCCTATGCTTAATTCAGAATCCCTCTCCTCATCGACTCTTCTGTCACCATGGTGCAGCATCTCTTTGCTTGCATATGAACAGCATGCATGAATATTTTGGTCTTCAGAGTCATACTAATCACCACTGTTCACCAGTGTTGCTGTGACAATCTAGCTGATTGGCTCTGTGCCCAGTCATCCCTGAGAAACTAAAGGGAACCACCCATAGGTCTTGCAAGAATAATGTATTTTTGTTGAGCCTCTGGAAGAGTGTAGTTCAGTGAAGATGCGCTTAGTTCAAATAACTTCTTTCTCTTGATATATCTTCCTTATTCATTGGTAGATATCACCTGTACACAAGTGACAGAAAACAGCAAAGGCAGGGGGATGTGCAGGAAGAGAGAGGGATTTTCTTTAAAGAGCTCCTCCTAGATCTTCTACAGATATTCAATGACAAGATTCAAATTGTTATTAACACCATGCCCTTCTCAGACCATCAAGACACTTCTGATAGGGAAGAAGTGTGTAATGGATGGACAGAAAGAAATAGAGATAGTATAGAAAAAACACAATCAAGATAGATCACATTCACTCTTGGAAAGGATATTAAAGAATTTTTACAATTTTTACCACATCTATATGTCTTTTAAATACCTCAAGGGATGGTGATTCAACCACTTCCCTGGGCAGCCTGTTCCAATGCTTAACAACCATTTCAGTGTAGAAATTTTTCCTAATATCATCACCCATTCCTACTCCAAGTTCTACCTAAGGAAGAGAGATGGAGCAGGGGAAGAGAGAGAAAAGTGTCTTCTGACACAATTAATAAGAAAAGTAAAAATCTACTACCTTCACTTTTATCTGAAATGGATTTGATATAATATGAAACAGATTTCAGCTTACAATCAAAAAAATGTAATTCTTGTATAAAAATAATATTTCATTCACACGAACGCAAATATTTGTGAAGAGATGAACATAAAAAGCAGGAAAACATGGCCAGCTGATTCACATTACAAATCATTCTAAATATTTGTGGTTCATTATTCCTATTATTTGTGCAGTGTTAAGTTGAGCTTAAAGCCTAACTATTCACAGCCATTAGGGAGAAACACAAAGATTTCTGTTCCAGGTAGGCTAAAGCAATGCTCTGTCTACTTCACAACAAAGAAGCTTTACCATTTAGTTTGTTGAGTTCTATAACCTCTCACTACACTCTAAACCTTCATTAAAAGACATACTGCACTAAAACACACTTTGCACCTTCATTGTAAGACATAACCTTTTAAAGACACCATAAGTTTTCTTCTAGATATTAAGGTGGCACAGTGGAGAGACAGAGCTTTGGGTTATGTTTTTCTTGAGATACTTCATTTAAAATCTCCCATGTCGGGCTCAGGCAGTTCTCACAATACTCCATAATGTGAAAACTTGCCTCTGGGCACTGCCCTTATAACCACAATTCTCAACAGTGATGATTAAATGAGAGAAAAAAGCCACTTGTGCTTTGTATTTAGTTTTGATAGACTAATGGATATGGTGTAATCTTAGTGAAAACCAGAGATGCAAAGCCTGGTTTGATGCTGAAAGTCATCTCAGTGCTGGAAATTGATGCTTTTTGGAATTGCGCCTAGTGAACTGCAACTTTCACAAAGTCAAGAGACTGTCCTATTAAATCTAAAAGGTTGGTTTGGCTGGTATACAGCAGATATTAAACTCAAAGTCCAAAAGTCAGATTGACTTATTGAGACATTTGTCTGCTGGAATGATAGTCCACCTTTCACTCTGTTCTGCTGAACTACCATGCTCCTAATCAGATCTTTATACCTATAGAGTTATATGAGTAACACGAGGCAAGTGTCAACCCAGAGATTTTAAAACACATGGTAGAGTTATTATCACTTGATTTTCCCCATTTAGCAACTAAAAGTGCATATAGTGTTTAAACACTTGACAGGAATATTCTTTTCTTTCCAGGACTGATTTTATGCTGTGTGACCCATTACTCTCTCTGATAAGAAGCTTTCTGCTCTTTTATCCATGGTGAATTATAGGGAAGAAGGAAGAACGTGATCTAAATTCTACCAAAACCCAAGATACACTTCCACAACCAGATGAAAGGAGTTGTTATGAAGCAAGTTACCTATTTTTTGAGTATTTGTGCAGGACTTAGCCCATTAGCAGAAACGCTATCAAGGACATTGTTTCATTGTGTCCTGATAGATAACTCTAAAGGGACTTCTGTGGTCTCAAACAGAAGTGTGCACTCCACGACATCCAAACCCTCCTCTGAGGATGTACACCAACCACTATCTCTCTCTAGCCATCCTGTTTCTACAGAACAGAAATCTTGCAAACCTTACAAGAGCCACATAACATCTGAGCTGGTGACAGAGAGGCCAGGTTACACTGTGGAGTGAATTCAAAGGTCATATTGGACAAAAAAAATTATTTGGCTTGGTGTTTTCCTCTCCACCAGGCACAAAGACATGTAATTCCTCCTCCTAGGCTAGTATCTTACAGAAATAACTGTTACAGAGCCAGATATGGCCCTTACTTCATAATCAACCAAGAATACTAAGTCAGATTTCACAGATCCTGGAGGTGCCACTTGGCCATCTCCATACTCATTTTCCTTCCATCTCAGATTGAAAATGAGAATGAAACTGGATGAGGAAACCAGCCCTTAGGTCACACGTATGAACGTGTGAATGGGATCTGTGTCACCAGTGCAAACATCTGATTTCTGCTGTTCCTTAAATACAGTCAAGAAAAGTAGCATCAGATTCCTAAACCTTGTTCTTAGTTTTAATGAGCAAGAGAGAATAACACTGAAAGGAATTGCACATTTCAAGTTGCAATACATCAGGCTGTCAAAAACATTGGAATGTTTTTTCACTTACCGTAACAGTCAGTACAATTATCTTGTTGCAGTAAATTGGGGGTAAAAGGCATCAAAAGTAAATTAGTGTATAAAAGCTATAAAATCTGCATTGCATGTTTTCCTATTTCCTATTAAAATTAAATAAAAGAATATTATGAAACAATTAAATAAGGATGTGATTTCTTAAACAAGCTCATTTCTCCTTTCCACAGCATTGCAAATACTTTTGGTGCAGTCATGACATAATCTGTAATACTATTGGTGGTAAAAAAAATATTAAAACTGGGTGAGACCTCTAATTTAGAACCAATATGTAACAGCAAACAAATCTGATGGAAAATGCCATGAATAGTGATTGTTTGCTTGCAAAAGGTATGAAGGTCAGGAAAAACACTGGATAAAATTTAATAGATGACAACGCATACTGGGAAACAACAGAAAAATTGCTATTTATGCAAATACCTTTCTCAGTCAGCATAAGATTTTCTTTAAATTTTTAAAGTGCTAAGTGTACTCTTCACTAAAAATAATTAATGGTAAATAATTTGAAAAACCTTACCCATTTTCAAGTCCATGTTGTTCATGACACTATTCAAAACTGCCATGTTTAATTCATTTACCTCTGATTTCTCACAGAAGCTCAAGAGCCACATGCAGTGCTTGGATACTCCATAAGCAAGATCCCTCTTTCATATTAGAGGTATAAACCTAAAGGCACATGGACAAATACAGAAATAAATGAGACCCTATTTGCTCTTGTCATTATTGTTAAGAGGAGGAAAGTCAGAAGAAAACATTGGAAAAACAGGCTGAGATTACATATTGGAAAACTTTTCTAAAATTAGTCGATTGTTAAAAAAAAAATTAAGCTCCTTTTGTCAACAATGGAACATAATTTTGGAAGCTCTGAGGTGTGTGTGTCTGTGTCCTAAATATAATTAAATTCACATTTTCACAATTGGGCTCTTAGAAAGCATTGTAATACAACAAAGGCAGAAAAATTAAGCAGTAAATAAATGTTTAAAACCACAAAGGTTTATTGGATTTTCCTTTAATATACTGAATATCTTGTTCTTAAAAAAAAACATGAAGCTGAAGTTATTCACTTAGTATTCACTTGGTCTAATTCTGTTTGACTTAGAATATGAAGTTTAGGGATTTAAAAACAGATTTGAATAGTGGTTTTAAATTATTATTGATCAGTTGTCTTCGATGACATAAAAGCCTACAAACAGGTGAATTATAATTAGCCATTTCATATCTGGTCTGGTTGGCACGTTACATGCGTATAAAATTTAGCAAGTCTTCGTTGTTGTTGTTGTCTTTTTAAGAAGTCTAAAATGGCGTTTGTTAGTTGACTCTGGCACCCTCCTACTTGAAAACATCTTTTTTAATTAGATAAGGATTCTTTGTTTTTTTGAAATCACAACACTGCAGATTAGGGAAAGCATTTGATTATATTGGTGAACCCCACGCAAGAGGCTGCCTTCAACATCAACATTTAATTGATTTTATAGACACAAACAATGAAGCTCTTGAAAAGTAAATTCATACTGAAGTGGCTAAGCCTTTTCTGTAGATCCCTCTAACTCCAGCTTTCAATTCCAACTAAGAAAGATCATATTCTTCATGAAGTATTTTTCTTCTCTCTTTTTTGGTGATTAGCTATAGAATGCAGGAAAGTGCCTGATATACCACATTAAGAAGGATGCTAAGCGGTTTACAAGTCTCAGTAATTAATGACTATTTTTATCACAGAGAATATAGACTACTTTCTTATATCTAGCTGAAACTCAATATAAGCCTCTATAAGCTTCCAGGCTGCATAATTGGTGCAATAGAGCTGAAAATGAGATGGAGGATATAATACAGCTCAAGTAATCCTGCCTTTAGCTGAAATGGAACAGTGGAGGCTCTGAGCATCCAGAAATGTTGTTTCCACTAAGATTTAAAGCCAGCCACCTGTCAGCTGCTGCAGTGAAAATTGTAGTGTTATTTACTTTCTTTAGTATACTTCAAATATTTAAAGTACCACAACCATATTTATGGGCTTTTTTTTTATCTCTAGCAGCTTAAGCAATGTATACATTCATATTTTTTTCTTATTAGGGGACAAATGAGTGTATATTCTCCATAAAAATTTCAATTCAAGCACTCTGGAAATTACCCCAGGTTACAACATCCTGGAAACGAAGAAATTTGTTTTACCTTCTCAATGCAGTAGCTGTAGGAAATAAAATCTTTTAAAAATCATAATGGGTTTATAAAGGGTTTAGAGAACAGGAGGAAACATTGAAAAGGTTTACTCGGTGGTGACATTTTAAGATTGAAAGAGAGTGCTTGTTATACAGAGACCTGATGAAATCTGTCAGGTTGGGATTTACTGTTCAGCACATTTACTTCAGATAGAAAAAAAAAAGAAAAAAAAATTAAAAGTAAAATAAGAAGCCCCCACATCAATCTCACCTCTTTTCTTTACAGTTTGCATAGCAGACAAGATTGTAACAGGCTGATGACAGTAATGACAGTCATTAGTCTACTTTCTTGTGTTTCTTTATTCTCTCATTAGGAAATGGTACATACATATTGCATTTTCTTTTCTCTTTGACAGCATTGGAAACAACCCTCAAATGCAGTGTTCTGGCTTCAATACAGACATTCAGTTTATTTTCCTATATATATATATATATTTTTTTTTTCCCAGGGAAATCTTGGTTATTTTAAAGTTGTAACAGATAAAGTGCAGTCTATAACCTATCTTTCTGGATAAGGGTTATCTGTTTTTTAATTGTGTGCAAGAAGCCTAGCAGAGTAGAGCCCAGGGGCACCACTGAAAAACAATCATTAAATAACATTAAGCCTATGACGAGGGAGAAGAAATCAGTATAATCATTGTACATCTTTCCTCCCAGATCCATCCACAGCCAAGAGTCTATTTCTTGGTCTGCTGGAAATGCCGTCTTTTGATTACAACAGAAAAATGCTGTTAACATCTCTGCCATTGCTACAGTCCTACCGTATTTGTTCTTGCAACAGATACATTACCATACTGTGTTTCCTCATCTGCATCACTAAAATAATAACACCAATTTTCTGCCCCAGGGATATCTTATGTGCTTTCATTAATGACAGTCATGCATTTTGACATGGCTGGACTAAAAATTATGTGGAACCACAGAATATTGTTATTTCTGTTTAATAATGATGAACAATACTTAGGAGCTTCTTTACCTTCCTGGCTCCCAGTCAGAATGTGCAACCACCTGTCAGAACAGAGGACTGGCAGGCAACCACTAGGCACTGTGCTTCATACATGTGAGCTATGTATAATAAATAACCTCTCCTGACACTTTGGCTACAGTGGGTGTCGTGGAGGCATCCCAAAAGTCAATTTTAGGTAGACAACAAGTTCCAAACCAGGCTGTATTCTAACTGGAAAAGTGTAGCCAATAAACTGACTAGAAACAGGGTTTATACAATTACTTAGCATTCTGACAACATAAAATACAGGTTCAGATAGCAGTTGAGGAGATTGTGGGGGTACAACAACATAAAAAGAATAATGAGGTCCCGTCCAATCCCTAACATTCTGTGATTCTGTGATGAGGATCCACAATGTACACACACTCACTCACAAGAAACAAAACTAGAGGCCTCTCACTCATGGGTACCCAGAAGGAATAATCACTCGCCTGGGTTAGACAAGGACTCACACTTGCCTGGTTAGGTAAGTGACTCATTCAAGGCTATATCCAATAAATAACCTCTCACCACAGGAGGAGGTGAGGTGCTCTCAGTCCCAGGAAGTCTCCTTGGACTGCCTCCCAGTGTAAAGGGAGGGCTTCAGTTCACAGACCCGCTGCTCTGAGAAGATCACTCAAAGGGGGTCTTCAGCAGGGACCCCATTTTATAGCCTGGTCAGATCTGGCTGTGGTCATTACAACATGGTCCAGAAGCTTGTCAGCTACTTCGGGCACCTCCTTTGTTGAGGACCCTGTCAATTAACTGAGGGTCCCACCCCTCCTGGCCCCCCAGCTGGGTGGAGGTGAAGTCACCCTGCTCCAGGGCAGGGGAGGATGTGACTGTCAGCACCTCGGCACCACCCTAGGTGTGTATGTGGTGGCAGGCACAGAGGGGCACAAAAGGTACTAAAGAGCACAACCACCCTATTGAAGGCTCTGGATCCCAGGGGGATGTGCAACTGCAACAGTGGGCCTTTTTGGTTTCTAAGGTAACTGATCTTATGCTACAAACCATCCTCCATGTTTGTCTCTGGACAACACCATGGGACTGTGAACAGAGACTGCTGAAAGAAGAAGCTGAAGAGCCAGTGGTACCTGATCACTCACTGTCACCTCCATGACCTAGACTAAATTCATAAAGCAATGAGATTTAGGTAACTGAGACCTGAAGAAGAGAGCAATTTACCCTACACGACAATATATACCTCGCTTGGTGCTTTTAACCCAAGCATGAATGCATTCGTAAAAACTCTTATCCCAGAAACCCTGAAATTATGTATTCTGCCAATTTTGGCCCAGGCAATGCATCACTCAGGCTGACAAGAACTCAGTTTCAAAACTGAAAAGATGGTGAGACACCCTGACCTTTGTGGATGGACAGAAGGGTCTTCCTTTGGTATCTGAATGTGCTTGCTCTCATGGTGCAGCATGTACGTCAAAAGAAAGACTACTCCTTGTATTAATCTCTTCTGTGAACTGCATCTTTTATGTGTTATTTTGCCTTTGTGAATTGCATTGCCAAAGAATGGCTAGATATTATACAAAGAGATATTACAAAATGTTATGCTATGGTTTATCAAACTTACATTAAGTCAGTGTTCCCAAATATGTTTTGGTATTCACTGTGGTATAAAGAAATGCTTCTCCTTTTTATGTTAAATTTTTACAGTTTCCCCAGCATCAGATTTGAACTGCTTTGCCTGTCTGGTTTCTTCAAACCCCAGGCTGATGATGTTTTCTATACGTGACCAAGGGAACAACAGTTTGGTTGAAAGGAACACAGTGCTGCCACAGAAAACCTTCAAGTAAAAAAAAAAAAAAAAAGTGAGGAAACAGGACTGAATATTCACTGTCTAAAAGAAAAAGTGATAGAGCTGTCCTTATGAAAACATAACTTGAAATAACTCATCAAAATTTTATTATTAAAGTCTCCTCTAATTGGCTTGTTATATGTTTTAGTTTTAGCATATTTGAATACTTTCTTTATCTTTCTACCACTATCTCTTCCTCTGGACTTCTCATCAACTTTATCTTCTAGGTATCACACAATTCTATGAATTTCTTTTTCCATTTCCCTCTCAGTATTTTCCTTTTGTTACCTCACTGTACTGACCCATTTTTAAGGACAGATTCTCTAATTCTCAGAAAACTAAATCAGCAGTGTACACATTAAAATCAAGTTTTCAAAATCAATCCACAAGGGAAAGAGACACTTAAACTTTTAGCACTGCCATACTACTCTTCTTTCACTGCAAAAAACCCTCAAGATTACAATATGGCTGTTTGGACATACCTGTATATACATATACATAAATACAGAACTACTGGCTTTTAACATGTCCTACACCTTTATGTGGAATGCTGAATGGCATACAGAAAGATTAGTTATTACATCCGAAGTTTAACAGACTTCTGTTGCAAAAAAAGGTCTGTTAAAAATATTTTTAAAGCTTACTTTGTAGAATCAAGTGTTACAGATAAATGCAGACTTTGTAAACCTGAATAACAGGTAATTGTTACAGAAAAAAAAAGAAAAAAAAATGTTGGAAATTGTGCCACTTGCCCATGAGACAGTACCTGTGATTCCTGAAGCAGACTGCTTGTAGACCTGCATCACCAAAGATGTATTTGACACATCAGGGTGGAGCTAGGAAGAAAAAAAAAAAAAAAAACCAAACAGGGAAAAAAGTTATCTGCAATCAGAAAATAATTTTAGGAGGATAGTTATTATACATACTGTTAAAGCCATAGAATTGGTATCTGCTGAGACTACGAGTGGATGCCATATGAATTGTACAAGGGTGGTAGTCCAGGCAGCATATGAATATCTGACTAGGTCAGTGTGGGAAGCTGATCCAAGAGGCTCAGAAGGTGGGAGGCTTATGGGAAAACAATTAAATTGTTTTCTGGTAAGATAATCAAGCCTAGCTTGGTGCATGCTGTCTCCTGGAACCCCGTAAACTTCCTCTGTCATACTGAAGGGCAACAAGGTCTCACACTGCATGCAGAAGCCTAGGAGAAACATTTACGTCTCAACTAGTTTGACCTTGATACATTCGTGATATAAAACCAGACCTGTGGGAATGGCAGTCTAGGTCTTCCTTCATAAACTGGCCATCACCTGTTGCCATGTGTGCTGTTCTGCTGCAGTACAAGCAGGGGACAGTTCTGCTACCCCTCCCTAGGGAATTAGCAGTACCACATGTAGCAGGGGTGACACAGAAACCAGTGGGGACCTAATGAGCACTGCCAAAAAAGAGGTCAACTACTTTTATTTCAGTGAGGCTGCAGCCTCACAGATCAAGGGAAGGAAAAATGCTGAGACCTTTCTGCTGTTTCTCACATGAGAGTTATTTACATATTTTCGCCAGCCTACCAAAATATGTATATATGCATATATATATGCATGCGTGTATATATATATTTATAAATAGAGGCATGGTGCACCTGTGCAGGTATATCTGCACAGGAGAAGAGATGTGAGCATCACCTGGTGCAGAAGGGCTGAGGCCAGCTCTGCCACCACAGCACTGCATGCATGGGAGGGGCCATTGAAACTCAGGTGCTGTTATCACATTGGTACGGCACATGTCAATGCAGTACCTCGAGCATCTCTACAGACCACTGTTTTGCCCTGGACAGACATACCATGGCAGCCAGGATCAGCTCAGAGCCCCCTCGATGCATCGCACTGCAATTGAACCCTTCAGCAATTCAAGCACAAAGATGCACTTCTTTCTTTTGTGGTTTTTCTGAAGGACAGCACTTCTGTATTGCCAGAACTGGACACAGAAACCTCTTCTTTCATGTCTGGGATTTCAAGCAGATGAGAACAGAGCTTTGACCACGAAAAGGGAGGAATCAGGAGGCGGGTAATGGAGCAACACTCTCACAAAAGAAAAAGGGCACCGGCCTCTCCCCTTCCAGTCAGTGCCCTAAGGAGTCTAGTCACACTTAACCTGGCTGCTGAACAACAGGTCAAGTTACCATTCGCACGCTGACAGGAAAAAAGAAAAAAAAAAAATAAAAGTAAACAGCCAGTATTTATTTGTATAATTAAAGGAGACTAAAATGCCACAGAAATATCTAATCTCCACAAGAAATCCTGTAACCAATTTCCGACATGATTAAACTCACACTGTTGCAAAATGAAACAATCTAATCAACAGTCTGTGTTCTAATTATGTCTACCTGATCTCAAAATATTTCTGAGCTTGTTTATATCCCCAGGCCTTTTTATCTTGGCGTATTGTAAAATCATGTCTAAAATGAATCAAGTAACATGTTTTTCCTTCTGTGGTAGAAACAGGATTAAGAGCATGGGGAGGTTCAGAGACCACTGTCATGAAATGAAGATTGAAGCTCTCAGGCAAGTGAGGGCAACAATGGAGAGGGAAATGAAAGTGCTAAAGAGGAAGGAACATAACTAGTGCCGGAAACTGATAGAAAAAACACTCTATACAAATGAGAGTATAGCAGACCAGCAGGGTGAGAAGAAACTATATAGAGTAGAAAAAGAAGGGAGAGCAGAAAGATTAAAGTGGGGCAGAGACATCTAGAAGCCAGATGGTCGTAATGGAAAGAATTGAAGACTCTCTAAATTACTATCAATTAAGTTCCAAAAATTCACATTCCTATCTCTTTCTCTCACTGTACTGTTTTATTCCTTCAAACATTTCTTCAAACCTGATCTTTGCTCTTGTAACCATAGGAGTTCAAACAGTTAATGATGGCCGGTCGAGAGGGAGACGGATGAGAGGTAATATATGAAAACAGCTGAATAGTTATAGGGACTCTGGAGAGTGGAAAAACTGCATCTTCCTATTTCACTGTAAAGTGCATTACAAGGTTTTGATCATGATACTGGCTTCTAGATGTTACTGCAACATACAGAATTAATAAGCATGGCATAGCAGTAGAAAAAGATGACATACTTTAAATTTGAAAGACTTGAGTTTGGTACCTTAATATTTTTACCATCAGATTAACTACACAAATGATGAAGAGGGAAAAAGAAATGCAAACTTTCAAGGTTTTGTTTCCACTATAAATTCTTAGAATTGCTTTAAAAAAAACCCATTACCAACCACATATACAAATTTTAGATCCAAGGTTATGATTTAAATCAAGCTTGCTTCCTAGAGTGCTGAAAATCAAAAGGACCTCTATCACACAGGCAGAGTCTCAATTAGAAAAGTTTCAGACAAACTGCTGCACACTGCTGCCCCACATTTCTTTAAAAATAGGACTTACCTCAGGTAAGAAAATGGATAGTTACTTTTAATCAATATGGCAACAGCAAGACCATTTGGACAGGGGAAAATGCAGAGGAGATACCTTTCAACTGACGAATAAGCAATTTTCTGCACATCTAGTGAAGGCAAAGATGACTACATTTTTTTAAACATTCATAAACACTTCAGAGCTTCATCATGAAACACTAGCTACCCTGGTTTCTTGTTTCTGTGGATAGCCAGAAGGAGATAGTGTGGGAGAAGACACAAGAATTCCTTGTTTAACATATGTGCAATAAAATTCACTGCATGAATGCTCTTTACTCCTCATCTTTTTGGTTTTAGATTGCTGAGATTTAATGTCTTTCCCATTGTTAGTCACTATAAATCATAGCAATTCTTTATTATGAAGATCAATATCTGAGAGGGTGGTCTGTCCTCACTGAGAAGCTGCAGGGTTCTGAAATTGCAGCAGGATTCTTCTGAAGCCCATCTAGTGGCCCTTTGGTGCAAACAGGTATTCAAAGAGTCAGCTGATGGAAAACTGAAGGGAGAAAAAATATTATTTTGATCATGACCTCTGTATTGGGATCAAAACAGAACAAAACCAAAAATAAAATAAAAGAAAGAAAGAGATCCAAAACCAACTTTATGAGCTGTCATCAGGAAATGTCATGGAAGCAGCTTCAGAGCTAGAAGAGAGGAAAAACCCTGGCTCAGACTTTCATGTTTACTTTGCACACGTCAAAAGTATGCAGTAGATTAAAACAATTTTCTGCATGGACTTAATTGGCTTTATTGAGAACTCACTGTGTGACACATGTCCCACAGGAGATTTTCCCAAGGTCCACAGCGCCTTGGGTGCCCAATTGAAGGGCAAAGGCAGGAAGGGACTTGGAGAGCAACTTGCTACAGAGGAATGCCAGCAGGGATCAGGATGGTCATCTAAGATGCTCTCCTCAACAGTTAGGAGACGGAAGGAAAATGAGAGTAAAACCAAAAAATAGAACAAAAAAAAAAAAAGTCTTTGTTAAAAAATAAACAAAGCACAGTTATAGAAAAAGGCTAAAAATTGCCAGAAGTACTTACACAGCCTAAATGGCTTTCATTGAAGGATACCAGTGCCTATAATAAAACACAGAGGCACCCAGGCTACCTTTATAATAGGGCAGGCCTGTGGCTGCACAGAACTCAGCATTTAATCACTTGTCTTTTTTTCCTCACCTCTTCTCCTCTGACTGCGATGTACCTGAAGTGCCCAGTTCCCATTTATTTGTGTACTCCACCTTTAAGAAGCTTTCTGAGCTTATGAGGCTTTGCTGTTACTGCAAACACAGAAACATGGAGAAATGGGCTGATTATAAACTCCCAATTATGCAGAAAGTTGATGTAGTTGCTGATGATTTATGTGTCGTTTGATCTTTTATAGGTCATTTCAAAAGTTAACATTTAAATTATTTGAGAAATTCTGACTCTTAAATTGACTGATTTAATAACATTATTGCTGCTGACTCCCTTGAGTGCTTGTGTGCTTAGTTTCCTGATTTTAATTATTAATCCACCACCACACATTGCTTTTCTCTGTAGCAACAGAAAGGTTAATATTCATAACCGAGTTTTTAGTTTATTTTTAAAGGTAGGTGAGGAACAGTGCAGTGGAAGACAGGGGAGGGAATAAAGTTTTAATTACTTGTTAATATCACTGTCTAGGTTGCTGAGCTGATTGCAGCTCTGCCCCTTCCCAGGCTTTTTAAGTGCACACTCAGAAGTGTGATCCACCAGAGGCTGAACCCTGCTTGCTGCCTCTCTGAAATTGCCTCTGCCAGCTGTTTTTGGGAACCTGGTCTGCTGAAGTAATAAATGAAGAAAGATATTAGAGAATCTTTCATGAAAAAAAAAAGAGAAAGAAAACTTGTACACATATGTAATCTCATCTAATCTTACACTTTGTTACAGTATAAATAGGCAGATGGGCTTCTCTCCTTGGTTAGGAAGAATCAAATCCTACTTCCATTCTCATAATTCCACAGAGCTTGCTGGAGACCCAAGGTTTTCTCTGATTTATTCCTTAGTGTCTCTCAGACTGATTTTTCTCCTGAGGGAAATCTAGACTTAAACAACTATCACAATTTCTTCCCTGCTGCCTATTTCTTATTCTCCAGAATTCCAAAAGACAATTTATTTATTTATTTCTACAAAGCCACACTGAGAAATCTTCCTTTATCTCAGCTAGGATTTCCAGCACAGACTCTAATATACATTAATTATCAGAATGTAATATTTAGTCCTCAATAACAGGCATATTTAACTACATCATTTATGGTGAAGTCAAAGTGAGAAAGGAAAGAGGAAATGGAGAAAAGATTTTCATTAGCAATCTTGCCTCTGTACTAAAAAGAGGTCTGGATCACAAGTATTACTCAATTCAAGTTCAAAATTTGATGTTTACTTGGCACTCCTACTGTATTCAATCATGCAAAGTGCATTCTAGAGCCCATTCTCCCAGGTTTTAAAAGGATATGACTACAGTCCTGTCACATAAATGAAATGCTCATTGCAAGCCTGACAAGCAGCCCACATGTTTAATTGATGAAAAAGCAAACTAAGAATTATATATCTTTCTAGTGGAGAAAAAAAAAAAAAGTGGATGTGAGAAGATGTTTTTATTGTATTGTAGGATTGTTACAGAATTCCTTTCCTACAGAACGAGCCTCACAAACACTTACTGCTACTCCATTTTATTAATTTTTTTGGTTTGGTTGGTTGGTTTGTTTCTTTTCAAGCAGAAGTTTCTTTGCTTTCAAAATTATAAAGCTTTGTTTCACTACCTGCTAAGATAAAGGCGGGCCCTAGGAACACAAATCATTACTGTGCACACATTCATTGTGTTTTAGATAGTTTAAATTGTGTATATTCACAAGAGGTCATTTGCCTACAACTTTGATTCATTTATTTTTCTTCATTGTAAAGATGATGCAAATATTTATTATGCAGCTTTTTTTTTTTGAAAAGTCTTTATGTTCTACATCAAAGAGATGAAGTGAATGAAAACTGGAAGTGTTGCTATACACATGCAAGCTAAAAATTCTAACTTGTAAAATGCAAGTCCATTCTACTCTGTTTTTTCAGATCAGAAAGACTGTAAAACTAATCTCAGCTTATTCTCTGTCACCAGTCAACACACACACATAGGCCCACAGTTTCATGCAGAAAGTTCAGTTTTAACTTAGATTATGTATGGTTAAGACAAAATACTTACAGGGATGTTATTGTGATGTTTTGCTGAAGACTGTGAAGCGTTATTTTTGCTCTGTCAAAGACCTCTAGATGGCATACTTTAGTAAACTTTTATGATTATACACGTTTTGGCCTCAATACAGTTTACAGTTTTTCACCAATGTTTTTGAATTAATCTACTGTAATGACTGTCAGTTTAATGAGTTATTAAAAGATATTCATGCTTTTGTAGTGCAAAGTGTAGCAAAAATAGAATAAATAACATTTCATTTATTACAAAAGTTCCTAGAAGAAAATATATTTCTGCCTGAACAGCATTCCAGGCTCTAGGGAGAATAAAAGCAGCGTTATTTTCAAGTAATAAAATATTTTCTGGAACAGGACACATGCTTGCAAAAATTATAGCAACCTATCTTCCTCCTGAAGTCAGTAAGGTGTTTATAAAAAAGAACTTCACTAAGTTTGAGTAGTTTATCCAGTAGGGATCTCCAAATGGTTTTACAAGTAGAACATCTAGTAAACAAAATGGAAAGTTGCTGCTAGGATGCCTGCTTAGTGCACCAGAATGCTGCATTAATTTGTAGTGGATGCCTAAATGTCAGTATCATTACATCAGCAAATACGAATTCCTGTATAACACAGGCTCTCTGTTACTGCTACACCGGGCCAAATAACTGGCATTTGGCTATAACCTGTCTTCAAACACTATGCACTTTGCAGAATTAGATCCTAGCAGTCAGGCAATCTGTCTGGAAAAGGGCAAGTCAAAGAGATGTGAACAGTCACTTCCATCCAAGTGATGATCTCCAACTCTATATGTATATGCACATATGAACCAAGATTTCTGTGCCGATTGAGCACATGAGAACTGGACCCAAACAACATGATTACTACATGGTTCACCTCTCCTACATCCAAGATCATGACTATATGGGGCTTTGTGAGTCACAGAAAACCAATGCTAGTACAGGCTTTCTAGGACATGGAATCACCTTATGCCCACTCAAATTTCCTACTGAAGAGCACAAGGTCTGGGCCAGTTCCCTCATCCCTGTGCTGCTTCCAAGTCCTCATCAGTGCAGGTGGAATGAAGGCTGCAGGTAACCACAGGCCGACTCTTCCCAGATCATCACCACACAACTTGCCTTCTCTACACACACACACGCTGCATTGTCACCTCCACTTGACTTCAGGTGCGTCCTCAGTCATCCCTTGTACTCCCTGCCCTCAGCTGCCATATTCCTCCTTTCATCCTCTTCCTGCAACATCGTAAATGCTTGGAAAAAGACACGAGAGAAAGCTTTTCCACCTCCCTTCCAGGCGACTCCCAAATATCTAACTGGATTATAGATCCTGAACCACACAAAGCTGCCTAATAATAACTGCTCTGGGGCACATTTGCAACTTCATGTGCTTTCTTTAGGAATGCAGATGTGAGATGAGCAGATTTGAAGACCCACCCCAAAAAGACTAAATCACTGGTCAGTTATTTTTTCATTCAGTAAGTAGATAAGTGTTTTGTTTAGCTTTTTAACCCCCCAATTAAGCCATATATGCCCTCTGTCTATACTCTAGTAGACGGATGCTACTGCATGCCTTATTCAGAATACCATAGGAAAAGGGAAATGAACAAATGCTATATAAAAGAAGAACAAGCCAAAAATACCCTGGGTTTATTGCAAACTCCAGCAGATTTTTGCAGGTGTTCTGGGCTTCAACAGCATAGCGAGGCTTTTTCATTCATGTTCTGCCTGCTTCCTGGAGAACAGTGCTGATATGAATAGCCAGGCTGAAGAAAACAAAACCCAACGTATATTACAGAAAGAAAACTGGCTTTATATCCTGTAGATTATTATATAGCTGTGTTCACAAACTGTGTCTAGGCATCTCAGGCATGTCAAACTGTTCAAGCATAAACAGAGCCAAGATTATTTATAGTTCTTTTGTGTCATATTGGATGAGGCTATGTTGCAATTGGACAAATAATAGGACCCAAGGTGACACATACTATAATATTAATAGAGGGGCAGAGTGGGAAATTACCAAATTGAAGTGCTTGGAAATCTACAACCTATAGCAAGAACAACCAATGTCAAAAGAAAGTCATTCTTCTCCTAACAACACATGGATTCAGGTTCTTTTTAATCATTTTGTCTATTTGTATACTCTGTTTTATAATGGTTTAATTGTAGCTGTACTTCAAATGTGGTGCACTGACGGGGGACAGCAGGGGAGCATTAGGCATAAAATTTAACTGCAAAGCTCAATGCAATCCTAATTATGGTGCTGCTATGACACCTTCATAATTACTCATTCTTATCCACTGGCTCTACTAAAATAATTCACAAAACAAAAAGCAAGCTGAGAATGCCAGCATTGTCACTGCAGTCCAAATCTAGACAGGACTAAAATATGGTGATGGTTGGCTTTTTGACACCCACATCCCTCCACAGAATTTACAGGAGCCCTATTTTAAGCACTTGGTTTCTGTATAATTCAAAGATCATATAAACTAGCTAGAAGGAAATGTGGAAGAGAGAAGTGCCTGAAACTTATCTTTCCTAGGCATCTGTATGCAATCTGTGTTAGTTGTTTTTATCAAGTCAAGATCCACAGTCCTGCAGGACTTGAGAACCTTTATAGCACACACAGGTAACTTAACACTTTTCCTCTTAAAAACAGCCGGAAATAGAAGTGGAGCTTGTGCCACTGTTTTTCTTTTTATAATAACCTAGGAGTAGTTCATTTCATTCATGGACAGAATAAATAAGCATCACCATGCCTTCGTCCCTGTCTAGACTGGGACTGCAGTGACAGGGCTGGCATTCTCAGTTTGCTTCTTGTCTTGTGAAACACTAAGCAGAGGCAGTGGATAGGGAAGAGTAATGATAAATGTGTCATGGCAGTGCAGTAATTAGGATTGCACTGAGCTTTGCACCTGATTTGGGAAGCACAGATCAATCTTCAGTCCTCCCTTTGCCTGGGTAATGCCCTTATCATGGGACTGTGGAGACAATCCTTCACTCTTTTTAAAGACTGTCCGGCCTAGCCTTCAACTTTATAATCAGGATACTTTCCTGGGAAAGGACAGGTGAGGATCTGTATTCCTCAGGCAGAGGATCAATTAAAACTTCAACAAGGGGTAGGTACGAGTTATCACAGAATCACGGAATGTCCTGAGGTGGAAGGGGCCCACAAGGATCATCAAGTACAACTCCTGTCCCTGCATGTGACAACCCCACAGTTCACACCATGTGTCTGAGGGTGTTGTCCAGTCTCTTCTTGAACATTGTCAGGCTTGGGACCATGACTGCCTCCCTGGGGAGCCTGTTCTGGGGAACACTCTCTTCCTCCAGCCACATTTATCATGCAATGGAAGATAAATCAACGCTAGACGACAAAATACTTTATCATAAAGACACCAATCTTGACTGCACTCAAAAATTCCCAACTTTAGCTACCTTGACTAGTCTAATAAAAAACATAGGTACAGATTCACAGGCGTTTCAGTACCAAGGCAGTTATTCTGTGCATTGCACTTTTGTACTCGGGCCCCATTTTACATGCTTCTGTGTTTTTCACTTTATGTCTCGAAGTATCATCAGAACTAGAGGAGCTGCATAACTCCTGGTAACCTCTAACATGCAGTCTGGGGTATGCAAAATAGCAGCAACCTCTTTTGTCATAATAAGGTTAAAGAACACTTGTCTTGGCTGTGCAGAAAAGGCTGAGGACAATTGCCAAAACTCTCATTGCTGCATTTCAGTCTGTCCTCTAATTTTAGAACAGTTTAGATAGGCTGAAAAACTATTTATCAGACCACGAAGCAAGGGATCTTTAAATTTTGGGGAGGATAATGACAGAAATACAGATTTTTCTCTAGTAATGATAACTCCAAGTTATACAAAATTTGGAAGCTTGGTTTGAAATATTTTAGAAACAGTGAAAAATAAATTTTAAAAGTAAAGACTACAGACTTAAAAAAACCCTAAACAAACATAAAAACAGATATTCCTATACTAACATACAACTGTGAAACTGGAATAAGACAGTACATACTGCAAGAACTTCAAATAAATAGTAAATTTGCAACACTGTCCCTGCTCAGCTCATTCATTTCCAGAGTGTAAAGTTGGCTGATAGGTACTGACAGCAAAGGTTAGATCAGCTTCCCAATCTGCTGGAGGGTGCTTAAAGGATTAGTACCGAGGGACTTAATACTATTGAAAGTATTTGATTCTCTCTGCTACTTTTACGTTATTACGAGGAGCTTCTTCCCTCTGCGTACACAACAGCAAAACGACTAATCAAGGGTAAAATCAGGTACACTTATTTGATTTCCTGATCCCTTCATGGCTGATATCTGAAAATTCAGACCAATATCACTTACTCCAATTTGTGAACCAGCCTGGACTCATTAGGAGCAACTGCCGATCAATATATTGGAGGCTGAGGCCAGCTAAAATATTAGGATGGGCACCGTTGATTCTACATATGGTAACTGTGAGACAAATGCACAATCATCTTTAAAATAACAAAAAAAAAATTCCTAGATAAAATTTTTGCTTAAAAACAACCTAGACCCACACGTGTATATATATATACACACATGTATATATATATAGATATACACACATACATGCATGTGTATGTACATCATTAATATTTCTGGAATTGTTTTCTAAACATGAATTAAAATGCAAAGATATCTTTTTATGCACTCTGAAAAAGCAAGGCAAATAAAGTTTCAGTGCTTCACTTCCCTGAAGTCAGATTGAGTCATCTGATCGCCTACAGACATCTATGATATAGATGGAGATGCCAGAGTTAGTCAGCTAGACTTCTATTATAGTCAGCACAGAAATGTAGGTTTATTCAGAGAATGATTTATTTCAGTTAAAGCTGGAGATGTAGATGAGAGTAGAGGTCTAAAAATCTTGTAAGAGAGATACCTCTCTAGTCCATTTGCAGATCCATTTCAGAATACGAAAACCAGCAGATTTGCATTAATTAACAGAGAAAACAAGGTAAAATTAAACTTGTTTAGAACCTAAACCCACAAAATGTACTGGATTCACATCTGTCTTCCTTTTTCATAAGATCTAAAAATCAAATACTACATCATCCATTAAATGGCATATTTCTAACTCTCCTAATTCAAAAGATATGGAGAAATACAAAGTTGACTACATTTTCTTTACTGTCAGAAATAGGATTTCTGATTGGGAGTTATGGAATACAGCAAACCAAAAGGAAGCTATGGACAACTCAGGTGAGAATGGTTAACGAAACACAGCCCATACAGTCCTACTGCATTAACACAATATATTTTAAACATAAAGATGTCACTAAGAAAGCTTTTTAAAATATATATATTTACAATGAAAAAAAAATATTTAAGAAATGTATTATCCTTTTTTTTTCCCCAACCCCCCAATGCCTGTTACCTCTTTTAAGTGTAGCAGGGAAGGACTGGATGACTGAACACACCTGTAGCAAACAGAATTACAAGGAAGAGGTTTTATATTCTTGTAGATATCTTCAGGAAAATACAGCACAAACAGAAGAAGAAATAAAAAATGTGGATTATTTTCTACAAAATGAATTACATCCATGGTTCATTATTAGTTATTTACAGATAAAAGATAAAGCACACGTAAGAAAACTCCTAAAGCTGAGTTGTTTCGGTAATGTAGCACAGAAACATGTCTAAATCACTGTATGTAATTACTTAAGTAGCCAAAGGCTTTATGTCTACTGTAAAAATGTTCATATACACAAAGGGGGAAAATGGATAATTATGTTGATGACCTCTGCTATTTGTCTAAGAAAGAAACTTAGATGCACAATAAACAGATAGATTTAGTCTCTTTTGTAGGAACAAATAATCCTATTTTTAACAGTCCATTTTCTACTTTTTTGCCATCAGCTCAAAAATCTAGCTGGGGGATTTTGCTAATTAACTACAAGTTGCAAGCTGCAAAATTCATCTGTTTGTTTATTTTTCTTAAAAAAATAAATAATCAGAACATTCAAATGCCTCTGCTGACTTTATCTCATATTTCCTAAGTAAAATGGAGATGTTTAAGATCTAGAATAAATACTGATTGTAGTAACTAGTAAAAGCTAATGGATGAGACATGCCTCATGATGCAAAAAGTGAACATCAAAATGCTCCAGCAAACTAGGCCGTTACATTTCCTACCCACTACACTGCCAACAAGGCAAATTCAATGATTCCATTAATATAACTGCTGCTATTCACAGATAATGGAAGTTTAAGCTACTCAGTGTGCAGTACGCCACTTGAAGAAACAAAACAAAAATAAAGCACATTGTAGAAGCATAAAACAATTGTGCATTTGTGTGTCTAGGTTTATACAGAGAGTGACCATGCTTGATGGTCACTAGAGTGCGCACACAGATGAACAGATAATGACACAGATATACAACTATTCATAGTATATAATTAGGACATTGAAAAACTGTCCCACAGACCAGACCTGCACAACCTTGAGCATAAGTAGATTTTTTTGTTGTTGGAGTTTGTTTGTTTATCTTTGGTTTGTTTTGTTTTTCTGTTGTTGTCATCATTTTGGTTTTGGTTTGGGGTTTTTGTTTGTGTCTTTTGCTTGTTTGCTTTGGGATTTTTGTATGTTTTCCTTGTTTTTTAATCATAGAATAGTTTGGGTTGGAAAGGAACCTCAAAGGCCAGCTAGTCCAAACCACCTGCAGTGAGCAGGGACATCTTCAACTAGGTCAGGTAGCTCAGAGCCCCATCCAGCCTGGCCTTGAATGGCTTCAGGGATGGGGCATCTACCACCTCTCTGGGCAACCTGTTCCAGTATTTTACCACACTCATTGTAAAAAATTTCGTCCTCATGTCCAGCCTGAATCTACCTTCCTTTAGTTTAAAAACATTACCCCTTGTTCTGTCGCAACAGGCCCCGCTATATTTTTTTTTTCTTCTCTTTCCTATTCCTTTTTAAAGCCTGCATGTACCAGATAGTCATACTACTCACAAATGGTGACTAGAACAAAATAACTGGTTCTAAGGGCTGTTGTGAGGCTCTCTCTTACTCCACAATGAAGCACCATTTTTCCTTTGCAAGCTCAGTTCCATCTATAATCCAAAGCAATGGCTCTAAGGTGCAAGATGTATACAGCATGACAGTCACTGACAGGAAGTAACATTAACGCCTGCTTCCTCCAGATACCAAATGTTGCCGGCCAGAAAACTCATGCTATATTCTACCCATATCCCACCATTCCAGAAGAAGTCATCATAATCTCAGATGTTGCTCCTCAAATAACCACAGTAATTCTGTAATTAATGTGACACTAAGGAGAGAAATGTAGATACATTTAGTAAAGCATATAACTAACACGAGGGAGTTTACTTAAAAGCAGGATGCTTTAGTTTTGAACAGTTTACAAAGTTAAATTTTTACCCTGCTATCACAGCAAAGATGTTTTAGCTGGCCACCAAGCAGGCTTTGAACAACCATAGTTTATAGTGCAGAACTGCAGTGTAAAGGGAAGTAGTTGCTGATTTACACTGAAGTTATTTACGCTCTGCAGCTGAGGGCAGTAACTTTCTCAGCCATTTTACACAAGCTGCTCATGGTCAAGTAGAAACCCTGGGGATAGAGTGAAAAGAAATATGTAGAAGGATTATCAATAGGTGTTTCTAGAATGATTTCCTTTTCTTTGCCAGGAGATGGTGGATTCCATATGTCATGCTCTCAAGTGGGCAACATAATATAGAAAAGAGTGAACGGGCTGGATGTTGGGTTCTCATGCTGCATGTCAAAGGTCCCTGTAGCTTCACTAGTACTTACCTGAAGTCAGAGAAATTAAATATTGAAAAATATTTAAACATGTTAAGGCACAAAATACTGGGGGAGGCGGGGAGGGGCAGGGAATGGCTCTGTTGGTAGCTCAAACTATCTTTGATGAGCAGGTACTCCAGCCTCCAAAAGACCAGTGCAAGGTGAACCTCGAAAACCTTGAGCTTTGATCTTGGTTCTGTTCTTGTCTCTGCCTGGGGGACTGATGGCTTAAGTGGTACAGCAAATGAAATTACCATTAGGAAGCCTGTGAAGAAAAATTAGCATCCAGGATTACCAGTACTTACATAGCATAAGGCTTAGATGAACAAAAGTGAAACACGAAATTATCAGATGAACTGTTCAGTATTCCTGAGGAAACAACATCTCACCACATGGGCACAGTGACCCAATTTCCACCTTCTGAAACATGATGGTTTTCTACCAACAGTAACTACATAAAGCTATCTTTGATTAATCTATCTCGAGAGAAATTTTAATATAAAAACAGTTAAGAAAGGGCTGTTCACCTCTAGGCTGAGGTCTGGATGAATGGAGTGAGGTTTTGCAACTTTTGTTTGTTGGAGGGGTCAGGAGCACCTGGGCATGGAGGAAGGCCAGCAGCAAAGACCACAGCCTTCTGCCTAATGGTGGTAAAAAACTCTCTCATCCAATGTACAACTTCAGAGCCTAAGTCTCAGCTAGCAGAAAAATTAGCACATCTTCTGATCATACCAGAGCTACTCAGTAAAGATGATCTTCCCAAATCCTGTACTTCTTTGAATTAGCAGAGGTTGTGACCAGCTGTGCTACCACACCAGTTAAAGAGATGAGAAACAGTTGGGCTCACATGAGCTTAACATGAGAAGGATAGAGATGTACCAGAAGTCAGCATCAGTGAGTGAGAGAGATCAAAGCACAGATGCCTTTTTGTTCAAAAAAGGACTTGATTTCAGTCATCTATTTGCAGCATTGCCATCAGCCATGACCTTGGAAAAGTTGCTTCTCTGCTTTGCTCCTTTGTTTTCCCACCTGTGAAGCATCTTGAGAGTTGCTGCTTATGTACTAGTGCTATCTGAAACCTACAAATTATTATTGTAACCTGCAATCTTCCATAATGAAATTTGATGGATACAATTTTGATTTAAAACTGTATTTTAAGTCTTTCAAATATCTCAACAGAAAAATAGTCTTCTTTTAAAGAAACACTTAAGTTCTTCGTTGTTAATCGTACAAGACACGTCTGTTCACCACTAATATTTCTGGGATGTAGAGTTTAATTTATTTTCCACCATTTTCCTTATAATTATTACAAGACTCCCGAGCAATAAACTGAAGCAGCATATTAATGGGACAAGCCTTTTAAATGATGAGACATAATAATTATTAATTACAACTTAAAAGTCTCTAGAAGCACTTATTTGTTATAAATACTAGCTGACTTCAAAAGCTGAAAAATAATATTATTGTGCAATAGTCAAGTAATTAGATATACACTGCAGATAACTTTATTAATGAATTGGATTATTGATAGAACAATTCTCATATTGAAATATTGACTCAAGTATAAGCATCCACATATTTTTTCAAGGACAAATATATTAGCATGTAAGGCCACCTAATTATTTAGCAAATGATTCTTTTCTCTGCTGTCACGTAGTGTATAGCAGATGCCTAATCCACATTTTTACACTTTTAAAAATAGTGCTCAGCTAGGTGGTGAAAATTTAAATCATACATAGAAACAAACAATATTTTCATTTATTTTCTATGTTACCTGATATTTTTCTGCAGAGCATGACAGAATGCTGTTATTAGCTTGAATAGGAGAACAGGATTGTAAAATAGCATGCCTGACACAAATCAACAGAGTATCCCTCTTAAAACATATCATGAAACTGCTTGGCAAGTCTCTGTTTTAATCCCTAGCACTTTAAGGAACTGGTAATTCCTTTTCAGAAAGAATGTCTCCACAAGTAGAGAAGGGTTTTGTCAATTTTGTGAAAGAGTTTTTAATTACCTGCATCTAATTGAGTCTTGCACATACACATTGGGAAATAATTTGTGAGGTTTACTGAGTCTACAGCATAGTTCACACAATAAATCATTCCTTTCTCTATTTACTTACCCCACCAATTGTCTTTTGTTGTTGTTGTTCATTGTGGGGTTTTTTGTGTGTTGTTTTCAAGAAAAATGAAAAGCACAGAGATATGGTCTTCTGATATTTCTGAAAACATCGTGGTCCAGGCTTTAGGCCATAGGGCATGCAATCAGAAAAAGATAAACTCAATTTACTTCTCAGCTGTACCAGTTAAACAGAAGGTGACTAGACAGGCCATGTCACACTCTGTCTGGCATTTGCACCAATGTGGAGACAAGTACTTTCCCATTTCTGTTACAAGTTTTCTGAGAAGCAGAAAAACAAAAACTGACAAAGGAACAAAATACCAGGTGACGGCTTTGTAGAAGACCACACGCCATCCTATGCTACCATAAAATTAAGCATGCATTTTCTAGTTTGCTTCTATTTGCAAACTAGATTAACTTTAGTAAAATCAAGTAATTTGCAATTGTTGTCACATCTTTCTGCAAAGAGAATGGGAATGTGAGACAGGTGACGAAATGCTTGAGAAAAAAAAAAAAAAAAGGCAAATATTTGAATTTCGGTAGCACCCAGAGGTCTCAGGAAAGACCAGCAGAAAATTGCCTCTGTTCTGATGTGCTGCTCTCAATAGATAGGATGGGAGGGAGGAAAGGAGTAGCTCTACTATTGTTTAGCCAATTAGTATCTTAGTTGATTCTTTGTTTTATAGAAGATATTAAAGCTTTTTTTTTTTTTTTTGTGGACCAAGTCAAAGTGCAGAACAGACTAAGAATAAAATCTTCAACATACTAAGGACTTTACTGCACCTGCTGCTACTGTGGGCACCAATATTTTCATGTCTTAGAAGGGTGGCACTGCAAGGAGGAAGATTTTTTTCTGCACTGTTACCTCACTTAGTGTTTACCAGGTTAAGTATTACTCAGAAATATATGCAATACTAACTGCTAAATTAACTGGTTATGTCTATTTCTGTAAGAAAAGTCATGGAAAACACTACCCAAATACCCTTGACAGATATGTATTCTCTTGATCCTTAGCTCTTGATTCTGTGAAATTCAGATATAAAGGAAGATTAAAACAATCATATATATAACATGTGAAAGGAAAAACATCCACAAAGCCAGCACAGAAGTGTGGTACTAACTGTACAGCTATACCAGCCTCCTGAAGAATTATATTTTAAAGTGGTTTTAATTCCTTATGAAAACTTTAAGGCATACTGCTTGGGAAAAAAAAAGTCCTATTGAGAGAGACAGAGAGAATTCTAATCACATTTCTTTTCAGTTCTTCTCCCTGGGCCTAATTAGCAGGGGATATTTGCATTGAAACAATCTCTTTTTCTCCTTCATTCATTTGATCAACTGCTTATCTCTCACCTGGAGCCATAATCTCTTATCTGTAGCTTCATAATCTTCTGCACTGCTAAAAGGATTAGGTATCCAGGTGAAGCACAAACAGCAGGAACAGATGACTCCATAGGAAACAAATACTATACTGACTTTTCAGATGCCACTTTCCCCAGTGGTAATTAAGTAAAAAGAAACCCTAAACACCACCACCACCTCTTAGAAAGAAAAGAAAAGCAATCCTGCAAACACCTAGAAGAAATAAACACCAAACCTTAAGACATAGCTTTTAAAATAAATCTCCCCAGAATTAAAACTGCACAAAACTACAAAATGAGTAGAATAAGAAGATTAAAAAACAAAACAAAACAAAACACACAGAGATTATTCTAATGCTTTAACAAAATTGCTGCAATCTTTACAATGCAAATATTTTCTGTTCTGAAAATAGATGTCTCTTTCTCTGGGTTTTTTAAAAGAATGGTGAAGCTGAACTGGGGGTGAGCAGGTTACATTTTCACTCTATAGTTTTGACTGTGCAAGACAGAGTCTGCCTCTTTACAGCCCATGATCATTTCTTTTACAAACTTATAGAGCATTTATTTCTTCTGACTTGTGGGGTTCTTTGTTTGTTGTTGTGTTTTGGGTTTTTTTTTTAATAAATTATTTTTTTAAAAGCTAGTACACCTATTGAATTAAAGCATGGTGTTGTCATAACCATCCACCGTGACTGGAAATCATTCTGATTACTTATACTCATTAAAAATGTATGAGAGAAACATTTGTAAAATTCAATATGCTTTTCAAAACTGTAAGATCTAAATCTAGCCAATTCGTGCCCTTTTGACACAGCCTTTTCACCTGGTATTTGAGTCTTTTCTTTTGTTATTTATCATTTCACTGCTTTCCTTCAACAAGACTTCTGACATTAAGCTCAAATGCAGCCCTTGTTAACATACTGTACAACTGGAAAAATTTCAGAAATTGCTTTGGTTGCCTAAATTTGTGAGAAAACAGAATTGCATTTTGAAATGGATTACACTCTTTTATTATGCCTGGATATACAGTAACTTTTACAAAATCCAAACAATGGCAGGTTAATTATTCAGTTGTGCTTATGTATGGGAATTGGATAGTCTCTCTCTGCTGCAGACAGCATCACCTGGAAAATTAAGCTACTGGAAAAGCAAAATGAAAAGTCAAGGTATTCAAAGACTCATACATCTTCATACCTCCTTTCTTCCTTTAAAGTTACAATGTGCTCATACTTACTTGTCTACCAATATTGTCTGAGGCTTAACAAAGTGTTGATTCCTTCCCTGTCAGTTCAATGAGCAATAGATCTGCTTCTCTCCACCACTAACTAATGGAGATTTGCAGTAAGTAAGTAAGCAAGCGAAAACCTATGCCCAAGAAGTTTACTGTCCCTTTCATCAATTAGAATAGATTTCAGTAAGTGAGCGTCCATAGATGGCATAACATTGTAAAAGTTGTAAAGGTCTGCAAAAATTCCAGTCAAATACAGATTAAGTTAACATAGTTTTACTCATCTAACAGGTCCCTTCAGTACTCGTGCCAACAATATATAGACAGTGTCTAGAGAGCTGTCAAAAGACTCTAGCTGAGCAGACAAAAATGAACACATGAGCTAGGGGAGCTGATATTTGTCTATGCCTACATTTCTTCTGAACGGTTCTTTAAAATCTTACCATTTAGCAAAACCCACTGAAAAACAACACCCAAATGGATTCAAACTTTCTCTGGCCATCTTCTCTACTACACTGTTATGGACAACTTCAAACACTCATTGTCAGGCATAGATATACCAGGGCATGAAATTGGTAGCAAAAATTCAGCGATGTAGGCAAGATGGCAGATATGTGCTGATGATGCAATGAGGACTGCTTCTGGTGGTGGTATACATGATCGGTACTTCAATTTAAGGTTAAGCTGATTTTAACACAAAATAAAATTGCAAAACAATAAGTTGAATGGAATTAAGAAAATAATGCCAAGGAAAATTACTAGGGAACTTTCCCCACCCCCTTTTTTTTTTTTTTCTTTTCCTTGTGAATGTGATCCCAGTCTTCCACGAGATGGATTCACTGCCTGGAGGTTTACAGTGAAAGTTACCCTACCTAAGATATTTGTTGTGTTCTGAAAAAAAACCACCTCAACTCCAGCTGCGGTCGAAGACACAGGAACTTGATGCAATTGGGAGGAGCTGTGAGTAGTGTTGGCCACACGGGCAGCCACAGTGCTGGGCTCATTCCCCTTGTTCCTCAAAGCAGCCTCAGGCCATTGACCTTCCAGAGTAAGCTGCAAAGCTCATTTCTTCCCTTGGGTTCACAGAAATGGAAAAATTACTTAAAAGGCAAGAGCTGAGACTAAAAGTGCTACAAAATGGAACAGCCTGCTTATTTCCTCCTTCGCATTTATATTCATTACTTTAATCACAGGGTATACCAGAACAGCCTAGGATCTAGGACAGGTGCTTTAAATGCCATACATAGCTTCATCCAACTAAATATCTCTGAAAATTGGAACATCATCGGTGATTACTAATCAACAAGGAAGGACAAAAAAAAAAATCACTGAAAATGTGCTATTTGGCCAATAAATGAATAAAAAGCAAAATTTGGAAAAGAGAGCAGGTGTATATTAACGGAATAGTCAAAATTTGAAGGCTATAAACAACCAGGAAGGAGATAAAAAGTTATAATTTCTCAGACTACCTTAAATAAAAGCTACACAAATTTAGATGTCATCATTAAATTAAAACAGATATATATATATAATCTGCTTCTGTAGTCACTGTTTACAACTACCTGAAAAGATGTTATAGCATGGAGGGTGTTGGTCTCTTCTCACAAGAAGTAAGTGACAGAACAAGAGGAAATGGCCTCAAGATGTACCAGGGAAGGAACAGATTGGATAATGGGAAACATTTCTTTATGGAAAGGGTTGTGAAGCCCTGGAACAGGCTGCTCAGGAAAGCAGTGGAGTCACCATCCCTGGAGGGGTTTAAAAGATGTATAGATGAGGCTCTTCGGGACAAGGTTTAGTGCTAAGGTTTAGGTTATGGTTGGACTCCAGCCAAAATGATTCTATGATCCTATGCTTTTGAGTAGGAAAGCTTTAAGTTTATTTGTATATAAACACCAAACACTTAAGGCATCACGTTTTAGAAAATAACTTAAATTAAGCTGGGCTTTATATTAAATATTAATTGTTCAAAACCAAATTCACCATCTATGCTATTCAACCAATAAAATGTTAAAGATGGACATGTCATGTATGTAACATGAAAAGTACAGATGCCCAAGCACTTCTAAAAGTTGCTGAAAATAAGGACCGTTTAAAGATAACAGCTTGTACAGATGTTTACAATTTTCTAAGTACATATATGACTCTTTTAATGCTAGCTTACAACATTTAACAGTCATATAAGGTTCAAGAACAAAGACCAGCTAATACATTATTTCACTGCCAACAGAACATGTAGTCCTTAACAAAAGTTTGATAACTTATACTTAGAATACAACAGACAAAACAGTTAAAATATACTAGAGAAAAATAAAATTATAGCACAAAAATTTCACTTGGATATTCAACACTTGCACAAGATAAATTGAATAAAAGCTATCAGATTTATGCTGCTAGAGAGTGGATATTCAGTATTCTGGAATATCAGGTAATCTTTCTTAGTAAAGAAGAAACAAACAGCATTCTTATTGAATCTGAATTGATTTGTGCTACATGACTGTCAACACAGACAAACACAACAGATTAGTAAAGGGGAAAATGCTTATTTTATCTATATCAGGATAAAATGTGATCCATCATCCATGAAAACACACACTGTGTGTTTCAGCTAAAACTGGTTCTTGCAGTCTTCTGGCTTAGACTGTCACCTGGTCAGTCTCAGTAGATTTAGTGCCTTGGTGGATATTCTGACACCTATTAGTGCTGTTTGGACATCGCCTCCTTTTGTTTTGGTGGACAATCAAGGAAATTTGGTTCAGACAAAAATGGAACCAGAGAAACATGCATGCACAAGAAGGCACTAGAAGGGAACAGGGTGGATGAAAACAGAGAGGAAGAAAAAGGACAGGCAGTTGGGAAAGTAGCAGAAAGTTCTTTAGGATATGGAGTCATGACCTTTCTTCTGTCAGTATCTATTTAACTCTTCCCTCTGTCCTCAAGTTTTGCCTTTTTATTTTACTTTTCTTTGTTTTAGATGCTGACAAAAAACATTATAGGATTTTACCATCTAATTCAGGTAGGTTCAATTTCTGACTGGTCATCTTTGGTCAACTAATTTAGAAAGTATCCCCTGCTTCATTCACAGTCCTAAGTGCAGTCTACAGTTTCATCAAAATTCTTCCTCTTTGGTTCAACCAGTTTGTCTTCAACTTCTACCATTTTCCATCAACATTTATTGTGTTGGAGTACTTTGAATGTCCGCCTGTGTTCCAGACATGAGCACATGGTGACAGTATAATGGTTTGCACTGATGCACTTGTGTATCCAAACACAGGCCTACTTTCTATATTGAATAATATACCTGTATGTCTGTCCTACAAAGACTGGTATTTCAGACCAGCACAGTTTATTCCGAGAGCACACCAACAGGCTGCATATGAGATAAAAATACATGCACTGATAATGCCTTGTTAGCCCATAATAATATTGATAACTTTACACAGACTAATCTTTTAAGGAGGATTTATGGAGGTGTACTGATAAAGGAAAGAAAAAATAAAAAGAAAAAAAAAGAAGAAAAAAGAAGGAAATAGAGGCTGATTATAGCCAAAACCCTTACTGTCAACAATACACATCAGCACATAAATGGTGAATCAAGGGAAACAACGAAAGTACCAATACTTAATCAATTCTAAAGACTCTGCAAATCACTATAATAAAAATTTTGCATTATGAAATTATCCTGGCCTAGCAGGAACATTGAGTAGATGAACTAAGTAATCAATTTCCAGCATCTTCTATCAAGTCACTGGAGAGTTGAATTTCTAGTTTTTATGTGAAGGTTAAATTGCTTGTTAGCTGAAGAGTTTAAGTTCTTTTCTTTCTGTTCAAACATGTTACATTTTGTAGTCCATCAATTCAACAGTCTCAGAGTTGTTACTAGAGCTAGAAAAGCTTAGAAGGCAAGGGGAAAATAATTAAAAACAAATTAATGTGGGAAGATGAAATAAACCAAGTCGTGAAGTCAAGCATGAATTATCAAAAATCTTTTATTGAAAATGAATATTTTTTCTATTTTGAGAGGAACCTGTTAATTTTATATCTCCCCACCCCATCCCTTAGCACAACTGTAGCTCAAGCAGTATAATATGAAATAGGCTTATTAAGATTTGAAATGTGTTTAACTCTCATCATAAGCACCACAGTCCTTAAACATTTAATTTAAAAATATATATAAATCAGGAAAGCATAAGAGAGTTTGCACTTGACAATAATTAAGGGGAAAAACATATTTATAACTGACAAACTGGAAGCAAAGGGGAGCCAGAAAGTAAAAGGCATGAGTTGGATTTGGCAATCACTGACAGTACTGTGACTGCTTTCATCAACTTTAAATTAGATTATGCAGTGTTGCCTACAGAATAATTCCATTTTTCTTTTCAAAATACAGGATGTAAGAGGTCCAATGTGATTTAATGTAAGTCAAGTAGAATGATTTCCTGAATATCTGTACATCAGTTCTATATGACTAAAAAGGAAAACAAAATAAAAAGCATACAACATATACTCAGCCTTATGGCTTTTTTTCTCACTGGCATCCCTCGTTAAGCAAATGCTTAAATTGCTTTCTAGACCTTCCAGAGAGAAGTCATAGGGCATGGCAGCACCTCATTGACATGCAGTGTGTAACATGTGAATCATTTTGCAGTGGCTTATACTGCATGTAGACTTCTTCATTTTGCTTATTCACTTCAGCATGATCCTGTGCGTGTCTCCCCTTTCCTCTCCTTAAGTAATTACCAGATGAGAAAACAAGAAAAACTTCCTTAGGCATTGTGCTGAATTGAATGTCCAAGGCACTGCCATTCCTGAAACAAACGTACCTGAGTGCACAAAGATCCCGCAGCCAAAACATAGCCCAATACAGACAGAACTGGATACGTTGGCTGTAGTGGTTATCAAACATTGGAACAGTCTGCCCAGGGAGGTTGCGCAGTCTTCTTCTCTGGAGGCATTCAAAACCCGCCTGGACACATTCCTGTGTAACCTCATCTAGGTGTTCCTGCTCCAGCAGGCGGATTTGACTATATGATTTTCCGAGGTCCCTTCCAATCCCTAACATTCTGTGGTTTTGTGATAACACTTTCAGTGACTTCTGTGGACAGAGCTTGTTGAGAAGCTTGCAATAAAATAACCAGGTACATCATAGCACAGCAGACTGGTGATACAGCAAAACTATGAACAATGGTGAGGTCAAAATAGTCAGAAAGATGTAATAATTTTCCACTCATTATCAGCTCCTATTAGCTGATCGTTATTTTACTGATATATAAATCCAGCTATGTAGGAAACCAAATTGTGTTTCATAATCCATATGCAGTTTGGCAAGGTAGGCAGAATTTTAGCACTAATTTACAATATTAAAAACACTTCTGCAAATTTAGTATACTGAGTCTCAAATCTTGGCTTCTGCTTCAAGTAATTCTGATCTTAACATATCAGAGTTATGCTAATTACTGCATCTCTGTATTGCAAAGACAAACCTGCAACCTTAAGGAGGAGATATAATAATTCCCACTGACCTAGAATTTGTGATCCCAGAAGTTTCCTGATGGACGTTCACTTGCTTTAGGGATGCTTGTTCTATGAATGACTCAAAAGGAAGTACTGAACAAACAAATAGCTTTGCAACTACTTCAGAGAGAGTGTTCAAGATTACACAGACTCAGTGACTGATTTAGTAAGTTGTGAGGTCAATGGTCTCAATATTTAAATAAAGATACTTAATGTGAAAGAAATATACAATCATGTGGTATCTGCCAGTCTGCATATATTCCTTAATGAATGCAGAGCCTATAAAAAAGGCTGATTAGTAGAATTCCCCAATAGAAAGATCAGTCTTCTCATCCTGATCCTGAAAAAAACCACTTTGTAAATAGTCTGATTGATTGCCTGTAAGAATCTATTTCATCATACATACACTTAGAACCATACACACACACACACACACTTCAGTTTGGAGAAACCTCTGCTTATGAGGGAGAAAAATAAAGTTGGCCAGGATCATGACACAATTAGACTGTTTATCCAAACTAATACCACTGAGAGGACTGCATGCACCACCACCATATGTCCCTTTGTGACAGCAAGGATATGTGCAGGTGGGCTAAGGGACAGTCCTAAAAACGTGGGTAATGGGATGCAGACAGAGTAGGGTCAGGTATTGCAGACTGCAGGACAAAATTGATGCTTTAGTATCACTTGCAGTTCAGGTCATGGCATCGCTAAATCATAGAGGTGAACTAGTTACACATGCGAGTGAAGCTGTGTCACCTGGAAGCCCAATGGGTGGCTGAGGCCACTGGAGGGCAAGGAGCCCAGCTTCTGTCTTGCTCAGCACCTGAGGCTGCCTTGGCCGCTCCTCTCCAACAGGTACCCTGACCCACAGAAAGAGAGATACTTCAGGTGCACAGGCTGCCTCCTGCATTAAATGCTGCTTTGTTCACATACACGATCAAGAATTTGGGCAGGACTAGAAAATGTACCCCAGATACCCCTGGTGACTCCCGTGTAGGTGTACTAATCTCAAGCATGGAGAATCATTATGTTCTTCTGAACCAACAAGCATTTGAGCATTTCATACCAACCTCACCATTTCTCTGTAAGAGGACAGTCATTTTACAGCTGGGTCAATGTCACATTAATACTGAGACCTCTAACTAAAAACCACGTATTTTCCTAACACAGTTCAGACTGGATTCTTGGCAAAACTTGTCCATCAGATGTCTTTGTTCTTCAGCTGTTTCAAAATTATCTTGTTGGTTTAGGTCAAATGAAGTTATTCAAGTATTACAAAATGTGTTTTACTTTGATACCAAAAGATAAAAACTGCTAATATCCTTCAGCTGTACGTTATCGGTGTGCTGAATGACCCAATAATTTCAATTATTCACCAAGAGAAGAGACACTGAGCTCTACTTAGACAGATAAATCCATTTTAGTTATTGATAGACTTACGAAAACTGAAGGATGAGTCTTCCTGGAGGACTGGAATAAAAATGACAGCTTTAATACTTCTGGCTTAACCCTCTTCAAAATTTTTCAAGATAATTTTTCAAGCTTTACTGGAAGTTAAATTGTATTTACAAATATCTTTTGCCTGCTGTAGTATGAACTGAATACAAACACAAGGATTATCCTGTAAGCAACAAATGTGTTTGAACTCAGTATTTCCTAACTGCTATGTTGTAGTATATACTCAGCAAGGCCAGAACCAGACACTGTGCTAGAGGAGTTTGTGATTCCTTACAATAACAACAAGCATGAATTACTGAACTGCTATTATGCTGCTGCTGATGTGCCTCTATAAGCATTAGATTCATGGGACCACTGTAACCATCACAGAACTGGCCTCTGTGTGAGGTTTCCCAGTGCCAAATAATAGGAACTCTTCCTTCCTCAGGTCCTGGCACAATCGTAATCATTCATCTCCTCCAATTGTGTCAAAGAAGTTTCAGACAATGAACTGAAAATCAAGAACTGGAATGATCCTCATTATTATCTTTTCAGTCTCAACTATTTTGGAGGAAGATGAAGAGGATCTAGATGTAGGTGTTGGGGACCTAAGGCCTCAAGGCAATCTGGGGGGTAATTAGGCCTCCGCATGGACCCTTATAGAGCCCAGCAAACACCCCATGGGCTTTCCAGAGGGCAACTCTGCCACATGAGAGCACCACTGCTGTTGGCAGTGGTGGGGACCCTCCTGTTGAGGGCATTTGCTGTGCATGGGGAGCAGATGGGAGAAAAAACAGCTAGTGGCACTGCCCAAGGGACTGTCAGCACTTGCATTGGTCACACACCAGGAAAGAATGTTTGTGGGGCACCTCAAACCCACTGCTGCCCCTGCCTTTGCAGCCTCGAAGTAAGCCCAAACATCGTCTTCTCACCTGTCACACACCAGCAAGGGTGAGGGACATGCTGAAGACCATGGCATAATCTTTTATGGATGTCGTTTGGTACCTTTAATGTATGACATAATGTATGACCCTCCCAAATTACTCCATTTGCTAGACCATGCAACATTAGAGCCCAATCATATAATGCAGCAGAAAATAAGCAAAATAAAATGTGGAGGGCATCAAGGGTGGTTTTCATCCGATCTAACTCACATCTTTCTGACCTCAGTTAAATAAGGAAGAATTTAGAAAGAGAAAAGCATTGCAAGATCTGGAAGCAGCAAATCCTTCTACCAGCAAAGTACTGTAACATATATTATGAAATATATCAGAATGTTACAAAGCCATGTGTGTAAAATGGGACAATGTCGCTTTTACTTCTCCTTTGTTTATCATGCACACAAATCATCCCCCACAATCCCTTATGTGAATGTAATCTCTGTGGGACAAAAAAGCACCAAACTCAATGAGGACTGAGAACCAATTCATGATTTCGAGATTATGGCTCTACCAATAACCCTCAGTTCCAGCAGACTGGAAATGAAACAGAGCCTTGAGGGGGCGAGGCAGGAGTTAACAGTTTCACCGGGTGCTGCTAAATAAAAAAAGACCCTCCCAACCCCCATAAAACTCGTTAGCTTTAAATATCTTCTGGCACATGAAGATAAATTAGTCCCAGCTAAGAAAAGTCCTCTCAAGCTAAACTACAACTGCCTTCCAAATATCCTGTTGGTAATGATTTTTGTGCACTGAAATGTTACACATACTACTTCAATTTCTAAATCTGCATTTCAGATGAAAAAGTGCAAAATAAAGTTTGGTAAATTAGATATTAAAGACTTCGCTACTGACTGAAGTTTCTGTTACATTAAACAAGCATATTATTTGCCCTACCAGGCAGAACAATGAATAAAGACTGTTACTTTGCGATAAAGGCTGCATTAAGATAACTGTAAAAATAATTGTAGATTCACTACATAAGTGCTATATAAACATTTTCAGATACATTCCTCTTTAATTTGGTTTGCATTGTTACATAAAGAACGGGCCTTAAGCCAAGAAATATGGATTCATAATAGTAAAGTCTTGCAAATTTAGTAATAGTAGTATTGGCCTGTTAATGCTACATCTATGTTAGCAGATATTTTAGGAACAGATCGAAGTGGCTGCTGCTGAGCTCCTCACACTGCTCTTACGTGTTGTTTAGGCAGTATACTGTGGAGCAGGTGCCAACTCATCTGTGGTGAAAAGTCTTACCTCCACATGTAATTGAAGCTTGCTGATAGGAAAATTTACAAGCTGCACATAGGAAGTCTTTGCAGTGGGTGGAGGCCCTGCATGGGAAAATTAAGACCTAAGCAAATTATACACTAAGGGACATTCAGAGTGTTTTCAGAGAAGAGACTATTGTTTAATTCCACCTCTAAGGAATTTATTTTTCTTTTGTCCCAAAACTGCTCTGGGAACTGAGTTAGCATGTGATAAGTGGAGACCACCAGTGGACTCGCTTCAAAGCTGCATATTACTTCTCTGACCTGAATCGTTGCTGGAGACACAGACTTGCAGAGATAGCAAACTATTTGCAGCACGTTTATCTTTCTGAACTCTACCATCACTTTTTTTGTTATCACTTCTAAGAGATTCAGGCCTTTTAGGTAATATTTCCAGAAAAGTGTCATGTAATATTATTACACATCACTTTGTTAATTAAGCAGTATAATTTGCAGAAATATTGTGCAGCAGTAGGTTGCTCTTTCTAATGATGCGGCTACAGAGACACAGAAAATATAAATGGGTACAAAATACTGCAGAATGTGACCAAGAGATACGTCAACAGAAGATTTAAAAGCAACAGAAACAACTTCACTGCAGATACCTACCAGATACATCTGGGTACTTATTCCCTTCTCTGCTCCACATGCATTCCTCTATCATGTGCAGTCCATGCCCAAGCAAACCTGGCTTCCCCACGAGCAGGATTATCACAGACATACCTGCTGCTGACTGTTTGCATCTTCTGCCAGCAGCAGTCAGTCCAAAAGACAGGATGAGCACCTGATTGATTCCAGTAAGAACTGGAAGAGAGTTAAGAAACAGTAAATTCTGTGTGTTTGTGTATCTGTTGTGTGCTTGAGGTTTCATATCCTCATTTACCTCAGTCATTCTGTCATCTGAGTTGTTGACATTGTACTTGTAATCCCTGGAGCACGTGCCGTACTTGCCTGCTGATATAGATATGACTGACTCACCTAAAAGAGATGGGAGGAGGGTGGATTTGATTGTACCATTCCAGCAGGTTGCAGCAGGGTTCACACCAAGTCTGGTTCTTCAACTGGGCATCAAAGCAACCTCAGCAGGTTAAGTGTCTTCACAAGCCCTTCATCTCTTCACAGTTTGTTTTGCTTCTCCCAGAGCAAAAAGCTGTAGTGGTGTGCTGTGGAGTGATTTTCTCAAGTCCTGGTCAAGTCATCTGCCACATACCAATTTTTCAGAGTAAAGATGTATGGGGCACAAAGGAAACAGGCTTTGAAATAATATGCAAGGAGATGCTCAGACTTATGATTTTTCCTCATGGGGAATATTCCCTACGAGTAACATGCAAGCATTGCTCAGATGACACAGAGGAATAAATTTAAGAAGCTGAAGATGGTTCATTTGCACATCTCTGATTGCAGCTTACATCTGCACTGTTACAGTAATTGATGTGAGAGCAACAGCTGAAACATTAGTACCATTCATCTCAGGTCAGGAACAGCCCTGAAAAGGAGCCACCAAGCCAAGGTGACAGAATCTGTAAAATCTGTGGAAATTAGTTAGAAGTTTGGCCACTTGTCACCTTTAAAAATAAACACAGGCCAACACATTTATTTGTCCCGTCTCCACGCACACTAGAGATTTGGCCTTAGTAGACCTTTTGATGGGCCCAAACCCTTGAAAATACCCATCTTGCTGGGTGGTGGGAGCCAGAGAAATAAGAAGGGTTAAGGACACAAGGGATGCTCAGGTCCATATGGTTTGATGCAACAAACAAAAAATGGTCAGAGGCATGCAGGACTAAGCATGGCACAGTCCTGTAAGGTGTCAGGACTCTATAGGGAGTGCAAGGACACCAGACACCTGCCCACATTGTCCAAAATAAACAGAAGATTCACAAGCTCTGCTCAGGAAAAAGCAAAACCAGACATGACAGGTTGAAAGCTATGCCTAGCATCAAAGCATATCACGGCTTGAAACCCATCAAGGCTGTTAATACTAAAGGTCAGTGTATTTAATTTGTCATAGGAATGTCTACCTATAAGCTACCTCCTGTGAAACATCAGCAATTATCTTTCATGTTTAAACAACCTTGCACAGTGTTTTACACGACATGGTGTGTAGCACCACTCAAGTTTAAATGGGACTGTTGCAATCAACCACTATAATAAGTATGTACTGCAAGGTAAGAATTTCCTCATCAGAGCTTCTATAGCAGCAGCAGATGCATAACTCTTTCATGTTTTATACCAGAACTAATATGAAGTTTTCTGAAAAGGAGTAACTGTGCAGTGACAGAAGATTAGGACTCTGCTCCCTCCACTTCAGCAGTACTTAAATACAACAGAGATCTGGATAACCTAATTATTTTTTTTTGGTGTGTCAATATGAGAACAGCTGTCCCTAGTTAACTTCTTGCTATGTACCAGCATGGTTTTGTGTTCCCTTTATCATGTGTGTGTGTGCCTAATGATAGTGTTTCTAGGGACGCATTAAACACCAGTGATACCTTGTCCATACTACATCCACAGGAAAAGATTAAAAAGGGGCTGGCAGATCCAGGAGGTTATTGAAAACTAGAAGGAAGAGTTAGTTCTGTGTGATAGCAGGCTGTTACACAGCACAATGACAAAGAAAGCAATTGGATGCAGCATAGTCACTCCCTGACAAGTTGCAGGAAGACATCAGTTGTAAAGAGCCTATTTTCCAGCTAGGTTTACATATTTTGGTGAACTTATGGCACTAAAGAGAGTTATATTCCTGCCAAATCAGTTTTGCAGGCCAATTCATCATGTGGCATCACCAGCATTTGTGCAAGAACCACCATAAGACAGCTTGACCCACCTAGGAAAGATGTCGAGGCCAGCAGCCTGGCCAGCCCTCACCAAGAGATGCCAGGTAGAAGTTACACAGCTGATCTGAGTTTTAGAAACCAAAGGGGACCTATGGAAAACTAACTCTATAATCCTATCACTTTACATGCTCATTTAGAAAAAAGTTTTTTATTATGAGAAGAACAGTACAGGGTTCACTTATGCAACGAATTTAATGAAAGCCTCCTCCACACAGCTGCTAACAATGTTAGATCTGCTGGTGTCCATACTTTGCACTTAATGCAACATTGATTTTGCATAGTATTCTTGTTTTTACAGAACTGTCCTGGGAGAGTTTTGGACAAATATCTTTCTATGAAAATGTTCACTTGCCAATATTTTTCACGAAAACATCCTATATTTGAAATCTTGGAATATTTTTTGCCTTGTGAAAATAGTTTTCTGCACAAAAACCCTATTGCCTATGTCACAAAGCCCTTGTGCTCCATTTCATAAAGTGATCAACACCAGTTCCTTCAGATAAACAATCCTGGATAGAAAAATACATTTCAGTTTTTGGACAAGATGTGTTTACATAATTGGTTTTCTCATGCTAGTCTAAAGACATATTTTTTTTGCTGCCAAACATGGTTTGCTTTTGTCTGACAAAAACACACCACAGTCAAATATTTAAAATGATTAGTGGAATTGCAAGGGCAGGAATTTAAGTGGCATTAACAAAACCACGAAACATTTTAAGCCTCCCGCTCTTATCCCTACCCTAGAAACCCACAAACCAAAGGCAACTCCAGCTTATTACTAAAGACTGAAAATTATGATTGCCTCAAACATGCATAACTAGTATTTACACAGGTTACAAAATACACAAAGACTCAAAGAAAATGTTGCATTTGGTCTACTACCACTGTAATGAACGAAGAAGAAAAGAAAACCAACAGAAGTAGCAGTCAATAAAAGAAAGGAATTTTGTACAGAAGTAACGGTTAAAATTTCATACGTTCTAAACATCTTGTTTTCCTTTCAGTTAATTTTCCATGTCTCTACTGTACCAGGGGTAGTCTTTTGATAGAAGTTTTTTCTCTTTTAATAGTGAATAAACATTTATGAAGTAGTTTACATTAGAAATTACATACATTATGAAGTAGAGAAGTATTTTGACACTTTTCTACAGACATAACCATGTGCTACTACTACAGAAGAACTGGTCCAATAATTTTTAGGACGACACAAACTGAATATATAGACTTTGATCATTTGCAGAGATGATACTTAACAGTAGGATCATGAAATCTACACCAGTTATCTTGCTCTACAATCCAAGCAGATGCAAAGCAAACTCAGTATTTTGTGAAGGGCAGCTAAGTAAGGCTGGAATTTACTCTTCATCTTTTCCTTCAGATGACTCTCAAATGACTTCAAATTACTTCACCTACTTGCCAGCCAATCTCCTTCGAGGTGAGCAGCTCACTCAGCTTTTGGTGGAGGTGGTAGATTGACCCCAGCAAACCACCAAACACCCTCACAAGCTGCTCACTCACTCCCTCTCCTCCAGAATGGAGAGAAAACAGGTGGAGTGTGAGAAGACTTGTGGATGGAAATACGGACAGTCTAACAGGGAAAGCAATATCTGCGTGTGCAAGCAAAGCAGAAACAGGAATTCATTCATGACTTCCCATCAGCAGGCAGGTGTGTCCAGCCACCTCCTGGCAAGGGGTGGGTGAGGGCAGAGTAGGAAGCAGAAAACCTTCACACTGTGCAAACACCTTTCAGCAAGAGCCAAAAGATTGATATGGTATCAACACTGTTTTAGGCACAAACCCAAAACAGTACCATAGGGCTGCTACGAAGAATGCTACCTCCATCCCAGCCAGATTCAGTGCGGCAGGAGAACTGGCTGCTTGCCCCAATCCCTCTCTCCAGTAAAGAGAAAATACACCAGACAACACAAGACTCAAGAAGGCTACTGGAAAAGCAGAACAAAAGATTACTATGGGGAAAACACTACAACAGGTGTGTCAAACTCATGTTCACCAGGGGCCACATCAGCCTTGTGGTATACTCCTACATTTATACAGTCCTAAAATCGCATTCGGCCCTTTGAACGCAACTGCGAGGCAGACGTGGCCTCTGGTGAACATGAGTTTGACACTCCTGCACTACAACATTACAGCATTTGCAGCTTTGTTTCTTCAGTGTTTGCAAACATACCTTTCTTCCTAAATGTACTGTATCTATTATAAATCCCATACCCTGAACAAAGACTGAATTTCAACACATTAAATTTACATCATCCTATCATAGACTGTCCTTGTTCTATACATTTAAATTGTGATTTGTGAGGCATAGTCAGTAGAAACAAGCAAGTTTAGAGGGAGTTCCCTTCTAGCTTTTAACAACACTGAAGATTATCTTGCAGTCAAATGGCATGGGTGATTAGTGCTGCATTAATTTTAATCCTCTCCTAATGTTCTGATAAATTATTGCCTTTGCCTTAACTTTAGAAGACAGTTTTCAGAACTAGTTCAATTAAACCCTTAGATCTTTTTTCAAGGTTCAGAATAGCTTTTTAAATATGCAAAAATATCAGCTAAGCTGAGACCTATCACTTCAATGCCTGCAAGTTCTTACGTGTTCTCCTAATTCATTTTAGGCTTTAATTTACCATGAATATCCAAGGTTTATTTATATTTACAAGGCACATATTGTACTCACAGGCATGAAAAACATAATTTGTCTCATCTAATGAGTCATCATTAGCTTTTGTTTTTACCCTTCCATAAGCAAAATATTTTTAATGTGTTCAGCTGGAGTTATTTTTAGCCAACAATTTATATAATTCTTTTTAATAAGACCAAGTCATATGTCAGCCTATCACTATTACTGTAACTTATTTTCAGATAAAAGAAAAATTAAAAAGCCTAGATAAAGGAAAAATTGCAGGAAGAAAAAAACCAGTTCTCTCTACAAATAAGGGCAAACATGACCAAAACTTTTGGATTATTTTTAATCTATTTTTTTTAATGCTCACAAAACTTTCAGAAATATGCTTTTTCTCTCTCCTCCAGAATTTCAATAAAACTTTAAATAATCTGGAAGTCTAAAGAGAGTTAAAACATGTTTGACATAAGAGACAGCTCTCCATTACAGCAAATAACCCACACCCTCAATCCCTTCAAAAAACTTCAATCATAAACCATGAGGTGTGAAAACACACACACTCAGAGTCTTCCTTGGCAAAAAAGTTCCTGTTGATTGTTAGGAAGATGCCACTTTAGGCTGATTTTTATGAAACTCAGATCCTACCTAAGGTATGAAGTATGAAAAAAAAAGTGTAATACCTCTTCATCTCTGTAACAGTCCTCCAACAATGACAACACGTCCAGTTTGGAAACATTAGTCAGTGAGGAAACTCTTAACTGATTAACACTTAAATTCCTCAAAATGGTAAATTATGGAGCAGAACAAAGACAGATCACAGACTTCAAGACATCCAGAGCAGATTATCCACATGTATTTAAGGTAAAGAAAACTATTTCTGCTGTTCATTCAGTTAACCTTCACCCTTCACTACTTAACTAGTAAATCTATTTTTAAACTCTGAGAAGACAGACTTTTAAATAAACAGGAAGTTCTTCCTTTAACCATTAAAGGACAGTTAAAAACCTGGAGTCATGAAAAAAATGGGGAAACTAAAGCTTCCTCAACCTGCTTAAAACATCATTTGGAAGCAGAACTGTGACTGACAAATTAATACAGAAAAATATCACCTTGCATTATGTCAAGACACCACACAATTGCTTACCTGATCTGGTACCTTACTGTTCATACAGCTGGTCTCCCTCTGCCAGAGGATTAGATACAACACATTCCTGTCTTTACTAAACTGAATCTAACAAGGAAGACAAATTCCATAAGAGAACAAACAAAAAAACAGAAAACTCATTTTTTCCATTAAAATCTGTTTTCCAGAAGTACTCACCAAGCTGAAATAAACACTTCATTCTTTGTCTTCAGAACAAAACTCAGGATAGTAGGCTTGAATTGTGGGAGGAAGAGAAAACACAAGGAAACTAAAACTTACTACCTGTAGAACATGCCAGTCTAGTGGAGGCCTTCCTGTTACTGTAAGAATAACTTGGTTTGGAGAAAAACTTGAATCATTCAGTACAGAGAATGATTCATGACACATGATGCAAGATGTAGGGAAGGTCAGCCTCAATCTTTAGGTAAACTAGCAGGTGAGGATGAACTCATGGACTCTTGGAGAGATGAGAGAGCAACAACTTGTGGGGCCAGAGCTACCAAGAATTACCAGTACTCTTTCAGGTGACAGGGAATTATACATTTCTAAGTGTAGAAATATAAATGCTTATCTCTTGTTTACACTACAAGAGGTTATCTTTAAAGAGAGTTGTTCCATGATGTCTAAATCTCTGCGAAGAGCTTTGTGCCCAGGGATAGATCACCGTGGACCACTTAATTTACTTCCATGACAGAAATAAACTATTATATTTGACTGAAAAGTGCTGATTTGAGGTGCACCCAAGCAAAAAAGCTCTGGAGTTTATGTGCTTCTCAGAACGTGTCTGAGGCTTCAACCGGTCATGGTGATGGACAGCTACAAGCCTCAGTGCATAACTGTAAGGAGGGACCTTCGCCAAAGTCTTGCAGTCTGACTGTGATGCCAGACAGGGTGAAATGGCAGTAGCTGAATTCCTCTTCGGAGTCCATCAGAATACAAAGAGCAGGAAGAAGAAATTGTCTTTCCATGGGTATTGCAAGGGAAAATTTTGCAGCCTCACAAAACAGACAGAAGACCACTCACTGTAAGAATGTACAGGTGGACTCCAAAAAAAACCCTGCTTATTATGCGTCCTAGATTTTCATGTTCGTCTTGCAATTTTTGTAGTCTGCTTTTATTAATCTATCAATACATAAAGAAAAAAGTGTGGAGGACAAGTATTCTACCAATCTCATTAGACTGTTTCTGACTACGACAAATTCCTGATTTCAAGATGGAGCAAAATGTAATACTCTCCTTCGGTGAGTACTCCTACTGTACAATCTTTTTACAGGGCAAGCAATGAAACCATATATGCATTTGTTTTATCCTCCTCAGAGTTTATTTTGCATGTAATTTTACACAGTTTATACTTCACATCATACATTTATTCCTCCTCTTGAAAAAGAGGTTTGACACAGACACTTGCCTTGCATTACATTTTGAAACCTGGAACTAGTGCCAATAAAAAAACAAACCACCCTATAAAACATATTAGATCAATACAATGTAAATATAACATATATTAGAATTTGCTCATTATTTCACTACAAGTAAAGCAATCTGGGAAAAAAAAAAAAAAAAGATAATTTCCAGTTGCTAAAACAAGTCTGTGTATTTTCTTTAAAGTCTTAGTTTAATGGGAATGCTTTTATTAGCCCACTACTAAACAATGATCAAACTGGTGTAGAGGAAAATGAAGCATGATCCTAAACAGCATTATGGTACTTAACTGCAATATAATGTTTTCTGTCACACGGAACATAGTAGACTGCAGATGGTCATAAAGTCCCTTCCATGTGAACTCTGCAAAAGACTGTTTTCCATCATGCCACATCATTCCATCAAATCCTTTATTTTGCTTAAGAAGTAAGCCACAAGTAAGCATTCCGAGAACCACGAAAAGATTTTCAGCGTTGGCACAACTATTCAGTGATTTACACAATGGTTCACATAGGAAACTGAGTAAAATTATGACTTGGAAATGGTCACGGACATCTTCCTCTTTGGCTACTTTAAAAGTTAGAAAATTCAGATTCGTACAAAAGACATTCATTTCAGAACCAATTCAAATAAGTTTTAAATAAATGGAACAAAATAAAGCATGTCTCGTTAATTTGGTATTAATTTTCCAGAATACTCTGCAATACATTTTCAAATATACAAAATCTTACTCTTTACAAAAAAGTTGTAGCTCATGAAAGAACTCACTTGAATAATCTTAGCAGCACGCCAGTAATTAACTATCTTGATTTTATCAAAAAAACCCCACCTTAGTTTGATCACTGTATTTGAGACTGCTTCTTCATGAGAAGCAATGTTTCAAAAGTTATAAAAGTGCAAGAACATCATCATGTTCCAAGCTGAAAGGCAGCTTCTGAAAACAGTGAAATTAGTATTGCAACATCCTGACATTAGTCAAATAAATGCAATGGGAAGAACTACATTTTAGGTACATCTTCCTGTATGGTATCATTGCAGTAAGAACAAACCACTTCTCACTGAACATTTTAGTCATCTAAATAAAATAGTTGTGTCATTTTCTTTTCAGCTGTAATGAGTGAGATGCACAGACTAAGTGATTTGATTGGGAAGAAATAAGCAATACACACAATAGCATCAGCAGTTCACCAGTCAATTGGCCAGCTCATTTTGATGTTCAGCTTTTTTTGTGCAATTTTAACGATATAAAAATGGCAAAGTACAATAGTCTCAGAGGACCTTCTCATCCATTTGTATAAATATTTCTAATTCCATGTTGGACTTTAGTGAAGAAGAGGAGCCTCAAATTAGGTCCCACAAACCATTAAGGCTGCCTTTTAGCCAAAAACTTGTGTTTTATTTAAGCAAACTACTTACTTTAGTAAGAAGCATTAATACATAATGAACATTTTAATTCACTATCAAAAAAGAAGATTACTACAAATTACAAACTTTAAAGCAGGATCACTCTTGTTATTCCTGACAAAATTCTGTAAACAACAATTCGAGAATACCTGCTGCGTTGCAGTATCTTAAGTGTAATTTTGTACTACTAGAACCACAAAACAAACATTTTGCTTTCTGTCTCTTTTGTAAAATTTCCTCAAAAGAGGTTCTAGCAAGTCACGAGCTCTGCAATTATATATTAATATTAAAATTAACCTTACATTTTAAACACCTAATATTACTATACTCAGTTTCAGAAAGCTTCCTTAGATCAAGTTTTGTTATACTTAGTACTAGGTACAACGTATCAGTGCTTCTTCTACGGCTTGCTTCTTCAGAGATACTTATAGAGAACTTCATTTTTGGATATCCACATTGTAAAGCACAATAGCCACTCTGCTTGGAATGTACACCTAGTAAAAACATGACAAGAACAAAAATTGCTGAAAAAAACATCAACCTCACAGGATACAATTTCTAAATAATAGTATGAGAAAGAATACACATGAAATATTTTAATTGTTAACAATTTGTGATTTGTGCAATGCTTTTGGTCATGTTAATCCCATTTGAAGTGTGATTATCAGCTGTTTAGTCCCCAGCACTTGATTTATGCAAGATACATAAAAGTTTAAAAGATAGCTGCATTGCAATCGCTCTCTTTTTCTTTTTTCTTTTTCTTTTCCTTTTTTTTTTTTTTTTTTTGTAATTCTACATCAATAGATCTTCAAGTGGGTACCAGTAGAGGGCCTCATCTGACTTACAATGTCTTGCACAATGATAAATTACAAAGTTTCACAACACCTTTCTGCTGTGAATTAAAGTTGCCCCAAGGTCTGTGATGTCATTCCATAAGTACCAGCAATATGATACAACAATGTATTCTTCCCACTCTTGGCATCTGTGGAGTTTCAACGTCTGAGCAATAAAACTCACTCTCAAAACTAGACAGACTCAAAATTAACCATTAAATTACTGCATTTTTCTTGGCCTTTATTGCTGAATACCATGAAAAAAATCAAACATATATAATCAAAAGACTCCTCATAGGGCTCAAAAGAACTTGCAGCAATATATTTTACATGACTTTACTTCCAAACAGAGCTGAGTCACAACCTGAAAACAAGACAGATATGTACTACCTACCAATTACCTTGATATATGGTATTCCATCAATTGTCAAGTGTATGAATGTGTGTGTTGAAAAAGTCAATAAAACCACAATTATAAAAGGTAACATAAGATTGAAGATTATCGGCTTCATTCTGACAACATCCTCTTTTAGGCTATCTTCCATCCTTGTGGAATGTCTAATATGCTGCAATTTTAACTGCATTATCTGCTAACTAGAGCCTCATGACATGAAATGCTTTCATAATTTTCAGAACGGAATAAAGTAATAAAGCAAAAAGCTTTAGGAAAAGGAGAAAAAGGAACAGAACAGCTGATCTTCATTGAACCAGTTGGACCTATGTCCAATGCTTCTTGAAAGACAGTAAACATAATGATTTCTACTAAGGTTTCAGTGATAAATAGCTTCTACAAATCTGTGCAGAAGCAGGAATACTTAATGAAGTCAACTAGCTCAGAATGTACAGGTAAAGGAGAGGGTTTAAAATTGTGTATGGAGAAATTCAGTGTTTTGAGTTTGTTTGATGAGGTGAGAAGGGAGAAGGAACATACAAAACTAATTTTTCTAAGAAAAAATGTGCAGAAGTTACTTCAGTGAAAGGAACAAAAATTACCATTACTACAGGACACAACAATTCTCAATTATCTTCTGGTCAATAATATGTCAGGTCCTAGGAGGAGTTAATTAGCTCAGTTCCTTTAAAGTCAATTTACATCAGCTCAGAATCTAAGAGCAGTGTGGAAGCATCCCAATTAATTGCCAATCATAATTTAAAAACTGGTTTTAAGCACAATTTAAGAACTTGGGCAAATGACTGTATTTAGGCTGATGAGAGAGAGGTTTTCTGTTTGCCACAAGGAGGTACAACTGCCAGCTTCTTACTATAGTGCATATTTTTTCCCTATCCGGGCAAATTAACCATGTGTTTTAGTGTTTTTTGTCTTGGTGGCCTTCTTGGTAAATCATAGAAATGCCAAATACGGCATTATCTCCTAATCTTACCAATTTATTTCACAGGTCAGTGTAACCACCTTTAAAGCAAGAGGTAAAAAAAAAGGCATGAAGAATGAATTAATATTATTTATTATCTTATTAATTATTAAATAGAGATATTAATTATTTATTCCACTGCCTAGATTTTCTCACCTCCATTCCTTCCTCTTCTGACATTCTGCATCAAAGAATCATAGAGTAATTTGGGTTGGAATGGACCTTAGAGATCATTACATTCCAGCCCCTCTGCTATAGGCAGGGACACCTTCCACTAGACCAGGCTGCTCAAAGCCCTATCCAACCTGGCATTGAACCCTTCCAGGGATGTGGCACCCACAAATTCTCTGGGCAACCTGTTCCAGTGTTTTATCATGCTCACAGTTAAGAATTTCTTCATTATATCTAATCTAAATTTCCCCCCTTTCAATTTAAAGCCATTACTCTTTGTCCTGTTATCACTACATGCCCTTGTAAAAAGTCCCTCTCCAGCTTTCTTGTAGGCCCCCTTTAGGTATTGGAAGGGTGCTATAAGGTCTCCATGGAGCCTTCTCTTTTCCAGACTGAACCACCCCAACTCTCTCAGTCTGTCTTCACAGGAGAAGTATTACAGACCTCTGATAATCTTGGTGGCCTTCTCTGGACCTGATTCAACAGGTCCCTGTCCTCCTTATGTTTGCTGTCCCAGAGCTGGATGTGGTACTACATGTAGGGTCTCATCAGAGCACAGAGGTGAGAATCACCTCCCTCAACCTGCTGGTCATGCTTGTTGTGATGCAGCCCAGGATAAGGTTGGCCTTCTGGGCTACAAGTGCACATTACCCGCTTATGTTGAGCTTCTCATCAACGAGCACCTCCAAGTCTCTCCTCAGGTCTGCTCTCAATCCATAAAAATACAGTTAATCCTTAGCTAAACACTAATTAATTAGTAAAATTATGCATATTTTAATTGGTATTTCTATTTATTTTAGATTAAGAACTATGCTTGCATATATTTTAATCCATTGTTGTGATTCATATCAAAACACATACATACAGCACTTAATATTCTAGAAATAAATGTGCAATAGGATACAATAAAAGGCTTACATCTCATACACTGAAACAGCTGTGTTTCTACTGTATTAGTCAGTTCTATCTTCCTTAAATACTGAAAAAAATGGCACTCACAGTTCTTTTCACATTTCCTAGGTAAATACCATGGATATTCCCTCCCTCCCCCCTTTTTTCTGTCTTTAAATTATAGTTATTTAGGTCCAAATTATTAAAAAATAAAAAAAATTCCAACACACTGGAATGCATTAACGAAGACATCTGTTCTGACACATTATGATAGATATCCATGACAAACTGCATTCCATTCCACCTAGACTCCAGCATAACCCCAGTCCTTTTCAGTTGGGCTGCTACTCAGCAATTTGGTTTCTAATCTTTACTGACGCATGAGATTCCTCTGCAGAATTTTTCTTCATTAATTTTTATGAAGTTTCTGTTGGCTAAATCTTCAAATTTATCAAGATGTTTCTGGAGTGGACCTCTAACAGTCAATTTATCACTCACTCTAATTCAGTGTCATCTACAAATCTGATGAGGGTATGCTCTATCTCACCATTTCAGTCACTGCTGAAGAGTCCATAACAGTATCAGCCCCAGCAGCAATTCCTATAGGACACTCTCCTTGATACCAGTTGACAGCTGGACACTGAGCCTGTGATTACTAGAACTGCAGGAGCCCAGCCAGTTTTTAACCCACCTAACAATCTTATGCAGCTCGTATTTCCTCAGCTCCTAGATAAGAATGCTGTAGGAGACAAAGCTGAAAATCTTACTGCATTGACCGTACCAACCTCATGCACACAGTGATTTAACCACAGAAAGCTATCAGGCTGAGCATGCATGGTTTGCTTTTGCTAAGTCAGGGTTGGCTTTCTGGTTGACCTATATGGTATATCCCACTTGTTTGGATACAGATTCCAAGGAGGTAGTCCATGACCTCTTAAGGGACTGAGGGGAGAGGTTGACAGTCCTACAGATCTCTCAGCCTTCCTTTTTGCTTTTACTGCGGACTTTAGGTTGTCAGAAATTTTCCCTGACTGCTATGATGGTCAACAGCCTCGCAATTACATCATCCAAATATTTTCAAACATCTGGGTGTGCCCCATTTATCCAGCATCTTTAAGGTATCCCTAACCTATTGCTCTGCTACTGCGACTTCCTTTTCAGTACTGTACTGGCACACTGCTCTTAGAGTCCAAGGTAAAAAAAGGCACTGACTCCTCATGTACTCTCCATAATGCTCACCACAAGTTTGACTCCTTGCATCGTCAAGGCACTTGTACTTATTCTTAAACAGCTTTTGCTACTGGTACACTTGCAGAATCACCTTCTTGACACACTCCATTATCTCCAGCTAGTTTATATATATATATCTAGTACGTGGCCTGAGATATATATCTATAGATAGACAAGTATAGTAAAAGTATATAGAAATGTCCTGATTAAACCATCATAGAAAACCTATGTATTCATCAGTAAAAGACATTATCAGAGACATGGCGTCTTTGATGTTTTTCTGTACCCTAGGAGAAGGGTCTAAGAAGTCTATTAAAACCCTTTTCTCTCATATACTGTCGCTGAATTATATGCTTCCAATCGCCAGCTTCAGTTCTACTGATCCCTGCTCTTCTAGCCTGCTTCTTTCTGAACACAAGTTTTATCACATTTGCATCTCCTTCACCATTTCGCAAGGCTTGCTTGATGAACATGGACAGAATGGGCTCATCCATGTTGGAAGGGGCCCCAGAAGGCCCAAACTCCCCGCTGAAGCACTTGTGAACAGCAGCAGCTATAAGCAGAAATCTCATCTTACATATTTTGAGAGAGAACGACAATACACAGCGATCTCCAAACGTACCTAAAAACCCAGAAGCAATAAGTTCTGCAAATGACAACTGCTACATTCAGATCTGTCAGACTAGATTCAGTACCAGGTGCAAGCACAACTGAAATTGACTGGAACTGCAATGAACTACTCTTCATCCCACTTTCAGGGCTGGAAAAAACCATGCCCTAAAAATCATTTCAAGGTCATTTTGCAACAGATGGGAGAATTACTGGAACTCAGAGCTAGACCAGGCACTGCAGAAAAATATTTGATAGAGCATATCGCAGCTGGTAGATGCAGAAGGCAATGTCACAAGTGTCTGTGCCAACATTTTCTGAAACTTTTAATTAAAATGGGGGCTTTAGACAATCTCATGTCTCTGTATCAAGTACTAATTGTCAGACACTGACACTATTCTGAAAATAAAATTAACTATCAACGAATAAAATAAATGATAGCTTTTGCTTTCTATAATTCTCTATACAAAACCTCAGATGCTTTGGGCTTCATTTTGCTAGATGTTGCATATGACAAAGAAGGTATGCTTAAAATAATGTGAAGTTCTGCCTTCCAATTTGTTTTTCAATTTACAGTCGTACAGCATGAATATGCAGAAATCATTTCTCAGACTGCCTTGCTTTATTTATACAAAATAAGTCCATACAATGCACAGGCTGTATCTCAAAATTTCTCCTCCTCTATTATCTTCTGCACTCTTTCTTCATGTCAAGAAAGAGTACTTTAAACAGACAACAAAAACCCCCTGGCAAACAAAAACAAGTAGACCAAAAAATAAGATAGATGAATGAAAATTGCTAACAGGACAACTTTGGAATTATTAGGCTTGCTTTTGGTTTTAAGAAGTCAAACGATAAATAAACAAATTTGTAAGTCCTAATCATCAACAGGTAAAACTAACAAAAGGCTGTGCTGGTGTTGAAGTCTTACTGATTCCCATAGTTAAACCAGCTAATTTCCTAACTACAGACATCCTTTCATACAATCTGTACATCTGTGCATGTCTGGGGTGAAAACAGTTAAAGACTACATCAGTCCCTTAAAATTCAATATGTAAATTCTTATCATGAGGGTTATTCAAATGAGCATCTTCAAAGCAAAGGTCACTAAAAGCTTTGAGGTTATTTCAATTTATGTGAGTATTTTAATTTGTCAATAGACTCAAGCAAGCGGGAAGTTGAACTTTGACATTGAATAGTATACATTAAGGTCAAGGTTAAAAACTCAACCCAGTAAATAAAGATATTATTAAAACAAACTATATCATTTCAGTTTCATTTAATGTGAAAAGATTATATGACTGGATGCCAAAAAGAGAGAATCAGAAAAAAACAGTATTGGGGACAGAGGGAAGGAATACTTGACATCTATTTATTTTTTAGCTAATTGGAAAGAACTACAGAAAAAGTAAATTTATAAAAGCTGAAAAATGTTAAACAATTATATTTCTCAATCAACTGCATACTACTTTGCCAATGACACAAAATACTCTGCAATATTCCATTTAGCTTGCTTATTACTCAGTTGTGTTGGTACATGAAGTATCAAAGCATAAGCCTCACTGTTTTCATATAAATCCCAACTTCTGATGTGGTACAAAAATAATAAAGTTACTAGGACACACATTTATATCTAGTTTCATTGCACAGTTAAATTCAGTCAAGTCAGATGCCTCAGAAAAGACTGACAAAGCTTTTTGAATTATGAGTTATTAAGAATGGTTCTTTTTCTACCCTCCTGCCCCAAATTTATGTTTAACATCCAGTTAAGACAACGAAGTATGTTATCAACAAATGACTTTGCAGGATCTGACCGGAGGTGAAATCTGTGTGCAGCACTTAATTGACATCTTGCAAAGAGATAACAAGACATAAGCAAAACTCAAAGTTTATAGAAGCATTGAAAAAAACCAACTTTTATAAAACAGACCTCAAAAAAGACTATTAGGAGAATATCACAGTGGAGACATAAACAGAAATAAATAAAACTGTGGTAAAAAGAGCCTATTTTTACAACGATAAGTGGCTAGCAGCTTGTTATTAGGAAATCTGATTATGTGGAAAGTTATATACATTTCATGTATTTGTTAACAATCCAGAACAAAGCAAGCAGTGAAATGGAAAAAATGGATTATAATAATTATTTAAATCAGTCATATTACAAAGGACATTTTTTTGTGTGTGTGTATTTCTCTTTGGAGTGTTCAAGGTGTATCTGATGATTTTGAAATCTCGCTGTCTACAGCACTAATAAACAAACCTGAATCATCATCTGCTCATCAACAAAATGTTACAGTGAAATGCCATGCAGTGCTTATAAAGCTTCCTCTTCATCCAGGGCTCTTTGCTCCAGGAATTTCATATCTCGCTTCTCATTTTGGAATGTCGCTTTGGATATTTCTTTTATTAGATGATTTTCTAGAATGAATCATGTCACATCTAATCTTCTATTTTTGTAACACATTTGTGCACTATTTAAGCTTGACTTGAGCAGCAGAATTATTGCATGTGATTCCATCTTGTTGTAGCCCTCTGGGCATGTTTTGACCACCATGTTTACTTACACACCTTAAGGGAGGTGCATCCTCCATGAAAATATATTTATTCAAAGTTTGTGGTGGAGGAGGAACTAAAATTTTCAAGACTAAAGTCTCATGCATTATGTAAAGAGGACAAGATAATTGTTAAATGGCAGGAAAAGAACCTTTATGAGTTTGAGATGGCATCATATGTTTTTTGAAAATAAATTTGCAGGGAAGACTTCTACTTGGGTTTTAAAAACTTCAACTAAGATAAAAGCAACTCCAAAGGATAAGTGATTACCCAATAATTGGGATGTAAATTGCTATTTAAAATAAAACATCGCTGTTCTATTGTAAAATAGTAGCTGGCAGTATTAACTGTAACTTTTGTTCTTTCTTGGAGTTCTATCTTGCTGAATTTAGTCAGGTTTTCCACATTTTTTCCCCCAATTACTTTTACTTTGTGTCCTTTTACTAGTATGTTACCTCTATGCAGTACTTGTGGCATCGTCTGGGCTGTTGGCTGAAGTTGGTCTGTGAATTGGACTGCTGAAGGACATAAAAGAAAGTTAACGTGACCCATGCCGCTAGGTGTCTTTCTGACCCAGAAGTGCCATTGCCATGCCACAGTTTATGTTGCAAAAGTGCAGTTGCTGCTTTGCTTGTCACATGCCTTGTCTTCCACATGCTCCTAGCAAATTGCATCTTCACATTTTGTTGCATTTTTTCTGCCTTGAATGACTTGCACTCACCAGCTAAGATTCCAGATGTGAAAAATACATTCCGAATTACAGCTAAATTGGCTTGCAAAAGTTAAGTTAGTGGTAGATAATTAAGATGCTATCCAATCACCAAAGCAAGGTATTTGAGTTAGACACACAAAGCAAGAAGCGTTAACTTGCTACGCAACTTTCAGGAATGAAATCTTACAGTCTTAGTTTATTTGTGTTCAAATGAGCATAGATACTTACCCACTCTACAAGGGCATTATCACATACATATGCGTATAAAAAAAAATAAAATGTTCCCAAGATCCTTTACACCAACCATGATGAAAGCACAAGAATTCTTTCATGTCATGAAACTATTTTAAAAGAAGCAAATGATAGAAATGCCAATACCTTGCATACAATGAAACGGGGTAGGTGTGAGTGAGACAGAGAGAAATATTAAAACTGACAATCATTCTATCATTCTCAGGAGTTTAGATCTCATGACAGATGTTAAGATGTGACTCTAGAAATTGATTTTTCCATTCTGCCATGGAAGAGGAGTGGTCCACACAAATCAGTGCAGAGACTCCATTTTTGTAGCCTGTTAAGATTACAAGTGTAACTTATTTGGAGGTGTTTACCGCCGTATAGAGATATGCACCGGTTCACCCATGTGTATGTTTTGGATATGAAAATCTAGTCAGCAATATAAACAGTTTCAGAATTTTTTCAGTGACCTCTGCCTTAATTCCTGTCCTTTTTGAATCTTATTCTGCTGTGCTTGTGAACATATACACAGTGTATACATATGTGAATATACGAATGGGAAATGCATACATATGTATACATATAAAGGATGGAGAAAACAATGATTTAAAATTATTAATTGTGGTAAGTGATAATGATTTTAAGAGTAATGAAGGAAGGTAGAGTTTTTATTAGTCACCATCTCAGTTAACAGAAATCGTACACAAGGATATGCATCCCACTTCATCTTAATTGGTTTGTGGGAAAGTCTTTATCCATTATTCATATCACTTTAGGACTGAAGATTCTTGAAATTCTTGATGTGAATAGTAATCTGTTCCATTTTGCAAGGTTTTTCTGTAAACTGAGGAGGAAAAAGCCCATTGGCAAATGCATGATTTGCTTTAATTCGTGTTTGTGGAGTTAAGCAAATCATTTTAAGAAAGCGATGCAAGATTCAGTTTCTATAGAGCTTTAAATCACAAAGCAAGGATGAAGATGAAGTTTCTCAGACATGAAAATAAAGGAAATGATGATATTCAAAATGACAATTCAAAAGCACAGTAGAAGTTTTTCATGCATGTTGGCAAGGAAAGTTGTGTGCCATACACAGGAAGAGTGCATGCAAATTTAAATGTAGTGTCAAAAGAGAAAAATCAGTTAACATTATAGGTCACAACCAAATCATAACATTGTCATCTCTACTATATTCATACAAAAGCTAATTTCAGAAAATAAATTTGACCCCCTCCCCCAAATACTCCTAATTCCCAAAAAATTTTAAAAGTTTCTCAGATTAAAGTAGAATGAAAAAGAAAATCTTACTTACCATAAGTGAATTAGGTCGATAATTGTGAGGATATTCTTCAGAGAAGTACTCTGTACTGTGGTCCAGCCTTTGATGCCCTCCATATTCTGCAGCATCAGAATCCAGAAGGATTTTATACTTAAAAATCACTGTTAAGGAACTATGCCAAATTGCTATTAAATGGGAAATAAATGAAAGCAAAAAAACCCCTAGAACTACTGCAACATGGTTTATCCTAATTTACTGACTATAAAGAACAAAAATTAAAAAAATCTAAGAAAAATTAAGAGTGGAAAAATATACAGAACATATATAAGCTGTATGACATTTTGCCTTCAAAATTTCATCTTAGCATAGCGACTCCTAGTAAAGAACATACCTTCCAGCTCAAGTTTCTAGTATTACAGTAGATATGCATAGCACTTTATGTGATGAAGTAGACTAAAAATGTACTGCTAAACAAAACGAGTAGATTTGAGTAACATAATTGTGACTGTCAAAGTCAATCAGTGTTTTGCAATATTTGGCAGTCTGTCAGAATCTGATCAAGTGTTAATGAGAAAAGCACATAATTTTACAGAAAAAAAACCCACAATTCCTTTGAGAATTTTTCAGAAAACAGTTTGAACTATAATAGCACAGAGGAACAAAATACAGCTTATATTTAATAGAAGACCTTTTAATAGACAAACATTCTAACTGCAGTTGTTAAAATGGAGCGAGTTATTTAACAAAGTGTAACAATGAGGTAGAATACTCGTACAGACACTTAAAAGGATTCAAACAGATTTAGCAAAAAATAAAAGATAAAACAACACTGAAAGAAAAAAATATAAGGGAATGAATGGGGAAATAAAGACCTAACATATATTCTAAGTCAGTGTCTTCTTATTTGGAACAAAACCAAATAGAATGTTCAAATTTTATGATTATTTCAGTACCTTTGAATTTCGTGTTTCAACGTAATTAAAACACCCTTTTTCCTCTTCAAGTTACAACAGAAAGCAAATCAATCTCCACTTCCCAAAACATACAGAGAGGTAAATAACAGTTCTCTATAATCCACAATCTGCTTCCTTAATTTTAAACCATGGAAGAATCTTACTTTGCTAAAGCTTGTATTTAATAGGATTAGGGAAGAGTGAAGCAACACTCTTTCAAGTCAGCAGTTCTTGAACTGCTCTTGGGCTTCTGTGTTTGCTGAACCTTTTGAAAAATCTAAGGATTTTGATATTAACAGAATTGATTTAAGTCTTTTTAAATTATTCTCTTTCTATCACATGAGTTTAGGAAATTTCCTAACCACGAGTCTTACTGATTCAAATTGCTAGCAACAAGAAAGACTGAAGCATGACATGACAGAAAAAGTAGCCTGGAAATAACTGCAAATACTTCAGTATGGAAGATTGCACAGTTTTTTTTTTCCTGTCAGAAGACAAAGAATAAAAATACATGCACGTGCGGAAAAAAGCAAAGCTGTAAATTAGCTACCAAATCGCTAATGTTATCTCTTCCCCACGAGTATGTGCAGCAAAATGAGAGAAAGGTCCAGTACTGCCAAGCTAAGTGGTAATTTCTAGAGTGCCGGTGCTCAAAAGGAGAAACAGCAGATCACCACATTCACTGGCAAAATCTTTGTGTTTCTTAGAAAAATTACACTTCACCAGCTTTAGTTCTCAATGCCTTATATGTGCACAACCTACACACCTCCCCGCTCCTTTTATTTTATACACACATTAAAATTACCATTTACTTGTCACGTACAATATACAAAAATACAAGCCACAACTTCTAGTTACTCTCTCCTGTGCCCTTTCAAACTGAGCATCAGCAATGGCTGCTACTGTTCCACTGTATATTTTATTAACATGGCAGGGGAATGTCTCCCTCAAGCACTTCATTCTTTGCTTCTGTGATCTACACTACACATTAAATTTAATAATTTATCAATGTTGCTGAAAGTCTCGACATCTCTAATGATTCTTTTAAAACTATTTACAGCAAACACAATGTTACGGCTATGCTAATTTTAAAATAATTTGTCCTATTTCTTTAATCTGAGCTATAAAAGTTTGTCTAGTGATGCTCTCTAGCAATACAAAGTTAATAAAACTGCCTTTCCACACCTCACAACATAGCATATTTGGCACAAAGGCTGTCAACCAGATCCTGAATAATGGAGTCAAAAAGAACGTTCACATCTTCACGAATTTGATATTTCTCGGGGAAAAGTAACTAGTTTGGTAAACACGCCCATTTGCCTTCCAACTTAAACCTCACAGAAAAGACACTTTTCACATTTCAGAATTATATGAGTATCTAGGTTTTTGAAGACTACTTTCATGAAAACATTAAACAACAGTTGTGCATTTTAATTAAGCACAAAATAGAAGTATTTTCTTTCGCAGGGGGCCCTCTTTTCTTTTAGTGACAGAGTGCTGGAAATACTAACCCGTACTCTGAATGAAAAAAGCCCGATTTCTACTCAGTTTGATGCTCTAGCTGAATTTCCTAGCCACTACAGTGGAGAACAGCAGCAAAAACAATGAACTCTTGTATTGGTAGAGCTGGAAATAGACAGGTTGTCATTATCTACCACATCAATTACTGAATTACTATGCTTTTATGATGTTTTGAAATACATATTTTAAAGCAATTTTTTAATTCAATCTTATGTATGTGTAATGACACATAAAACACCACTAAGTAAACTCAAATTATAAAATAGGATAATTCGTGTTTTGCTCCTCAGCCCTTAATACTGATAAGAGAATACAAGTGCTTTTGGGGGCATGATGGTCCAAGCATAACTAAAAGCTTTGTAGAAGAGCAAATAAGAATTTCTACTGATCATTTGTATAACAATGTAAGGCTTATGGAGTATTTATAAATAAACTACTCTTTTCTGTATGGTCTGGTTTGACTCACATAAACATCTATCACATATCAAATACATTCAAATAGTATTAAGTACTTTGGGTCCTTTGTACTGTATATATTACCTATATGGGAGGTTATTCATCAGATTAGAAAGTCAGGATACAACTGAGCAACACTGAACATGGAAGGGCAACCAAACATAAACAAAAAGACTATATGTGGTTCCAATGGTTTCAGCTCCATCTTTTCATAATCTATTTTAAAATCAAGATTAGTAACTGTTAGTTTTGATTTTATTGTACAGTGAAATGTTTAAGCACCCATACTTCTGGTTCTCCTGTACTTTCCAGGCATGCCCCTAGAGCACGGCTATGTATGTAAACTTTTATTTTATTTTTAACTCCTTTGTAAGTCCGCTCTCATTTTCTCGCTGCATTTCTCAATATACAAAAGAATACCTAAAAAAAGATTTCATTTTTATGCCTTGCTACCATTTCTTGGCTAAAAGCAAAACGATGTGGTTTGGGCAATACTGATGGGACAAAGACAAAAGTGCAAACCAAAAAGGATTAAAAAAATGTGCTGAAACACTGAATTTCTGTCTGTCTATAGAGACTTTCAGAAAGTGAATTTAGACTAGAAAGACAGAAGTGTATGGACAACAGAAAACATGGAAACGCTTCTGAAAAGCTTTTGATCCTTTAAGCGGTCTTGGGATCAGCCGTCTGTCCTGAACCAGTTACAGTGGCAATGACAGTAACACTGGGATGATCCCAGGCCTAATCCAGCTGGAAATCATAATCATATGACAAGATTAAATTTACTCGTTCTCATAACATCTCCATGGATTAAAAGATTTACTAACAAAAGTAACAGCTAAGGTACACCTGGATGCTGTGTTTACGCTGTCCAGAGAAAGCTTTGGGTGGTTTTTGGTTTTGTTTTGTTTCATACAAACTAAACAACTTTCCCATAAAGGCTTTTTCAGTGTTTCCTAAGGGAAATCCTTTACAGAAGTAGCTACAGTATATATGCTGTTATAGCTGCACACAGCATACAAAAGACTCTCTCTTCAGAAGCCCATATCTTATTAGACGGTTTCATGTATCTATTTATTGTCCAAAATATATTAGTAAAAGCTGTACAAAAAGCAAGAAATATTTAAGTAGGGGATTTGACACACCATGTAAGAATGCAGAAAGGAAAAAAAAAAAATCCCTCTCCTCTAGCATGATATTAATTTTAGATTTTGAAGAAAAAAAGGCTCCAGCATTCCTGTAACAACAGGTAGTTTGCATTCTCCACATGAGATCTTATCCTACACTTTACAGGAAGAGACAGATGTTTAAATATGAAGAAACAGAGATAGGAAATAAAATTTCTTAGGGAAAAATTTTAAAGGTTCTGTATCAATATTGAACCAGCACTCTAATCCAAAAATAGATATTACAGGAAGGCTTTCCTTTTCAAGCTATAAAGTAGTAGACTACAAGAAAACAATGTTTTTCCTCAATGATTTATGGTGCTTGTAATACCGAAGTGCTGAAAAATTATAACATTATTGAAACAAAACACTGAATTAAGACAATTCAAGCACTGTTCAAGGAAGCATTAAAAAATAAACCCCAAACCCAGAAAAGAAATTCAAATTTAAAATGTACTAAACCATTTTAAAATCAACATATCTTCCTAGATGTTCTGTGTATCTCCTTCTAGAAATTAAAAATACATATACACTGGTAAAAGCAATATGTTTTCAGATCTTATCTTTTGCGAAAACATTAATAAGTGGTAGTGACAGTAGAACATGCAAATAAAATGCTAGAGCAACCAGGCACTCTAATTTTAAAGCATTGGTCACTGTAGTTGCCAAACCAAGGCTGATTCCGTCTGATGCTCAGTGTTAAACTGCTTCTTAGTAAGTATATTAGCTGTATAAACAGTGATGGCATAAGATAAGAACTTAGAAATTAAGACTTCAAGGCACTGAACGTATTTTGACAAATCCAACCCTCAAACTCTGAGAAGACCTTTTTGCCCATCTTAGATGAAAGTGTCTTTATTCTTGTTTTAGCAACTAGCATACAAGCAGCCGACATCTGAATGAGCTTCAATATTGTAATAAATGGATTCTCAGAGGTCAGGTTGGGTAAACTGGCAAAGCGATGCAGAATAACACACCAGCATTTAACAGCTGAATATAGAAGTCTTTCCAACCTTGCTCATTAAAAAGAGTCACTCTAAGTCAACAGTGTAGAAGACTACAAATTACTAAGGAGCAACCCTTATAATGTGTGGATTAGAAAATTGTTATTAATGTACCAAGATTTCCTTGTAGTACTTTGATTTACGAAATTAAACACAAAAATAGTTTCTTTTTGTTTGTTTGTTTGGTTTTTTTTTTTTTTTTTTTTTTTTGTTGCTTTGTTTGCTTTTAAGGACTTCTGGAATTTAAAATTGGGAAGAAGACAAGGCAAAATATGAAGTTCACAGATCTAAGTTTCGTATTTTAATTGAAGCCTTCACAGTTATCAAGCAGCATCAGAAGTGCAAGTGTCCTTAAATATACCAGTAAAATACATATTATCTGAAATTCCATTTTTTTCTTTACTTAGCACATATTTCTCCTTTTCCTAGGTACAACCAAGGACTCAGATATGTAGGTTATCATGTTAATTTTCTCTTGGTAAGAAATCGGAAGAGAAATCCTCCCTGGCTTCACTTTGAGAACCTATTATATACCCTAGGTAGGGCTCTCTGTGTATCTGTTCACCTTGAAGATGCTACCCAGGGTTATTCTAAGTAAATAAATAATTATTATTATTAATAATAAAAGCATTAATTCAATTCAGGGTACTTCATAGAATGAGTTCATTCACCATCTCTTTCCTTGAAAATGAAACTGACCGCACACAGAAATAGAGATACAATGTATATTCAATTGTAACGCTTTAAAAGTGCCATTTTGTTGACCATGACTTACCCCCTGAATGCTTACACACAGACATCAAACTGGAGAGAGGCTGAGTCACAGAACGGATGGTTACCTTTAGTGGTACAGCTGCCAGGCAGAATGAAAACACACTGAACTCCCCTCTACTCCATATGTTCACTGGATTCGCATGTTCAGTCTGACTGACTAGGGCAATCTGAAGATGCGTCTACCTTACTACTTAAGATAGCTCTGGGCATACACTTTTGGAATGATTCTCCTTCCATCATCCCTTACTGTGCTTTGGTCATGGTTCAGGGCCTGCACCACCACTCTGGGCAACCTGTTCCAACACTTGATGTCAGCACTAAGGCCAAGCTTCTCTTAGGAAAGGCAAGATTTCTGCTACGAGACCTATAGCTAGAAAAGTAGTAAGGAGACTTCAATAATCCCCATCTCCATTGAATACTCCAGTTCAGATTTTAGATCAGATTTACCAGCACCAAGATCTACATTTTTCCAACAGCAAAAGATAACCTGGTAGGGAATCCCACTACATTGCCTGTTATTCAGAAGTATGTTGAAAAGCTGTCGGGAAAAGTGTCCAGATGGAGAAGTCACCAGGATGACAGTGACAATGACATATAACTTTCGTGTACAAAGGTACTTGCTAGTCTGAGAAATCAAAGGCAACAGTAATGAGCCAGGGCCAAAGGAATATATCCACTCTACAGAAAGCAAAAACAGATAAGCTGTCCTGGCAGCAATTTTCATTGCCAAAATACTATTTGTAAAATAAAAGAAGATATCCTGGTGACAAGTAAAGACAAGAAACAAAAATTAGGGGGAAAAAAAACAAAACAAAACAAAAAAACAAAACAAAACAAAACAACCAAAAAACAGGCACACCAACAGCTGTAGAACCAATGATCACTATTCTCAAGATGGATTGAAATAAAGCAAAAGGATACCAAAGACCAGGGATTTTTCAAATAAAATCCATTTTGTAAAAAACAAGCTATGGGCACAAGCATAATTCATTAATTATTAATATGCACACAGAACAAGAAACATAGCCACAGATCAATATGGCTAATTAATGAACTTTTAATTTACTTCATATCCTAGAAAGAAGCCTAGAGAAAGTGGAAACAAGATTTTCAAGCCAGGCACAAAAGAATATAAGACAATAATACAAAAACTATGGGGACAAAAAATATGCAATCAAGACACATTAAAGAAAACAAGAAAGCAGTCATTAAATGCCCCATAGACACAGGCAAGATGAAAGTACAGCTGCAATGCCTGTAAAGAGCCTGAAGGGGTTAGGCCCTTTTGTTTTTTAATAATCCTTGAATTTCACTGAAAAAAACCAGGTAACTAGCATTATTAAATTCAAGAAGAGTACCTCTGTTCCTCCTCTCCACACACTCCTGATTTTGAAGAAGACTAATGGGTCAACCTACAATTGAATAAAAGCAGATCAGAGAGTATTTGGGTGAATTGCCTAATTAAATTCAACATTGTAGCCTGATACACTTCAGCTCAGGATATTTAGAAGATAGTTGAAGCCATTTAGCACTCAACTCATGGCACAGTACTGAGGAGGAGGGAGGGCTCTGTACCTTTTTGCTGCAACCAAACATGGATGCTTTTTGCTTAAATCAATAGTAAATTTAGAGGTATGTAAATCCATATTGGTTTGTAACCCTGAACGTAAAATGCTGATTTACTTTTGTGACAAGATAACAAGCCTTGTTAAAAAAGGGGGGGTGAGGGGGGGCCAAGGAGGGAGGAATATCTACATAAAGCTTTATTTTAATGAGACTTCCAACACTGCAGAAAAAAAGTTTAACAAAATAGGATGCGGGATCTTAGGGAATCAAAAGGAGCTATTTCAAAATCTTTAACCCCTTTCCTGTTCTTTCTCCCTTCTTTTAGCCATGTTCCTTTTGAACAGAGGAAAGAAGGTTTCCATATTGATTTTTTTACTGCAGACAGGCCTTGAATTCAACCACTAACCCACAGAAATATTTGGTCAGCATTAAAAAAAAAAAAAAAAAAAGGAAACTTATGAATGGTTTCCCTGTTAACATTTAACATTCAAAATTCTGCCTACAACCAGAGAACTATACAGCTGACCTAGATGTTAATTATTCACCTATCTCTAAAATGAAGCAAATTAGGCAGAAAAAATTTTTTAGCTCAAGCTGCCTGTTTCTCATGAAAAAGCTTCTGAAAGAGCATAATTTATGAAGTAAAATTCCAGCATGAGCACAGAAATGTTTTCCTTTTTCCTTCACATAATGAAACAGAAATGCAGCACTAGCATATACCGCTCTAATAGTTACATAGCCTCACAGTGCTGGAAGCCTGTGTCTTTTCCCACGCAGATTGAACATGCATTCCCACATTAGTATGCTATATTTATTTTACACACCTATTAACCTGAATGTACCAACTTCCTTGATAGAATTTGGCACTTGGTTGCTCCTAAATCAAGTCCTTTGTCTCCACATGCCGAATGCCCTGTGAATTCTAACAGGCAGGGACAGTTGCATATCGGCACTTCAAAGTATCTTGCAAAGCGGCATCTTTGCCTTCAGCAATTGCATGCCAGTGACTCATTCCAGCGACCTTATTTGCTCATTAGAAGCTCCAGGTGCAGGTTGCAAATGTCAGAGAGTCTGAGTTAATGGTTTTTGAAAAAAGTGTACTTTTGCAGCATTTTGATGACTGTATTTGTGACACCTTAGGTCTCATCTAGCTATTTGCTTGAGGACAAGCTCTGACTTCAAATGTATTTATTCATCCTAAATTCATGCCAAAAATAAGTGTACAACTCTGGTATTCATTCCCTGTAGCATTACAACGCTTTAATACGTGTAAAAATGGCAATATTTGTAACAAAGTAACCATTTCTTCCCATGACAGTTTTTTACTGCTTGCACTTTAGGAGTGTGTGACAGCATGAAATGTTGACATACAAAAATAAAGGTAAGCCACTAGCAATTCCTATTTCTCAACAACATTTATGGACTTCCATGCTCACATATAAGTCAAGGTCTCAGTCCTTCAATGTCTCACACTAGAGTACATCACCTAAGGAGAAGAAGCAGTAGAATGGAGCAACCCAAGGTCATGAGAAATAAGTCAAAAGACTGCAGTATAGCCTTCAAGCCGGCTGTGACTCTCCATATAACTTTTGACTGGCTGACTGTTTAGAAAAAGACTTTACAAACCAAGTGGGACCAGAAGGACTCCAATGCCTACTGATTACTGCTTCTCTTATAAAAGTACAATAAGGTTTCCTATGCCAACAGCCTACAAAAAAGAACACCTGAAAGAAGAATTTTCTACAAGATCAGAATAGAGGAAAACCTACAACATTGTTGGCCAGAGAGGCAGGAAGTTCTGTATCTTTTAACATACCTGGTGACATACCTGAGAAACTATATATGACAACAGTGGATGGCCAAAGCCATCCACTTCATAAAGGCAAATTTAAAGACAAGTTTTACATGCACTGATTTGACTAATTCAATTAATTAAGCAAACAAACCTAGGCAGTGAAAGGATCATCACATTCCCCACAATTCCCAATATCATTCAGATAAATTCTTTATTGCAAAGAATTTAATATATTATAGTAATTTGCTTTTCAGGTTTATTCAGTAACTGCCTCCAAGTACCAAATTAAAAATCCACCCATTTCTAAAAAAAACCCCAAACAGAATAACAACTTGTTTTTAAGTACTCCTGCTTCATATTTAAGTTCCAAAAGGATCATAAAGAATCATTTAAGTGGAGAAGTTATTCTAAAGATTTAATATCACATGTGACCACATTTCCTAGTTATATGACATAGTTTTTAAATCTCAGGTTGAAAGTTTCCATTACAAAACTATACATAAAATTAATGTCTCCGATTGCAGGACAAGAGTTAGAAAGAAAACAAGTAAACATTAAAACACTCAACATACGTAAAAATACAGATGATAAAACTCAGCCTGCTGGATGCTTGCAAGGAAGAAGAAAGGATGCTGAAAGCAAGAAGAATAGGAAGGTAGTAGTTGTTGTTAAGTTGGGGATACGTTTCATACGGAATTCCAAAAAACAAGACATCACAAGGAAATTTTAACAAGTTGTCTTTAAATTGCTATTTTAACCTTTTTGTTCTATAAAATGGTCTCTTACAAATAAGGCAAGTTTCCAAATTATTTCTTTGCTGTACACTAAGAATTAAAGATTATGCTGTTGACAAATTTGTGGTTTCTTACCTTTTAACTACAGTTTGCATTCATGTTAGAAAAAAGAAATAAAACTAGTTTTCAACTTCTAGAGCTTTTCTGTACAAGCAGTAAAGAAAAGGATATTTTCCTGGAATTTCAATACCCACTCTGTAGTCCACGTAACTTTGATACGGATGGAAGTTGAAAATAAAAATGAGGCCTGCTCTCTCAAATGCTATGACTTTATTGGATTCATGCTTTTCACTCACATAGGCCTAGGAAATAAAAAAATAAAAACCCAGTACTATAAAATATTGAACTTCTAACTGAAACAAAAAAAAAAAAAAGAAAGAAAACAACTATATCTATACCTCCTCTCAAGTAAAATCGTCAAAGATTAAAGCAACATAGAATAGGGCTTTAACACGCAAATTGAAATTGTTTACCTATGTAATGTCATAAAGTCTTTGATTACTAAACTGTGCTTAACATTTTTTAAGTCAATGCAAAATTAAAGAGATAGAAGCATGTTAGGTATACAACACTTGAAAAATTCTTGCTCAAAGATTTTTACCTTTTTTTTTTTTTTAAATCACACTTTCCTTTAGCAATAAATGATTCCTTTTATGAAATAAAATTTTCAGTCTACTTGTTAGAGGGATCTGCCTCACACCTACTGTCAGTAGTTCAGAAAATGAAGCACTGGATATGTTTTGTTTGTTTTTAAAGATCTGTGTGAGAAATAGCTTTGATAAGCCACATTAAACTGCTGCACAGACCACCTTTGTTCTATTTGCTAAAGTCATCCATTAAAAAAAAAAAATCTTTAAAGTGGATCATGACTAACTAGTATGACATAATGAAACATCAATAAATTATAATAATTAAGAAGCTTTGATAGGAAGTGCAGTGCAAAATTTGGATAAAAAAAGCAAATACAAAAGTGACAGGCTGAATATATGCTGAACTTACCCTATAGTGTGTTTTCTCACTAACAGACCAATTATTTATATAAAGTAAACTGTCAGAGCAATTTACACTTTCCCAAAGCAATCCTTCTACTGGATTACAGATAATTTTAGATTTTATTTTTATTTTTTATTAATTAAAATATATATTTATTATATATTTATATTAATTTATATTCCAGATAATTTTGCATTATCCAGTCTGTAGTTACTAAATAAAACCAGCAAAAATAATAGGAAAAGAGCTTGCTATGAAGGTAAAAGGAGACTTCCAGATTTCTATTATCTGTGGAAGACATTCAAGTGACATGTTTTGACAACTTGAAATACACGGTGGGACATTATGCAGTGCATAATAAAGTGCTATTTAAAATTTCTGCATGCAAATTTGGTATTGTTGTTATTCTGAACATGCACTCAACTGGTGACTAAAAACTTATCATTTAGTGTATACAGCTTACCGGGGGAGATGCAAGCCAGCCAAATCTTTCTTCCAATTTATTCATGTCTCTATCAAAAGCATTTAGGAACCTATAGCGAAGAAGATGATCCTCAGTAAGATTAAACTGTCTTCTGGCATAGTGGTAGCTCTCATTATTCCCTTTTCTGGGGAAGTCAAGCCATTCTGGATGTCCAAATTCATTACCTGTATTTAAAAACATTAATGATCTGTGAAATCACATGCTAAAAATACACTAACCGCAGAAGTAAAATACATTAAAGTATAATTCCTTTCTACAAGTCTTAAAACCCAAATAACAATATTCCATATGTAAATGGGTCATTTTATTACTAAAACATCTCTCAGAACCTTCATGTTTGTTAACAGGTTTGTTTGGCCAATAAAACTACCAGAGCAAGATATCTATGGACTCCAGGGGAAGTATCAAGTCGTGAATGAATTATAACCTCCATGCTATTAATATCATGCCATGCTTAAAAATTTCTCATTGCCATCCCTTAATTAGAGCAATAGAAATTCAGTCAACCAGGATACATTTAGAGTCACTATGAAATCTAAAAACATCACTTTAACAGTAGAAATCCATTGTTTTATAGCATTTAGCAGAAATCAGTGCTACCATTCACATAACTACAGAGTCAGAAATCTCAAATTTATCAGTTAAACTTCAAACAATCAAAAGACCAGTTGGATGCGCTTTGATCATTTTTTATTTTTTTTTCCACTTTTTATCCTGGCTATAAATACTTTTGTCATTTTTTCTAGTGGTATAGCTATAACTACTAAAAAATATGACCTGAATCTTGGTTTCTCACTTACTAGAAAAATTCAAAAAGACATCCTAGCACAAGGAGCAGGTTAGATTACAGAGAGTAAGGCAAAATTCTTAATGATGATGCATTAAGTATTTGATACTGAAAACAAGTGATTTATGGGGTGTGACAACTCCAGGATTTAACAACAGTATATGTCAATTCAGTCACCTTGCAAGGGGAGCTCCTTTTCCAAACACAGAATTCAGTGTCACAAGCAGGAGACACACAATTCCAGATGGGATGAAACACGTTTTAGCACTGGCTTCCCTTGTGTGCCCACTGATTCAGGTCCCTTGTGCGTGCGTAAACACCATTGTATTTCAGTTAATTTTTCTACAGCGGTAACACTTCACAAGTTTGCCAGTCTCATCCTGATTATCTATCCCACACAACTACTAAATGGACTGTACTTTAAGACAAGGGATAGGTTTATTCAGACTTGAATCACACTCCATTGAAAAAGAAGGAAAGAAGTTGTAATTCCATCAAGAAAAAGCATAGCTTCTCTTACGTAGAATCTCCAAAGCAAATCTCCCTGTCAAAGCTGAAGATTTGCAGCAACACATCATTTGGGACTCAGTATTTTGAATGACTTCCATGACCAGAAGTTGTTTGGTTTTATATACTGCCACTATTACAGTTTGAGACAAATCCAGATGGACTCAATGGCTCTACCTTGTGCTAGCAACCTGCTGCCTAGCAGATTCTCAGTCATTTTGGACTATTTATTTTACACAGGTTTAAAATGTGTTAAGTACCTTGAAAGCTAAAACACACATTTCAAAGCCTATGACAGTTGATTCACCAGAAACATTTTAGAGATTACACGTGACACCCACTCACCATAAAACAGAGACAACAAGCTGTGTACCTGGAAATACATACGGGAAGTAATACAATCAAATATATGAGAATTTCTATTAAAAAAAAAAAAATAAAAAAAAGATCCTAACAAGAAGTTACTCAGATTTTGTCAAACTGGAGCTTTGTGGGCAGGACAAGGATGCTGAAAGAAGGTAAGCAGTGTTTTCTGGATGGACGCCCTGTGTGTGCAGCCACCATCTGCTGTCTTACATGGCCTGTGCTGCCTGCAAGGCCCAGAGGATATGGTCAGCAGTGACAAGCTATGAATTTAGATTTTCAAAGTTATTTTCATGTATTTCCATGCTTCACAGGAACAAAGAAATGAACAGAGAATAACAGATAAAGGCTGCGTATACATTTAGGAGAATCCTTCACAGTGGTATCCATTTTATAAATGAACTGACAAGTTGTAAATTAAATTTCCCATTCAAAAGCTAAGCCACTAAATTTCATATTCAGCTCAAAACCAGAGACAAATATAAAAGGATCAGAATCACAGCAGGACTTTGAAAATGACCTTGAAATAATGCTGGACTGAGCTCTTAAACTGTGCTAACAATACGGTACAGAAAATGAGGAAAGATATTGCTACAAAACAGATACTGTATCTAACCAAATTCAATATTCTCTTAAGAGCTGGGCAAGGTATTACTTTCTTTTGTGATCTGCGCACTATTGAAAAGATAGACTACATAAGATAGCTCAGTTAAAGATAGCAAAAACCATCAGAAATTTAGAGACGATACATATCTTGAAAAGATAGCCAAGGAAATCATACTTGTTCAAGAAAAACATAAAATTGAGGGAAATAAACAATAAAAGATAGCAAATAAATTAGACTCAGCTAGCCCATCATTTCAATAGAGTATTTCAGCCTAAGTAGGGCATATCTCCATGTTCTCACCATATATTGACTCCCCCACCTCCACTGGCTTTGCCAATTTCCCCATCACATTTTTTTAAAGAACAATACAAGTGTAGTAAAATACAAAAGCAATGTTAGTTTCCTAGCCATTACTGATGGCCATTAAGAACAATAGTAATTTAACACAGTGCAGCACCTTGACAGAAGATTAAACTACTTGCTGATGTCGGAAACGCATGTGGAAGGTCTAAACAATGGCTGCTCGCACTTTAAAGGTGCGTTTCTACAGGTACCTTCTGGACAATACACTTGTGAGCCTTTTGTACATGTTGCTTAATTTGAAAGAATCTCTTGATTTCTCTTTATAGAAAGAAAAATAGAAATTCCTAATTAAAGCAGAAGCTTTTTGGTTATGTTTCAAAGATGTAGTATAGAGAAAAGGAATTATCATTCAAGATGCAAGCAGGTCTTCCAATAAACTCCTCAGAGTGCTTCTGAATTTGGGACGCATTAAGGCTATGCATTCTTGAACAAAAAATACATCTCATATTAGTTTTTATTATTTTTTTTCCTAGTCTAAGAGAAATGAGGGGAGGGTCTAGGAAAGGGAAGGTACAGGTGACTGACCAACACTTACTTCCAGACATAACTAATGGTACCTGTGAAGCAGGCGCTAATCCCCCTCCCATGTTCCACTTCTCATTTCTGACAAGAATCAGCAACATTCACTCCTTGATAATTGTGAAAGCCTCTAAGCACCGAAGTACTATTGGGATTTCTTTTCCTGTAATTAATTTGCTGTTTGATACAAAGGTCCAAATTACAGATTGACAAGAAGCCAGCTGCTACAAATGATGCAAATCAAGACAATGGAACTAATGTGGGGGAGGTAGAGAACAAAGCTGAAATTAACTGAATTTTTTATTAGAGAAACAAAACAAAGACAAATCACTGAAGTGCAATGCATACTAATTTGATCTAGGAATTAATTCAGATTTTCCATTTCCTACATATTGTGCATATTGGACAACTTTACTATGTACAAGATTTCAAGATCCCAAGTCCAAAAACTGAATTTACTTTCTATTACTATAATGAAAATTTACATCACACTTGTTTATTAGGCTAGACATGCTTTTACAACACAAAGTAGTTATGCTGATGATGGTGATTTTGAAGCTGCACCCCACAAGTCATTAAAGTTTTCTTGATCTCTCTTCCTTAGACATCTTTACTAGAAATTCTTTCTCAAAGAATCAGACTAAGCAGAACTGAAAGCATATTTAAAAGACACAACAGTGTCAAGAGATGCCAGTTATTTTGGTTTGTTTCTACTTTGAATTAAGTGTGACATTAAATACTTTAAAGCAAGTAGTCTATTTGATACATCAAAGGTAAGTTTAATTAGGTGTCTAAGGCTGAATAAGTATTTAAATCCTCTAAAGTAATACAAAAAGAATCTATTTAAAATTGGTGTGTTGGAGACTGGACACATTAGGAAAGAATTGCAACAGTTCCCCCTTAGCATATGACTGTCAAAGTGCAGTTACACCGATTTACACAAGCCTGATAATCGGCTCATCCAGGAGTTATAACTGATTTGAATTTAGCTTCCCTACCTTTGTGAACAATGATGGCAATGCAACAATCTATGGGTTATAAACAGAATCAATGTAAATCAGATCTAGATGGCATATTATTTAAAAAATAAACAACAAAAAAAACCCCACAAAACCAAACCAACCAAACAAAAAACCACCAAAATACCCACACCCAAACAACAAAAAAACACTAGGCATTTCAGACAACTAATCCTTGTTTTCCCTAGTTCTTAAATTCTTAAATATTAAGCAATTCAGATACCTTCTATTTACTCAGGTTTGTATAAAATCATCTTCAGCCCCTTAAATAATAAAATTTAACATCCATAGTACTGAAATCAAATAAGAAACTCTATACTCACTTCAAATTATGAAGAGAATGAGCTTGATTACAAGAATTCATTTAATTGTATCATCCATGCATATATATATATACACACACACATATGGTTTGTATTCTTACATCCTCAGAAATTAAAATATAGGTTTTCAACTTGGAAAGAATAAATTACAGCATTAAAAAAAATTACAAACCAATTAAAACTGTTTACATATAAATGCATTATTTATGACATGTACCAAAGGTTTTGGCAATGGAAAACAGTACAACATTGCTCAGCAGGAAAATGTTAACCTTAGATGTTATACTTATCATGCTAAGTATTTTATTACTTTTCATATCTATATATATATATATAGATATTTTTAAAGGGCGTTTACTGATTACTGACCTTTTCTTCTCCTTTGTAGTACACATCACTCGCAATAAATGCTTTCTTGTCAAAGCAAACAGATCAGCTTTATTATTCCCTCAGTCATTAAGGCAAACAAGCCCAGGTTAAGATAAACAAATCATCGAGGAAAGCAAAATTCTGATACCAGACACACTGTTTACATTCAAGAAGCTTCATAATTTACTATTTTTTTAATAGAAGCTGATATATACTTAACAAATCTGTGCTCTTGCAAGACACTCAATTTTATACTACTGTTAAAAGGCCCATACAGCAGGCTGCCCTGAAGGTACACTTAAGCCCTAAAGAAGAGCTTACACCCCAATTCTTGCTTTGCATTCTTACTCTAAGTTGTTGTGGGTTTTTTTGGTTGGTTTTTGTTTTGTTTTTTTTTTGTTTGTTGTTGTTGTTTGGTGTTTTGTGTTTCTTTGTTTTTTCTCTCTCTGCAAGTACCTTTAAAAAGTTAATGGTAGATGCTTGTAATAGCAATGTTAAGTCCTCTTAAAATTGAAAACTTTTTTTAAAAAAATAAATAAAATTTGATAATATTTAAGCACAGTTCTGTCCCTCTTAAAAAAATGTTCAAAATTGAATATAATTTTCTGGGTTGTGATATACCAAGAAATGACTTGCTTCTTTCCCATGCCCCCTTCCTGTCATGGTTGGCCTGTCCTCACTCATTTCCTACTGATGTTAAAACTTCAGAGTTATTGCGCTGTACAGTTTTATAATGTTGATAAAACACTTGCAAGTTCTTAGAAGACATAACTTTTCACCTGTTCCAATGGAAGTTCCAAGCATGCTAAATAGCCTTGTCTAGTCCCCATGCTTCAACCTTATACCTCCTTTTGTCAGAAAAGTTGCAGAAAAAAAATCTCAAGTAACAAGAAAAGCAGCAAATCTATTCAGAAGCACCAACTCTGTATGCCTGAATTAGGAATGGCTGGATAGCTGCGGAGCTTATACAGAGGAATAGCCAGGCACAGTGGACAGACCATAGCACTGCTTAGTATAATTTACTTTTCAACAGAAGCAGAGCGTATGATGATTACACCAGCATGTTTGTATTTAGTAGAGCTATTACTTACACAGAAAAAAATATTTGTTTGGAAGACTAAATGTTTCTTTCATTTACTTACTTGTAGTGTTCCATCAAGAGTTTTCCATGAAGTATTACTGGTGTCACTGATACTAGCATTCAGTTCCTAGGGGCAGATTAACGCTTTCCCTTGAACACTTTAGTGAGCAGAGTTCAAGAGTTTCTGTAGTTCATACTAACAGACCATAAGAAGGGACCCTGAGAGGATGCTTATTTTACTAACCTATTCTTAGAAACTTCCAGGCCTGAAAGTTTACATTCCAACAGCCCCTCCCCTAGTGTAGAATAATTTATTTCAGACTTAAAATTTACTCTGTGCTCACACACCATATTTAAAAAACTGAGTAACAATGCAAACTATTTGTATTGCTGTCACACTGTAATAGTTTTAATTTCTCTGTTTCCTATTAGCTGCATCTTGGTAAAAACAAGAGACTGACTTGGACATTTCTGCTACACTCTCTGGGTACATGCACAGTATATATTATTTATTTAAACACTTCCAAGAGTTCACTAAAATATTTAGGAACAGAAATATTCCACAACACACTGCAAAAGTTAAAAAAAAAAAACAAAAATAAAAACAAATAAACCACAAAACAACAACAAAACCCAACAAAAGCATGCAAAACCTATGATAAGAAAGTTTCAGGAACAAAAGATGTGGTCAGAGATGTTCTAGCTAAAACTTTCAGTGTGGTGTGCTGTGGTGACAATTTAATGGGCTCAAAAAGTGAATCCAGGACCAGATTGGAACAGGAAGAGGTCACACGAAGATGGCAAAACTTTTGCCATATGAAATAAATAGCAGTTTTCTTACTGGTGTCAAGAAGTCCAGAATGTCATCCTTTAATTGTGAAAGAGTATATAAAGGATTACGTTAGTGAAAGAGAAAGAAAATGTAAACCAAAGAGACAACTTGAACAGCATTTGATACAAAGTTAAAGCTTTCCATATGAAGTAAATCACCAATGCTCAGTAACATTCTGTTCTGTCCACGGGAACAAATCTATTTAAAGTAAGTATGCATTTGTTAACAGCACAAAATAAGAAAATTTGACATGAAAGTTTGGAACACATAAAAAGCAGCTCAGAAGTTAAAAACAAACACACACCAGCAACAAAAAACCCAGTCCTATCATCTTGTCTTTGGAGTATGTGCATTCACCAGAAACTTAGTTACACTAAAGAGGCGACTGTAGTTTATCTCAAAACCGGTAAGAAACAGATGTCCGGGAGCACAACTTGGTGCAAGGCTGTACAAACAGTGCCAAATAGTTTTGCATACTCTTCCATACTAGCTGACACTAAAAGGAGTTGTTAAAATTCTCACATATTTGAAACAGAAAACTTTCTAAACATCCCAAGTGACAAATGTCAGATTTCCTGTATGCAGAAATATTAATAAAGTGACATTCAAAAATACCAACAGTGGAATCTTCTACTTTTAAGATGTTATAACATTTCCAAAGAAAATAAAGCCTTATACTTCCATTAAAAAATTTTAACACAGTAGACATTTGTTTTCAAACGTACATTTTCTAGATTTATATGAGGGTAGCCAAGGTGAAAACGTGGTTTGCACTTCAAACACAAGGTAGCAGTGTTGTGACAGCCTTTACTTGAGGAGCTTACTGCGCATTTTCCAATTGCATTTCATTGATATCTATTCCTACGAAGACCTGCTTCACTCATAAAGTTACCTTGGAGTCAGAGAAGCCTGTTTGTGAGCATGGTCCCTAGCAAGTCTTTCAGACATGGATTATATGACATGTCCAAGCACCAGACTTTGCTCTGAGAGACAGAACAAGTGAGCAAGTTGTGCTGTTTGTGACCGATGCCAGCACAGCTCATCATGGCGTGCTGACTGGCATATGAACTTTCTGTGCCTAAACAGCCCAGGTTTCACGGTCCAGCTCATTTCTGATGAATGTATAATTAAGTGATCTGCTGTGAGTGAATGCAACCACTGTACAATTAGGTCTAGACGTAGCTTAGTGTCTGAGATAAGCTGTGAAACTCAAAGGCCCTTCACTGAGTCCTTGGACAAAACAAAACAAAACAAACCCCAAAAAACAACAACAACAACAAAATCAGGAATCAGCACAGAAAGTAGAAGTCAATATCATAATCTCAAAATAAAAGTTTATAGAAACAAAAGGACTACAAAATTTGATATAAACATATAACACTCTTATACAGCACATCCGAATGTTAGCAGAGAATTTCACTACACTAAAGTGTGGAAAAACAGTAAAATGATTCCAACAGAAGCCATATATTGCACTTGATAAGAAACTTTTTACCTTAAAATAGTTGCAGGTTCCTAACTCAGCAAATAAACATTATGGCAACATATGTCACAGAAGATTTTGAATGTAATCACTTCTAACTACATACTGTTTAGAAAATACAGATCAGTAAGATATAGACATACTTAGAAAGTGTCCATTTGCGTCTTTTAATTATTATGGAGCTTGATAACAGCACTCCATAATGGCTTGTAGCACTTGGCTAGTAGATCCAGACTGATTGTTAAGAAAGCAAATGTTATGACCCAGAATTGCATATTTGCAATGTTTCAGAATACAGAAAGCCTTTTAAAATGAGAAGAGTTGCAAACATTTTAGTCAGGCTTCTTTTACAGAGTTCTCTCACAATAATCTGTTTCAAGAAATAGACTTGCTTCAGCGAACTGATAAAAAAGCATAGCCTTGCCAAAATCCAGCTTTCCTACTGTTCAGAACAGCATATTTTCCTTCTACAACTACTTCAATTCTAGTACTTAGCAGGAACGCATTTAAATTTTTATTGTACTTCTACCTCCCAGCAAAAGAATGTATGAGGCTGATGCTACATAATCAGGCACCAAGGATTTAAGATCAGGTGGGGGTTTTTTGTTGTTGTTTTTTTGTTTGTTTGTTTTCAACATATACACAGCAGACAAAAACAAATGCTAGCTACTGACACTGAAAAAGATTAGCCAAGTATTCCCTTGCTTCAGGGGTACTGCTGTGGGACGAATGAAATATCAGCCATCTGTAAAATTCAAACATGCTGGAGAAAATATAAATACAGAATCCACATTTTGAGAGTAATACGCTTTGCTAATAGTTTAAAACAATCCTGAGACAGGGTGTTTCAGTTAATCAATCTGCTTTCCCATACAATTATTAAAGTAAATATGATATGTGAGTTAAGAAGATTCAGGAAAAGAATTGTATGTACAGACAAAGGACCTTGACTATAGGCAACAAATAAAACCAAACACCTCATACTGCCACTTTCAAATGCTGATACTATACCATTTTCAGACAGCAATACACTGGATGAGCTATAAAAGGTAAAAGGATTCAAAATATATTCCAGCTAAGTACACTTAAGTTTACCAGTTGATGGCTAGTTTGTGTCACTGAAGTTATTTAACCCAACAGCAGAGTGTGAACAAAGGAGAAAGTATGGGGGAAGCAGACCCATTAGAAACTGGAAAACCATCTTTAGAAAAAGCCAAGGCACTGCATCAGGAGCAGCAGAGGCCCTTGCTGAGTTTAGGGCCAGCGACTGGAGATCCCTACTGGTCACCAGGATCAAGTGGCAAAAATCCACCTGAAGCTTTGAGCCAGCAGCCACTGCCTCTTCCAGTATAAGATATCGCTTATCACCTGCCCCATGCTGCCTTATAGGGAGACAGTAACTCCCCACAACTCCAGCCCAGCCCACTTGGGCTGCCTGCAGGGATCAGCAGAAATCCCCATGAGTCCCCCAAGCACAGCTGTGGATCCACAAAATTGCAGCATGCCTCTGAGAAGAGAGAGGTGCTGCTCTCATCTGCAGCCCATCGTCCCACTTCAAGCACCAATCTGCACTGTAACTCTGCATAAGATATTATCTTGGGAAAAAGTGATGAGATCCATGTCTTGGTGCCGACACAAATGTTGGTTCACTGTTTTCTAGCTCTATTTCAAGTCAAAGAAAAACCACCAGCTCTATGGAGGAACAAAAGACAGTAGTATGCATTACTTTTTTTTGGCATTACCACTGAAGACCAACACAGTGTGTCAGTAAGATTTGCTGGGGTTTTTGAAGGATTTTTATCTAATAAGTGATGTTAAAACATGCTGCTGCTTGAAAAAAACCTCTAACAGCAGCTGAGATAGGGATTCTCATTAATCAGAAAATAGATTTAAGTAGTTAAAAACAAATTACACTAGCCAAAGCAAAAACTAACTGACAACTTCAGCTAAGAGAATACAAGTCTGCCAAAACCTCCTTGTGGAAGTGTATTTTGAGCAATCTAAGGAGGAAAGGGGAAACCTCGAAGGTTTCAAATCCTCCTTTGCACTGTGCCAAATTAAACAGTACTTTTACATTTTGATTCATTTTCCTTCTGCTCACTAGTAAATAAGTAGATGAAAACAGTACTATAAATGGTTTAAACTCTATCAAGTGGAAATAATTTCCTGATTTTATCTCACAAAAATTTGACTTTTCATCTTAATTTGGAAAGAAAACTAAGTCTGAAATAAATTGATATTTCAAAGAAAGAAACTGCTGCTTTGCAGAGTGTGTTTCAAAAGCAGTATCCTCAGTGGTTCATAAATATTTATGTTGGTATAAACATAATTAGTGTATATATCAAAAGAATGCCCCACATCAATTTACCTACTTTGTGTATTCATTGTTTCAGTCTTTTTTCCTCCCTTTCAACTTGTTCACTGTTATATTTTTTTGTTTGTTTTGTGAGGGATTTTTTTAGTTGTCTTTTTTTGTTTGTTTTGTTTAAGATACTCTCACATAAAAAATGAAAGGTGACTGCTTTATTTAAGACTATAATCAGACACTTGAAAGCAATTTTTCTAAGTGATGGTTATTAGTTTTAGCATATTTCCAAAATGCTAGAAAAATAATTGTAATAATTTTATGGTGACAGCATAATCCGTTGCATATCTCTGCTCATTACAGTCAATCATAACCAGGATGTCTAAAGCAAGATTATTTGCATCATAGGGTGTGCGTGGGTTTTTTGGTGTGTGGGTATTTTTTGTTTGTTTTGTTTGTTTTCTTTTTTTTTTTTCTTTTTTTTTCCCTATGTAGAAATGGTTATTGAAGCTTGCAAGATTGTTTTTTTCAGAAAGAACAGAGATCAGTAGTCAGGGTCTCTGCTACTTTTCCATGCTACAAAAGGGGCAGGTTTTAAGAAGAGTTGCGTCTGCTTAATCATTCACTAAACTACTTATGACTATCAGTCAGTATATTGAACCAAGTTGACAGTTCAGTCACGGCACAGAAAAAGGTATGGTGCAAACTGAAATGCCTTGACTGTAAATGAGATCAAGTAATGGATTTACTAATGAAGGTGCACAAAAAGTATGTATTAATGAGCAAAAACCTCCAATGATATAGTTCTGGCCTGTTAAGGCAGTGCCCTGGTGTTCTTTCTCCCTTTCACTGGAATATTTTCAGACAGTTACTTTCTGCAAGGTATAATGTGTCTGTCAGATAGAGGGTGACTGCACCTGCATGATGTTAAAAATCAGAACTCATTTAAAATCATTGAGATGTGCTGCTTCCACAAGAATACTTAGTCTTGGAATGCTCACTACATCAGCTCCTAAAATTTAGCATAGATATGCAATTGCTTCACATAGATGTTATGCATACAAATGTTTCGTATAGATGGAAATGTTACAAAATTTTATTTTAAAGCATTTTATTTTAAAGCCTGAACCTCAAACTATCTTTATTCACATCTCAGAGTATTGGAAAAAAAAAAAAAAAAAAAAAAGGAAAAAATATATAATAGCAACATAATGCTTGCATATTAATAAAATACTTTTCTGACCATTTACAACACCACAATAGCATAAAGGCTGTAATTAAGAACCAGTCTCTGAAGAGCATTACTTTCTAATACTAATCCATAATTAATTACTTCAGACACTGAGAATTTCTGATGCCATGCTTTTAGACAATGAAATAGAAAACCAAACCAAATTGTTCTGCATAGCATAAAGTTTGCAACTTTATGAAGGTTCCTGTTTGAGTAACTGAGGATGGTGCTGCCAGTATGGGTGTGTACTTGGAGAATGCAACTACTGTGAGGGTTGGGGCAAACCATTATAGGTATCCTAATGAATGTATGAGCTAGGTTTACAAGTGTAATTTAAAGACAGTCTCTACTCACCTTTATGTTAAACCAGTGTCAGCACAACTGAGAAATAAGCAAAAGAAAAAAGAAATACAGGAAAAGAGAAAATAGAGGAAAGAAGAAGAAACATCTAGCACATCAGCCAACTGCCCAGCAGGGAATAGCTTTCAAAACTGAAGAGAAACATTGCTTCCGAGAGAAAAAGAGGATTTGGAGAATTTGTACTGATGGCATCTTTGGTACAAATAGCAAGTGATTTATAAGAAACTCTCCAAAATCTGTAAGACTGGAGAACAATTGTCTGGTGAGGACTTCATCACATTTTTGTTTGCCTGAGGGAAAACAGGAAGAAAAACTCTAAAATCTTTCAATATTGAAACTACAGGTTTAAAACAAGATCATAGAATAGTTTGGGTTGGAAGGAACCTTCAAACTTCATCTAGTCCACGCCCTCTGCCATGGGCAGAGACATCTCCAACTAGACCAGGTTGCTCAGATCCCCTTCCAGCCTGGCCTTGGATGTTTCTAGGGATGGGACATATACCACCTCTCTGGGCAACCTGTGCCAGTGTTTCACCACTCATCATTTTATTTTCCTTATTTCCAGTCTGAAACTCCCCTCCTTTGGTTTAAAACCATTACCCCTTGTTTTGCTGCAACAAGCCCTACCAAAAAGTCTGTCCCCATCTTTCCTATTATCCCCCTTTAAGTACTGAAAGGCAGCAATAAGGTCTCCTCAGAGACTTCTCCAGGCTGAACGACCCCAACTCTCTCAGCTTGTCCTCATAGGAGAGGTGTTTCTGCCCTCTGATTATCTTAGTGGCCTCCTCTGGACCTTCTCCAACAGGTCCAGATGTTTGTTGACATTTAAAACACAATAGGGAAACAAACCAGATTGTGGCAGAAAACATTCTTTCTGCATATTTAGTCAATCTTTCGCAACCTCCTTCCCTCATACTTCTGAATAGCACATGCCTTAAAGGAACAGCTTTAAGGGACATCAGAAGACCCACAAGATGTGCTGGCTTAAGTGGCATTATTCCACTCCTTTTCCTTCAGGTAATCATTCTCACTACAGTTAGAAACACTAGAGAAAAGATTTTGGCCATTTGCCCCCCAGTAATATGTCTTTTGATGAAAAGCTTTTAAGAGGTACTCAGAGTGTCATCAGGCAGAGCTTCTGCCAATTCTGTATTTCACCTACCAATTTTCAGGTTTTAGTATAGAAAATTGTTCAAACAACTAGGAAATCCAAGACCCATTAAAACACTCCAACATTTCCTGATGATTGGCATATTACATACGTAACTCCAGACACATATCAGTCCATACATTAAGAATACTAGTATGAGGTATAGGCACACAAGCCTAGCAGCACGAGTTCACAAATGGAAGAGGATATCTGCTGGTAATGGCTCTTGTGTGCATTTTCTTTTTTTTTTTAATTATGATTTAATTTTAAAAAGCCTCAGAAGGCCTGAAGAAAGTCTATGAACTTTCCATAAATAGCTTGTTGAATTTACCATGTTGCTTCATGCCACCAGCTTTCATGAAGAAACACTATTCATTATGTGTTATTCCTCACCCAAAGCCAACAGGAAAGCAGAAGCTATGTATTTTGTTATCTCTGGCTGCATTTATACTGACAGGAAGATGATCTCAGAGTAAATAGTCAGTTTAAGGGACTGAGACACCAAGAGTGAGCAAAGTGACCTGCCTGGAGTGACTGGCATATACATGATAGAACAGAAAAGCAAATTTTTTTTACAACTCCAGTTCACGTCCTGAATTTGAGAAAAGATCAAATAGAATTTTGTAATATTAAAAAGAAATCTTACGAACACCGTCAGACTTCACTGGGAATCGATCAGTGTTTTTCTTATTGGCTTGGTGCTGCAGATGGGAGAAAAGCTGCATTTTGGACAGTGCATCCTTGAGGCAATTGGGGAAGGGATAACTCTGAGCAAGTGTCTTCATAGATCAGGAGGCTAACTTTTTTCTAGAGTCATTCTCATAAGCAAGAAAGGTATAACAAAGCAAGACTAGTAATTTATCTTGATACTCATGTTTTTTTTTAGACAGCTTTTTTTAAAGGAAGTTAGAAAACAAGGACATAGTTGTAAAGGTATGGTCTAGCACTGTGAACATATGAGATTCAGTTTCCATTAAACAGAGATTTGCTGTGAGCTATCCTCTCTCTTCATTCCATTATATTGTGCAGATTACAGCTGTCCCTTCCAGTTCTGAAATTCAACAATTTGTTATAATACAGAGATGCAATCATGACAGTATTCATCTTATACTTAAAACATGTCTAAATTAGCCCTAAAAGCTGAATCAGCTGAAGGAATGACAAAGCTGGGAGCCTTTCAAGACTGAACTAATAACTTTAGGTTTTCCTTGTGACACCAAGTTAATATGACATAAAATAAATTTACATGGATGAGAATTGGAGCACAAATTATTTCTAGATTACATTACAGCTGCTTAAAGCATGATATAATTTTAATTTGTTTTTTTAGGTTTTGAAACAAATATTTTTGAACTATCTATATATAATAAGTAGCCATCTGACTTTTTTCCCTTGAGCAATTTTTTTTACTAAAAGAATATTTTAACAGGTACTGCTCCTTTCCTTATGCCAAAGTTTCATGTAATTGCTAGAATTTATTTTGTCTGCATGTATCATTAATTATTTTAAAACTTTATTTCAAGAGATAGCATTCCATTTCACTGAAATATGTATTCATTCAAAGTACTATACTTCATGCTGTCATTGCACTGTATACAAAGAAGGGATGCAGCTTTCTTGGGGTCCAAGCTGAAAATACACTGCAACCATATTAGTAGGCACATAATGCTTTTTGTGCCTTTAAGGCAAAACTTATTTGTCAAAGGAAAAGTAAACTTCGATTTCAGAAAAAAAGACTGCTTCAATGTCAGAAAAGTGTTGTGTTACAACTGTTTGAAGAAAGCCAAATATGTAAAACACTAAGATGATTTCTCGTCTTGCCCTCCAGCAATGCTGTATGAAAAATTCAAAGTGACAAAAGAAAAACACAAAACAGAGAAAAGAAACAATTAGAGATTACAAGCACAAAGACATTTTGAACTAGACATATGAAATATTTCTCAGTAATGATTTTTCATTCCTTTGGTTTTTTATTAAAAAAATAAACTTGCTGAAGTGATAAATGCTTTGCATGGATCTTCTTTAAAAAAGGGGAAAACAAAATTACATCTTTATCTGCAAAAAATTATTTGCCAATGTCATTACTCAACCTCTTTTGTTCCATTTCATCCTTTTACACAGCCACACTATGTTGGTAGCTTATTTCACTACTTGTTTTCTTGTGTAGGTCTTAATGGGAACATTTAGTTGTCAGGAAACAACATATCCTTCAGAAACCTGATACTGCATGGTAACACTGGGAGGGAGGAAGGAATACAGAAAAAGCTGTAATACGAGACTAGTAAAAACTTCTCATGTCCCTCAGTCTAACAACCTCTTAGTGTCTCAGATACAGCTCAAATCATCCCTTTAAAAATTGGGAGATGATACACCACAGCTTCTAAACAATTTATTCTACTACAGCTTTTTACAGGCTTTTCTCAACATATATTCCTTCTAGAAATACTTCTAGTGCATGCATTTCCATATTTGCAGTTATGCACTGAGAAAAAGTGGAACATAAGCCCTTCAGTCACATGTTATACAGTTTTTTGTCAGCTGTTTAAGACTGCCTGGTCTCTCTTTGAATTTAACATATTCATATAACAGAAAACACCATGAATCAAAAAATTACCAGGAGAATATAACATGTACATAGTTCCTTTATTAAGACAAATTTTATTTATTTCTACTGGCCTCTTCCAGTATTTAAGTTTTAGGGGAAAAGCAATAGATTTAGTCCTGTATCCTTATGAGCACTGTACAAACCAAACAGTAGCCTTCCACATAGGAAATAAAAAATTAAAAGAACAGTCTTTCTGGCCTACAAAAATAAATGCAACTAGTAAATATGAAAGGGAATTTCACATTTTTTCTGAAAACTTCAAATATGTCTAGGTTAAAGTCCAGAAAAATGAAGTCTATTTTAAATTAAGAGATTCCCTGCTTCATCGTTTTTAATCAAGAAACCCCCTTCCTTTTCATAAGTAGGAAGACAGGATATCAATAAATATCTTACTGTATTTCTAAGACTAATCACAGCCAGCCGCATACCAAAAGAAAGAATATAGCATTATCGAACGACACGTTTCACATATTGGAGAAGTATGCACAAATAAGGCAAGTTCTCTTTGCATCTACTGAAAATGAGCACATCAGTATCCTGGCATACTTATCAACTCATGGGCTTTGAACAGTCAAATTAAATTAGATATAAAAAGGCATAGCACATCTTACAGTGTAGCTTCTAAAACTTGGAATTCAATCATGGCGGGGGTGGGGAGAAGGTAGGAACCTTCATCACAAAGCCAGAAATAAAATGGAACTTAAAAAAGAAACACACACTTCAGTTTAGGACTTTTGTATGGGTAAACTTCCAATATCTCCATTGATAAGCATCTGCAGACAGGAATAACAATTACCCCTGATTACCTCCATTACTTTGTTCTAGATCATCTTTACTTCTCTGATCAGTGTAAACCAGTGCTTTAGCACCAAAATGCTTGCAAGTATGATGTATATTAAGATAGGAGGGTGCATGTAAGGCTCACATTGCAATAAAAAGCAAACTTAGAAAAAAGGTAACCTAGTATTTCAAACATACTACTGCCATATAGAATATTTTCAGTAGTATTGGCTAGGTTTTTTTTTTTTTCCTCCAAAAGAAAAACAAAAGGTAATTATTAGGAAAGAGGTGAAAAGCCAGATGAGATTTTAAAAATATAGTGAAAAAATAGAGGGTTTTAAAGAATGAACTATTCACATATTCATAAGGCCTGCTTAAAAGCTGCCTAAGCACAGCTAAATAGAGCACAAGAAGGAAAAAAACACAATATCACAAATGAAGACTTATTGAAAATAGAATATACATTTACACAGTATTTTGGTACCTACAAATAGCTAGCACTCTCACTATGCTAGCTTGGATCAAAGAAAAAAATCCAAGTTATGGAAGTCTGCCCAGTTCAGACTTCTGCACTTTTCCCTTCAAACACTATCATGTACAGCTCCCCACTTTCTAAGATGGTGCCAGCCATTACAAACTCAAATAAATAGCTAATCACAAAAATAAACAAACATAAGAACAAAAGCACAGTCCAAACCAAGTTTTTTGTTTGTTTGTTTTTAAAAGGCCATATACACATATTCCCCCAGTCCTAGAGTGAACACATGCACAAAACACACCTATGCAGAAGTCTACAATAAGGGAACAATAAAAGAAGTGTCATGTGTTCATGTCACAATCTCAAAGTTTATACTTCTCACACATTTAAAGAGTACAAGGTAAATGGTAGAAAGAATGCTGCTGACCCAGCACTATATGTTAAAATAAATTAGCTTTTTACTTTCGATTTCCTCTTTTTTGCATTAATATTTTGAAACAAGACCATAAATTTATTTATTCAATACAAAGACAAAGGCTGTGAGTTTAAGCTGTACAAAGAGCTGACTTACAGTACAACCATCAAGATGATCCAGGTTTTCCTGTAGTATTTTTTTTTTGTAATAATTAGTCTGATAAAAAAACCAAAACATGATGAGCTTAAGGGAGCTCTCTCATAGTCTATGGACTGACTCAAGTCAGGAGTGGATTAATACATTACTACTAAAATAATATCTCAAAAAATGCTAGTTAAGAACTATTAAATCGAAATACCTTACTTACAGGACCTGCTCTGAATTTCACAAAAGGATCTAAATAACTGTCCCAGTTGAGTAAAAGTTCTGGGCTTCTGGTCGTAAAAGTACTGTGCTAGCACTCTTGGCTTTGTGAATAATCCTTTGTTCTCCTTGTGATGTTGTCCTGATTCTCCTCCAGCCCTGCACTTTTACATAATACATTTAGAAAAAAGTAGTCTTTTATATTCAACAAGACATTCCAACTCAAAAGGTACATGTTCTATTTTCCAAAAACCAAATAATCTAACATAATTAATTTTCTAATTTTACCCTATTCCTCAACTCCCTTTCTAAATTACTCCACTATAAATTCCTCCTGTCACTTCTTGAGAACTTAGTAAAATCGGCCCTATATTCACACACAAGATTAACTTCATAACATTTAACTCTGAAGTAAAACTAAAATACCTAATTTCACTGCATTTTTATTTATTCCCATGATCTCATGGAAACAATTTACCCTGAATTATGTACAGGAATGCATCTTTTTAGTGGGAAAGATAAAATTACTGTCCTGAATTAATGAAGCCTGAAGCTCCACTCCGATATCAACCTGATTGTGTGCATCCTCCACCCCCACATCCTCCTGGTCTGCCTTCTACCTTCCCTCCACCATCAATACATAGCTACCTCTCTATGCTACTATATAAAAGCAGTTTTCTATGAAATCTCGACGTACGGAAGCACACCAAATGGGTTAGAGAGCTTTCCAATATTCTTTTTGTAAACCCCAAAAAGGTTAAAACAAATTACAACAGAAAAGTACTCCAAATCAAAGCATGTAGTCTGCTTGCAGTGATAAATTCTAGTGACATTTTAAGCCTGTATAGATCAAGTTTCAAACTGAAGATCTCAAACAACATCTGAGAAAGACAGGTCAACATTTATAAATGATGTTTTAATATGCTTTAGCCTGCACAATTTACCACTTCTTAGGAAAATTTGCATAGAAATACTTTGCCCCTTGAAGATCAATCCAAATCCAACTATGATGTTGTATAAATTCATGTTCTAGTAAATTTCTGAGTAAGTGACAGATGGCCTCAGAAAATTAGGAGAATGAGCGGATTTTAAGCTAATAAATTGGCTTGTGAAAGTAAGAAGTTCTTGAACTCATAAAGACTTTTTTTTGTTGTTGTTCCAATGTCATCACAGAATGTGTACCCCCAGTTTAAACTACATTGATTTGGGGAATTAATGACACTACTAAGATGAACTCATTTAATATTACCACAACTGCACACATTGAAATCCAAATTGGAATGTATGCCTAAGGATCTATTATTCAGACTTTACTAATACAAAAAGTCACCTGCTCGGTTATGCCTCAAAACAACTATTCCTTACTGAATAACATGGGGGGTTTAATTCTATTTGGTTCTGCATTTCCCAAAACTAGCCTGAGAAAGAACAAAGCATTGCCAGAGCTAGGGTTGCTGATTAACAGATTCTTATGTATGCTCTTACATCAGTTCACTACAGCTTCATGTTGCTAAATTACTAGACAAGGACATAAATGCAGTTTGTGCCACCTCTCCCTCTCTTTAAGAGCCACTCTATAAAGTGTAATCAAGAAGAAATTTTTTGCTCTTTGGTAGGTGGTTTCGAAGAAAATAGATCCATTTTTCTCTCAGCCATGCAATTGCTGAGCCCTTTCCAGATTGCTGAGTGCAGACTGCAAAAAGCAGAAGTAAAACACAGCTGGATGTGGTGAGAGGCTGCTGTGACTTCTTTTCAGCATTAGGGGTTTCAGAAATAAGTAACTTAAATCAAAATGAGTACTGATAAATTATAATTATCCCACTGGACCTGTTGTTTACAAACACAGAAGGACTTGTGGGTGATGTGATGGTTGGAGGCCATCTTGGGCATAGAGATCACAAAATTGATAAGCGTTTTCAATTGTCAGAGAATTAAGGAGGGGGATCAGCAGAACTGCTACTAGAGCTGAGCCTGGCTACTGCTGTAAAAGGTAACAAAAAATGCTTCTGTAAACACATTAGCAACAAAAGAAGGGCTAAGGAGAATCTGCATTCTCTGGCGGATGCAAGGGGAAACAGAGGACAAGAGAAGGCTGAGCTACAAAATGCCTTCTTTGCCTCAGTTTTTCACAGTAAGACCAGTTGAGGCGCTGGAGAAAGAGAAAGGCAAGAAAGCTGGTGAGGGGCCTGGAGCACAAGTCCTGTGATGGAACTGGGGCTGTTTAGCCTGAAAAAACGGAGGCTGGGGGGAGACCTCTACAGCTCTCTACAGCTACCTGAAAGGAGGTTGTAGCATGGAGGGTGTTGGTCTCTTCTCCCAAGTAAAAAGCAATAGGTCAAGAGGAAACGGCCTCAAGCTGAGCCAGGGAAGGTTAAGATTGGATATTAGGAAAAATTTCTTCACCAAAAGGGTTGTCAGGCATTGGAACAGGCTGCCCAGGGAAGTGGTTGAGTCACCATCCATGAAGATATTTGAAAGACATGTAGATGTGGCACTTAGGGACATGGCTGAGTGGCAGACTTGGCAGTGCTAGGTTAACAGACTCAATGATCTTAAAGGTCCTTTCCAACCTAAATGATTCTATGATTAGATCAACATCAAAACTGTATGAACTACAGTGAGCAGCAGGGAGAGAAAAGAAAAAAAAATAACACAAACATCATATTTACCACTGTTTGAATGGGGCATACTTACCCTTCTTCCCTGCTCTTACACATCATATTCTTCCAGTGATGATCTTGCACTATTTACTTTTTATCTGGTAGACTATTTCTGTAGACATCTGGCATCCAGGAAATGAGTGGCCTCCTGCACTAAGTGCGCCATTAGTGATGTTGATAAACAAACTAGAAAACAAACATTACTCCTCTGCTTTGTGACAAAGTAAAAGCTAAGTTCTATGTGAAAAGTACCTGTCACTATATGAATTGATTGAGGAAGGTACAACAGAGAAAAAAACCCACACAATAAGCCTACTCTCTCTGAAAATAGCAAAATATTTTTTTGTAATCCAGAGACCTGGATGTTGGATTCCAGTCTTATCCATAGATCAACTTAATATTTACATGAAATTCTGAAAACATATCTTTTCTTCCTTTCAGTTTTCTACTACGTCTTCCAACCAACGACCCAGAGTGTTAGAGGAAGAAGCCTATAGGTTAGCTATAGTAAGTATAGCCAATCTATTGTTCTGAGTATATGCAGTGATGGACCAAATCTTCATGTGACCATAAGAAAAACACATATGTATATCTCCCCAAAAGTGCTCCCTACTCAGAAGAGGGAATGAGCTAGGCATATTTTTCTCTGAAAAGACGTTGTCAGCAAATCATCACGCAAAGGCATTTTTACATACCTTACAATGCCAAAGCTCTTCTAAAGCCCTTATGGTTAACAAAGGGTTCATAGGATGAATCAAACCTTTAAAATTGTTTGGAACAATTACAATATGCAATATTTTAAAGCACTTTGAGATTATATAATCAGAAAACTTTCCAAGTGTTTTGCTTGGATCCAAGTTAACCACAGCATAAAAAGTGTAAGATGACTACACTTAATGGCTTAATGAATCACTAAGCAAAGAAACTTTTATAAAAGAATCAGTATATTATCAAAATTACAAAAAATATCACACTTCTGTATTAACAGGCAAAAATATTCTGTCCTCTACAAAAAAAATAATTTTGGACACCATCTGAAGACTCATTAAGACAGTTTCTTGTGTACAAAAATGTGCCTTTAGATGCACAACTCCTAAAATATATGAGATATGTTTTTAAGACAGAGCTTTTACTACAGTTCTTAAATTTTGAATTAAAAAAGCAAGGGAGTCTGAAAGTGAGGTAAACTCACTGATTTTACATTTATTTGAATTCAAGGTGAAGAAACTGAAAATGAATTATAATTTAGTTAGAATATTGCCATCCTTAGATTTACCTCTAGCTACTACTATTTTTTCAGAAAAGACAGCTAAGTAAAACTAGCCAATATCATCTGCATACAGTTTAACTGTAGGTTACTGAAAAGAGTTTCTGAAATTTGTAGCTAAGGAGGAAAAAAAAAACACAACAGTTATGAAATGACAGAACAACAGCCATGCCCTGCAAAGTTAGAAAGCCATAAGATGTGAAAAAAAGCTTTATAAAACAACATTTTTTTGTCTTAATTTCTGTAACAAATTATAATTTTGAAGGCTTGACAAGAGAAATTCTACCAAAACTTTGTGCTGAAAGTGTAAAGTTATAATATATACAGGTCTGTTAGTGTGATTGTTCTTCAAAACAACAATAAAGCAAAAAACAAAGTCTGTCATACAAAAGGAATATGGAACTCTTGTTTCTAATGTAACTTCAATATATATATTTTACAACTTCATTTATCATTCTTTAGTAAGTACTCACATCACATGAACTACTACATCAGTAGAGCAGGTTGTATGCACTCACACATGGTGACAGAAAAGATGTTACAAATCTGAACTCTGAGCTATACAAATCACAGAAGATGCAAGGCAACAGATGGAGTCTTAAGAACAAAGCTCGAGACATTAGCAGAAGTCTCAATAACAATATCACCCTGGTTAAATGATGGTACTAAATGTGATTAAAGAAAATCTCTAGTTCTCAGAATAAGAACTCAGGCTTAAAAATCAAATCTCTATATCAGTAACAGAAAAACAACTAGAAAACTATAAATTCTTAAAAAAAAAAGCAAAGAAAAAAAAATACAAAACAAAAAACCCGAACAAAAAAAAAACAGAAACCACACCTTCTAAGTGAAACAAAATGTCATAACGGCTTGATTTACTACAAATCCACTAGAATCACAGAATGTCCTGAGTTGGAAGTGATCCACAAGGATCACAGAGTCCAACTTCTGTCCCTGCATGGGACAGCCTCACAGTTCACACCATGTGTCTGAGGGCATTGTCCAGTCTCTTCTTGAACACTGTCAAGCTTGGGGCTGTGAGGGACCCATTCCAGTGCTCCACCAGCCTCTGGGGGAAGAACCTTTTCCTGATGTCCAACCTAAACTTCCCCTGGTACATCTTCCTGCCATTCCCTTGGGTTCTGTCATTGATCACTAAAGAGAAGAGATCAGTACCTGCCCCTCCTCCACCCTTTGTGAGGAAGCTGTAGCTGCCATGAGGTCTCCCCTCAGTCTCCTCTTCTCCAGGCTGAACAAACCAAGGGACTTTAGCTGCTCCTCATACGGCTTCCTCTCTAAACCCTTCACCAACTTCACAGCCCTCCTCTGGACACTCTCCAGAAGCTTTATATCTTTTTTATCCTGTGGCACCCAGAACTGCACAGAGTGCTCCAAGTGGGGCCGCACCAGCGCAGAGCAGAGCAGCACAATCACCTCCCTTGCCCAGCTGGCAATGCTGTGCTGGATGCCCCCAGGACACGGGTGGCCCTCTTGGCTGCCAGAGACACTGTTGGCTTGTGTTGAACTTGCCATCAAACAGAACCCCCAGATCCCTCTCCACAGAGCTGTTTCCCAGCATCTTGTCCCCCAGTCTGTATGTACAGCCAGGGTTGACGTTTCCCAAGTGCAAAATCTGGCACTTGCCTTTGTTGAACTTCATGAGGTTGATGATTGCCCAGTTCTCAGATCCCATCAAGTCCCATGTCCAAGTCATTTATGAAGACATTGAAGAGTGCCGGCCCTAAGATGGATCCCTGCAGAACCTGTCAGTGACTGGTCACCAGCCCCAACATATCCTCATTTACTAAACCCTTTGAGCTCGGCCCATCAGCCAATTGCTCACCCACTGCATTGTGTGTTTATCCAGTTGTATGCTGGACATCTTGGCCAGGAGGATACTGGGAGAGACAGTATCAAAGGCTTTACAGAAACCCAAAAAGATCATGTCTACAGGCTTCCCTTGGTCAACTAAGCAGGAAATATTGTAGAAAGAAATTAAGTTGGTCAAGCAGGACTTTCTCCTCATGAACCCATGCTGGTTGGAACCAATGACTGTGTTGTCATTCAGGTGTTTTTCAATAACTCCCAGAATAATCTCCTCCATAATTTTGCCAGGAACAGAAGTGAGGCTGAAAGGCCTGTAGTTGCTGAGGTCATCGCTGTTGCCCTTTTCAAAAATTGGGATGTTTCCCAGCTTCCAGTCAACTGGACCTCTCCAGATTCCCAGGAGCATTGAAAAATCATGGAAAAATCACTACACTAACAACACTGGAATATCTGATACCCTGCAGACTTAAGACTTAGGAACAAGCTAGGGAAACATCGGTATTATTCTGAAAGGAAAAAAGAAGGACCACACAAAACAGCTACCTCAATTTAGATGAGTCTCTGCTACCCTGAAAATTCCAACCTGGATTTCAATCCATGAACACAGTTGGAGAATCTCTTGATTCTTGAGCAGTTCTAAGAATGCTGCTGACTATTAAGGCTTCTGTTTCAAGGTTCCTGTCTTGAGAAGCCATAGTGTGGACACTGACACACCATCGTATATATAGACTGCTGCCAGTAGTCATTTTATTTATATATTTAAATGACATGCACATAGGTATTAAGCTTTCTTCCCTCCCCTCTCGAAAAGGAAGTAGAATCAAGTCCCACAAGAGATTTGTAGTATTTGGACGTACTGAACTTGTGAAGAGGTGGGACAGAAGGAAAATTAGTTTGTGTATGTAGTTTATTTTTAAATTACGAGACAGTCTCTCTTTAATTGTTTTCCTGCCACTCAAGTGTATTTTGAGCAAGTGTAGAAATGAAGTTTGTTTCAATCAACTCTAAATGAACAATAGATATTAACAGTTTGCACCTCCAGACTTTCCTGATGAGACTCTCAAAGCAATTACTGAAGCCTAATGTACACATTTGGATTCTTCCTCCTGCTATTGCCCACCGCAAGGTGTCCGGGTACAGGGTACTATGGAACAAAGACGTACATGCTTTATCACTACAGGACAAAATTTATACCAAACTTCAGAAAGGATTTCACATTACACCTTTCTTGGTTTCTACTTTAATTTGAAGATAATTGTTTCTGTCAGATTGCCATGAAATTTAAGCACCTAGTCGAACTGGCAGCACAGAAAGCACATTTGCCAGGTGTACTAGGTAAGCATATTAAGAAGGATGATTTCAAACTTCATGTCCTAATCTGCCATCTTTACCAACTGAGCACTTCCAGTTTGTTTATCAGAGAGAGTTGACTGAAGGGAGGTAGTTTAAAGAGCTCTTGCAAGGCCTCTTTTCAGGTCATGGTCTAAAAAGTCACACTGTAACCAGTGCAGAGGAACAATAAGTATAAGAAAATGTACAGGAAAAAAAAGTTTAAAAATTCAAAGTGATTTGTTTGCAACATGTCTAAGAAAACAAAATCCCCTTAGGTTTTTGCTTAAATATCCTTGTTCTTGATACAATTTCTTTTTTTAATCTAGAACAGGTAGCAATAAATGTATTGCAGAGTCTGTTTTAAGTAACATTCCCATTTTTATAGTATCATAGAATCATTTCAGTTGGAAGAGAGCCTCAGGATCATCGAGTCTAACCATAGCCTAAGCTAACTCTAGCACTAAATCATGTCCCTACTCAAAGGAATAGATCATGGGTTTTTTTGGTCTTTGTTTTTTTTTTGTTTGTTTGTTTGTTTGTTTTTTTTAAGGCTAAAGAGATAACAAGTCTTGGCATACCAAACCATTAGAGAAAAAACTGGTTTAGCGCATCCAAAACAAACCTCTAAGCATAGAAAAAGTAGATAAACTACCGTGTAAATGAACTAACAAGTGGGAAAAGGAAGCTTTACAGATAGATTTGATGATATTAGTGAAACAGGAGTAAATGTCAACCTAAATGGTAATACCATCAGTCAATGCTCATGATTGTAAAAAATGTTCTAGTTACTGTAAATAATTTTCTAGGTTATACATATATATATAAATGTTGCTTTGCAGGGAGATAGTCTTGGTCTCTGGAGTCCTAATTAAGAGTTGTTTTACTAAAGAAAAGCCACAAAAAATAGTGCTAGAGGTTCACGGAGGAACTAATCTCCATTTAAATCAATAGATTTGAGTTTAAGCCAATTTAAAATGAAGAAGGAAACGAGAAAATGATTGTTGGCAAGCTGAAAAGCAAGACCCTGCAGTAGCATAAAGCAGTTAATATTTATGCTATGAATGATCCCAAGGACCTAAAATGCTATTGAAGGCCCCATGGTCTGGATCTTACATCTATTCTAGGCAAGAAAGCATCTACCTTGCTTGTCTAAAACTAGATTGACAAACAGATGTATCTTGCAAGACAAAGCGAGAACATGGAAACAACTTCACTGAAGAACTGGCACAGCTCTTTCCCACGTACCGCAGGGTTTCCCCAAGTGCAGGGAACAGGCAATGCACAAAAGAAAAGAAAAACAGTATTTAAGGGAAAGGAACAATTACAGTTGTCTACAGCTTTTCTTCAGGGATCGGATGGAAAATGAAGCCAAAGGAAAATGAAGGGATGTACGGACAGAACAGTTCTGTAGTGGTACATTCAACTATTACTTTCAGAAAATATGTAAGAGTCTTTTCATTTAAGTGAAATATTGTCCAGTGGGTAAGAACAGTGGTCGATTTATTTTTAAGGTGAGATCAGTACACTCCTGTAATATCCTAGAAGTCTTGTAACATTGAGGAAGTACACTCAGATCTTAAGCCTTTTTCCTATTTTGAGAGTGTTAAATTGACAATAAAGAATTTTACAAGGTACAGGGGTTTTATTTTGGATTTGTTTTCAAATCTTCATTTTAGAGAGAGTAAGGATCTATGTCTCCAAATATTTTTCCACATACTTTTCTGATTTTAATTATGTTAATATTAGATGCATATTCAATATGACTACACTTACAAACAAAAATGCTTGAGTATGAATAGAGGGTATTTTTCCTATTATTTCCAATAATAAAATTACTTTCACTATTTAACAGAGACACCCACTGTGAATGCTTGAAGCTTTCTCTTTAAGTGCCATTAAGTTCAGACAATCAAGTGTGTATTATCTATGTCAACATCTTCATGGAAGCTCAGCTGTGGCAAAAGAGACCCTTAAAGAAGCATCACCTGTGCCCCTACTAAAGCATTGTGCAGAAGAATTTGTAATTTTTGTCACTTCCTAAAGTCATATGACATCTTCTGACCAGTACTGGCCACTCGCAATATTAAAACTGCTGTTCAAATCAGGATTTGGGTTGAACAAACTGCCACAACATTAAGATTGTTGCTCCTCAACTGCCTTGAAAGCAGAGTATTTAGAAACAGCACAAGTTTTAAAACAGTTGCTACTTTTTTTTATTGCTTTATACAAACTGGCCTTCCAGAGTGTTCATTCACTACAGCAGCATGTTTATCATTGTCATGCTCACTTTCAGGCAAGCATATGGAGTTTTTTCCTTTCTAAGTTAAGTCTTCCATGCCAGATGGGCACATGAAGCTCCAGAGATTACTTGCAAAGCTGCACAGAAAACTGAAATACAAACAGGAGGAAAGAATGCTCCCAATGGTTTGTGTTACAGGGGAACGAGATTACTGAAATGACAACACTTTCCTATTCACATTTAAGTTTGCATACATCATTGATTACCTATACCGGGATATAGGCAATTGGGAAGGAAAATAAAAGCCTTCAGTGAAAATTAAATATCCAGAAACATAAAAAATAAGAATAACAACTTCCAGGATTTTTGCAGTGGTTTCTTATAGATACCACTAAGAAGGACGGAAAACCATCCAGTATGAAAAGTGAGAAAGACAGGAGAAAGCCAAAACAGTGTTTGGTGTTCAATAGGGTATCACAAGAATCTGCTTACAACTATGGAGTATAAATGATACTCTGAGACAGGTGTAATTATATACTATTCCAGATCTTCAAAGATAATTTCCAGGATACATTTGAGAACACAGATTTCTACTCCTGATATAACATTTTCAGAAGTGGTTTGTTTTTCCTTAAGTTGAGGCAAAGAACTGAGAAAGTAGTGTGTTGCTTTGTTGACTTTTTTTTTTTTCCAGAAAAAGAAGGTATAGGAAGTTTATGGAAGGACCTAGAGAAGCACAGAGGCACTTGGAGTGCTCTCTCCACATGTTGTGAAAAGAGATCTCCACTCCTCTCCCCATCCAACAGGAGGCTGCTCGTCCTCAGCCTTCAGGCAAAATTGAAGGTCGAAGAACTCATTTGTCACTGATTTGTTCACCTAGATAGCGCATTGCAATGTCCATTTTAAGTACATCAGATTGCAAGTATTCTGAATTTACATGTTTTCTCCTCCAACATCTATTATGATATTTCCATTTTTTACATATAGCAAACTATAATGTAGTTACTGAAACATTTGCAGTAGTCAATGATAAACAATATTAATTGTTCAATCAGCCTGCATTGACACACTGGATTTAACATGTCACATTGAATTACTGATCATTTTCCTAACCTTACCAAGTCAATCTGGGGCAGAGACATCTGCAGTTTAGCTGGTGTATTTTTTAAACACCTGCTTCCTTAACTATTGTAGTATCACTAGTTTGAACAGAAGCACACACATCATACGTTGCACATTTTGGTGCCTGACTACATGATTCATGAGCATTTATTTCATTAACTCCTCTTGAATTTTGGGAGAAATTTCTGCATTTTATTGGAAACAATAGTTCTACTAGTATACCATACAATGAATTGATTTGTTCTGTACTGAAATGGATTTAATTGTTTTTAAGAAAACCCCCAAACATGATATTTTGAGCATTCTTCTAATAAGAAAAAGAACATGTATCAGTACAGACGTGCTAAAATCAAATGACACCATTGCATTATAATGTTCTCCAGTTTCTTAATGAGAAAAATCTATTTTTAAATATATTATAATGTAAGAAGGGCAATACACATCCAACAGTCCTTTGTAATACAAAACATTTAACAATGAAAGCTGAAGGCAATATTAAGCTAAAAATTCTATAATTTCCAAGGTTTTTGTTATTAGAAAACTGAGATGCTTTTAGCCTTCTTTTCCGCATGAGACTATCACAACTGCTATACAGAACTTGTCACACTCACCTTACAGAATCATGATTTTTACTATAAAGTAAGGATTATTTTTCAAAGAAATTAAGGAATGTGAGTATAATAAAGATCAAGCATAAATAGCTTCAGCATTTTGTATAAGACTAAGAACAACATTCAACTTTTGAGATGACTACATGGAACTGTAACTTGATGATTAAATGAGATTAACTACTGGACATTCTTGTACCAATAGTGCTTAGGAAGCAATGTAACAGTCATATTTTACAGCTTACGAACAAAAAGTAAGTATTGCTAACTTTTACTATCTCCTTGTTTCGATGGCAGGATGTGCCTTCTATCTCTATGATTTGTCCTTGTCTATCTCATTAAGCCTCTGCTCTTCACTAAAAAGCAATGAAATATAAATCAACTGATTCCTGATTACTTCCTGACAATTAATAACTGAAATAAGCACAGAGCTATCTTTAGTAAATTCACTGTTACCCTAAAAAGCTTAGGAAAGTAGAATAACCAAAATGAAAGGCGACCGAGGTGTGTAAGGCAAGGCTCACCACCTGACAAACCTGCAGAACAACAATTAAAGTACTAGTTTAAGTTGCAAATCAGAGTCACAGAATCATAGAATCATTTCAGTTAGAAGAGACACTCAAGATCGAGTCCAACCATAACCTAACTCTAGCACTAAACCATGTCCCCAGGAACTTCGTCTAATCATTTTTTAAACACCTCCAAGTAGGCTGATTCCACCACTTCCCTGGGCAGCCTGTTCCAATACATGACAACCCTTTCCATGAATAATTTTTTCCTAATACCCAACCTGAACCTCCCCTGGTGCAATTTGAGGACATTTCCTCTTGTCCTATCACTTGCTACTTGGGAAAAGAGACTAATGCCCTCCATGCTACAACCTCCTTTCAGGTAGCTATAGAGAGCAATAAGGTCTCCCCTCTGTCTCCCTTTCTCCAGGCTAAACAGTCCCAGTTTCACCCCCCTCAGTTGCTCCTCATCAGACTTGTACTCCAGACCCCTCACCAGCCTCATCACCCTCCTCTGCACTCCAACTGAACTACAGCTTACCACAATTTTAAAAGTTACTTCTGTTATAATTAGAAACTACATTGATTTTATTTTCTTGTCTTATAATACATCTTACAGACAGAAAAACAATGCATGCTACCTTTTGTAGTAAATCTTTATAAAAGCATTTATGCTCTAAACTTCAGCACTGTGATAAATACTGCAGATGTAAGATGATGTCAGATCACTTTATTTCCCTGCCAATTCTTTTGCAGATGAGAAAACAAAAGACTTGTTCCTCAGCTTACTTACCCATGAAGTTCAGATAGCTCTCTCCTCCAAGTGCATGAGTAATGAGACGTATCATTTTATGAAGCTGTATTCCACGATCAATAACTGGAGTAAGAGGTGAGAGCACACTCATGTTTGTATACATCTCTGCATCCATCAGTCGAAACGCCAAAGTCTTATCACCAACAAGTGCCTATAACAGTCCAAAAAAAAAAAAAAAAATCAAGAAAACCCTTGGGTGTGCTAGAAGAGCTTCTAACATATTTTTTAAAAGCAGGTACCCTATGTCATAAAGGGAGGACACAAAAGACAGGCAAGGAATCAAGGAGATGGCTCAATGCGCAGGGCCTAGTCCCTGTTCACAAAGAAAACATCCTGCCAGCACAAACGACCATCAGCTCACAGTGACCCCAGCTTCTGGTTACCACAACTTCATATTGCATGATGTGTAATATATATAATCTGCTGCTGAGAAAGTATGTAAACTGAGGCAGCGACATCCATGGGCTGAGCCTCAACTGGATTGCCAGACCCAACTGTCCAGTTTTCCCGTTGCAGGTCTCCACGTGGTTACAGGGTCTCCCTGAAGCGATGAGAGTGTGAGCAGGTGATCACTGAACTAATATCTGTCTAACCCCTGTGTTGGGCTGACATTTCACCTGATGGGACTGAACTGCACAATTACTTTTGAGAACTTTTTTGTCTAGAGATATCAAATGTGAAACGTTAATGTCAACGCAATAAACCACAAGTGACCTACAATTCGGGAATTTTTATAGAAATCACAGAAAATAAGAAAGAAAACATCTCAAGTAAAGTTCCTGGGATGCACAAATAAAAGGCTATTAACAACACTCCTGATTCAGAGATGCAGAGTGAATATGAAGCATCCATTTATATGCAATCAAGAATGTGATTGGTTTTCTGTGATTGCACACAAGAGAGCAAAACAAACCAGTAATCCTGTCTAAAAACAGTGACTGAATTACTAATTTGCTAGTGCTTACTGTTATTTGAGAAAGGCCACACAATTGCTATGTTACAACCATTATTACAATACATTAACATGCTGGTAGTTGAAAATATTTTGGAGTGTATGTAACTAGTTAATTCTTGTTCAATTAGCTCAATTCTCATTTTATACTCCAGCATGAGAACTCACTGGATTTCAGGGAGATGGATGACTTGTAAACAGGTCTAGCTGAAAAGCACCATCATCCTTCAGTTTTCCAGCTAAAAATGTAACAGCATACATAGATGATTCCCTCAAGTAAAAAAAAATCATCCTTAAAAAAAAAATATCCTATGCAACAATGGCAAGACTGAAGATAGCAATGAACAACTGCAAGGAACAACCCTCCTCTGGACTCAGAATATGGCATTTTTAGTGTCATTTAATATCCCTATATCGTTCCAGTAGAAGAGATGGTAGATGTTCCCTGTTCATGTTTTCTATGCCAGCCATGATTTTATAAACTGTTATCCTTCCCCTTCAATGATCTCTTTTCTACACTCAAGAGTCTTAAGTCTATTTAGTTTTCTTCTTACAAAAACCAATCCACACCTGCTATTATTCTTACCAACTCACAGCAATTGTTCCGGTTATGCTGTAAATCCTTTAAGATACGGACCAAATCTGCCTCCAATATTCAACATGTACACAAACCATGAAAGCCTACAGTGACAGACTGATTTTTCTCTTTGCTTTCCATTCCATTCATAATAATTCCAGTACTGTATCTGCTATTTGGACAGTTATTAGCATTCAGGTGCTATTTTCACACACCGATGGCAACCACAAGGCCCTATATTTTGACTAATAGTAGTCAGGCCATAGGCCATTATAACATACAAGAAACTAGAACTGCTTCAGCCCCTCATGTGGATCACTTCAAGGATCTTCAGACTGAATTTTATCTACAGTCCTATTTTGTTTCTCCATCCTACTTTTCACATATCATGCTGGTGTACATCCTGGTTTTTTTTATTTTTAAATTAAAAATAAATAATCTTCTTCCCAGTATGAGATTCTAAAACAAAAATACATAGTGATACAGAAAACAACTCAATTGATAAAATCCAGCACAAAATGAAAGAACAGCAACAGTAATGTTCTATGTCATGCTTTAAGATGAAGAATCAGCTTTTATAAAAACAATTAATCACATCATAATATGCATTTCCAAGTAATATCTGAAGTTCTTTACCAGGATTAGGACTCTTCTCTGATGTGGACTCTAAAGTGAACACTGTGTAACACTCTCAGAGATAAGAATGTAAATACGTACACAAAATGAAGCCAATAAATGCATTTACCTCTTTAAAATAAAATACAGGCCTTTTTTTGGACACTTCCATTGACTTGTATTATAGAAGGTATAGAAAATAGAATATCAGTCAATATTATGTAGAGGAAAAAGTTGAAAGTGGACAACTTAAACCTTTAATTAGACTTTAAGTTCCTAATTTAAAAATTCTCAACCACTGTTTCTGATTCTTCAGAAACGTCCATTACAAAGATTGTGGGAGATTAGCGTTATCCACACTTAAAATTACTTTTTCATTTTTTCATATACAGAACCATTACAATTGCTGTGTTTTGAACCAAAATGTTGGAGAATATTTCATTTAGATCTCAAAAAAGGGCACTTGTAATCTTTTCAGAGAGGAAACATTTTCTTAAAGGGAATACAACACTTGCAAACACTGATTCAGTGAATAAGTTTGCTAAATTGTGATATTGGTTATGCTTATCATAAACAGTGCTCCAGCTTACTTAATAGAAACCATATTTTCAAAAGTTTGTATGCTTTCTATGTCCTATGATAGGCAGGTGAAACAAGAAACTAGGACTCATTTCCTGAAAACAATACAAAAACAAAACTAAAAAAATAACAACACCCACCCACTCCAAGCAGGATTCTTTTATTAAAAAGAAGGTTACAAACAAACAAACCAACCAACCACACAAGAAAACCCAATTAAAAAAAAAAAACAAGTAGTACTTCAGATCTACCTATTTCTGAAATTGTTGCCCATCCTTTTCAACTCTTGTCTCATTTAAAAAACAAACTAACAAAAAAAACCCCTCAGACCACTAAACCTCATCTCTTACTTGTTTATATATAAACAAACAAACAGATAAAATACCTGGTCATGACTCTCTGCATATGCAATGTATTTTTCTTGATACCGCCTATTTGTTAATGTATGCACAATATTGCCCATATTCCAGTCTTCATCTTTCAGCTCCTTAATTATCTACAGAAATAAAGATCATTGAAAAGTTATTGCTGTTTTAACTAAAAGCACATTATCAATTTTCTTCAGTATCTTGGCACAGAAATTTCCAACGGATTGTGAACTGTATTACTTTTAGTCCCAAGTTTTGAAGCAATGAGCTTTTTCTGATAATCCAAATGGACAACAGGACTTGCCATCTATTATGTGAACCCTCTGATACTGCAGGCAAAGTGATTAATAGGAGCTGCAGGAAAGCACTGCACAAAAACTGGGAAGAAATATGAAGGCACACACCTACCTACATATGATATTGAAATAAGTCCTGTATTTCAAGCAACCCTGGCATACAGTAGCTTCCAACTATAGCTTAACCACTGGGCTGTGTGGTGAATCACTGCAAGATTGCACTGTGCTATTGCCATGAAATACACAATAACAAGAGAAGGTGCTTAGCACATAGACTTGCATGTCCCCTAGTTCTGTGAATTTCCCGTCAGTTCCAAACCACAATTTCAGTGCCAAAGCTGTATAATACAAAATAAGCTTTACATTTTTTTAGCATGCTAGCTTCTGATCTTTAGCAATTTAAATTAAATCACATCAATAGAAATTTTCTGCTTCACATGACACTATTTCTTCCATCTTCATGATGAGAACAATCAGCCATTTGAATAATCTCCCAGGGAAGTCATGGATTCTCTAACGCTGGACAGTGTTAAGATTCAGCTGGACATGGTGCTGGGCCATCTTGTCCAGACTGTGCTTTTGCCAAAAGGTTGGACCAGATGATCCTTGTGGCCCCTCCCAACCTGGTATTCTAAATCTAGTCCAATTTCAGTGTTAGTCCTTCCTTTTTTTCTATAGTACTTTATAGACATCCATCAATCACTACAACTTAAATGCATATATGCAAATATATAGACATAAAAATAAAAGTGATAAAAAGGCAATAACACCGGAATAGCTGATATGATGCTCTAAAATTTAACTTCTGTTTTTCTCTCTTTGACTCCATAAATTCTGTCTCTGAACATATTCCGGTCCCTGTGCAGACTCACATTATGTACTACATCTATCTTTAACCTGAACCAGTACAGCCACTGTTACAATAAATAGCTTATCTTACTTTTACAGATCCCTCAGGATTAGTTCATGGAACTCTGGAGATCCTTCAGGTTTAAAACTGGCTTTAGAAAGCTGCCCAGAAAACTTGCTATTAACAGTTACACACTTAAAAGCTATAGAGAAATAAGAGCAAGCAGTCTAGGACAGTTTGATAACAGTTGATAGACTGTTTCTAAACTTTTCTGTAAAATTGTTTCAGTTTTATTTTTGCCTTAAGAAATAGGGTAACAAGCTAGATGCATCACCTCTAACTCCAGGTCTTCTGTCGTGGTTGCTCATTTGCAGTTTCCTTAGCTAGAACCATCCTGCCTGCATTACCCAATGTTCTTGTACAATCAGCTCATTCCTAAATAACTGGAGTCTACTGGGAATCAGCCTAGACTGTCATATCTGCATTTATGACCAACATCCCATCAGCGTGCCGAGCATCCATCTGCTGTCCCATTTTAAGTACATGCTTAGGCTGGAAGATTTTTTTCTCCAGTAGAAGAAAAGAACTTATTGCAGTATAGGTTATGTTTCCTCTCCAAGTATTGTAAACTAAAATAAGCAGAACATATCACAGATTGCTAAATTACATTATCCATCTTTTTCTACAGGTTTTTTTTTTTCTTTATAATATCAACTTGGTCACTCGCATTTTGCCTACCTAGGAAACTGCTCGTCTTTGCCTGTCCTGAAGCGTGGTAAAGAAGTTGAAAGTGTAAGAAAAAAAAGCCAACAACGTGATTCTTGTTGTTATGAAAATATAAGGCCTCGCTGCATTCCAAGATTTAAATTACACACTCCGAAGTTGAACAACACTGTCCCTGTTCAAAAAGCTGTCAAATTTGTCTCCTGGCTGAACAGAGGTTTAAAAACTGTTTTTCAGTCAGCCCTCTACCTCCTAGTTACAGAAGTGAAAGATGCTGAAGTTGTGTTTTTATTTTATTTTATGCTACCCACTATATTTATCGAAGCATTAATGCTCACATAATACATTTATTGTTTTCAGATCATCCTGATAGCCTGAGGGATTTGGATGCAATCTTCTATCTAACTGAAAAACATTGTCTAAAACATCAGTAGAAGCCTTTTGAGATCATTTATTGCTCTATTCCTTTTCTTGTGATTCTCTGTATTAAGGAAAAGGTAATTTAAATCTTTATCATAGTCAGTGTTTATCAGTATATTATTGTACTTGACGATCATTTACAGATTTTTATTATTCTTTTTGTAACCCCATTGTATTGATTGCTGGAGTCTTTATAATTCACTTAGGTTTATTCTGGTTAAACTTTCAGCTCTGTCCATGTTAAATGCCAATTACTATGGCAAACTTCAAGAAGGGTTTGCTGCATGTTTTCAGGGCTTTTTTTTTTTTATTTCTATATCTTTTTATCTGCATATGTGCATATGGTTAACTTATTATCTACCTGTTCGCAGTCAATATAGGCTACACATTGTACAGCTATTGTAACATATGGGTAATTTGAAACAAAATGCAAATAATAGCCCCTGAATTTACACATCCTCTGAAACCTCTATGGTATCTGGCAGTTCTCATTTCAGCCACTGATGCCTGTGCTCAAGCTTGTCAGAATTTATTTGAACAGGACATTAACAGAAGAGAGAGTAAAAATTGTCAGTAGGATTCAGAAGTGGTTTTGTGTATGCGCAGACAGAGAAACCTCCCACTTTAAAGAGAGGAACTTATTTTTTAAAAAGTTCTCACCTGTATCCACTTATCTGGAATAGCCATGGCTAGTCGATAATCAAAACCCCCTCCTCCCTCTGCAACAGGACGACAAAGGGCTGGCATTCCAGAAACATCCTAATAAAAACAAAAAACAAAAACAAACAAACAAAAAACGCATGTAATTTGCATAGCATTGCAATTATTAGTTCAGATTTTCTACCATACAGTAATACTTCTATACCAATACTCTAAACGATAAACAGTTTCACAGACTGATCTAAGTAAGGGAGGAAAAAAATCAACAACGATAATACCACTACCACCACCCAAAAAAACCAACAGTGAAAAATTACTACACCCAGATTTGCTGTTAGAATGCAAAATTTACAGGGAAAAGCATTACGATTTTTTCCTTATCAAATCCTCTCTATACAAAATATTTGATAGAGTAGATATTTGATGGGAAAGAGACATCAGTAGGTGCAGAATTTGAAATAATCATCTATAGCTCCAAGTAATCAATAGAAAGGTGTCAACAAAAGACAAATCTTAATTTTGTTTTTTCATATTTTGCATAAAGAATGGCATAAAAATAAAAGGCTGAATACAAAGTACAATGAGGAAGAAAATAAAATCTCTACTCTTCTTCCCAAATGCAGAAAATCAAAACTATTGATCCAGCTAGCCCTGGAAAGCAACAGGTTCTTACTGTATAATTTTCCAGTTTCATATTGATGGAGGTTGATAATTTTTAAATTCATATTTCAAAGTTCTGAAAATATTTATTTCACCATTTTATCAGACAATTTTGTCACGTAGCACTCTTTTTCTATAAGTTAGCTTATTTGTATAGAAAATGCAAATCTCCAATAATTGCAAAACATATATCAGTAGTCAATTTTATTAACTTATGTCAGTGAGAAGCCATTCCACCACAGTAATTATAGATTAACATACAGCTCTTGTGTCTACACAAGAGAATTTATGGAATTAAATTTTGACAGAACCAAGGCATAATTAGGAAGCTCATTCTAGTTTTCTGGATTCAACCCAATTTCCAATCCAACTGCTGCATTAGACTAGTGAAAAAGATATTTGTACATGAAGTTACATGTACACACTCATTCGTCCATACACATCCAACACACCCATGCAGATATAAGTGAGAAGATGGATGACATCATCATGGGTGGTATTCTGGGGGCAGAAGGCAGGGCTGCCATTCAGAGGGACCCTGCGTGGCTGGATGAATCAGTCAACAGCAAGTGTGGGAAGTTCAGTGGGCCAGCTGTCAGATCGTGGCCCTGGACTGGCCTAACTCTACCTGCACAGGGGCTGCCCAGTGGGGAGCAGCTCTGCTGGGGAAGCCGCAGGGCTGTGGGCCGGCAGCCAGCTGAGATGGACCAGCAGTCAGCCTTGGCAGCAGGGATGGTCGGGAGTATCCTGTGCTCTATGAACAGTCAAGCCAGGAGACCAAAGGAGGGGATTATTCTCCTTTACTCAGCAGACATCAGATCACACAGAAAACTGCATCCACATTCCACATGCTGTATATACCAAATAACAAAGCAGAAATTCTTTCCAGACTTTCAGATATTATAAATGGAAGTTCAATATCTCTTAAATCAGTCACAAAGGATTAAGACTGACTAATGCTTTCCAAGTTATGCAGGACAAGATGATTTGAAACAAAAGCCTTTCTCTGTGGTACTATGATGCCTACCTGGACAAGGTCTGAGTCTGAGATTTAAGCAGCCTCCCTCTACTTTATTCACAATTTTGAAAGTCAGATTTTTGGAAAGTAAAATTCCAAACCTAATCCCATTTATATCTACCTATAGATTTTACCTAACCACTAAAAAGAAAAATTCAGTGTTAATTTGGTTCAGTATATTTTCCACCAAATGTAAATAGCCAATGTCTAAACATTTGGTTCAGACCTTAGCTTGAAATGCCCTGCATACAAAAAAAAACCAAACAAACAAAAAGATAATCACAGAAGCAGGGTTTCCCTGTCTGTTTTTATAATGCTTCAGGCATTACGTAATTTTACTTAACATTCTTCTCATTATAAAAAACCTTATAAAGCTTAATCTAGAAGGTCAAAAAGAAAAATAAGTATATAGTCAGTAATATCTTAAATTGTAGGAACTAATAAGACAGTGAATATACACAATATTAAAAAGCTGTAAAATACCAGTTAAATAATTAAGGATTATAATTAGTTACAGCTAGACACAAACGTTTTTCTCATGTAGCACTCACTCCATCATCATTCTAGGCAAGCAGACATTCTTCACTGCCTTTTATAATTTTCAAGTATGTCAATAGTTTCTCCTTCTGAAATTCTCCTTTAACCATGCAGCACATTAATCAGTTCTATATTCTGTGTAGCGACTGCCCCAGGCAGAAAATGATGTATTGAAACAGAAGCGGTTTTCAACTCCACCAAGAGAAACTGAAGACATATCTTATTAAAAAAGAATTCTTAGGCCAGGTAATACAAGCAGACTGAACTCAGCATTTCATTACCAGGAATGCTTTTAATCTAAGACTACGCAGAAAATTAAGAAATTTCACTTCAAATAAGCCTACAGCTCAATGAAGCCATCTCAAGCTTGCTAGCGATTGCTCACCAGATGCCATTTTTGATAGCTGGCCATCAAGCTTTTAGCAGTGGTTGTTTATAATATAAAACTTTCCCATAAGTAAGAAATTAAGTTAAGCTAGATCGTATTTTCTGAAGATACATAGGGAACTCTCAAGCAATACAAAAAGTTTTATTAGAAATCCATATAGTCTGTAATAATATCAGAGAGATGGAACTTTTTCATTTAAATGAAAATAATCATTTGAATATAATAACAGAAAAATTCTCAAGGTTTACCTGATTTTCTCTTTCAGATAAAGAAAAAATATCAGTGAAAATCTACCTATTCATAGAACCTAAATACTCTGCTGTTTTGTACTATTAAAAATTCCATGTGCCAACAATAACATTTTGCAGTCAAAAAGTTAAATTGATCTCTATCAACTGAAGCAATACAGCTTACTCCCTCAGAAACCTGAAAAATCTTAATACTAAATTTAAATTAGCATACACATTCAACATTTATAAAGTTATCACATTTATTTTGAAGGGGAATTGTCAATCATGCCAATGTAATTCAAAATACATGAAACCACATTAGGGCTGTTAATCTCTACTATCAAGACTCACTAGTGACAAATGACAATTTTGCAAAAGCAATAAACTAATAAAAACAAATCTCATTACAATTCCAAGGAGATGAAGGAAATAAAAAAAAAAAAAAGAAATCCCCACATTAATGATCTATTAATGCAGAGAAAACTCCTGAAGTGCCTATTTCAGCTGTTTTTCACCACAAGGCAGTCTGTCCACCAATTAATATTTCTCAGCTTGTGTCAACCCTTGAATACCTGAAGTGTGACTTGATAATGAACCAGGAAGTTCACATCCCAAAGCAAACTAATAAATATTAATGCCATTGAGGATGGCAAATTCTGATCTTACCTCTGCTATGGTTATACATTCCGGATGCAAAAAATTAATCATGTGGTTTGCCAGCATTAGATAACACAAAGCATCTTCATCCACATGTAGGCCAAAATATTCGTTGTAATCTCCACTGAATCCTGTGCCTAATAAAACAGGAAGTTTCAAAGGCCACAATTGTTTTTCTAGAGAAACACAGATATTCTGCAATATGCAATTTTATAAACATCGAATTTATTCATAATTTCAGATCTATCCATATAGCAGCACAAGAAGATATTAGCAAATCTGGAATTTCTGGAACATTCACTGAACTTTATAGCTTTATTTCCACAGCAACAGAGCTGCAACAGGACTGTGGAGATTAGAGTTGGTTAAATTACTTACCAATCCCATGATGGTGATACAACATAGATGTAACACCGTCAAATCTGAATCCATCAAAGCGGTATTCTTCGATCCACATTCTCAAATTAGACAGAAGGAATCTCAAAACTTCCCAGCTGAAATAACATGAATATATTTTATAAGCTTTAGAAACCTTGGGACTGACTAGAGTTTCTTATGCTAGGTTTCCCACTTGCATTCATGGTACTTGTACTGGACATTTTACCATTTCAATTACTTGTTCCCTGTTTTTCATTAGTCTTTTCCTAAAAAGTGTGTCTACCTTAAATTTTATTTTATTGATCTTCTATTGCACATAATTTTAAGATTGAAGACAAGGATTTAGGAAAAAATGTCAATGATCTATATAGACATCTAATAGGTTAGTGTTTGAACAAATATACTACATTTTAATGCCCATCCTTGCCACTGTACTTGGCCTTTGCCTCTCTAAAGATAGTTATACTCTGTGAGAAAAGATCTTATAGAAACAGAAAGAAAACTATAATAGGCAAGATTTTGTCTCCAAGATTTTATAGATTTACAGCAATTTCTAGGCATTATAAAAGTCGAAAAGCTGTCAATCCCCCTTTCCTGGAATTATTTACAAATCACACATCACCAGTAGATCATCAAATTACCTACTGTGTTGCAAATTTAGACATTTAATGAGCAAATCAAGTTATGGAAGTTGACGAGATTTTTTTTTTTAAATTTAGAACAACAGGAATGTGGTATAACATACACACAAAGAAAGCACAGAGGTGAAATCAAAAATATAGAAGAGGTTCTAAAGTTAGTTGAGTACAGGGAGGTATTTCTGAACAAAATTTGTATCAAAGAACAAAATAGTTTCAGGAACAGTATTCCTACTATTCATCACCTCCTCTCCAAGCACACTGCTCCCAATACCTTCTAAAGACCCCTAAATATCTTGTTTCCACTCTTTGCTCTCCATGCCCCTGTCCTTGGTGCCACCCTTGGCATGAGCTGCCTCGGGTGCATCCCCTGCAAGCTGTGGCTCTGAAGAGCTCATCCATCTCAACCAGCCAGCCAAATGAGGTAGTGAAGCTTTTTTTGCCTACGTCTTCAACACCTGTCATTGTTACAATTTATCTCTAACCAGTTTCCCAAGGTAGCACAACTATGGCCTCAGGTACTACCAAGTCTCTGTTCAGTGAAGAGTTCAAGCTAGGCAGCAGCACATTGGGTCTCATCACCCTCCTTCTGGTGGGCAAGGTGGAAAGGGGACACCCGGCACAAAGCACATCAGCCAGCATCACTGCTACAATTTACCTGTGCACATAGTTGCCATGAGGCAGTAAAGGAGACTCTTTCTACATTTCACTTTATTTAATAGATGCCAGAGACAGTAGAGTCATGAGGCAATTATGACCCATGGAATAAACTCCGTTTTGACAAAACAAACGTCTCCACCTTTCTTCCTCCAAAACCATCCTCACGTGAAGGGTGCTTAAAGTCTGGAGTTAGTGGTATTACACAAACAGATGAGAAGTCTGTGGACACACTATAAAGCTGGTAAAAGCCTGGTCTCACTGAATAACCAATTATTTACTTCAATAGGATTACAATATTTCTCCTCGTCTTTGCATGTACTGCACACAGATACACACTCGTGCATATAAAGGCAGAAATATTACCAGATGAAAAATTCCAAATTTAGGAAATGCAAATCAGTTCAATACCTTTTCTGGGCATGCATTACATGACAAGACCTTTTATTCTATCCTCGTGTTCTCCTGCCTTGCCCCAAATAATCCAATTCACAAGATAACACTTTGCTAAGAAGATCTCAGGAGTTTGTCTACAGAACCTTTTATATATTTGTTATTTCCCAGGTGAAATGATTTGCAATGAATGAATGACAGAGAGAGAATGCTCTGATATTGAGAGAAATAGAAATGTATCAAAAATCCTACAAACTGGCAAGTTGGTCATGAAAATACAACTTTGTGCAAATGCTCAGTCTATCTTTTTCTGACCCAGCATCAAATTTGAGGAAAGCTATTTGCTGCAAGCTAAACACTGTGAGCAAAGTCAAAGCAGTAGCTATATTGCAATAAAAATACTATCTCACACAGAATTAAGATAATGCATGTACAAAGAGTAGATTAATTGCTACAAGCACCAGCCAGACTTGAAAGTTATTTCTCCTCATTACAGACTGCACTTTATAACCTTGAACCTCTTAAGATGTTGAAGAGGATTTGTACATTTGTAAAACACACACAGAAGTCCCAAAATAGATAACAAATGTAATTTTTTCCACCACGGTTAGTACTGAAGATTGATCTTTGGAAAAAGATGGAGAACCAGTATGAAAATAAACTGTAATGACTTCTACATGAAAAAGCAACTACAGATAAGAATGAACAAGATGAATTTGTTGAACCAAAATATTAGTTAGCAAATTGATGAGATCAAAAACCTGAGTAGGAGCAGCAGATGTTTTCCAACCATCTGATTGCACATGGGAGAGAAGATTGTAAATAAATAAATAAATAAATAAATATATTAAGTCAGATTCTAGTCTAAACTGGAAAAAAAAAAAAAGTTTTAGGATTATTTCTAGGAAGGATGTCAAATACTAACAACCATATTGACTTTTAGAAAGATAACTACGCAGCTCCAAAACACGAGCCAGACAAACAGTATCTTTGAAACATGCAAATCACACAAACCATACAGAGGTTCATGATTTCATCCAAGTCCATTTATTTATGGAAGCAGCAGCAGTAGAAACAGAAGTTGACAGAAGTAACAAATAAATTCGCAGAATGCCAGTAGCAGCGAAAATCAGCATAATTGAAATACATCCACCATATAAGTAATAACTCAGGAATATTTCTAAAAGAAGTACATTGTCATAATTTTACAGACAGATACGGAAACAAGATAACATTCATTAAGAACGTAATTTCTTTGGGGCAAAAGCCATATCTTAAATTATATCCTAACAGTTCCTCCAATTTTTGCATACCACAAAATTGAGAAAGTTCTTTCATTGCATGTATGATCTAAGAGAAGAAAATATGCGCTGTATTATCATTAAGGAACCGAATAATTTACACTGCAATAAATTTAAGTAATTCAGAACTCACTGAGACATCATTCAAAACAAAAAAGGTCTTTGCAGAGAAGTCCTGCTGCTTTTTTTCTTTCCCTTTGGAGCCAATAGTTCACACATTAAAAAACAATTTCTCATTTGAAAAAGTGAAATGAGCATATCTACGTAGATGACCTGGTTTCACAAGGTGATGAAAAATTTAACACCTTTCCTACACTAAGTCAGCAGAAAACCTGTGAAATTGCTTACAAGTCACACATTATTTACTTTTTTTCTGCCTGTACTAATAAAAAAAGCAAAATAATGATTCACCGTAAGAATTCTAAATTCCAATCCATGATGAACATTAAATATTTAGATGTGAGGAAGTAATGCATTTAAACCAGTTAATTTTGTCACTATGGACAAAAAAGTAACATGGGCTGTACCTATAACAGTTTGAAGCTGCAATTCTTGAACCATATTAATGTTGACATTCAGGAATTGCATTTATTATGTATTATAGAAACCCGGTGGAACCGCTGACCTTATAAGAATCTAGACTTCTACTATGATTTACCTGTTTTCAATTCTTAGTGCTTAACTAACTTAACACATCGTGGCACTGAATTGCTAAAATAATATTTTTCAAATTATCCCTAAACATTTCAATAGCTGACTGGCTTAAATCCCACCAATGGACTACAAAACATAAATAAACTGGCACTCAGTCTGATAATGCTAATTTTTCAGTGAATCTGGTACAAGTTACATCCAGATTTGATAGAGAGATGTTCTTTTAAACTGCTTTTTACACACCAGTTTGTCTGTTATTTAGATGCATTTTGTTCAGTCAGAGTGATACAAAAAGGGTAACCAGTCTTCTCGTATTTGGAAAACAGTAACAAAAATAATAAACTTTTCGTATTTTGACCCCTTTCATTTACATGTAGAATTAATTCCCTACTGTCCTCTAGGTAACAACATTGCCAAGACCTCAAGTCATCTCTAGGCATAAGGTGCTGAGAAATCGAAGCAGTGCAGCAAGTGCCCACTTTTTAGCCAAGAGACAATCCTGACTGACACTGCTGGGCTGCTCTCAATACCTGCACTCCTCATTATACCAAATGCCATTCTATTAGAACATACATATCCCCCTATCAGTTATCAGAATGTGATACAGCCTGTTAACCGGCCAAAAGAGCTTTTACTTGGTGATCCAAACTGCATCATGCCTCTAAAATGAACTGTACAGACAACAAAGTAAAAAAGAGCTATCCTGCTGGATTCTATGATAATCTGTGACAGACAGGATCAGCAAGTCACTTCCCCTGTATCCATCCCAAGAAGAGACTGAAAAGCAGAATTAACTTCTTTTCTCACAGTAATAAACACAGAGACACTGATATAGAGTGCTACTTTTTCCAGACTTAGGATTTCTGAGAGTGCATGGCTGTGTGCGTCCTATAGAGCCAGAAAAGAAACAAGCCAATGTCAACAAGAATGTCAGCAATATTAAGCTTACTCACATTTCAAAGTTAATATTCAGACATAAAATAACTTCTAAGGAAAAGGTTTATTCTGAAAACAAATAATACTAATTGATAGTAGTGGCACAGATATCAATAGGTAAGAAGTTACAGAAAACTAAAATTTTCAGTTCAACATGCACTGAATTTTCAAAAATAAATAATTCTCTAAAATAAACAGAAAACCACTGACAAAAGTCCTGAGGACAAAGCCCTCTCTCTGTGCTTCAGCTACCAGAGTCAGGAGGATTTAGCTGGTAAAAGTTTTCAGAATAGTTGCAAACTTCTTGCAGTAATCTCAAACTATTCTTCACAGAGCCATGACATTTTGGATACTATTAAAATAAATAAATATGGTGAAATTGATTTTCTAACATCCCCACCCTAGGCAACCACTGCAAAAGATAATCAACATGGTCATGATCCCTTTGGTCAAGCAATTCATGCTGATACACTGTGAAGGTGATCTGATGGCCAACAGAAAACTTACAGGTTAGATGCACAAGTTGTTAGGTTTCTACTTCTCGTTTGTCACAATCTTGTACATGGATGAGGCTTGAAAATAATACTTTCAATAGCAGTGGACCTTTACTTACACACAGTTTGGGAAAATATTATCCGTACTGCATGGATTATAACTGTACTTCATTGGGCAAGCTCATGGGCAGAGTTCCCAGTTCTCTAAGCCTCCTACTGCAGCTGGCTCAAGACTTACAGATCATAGAATCATTTCAGCTGAAAGAGTCCCTCAAGATCATTGAGTCCAACCATTAACCTAAAACTAGCACTAAACCATGTCCCTAGGAACTTTGTCTAATCATTTTTTTAAACACCTCCAGGGATGGTGATTTCACTACTTCTCTGGGCAGCCTGTTCCAATACACAACAACCCTTTCCATGAAGAATTTTTTTCTAATACCCAATCTGGTGCAATTTGAGGCCATTTCCTCTTGTCCTATCACTTGCTACTTGGGAGAAGAGACCATGCTACAACCTCCAATCAGGCAGTTGTAGACAGGTCACCTTGGCATCCTCTTCTCAAGGCTAAACAGCTCCAGTTCCCTCAGCTGCTCCTCATTTGACTTGAGCTCCAGGCCCCTCACCAGCTTTGTCACCCTCCTCTGCACTCTCTTCAGCACCTCAATGTCCTTATTTTTATGAGGGGCTCAAAACTGAACACAGGATTCAAGGTGGGGTCTCATCAGTGCCAAGTACAGTGGTACAATCACTTCCCTGGTTCTGCTGGCCACACTATTCCTGATACAAGCCAGGATGCTGTTGCCCTTCTTGGCCATCCGGGCACACTGGTGGCTCATATTGAGTTGGCTGTCAATCAAAACTCCCAGATCCCTCTCTGCCAGGCAGCTTTCCAGCCACCCTTCCCTGAGTCTGTAGTGCTGCCTGACCCAAGTGCACGACTCAACTCTTGGCCTTGTTGAACTTTTTTAACAGGGAACTTGGATGATTAAAGAGAATTTATCTATATTTTTTTTCGGCCATATCAACAGTAGAGACACTATTTATTTTCCCTGAAGCCTCTGAATTTAAAATAAGTACTAGCTTCAGATCTAGTTCTCTGAGATTTTTTCTTGAATTTATCATATATCTTAATTACTACCCCACTGTCTTCTTCCCCACTTACAGCTTACAATTAATTGCTCATCACTTTACCTCTGTTTTCTGCACTGAGAGGTTTTGTTTGGAACCATACCATGACCTTTCTGATTCACTTGATTAGATTATGTTTGCTTTGCTACCTGCATAGAATTCATACTACTGAAAGTAGACAATTTATGTACTGAGATACAGCAACGACTTTGTGCCAAACAGAAGACTTGTATCCTTTGATCTTTGGTCTGCAAAACGGCTTTATCTTTTAAATGACATTTCAAATGAAAAAGTATTAAATAATGGAAGTAACAGTGCATTACAGCTTTCAGTTTAATCTTTCCTTGTGGTTCAGTATGATACCCAAAAAACTTTAAAAGTCTCAATCTCCAGTTAGATAGTTTAGTCTGAAAACTTCACAGCCAGTTCTCCTTCCAGCTAATGCAAAATCCTCACATCTCAGAAATCTTAATTGACCTTGCAAACTCTTGGGACCCAAACATAGAACAAAGAGGACCCACTACTGATGAACACCACACATAGATGACTGCAAGCACATGAAAGGTTATAAAAAACTATAATTACCATGCAATAAAAATTTTTGAATTATTTGTTTGCTGAGGTTCATGCATGAGTAAACAGTATTATAATATCAGTATGGGAAGAAAGACTTAGATTAAGAACACATGAAAGAATCTGAACTATAAGCAAGTAAATGAATAATGAAATAATAATGCTGCACAACTGAAATAAGAGACAACAAGCAAAGTTGAGTACTAAAAGGTGGGCATTTGGAAGCATACCAAATTTTATCCTCAGGAGGTACAAGGACAACATCCCTCTGAGGCAGTGCTAGATTACTTGACTTACCAAACATTAACTCACTAGTGCCTGTCCTAGATAATCATTATTTTACCAAATCTCAAAGAAGAACAGGTCTGTATCAGCACACGGCAAGCCAATAAAGACTAAACTGGTCTACCCTACTATACAGTCTACCCTGAGACCAGAAGGGAACGTAGTCCTTATTATGTAAGTCTGAAATACTCAATCAGAAATTAGGAAAGGGTTTCACTATGACCTTATGATTGTGAAAAAAATGAGTATAAAACTTTCCTGTATTCTCATAGGAAATTCCGTGGCCCTCAGGAATATTCTGCTACTCAAAAAGACAATAAAAAAAGCTGACCAGCCCTCAGGGACCTAAGACAGAGACCTACAGGAATACATGCCATTCCTAATCTATCTTGTCACAGTAAAGTGATAAAATGTCACACTAAGTGGATGTGCCTCTCAGAGCCTCTCAGTCTGTTTCTGGTCAGGTATTTGAGTAATCCCAACAATAAGTCTACCTGCTGTGTCAAGAGCAGTGGTGGCAGCAAAACCCAGCACTTTTTCAGATCAATGTCTATGAAACCTTCAGACATGTAGTGATTGACATCACTAAACCAGACAGCAATTTCCACTGGGAAGTACAGATCCCTCTGCACAGCAACTCAAAAGGTCAAGGCTTTTTGCTGTGCTTTAAAATAAAAAAAAAAAAAATGGTGCTTAAAGTTAGTAATGGTCACTCATACCAGTTTTCCCAGTAGGAGCTGAGCTTCTGATGAACTGCTTAAGCAGCTTTCCCAAACAGAGCAGTTGCCATTACACAGCTGATATTCAGAAGAAGGTTTCCAAACAGCTTGAGATCTGGGTAAGCAATATTTTTCACTTTCTTGGAATGCCGTGATAAGAAAACGCAGATACAAACATTCCAGATGTAGGTAAGCCAGTCATGTTTTTAAGGAAGTCAAGAATCCATCTTCCCATATTCCAGGATGTTATTAAGTCATCTTTAACACAAGAGGTTTCAAGCCTCTCAACTACCAAATGTCTCTCACTCACAGAAAGAATAATCTTAAACTAAGATGAAAGACTGATGGCTGTGGGAATAAAAGAGCTTTCACCACAACATTTTTATAGAATGATACAAATCTCTGAAAAGGACTGCTATGAAAATATTGCTTTCTCTATTTTTGCAGGACAATGTATCATTAAGTTGGACTGTGTGAGATGTAAAAATGTTAAAAATAAAACCCAATAGGTGACTAGCGAAATAAGAACTTCAACAAACCTGGTTTAAATTGAAGAAACAAGGTACTCCAAGGTTTGCCTCACTGGCATGAACAGTAAGGAATAAAAAGTGGTTGAGCACATTAATTCTTTAGAAATCTGTGCTGGATAAAAACTGGAATCTTGCATTTGTAAGAACAAAAAAATAGTAAGCCTATAACTTGAGCACATCTAAATCCAAAAGAAGGTTTTATTTTTAGCCACAGAAATTGAGCATCTATTTATACCATAATTAGAAAGTCACTATTATTACAAGACTATATCAAATGGACCACTGAAAGACTAAAAGTTCCTGCAACAGTTAAAAATAAGGGATACTTTTATCAATACTTGCTCTAGAAGACATCTTTGCTTAACTGTTAACATCCTGTTCCCTCAATTAAAATGGAAAAGCTCAAAAGTACTTCAGAATTTCAAGGCCATCTTTCAGGAAAATGGTCCTCAAATATTTAAGTAGTATTATGAAAAGTCAAGAGAAGTGAAAGAAGGATTATTTTCAAATTTGGAAACATTTGTTCAGTGAAGATCTGAAGTCCTTTCACAAGCTAAATCATGCCAGTTTCTATCAGGCAACATAAAAGTTACAACTGGTAAATTAATTGCATACAATTGCACAATTACTTGTATACTGCCCTTTTTATGGGCAAAACTCCAATTCTGCAGAAGTCACCAACAAATACATATGTATACTTATACTTATTTAAAATTCTAATAAGCAGAACACAGATTAACATACCATGTATTTTGTGACATCCAGTAACCAAACTGTAACATGATATTCTGAGAATGAAAGGTGAATCAGTATAAAATAGAAAATACAATAACCAAAATAGTTTTCCTGCTTTAATTATAGTTTAATAATATTTAAATATAGCTTTCATTTTTTAAGCATAAACAAGAACAGCAGCTTAGAAGCTGTGGAGGATTTTCCTTTTAACTTCAAAATCAGAATTCTAAAGTGCCATATCAGACAATATCCCCTCTGGAAGCATTAATCTTCATCCCTATATGTTCAGTGCTATGCAGGGAGAAAGCACTTTCATTCGTATATGCTGTAAACAATATAATAGCAATATGCATTTACTAGACTTAATTAATATTCAGTAATGCTTAAGGAAAATTATTTGCTAGGAATAGGCACATCCCTTACTCAAATACAAGCAGGAGTTCTGAAGTTCCCAAGAAAATATTCATGTTTTTTCCTCAAAATTCTATTTCATCTGTTGACACAAAACAGCACTATAAAGCTAATTCAAGAGCTATTGGCAGAGTGACTGAACATGTGTTAAACTGTGAAAGATAGAATAACATTTTGTTTAGGGGACGGAAAAACAAAACATAACTATTTCTCCTTCTTGCAGGTTCTTCCAAAGTCACTATGCTGACCCTGAGAACACATGGCTGCCTGTCCTTGGCAGCTAAGCACTGAGCATCTGCCCAGCTAATTCCAGATCTGAAAAGTTGCGCCAACCGCACACACCATGTACCACACACACACCAAGTTACAGCTATCTGAAATCAGGTAAGAAGCTACACACACAAAAAGGCAAGTTTTCTTTGGTGAGTATCAAATCTGGGCTCAACCCAGCAAAAAGCAAGGAAGTTGCTTTCTCCTCTGAGTTTCCCAGTTTTCAAGTGCTTAGAAGCTTGATCAATGTTTTGGAAAGATCCACCATCTAGTAAGCAGCACCGTGTCCTAGACTTAAATTTTTCAGGCTAGTCCTATCTACATCTGATAAGAGTAAACAAAATAGTATAAAATAACACATTGAGTTACTTGCCATAAAAATGAAAGCAATAACTCAAGTATTACTCAGTAAAGGTTATATCCTGCAAAATGTGAATATAAGAACAGCTTTGAAGGCAAAGCAGATATCTACTTATTGCAATGAAATTTAATATTCTTGATGCTTTATGCTTAGAGGGCTTCCTTAAGTAAATAGAAAAAAATATATAAGTACTGAAGACAATTACCTGCAGTTTTAAAAGAGCCTCTAAGACACACGTTTTTAAATAGAGGATGTCTCAAAAATAAAATCAGAAAACCCTTAAAAATGCTAATAAAGTCTACATGGATTTCAGCTACGATTTGGATAACATTAGCACCCATACCACTAATGTTCTACCCAAATAAATGATACACTAGTAAAATAAAAATCTTTGAGAACATTTACAATTATTTTCTCAAAATAAACTTAGTAAATACCAAGTTTGTTTAGAGACATAATCAACCCTGCAAATTAACAAACAAAATTTGTTGTTCTGTATCATGAGCTAAATGACAACTTTTTAAAAATGTACCATCAGGATTTTGCATAGAATTTAATGCAATTCATTACTTCCATAATTTAACTAAGGCTGTCAGATTAAGACTAAATGTAGTGTAGAAATAGCTAATAGCTGTATGTCAGGTGACTCATGAACTTAGACATCCTGAACTTTCCCCAAGAAAAAGCACCAGAGTTAAAAAGGGGACTGGTAACGAATAAAACTTCAAGAGATATTTAACTATTTTGTTGTGAGGTGTTTTTCCTCCCCTGAAATAGTACACTAATATACATATGTATAAGAATAGAAAACAATTATCCTCTATTTTCTGTATTCCCTATATAAGAAACCAAAATTATACACTTAATACATTCCATCAGCAGTGACGAAATAGTAAATATCTGGCAAATTGTTAACATCTTTAATCTCTGCTTTCTCAAAACCATCTTATGAAAAGCCTGAAACAGTGTTCCAAATACTGCTTCTGAAGTTGAGATTCACACAACTGAGTTCAATGGGACACTGAAGACGTGTCTGGTTCACTGCCTTTCCGTTGGTGTTTCCTACCTGACCAACTGCTCCCAGGCTTCTGTCCAAAGAACCAAACAGAAACATGGTTGTTCACTGCAACCACGCAGTTCAGCCACAGCTGAGAAATGCTGCTGGGACCTCCACCCAAGTCAAGGTAGGATTCTGAGCACGCTCCTTCCCTCAAACACACAGAAACCAAAGCTACAGCTGACAAAGCACTAGCCCTTCTCTGTGCTGGTGGTTAAAATAAAGTGTAAGAATGCCAGCCTAAAAACAAACTGTATGTAAATTAGTATCATGCCTGTACCTTCCAGATGACAGTGCAACATAGTTGCTATGGTGGCTAACAAAAAGACTCAAGTTCATTTATACCTGGGAGACACTAACAAAACATTACCTACCATTCAGTGTCCATATGCTATTACAGATTACTTTTGTTTTAAATAAGTAATTACCTTGAAAATCCAAAATCAAAACATCAATCCTCAAGCAACGAACTGTGTCAGATATTTTTTTTTAATTATTTTTTTAACATAGCAAAACCAACCTCACAATGAATAGTTGTTATCACATACAGAAGCCTGAAAAAGGGGCGAGTCTTGCATTTTACCATCCTAGGACTTCTACTTCGAAGCGGATATTTTCTGAATATCCTTTTACTTCAGTCTCTCAGAGACTTGCATACTGGACCCCTGAAGTCTCAGTTGCCTGTCTGTATTTTATCGACCAAAAGTCTATACTTCCCTTCCTCCCAACCAAATAGTTGGTAGTGATGCCCAATCTGTAAAAGGAGAAGAAAACTTTAAGATGGTAAGAAGCATTAATTATCAGTCATCATCCAGTACAGACATTACAGGAAGCTTCCAAGATACTGACTTGACAATGAATCATCACCTTCACAGAAAAAGGACATTTCCAGCAGAAGATCTCAGTCTGAAGATTGTCTTACATAATTCCTAGCAAAAGATTCAAGAATTGACTGCAGAGGTAAGCAGTCATCTGACAAAACCGATTTATGCATGCATCAGTCCCTATTATCTTTCAGTAAGTAAAAAATGCAAAGCTGTTGCATTTGCACAAAACAGCACAGAATATCTGAAGTACATGGCTCATATTAAATAGGAATCCTTACTTAAACACAGCACAGTATTTCTCAATTTGCTGCACTTTCTAAAGTTACGTTCTTCAGGAATGTAATTAAATATATTGGCTCATCTTACACTGTGCTAATAGAACTGAAAACTTGCAAACACACTGCTTTCTGTGTGCTTCATAAATACTTTTTCATGTAAGAGAACTGAAAATCAGGTTTATATTCAAAGACAGCTTTTATCTTAATTTCTTACTGGATACTATCATTTCAGCTGTATAATTTGTACTTCTTAAAGAATAATACAAGAATAATAAGCATGTTTATAACAGACTGTTACAGTAACTGTTAAGTGTAAAGAATAGCAAGATTACTATCTGAACTGTCTCTGGCAAAAATAGCTACAGTGTAAATGTTTTTTTTATTGATTCACAGCTATACTTTCTTTTATCTATGATTCTATTTTTAAGAAATTAAGCACATATTTTAAAAGCTTTTGTGATTTGAACATGTTTTAACATACCCACTGTCTTTCTAAAACCACCAAATTGGTAAATTCTACCACAGAGATGCTGTGCCAAAATATATTCAATTATACTTCTGCTAATCCGCCAAAATTAAATTGTGACAATCACAACCTCAGACAGTATCTTGAAAACATTGAGTTAAAATAAACAATGTTTTTATATTAACATAAATTACTAAAAGCATATACCACTGTCTACAGCTTATTTTAAAAACTGTTTAGAAACAAAACACCCCTCCACACCCCAAAAGGTTTTGAGTACTTTATTTACATTTTCAAGTCAACTCACAAGCCTAGAGAGTATCTTTGATAGTTTTGAAGTCAACTTATATGGTTAAAAGATGTCTTATTAGTGCACTAGAACTTGTATATTAACCACAGAACCATAGAATGGTTTTGGTTGGAAGGGACTTTAAAGGTCATCTAGTCCAACTCATCACCATGGGCAGAGACACCTTCCACTAAACAAGGTTGTTCAAAGCCCCATCCAACCTGATTTTGAACACTTCCAGGGGTGGGGCATCCACAACTCCTCTGGGCAGCCTGTTCAGTGCCTCACCACTCCCTTCATAACAAGTTTCTTACTTACATTCAATCTAAATCTCCCATTTCAGTTTAAAACCATTGCCCCTTGCACTGTTACTACATGCTTTGGCAGAAAGTCTGTTCCCATCTTTCTCATAGGTCCCCTTCAGGTACTCAGAGGCTATTATAAGGTCTCCCTGGAGTACCCTCTTCTCCAAGCTGAACAACCCCACCTCTCTCAGGCTGTCCTCACTGGAGAGGTGTTCCAGCCCTCTGATCATCTTGGTAGCCTCTGGCCCCTCTCCAACAGGTCCATATCTTTCCTGTACTGAGTGCTCCAGAGCTGGATGCAGAACTCCAGGTGAGGTCTCACCAGAGCAGAGCAGAGGGGCAGAATCATCTCCCTCGACCTGCTTGCCATGCTCGTTCTGATGCAGCCCAGAATACCATTTGCCTTCTGGGCTGTGAGTACACATTGCCAGCTCATGTGCAGGTTTTCATTCACCAGTACCCGCAAGACCTTTTCAGAAGACCTGCTCTCAATCCCTTCATCCCCCAGCCAGGGGTTGCCCTGACCCAGGTGCAGGACCTTGCACTTGGCCTTGTTGAACTTCATGAGGTTCACATGAGCACATTCCCTCAGCCTGTTGAGGTCCCTCTGAGTGGCATCTCATCCCTCCAGCATGTCAACTGCACCACTCAGCTTGGTGTCATCCACAAACTTGTTGAGGGTGCACTCGATTCCACTGTCTGTGTCACTGATAAAGATACTTAATATTACCAGTCTTAGTACAGACCCCTAAGGGACGCCACTTGTTACCAATGTCTTTTTGGACATATTAATCTACCAGTGTTATTAATACACTGGAAGAATGTATTTATTTTTAACAGTAAGGCTTTTCATGAAGTTTCATAATTTTTAACTAAAATGAAAGCAACTGTTCCTAGTATAAGTATATCCTATTTCAGACCATATTTCAGTGCCACTGTTACTGTTGCTAGCTTAAGAGGTAACAGAATGATAGCAACTTCTGAAGTATAAACTTTATAACCTTGTGAAAAACAAATTTTGTTTTCTAGGCCAGGATAAAACACAAAGAAAACTGAAGCTACGATTGTCTGAAATATTTTTAAACAAGTCTGCCCTTGCATATATTGACAGTTCAGCATTTCAGACAGACAAGTTGCTCATAGTAGTTGCTTTTGGTGAAGACATCCTTTCTAATCAAATCTTGTATTTGGTTTTCCAAATTTGGAGGATGACAGTGTTGTGCTAAGGGCGACTCATTCTTCCCAGTACACAGTAAGTTTATAAGAATGTTATTTTATACTATTTTCTGTAAGTCATAAGGCTTACAATGTTGGATAGGCATCCAGCTTAAAGTTGCTGCCATTCATCCATTTCCTGATAGACTTCAATTTCCTCCCCAGTTAACCCAATGACAAAATAATTATCTTGGAATTTCTTATAACATAGTCAAAGTAGACTTTCATCTTTTCCAATGCCCTTATACAAGAAGGTGGTGGCAAGGAAAGTCTGAAAACATTGATAATGTAAATTTCAGTGCTACATACTTGACTTTTTTTCTTTGTCAAAAAGCACTCACTTCATAAATAATCTTTGGGGTTAAGCATTGACCCCAGAGTGGTCATAAGCCCCCAACTATAACTTAGGCTTTGGTTTACATACTTATTTCAATTTTGTAGGAAGAGAAATAGAGAATTTCAGATTATAGGGCAGTGAAAAAAGCCTCAAAATCTAGAGCAATAAACACTAAACATTCAAACTACCAGACAGGGGGAGAAAAAGAAATTGAAATCTTTTGGGATTGTTTTGTTCTTCTCTGGTGTATGGCTGACTGATTACTCAGATTTGCCAGTTCTTTGAACACAGAAAGTATCTAGGGAATTTAATGCCAATACCTAAATATCAACAACAAAAAATAAATTTCACCTATCCTTGCTGTCCATAAGACCAACTGTACCTTTAGCAGTTTGAAAGCTTATGCCATTTTTTCTTTAACTTAACCACCAACTTTAAGTACTCATTTCTGAATGTTCAAACTTAATCAACTTCAGATGAAATAAACTAAAAAAAGAAATACATAAACTTTGAATTACATAGTTCAGAATAACGTAACTCAGATATAAGCCAAAGTTTTAGAACCGCAAAAGGGAATTATTTTAGACAACCTTGGTACAATGAAGCAATGAAGCATATGTAAAAATATCCTGTGCATGAACAATTCTATTTATTATTATTTATTATTCTAATCATTTACCATTGTGTTGTGGTGTCATAATAAACAAAACAAAAACTGAAAAGTTTTTTTTCCCTTTTTCTCTTTTTCCCCTTCATGGGAGAAGGGGAGAAGAATGGAGGGGAGGGAAAAGTGAGAGGGAGTTTAGCACTGCCTCCACCTGCTTGCAAAAGGTCAGGATATGGAAATGTAACACTGACCAAAACAAGTATCTCAACTGAATAGTCTTCTTAGGGATAATTTTACTTTCAGTTACGGTTTACTAATGAATGGATTCTTTCCTCAAAAGACACCAATTTACCCTTCACTTATTGTATTAGAAAACTGTCCTAGAAAACTTAGGAATGTGAATAATAATTAGCCCGTGCTAAAATGTGTTCTAAAATCTCATGCCCTTGTCAGAAGTATGCTCCAGTGTTAATAAAATGTTACTAAATAACAAGAAAAATAAAATCATAATAATAAAAATATGGTCACCATAAAACACTGAAGAAAACAGTAAATAATGCAAATCTCTGAAGCTTTGTGGGTTAAAAATATAAGCTCCAGATCCTAGCTGCGCTAGATGCTCATTTCGACAGGGTGAAAGGAATATGGCTTCACTCCACATCATGAAGTGACAAATTCTATGGTGTTTACATAAATCCCTGCAGCCAAGAGGACGTGATCTAATGTGTTTATTTAATCAGGAAAATGACAACAGCCATTACTTTCTTCATGTATCTTAAAGAGAATCAAGACAGAATAAGGATAAAGACAGCAAAGAACATTCTCCTCTTCATTGTAAAGCCTTAAATAACCTTAGTGCAATAACTAAATACTATATATATATATAAACCCCCCCATACTTTTACTTAATAATTTTCCAGAGAACTTCACTCCCAGCTCTTTGTTCAAACAGATTGAGACATCTCCTGCAGAAGAAAATTACTAGAGCACATAGCAGTGACTTATTTATGGGTGTGCTTTTTTATTCTTACTTGTTCATATGTATCTATCCTTAAACTACATTTGACAGGACTCTTTGCTGCACAATAACTAGATGGATGAAATCAAAAGGTCTACGAGAGTATTACTTGTATACTTACTTCCCTCACTCCCAACTAAACTCATTAATGTAATCATAGAAAAATAACTTAAAAAAACTTTGGTGTCAGCTCTCTAAATTAATAACAGTCATCTCTATGGCAACGAACTTCTTTTGTTTCTAAGTAACATTATACCATTTTTCAAGAGATTACAAGGGATTGTAATATAGATATATAAAAATATTGGGTAAAGAGCCTTCTTATCAAAGAGGAGATTGAGGGAGGAACCAGAACAAACAGATGTTTGATTGCAGTTCTCATGGCAAACTACAGAGAATGCTGTAAAGCTACCCTTTTACCAGGAACTGCCCAAAACAAATGCACAGGAAAAAAAATAGCCAAGCAAATCTAGTGTGCTATGCTTTTTTAAAAAAGAAGAAATTGAAATTGAACCTCTCTTTCTTCCCAAACCAGGTTTGGAGAAATTTGCTCTGTTCTGAGGGATAAAGCTTTTCATACAATATTTTCCTTATTAATTATAACATATTTGACATGATACCCTATTTCAGTTCTTCAGACTTGTTCTGTAACCACATCACCCACAACAGAACCTAGAAGAAAAATCAGCAAATGCTTCTCCCAGTCCATTTTTTTTCTATTATAATGTGATCACAGTAAAAACAGTTTCTGCATCTGCATTACAATTACACCCATAATTTTACAACTATCAATTCTAATAAAATTTATCTCAGTAACATATTAGTTCCAAAGTCAAAGTAATTTTGGCATTTAAATAACCCTAAATAAAACATCCATATATAGTCAAAAGAGTCCATAAAGATCCTCCTCAAATTTTAGCAGAGAACCACCAACATATTCCTATCCAAAACTGAATCTCAGGCAGTGGCTACAGCCAGGAAGTCATTTGGTGGGACAGAGACACTTGAAGCAGCAGACTGGTCAGCTCTGTTGGACACATTGACCTCCATCTTCAGTTTCAATCAACTTCTAGGGACCCAAACTTAGTCTTTATGCTAGTCCATGGACTAGCATTCCTCAAGAAAACATGTCATCCCTTTCAAAACTTAATGTAATATCACAGAACAATGTGATTATTTGCAGATCATTTCTGATCTGCTGGCCATAAATACACTACTGACTTCTGGAAATGCATACAGCCGTTTGATATTTTATTGTTTTCTACTTTGTAGATATGGTTATTAACTGGTTTGTCCCCTGTCAACATTCCCCATTGCATTTGTGGAATTTCTTTATGATCTCTTTCTCAGCTCAATTTATACGACTGTCACCCTTTTCTCCAGCACAATCTTCTATTCACAACAGATACTGCTCACATAAGTGCTGCAGTTATCACATAAGAATGCTGTGAAAGTCATCAATTTCAGTGTGAATTACTAAATGAAAGATCATTATTGCATCTAGACTGATGAGGAATGATTCTCTGCAGTGTGTTCAATCTCATCTAATTTTAGATCTTCATTGAAACACCTTAATCAACTTCACGTAAGAGTAACTATGTCTATTCAAGATATGATTGAATTTAATTGGCTACAAGTGGTGACCTCTGTACTTCAAAATAAGCTACCTGACAAAATTTAGAACAACTGGGTGCAATTTTCAATGTGGCTTTTCATCACATATTAATATATTGCTTTATTACTATACCACTTCTTGTGCACCTACATTTTAGAAACTTCACACAAAGCTGTGATTGCTATATTGAAGATTAATATGTGAAACTGAACACTTCAAAGAAAGGTACACATGTTCTTATGTGAAGCTCTGAGCTTCAGAGCATCTGTGAATTTGAAGAATCTCAGTCTGTGATATCAATCTACGTATAGTGCAATAAAATAATTAAGCTTCTAGATTAATATTTAATTTAAAAAATAAAGCCATTCTACAGCAAGTCTGAACTGTATGTATTATAGCTCACCTGCTCATGGCTGAAATATTTTTTTGTAGTATTATTTTAATCATTCCAATTACATTGCAGTAAGTTCCAATACAGCATACTCTGTCAATGTTTCCAGTACTCATTCCCTTCAAGAACAGCAATTTATTAACTGCTATGTCCCAATACTTCCTCACTTGCTAATGTTCACAATGGTTACTAAAAAGACAAGCAAACACAAAGAAAGGTTTTCACAGACATAGAAGGTTTTAAGCTTTATGGTTTAAGTTTTATAAAGTACTTTCATGCCTTTATAGTCACCCTCAAAGTCCAGTCTACTATAAGCAGACTGCTAAGGACATACGCACACTTTTTTTTGGAGTCAATCTGTAATCAAAATCCTTACATATCTGAGCGCAGAGGCAGGGTGGGATGGAACTCACTATATCATCACAAGTAGCATTTTCTTAAAACAATCAAAACCAGTCATTAAAAAAAAACAATCTTTCCTGGCCAATTCAAATTCATATTACAAGCATATGTAAATATGGAGCTTTCTTGAACTACTCTAGAGAAGGAAGACTGGCAGGAAAATAATTAAAATCAGCATAGCTGAATATTTTACACAACTTGTGTCCCTGTTCCTACTGTAATTACTCTATAATCAACAACAGACCAAACAAACAAACAAAAACCACACCAAAACTTACGGTATCACATGATTTCTGCCAAGCTTTACTTCTACCAGTATACCTATTGTCCCTTAGAATTGCATTAAGAATGTGTAGAAGCTAACAAAGTCTAATTAGAAAAGAGGAATACAAAGCTTTGAAAATCAAACCAATACACTCAATAAGCCGAGAAAGGCAGCATCATTTACACATTTTAATTATGTAATGCTTGAAAAAGAAACACCACCTTATCTTTGCTAGGTAGTATCTTGTTCTCAATTCTTTTTAAATTGTTTTGTCTGATTAGTATTTTAGACACATTTGCTATACAAAGAAATTACTTTAATTTAATAATTAGCTGCTCTGGTTGTGATCTCACCCGGCCTCCAGGGTCTACAGTATCACTTCTAATGAACTTGGCAGCTGAATAATCTTTGAATATAATTTTAGGAAGGAAAAATTGTTATACTTAGCTTGTGCTAAATTAATTACAAGTGGGGTCCTTACTTAAGATGGATGTTTACATGTATTTTGAATGAGCTATCTTAAACAGGATCATAATAGTGACAAGGAACTTAATTTACCACAAAAATAAGGAGACAGTGCCAGCTAGACTACAGGTCCAGAGCTTGTGGTATTCTTTTTACCTTTCAGCATTTCCTTTTTATGAATTCAGGGATAGGAAAGCCACATTTTTAATGAGAACCAACAAAAATAACACAAAAGTTTGTTTTTAAAAAGTATTACTAAGATAAACTGCAATTCTCACTCAAGTTTTGTGGTTCTGTTTTTTGGGTTGGCCACTGAGGGAGACTAAAGGGATGGACACAAACATGGGGATGACCAGGAGGAGCTGGAGATGAAAGAAAGAAAAATTCATCAAATTAACACATTTAAGGGAAAAACTGCTCAGGTCCAAAATTTAGAAAAACTGGAAGTGTGGCAAAGTTACAATAGTGGCAGTTTATTTCAGAATCAGTTTTTTGGTGCTTTTTTAAAGCAGACTTAATAATATTTCTCTTGAAAAAAAAAAAAAAAACAAACTTCAATAGAAAATATTCTTCTACTTAGCCAGGTATTTTACCTTCATATCTCATTTAACTGAAACTGAGGCTTTATTCTCATGTGACAACACCTTGAACAGCATAATTTTAAGCTGCTATTTGCAATTTATCAAAAAATTCAGTTTGTACAAAACTTGTAGAAACATGGATTTAAAAAAGCATATACAATTCAAATGCTCATCATGTTGTCTCAAAGTCCACAATACAAGTTTTTATCTTCTGTAGTTGAACTATGATCCTGGAGATGCAACATCCAGGTTGCCCTTTCAACAGTTTTAGTACTGCTTTTCTTGGAGTTATTCTCTACTTCAGTGAATATTACCAAAAATATAGTATTTAAAATACACCACGGATACAGTCCTTTATTTTTTTGGCACAGATATAGATCTTTTGCCACCTTCTGTTATAGTAAGTATTCACAGTTCCCTTCCCAGACAACTGAATAATCCTGAAAATACTGTGAAACAAATTTACTTATGCCTTGACTTTCAAAGAAAATATAGACAGACTAAACTGATAAAGCAATTGTTTCTTAATCTCTTTCATGTTAGAGAATTAGTTTTTCTCACTTCCAAAGTAAATTGAGCATTCTTTGTATTCGATGTTTAAGCACCCGTAGGATTTAACAGTTCTTCCCACTAAAGAAGGAAAGGGATTTCATACAAGCACTGTACAGGAGAGAGGGCTGTACTAGCTGAAGAGATTTGTCTCAGAACACAAGCTTTTCTGTATACCATTCAATAGATTGTGGTTTGTGACATTTATTTATTTTCAGCAAACTCTGAATTTCTGCGAGCAACTCCAGTCTATCTCACAGATTTTTATACTCTCCTGTTTCAGAATAGAGCTGTTCATTTACTGGTATGGAAATTAGCAGGCATGTCAATGAAGCCTAAATGGAAAAAAAACCCTAACTAAATGAACAAAACAACTTTTTCAATAAAATGTTAGTTCTGATTTCTATTTTGTTTGGGACCTGTACAGACAAAGACAACGAGAACAACAACAACAACAAAATTGCTTCTGAGAAACTTAGAATAAACATGATTATTATATCTTTTAAGCTTTAAAATTCGACTACAAACACACACAGAATATTTAATGTTTCAGATATTAGGACTAAAAACAACATTAATGTCCCATTGCACAGATTGCTGTGCTTGAAGGGAAAAGGAGCAGCTTCCCTAAAAGTTTAAAAAAGGAAACTCAAATTTGTTGTTGCATTTCACTAGAGGGCAGGGGATGCAGAATGACATATGAGAGACCCTCAGTCATCCAGATCACTATTATTACTCATCATCAGAGCATAATTTAATATCTCTAGTCTCTGCTATTTCCTAATCTCCCACTCATGGCTCTCTCTCCTCCCCCTTTTCAGCTTTCAGTCTGGCATCTACTCCAGTGACAGAGGACAAAAAGTAATTAGGCAGCAGTGAGTACAGGCACATATCACTGACCAAACAGACCTGTGTAGGAAGTTCTTCAGTTCTGAGTAAATGCTTAAAATTGCTAAGTGCTACCTAGAAAGCAGCTTATTTCTTTCATTTACAAATCCTTCCAAAACACTCGATACCAGCACCACCTTTCTTTCCTAATAGGAAGAACCTGCCTCTGCTTGGAACAGAGAAAGGTCCCAAGTTACACTCAACCTATTTTCTCACTAGAGAAGTCAGTACCACACACTTGTTGATCATTCATCAGCATAAAACAAAATAAAGTGTTAAATACCTTTGTATTGAAATTAAGGTTTTAAGATTACCTGAAACAGAATTTACTTGAAAATTGATTTAAAGATTAATAGGAAGCAACTTGAACAGGAAATTATTATGATAAGACATACTAAAATGCATTTGTTATAATAATTAAAGTCACAATTCAAAAAGGCTCCTTGAGTTCATCAGTTAAATTGTCCCAAATAAAAATTCAAGAACAGCTCATCTTATTAACTAACATAGTATGTAAATCACTTGTTACACTGGTCACTTGGTTTACTTGAAATTGTGAGTTACTGTGTAAGTTTTCATTAAAAGGTTAACCTATGCTATGTAATGTTACTTCTGCAATAATGACCTTCTTAAACAGTTACAACCCCATAAGCTAGGAAGTTGTCAGTCTCAAGAGTATATATAGCCTATGAGTAGCAGAAGAAAGATCTTTTTTAGCAACTAACTGAACATACAAGAATTCTGATCCAAGGTTTAAGGACATCTGCAACATAAGCATATTCAGTTAATGACACTTCAATGCAAGTCTGGGAGCAAAAAAGGGGAAAAGTAAACTGAACTAGTAGCATACAAACCCTAGCAACTAACAGATTAACAAGAGATCAGAACTGCGTAGTCAGTAAGTGATGAGCCACCGAAGGAACCACTGAAAGAGTTAAACCAGAACTTCGTAACTGATCAGAAGATCAAACATATCAGGCACCTCAAAAGGTGAAAAAAGAAAATTTATCTTAGAATAAGAGGTGAGTGACACTACAGAATTTATTAAGAAATGCTCCAAGGAGATTCTGAGGTTGTGCAAAACTTACTGTGGGATGTTTAGAGGAAGAATCGAAGACGAGAAAAGGGCAAAAATCAAGATGGCTCAGGAATGAAAAACATGGGGGAAAACGGGAGGAGGAGATGAAAAGGCCGCCTGTGCCTGTTTCTCCATTTAAACGATTGAAACATTCCGCATACAAGATAAATCCCACTGCCCCCAATACCTCACGAATACAGAATAAACAATACTAAATGCCAATCATCATCGGGCATTAACATGTAATTTGACCCACATTATATTTACACTGGTTAATTAATTAAATGTGCCCAAACTGAGTCCCTAAAACTGCCTACTGAAAATGACCTCTGCTCTATATTAACTATTGATCAACTTCTGAAAGCTCTCTGGAATGGAGTTAGCCATCCCAGGGAAAAACCCTTCCTACATTTCAGCAATCTGACAGCTTGACAATAATTTCCAGAGCTTGCAAGTTTTCTTCAGCTTTTCTTATTCTTTCAGTTATTTATATATTTTTCTTATTTTTTAATTCCTTACATACAAAAGTATTAATATACTAATATATTATATATCATATTAAATATAAATCTGTTCTATTTTATAATACAGAAAATAATTGATAAAATATAACATATGCTTATATAATAAATATTAATATAGGTATCTATATAAAAGATACTTGAATCTACTTTAAAATAAATAATATATAACTACATAACAATTATATGTAATAAATACAATGTACATGGTATATGATATGTACATATGCAGCATAGATGACAGAAGAATAATAAATCCTAAATACTATTAGTCTTAGATTTTAAGTAGTCAGCCAAGTAAAGGAATTTAATTCCGCATATTGTAACTGTTGAACAACCCTAATGACTTTTCTAGTTTGGTGAACACTGTAGTTTCAATAGAACTGATAAGAAGTAATTACCACTAACACACCTAAAGTGACATTTTGTACTTACTTCGCATAGTCAAAGAGCCTGCTGTCCCAGAGCTGATGATTTCCTCTAGGACCAGAATGGAAGAAACAAGAATCTGTACCATCGAATTTGTTGAGACCATCTTCAGAGTTTTTTGAGGCATGGCTGTGCACAACATCCAGCAGAACAGTGATTCCCATTGAGTGAGCAACGTCTATCATTTCTTTCAGGTCATCTGGAGTTCCATAACGGCTATCAGCATGAAATTGCAATGTGTTATGAGTGGTACAATCTGAACTTCAACTGGCAATACTAAACATTACTCATAAAAACTACATCAAAGTCAGCAGTTGTTCATCATCTAGTTTACGGTTGTATGCAATTTATTTTCTCAGCCTCTTAAGTAGCAGCTGTTGATTACAACCTGACAATTAAAACATTTTTAACTATAAAATTACATCCTACATGCATGCAATGTTTTGCAAAAATAGTTTCAAAGTTTTACTCTTCCCTTTTACTCTGCTAATACATCAAAATTCAGTATAAAAGACAACATATACAACCTCAAGCTTCTATTTAATATTGTACGATTCCTTACTTTGTAAGAGACAAGAATGTATTTATATTACTGAAATAAACTATTATGACTAAAAAAAAATACATTCATGAAAGTCCCCAAAGCATACTATCTTCTCTTGTCCTGCTTAGTTTTTTGTTCTAGGTACTACACTATTTTCCAACTTGCTTTTAAGTATTTTTGTCTCCTGTATCCACCACACATTTCTTTCAACTAATTAAGTCAGTTAAAATTTTCTGTCTATCTAAACAAACTTAGCCCGGTTGCCACTTGAACTTCACCAAGATGAGAGAAAAAAAAAAAAATCACAACATTCAGGTGTATCATAATTTTGTTAACAATTACCTGAATATTTTTTTCATCTATTTTAACCCTAGGCCTCAAATCTAAGCACAGTCTGTTAACAAGTGGGGAAAAAGTTCCCACAGAACAAACAGAGCCATGATTTTAATCAAGTTTACTTATGAAGAAGTAGCATACAGTTCTGTTTATCATAAGGGAATGACTTACACATAGTGTTTGTTACTGCCAAGAATTCCACAACACAAAACCCATGCATAAAGACAAATGAAACTGAATTAGCCAGAATATGCTGTGACAGCTGAAGTTACTTATAACCTCTGTGTACCCTCAAAGAAGTGCTTCACAGAAGAGGCAATCGCCATGTCCAAATGATTTCTGGTTTAAGAGGAAGCCAGAGCAAATACCTAAGCCATTACTTTCTCTTTCCACTAAAATACCTACTTGCAAACACACACGTACAGGCATACTGATTTCAATGGATGGAGAGTAAAGTAAAAGAACAGAGAAGATGCTGAAGTATTTAAACCTACCTTGATGCTGCAAAGAAGCTTGTGACCTGATAACCAAAACTGGCATAGTATGCATGTTCCATAATAGCCATCAGCTGGACACAGTTATATCCTATAAAAATAGAAGAAATAAAACAAATAACACCCTGCCTTAACAACATATATATTCCAGACTTCTCTCCTTTTAGCTGCTTCTAACTCAATGATTAACAACTAAATATTGAGTCTCAAGAAGTAATTTCCACTTAATAGTTAATACTTACATGATCTTCCATTAAAAATGGAAGAGTCAGTTTGTCAAGTGATCTATATGTAACTAGGTGTATTGAATCTCTGATTTAGAAAGTAATAAGTGATACACAAATATAAACTTAATTTAACTTTGGAATATTAACTATGCCCATCTGCACGTCCTGCAACTCTGCTTCACTTTTGACACTCACAGTCGGGGGCATGGGGGTAGTCACTGGCTACATGTACTGTACCTTATGCTCTATGGAATCTTTTATTACCACTTCAAAAACACTTTTTTTCAACTTAAATGATTACATTCCCCCTCTACAAGAGTCTTCCAAGAAAGACAAGACACAGAAGCAATGTGGTTTTGTTCTGAGTTTACCAAAGAACCAAGGCAGTACAGGAGGGCAGGAGACAGACACACCATCCTATCACCTCAGTTAGTTCAGTGCAATATTAAGGAAGGGAAATCTAAAGGGAAAACAATATACTAACAGTGAAGCTACAGTACTTTCCACACATCTTAACCTAAGCTGTCTTTAATATCAATGAATAAATGCCCCAGATAGCTAGCAAATGAAGACTGAAAGCAAAGGATGACCTTCAGATTTAATTTATGGTCTGTTGAGACTCCCACCACCATCACTTCACTATTTAACCAAAATCTTAATTTCATTCTTAAGTTTAGACAAGACAGTAGTTTATTTTTCACTGGTTTTGTTTTTAAATTTTGCAACTATAAAAAGGTTGTTATTATTAGAAGAGAGCTGGCATAAGTTCAGCAATTTGTCAGATTCACTGCTGTTTTATAATTCATATGCATTGCAATTATTCTTATTTACAGCATTTTTATAAATAAACAGCAACACAGCATCCAATTAATCTCATCCGATTTGCTTGCTATTTATTTTGCTATTTGTCATGCACATATTTCTACAAACTATTAATACCTTAGCATTCTTACATACTGATGTCTTTAAGGTTGTCCTAACAAGATATTCCAAACCCAAATCTAATACCCCTTAAAAATACCTTAAAAAAACCCCTTAATTCCCACAATGTTTATTTAATGTAAGAACAAACATGTATAACCTATTTAAATTTGCTGTTTCTTTTGTTTTGTATCTGCCTTTTCATGACATTTCCTTTGCCCAAAGAAAAAATTGTAGGTAAAGCAGAAAGCTTTCATAATTCTGTTATACATATTAACCTCCTGGAATGACTAAAATTCTTCAGCACTGAAGAAAGAGTCACAGTTATGTAATGTAGAATCCAGATTTACTTTTTGTTGAGGGCCCCCAGATGTGCAAACTTCCTCATTTCACCTGCAAGCTCAAATTTATTGAAGGGCAAAAGCCACATTTTGTGAAACACTGACTCAACAAGTAAACCTACAAGAAAAATCTATAGCTTCTTCAGGTATTCTGACAAATAATAATAATTAAAAAAAAAAAAAAAAAAAAAAAACCACCACCAAAACAATGCACAAGCACAACTACAACAGAGCTGTCAGCCATGGATGTCACAATTATTTTATAGTTGAGTGTAACAAACCATATTTTATCACAGGGCAGTAACAGTCACCAAGTTCTAATATTGTCCATTACAGAAATGGTGCAAAAACACCACAGGAAATAAAAATAATTAACAAATAGAAACTGAGGTGAACAGGTTGGCTATGCTTCTTGAAATAATGATGCCAATTGTTTCTTTCATACACCCCCTCCAATATACTAGAGGTTCTTTTAGAAAATCCATTCAGAAACTACTTTGTCTTTCCTTAGAATCAAGACATACATAAATAGAACCAATTAAGAACACAGTATTTTCTAAAGACTATGTCAGGAGAACTTTTTCAAGTGGAAAGCAAACCACACCAAAAGCAAATTGCCCTGTAACATTTATGCAGGCTTTAGCAATTGCATTTTACTCAAAAATCTGTGGAATGGATTTTAACCTACATATTCTATTTCAGCCTTTTAAAATTTTTCCATAGATTTCACTTGTTCAGAATTTTAGTTCCTCTGAGAATCTGTTTTTATAGCACATGTAATCTGAAAATACAAAAACGTATAGAGATGTGATCATTATCTTTTCTAATAAGAAAACAAGCACACAAATTATCTTTGCAAGTATCCCTATTATTACTTACCAAGATCCTTTACTCTAGGTAGTACATTGTATGTGAAGTTTTTATAAGAAGCTACTTTTCCTTCCGGGGAAGCAATCCCTACATGAGATTCATAGATTCTTAGGCTTTTTAATCTCTTGGGTGAAGGATGCTTACGCTATAAGGAAAAAAATAGTTGCCGTTAGGATACAAAAGCTTGGAAGTGTTGTCACAATGACAATTTGCACAAGATGAAACAATTTAATGTTTGGTTTGTTTTCCTCTCCTCCAAAAGCACAAACATTTCAGAAATAATTAAGTATTCTAAACTGTAAACTAAATGTCTATTTCAAATTAACATTGTTCATGAAAAAGAAAATTAGGAAAACTACTGCTTAAACCTATTTTTCTCCCAAGGATTTTCTTTTCCTCTCTCAAAAAAAAGGAAAAAGTTACAAGATTCTATATTCTATTTGTTAGTTTAATATTCAAGTGAAACTTAGAAAAGTTATAACAAAACCAGTAAAACACATATGTAAGTGAACAGCGAACAGAAATTCAAGTGACAACAAGAAGGAAAATAAGCTCTGGTTGACGCTGCTTCCCTGTATCTCCACTGGGCACCTCTCCTATTCATAAAAGGACTAAATTTTTTTTCCTGACTTAAGTCTCAGTAAGGCCTTCTCTGCACCTTAAATGTTCTTGCCTCCTTTTCACTCCAGGTCATAAAAAACAATGCATTTTTAATTACCACCCCGTTCCCCTTCTCTTGTAGAGTAATCTAGGTATCAAACAGCATCACAGACACAGGTTAGGTCACTAAATTCATATGTACTATACACTTAAAATAAGAAAGTTACTCTAGACTAAGTTGTTTGTTTTTTTTTTTTTTTTAATAGATTTTCCATGTGAGTTATCCTTTCTCTGCCAAGCAGATGCCTCATAATTTTAGGTGGGTGCTAAAATTTAACTAAAAACAGAGGTTGCAGCATCTCTAATATAGAATACTGTATACTATTTTATAGTGAAAATACCAAAAAGTGTAACAATATGAAATAACAGCACTTAGTCTGTGGTTTATGAATGCTCTCCCAAGATATTTTTCATACATCATATAAAGGTGTTCCTCCCTTAACAGCAGTGCATGAGAAATAAGAGGGCTTTAAAATCAATAAACAGATTTTCCTGATACAGTGAAACTAGGATTTGACTGGAGTGTAAGCACCTTGATTCTGAAAGCTTTATCTGACTCCATATGCCACTGACTTATTATTGGAGAACTGAACTGTGTATTTGGGGCTAACATACTTAAACCCAATTCTGATAATTCCCTGCTATACTCTGTACCAGGAAGGTGCCTATTCTTGGAATAGTAATTGAGCTTGCCTAGCATGTGGGAAAGCAAGTTTAATATATCACTTTAACAGGTAGTTATTTGGGGGGTGAATGGATTGAGAGGAGCCCCATGGAGGAGAACTTGAGGGTACTGGTGGATGAAAACCTGGACATGAGCCACCAATGTGCTCTTGCAGCCCTGAAAACCAATTGTATCCCAAACCCCATCAAAATGAGCATGGCCAACAGGTTGAGGGAGGTGATTCTGCCCCTCTGCTCTGGTGAGACCCCACCTGGAGTTCTGCATCCAGCTCTGGAGCCCTCAGTACAGGAAAGACATGGACCCATTGGAGAGGGTCCAGAGGAGGCCACCAAGATGATCAGAGGGCTGGAACATCTTTGCTATGAGGACAAGCTGAGAGAGTTGGGGTTGTTCAGCCTGGAGAAGGCTCCGGGGGGACCTTATTGCAGTCTTTCAGTACTTAAAAGGGGCCTGTAAGAAATATGGTGATATGCTTTTTAGCAGGGTCTCTTTAGACAGGCAAGGGGTAATGGTTTTAAACTGAAGTGGGAGGGGAAATTCAACCTAGACATGAGGAAGAAATTTTTTTAAAATGAGGGTGGTGAAACACTGGCACAGCTTGCCTAGAGAGGTGGTAGGTGTCTCATCCCTAGAGACTTTCAAGACCAGGCTGGATGGGGCTCTGAGCAACCTGATCTAGTTGAAGATGTCCCTGCTCACTGCAGGAGCTTGGACTAGATGACCTTGAAATGTCCCTTCCAACCCAAACTATTCAATTCTATTCTATGATTCTATGGCTTTATATATTGAATCGGAGACCGAAAAAGTAGCTTGAAAACTTTCACCATCAAATCACTTGTTTCTGTCAAAGCCATGAATAAAACCCCTTCACTTCTCAAGTAGCTATTTTAACTAGTTTGTTACCCTCTTTTTGTGGAACAGTGGTTTGGTTTTTTTTTATTCTTCCAAACAGAGATACAAAGATGACACAATACACGGTTTTATACACCTTTAGAAAATAATAGTTGAGAGCCTTACTACATATGACAGTGGTGGATTCCAATGTACCCAATCGTAATTCACTTTGTCTTCATCACGGACTACATATCTTGCCCAAGGTGAAATACGATAGAGGAGTTCGCCGTTTTGAGCACGAATCACCACCTATAAAATAACCGCAACATATGCATGCAGTCACATATAATTCATACAACATCTCCTATCTAAACCGTAGCAAAGAATGAAATAGTACGCTACACAGAAATTTAATTTAAAGAACACACACAAATATACAATGCAAGTCAAGACAGGGAAGAAAGAATGACCCTGTTCACAGAGATGATTTGCAAAGGGATAGTAAACCAGGCATGCCAGACACAGGAATGATGCTCACAAGCAGGAACTGAAAGGTGAAGATATATATGGAAGCTTGATATAAATAATGGGAGAAAGAACCTTCCCAAATAGATTACCGTTAGGTTCCCTAATTTGCCCTGTCATTGCTATTTCTTTGCCACGTTCTTGCAAATTTAAACAGACATGCAGTGTAATGCCATCAGGATGAGAAATGTCATTTGTTTACTTGGTAAACGATCTAGTAAGCCGATTTTAATAACTTAATTCCCTTTCATTTTCTATGCTCTGTGAGTCCTGACCAATATCATATAGACCAGAACCACACATCAACAGAAGAAACACAGGACAATTTTCAGGTCAAGAAGAAAGAGTAAAATTTAAATTGCTGGGTTTCTTCTGCTGCCTTTCAGTTTCTCTTTATTGTATCATTAGAATGATGAAGGCATTAAGTATTATTGTTTTCCATCCCATATTTGGTTTCCTCTATTTCACAATCACATGAAAAACGACCATTCTTTTCAGTTTCTTCAACAAGCTCATAAAACTTCAGAAGAAAGAGTAACCAAACACAAGAAACCTAGGAGTTCTTTTGGAGTATTATAATTTTTTCACAACAAAAGCAAAACTGAAATAATTACTAGGATAATGTTGTACCATGATCTTGCAGAAGACATTTTATTTGAGGAGTTGATGATCTTGAACAGGCCACCTCTGCTCTGTTGAGTAATTAATATAATCTGTGACTTACAAAATACTCTTGGAGAAGGGTCTGAGAACCAAGGGGTGGAAGGTAGCATTGCTGACTAGGAGAGTGTTGCATGTTTAGGAGCTAGGGATGACAAGTCTGTGTGGTGTTGCACATGTCCTTTGGCTGCAGGACAAGCCCAGCCACCTCAGCATAACAGAGGTTGCTTTGAATGACCAAAAGGCAGAGCTTCTCTCCAAAGACAGGATCTGTTCCACATTGTAGACCACAGGGAAATCTACCAGGACACTGGCTAATAACACACTTCAGCAGAGTCCTCTGTGCTTGAAGGTGACTTGCTCACTATCAGTATTCCTTCTCTTATTCTGTCAAATCAAAGCACCTATCCTATGAAGTCAGTTGTTGTCAGGCCTTTCTTCTTGAGATGCAGAAAGAACTCTACTCCATCTCTCTCACTTCCCCCCAGCAGAAGAAACAGCATCACTCTGGTTTTACTTGGTATTTCAGCTGCCATTAAAACACTAATACAAGAGGTTCACAGATTTAGAAGCCAGGGATGTACAAGCAAGTGAAGTCCTGAAATTCTTCACTCCATTTTTGGTTTGGGGGTGGGGAGGGATGTGTTATGTTGCAAGAAAATTTCTGAACATCATAAGAAATCTCAAATCAAAAGGCGGGGGGGAGGGCGCATCTGAGTTTTTGTTTGTTGTGTTTTTTGTTTGATTATTTTTTTGAGATTAATCATCTAATTAAAAAAAAAAAAGACTAAGAAAAAGTTATTGAAAACACTGTACTGTTGCACGGAAAATTTCTTCTGTCAACTGTGCTAGCAAAGCTGGCCAAAAGGATATTTTTACAAATTATATCAACACTATGAAGAGATTCCTGGTTGATAGCATTGACAATTTGCAAGTTGCTATTAAAATAATAAAAATTCTCTCTTCATTCTGATATCACACTTCAATGATGCTATTGCTTGTTTTATTAATCTGTCCCAATTTACCCATCACAGAAACACTGCGTATGATAAGCATACCTAGCTACTTACGTTAGCATACCTTTTTCTCTAATATTCTAGCATAATTCAGGCTTATGAAGGGTAGGCATATTTTATTTTCAGAAATATGAGGCAATTAATCTAAATTCAGAACATTATTTAATTAGATGTAGTACTGGTTTAATCCAAAGATGCTACCAGAAGGAGAAAAAATTTATTATGAAATACTGAAACCAGTCATGCATATTCTTTTAATTTAATCCATTAAAGGCTTGAGAAAAACAGATATTAGAAACACAGGTAAATGAGCAACCAGTTATTTCACTTTCTTAGCCCACACTTTCACAGTTACGCCACATCCCAGTATCACAGTATGTTTGGGATTGGAAGGGACCTCAAAAGATCATCTAGTCCAATCCCCCTGCTGGAGCAGGAACGTCTAGGTGAGGTCGCACAGGAATGTGTCCAGGCGGGCTTTGAATGTTTCCAGGGAAGGAGACTCCACAACCTCCCTGGGCAGCCTGTTCCAGTGCTCTGTCACCCTCACTGAGAAGTTCTTTCTCAAATTTAAGTGGAACCTCTTGTGTTCCAGCTTGATCCCATTGCCCCTTGTCCTATCATTGTTATGTGCATTAACAATATCTCTGCATTCCATCCATCTGAAATCAAGTAAGAACTTCTGTTGTTCCATAGTTATTCAAATTGACCACATTTCCTCAGTCCCAAGGCATCAGTGCACTTGATTGACCAGTTTTCCAGAAGCCATTTTAATTAAGTACTATTTTTGTTTTTATTCAAAGCATCTATCAGGTCAAGTTTCTTCATAAGACTTATCAGGGACTGAGGGACCTTTATGGGAACTTGTAAGAGTTTCTACCAACTTTCACAGCCAGAATTCTAATAGCTAATAATAAAACTCCTGAGAAGCAGAGGCATATATGTATTTCTCACATATAAGAGCGACAATGTAGAGCCATAAACAGGTGATGCTGATCTACCATTTCCTGCAAAAGCTGGGTTTACATACTTAACAGTCTAAACAGACTCTGTTTTAAGGTTCACAGTCTAAACCATTTCTGGTTTAAGTTTTTATTTTAGAACAACTCAACTTTCAGTTTTATTATGCAAAGATATAAACCTCTCATGCTTTAGAGAAAAAAAACACATCCACACTTGAAATCATAAAATGTAACCATGCAAATGTCAGAAAAATATCTAAAAAAGTGGGGGGAAAGAAAGTGTATTTGTTGCTTTCTTCACAGTATACAAGGAATATTTTCCATATATATCCAGCCATGGTTGTATTTGGTTGAACCTGAATGTAACAGTAGAATTCTCAGTTTTCTGCATGTGCTGCTCTCATTTTTGAACATCATGTGCTGTGCACAGGGAAAGCATAGTCAAAAGGAACACAGTTAACCCATAAAAAGAATGATTACTACACTTAAAGCTGGTAAAGTTCAATCGCATTCTTCTCTGGTTCACAAGCACACTGTCAACATAGCTTCCTTAGACCTCTATCATGTGATCCCTAATGATTTCAATTCTCATTTCCTATGCTTGCTTAACCCTTTCCTTAGTTTTAAGGGAACCCCATGTACTGAATCTTTCTTTTCCTTAATTACCAAGCTTTATACTCAATCATCTTCCTATTCCTCTCTCCTAGTATTGTAGACAGTAGATGAAAAGTTACAAGTAGAAAGACTTCAAGTAACATTTTATAAAGTCTCTTGAAACAGAACTCTCACGTAATCATGTTGAGCTGAGGCATAAGCAAAACTGCAAAAGTTGAATGGCAGCCCAAAACAAACAGCAATTCAGCCCAAGTCTGACAAAAATAACTCTAAAGGCAACAGTCCAACAGCTTTCATTCCCTTATTCACTTTGCCATTTCTTGAAACAATTACAGATGGGAAAAAAAAAAAAAGTTGTAATAAAAGGGGTAACAATACAAAGCACATATGCAAAACTGAAAGACAGATAAACAATTCTCGCTCCACTCACCCCAAACTATTTCTTGTGGCCCATTTTCTGCAGTGTTCAGATATAAAAAGTAGCTGCCATGTATGTTCTGCACCTGCAGCTGCAGGTTATATATAGGCATAAATAATATTGAATATAGTCATCATACAACGCTTTTGACAAAATAACTATGAGTCTTATTAGCAAATACCATGTTTTGCTCCAAATTTGCCTTTTCTTTCATTTTACATTTCCAACTAATTTTTAAAGTTATGATGCATAACCTAAGCTAGCTACCACTTATCCCATCAACATTTCACAGCTGAGTTTCCATTTTCTATTTAACTCAACCATTCTCTCTAAAGAACGCATATACATACACATAATACGTACCAAACAGCACTTTGTCATTAGTATCTTTTTATATTACAGTTATGTACCTGCGTTATGGCTTACCCTTGGCTTTCTTCAGCTTTGTGATTCAAGTCACTTTTTAAACACTTACCAATATGAACTATGATAAAATTATCGAAGAGAAGCAATGCTGATCATTACACAAAACACTCCAACAAGAGGACAAGTGCAGGAGAAAAAGGAAATCCAAGCTTCCTAGGCAAAAATAATACATCTTCCTCAGTTTGCGTGCTTAAAACAAACTATTAAGCAAAAGCCAAACTAATTTAAGAAGAAAGAAGTCAACATAGCAAAAGTTCAATTTATACTGCCCAAATTCAGGATGACAGAAAAACAAACAATACCAGGAAACAGATGAAGAGATCCTGACTCCACCTACGCTAAACACTTGTCAGAAACATAAACCAGTAGTATGTTACTATCAAACTGCATAATACTTGGGCACCATAACACTTTTTCTAAGAGGAGAGATGGGGAGTCTCTTACAACAGCTGACCTGTTATATATTTCACATTTAGAACTTCGTACCAAAGTCATTTTCTTACTTACTCATAGTTTTCATGCTGGCTTACCCATTGGAAATATCTAACTCAGGATTCAACAACTCAACTGAATAGGGTGGTTTTTTTTGTTCCCCCACCCACTTCGAATGGTAAATAAATTCACAAAATATGTAAAAACTCAAATTCCTTGATGACCTTAGAAACCAGAATCATGTGACATTTGAAGTGAAATATCAGTATAAGTACATGTAAATAAATGTCCTCACACAAATAAGCAAGTGTCAGAAAAACACAGAATGAAAACATCCTTCAAAATTTCACATTAAGAAGTCAATTTATTCTAAAAATCGGCATGGCATAGAAACACAATTCCTATAAGAACAACTGTAAAATAACAAAAAGTGAAGAGTTTAACATAAGCTCCTCATCTTCTATATGTAAAGGTTAAAAAAAAAAAAAAAGTGTTTTGTTTGTATTTTCCATCACAGGGGTTTTAGGTGAATTTTCAACATTTCCATCTGAAATGTTCAGCACACTTTAAGTTTAGCATCTGGGACCACTGTAATTAGTGCAGCGTAATACAGAAATAAGTACACCCAAGGTAGTGAAAAGATGCCCTGGTAACCCAAGGTTTAAGGCATCAGCACTGTTGAAGTGATTAATTTTGAAGTGAGAACTTTCAGATGTGAATAAAAATCACCAGAAAAAACTGAAACAGATGGTTGTAATAAGAGCAAATGTATAGTGAACAATGGCTGATTTTGAAAGTATGTAAGAACTGGTGTGCAAAGGTGAATTTCAATTTTTAAAATGCTGGACTGCTGCAAGACAAAGCAGGGCCTAAATCTCACAAGACCATTAGTATCAAAGTGACAATGTGTTCCGTGTCAGTCCAACTAGAGTACAAGGAATTTATGAAATGGGGAGTAAGCTTCCGGATAAAACTAAGTACAGTGTTTACAGCTCTGTTTTGATAATGTTTAAAACTCTCAAAAGCAATTTATTACAGTTAAGAAGAAACCATCACTCTGAGGGCAGTCTAGTGCTGTACAGAAAAGGCAATAACATGCTGCAGCAATTCAGAAGCTGAAATAGGTTTCATTTAATTTAATGATGCTTCCAACACAGGACAAGTGGCCTCAATTTTCTGAGACACCCAAGAGCCTCAAAACTTTTCAGTATCCCACTATTCTGTCTTTCCAAAATAGTATGAGCCTTCCATATCAGCTACAGCACATCTGCCAACCCCTTCTGGATGTCCCAGAGTACTGAAAGGAAAACTTGGCACTTACGTTCAGGCAACTTTCAACCTACTGTGACCCAGTAAAATTTGTTGTCTTTTCATGAAAAGCCACACATTTTTCTTAAATTATCTATTAAAAAAGTCTGACATTTCTAAAAGTTTAGTCACAAATACAAATTTAGATAAACTGCAAACCCATGTGTAAAATGGAGTTTAATACAGTTGTGCTGTTGTTATGACAGATGAAACTATGCAGTCACAGGCTACAAAACTTCACATTTAAAATTAATATGTTTATGACTATGCCCTTTCTATCTTTTTTGTGTTTGCATCCCTTCATCTTCTCTTCCCACCCCTTTCATTTAGCTACCTCATCTTCCAGTGGACACATACACAGATCTTCAGAACAATGTGGGAGAATAATTCAAATGACAGTCGTACACAAGAACAGACAATTTCTTTGCCCAGCATTTGCTCCTTTAGCTTTCAGTTCCTGCATCTAAAGTTGACTTTAATTTCATGTGTGAGCATTTTATTTAATTATGAGGTATTCCCTAAGTCATCTGCCTCTGTATGACACAGAGTCAAACATTGGAAATAAAAATAAGCCATGCTGCCTTGATAATTCTTTATTTTTCAGGTATTTAATTTAAAACTAGCATCTGACTTTTTTTTTTTTTCAAGAATTAAGAATGATATTTTGTGGTTCAGGAAATTTGTTATATAGTGGTTTATCATTTATATTTGAGTTATGGCAAAGAAAATGAGGGCGTGATAACTAGATAACTGATGAATATATGCAAGCCAATAAACTGCTATGAAACACTGTATTATTATTTCATTACTTTAACAGCTTGAAAGCACTTGGAATGATTGTTGGTATATGTGGCTTTTAATACAACAATGAAATTAAATTGGCCATCAAACCAACAATAGCTGCCATAATGAGAGACTTTACTAGCCTTAATATAAATATGGAAATCTCAGTGACTTGTTATTTATAAGGGCAATAAGCTATTACTTCTATATTTTACAATTTACAGTGTTTCATTAGCTTCATATTCATTCATTTCCGAGACAAGATTATCCAAGTGTAAAGCCACAAGAACATAGGTGGAAATACCACCTCAAGTGACATGCACCTCATCTGAAAGTCAGTTCAACCCAAGACCTAAAAGCATGACAGAGTCAGGTCTTACAGAGTTTCTAGGAAGCTTGGGTTAGATGTTGCAACAACATAACCAGGTTTTCCCACTACATGAAATTTATTAGAAATTAAACATCAAGGTATTTCCCTTCCTCAGTTGGTTTAAGAGCGCATAGGGAAGGAAAACAACTATTTGTACACAAATATCTTTTTTAGTATAGTACTGTAGACAAAGTTTTCATTTTTACTTTAGAAAAAATAGGGTAACTGAGAGAATGAATTACAAGTTTACAAAAATACAAAAGAATCTGAACCAATTAATCTCTCCAGAACTTTATACTTAGGACACATTACTGCTTTAAGAAAACTTGGTCTTAGATTCCATTTCATAAATATAGTTCATTTTCAAACTCGGTTCCTGCATTCAAGTGACTAATACCATCCTGCTATGAGATCATATTTATTTTTTCTTAAATTGTTCATCCTTTCCTCAACCCCCTCAAGTTGCTACAGAAATAGAGAACTTTTACTGCAGGTTGAAAATACCAGGATAGAATACACAGTTCTGATGATCTTTTGCCAGTGGATGACATAAATTGAGGCCATTTACAGAAGTAAATAAAATCACATCACCTGTCCTGTCTTCCGCACACACACCCACAGAAAACCACAGGGCAACTGCTACCATTCTATTTCTACAGGTCATACTGGCTTGTGAGACAAGCACTAGAATCTAGAGGCAATGGTTTTGTATGTTTGGTTTTTTAATACATGGGAGCACAGCAGAACAATTTTTGATAAGGTAATGTAACTTGCTGTAGAACCCAGGACCAAAATTCAGAGTTCCTTGCATGACACAGTTTGGTTTAAAAAAGATTTAGATAAAAATACAAAAGCCTGACAAAAAAAATGGGGATAGAACAGCAGTGTTAAAAGCTTTATTCAGGAACTGTCTCATTCAACCTGACAGATTTTAGAGACTAGATAAAACATTTTCCTCTTTAATAGCCTCAGAAATAGAAGGCGAGGAATGAGGAAGCAAACACAGCCTCTTCACTAGTACCTATTTCTTCTTGCTACTGCACAGCCCTGCCTAATGAAGCTCAGGAGAGACAGTAAGGAGGAAGAGGGATCAGTTGCTCAACAGTTCAGCTTCCCCTAAGCCAGGAGTACCATCTCAAATGGACCCTCCACCCAAATAAGTGGGAAAGGAGGCATGGAAAACAGATATTTACAGAGTTCACCTTCCACTGTAAAACTTTACCACAGTCTGTTCCTAGTGCTCCAAATAACCAATTAATCACGTGTATATGTCAAGGTGCTTGCAGTCAAGTTATTACTGAGAAGTGAATTGAGTATAAACCTTGAAGTTTTGGAAAGAATGGACAGGGTGTTGCTTCTGCCAGGCTGTTCTCCATAAACTGCAGATCAGTTGCACGAGAAGGAAAAAGTAATAAAACACTCTAGTCATATTACTCTAAGTCTCCCTCTCTCCAATTTTTTTTTTCCTCATCAATTTATGATCACAGTCAAAAATCAATTAATACAAAGTGATCTCCATTGTTTGTTGCAGTGATTGTTGTTGTTGTGTTTCCTTTTTTTTTCTTTCCAAACAATTTTCTGGCAAAGAAATCTCCTAAAGGGACAAGCATTTAAACCAAATACTGAAAACAATACTCCTTAGCTACTAGACACCTAGTAATAGTTCTCAGGTAGTTTATACATTTACCAAAGTTCTGCAGAGGAATCTGTGCAGTTCAGAAGCCAATAGGAGAGGGGTCTATTTGCTACGCAGATTATTTTTTTATAAATAAATAATCACACCAGCTATTAGACTCTAAACTTATTAGGGATATTAAATATTTGTTCACAATTCTCCCTTCTTTCCCCTTCTCACCCGATGAAAGAAAATATATTTTAAAAAATCAAAATATGAAAGAATCAAAAGCCTATCTTCAAAATGCAAGTCATGAAGTCATGCCTTGATTTTCCAAAAGAGGGAGATATAGCTCCATTTCTGAATTAAGCATTTCAATTGCAGTGAATAATCCAAAAAAAAAATGTGTAACTGGTTTACTAGATCAGCTTAAAAAGGAAAGCTTTTGGTCTTTTTTCCATTCCATGCTTCTCTTAGAAAACTCAGAGCAATTAGCAAATACTAACAAAAACTACCAAAAATACTATATTATCTATTTTAATATAAAAAAACTTCAAAATATGGAGACCAGCCTAGTATTATAAAAACTTCTGTGTAGACAGAGATAAAAATACCATAGGAAAAACAAACTGTTAAAATCCAGAAAACCATAAGAGAGTTGTTAAAAGCAATATCATATGGAAACAAACCCAATAGATTTCAAACAGGTACAAGTGTAAAGACAATACTTGGTTTAATCACCATGAACTATCCTATATGTCCACGGATTTTGACAGGAAGAAATAATACGCTTTATAAGTATTAGCTACAAAAAGACAGCATTTTAGGTATTGAGAGACAACCAGTTTAGTTTTTAAAAATACCACTTGTATCTGTGCTGCAGGACAGGATTCAAACTTTTCTTTCAGCCGAGAATCCAGATTTTGAAAACCTTTTTGAAAATCAGATTAATATAAGTCAAAGCAAAACCAGAATCCACACAATACATAGTTCAAGAAATACTTTTTTCCCCACTGTGACTTAACTAGAATCAAGTTACAAAACACCAGTGATGCAACTCAAAGACTATAAAAAGTTGTATGCATAATATAGAAGTATTCATATATGTATTACAGAACTGAGAGGCTTGAGGTAGGAGAGCACAGTTTGAAAAGCACATTACACACATAAGTGTAATATGTGTAACTTATTAGAGTTGTTTCAAGCCATGTCAACTAGAAAAGAAGCTGTTGAAGTATGTAATAGGGGCACCCAAGCATTAAGTATTACTTATCCTCAACTATTAAGTGTTTGTATGAAGAACAACTGCTGCATAATGCACCTTGCGGTTGGGCAGCTGCGGCACAGCACTCTTACTGTTTGATGTTCCCATTCACGGCTGCTTCTAACTGACAGCAAAACGTCTTTTGGAGACGTGCTCAACACCTCTGCTTCCTGTGACAAACTCCCACAGCATCTTATAAGTGGGGTAGCCTACAGCCCCAAATGGGCCTTCCACTGTCCCTCCTGTTGCTGTTGTCTCCCTGCTCAAAAACTGCAGAGTCTCTAACACTGTAGGTGACACTCTTTTTTGTGGATAATAAAGTGCAGAGAACTGTGATGTCCTCCCTCTTTCTGAAGGCTGTCATATTTTCCACTTTCTCCTTGAACTATAATCTTCTCCTAACATTACAGACAATTACAGCTGAAAATTTGGAAGTACGTACCAGCAAGTCACACTGAGAAGAGTGTCAGAAGCCTTACCTAACTAGTAACCCTATCTTCTAAACATAAACCATTCTCCCAAAAACCACAGCCACATTCATATATACTTAACATGGGTTCTGACTTTAAATTCCATTTCAAGACACTGTCTTCTTTAAAAATTCTCTCCCTTTACCTCTAAAAAAGAAAAAACACATTTTGTTTTAACACATACTTCATATAAATTGAAACAATTAGTCTTCTGTATGGATAAACCAAAAGGAAAATATTTTTAAATGGCAAAACCTCCTAAAGAATAGTGCAATCGTCAAATCACAGGAGAACTAAGCCTGCCAAAAGAACCGAACATAATTCTGAAGTACTGAGCTCAGTCTGCAAGCAAAGGCTTCAAAGAGCAACAGCCTGTTGCATTACAATTCTTTGTCATTGCTACAAGCTCTCCTATGAGTCCACAAGTAGTTGCACATTGTTTACCAAATTCAAACAGGCAAAGTCCAGAGATCATTAACCTCCCAAAGAGACAGCAACTCTTCCTGCTACTAAACATCACCTGTAACCCACAGAAGTCTATGACAACTTGCTGAAGGGTCATGGCTCACAATCAAGCAATGAAACAGGGAGGGTATTGCCATAGATTTAACTAATGCTTTACTTTCCATTCAGCACCACTGATGTCTAGAACTGTATATGCTAGATGACTTAAATCCTGTTCCCTAAAGTTAAAAATGGCAGGAATGTCATATCAGCTCCTTCTTGAATACAAGTTACACATTGCTATGCTGCAGAATGTTTGCTTCATTTACTCTTCAACTCTGTGGACCTGGTGATATTTTTTTTTTCCATCCTACAGACCACTTAAGACAAAATTTAGGTGAAATTGAACTTATGAGAGGCTACGATATTCCTTGTCCCCTCAGCTAGCCTGAAAACAAGAAACATTAGAAGTATTTATATCTTTACCCATAAGAAACCAGTGAACACTTCTACAGGAAGTTTCCCATTCAAATAAAGTTTCATAGCTTTGCTAGGGATACCTGGGACTCCCTTTCTAACAGCTATCTTACTGCCCAGAACCTTTTTACATCTTATGTTACAGAAAACTCACCACATCTTTAACACTTCTATACCTAGCATCCTAACCACCAGCTTGTTATCCAATTATTAAAAAGTTTCCTGGGTTTTCACATTCTCATTAAAATCGCCTTCACATTTTGACTGCAAAGTGCTTGACATTCATGAGACCTGAACTCAAAGCCTGCCTGATGCTCTGCTGCTGGACTTCCACATCAGTCAGGTCAGCTGCAACACCATCTACTTCATCAGCAACAGTAATTACACTTGATGAATTTCACTAACAGTAGTTCTCTGACACTGATTAACCTCTCTGCTCACCATATTTGATTCCTTTTCAAGGTTTACAAGTTAAACACAGAGCATGCAGATCTACTAGGAGTATAGGATACAGTAGTAAAAACTGTATGGATGAATAGTTACCTTCTAATCATGATTAATCTGTTACTATTCTGACTCAGTAGTTCCTCCTTTGCACCCTGTAATATTAAAAAGGCTTATGTATTTGGACTGGAAAACTACTCAAAACCAACAGTAGTGATCTTGTAAAATATTTTGTACAAATTGACAAAGTGACTTATCCATGTCAGTCCCAATTTTGAATTGACCTTGCCACCTTTAACTACCGTTCAGCAATCACTAAACACACTCAAACATACAAGAGTCTGGAATATCAAAGAAGAATATAGTGTAAATAGGTGCAGAAAATATCAAACCTAATCACCTCATTACAAGACACGCCCTCAAAAAACTATACCTTTTACCATTTAAATATATATATATATATGCACACATTTCCAGATACACGTGTGTGAAGGAGGAAAGGCTATAGATTTAGCAAATTATGGCATACAGAGTTTTAAAAACATTCCTACCATTTTCTGAGGTGACCCTTCCAGGGAAAATTTACGTTATTTATTCCCTGAGTAATTTGCGATTAGTTATGCCAGCATACACAGAGAAATTATGAAGGCTGCTACAGTGCCTAGAAATGATCTCTTAAAACCCAAGCAAAATTAACTACAAACCAGGATTATTTTTTTTTTATCTACCTACACTTTATTACACAAAAGCTGTCTGAGAAAGCTACCCATTTGTAGTTAACTCATATGGCTTCAAAAATGTAATAAGAAACAAAAAAAATTAGTAACTGATATTTTACAGACGACCTCTTCATCTTTACCTTGTTCTTGGTAAAAGCTGCTTTACAGAGGCATGTCAGCCATCCTGACTCTTACCTCCATAACTCAAGAGAAATAAGCCAGAATCACATTAAACTAGTTGCAAGAACGTACAAGTGATATTTAGTTGCATAGTGTTATAATTTCATGCATTTACCCAGCATATTGTCAGATACATTTATTAGTATATAAAACTCTTGTTCTGTCAAATCATTCCAGAAATCACAGATCTATTGTCACTACTAGAAAGCTGAACACTTACTAGTATTTTAGTATATCCTCTCCAGCTCATGGAAGAAAACTTAGTGGTTCCACTGCACAGATCTCCTTCTATTCAATGTTCCAGGGCAACAGATAGCTCAGTCATAATTGCCAATATTTTGGAAGTACTGATCTTACCATTTTTTCTTATTCAGCTGTGTGAAAGCTTTTTGGAACTTGATCATTGACCATGAATCTGGAACTTTTAATCTAGGTTTGAATTCTTATTAGCCTCTATCTTTCAATAGTTCTGCTTTCTTCTGTGTTGTTCCTTGGCATTCCTACAACAAATATTAAACAAGGTACCCACTGCAGATATTGAGATCTCATTTATTATCAATACTGTCCCCACTCCTAAACTCCACTGATACTATTTCAAAATTGGGATCTTACAGACTACAGTGAAAACTTAATTTACAGGTATTTTTAAGCAGTTATAAAACTCATTTATAAATAAACCATAAAGGAACAAAGTGGAACACTGATTAAACTCCCATGTGCATATCAAAACACATGACAAGATCTGTTAAGAAAGCCTATCCACACTGGTTTTCTAAAAGCTTGCTGTATACTGTGAAAAGGTAATTAAGAACACTCTGGCAATGAAGGAAAATTTTTCAGCCATTAACTAAGGTAAGTACACTTGCCCCACAATTGCCATCACTGTTAGAATGACAAACATGTTAAAGTTTAAAGAAGCTTTGGTTATCAAACTACCCTCACTAGAATAAAAAAGAGGTAAGGAGGCTTAATTTATTAAAGCACGAAGGGCTTTTTTTTGTTGCTTTTTACTCTGTGCTCAGTTTACAACATCCATCAGAAGTTAAAGAAATAAAAATAAACACCACAATCACAATGGCAATCATATTTATTCACTTAACTCACTCTAAGCTTCTCACTAATCCATGGAAGAAAGAAAAAAGTGTCCTTTTCTAGCAGGTAACCTTATTTTGTAGATGGATTTCATAATCCACAAGGGAGTCACTCAACTATTATAAGCATCTGTCCCTTCACACTGAAATGTATCAGAAATGTATTTGAAGATTTATAGCAGGTTTTTTAATTACTCCCCTTCTTCAATGCTTATATTTACTTATGAGAAGACTGCCTGAAGAGCTACAGTAGACAGTCTACTACTATTGAAAAAAGGCAAACATTTGACCTCTGCTCCTCATTTATTTTCCTACAAAAATATTTTGTGACCTGATCTAAATTAGTGTCACCAGCAACAATCCATCCATTTCCCAGTCTGGCTTAGAAATTACTTATTTAAAAGGAATGACCTTGTCACCATTTCAGAACTTGGCATTTGCCTGTGTAGAACTAAAGATGAAAACAGTGTAGACAGAAACTAAAGATAAGGACCTGGAAGAGACTTTTTTCACCCTAGCAGATTAATCAAATCACTACCTGAATGTCTAAAGTAGACTATTTCAACTTAAATACTTAAGAATAATATTGATAAAAGAAACTTTAAAACATGATATTCCTTTATGCTTCTTCAGTAAAGCAAAAGAGGGATACCTTCATTACTAAAAACAAAGTGTTGTTGCCTAGTCTAGCGCACAGCCAACAGCGCCTGTGTGGTTCTACATTAGCTCTGCAATCTGCATAGTCATTTTCAGCTACAGACAAACCAATATTCCAGCTTCTACAGAACTGCAAAACTATGCTCTACCACACGAATCCTTGTGTTCTCAAAAATACACGGATTTATGAACAATCATAATTTAACAGAACCATGTAGTTTGAAGAAAACTTACAGACAAGCAGCAGCTTTCTGAATCCATTAGTGGGATGAGAAAGGATAAAAAGCTGTAGCATATGGGTTACTGTATATGCCTATCACGTGGAATATTCCAAGCACATTCCAGCTCCTGTGACAAATAAACCATTTCAGTAGTACCTTAATTGGAGACTTTTTTCCACGTTAGTTATATCATCCAAATACATTAAAAGTACACGTGATGTGTTAGATGCAGTTGTGTAGGTGCTACGGAACAGAAACAAAGTGTCACAAAAGTGATTTTTTTTTTTTTTTTTTTTTTTTTTTTTTTTACACTGAGGGCAGTGAAACACTGGCACCGGTTGCCCAGAGAGGTGGTAGATGCCCCATCCCTGGAGACATTCAAGGCCAGGCTGGACAGGGCTCTGAGTAACCTGATCTAGTTGAAGATGTCCCTGCTTATGGCAGGTATGTTGGACTAGATGACCTTTGAAGGTCCCTTCCAACCCAAACCATTCTGTGATTCTATGATTATTAGGCAAAGTTGCAGTTGAGCCTGGAAGTAATTTCATATGGACAAAGTAATCAATTGTTATTATGTACACTTGTGAGTCGAGTTTCTAAATCTTTTGAAGACAAGAATATACACACTCAAAAGCAGATCTACCTCACAGGTGGCAGGGTAAAAAAAAACCCTAAAATTTAAAAAGGAAAACAAACTCACATTCTGATGTGCAAGGAAGAGTCTCATGGCTTTTCAGACTCAGAGCAACTATAGAACTACAGCAAATCATCTCAACTAGTACAACAGCACCAAGAGTAATCAGCAGTCAAAAATTCTGCATACTAAACAAATCATGCACAATGCAGCCTCTGCTTTATGGAGTTTGTATTTCAAATAAAATGGTGAACAGAAATAGAGAAAGTACTATAAAGACCCATAATTCAAAAATAGGAGAGACGACCAGTTATCACATAGGTAGACAGACAAAAATAACCTTAAGGTTTTCCAAATGTGTTTATATGCTTTTTACTATTATGTTAATAATTATCAGCACTCCTCATCATACACACCTCTTATCTCTACACTAAGCATATCATATTCTACAGCAGGTGAGCTCAATAGTTTTCTAAATACAACAAAGAAAGGTAAATTTAGCAACGATCAAAAAATCTAACCTACTTACATCTCAAAACCATGGACATTATTAGTTACCATTCTGCAATCTCATACATCACTGCATAATCACTGTATTTGTGAGTTGCAGACAGCTGTTTTCTTTCCTGCTCTGTAAAATAAAACCAGCTTTCTCATCCCTGAATGATTATTCTTAAATTTCAATTTATCCATATTTATTACTGGAATAATTTCAGAGGCCATAACAAAAAGCATTGAGATAAACACACACATTGAGTAAGCATTTCCAGAGCATTTATATATATCTTCGTTTCAGCAGATTCTGTGTTTACCTAAGGCTGATTTTCAGCAGAAAAAATAGGATTTTTTCAGTGTGTTAGTTTAGTCGATTGGAGCTCTGAAAATATACTAGCATTATACAAATTGTCTCCGTTTCCTTGTTTTCCTAGACACAGAATCACAGAATGTTAGGGACTAGAAGGGACCTCAAGAGCTCATCTAGTCCAATCCCCCTGCCGAAGCAGGAACACTTACATGAGGCTACACAGGAATGTATCTACAGATCATTTCAGTACATTTTTTTCCTTACCTACTCATTACTGTCCCCACTTACCATCCGATGTTTCTGGAACTCAAGCTCTGACTGCAACAACTTACACTCTCAGAAGTACATCTGTGACTAAAATCAGTATTCACCCAGAGATACGAAACCCTAGTGATATTTAGCTGTCATGACATATATCTGCACTAAGCATAACAACCATGGCATTTGACAACTCAAAGAAATTTTCTGCTAAATTCTTGAGGAAACATTTTATGCTCATGGATGCTCAAAAAATAGAATTGATAAAATAACAAAGTTTTCCCTGAATCTAAGCCTACTGCTCAATTCTCTTGATTGCTAAATGATAGGCATGTACCACTAAAGCAACACAAAAAGATCACCTGAAGGGCTATGGCTAAAATGGTAACAAAATTACCAAGGCATTGAGATTTGAATAGGATCATAAAGTCGAGTAGTTGCATCAAATACAGAAATAATTTATCTATACATTACTTGATTCTTATTTTTCAAAGCATCAATATGTAAATACTGTTTTCGTGTTATAGCATGATACAATACACTATTATCCACACTTCAGCCACTTTTGCCTGTTCCTAAGCATCTCACAGTTAGATGTTAATGTTTCACTCATTGAGTCACTTTGCACAAGCAGGTCAGCTGATTCTGATTCTTATAACAATTAAAAGAAGAAAGATATTTAAAAGAAAACAAAAAGGACAATAAAATAAGAAGTATTACAAGAATTGGACTAAGTCTAGAACCAGCACCTTTAGCTTTGATCCATGGGGCACAGGAGGATAACCATCTTGTCCAGGTGGAATGAACAACTCCCACTTCCCATACTCCATCTTCTTATATGGATGAGAAAACGGATTCCAGCCATCTGCAATTTTAGAAATAACATTAAGCATATTTATCTTAAAATGTGTCCAACTACAATTAAAAAGTTAGTGTGTTCCATCTTTATCAGACTAAAACCTCAGTACCAGCAGACACAAATACTTTTGTATCTGATACCACCATACACATTCAAAAGAGGTTCAATAAAATATGAGATTTTCACTGGGAAACATATTCAAATTCTAATTTACAATGATTATTTCTAGTTAACATTCTTTGATCAAAGTAAAAATAACCACCTCCTCTGCAGCAAAAAAACACTGACTTTAATACCACAAAGTCGTGGTGGTATGAAAACTAATGCCTGAAAAGTAACGCTTAATGTAGAATTAAAGCCAAAAAATGCACATCCTAAACAAGTCAGCAGAAATATTTATTATAATAATATGGGAAAAAATAATTAGCATCTGTTGATCATGGAGAGGGGAAGTGAGTTTGGACAAAATGTAACTAAAGCCCATCTTCATAAATTGAATGCAGAAACCACGTTTGGACACACATGCAACACTGCCTCTAAGCTGATGTTCTATTAATAACACTCATTAAGTGTATATAATAGGAAAAAGAAAGGGGAAATTGCAGACAAACTTAGCAGCAGTGGAAACCACACAATACCAGAAAATAACAACACAGTCAGGATCCACTGAGCACTGGAGACATGCAAGGTTGGTCATTACGACATGGCCAATTGAAAAAACAACTGCCAAGAAGATCTTGTGTGTTCAAGGCTAACTCATATGAACAAGACCGAATATAAAGCTTCTGAACAGACAGATTTATGCAATGTAATAATTTCTAACCTAGAAGGAAGTAGGAAGCCAAGTTTGACAATTACTACTTTTTTTATTTTTTGCCTTGAAACACATCTATCTCACACAGTTTAAGGCAAAGACTCCTAAGCTAGCAAGAGAACAGTCAGAAAACTGAACTGCAAGACATTAAAGCAACACAGGCTAACCTTCCTTCATGCTAATATTTTTGCATACCATGCCCTGTAATTAAAATAACAAACAAAAAAAACCCACGCCAATGAGGCAGCTTACACCTCAATTAAAGAGAAATAAGCAGTTTTCAGTGCCCAGTTTATAGGAGGTGCAGTGTGTGATCTTAGGCAGGCATTCTGTAACAGCTAACAAACTGTCCACACCTAAACTGTAGTACTATGACTAGTTTAAGATAGTACAAAACAATATTGCTACAAAACATGGTAGCCAGGGTTAAAAGCAATTCAAAAATGCCATTGGAGCAGGATCATCTACTGTGCAACAAAATATGGGTGCCTTCAAAGTTTCAGAGAAAGACTAAGCTGCTTTAAGAGTAACTTGCTAGTTGCTCTTACAGAGTTGTTTAAACCTGAAAACTGCCAATCTTTAAAGAACAAAACTGAAAGACACAAATTAAGTAGGCTAGACAATGTGACAAAAATAACTATGCAAGACAAATGTTCTAGTACCTATTCATTTTACAGTAGAGAACAACGTCAAAACCAATGAGGAGATTATAATAAAATGTTTCCCATGATAAAGAACAATTATAAAATTAAGTCAGTACTCTATTTAGATGATAGTTTTTTCACTATTAATGTATTTGGATAGTGCAGACAGAAAACACACACATTACCGTAAGGAAAGTGTTTACTAAACCATTGCTTGATTAATAGCAGAAGAGCTAATGTATTAGTAAGATTTAGATAGGTCTTCCCCCTTGGTTTTACACAGACGTTTCAGTTGAAAAAAAAAAATGAAATAAACACCACTAACATCTACAAGGCTACTAAGACCAACATCAAACAAACAATACCCTAGAAGTAAAGCAATCCTCCTTAAAAGAATGTCAAAACTGCAAACACTACATATATAATGTTTACATACTAACACATGTGTTTATTTTATTTCAGGGAATGGTAAAGAGATGTACAATACATCACTAGGATTTTAGGACTTGAAAAAAAAATAAAAGTAGTCATACAACATGGTACCTACTGTAAGTTACAAGCTTGTGAGTGATCATCACTGAGAGAAGGAACAGGCAACAGCAGTCATCTAAGTGCTCCTGAATTCTCCCAAAGCACTGAAGATACTTAAATGGCAAAAAGGGAGTTGGAGGTAGAAAGTACGGCAATATATTACGCATAAACTAAAAAACCCCAAGGGTGGTGAGTTAAAACTGATATCCACTTTCAACTTGCAAACAGCTAAACTGTCCAAAATAAACAATTCAGGCAAGAATGGAAAAACAGAAGAATGATTTAAAAAAACAAAAAAAAAAGAATAACTAGCATCTTAAGAAATTGCAAGAAGACTACTTTAAGGAACGTGTTAGGATTTATGGTAGGTCAAGGTTTTATGGGAATTACTACCAACTCTTTCAGCCTTCTTCCCCATCTTCATTGCTTTTCATGAATCTATTGCCAGTTGAGCTGTATATCGTGATTACAATGCATGAACTGAACCAAATATGACAGGTGACGACTTGCTAATACTGAGCAAAATAAGTTACAGCAAAAGTCTTAGGCCCAGTCTCTACAAAATTCACTTGGGAAATCTGCCTGAAGTTAATTAAGTACATCGAGAACACTGAAACCTTACATGATTCAAAAAAATCAAAACAAAACAGCCCTCTCATGACCTCTGTTACAATCACCTCTTTTTTCCCTTTGGAGGGGGAATGGTTGCATGTCTCTACCCATTTAAGAATCTTTGCTCTTCACAGGCAGCTTCACAGTTCCGCCCAAGTTGCGTTGCTGTCCCCTCTATCTGCTGGCAATACTGGATGCTCCTTCAATCCTTCCTCTCCTCAGCCAGAGTCTTTCATTACTGGGTGTCCATGGTTCAGAACTAAAGAATAAATGCGAAGCAATACTCATCTGTTCCAGGTGGTCCTACTTGAAACCACTGTTTACTACTTATCCTTGAAGAGGAACATTATCACTGAAAACATTGCTTTGTATTAAGGCAAGAGGCATAAAAACTTAAGATTCCCTGAAAATTGAAGGCTTCCTTCAAAGAGGAAATGGCTCAGGCTTCTCTCTGTTTTACTGATTAGTTTTCAGATTTTTTCAGCAAGACATAACCAGAAATGTCTTGTGGAAGGAAAACAAACACACACAACAACAACAACAAAAAAAAATACACAACCTAAACATACCACATACACAACCCCATCACACACAAAAACAACCAGCCAAAAACTGAATAGCAGACTATTCAGAAGTTGAAAATAAAAAGAGAAGAAGAAATATCTTAGTTTGAGAACAGGGACTTCAAAGACTATGCCAATAGGTACAAACAGAAAAAGGTTGAGAAGATTACCAGCTTGAATATGTTTTAGGAAAAAAAAGACACCATCACAGAAAATCCATAAACAAGAGCTTCTATACAGAAGTTTAGGCCCCAGATATGTCTTAATCCAACAGGGAAGACATCTTGAATAGCCTGGTACCTTTAGTTTCTCTCATCTCTGTGACTAGATCTTCCAAAACTAGTAATTTTTTTTAACATTATGTCCTACCACAGCAACATGAGGCACAAGGAACTCCTTACTGAGAACTGCAACCTTAGCATGCCAAAGAATCACGAACTGAGCTTTAATCTAGAGCTAAATTCAAAACTATAATGACTTGGATTCTATCATTTGTCATTAAAAATCAATTTAAATGCAATACTTCCAACAAAATCATAAATTAAGTGACTTCTTGCTCCATCGCCTTGCTTATTTTCACATAGGCATATAGCTCCAAGGCTCACAGCTTAACCTGGAGTTTCATATCAGCAATTAACACTCCTCTTCCTTCACATAAGGGAAAGGAGCACTTCTTGCATATTGACCAAATCGTTCACTTATTCCATTATAAGAGCTGATGCATTAGTGCAATGTTGTAACTATTTTTTCAAAAGTCAAAACACTTCAGAAACTCAGGCTGAATTCTCAAGTGCAATAAACTCATCTCTTAGGGCAGTCATATTTCTACATTCCACACACCTCTGATCAACTGAAAGATGCTCAAAGAGAATACAGAGTCCAGCAAGCATTCACTCATCTGCCTTGAGGAAAACATACCAGACGAAAAGCAGTTCAGACAAAGGAAGGGTGTCAAAATCCCGCTGCCTCACAAGATACCTTTATAACATTTGCTTGGAATATGAAATCAGAAGATAAATGGAGAGATTCTCTAAAGACACTCTACTGTTCTACATGATGGCCAATTAAGTCTTCCTCTTTCTACATTGCCTGATTTCCAACAGCTCAATAGCAGGGTCATTAACATAATCTGCTTAGAAGTGATTAAACAGCTCAAACACTGACATAAAAACAAATGTCATTATTTCTTAGATAGGATGTCTCCCTGGATATTAATAGCAGCTTATACGTCAGTCTACTGCCTTCAGTCATCTGCAGTCACAGAAGTATAGCACTATTTGACTTTACCCATAAAATCTAGGTATTTTTCTATAAAATCTTTGAACAAAGTAGTGAGAAGTTCAGAATCATATCATAGTAGTACCTAGACTCCATCTAGGTAAAAGCTTGAATCAAGTCTGGAAACAAACAAACAAACAGAACACAAAATCAAAACAAAACAAAACACAAAAGGAAAAAACAACCAAACATTCTAAGATATGAAAAGTTTCCAATCGGCTGTCAGACATCCAAATTATGAGGGCTGGTGGCTTAAGTCCCCCTTTTTTAGCTCTGAAGGAAGCCTGTCAGAGTTCAAATAATAAACCTCATCCCAAAACAAACCTGCCCACCCTCCATTCATCCTCCAGCCCCAGTAGAGGTCTTCACTACTAGTGCAAGAAAAAGGAAGCAGCAACCAAAAGAGACAGACGTTCCAGAGTGATCAACATTTTAGATCCAGTGTTAGCTAGAAAGAGGGGAGGGAAAGGCAGAGAAAATTAAAAAGGCAACTAAAACTACAAGTCTGACAATTTATATCAAATACTGACTTCCAAATTAGGATATACATACTCTTTTTTTCAAGCTGCTTAAAGACAGTAAAGTTTTCTTTTTTAAAAGAATTAAAATATTGTTTACTAATAACCTACTGAGTCTCCACATGGCCAAATACAATTTTTTCATGTTCTAATTCCTGAACAAATTCCACGGGTTAGCCTCAAAACTTGCAGTTCCTTGACTTATTTCAAAACAATTGACTGTAAAGCAGCAACAAATTGGCAGTAGTCACCAAGCTCCAGAGCTATACAGCATGCAAATAAAATATTCAGTGTGTCATCACTGAGAGTTTTTAAGGTGGCTATAATATTGATACTGCCTCTAGTATCAGAAATTCAGCTGACTAATTGCCTCATACACTTGATTTACTGAGATGCTAAAAGTACTAACTGACAAATCTTAACGTTTTTGGATGTTCATTTAACACTTTTCAGAGTAAAGCATCATACCAGAATATCAACAGATATAATATATTTTTCTCCCTAGCTACAGAGTTGTCAAGAACAGACAAAAAGGTATCTAAAAGTATTGGTATTTTATTGAATTTATGTTTTTCATTCTCCAATACAAATACAGATTTGTGTGCTATTACTAGATTCTAGATTTTTTTTCCAGAATGCACAGCAATACTAAGAATTATTCTTTAAATAGGAGCTAACCCATTCATTATACGTGTAATGATAATGAGGTACAAAGAATGGCATACAAAAATAACAATTTGGGGCCAAAATACCTAAATATCAGAGCTTTTATTGTCTGCTACAGGCATAAAGGTCATTCACCAAAAAAATTTACATTTGCGAGACGGATGCTTCAGATGTATATAATTACAGAAATAAATTATTCATGTTTATCTTAAGCACAATTCATAGTAAAGCTACTATCGGCTATCAGCTTAATTATAAATTCTAAACGAAGTTTAAGTTCTCTGTAACACAGTCTGCATTTGCCATTATAATTTTTACTAGTTTTTGATCCTCAAAAAAAAAAAAATCAGATTAAATAGCAGGGCCTTATATTTTGTGTTATTTCATGTATTCTTCCATCAAACATCTAAGAGACTCACAGACAATAACATATTAAGTAAAACTATGAGAAAACATTGATATCCATCTCACTATAAGAGAACTAGAAAACAGAGCATGAACTGACTCTTTGCATATTGAGTTTAAAACTAAAAACTAGTTGCTGTTGTTTAAGTTCCGAGCTTGTTTTTTGTATAAAAGGTGCAACTTCCCCTCAGGTTGTTCAATTCAGTTCTCTTTACAAAAAGCTGAATTTTATTAATTTTTTTTTTTTTTTAAATCTGATATTCAATTTAAATATGATAAAATAATAAATTTAGTTTGATACTTAAAATTGCTTGAAAACAAAGAAAGGTTAAAGGGATTCAGTTTTAATTAAACATATCCGTAGCAACCTGAATCTAAATCTTAGGGTTTTACAACCCGGTTTCTCATCAGAATAATATTAAAGCTCAACTGAATTGAATGACAATTTCCATTCCCTTAAGCTTTCCCAGCACATTATCTTCCCATTTGGGAACGAATATTTTACTATGACTGATGAATATGATATATAGGTCAAGAGCAGTTTTTGCACATTAAAGGGAATTTATTTTCAGTCTTTTGACTTTCTAGTGCCACATTTCATCAGCATCTAGATACAACTCCTCTAAGATATTAGTCCTAAATTTCTGCTTCATATGATATATTACATGAAATATTTTCAATGAAGTAGAGTTTAGAAAACCATTCCAGTTTTTAGCTACTGTATTCTGGGTATCTACGTACCTCCCCTTCCAACCTGCCAAGCCAATTTACAAGTTATATCCTCTTTTTAAAATATTAGTTATTAATTCCATTAAAAGTTTCGTTTTTTTTTTTAAATGGCTCTCTATTAAAATACACATTTAAATGTATTATAGTCTGCAACTGTGTTGAGTAATTCAACTTAAAGAGTATTATATTACAAAAACTTGGAGCAATGGGTGGAGCTGCAGAGCGTAAAGAAGGGGTGAGGAGAATTTTCTATGTGTTTATACACATAAAGTTGAGCTGTTAAAATATCTTCATCTACCTATCATTCACTCAGCATTGATGCTGGCATCGCTATAATCTAGCAACAGGTGAACTGTACTCGCAACTCATTATTCAGTTTTGAATTGGAAGACATATCTGATTCCCATATTAAAATTCAAGTACTGCACTAACCTATTCTATATTTCAAAGAAAGCTACTCTGTCATTGATTAGGTTAACCATATGAAACAGGCCCATGGTTGAAAAGTGTTGCACTAATGTTTCTGTTTGCCTTCTGCAGTAAAAACAAAAGATTTTTCTAAAAATAATCATTGTCTATAGACTCATTATCACAGTGAATAGTGAACACAGACCATCTCATTGAGTTCTTAAAGAAAAATAAAAATATAAATTGCTGACAACGAAAATAGAGGCATTTTATTAACTCTGATGTTTGGAAACCGAAGCATGAATACTTAAACACTTTATTTTGCTTATTCTATTTATAACTATCTTGATCTTGAGACCATGGAAAAACAGTACTAAAAGAGATTGCTATGACACATTGAAAAAAACTTAACAATGGATCTGAAAAACACTGCCATGGTAATCCATTTTATTTTTAATTATTGAGCACATTTTTACAGAATCTTAAGCACAGTACTTCAGAGAGCACCACCAGAGACAACAGCTAATGGCATCTGTAAGGAGCCTTTAAAATTATAAGTTATAGAAGCACATACAAGTTCATTACTTCCTTCCTCAAATACTGGGTTTGCCTTTTTAATAGTTTCCTCAAACAGGGGTAAGAAGGAAGAAAAGCTCAACATTTAGCTTTTTGTTTAAGCAAAGTAGTTAACTGGCTCCAACTGGCAATTCATATGTGGGTTTTTTCGTCCATATAAATACATACACTGAACAGTCACCAGGTAAGTATAATAAAAATCTGTAAAACCTCAAACAAAAAGGAGAGTGGAATTAATACTGAAGGATTTAAGAGCAAAAATACATCTGACTTCAACTTAAGAATTCATGGAACATGATTTGAGCACAGTTAGCCTTTCAAATGAGAAGCAAATTTTTATTTTTGTTTCAAGTTTTAAGCGAATCAACATCTTTCCAGTTCTGCAGTAAGCAATGCAATTCCTCCAGGTAAACCTGCCATCTTCCTTTGCCTCTCCTCAAAACAGAACACCACCTACTCCTTCAGAAGTAGATTGGTTTTAATTTACGTTACAGTTTTCCAGCAGGACTTTTGTTTACACTCTCATGATTAGTGAGAATTTTGAAGGCCTTGGTCCTTGTATAACACTGCTGTTAGATCAAAAGACAAAGCAAATTATTCCACTACTATTTTTCCTTCTCTACACACAGTTTTATAGAAGTCTAAGTGTAGAGCTTTAAGAAGAACCTCAGGTAGTTTAGACACTTTCAGCCTAAAGCTTCAGTGTGATCAGGCTAGATCCTTTAGACAAGTCATTGATTTATGTGTATTTAAAACAAAAAATACAAATAATACTGACCACACAACAGAAACACCTATGTTCTATTGCAATATGGAATAAAATATTATTAATTTGCAAAATGCCAATACACCAGCAAACTACAACACACATTCTTACTATCAGAATCGTGTCATTCCTACAAAATTGTTTTTAAATGAAGAGGGTATTGACCTACCCTGTTTCCCTGAAAATAAGACCTACCCTAAAAATAAACCCTAGCATGATTTCTCAGGATTTTTAAGGATGCTCAAGATATAAGCCCTGTTTCAAAAATAAGCCCTAGTTACAGTTCATTAAAAAGTCAATTTCAATAGTGTTCAGGCAGCTATACATGTTAAATAAGTAATAAGTTTTGGAGTAAAAATTAATATGAGACCCAGTCTTATTTTCAGGGAATCAGGATAAAAGGCAGTATAGGAGAGGAAAAATACTCCTAAAAATACTTACTGAAGTCACCTGTGAGAAACACTGCTTCTGCTCCCGGTGCCCACTCTTTGCAATATATTCCACCATCCACGAATTGGTTAACTCCAAAGGTTTTGTAACTTTTTGTAAATTTATCAAGGCCTCCTTCATTTTCCTCGATGTTCTTCAAGCGGTTATAAAACAGAGAATACCTTTCAACAAAAACAGATAAGACTTTTCAGAAAGTTTATTAAATGCCTTTCTTATATTAGGATAAACACATAAGAACATAAAAAAATGCAGTAGGTTAGACACACTGTCATATTATGTTCTAAGACTACCATATTAGATTCACTGCTCTCTATGGAAATTGGGAAAAAAAAAAATCAACTAGAAACCACACAATTTTTCCATGGTTGTTACATAGTGTGAAGTTGCAATCTTCGCATTTGTCTGTATTTTCTCTTCTTTATGGGAACCATTTGCACTTTAAATCTAAGACTACAAATCCTGATTGCCAGTCAAGAAATCCAGTATTACTACACAACAGGAGAACTTCACACTCTGAACAGCCCAGGACTTTTTCTTCCATCTTGTTAATATCAGACATAGGCCTCCTAGGGAGAATTGTATAGACTTGCTACATCTCTCACAGCCAGTTTTAACGGACAATCTCAGAACACTGAAAAGCTGCAGCCCAGCATACAGCAAGTCTGGAGAAAGTAGTTTGGCACTTGCTCCTTAGGTAACCTCTCTACAGAGACCACCAACAAGACTTTGCAGTTCCCTGACACTGCAACGATTTGGCAAACAAAATTATCACTCTGTGGAACTAATTATTTGGACCATACCTTACTTACCCCAGTAGGACGTGAAATGCCCTAAACCTCTAATGTAAAAATTTGCTAGTAACAGCTGGGAGGTTTGTGACATTTTGCCATGTTTTCTCCAAGAAGTTCCCACCAATTCAAGAAACACACACCAGGTGCACAATATAAACAAAAGGATCAACTTTGAGTTCTAAAATGCAAGCTATTATGTGAAGAAGCACAGCTAAAAGCTTCAGTTTAGAATTTTATTAATGCTACCTGTATGGGGTTTTTTTTTGTTTTAAATACGGTATCCCCAGTGTAAGTGATAAATGTGTTTGTGTTTTCCACAAATGAAAAAGAGCCTTCTTAAATGTAGAAAAGCTAATAAGAATCCCAGCAAGAACAACTTGTCTGACTTATTACACTTACTGTATATGGACAAAAGTAATAAAACAGTAAAGCAAAATAGAACTATGGGATGATACATTGTTGTTTAAAGAACAAAAGAGATAGCCTGTCTGCAGTGTCAGGACTTTAAACATCGCTCTGTGATTTGTTTTAAAGTTTTGATTTAGAATTGGCTCTTAATTAGTTCAAAGTCTATTTACTGATTAAGATATAAGATTAGTGATATTAATTTAGAGTACTATAACTACTTTGAAGGTTAATCCCCCAGAAAGTTTTTGTTATGAAGACTGATGCTCACTTTTAAAGACAGCAAGATTTGAAAAATACCTCAGGATACACTATAGCAAATACACTGCATCATTCCTTTAAAATTTGCTCATGGGTATAAACCCCAGAAGTGCATTATTAACTACTATTGCTTGGATAATCAATTTAACTTAGAGTGCTCGAGGGAGAATATTTTGTCAGATTTCCAAGTATAAGTATATTACATACATAAACAAACCCAGTTGACTGACCTAAGTTTTAACTAACTGCAATGATAAAAAGATTTATAACAAAATTTAAATACAGGAACACAGAACAAGTCGCAAACAGATTCAAAAGTTCAACATATGACATTTGGTACAGGCAAAATTACTCAATTTTTGTAAGCTTCCCTTTGAAAATATTAAAAAAAAGTATTTTGATTTGTATAGCTTGTCTTCAAATTTTAAGCCTTCCTTTAAAATATGTCAGTTATATTACATGAGAACACAGTGCTACCTGCATATTCCAATTTCTCAGCTATACATAAGCTTTTTCAAAATTGCTGCCTGTCACATGTATTATTTTTAACTAGTTTCACTGCAGTTGAAGCAGGAACCTTTTTGTATGTACTAGAGATAACTGTCTGTTGTAACTCCAGAAAACATCTAACAGAAGCAATAAATCTGACACATTTAAAATAGACAAGGTGTTTCAGAATAAGTTATCTACTTTAAATTATTCTTTTCCCCACCCCATACTTGGTACAGATACATTTTCACAGCTTTAAGAATGCCTTTGGCTGGACATGGTATTTCCCCACTTTTAGAAAGAACCAGTAAGCTTCATCTTTAAGCAAAAGTCAGTCATACAAATCTTTGAAAGCTGGAAAGGAAGGAGATGATACATTTATTAACAAAAAAGAACAGCAGGTCACAGAGAAGGGCTGAAATCTCTGTGCAGAAAAGAAAAAGGCTGTGATACACTTCACATCGCCAAGAAGCACACACATGCCGACTGCCTACTGCTCTTCTCCGACGAGTCCTCACTAGCAGAAGAAAATCAAACCCATTCATCTCATTCCTAAGAAATAAGCAGCAAACAAATTCAGGATTTGAGAGTGGGTTTATGGGGCAGGAGAGATTAAAATGGACTTTCAGAAAGCAATTATATTATTTGTCTCTGGGGAAAAAAAAAAAATCACCGACAGCAACACACACTGTAAACTATTGTCACAGAAGTACTAAGAGTACATCCACTGTTTCCCTTTTTGTCTTTCAGTAAATTCAATGTTCAGGCAAACGAAGAGACCATGACACTTAATATGTGAAATCATCATTAGTATTACTTTAAAAAAAAAAAAGACCACTCTTTTTACTCACTTCTCAATGCTGGTGAGCAGATTACATGCTCAATTAAACAATTTATTTTGGGGGACAGGGGTCAAGGAAGGATCAGAAATGTCGTCTATTGAGGACGTAAAATATTATTACAATAATAGCTTTTTATATAGGGCAAATTTTGAACAAGTAATACAGCATTATGTATACTGAGTAACAACCCTCCTTGAATTTGTACACAAGTACATTGCTTGCATTAGAGCAAGTTAACTCAAGTATTACTGCTGCATCATTCCAGAATTCATTATTATTGAAACAATTAGTTCTCCCCATGACTTTTTTTAGATTATATCCTAGAAATCACTCAGGATATTTTTGTTTGGTTGGTTTGGGTGGGGTTTTTTTGTGTGATTTTGGTTTTGTGTGTTTGTGGGGTTTTTTTGTGCTGTGTTTTTGGTATTTTGTTTTGGGTTTTTTGGGTTTTTTTTTCTGCATTTTTTTTGCCTTTAAAAAAAATAAAACAACAAAACAACCACCTCCTCAAATATAGAATTGCAGTTTGCCCAAAGTTAATGAATAACCCATAAGCTTCTGAAATGGATCAATTTCTTGTGCTGTGAACTATGCTAAAAACTCTTCTCAGGAGATGAAACACATCTGGACACAGAACAAGGTCACCTGTCATAGAATGTCTTGTAAAACAGCAGAAGCATAAGTTCTGTATCCTATTGCTGCTTTAAAGAAAAGGATTCAGTTAAGTGCATGGCCATGATCCAGATTTAAGGAAATTAAGGTTTTGCTTTCACAGTAATTTTGCCTTTCATTTCTACAATACTGAAATTTGTGAAACATTTTTTATCTTCCAAACTGGAACCCCAGGATTACACATAGAAAACATTCTTTTCAATCAATTCCAAAGATTTATACTGATCACTAACAGCAGACAAGTGTTAAAAGAGGAGAGCTGGACATCAGATTGATGACATTGCATTTCATGATCCCCTCTTAACACAGGAAGTAATGTCATGTTCCATTATGCATGTATACTCATATGACATATGTGTCAGACAGACTCTGGACACACAAGGCATTTAAAAGGTGAGACAGCCTTGTAAAATTCTGGACATGTGAAAAGAGTCAACAACAGCATCCAGACCGACAAGTCAGGTCAACTGCCTGACTTCTGCCTTCATATATTTCAGGTCTCCAAAGCTTAATGAATGACTCTAAATTCTTAAGATTTTTCTACTCCCCTGCATTAAAATTGACACTGAAGAGGTATTACAAGGTAAAAACTGTACCCAGGTATGCCTTGAAAACTACAGCCATTATCTTTGTGATAAAAAGCTAAATAGATCAGTGACAAAATCCACAGAACTTCAGGTAGAAACGGTCTGAATTAACTGGAAAAAGTTGCACAACATGTTCCTTACTAGAACCAGGTATGACAAAATACACCTGACAGGCACGGGTGGGAGAAGTGGGATGCTTTTGGTGCATTTTGTGCTCTGGAAGTTTTTATGAAAAAGCAAGCTTGTAGATTCAAGTCCTATATCCATTCATCTCATGTCTGTTAGCAGACAAATGGGGTTTTAAACTAAGATACTGAAATTAGGTGCTTGCTTCAGACTTATTGTAAACAAAGACTTCACGGTATTGGGTTTTCCCCAAGCACACATACACCCAGCTTGAAACAAGACATTTGGTAACAATAGTACTTCAGCAATTTTTACTCCCCTCAACCACTATTTCACTGTGAAATACTGGTAATTGTGAACATCATTTGAAACAGGGTCACAACAGTTTTTTCCTAGTGTTACCTTCATTATTAGTAACACAGCATTGCTTTAAATCCCATGCTTTATACACAGCTTTGTTTAAACCCTTACAATAGAAGTGTAGGAATTGGCTGACTTTCCAGAGAAGCAGGATTAAAACATCAAACATGAATTAGTGTAATGGCTAACCAGAAAGCAAGTATCTTGCCAATAAAATAAGCTCCATAGGGAAGCAGTAAAGACAATATTAACAAGGTAGACACTTCGAGGGTTTATATGTGTCCTGGTTTCAGTGGGGATGAAGTTAATTTTCTTCCTAGTAGCTGATATAGTACTGTGTTTTGGATTTAGAATGAGGAGAATGTGGGTACACACAGGTGTTTTGGTTGTTCCCAAGCAATGTTTACACCAAGTCAAGGATTTTTTCAGCAAGGAAGTTGGTGGTGCACAAGAAGCTGGGAGGGGGCACAGCCAGGACAGCTGGCCCAAACTGGCCAAAGAGATATTCCAGCCCATATGATGTCATGCTCAGTACACAAACCTGGGCAGTTGGCTGGGGGGCAGCAATCACTGCTCAGGGACAGGCTGGGCATCAGTCAGCAGGTGGTGAGCAATTGTACTGTGCATTGCTTTTTTTGTATATTCTTTTGTTGTAAATATTACTATTATTATTACCACCATCTCTTTCTTTTCTATCCTATTAAACTGTCTTTATCTCAACCCATGAGTTTTGCAGTCTTTTTGGCTGGTTCAGTTTTTTGGCTTTTTTGTTTGGTTGGTTGTTGGTTTGTTTTCTTTTCTGATTCTCTCCCCCATCCCACTGGAGTGTGGAGGGGCTGAGTGAGCAGCTGTGAGGTGCTTGGTTGTCAGCTGCAGTTAAACCACAACATTTCAGGTGATGAGCACTTATTCCTTTGATCACTAAAACACCCTCAAATATTTTCTCTTACCAATACTTAGAAGCCTAAAACTTATACAATGTAAATATACAGAAAAAAGTTCAGAGAAAAAGATGGCCTGAACTTTCAGTTCAATGCAAGGCTATGCAGTTCTAATCCAAATAAATAATGCTCTATTTATTTGGTAACCATGATGTACAAAACCCTCCTGATGCTGCAGTTCTGTCATCACTGACTTCATTCAGCTACTGATCCCTTAAAAGTCACAGACATATGTTAAAATTAGTAGCTTCAATATGAAGCATAAGAATAAAAAAGCTAAGTCCCTCTCATTTCTCCACAAAGTCAAGTGTCATAGTGAAATAAGACTTTTGGCAGACTGTTGAAGTAGTCTGATGGCAATTCAGAATACTGAATTAGGACTCCACATAAAGCCTTCAGGTCTTTTTTTCTTTAAAAACAACAACAACAACAACAACAAACAAACAAAATCACCACAAACACAGAGCTACTAATTCCTTCCTGGGCACCTTGTGAAATGACAAAAAGGTATTTTAATATTTTAAACTTCTAGATTTAACCAGACAAGCTTTAGTTTCTTATGTATCACACTAATCCAAATAGAAACTAGCATAACCAAAAAGGCCTTAGGAGCATGTGAGATATCCTCAGTTAATCAGTCTGGTGCTGAACTCCAAGATGACTGCAAAACGTCTGGGCATTTTTATAAAAAGCTTTGAGAATGGGCATAAAGTTGTCATTATTGTAGTTTATAGAACAGTCAGTCAGCTTATTTTAAGACTTGTGGTGTCAACACTGAAACTAATCATTTTAGTCCCTCTTCTGCTTATAATGCTGATTTTAGTAGTGATTCATCTTTTAGATTTTTCTCCATGCCAGCTTTTGTGTTATAATTTATTTCTACAATATGGGCCCAGTATTAATGCTAATTTATTTGAAACATTAAAGCAAATAGGAGAGACTTTGATAATTGTATCTGGTGGCCATATGGAAAGCCTAATTCTACAAATACCAAAGAGAAAAGGATATGAAAGAAAATGCCCAGTAAGGTACTCTCTGTAGTGAAATCCTCCCATTTTCCAATAAATGCAAACATTTGTCATGATTTCAGTGTTAAAAATAAAGCTACAGTGCAAAAGAAAAGAAAAAAACCCTCTCAGTTACCTTCCTTTATATTTCTTCCAATGTAGGTGTTGGAAAAACCAAAAGATCAAAAGCAAAAAGGCAAAAATGTTTGTTTTCCTCCCTTCCTCCTCATTTAAACAATGAACCTTACAAAAAAATATTTTAGGTTTTGAGATACCACTTATCCTTTTTATCAACCTAATCCTGAAGCCTCCTAGGGGAATGCAGCTCTTATTTTCAACCTTCCACTCTTCCCTGGCACAGAAGCAGCTGTATCAGCATTACAGTAAAGCAGGGAATAGGCATGCAAAGAGGCCATCAAACCCTGTCCTCTACCATCACTGGCTTATCATGAACAACACTATTCACAAAGCCACTGAGATTTCCAAAGTCCATTTTCAAAACTGCACTGGGTCCCCCCACACACATTTATTATTATGACCGGAAAATTGCTCCAGTTCTTTACTGAAATCATAGGATCTCCCTAACATCCCCATGCAGCATCTCTGTTTGAGGGTGAACAGATCATCATCCTCTGCTCCAAAATCACACTGACCTGAAATTCTCCTGCAGCTTTCCAGTCACAGTACTAGGAGGGCTAACAGGGCTCCACTGACTTCCCTGGGCATTTTTAATTCGGGGTTTTTGATTTTAAAGCATTTGTACATATTTTAAGCAAGAATGCAAGCCATCCATGGAGCAATACAGAGATTGTATGCTGTCTTCAGAGTTGTTGAATGAAGCTCACTGTGACAGTGCCGGAAAGACTGGGGCCAGTCGTGGGGAAAAAAGGTTGGGCAGTGTGAAGCTCATTCACCTGCTGATGTGGACAGACCATGAAAACATTCCATTTTGGTATAGATCCACTTTATCTTATAATCCCTATAAACAAGCAAAAGGGTCAAAAAACAAATAAAAACATCCAAATCATCAGTGCAGATGCACCACACTTTCACCAACATAATACCAAACTACTTCTCTATAGGATGAGGAATGAACTCACCATTTTTAAAGGTTTCTTCTTCTACAATACCGTATTATCCAAATAAAGCCACACTGAAATTTGGCAAATAAGGAAATGAATATTGCTGGTTTTAGTTATGATAGTCTACTGTAGGCACATAAGAAAGGATTAATAGCTTGTTTTGTATTATACACACGAAGAAATTCTCAAGAGCTGCAGTTTTCCTCTTGATATCACAGACAGTCCATTCTTCACAGAATGATGTCCAAAATTCTTGCAACATTGAAATCAACCAGCAGTGATGAGTTTCATCTAAGTGCCCATATTGAACATGTGAACAGAAGCTGCTTCTGTAAAAAACCTCGATAGCTACGAGAGAAAAGGAACTCTCTTTGAAGATGTTATGTTAACACTTAGGTCATAAGCTTCTGTACTCAAGCAGCTCTTACCACTATGTATCTAGTCAAAAATGTTCATCTGCAGCGGTAAAATTTGCTCACAAATTAAACTATAAAACCAGATTCCCCTGTGGTTTGCGACAGACCTCAGGGTAACTGGTCAAATTCAACAAGAAACATGCTGGGGCATTTCATAGGATCTGCCTATAAAACAGGCGTTCCTGTATCTGCATGCATCTTCATAAAGCCATGTGGGTCCAGGATTACTGGATCAGGGGCTCCAGCTCCTGGGTGTCCACACTGCAGTTCACTTCTAACAATAAGCATCTTTAACCACCATGTGTAAATCATAGAAGTGGTAGTTGCTGTCTCATGAAGCACAGCTGATAGCAACTGTGTTGTACTCTCACTGGATTGTCCTGGAAAGCCAGAGTAGAATTAATTTATTTCAAGGTAGTCAAAGGAGGAGCACATGGGAATATGAAACTGGACAATCTTGAAACAAAGAACACTATTAATGCCCATTTCTATTCCTGCCACGATGCCTACCACTTCATAGAAGAAAAAAAGGAAAAGATTAAAATACAAGTTGAAAATGTAGATGCAACACCTCTGAATATTTCAAAATAAAGAACATGGGGCCATTCACAAATTAGTTTTTCCAATATTGCTGCTATCACTTTGAAGATGGTCCTGATTGCAGTTGGGATAATCTTCTAGTAGCTGGTACAGCACTTTCTTCTGGATTTAGAATTAGAATAAGGTTAAGATACTTATGTTTTAGTACTTCTGCTAAGTAGTCAAGGACTTTTCAGCTTTTCTTGTGATACCAGGTGAACAAGAAGCTGTGAGGTGGCAGAGCCAGGACAGTTGACCTGAACTGGTCAAAGGGATATTCCATACCAGATGACATCATGGTCAGTATATATTTTGGGTGAAAGAGGAGAAGGGGGCAGGGGAGGAGGCATAGATGCTCAGAGTGATGGCATTTGTTTTCCCAATTGTCTTCTCAAATCACCATTACATACAATGAAGCCCGGCTTTCCTGTGGATGGCAGAACACCTGCCTGCCCATGGGAAGTAGTGAAGGAATTCCTTGTTGTCACAGTTTAACCCCAGCCAGCAACTAAGCCCCACAGAGCCACTTGCTTACTCCCCCACAGTGGGATGGGGGAGAGAACTGGAAAGGTAAAAGTGAGAAAACTTGTGGGTTGACATAAAGAGAGTTTAATAAGTAAAGCAAAAGCTGTGCACACAAGAAAAGCAAAACAAGGAGGGAGCAAGCTACTGTGTAGTGCTTAGTTGCTGGCTGTGGTTTAACCACAACAAAGACGCAGTTACAAACATTTTCACCAATGCCAAAGCCAGTGCAGAGACCCTGCTCGGACTAGTGAGTCCCTGATTTTCATTTTCTCCTTTACTCTATAGCTGGTTACTGCCTTGGACTGTCCTCATTCCACTGCTTATAAGGGAATGGACTGAATGAAGACAGGAGTAGAATGGATCAAGTTCTTCCCAAAGCAAATTTCTGCAGTCCAACAAATCAAATGCATCAGACCGTGTTGAACTAGAATTATGCAACAGAAGCAAATTCCTGTTCACAGTTGCTTCTTCAACTTCATTCATCACTGGTGAAAGTGTATCATAACAGAAGCCTTGGATTTTATTTAATTCTTTTCTCCACTTCCCTTTACTCATTTTCATTTGACTATTCAGAGTATTACACAAAGCAGTCAAACTTGAGGAAAACTGTAAAGACATGGGAAATCTCAGGTATGTATGACTATTTCAGAACAGCAGATTTATTGTATTTTAGCTTCTATCAACTTTAGAGTTTTAGATTACTGACTTGCACTTTCTGCACAGAGAAGTCCTGTCACATTCAGGTAATCTTTTTAATATACATTGAAGTAGATTAAGCAACATCCAAACACATGTAGCCTTTGAAGTTCCCAGAGGTTCTAGCTGCTCTGTTAAAATTATTCACTATACAAGTACTCACTTTGCTTCTCTCCCAAGTCAGAGGCAATTTAACACACTTTCAGCTGAAAACCAAAGGTTCTACAGGTTGTCCAACAATATTAAGTTCTTTTCAGGTGTAATCAAATTAACTGTTATCCAAATAATTTGAGCATACAGCTACTCTAATAAGGAATTTACAAAATTAGGTGCTTTATTACTAGTTATTAAAAAGACCACTGGGCAGAGAACTCAGAAGAACAACCAAGAAAAGCAAAAATTTAAAAGTAGCTTTTCAAATTTTTCTCTGCTCTGCAAACAATGTCAATGTGAAACTTTTCCTTTTTTTTTCCCCCCCCCTCCTTTCTTCTTTCCAACAGACAGGACAGCCCTGCTCTGTGCTTTTCTTGTCTCCCCCCAGGAGATTTCTTTGAAATTTACCCAAATGGTCTGAGGCAGGGCTAGATTCAGTAGTGTCTGCTATTGCTGAATCCTGTGAACACAGTGACTTTTTCATTAGCTAAATTCAAAAAACTCCTTCAAGTAAACACATTAATTTGAGCATCCTATGATTTCTCTCCAACTAGAATAGGTCTGTAATATTGGAAGCTACACTGGAAATGGAAGTAGAAGTAGTTTGAAAAAAAAAAAAAAAGAATATGCAATAATAACCACAACACCTTATTTCAGCAGTTAGTTACAACTTCTGGGCACTTTCCATGGTAAGCAAACAAATTCCCAGCTCTATTTGGATGTGCCACTATTTTAATATGGAGAGGTGATGCAGCTTTGTGTCTCAAACTGAATACAGTATCTTAAAAATTAAGAAATATTTGTTTGGGAATAATTAATGAGTAATCACTTGGCCTGTTGAAAGTTATTCATACAGAACAAGTGACTGATTCAGCATTAACATTTTTCAAAATAATTTAAAGTGCATTAACATGCAAGTCAATTCCTAACAACAACATACAGTCCAGTATGTGAGAGCACAACTAAACAAAAAAACCAGCAGAAAATAAAGGGAAACCACAGAGTTTTTCTTGACATTCTACCAGCAGTTAAGATAACTAACAAAGATGTAAAGACTTAGAAGCTATGAAGTCTAATAAAGGTAAATATGTTTCAGTAATATTTTAGCAAGACTATCTGGTTTAAGTACTAGCACAGTGCCTTCTGCACAACACATGGGACTAGAAGCAAGCCTCTTCCCTGCTTTAAACATTAGGCTAATTTAGTGGCTTCACCAACATTTGACAACTGAAATGTTTTTGCCATCAGCTCTGTAACAAATATACACGGTGCTCAATTTGTAACCAAATGCAAGAGTGATTGCAAGATGTATCAAATGCAAACTTAATGTAATCATTTAGTAATAATTGCTCCACTGACTTACCTAAACCCAACCCACTTCTGAGAACTTCCTTCTTAATAATATTTACCCACATCCACATGTTTGTTCATCTATCATCCCCTTCTGCTTATTAGAAACACATGGATGCACCTCACAGCATAAGTGTAACAAATTGCCTCTTACTCCTTCTAAACACTAGTAATCTCTTTCCATCAGAAGCCTAAAAACTACTTACAGACATCAATTCCAGTGAGATGAAAAGTGTATACATAAATATCAACACTTGCTACAAAAATTCATTTTATCTTTACCCTCTGTTGAGATAAAAGGTACATAGTTTATTTTTAAAAAAACTAAAAGACACCCCCCAAAACCACAGCCATCCCCAAAACCACTGTGATACTAAGTTGTTATGGCTTCTCTGAATAGCACAGCTATGTATGTTCTGTACCAGCCAAAGCACCCCAGACAGCTTCCCTGTTATGAGGAAACAGTCTAAATAAGCCAGCAGTTACAAAATAATGGGAGTTCTATATCTTTTTCTTTATACATAATGCAACAGATTTACCAGTAGCACACTTCATTTATTGCTTTACACATGTGAACATTTATTAGATAAATGTTTTAGGTATGAGATTTCTTTATTTAATAGTCATTGTCTCACTATCCCTCTGCTAAGTAGTCTTAATTATGCACTAAATGTACACTAAAACCCCTTTTTTAGCTACAACAATTTGCTTCTCTGTTGTGATGATATCCAAAGCAATTTGACAGAGTTATTTTTGAATTAACATAAATACAGAGAAACTCCATCATATTTGAGCAGAAAGCTACAGAAGGGCAGAGAGACACATTTCTCTCCAGAAATCAGTAGACTAAGACTGTGTTAGCTCATGTTTCATGTGACACAAGAGAAAATAAACTGAAAGGTCAGTTGAACAGTTACAGCATTGCCCTTTTCCAAGGTAATCAGCAGACCATGTAGCAAAGACGTGAACACAAGCGTGACTGGAAAGACAGTAGCAGATAAAGAGGCTTTTGCTGCCAAAAGCATGTGGGACAAAATACCATACTCTCAGTACCCATCAAGGAGTGTGGCATACTGCAGGCCTTACTTCAGTAACTCTGATTTATTACTTTAATTTGAAACTGTTCTTGTTAAACATTCAGGTTTTCATATTGCCAAAACACATATGAATATGTAATATTGAACATTAATCATGTTCCCGAGTAAGTTACAGGAAAAATATCATTATTAATTTGTTTGTAATGGCAACATAATACAGTCAAAAATTAATTCACCTGGTTTACTAATGCATTCTTACTTAAAGTACACAAATTATTCTTGTTATTCAGCACTATTTAACTGGAAACCGTATGGTAGATTTTTCCCTCCATATTAAAAGCAGTTTATTTTTGCTCTTGGAGGAATGTATTTATTAGTGGAACCTTCTAAAACAGTTTCTACTCATCATATTAATATAGTCTTAAAAACACCTTAATCTGGAAATAACTCATTCAAATGTTATATTTACCAGAGTTATTTTTAAGGAAGCTGTAAATAGCAATACGTCAATTCCCAGTTGATTCCACTACCAACTACTTCTAAGAAACTATCTTTGCATTAATATATATCAAGGTTCACTTGGGGGAAAGAGTCACTGATTCCCACAGCACTAGTACAAAGTTGGAATCAAAACACAAACTAAAAGCAGTAGCTACACAGGAGGTTTCAGGGAAAAAAACCCACAGAATTTCTTAAAAATAATTTGTAACATGCCTTTTGGTGGGGAAGTGTTATTACCTCTTAAAGGTCTTCAGTATCCTAGAAATGTCAGTCAGTACTATTTCTAAAGCAATTACTTGTGTTGTGAGAACCAGCCCATACACCTCCTATTGGTGTAAAAGTTCTGCACATAGTTATAAGATAACCTGGACTTCAGTAACAATTTGTGTAATAAAGCTATTTGGATTGTGTTTGGGGTATTTTGTTGTTTGGTTGGTTTGGTTTGTGTTTGTTTGTTGGTTTTTATTAGCTTGCCATAGCAGTAAACACACGCTCCCATCTGCTTCTTTTCAAATTTGGATTTCAAGTCTGCTGCATCACTTTGGCTCCCACATTCTTAGTAATGCTGCAAGTAACATTAACTGGCAGAAATGAAGCTCACCACAATACTAAGAAAGATTTATCTTTCTACATAACGCTCAAGAAGAATCAAAAGTTTTAGTTGTCCACAGAACAGGAAAAAGCTTTTAAGTCACAACTCACTTCTGATTACTTCAAATAAAATACCAGATATTTCTCACTACTTTAGCCATGTAACCTACTTCCACAGGCACATTATGTAGCAAGAATTGTTACTTGAATTTTCTAACAGTAAACTGCACAGCTGCTCTAGCTGCAACTTCATTGTTAATTTCCAGAAGTCTTACTTCCCCTCCCTTTAAAATATGTTCCAGAAATTAAAGACAAAATCTTGATTTAATGGATCAGATCAGTGACTTGTATTTTCAAGCAGTTCATTATTTGAAAGTCATGTTAGTAAGTTAAATAAAAATCTTCTGATCCTGATAACCATTGAAAGTCCCCCTTACTACAGGGCTGTTTTCCTGTCAAACTTTAAACAGATTTAAATGGATAGCTACCTTAAGAGGCTGTCAAAAAGATGGCTAGAAGAAAGATAGCCATGGCAACACCCACCACCTTTACTACCACACCAAACCTTGCTCCCTGTAACAGTTTTTCTCTCATCTAGTGTGACCATAAACCTACAGTATTCCACTTAAATAACTCATAAAATCCTATTAGTTTAGCCTCAATTTCAGGATGCACATGTATTTATATATCATCTTAAAGGTATTTGGTTTTCCCTTTCTTATACATACAAATATACTTGCAATGCAGGTTTCCTCCTAGCCTATGTGTCATCCACTTTTAGATAACCTCTCTTTATCTTATTGTGACACAGAAAACTTCACAGCACTCAAGGAAAGAAAAGCATATGCGAGATTTCTACATTTTCAGGAAAGATAGAAAAACACCCATTAAACACAGGATGGCAAGAACAGAATACTTTTGCTTTGGTTGCTGACCACTGTGCCAGTTTTGATCAGTCTTCATTGGTTTGGTCAAGGAGAGTCTTCTATTCAGGCTCAGTATCTGTATGTGGCTACTCCTATAGACTGCATATTCAATCATGCCTGCTCTGCTAGTGGGGTTCCCTGTAATACCCATGAAGAAAAGCAGCCCTTTTAGAAGACAGTTTTAAGAAGAAAACATTACCTCCAGCAACTACAAGAAAAGATCTGAAGAGATTTGGGAGTGACAGGAGTGACGCCTCTGAGCTACTTTACCTTCTACATTACCACACCATCTTCATGTGCCTTAGCAGAAGCACTTGCATTGGTTTCAGAGCACAAGCTTGTCTAAATTTAATTCTTAACCACTTTCACTGAGGACAGGATCAACAAGAAAAGCTGAGCACTCAAACATTTATACAGTCCACAACTCAAAGTGTTTAGAATTCAGTATCAACACACTAGAAGTGTACCTAAGAAATATCTGCAACTAGTCCCAGGCAAAGTCTATTCCCACTGAAGATGAGCAAGCAAAAAGCATGTATTGTTGTTGGCTGCTGCTCTGAATAGTCATATACAAACAGATACTTCATTTGTGGACAAGCATTTACAAGGTACACTGTAAATGTTGCTCTTTTCCAGACTCTAGTAAGAACAAGGACAAAGATAAATACTAGTAAACTAGTTTGTACTATCATCTAGCAAAGAAAAATATAAACAGCAAATTCTCTAAGTAATTATACTGAATATTCAAATGGCTTTTGAAAACAAAAGAGTTTAGATTTTACATACTCTGACTATTCTGAAACCTTAAACTACCGTATCGACTTAACACAATCTTTAATCTGAATAAAACTACATGAATAGCTGCATTCCAAAAATTTGTTAAGCACTTAACTGCAGAAAGAGCACTATTTAGCAGCTGTGGGATTCATCCCAACCACATACCCATTTTCACGTGATTCAAGCTCCTAAATACCTCCGACAAGTCCCAAGACACCTGCCTTCTGATGGGATTGTGGCTGTATTTGATGTTAGCAGGGACAACCTGATCATCATAGAAGTTACTATTAATTGCAGCCTCCAAGTACATATTACTCTCTTGTCTATAATGCTATTTGTCTGTCACAACATTGGAAAGCTTATAATTTAAGTTTTGAATTGATATGACTAAAGAAAATCATAAACAAAAGAGAGAGGAGAGTAATAACTAATACTGCATTACTATACAAGCCTTGTAAGTTCCCTACCATAATTGACTCAAGACTTAGCAATACAGTGGAGTCTACATCAGAATGTTAAATATCTGAAGTGATGAGGCAACTTGAAACACACAGAAAGCCAACTGCAACAATTCCAGCACAGGGGGAAAAGGAAGAAGCAAAACCCCACAAATAAGGCTGGTATTGCCCAGGTTAGTCATCCTGATAATGCTGTACACCCAAGTGCAACTGCAGTCTTACTCTTTGAAAGTACTACTGGGAAAACTTCAGAGATCACAGAATATTAGCTTTTGTCTAATAATACAAGAAATACAAGATGACCAATCTATTTACTGGGTGGAGAAAACCTCTATTTTTACAATTTCAGATTCATCTTGTCTGCTTAAGACTCTGTATGTACCTTCTAAAACAATTACTGACGTTAGAAAAGTCTTTCATATCAAATTTTGACATAAGCTTTATTTACACAGAACCTTTCATACAGAAAATATTACTAAGTGTTCACCTATTTCAGATAGATAAACAGCGAAAAGGCTGAGTAATTGAGTAATGGAATTTATGTTGGATAGGATCTCCCTTTTCAGCAATTTTCCACCCCACTATGACATTCTTATGACTATTAGTATCTTTTTATCCTCCTTATAAAGAAATTTAGACAACTTACACTGGCTGACCTGCTTGAAAAGTTGTATTTTAAAGTACCTGTATATCTTTAAATACAAAATAGAAAAACCAATGCACTATACTCTTCACTGAAAAACTATAAATACATGTATGATTATCTACAAATTGGTGTGTTTACATTAGGTGCATTATACACATACCACAACCCTTCATTCTCCCTTCTCTCACCTGAAACACATACAATAGAACATAAAAGTAATACCTCTTTTATTGGAACTAAGCCTAGAAAAATATTACTGCCTCCAATTCTCAGCCTACAGAGCAGCCAAAGTAAAGCCTACGAACTGAAGCCAAGCAGGACAACAGGTTAGTTCCAAAGCTTCTGTTGGCACAGCTTCCTTATTTGAGGTCAACTTGATGTGCACCAGCACAAGAGAACAACAAAGGAGGAAAACCACAAGCCAATAGCATTAGGTATTCACAGTTTGTGAGGAAACTAACCTATTTATTTATGAGCTATGCATCAAGAATAAAGCTGGAAAAGACTTCCGAGGTATCATGGAAGAAAAAATACTGTTAGGTATGCAAAGAATTAATGTGTGTATTTTTTCATCACAATGTATTCATTACATCAGAGTAGCTTGGGTATTTATCATTCCATAAATAAATCTATAATCTGTAAACTGTATAGAACTCCCCCAAAAATTCCATACTTAAATCTGTTCTTCTCCTGAAGAGCCTGAACTCATGTTCAGCTTCTACAAGGCCACATATACATTAGTATCTATAGGCATAATCTCCTATTTTTTTCTCTACTAACACAATTTGTGAAAAAGACTTCTAACTGGCAGTGCAATTGTCATCTGAATCGGTACAAGATGAAAGGTTTTACTGTAAAACATATGCAAAATTGACAGAAGGGGTGCCAACTAGATAGAAGAAAAAACAACTCCGTTAGGACCAGGGCCCCAGAGAGAATGCAGAGTCTCTATCCATGTAGGTCTGAGACCCTAAACCCTGAACAATCCAGTCCCAATTCAACATGCATCTGGTTCTGAGCAGGAGGCTGGGACACAGATAGAATGCAGGGGTCCTCTCCAACCAGAATTATTTGGTGAATATTTAGTACTTTACAGCTACTGAAATAGTCAGTTCTGCCTAAGAAAACTCTTAAGAGCTTAACAGCTCTAAACGGTAATTCACCCCTCTGTTGGAGCATTAAAGTGTTGCTAGAACTGCGCTGCACTTATATAACACTAGAATTTTGGGGGCACTCACATTTTTATTTCACCATGGCTAATATGGATTTCAACTTCCATACATTATATGACAAGTCCCCTTCCTGGAGCTGCCCAGAAGAAAAGAGGTCTTACTTGAGCACTATCCCACCTTCAGTCAACCACATTACTACCTTCCTGTAGGCAGCCTCTTATCCCAGAGTCTACAGCTGGCAGCACACAGAAAGTAAACAGTTCTCCCAGCTCTGTTTGTGCCCTCATAAAAAGCCAGGTACAAAGACAATTCTGACTTTGAGAACAACAATAAAAATCTGTACGTAACAGAGCAGAAAGCTGAATGCTGAAAGCCATTACACAAAGCACACTACCAGACTGTGCTGTTTCACAGACACACAAAGCTGACCTGAACTTCTCCAACCTGAGAGCTTTTACCAAGAGTCCAGATAATTTTTTCTTTTTTTTTTTTTTTTTTTTTTTTTTTTGGCACATTGTAGGGAAAATGGAGATGAAACCACACCATTCTATTAAGATCCTTTAACAGCATACAGGACCTAGTCAGCACTGGTTTTTCCCCCACAAGCCCTCCCATTCAACTCCTCTGTACACCAGCTCCCAGCACTTCTCAGGGGTCCACAGCCAGGACCTGCTCTTTGCCCACCACCTGCCCTTTCAGTAAGGCCTTGCCTCTTCCTTTCTCCATCGCAGTCTGGAGCAAAGCCAGGCTTGGAACTCCCCAGGCAACAGGGCTACTTTTGTTCACATGGTTCTCAAAGCAAGCACAAGGGTCCATGACACAATTGTGTCTCATATTTCAAATAGTTTGCATATATACAAGATTTAAAAAAAAAAAAAAAGAAAAATAAAACCAATGAAATCCATTATGTTACAAGTTTAAGGTAGCATGATAGCATGAAGGGAAAAGCTGTTCTTTGAGTAACTTATTCTTTACATATTATAATAAATTATCAGGCAAAACAGGTGAGCAATTTCAAAATAAGTATTTTGGCAGATACCAATTAACACAAGTGGCACGGAACATGACATATGGCAACTTTTTACTAAGACAGTATGGAAAGTCTACGCTTTAAATCCACATCTTGTCCCACCTCTTTCTCAACCAGCGGTTATCAAACTCATCTTCACCGCATTTCCCTTCAAAGGGGCGAATGTAATTGTAGGACTGTATAAAGATGCCTACAAATAAATGTAACTTTGCCTAAATGTAACTACACCTACAAATAAATGTAACTAGTAGGAGTAGTTACATTTAGGTCTAGTTACATTTATATGTAGGCGTAGTTACATTTATAGAGTCCTACAATTACAGTCTCTCCCTTTGAAGGCAATTGCAAGGCTGATGTGGCCCGTGGTGAAAATGAGTTTGACACCCCTGGTCAAGAGCAAATTTCAGCAGACACCCTCCACACTTGCTTTCAGAATAAATCTGGAGTAACAAAGAGTTGTCAGAGTGGTTTTCCAATTATCCTGTACTCTTTCCCCTGACAGCACTTATGAAAACTCTTAAGTTCCATAATTATGCAGCGTGTTCTGATTAATGTACTTCAGTAACACTGAAATATTGTTATAACAATTACACACAATCAGCAATTAGTATGATACATTTTGCTCCAGAAATATTTTGTTCTTGAAGTCTACTTTAAGATGCAACCCAGATGTATCATAGACATTACAGGTTACAGGAACAACGGAAAAATAAAATAGCCAGTTCTAGATTGCTACTAAGTAGGTCTTTGACTATAACTTCCATCTTTGTAAACTCTTTCCTTCTTTGTAATTAATTCTCAGGAGAGAATTTCCTCCCAGTACCTTGTGAGCAAACCAAGTGCCATATTTATTTGAAAATGTAATATTTATTATCAGCCTCAGAATCCTGAACTCCCCAAAGACTAAAAAGTGCTCACTTACACTCCCACAGTACATACTATGGATTGTTCCCTGTGTAAAAAGTATACAACAAATGCTTGCAAGGAAGATGAAAAATAGTTCTGGTGGCAGAAGAAAGCATGAATGAGGTAACAGCAAATAGAAGATATCATGCAGAATATGTATCAAGATCTGAAAACGGACAAAAAGTTAATGTATTTTACCTTTTCATAATATTTAGTTAATTCAAGATTCCCTTGCAATATTCATGGGTGGCTTGTATTGTCAGAAATCTACAGAATCACAGAATTATTTTGGTTGGAAGAGACCCTTAAGATCATTGAATCCAACCATAACCTAAATCTAACACCAAACCATGTCACTAAGAGCCTTATCTATACATCCTATCATGACATCTTGGTTTAGCTGGATTTTTGTAAGGTATAGACACTTCCTATACTATGTGGCATTCAGTCAAGCGCTGTTGTGATCATGTCCAGTAGAAATTGCATCATGAATAGTGCAGAAACTATTAAGATTTGACAGTTACCTGGAATTCCAGGAATTTAACAAAAGGCAGTCACACGATAATAATAAAAATTTTCAGTAATATCTAGCCAGCCTATCAGGACATTAAGAATTAGCAAAAAGTGACACTGAAATACACCATTATTCTACATGAAGGTTGGTAGTCATCATACTCACATACACACATGATACAATGATGCAATTATTTAAGTTCCCTGCATTTGACCAGCTCTCTCATCAGCTGCCCAAGCAGAGCACAAAGGAATGAGACAGCAGAAGCAATACTCTACTACAAAAGTTACTGAGATTTTGCGTGATCTGCAAATATACATCATGAAAACTAATATTACAAGTTGCAATTACAGTTTGTTTCAGTCATCTTACAACCACCCTAAATATTTATATTATAACTCTACCTGCAAATAACACCCACACCAAACACGTCCTCTTCGTAGCTGGAAAAGAGCACAGCAGCAAAGTCTGACACTTTCTGAAAGAGATGTAACCCTAGGTTTTGTCGAAACCTCTAGAAGCGGTCTGCAAATCTTCATTCTCTCTGCTCCCAGGTTTGTGTTGGCTCTCACCCCACCAACTCTTTTTCATCATCTTTTTGTTGAGGCAATGAAGTTTTTAAAAAGTTGCAAAACAAAGTTATTTGACAAGACGAAATTCAAATGTATATTACAACAGGCACTGTGGTATATGTTTGTGTGTGTGTATGAAAAAATACTGGTTTCTTGTCAAAATTTCCTTTGTCTGTATTATGAAAGGTAGATGAAGCAAAGTATATTAGAAACTTATGGTAGTATATGCAACAGTATCTTAACATTTTATCCTCAATAGGTCACCAACTATCCAGGCTTCCAAGTCAAATGTTTTGAAGCACTAGACTTAAAATCTGATATACTACACTGCAGCATACTAGCTTGCTTGCCAGGGATATACACAATTTTAAGACTGTTTTATAAATATCCGTCATTCAAATAAAGTCATACATGTATCTGTATTAGAAAATACTTATCTTTGTAAAACCCCCAAATGCAATTTTCATAATCTTGTTACCTAAAGAATAAAAGAAGCGACAATAAAGCATATGAAAACCATTGTGCTTATATAGCACAAAGTACACAAATCAAGAAGTACTAGAGCAGAGCACTATTTTCTTACCAACTGGCAAATTCTTTAGATGTGCTTGTGGAAGGGGAGAAAAAAACAAAACAACAAAAACACCACCACCACCACACACACAAAAACAAACAAAAAACCACACACCACCACCACGACCACTAGAGCTTGCATAGCCTGGCAAACAGTAAGCAGTTGAGTTAGACACTTATTTATAGCTATTTAAGCCCTCAAAGCTTCATTTTATTTCCCTCTACAGAGTATATAGTCTCATACTGCATGAACAGAAGCTACTACATTCTCCCCAGTTATGGTTCCCATTTTATTCCATATCACAAAGGGACCATATCTGTCAAGACAATTTCTCTTCATTACAGTCTCCTTATAATTTCTTTCACAGTTTAGAAGCAGATCAGTTGATGAAAGAGTATCAATAGAAAGAGTAGGAGAAAGGAAAACCTTAAGCCAAAGATTCTAACCTGACTATGCATTCATTGTCAAAACACGTATACAACACTAGTGACATCTCTACTGTTTTCTAGATGTCTCTTTACATCTTACAGACTATTAGATTTTTATATTACCAGGTAAAACTCATACCCCACTGAATTTTGAGGTTTCTACAATACCTGTTCTGTGTGAGAATGCTAACCACAGCAGGAATACCACCTTGATAAACCACAATGAGGACCAGAGCACTCTGGACTTCAACTGGTTTTTTTACTCCTATCTTCTCCAACAGCGCTATTCATGAAACTTCAGTCTTGGTCAGTCCATTCTGCTCAGAGCTTTAGAAAGTCAGAAAAATCATTTACAAGCTGCAGGAGATTGAGTACTTTCTTTGTATTGACATCTGTGAATCAAAAACTTCAGCAAAAGAGTTTCAGGAAGCTAATACATTACAGACTGATATTAAAACAAAAAAAAAAAAAAAACAACACACTGCTCTGAAACAAGCAGGACCCTAAATCACTCATCCACAAAACCACACACCACCACATACCTCCACGAAAAAAAAAAAAAAAAAACCACAACACACACCACAACACCCTTCGTGGTTTAAGATAAATAAAAACACTCAGATATTGGAAGAACTTTACTGATATACACCATTACAAAGTATGACATTCATTACAAAACTAGCCACAAATTACTCTTTATTCCTACTTTTCTGTTACAGTTTCTTTGCCACAAGAACTATTGGTTCCTTAAAAACAAAACAAAACAACAACAACAAAAAAACACAAAACACAAAAACAACCACACACACCAAGCTTATCCTTATTTTTCTCCTGGTCACCATCTATGTTTTTGCACAATCAGAAAAATCAAAGCAAGGGTTTGGAGCCATCATAACCAAATGACATGTTTCTCTGTGCCAAAAGCAAACAAGTGTCATCTTTCAACCACTTAACAAGGTGGTTAACAAGTTGCTTTACTAATTTTAAAAATTTATGCCATTATGCCATCGTTTCCCTGACATAGTTCTGTCTTAGCATCCTTGTCCAAATAGCAGCACTCACTGGAGATACCAAGAGTAATGCCAAAAAAAAAGAAAGCCCCACAAACACCAAAACACAGCACAAGCAATTTCTGCTCTTTATTCTTCTGCTTCCTCTCAAGTAGTCATCATCTCTATGGCACTTATTTATGGAACACCAAAGGCTAAAACACATACTTGTTCAACTTAATAATACTAACATATTGTGTTTGTATTAAATACTGTAACAGACATGATGGCAAGCACCATGTTGTCTGACACCTATCACAAAGTTATATTGACAGAATGAATGCCAAAAAAGGTTCCAGAGTCTGAAAGCCTTCTCCCTTCTGACACATCCCTGGATTTCTTACAGTTCCTGGCAGACAAGCCACAGAGGCCAGGAAAGATGACCAGGAAAGAGTTAGAAAACAGAGTAAGGGAACAATATCACAAAGAATCTTGGCTTTCTCAGTGCATCTGTTGTTTTGAACAAGTAAGGACTGGCCTGACAAAACTCAATTTGGAAAATGTCACAAGAAACACAAAAATCACTGCAGTTTACTACTGTCCTATTGCTTTCCTTAACACAGACTAAATGCTGTAGCTTGTATTAGGCAAACCTCATTAAGCATTTAAAGAAAACCTATCTGTGAAGAAACCTTAGTGGTATTTTTACAGTTAAACAGCCAACAACACACTGCTGACAGAATCAATGTCAAGAGCAGCCTTTCAAACTGATGCCCCACAGTAACTGGTACAGTCAAATATCCCAAGTTCAATCTGTTTCCTCTTAGTAAAGTTGCACAAGTGTGGTGTCAAAATTTGTACTTCAGTCAGTCATAGCAACATTGAAAGGACTCACGCAAGAGCACCTAAAAGCTGTTTCTAATCTTCCAAAAATGTGAAGACCATTGTTCTAAAATCAGGTTTATACTAGAAGTGCTTGCTAATATATTAGCAAATGCTACTGGTGAGCAACATGTTTTTTGCTTCAAAAGTCCTTAGTGCAGATGCCATTAGACCAAGGAATTAATCACTACAAGTTTTGTCTAGGTTGGAGTGGGGACCAGCAATCATTTGTATTATCAAAAGCATGCATCTATAAACTGTATTAACTGTACAATCACTTCAATATTCAATGCTATACCAGCAATGTCTTTCTGTGGACATTTTCTACTTTCTGTGTGACTTTCTACTTCAATACCTCCCCTTTTTGGTTTCCCTGTGAAATAATGCAATTATCCAACCTACACCACAGAACTGGCTATGCATTTTTGAGAAAACACAGTTATAATTGAACAATGCTACAATTGAACAGGTACTGGATTTGTGGTAAAATATACTAATCCCTGCTACGTATGGATGAACAAGCTGTTCTGAGGGATCTCTGGAAAAGAATCAGAACTTAACAGACTTGGCATTCTTACCTCTGTATTGCCTGGGAGGTGTTTTTGTCAGAAGTAATTTTGGTCAAAGTGTTGTACAATGACATTTAATGGATATAATTGTCACTTACAGCTACCTCCATTTTGGGTTAGAAACCACTCAGTCAACCATGACTGTTGTCAAAAGCTCATTGTGATGCCTACTTTGATTCTATTTATGATATTAGGGAAGGTGACACCTTACTTCTTGTTCTCTAATTCAAACACCCACAGCTCAGAAGTTTTTGTTTCTGGTATTAAAGAAAGTGTAGGGTTTTTTTTTTGTTTATACTGTTTGCTGTTAAGCAAAAAAAACCACTAATAGCTTGGCAAAAATACACAATGCCTGATAGTGACACCCAAAGACATCACTCATAACACTCAGTCCATAACTTCATGGTCCAAAAGATATTCTATTCAGAAGGTAAAGATACTTTAATCCAGTCATTGTTATTGTGCAGCAACATTCCTGGTTTACCAGCTGTGCTAAAATAGTTGACATGCAAGTGCTATTTAAGTCCAAATTTGCTAAATTTTGAAGTGAAAATAATCTCATTAGGTCTATTTAGGTACCTAACCTTTTAGTAGACTCTTTTATTTCATTCCTGCAATTCACAAGTTGTAGCTGAAATACATATATCTCCATACACAAATTGACTGTGCTGTTCTTAATTTTACCACTGTGGAACCTATAGACAGCTTCTACCAATTAAAGGTGTCAAGGACACTTCCATACTATGAACACTGCTTTTCCCATTAACTGATAGTAGGGAGATAAAGTGGTAGATTGCTTTCTTCAGTATAAAAAAAGTGTGGGTTTAAACAATCAGATTTACAGACTGGGTCTTCTGTTGCCACTAAGAACTTTATCAGCAACAAGGAACTTGCATTTCTTACTTTCTGATAAGAAAAAAAAAAGTTAAGTAGTTTAAGTTTAAACAATATCTGCATGAAACATGTTGCACCACACTATACTGGTACCTGGCAGAAGACATTGTATTTGAGGAGATGGTAGCCTTAAACAGGCCCTATCTGCTCTGTTGGGCCTCGTACTCAGGGTTTGAGAAGCCAGAACACCGGCATGAGTATCCAGCCACTGCATGGGAACCAGCTGGAGAGCCCCATGTCAGTCTGTGAGGACAAAGTGAATTTGGAATTAGCTTATGTGCCATCTTCAGCCCTAAAACATACACAGACCTGCCTCCGAAAAACTAATCTTAAAATCAAAGAACAGACAGCTCACACTACAAATCAGCATTCACTTCATAGCAAATCCTAGGCATAGAGAGGTGGAATTTGCATATAAGTGACAGAGCTAGATTTTCCTACATAATGTCAGTACCTCGCACTATTGCTCTATAAAGTAAGTCTGGTAGTTAACACCTCTAAACAGCAAACTTGAGCTTTTATCCACAGTCTATCTCAGCAACAGGAAAAAAAAATACATATTTCTCACATTACACTTATACACTGACATTATAATCCAAAGCCCCTTTCTCAAAAAAATACTCCACGTGTACTACATCAGCTAATAGAATACAGTATGTGAAAAATGCAGTTGTGATTCGTGCTAAGTTGTTTAATGTTTACAGATATAACCAAATGAGGCACGGACTCTGAACTTGGAAAAGGGAGAAAGGTGGTTCTATGTAAAAAGTTATGAAACTTGTTTAGGAAGTTATACTGATAGAGGGAACTAACGTTTTAAGGGTTAAGCAACTATATAATAAGGGCCTGCTAACATTTTAAACCACATAATTAATATCTAGTTTAGAGCTGTATGTAACCAATTGTGCTAAAAAAAGCAGGCCTTCATTAAATGCCAAGATAAGAAGTTTTACAGCACCAGCTGCAACCTTGAGGAGACAAGATAGCCAAGATTTACAGCAAAAAGTGGGTGCCACTCTGTTTTCAGTCGGTTTGGTAGCTTGGGTTCCAGCCAGTTCCTCATAATGAGCCAAAGGTAAAAAGTCCACTGTGACGAAGCTGAAGGAGCCTTCATCCAAAGACCCCCAAGGACTCCTCCTCAAATTCACCAAGTGACACTGCCCAGACGCAACAGGGGAGGGTCAAGGAGGGGCTATGGAAATAGTTATCTGAGACTCACTTCATGAATATGTTCCTGGGGTCATTATGAATATGTAACACCTTACTGTATTTAAGCACACTTCTTATTGTTAAAAGTGTGCGTGTTGGGCGGAGTGAATCCCCTGCGCACCCAGCGCTGTTTTGCTTATGCTCTAATGAACACATATTTAAAGAATACAATTAAGGAATTGGATTAAACGTTGTTTATCCATAAAAAAAGCGTAAGTTATTTATTTCAAGTACCTCGAACTTTTGAAGAAAGTTCTAAATCTACCCACCATCAAAACTGTGTGACGTCTGAAACTGTGATGGTAGGGGAGGGAGACGAAGGGCATGTTTTGTTTTGAGGTGTTTTTATTTACATTAATTTACAGTGTTCAAGCAAAGTCACAAATACTCAGATTTATGAAATACTATATTTCTTTTAGGATGATAAGTAAGGAATAACTAGACAACATATTTTTCTGTCCAGAATTTTTTATGATACAAAGATAATCTAAAGAAGTTTGGCAAACAAATCTAAATGCTAGCAAGTGTTATTTATTATTTTCTGTCTGAAAGAACTAATTATAATCACATCTGAATTACACTGCAATAGCATTACTATTAAAAATCTGTTTGCTGCTATTTAAAAAAGACTGTTAGGAACCTATTTTTTTGGTTTTGGGGGTGTTTGGTTTTTTTTTTTTTTTTTTTCTTAAATACTTTCTAATTGTTGTAACAGGATTAAAATAGAACAGCAAAGCTACTTTCATACTCAAAAACCTTTACACAACAGAAAGTTCAGGTATAACAAAATTCTTTGAATCTTCCACAAAGAGACATGCAAATCAAGTGACATGATCTCCACACAGCCCAAGCACAGACCTATGTTTTGAAAGCTTCAGGGATGCCAACCCCTCGCCCCTTTATTTTTTTTTTTTTCTTTTTTTTCTAGGCGGCAGGTGACAAGGAGAAAATAGGAAACACACAAACCTTTCTGATACTGTCACCTGTAGCAAACTGCTACCTTAATCACTTTCTTTTAAAACCTATTGTCACTTTAGGCTCTACCCTCTACTGTCTGACAAAAAAAGGAGAGTAATGATTATTTTGATTAGCCTTCTTTAAGAAAGAGAAAAAAACTCCTTGGACTATAGATACAGACCAAAGTAGGTATCCTAAATGCTATGCTTTGCTGCAGTCTCCCATCCCCTTGGAGCCTGTCAATGAAAAGATTATTTCTCTGCTGGTTCTACATGCTGAAATTAGTTCAGTATCCCAGGAGTATCTGTTGTTGTTCAAAATAACTGCCAACCAGTAGCAAGAAAATAGCAAAGAGCAGAAGGAAGCAAAGAGGCAATGACGGTAGCATCCCAAATGAAAAGCATGTGGGTAAGCAGATATAGCTATTTATTCTCCTAACTGGGCCAAAGGGAGAAGATACTACAGACACCATGCTACTTGCAAAATGAAAAATTGAAAATTATTTCTACACTGGTTATTTTTAAGCCGTATTTTTCTAAATTCATTTATTCCAAGCAAGAATGAAAAACGTACAGAATACAACTGATCCCTATTGAAAGAAAGGAAAATGAAAAACCTTTACCAACAGACTATGTTTCACCAGAAAACCTCACATACATGCTCCTAGAGCCCATGACAGTGACAGTAGCAAACGCATGCAGGCCACTCCTGAAAACTGAAATATCTTAGTACAAACAATATGCATGGATTATTATATCTTTCAAGTTCAATAGAAGAGCTTTCCAAACATTAAATTAAAGCTTGGGAATGTATGTCAACTGAGAGAAAGGATTTGTTTGTTCAGACAGTAGATTTGAGTCACCTGGCTCATGCAGTATGCAGAAGTTTTACCTTGTTCTCCACTACTTTAATATTCTCATTAAAAAAAGCTGAGTTTTAAACAGACCCTGTAGTTGTAAAGTATGTGTTCTTTTCAGCTGTTCCCTCATGTCTTACATAGCAGGGAATTTTCCCTATTTCTCATAGGGATGTTTGGGGGGAGTGAGGAGGGCACTTGCAGAAGGGTGGGACTGACAAGTGGTAACATCAGGTGATAAATCCAATCAAAATACAAACTGAGGAAGGATTTGAGGACTGACAAAAAGTATTTGTCTTAACTTTCTACCTTTATGTACAAAATACACAGATTGTGATACTTTCAGTGGTTCTCTCTAATTTCTTCTTATCAAAAAAGGTGGATTTTAGTTCTAACCTCTGGATAGCCCCTGCAACAGCTCCTGTCCCAAACCATCACATCTACTATTTCACAAATGCTTCTATGTGGAGTCATTGCTACTCTTTGTGTAACAATACAAAGCCATTGTGCAAGTATTCACAACCGGCATGCTGCCCAAATTTTCTCAAAAAAGCTGGCACACTGAAGCAGCATGCAACACTTTATATTTCTATTAAACTTTAACTATTTCATAGAGGAGTAGCATTTGGCAGGAAGAACTGTTTATGCAGGACAAATTAAATCTTGCTGAAAGTGATCAAAGATTCATAATTTCAAAATGAGCTACATAATTCTGAGAATGAGAAGCATTAATTAATTTGTGGTTTACCAATCCCTGTCAAACCAAGAACATTTATACTGTTGATATCCACCACAATCAGTTTTAAACAATGATGTTAATAGTAAGACTTGCTTGCATAAAGAGGGATGTCCAAAGGCATTTTAGATAGCCTAAAATACCCAAGGTTATCTGCTTAAGCCTGGCACATACAACAGAATTTATTAAACTTCTATTGTTTTAGCCAGGATAGCAGGTACAATACAATCAGGATACCCCGCAAAGCTGCAAAAATGAGCTGCTGACTCCTGTGTTTATGCAATGGATTCATTCTAGATGGGCAATTTCCAAACAGCTGTGGTAGTGCAGCAAGTTTTCATTTTAAACACACTGTAACTCAGCATGATTTTAATAGGAGTCTTTTAGACAATCCCCCCCGGCCTGCCTTCCTTTCCTTCAGAGCATCTTATCAAATGTTTATACATCCAAAAACTTAGATCTGGTAATGACACCACATTCACCTGTGACCATGGGGAATGCCTGGAGGAACATATTCCACGCATGCAGGTGGCCTATCAGTGACACACTAGGAAAAAGAGTTCCCTCAAAACAGAAATCTGGTCCCACACACACAGCTGTCACAGAGAGACCTGCTTGAACAACCATCTAATGCATTGTTTTGTCAAAAAAAAAAATTATATATATATATACTAACTATAATTAACTTCCTACACCCATCTGTGATCATCACCAAGAGTTTATTCAAGAGTTTATTTTCCACTTGTCCCAACAGTTTCCCCCCAGAGAGCTTTCTCTATCAGCTCCCTCTCTCAAAAAAAAAAAAAAAAAAAAAAAGAGTGCAAATGAAGATCAGACGGACGCTAAACATTGCCCAGAAAGAGGAAAACAAGTCTCTCTCAGTTGCACATCTTTGCAATGATATTTAACCACCCCACAAGGTCAATGAAGATTGTCTGTGTATGCTAGCTTATCCACATTCTGATAAGCTTTTTCTTGACCAAAAAGGTGGTGTTTTGTTTTGGTTTTGAGTGGGAGGATTTAAAGTAAAAATACTGATACTCTTGAAGTCCACACTCTCCTGAAGTACTATGTTAGCTGCGTTTCTCTTGGAAGCGGGAGGACCCAGGTCCCAATCTCACTTTGAGGACTGTGGAACACACAAATGGAGACAAGTCACTCAATGAATGCAAGATCAGTTGACATAAAGTCCAAACCTCATGTTTTCTATTCCATGAACTAAGCACTTAGAAATTAATTTTGTGTGTGACTGAGCATCACTCAATTTCTTTCAGAGATCTACACTACATTTTTTTGAACTTAGCATAACCTTCTAGCAGCAATACTCCTACTTTGGAGAGAGCAGGTTCATCCTTACCAGAACTTCATGCCCCACTGTGAACTTAATTTCTCTAAGCACAACTTTGCTACCACAGAGTCCAGCAACACGGCACACTGGAACAGCAAGGACATGCAGGAACCATAAATATACTGTACCTGAGCAACAATCCCAAAGAAAGGAGGAGGGTGTCAAATAGAAAGCATTAGAGCTACTGCTACCTTCAGGCAACATCAGTCAATGGAATCAGAGTTGTATGTTTAAAGAAACTGTCAGTAAGGATTTTTTTTTTTTAAATACATACCAAGAGAGCACAAGCATAAGTTTAGTGTTAGAAATACCCAGAAAAATTGAACAGTTTCAAGATGTTCACGTAAGTGAACTAGTTGATGCAGGTCATTAAACAGGTCTTCAGACATTTATTCTGAGGTCAAGGTCCTACACTAGATTTTTAAATGCAAATAATGTCATTGGTAAGGTGCTTCCAATAGCAACATGAGGCAAAGCGGACTTTGTTGTTCTAAGTAGCTTGGAGGCATATTCTTTGCAGCATGGCCAACTTGTTAACATGAGGTGCTATAAGAATGTCAAATAAACTGTCAGACACTTGAGGAAAAGGCAGCTATACTATAGTTATAAACTTTTTCTCAGCAGATTTTTTTTTTCCAGAGGAGAACTCATGTTTTAAACATTTTAAATACAAAAACCTGATCTTGTTGCACTTGACACATTGCCTTAAGACATATTTTCTTTTTAAACTAATGAACAACTGTATGAAGCAAAGTTTCAGAAGTACAAAGTAAACTGAAGCATGAGTGAGAGGTTTTATATGTCTGACACTGCACAAGTGAAAAAGAGCTGATTTTGTGGAAGACAGAAGATGAAGGAGCAGCTAGGATTAGAAGGCATAGTTGGAGTAAATAGAAGGTAATAGGGAGACAGGGAGGAAAGAGAAGTTTGTATGGATAAATATTGAAATTGAACAGTGGAAGAAAAGCATCTTCACGACATAAGATACCAATTTCAGAAAGTCCTCTGTAATAAGGATGCCTTCTTTATGGCTTGGAAGCAGTAAAGAAACATGCATAAATACTTGAATTTAAAGTATTCAGCAAGACAAAGCTTTTCTTCCACTACTACAATGAGACAGTAAACAGATTCATAGTCACATAATCTATTCTTTTAAAATTCTGGGCAAATTCTCAGAACTCATCCAACATCCCCAGACATGCTAGAGCTACATAACAGAGCTGAAGGCCCCCCACACTGAGTTTCTCAGGGATTACTTAGCTTTAATTCATATATAGAGGCAACTGCCTTGATAACAAAATGCAATGCCTACATCCTAATCCTTTCATGCCTTTTTGTAAAACTAGCAGCTTTTAAGACAATTGCCAACTTGGATCTTTTGATGAGGACTACAACCAGATAGGCACATATTAGATTTACATTGGCCTATGTAGCTGTTTCCACAGACTTAAAAATTAAGGTCATCAGTGATGCAGTCAGCTGTGCTTGTCAGATTTACTAATTCTTGTGCACAAGAGCATTCTAAAGACTACCATAATGCAGAAGTCATCTGAACTTATGAGATGTAAACAAAAAAGCACAAAGCAACCAACCACCAACATGCAGCAATGTATGACATTACATTTTTTGTGAATGTTTCATTTTGCACCCAATACAGCAGCTTACATGAGAAAAATAGAAAAGCAAATCCAGATTTTCTAAGTTAATATCATGACTCCCACCACAGACAATATATAGTACTTGTGTTAATTCTGTGGCAGAACTCACTCCAATCTTTCCCCCTCCTCACCATCACTTGAACAAGGATTCCTTCTGGATCGCTCTTCAACTTCTATTCCTCAACTTGCTAGACCCCCAACAGCTGCCCTCCTACTCAGTCCTATTTAACCCAATTCTATATCTTTTCATTTTCAATACCTCAGTCAAATATCCACCACTATGCACTTCTTAAAACAGGGGAAAAAAAAAAAAAAGACAGAACCATCATAAACTAGCAGTAATCTGATATTGGGTAGAGGCAAACAGCAGAATACCAAGTATTTCCTTTCTGTATGAGTCCAGAGGTCATAAAAACACTACCAGGAACATATGAACCAGTTGACAGACATCTTGTTAATTGATCAAGCTACTAAAGCCATATTTTCAAGCAAAAACTCACCAACACTTCAGAAGAAATGGGACCTTCCCTCCCTACCTCTCAACTCATACCTATGATCAAACACTGTGGCTGGTATTTTCTCTAGCTGAAAAAAAATTAGTGTCCAGTTCAATGCTTTCATCAAGATAAAGACTGAAGGTGGGCAGTGGTACATTTTTACTTCTTTACTCTATAAATTGAACTATTAGAAAAAAAAGCTTTCATTGAGGACTACATAGTCAGTAGATTACAGATGCAGTTGCAGGAGGTGGTAAAATATACTAAGCCATGCACATTGCTATAGCAGAAAATTCTAATGGGCAGCACTTTCTAACACCAGTTTGTAACTCTATAAAATGCAATTACACCACAGGTATTAATGGTTTTAATTGAACCAATTATGTTCCAAGAGGTAAAAGACTAAAAATACATACTAAATTATACAAAGTCTTTAGCCTAAATAACACTTGGGAGTTAACTAAATACTTGTGGGAAAACGTATCACAGATGGTCAAACCGTGTAGCACTGTGATAGCCTACGCAAACACTATCACTTTGGGGTTTAGTTAGTTCGTTTTTTTAAGTAGATTCTTGTTTCAAGCTCTAACAGTGTATGTTTGGGTCAAGTCGGAATGGTTCACTATATGTACTGAAAGTATTGCCTTCCCTTACCATATGCCCCCCTCCCCAACTTGAGGTCAAATTCAGGCATTCAGAGAAAGTAAAAATTACAGATTTCTATTTTTCCCACAAACACCACTTGCAACAATATGCCTGTGCATGCAAAGAAATTAGGGAACACGACCAGAAGCCCATTTCGTTCAGTTAACTACGCTGGTCCATACTCTGTGCTTTGGACTTAATTATAATAAGTCCTAGCATCACATTTTAGACATGACTCATTCAGAGAAGCACTTTGTTCCCATCAAAGCACCCACCCAGTGCTTCTCAATACTTCATTAAAAAATAGAAAAAAGCTGTCTAAAGCAGGATGTTACAATTTGTAAGAGGTTAAAGGAAACAGTCCTTGAAACTAAAAAGAAAATTTACAGAAATTGAGGCAACACCATGATTCATTTCATCATGAATGTGGCAATTCTCAAAGTGAATCGGTATAATTATATTACATTGTAGAATCCATGCAGATATGGTCACCCTTCTGGGGATGAGAGGGCACAGCACAGGGTGGAATTGGTTGATATGAACTCCAGCAAGACAAGCCTGTGTCTGCTCAAGGCACAGGTGAGCAAGGACAAGCTAAGGCCTCTGTACAAATCTAGCTTCTTATTCCTGGTCTGCCTTCTACCACCCATGGCACACAGGCAGAGCAGCCGGGATTCTTCAGATTAGAGATGAAAAAGCTGATTTGGGGAGGTATGGGTTGCTAACATCCACTTACACTCTTGAGCTATCTAAAGGGACAGAGCAGGAGTGTCTAGAGCAAAGAATAAGCCAGGCCCTCCTGCAAGGTGCACAGGAAAAAAAGACCAGAAGCACTGAACAAAATTGCAGCAAGGGAAGTCACAGTATTAAGAAATAAATTTTCACAATGAAGGTAGTCAAACACTGGGAAAGGCTGCCCAAAGAGGCTGGGGAAGCACATCTTCAGTGATTCAGCACAACTCAACAAAGTCCTGGGCTACCCAATCCAACACTAGAAATAACCCTGCTTCGAGTGTGAGAATAAACCATCATAACCAGGTTAACTGAGCATCCTACAACAGTCATGCACAGTTATAAAATTTTCCACTAGCAATAATCTGGCTACGCTAATACAGTGCAATGGATAAAACAGCGGAGAGACTCAAGCCCAAAGGATGAGTCAACAACTTGCTGATATCACTGCCAAGAATAGACCCTAAATCTTTAATTTCCCTTCCTTTCTGTACAAGAACATACTGTTACAAGGAAAGACTATTTTTATATGTTTTTGCACACAGCATAGTATAAAGATCTCCACAGACAAATGTTTAAAAAGCTTTGTTTCTCATGCATCCTTAATCCTCTGTTGAAATCCCCAATTTTTATTTCTCCAGGCAATACACAGTATGATAGCAATAAGCTACAAAATTCCCATCAGTCCTTAATTATTTTGTTTAATATTAAGTCAACATCATTGCAAACTTTAAGAAGAAAATCAGACTACTACAGTAGAAGTATCCATACATATTGCATTTGATCAAGTCTGTTTCACTTGTTCTTTCCCAAAGCTTCCTAAATGAAGCAAGTAAGCCATTTTTGGTGCTATAGGGTGCCAGGTGCAACAGCTGCCTCCTGTCCCCTTTGCCAGGAATAACTCAACTTTCTGACCCGAGAGACTACCTGTATCTTTGCTGTTTAAATTAGTCAAGTGGTAAAAAAATGCCACTAGCTGAGTGCATCAGGGGCAAAGCCAGCCAGTAGTATCAGAAATAATATCGAACAGATTGTTACTTGTTCAGCAGTTGAGTGGTGTCATTTCTAACCAGTTCTACTATAGAACAGTAAAGGAGTGGCTAATACCAAATACATATCTAGAATTAGTCCTCCTGCCCTACCTGTGATGAGGTCATGACAGCAGTTAACAGTTTTGATCCGCTCCTAATACACTGATCTGCTCAACAGCACATATTCCTGGTTGCCTCATCACAGCTTTTCCTACACTATGGATGGTATACGTCTGATCCATTGGGTTACTTAATGAGAGGTCCCACAAACGCACAATCAACATTTAAGTCACCATTTGAAATAATTGCTACCTTTCTAGAGGTGTAAGAACTCACTGCCAGTAGGATTTAACATTAATATGTGCCATTTCGTGTGCATGGTTGAAGCTTCAAAGGTAAATAGATTTAAATACATTTCTGCTTCTAGAGAGCTTACCAAGTTTATTTTGCTTTATACTTCTACTTGAAGTATTAGTTATGCAAGTGCCATATCATTATGTAACTGTATTAATCCACATAGTATGCAAATCAAAAACTGCTTTCTATTCTAACTCCCACCTCAAAAAAGGATCAGGAAAGACATACACAACACACAGCAAAGGATCAGACATGTTGACTATCTTCATATAATGATCAGTTAAACACATCAGGGTTCTTCAGCCTGGAACAAATATCATACAGCTCTGCACTGCTCAGAATTTCATGGACCCAGGGAACAGAGTGGTGCAGGGCTGTTCACCACCTCCTTCACCACAAGGACTAGAGAAAAGTAAGTAAAATCCACATACTGGAGGCTCAGAACACCCCAGAGAACTGGCTCTGCAAATTCCTTTCTCCTGAGCACTCTGGATGCAAGAGGCCTAGATAAAAACAAACCTGGAGAGATTAAAAACAGACGGAATCAGAGTTCATGGAAGTTGGGATGAGCACTGCATGGAGACAGCAATGGACACTTCTGTGTGCTTACACTATTCATTTGACACAGTCTGCCACAACACAGTTCTCTTTAAAATGGAGAGATATAGATTGAACTGCTTAGTGGATGAGAAATTGGCTGGATGATCACATCTGGAGGGTAGTGATCAATGGCTTAATGTCTGTATGGACACTGGTGACAAGTGGTGACCCTCAGGGATCTGTACTGACACCACTAATGTTTAGTATCATCATTAATAGTAGGATCAAATAAACCCCCAGCAAGTCTGTGTGTGACATCAAGCTGAATGGTCCAGTCAACATTCCTGAAGGACAGCATGCTATTCAGAGGGACCTGGCCAAACTTGAGAAGTGAACAAGTTCAGTAAGGTCAAGAGCAAGGGCCTGGGTCAGGGCAACCCCCAGTACCAATACAGGTCAGGGGATGAAGTGACTGAGAACAGCCCTGCAGAGAAGGACTTCTGTGTACTGGTGGATGAAAAATTGAACATGGGCTGGCAACATGCACTCACAGCCCAGAAGGCAAATCATACCCTGTTGCTACATCCAAAGGAGCACGGCCAGCAGGTTGAGGGAAGGTGATTCTGCCCCTCTATTCTCTTGAGACCCCACCTGGAGTTCTGCATCCAGCTCTGAAGCCCTCATTAGAGGGAGACATGGACCTGTTGGAGAAACACCAGAGGAAGCCACAAAAATGACCGAAGGTCAGGAACACCTCTGCTATGAGGACAGGCTGCAAGAGTTGGGGTTGTTCAGCCTAGAGAAGGCTCCAGGGAGACCTTAATTGCAGTCTTTCAGTACTTAAAAGGGGCCTATGAGAAAGATGAGGACAGACTTTTTAGCAAGGCCTGTTGCAACAGGACAAGGGGTAATGGCTTTAAAATGGAAGAGGGAAGATTCAAACTAGACATGAGAAAGAAATGTGAGATGAGGGTAGCAAAACATTGGCACAGGCTGCCCAGAGAGGTGATAGATGCCCCATCCCTGGGGACATTCAAGGCCAGGCTGGACAGGGCTCTGAGTCCCTGCTCATGACAGGAAGGTGGTAGTAGGTGACTTTGGAAGGCCCCTGCCAATCCAAACTATTCTATGATTCCTCCTTGGCACTCTCTAGCATCCACGGGATAAAAGAACAGGCTTGTTGTTTGGGTTTCAAATAAGACATTCAGTTTATCACAGGCTGTCACAAAAGTTTTCCTTTATTATTTTAAACTAATTAACAGTATACAGGTTTCCACAATAATTGTATGTTAATCGACCAATCTGAGGTTCAGAAGCCACAAAGTGACAAGATACAAACAGGATCACCTGAAGTTCCGCACTCAAGATGGATAAACCTGAGAAGTACACACAAGTTTTGCAAACTCACTGTGTTCAGCACAGCCATACATTTTCCGAAATACAAATACAGTCATCCACAATGTGCCCATTTAGATGGCAGGTACATTCTGGAAGCCCAAATGTTTTAATGAAAGCTTTTATTAAGAGCCAGATACACCTACTTATTACTTCCTACACCCTGGTGCCCCACTGAAAGATTAGGTGTTTTACAGCACTGCATACATTACCAGAAGCTTGACAGGAAGCACTGTTTAAAAACACTCAGTTATTCTATCATTAAGAGATTATAGTTTGAGAAAATGCTCTGCAAATCAGCCTAGTAGTTTACTCAATCCTTAATCCTATTTTACAAGATCTAGCCTTACCTCTATGCTCTGCCAGAACCCAATAGGATGCCTGGTAATGCTAAGTCAAAAGCACCATGTGTAATGTAGTAAAGTCAAAAAAGCCAAATACTTAAGAAAATATAGAAATTTCTCTTTTCCCTCCCACATCCATCGACTTTTCCAGATGTCTCAGATATAGGGCATTGGTCAGTATTGCAGATTTGATAATCGGAGGACTGCTAGTGAAATTAAACAAAGTTGCACTATAAAGGTCCCAATTCCTGTTTTCAAATGGCCAGCGAGGTTTCGGCTGTCTCTCCGGGCCAGCAGTTTGCCTCTGTAGGACACAGACGCCTAGGCCTGCCACCCATCCCAGCCAAAGACAAAAAAAAACCCTCAGAGCGCAATCTAAACCCAACGTATCGAACACCCCAGTACCCTACATTTTGTAGCTCTGACGAACAGCTGAGCTAGGAATTCAGGGATATCTCCAAAAAAGGCACCTAAAAGGAAAATTGTCCGAAAGAGGAGATTCAGGAGCAGTTTATTTACAGGTTACCACAGCTGCATTGAAAAATATTTTTATGTATTAGCGACAGCGGCCCGGGTAACCGTCCTCACAAGCTGCCCGCGGCGCTTCCCCCCGGGACGCACCTGCCGGCGCTCCCAGGGCCAGACCCGCCTGTGAACAAGCCCTGATCCCCCCACTCCAGCTGTAACGAAGCGGTGCCGCTTTTAGGTGGGCCCAAGGGAGACAACGGAGACGCCTGAAGCGCCGGAGAGGCTGCGGAGGACGTGACGGGGCGGGCCGGCCCGGCCGGCCGCAAGGCTGCCGACACCGGAGGAGAGGCCCGCGGTGGAGGCCTCCCCGCATCGACCCGCCCTGCTCGGCTCAGGAAGCCGCGTCAAGACGCGGCGGTGGCTCCACCCGCGGTGGAGGCGTCTCCGACGAAAAGGCCAGCGCAAAACCGCCAGCTCCAGGTCCGTTCGTCGTCCCCCACCCCCCGGAACCGGGGCGGGAAGCGGAGCCGCGCTGGCTGAGGGACAGCCTCCGCCACGAGGGGGAGGGGACACCGCCCGCCCCGCCGCTCCCCTCGCCCGCCCCGGCGCCCCCAGAGGCGGGCGGTCGCCGATTGCTCGCCCGCCGCCCCTCGCCCTGCCGAGGCGGCGCTCCCCTCCCCACGGCGCAGGCCTAGGCCGCCGGCAGGCGGGCGGGCCGGAGCGGTACCTGCGCTGGAAGTCCTTCTCGAAGGGGGCCAGGTAGGGGTCCCGTTCCAGCAGCTTCTGCAGTTTGGGCGGCTGCGGGGGTTGCGTGATGCCGGCGGCCGCCATCTTGCCTGCCGCGGGATCCGCGCTGTGCCGCGCCGCCTCTATATACACCCGCGGAGGGGGGCCGGGGCGGGCGGGCGGGCGGGCGAGGCGCCCCCTGCCTCTCACCACCCGGCGCCGCCCACCGGCTGGGGCAGCCCGCCGGGGCCGGGAGGCGGCCGCCTCCGCCGCCCCTCCCCGCTCGCCGTGCCAGCCGCCTGGGCCGCTCCGCGCTACGTTTCCCCCCCCAATACCCCACCCCCTCCCCGGTGCGGCGGTGTTGCGGCTCTGGGTGCCTTAGGAGGCGGGGGGGTGAAGGGGAAGTATTGGGGGTCTCTGTCCCTGCCTCCCCTTGGCGCATCCCTGGCGCTCTGCCGGCGGGGGGCTGATAGCGGGAAGGTGTGACGAGGTGGGGTGTAAAGAGCCGTTCTCCATATAACGGTGCGGGGTGTCGAAGCGGGCGGAGGCGGCCGCCTGTGGGGTGAGTTCGGACCGACACTGGGCCGCTGGCCGAGCGCCCGTGAGGCGGGGGGAGCGCAGCTGCCCACACTGCGCGGCCCCGAGCGGAGACCCGCTACGCCGCCGCTGAGGGCCCGGGCAGTGAGGCGAGGGGGCGAGCTGTGCCCCCTCAGTAGAGGGAATTAAAAGTGGTTGTCACAGCCGAGCTCCCCGGCAGGACAGGGCAGAGGCGAGCCAGCAGGAGGGGGGTGTCTGCCGTCGCTCGGCGGTCCCCAGATTGTTTTCTTAGTGTCTCTTTGATGTCTTTTTCAGTGTGTCTGTTGCCGGGTGAACTCTGCGTTCCCACACACAAAATCCCACACCACAGCCGCTCTCACCCCAGCAGATTTGGTGTCATCGTGAATGCTGGAATAAATTTCTCGACTGTTTGATAGGGTGCTGGCGTGCTCACAGACAAGCTCAGCAAAACAAGACTCCGGGGACATCCATGAGTTCTCATAAACACCATGTCTGTGAAGCAAAATGTCGCTTTACAGGACACATTAAAAAAAAATCCTAAACAAAGTAAGATTAGTTCAGCTGATCCTAATGCAGTTCTAAATGCTGAATAGCACAGGTAGATTGCTGTAGAAGTTATTGGCTTAATATCAACATGTCTCGTTTTTGGATAGGCCACCAAATATCCAAGGCAACTAATCACTAGCCTGACCATGCCTCTAGGCCAGCATTTAGCACTTTTATTTAAGGTCCAGCAATTTTGCTTTGTTTAGACATGTAGTGAGACCGTTTATTTAGAGGCCTCTTTTGAATGCTTTTTAGCCACGGTTTATGAACTTTTCAGCTCCTAGATACCTTAACCTTGTTTCCACAACCATCTCCTAAATTGTTATCCTCTGTTTGTGACTCATCTCTCCTATCTTGGCTTCCTCTGAATTTTAGTGCTGCCTCCCCTTCCTGTCTGCCAGATAACTAACGGCACGATGTGTAATGAACACTAGCAATTTATTTATTACTTTACCCAAAACTGGCTACAGTGAAAGTTTCCATAATGATTTGTGTCATAAACATTGTACATCTAACTATGCTATACTTCCTTCTTTGCAGTAGTTTCTAACTATACACACAAAAATCCAAGTACTTGTATCCTTTTTTTCCTTACAGAGTGTAACAAGTGTTCCCCATCCTAAGAATGAGTAGGAAATACTATTTGCTCTAGAAGTTGCCCCAGCAGAAGGCCTAAGCCATTTTTGTTTGGTTTTTGAAAGCAGCAGCATCTATGCTGTAGCAGAACTACCTATGTCATCTAGCTCTGATAAAGCAAGATTTCTGTCTCTTTTCCAGTGTCTACCATTTCTTCAGCCTCACTGGAGACTGAAAAGCTTGTTTTAAAATTACCTGTGCTTCTCAAAACTTTCTGCATGGCAGAGATTCCAGTGCCTGTATACTAAACCAAAGTTTGACAACTCTATAATCTTATTTTTACTTCTCAAATCATACTACGCACATCGTATTCTTTTGCAAGTGTGTCACTCATTCTCACAGTTAACTATTTTGGCAAACTGAGAAGAGAGAAATTCCACCCGAGTATCAAGATACAGGAACTGTGTTTTTTACTATGGTTACATGTTACCTGTGCTGCTGCTTTGGGGCTTCCAGCTGTTCAGTACTGGAGGGGTTGCCTGCCGTTGAAGTGGAGGTAGGAGGGCCATTCCTACAGCCTTTGAATTCATGAGCTTAGGAAACAGAAGCTTCACTTTTAGCACAGTCTCTTTGGTTTTTCTTGTCAGAAAGCGCAGGCAAATTCACAGTGCCATTATGAGCTGTTTAGCATAAACATGAGAGATTTATAAATCAGCATTAGCTATTTATGTAAACATAGGAATATAGCTGTGATGTTTGGCTTCTTGAAGGCTGGGACCCTTTCTTAACCTTCCTTTGGAAGATTTTAAGTGGAAATAACACAGTATCCACAGCCTCACATACAAGCAACCTTCAACTTCAGGAAGTTAAATTCTGCAAATAGCCCATCTCTATAATAGATAAAGCCCAAATGCTGTATTTAACTGTGAACTGGGAAAATGATAACCGTAGCATTTGTATCAATTCATGTTCCAGTTTACAATTTGGGCATGATTTTATCTGCCCGCTTTGTCACAAGTAACTCAAAGATACTAAGGCATATGTTACTGCGATCATATATTACACTGTGAGCTAGCTGAGACTCAAAGACTACTTTGGCTTTCAGGACACTGCCATTTAGTCCTCTACCTTGAGGCAAAAATGGCAGTTCAAACAATGAATATTGTCCCAACAACTGAATGTGTCGTTGTGCATTTGTCAGAGATTGATACAAAGCTGGCAGCAGTTGCTGCCAGTAGAAATAGGAAGAGAACTGTTTGTAATAAGTGCTTTTTTGGGGGGATAGCAGTGAATAATACAGCATTGGTGTCTAAGACATGTGTTTGGCACTTAGTTACCACTGAGGCTGCAATCCACTCAAAAATAGCATTTCGAAGGATGCTCATGCTGAAGTTCTATATACTTCAAAATGTTGAATAGCAATGCTGAGCAGTAACTGTATAGTTATAATTTTTATAGCATCAATTTAGATTTTTTTAAATATGCAAAGTTTAAGTAGAAAACAAAGGTTTGGAGTAAAGAACATTCAAGATTTGAGAAGCATTGAAAAGATAAAAATGGCTACTCATGTCATGCAGTACATCCATCTTGATGCAGTAATATTTTGCACTTATTTTGCAAAAGTTGGCAGAGAGGCTAAACTGTAGGAATTGGTTAGGAGAAGATCTTTTTTCATTAAGGCACTGATTCATATTCTCCCTCATCAATGGTATCTGTTAGTTTCTGAGCCAGACGAAATCTGTGTGGTCTCTGGACTTGACTGTCTCTTGTGGAGTCAGTTCCTGAGCTCCAGGTGCTTCTAAGCCAAGTGGCTCAGAGCAGACCTGGTCCCTGGTCCTTGCCTGGATCTGCAAGAGGGTCCCAGATCTGTCAAACTCAACTCTGGGGTACAGGATTCTGTACTACAGCTGTCAAGCACTATTGCTGGTCTCTATACTGCCCAATCCCACAGCTACGAAATTGTTATGAGATGCATAACATGCATGAGTTAGAGCATGGTCCCTGCCATCCTGGTTCTCAGGTTGCCTGGAGCAGGAATATTGTGAGGGTTTGCTTCTGGCCTGCAGGGAGAAAAAGAGACCAGTGGCCCATTTTTTTTTTTTTTTCCAATGTAGACATAAATGGGGCATTGCAAATAGACATACCTGGGTGCTACAGTGTGGTCCCAAATACCGTGCTCTGTTTTAGCTGTGGGCAGTCTAGACTCCTAGTTTAATCCAATTGAGAAGAGATTGCAAGTACCAAAGACAGCAAGATATTCTTTAACTCTACTGTTGAGAACATTTAAGAATTACTGATCTCTTAAAGTGACATGTCTATATCCAATATTTGTCATAATTTCAGTCAGAACTCCTCCCAGTTCCCGTTTCTTGAAAGCCTTTTTACATCTAGGTGTGGATGGCCCACTTTGGTTGCTTGCATGTGAGGAGCTTTAAGCATTTTTTTATCAGCATTGCACCTTTTGATGTCTTAAAGATGAGAAGTAGTCTGAGTAAGGACTGAATAACACAGGAATACATCAGCTGTCTTTCCCCTGTGCCAATACTGCAGCCCACAAGGGGCACTATTAAGAAAAGACATTCCCGTGGAAAGAGGCAGCTGTTCAAAAAGATTCAGGTTTCATTATTCCACAAGAATGAATTCTTGAGGGATTCCCCGTGTCTTTTATAGAGGTGTCAGACATCTGAGCATGTTACGGTACACATTCTAGCTCCCCATCTTTGGACTGATTTCTACATGTTCAGTACATAACACAAAATGGAGTTAAAAATTTGAAACAAAACTATTTTATTTTGCCACATTGCCCAGCTATACTTACCCCTATGTTGAGGTTTGATTGTGAGGTGACAATAACACTGTGGCAGATGTATTGTTAACCCCCCTTCTCCCCCTTCAGCCCCTCCCTCTCCCCCCTTCCTACTAAGGACAGGTGATTGGGAGGGAAAGAAGGACAAAGAGGAGAGAGTTGGAAAAATTAAAAATGTCTTATTAATGCTACCAATAAAAATAGAAAATAATACAAAATATACAAAACCAATCTTGAAAGTCCCCGCAACTGCTCCAGCAGATGTAGTGCTGGCACCTGAAGTCCTGGACTGGACTCTGCAGCCAACCGGAACTGGATTCAGTCTGTCACTAGGCCTCAGTTCACAGGGATGACTCACAAGGTCCTCTCCTAATGTCGGCCATAAGGAAAAAGGGACGAGATCCTCATGATCTCCCACTTTTATATGAAGTATCATGTGAATGGGATCGTATACTCAGTCAGTTTTTGGTCACCTGTTTCTCATTGCCCCTCACATGAGATGTGCATCCCTTCTTATCAATGACCTCGCATTCCATTGCTATGTCTACCAAAACATATATCTGGCCTTTCAGAAGAGTGCATTTAATAAGAAGGTTTTAGCTGACAGGCAAATTCACTAAAAGAGAAACTTGTTTTTAACAAAACCAGGACACCCTATTACTTATTCAAGAAACCATAGTAAATGAATTGTCACTCAGATTTGATAAAAATAACTCTCTCAAAAAAATCTGTTAACTTCTTAATCATCACTTATTTTAGTAGTCTTCTTAGACAGGTCAAATATTTGAAATGGAGATTAAACAACCTACTTATCCCTTCCTTTGGATTCTCCAAGGTGAGACACATAAGAGAAAATAAATGGTCAGTGTTGCACAGCTGCTGCTAAGGCTAGACCTCAACAGCATGTCACAGTTTCATAGTTAAAACTGCACTTCTATACATATGAAGAACAAAGCACATATCCTTGAAAATTGCAGCAAACATTCCAAGAATCCATTGGTATATTCATTAATTAGTTTCTAGGTTTGGGGATTTCATCTTTGTTTTTGGTTTTGGAGTTTTTTTAAGAAGTGTAGGGTGTTCACTGAAACTATCACTTAAGGTCTTACCTTTTCCCGTCATGGTATCAGGAGCTTTAAGTAACAGCACATCTTTAAAAATCAAAACTAATGTACAATCTGAAATACTAAAAAGCAAGTTTCAGAGTTGTCAGATTCCAGTAAGTACACGTGATGGGAATGCCATTTGCACTTACCATGCAGAGCAAAATGAAAACACATCCCAACAACTTGAAAGTCCTAGATAATGGCTGCTTCTTGGTTTCACAATATTGCAGTATTATTATGATTTGGCATCCTTATTTTGTATAAAAGTATCAAAAAATGTAAATACCTTTCATAGTTGTTTACACTGTAATCAAGACACTTCCAAGTGTGATACCAATTAAAAATATCAGCAGATGTAGAACAATATTTGTAGAGAAAAATGCCTATGAGTCTCACTAAAAAAGGGTGTAATTTAGCAGAAAGTCTTTAGTTTCAAGTAAGAATTTGTCAAACACTTTAAAAATACAAAATACAGGAAAACTTTAGTAATATCATAATATTTTTGGACTTTGTGTACACTCTGTTGTATTTATGCCTTCTGTATGCTTTACTTTGAAAGTAATTGCCAATCGTAACAGCCTTGTACAACTGCCAATACTGCTGTTTCCTGATATTTGCGTATGTGTTTATTTGTTGAGAAAACATAAAACATTTGAGACCCTCTCCTTTATGCCATCCTCACAACATTTGGTAAGCATCACCTCTGCCTTACCAATCTGTACTTATCTCTAACATTTAGGAAATAAGTAGCTTGTGCTCTCCAGGATAGTTGTCCCAGAGGAACATTCATGCTATTATTGCAGTGGGCTTCCCTAACTATATATTGCTATTAAACGAGCAACTTATTAACACTAGCCAAATATTGTATGGTTTATATCCAAACACTTAGAATTAAGAATGAAATGCCACAGCTTCAGCAGCAATTTTTCTTTCTTGTTGTTCATTGCCAGGCCTTTCCTAAAATCCCTGAGAAATAATCTTGCCTAGGAGGTCTCTTGAAGGCTGGTTGCGTAGTCTCACATTCTTCCCTGACACACTACGGGCATTTTGGCTGTCTGGCCTTTTTCTCAGAAGAGAAAATGAGGTTGCCAGATATTCGTTCAGAGGGTAACACAGCTAATCCTGGGGGAGGTTAAGTGAGGTGAGAAGAAAGGAGGAAATGCATGTTGGTAATGCTCTGACAGCCGTGTCAATAGAAATTCATTAATATGTGTAGAGCTATTTTAGTTTTCAAAAAGCTGGATAGTATCTAAGTTGCATTCATGAATTAAGTGTGCACTGAGTTCACCACAAGAAAAGCAGATGAATCCAGTGCGAATTTTCTGTGAAGTGCAGAAATTTCGAAAGCCCAGAACGCTTTCTGCAGACAGTCTTTTAGATCTTGGCTGTGTTAGTTGGGGTTTCATTTTTAATGGCAGTCAGTGGCAGTTGAGCAAATTGATTCTCAGGTGTGACCAATGGTTTTGAATGAACAGAAAGATGGGACAGGGACATGTTCCTTAGCACTACACTCAAAATCTTTCTATAGGCAGAAGAGAACACCATATATGAAACTAAGGATTTAAAGTTAGTCCAGTAAGTGTTTCAATAGCATAATTGTCCAAATTATCTGCTTCATATGAAAAAGCTCCACTCTTATTAACAGTGCAATTTAAATTGTTATACAGAAAACATTCTAGCAGCTATGCCTTTTCTCTTAATATTATGCCTCCCTTCCCAATGTGCCTCTAGATCCTAAGGTTTAAAGTTCAAGTCTTCCTCAGGCAGATGGGAGCATATGTGCTATAACATGGCATTGGCCTCCTGAGGTCTTTGCCACACACAGACTGATGTTCACGGGAGGGGTGGGTGTCTCCCTCCTCAATTTCGAAGTTCCCAGCTGAAGTCTGACAACTGCACAACAGCCTCTCCCCAATGCAGTTGACCTTAAGGATGCTGTTGGTAAGTCAGGGACTGCCTGGGGCTGTCAAATCCTTTCCCCCAGCAGCACTCACAGACACAAGCTCACATGGGTTTGGTGAGAAATGGCAAAAAATCATGTGTACAAGGCTAAAATTCCCCTTGTTGGTAGAGGGTCTGTTAAAAGCAGGTTGATTGATACATGACTCCAGCAGAAATGTTGCAAACTCTCCTATGACTCCGAACTTCTTAAGAGGACTGAGTGATGACTCTTGAAAATAATTTTTTTCCAATGTAGTCTTGTGTGATGATAACACTTTGGGGTCTGAAAGTTTAATGAAGTATAACCATTGTACAATCACTGAAGCTAGTATAACAACTAAAATTACACCTGTAGGGTGTACAGCAAAGTTCAAGTTTCTGAAGACACCAGAGACCATAGTCTTGCTTTTAAGATAATGATGTAATTTGCATCTTTACATTGCATGTGTGCCTGTCATTGGACATGTTGCACACTGAGATAGTTAATGTGATTTCTGCATGTATATGAACATAACCAAATCCTACATAGATAATGTCACAATCACTGGAGCAATTTCGTAATAACATCTTGGGCAAATTCTGATTTAAGCAATTTTAAAAACATTGAAAACTCATATCCTGACATATGTAATGCGTGTCTTGAGTTGTTTTTCTGGAATCTGCTTAAAGAGACCATGAAGAACATCTATCATGTTCAATAAGCCATCTTCATAAATGCACATCTCTCCTCTCAGAAATGCTATAGCTACAGATCTCCAGAGTTACCTGATTAGCTGTAATTGAGTGAACACATGCACACACATTTGTATGAGGAACACAGGTATACACAGATTACTAAGAAGTACATCTGTCGTCACACAGAGAAACAGGTTTTCTCTTGGAGATGAATCTTCTAGGTTGGATCCTTTGTCTCTTTATCACCTATGTTTGTATTTTGCTCTTGTTTTTAAACTCAGCCATGGTATTTGAGTTAAAAGAAAAGTAGTATGACTTTCACTTTTCCTATATACATATATCATAATAAAAATATTCAGTAAAGTAAGCAATGTGCAACTTATGGTATGCATACATTTGGAAGGCATTGCTTATACTATGCTATCTGTGGAAGATAAGCAAATATTAATAGTTATCTTAGTTATCCAGGCTAAAGCACCTCCCTCGGTATGAATTTCTGATGGTATCCAGGTTAATTAGCTGCATTTCTGTTTCCTGAATACATTTATGTTAAAGTACATAATAATGAAACAACTACTTCATTAGTATCTGGTAAGAAAATTTACTTTGTATATTAGATAACTTTAGTAATATTCCGTCCGTTTTTGTTTTGCTTTGGTTCTGTCTCTTTGTAACAAAAACCTGAACATTTATATTTTAAGTCAAATAACAATCTTTACAATTCTATTTACATTTTCACCTTAAGATATTAATTACAATAATGTATTATATGGGAAAATTCTTGTTTTCTGATCCCAATTCCATTAGAGTTTAAGGGTTGGTGGCTCTCAGTCAGTGTTCCTCAGTTTCAAATACCCTTCTTTGATAATCTCTTCGAGCCTTTAGTTTCTCTCGCAGAATTCTCCCTGGATGTTGGATTCAGTTGCCCGATCTTACTCAAGAAATGGTTGATATCACTGCCCAATCTGATTTTATTTTAACTAGCCACTTGGTGCAGATATTTCTCACATGTGTGCGGTCTGCTCCTGCAGCAGGGCATCATGCTTCAGCAGTCACACTTCTCGCAGCAGTTCTGCTTTCTCCTGCTTGAATATTCAGCTCCTTTGTTTGTTAGCACTTTGTTCTGTTCCTCTGCCTGCTTGATCAGAATAGCCTTCTGAACTGCACAAATCACAACCTCTGCCAAGTATTTGGGTTTTTTTTTGCATTATATTATCTTCTCAGACAACATCCAGTCTCCTCATTTTCCACTTGTCCTTTAGTTCCACTGGGACAGTAGGCCATCCCCAATGATCAAGTTGTACTTCAGTGCCTGCAAAGGTGAGGCATAAGCAATTAATTGCTTTTACCTTATGCCAGTTTTCAGTTAGTGATCTGGTAGGGGGCTTGTTGCATGTATTGTCCCATGTATTCCCCAGTTTTCTCATGTTGTTTACATGTGTATGTTTGTGCTAGGTCTGACTGTTTTCTTACTACACTATTCCCTACCACTGCATCCTTGCATGGACTACTTTTCTGCTTGTTTTTACTTTGTCATCCCCAAAGTAAATGCTGATAAAAATAGCAGTTGTAACAGCCTCTAAGTCATACACAGTCATGGGTTCTTTGTTTTTCTTGTTTACTATTATTTAGTGTCCCCTAGATCACTTCCTCCCTCATATGGGTTGCTAGCTCATTCCATAGTGTGCCAATATCTATAGGCCCTAAAACTAAATGCATTTTTGTATCCAGGACATCCACTACAGCTCTTTAAATGCACCCTGGTCCTAATTCAAGGTTTGTCTGTCTCTACCATATACAAAACTTTGAACACACTTTGACAACTTTTTCTGCTCCTAATGTACCTCTACTTGCTTTGGGCTTCTGATCATCCAGATGATACAATCTTTCAAATTCTGGTCTTCCTTTTAAAATTCATACAGTGTTACACATCCACTCATAGTGGGTAGTTGCCACTGCAGGAACTGAGTGATTTGCAAGGATCTTGACCTCAAAGACCCCTGGTGAATATGCCATTCCCTCAGCTCAGCCATTTCTTCTAAAAAAAAGAGGAAGATGGATGTTTCTAGGATCAAAGTGGGCAGTCCAGTAAGGGGTTGGATTTGGTTTTCTCCTTCCTTGATTCCCTGTCAGTCTACCTGATTTTGTCCTTTACAGATAAGCCATAATAAAAACAAAATCTGTACTTGGCTGGGCCATGAGAAAGGAGCAGAGATCACCCTGGACTATGATCAGAGGCTTTTAAAACAAGTATCAGCAAACTTTGGGTTTCTATCCAGTCTCCACCTATCATCACCTTGCTCAGGTTGCCATATATTTTCTCCTTTCTCTCAGATTTTCAGCAATCTGTCAGCTTGCACCGCAGAGACTTCTACCTACCCAAGCAAGGTTTGCCTGGAGTGAGCTGCAGCCAGATCACAGAGTGATATAAATACTGTTTCTTGACTTTCGTCAGATCGTTAGAGATCCTGATTCACCTGGGCTGCCCAAAATTCATTTGTTTTACTGTAAATGAGATACCTGCCAGGACATGGGAATGCACACCCACTGCATTCTGTCTGGTCTTCTATGATGACTATAGGCTTCTGCTTACAGAAGTTTTTGTGGGGGGTTGGTTGCTCACCAACATACTAAAAGGGTTCACAGAAGGGTTTGCCCACATTCACCACTCAAAATCTTGTGTACTACACCATATACATAGCACTAAGAATTTACTGTTAGTCCAGTAAATATTCTAGCAGTTCAAATTATCTGATTAATATAAAAAAACCTCACTTTTCTGACATTATGGTCACCTTTCCAATGTGCCTCTGGGTCCTGAGGTCAGCAGTTTAGGTCTTCCTGATGCAGATGAGAGAGGGGGCTTGCTTTACAATAAGTCATCAGCCATTGAGGTCTTCATGAGAGGAACAATGATGTTCTTGTTGGGAGGTTATAATTCCTCAGTCTGGAGTACATTTGGTTTTATTTTTAAACCTTTTCCTTATACCATCTGCTTCCCTCTCATTGATTCCCAGCTAGTTTGAATATTGGACAATATCTTTACTTCAGGGCTTTCAGCAGATATCTACCATCCTCTGCAATTTTATTCCACTATTATACAAATGTTAACTCTACTAAAATCAGTAGTTTCAGCAATACAAAACTGTAATTCCTTAGTGCAGAATCTAGGAGACAGGTTAGAGAGTAGTTGATTTTTCAAGTTCACAGTAGTTTTGCTGAAGTACATAGTCAGCAGAGCTGTATAAAACTGGAAGTCATTTCATTGTTAAGTTCAAATTTGTCATGTAGCTACTTGAGTAAAGGATCTGTAAATGGAAGTCATCATGAACATTTCTAATGTTGCAGTATAAAGGCCCATTTTGCAGCCTGCCTGCAATTTAGTAGTTTGTCATATAAAATATACAAAACTTGAGTCCAGTATCTCTTCCAATTTGTTCTGGTTTTACAGAGTTTGCCAAATTTATGTTAGAATTTGACAAAGGCTATGAAAAGCCTTATATCCGTGACTGTTGGGGCCGTGAACAAATCAGCTGATTGTGTGCTACTCTCTTACATTAACCAACTATTCTTAGATAAATATGCTATAGAAATACTTACGTTTCAAAATGCTTTGTCCTGGTGAAAAAATACAATTTTTTTTATGTCTTGTTTTACTCCAGCTCTTTTTCCTCGAAGAATCTGAAATACAAACAATTGTGATAGGAAAAATGAGTTACATGAACAAGTAGGCACACTGAATCTCTGGAAGTCATCTACCATTTATTTTGTGCCATCACTGACTCTCATAACACACTGTTCTAGCCAAAATTATTGTTATATACTTTTGCCTAAATATCAACCTTCTATAAATTTAACATTTTTTTATCAGTGATTAGTTCACTGTCTCTGGTCAGTCAGGTCATTAGTAGCTAAATACCAGCCATGTTAGTACACTATAAAGAAGAAATCCATTCAAAAGTATTTCATGTCTTACCCCCGTTAAAACTTAGTCTCACAAACCACACTAACTCCTCTCCAGACATCTTTTTGTTGATCATCTGGCTCTTTTACTTTGAGCAGTTCAGGCAATAATTTATGTAAATGAAGAGATTTCTTTGTTCATAAAATCATTGTCCAAATTGTTAGAATTATTTGTTCTATTTTCTCCGTCTGCTATTTCAGCTGCACACAGTTAAAATACTGAGTTGCTCTTACAATTCATTAATTATCTGTTTCTTCTTGACCTATGCACTCCTTCAGCTGTCTCCAGTTACTCCTGTGTTCTCATCTGTTTCAACACATGCACAAGAAAAACTCACAAAGCTTTCCATCCTGGGAGCTGAGTCATCCTCTAAATCAGGACCATCATCCTCGGAACACAAAATCTTCTGCAGAACTTAAGGGCAAGTAATACCTATGTGATTTTACATAGGATGTTTTAGCTTCTCTTACTTTAAATTACTTGTGTGTCTGACTGAAAAGCACACATAAAGCAGTTTCCACCAAAAATTTCATATGTATTCATACCATATGTGTTATCTAATGCCAAAAACTTAGTTATCCTTCTCAGTTCTATTTCCTTTACTTTTTAATTGACGTTTCAAAAAACACTTCACTGGTTTGGGTTTTTGTACATACATCTAATTTCTGTGAACTATGACTACTTTCCTGTCATCCAGGAAACCCCCAATGCTCAAGAAACAGAACCTCCTGTACAATCACATTGCTATTCCAATCATACCATGGAAAGACGCTCACGGTGAATACCAATCTGTCTTAAGTCATCTGATATACCTAACATTTAAAAGGGCTGATTAATGAGGACCTATGTTAGACATCCTGAAAGTGAGGAAAAAGCAAGACCAACCATTTATTTCTTATCCTTTTCTTAGCAGTATAAAATAAACATACACATTCTTCGTATTTTTAAATGAACAGACTTGCTTCTAATCTTGTCTCAATGCTCGCCAAAAAAGTATACACTAGTAGGTTGAAACCACTCTAGCACTACTACAATTTTTTAAAACTATGACTTTTCCTATGAATGTCCAGATTACTGGGTTACTTGCAGCTCTGAGTAAGATTTGCATGAAGACTTCTGAAGAATTCTGTGTTTGAGTTGTGTTACATTGCTTGAAATAAAGCTGATTTCTCCACTATGTTTCTTTTCATGTTTTAGAATTTTTTTATGCTAGCTCTGTTTTTATGGATAAATTTGAAATCTCCAAAATAATACTCCTCTTTGGGTTTTCCTTGCCTTGTCTATTTGCATATTTATCTTCTCCCTATCACTTGTCCAGCTCTTTTGTTTAATGTGGTGGTGGTTTTTTGTTTTGTTTTGTTTTTCTCTTTATTTTACAGTAAGTCATGTGTCATTGGTATTCTTAAGGAATTTAAAGTTACATAGAAGAAAACTGAGCCCCATACCGATGGATAAGGCTTTATGGTTTCTCAGTGATCTCATTGCATGTTGGTGAAGGGACAGGACTGTGTCCTATGAAATGCAAGACTCATCAAAATATTTCCCTGGTTGTTTTAAAGAGTTGGACAAGGAGTCATTCCTTTTCTGTAAAATGAAGCATGGGTATTCATAACTGTAAAAGAAAAAAAAAAAATACAAAAAAACAGAAGAATCACTGCCGTGTGTTGTTTCTCATTTTTCTAATTTCCTTTCTATAGAATAAAGCATGGATGCTCATATTAATAATAATAATAAAAAAAAACAACATTATCACCTGTTGTCTACTGCTTTTCTTAAATCCATAAATGTATTGCAAATATAACTTAAATCATAAGTCAGGTGTCTTGCCCCAGTCTTTCATCTTTAGAATAAAGTGAAATATTTCAGCTTCTAGCATCGGACCTGTTTGTTCACATGCTTTAATTTGTATGTGGGGGCCCAATGTTTCGTAAACATCAAGGACACTTTCAACACTGACACAATGGTGGGGAACTGAGGAGGATTCTGTTGTATTTCTGTAGTAAATTGCATTCATTTTATAACCTATACAATACTCAAAAACACAAAACCAAACCTTTTCAGAAATATGAATCAGGTTCATGTATTTTATGTGCTGCTTTGAGTGCAAGTTTGCATAATAACTGAAAGAGGTTTGATTAGTTTTATTCTCTTCATTCTTTTCAAATAAGTCTTTTGGATTGCATATTATCTCTATCGGTAAAATGTACAAAATCTTCTCTGATAACTTTCCATTATATTAGAGAAGAGCCTTTAATTTGTTTTGTCTTACATTGTAAACATGGATAGTTCAGAAAAAAAAAATCTTTTTCCAAGAATATGGTGTGTAAATATAATACTGTCATTTATAGTTAGAGATATGCAAAGGCTGTAGCTGTGTGAGCTATTTAAAAATCAAAAGCAGCACAGTCAGAATGTAGTCATGTTTGGAGGAGCAGTACATAAAAGTTATCCCTCAAGAACATATCCTTCTAAAGGGTAACCAAATATAATTGTTTCACGTGGTGCTGTATGATTGAGATGACTTGGAATTCCCCCTCTTGTAACACTTTTAATCTAGCTGTTAAGTTTGACAAGGTAAGGTTAAGTCTTCTCCTGTCACGGGTTAGGAAATACTTGTAGTGCTAAAAATAGCTCATTAAAGGTGGATGGAAAATCTTGCTTTCCAATGTACATATTAATTACCATAACACTCAGTGAATTTATCTTTGCTGGCGGAATGACATACCTTGCTGCTGTATCAATGAAAACTGTTTCTTGATGATTAAAATTGTCACTTCCCTGAAATAACTAGGTCCAGTGAAGTAAAATCAGGGAAAGTAGAGCAAGATTTTGTAAAAATATGTGGTCCTATTCTAAGCAAACAGCACCTATTTCTTTTCAGAGAGAATTTGAATTGTACACAGGACTTTATTGAGTCAGTAAACTCAGATGATCTGATCCACTGTTGTTTTCGACTTCACATGACCCTCTGCTGAATTAGTGGTATTGCAGCAATGTCACTTGACAGCAGAAAACTTGTTACTTAGTAAACTTGCCAGTATGCTTGAACCTTAGAACTTCAGGTGAGCAGTGCCAGGGACATCTGTGGCCTGAAGGCAGAAACAAAACACTCCTGGAAAACTCTAGGTAAGGAAGAAGAGCTGGAGAATATGTACATTATCAGATATATGTGTGCTTCCATGGAAACACCCCTTTCCCACATTCTCTACCCCAGCACAGAGAATCACTGTGTAACCACACTTTAAGATGTACAATGCCTTCTTCTGTTCAATCTAAAATAATTTTTTACCATCTCCCAGAGTGCGGTGCAGTGCAACTAAAATATACCTCTAAGAAATTAGTGATATATGCGGCCTTCCTCAACTTTCCTTTCAGCTGCTGAAATAAGATACTCGTTTTCTCTAAAGTGTGTGTAGATGGATGTCCAGAGTTTATGAGCGGCCAAATGTGTGACTTAGGGATAACTGCCAGAGTTGCAAAGCAAACAAGAAGCTGCCTAGCACTAGATAGTGACAGTGCTTGTCTAAAATCCAGTTAAGGATCCACTGTTCCTAGGAAGAAGTGCAATCCATCAGTAGAGTTTTTCCAATAAAACAGACATCTCCAGGTCATTATCATCATGAAGTGACAAATTAAGTATAGGAAAAAGGTTTCAGTATACCTTCAAAGCACATGGTACTAGGGGGAAAGATGCTAAATAAACAATCTCTGCATAATTAGGAAGAAGATAAGGAGTCTGTTACTCAAAGTGTAGTGGTAAATAAAAGTAAAACTAAGTAATACGTAATTGAGAATGCTTTATTTTCATGCCTTTAATAAAAATTTGTGGTATCTTCTTAGAACTTGGCCAATTTTTCAACAAAAAGCTAACCAAAAAAGATGACATAATTATTTATATACCTAGCCATGACACAATCTGGTATTGAAGGGAAATAGAAAGCATTAATTCTTTTAGAAAGTTTTTCTCCAGTTAGTGAAAATCTTTTCTATGCATTCGAAAACTTGTCTAATATTCATATCTGGAAATTTGAGTTCCTTTGTCTTGTTCTGACTGAACTTGCATGATATTCCTGTTAGCTGTAGATACGTACCACATTTCTGATGCTAGATGTTTGGCATGGCTAGTTCAAATACCGTTTTGAGTGATTTTTCTTGGGCAGTCGTTTAAAATCTGTTGCATCTATAATCACAGAATCACAGAATGGTTGGAGTTGAAAGGGACCTCAAAAGATCATCTGGTCCAACCCACCTGCTAAAGCAGGTTCACCCAGAGCAGATCACACAGGAATATGCTCAGGTGGGTTTTGAATGTCTCCAGAGGAGGAGACTCCACAACCTCTCTGGGCAGCCTGTTCCAGTGCTCTGGAACCTTCAAAGAAGTTTCTCCTCATATTCAGATGGAACCTTCACACTTCAGTCTGTGCCTGTTTCCCCTTATCCTATAACAAGCGTGTGATCATCAAACCCCCAAAGGAACAGTAAATTACTGAGCATGTTCTTTTACCAATTTGACTAAATATTTCCAGAAAAATTTTTTAGTATTTGTTGACTGGCAGACAGCAGTACCTTTATATCCAATAGTACTGTCTCCCATGGGACAAGAGCAGTTGCTGGACCTTGCCTCTCCCTAATCTCTTCAGCACACAGACAGTCTTTCTGAGTGACAGGGCTCTGCCCACATATTACTGCAGCAGAACTCCCCTGAGATGCTCTCTGTTAAAGCTGATGAGCATATAGTATCCCATATTCTTTATTTCTGCATTCAGATTTCCTTCTCGGAAGTGCATCCCTTAAGTGGCTGGATTTCAGTATGTTTGCTTCTTTCTAGTTTGAGTGGCCAACAGATACCACTTTTTGCCCAAGCCCCAAAGAGATATCTCGTTGTTCCTAACCTTATTAACATGATAAGACAAACAATGACAGTTTGCCTCTGCATGACACTTCTCTCTGGGTAGCAGACCAGCATGTAGTGACTCACAACCTCTCCTGGAACCGTTTTACAGAAAACGGCAAAATGTTTCTCCATCTGTATCTTAATGTAAAGCTTACCCACTCCAATATATGAAGGAAGTTGACTTGCTGCTGGTCTGCCAAGCAGTATTGCCTATGTCACAGGTCCCTCGCTCAGCACCCATCATGTTTTTCACTGCTGCTCTGGAAACAGGCAAAGTAGGTAATTCCTCAGCTAACAATCCCACCATTTCTCATTTCACAACTCTTGATATATTCTTGGAAATACTGCTAATCACAGTCTGGTTCCCTCTTCCTTGATTCTTTGATACTTTTGAGCAAATTCATTATGAAAATATCAAGCAGTTAAACTGAGATATGTGTAATATTAATGAAACAGATATCCCCCACAAGTTCTAATAAAGTCAGAGGCAGTTATCCTGCTGGTTAGCTTTCACTCAGCATAAGGAAGAATCAAATCATGTCCCTTTATTACAGTTGTTAGAGAAACCTAAGGCTGTTTATTTTAACTACTACATTAACTTAACATGATTGTTTTGAATGGGATGATTCTTGGTAGCATTACAGATGGCAAAAAGGAATTTTTTTGAGGATCCAATCCTTTAGCCAGCCCAGGCAGCCAACTTTTATTCCTCCCTTCTCAGAGAAACATCTGTGAGAGAAGTGGTGGCAGGCTGAAGCCTCAGAGGAGTTCTCAAGGCACAGCTCACAGAAAAGCCAGTTTACTGTAGTTCATTTCCTAATCTGCTTCATGCCACTATACAGTACTATATTCATCCTTCTCACCCTCAGGACTTCTTTTTTTTTTTTTAACCTGCGACATCTAAAGGCAAGTTACAGACCTTATTTAATACTGAAGAGAAGGAAAGTTAATTGGGTTGAAAATGGTAATGATGCATCAAATCTTGTCTTAATCTGCAGTGCTCTTCCTGCTCTCAGGATGCCTAAGTGCACCTGCATCTCAGAACAAAGGCTTGAACATGGATTTTTTATGTGTTGCACTCGGCTCTTCCCTTGACTCTTTATCAGTGGCACATTAAACAGTGAAACAAATGTGAATCCCACAGTATTTCTTCTCATTCTGTTTCTGAGTAAGAGCAGGTATATGCTTGAGACTTTTTTGATATTTATTGCCTCAGTTAAAGCATAATTACCTATGTGAAAAGGAAGGGGATTAACCACCTTCACTTTAGCTGAGACCTCTATCACCTTTACATTTCAGGCTTCTATTTGGTTCTTCAGCTATTTCAATTACCAGTCAAGGAGGGTTTTAAGTCTGCAGTATAATACTACTTGCAATTACTAGTAAATAGCATTTTATAGCATTAACTAGCCTGTCCTTACCACATCCTTTTCAGGCAGACAAATCAATGTTATTATCCCCGTTTTACAAACACATTGATTAAGTGACTTGCCTAAAGGCCACACATCAATTTCAATGGCAGTGCCAAGATTAGCACAGAGGAATTTCTGCATTGCAGTCACAGAAGAAGTGATCTGTATTATCAAGTCCCTCCTTGCCCAGAAACAAGCAATCACTTCTTAGACACGTAGTCTAGATAGCATTTACCCACTTCACATCCGCCATAAGCATGTGTGCTTTATCTACCTGTTAAGCTGCTCTTTGTTGGTGGCTCAAAACCATTCCCAGTATGTCTCTAACACAGGAAACTTTTCTATTTACCTCCTGGTTTCAGCCCAAGGGCTGGAAAGTGCTGCCTGGAGAACCCATGAAGCCCCCATGGCAACGGCTGAGGAGGTGGAGGCAGAGAGCAAGTGAAGGAAGAGGGGCTCGTGCTGCTCTCCGAAGGGCAATATGGAGCTGAGCAATGATCAGAGGCAACAGCAGGGGCACGATTATAAAGAAATCAGGAAGATCTTCGACCATTTTAAGGGACTTGTTTTTTTTCTTTGCCACTCCAATTGGGCAAATTTTCAGTTTTTAGGTTTCATATCACAGGTGCAATTTTCTGTTGCTGCTGTAGCTACTGTTTGGAAATTGTGGTAGTTGCATTTGTAACATTGGAAGTTGAGTCTTCATCTAGTGTTCATCTCCTAACTGACTGATGAGTAACAGACCTTATTGCATGTTCGTGTGCTGTGTACGACAAATGAAAGTGTAACAAGTAACATTATAGCATGTAAAAATCTGTTAGACAATACTGAGTTTCTAAGGTTAAAAGGCTTCTCTGTTTACAAGCAGTTATTTCTACAGAAACATATGATGCTGGCTGTATTTGTTTCCCCTCCAGAACAAGTCAAGTCTTCGCTACCTGGGAAAACAAACAAACCACAGAAACTCAGGACAGCACTTTTAACAGCTAATTAAGGCCATCCACATGTAAGGGTGTCAATGTTTTGTTCTGATTTAGGTACAATTCACAAGATCCTCCTGACTCAACTTCTAAATGTAACAGAAAATGAAAATAATCATAAATCTTTTGAACCACAGTAGTATAGTTCGTCAGCAGATTCACAAATCTGTCGTTAAAGCCCACGGCGTCATTTGCCAACACCTGATTTTGACTTAGTCATTGAAGCTGATACTGTGCCAATGTCTGAAAGCAGATACATGGAAAAATTGTCCAGCATTTATGATAGATATTGGTATTTCAGACCAGAATCCCAGGCAATGAATTATATTCTTAATAGCCATACATGACAAAGTTAAATTTAGAAGTAGATTTTAAAATAGTTGCCAAGTTTTTAGCTGAAGGTCATTTGTACTTCTTTTTTTTCAATTATTTTTTTAACCCACGCAAGTGTAGACACTCAAAGCAAATGTGTGAACTTATCATTAAAATACCTCAAATATTAGCCATATGAATTATTCATTTGCCTTTTTTTTCTGGGCTTTTAAAAGATTATTTCTTGCATGAAACTAACATCATGCAATTTATTACTTGTGAGTCACCTGTAGATTGCAGTATCAGAATTGTTCAATAGGTTTATGCCTGTCAGAATTTTATATTAGCTCAATTATTCATTTACAACAAAAAAATAAAACATCTTTCTAAACGAATGCTTAGGCGTATGTGTTTTCTTGGCACTTCATTGGCTTGGTCTTCTGTGCAACTGTAGTTCATACTTTTCCACCTCAGGATTATTAATATGTCATACACAGAAGTGGGAAGTTTAGCTGCATTAAACTCTGATAGAAGGTTAATCTTGCATAGTAAAAAGCAAAAAATAGCTGGATGAACATAGATGTCATTATGTGTTTTGAAGCCTGATAAATATTGTATCATGCCACAATTTAAGATACTCAAGGGTTTCGCAACCTTAATTGTGTTTTAATGATGGCAACTCTGTTCAACTATGTACTCTGGCTTCTTTAAAAAAACAACACTTCAGTTTTTAAAATTATTTTGGGATACATCTCACCTGCAGGGCTGCTGCAATATTTGGGGCATGCCCTGTTACTTCGATGGTAGTTTTGGGTGCTAAGGAATTGTAGAATCATAGAATCATTTCAGCTGGAAGAGACCCTCAGGATCATCAAATCCAACCATAATCTAACTGTAGCACTAAACCATGTCCCTAAGAACCTCGTCTAAATGCCTTTTAAACACTTCCAGGGATGGAGACTCTGACATTTCCCTGGGCAGCCTGTTCCAGTGCCTGACAACCCTTTCCATGAAGAAAATGTTCCTAACATCCAATCTAAACCTCCCCTGGCACAACTTGAGGCCATTGCCTCTCATCCTATCACTTGCTACTTGGGAGAAGAGACCAACACCCTCCGTGCTACAACCTCCAATCATGCAGTTGTAGACAGTGATAAGGTCTCCCCTCAACTTCCAGGCTAAACAGCCCCAGGTCCCTCAGCTGCTCCTCATCAGACTTGTGCTCCAGGCCACTCACCAGCTTCATTGCCCTTCTCTGAACTCTGTCCAGCACCTCAGTGTCTTTCTTGTGGTGAGGGTCCCAAAACTGAACACAGGATTCAAGGTGGGGGCCTCAACAGCGCTGAGTACAGTGGTACAATCACTTCTCTAGTCCTGCTGGCCACACTATTCCTGATACAAGCCAAGATGCTGTTGGCTTTCTTGGCCACCTGGGCACACTACTGGCTCATATTCAACCAGCTGTCAATCAACACCCCCAGCCCTCCCCCCGCCTCTGCCAGGCAACTTTCCAGCCACTCTTCCCCAAGCCTGTAGCACTGCCTGGGGTTGTTGTGACCCAAGTGCAGGACTCAGCACTTGGCCTTGTTAAACTGCATACAGTTGTCCTCAGCCCAACAATCCAGCCAGTCCAGATCTCTCTGTGTGGCCATCCTACCATCCAGCAGATCAACACTCCCACCCAATTTGGTGTCATCTGCAAATTTACTAAGGGTGCATTTGAGCGGCGGAGGAACACGCAGGTCGACTCAATATGAGTGATAAATCATAGTTCGATTTTTTAGCCCAAACAGCATGTACTTATACAGTTCACGATCATTATGCATACCTGTCACCTATTAATTGGCTTAGGCTCTAATAGTCACATTTGCATGGTCCTCCTACTTGCAGTTGCTAGCTATGCTTATTCTACATTCTTGTGCTCTTGAAAGCTGTTTGTGAGACTCTGCCAAGGTCGCAGTGACCTTACTGATTTTACTGAAACAGCGGTTCCCACTGCAGCCTAACCTTACTACTTATGCTAAAGTCTTCAGAACAGGCTCTGCTCATACAACTGCTCTGCAGACCCATGTCCCTTATTTTTAAGCCATTCCTCAACAGGTGCACTCAATCCCTTAATCCAGATCATTGATAAAGAGATCAAACAGAACTGGTCCCAATACTGAGCCCTAAGGAACACCACTTGTGACTGGCCACCAACTGGATTTGGCCCTATTCACCACAACTCTTTGGGCCCAGCCCTCCATACAGTTCTTTATCTATCAAAGAGTACACCCATCTAGGCCATGAGCTGTCAGCTTCTCTAGGAGAATGCTGTGGGATATTGCGTCAAGGGCCTTACTGAAGTCTAAGTACACAACATCCATAGCCTTATCCTCATCTACTAGGTGGGTCACCTTGTCATAGAAGGAGATCAGACTGGTCAAACAGGACATGCCTTTCATAAACCCATGTTGTATGGGCCTGACTGCATAGTTCTCTTGTACATGCTGTGTGATGTTACTCAAGGTCATCTGCTCCATGACCCTCCCTGGCACTGAGGTTAGACTGACAGGTCTGTAGTTACCCAAATCCTCCTTCCAGCCCTTCTTGTAGATGGGTGTAATATTTGCCAGCTTCTAGTCAACTGGGACCTCCCCAGTTAGACAAGATTGCTGATAGATAATGTAAAGTGTCTTAGTGATCACCTCCACCAGCTTCCTCAGCACCCTTGGGTATATCCCATCTGGTCCCATAGACTTGTGGATGTCCAAGTGGTGTAGCAGGTCACTAACCATTTCCCCCTAGATTATTTGGGCTTCATTCTGCTCCCCATCCCTGTCTTCTGGCTCAGGGGGCTGGGTGCCTGGAGCACAACTGTTCTGACTATAAAAGACTGAGGCAAAGAAGGAATTTAGTACCTCAGCCTTTCCCTTATATTCTGTCACTATATTTCCCCACGCATCCATCAGGGGATGGAGAGTCTCCTTAACCCTCCTCTTGTTGCTAATATATTTATAGAAATATTTCTTGTTGCCTTTCATAGCAATGTCCAGGCCCAGCTATAGTTGTGGCCCTTCTAATTTTCTCTCTGCATAACCTCACAGATTTCTTGTATTCCTCTTGAGTAGCCTCCCCTCCTTCCAAAGATTATAAATTATCTTTTTATTCCTAAATTCCAGCTGAAGCTCTCTATTCAGCCAGGCTGACCTTCTTCCCTGCCAGCTCGCCTTCCAGCACACAGGGACAGCCTGCTTCTACACCTTTAAGATTACCTTCTGTCACAGTTTATTGCAAGGCGGCAAGAAACCGTGGCAGACGCTCCCTGTTATCCCCTCATTTCCTGCCAACCCTTTCCTTTAGATTGGAGAGATGACTGGAAAGAGGAAAGGAAGAGAGACTTAGACTTCAAGTTGAACAGTTTTAAAGGGTTTTACTAATACTACTAATAAATAGAGAATATATATACAACATATACAAAACCAATCTCAAGTTCTTGATGTGGAGTTGGCGTCACTCCAGCAGCAGCGGAGCTAGGTGTGCGGAGCTGGTGGCTCCAGCAGCTGCAGCTCAGTCCCCCAGAAGTCAAGGGCAGGACTTCACAGCAAACCAGAATCTGGTTGCAGGGATGCAGGGCCTGAGGCCCGTAGATCACAGGCAGACAAACAGGGTCCTCTCTAGATGCCGGCCATGGTCGAAGAGAGCTTGACCCTCGTGATCACCCTTTTATATAGGGGGTATGACAATTATGGGATGCAATACTTCCGTTGGTCAGTTCTAGTCACCTGTTCTACCCACCCCTCCTCAAACACGCCTCTCTCTCAATGGAACGTGGGAAAACTTATCAGTCTTTCTTAGCTACCATAGTAATAAATCTAAACATGAACTTCTTCAGCATTCCGTTGGTCTCTTATCAGCACTGAATACAGCATCCAAGGAAAAATATGCAGGGTAAAACTCAGAGAAGTACAGCCACCTAGAAGAACTTAGCTGAAAGAAAGATCACTAAAAGAGAACCGGTCTGTTTTTTTAAAAAACTGGGAAACGTTCTTGAAGAGAAACCAACTTTCCTGGATTCCTTTGTCCTTCTGGACTGTCTCTCAAGGGACTGTGCCAACCAACCTTCTGAACAGATCAAAATCTGCCCTTTGGAAGTCCAAAGTGACAGTTCTGCTGGCCACCCTTCTAACTTCTCCAAGGATAGTAAACTCAATCATTTCATGACCACTATGCCCAAGGTGACCTCCAACCAACATGTTGCCTGCAGATCCTTCTCTATTTACAAACAACAGATCCAGTGGGGCTCCTTCCCTAGTAGGCTCACTAACCAGCTGTGTCAGGAAGTTGTCCTCCATGCACTACAGGAGCCTCCTAGACTGCTTCCCCTCTGCTGCGTTGTATTTCCAGCAGACATCTGGTAGGTTGAAGTCCCCTATAAGAACAAGGGCTAGCAATCAGCAGACTTCTCCCAGCTGCCTGCAAAATATTTCATCTGCCTGTTCACCTTGGTTGGGTGGTCTGTAACAGACCCCCACCAAGATGTCCACCTTGTTGCCCTTCCCCTTGATTCTCTGCCATAGACACTCAACTCTATCATCACCCTCATCAAGTTCCAGACAATCAAAACCCTCCCTAACATACATGGCTACCCCACATCCTCTTCTTCCTCACCTATCCCTTCTGAAGAGTTTGTAGCCATCCATTGCAGCACTTCAGTTATGAGAGTCATCCCACCATGTTTCTGTAATGGCAATTAAATCATGTTTTTGCTACCTCACAAGGGTTTCCAGCTCCTCCTGTTTGTTGCCCATGCTGCATGCATTTGTATAGATGCACTTCAGCTGAGCCATTGATTCTGCTGGGACAGCAGACTGAAGGGCCTCGTTAGCACTACACTCAGATGCAGGAATGTCGCCCTTGGGTGCGCCTCTGCCACACCTGGTTTCCTCCCCCTTCAAATCTAGTAAGTCCAAAGGCTTCTGCGTTGGGGGAAAAAACACAAGCCAAAACAAACAAACAAAAAAACCCACCAAACAAACAAACAGAAAAAACACAACCACACCACACAACTGAATATATAATCAAGAATAAAACAAGAAGAAGTAGTAAGAAAGACAATTTTTATTGAGTGTTTGCATGAAAATTACATTGTGTTTTTTTAACTTACATGTTCTGCAGAGCAAGTAGCATCTAGTGTTTTCTGAGGTGCATTACACTGCACAGTGGGAACCTCTTTTGTGGTTGATCCTTAGGTAATACCACAAACATGAGTATTGAAAAGAATTTTTTTACAGTCCTTTCTGTTTTGTAATTTCCTCTACTGAGCTGCTCATAAACTCTGTACTACTGCCTTGCTAAAAGAAATAAATGGTTTTGACTAGGTCCTTGGATTCCAATCTACTAAAATGCCTAAAGGCATGCCTATATCTGTCTTCTCAAACTTTTATCAGTCTCTTTGCCTTTGATGAAACTTCTCACATCATGGGAGTCACAGGCATGCTTTAGCATTTCACCAGATTAAGACTTCAGCCATTTTTCCTTTCTTTACATTTATTTTGAAGACCTAGCTTCTTAAAACTGTACTGGGTCAATACTTGAGCATTTTATCTTGTTTTTGCCTCAGTTTTCTTATTCAAATGTTCACTGATAACTCATCTCTTCCATTCACTTCCCAAATCCACTCACGATTTTAATAAATAATTCAAGTCAGAGTGTATAATGAAATTAAATACTCAGCTGTGCTTTCAAAATAAGTTAAAATTATCTAGTGAACACAGAATCTGACACAAAGCATTATTTTCACTTTCAGAAGCCCTCACAAACAAAAGTATTTGTGTTTGTCTAGAAACATGTTTTGTGCAGGAACTATGGGTGAAAATCTCTTTGCTTCTCATGTGCAAGAAGTCAGGCTAGATGATCAAAACACTCCCTTGTGGCCTTAAAAATCTCTGATGTATTTTGAAGCTTATGATTATAGCATCAGATCAATGATCTGTTATCTTTGTTTCAAAAGAACAGTCCTCTGTGATCATTACTGCTGTGTTAGCTGATCATTTTAAATTAACATAACACAAAACAATTTCAAAAAATCAATTAATACTCTTAGCTCTAGAGTTCCAATTTTAAATGTGGAAAAAGTGGAGTCAGAAAATGGGTATTTGCAAGAAGGTGGTTTGTATTTCCCAACCAACCCCTCTTGTGGTAGGTTGACCTCGGCTGGATGCCAGGTGCCCACCAAAGATGATCTATCACTTCCTTCCTCAACTGGAGAGGGGAGAGAAAATATAACAAAAGGCTTATGGGTTGAGGTAGAGACAGGGAGAGATCACTCACCAATTACCATCATGGGCAGAAGAGACTCAACTTGGGTGTCCTGGTTTTGTTAAAAACAAGACCAGTTTCTCTTTTAATGAATTTTCCTTTCAGCTGAGTTCTTCTAAGTAACTGCACTTATGAAGCTAGCTACATGTTTTTGCAGACGGTAAAAATGAATGCAAGGTCGTTGATAAGAATGCACGTCCCATAAGTGAGAGGGACGTATTTGCAAGGAGGGGAAACAGAACGTGACTAAAATTGACCAGCTAAGTATTTCATCCCACCCACATCATACAACCTATAAAAGTGGGAGATCACGAGGGTCTCACTACTCTTTGACTATGGCTGGCATCTGAAGAGGACACTGCCTGTCGTCCCTGCAATCCAAGGCCTGGTTGCAGTGAATCCTGAATCCAGTTCTGGTTTGCTTCAGAGTCAAGATCAGGACTTTTGGGTGCCTGCCCTGCAGCTGCTGGAGCAGTGTGGAGCCAGGAAATTCAAGATTGATTTTGTATATTTTGTATTATTTTCTCTATTTTATTAGTAGCATTAGTCAAGCATTTTTAAACTTTTTTCTTGCACTTTTTTTCTTGTACTTTTTAACTTGCAAGTCCCTCTCTCTTTTCTTCCTATTGCCTTTCGTTGGTGGGGACGGCTGGGGAAGCATTGGGGAGGGGATTGACAGAGAGTATCTGCCACTGTTTATTGTCACCCTGCAATTAAATAGTGACATTGGGGAAGCTAGTTTAATTTATTACCTATCAAGAGTAGGATAATGTGAAATACCTTCTCCCCACCCCTCCTTTATTTCTGGGTGCAAATTTACTCCTGAATTTCTACCTCTTCTCCCCGAGCAGCACAGGGGGATGGTAAATGCGGGTTGCAGTCAGTTCATCACACGTTGTCTCTGTTGCTCCTTCCTCCTCAGGAAGTTCTCCTCACTCTTCTGCTCCAGTGTGGGGTCCTTCTCACAGGAGACAGGACTCCACAAATTTCTCTAACACTAGTCCTTCCCACGGGCTGTAGCTCTGCATAACCTGCTCCAGCATGGGTCACTTCCATGGTGTGCAAATCCTTCAGGAACAGACTGCTCCAGTGTGGGTCCCTCAGAGGTCACAAGTCCTGTCAGCAAACCTGCTCCAGTGTGGGCTCTTGTTTCCATGGGGCCACAGGTCCTGCCTGGAACCTGCTCCAGCATGGGCTCTCCATGGGGTCACAGACTCCTTTAGGCATCCACCTGCTCTGGCGTGGGGTCCTCCATGGGCTGCAGGTGGATCTCTGCTCCACCATGGACCTCCATGGACTGCAGGGGACAGCCGGGCTCACCATGGTCTGCACCATGGGCTGCAGGGGAATCTCTGCTCCAGTGCCTGGAGCAGCTCCTTCCCTCCTTCTCCACTGAGCTTGCTGTCTGCAGGGCTGTTTCTCTCATATATTCTCACTCCTCTCTCCAGATGCAGTTATGCAGGTTATCAGTTTTTCTTCCCCCTTCTTAAATAACTTGTCACAGAGGCTCCACCACCGTTGCTGATGGGCTCAGCCTTAGCCAGCAGCAGGTCTCTCATGGAGCTGCTGGCATTGGCTCTATCAGACATGGGGGAAGGTTCTAGCAGTTTCTCACAGAAGCCACCCCTGTAGCCCCCCCTCCACTGCCAAAACCTTGCCATGCAAACCCATTACACCCTCTATTATTTCATGGCACTTTTCAAATAAATGATTTCATGTAACTCACAACTTCTAAAGGGATTTGAAGGTTATTGCATTCCATTCATTTCCAAATAGATTGGATACTAAAAATAAAAAGTAATGACTCAGAGCTTACCTTTCCTGGCTCTGGAGCTGAAATGGTAAATATTTAATAAGGGAAGCTCTCTTTCCCAAAGTTTTGTTCTTCTTTGCCTTTATAATAAAAAATAAAATGAATTTCTAAGCACATAACTGTCCAGGTACCACACTCATGGATAATCATGTTTGCACATTATAGATGCACAATCCTCATTGTGCAAAAACATGTGGGGATTTTTACTGATGATGAAAGTCCTGATAAAGACAGTAAGAATATAATTGAAGAGCTACCATTCACTGTTGAAAAAAAATCACCTACAAATATAACCTTTGCTTTCATTCAATGCAATGCCTAGATGGACTGAAAAAACCTCTTACCATATATTTTACTGTCTTGATATCACTGGAGCATCTGCAAACATAATATATGTATTATACAGATTACAGTATATATTTTAAGAATACATATATAATATATATTTACATAAACATTATTAATGTACTCTTGAGAGCAGTGGACAAGGTGCAGCATTTGTACTTTAGCCCACTTTTCAAACAGGGAAAAATACAAAGGCATAAGGCTGACAATCTTACTTCTTTTTTTTGCAAGATCCAAATAGCTGAATATAATTTGTTTCTAATTCTGATTGTTAAAAGACACTTACCTAGGAGAAAAACCTATTAGAAGGAAACAGATGATGCTTTGTGCATAACCAAGCGAACAAAAGAATCTCTTTACCTGGAGTCATCATCCCAAGGAGACGCTGCAGCTCCTTTGGAAAATATCTCTCAGAATAGCACAATGTATCAGGCTCAAGGTAAGAGATAAATAAAGGCGTGCCAGCAGGGAGAGAACCATGAATAGGGAGTACAGGGGAGCAAGTATGATTAAAAATGCCAAACTGGGTATTTCAGCTCCTTTTCCAGTCACCTTCCCACACTGTCAGATCCACACAGGCCCTGGCTCAGATCCTTGATCTCAGTCTGAAGGATTTCAAAAACACTTTTTTTTTCTTAAGATGGAAAAATATTGTTTTCTAGAAACTAGCTGGCAAATCTTTATTGATCCTAACAGCTCCCTGCCAAAAGCAAATGCATGTACCATAGACACTAAAAGTCTGAAGGAGTTCTTAAAACAACTTACACATAGGAAATAGCAAAGGTGTTCTCTGGGCCTCACCTCTTCACTAGGAGATAACGTGAGCTGGGTTGGGGGTAACCTCAGTTCAACAGCCCCTGGGACTCAGGTTACCTACTTGACTTACCTGGCCTTCCCACAGCAACACAACCACGGAGGAGCTTTGGCATGGAAAGTGCACACAGATTGCTCGGTAAATGCTTGCAGCTCAGAAGTCACAACCTGCCCATCCTGTGTTAATCCAGCTTGTTGTTCTCATCAAAATCAAGCAAACAAAATCGTACTCTAAAAATCCGCACTGCAAATTAAACTGATTTTTCCTTCTGCTCTGTGACTACCATACAATGTTATCATTGCCTGTTGTTCTGCAAAGTAAAAGAAAATGCTTTTTGTTACCAGCATTAAGACAAAGATTCCCATCTTTCAAAAAGCAGCTAACAGAGTACATCAGTGGTAGAAGACACAGCATAATCCACAAATATGTGTACATGGCCACCATGTTGCATATTGAAGACAGCTTTAAATTACCTCATGTGTCTACTACTGACTGCTGAACGCATCATGAAGATCAGCGTGGTGTGACACTTACCTTCCCATCTGGTTTGATAACCTGCGCTAGCCAATGTCAAGCTCCTGAAGCTAAATTGCCAGAGTTACCTACTTTAAAGCAATCTTTAGAACATCTGCACTCACCTGTATCTTACAGATATGTTATGGATGTTGCAACTGCTGTTCTACAGATTATTTTTTTTCCCCAGATTTACTAGAACAGGGATTGTAATGATCAGCTCTGGTTCAGACCTATTCTAAATAGGCAAAACTGCAACCAGGCTTAGACTCAAGTTCAAATTCTACAACAGATATAAAAGACAACCCATGAAGTTCACTGAGAGATCGAGATTTCCTTAAAGTTCAGAGATGATTGAATCTTTTGGTTTAAGACTATTTCTAGTTCAAAGCTAGTGGTACTTCCTAGAAAATTCTTGTACCTGAAAAAAGCAATTTCTTGATAACTTGCCCTGCAAGCTTTCTTTACTTTCAGCTTTCTAAACTTTCTCAAGGTGAAACAGACATGAATAAACTCTTCATAGAGATAAAATATGATTTATTTTTAAAAATACATTTCCACTACAAGACTCAGGATATCTTAGGAAGGCTGAGTGGATGAAAGCTATTATTTTTAATTAGCTGGCTGCTTCTGCCTAAGGATGGTAGGAAAATGAGATGTTTACATACTTTACTTTTTTGACATTCATTTCTCTGCATTTGGGGGAGGGCAAGAGGAAGCTTAGAGAGTGGTGGAAGGACCCCAATGGAGCAGTCTTAATGGCACAGTTATATCTTCATTTTTGCCTCCAAATGGTGCCAACCTAGGTTATATCTGTTGGATCTGTATTCCTTGGCTAGGAATCTAACATTTAGTTTCTTTAATCTCTCCCAAGACAGAGTAATGATGTTACCAAACCCTTCCAAACCTTGTGAACTACTCACAACAATACTATTAGCGTTATTACTTTTACTCTTCCTTGCAAAAAATGGGTGATTTGGGAGTCCAGGCATGAAAGCCAAAATGTCAGAGGTACTTAGAGGTACTGATATCTGTTTCCTTCTACAGGCTTAATATTCACTCCCTGAGCTGAGTAAAAGACTGGCTCTTGTGTTCCCTGATGAAAAATTTTCAGTGGCCCTAATTAAATAGCACGGCATGGCTTCAGGTTACAGCAAGTCACATATCACTTACAGTCTACTGTTTTTGGCTGTAATTTTTACTCTTTGGCTATCTGTTTGAAATTGCGTATATGTAAGATAAACGCAACAATTTTCGGAAGACCCTTTTGCCTCAGCAGTCATCACTTCAATTCTTCAAGTAAGTAGTACCATGCCTCATTATGTCTATGTGCAAAATGAGAGAAAAAATGTGAGATTACTTTTATGAAATTGCACAGCAATCAGTACCAGAACAAGGAGACAACCCAACCCATCCTCCTTCCCAATTTCTCCCCGCTTGTCCTGTCGCCTGGACAAACTTGTAAACAAGTTTGGTGACTGCATGCATGCTGAAGTGCATTTGTTTGTATTGTCTTGCCAGAAATTTAATTTCACAACATCACATGCTACCAACACAAGCGTGTCATTGCAATTTGGCATGCATTTTGTTGCTGCGTTCTATATCTCATTAAAGTCTCATCTCCTTAGCCAATACCATATGCTACTCATCTGTAGCAAAGCTCTTAAATGTAATGAAAAAGGTATAATCACAAATAAGAAAGCAATTGTCAAGCAGCAACCTACAGGTATTCAGGCTCTGCAACACCACTGAAAGAGGTAATATTGCAAGAGCAATCCTTTTAAAACGTCAAGCATCATTGCCTGACAGGAAAAAATGTTGGGCTTGGAGGTGCTCTTCAGTCACTCCTGAGCTGCTCAGTGCCATTACAGGATTCTCCGATGACAAGACAATACCATGTCAACACACAGGGGGAGGAAAGACTTATGTTTATTTTTATTGTTTTTTAAACTGAGAAGGAAGTGATATGCTGCTCTGGACACTTAGTGTTTTTAAAAATACTAATGTAAAAGTTAGAATATTCTCAAAATATTTCAAGAATATGAAGCCTTTTTCTTAAACCTGCTGATTAGCTTTTCTTTCTCATAGATATTGATTGTTTTTGTCTTGATTTATGGTGAGAATTTTAGCTTTTTTCTTGACAATAGGAAAATACACAGATGCTTTTTTAAGATTGATAATTTGATTATAACTAGTCATTATAAAATAAAAATAAAAGAGTTAGTGGTGATCAATAGTAGAAAAAGAGGTTAGTCAGTTTCTGTTCTCAGATGTGAAAATAATTGCCATGAAATCAATGCAAAATGTAGCTGGATTAGGTAACAATCCAAGTTTAGGACCAGAGGGACAGGCTCTAGCTGCTCAGTACTGCTGCTGATACTGTAATTACTGAAGTTAGATGGAGACACTAGTCCCAAAAGGAGCTCCGTGTTGCATATAAACCTGTGTCCCAGGCACACGTGTCACTGATACCTGAAAACCTCTGTCCAAGCATGTGGGGCTTCACTCCAAAGTAAACGGTTGCAGGACACAACCTCAGGCATGCCAGGGGTGATGCAGAGGGGAACCCTGAGCTGGAAGCGTCATCACAAGGAAGAGTTAGAGATGTGGTGACAGCACTGGGGAGGCTGGGAGCACCTGGTCTGGGAAAAGAGCTGTGCCAGGGCTGGAGCAATCAGGATGCTATTTGCCCATGGTTTCATTCCCCGTCTGTGAGAAATAAACCTAAGCACTGTGTTTTTATAAGCAGTGTTGACACTGACAAATCGCCAGCCCCTGTTTCTCAGGCGTACGCCAATGCCTGTCACCCTGCTGACAGGGGCACTAATTCTGCCCCAGACACCGGTTTGAGAGTTCGTGGTGACCATAGCCAGCTGACTCAAAAGGCAGATTTTCATGGGTCACAATCAATAGGGAGGTCCAATAAAACAAAGGCAACTTTTACCCCTTCAGTATTAACAACAGCTTATTGAAGACATGTATCTTGACTCCAGTCCATCTCTAATTAAATCTAAATTAAATTTCACCAAGCAGAATTACCAGGGCCTAATTTTTAGACTCTGTGATAAATCCTGCTTCCTGATGCTGACTAGCTGCTCACTAGAGACAAAGATCCACTGAAGAACAAATAATTTTGTCCTTTCTTCGTGTGTTAGCTCATGTCACAAGAATTAAGCTAGTAAGTTTCTTTAGACAGGCAGTATAATGCACATTTATATTTATGCACGTTTAAATTGTAGAGACTGTAAAATATCTTTGAAACTAAATCAGAGTTCTTGACATGAGGAAATAGTCATATTAAAATCTAAACTTTTCTATGTTTCTCTGGTGGGCAGCTTCTTTAAAACACTATCTTTTTACAGATCTTCCCCTATCAAAGCTCTATAAATGTGCTAATGGTTGCATTGCTAATGTTTGCCTTGGTCTCACTAAAGCTTTTTCTTTTTTCTGTGAGTATACTCTTTCTCATGCATACCATCCATCTGGAAATGAATTACAGTGAATTAGATGGACCTTTTCAAAAGCGCACAACTTAATGTAGAGTTTTAATGAAGTAGTCTTTTTCATTCATTATTTTTTGTCCTAAGAGGCTCTAAATCTTAGTCTGTTTCTGCCTGTATATACATAGATTACTGCCTTATTTTATCTTTATATGTATATATTCACTTTGACCAAAATTAGATGAAGCTTAAAAAGTTTTTGAGGATCATCTATAAATTGTTTTTCATATGCTCCTTTCCTTCCATCTGTAAATATTGAATGAATAACAGTCATCTAGTTAATCAGGCCCTGTAATTCTCAGTAACAAAAATTATTACTATGTCATTAATCATGGACAACAAATTAGCATTGTGTAAACAAAATTACTATATTCTTAGAAAATAACATTTTATCTATAAAATTTATAAGATGACCGATAATTTTATGTGCCTCAGTTTCTGAACACCCAATTTAATGCTGAAAGGCCCAGAATACCAGATAGAAAACAAGATTGTCTAGATGTATTCAATGGATAACAGTCTAATCTGTGCAATGTGTGGTGTTAAGGTGTGTGGTGACACTTTCAGTCCCTGCCACAGTAAAAGGTCACTTCCTTGCCTTGTTTATAATTCTCAGTCTTCCTTAGAGCCTGTCTAAAGCGTCTGCTGGTGCTTTGTCCGGGCTGTCACGTAGTCTGAAGTCCTTAGGCAATGTTGCCTATTAATATTAGCAGTTGTTCTAGATTTATTATATAAAATGTTTTAGAAATATCTATTCCACAAGTCTACACAAAGCTTCATGTGATACATAAATATGCTCTGAACTAAGAAAGCTGTTTCCCATGGATCTTGCTACCTGCAGAAAATGAGCAAATTAATTTCACACATCTTTGATTATTATGTCTAAATTGATTCTTAAATAAAGATGCTTACATCTGCCTCTTGCTCCAGATGGTGCAATTTAGCTGCCTATGTTACTCGCAAGTTATTTTCAGTTTGAAACAAATACTTAACCCAGCAATTGTCTTATCAAGGATTCTCCATTTCTTGAAACTGGAACCTAAACTTCGTTGCTGCTTTAATTCTCAGAACAGGGAGTTTCCTGTCTCACAGGTCAAAGTACAAGGAAAAAAGAAATCTTGAATATTTCAGTGCAGCAGCCACAGTTGTAAAACTGTCTGATACTATACCCTCCAGTTACTAGCAAAAATTCAGGCAGCAAATTTAATACAAAATTCTGATGAGGTTTGACAATGTGCAGACAGTAGGACAAACTTGCAACAACAACAACTTTTTTTTTTTTTTTTTCCCCTCCTACATCAGCTGGTCATGGAGTTTACATTTATGTTTCATCCCTTAGGAGCATCAGTTCCAGCTTAAAGGAAATCCTTCATCATAACAATGCTGTGTCCTTGTCCTAAAGTCTGTCCAGGAGGAAGCAGTGAGCAGGCTGCAGCTCTCTGCCAGAACAGACAAGTGCTGGATGCTGTTTTTCTAGTTAAGAACCACAGTGGGATGGTGCAGCTGCTCCTGGGGAAACTAGATAAAAGCAGTATGTGTAGGATGTCTTGTAGTAATGTAAAAAACACAGCATGCATACTTTGGTGAGGTCTTAGCAAAGTTATGGCCCAGATCCACTGTATGACTAGCCTTTATAGAAATCTTCAGCTGTGACTTACCTGTCTGCTGTGATAATAAGCAGAAATGACTGAAATATCTTTCTGCTAGGTTATGCTATAGCTGCAATTTTTACCTTGAAGCTTCATCGTCAACACATTTTTAAACAATATTAAATTCTAAAACATCATAGAATTATTTCACTTGTGTTTTGTAAAATCTTATCCTTATAAAACCAAACTCTTAGACTTGCTCTTGAGACTTTTGTAATGAATGAACCCCTCTGGATCAGTAATACATAGCTAGCTAGATTAAAAACAGAGTAAGTGAATACTTTCAAAATTATTATGTTAAAAACTGATTGGAAATCTCTGTTTCAGGAAGCTTGGAAGAAAAAAAAATGTTACTACTTCTCACTGTTTAAATGAAAGCTTAAATCTACTTCATTAAATTCTACTTGTGGAGTGATTTTGGAGTGATAAATCACTTGTAAGTTTGTTGATTTTTTTTTTTTGGTGGGGGTATTGTTGCTTCTTTGTTTTTGTTTGTTTGTACTTGTTGATTTGTTTGCTTTTGTGTGTGTTTTGCTTTTGTTTCTGTGTTTTCTGTTTGCTTTTTTTTTTTTTTCTTTCTAGTTAAGATAAGAAAAACATTTGGAATAGCTAAAAGTTCATTTGATTTGCTGTTTCTGTACCTAAGCGTATAAGTCCTTCTGCAATGAAACTTTCTTGAAAGATGAAAAATCTCTTCATTCTTATGTGTCCAGGAAAAATAGCATAGTGAACACAGTAGCCACAGCCATATGGTCTTGTGGGTGTGTGCTGAGCATCCTCAGTCTTTGTACCAGAGTTGACATTACCTGGATCTTGATCTGATTTTAACTCATGCTACTAACATCGCTGCTCTAAACAGGAGTAAGCCCAGGAGCAGAACTGATAGCTGAAAAACATGCAAGTAAAAGCCATGTCATTATAGACGAGTGAGCAGGAGATTTGGGATCACAATTTAGACCTAGATGGTTGAAACCTAGGTCTGTTGTAAGTACTTTTACTATAGCTAAGCATCTAACCTGAACTACTGAAATGCCTCAGTGGAAATCTGGTAATTCTTTGGGTTGTTAGTCAGCCATGAACCAGTCTAGCTAAGCTCTTCTGTCATGTTTGAACAATGACTACAAGGTAAGGGATACTTTAAGAAACCCTTTCTAGTCACCTCTTGGCTATTAGCACCTTCTTTCCAGATTTTACAGGTGGCTGAATGGAGGAAAAACACACTTTTGGGAATGGTGACCTCGTACTGCCCTAACAGGTAAGAGATGTCAGCTCAGATGCTAGAGACAACTACACAACAGCTCTTCTGCTCCTCTTCCTTGGAAGAGTGGCACAGGTCTTACTAAGCTGTAAGCCACAATTTGCAGTGGTGTCTGGTGACACTTGCCGATTCTTTACCTTGGGTGTCATTTTAACTTATACTGCCAGACACCTATGCCCATGTTCCTGGGACAATAAACTCAGAATAACTAAGCTCAAGTCAAATAATCTTTGCAAAACCAGCTTAAACTGAAATAATGCTCTCTCTGGGCTTTTTATACAGCTAACAGAGAAAGAAATGCAGGCTGAATTGTTTTCTGGAGGGATACAAGGTGTAAGCTACCTTAGACTCCTGAATTCTGTTCTTAGCTAGGCATCTGAACACAGCTGAATGAATTGTGTCCTCATCTCATGCTGAATTCAGTTTTTAGAAAATAACTGAAAAAATATCATACTGTTAACCTTCAGGTATTCAAGAGTCCTTGACTAGTTAACATCCTGTTATTAGGGGGATTATTATTAATGTGATGTGACAAGATACTCAGTGCAGATTTAAAGATGGGAAATTCCTCCCCTTTTGTGAAATTGAGGAGTCACATCACCAAAACAAAACTACATTTAGCAAAGCACTGCCCCACTTTGTTCAGTATGTTCACGCAACTTCATGTTATCCTCATTTGGCAGATACACAGTTTTTATAAATCTGCTAAGCTATTGCTAAACTGCCAGCTCAAGCTATTTTCTTTAAATCTTTAAATCCATATGTTTAAATATCTTTAAATCCATATGTTTAAATATCTTTAAATCCATATGTTTAAAACTGAAAACTATGGGGTTTTGACTCTGTTTTCCAGCACAGTTTGGCAGTGGGTCCCCACCATTCTTTCTTCTGATGCAGTTAGGCCCTTTTACAGTCCATGAAGGATAACTGAAGCTACCATTGAGAACCAAAATCTTCCCAAATACAAATAGCCAATTATAAAATGCAGCTCAGGGCTGAATAAATTCTTTGCTGACCCTGTAGGTGATAAAGTGATGGCCAGAGTCATGGGCTTCATTATCTGTATCATTATCCTAGCTCATATGACTCCCATGTTAATGTCAGCAATTATTTTGCTCAGATTTTCTATGAGGAATTTTCTGTATGAACCTAGCAAACTACATCCTGACCACTTTGTTCCAGCTTTCAAAGATAGAGGCATAAACACTCTGAATGACGGGATATCTATTGATTATGAGCTTGGACAGACTTAACACCCACACAATAATAAGACATGTCCAAATGAGCATTAGGATCTAAGACAGATCAAGCATGCAGCAATTGTACCTATCAGCCTCATTAGCTAACCCTGACCATCCTTCATGCTTCACAGAAGTGCTTTCTGCATTTTAAAATATCATTAATGGGGAAAAAACGTGTTTGGAATTTTAAATTATTTCTTCTGTGCAGTGTTTTTCAAATGTATTTCTATGAGCATTGAAACTAGCTGTTCATGTTTCATTTGGGTTGCTTTTAAAACCATCAGACCCACTCTTACCATAGTACAATACCGTACCAGATATGTCTTATACAAAATGAGAAGTGCAACAGAGAAATGCCTAGAGACAGCTATTTTCAGATGTAGCAGTTTAGACTACTTAGATTATAGCTTGCATTGGTTGTCTTCCCACACTAAAGGATGCCTTCCATTTATTCATGTCCCCATGAACTTCCCACTATTACCATCCCTTCCGGTCTTCCATGTATGAAAAGAGAAGTCCTTTCCCATAGCTCTTGCGCTTTGATAATTGAGGAGCCACCAGGAGCAGACAGTTACCCTTCATAGTTTGCAAGCCTTTCCAGTAGAGTGAATGGATAATAACCCCTTGTCCTGGTTTTGTTAAAAACAAATTTCTCTTCTAGTGAATTTGCCTGTCAGCTAAAGCCTTCGTATTAGCTGCATTTTCCTGGAGAACCAGATACATGTTTTGGTAAACATAGCAATGGAATGCAAACTTATTGATAAGCACGGACGGACATCTCACGAGAGAGGCAACGAGAAACTGGTGACCGAGAAACTGGTGACCAAGAAACTGACCAACTGTGTATGACATTCCATTCACGTGAATACTTCATATAAAAGTGGGAGATCACAAGGATCTCGTCCCTTTTCCCTTCTGCTTATGGCTGACATTAGGAGAGGACCTTGCTAGTCATCCCTGCGAACTGAGGCCTAGTGAGAGACTGAACCCAGCTCCGGTTGGCTGCAGAGTCCAATCCAGGACTTTGGGTGCCAGCTCTGCAGTTGCTGAGACTTTCAAGGTTGGTTTTGTATATATTTTGTATTATTTTCTCTATTCTTATTTGTAGCATTAGTAAAACATTTTTAATTTTTCCAACTCTCTCTTCTCTCTGTCCTTTTCCTCCCGATTGCCTGTCCTAAGGGGGAGAGGGAGGGGCAAAAGGGGGAAATGGGTGGGGGAGAGGAGGTTAACAATACATCTGCCAGGGTTTGATTGTCACCCCGCAATCTAAACCCTCAACACCCCTTATAACTGATCAAGAGACAGCAATTCCATCTTTTAAATTCCAATATATTGACATTTAGATTTTTATCACACTAAAATAAGTAATAAGGTTATCTAGTCTCTTTGCAATAAGGAAATTATACAAAAACGGTGGTGGGGGAGTATGCATTCAAATATTTTCTTTTTTGTTTCAGAAATTATTCATTAAGATGACAGAAACCTGCCATGTGATGACCAGGATACGATGTCTTAGGATGTACAAAAGTAGCATGTAGAGAGACTATTTTACTTTTTTATTGTTGTTATTTTATGTATGTATATAAAATATATATGTATGCATGTGTGTGTGTATCTACATATGTATACCTCCCCAGGAATATTTTCACCAGACCAAGAATTTGAGTATGTACATGCCTTCCAAATTTCAGGCCACTGTTATAGTTGCCAGGCTACAGATCACTGGAGTCTTCAACTTTCACTGCACCCATCTCAGCTTCTGCAAAACGATATACTGTAATGACATAAAGGGAAACATCTTTCAAGAAAATTTCAGCTACCTTTAGCAGAATAGCTTCCGTATCTTTCTAGATATTGCCAAAGTATAGGAGAACCTAAATACAGTAGGAAGTGTTTTTTCTGACATTACAAGGCTATAAATAGGATGGTGCAGCATGAAGAATGATGCCCTAAACCAGATGTCAGACTATTATTTTAGGTATTATACATGAAAGTATCCCCTCTGGTCTATCTTTGTTTGTAAGAATGAACCATTCCAATGCCTGCTTTCAGCCTGTCATCCTGCCTTCATGCTGATTTGAAACGGTATAATTCAGCAGGCCCTTCAAACTAAGATCCTAACAGGCTGTGCTTTACAAGTGCTCCCTTCAAGAGGCTATTCCAAAAGGATGAGGAGAGAAGGACCTGTCAGTGAAATAGTTATGGCTAAATCTGAGATACTCTGGGATATAAGTTACTGAAAAATGAAAACAATCTCACAGAATATTATGGTGCACGGCAAATGAGCCATGAGAGATTTGGTGCGAAGAATGAAAGGCAATACACCACTATAATAACTCCAACAGTTTAAGAACAGCCTGTGAACTAAAAGTACATAACAGCTTCAGTAAACACAAAGTCTGAATGTCAGAAAAGGTCTTACCTACAGTCCTTTAAAACAAAAAGCATACTTCATCTTTTATTGAAAGTTTGATCTCCAATAGTGGACTTCAACTTTCAATATGGGACTGTTGCTGATGCTGAAAAACATAGAGCATGAGTTACTTCATATATACATAGAAGACAAGAGTCCTCAGATTTTCTTTTTTCATTGTTGTTCAGTATCTTTGACCATTAAAAACATCAGAATGCCTTCTTCTGGAAAAAAGACTCTTTGTTGACAAGTTATCTTTACTTATTGCCTACCAGATTATACTATAATATAACAGAATTTAGAGGTTAACTTCAATAAAAACAATAGCATGTCTTCCTCCTCTACTGTGCTATTTCTACAATGACTAAAATGAGTACTGGCACAGACTCTGAGGTCCATCTGTTTTGTAATATGCACAGGTCAAATACCATTTTTTTTCCCCAGACAGATACTGCATTATGCTTTTTGACTTCTTTTTTCCTTTCCCACCAACAAGCAGAAGCCACCCTGGTCAAATGGTCTGTTTATGAACAAGTGGCATTGCAATGAATTCCCTGTGTACAAGAATAAACACCTTAAGAAATGCTTAGCAGAGAGGTGCTTTAAGAAGCACTCACTTTAGGCACTGCCCTACTGTTGATCAAAGGATTTAGGGTGTATACACTGCACATAGATCAGGTTTGGATAGATGCAGATGTTCATCTGAGAGCAGCTCTCACAGGTGAGGCAAGATTTGTCCAGGCATGAGTGCTGCAGTGGCTGGACACATGGACACAGAGAAGCACTTGAACAAGGGTTGGGAACATCTAAGCAGTCTTCCAGGGTGTCAAATATCAGTGTTGGTGTGGTGCTTCAAATGAAGGCTCAAGGACACATCACTGTCTAAAAGTGAAAATACCAGAAGTCACTGAAATAATTTCAAATTTATTTTAGAAGAAGAAAAGGATAAGGGAGGACTTCACAGCATCTGAAGATGAGGACATGCCCTGATGATATTACCCTCCAAAGAAGTTACATTAACAAAATTACTTGCAAACAATTAACTGCATGTTACTTGTTGGACAGTGAGGTGGTTTTCCCAGTCTGTTCCTCCTATTCCAAGCAGTGAAAAAAGTAAAATTAAAACATTTTCTAAAGGTCTATTATAAATGAGGAGCTTTCAGACAGCTTAGAAGAGCTTGTTTGCAGGAACTCATCTCTCATAAAAGGCTTGTTGCTGCTCTAGGGAGGAGTAAAATAGCTACTGATGACATTCAAATCATGATCTGTCTTCTCAGCCATTAATTTTAAATATGATTCATACTCCATTATGCTCTGGAAACCAAAGAAATTATCCTTTATTGTGTCTAGCCATTTTTCATCACTATGTACTCATAATGACCAATTTTACTCTTCCCTTCTGATATGGGCTTGAAATGTGCAAAAATTAACCCCAATGCTTACATTTGCCTTTAATTCAACTTCATAAGAATTTCCCAGTGTAAATATATATTTATACAATAGAACAGAATTACTAACATCCAACATATATAAACAACATTAGCTTTTGAATTGCTTAAATATTAGGGTTGGTAAATTAGAAACAAGCCCCGGTCAAAATTCAGGGAACAAACACTACTGAATTTTGCCCTACTTAAATTCAAATAAAAATATACAATTTAATGACTGTCTAAGCCTGTGTTAGGGCATTTTAATAACCATAGAAGTGAAATTAAAAAATAGATGGGTTATTAATATTCATCCTCATTTGCAGTATTAGTGCATTTTTAGTAAATAAACCAACCAAACAACAACAACAAACAAAAAAGATAGTAAGAAAAGATCCTGGCTTAAGTTTTCAAAAATCCATAGGCAATTCCTTGTTTCAGCTATGTGGTTTTGCACAAATCATTTCCTCTCTCTGTGACACAAAATCCCACCTGTAAAATGGAGATTCTCTTTATGTATTTCCAAGCAAAACTGTTATGCTGCATAAAGCACCTTTAAGAGACAGGGTGCATCCTCCTAACTTTGGAGGTGGTGACATCTCTGCACTCCAAGTCAAGGTGAAGTTCTTCCTTGAAAACCTGTATGAGAGGTGACATTATTCTGCTGTAATTCCCATTAAGCTTTATCCAGAGGGTACACAACAGTGGAATACTATTTTGATGTGTCCGGGACCTGCCTCCCTCCTTTCCCAGCCCCATACTCACTGAGAAATTGCTGAGTGCAGTGGGGCTGCCTATACCAGGAGATGCCATGTGACATGTGGTAGAGGAGCACAGTGCAACTCTCAATCACTAGAGTATTACTCAAAGAAATAATGAGATAAGATCACTGAGTTAAGCCTCACAGCACACAGTTCGGTTTGATAAATACCTGATGGATTAGGATGGAGAAGTATAATATATAATATTTTTTATCACTAGCTATTTATTAAATAGTAGCTGGATAAAAACAGTAAGCAGAGCATGACGTGCAGCATCCTCAAAGACAATGTAATTCTCAGTCCTGTACATCCAGCGTAAGAGTTCATGGGTATCAGAGCCTGAGTCAATTGTTGCTGGGTTCATGAAAAATAAAAAAAAAATAAAATAAAAAAGCCTCATTACTCTTAAAATAATGGGGATGAGTGTTAGGCATAACAGGCTTATAAACATCTGGGTTTTTTCCAGAGTAAAAATAAGGAGTTACCGCTACCAGTTAAGGATAGGAAATGATGTTATACAGCTCATACAACTTGTCACACATGAAGCAAATCCCACACCTCCCATGACTACAAGCTTCAGAGAGCACATTTCCAGCTTAATCACTAAGATTCAATTTTAAATTAAGCTATTGATGGATTCCAAATAAATATATGATTTCAATTGGGGAAGTTAGCCCTACTTTAAAAAACTTTAAAGTGCTACAAGGAAAGAGAGATTATATATAGATGTAGTGGGTGTCGGTGTCAAGGTGTTGGCAACAGGGAGGCTACAGGGGTGGCTTCTGTGAGAAGAATCCAGGGACTGCCCTATCCCGGATACAGACAGCTCCACAATGGATCCACCACAGGACACAGCTGAGCCCATCAGTCAAACTTGTGGCACCTCTGGGAAAATATAGTTAAGGAAGGGAAGGAAATGCTGGACACAGAAAAAGGAACAAAAATAACGTGAGAAACAACCCTGCAAACACCCAGGTCAGATGAGGAAAGGGAGGAGGTGCTCCAGGCAAAGGTGCAGCTGGTGGAGAGGACCACCGTAGAGCAGGTATCCACACTGCACCTCTGTAAGGCCTCATGGTGGAACAGGTGGATGCACCCTGAAGGAACAGTGGCTCACGAAGAGCCCATGCTGGAACTGGTTTATCCTGGAGGACTGCAGCACACGAGAAAGACCAATTCTGGAGCAGGGGAAAAGCATGAGGAGGAATGAGCAGCAGCTTATGGACTGACCACAGCCCCCATTCACCATTCCTTCTCCACTGCTCATCACGGGGAGATCGAAGAATGCAGGAGTGAGGTTGAGCCTGGGAAGAAGGGCTGGAGTAGGGGGAAGGTGATTTAGTTATTGTCTTTGTTTCTGACCATCCAACTCCAATTTAATTGGCAAAAAAAAAAAAAATTAATCTTCCCCAAGTTGAGTCTCTTTTGCCTGCGACTAATTGATGAGTGATCTCCCTGTCTTTATCTTAATACATGAGCTATTCTATCCTATTTTCTTCACCTGTCTTATTGAGGAGGGAAAGTGGTGGGTGGGTGTCTGGCCCTCAGCCAAGATCAACCCACCACAACAGACAATTACATTTTAAAATTAATGCTGAATTAAGTCTCATACATAAAGTCTGGATGCAAATAATACATGGAAGCAGCATTAATCTGAAAACTGACATCTCTATGATAAGGCAAGGGAACTTATGGAGAAAGGCAGGAATTCTTAGAATTAGTAATGTAAAGATAAATTAATTAGTCTTCTCTCTAGTCAGATTTTCCAAAATGTATTTTACAAGATTCTTCTTTGGCAATCAGCGATTCTAAGTCACAAATTGGTTTGAAGTTTGGAGGCCAAGAGAAAGACATAAAAAATCAAGATGATCTTCTTAAGGGGGAAAGAGATTGGTGAAACTATGGAAAAGGCAGGAATTTTGAGAATATGACATTTGACATAATTTATGAATTGCCACTGTAAGTTTCAAAATTGCTGAATAAAAGTACTGTTCCATGATTCAGTTTAATTTTTGTCATTGCTTCAAAATTGATAGGTTCTATGCCATGGTTTATCCCTTCACCATGTATTATAAACAAGAGAAAACAAACTACCAAAATAGTAATTTTGAAGCAAAACTACATTACAATTTCATTCCAATAATGTTTCCAGACTACCAAAATTTCCCCTCAATTTTCCCTCCATGTATGCATTTGTTCCATCACAGATCTACTTCAATTCAATAAGCGTGTTATACCCTTTCATTCCAGTTTAGGTAAGCTTAAGTAATTTCAGTTATTATAGCAATAACTTTAAGATCAGAGGCTACCGTATGAGACTGAAATTTTGTTAGGAGTGAAGACCAAGGAATTAGTTTAGAATAGTCTACAAATATACAGGCTAACATACTAATAACTGCAGCTGCATTAGTAATTGAATGAAGAAACCAGAAATGATCAGAGGTATAGCAGTAACTGAGACAAGCACCTAGCGTTACTCCAGCAAAGTTCATTTGTTTGTTTCAAAAAAATAAAAATAAAAATAACAGAAAATTCAACAGAGAAGTTTGAGTTTTGTTCCTACTATGTTTAGCTTCCTCTGGATTTTTGTAAATTGCATTTGATTAGATCAGAAGACAACTGGTCCAGATTACATATTCCTGGAAATAAAAAGACTTCAAATGCTGGCTACCTGTTTAAGTAAAAGAAAGGTAAAAACATAATTTTCTACAGTTATTTTTTCTTGGGACTAATAAATTTACATGATGCTAGCCAGTCACAGTAACTGTTTCCAATATCAATCTTTCATTTACCTTTGCTATGTTTCTCAGGTATTTTTAAAGTATGTTAACAGCATTTTAAGGAAACTATTGACAGCATTGTTGAATTTATCTTGAATAAATAATCCAAATCCTCACTTAAAATTTTTATCATTTTGACCTCCGACATGTGAGTGCATTACTAATAAGCAAACTATCTTTGCTGTCAAAGTCATTTGTTGGTATGTAACTGCCCCTTGTCCATTCTTATCCGGATATGACATCTAGCTTGCTTAAAATGAAAAATCTTGACCCAGTGGACTCTTGGTGCAAAAGTCAATTAAAACAGTATCAGAGTATTAAACAATAACCTGTAAAAAGTAGAAAAGAGAATTTAATATTTAAATAGACTTTCTGAGATGGAAATCAGTATGAAAATTTTGCGTATACATTCTCATAATTCTTTTACGAGGTAGAGATAAATTGGAAAGCAAGCAACCAATGTACTGTATAGCCACTTTCCTCTCACCTTTTTTTATTCTGCCTCAAATGGATAAAATTAAAATCAACACTGAAGCAAAACAAACATGAACCAATCAATGATATTTAACGTCTTAAAGATGGTTCAGCATGTCTGAACAAGAGCACAATGAAGGAAGAAAAATTAATCTAATTATAATAGTTATGACCATTAAGTTATTTATGTTGCAGAGATTTGCTGTGATTCTTTGCAAAGCTTTAAATATGTAATCTAAGATTTTTTTTTTTTTTTTTCTGGATAATGACTGAGATAACTGCTGATAAGAAATCCAAATGACTTACATAGAAGTCAGTGTATGGTAACATTTGAGGAAATTCAGCTATTGAAATTGCTTTAGTATTGTTAGCAGTTAAAAACCACTTTTCTCAAGCAATCAACATCTATTTCCAGAACTATTTTGGATAATATGCACAGTTAAAAATGGTGCTGAATTTTTTCCAGGAAGCAGCTCAGGAAAAGATATTCAGATATTCATTTATTAAGTGTCAGCTAGGATTCTGGCAGGTTAAAAGGCCAGACACTGCAAAAATTTTACTGTACAGAAACTGACCTAAACAGGGCTCTAATTCCCAGAAAATACAACCAGAGAATTACATTCTGCACTGGTTTGCATTCAGAAGTATTACATGGGAGAAACATAGAATGGAATATGTATATACAATACACTAAATATGCCTTAATAGGCATAGCTTTCTTGTATTTTGTTCTTTTCTTTTACACTGCTCTTCATTAATGGCCACTTTTAAACAATATTTAATTAAATAATTATATAACTCCATAAAAACAATGCCACTGATTTCTAATGGTTTTTTATCAAACTTGTGAGATAACCTTTTTTCAACCTTGAACTGGCCCTGCTCCCATTCCTTTTACAATCTTCTTTGGCTTAACCCCATCTTCTTCTGTATTTGTGAAAGTTCATCCATGTCAAGGTAAAAGCAAAACTCTGAAAACGAAGCTTTAGTTCTTTTGCTTTACATGTCTTACTATAGAAGAAAATGTTTGTTAAATTCCCTGTGCCTATGGTTTTTTCTCTTGTTATTTCCATGAACTGGAAGTCTTTTAAATTGCTAAAAAATACTTTTATTTTTTTTTCTTCAGTGAAAAGCTGATATAAAATCTTGAATAAAAACATGGGTAGAATACAGAAAAGAACATGCTCTCTTTTTGTTAAGGGAAAAAAATATTGTTGTGGTCAATGCTATTTATAGCTTATTCTACCCCCTAAAAAAGGGGCTCAATCTGACTTCCAAACATTTCCATACTCCACGTGCACTGAGATCATATAGAACCTTCTATAGGGCTTATATTGGAGCGTTCTCTTATAGGTTTTCATGCCATGTCTAGCTCTCAGACTTCTTAAGAAACTTGGCTCTTCTAACTTGGGATAAGAGAGTAGGACACTTAATACATGCTAGCCGGCCCCACAGCTTCTCCTAGGACATCAGATCGGGGAGAGAAGTAATTCCAGACAAACAAACCCCAGAATTATGCACATTAATGAGTGGGAAGGTTATTGCACAAGGAACACTTTCTAAGCCATTGCAAAGGCTCTCTCACTTTGACATAGACCATAGCAGGGTCATGGCATAATAGAAATTAAGATACTTCTGTCTGGTTTTGGCAAGACTCCTACACACACAGTAAGAAAGAGCAGTCATTCTCCGTATATATATTTGGTTTGTATACGTTAGTATTTTCTTACTAGACTTCTCAGTTGTAAAAGAGATGTCAGTAAACAAAATTTTACTACGCATAAATGTATATTTAAACTCATACAAACGAGTCATTAAAAGTTGTGCTACACAAAAACATCCAGAGGGCTAAAGAAATGTCTGGTTTTAGTATTAAAATATACCTCTACTGTGGTAATCACGGTGTGGTGCATGCTGTGGCTCTAAGAGCACCTGTTGTGCCATGTGGCTGGTACATTTTGTGTGCTCTGTGCCACAGCTCCTATGTATCAGCTATCAATCACATTTCTTGTGTCAGTCTGTTACCTTCTGCTGGTAATAAGTGGCATATTCTCATCTTAAATAATGATGTAAGACCTACCTTCTATGCTTCTTATGCATATTCTTGTGCATCAGAATGAGAATACCGTACACATACACATATGCATATGTATATACACACACACATATACATGTAATCTTTATAAAAAGCAGTAGTGCAGATAATTTTTGTTCAGTTTTAAACAGAAATTCAGTAACATAGTTATAGATATACTGCGTATTTCTCCTGGCAGTGCTAAAAATAAGTTATTTGGATTAAATATTTTCAAGTAGAACATTTCATAACTTAAATAATATTATTTTTATTCAAGATCCCATTGTTTAAATGAAATTTGTCTGAGAGTACGCACTAATTTCTGTTCTTGGCATAGCCTTGGGAGGATAAAAATGTTAAATATGATTCTTTGTGGGTTTTAAGATACCGTCTTTCCTTATTTAGAGTAAATTATCACTACCCAGTGAGGCTTATGTACTGATAGCATCCATGATTATGAGTATATATATATATATAAGAAAAATACTGAAAGTATCATGTAACAGACTTGATGACATTCTATATGAGTAGCTATTGAATTGTAGCCAGTATCATAAAATACTGGTAGGTTCTCATTTTCTTAACAGTTGGTGCTTTTTGGTCAAGCAAACTGCTTTTCTTACATCTAAAAAAGATGTGTTGCAGTAAGTTGTTAAATTGAAAGTTTAATTTATGTTGTTAAATTGAAAGGCTTTGCTAATTGAAAGTGGAAAATGCAGAGCAGTCCAAAAGTATGAATGAGGAGCACATTACAGATAAAAGGACTTACAAGAAAGGAACCCAGAACCCATATGAATACTTTGATGTTTACAAAGTTAGTCTTGATATAATATGTAATTTTGCCTTCATTTTCCATCTTCATTGCCTTCATGTGAAAGTAGTGACTGGATTCTTACTGTTATAAATGAAAGCCATATATCGTCTGGAAAATTTTTTTTCATCAAATTCAAACAAAGCATGCTGAAAAACAGTCTCTAATTTTTACCTTCTGTTTAACCTTCTCTTTAATATTTATACCTTTCTAGTGAAATTTAGCAACAGAAAAAGTATTGGTAAATCTTTCTGTCAGTCTGTCAAAATCTTGGGCTTCCTCTATAGAATGAAAATACCGGGCTTTTTGCACAGTTTATAAATATATTAGACTGACTCCACATCTTTTATGAGTTACCTGTTTGCTTCTGACTGGTAAAAAGCTAAAACAAACTGACTTTTAATTGTAGCTTTGAAACTCAGGAATGAAAAGTATAAAAATAAGTAAAACCAATCATCTATTGTAGAAAGCTGAGGGCAGTTCTGAAGTTCAAGAAGTTTTCAAAAAGGTAAAATGAATGTAATCGTTATGAGAAATGTCCATTTTATTCTGGGCAACTGCCATCAAAACATGATGGTTTTAGCTGGAAGAGTTAAGAACCATACATTCAGAAAACTAAAAGAAACAAATAATAATATGGGGAAAGGTTAACATCTTGACATTAAATTGTGGGTTTTAATAAAAATTATGATATGTTTTTATATGATCAGGTATAAATGACTGCTATGGCAGGTAATAAAACACAAATGAAAAGACTTGTTTCATCTGTCAGTCTCCGGTTGCAGTAGAGCTCTGCAGGAAACCTAAATGTGTAGGTCTTTGAACTGAGCTAAATCGCTGTGTGAAATAAACTATTTTTACTTTCAAAGTCTCTGTGCTAGAGATAAAAGTATCATATTCAAACTGGTTTGTTTTGTTTAATAGTATAGAAAACTTTAGTCCAAGTTTCAGAGGCCAGCCCTCACCTTTTATGACCCCTTCTATAGGTTTTTTAGTTGCATATTTTCATTAGTTAGATTATTACATGCATATATAATTACATAATTGCAATATGGTCCTTAAACCATATAAATCAATCTTATGACCTGTAGTTTAGATTACTACTCCTTTGGAAAAATAATTTTCTAGAAAAAGTACTGCATTAGTGTATTCAGTAACAGCAATTTTACAGATTTTTTTTTTGTTGTTGTTGTTAAGTCTTTAAAACAAATAACAATCAGTAACTGTAGACAAAGAAACAGTCTGATAGCTTTATAAGCTTCCCCCGCCCCGCCCCAAGTGCCTAAATAGGTAAACGAGGCAACGGGAGATATGTACCTAACTTGTCAAAGATCCTTGAAAATCTCAGCTGGTATTCATCAGAATCATTACATACTTAAATTCTTTAGGGAATCTGAATAATTCTTTCTACAGGCACCTATATGTGGCTGATTTGATGTACAGGAAAAGTCTCAGTGCAGTTTCTTTTCGTAAACATACTTTGCAAAAGCTATGCCTTTCAATTATCCTGTATTATTAAAATGATTCCTCAACTTTGTTGTTGCTTTGAAATTGTTGCGGAAAAGGCTTGTACTAGAAAAGCTCATTTCCACACTAGCAGGGATATAGCTATGCTGGTATTAAGCACATTCATAATGATACAATTTTACCCACAAATGGTGTATTGTGTAAGCTGACACAGGCAAGTCACAGGAACAACCACAAAAACATGGGATGAAATGCAAAAAGCAAATTTATTTTTGTTACCTCATGAACCAGAGGATTCCTGAAGCAGCACCTGAGCAGAGGTAAACAAGTACGAATGCAGGCACTGAGGAGCTCAGTTCATGCTAGAGGATCCCAAATCTGCTGTTTTCACAGTTTTGCGATGTGCTTTGATCCTCTCCACAGCCAAGCAGGAATCTTGAGCGTGGTGAATAAGGTGCCTCTGAGTCTATCACAGGCCTAACACAGAGGTTCCACTTCTCAAGTACACAGGACTAAACTAAATTAGTGTGATAGATGTGTTTTTCTACACCCCAGGTGCAAGTCACATGAATCTGTTTACAATTCTCCTCACCAATCTTCCATAATATTCCCCCAGGTACCCAAAACACAGTGGTTTAAAAAACACAGAACAATCTTATGTACAAAACCTTTCAGTTTTTGAATTTTAAAACTGTTCATACTTTAGCATTAAGTAGCATTAGTTCCACCTGTGATTAACTAACTGTAATTTTTGGCTCATAGAGTTTCAGGCACCTAAATCAGAACTTCAGCTTTGGAATAATGCTGAAAACTTATCTTAAAATGGCACATACTTTACATACTTTGGGATTCACTTGCTCAAAGAAGGGGTTATATGAAGTCAAACCTACACACAGAACCTTTAGAATTTTTAAAGTAGTATTGTTACGGTTGTTGAGTGCAGCTATTGATAGCTTCAAGCTGTTCAGAAGGGACGAGCGAGGAAAGAGAGGTAGACTGGTTACCCTCTACGTCAAGAAATTGACAGATAGTGAAGGCTGTCTCTGAAGAATAGCCATGAGCAAGCAGAAAGCTTACAGGTAAAAACTGGAGACTGAGGCAACAAAGGGAGTCTTGTGGTTGGTGTCTACTACAAGCCAGCCGATTAGGGTGAGACTATTGACAAAGCCTTCTAGCAACAGGAGGCACCACGCTCACAGGCTCTTGTCATACTGGGGGACTTGAACTACCCTAACATCTGCTGGAAAAGTAGTATGGCAGGCTGTATGCAGTCCAGGAGACTCCTGCAGTGCCCTGAGGATAATTTCTTAAGTCAGGTAATAGACAGTCCTACTAGAAGGAATGTGTTACTGGACCTGCTGGTCACAAAAACAAATGAGCTAATCAGTGACATCAAGATCGGAGGCAGCCTGGGAAATGCAGTCATAAAGCACTGGTGGAGCTCACAGCCCTGAAGACATGGGTCAGGCAAAGAGTAAAGTCATGACCTTGAATTTTAGGAAAGCCAACTTCCAGCTCTCCAGGGAGTTAGTCAATAGGAGCCCCTGGGAAACTTCCCTCAGGGACAAGGGAGCACAACAGAGCTATCAGATCTTTAAGGATATTTTTCATAAAGTGCAAAAGCTCTCAATCCCCAATTGTAAGAAATGAGGAAAGGAAAGCAAGAGGCCAGCACTGATGAGTCAAGATCTGCTGGTCGAACTAAAGGGTAAGAAGGAAATGCACAGGCAGTGGCATCAGGGAGAGGTATCCTGGGAAGAGTATAGGGACACTGTTTGGTTGTGTAAGGATAAGGTTGGGAAGACCAAGATGCAGCTGGAGCTGAACTTGGCAGGGGACACAAGAATAACAAGAAGAGCTTCTACAGATATGTCAGCCAGAAAAGGAAGGTCAAAGAAAGCATATTCCTTGTGATGAAAGTGTATCCCCCTGATGAACATGACTGGTAAACTGGTAAAAATGGACAAGGAGAAGGCTGAGTTACTCAATATATTTTTGCGTCATTCTTCACTGGCACACCTCTTGAGGGGATGTACCACAAAGCAGGTAGTTGGAAAGCAAAGTCCCTCCCACTGTTAGAGAAGATTCGGTTCTTGACCAGCTGAGTAAAATGAACACACGTATGCCTACGCAACCTGACAAGATACATCCCAGAGTCCTGAGGGAACTGGCTGATGTAGTTGCCAAGCCGGTTTCCATGATATCTGAGAAGTCATGGCAGTCAGGTGAAGTCCCTGGTGACTGGAAAAGGGAAACATTGCACCCATTTTTTAAAAAGGGTAGAAATGAGGACCTGTAACTACTGACCTGTCAGTCTTACCTCTGTGTCTGGGAGGATCATCGAACAGATTCTCCTGGAAGCTATTCTCAGCCACATGGAGTACAGAGAGGCTATTCAAGACAGCCAGCATGGCTTCACCAAGGGCAAGTCTTTCACAGTATCACAGTATCACAGTATCACAGTATCACAGTATGTTTGGGATTGGAAGGGACCTCAAAAGATCATCTAGTCCAATCCCCCTGCTGGAGCAGGAACGCCTAGGTGAGGTCGCACAGGAATGTGTCCAGGCGGGCTTTGAATGTCTCCAGGGAAGGAGACTCCACAACCTCCCTGGGTAGCCTGTTCCAGTGCTCTGTTACCCTCACTGAGAAGAAGTTCTTTCTCAAATTTAAGTGGAACCTCTTGTGTTCCAGCTTGATCCCATTGCCCCTTGTCCTATCATTGTTTGCCACTGAGAAGAGCCTGACTCCATCCTCGTGGCACTCACCCTTTATATATTTATAAACATTAATAAGGTCACCCCTCAGTCTCCTCTTCTCCAAATTAAAGAGCCCCAGCTCCCTCAGCCTTTCTTCATAAGGGAGGTGCTCCACTCCCTTAATCATCTTTGTTGCCCTACGCTGGACCCTCTCCAGCAGTTCCCTGTGCTTCTTGAACTGAGGGGCCCAGAACTGGACACAATATTCCAGATGGGGTCTCACCAGGGCGGAGTAGAGGGGAAGGAGGACCTCTCTCGATCTACTGACCACCCCCCTTGTAATACACCCAAGGATGCCATTAGCCTTCCTGGCCACAAGGGCACAGTGCTGGCTCATGGTCATCCTGTTGTCCACCAGGACCCCCAGGTCCCTTTCCCCTACACTGCTCTCTAATAGGTCATTCCCCAACCTATACTGGAACCTGGGGTTGTTCCTGCCCAGATGCAGGACTCTACACTTTCCCTTGTTAAATTCCATCAGGTTATCCCCCGCTCAACTCTCCAGCCTGTCCAGGTCCCGCTGGATGGCAGCACAGCCTTCTGGCGTGTCAGCCACTCCTCCCAGCTTAGTGTCATCAGCAAACTTGCTGATAGTACACTCAATTCCTTCGTCTAAATCGTTAATGAATATATTGAATAATATTGGCCCCAGCACTGACCCCTGAGGCACTCCACTAGATACTGGCCTCCAACTGGACTCCACACCATTGACCACCACTCTCTGGCTTCTCTCTTTAAGCCAGTTTGCAACCCACCTCACTATTCTATTGTCTAGACCACACCTCCTCAACTTAGCTGTGAGGATGCTGTGAGGGACTGTGTCAAAGGCTTTACTGAAGTCAAGGTAGACCACATCCACCGCTCTGCCATCATCCATCCACCTTGTTACATTCTCATTTCCTGACCAATCTAAAGGCCTTCAGTGACGGAGTGACCACATCAGTGGACAAGGGAAGAGAGATGGATTTCATCTATCTGGACTTCTGTAAGGCCTTTGCCATGATCCTCCATAACATCCTTCTCTAAATTGGAGAGATATGGCTTTGATGAGTGAACAGTTTGGTTGATGAGGAACTGACTGGGTGGGAATCAGTGGAGAACAATGATGAGTGGTGTCCCTCAGGGGTCTGTATTGGGACCAGGACTGTTTAATATCTTCATCAATGACATAGACAGTGCGATTGGTTGCACCCTCAGCAAATTTGCAGATAATACCAATTTGAGTGATGCAGTTGACACACCTGAGGCACAGGATGTCATCCAGAGGAACCTGAACAAGCTTAAGATGTGGGTCCATGCAAAACTCATGAGGTTCAACAAGATCAAGTGCAAGGTCCTGCACATGGGTCAGGGCAACCCCCAGTATCAATACAGGCTGGGGGATGAAGAGATTAAGAGCAGCCCTGCAGAGAAGGACTTGGGGGTACTGGTGGATGAAAACCTGGACATGAGCCACCAATGTGCACTTGCATCCCTGAAAGCCAGCTGTATCTTGGGCTGCATTAAAAGGAGCATGGCCAGCAGGTCAAGGGAAGCGATTCTGCCCCTCTGCTGTGCTGAGACCCCACCTGGAGTTCTGTGTCCAGCTCTGGAGCCCTTAGTACAGGAAAGATATGGACCTGTTGGAGAAGGTCCAGAGGAGGCCACAAAAATGATCAGATGGGTGGAACACATCTCCTATGAGGACAGGCTGAGAGAGTTGGGGTTGTTCAGCTTGGAGAAGCCACCGGGGAGTCCTTATTGCAGCCTTTTAGTACTTATAAGGGACCTATAAGAAAGATGAGGACAGACTTTTTAGTAGAGCCTGTTGCAATAGGATAAGGGGTAATGGTTTTAAACTAAAAGAATGGAGATTCAGATTATATATAAGGAAGAAATTTTTTATGATGAGGGTGGTGAAACACTGGAACAGGTTGCCCAGAGAGGTGATAGAAGCAATGCAAAGATATCATTTTTTCCTGTGTATCAAGTATATAGAAAACATACCTTACATATGTGGTATATATACTTTTCATTTTCATTCCAGATCAATGAACCAAACTCTGTTCTCTAGTTTTGTTACATCCTGATATCATGAAGGCTTTCACCTGGAACTACGTGGCTTTACATATAGAGTTATGACTTGCTGAACCAGGTTTGCCAATCCATTCCTAACTCCTTGATATTACCTTACCAAATAGAGTAAGTACATTTTAAGGATTGACAATGGTATTATTACAATATAAACTATGCATTAGACATAAATACTGTATAGTATCATATCACATCTACAGTAGGAATTAATTGCACAATGTTTTCCTAAAGGACTAGTATCTGTAAACTTTCAATATTTTGTTAAAAGATAACTAGTGTTGCCTTCTATGAAAATTACCAGTTGTCACGGAGGCATCCCATGGTTAGTTTAAGGGACAACAGGGTCCAAAACAACTTTTATTAAACCGGTGAGAAACAGGGTTTTAACACTCCAGAAGTGACTTAAATACAGATTCGGATATCAGTTGAGGAAAATTATTAAGGGGCAGCAACTAATACAGCAGGCGGTCCACAGAGTGCATGCACGTGGCTTCACCAAAACAGTGCTGGAACCATCCCTGAGTCCGGGAGGAGTACACACTTGCCTGAACACGGTGAAGGATTATTTTTAAAGAGATACACGTACTCGTAGTGAGTATGGAAAATTAGTACACTCGCGATTCTGCGAGGGTAAATTTATAATACACTCGCAATCCTGCGAGGGTTAATTTACTTACACGTGCAAATGTGCAAGGAATATTACACGTGCTTATGTTGAAGCATGGGAGGAAAATACACTCGCGATTGTGCGAGGAAATAATTTATACACGTGTTCGTATTGAACATGGAAAGTTACACATGCAAATGTGCACAGAAGGTACACGTGCTTGTATTAAGCACGGAAAGTACGCGTGCAAATGTGCACAGAAAGTTACACGTACTTATGTGGAAGCATGGGAAGAAAATACACCCGCAATTATGCGAGGATTAGTTTTACACGTGCTCATATTGAACACGGAAAGTTACATGTGCATATGTGTGCGGAAAGTATAAAAATACTCGCAATCCTGTGAGAAGTTTTACTCACACACGTGGTGGCAGGGCAGGCGGAGTCTCCATCCCGGGGAGGGGGGCTCTCGGCGGTAGCATCTTGCTCGTGCTCCGAGAGACCCGTGACAATGGGCGGAGTCTCAACGAGAGTCCTGTTTTTTATATAGGCTGATCAGATCTGACTGTAGGCATTCTAGAAGCTTCTCTGCACCCCCACACTGGCTGTGGGGTGACCCTGAAGCCTCCAAACATCCCCCACACTGGCCGCAGGCACCCAGCGGCTCACTGACGCCTCGGCACTCCCTTCTCCTAATGGCCCTGGCCAGGGTGCTCTGGGGCCAAACAAAAGAAGCTGTTAGCGTCAAACAGCAGAGAGAGAGGGAGATGTACCTATTCCTTCCATACTGAAGGAGGGAGGGGGAGAGAGGGGGGTTTGCATCCTGCCACACCAGTATATCCAGTTCTTTGCAGTATTGTGCTGCATTTTACAATTGGACTTGACTTGCTCAAGGTTTGAAAGTATAATCTTTTCTGCTAGCTATAAATTTGATGCTAAGGTTTTAAGAGTGAAACTCTAGGAAAGATGAAGAGTAAGATAGAGCTAGAAATCATCTGAATACTTTTTTTTACAGATACATCCAGATATAGAAAGAGCTGTGTGAAACACTTCCAATCAATATGTATCTTAATTTCTCTTTCAAAATATCAAGTATTGCGTTCTGTTCTTATATACTGAAAATACAGAAAAATTAAGTGTTGATGATGATGACAAGTAGCCCCTGTGCTTTCACAGTGTTCTTCCAAGATCCAAAAATGGCCAGATTGGGAAAGCTGCAGGCTGTCTGCTTTGTAGATGACAGGTATCCTGAAGAGAACAAAGTCAAACACTGCAGCATATGTAGGCCAGAGGTATGACATTGCTGGAGATATTGTACGCATTTTGTGACTCTGATGACTGCAGTGATAGCAGACTGGAGAACAGAAATTATAGATGTCTACATAGAGATGTTTTGGGGAAAATTCTGAGCAGTATACACTTAATAAGGTGATAATTCAACTTATTGTAGAGGTCTCTTCTATTCATTTTACATATATCTAGTAATTATGCATCTGTATAATTTTTCTTTCCAACTATATGATACATAAATGTGGATTTTTTTTTTTGTACATTTTTGTTCAGTAAAACAAAAATAATTTGGGTTTTGGAGGTTGGAAAAATAATCCCACAAAAGATACATATTCAATCTCCTCACAGTAGAATGATAAATAATTTTTATGACAAAAAGTACTGTCATATAAAATACCTTTTGAGAAATAGTTTTTTGAAAAAAAATGCTAGGAAGTGCTAGGACAACATAATCAAAATGTTCCAAGTCCTTTATGATCATACTGATTATACAGAGGTGATCATCATCATCCAAGAATTAGCACAGGAAGCTAAAGAGTAAAGCAAGGCTTTGTTATGCTCTGCTACTGTTTGCATTTTTATTGTCTGAATCAAGAGGAAGATAATCATACATGGCAACAAGACATCTCACTGGCCAAACACATTTGAATGACCTTCATTTTGCTGACGACATTAATCAGCAATAGAAAGACATGGTTTTGTTAAAAAAGACAAAAGAAATGTGCCTGTTAATATTCCAGAAATATTTTTTAGAAACATCATGTCTTTTTACTTACCTAGAAAATAATAGGTGCTATAATAGTGACAGGCATAATATGGCCTTCAACAGCAAATATCCTTCAGAAAGTTGAAATATTTTTGGCCACAGAAGCGTGGCCAACACTGACTCAATTTTGAGTACGTCTTCTCATTCTTTAGAGATGTTTCTGGAACACCACAACAATAAGGAACTTTTCTGGAATTAATTGCTCTTATCAGGATGGTCCCTAAAATAAATGGGAAACAATGTATCTTCTGGAATTCTAAGGAGTGAAACATGAACACAGTTAGATGGCAACTTCCACAACAGCTAAAAACAATAGGGAGGCTTACTAGAATCACAGACAGAATAGCAATAAAAAATCCTTCATCATCACCAGGAGGGTCAAAAGTCTAATTAATCCAAGCTCAGAATACCCAATGACATGTGGTAGATAATTTTGAGGGAGCACGAGGTAAAGGCAGACATACTGAAGGCATTGCAAGCATTTCTGTTTTCAACAGGATAAAAAAAAGATCACTTCGGTATGGATTACATTTTTCATTTTGAATGCTGAGCTCCCCTCACATTGTGAGCAAGAACAGAGACTAAAAGAATAACAACACCTCTAATACCACAAATAAAAGGTGATAGTTTGTTAATTACTGAACAGTACAAATGAATGCAAGTAATAAGAACTGCAGACTAAAATGGTTTATTTTGCAGTCTGAAATTGGAAACAGGATTTTGGAGGCTATTTACTCAAGTAATCAATAATAAACCAAACGTTACCATGACAACTATCATATTACAGATTCAGTACTTTGTATAACCTTTGGGTTAAATGGACTTCTTTGAAACTCACTTAATTTAAGTCTCTTCAGTACTTTGTCCTCTCTCGAAATAACTTTAAAACAAGATGTGAAAATGTCAATTCTGTTCATTTTTTATACAGGTAAGGTATCAGCTTGCTATAGTGTATGTCTACAAATTCAAATTCTAATGTTTACCTGATTACTTGGGTTGAAGAGTCAGAATTGAGCGGGACACGGCGATAGTTCAACAGCACTTGTTTCCAGGCCATTGACTATAATGACTGGTGATGTTCAAAAGCTAGTGAAGCTTAGCCATTCTAACATGATAAAAAATGTAAGTTCGGGATGGCCCTTTGGTACACTCTGATCTTGTAAGAGATTTCAAAGGTATGTACACCATGACTTTCATAGCATGATTGAGACTGAAGGCCATTCTGTCCCTTTTGAAGGTGGACACCCTATCTTATCCTCAATATGAGTGATTCCTTGGTGTGAACACACTCTAACACCATCACCCTTGTCACTAGAGTTACAACCAAGAACACATTTTTGCTTGGTCATCTCCATGTTTCGGCCTTGATGTTATTTTCCTAGTCCACATTTTCAGCTATATTGCTTCCTCCAAGTTATGAGCCACAGGTGGAGGCCCAGCACAATGCCTATGGCATCTCAACTGACACTGTGTACCTAAGTTTTAACAATTAAATCTCATGACTTATTTTGAAGAAATTATCAAATGTCATTTTGACCAGAATTATTTCATTATTCCTACCGCAAAATCATTAATTTATTGTTTCATGTCTTCCATAGGGGTTTCCCGATGTTCTTTCTACATCAAAACTGTACTGTGGCTGTCATCTACTATAGCAGCACGAGGCTACAAACATATACGTCACCTGCTTGATTCAGGTATCTGTTTTGGGTAAGTAAGGGTAAGCTTCTCAGGAGAAGGATTGTCCCGGTGTCATGTCTGCATATGAACTTAACTGCAGATGGACTTTGGTGCATGATGGAGAAATTTCATTACCTAATATATAAACTATAAGAGGAACGCACAACTTAAAAAAATAATAGAATGGAGAACATAGAGGTTAAAAGCTGTTCATGAAAAATCAGTGGATTCTTGATACTATGGTTCTATCTGCTTGCCATCTAAACCAGCAGGAGAACTGTAATTGCCATCTAAATGAAAGAGAAACAGTTCTGAGAATTATGAAAGCAGAAGAAAGCAAAAGAGAAAAATTATTGTGTTAAAAACTCTCATTTTAAATAAGAATGTGCAAAGTTCTGGCTTTGGAAGGGGAGTGAGCAGGCTGAATTTAAATGTTAATTCTGATCTGTAGTGCAGAATACGTTTGGTAATAAAGGTTAGATAAAATTTCCTGTAGTAAGTATACTGTCATATGGTGTGATTTATATCCTAATCAGTTTACAACCCTGTAGCCAGTCCATCTTACAAATAATTAGCTGAGAGACTTTCTCAGTCTAGCATTGGATATGAGTACAATAATTTCTATCTTTTCTTATGCCTGTCCTATTCATTGCTTCCCTCTCTTGTTAAAAACATCCTGGGTTCTTAAATGACATTAAAGGACATAGTTTATCAAATAGTAGCCTTTTTCTCCAAAACAATTTAACACTATTATTTCTCAGATTACAACATGGACAATTGATGCATAATATATAATAACATTTTGTGCAGATATCAGTATAAAGTCTATAGTGCTAATAATGGAAAAAAACTGGTTCAGTGCTTTGTGTGAATCTGGGAGATGTGAAGAATAGTATTATATTCTTTGAGCTAAATTAATAACTTCCACTGTTCTATCATCAATTGTCCATTGATATTTCAAAATCACAGAGCCCATGTGTTAAAGTTGTTGTACTGTATATGTTGTACAACAAGCTGTTTGACATTATTTAAAGCAATTCCTTTAGACTGAAACCTGACACAAGGAAATCAACTTATCCGTATTAAAACAAATCTAATAGGCATTTCATTCAGGATGAATTTGGCCTTCCGTCTTAACATGAGAGCAAAAATTACTTTAACTTAAAAACTAGATACAAATCTTGACAGAATACACCAAGTGAGAAAACAGATACTTTGGGATGACCTCTTTTGTCAAAGCAGGTTCAAGAGAGAATAGGCACTACCTGTTGTGTGCTGATTGCTTATGCTGTAAGACTAAGTATAAAGTAGTCATAACCTTCCAGAGTCAAGGTCACAATTCGTTTTCAGAACTGACTGGCATAGTCAGAAGTACACACTCATAAATTAAATACTTTAAAAACATATTGTTCTGTCAAGAGAAAAAATAAATCGGTAGAAGAGAACTAACGACATCATGAAATGAGAACATCTTTTAATTTTACTGACAATTATTCAAATATATTTTGTGGCAGAGATTAAAATAATACTTGGCCATACTTGCTGATGCAATTTTGTAATTAGAGTTTCTTCATCTTCACTAGAAGGCTTTTCCTGATACATCCTGAGGTATCTTTTGTATTTTTATCTCATAAAATCCCATTAGCAACACACAATCAGCCTGTGATCAAAGTATGTTCTTATTAAGTGCAAAGCACATTTTGTGAGTTACACTTGGGTATAAAACATAAATTCCAAGTTTAAACTAGTCCTCCTACATGTTGACTATTGCCAATAACTATACCAAAACATTTGTGACTATAATGGATTTTGAAACAAAGAACAAACAGCATGTGGGTTCTCTAGTTAATGGACTGATTTGGTGTTGAGTTACTGATATTTACAATGCAACTCATTGTGGAACTCCAAATCGCAAAAAGTTCTTAAGAAAACAGTTCACGCATTTTTAAGCATGAATAGCAGGATATGTGGATTTTGTGCATATATATATATACACACACATACAGGCATTACAGTAGTACATATTTTATCAGAAAACTTTAAGAAAGACTTTGTTTTTGTTACTTCTCTCTGAAAAGATAAGCAAGACAAACCTGCTAATAGCCTGAGAAATGGGTACTTTCATTTTAACTTGTGCTAAAATATACTTTTGGATTCTTCTGTTCCTAAAACACTTTTTCTACTTTTGAAAAGCATTTTAAGTTACAAATGGCCATTAAAATCACATGAATTTCCATGACATGATAGGCTGTATCAGTCTTCTTAGGAGTTCTGCAATCTGCAGTGTCAATAACCTCTAAATTAAGGTGTTTAATCTGATTAGGGGCAGATTAAGAAAGCACTGACATGACAGAATTATTCTAGCCTCTTAATTATCCATGGATTATGATATTTGTCTTTCCAAAATAGTATTAGAAGTGAAAGTGAATACATTACAGAAACAGGCAAGTACAGTGTAAAGCAAAATTGCACTGCACTGTATTATCACCTCCTGCTTTCCATGTAGACTTCTGTATGGCAGTAAAATAATGCTACTAGCACAATCAGATCACTGTACTAACCATAAGAAAGGCACATATGATTAAACTAGGAATTTAGGTAGAGCTTGGAGGAAGAGGCAGCACATAAACCTTATGAGTATATGAGTGACTATAGGAGGCAATTATAACAAGAACACACAAGGCTTATCATGACTTTTCTTCTTTTTCTGTCTGCTTCTCACAGTAATTTATTACGTGCTTGAGAAAAACCTTGTGGATTGGCTCATATGTGCTGTAACACAGAGAGTTTCAGCAAAGTTCTATCGAAGATTTCCATGTATCATCTTCAGAAAAGGAGTGAATAACCATACGGCTCTGAATAATCAATTAAGAAACATGAAAGTTATACTCTCACTTTTTTGTACTTCTTTGAGATATTTGCATTCAAACCTGATGAAAAACGTGAGAGAGACAGGTGGGACCAATCTGAGACTAGTTAGGTGCAATAAGTGGCCTCCTTGAGCTATGGTACCTAGAATAGCTATGTTGGTCTAAAAAACTGCATGTAGCAATCAGTGCTATTGAGGTCTTTGATATGCATATATCCTGGGTACATCCAATGGTAGCTCTGTTACAGCCTTCAGTGAAGCTGCCTAAACATGCAGAGGGTTGTCCAGTTTGTGAATGGACGCAAAGGGGAACCTCTGGTTTCTGCTTGATCAGAACAGAAAAGGGACGGAGCTCCTCCCACACAGGTTGGAGATAATTTGTCTCATGACTTGAATATGAGTACATCTCTGTGTGATTATGATATTTAGTCATGTGAATAAGTATCAGCCAAATCTTCAAGGGCCTGTTATGTCTTCTCCTGCCCACCCTCCCTTCCCAGGAGAAATGAAAGCAATGTGAGAAAAGTTCAGTGCTTATTTTCTTATTTTTTGCCATTCTTCAAACTTAGCATTGATTATCACACAGCTCCTTTTCAGGTGCAAATCCAATGAGAACATACTTTGTCTTAAACTGAAGGTAATCCAAGAAATTTGAACATTTAAAGTGAAAGAATTCCACGCTCTAAATAAGGCTTGTCAAGCTGGAGCTCAGATGATCTCCCAGTTGGCAAAAGGGTCATATTTATATAGTCCACAGACTATAATTAAGTGGAAGCCTGAAAAGAATTGTTCATATATAAGGGAACAGTTCTTACTCACATTCTACTTAGCTAAGTCAGAACATATGGATTCCGACAGTATGAACTTTCCTTACTTAAACTAGTGCAAAAATACAAAGTTATGCCATTCAGCTCAATGAATGTATCAATATAAATCTCACTGTGTAGAAGAATCAGGGCCTGCAATTCTAGTTCTCCTGTTTGGCCCACGTATGCGCTCTTTTTTTGGCTTTGTACAAATATACACTGGCAAATGCTCATCTATTGCATACTGAAAATCAGAAACACTATTTCTACCTCAAAATAAACATAAATCGTATATTCTATTCCAGATTTGACAGCCTCATCTATAAAGAGACATAGAAAATTGGGATTTGTTTAAGCCACATCCCACGAATCATCTTGCATGCTCAAATGTCAAGCTATATTTTACATGAGTCACTGACTATCTGGATTTCTTTGGTGAGGTTTTTCTCCTATTGGGTTTGTATCCACAGTCCATGCACTTTTTCTTCTACATTAAAAACCTTCACCGCCTCATGCAAACTATATGGGAAAAACTAGTTCAAAATAAAAGAAACTAATAGCTTAGAAACCCACACAATCATGGTAAAGTAGCAAAGTTGAGAAATAAATGTTTATATAATTTATTATTACTGACACAGGGTAGCTGCATACTTAGATACCAAACACCCCATTCATACACGTCCACCACTCATACACAAAGCTGGAAGACATCCATTTTCCACAAATACTTGGGAAATACACAGTCCAAGTGTACACCATGTTTACATTTCCCTCTTCCCTGAGTCTCTTGGCTACTCTGATCCTTCTCGCCACCTTGATATTGGCAATACACCTATAGTTCGTGTATTGACTGTAGGCATTGAGCAATGTGAGCTAATGGGAAGCCAGTCTTCCTGTTTCTTGACCTAGTTACACAGTGATACAGGAATAGGGGGGTTACCCCCAGACTCTCCCCTTTTGGCACCTTATCAACTGGTGCAGTTTATAACAGTGGCTACGACAAGGCAAAAGCTGGTGTGCAGTCAGCCAAATAATTAAGCAGCTCACTGGGAAGCCCGCACTCCCTTCTTCTGCTGTTCCCGGAGGAACATGGGTGTAGCATAAAATGTAGGCTTTTGGTTTCCACACTTTTTGAATATAATTATTGGCAACACTTAAAATCTGTGACTATTTCTATCTCGTCACTAAAGCTTAAAAAATGATATAGGCACCTCAAGAGAATACTTTTATTATTCTGTCTCCTGAACCAAGCAGTTTCACCTCATTGGGATTCAAGTAATTAAATGCTCGAGCAACCCCTGCAACTCTAGATGAGAATGCATGGACACACAGTCAAGTACAAAGTGAGCAAGGCAAATACCATTCCAACTTCTGCTCTTTCCCATCTGATAGTCAGTTTGGTCATTCTTTACTGCCCACTTGAGATAGTTACTATTAGAGAAGGAACACTGATGAATCATCTTCACGTTTAGCAATACTGTTCAAACAGATCAGGCAGATTGGTATTTTTTTGCTTCAGCAAACTTAATCCTCAGTCCAGAAAAATGCTGCTGAAGTTACATTGGCATAATACAAAGTTTTTGGATTCTCCAGTGAGTTGGCATCTGCGAATTATTTGCCACAGAAGGATATATCTTGGCAACATCCCCCGATCTAGAATTTGAAAAGCAACATTGAAAGTACACTTTCACAAGGTAGTCACTTGTCCTTTAAAGGCTGAGATGTATTTATAAGACAGAAAGAAAGAGGGAAAGGACATGAGAATTTTATAAATTAGATTTTTCAGAGAAAGTACTGTTATTTTTCAGAAGTTTCAAAATATTACTTTTTTTTTTTTCTTTTTCCAGTCCAAATCATGAGAGACACCACCAGGACCAAATGTTGCTACAAACTTCTTACAAAGGGTGTTGCATTTCAGATAATCTTAAATATAGCTGCATCAAGCTAGGTTCCCAACGGTCATATTTAGGTACTTGTTTGCTTTGAAGAGTGCTGAGCAACCAAGCTCTCAACATGATTTCTTGTAGGTGCCTGGCATCACAGCAAAGCAGACAGATGCCTAATTACAGCCTAGGGAGCTCCTCTTTAGGTTGCTTCTTTAGCAAGTCTTGGCCTTTATCCCTTCCTGCAGGTGAGAAATCTTGTCCTTTTCTATATTAGCTTGGAAACATTCACCCTTTCTCTTCCCAATTTTTCTTCTGTTATTAATATATACATGTATCATTAAGTAAAGCAAATTTATTTTTTTAAAAGATTATATATACAGTAGTAAAACAAAGTAAAATACATATATAATATTAATATTAGGTATCACTAGGATTATATACACACTACAGCAGAATCTTCCAAGACAAACCTTCTTTTTTCTCATAGAGATGGTTACAACTAAAGGAAATGACAAAATGTGCTTTCCCATATCTCAGCTTTCCCAGTCACTTATCTGGACATACCTGTAGACATGACAAATTCAGCATCCGTGACCATCTATTCTTGATACTGATTATCAACATGCCTGCTTATCTAACAGTCAGTAAATACCAAGAACACAGTTTTTTATAGCACTCATTTTTTTTCTGTTTTCAAGATGAAGCGTTGTTTCATTGGAAACTAACATTTGATTAACCTGGTAACTTGTTTTTAAACATTTAAACAAATCATTTGAAGATAAAATAGTTTAAAAATTACTAAGACTGAAAGATTGAAATATTTCTATTAGAACAAGTTTAAACAAAAAATATCTCAAATTTTATTTCTTCCCCTCCCTTCCCAAATCTCCACTAAGTTTGTCAGGAATCTAGGAGGGGATTCAGTGTGTACGTATAAGGGTTGCATTTACATTTATTTACTCTAAAATAATAGAAAGAGAAGCTAAACTGAAAGGCTAAATTTCTCCATCATGACAGGGACTGTAAGATGACAGATTCAGAAGAAATGTTTAGGTAACATAGTTTAAATTGATCCTTGGGATCTTTATGCTGATACATTTATTCTGGTGGACTATGACATACAGATTTTCTAAGACAACAGATAAATGCAGACCCTTAAGGTTTAACGCTTGTCAGTGCTGCTGTCCTTTTTGAGCTCATTTGTATACAAACACCTACAGAAATGTGTAGCAGTGTTCAACACAATTTATACTTAGTGAAAAACATTTTTACCTGTTTTAATCTTATTTTCCAATAATTTCCATGCATGTTCCTTACTTCTTATATAACATCTAGGTATTGTCACCTATACCCTTCCCCCCACACTAACTATTGACTTTTTAGGCCATAACTCCACTTCATCCACTTGTTTTCCATGATAAAGCATCCTAGCTTTTTTAATATTTTCTTATGTGGAATCCACACTAACCTTACTTTTTCCCATAACCTGTTTTGAGCCCTAATGTTTCCTTTCTGAGATGGGGTAAGTGCAATGTCACACAGTATTCATACTCTTGGTATACTATAAATATACATAGTGTTGTAACTTGGGGCTTTTTGACTTCTCAGAAAATAAGTTTCATATGAACCTAAGGTATCTCCTGCATGATAGCTTATTTAGAGTTCATCATGGCTGCAAATGTATGCACATATGCATACATATATAGACACATACACAGTACTGGGAATATCTACTACTTAGCATGTATTGACACTGTTTCCTACCACTCTATTATTTAATAGCTCAGAGCAGAATGAATCTTTACAGCCAGCTTGGTATCATCATCTCCAACTTCACAATTTCTCCAAGTTCAAAATATGCTTGTGTATCAAGCACTGTAAGTTCCAAACAAAAGATCTGGGGCCTCGTCGATAATGAATTTCCATTTTTAAACCTAACCTATTAATTATTTATCAGCCAACAAAGACACCTCCTAATGATAATTTCCTGTTTTTCAGGAAGCCCTGTCTTTCAGGGCTTTTTTACATAAATAGGCAAATGACATCGACTGTATCACCTGTATCTGTCACACAGAAGGAGAAATGGCTTCCTCTTACAAAAAACCTATTGACTTTCATTTGCTGCATCATATTTATTCATGGGTCTGCTAATTAATTCTCTATATTTCGTAGCTCCTTCCAATTTTATTCTCATGATAATACTAATTTACTTGTTTATATTAACCAGGATTGCTCTAGAGCTCTTTTTTTAAAGTTTTTATCATACTTGCCACTTTTCTTTCCTTGGGTACTGAAGATGATACAAAGAATGTATTGGAAACCACAGTTAGCAGTTCAACAGTTTCATATTCATGGGTGAATGACACCTGGCCCTGGCAATTTATTCCTATTCATTTTAAAAATTTGTTTTAAGACCTTTTTAGTGAGGTTTCATCTCAAGACAGTTTTTCTCCTCCTCCCCCATAATGAGAGGTTCCTTCTGCTGTGGAGCTCCTGATCTGTGACACAAGCTGCCTTGAGCTGTGACAAGTATATTATCTATACATGAAGCAGAGGTTTCTAACTCAGCAGAAGCTGTGAGCTGCTGTCTTCCTGGGGCCACCTGTTTGGAAAAATCCTGACTTTTTGTGGTGGGTTAACCCTGGTCGGCAGCTGAACCCCCTGTCAGTCACTCACACCCCCCTCACCCCTCCAGTGGGATAGGGGAAAAAATCAAAGAACAAAGGCTGAAATATCATAGAGGTGAAGACAGTTTCATAAGTAAATCTCCATCCAGGCTGCTATGGAGAAAATTAACTCCATTCCAACCAGGCATGGTACACTTTTGTAAAAAACAGCAACTCCCAAGTGCCAGAAGAGATCAGGGGCTGTCCTGTGCAAGACACAGCCAGCTGCACAATTGACGTACCACAGGACACAGTTGAGCCCATCAGCCAAGCTCGTGGCACCCCAAGGAAAACATAGCTAAGGAATGACAGAAAACAATAGACAGACAGAACAAAAAAAGTGTGAGAAACAACTCTGTGAGCACCGAGGTGAGACAAGAAGGAAGGGGAAGAGGTGCTCCAGGTGCTGGAAGAGCTTCCTCTGCAGCCTTTGGAAAGATCATGCTGGAACAGATATTCACACTGCAGCCTGTGGAAGACTCCATGCTAAAGTGAAGGATATTTCCTGAAGAAACTCTGGCTTGTGGAAAGCCTATGGTGGAACAGGTTTATCCTGAAGGACTGCAGCCCATGGGAGAGCCCATGCTGGAGCAGGGAAAAAGTGTTATGAAGATGAAGCAGCAGCACAGAGGAGCTGTTATGGATGCAGTTGCACAACAGAGAGTCGTGTGCTATGATGGATGAACGAGCTGCAGACAGGCTGGGCAGAACAGCTGACTGGACTATAAAAGTCCAGTCTCTGAGAATTCCATTGGAAATTATTGCTCACAAATTGAGAGGAAAGTAAGCTTGACTATAGTACAATTCAATATAAACATCAAAAAAACACTCTCTTCATTGTCACTGTCAGTCACATGAGACTTGGAGGTCTGTTGAAGAGACCTTGTCCACCACAGCAGGCACAGCACTTTGGCCTGACTGAGATGAACAAAGCCTGCTATTGATGGTGGTATGGAATGGGCAGCTCCCAGACAAGAAAACTGTGCTCCTTCACTTTTGTTTTCCTGACTAGAAAAGATAAGGAGGAAAAAAAATTGCACAGTCCTCTTCCTCTTAGCTTACCTGGCCTTAAAAGTGTGGAGGATCCAGACACATGTGTTCCTGAAGTTGCAGGTGAATGTGCTGAAATGGACCTGGATGTTGAGCTGTGTGGGTAAGCTCATTTGCAGGAAGGCCTCCAAAGGATATTGTGACCACAACTGGTTCCCATCACTGGGGTGCTGTGGCTTGTAGAAGGAAACAAATGATACCTCACTGGTATCTTTGCAAGTTGGAGTCCCTACTTGTGCTTGGTCTCAAGGACAAAAGGTACAAGCAGCAAGAACTCTGAGCCCCTAACTTGCATAGAGACAATGCACACATTTGTTCTGGTGAAAGCAGCTCATTTGACTTCAATGGGAACTCAGGCAGAGAAAGAGCTCGTGAACTTTCCAGAAGCATGTCACTGCAAGGAAGACAAGCATGTGATCAGCAGCAAGATGCCAACTTCCGCCTCTCATTGTGTTCAGTAGCATATTCTTAACTCACATATCCCTAAATTGGCAAGGTCTGGTTTTCTTTGCCAACTCTTTGGGCAATCATTACCCCCATCACAAAACGAAAACCAGAATCCAAGCTCTGTTGCAACAAATATGATATGAAATATAATACATTTATTACACAGCTATCAGTAACACTCTCGCCTTGTAGTGAGGAAAAATTCAGCTTTCAAAATCGTGATGCATGTATGTTGCCAATATAACATGCAAAAAAGAGGCCAGGAAATGATTTAAAATGCCATAAAGCTTCTCAGAACAGGTTTACTGCTGATATGCCTTTCTCCCTGAAGTGCTCCACATGCTCTTTCTGAAATATTCATTGCCCTAATGATTTTTTCAGGGACTGCTTCTGTACATAAAGATTAGTTCCTCCTATCAGGAAAGAAGAAATTCCAAGGGAACTGTTATGGAAGAAACCCACAGGATCCAAAAATGTATGCAAAAAATGTTTGCTTTTCTTCCTCTGCACCCAAAGAGTTGATTTTCTTTTACTTTCAGATGTGGAACTATTACTGTTATCCATGTGTTTACAATTAGAAAAACAAATTTCTGATTTCTTATTTTTCTAGAGCTGTTATACATCTCTATTTTACTCATCTTCCTTATTTCATGCACTTGTATTGTGCCCTTGCAACACTGCAGGGCTAGATGCACTGGAATTCACATGATCATCCATTCTCTAAACACTTCTGCAGCTCTCAAGGCAATTAAAAGAATGTTTAATCTGTCACTTAAACTGAACCCATTCCCCCCATGACATTTGCTTGCAAGCTCATTGTGTTCTTAGGAAATAATTCCTTAACTCCTGACACCTTCAATATATGGTAGCTGTTTTGTAGTATAGCTTGCTAGAAAAGAGAATTTTTAGTAACTCAGCAATGAAAACTTCAGAGTGGAAGTGCCCAGTCTTTGCACTCATGCTGTTCTGCAAGGAGGTTTGGTGCTGCAAGATGGTGAACCATGGCTCAAGAGCACTATGATCAGATGTGCACCTTGAAAGCTGTTTCTATAGTTGAAACATTTCAGAGAAAGAGAGCTTCTACTGTGTTTTTGTGTCTGTTTAGACCTCTGCACACTAAATTTACTGAAATGTAAACAATTAAATGAACTTTATTAAGATCTCCTTCAAGCAGTGATGTGTTCAATTCTGCACTGCACTGTCATTCTGTAGTGTAAGGGGTGCCCAAGCTCATTTGTAATGAATACTTGAGTGTAGTAGAGAGCAAGAGTGCAAGAATAATATTTAGCAAATGGTTGTCCAGGATGAATTTGAACCAGAAATTAGAGGTGAAGAGCACTGTTGTACTTACCCAGAGAAAAAAAGTTGTGAGCTAAAGGAGAGCCACAAACACCAGTTACAGACATTTTGCTCAAGAGTGTTTCAGTGTTACAGTAACTTAAAATAGGATTTAATATACTTTAATGTATCTTTTGAAGATGGCTGTATGATATGTATATAAGGAAGCTCAGACTGGTGGCAACTTTATGGGATTAAATAATTTGACTACTGTGTAATGTGAACCATGCAGTATCATAGGGCCAAATTCAGAACTTTCCTCATAGAAAACTGTGCTTTCAGTAATAACTGCTTTGTTATGTCCTTAATATTTGAAGCATTCTGCAACAGAAGGGAATCTAAGCCAGCACTAAATTTAGTGGTAAAGGCACATTTCAATTACCCCAGTAGATCTGGCAGCACCATTCTCATTTCCATGACCACGATATTACAAATGCCGTGGGAAGCAAATCAAACCCTCTCATACCTGACAAGTAAAAAGGGTGTCTGTTAATAAACGATGGTGCTGCTTAAAATGATGAACTTGTTCTTCCATTGTAATAAATCAACAGTACTTCATTGGTGATGAAGTCTTTTGGATTTATGCCAGGTAAGGGTCTGACCAGCATGCAGCGTTTTGAAATCTGGATAAACCATTTCTTGGCTGCAATACATCTTATTCACCATAAAAATAGAGTAAAACATTCAGAAAGGTTACTTAAAGCATTGTCAAAGTAAATGCATCTCTGTAAATCAGACTCAGCAAGGCTATGTTTCAGATGATACTAGTGTTGCTAAGGTAACTACTAATTTCCACCCTAGAGTAAATAGTTACATAAAGCTGACAGCTTATTCAGTTTTATGTGCTAGACTCAGGGGCAGAGCATGTCTTTTATTTTCTCCTGTGATATTGACCCTAGTTCAGGTTGTGCACCCCCTTAAAATCAGAGGTCACCTTTATGTCCTGTCTAAAAAGCTATCAAGGTAGCAGCCAGAAAATCTGATCCCTCTGATCTGCCACCTTCTCATATCCTTTACTTTTTATTTTGTGTCAGGTTACGAGTCAAATTTCTTGATTTGTACACTGAAGCTTAGAAACAACATCTCTAAAATGTCTGTAACTAATTTCTAAGTAAAGGCACACAGCTGCTATCAAACCAGTTTTCCCAATTAGTTTTAATCTCCGATAAGTAAACCCACTTGTCTTTTCCTTCTACACTTGTTAGAATATCTGGTGGGCAGCTGTTAGTATCTTGTTGAAAACATACAGCAGTACTTACATGTTTATTGGAACTCCTCTAAAACTGCCATTTCAAGTGCAAAGTGTTTAGTGGCAACAGCAGCTTAAACTATTCCTTCCCCTGTCCTATGGTGCACTTTGTTTTCTACTGCGATAGCACAACCATTTGCTAGCCTGTGCTGCGGCTGTGATTAGGATTCTCTCTGACTGCCTTTTTTATTAGCCCAAACCAATTTCTTGATTGGGTTGAAAGGATGGCCCTATAGGATGTTTGTGTGCAAGGCAACAGGAAAATGGGAACACAAGAGGAGAAGGGTAAGGAATAACAAATACCTAAAAATTTAGTTTTACCTTAGTGTCAGTATGATATCAAAGCCCCACAATATATATTTTTGAACTCTGCATCTACTGTTTCCTTCCTCACTGCAGAAGATGCTAGATGGTAGTTCTTGTCTCAGATTTTGGTTACATGGTCTGAATATGCCTAGAACAGATACTTGGAATGCAGTATTCTGATCTGATGCATCTATAGGTAAATTAAAACATAACCTTTGAATTGCATAGAAAAACATCGGTTTACACCAGCAGAGAAACTAACTTAAGAAGATGCAACTTAGCAGAGCAACAACCATCTGCACACCTTTCAGGATTGTTGAAATAAATGCTGAGTATTCATTGGTCTGTAGCTGCCTCATGAAAGACTTTTGAATACAATCAGTTTATGTTATGAAGTTTAATCACACTTGAAATGTAGTGCAAAGAAAAAAAAAATCAAGCCTGAATTCACAACAAAAAATAATGTCATTTGCAAAAAAATAAATCATGAAATACCCAAACATTTGCACATGCTATGACTGATAGAAAAAACAAAAACATTTTTTTGTTTTATTTCCTTTTCCACTAATACAAACACGATAATTTTCCAGGTACAGAATAAAAATTATCTGACCTCAATTCCTGAATTTCATAGCTATTCTTAATATAGTTGCATGAAAGAGTCTTAATCTACTTATTTATATGCACACATCTCTGCTATGATCACATTTATGCTGCTTATTCACAGAACAAAAGAACACAAGACATGTACAAAAAGCTATGGTGTTGACAGATTGTCAGATATCCTGTTTTCCCCTGGAACAGAGAACTAATCATTGTCTCACACTGAAGATGTAATCCTGTAAGCATTAAACTGCAACAGTTGAAATGTGGGATTGAAAAACTTTCTCGTGAGATTCAGAAAAGTTTAAGTTTCAGATCAGAAAATTCTTACTTTTGGGAGAGACCAATCCTCATTCCAACTGCACATGCAGCACCAGTCATTGAATGCAACATCTTTATATTTGTGAGAAAATGTCACAGATTCTCTCATGGAAAACAGCTAAGCAAACTGCTTTTAGTTTGTTTATTGTTCAAGAGCAGCCAAGGTCTGTGAGTCAATTAAGAATTCCAGAAAGCTCCCAGGAGGCATGGAGGCAGTGAGTAATTATTTGCACAACCCCACTGCACTCTTGAGTCTTTTCTTGAATGGTTGTTTTCTATTCCTGTTTAGTCTTTGAAATCTAAACCAATAATAGAGATTATTTTATTAAGCTGGCAGATGTCCTTAACAAACTGGACTGGAATCACCATTCCCTTTGACATGGATTTATGGAGCAGTTGTCAAAAGGTAATGACTCTCAGTCATCACCATGTCTGAATCTGAGGCAGCCAATTGTGTAGTAACAGGCTCAGCATTGCATTACCAGTTTCCTGAGCTATGTAGTGCCCTGCATCCATCTTGGAAAGAATAGATCTTGATGTTCCTAACAAAATGTTAGAAAATTAAGATTCTCCTTTCAATGCCTATCTAACATGTACAGACTGAACAATCAGTTAACTTTACTGCAGTCATGATTTGCTTTTTACAAGAAACTTTGAACGTGAATTCTCCTTCTTTAGTAATTTTTGTGATTATTACAGTTAAAACAGCCTTTTGAAAAAAAAAGAAAATATAAAGCAACTGTTTCCCTCTATGCAAAGTCAGTATAATCAAGGCCAGATATGACAGAAACAAATTAAAAACAAACAAACAAAAAGTCATTTGCAAATTCCTCAGGCTTATGGCTGTATTGCCAGCAAGAAAATGGACACAGATGTTTGCATCATGTGCTGAGTTTTCTGAAAAATTATTCAAAGAAGTAGTTTCCTATTTCTTGAAGGAAAGAAATGAAAAAAGTGTTTCTAATTCTGACCTAATTTTACAGTGCAAATTAGTGTATGGACAGTCCATGATTTTATGCAATATCGACCTATAACACTATAGTATTGGCATAGACAGTATTTTTTATTAATATAATGTCTTTTAAATTAACTTAATTTGCAAGTGCACCTTGATATTCATGTCTTATGCTTTAAAGCAAGATGCTGAGGAACAAGTCACCATAAATACTCATTACTTCAAAATTGTCATCTATTAGCTTCCTATCTGGTTTTGCTTTAGAGCCTGTGAGAAGCTACATGTTGTTTACCCTCAAGTAGACAATAGTATTGTGTTTGTTAAGGTACAGACTTATATAAAACCAGTGACATACTACTGAGTGCACACAACCCTTAGTCAGCAGGGGAGTTTCATCCTTCAGGGAGTCAAAGAGTTCATTAACCAGATTAAGTGCAGGAGGTAGCATTTGGTCTGTCAATCTGACGTTGATTGACTTGTCCATACAGAATACAGGAAGCACAGATGATAGCAAAGTAAACAAGATAGCAAACCACAAATCACACCTTAACATGGGATGAGTTGAGTCTATGCCAGGATATTTGGGCTCCTGAAGGTGTGCTCATCTGGTGGAAGATTCTCCCAAGTCTCTACAGAGACATTTCAGCTACGTGCCTTGGTTTGAGAACTGGTATCACAAGGGTTAAAAGAGGAAGAAATGTGTTTTGGTGACTGTGATTACCATAAGCGCTCTCTCACATACAATAAGGTACCAGGAAACATGCCAAATTTATGATGATCCTCAGGCGTATGTCACAGCATGAAAAAAATTTTCAGCATACTCAAAAATGCATCCTAAATTCCTTGAAATGATTGAAGTCTTTCCTCTTCCTTTAAGACGACCATGGTATTACTAACATCCCAAATATGTTTTAAAACTCTGACTTTCCTATGCCCTCTCTGACACAAAAACTTCTGTATTAATGATATGAATAGCATACAGGAGATTGACATTAAGCCATTCAGATGATTACTGTGCATGCAATAGTCAAAACTAAAATAGACTTAGTCAAATGTAAGAAATTGGTTACATCTGATCTAAGTCAGTATGACTACATATATGTTAACTACTACATAGAACAAGAGTTGCTCCAATACATCTTTAGGGATAACTACAACCCTTAAACGAAAGTATTTGAAAAGATTTTATACTATCTCAAGATAGAAGATCTGATAATTTTCTAGGACAGAAGTTATTAATAAACCTGTGAACTTTTGAGCTGGTAAATGAATTACTAATAATTTTTATCCAAGTCCTTCCAAAGGTGCAGATTCTGTTTTATCAGCAGTACATAAAACAGGATTAGTTTCATTCTCAGTTATGCTAGAAATAAAGCTAAGCTATGTGTATGGTGTGCTGCTTTGTTAAAATTTGTCTTTCAGAGGTCAGAAGAATGCTTTGTGGAGGATGGTAACTGTGGTGGCTCCTGGCCTGCATTCAGACAAACAGGAAAGTCTGTCTAAGACCTCCTCTATGTATGGATCAAGCAATAATGTCTTTTTCTTCTTGGGAAATGGTAGATGTGATCACCAGTTTCTTCCTCACAATATCATTAAATATATCAGGTTGGAAACACTCTGGGAGTTGCCTGTATCCAACTACCATCTCAATGCAAGGATAATTTAAATTTAGCTATCTCTGGAAAAGGAGAATTCAAAAATCTCTCAGCAACCTGGTATCATGTCGAACCATCCTCACAGTGCAAAATGGTTTTTCTTAGATCTAATTACAATTTCCCTTGCTGCAGCCTCTGTTCATTACCTCTTGCCCTTTTGCTGTGAACCTCTAACAAAAGTCTAGCTCCATCTTCTCTATAAATCCTTTTTAAGAAGTTGAAAGTGACATTTAGATCTCTCCCTAGCCTTATGTTCTTCAGTCTGCCACTATTGAGCTCCATGACATTTCTGTCAGCCCATTTCTGTAGGTTACTGAAATCTTTCTGAATGACAGTCCTGCCCTCCAATGTATTGATTGGTCCCCCATGATGTGGTGCCATCTGCAAATTCGATGAGGATTTATCATCATTCCCACCACTCAGCTCATTAATAGAGACATTAATCAGTATTTGCCCCATACCAGCTGCTGAGGAATGCCACTAGTAATCACCTGCCAGTTGGACTTCACACCACTGATCATAATCTTTTGGCAGCCTAGCAAGTTTTCCAGCAGTCCAGCCCATTTTTAGCACTTTGGCTGCAGAAATACTGCTATGGAAGACCACATCCAAGCCTCTGTTGTAGTCAAAGTAAACAATATCCTCTGCTGTCCCCTCATCCACCAAGCAAGTCATCTCATCCTCAAAGGCAATCAGAAGTTGATCAGACACGATTTTCCTTTAGTGAACGTGAAGTAGGTGTACCAGTCACCATGGTTTTTGTGTTTCTATAATAGTCAAATCACTAGAATTTTCTCCATAATGTTCTTCAGGGCAAAAGGTGGACTGACTACCCTATAGTTCTCTTAATCCTTCTCCTTGCCATTAATTAATGCATATTAATTTGCTATTTTCTAGTCGTCAAGGACATCCTCAGATGGCCAGGTGTGTATATATATATATATACACACACACACACACAAATATATATATGTATATATATAATGTTTACTGTTAAGGCTTAGCTAAAAACAAAATAAATTGCTCTAAGACTACTTAAACAGAAAATTCTCAAGCTAAAGAGATGTATTTTACCAGCAAATCAACCAGTGGTAAAATATTAATTTATTCTTCAGGTACGTCAGTAATTTTTTGTGTACTGTGAAGCTGGGAATAACAGCTTCATACCAGGCATTAACCTTAGGTCTCTTTGCCAAGAGAGTTTTCTTCAAAGATCTGTAAGGTGAGCTGTTATAATCAGAAAAGTGTACTTATGAATCAGCATAGAAACAATTATACAGAATGAAAACAAAAACCTCGTGTTTAGAGAATATTAATGTTTCAACATCCAGTTTTCAAGAAAACCTAGGAAAACACAATTTGCAGTTGTCCCAGAAACTTTAAATCATCATGCTATGTCTATGCTTACAGGCTGGTTTTAATCCTATGATTTTCCTTTACCCTGTAATACTCATGTCGTTCAAAATACACAATAGACACTTTACTCTTCTAGTAAATGTTTTCTTTACTTCTCCTTAGGATGTGTCCCTTTGTTCAGGCTTTATTTACTATGCACTCTCTAAATCTGCTCTGATTAGCGTCACACAAGGTCTCTGTGAGAGAGGGAGAAAGTGCGTTCTCCCTGGCACCATTCAATTGCTTCAGAATGTGAGTACTGCAAATACAAACCTTTTCACAACACATGTTCCAAATTATCCACATAAACGACACTGGAATATGTAACTTATTCCCACAACAAAGAAATCCACATTTAAATCTATGAGAAAGGGCAAGTGATGGGAAGCAAACAAGGACACAAACATTTGTGCAAAAAGTAAAAGGTGGACAAGGGCAAAACAAATTGTCAAGTGGCTTCTGGACACAGTTATTTTGTTTACCTAAACCCTGGTCTTCTATCATGCCATACCTGTTTACCACCTGAAGTACAAGTAAAAATAAATTTCCCCTTCCTCTGCCTTCTCACCTGCTGTTGGTGCCCCCATCAATTCCTTTGCCTGCTGGTGTCATCAGTCTTCCTGACTATAGATCTGTAGTGTCCCTCACACCTGCAAGTTTTGTTTTTCTCTCTGGTCGACTTCCCAAAATCTTGGTATTTTGTCTCCAAGTGTTATTCTTTTGGCATTCAGACCAGCCAACATCTCTTCTTGTAGCTCTCAGTACTCTACAATGTTAAGGGACACATTTAGAACATAGGCAGGACAGTTTTCTCACTCACTTTGATGTCCTGCTGTCATTGAAAAACTATCAACAACCCAGAGATGGAATTGCAAAGAAAAATGACAAAAGCAAGGTACTAGCTCTTCACCTAAATATGACTTCAACATCTGAAGCAGAGCTGCAAAGTGTCATTAATTTTGCTAAATTTTGTTAAATGCAATCATTTTGCAGATTTTTTTCCAGCTGTTTAAAAGTCAACTGGATTTTCCATTGAGTCAACAAACACTGCACATCACGTATAAACCATCAATTTCTCCTCTCCAGCAAAGGCAGATCTTATGTTTCAAAGCAGGGAGGTTATTCACTTGCTCAAGTCTTAAAGTGAGAAAAAGAACATGACATTCTTCTCCAACCTTATGCTCAAAAAGGCTGAAGTCTCCATGTTTCCTTACTTCCAAACCCCTCAGCCTGAAATGACACACTGTAAGGTTACATTTGTATTGCATGAGGAGAGAAGAGTGAATAATGTGCTACAGCTCCTGCCTTAGCCTCACCAGGCAGAAGGCATGTACCACATTACATTTAGGTGTAACCATTGCATGTGTATTCAGCTCCAGTCAGGATGGAAAATTTCAACCCAAGCAAATGTAATTAGAAAATAAGGATATAGAAAGATTGACAGAAAAAGGAAAAAAAAAAAAAAAAAGTACTTGCATAGTATTTCAAGAGGATGATAATCAAGAATGGCCCTATCACATGTTTGTCCAAATCTCTGAACTGCAGACTCAATGTTCATTCCAATGGAGTAACTTATGACTCATTTTTAAGCCAAAGAGTCATATATGTTGAGATCCACAATGGTCTATGTGTTGCTGATTGTGCAGTCATTTTATTTCTTTTCACGTTTGCTACTCTGGTCAACAGGATCAAACCTTGATCCTGCTGAAGTTGGTTGGAGCTTTGCCACTGACATAAGTGGATAATTGCTCTAGCTCTAGACATAGATAAGTTTGAAGATGTGTCTCAGTCTAGAACATGTAATTGTCAGGAAAGAAATTTGTGCCCTTGTCTGTGTTTAGATATTATGTAACAACTTTTGTGTGTCACTTTGTCATAAATAGTCGTAAGTACCACAAGAAACAAAATATTAATTCTGTAGCACATGGCCTTTAGTTCTTGATACATATATAACTATATGTATATAACATATCATAGAGTTTATCTATATACATGTCTATTATTTTAAATATGTATATTTATATATGTATGTACTTACATTGCACATGTTATATGTATTCAGTTACAGTCTCCAGGAGAGAGGTGCTTTCTTTGTTGTTTCTGGTTACGATTTTCTTACTCCTTCCTGATCTTTACATACAAGGTAGTTTCTGAGCAATCTGAGAGATGACTGAATTTCTGTCACATTTTTCAAGACTTTGAGGTGGGGGATGGGGGGAAGAGGAAAAAAAAAAATCTTTCTTCAGCCCAAACCCCTTATGGGAAGATGTTGGCTTAAATGTTTATAATGCAAGGACTTCTTAGCTCATCTTCTCGTTGGTGGAAATGGAATCACTCACTGTGATACGTAGTGAAAAGTATTCCATTCCTAGGGCAAAGAAATCAAGACGTCTTCATGCTGTCCAGGAGGCAACTTACAAATGGATTTTCCCTGTGGCCAACATCATGGATTGCAAGGAAAGTTAAAATTTGAGTCACGTATTCCTCAAGTATAGCCTGGCATTTGACCAAAGAACTGCACTGAGAAGGTCTGAATATCCTAAAACAACAGACATCTGCCTCTACACTACAAGTATGAGTGGAACTGAATAAATTCCTTTTTTGATACCTCTGCGTTGTTTGTTCTTTGGCAACCTCATTAATTCAGATAGGGACCTTTCCCCTTCTGACTATCTATCATAAATGAAGACTGGACAGTAGAACAGTTTTGACTGATTAAGGAATGTAAAGGTCAGAGGGCTACCAGAAGATGAGAAAGAATGACTTAGTCACTGGAGGGATGTGAGAGGGGTTGTAAAATGCTGTGGACTAACTCAGCCATTCTGTTATAAAATAGTTCAAAAGAGAGAGAAAGAAAAGAAGGTTAATAGAGCACTGATCACATACACACCTCCTCACACCCCATTCTACCACCCCAGAGCATCACTTGAACACTGATTTTCTTCAGCCTGGTTCTTCTGTTTTTATGAGGGTTATCAAATTGTTGCAGGTGAGTTCACCAGAACATTGCTGTGTGTTCAAGTCCATGTGGGTATAGGTGAGTAAAACAGAGTCTATATACCATATCATGTTCTGGGGAATCACTCTTTTGTAGTCTTGGAGATAAGGCACAGATAGAAAATGGCTTGCAAATTGCCTGCCAGTTGGTCAGGTAAATAAGTAGAGGATCTTTTTGGTACACAGCAGTATTAAAAGACTGCCAGGAGTACTATAGGCAAGAAAAAAAGAATATTGCTTTCACATGTTTCTGATTTTTAGATACAGCAAGTGGTATTGATCTAGTTGCTAAATCATTTGTTCCATTGTCATGGTTTAACTGCAACCGGCAACTAAGCACCATGGAGCTGCCTGCTCACTCCCCTCACAGCAGGATGGAGGAGAGAATCTGAAGGGTAAAAGTGAGAAAGCTCATGGGTTGAGATGAAGACATTTTAATAAGTAAAGTGCATAAGAAAAGCAAAACAGGGAATTCCTTCACCACTTCCCATGAGCAGGCAGGTGTTCAGCCATTCCCAGGACAGCAGGGCTTCATCACACCTAGTGGATACTTGGGAAGACAAATGCTGTAACTCTGAACATCCCCCAGTTCCTTCCTCCAGCTTTTGTAACTCAGCATGATGTCATACAACATGGAGTATCCGTTTGGCTGGTTTGGGTCAGCTGTCCTGGCTTTGTCCCCTCCCAGCTTCTTCTGCACCTGGCACAGCAAGAGAAGCTGAAAAGACCTTGGCTACTCAGCAACAATTAAAACAACAGTGCGTTACCAACATTATTCTCATTCTAGATCCAAAATACACAACTGCACCAGCTACTAGGAAGAAAATTAACTCTATCCTAGCTGAAACCAGGACTTACATTCATCCACACTTGGGAACATTCCATCTCTTTATATCCACTAGTGAAAATAAAGGTGTCTCAGTATGTTACTTATTCTGGTTTATCTAGTATTATTACGGCATTTTTACTTACAATAATGAAATACCTGAACTTATATCTAAAAAAACCCCAACGAACCAAAGAAAGAAAAACAAACCACACCACAAAACAACAACAAAAAATACAAACCCCGCCAAACCGCAAACCAAACAAAAAACCAAAAATGCCCCCAAGCCCCTAAACAATACACACACAAAAAACGTCAAACCCAAATCATTTTTATACTAAAAAATAGATATTGTAAGGAACACTTGTTTAAATACAGCTAGTTTCCAATCTCACCCATGATTAAAATGAAATATTTTCTTAATCCAAGTTTTGAGACATTTATCTCCCCAGACATGTGCATAGAAGGTGGTTGTTAACTCCATTTTGCTTATGTAGTGCACAGATTGACTTGTTCACAGGAGTTTCTTTTCTGGAAATGTGGCACGTGTTTGGCATTTCCTTTCTGCTCTGGATTTTATTATAAACAAAGATAATTCCTTCTCGCCTTTCCTCGAAAGACCTGGACTGCTGGACTTAACAGTAGATTTAGCATTACAAATTTTAGGAAGTCTCCCCTCTCAACTGCTCCTGTTTCATGAACTGTTTTTTTTTTTAATTTTTTTTTTTTTTTTTAGAAGGTACCATAAAACACATTATTATCAAAGACGAGTTATTGATGGGTGAGAAAAATCAAAACCTATCATAGTTGGAAAGCCAAATTGTTAGTGATTAGTAAATACTAGTTCCCTGAACACTTTGTGCAGGTCATTGACAATGGTAATTAGATTTCTGCCTCTCTCACAATCAGGATGCACTTGAGCTTCCAAAATTTAAAAATTCTCCTTTGTCATACCTGTGTTATATTCAGTGTTAATCCTATATTTTGATCTCATAGGTACTTTTTCTTCTTCACTAACAAGAGGAAATATAGCCCTTGAGCTATGAAGCAAAAGAGCTTTAAAACTCTTGGCATTAGCAGCAGATGAACTGTTACTTAGACAAAAGAATTATGAACCAAAATATGTGGACTCATATGTGACATATATATTGGACACCCTTGAATGAGTATCTGGTAGAAGCTCTTATGCAATAAACGTTACCTGAAGGAGCTATAGGAATGGGAAATACAAATAACCTAGACATTGCTGGAGAAAAGAAGATGGAATGTCACACTGTCTGCCAGAAATAAGGCCCCAAAACCAACCAGAGGCTACAAAGGGTCCTAAAGTTCCATGCTGATTTTTCATATTTAAATAAAGGATGATATTTTTGCTGACATGACTTGAAGACAACTATGCCAGGGGAAAAACTAAAATACCCTATGGTAAGTACAAAATGTTAAACATTATTGTAATGTTTGTAGATGAAGATCAAGGCATACAAGACAAAAACAATTTGGAATGTTTTGGAATGTTCCACCAGCAGAAGACATATACAGAGTATTCAAAAGAGGGACTCACTTGAGTATATAGGTACTGTACTGGTGTAAGGATCAGGACTTAAACTAAGCCTGAAGAATCATTTAAGGCATACACAGATCAAATTCTGAAAAGAATAGCATTACATTTTGAGCTAAAACATTCTGAAGTTAAAAAGTAAATAATAGGACTGATGAAAATGAAATCAAATATGTTTCTGAGTTCCTATAAGAGACCTGAAATACGGTATGAGAAACTAAAGCTGTTTTTATAAATAATTCATAATCATTTAATGCTGCTTCTCTTTCTTGCAGCTCACATGGGATAGTGGATTCTCTTCCGATCTCATTAATTTAAAGCAAACTCTGATCTGGGAAAAATATGCAATGGCACATCTGCTTCCATACAGCAGGCAAGATTTTTCCATAATCTGCATTTTACTTCACTGTTTCTAGGTCAAACTTCTGAGACCAGTTCTTTGTTCCTTCTGACATCTTCCCTGCTCACAATCTACAGATCACCACATTACCTCCTTTACATTATCCTCATCCCTGACTGCCAGCTTGCACCCAGAAGGACACCGAATCACAATCAGAAAAGTTTACATGCATCTAACTCCTTGACTGTCATGAACCCTTCTCTTGCTATTCTACCTGCATCAGCCTGCACTGACTTGTGTCCTATGCAATTCTGAACATTGCCAATGTACACCAGTTCCCAAGGTCGTGACCTTTATGTCTCCCCACTTCTATGCTTCAGCATATGCTGTCTAACTTTAAAAGCCAGTGGGTTTCTACTTATCTTTCCTTCCTCCATTTGCTTCTTCTCCCTTACCCATACAGTCTTGCAAATCTACAAGAGGAATCCATTTCCACATAAGGTTTTGGAAAACATCTTCCTTGGTTTATAAGTCTCATTACAAGGCACACAAAGATAGCAACAAAGCTCACAGAGGAGAAAGTAAGTGTAATTGAATCAAGATTTCTAATTCAAGCAAACTTCTTCAAATGTTAATAGATTTCCAAAGCAATACCAGCTAATCCTACAATGTCAATTTATATAATGGGAGAATCACCTACACCGACATGTTTAATGTGCTTTTTGTAGCCAACCACCTTGAGCCATGATCTCATCAGTTCTTGTTAGGCAAATGAAGTGAAGGCTGGTAAGTCCGTGGACAGGAGATCCCTGGGGACAGCTAGATGCTGCTGCATACTCCTGACAGGAGTATGTTCTGCCATTAAGGAACTCACACCGCAGCCACCCCGCTCATCCCACCCAGCCCCATGTCCTGTCACAGACTGCCCCATGACAGCCAACAAATCTCTGCACTTCTTTCTCGCCTCCACTTCCCCCTCCTCTGAGAAGGCAGCAGATGTAGTGACGGCGACTTTCCACAGGAAGTGACAGTCTTCCCTATGGATTCGTATTAAACTAACTTTGCAGCATGCAGCAGGAGGCACTGTGTTAATCGAGGTTTTGTCCTCAGAACAAGAAATAAAACATTATCTGACTCATGGTCATTAAAAATCCCACAGCACTTTTCACCAGACTAGAATTTAACACCGGTATCCTGATCATATTCCAATGTGGGTAATTGCATTTCACCTATTTAAATTCTCCTGATAGACCAGCCAAATTCTCCTACTCACCTCTTGAGCTGAAATCAGAAGCACCAGCAACACAAGGGTTGCTACTACACGGTGCCCTGCTGATGGCTGTGTTTTAGCAAAGTAGTGCATCGCTTCCTACATACAGAGCATTTCAAATCCTTTGTAGAGCATCTCAATGCATGTGAATGGTGCTATGTATACACACAAAATAATCAGTCAATAACAGGAGAATTGTGCAGCATTACAGGATTTCAAAATAAATTAGGCTACTCTCCCCACAAATCATTAACCTGAAAAAAAAAATCAGACAATACAGCATATATAAATTAATATCTTGGCTAGGTGAAGAAGTAAACATTTCTCTAATATAACTGAGAGCATAGATATTGATTTCTGAGCAGATAGGGTACTGCTGCCTCTAGCAATCCAATGATTAAATCACTAGCTTCAGCTCTGGCATCTGTGTTTCCTTCAGTTAAAAAAAAAAAAAATTAAAAATATATATGCAGAAGATATCTCCAGATCCCTAGAGCCATTTCTCTGAGTAAACTGGAGAAATATAAATATTTCCCTGGGGGGTTCTGATCTAGTGCTAGATTACCTGACTGGAGTTGATATTTAGTATTTCTTTGAATGGGAAGCAGTTTCTGCCTTTCAGATTTGATCTGTCAAAGGTTTGAATGGAAATAAATTAAAAACTGCAACCAGAGACTATGAGAGGTCTTTCTGAGCACTCTGCAGGCAAACCGATTTGCTGGTCTCACAGGTTCTGACCTCAGTTTCCAGAAAGTTAACACCATTCTCTCCTTTGGTTTTACTGGACTTAAACCAAGGCTTCCCACTTGGAGGCAGCAGGCACTGTGAGGATCCAAAACTCCCACTGCCAGAAAGGGAAGGTTTTATATAACTTAATGGAATTAGCAACAACTGTGGAACGCAAAGACCTTTTAAACTCTGAAATAAGCCATCAGGGCAATCTGTGTCATAAAATATGCAAGCAAATTTGGAGATGTGATTAAAAAATCCATTAAAATCTGTGGCCTGGGTTAATTTAGAGGAAATCAAAACTAGAGATGTGTTGGTAGAGCAAAGTTTGTTTATTATTGATCATTACACTTCTAATAGATTCAACATTCAGTTCGATAAAATTTATCATCTTACCTGTCTTGTCCACTTCATCTTCAGGAACAACACAGAAAATAAAGTTTTACAAAAGATTTCTTTAAAGCTGCCTTAAATGGCTCAAATATTCAGGTTTTGAAGTGGTATACAAAGGGACACATTTTCCATTTTAATTAAAACAATGAGAAACCAGAACATTAAACCTATTGAATTTTTTATATATAAATTAAATGAGGGACTTAAATGACACGGCCGAGAACAGAGAACTATTGAAATAGCAGCACCAAGCATAATGATCTGTTAAAAAGGATTAGAGAAGAAATTATCTAAATATTAATAAAAAAAGAAGTTACTGGAAATTCTATTTCTTAATTTAACACCATTTATTCCTTATAAATATTTTCTACGTAAGGCCTAATATACATTAAATATTGATAAAATCTTTATTAAAATAGTTTCACAGTGGCCCAATAATTTTTGGATTCCTGAAACAATAGGGCAAAGAAGTCCCAAATTGACAGTTTTGATTACTAGTAAATTAAGAATCCACAAGGTGTTTCTCCCAGACCTACAGATCCACCAAAGCAGCTTCTGCCCCACGGCATGGTTACTCCTGGTCAGTGGAGTGCTGTGCCCTGGAAACATGGAAAGGGTCACAGGTGATGCCACCTGAACACACTTGCCCACCTGATTCCTGTCAAGATATCTTTGGTCACTCCAGGAAATAAAAGTCTGTAAGTACAATAATTACAAACACAATGTTGTGGTAAACATACCATAGAATAAAAAATGGACACTACAGTGAGCTTGTGCTACATGAAGACTCTCTTCCTGGCAATAATCTTTCATCAAGAAAATTTTGTTCATACTACCTCTCGCTCATTACTTAATTCAAGGCGGTAGCTATAGTTTTCAAATATGTAAATTCATTTTTATTTTACACATAATTTTCTTTGTTGCTTTCACCTTCACATCCTTCTTAACACATTTTTATATGTCTTGGTGACAGGGATACTACCCCAAAAAGAATATGTTTTGTTGGTGTTACTATTGCTATCAATATTTTCAGTCAATGATTTAATGTAAACTACTTTTATTCATCTCAAGGATAATTTGTTTTGAAAACAATGGAAAAACATATCCACTTCTTCTTCTACAAGTATTAAAGTAATATGATTTAGCAATCAGAGCTGTTATTGCTGCCATTTCTATGAGCTCTAATAATCTATAATTTAATTCTGTTTCAAAACTAACAATCAGAATGGATTGGTTACTCCTAAATAACTGTAAGCACATCTTAAGTGTCTTTCAAGCAAACATGAATTCAATCAACTGACATCTTGGCAGGAGTCTTAAATTTGGAATTTCCAGAAAAGGTTAGAATTTTTAAGAACAGAAAGACATAAGTGGAAGACTCTTGCTCAGTATTTATTAACTTTATTATGTTCTTGCCTTACAAAATTTACAGTGGAATAAAACAACAGATCTTAGCAAATGCTTAAATCACTTTTGCTATTGACCTTGTCTGCTATCATTCATCAGAAGGAAAGTTTTCCTTTGATGTAAATATCATAAGCTTGTCTTCAATTTTCAGTAATATATTGAAAAGATGAAGGAAACAGAAGAGTAATAGCAAAAGCAATAGCATTTTTTTTTCTCTTTTGAAATTTCCTGAACTGTACTCTGCTTTCAAGCAATAAGATTCCTGGGCATATTGTAGAAAACAGCGGAGGATTCATACTCATAGCTTCAGAAACAGATTATCCCACTTTGTGTTAGTCACACGAATGTGATGCCTGTTTTGTATGAGTACTCAGTAATACTTTTTATTCCACCCCCCATAGCCACACGATTATATGCTCTAGTCATTAGACTGAAGTGTTTTATCCTACTTGTTTCCCCAAAAATAAGACAACGTCTTTTATTAATTTTTGCTCCAAATGATGCTTACTTTTTTACATGTATATCTGCCTGGACACTATTTAAACTGACTTTTTAATGAACTGTAACTAGGGCTTATTTTTGGAGTAGGGTTTATATTTTGAGCATCCTCAAAAATACTGAAAAAAATCATGCTAGGGCTTTATTTTCAGGGTAGGTCATATTTTCGGTGAAACAGGGTAGTTTGCCTTGCTCCATGTGCCAGAGCATTCCAGTTTGAGAAAAGAAGGCAAACCTCACCAACTCCACTGCCATTTCAGATGATTTCTCCTCTAGGGAAGAAGTGAAGAAGATAAGATGTTCACTGAATTTAGCTGTTTATAAGTACTGGTGAAAAAACTTTTTCTGACACTGTCAAACTCTTTCTGAGAGCAAAGACTACTTTTCCATACTGAAGGCAAGACCACGTTTAGTTTTACAGAGTAGAATTTTAAGTTTAAACAAACTATTTCTCAGTCCTTAGGCTCTCATCTCCATGGCAACCAGGGACATTTGGGAAAATCTTGCAACTATGGAGTAGACACACACTTTATATATTATTAATGCAATATTTCCTAGAGGAAAGTCTAGATGACTGCAAAATCTTTGCTTTCTCTATATCTGTCTTGGCCTTATTTTCTAATGCTTTTTTGTTATTGCCCAGCTGCCCTCCAATCTCAGCACAATTAAACCAGAGCCCCCTCTGCTTTCCTTCACTAGGTATCTTTCAGCCTAGACTCAGATTCAGGACAAACTGAACCTTCTTCCCACTCAGTTACACAACTTATAATAATTTTTAAATTGTTCGTCCATATAATTCCACACAACATCATCTAGGTCTTGAAGATTGCTCACTCACAAGATGTTTAAGAATTTGAGCTGTCTGGAATGAGAGAAGAAACAGGTTTTCATCCAAGTATTCATTCTTCTGTGTCTCAGCTACTGCAGTTTCCACCCCTCTGGCCTAAATACCGTATGTTTTCACTTCTATCTGTTCAGTTTTTTCTGCCAAAATAACTGTTTTGGCTCATACATTTCTGGCACCGTCTGCTTCACTTTATCTCTACAAATTTCTTCCTGAGTACAAGACATTTTATGGGTTAGCCATTTTATACCTAATATCACCAGCATTACCGCTGTGGAAGGTAGGATGGTAAAAGGGACTATTTGAATAATATCAAGGAGATCAACAGTACCATTTTTTAATGCATACAGCCGTATTCGGAATTTGTGCTTCTGTTTTGCTCAGAACCAAGATGTAGCTGCTGGTGAGGCAGCAGTTCTCCTTTGCTTATTGATCTTTTGCCTCATCAGATGTATGAAAACCTCACAGGTATAAAGTAATTCATACACTATCACCATGGCCTGTAATACTTTTTTTTTTTCAGAATTATTTCATTCCCGCCTTATTCTTCCTTCCTTACTTTGACATTTCAATTGCCTGTTGTATCTAGATTGGAAGCTCTGCAAGACAGAAATTATTTTCTTTCTATGCTTTTGTGTGATGGTTATGCAGAACATGATGCAGTTATAGAGCTTGAGTCCTTAGATTCTACTGTAAGATATATAGCCATCTCTAACCAAGAGAACAGGCATATTTGCAGCACATTGAACTTGCACTTGGGAAATGAGGCAGAGTGATATAGGTCATCATAGGTGGATCCTGCAATCAAAAATGTTGGATAATTTATTCTGTTTCTACTCAGTGTTCCACACTGATCACAGAATAGCAGTTCATTTTTAACTGCCATTGTAATTCTTTGAGGTTTTTATTTGTTTGTTTGTGGTTGGTTTTTTTATTGTTGTTTGTTTGTTTTTCCTCCCCTTTGTATATTTGATTTCCTTGCCGAGGACAAGGAATCATGGCTAGGAAGACATATCCTGCTTTTTAACCTATTCATAATACAGCAGTTGGAGGTAAAAAGACAGGATTACAGGAACAGTGGATCATAAATATTCTATTTTTTCATAATATCTTTCATTCAGACTTACACTGTAGCTCTGCAACACTGCTTGGGGCTTTCAGTATTAAGTGTTGTTTCATGTGATTGCATTCATTATCTTTTTTCTTTTTAAAAGTTTAATATATTTTTGTTATTGCACCGTCAGAGAGCTAATAAGGTATATAAAAAGTGATTAGCTAGACCTCAGAAAGATATCTTAACTAGTGAACTATAAAATTCTGAGCTCTTTTAAGCATCACCTGGAGAACTGGGAGGCATCTTCCACCTCTTTGATTCAAAAATCTGAAATTGAATATCCTGCTATACTTGAATAAGCAAATAACGAGTGCTGCTTATGCAGTTAGCTCAGAGATGTGGTTGCTGCAAGAAAGGGCAAGAAAGAAGCATATGTGACCAAAAAATTGAACAGATATTAATGAGATTTCAAATGCAAAGTGAAAATCTGAAGTCGTCATACACTTAAAAGAGACTGAAACTAAAGAGTTAGGGTTTTTTTCTTTCTTTTTTTTTTAATCTAAAGGCAACTAAAGATGGTGTTATCTAAAGGACTGTGTCATCTCATTAAATAATTCCAGGGAAGCGATCTCATCTGCACAGCTGAACATGTATATCCAAAGAGAATTCCGAGGAAACTCGTGGGATTCTGCATAGGTTGCAAGAAGGAAGTTACACGATGAATTCATTAAGTTTTGTATATATTTTGTATAACCTTACAATTAACATTGTTTACATACCTATATCTTTCCATATAGATGCATACACACACAGATAAAGGCTGATCATTTGCCATGGTTGGTTGTTAAGTATCAAGACATCAAATGTTAGCAGAAAGCACAGAGTTACAGTTTATTGAATATAACCCATTTTAAACAAAATAAACTTCCTCAGAAACAAACAAACAAACAACCTCTGTAATCCAGACTCCATCCTTTGCAGTCCAGCTTATGTCCTTTGTTTAATATGAAACACTCTGTGAAAAGCTACTGAGCATACAGGGTAGTGAGGGAAAACCACTGGCACAACAATATACTGTAGGTTAATACACTTTTAGATATAATTGGCATTAAAATAGAAAGTAAAAATGCAATTTCAAAACTGTTGAATAGAGATCTAGTAGATCAGAATTGCAAATTTATTAAAAGATTAAATAAATTATTCCAGGTAGGAATTCAGATTTGCTTGAATTTGAACCCATGATTTTGTAACTCAAATCCTTCATCCTATTCCATCTCTACAATTTACAACAATTCTTTCTTCATTACCAAGGAAAAGAGGTATCCGAGATAGAGAAAAAAAGATACACTAAGTATTTTCTCACCTTTACTACAGAAAACCTTTATCATACTTTACAGTCCTTATACAAAAATAGAGAAACCTTTTCTACCTATCTTCTTAAACATATAGTAGAAACAAAGCCAGCTATTTTACCTCCTCTGTTCTTAAATACTTCCCTGCTTTCTTGTCCATTTTACCATTAAATCTCAGGTGAAATCTCAGTTTATGATTCATTCTGCTAACCCATTTTTTGTTATTGCAATTATACGTATAATGTACTTAAAGAGATAAGTAAAGCATTTGAGGAATTAATTTTTATGAAAAGATGATACAAGAGAAAAACATGCTTTAGTGCTTGAGCTAGATTCTCCACAGCTACCTCACAACAAAGCATAGAATTAAGTAACAACAATGCAGTACAACTGGCAGCATAATTTGGTCTCGTGTAAAACCAGGAATATTTCCCCCCACCTCCTTCTGTTTTCTTTCACAGAACCATCATCAAGAAGAAAATAAAATAGGTAGTTTTTATGCATTTTTTAAAACTACATAATTCATTAAAATATGTTTCTCTTTCTTAAAAAAAAAAAAAACCTGTCCCTCTGTGGATAAATACAGTTAAACAACTTATTCCTACTTCTGCCTTTGGACATTTTCATACCTACTATGCATTCCTTTCTGTCTGGCTATAGGCAAAAAATTACTTACAAAGGAAGGAGGTAATTTAAATCTTTTACTTCAGAGTGCTAGGGTGTACGTCAGAGTGTATGCAGACAGCCTCAGTCCCACAGCTGTTGCCTTTTTTGCTTTTCACAGGTTTACATCAGTCGACCAATACAGCTTGATAACCTGCATTTCAGTTTCTTGAATCTTGGACTCGTAAGGATCATCTTTCTTATTTCTGGAAGCTGCATGTTGTATTTGAATAGCCTGAGATCAATGCATTTAGTGCTGACAGCTCTTTAACACACCTAAGAAAAAGTTCAGCTGAAAAAAACTTTCAGCTGTAAGGAGAGATTTTAAGTATCCTAACTGATACACAAAACTAGATACCTCTACTCTCTATAGTACGGACTAGCAGGTGCCACATCAACAAGATGGAAAAGAAGAAATAAAAACCTGCTGTTCATAAAAGATTGTGGGACTCCACTCTTCAGACTTTGACAAATGTATCCTAGATTGAGTTTGTGCTTGGATGATGAGAACTCAGACATACCATTTGTTTTAGAATAGAGTTTAGTTAAACACATACCTATGCAGGTGCTGAATATGAGCAACCTGATTCATACAGGTATAGTTAGGTTAGCAGCCAAGATATCTGTCAGAGTTCTGCTGAAGACCTGGATGTCTGCACCTACCACATGGCTTGTGTTTTTACCTCACAAGAAAAGCATCACCCCTCCTGACCTGCTGTGCCTAATGCAGCCCAGGATGCTGTTAGCCTTTGCTCCAAATGTGCATGGTCAGGCCGTGGTCAACTTGATGTCCACCACAGACTCCAGGTTCTTTTCTGACCACCTGCTTTTCAGCCAGTCAGCCCTTAGCCTGCACCGGTGTATGAGGCTATTCTTTTCCAGGGGCAGGACTTTGCATTTCACAGAATCACAGAATCACTGAATGTTAGGGATTGGAAGGGACCTCGAAAGATCATCTAGTCCAATCCCCCTGCCGGAGCAGGAACACCTAGATGAGGTTACACAGGAAGGCGTCCAGGCGGGTTTTGAATGTCTCCACAGTAGGAGACTCCACAACCTCCCTGGGCAGCCTGTTCCAGTGTTCTGTTACCTTCACTGAGAAGAATTTTCTTCTCAAATTTAAGTGGAACCTCTTGTGTTCCAGTTTGTACCCATTGCCTCTTGTCCTATCATTGGTTGTCACCGAGAAGAGCCTGGCTCCATTCTTGTGACACTCACCCTTTACATATTTATAAACATTAATGAGGTCACCCCTCAGTCTCCTCTTCTCCAAACTAAAGAGCCCCAGCTCCCTCAGCCTTTCTTCATAAGGGAGATGCTCCACTCCCTTAATCATCTTCATGGCTTTGCGCTGGACTCTCTCAAGCAGTTCCCTGTCTTTCTTGAACTGACGGGCCCAGAACTGGACACAATATTCCAGATGTGGTCTCACCAGGGCAGAGTAGAGGGGAAGGAGAACCTCTCTCAAACTGCTAACCTCCCCGCTTCTAATACACCCCAGGATGCCATTGGCATTCTTGGCCACAAGGGCACAGTACTGGTTCATGGTCATCCTGCTGTCCACCAGGACCCCCAGGTCCCTTTCCCCTATACTGCTCTCTAATAGGTCATTCCCCAACTTATACTGGAACCTGGGGTTGTTCCTGCCCAGACTCTACACTTGCCCTTGTTATATTTCATTAATTTTTCCCCCACCCAACTCTCCAGGCTGTCCAGGTCTTGCTGGATGGCAGCACAGCCTTCTGGTGTGTCAGTCACTCCTCCCAGCTTGGTGTCATCAGCAAACTTGCTGATCGTACACTCTATTCCCTCATCCAAGTTATTGATGAATATATTTAATAATACTGGTCCCCGTACGAACCCTTGAGGCACTTCACTAGATACTGGCCTCCAACTATACTCTTCGCCATCGACCACAACTCTCTGGCTTCTTTCCTTCAGCCAATTCATAGTCCACCTCACTACTCGATCGTCCAGACCATACTTTCTCAGTTTAGCAGCAAGGATGCTGTGGGAGACTGTGTCAAATGCTTTACTGAATTCAAGGTGGACCACATCCACTGCTTTGCCATCATCTATCCACCTAATTATGTCTTCATAAAAGGCTATGAGGTTGGCCAAGCATGATTTCCCCTTGGGTAAGCCATGTTGGCTGCCCACGATGACCCTCTTATCCTTGGTATGCCTTGAGATGGCACCAAAGATAAGTTTTTCCATCAACTTTCCAGGGATGGAGGTGAGGCTGACCTATCTACAATTACCTGAGTCCTCCTTCTTGCCGTTTTTGAAGACTGGAGTGACACTTGCTTTCCTCCAGTCCTCAGGCACCAGTTCCTTTTATTTGAAATTTCCTTCCAAACCACTTCACCTGCACTGAACTAGAAAGTTAATTTGTACCACAAGGACCTGTGCACAAATGATGAACCGAGTCTAAGAAACAGTATCACAGCAAATGCAGTTAGAGGCCAGAAAAAAAAAAAAAAAAAGAAAAAAATTTTAATAACCTCACAGAATGACACCAGGAATAAGAAGTTGTCAATGTACTCCAAAATAGTGATAGCATATTCTTCATTTAGGTCTAAATTATATCATGAAACTATGCATGTGCCAAAGGAATTGCAGGACACAAGGCTGAAATATTCCTTTTCCTTTGCAAAATTCATCCTACAAGTATGCTCAGTTTTTTTTTTTTTTTTAAATCAAGTATTTACAAAATGTTCACAAACTAATTTTTCATTCAAATATTCCAGAGCTTACAACAACAGCTAGAAGTGGAGGTTACTAGCCACTTTCCATGGCAGGACTGTCTTCCTCATTAGATTAAAATTATAACCCCTTGTTGTCTCAAGGCTGACTTTTATGTATGTATGTATGTATGTATGTATGCATGCATGTATGTATGTATTTATTTATTTATTTATTTATTTATTTATTTATTTATTTATTTATTTATTTATTTCAAATATGCGATTTAACACATTTCTGCTTCTTCCAAGATATAAACTAATTTTGTTGAAGGGATCATCTGACAATGAGAATATTCAAATTGTTCTCCAAATGAATACATTCCTACTAAGTTAAAAGCTTCCAAGATTCTCAGTTCACATGTATGCAGCAGCAACTTGTTAGAATTTGAATAATCTCCAGCATTAGATACAACTCCAAGATGTTCCCTGAAATTAATCCTCTTAGATATGGTAAGTCCTTTGCTACAGAGTCTCAGAAGTGAGAACAGGGACACTGGCAATAGAAAAGAGAGAATGATACCATTTTCTAGTGTATAGCAAAGCAAAACAATACATTCAAACATCATTTCCCCCTAGACATTATCCCTTAAAATAATCATGCAAACTTAAAGAGTCCCCTTCCTGTCTTTATATCAGAAGCAAGAAGATAACAGGTACCTGCAGTCATTATAGAAGTATTTCTGCACATTCACTGCAGACAATCACTTTACACTTTTGGGCTTTTAAGTGTATGCTGGGATATATCAAAATGAATTTCAGTTGAGACCTAGCTCTATAGGGTAAGGCCCATTACAAGAAAAAACAGAATCCCACGTTGACTTCAGGTGCAAAACTAGAATAATCAATAATTAGTTACAGCTGGCATGTAACAAAGTTATCCAGACATTCAATATAGAAACAGCAAATATTGCCAAGCCAACACACAAATGTAATGTGCAAAACTACACAGAAACACACAGGGATTAAAAACAAAACAAAAAAACCCCGACAAAAAACAAAACACAACAAAAAACCCCACCAAAACCACAACACAAACAAAACCCTCAAAACAGCAAACAAAACAAACAAAACCAAACCAAAAAATATCAAGCAAGCATTTGCAAATTATCTTCTGAATACCTCCAAAACATTTAGCTCTGAGGATATTTCAGTCGTAAACACCTAAAGATTTTGGTCCATGTTGGGTTCTAGGTAGCACTGAATTTCTTCATAGATAAAAGCTAGCAATGCATTATGGTTCAGAGGTTGATCCCACTGACATGCTGTAAAGAGAAAAAGAACTATAGCAAATTCAGAATTTTCACCCCTGAAAACAAGTCCACTATTTTCCTTTGTGATTACAAAGCAATAATATAGAGGAGATAGAATTGTAGTTGGATACATAGGAGCTTGCAGGTTTTGTACTACCTAGCTTAAAAATAAAAATAGCAAAAAATCCACAAGAGTTGCACTAAAGATCTACTGAGTGTGATGGAAAGAAAATCAAGTAGTAACTGGGCATCTGAACAACTATGTATTTCAGGGGACACCAAAAAAAAAACAAACCACAAAACCTAAAGTGGTCCGAAAAGTAGCCTGCCTGCATTTCTCACAAAACTATATATTGCTATGTCTATTGAATATTTAGACTGTAGATTGCTCAGAGCATATGGAGAAATCATGGTGTATGTCCTAATCTGCACAATTATCTAGCAACAAAAGCAAATCCCAAGGTTATCAGGTATAAAATATCATTCAGTAGGGAAGAAGCAATATAAATACTGGTCATAAGATTTTTAAAGAAACAGGACTATGGTAATTAAAACCATCAAAACCAAAGAATGCATCAATTAATTTTTATAATTCATTTTGTTTTGCTTTCCATCGTGACCTTGGTTCTCCTATCAATTGATTTGCCAATCAAACATAATAAATCATTCCACCTGGCACAGATTAGGAAATTGTTCACCTAGAAGAAAGAGCAGTATCCTGTGAAACACGCATCAGATTTCTAAGATCACTTTCACTATGTTCTATGAAACCATTCCTTATGTTTTCTTTTTTTTTCCTTTTCAATTATTTTTCAGTGCAAGAATTTCCAAAGTAACATAATCTTGAAGTTTAATGAATTAACATAGAAAGAGGTTTCTTGTTAGAACTCTTTTCAAAGGACTACAGTTGTGAAGAACAAAACACCATCTGAATTGAAACAAGATATGCAGCTGAAGGCATTTTCCAGCCTCAGGAAGAAAATCACATAAAACAGTGAAATGTAAGAAATAGAATACAAGAAATAATAATAAAAATTCATTTTCATATAAAGGCATCTGGATACCTAATGCAACTGAAGCAACTAGAAAAAAAGGTTTTGCCTTAGAAAGCAGACTGAACTTTACTTGTAAGAATCTCTCAATAATGGACAACAATAGCTTATCTTCGGAGACAGTTAAAGCAATAGAGAAATATTTGATTGCTATAATCTTCAGTTATGACTTCCCTGAGATGAATATGTTGAGGATAAGCAAAGGCAAAGATCTGTTCCTAGAGAAAACTGGTTGATGAGGCCCTTGCAGTGCATCATGTTGTACAGCTGACTGTCAGAATGACAGATGAAGCAGAACAAGGCCATGGACTAGCTCCTTGTTGGTACCCAGAACTGAGAAGTAAAGGGAGCCAGGGACCACAAGCTCTGACAGACATATCAAAACTAATATGGTTACATTTGGGCACTCAAGTCTAATGCCCAAATGACTTAATAAAAAGTTCTGCAGTACCAAGAACAAAGATACATCCACAAAATATATACTTATGAAATATATACTTATAAATATATACTTACATTTTGTTGTTTTCAACAATAGATTTATAATTTATTCTTTGCTACTTTAAAGCTACTATATCTGCTTAGTGGAATAGAAATTATATAGGATAAAATCCTCAGAACCCAGTGAAATCAAGGAGAGCTTTACTTTTGGTTTATTGATGGCCAGAATTTCACTCACAGGGCTTGTAAGGGGGAATTTCCATCATGCACAGATGTAGCTCATATAAGTCAGGCAGCCACATCTTCTCAGTTCCCTGCCTCTCTTATTTCTCACATTACCACTGATATTTCCAGTAAAAGTTTTCCTGAATCAAAGTTTCCTCTAATAACATGACCCTCCTTCAGTAGGAAACACATCTAAATAAGATGACATATTTAGATGGTAGGTAAATCCTTAATGCCAATACAAAAATCTTCAGAGGAGGGAAAATGTCGTTTCGTTCTTAAAAGGAGAGAAAAATACCAACTGATAAAATGTTCAAACAGGACTTGATCACAATTTATTTCTGACCTTTTAATGTCTTCTATTCTCAATGATTTTCTGTCATTTCTGCCTAGCTTGGACCAGAGACCTGTCCCCTAGGTATTTAGCTTTATGTTACTATTTAACTTTCAGCTTCCGTTTTCAGGATTGAAAGATAAGTAACTAATTGTCACTGAGATATCTGAGGGTTTATCAGCTGTCCAGATCTACCAAGTTGGAAAAAACCCTACACTTGGAAACTTTTTTCATGCTCGTTCTGCATGAAAGATACTTTTATCTTATAACTTGGTTACGGCCTACTGCTGTCAGTGTCATTATCTAAGGCCATGATGATTACTTGCCTGCTGTTCTACTAGGCAGCAATTACTTTAATTTTAAACTTACCACTTCTATCTTTAAGTGAAACATAGTAGAGTAATTTAAAATCCACTAAATATAAACAAATATGCACCTCTATATTATTACCTTCCTCTTTAAGCATGACTGGTTGTTATTCAAAGAGACACATTCTGTTTCTGTTTATACGTGCCCACCTCGTATGCACAAAATGCTGGTAGTGTATGGAAAATTTCCGCACTGGTGTTTATGTGGCCATGAGTTTTATCTTGCTTCACCTTGCTTTTTATTTTTGCATATAACATCTGAGTGCCTGACAAAGCACAGATGTTGCAGGAATGTGAAAAGAATTATTTTAAACACAATTCTGCATTTTGCTGTGCTTTTAAATAGGCATTTATGGGAAAGTATTAAACACAGTTGAGAAAAATGATTCTTTGGAAGACAGGCTGACGCTAGCCCATACAAACACACGTGTACAGTGATCACATCAAGATAATGACAAAATACTTAAGCTATATACCCATAGCTTAGAAAAAAGAAAAAAAGCACCACACATCCATCAAGTCTGTTGTTTATCCAAAGCAGTTATTGCCCTTGAGTTACATTTCTGGACCTTATTGAAGAAAAAGCAATACATTGTTAACATTCAGATCAATAAACAATTATTGTTCTTCGTGAGATGCCGAAAGGGAACATGGCTGATGTTCACCAGCTGGCTGCCCCATAGTGTGACACACACTCACAAAGGGATCGGCAGGCTCCTTTGGTTCCTTTCAACAGCAAGCATGGCTTCGGCAGAGGTTTTGAACATTTCTTATCTGAGTCTTTCCAACAGCTATTATTCACCTGCTCCATCAGCTTGTAATGATTTTAGCTTCTGAATGAAATAAGAGGGATCAACAGACAAGATCTCATCCTTGCGAACAAATAAACAATGCTATGTAGTAAAGAGCTTTTTCTAAACCATAAAACAAAACAACCACCTCACCTTCTTTAGAAGTCAAATAATTAACCTCCTCATCCACAAGTGTTTTGTAAATGGTGAATGGCCTGAAATCCCAAACGCCGTGTCTGTTTCCTTTATGCACACACATAAACGTCAGTTTTTACACTTGCCCACTTATAATAGCGTTTGCACAAGAAAACTCCCTGAGTGGGAAATTTTAGCCTTTTCTAATAATATGGTGTCCTGGTTTTGTTAAAAACAAGACCAGTTCTCTTTCAATGATTTTTCTTTCGGCTAAGTTCTTCTAGGTGGCTGTACTTTTCTGAGTTTTAGCCTGCATATTTTTCCTAGGATGCTGCACTTGGTGCTGATAAGAGACCAACGGAATACTGAAGAAGCTCATGTTTAGATTTATTACTATGGTAGCTAAGAAAGTTTTCCCACATTTCCCACATTCCATTGTGAGAGGGGTGTGTTTGAGGAGGGGTGGATGAAACAGGTGACTAGAACTGACCAACGGAAGTATTCCATCCCATAATCGTCATACCCCCTATATAAGAGGGTGATCACAAGAGTCAAGGTCTCTTTGACCATGGCTGGCACCTAGAGAGGACCCTGCCTGTGATTTACAGGCCTCAGGCCCTGCATCCCTGCAACCAGTTTCCGGTTTGCTGTGAAGTCCCCTCCTTGCTTCCCGGGGGCCTGAGCTGCAGCTGCTGGAGCCGCCAGCTCCTGCACACTCAGCTCCACCGCTGCTGGAGTGACGCCAACTCCACATCAAGCATTTGAGATTGGTTTTGTATATTTTGTGTATATATTCTCTATTTATTAGTAGCATTAGTAAAACCCTTTAAAACTCTCCAACTTGAAGTCTAAGTCTCTCTTCTTTTCCTCTTATCTTTCCAATCCTCTTTCCGATCTAAAGGAAAGGGGTGGTGGGAAGTGAGGGGATAACAGGGAGCATCTGCCAGGGTTTATTGCCGCCTTACCTTAAACCTTGACATATGGTTATCGATCAGCTGGGTGTACTAACACCACTACAGTGTCACCCTGTTTCTTTCTTCTCATATTCTCACTTGTTTAAAGAATCTTTCTTCAAAAAACATTCCCTTCCTTTACCTTGTTACTGCCTTCACAAAGTTTAGTTTGATCAGTTCATCAAGAATGAAGTTTAGATCCATGAGTGTGGTAGTATCTATAAAACAGATCATAAAATGTTTCTGAGAGGGCTTAGAGTTTGCTAACAGCTACTACTACTACTTTCTCTTCTGATTTCTAGAACCAGAAGAATGACTAAATCTCACAAAACCTTAATAAAGATGTGTCATCAAAAACAGTTATTGTGAAGTGAGTAGAATATGAGCCTAATTAATGTTCTCTACAGGTCATTGGTGTTATTAAAAGAGCAGCTAATACCCTCAAACAATATTCTGCTTTCCCCTTGTTCTGATACATTTCTATGGTTGTACTCAGGTGTCTCAGGCCATTTCATCGGAACAAATCTGTACCTTGTAAACATGTAGTGATTTTCACTCAAAAAAATTGATTTTAAAGCGCTATACAAGCATTAAAAGTCCAGTTAACATTACTACATTTTGGATTAAGGAACAGAACCAGAAGCACATGTTTGGCTATTGAAGAAGACTTTGCAAAAGCTCTGGATAAAAACCCAGGAACCCTAACTGATCCACCCCAACCTCTGAACACGGATTTGACAACAGTTTCATACTTCAGTGTTATCTGAGAGTTATTCACCTTGCATTAATTTGCTACATCTTGTACCCCATCTTGTGACATTAAATACATTTTGTATGTGTTGCATATGTGTATGTAACCTTGTGCTCTTCTCAGCTTGTTTCATGGGCAGTGAAGTGTGAACCTACCAGATCTGTCATATCAATACTCACTACCTTCCACAGAACTCTAGATGGAACAATAATGAGCAGTACACATTTTACTATACACACGGTAAACTTTGGTAGGAATTATCTTACCTTAATAAATGAACAGGGAACAACAATCAACAGAGTTTCTCACCATACATATTTTTAAAGTATCACAGGTTAGTATCATCTTCCCCATCTCTTCATCACTGTTTCCCAAGAATCAATCAGATCAATAAGAATAAAAATAAATAAATAAATAAATAAATAAATAAAAATCAAGAGGGAGGAAATTTTACACTGGGATTTTAGAACATTTGCTTATATTAGTTCAGAATTCTGAAGAAACAATGAAAATTCAAACTACGTAACTTCTCAAATGCTCATGAGGGTTCCTCCCACAGTCATTTGACCTGACAAGTGAGGTTTTAAGAAAAAACTATGCCCGTTATCACATTACTGTACATATGAAATAATATTTATAGTGTGTAGACTGAGAACTGACTCCATCTTACTTCTTTAGTTAAGCCACACAGAGAGGCAACAATATTTCTAGAAGAATCTGAAGAAACTGCATGTTCCCCAGGACCAGGGTAATGTGCTGACCATGAGATGTTGCTTCCACTATCCTCTGGTCATTCAAGGGGAACAACTGCATTCCTCTCCCATTTTCTCCACTCTCCAAAGTGGATCTAGCAAAGAACAGGGCCACATCACATACATTTCTTCTACTAACTTGACAATATTAATTCAGCTGTATTGAGGGTGTATACTGAGGGTGACAGAACACTGGAACAGGCTGCCCAGGGAGGCTGTGGAGTCTCCTACTCTGGACGCATTCAAGACCTGCCTGGACACCTTCCTGTGTAACCTCATCTAGGTGTTCCTGCTCCGGCAGGAGGATTGGACTAGATGATCTTTTGAGGTCCCTTCCAATCCCTAACATTCTGTGATTCTGTGATTCTGTGTATGGAGAGTAGTCCTCAGTGTTGCTGCACACTCCATAGCCCTTATTTTACTAATAAAATGGAATCATAGAATATTTTCCTTTGGAAAAGACCATTAAGATAATTGAATCTAGCCATTAACATAGCACTACCAAGTTCACCTCTAAACCATGTCCCTAAGAACCTCATCTAAGTGTCTTTTGAACACTTCCAGGGATGGTGACTTGACCACTTCCCTGGTCACCCTGTTCCAATGCCTGACAATCCTTTCCATGAAGAAAATTTTCCCTAATATCCAATCTAAGTACCTGACACACTCTAGCGTAGCTTGCTTAACAAAAGGGAAATCAGCAACTCAAAGATGTTTCACTAGTGTAAAAAATACCTAAGACTTCTAAACTGTATTTTGGTTAGAATGATTTCTAGAAGCATATTCTCCATCCTTTCCTTTTCTATTTTCCCTCTAAAACAAGCTTAGGAAAGTGTGACTGGTTTGTTATATAATACTTTCTTCACTATAAGCATAATGGAAGATAACATTTCCTCCTGTCTAAATAGAATTCCTGTTCTTCCTACGAAGAACTATTTGAAAAGTCAGACTTCGAATTTATGATTTTTTGGTTGCTGTACTGTGTCATTTAACATTAAACTCTTGAACTGTTCAAAAAATAATCACAGACTTTTTTTTTTTTTTTTGGTATGTCTCTTTAACATGCAACAATTACTGCAAGTGTTTTTTAATTAACTTATTTAACTTTGGACTACAACTCTTTTCAGACTCCTTTTGCCTGAGACATGTAACCAGTAGAAGACACTGAAGAGAAAGTAAAATACCATCTCTATTGACATCACTTGCAAAACTTCCATCAGCTTTAACAAGGTTATGGCACATGATCATCTCAAATAGCTGTCACAGGTGCCCTCCTCCCACTCACATGAACGGTCCTAAAAACAAAAATAGCAGCAAAAAACTCCAAAAGAAAAAAAATTCTGTTTCAAATGAGAGTGGGAATATAAGTTTCTGCTGATTGATTTAATAAACTCTGTTTGAAGATGTCTTCAGTTTTCTAGTTGTCCTCCTTGTTTCTGTGACTTCCTTGCTCATAACGAGACTCATTGTAACAAAAATCTAACACCATTACAGCTGTTAAGAGGTTTGTGATATTTCTTTGTTTCTACTGGAGTGGGTTAAGAAAGCTTCAAGGTCATTTTAAAGACAAGCCTGATCTGCATCCATTAACAGGAATGATAGTACGTTGTGACAGTAAAGTGTCTGTGATAACCTGTTGCAAAATAAAATGCCCACTATGTATTTCTTCACGGTTAGACATCACAAAGATATACCTGCAATAAAACATGCATTATTAAATTTACATAATACCTAACTCTGCTGTCTATTCAGAACAATGCCACAAATTTAAACCATATCAGTAGGGGCAGGATTCCTAACAGAAGTATATATAACATGAGGGTTGTTCTTCTGGATCACTGTTTCTCAATTTGAAAAGAAAAATACATTTCACTATGGTCATGCAAATATATACTATTTATGATGACAATATTTATGAAAGGGTGATTTTTCCTGACTCTGAAAATTCTGTCTGTTTGTGGTTGTTTCTATTGTAGGTGTATAATTGTGTATTCATCAGGAGAATCATTGTACTCTTATTTCACAGAGCAGTGGAGACACACTTCCCTGACCTTCAGCTTAAGGAAATGGTGCCTTTTTCCTTGTGAACTAAGATTAGGCAAAAAGATAAGTGCAAAGCATCAAAATGTCTATCAATGTAGAGTACAAAATACTGAAATAAGATTGAGTTCCCAAGGTTTAGGCCTGTTCTAATTGCACTTCAAGTTGATATAAGGCTTTCAAAGAAATAAGAATTGTTGCTAGAAAAACTATTTTTTTCTTTAACAGCATAGATAGGAATTCAGACAAATGCGTTGGCATTTTCTTATGGATTGAGGGTAGACTTCCAGGCTGGTTTTTTGTTTGTTTATTTTTTTGTTTGTTTTGTCTACACGTTGGCTGAAGTTTTCTGAATGGTACAATTTTAAATCAAGAGATAATACATCCTATGGTGGTTGATACAAATGTAAAGACAGTCTGTGCTACAACATACATACAACATACATAAAATCTTTTTCTACAGAAGAATAGAAAGTTCACTTTTCCCAGCCTTTGTGTATCTGTGTTTGAGCTCTTCATCTGGAATTTCTTTAAAGGAAATTGCAAAAACGAGGGATGTGATTGACCTTGACTTAGGTTGGGCATCTAAAATAAATCAGGCTAATCACAGTCTGCTTCTCTCTGGCTTCCAAATAGGCAATCAAGACAACTAGCTAACAGATTTAACTGATATATTTCAAGCAACTTAAAAGAAAGTCATTTCACTGAGCCTTGGGAGTACAACCTTTTCAACTCAGTAATTGTCTCGGTCACAGTTTGGGAAGACATTCAAACATCTTCCTAAACTTCTTATGCCTGGACACTCCAGCCTTTCCCATACAATATTGTTGTACAGAAAAAAAAAAAAAAAAAAGTAAAACATTGAGATTAATATATGACTGTCATTTGAGTCCTTCCTAGGACAATGCAGCCAAAGTGTGCTGAGTGATAAATTGAATTTCTTCTGCAAAACACAGAATTGCTCTTTGACATTGAAAAGTTCACGGTTAATCCTAATTTGACATTGTTTTTCAACATTTGCGGGCAACTGTTAGGCAAAACAGTCAACAGGCATACAATATGGTATATTCTCCCTGACTTGTTATCAATTACCTTCCACAAGGATGGCAGAGGCTGGGGCGGTGGGCCCACAGGTGCTCAGTAGCTGGCTAAGGTTGAAACTGAATCTTAGCAGAAAAAGATGACTTTTTGGCAGATGGAAGGAATTTCTAGCAGAACACTGAAAAGCTTGCAGCAGGATACATGCTCGCACGATGGGTGCTATGCCACATTTATTGAATTTATCCTATACTTCAGGAACAAATTTGGATTTCCTATTGAAACTAAATTATCTGAATCGAGATATATTTATTAGCTACTATTTCCTTTTGTATAGTATTCTAGATCCTACTTTGACAAAAGAATATCTGACCTCTGTTTTGTTTCATCAGAAATTTTTGGTTACATTACAACATGTGGGCGGGCTTGTTTATTTTTTAATTTATTTTAAAAATCACCTCTTTGGAAGATTTAGTTGCTGCTGAACACTGTAGTTCATCTTCCCAGTATCACAAGCTAATCAACACACACATAAAAAAATCTCTCTTCCACTCTTCGCCTAAGAAATAACTGAGACGGGGAGAAGAATAATAGCTATGAAAATTTAATGACCTAAGGTGTGAAAACTTACCTTCAATTCTAGGATGCAAACCAATGGTTGACAGCCAGGCTCTGCTGGATTAGCCAGCCTCATCTACGCTGAAAACAGTTGTCTTAGTCCCTGAAACAAGAACTCCTCTACAAAGGAAAGGATTGCTTTCCCCTTGAAGAACAAAGTACATTTTTATAACCTTGTGTACAGTAACATAAATACAGAACAACATGTGAAATTTCAAAAACCTAAATCCCTATCAAAACATAACACTTCACTGTCCATACTTCTTCCTCTGAGGAGACAACAAGAGAACAAACAGCATCTGACAGATAGTTAGTCACATTATTTAATGTGTAAAGTACAGCAATAGAGGAACATAGCCGTAAAGGTGGTGTAAAAAGAACTGTCACGGTTGAGACGGAAAAACGACATAGACCAGGTTCTTCCAGGATGAAAGTAGTAGATGCCATTTATTGCCACAAATGCATTTTTATACAGTTTTACTAATTAATGTGTCTCTTCACTATTGGTTACAAGTTACAGCGGTAACATCTCATTGGCTATTTTTGCTATCATCAATGTTACTCTTTTCCTCCCTTCTCTCTCACGGGTACATCCTTAACATCTCCCGATACTCTTTACTCCCATCTTTCTCAAGGGTAGGCCTTAATATCTTCAAGGCTAATTTCTGCTCCCATGTCCTTCGTCAGGGAATCCAAGGACCCACCGTAGTCCCACAAAAAACCAGCTTGTTCCCTGAAATGAAGATCCAGGGGGAAAAGTAAGAAGAGGGAAAAAAACTACTTTCAGTGCAAAGTTTTCTAAAATTACCTGTTTTCTAACAAAATAAAAAATCATAATGCATTTTAACATGCAGTTAACAATGAACAAATGATTAAATTGCTTTGAAAATCTTATGCTTTTCCTTAGAACTCATTTTAACAAGAAAAACATAGTGTAATAGCAAAAGGAAAAAAACAAAATCAAAACAACTTCTCCGGTCCACTTCTAAAATTGCTTTGCTTTAAATATAACTTCAGAACTAAAATGCTTTAAAATTTCTACAATACTTTTTCTCTTTTATTTTTACTTCTCCACAACTGGAGAAGTGGGAGTAAGATTTTCCTTCTTCACAATGGGATTTTTCCCCAAATTACAGTTTGTTGTACATACTCAGTTCTGTAAGATTGACAAAAGACCACTAAGAAATCAGTCTTTGTTTGGAATTACATTTAGACTTCTGTCTCCTTCCTAATTTCACATTTAAGAAGAACCTAGTCAATTACAGGTATTGATAATTACAGTAAACACAATATTAACTGCAAAGAAAAGAACTGACCAAAAAAACAATGTTCCAAGTAGTGCAGAAACCTGGAAGCAGAAAATTGTTACTATGGTTCTAATACATCAAAATTTGGCAAGGTACCCTGAGGTCCCTCCCACCAGCGCCGGAGTTTATATTACAGGGGTAGAGTTACTTCCCTGTTGATGAGAAGTAATTTACGTTGAAACCTTTCAACAAAGCTCACTTCTGACCAACACTTGAATTTCTGACTGAAATTTGATTTCTGGTCTATCTATTCCTTAGCAAACATTAGAAGTTTCAATGGTAAACAAACACATGCCCAAACATTTTTTTTTTTTTTTTTTCCACTGGGAGCATGAAATATCCTTGCTCTGTGTTATTTGGGGAATAATAACTTTGGCGCACGGTTTTCCTCTCCAGCCTGTGTTCTCCCTCAATGGATAACTCCTCCATTACACACTGTGGGTGTCCGACAATCCTGATGCCCAGCTTCTTCCTGAGCAGCACCTCCCATGCTATCCTTCTCATCCCAGGTGATCAGGTTGCCTCCAGTGTGGAACAATTCAGTCTTCTGGCTAAGTCATATCAAAGATTAACTCCTTCTAAGATACCTAAAAAAAATCCAACTGAACAAACAACAAAAAAACCCCACCACCACCACAACAAATAACAACAAAAAAACCCTACCCCAAACATCAATAACAGTGCAACTTCTTGCTCTTTCAGGGCTTAAGCATTGTAGACTTTTAATCCCTTCTGGATTTGGCAGACTACCTAGAAAATAAATAATATTGCCTCACATAAGACTGAGTTGACCAGAGAAGCAGGTGGCAATCTTGGATCTTCAGACAGATGTATTTTTTGCAAGGGAGAGTCCATTTCAAACCAGCCTTCCTTTGCCATTGTGATCACTGCAGCTGCTCCATGCTTGTAGCTGCAGAGGAAAGAGGATGCTGTCCCCAAGGACAAGCAGTTCAACTGAATACACATTTAAGCATTAGGTGGGTGGAGGCAGGAGGATAGAAAGTAAGAGCAATCTGCTTCTCTCTCCTTCCCGATGGTCAACAAGAAGAAATAATTTCTAGCAAGAAGGAAGATCTATCATGTTATCTGCTCTTACCAGGATATTTCCCACACATGAAACTTTGTAATGCTGATGAGACTAGCAAAACACACTGTTTGCAGACAGCTTCTTTTTCCAGGTAAAATAATTTCATTTTTACTGCTAATTGCAGGAGTCATGGTGAACAGCATGAAATTGCCCATCAATACCCAGTTTTCCTCCCACATGGTTTATTTTAGTGCTACTGTGCTGCAGTTTTATTAGCATAATTCTTGTAACACCGGACAAATTGTTGTCACAACATTTTAAACCTCTCTTCAACAAATACACGAAAGGCCTGTATATGCTTAACACAAGACAGGCATTAATTTAGTTCTAAGATACAGACTCAAAAAGATAAAGCCAGTACCTAATAAAATAATCAGTTACTTTTGAGAAGGGACACATGCTTATTTTCTGCTGTACCTGTAGAAAGGATGAGGTTTTTTGCTTTACAGGGTGAATATCTAGACTAAATGGGTCCAAATTCAGCAGCCTTTGGAACAACTGTAGTTTTGATTTTGCAAGGCAAAAGCATTCCCACGACAAAGTGTCAACTATGAGACACTATGTGAAGAAGTGTGATAGGGCAAAAGAGACATGGCTGCCAGTGATTATGGCACAGCAATGAGTATTCTGTTAGACTCAACTACTTTTAATTAGCAATATGGTTGAGTGAAGTGCCCATGGATTCATAACTGAAAGTGAAAATAAAAAAAGACCAAAAAAAAAGACAAAAAAAAAATCAGTTGGTTTCTTCAGGGGAGCAAGCTGTGAATCTTTTCTAGTGGTATATTTCATATTCAGTACAGTACTATGAAGCAACTGAACCTAACAACTTACAGCAGAAGTTATTCTCTTCTCTATTCAGTTACAAAAGAAGCAAAAAAAAATCATCTGTATAAATGCTGCTCCTCATTATCATGAGGATGATAGTTATTTTAAAAACAGACAGAAAAAAACTCACATGGGCATCTTACATGTTTGTGTAAAATATTAAAAATGTAAAGTATTAAAAAATCTCAGTAAGCACCACTAAAACTTTAACTCTGATTGTGGGGAAGACTTTAGAAAATGTGAATTTATCTGAAGCACCTTTGTTTATGACAAACTTCTCATTCATGAAATTAAACAGTGAAACCATGAAGCACTACCCACATTTGCTGTGATATGAAAGCATGAACTGATTTAGAAAGCCCATATTTTCACTTAGCTAATAAGTATATCTGCTTTTTCCTGACCATACAGTGTAATGTAGGAGTAGTTACATTTATACAGTCCTAAAACTAGATTCAGCCCTTCGAAGGTAACTGCGAGGCTGATGTGGCCCCTGGTGAAAATGAGTTTGACACTCCTGGTGTAACAGAAAGCACAACAGCAACAGAAGAAAATGAAAGAAATTTGTCATGGTGGTTGTACGTCATGCAAGAGTAAATCCTGATGGATGTGAGAGAGTCTCTTTGCAATGACCCTTCTTTAGACCTACTGCCACCACTGACATGAGTAACTGGATTCTGTCCTAAGATAAAAGATTGTCAATGATAAGATGGAATGAATAGACAATAAAGTACCTGACTGAAATTCACTCTGCCTTTTTTTTTGTGGTACTATTTAATCACTGATTGATTGACTGATTGACTGACTGGCCAATTTGAAAGCAGGGTCAGTTTCTGACTTTGCTTTGGGTTATCTACCTGACTATGGGGGCTCAACCATAGCTGGAGGCATCTGAAATCTTCTGACCTGTATTAAGATTTGAGAGTCTTGTATTCCTGATTCTCATAATAATGAGCTAGCTAGATTCAAACAATGCTTATTTTCTGTACAGATAGATACACTCCACCCTCATTATAAAACTATTCTCAAAAGCCAAGGATATTGAATGTTATAACAGTAATGTCAGCTCTCATGATTTAATCATGAGGCACATGAGTTTTTTGTTTAAATTTGATGTTCTGATGATCTCAATATTTTTCATGCAAATCTTGTTATTTCTGCATCCTTTCACACTCCAGTTTAAATTGCTTGTCAATTGCATTGCTCTTCTTGAGTGCCAGTGCTTCCGAGATTCACCAATATGATTTTACACATCTATTTATAACTATTACCTTAGCATTTTATCTCTTAAAGAAGACGTTATACATCATCTAGAATCTCTTCACTGAGCCATATGAGTTGGAAGCAATATTTTGTTTTTCTTCTGGGGAAGATGAATGCAGAAATAGTTTAATTATCAATATTTAAAATAGCCCAGCAGTAGGGCAGCTCAGAAGAAGTGTCGAGAGCAAAAGGACAATGGAATGAACAGAAGAGACATGCAACATACAGGAAGTTAATTGCACTGCTGTGTTTCAAATATGCCTTATAAGAATGAGAAGAAGAGGCATTTTATCTTCACTATAACTCAGAGCAGGAGTGTCTCTCGGGCTTAAATTAGCAGCAGCTCCTCTAACTTCTACCTTTGGAAATTCTCTCTGCCTACCTACACACCCACCCTACTAGCAGTTAGTTTTTAGTGCCTTAACCCTGAAATGCCAGAGTCTTTAATTTCTATGAGACTAAGACTACAGCACATATACCTAAGTCATGGCAAAAGTTTTTCTTCTCTAAACAAGGGTTCATTATAGGACTCTAAGAATCCATGTACATGTGTATGTATGCTCAGGTTGAAAAAAAAGAAACCAGGATGCCTCCAAGTGCTTTTTCTCCCAGGAAAGACTGTGAGGGCTGAGGATGTCACATCAAGAAATTTGGGGTTTTATGGATCATGGAACTGTGCGGTGAAAGATCACCAGAACTGCTTAATGTGAATATTTGATAATTAAAAGGAAAAATTATCTATGTATCGTATGTTTCACTTTCCCAGTGCAGAGTGAAATTTATAAGCTTTCATGGCTTTGCTGCTTCATCACTACTCTTACAATGTAAGGAAACAAAGTACATATGATCTTGCCCTCTTTCTACCCATTTGTCAGTTCTCTTAAAAAATGAATAAATAAATAGAAATCAGTATCCACCAAATGGGCAGAAGAGTAGAGATCTCCAATGGTCTGGAGATGAGACATGTAAATTAGGGCACAGGCTGCAGTATCCCCTCAACACTCAGCTGCTCTGTTTGGTCTGTCAGCTGCCTCTCAGCAAATCTGTAGTTCAGCACTATCTGCAACACATGCTGCTTCTTGCTCGGCCTGTAGTTAGAAAACACAGGAGGGAGCAGAAGATACTCTCTGGATTTAGGGATGCAGAGCTCAGGGATCCAAGAGACAATGGCATAGGAGATGCAGGTAGAGGCTGATACTACTGTTGTCAGAGAGCACATATGGATTCACAAAAAAGTGATGGTTCTTAACTTCCCCACTCATAGAACAATATTTTATAAAATAACAGCAACTCCCACTTTGCCTATCATGTAATTCTGTGAGGTTTCAACATCATTTGCTGTCACAGCATAGCAGTCCTTCCTATCACTTCTGGATAGCAATGGACTGCTTGTATTGCTGTCTATTTGGAAAAATCTGATTAAAAAAAAACCAACAAAACCAACAACAAAAAAACCCAAAACAAAACATAAACAAAACCACCGCCAACAAACTCTACCTCATTTATTCCTCATAGGAAACATTAAGAATAAAAAAACTCCACAGCCTGTGTACCTTTTCATAATTTTACATGAGAGCTATGCTCATGTGCAGTTCTAGGTAAAACTATATGACTGTATAAAATCAGCTGCACAAAACTATATCAACAAAAAAAAAAACTTACTAAAGGAAATAGGCTTATATATATATACACATAACTCTACAATGAATCATCTTTTTTTTCATAGAGCATTTTTTTTGTTAGAAATGCTCTAAATGAATACTATCATTGATGAAAAAGAGAGTAGAGCAAAAATAAAAACCAGTAAAATTGCTGAGCATCAGCAAGAGATAAAATATTACTTATTTACATATGGCCCACAATAATTATTCCATAGACTCCTTTTAGGCTTGTCTAAACACATTATTTGTACAGGTAGAGAGAAAGAAAAATAGAATACTAAATCAAAGCACATACCACTAATCCTGTTTGGGGGCAGGGGAGATTTGTGATTAAGTTTGCCCCAGCTTAGCAAAAGTAATCTGTTAACCATGTGGTCTTTTGATTACACATCTTTACTTGAGTACATCTGGAAAAATCTGTGCCTTCCATTGCAGTTTTGGAAATAAGTAAGGTCAGAAATTATAAACCTAAAGCAGTCAGAGCTCTGCTCAACTTGTGCCTGAAAGGAAAAAGGTACAAATTCTGACCATATTAATTCATTTTGAATGACTTCTGTAAAAATTATCTGTTTGGAATAAAGATACCAAAGGTCCCTCCCCCACCCCCAAATGACTGCTGGCATGCAAGGTAGCTCAGGGCTTCTCAGACGCACAGGCTAAACCTAGTTTTGCTGCTCCCATAGGTGTGTATATCCAAGGGATGCAGCCCAGGCTTGGGCCAAGACTCTTCTACCACAAAAAGGGAAGACTTAGTGGAAAAGAGCAGAGGGGGACCAGAAGTCAGGAGAAAGCCCTGTAAGTGCCAAGCTCTTTGCTCCTTCCATCACTGAAGCTACATTGGGCTAAGAAGGGTGACAGCTTCATCTCTCCTCTTCTTAATCCCAGTTCTTTTTGTCAGTGCCAGCAGTGCTAGAAGCCCAAGGTGATGCTGACCTAGACCGTGGAAATGACACCTTTGTCTTTCCCTCGCAGCTCCCTGGATGCCTGGCTCTCCCCAGGCTCCGCTGGAGGAAAAAGGGAGGTGAAAAGAGGGCTGCTTTCATCATGCAGGAAAGAAATAGGACAAAAGCAGAGCAATGTAGCGTGATGAAGAGGGGGTGCCTGCTCAGTGAGGTAGGACAATGGCTTGTAGAAATCTGTTAGAAAAATCATAAGGAAAAGTATAGAGTTATTACTGCTTCTATAGCCCCTAGGATCCTCCGGTGGCAGAACATTTTCAATGATTGTTTCTGTTTGGTGGAATCAATTATCTCCTGATAGATTCTCCTTCCAAATTTAAGATTGCATTTAAAAACTCATCTGCTTCCTGAATTCTAATTGGGTGTGTTTTGAACTGCAGAGTTTTTTTGGCGAATATTTCATTTATTAATCTCTTTATATTTCAAAGCAGTTGCCAAACCCATTTATGCGTCTGCATGGTATAAACTGTTCTACATCCAGTACACCATTTAACTTGCATATCTGATTTATTAAGAATGGTTTGATATGCTATCAAAGTGAGAAACAGAAAGACAAAGCTGAGAAAAATGAAGCTTATTAATGTTTATGTATTTTTAAAATCACACTTGTGTCTTGGATGCTCAATTTATTATTTCAATAAATATTCAGACATGCTAGAAATAGCATTATTATTATTAATTTTATTCCAGACAACAAGGTGAAAATGGGAGGAAAAAAAGGCAATAAGGGATAAAATTGCCCTTTTTATTTGTTCATTGTTGAACCAAGCAGTTTTATATGTTCCTGATATTACATGTACATAGTGCAATTCCTTCTGAAGGATTCTTAAATGCTTCATAAAATATGAATAAATCCTGAATGACATGTTAATACCTTCCTTACTCAAGCAAATCACTTTGCAGGTTAGTTTGCATTTGTCTGGTTAATTAGAAAAAAAAAAAAAAGAATCGGGACCTTATTCTGGGTGAGGACATCAGACTTGGTCTATTTGTGTAAATACATGGTTCACAGGAGATGCTGTCACACTTCACCCCAGCGGTGTCTGTCCTTGTCAAAGAGCTCTAGCTGAGAGGCAATTTGGAGCCCAGGTGCATACTACATTTACGGACAAAGCCTTCTGCCATCTTCAAACAAAAAGGCAGTTGATCGCTTTTCTCAGCTCTCCATCTTGTTCTTTTCTATGGCTCTGTTACTTCCCAGAAAATAACAAGAGATGCATTTGTAGAAGTCTGTTTTTGAAGACTGTTTCGAAGCTCAAGTGGATGTAATCTGTAGTGTTCAGCCAGCCACTAGGCAGCAGCTGCAGGGAACATATTCTGCAGCACACTCAATCCATAATTAATGTTGTATGTACATCTATTTTACAACTACCAATTTTGTGCAAGGACCGAGGTACTTTCAGGTACGGATAGTATAGAAGGGAAAAATTAATATGAAGATGCAGAATAGTCTTGGGGGTTACAATGGGTGACTGAGAACATTGTTGGGCCTTAGTTTTTCCAGGTTTGTTGATGAAATTGTCCTCTGGGACAGCTGAGTTAATTTTTTTCTGTGATTTATTGTAGGAAGCCTTTGATGAGTTTCAGAAAGATCTGTCCTAGTTGCAATCACTGTTCTTCTGCATAATTACAGACACTGGTACCAATTCTGCTTACAGGTCTTCCTCCCACTGGCACTTTCTTAATGTTGTCCATTCCCAGAAAACCCCATCTGACTCAGAGGACAACAACCTGTACTCATGCTCTTCCAGGGAGCCTGTGCCCTCATGCAGGCTGGATTAACGTGGGCAGACTGATTAGTATAGGCACAAACTGCCCAATATTGTGTAAATTCTAGGAAGAACCACTACATCTACCTAAGTAGGACCACACTCCACCATCACGGCTCTCAGCTTTTACTGTAACATACATGTATAGGCAGGAGTGCAATACAATACACAGCATTTTAAAAATAATTTTTTGTTGCTTGAAGTTAAACAAAGGATTTGTAGTCACAGTATGTATAAATCACCTTCTTTGCAAACTTTTTTTGTTTTTGTTAGATAACAGTTCTTCATCTAAGTATTTAAAGTGTAGGTGGTAGATGCTTTGCAAAACAACAAACTCAGAAAGGAAGAAATTACAGCTAAAAAAATAATTATTTAATATAACTTTTCTCTGCAATAGTGTGCTGTTTTTCTTCCTAATACCTTTGTCCCTCATAGAAGTAATTCCACAGTCCATGCTACAGAACATTATGGCATAACACAATCTTTGCAACATTTTACTGAGAGACAGAGGTTTTGTTTCTTTTTTTTTTTTAAATCTGTGATTTGAATCAGAAGATAGGTTCTCAGATTATCCATAATTTCCATAAAATATACTTAGTAAAACTCCTACAAACCAATAGATGTTTTAACTTTGCGAACTAAACTGATATCACAGGAAAAGCCAAGGACCTGTTTTTAGCAACATAGAGTACTTACAAACTGACAACATGACTGAAAAACATTGAGCCCTAGGAACTCCAGAAAACTCCATACTTAATACGACCCAGATATTTCACTCTGCTAATTAGTGTGTTGTTTTTCAAGAATACCTCCTATTTTGAATAGTAATTTGTTCTTATTTGCAAATCTATAGTTGATTGTGTACTATGCCCATTATACAGTACTTCATCTCAAAATAACAAATAGCATTGATGACACTTTCGTTAACAAACATCTGGTAAAGTAAAAATAATAATTATTTTCATTGAAGAGAGCACAACAATGTTTCTAATTAAAAAATTTCACATAAAATAAATGTTGAAAAAAACAAACAAATCAATAGTCCAAAGATATCAAAAGACCAGAAAATGTTCTTGCCATTTGAATTTAACATTGTCCCTGTTGCCTGATGTACCCAGCCTGGGACAGATACCCTCACTACTCACTGGCTAGCACTCAGTGCTTGAGACCAAATTACACCGAAAGGATCTGACAGTACAGCTGTATGCTGTTACAAGGCACTCCGGTAAATCTCAAGATTGAAATCTTCCAGTTTGTTTCACTAAGGGATTTATTATTTCCTAAGCCTTTCCTCTGTACTATAATAAGAATAAAGCTTCTTAGATTCACAGATCTTACCTAAGGAACCATAATGCATAGAAAACAACATCTCTTTCTTCAAGAAAGAACCTAAAGATTTTAGAAAAGGCAGGGGGAAATGAGCTAATAATAGATAAAGGAAGCTATTTTCCTTGATTAAAAACAAACAAACAACTGAATTTGAGCCCACAAGAGATTTCAGGCTTGAAAAATACATACATCTGTGCTGTGACATGGAACCACTAAGGTGCTTCATCATTGGCACTCAAAGCTATGTTCAAGATATATCTGGACTTGAATAAGTAGTGTGATCAGTGTCAACAGGGGTGATCAGATTTAGAGAAGTATTACACATTCAAAAGCCATTTTAAAGCCAAAATCTGTATTATCAGCAAACCATTTACAATAACTTAAGTACCCCAATGTACATTATTATTAATGCTAGAGCTCTTCTATAGATCATTCAATACTCATCCAGTCTGATTCCTCTCAGAAAGATATGATTTATGTTAATTATCACAATGTTATTAGCAGCTTTAACATTCATGATTCCAAATATACTTTTCTACATGTTCTTTGCCTTACAGCAACACTTGTTAAAAATAACCATTTTCTCTTTCCCAATAACATGATTCCCAGGATGCAGTCATTTGTCTCATGTATTAAATTTGAGAATGAAGGAGAAAGTGTTTGGTGGTCATTGCTTTGTTTGCATTCCTATTTGGCTTACTATTTGGAAAGACTGAGCTTTCTGTAGTGTTACTGAGATTGTGAAATAACTGCCAAAGCTCAAAGAAGCTGTAAGCTTTTCTGTTTTCCATACAGCCAAAAATACCTGATAAGCCATTTATGCCTATATGAGCTTGCACTGATCTAATTAATAACATTGCTTCCAGATAGTGATGCTTAAGCAGAGATTAAAATTGCTTAAAGATGAGTATGAACACTATTTCACAGATGGGAAAAAAAATGGTTTAATGAATTGGTTTGCATAAGACTTCACAAATAGAAGGAAAGAGCAAATTAATCTGATTCAGATGCCAGTTATTTTATATTACTATCATATTATTGACTGTGAATACATCTAAACATATGAATTACACACAGAAATACACATGTATCTATAAGTATCATGTCACATACCTATAAGAATAATTTAAGTTAAAAAAAATGTTCCAGAAAAAAAAAAATTCTCAAAGGAACTAATCATGTATTTATTTCGTGCCTCAAACTGTGGGAATAACAAATGTTATTTTGGAATTTAAATATCTCATGGCAAAAGTGAAATGCAGTTATTTGAGCAAGTAACATGCTCCTCCACATCCCCTTTTCTGTCAGCCTTGGCTTCCTGTCACGCATCATATATTCCAACTGTGTTTTCAAATACAGGTACTGGAGGAAGAGAAGAAAAAGGCATACATCCAAGTTACCTTATCGAAGTCAGAAAATTGAAGGGTATCTTCAGGACGATAAATTCTTCCAGAAGGTAGGAGGAAAGAGCATGTGTTTTTGTACACACACGTTTCTGCAAGCATATGGAACGACAGAGTAGCCAGTTTAGTCATATTGGCGTGCCCATGTTGGTAGTAGGAATCACCTATTAATTTCTTTAATGCTTTATACTATGTTAGATGAGTAGCAGTGTTCAGTGTATCTCATGTTGTTGCAGGAAGTTTAAAGAAAACAAACCAAATCACCAGTATATTTTGGGACCTTCTCTAATCCAATCAAAGGAAAGGGATGGGCATAGTTTGTACAAACCTCTGACCCAGTCCAAGAATCTTTGCATTTAGAAAGAATACAAATATCTAAGAAAGACAAAGGTAAAACAAGCAAGAAAAAATCCTGAGTAGCTCCAGAGGATGGATTTATTTTCCCATCTGTGTGATTGCTAAACTGATGCATCCTTTATGCTCACAGAAATGTTTGTTTACATATAGCTTCCAAACACCACTTCATTTCTTCAGATGATTTGTTGACTTGGGTCAGGTTTGGACATAAATCTGTGTCCTATATCCACACTGCTAATATGCTTTGAAGAAAATAATTAATGCTGTGTTTCCATGTAAGTATAAAGAATACCAAACCTCACAAAACATGTGGATATGTGTGTACTTGATGAAAAAGAACAATGCTCTGAGATACAGTAATGTTTCTTGTCGGTAAATTATTCCATAAGTCTATTAGATTTTGAATTTTCGTTCTATTTCAATGTCTTCTCATGTGTAATGCACAAGAACTTGAATTGCAGATGGACAATCAAATCATCTAATATTTTTAAGCCATAATTTTTTATTTCTTAAACTGTTTCTGGTTATGAATCTTTTTACATTACTCAGAGCCTTGTAACAAACTTCAGGCCATGTTTTCTAAATTCAGAATTTAAGTTGATCTCACAGAACACACCTGCAAATCTTAACATACACCAAGTAAATTTGTGTAATACAACAAGTAAACTTGGGCATAGAATAGACAAATGCAAAAATCATTATCTTTTTTTTGTAAATACAAGTGAATATTTTGTACATATAGAAAAATCATTTGTCCATGTATTCTGGGGGAAGTTTCAGATACCAAGTTAAAAACTTACTGTTTTACTTAATTCCAGCCTGTTCTTCAGTTAATGAATCATAACCTCTTTTGTTGCTATCCACTAAAAGGATTCAATATTGTCTTGAAGGCAGTGCCAGTTGGAAAGTTTTGAGCGGCGGAGGAACACGCAGGTCGACCCCATATGAGTGATAAAGCATAGTTCAATTTATTAGCCCGAACAGCATATACTTATACAGTTCACGACAATTATGCATACCTGTCATCTACTAATTGGCTTAAGCTCTAACAGTCACATTTGCATGGTCCTCCTACTTGGAGCTACTAGCTACGCTTGTTCTACGTTCCTGTGCTCTTGCTTCTCCAAAGCTGTTTATGAGACTCTGCCAAGGTTGCAGTGTCCTTGCTGATTTTGCTGAAACAGTCAGCGGTTCCCACTGCGGCCTAGTCTTGCTACTTGTGCTAAGGCCTTCAGAACAGGTTCTGCTCATACAACTGCTCTGCAGACCCATGTCCCTTATTTTTAAGCCATTCTCCAACAGAAAGCCACCAGAATAACGCTGCTCAAGTGCAGTATGTCACTAGTTGTGACATGCACACCAGGCACCTAAGGGGGAGATCTGTCTATAGTCTTTTGTCTAGTTTTAAGAAAATTGTTTGACGCAGTGGAGTGTTGAGCTAAAGGAATCTTGACTTTCAAATGCAAGTGTTCTGTCTTAAGAAGAGAAGACAGGGAAATGTGGGGTGGGTGGGAAATCTACCTCCTGCTAAGCAAAAGAGGCCTTTGAGAACCATCTGCAACATATAGTCTGAAGTTCTGGTTTTCATGTTCCCAATCTGACGTGAGAGAGGCTCAGACTGTCCCAGTTTGCTTCCCCTGCTGTCATCAGAACAACACATTAAAGAGTTCTGCTGTCTGTGAAGGATGAATTCATTTTTGTCCCCATGGATCTTCAACCTCTTTGCACTCTGATAGTTTTTCTAGTATATAGCAGTTTCAACAAGTGCTGCAGAGCAAGACTGAGCAAGAAACAATGTTTGCAGCCATCAGGGAATTAGAGAAAAGGATAACCACAACACTGGGCTGAGAATGTAAATTTTAACTAAAATTATGGGAGATAAATTATGTTTTTGGCCTTGCAAACATAAATTGAATACCAAAGGACAAGATCAAAAAACAACATTTTTTACCCCAAATTTTGTTTTCAGTTGAGATGTCCTGGTATGGCATTTACTCCTTGATCTTTGTCACAAGCCATTTGTATCTTAGACTGAAACAAGAGGAGGTTACATCTAAACATGAGGAGAAACTTCTTTATTCTGAGGGTGCCAGAGAGGTTGTGGCATCTCTTTCTCTGAAGATATTCAAAACCTGCCTGGAGGCATTCCTGTGCAATCTACTCAGGTTGACCCTGCTTTAGCAGGAATGCTGAACTAGATGATCTCCAGAGGTCCCTTCCAACCCCAACCATTCTGTGATTCTGTAGTACCTTTGCTACCCTTTGGACCAAATATATTTCCCAAAAGGGTGCCTTGTGGTTTATTTCATGCATCTCTAGACTGCAAAAATTAGGCAAGTCTTTACTTCAGTCAGATTTACTTTCTCATTCTCTTCTAATACACACTGCCTTCATCTTTCAATGAAATGCATCCTTTCCTAACATGAAACCACAGAAAAAGCACAAGAACCACAAACTATAAAAATACTGTCAGGACCTGAAGATAATTGGTCACTTTGCTCCTGTTGACTCCATCTCTTAATCATTCTTCTTTTGCCTAACTTAACACCCATTGGGACCAGATCAGATACTTAATTTTGTACTTGTACACTGCTTGGCATCAATTGCTCCTTTTGCACTAATATAGTCTTCTACTTGCTGAAAGATTTGAGAAATAACATTTTCAGAAACAACCTAAACTTGTGATTCAGTAGAAGTTTCTTTAAAGTTTTTTTAATAATAACAGAAAAAACCTGATCATGAACTTTAGAAAATATTTGCTACTCTTGATTTAATTAGTAAATTCACTTAAAAAAATTAAAGTTACCCTTTTTGGATCTCAATGATGTATAATTTACACTTATTTACATCCTGTTCTTTATTTGGAGCAAAATAATTAATCACAATAATTATATTCTGTAAACTCAGTCTCCCTAAGAAAAATTCCTTGCCCTTGTCCACTTTATGAATCCTTCATCTTTTCAAGTATAGGTCAGAAAATCAACATCATTATTGCTGTGTTTTTTAAAAAAAAATAAAAACACCCAGAAATCATTTCTACTACCAGTATCCTCATTTAAACTTCTGAAGAGGCCTACAGCTGCTGAAAAATCAGGAAAGGTCTCAGGGAAAGCCATGTATTTATGCCCTGAAATTACATTAGGTTGATATATAAATTTCTGATAGAAGATTTGCACAACTGACATCATACACTTTTCAGAAAGGCATCCACAAGCTTTTTCTCCTTTGCTGCTTTAATTAAAGTTTTGCTTCAAACACTACAATAAAATACTGAACATTCTGTCAATTACATAGGAGTGCACTAGCATCAAATGACAGCGGTAGCTTCAGAAATACTCTTAACAATAGAAGTGGCATTGTGGCACATAGTTTTCACTTTGGTGATCATTTTGAGAGAGGCACTCATGCAAAAACTATGTAGTATACACAAAGGCTCTATAAACCAAAAATAAACCAGAATCAAGTTCTCAGACAGTAAGGTGTGCTGTTGAAGTCTTGTTGTGTACATCAGTTATAATTAGGTCATCTGGTTATCAAACAGATCTATGAACTAGAATGGGAATTGCACAATCTGGTTGTGTCTTGTGGTGTTAAAAACGCCTATTAAAGAATGGCATTAGGGTGTTTTTATACTCATGTTAAGGCTACAGAGTATAAGGAAAGTTTCCATTGCATCGTTTGTATGCATACAGCAACATTCACAATCTGACCATTGTTCTATGATCCACTTGTTTTGCCTTCTTGTGCATTTATCCTGCCATAGCTGTGTTCAGAGTTTCAAGGATGTTATAGTTCTTAGTTACCTTGTCTGCCTAGATAATATTGTGCAAAACAGCTGCAAAGCATTTTCAAAACAGAACTCCTTATAGCTAACCTTGCTATAAGAAATGATAAAGCACTGGAACATCCAGCACAACTTTTTTTTATCTGCTCTGGAAAACACCAACAATTTCAAAGTCAGTACCATGCTGAGAAACAACAGAACAGATTGTAACACTTTGTTTTAAGGGTATTTCCAAAATACCACTGCTGTTCACAGCTCGTTTAAACATCTTCACGTGTCAAGTCCTAAAATGACCTCTTCTCTTTTTGGACAAAAGTAGTAACTGAAAAATATGCTGTTTAATCACTTGCTGTAAGTCACCTAATTATACTGATAATGCCATGCAAAACTAAAGTTTCTTATTTTCCCACCAAAGTTTCCCTTGCCTTTGGCCAATTTGGTTTCTGTTCAACTGGAATATGAGACAGACCATTACAAAGATCTGTGCTCTGCGGCTCTTAAAAGTGCAATAAACCATTTCTGTCTTTATGGCAGTTACATCTCAAAGAATCATGAGTTTCCAGCACATCTTTTATATATGGATTTTCTCCCCCTACAAATTACAGATGAATCTAACTTTTTTTTTACCCCCTACTACTGACAATTTCAGTTTTCTTTTATGATGTGATTTGATCTTATAGCTAGAGACAAAACATCTCTAAAATCAACTATATGCATGCCAATTCCATTATCCTAAAAACTCAAACTAGCAGTAGATATTACAAACATAATAATAATAATAATAATAATAATAATACAACCCACCTGCAGTAAACATTTATTCTTATCAGACCAATTCTATCCTTTCTTTTCCCTTTACCCAGAAGATTACCAGTTTATTCAACACTTCACAAGTTTGCAGTAAGACCAGACTTACAATCAGCTGAATGTATCATTCCATCACCAGAAAATGTGCTGTAACGTATTAAGGACTACCTAAAGATTATAATCAGCTAGCCTGCTTGGACACCACCAAATATTGCACTGCAGCTGCATGGAACACAGGAGAGTATAACTTGCCCTGCTCTTTGGTAGGCTTGCAGAAGGCTGTGGGTACAGGTAGTTAAACTAGTCTATTAGTTATTTTTCTGCAGGTGACTGGTCAACATCAACCACAAAGCAATATCAATATGTGTCTTACCACTGTTACCTTTGTGCTACTACTATTTATTTTGGCAAGGTTATCAGTTATTAATTTTTCCCCTTTTTTGAGGGTGTTGGATATATTAGCCTGGTTTCTCTCTCAGTCCTTCTTTCTAAGAACTGGCACACACACTTATCCCATTAGATGCTGAGCAGCCACCCTCAACTTACATATTAGTTTTACAATACCTTATATGTGCTAATATATCAATTAACAGGAGAAAAAAAGCTATGCAGAGTTACTAAAGACAAAAAACTCCTGCTTTGCTTTCTACAGACAGAAGTTCTCCAGTGCTCATCCAATACACTTTCTCTGTTATCTAAGGGTAGATATTATTTGTCCCACCACCACTGCTGTAGTTGCAGACCCCATCCCTCCGTTAGGGTAGCAGCACATGTGCTTGGACAACCTCTGCTCTGCCCTACTGGCTGACAAGCTACTGGCCAAGTCCCTTAGTAAGAGTGCTATTTTCACCCATACTATCTCAGATGAAGCGTTTTCTCAAATACCCTCCCCACTGTCATTATTCTCCTGTTACTGAATTTAGTAGCACATTTTGATAGCAGATCAGTTACTCCTGTCTTCACTGAAAATAGCAGGAATACTGTTATTAATTAGCTGTCTATACGTTAGAGAGGAAGAATCCCTTAGTATTAAGAGCTTACTTACTGGTATTCCACAACGGATCCCTTATATGCAACATCAGTATGTAGTGCCACTATATGGATTAGCTTGCAACCCCATTAAATATAGCAGTGGTTAAACATACACATGCAATAGAATAAATAAAGAAAAAAACAGTTTACTGTTTAGATAGAGGTCACTGTTTTTCCTTAACCTTGGAGGGTGCTCCACGTAGGGAGATGTCTCCCTTTTTAAAGTCACATCACTGGAACGATTCCTCAAATACGTGTCCCTGACAGATAAATTTTAACAGAATCATTTAACTAGTCCTGAGAGTGTTTATTAATGACTTTAGGGGAAACTCTTTCTTTCTTTACTTCAAGGTCCATCATGCCAGGAAAGCAGTACATTCCAACTTAAACCACATGGTTACATAGCAAAATTTACACACTGCAAAATTTGTCACTGTTGTAGAAGATTAGGCTTCAAAGTATCCATTACAAAATGTATAAAAGCCAACCACAATCTTCTCTTTTCTGGCTCTTAATCCATGTTTGAGTTCATTGCTACAGGCTCACTTTACACTAATGGGGACTTCTATAAATGAGCAGAGTCTCTGAATTCAATAGTAATTAAGCTAATGGGACTACTAGCACTGGTTGTAGAGCAGTAGTAATACAAGAATTGCACATAAACTGTATATTTCCACACCATTCCACGAGTTACCTGTTCCCAAATGAAAGCTGTTGGTAGTCTGTGTTTATCTATGTTTTGAAGTAGATCATAATTTGTTTCATTTCTGACACAAAAGCTTCCCTAAAAAGTAAAAACATTTATTTATTTTAATTGACCCTGCCTTGAAATCATCATGGGATTTATTTCTTAGCCCAAAACATTGCAACAATGTTTGTGATTACGAAGTTAGCTGAAAGCTCAGATCCAGGAGCTTTTTCTCCAAGGAAACTGTTTTTTATTTTTAAAAACAAACTCCTTTATCTTCGAAGGTGAAATTCTTTGAAAATCTAATTTGTCGTTGCCTTCAATGGACCTCTTTGATTTGGCCCCAATATTGCAGCTAAAAGCAAACTCTTTACTACATGGTTCATGCAGTAGTTCTTGAATGTTAACAGTTATGCCATTAATGTGGAGCATACATGTGTATGGCAGGGTACGGGTGAGGAGGAAAAAAACCAAATACTACCCAAACCAAAAAACACATCTTGCCAAATCAAATCTACCACATAGACTCATTACTTCTTATTGGCTGTGCTGTGTATATAGCAAGTAATGCAACTGTGTGCTACTGCTCTCTAAGGGCTATTCATATACTGTGACACACTGAAATACTCTGCTGGAAAAAGGAGTCGTCTAAAACAGCAAAGCCTGGTCTCTCAAGTCAGCTCTTGTCTGGCTCTGTTAGCATCAGGGAAGTCTAAGAAGGACTGACACCTTCATGTGATGCAGAGAATTAAGATCAAAGTAATCCTTCTGCAATCTGACTTCATTTTAGGCTCTGAAGTACATTGACCCTTTTAAAATTGTTTACTATTTTGACCTTTCTAAATTAAGCCCTTACTGTGTTTCCCCACTCCCTTTCCACCCCCATAGACATTAAAACACAAAATTGCAAACTAGGTGTAAACTGATCAAAGTTTCATTAAGAACAAGACAAATAGCATATCAAGTTAAATGTACTGCACCATTAGATGGTTTAAACAGTTGCTACAGCAAATTGAACCTCACACTGCAAAATAAGACTTAATAGAAACACCTCTGTAAGTCAGAGTAAGTCAAGTTTTGTATAGCTGTTGCTTCTGTATTTGAGACACTTCACACTAATATAATGTATTAATATCTGATACACACAATGTCATGTTAAAGATATCAGAACAGAAAAGGAAAAAGTAAAGAATGAGACACCTGTTTGAAAGAGTTGATAAAAGTCAAGGATTTGGAGAAATTTAATACTGCCGTTAATCACCACAACATCCATGCAAAATATATAGACATAAACTCTCAGTTTGGTAATAACGTAGCCACAATATACTGGTATTCAGAAAGAAAGTGCTGTTATCTACCATATTTCTCCTACTCTAGGAAATCAGAAGCCAGGCCAGTGTCAGCTTCCTACAGTCAGTATGTATACACGGAAGTAAGCAGGAATCAGAGGTTAGAGTTCCTTACAATTAGTTTAAGAAGAGAACAGAAAGAGTATAAGGTCCAAGGAGGATCCAACGATCTGTATGCTGACGTAAAGCAGTAATCCTTTTCAGTAGCAGAGTTGCCATCTCAACCTCTTTGTTCCCAAACCCCTCTTCCAAGATTTTAATACTGAGACTGTGACACACCCAGTAAGGGATATCCCCATCAAACAAACCAACATGGAGCATACAATCCCCACGTTACCATTTATTGAAATAGAGTCAAGAAGTTGCAAAATGCAACAAGATAAAACCATTTTTGTACTGTTCCAGTGTCCCAAAGATTAAATCAGTTTAAGTTCGGGAATTTATAATGGATATCTAAGGTCATGGTCAACCATCTAGCTAAACTGGCTCTGCTTTCAGTGTGTTATTGGTTCAGATGAATTCCAAAGGTTCTTTTCATCTAAATTATTCTGCATATTATCCATTTATGCCTTGTCCAACACTGCAAAACAAATACAACATCAGTCCTCCTGCATTCTCCTATAATACATTTGAAGTGAGCCTGCTACCTTGGCTTCTAATACTGGTTTAGATATTAAGCTCAACTTTGAGAACGTTTTCACAAGCTTCCCAATTTCACTTCCAAAACTCAAAATGCAGTAAAACAACAATAGTTGCATGATATTTTGACACACATTTTGGAAAAAAAAGACAAACATGGCTTCGCAATACTTAAATGCTGAGAGTCTCTAACAGATAAAAGTGACATAAACAGTGCTTCTTAATAAAATGGACTGTAATGACCTCAAAGGGCTTCACGTTTGTAAGGTGATGATTACAGTATGTCCTAGACTTCTGACAAGTCCAGGAAATTTTCTCTTATTGCTCTTATTTCTATCAATGCAACTTATCCTCACGACTTTGTGCAGGAATTATTGCAATTTGGAGACAAACAGGCTTAAAATAGGAGGTTCATGTTGCTCTCCTCCCTGCTAGTACAACCTCAAAAAGAACTTTGCACTTTGCCTATGCTGTGCTGGATTTGCCTGCAGAGAGATTATGCTCCCTAGCATTTTCTGTTGTCAGGTTCTTTGGTTACCAAGGTGGTGACTGCCAGCACACCCTTGTGATCATTATTTCCATATTGTAGCACATTTCCAGAAGCATCCTGGCTTTTTAGATGCAGTATACTCAAAGCTCAAAGGTGCAACCAAGCCATAGTACAAAGACTGTGCAATTATGCAGTACAGCAGGATGCTGAAATTGCCTGTGGCTGAGAGATTTTTGGGCCTGGAAGCAAGAAGCCCTGCTCAGAGCTAGAACTTGCTGAGTTAGGTGTAATGTCATACTAAGATGGTTACCATGCTTCCTGGACTGGGGTGGGTATTGCCATATACACCTGCGTACTGACAGCACAAGTACATGTATATAAGGATATGGGCACACACACACCAAACCCTTGGAACTAGCCCAAGACTTCTTTTGCAGTTCTTTAGCACACACTAAAAAAGCACTATAAGCCACTTCAGGAAACACGATTTTTAAGGTGTTACCCTTTAATATTTAAACATAATTAAATCATACCAAAAATATTAGACTCCATGAAATATCACTAGAATAAATGAAAATATTATGAAAGAAGGTGCTATTGTTTTAGGAAATGACTGACAGAAAAAAAATAAAAATAAAACCAAAACCAAACAAAAAACCACACCACCTGTGACAGCCATGTGACTCAAATTCCTTTGAGTTAAATACTGTTAACTGTATTGATATCAACATTCCTCTAAACAGTGATTAAGGATTCACATTACAGAGACAGACAATTCCACTGAAAACCACAGACATCCTATATTTCTGATGTTGCAAGATCAGCACCAATGGAAGATAAAGGGTTCCTATGTTAACATCACTCAGAGCGAGACTTTTAGTAATGTTCAGCAGGAGATAACTACTGCAGATAGACTAGAGGAAAGAAAAAAAAAAAGAAGAAATCTGACTAGAGTAAGAGAGAACATTAGAATATTTGTGAAGGAATTTTCAAAAGAGAAGGATCTCTTAGAGTTGCATAATCTACTTGCCCCACAACAACCAGTCATTGTCAGAACCACTTTACTCACTTTTCCAATGAAGATGGCAGTTCTGGTTGATACACAAGTAATCAGTGTCTTGAGAACAAGGGGCAAGATAGCAATGTATAATTTCAAGAAGAGAAATGCAGAAATGTTACTTTTTTCTCAAGCATGCATTCACAAAACGCACTCAATACTGTTTAAAGTCTGTTTTAAGACTTTTTTTAAGGTTTTAAACCCTTGTATTCTAGGATAATATTTTTCAGAAGGCAGTGGCAAACTTGCAACCCTAGGTTGATAGTAAAAGAGCACACTAGCACTTAGAGGAATATTATTTATGTATGGATAAAGCAGCTGTGCTTTCTCCACATGGGCTTTTCAAGACACATCATAGAAGCATTAGCAACTCTACTGAGCAAACATCAGCCATATTACTCTAAATCTGGCGTGGCAAAAATGTATGAATGCTTATCTTCAGTTTGTACAAAACTGTTGTAATTTTGTCACCTTATCAGATGTTACTTTATGGATTTTTAGTCAATGTGAAATATTTAAAGTGGCATACACATATGTACCAGCTCGCTTCTAAAAAAACCGTCAAGTTAGATCAAAAATCACAATTTAAGGACTGAAAATATTAACAGTGCATTTATTGAAGTGAATGAGGGAGAAAAGAGAAATAAAGAATGCTAAAGCAGTAAAAAGCTCCCAAATTTCTTTCCTGTAACAGATATAAAGAAAATACTAGATGTACAAACTGATCAGATTGTGCTGAACACTCCTCAATCATAACAGCAGAGATTCAGCGTAATTCAGTTGACCCTTGTTGTGTGGCACCCTATTTATTCCTACAGGGCTGAGAATTTGCAGCTCTATGGGAAGCTGCAGTTTGAGCCATCAGAAGTGGCAGGCTTGAGGAGATTCACAAAGTCCTGGAAACAGACTTTTTCAGGTGGCTTATTTCTGCTCGGATACAACTATATAGAATGAAGTATCCAGAATACCCCATACTACCCTCTGAGCTGCCCATAGCTGACAAGAAAATACAGTTCCTCCAGATGAGTATGCAAACCTGATATGAATATCAAGTAACAAATATTGCTTATAATAATTTTGCACTGTAATCTTCAATAAGTGAAGAACCTGCAAATACTTCTGTTTTACATCTCTGACTGTCATGTGTGCTCTGACATATACTACTTCCACCACCTGTATTGTGATTGTAACAGTACATCCCAACCATTTGTGGGGTCAAACAGTATGTTGGGATGGAAATTCTTAAGAGCCAACATATCTGTGATTTTATTTGTAATGAGAAACACTCATTCTTCATTTTGATGTCAGGGTTATGTCATTACATGATAAGCAAATCCTCAAGAATTTTTTTTTTATTTTGATAATTTTCAGATGCACCTACAGGGAAACCTACTCTTAGAAATGAAGTAGTTTTAATGTACTAAGCAGTGAAAGAGTCATAGTGATCTTGACGTGTATTTTGTCAGCAAATGCAAATTTCCTTTAAAGAAAGAGCTAATTACTTCTGCTTCAGATCTCCAAACTCCTTCAAGGTTATATTGTAATGAGACTCAAAAAGTGGCCAGAACTGAGTTGAAAGCACATTTGGTGTTTTTAAATATGCATTCAGATAACAGCATATCAACAGATTTATCAGGTTTATCTATCAGTCTATAAGATACCCTGACATGTTACTCTTTATACAAGATCTGCCATCAAACATGCCGCACCTTTAGTAGATAAATGTAATGCGTTCATCAGGGACTAACAATATAAGAATATGGAGAAGAAGAAAAAAAAAAAGACATCAAATAAAAAGTCACATGAAAACCTGTAAGAGGAAAGAAGTAATGACTTACATCTTTGCTGGACTGAAACCTTACCTGTCAAGTTATTGGACCTGCATGACAGAATTAAAAGCTAGGTTTAAAAAGCAAAAATAAAGAAAAACATTCTTAGAGAAGCATTGAGGCTACCTGGATTGTACAAATATATGCTTCTGTGCTGAAAGCTGTCTTTGTAGCAATGGCATCTTCATATTCATCAGGATTACATTGCCATTCACATCACACAAAGTATTTTACCAGATTTTGTTCTCATTAGCTCTGTGCAAACAACTGAACTATGAGAGAGGATGCTAAATCCTATTCTTTCTTTAGCATTGTTTACCAGATCCCTCACTAACTCCCAATCAGTTCCACCTCTGCAATTTTATTGAAGGCAATGAGTTTCCACAGGTATCGTCATAGACCATAATTAGAAAGCAGTTTCAGTTCAGTGAGACTTTATTGGCTTGACAAGCCATATAGGTCTTATAAGTGTGTAAGAAGAGAGAGAACATTGCCAGCTCTATCAAAAATCAAGTAACATCCATCTAGGAGAAAGTGACTTTTCAAATCTGAGCTTTGATATGCTGTGCTGTCTGTCAGCATCTGCAGTGCATGGGAATTGGACAGCCTCAATTAGTGTACTTGTGAGCACTTAGCATGCTTCATGTTTGAAGTCCCAGCTAGAAGAGCTGCAATATAAGTGCTGGTTTCATACTCCTTAAGCACTTTTTTTTTTTTTTTGTAAGCAACAGTGTGCATTCTATTCTCTGTCACTCTGTTGCTTTCTAATAACCCTTATGAGTAGTGATAACACACACAAAAAATTGTTGTCTGTCTCTTTCGATTTTGGTTAGCAAATAATCTCAGCAACCTGCCTGAATGTTTGCTGCTGCACTCCAGTACTCCTCTAAGGTCAAAGACAGTCCTAGGGCTCTTGAAAGGAAAATTAAGATCTCAGCTGGGCTGCCTGTAGGGATTTTTTAAGAGTAGTGTGCTTTTCAATATCAGGTATCTCTTTCCTATGAATGAAAACCATGGACGGGCATACACTAAAGTTACCATGCTGTGTCCTTCCAGTACTTCACGTATCACTCAGGCCTTTAGGAAAATTTCTGTACCTGGCTGAAGAAAGATCTCCATTCTTCAGGTTTCAAAAAACTTGTTTTAATTCTCTATTTTACACAAGGATTTTAGTAAGCATTTTTAAATGTTACTAAAGTTATAATCCCCATTTTGCTGTTTTATTCACTGTTTTAATAAGTGTGCTGAGTAATTGTCATGCTTGATAGACCTGCGATACATCCACTCACTAAGAACTTCAGACATTCAAATGCTCTGATCATCAGGTATGTTCAGCATTGTGTCATTCATATTAAGTAACCACAAGTATGGTATCCCTCATCAGACTCAGATCTAACTGAAGTCCTGCCTTTACTATTTAAGTTGCCACATGTATTATCATTTTTGGCTGATATAGATCCTAAACAGTTCCTTGAGGACACCTGGCAAGTGCATCACTGTGAGTCAGGTTGTCACTTAAACCCTCATTTTACACTCTTCCTGTTGACATATGCCCCTCTCTACCAACCTTCCATATGAAATAAACCTAGATTTAAGTAATTCTAGGACCATGTTTCTTAGCTCATTGAATGAATGACATGAAATATTTTCTACATCATAATTAACATGATGTAACATCATAGATTATTATCTTCCAGTTCTATCCTTGTTGTACCACTGAAGTCTTTGCCTCGTGAGCAATCTTGTAAAAACTTGTCCTATCAATCCTTTAAGTAATCCAGCCACTCATTCGCATAAGTACTTCTAACCTTGTAATCAAATGCTAGGACAACTATTTTCCTTTCACTTGGTTGCCCATTCAACTACCTCAGATGAGGTTTCTTTGTAAATTTACTCTTGCAGGACAATTGCCTCAAAAAGTGTCTCTGCCCTCATACTTTCTTCTATCTAAATGAATCTGTTATCAGTGTTTTCACATTTGCCACCACCTTTACAGCTTCATGATTTTTTTTTTTTCCAGCTGCAATAGCCTCCAGACCTTTAGCTTTATCAAAAGCCTTTTCACAAGGTAGGTCTTACTACTGTTACCTCCATGTATTACATTCATTTGCATTGACTAAAAAATAATTAAATACATATCTGTTTAACCCCTGGATACTTGCTTATGAGAAAGCAGGCTATGTCCGTACCACAGACACTATGGTTCTGCATTGAAATATAGGCAGAGAGGCCTTCACTAGCTTTTAGAGAGCTCTGAATTTTCTAGTCACATTCAGTTGCATTAAATCATTGTAATACCACAGCTTTTGTCAATGGAGGAAGGGGACACTGACTTTCAACAAGGTAAATTTTATTTTACAGCTAAGCAGAGACTGAATAATTTCTGGTTCAGTGCTTATGAATTCAAATGCAAGTTCTAATAGTTACCCCTCTAAAGCCCTAGAAAAGTAATTCTACTTGTTTATTTCTTTATGAGACTGTTAGTGCATTTTAGCACTGAAAGAATTAGGTGTTTTAAGGCATACACCATCATTTTCTAGAATTAAGGCATTTCCACAGTAAAGGTAACCTCTCTCACCTCTTTCTTCTTCTCCTCCTTCCCCAAAATCCCTAAACCCCATATGCCATCAAAATGCAGGAGAAAAGGGAATGGGTGTGCAGGGAGAGATTTAGAAGTCTGTCAAAACAGAAGTCAGGAAGGAAATAGTTGAGCAGATAAGTTACCCACTCAGTTAAAAAAAACAAAAACAAAAACAAAACACAAAAATCACACTCGTGAATAATTCAAGAAAAAAAAGACTCCCTTTCCGTAGGGAATGTATTCATGAACTTCTTTAAAAATCAAAGTTATGGGCTACAAGTGCACCTCTGTAGAGATAATCATCGGGAAAAAAAAATGATAGCTCACTAATAACATAAGTCAAGAAAACAAACTCAGACAACCTCACCTCACTGCAGGTTCCTTACCCAGCCAGCTGCCAACACACTCCAAATGCCCAGAGCTACAGGACCCTCCTGCATCCCAGGCAGCAGGTGAAGCCCAGCTGCTCTGAGGGAAGCAGGCACGGGTAGACCCTTTCCCACTTCAACAGTTGCTGCCAGTTATCTCTTCACAAGAATGTGAGGAAAGGAACATATCAGCTCACTTTGCCCCATAGAGATATAAAGGGTTTATAAAGTTCTCTGTAAGCTATTATTTTCTCATCATTATTTTCCAGAAGATGTTAAAATTTCTTCAAAATTAAATGGCACACACAAAATTTAAAAAGAAGAAAAATCATATTTAGTCAAATGTGTAAAAGGAATGAACGAAGCACTGATGTTTCTTTCATGAACAGGTAGAAAGTTGATACTATTCCTTTAGCTCTTTATTTTTTTTCCCTTTAAAGTGGGGCTGAGATGCAAAATAAAAAATGATACAACACAAGAAGCAGAGAAATTCTTTCCACAAGTAACTAACAATTTGCTACTATCTTCCCACTTAAAAACCTGAACATGCCTTATAAGTAAATTTTATGTTCGTAAAATATTATTACCTCCTTATAAAAGTCTATTGTTTCTCTAAAGTAAAATATGCTCAGGTACAGCAGATTATTATAAAAAGTAACACTGAGTAAACCAACATATTAAAATACATAGATAGACTTTTATTTTGAAATTTAGAAAGCAAATATTATTGGCAACCTGAAAACCTTTATATTTATATTTTGGAGTCACATATTTCAGAATAATTCTGATCTAGGATTTTGAATTTTGATCCTTTATTGAATTTACCATGTATTGAAAGCTGACCTGTTATGCACTGATCCTGAAAATAATTATGCACATGCTAAATTTAACATGCTGTAAAGAATCATTGCAATGACCCTTAGTGCATATAAAATTAAGTGGGCATGTATATCCTAGCAAGTCCTGGGGCATACTTTATTTTAGTACACAATTTCTTTTTCACTCACTTTGTTTAGATTAGCAACCGAGAACAATAAGTCAGGCCTTTGTGAAACTTAGAGAAATCAGAAACAAAAACAAGTGTGAATTGTCAGTTTTGGCCTGCCTCTTTCTATAGTGTATGGGCAAATACTGTTTTTGTTTTGTTTGCTTGTTTGTGTTTTTCTTTGTTTGTTTGTTTGTTTGTTTTCCATTTCTAAAAGAAATTATCATCCTGGCTAAAATGATGAACTGAGAACCACCTCTGGCCATCTATTCAACAAAAGAATTCTCCAGGCAAAGTCCCTTGTGCTTCAGCAGGAACCCACCAAATTCAGTCAGTCTCTGCAAACATGGGGATCTCCTTTTGTGAAACTTGTCAGATACTTGCAGCCTGAGCAAGACCTTTGGAAGTGAAATGCTTCTGTCTTTCCTTGTAACTTCACCAGAAAAAAAGAGACTTCAGGTTTGAAGTGAAGACCAGAAGGCTTGGCATGGATTTCAAGATAGATGGCAGGAAAGAGACCAGCTTGCAGCTTTCTGGTTTTGTGAGTATTTGGAAACTCACATCCTGCCAGAAGGGAGAACCGTCACAGGGAAGTGTATGATGCTGTGTAGCACAAACTGTCTAAGTGGCAGAACTTATGTGTCAGGAATGCAAATTAAAAGGCATATTCTCTACAACAGCTCTTAGGAAACATGAAATAGCACTATAGAGAAGAAATAAGTGACAAAGGAAAAAAGCAAGCAAGATTTCCCAGAAGCTTTTTGAAAGAAGAAATAAGTAACATAATTTCCCACTCATTGGGGGCTATCACAGTTACTGGAGAGGCAGCACGAGACAACGAAGGACAAAAAGGAAGGGATGCAATACAAGGGGGTTACAAGCTTAGCTCACCAGTTTTGCAAGACATTGAAGTGTGGCCATTTTGGCTTTTGTATTCTTATTTGCAAAGCATATAGCAGAGACGAAAAAGTGTGAAACTTCAGCTACGACTCACTATGTATGTAGAGAACTTGCTCTTGAAGCAGCAAGGTAAAAAGTAACTCTTCTATGAAAACAGTTATGCATAGCTTTGCAACAACATCACTATACATAAGTATCTATTCAAGTCTTTCATAAACTTGTGCAAGCAGACTAGATATTATTAAGACCAACAAACATCAAAACTGAGTGCCAATTCTTGAAGTGAAAAGAATTTTCAGAATTACTGTTCATTAAAAGTGAGACTCTCAAAGCCTTCTTGAGGATTCAAGTATATCTTCCTTGCAGTCTAACCAGGAAAAAAAAAAAAAAGTGTTCTTCATTTTCGCATTACTTACTTACACTTTAGGGCTAATGAGAACTGCCTGAGTGCAGTTTTATTACTTATTTTTGCATGGCTAGTGTACGGGGCTAAAATCCCCAGGCTCACCAACAGCCCCCAGTATTCAGGGAATTTTGCAGATCACCCCACAGTTGTTTCTCTGCTATGAGCCTACCTCTAGAGATGCCTCCATCTCACCATTAACAATATATAGTGCCTAGAAAGTCTGTCCGCCCCATCTCGGGATTTTGACCTTCCTGTTTTTTTCATTTCCCTCTGTACAGGAACTAATAGTTAATGATCTTCTCTGTCTTCTCCCTACAGGCTCCTTTGTCATACAAAGATGTGGAAGTATTTCTTATATGTAGCAGCAGTTAAGGATAGCCTAATTTCATGTGTGAATTTCAGATCATTCGTATTCAACACAGCATTCAAGCATATCTAGGAACTTAAGCTGGTGGGTAAATTCTTCTGAAGTCAATGGGTTGTAAACACATGTTTTATGTTAAGCAAGTGTCTTGCTGGACTGCATTTACTTCAGCATTATCTCTTTAATGCTCAGCCTTGGTATGAGCAGCAAGACTTAGTTTAGTTCTGAACAGCAACTACCCTGTTATATTGAACAGGAGATGACCTACATATGCATATATGTGTGTGTGATGGTTGGGATGGATAAACCTCTGTGCTGGTTTGACTGAAAGTGAGTTAATATTCTTCATGCAGTTAGAAATCTTTCTTTTTCATAGCCAGCACAGTCATTATTTGGGTTCAATTTGAGAACAAGAGGTAAAATTACAGGACAGAGTTAATGTTTTTAATTGCCCTGGTCTGAGAGCCAAGAATGTTCTGAGCACTCTGCCCACAGGTATGAGGTGGCTAGTAAGGGGGGTGTAGATGAGACAGATCTTGACTGACATCCAGACTGATCAATTTCATCCCATTAGTGTCATGCTTCATATTTAAGGAGAGTCAGGATCTCCCAGTTAGTTAGTTCTTCTTGGTTGTTGTTTTGTTTGTTTGTTTGTTTGTTTTTTCCAGAGCCAGGACAGAGACCTGTTTGGGGGAGTTCTGTTTGGGACTTTCTTTATTTCAGGGTTTTACCCTCCTGCTATTTTGTAGAGGCCTCTCTGTCTTTCTACCTTTTTTCTCTTTTCTCTCTCTGAGATCTGATGTTCAGGACCAGGGTGCTGCTTCCTGGGACTGGCTGCTCAGTACAGACAGAGTTCACGAGGAATTGCATTGAGTATCTTTTATTTTATATTCTATTTCCATTTTAATATAGGAGTAGTAATAGTAATAGTATCTTAGTACTATTTTTAAATTTTATTAAACTGTGTTTATCTCAATCCAAGTTTCTCCCTTCCCTTTTGATTCTTTCCCCTATTTGGGGGTGGGGAGTGAATGAGCAGCTATCATGGTTATATTGCTAGCTCAGGTTAAACCATGACAAAATCCCCCACACATTGCTTCTGACAAGATATAGGCAGTGTAGCTCTTCTTCCAAAGGCCCAGATAATTTTATATTAAGATGTCATCAGACTGACTGGGATGAACAAAATATCAACAAAAGCAATTCAAAGTCTAGCCTAATTAACAAGGTTTGTTCCTAAGACTCTGGCCTTATGCCTAATGTCTTAGCTTATATGAACATTGCTAAAACATATGCTTTCTCTGCTTTATTGGCCAGATCTTCTTGAGCAAGGAGTTGTCATAACCCTTCAAGTAGCTTTGCCACCTAGACTTTGCTCTCCTGCTGTGGCTGGAGCCCACTGTCCTCAGACTTGGTTGACAGCCTGGTCGCTTGTCTGCCTCTGCCTGGGAGCCATCAGGCAGCTCATGCTCGGCAGCTGCCTGTGCTGCCTGCCAAAGCCTGCAAGGGATCTGTGTGCCACTGGCCACCTGGTGCAGGAATCCCAGCTGCCTGCGACACCTTGCCTGAGCCCAGCCACCCACCACGTGCCAAAGAGGTGCCACAAGATCTGGCTTCCCAGAGCCTCCTCTGCTGAAGCTTGCCTAAGCTTTGCTCTTGCTTCAGCCTATCCCCAAGGCCTTGAACAACCTGGCACCAGCAGCCGCTGCCACTTTCCTCCCGGCAAATGCCGGTGGCTGCTGGGCACTGCAGTGTTGGCAGCTCTGGCCTGTTCCAAGCAGCTCCGCTACCTGACTCTGACTCCTGCAGAGGCTGCTGAGCTGTTTCTGCTCCCTTCTCCCTCCCCTTTGTCTCCATCCTGTATGCTGGGTTAGCGTGGAATGATCCTCAGGTGTCAACATATCTTTTTTGCCCAGTCGTTCTCCTCAGCTCCTCTTTCATGGATAAAACTAGGTTTGTTGCTGCTCATTTTTGCTGGGAATGATGAAAACCTCCCCTTCTCACCACTGCCACATTACCTTTCTGCTTTCTTCCACCAGATGTGCTGTGTACCCCCGGTGTTTAACCCATTCCTTCACATGCATTATTTATGGACTGCTTTGGGCACTTAGAATGTGAAGAGAGGGATTTTGACTGAGCTGCCAAAGGGAAGGCAGTCACTGCTATGACTCTGTGACACCCTTTGTAGCTTCAGCTCTTGCCATCTTGCCAGATGTCGCAGAAATTTCCAAGCACCTTTTGTAACAGTGACAAAGGAATTTCAGAGTTTTACGTCTGTCCTATATGTTATTTATTCTAATAAACTGGACTTGTGTTTAATGTCAAGTAGAAATGGAGTCTGCATTTTGAAACACTTGATATGATCTCTTGCTTCCCAGTCAGTACAGGAAAGTGCTACAGTAATAACAATAACAATTTCTCCTTTCTGAAGAGAAGATGTTTCTAACCCTGGATGTCCTGGCATCCATGTTCATCAGACTCACCTGTGCCCATGCGCCCTGGGAGATGAGTGTTTCTTGCAGCTCCCATGGTATGGGCTGCCTGTGCAGACTTCTGCAAACTTGCCCCTTGTGCCTCATCCTAGAGACCCTGCAGTGGAGATCTAGGAAGACGGATTTGCACTCAGCTGTTAACATCACTTCTCACATTTTTAACCTGAAGTAAGTGCTTAATGATATATGAAAGAAACGCACGAGTAACTTCAGGTTAACGTGGAATTAATTTGTCTAAAGAGGATCAGAGCTGTCAGGGTCAACTATAAGGTTAGCCATGAAAAAGATAGTTTCAAAATATAAAAGAAAAGTTAATATAGAATAAAGAAGTATATAGGAGAAGAAGGAAATCAAATGAGAAAGAAAAAAGGAGAGTGCATACTTATCTGGGATAGTCTTTTCTCTGTTTCTGTGATTTATCATGCTCTCGTGTTCTAAGTCAGGATCAATTGGGATTAATCGGTTGTATAGAAACCATTGTGAACTCATTGGAGGCTTTTAGAGTTTAAATTTGTTTATTGAGCACAATTTGGTTAGCATCAGGTGCTGAAGTTAGAGACACCAACACTAGCATAGAAATTACTTTATTTAGCCCCCAGTTGTAAGTTTCTATAGCAACTGAGTTGTACAACAGGAAGCTGAGTTTCTGGCACATGAATGCTGCTGCTGCTAGAGATTGTTAATACTGTATTTTTGGAGCACTCAGCTGTTCCTTAATTCTTTCTAAGCTGCAGCTCCCCTTTAGTTTTCCCCAAGGTCTTTTTTCAGTATAAATCTGCCTACTTAGTCATACTTTCAATTTCACCTTTTGGTCTTAACCTTCATTCCTTGGCTCTAACATAAAGTATCTATTTCAGTCAAGGTTCAGTTTCCCTGGAACTGCTTGCAGTATGCCCTATGCTGCATTCTTGTGTTGTTCAAAGCGGGAGGGCTAGAGGGAGAGGATCAGAGTGCCAAAGCTGTCAGGAGTGTCTGGAAGAACATGCTTCTCATGGACCTGCTACTCATGACTTTAAATATGGAGCTGATTAGGTGGATGCTACTTGTATCCCAGATTCAGAAAAGAATCTTACCCCAACCTGCAATAAGCTCAAGTGCTTTTAGGTAAGGTCAAGAAAAAAGCTGTGGCACTGACTTGCAAACATTAGAGACCTCATTACAGTTCCTATATTTACTGGAAACTCAGGGCTGAATATCACCTTTAAACATCCGATTTCACCAGCCAGACTCCTTGATGTGTTTTCAGTCTTATCCCTACCTTACTGAGCTCTGCTCAAAGGCTACAAGAGTGCTCCATAAAGACAATTGTGTTATTGGAGAATGAACAGATGCCTCTTTTACCTGTAAGACTTCTTTGTATATCTGTCAAACCCTTGAATCAATAGTCTTTCTTTGCAGCTAAATTTGTCGAAGGGGGGAGCACCTTCAAACATTTGTATGAGATACTGGATGGATGCAAAAAACATTGTTATGACAACAGAACACACTCATATAAGTAAGTGTTCGGTGGCTCAGTAGTTAGCAGGCATTTTGCAATTTCTTTTTTGGAGTGTGGTTGGTGTCTTGGCTTTTTTTTTAATTACTTTTCATGTTGTTATTTATGGATAAAACAATGGTAGTTCGAATCATTAGATGTTTATACTCTAGTATAGTTTTTAACTTACCTTGTTTGGTTCCTTCTATGTCAGATAAATGTGTTATTCTACGCAAAACCCTCTGGGGATGTCCCTTCTGCTGTCCTGGAACCCTCTGTCCTGTGAGAAAAAGTAGCGGCTACCTCAAAGTCACAGGGAACAAATCCTGATATCAATGAAATGCCAATTTATATTTGGTGACTCAGGCATGGCACAGAACATATGCTTTGAATAACAATAGCTTCAAGTATCTCTAGGTAGGCTGGCTTCTGCAATCAGAATAAATTCTTGTGATTCTTCATACATGAAAGGAGAAGTTGTAGTAAGGTCTCACTTTAAACAATTTATAGCTGAGGCAGCAGTTCCAAAAGGACAGAGAATAGTTAATATCACAAGGTCACTTGGCTGTGCACTGTAAGAAATCTGTAAGAACACTGAGGTTTGTGTGGGCTTCTGTTTCGTTGTTGCAGAAAATCTTCCAGGAAGAATTATACTGAACTTACAGTTAACTACTACAAGGTCCAACCCTGGTCTGTGTTGGGGAAGTCTAGATGGCTTGGATATTGGCTCTCTGCTTCTATTGTTATCTTTCCAATACTATTGACTTTGGGTGTTTTGCTTTTCCATCTGACCTTAATAAAATGGGATCATCCTTGTTCAGGTTTCTTGGATTGCTATTTTAAGTGTTGGCAGTTTGAGAATATCTATCTGTAGAATTCTTTTCCTTCCTCTGAGCCCAGTTTTGCTACTGCTTTTTTTTTTTTTTAACCCAGTCCCAGGGTGGTTTCCCTGTCCTAGAAAACTGAACTGGGGCAATGCGTAGGGTGCTGCAATCTGGCAAGGGTATCCCATCTGTCCAGGCACATTCTGTCTCCAACAGCTGCAACTGTTTCATCTCTCTTGCAGCAGATCTCTTCCACGCAATTTACAGCTTGTTCTCTAAATTCTTAACATATAACTGCTGAGTTGCTGGGAGAGCCTATTTTGGAAAAGGGAATCAGAGCCCCAGAGTAAACTGTGTTTCCACAGGGTGCTGAAGGCAGCAGGAGTTTTTGGGAGACTAGTGGAAAGATAAGATGTTGGAATCTGTTGCCTTAAAATCATTCCTCTGCTCTTCAATGAGTCATCCAGCACCACAAGCATGCTCAGCAGGACCTCCTGCCGCTACTGCTCCTTGTGCACAGAGAGCCCACACAAACCCAGTAGAAAGTAGGTTGCCACCATCTTTTGGCAAAACACTTCTCCCTGCAGCACAAAAGGTTTTAATTTTCTTCTATTTTGCCATCCCAGGAATCTGGCTTCTCTCTTAACAAGCTTTGAAGAGGTTTTTTTTCAAAATGGCAACTGCAAAGGTCATCTCTTTCTCAGTTTGTGTCTTACTTGGACACAGGAATCAGGCTTTAGAATAGAGATGCAAGACAGCTATCCAGAGCATGAAAATGCAATAACTTAACACATGGTCTCCAGGCTGCAACAGCTGACCAAGAAAGAATAAAAAGATTAAAAAAAACCACAACGGGGGGACTGAAAAAGGACAGGACTACATATTATACAGATTTGTCTGACTGGACTTTTCAGTACATATTTTTTAAAACGTAAAGACAATGGGCATGTGAACCATGTGAACTACATTTTAAGTTTTATGAGCTGGATATAGCTATTGGAAATACGCTTTAAAATAATAGAGCAGGCCATTCTTTTTAGAAGATTGTTCAGGAAGGGAAGAAATTGTAATTGTATCACTTCTGAATTTTTATAGACTTACATGATTTTCATTCATGACTCTGAAATTATTATTTTTTGCTTATTTCAGGTCATACTTATGTTATGAAACACGTGCTTTATCACATAGCATACTTTATGTAGAAAAAAAGAATTGTAATTTACTAGAGCTGTTAATTCCTTCAGATAAGCCTACTAAGAAAGCACTTCAGCAATAGGTCATAGATTCAAAGTGCATATTTTATGATAGTTTTTTAAGAAAAATCATCAGTGAAACACTATGAGGTAAAGAGTTCCCTGCTATATCCAAAACCAGGTTCCTCTTAGTGTTTTCAGTTACTACTGATCTTGTGCTTAACACATTTCTAATGGAAGAAACAAGGTCTGAAAGAGGCAGATAAAAAAAAAAAGGGGGGGGGGGAGCGCAGCAGCAAATGTGATCTCAGGATTGGAATAGAAAATATTTTTTAGCTCTGCAGCTCTGCACTTGTTCCCTCATCCTTCCATGTATGCAAAGCACTTTTCTCCCTCTGCACAATTATCACACAGGTAAGAAGCAACCTCCAGCAATCTGGCTCCCTCATTGCCTGCTAAAACTGTTGTCTCACAATCCATTTAAATGAATTGATGTAGGTGTCACGGCACAGAGCTGCATACTCCAGGTGTGTTTTTGTGTCAGCACCCAAAATTTCTACACTTGCATCAGAAACCAGATCATAATATTGACTGACCTGAGAATATTTCATTGGAAATTTTGTATCTGGATAAGTTTTAAGATAGACCATGACTTTATGACCAATATTGTTAGTGGCTTAAGTAGCAAATCAACATAATGGAAAAGGTGAGGACCCTGCACAAAACTAGTGTAGATGTACAGTCATGAAACTGTTTCCGGTGATGTTTGATCAACACAATTGAACAATTTGTTTGATTAAACAGAAGAAGTTTTTATTTGGTGGTATTTAGATGTTGAAGGTCAGTTTGCATCAAGATTATTTGTTTATAATGAGGCTATATCTTAGAAGCAGTTTGCTGTGTGCCTCTGCTTACAGTAGACAATGTTCTGATGTGGTATTTTGCACACAAAAGTGTGATGGTTCTTGTTGCTATCAGTCTTCTTATATTAGGAAAAAAGCACCAATTTTTACTGTTAAAATATTTAATTTAAAATCGTTGATGAGAATGACAGGAAACTCACATTGTAGTGCATTTCTTCTGAAAGATACCACATTTTTTTTTCATGAGAGGAGCCAGAGTCTAGTTTTTGCAGCAAAAAATTTTATGCAAAAATGTTAACTGTCAGAATGCTACTTGTTGTTAGCTCCTCATCTGCAAATCTCAAAACCATAAGCATGATGTAAAAATGATTGTAATTATCTCATAAAAGAAGAAGTTAAAGCATAGGAAGGTTATAATAAGTATTTTTCAATGAACACACATTTCTCTCAATTTAAATACCATGTGTATTTAAAAAAAAAATAAAAAGGTGCAATTGTCATAGCTTAACCTCACCAAAACTAAAGTAAAACTAACCAGCTTCATATGTCATAAATTTGAAGAAATCCTGAGTACAGAGATTATCTTCATAAGATGTATGTTTCAGGAGTCTGGGGTAGTGGACTGAGGTCAACACGCTTCCTTAAAAAAAAGCCTCTTTTCTAGCTGCCTTGTATTCTAAACCATCTTTGTTGATTAAAAAACAAAACCAAACAAAAACAGTCAAAAAACCAAAACAAACAAACGACATCCCAAAACAAACAAAAAACCCCACCTCAGCTGATTCTAGATCATGAACAAATAAATCATTTTTGAAGAACTGAATATATAAAATAAAGATTAAAAAACGGTGTTAGGAAGACATAAACCAGAAATAAAACCTATATATGAGAGGAGCAGTTCCACAGTAAATTGGAAAATAGTGAAGATTGCTGACATACTGGCATTACTGACAGAAGTACAGTAGGAGAGGACATTTCACTGAAAAAAATCATCATTTCTTAAAGTCAGTGAAAGAGAATGTGTGATACCTGTTGTGCACAGTTTCTGAGTAGTCTCTGCATGCAGCCTCCTGCAGAACACATGAATCTATCAAGAGGCGACAAATGCACAAATCATTAATCCTAAGTAGTAAAAGTTAAATTACCTGTCTTGATGAGTTTATACAAAGTCCAAAAGAACCAAAATCTTTTGACACTCATTGTCCTGCTCTAGGCATTATGCAATGATATTTGTAATTAACCCAGCTACATGGGCATGACACTTTCAGTGCACTTTCTTAGTCTTTTTGGTATAGCAGAATTATTGACAGCTAAAATATTATGGAATTGGCCAATTTAAGCAAATTCTGTGCTGAAGGTTTTGACCTTTTGAAAATGGATTCCTTCTGCACATTGGGTTTTTGCTTCCCCATCTTGTTCCTCCTTTAGCAATTATTCATCTTTTATGGCTTCCTCCAGCTAAAAGCCTCGGCAACAGGACATTTATTCAGAATCAAAATGGAAGATCTGGTACTTTTTTGTACATTAAAAAAGAAGAAAGTTCAATTTTGCTTCTGAAAAGCACAAAAAAGACCATTACGTGAGATGTAAAGACAGAGAGAAAAGGGGCTGAATTCCCAAAATATTTGATGGCAGAAGTAATAATAGCAATGAATGAGGCCACATAAATGATTCATGAGACTCATTTTTTTTCTATTGTTACTAAAAAGAGGCTCATTATTACACAGAAAAAATGCTTTGTTGGTGATGTAAAAAGAAATCAGTATTTGCTATCAATTACTTTCATTAACACTGGGCCTTTGTACACAATCTTAGATTTATATTTTATAACAATAGAATTTTGTAATTTCATCCCTACTGTGCTTTGAGCCTTCTGAGGCCCACAAATCTATTTAATACCTCCACTCCTGCTGATAATAAAAAGTCTTGTGGGTGTAGTAACAGCTAAAAATACAATAGTAAATGATTCGTATTTTACCATTTCAGAGGTCACAACGGGTAACAAAGAGACCACAAGCACGTAAAATAAACATCCTGCTCTAAAACAGAGGCAAGTTGTAGCTTCAGGATGATCACTTTGAAGAGATGTGCCTCCTTTAAGGACATTTTCTTCTTTGGTTTGAAGGCTGTTAGAAATGTCTGAACATATGTTCTGAGGCAATGAAATTTCAATGGGATATTTTTTCCTTTTAAAACCCAATCTTTAAAACACTGACTTGCAACATGAGACAGCAACAAAAATGAGTCAAGCTAAGAGCGCATATTTAGCAGAGAGATGTAAGGAATAAATAGAGCTAAACCTGGTCTTTTGGATTTTGTAAGCAATGTGTCATTAGAAACCAATGAAGACAATAAAGAATGGGATTACCATGCATCCATTTGAGAGATTTCAATCAATATTTAAATAGTTTTGGGGAATTTATTGCAAAACAGGGAGCTTTCTCAAATAAGCAATCAAAATAATCCATTAAGGCTGTAATCACCATTATGCCTGGGTGTTCCTGTGCTTTAGAATAAACTGATTGTATAAATAATGTTGACATGGTACCTCAGGTATTTACCTTTCTAATGTTCAAGATTTTTTTTTTTTGTCTTGTTTTTGTTTGTGTTTTTTTTTAATTACTGTATTTTTTCTTGCTTGAGCTTCAACTTCTAAATATAATAAATCCTTCCTAAACTTAGTTAATAATATCTGAAAAAAAAAAAATAACATTCTTTATAAGGCTATAAATATGTACAAATGCTTATGCGGCAAATTAGGCCAATCTCACATTACTGGAATACAGAGACTATGCATCTGTGTAAATAATTTCTAATTACTATTACAGTAAAGAGATTTGTTGTGAAGAATTAGTATTTATTTACCGTAAAAACATGCTACTGAACCTTTAGAAACAGGAGCTAGTATAGCACCTACTGTCTGTTCTCCATTGTAGTTGAGACACTAACAAAAGGTGTCTGCGTCTCATGAGAAATCTTCTCTGAGTATTACTAGCTTTACAATCACACTACAGTTATAAACTTAACTGATGAGGCTAGGTATTTCTGTATAAACAGCAGAACGGCATTGCAGATATTTGATGAAAGGAAAGTAAAGCAACATCAGAAATCTTTGCATCTTCCAGGGAAGCTAGAAGTTTTAAGAAACTCGATTATGGATTAATCAGATTGAAGGGAAAACTTGCAGGCAGAGAGACCAATGTAGGTAATACCACTCACAGGTTTTGTAAAACATTTTGCACTGCTCTGCCATCAACATTTTTATAGTTCAACAACAGGAATCTAGTACTGGTTTTACAGATTATCTGTAAGAAGGAGAAATACAAACCACACTGAAAATGAACGGATTAGCGATTCTGCAGTTTTCATATTTATTTTTAGTGGTGGTGGTTTTTGTGTGTGTGGTAATTATTCTTTTATGTGGTTTTTTTTTTTTTTTTTTTTTTTTTTCTATGAAGAATGTTTTTTACCTGTGTTTTTTAGGCTTTGGATATACCGGAGAAGTGGGAAGAGAAACAAGCAAAGTAGATAGAAATCTTGATTTAAAAGTAGTAAATAAGAGCAAAAATGGATGCTATTATAATGCTAAGGAAAACAGTAAGTGAGTTTGAAAGAAGGTGAGAAATGTGAATTTGGCATCTTATATAACCTCCTACTTTGCACAACAATATTAAAAATGTATAACTGTGATGCAAATTAGGACTACTGCTGGGAAGACATGTTTCCTCTCATGGAAAACTGGACTGCCAACGATACGTATTTTCTGCTCAAACCTTTGCCCTTTATACCATAGAAACTTCTAGTCACTGTACTGTCCTGACTGCTCAGTATGGATGGAAGTGGTCTTCTCTGAAGATCTTCACTTCAAAGAGACTGAAATATGCTTACATTTGCCCAGATCAGTAGGCCAGCATTGATACCTGCATCTCCTGTGTAGGAATGCACCACTTCAGTCACAGGAACTTCTCCAGACAGAAACGTTTCCCCTGGGAAGTGACACACTTCCAGAGGGTGTAGGCAGCTAAACTGTGACGCTAATCAAGAGGGCACTCATATTATGGCTACAGTTTCCTTAGATTAGCAATTGTTTTAGTGCCTTCATTTTTAGGTCCTCCACAACTTCCAGACTTTTATATGGCAATTCCAGGGTGCAGATTTTACAGTGCTTTGTAGCACAGCCTTCCTACGTGTATTGTCATTGTGTTCCTCTCCTTGTCTCCTCTCTCTTTGCATTTCCTCATAACCTCCCTCATTGCAGGAACATCCTGCACCTCCATTTTTCCCAAATACAGTGTCCTGCCTCCCTCTTTCTTAAGACTGCGCTAGGTGTGCTTTTATTATACTCTGGTCCTCACAGCTTAATCCTGGGATACTGGGTGGCTCTGTGTTTCTTCTTGTCTTCAATCTATGGTCCCTTTATGCCTTGACAAGACAGGCTTTCTCCATATACTTCCGTGCCCCTCCTGTCATCATTATTCCGCTGCTGCTCTTTTATGACTATTATTATTGCTCTTGTTCTACATCAGAGATCAAGTATTTGAGTTGTTAATTTTTAAGCTGTAGAGGGAGAATTGAAGAAGGTGAGATCAGCTGCGGTGACCGATGTTGCCATCATCGATTACATTGCTGTGTTCTGTGGACAGTTGGAGGAGATCTTGAAATTGTGGGTCTACCAGTTACTTTTTGGACTATGTATGCTGAAATTGCCCTCCCATGATGTCTTGACTCCTAAGATTTTGGGATGGCTCAAACACATATTTCAAGTGAATATCAATCAGATATTGAAAAACAACTTCAAGACGAACAAGAAGTTTAACAAACGTTGCCAATAATTGGAGATGGTAGGAGGATTGAAAATAAAAAATAGAAGAAATGATTATGGAAAGGATAAAACTGAGCGCATATCATCGATTTGAGCTGACAATTTACATGCAGCCTACCACTTTACACATACTTGTAGACTGGAACCATACTGGTGCTTTGTATCATGCATACTTATTTATTTAGCAGGTAATGGACTTTTCCATTGTATGTGTAGAATGATGGCAGGGGCAAAACCTATATGATTCTTTTTGATATGAAGTTCTGGGCTTCCTCAGAGTTGAAAAGTCTGACAAACATCAGCATAATTCAGTGCCTTGGCACTAAATACTCAGTTCTGCATAATACTAACTGAATGCACAGCACAGAAACGTGTTATAGCTGACCTCTAAAAGGTTAACTAATGGCACTGAAATATCACCTCCAGGAAAAACTTGCTAAGAATGTTTCCTATTGAAAATATTAAAAAATACTTCATGTAAAAAATAGCAATATTTAGCAACTCATGCTTGCCAGGTGATGTGGTTCAGTTGCCTTGCCTTCCTGTTCTTTCCCTGCTTGGACTGTCTTCTCCATGAAACACAGTAATATTTCTGTTTGGTGAAAGAAGACCTTGAATGAAAGTGAACCAGCATTGTGAAAACTGATATAGAGAGGGATATAGGCTAATTGCATTTCAAGTAATTGGAAGAACTAGGGTAACACTTGTAATTTAATCTTTCATTTTGGATAAGCATGTCACATAATTTAAGTTTTTTTGGTCGCAAACTTTTATATATAACCAGTCCTACATTAGATGTAGCTGTGTATTTACAAAGTTAAACCCAAGTGCTTTAGCTTGAAAAAATGAAGCTTATATTTCTAGATCCTGTCAGTGACCGAAATGTCCCAAGCAATATTGATTTACCAAGCAATTAAGAACCCAAGTCCCTTAATGTAGTAAATGGCGTCTTTAATGGGATATGTCCTGTATGTGTAGAAGCAGCTACCAGAAAATACTTGCATAATGGCCTAAGTTGGACATAAAGAGCTGGATAATTGATTACTGTATTAAGACAGAAATATGTAAAACCATTCCAAGAAATGTCCATTCATGTCCCACTCCCATTTCCCATCCCCCAGTTACTGGAAATAGCTAATGATATTGCAGCTATAGTTGAAAATAAGAAAGATATGGACATGACCCTTACTTATTTTTAACTACTCCTTAGACATATTAATAATTTATGATGTTCCACATTAGCGTTCAGTATTTACAGAATTGAATTTAGAGAAGAATGGGAAGTTTTGGTGCAGAGACTGAATGCTGACAAAAAGGAAGAAAAAGACCAAGAAAGTAGAATTTGAAAGTAGAATTTAAAAAAAGTTATTTCATTTACAGCTTTAGGTAACATAACACAGAGGTGTAAAAGATAAGTGGCAGGCATTAGCTTTTATTGTTCATTTAACAGAAGAAAGAATCTGGAAATTAAAAAACCAGCAATTGTGAGTAATGTAGTCAGAGTCAGAGATCATTTGCAAGCTTATGGTAGACAAAGCATTGTGTAACAAGACTAGTTTGAAGTTTATGACTTAGAAAAATAAAGTATGAATTTGCAATGGAAGAAAAAAAACAGAGACTTAATTAGCTAGTGTCAGAGAGGATTTTTTATAGTATTATTTAAAAACATATTAATATATTTTCTATTCAAGATGGAATATAAATACTGTAAGCGTAATTCACAAGAGCAGAAAACCAAAAGAAAGTACTTTTTTAGTTATTGTGATTGTTTTTGTTGTATTTTATTTTTTAAACAGGGTGAAACTGAATGCTTAGAAAATCATCTAACACATCTAAAATGAACATCAGCTGGAGACACCATATATCTGAAAAGTAATATCAAACCTCAAATGTTGCTATAAACAAAGAGGCTACAAATGCGAGAGTGGTTTCCTCTCCTAGTAGAGCTGCATTAGTTTTTCAGTTTAGTTTATCAGTTTAACAGTTAAAACTGATAATCCATTCTTTCAGAGAAGCTGGGCAAGAGACTCATTAAAATCTATCTGCAGTTTTGTATTTCAGAACAACCTGAGCACACATTAAGAAATAATTTAATGGTCAATTGTTTGTTCACATTCTGATAACTGCCATAATCATAATGCTAAACAATAATAAAGCAATTTATTTTGAATAGCTCTTAAATCATGATCATAAATGGAAGCAGTAGGACTACTTATGAAATCATTTAAAGAAAAACTGATGTTATGTAAGATGATAATGTTTATGAAATATTCAGCCAATATCAATAGAATTACTTGCAAAGTAAGTTGTATTTGGCAGAATATAGCCTTTCATAGAAACATTAAAAAAAAAAAAAAGAAAAGAAAAGGGACTTTTCTCCTTGGGGAAAAAAAATCAGAAACAAACTAGATAGTAAACAACAAAAACTCATCTGCTTTTATGACTGCATAACTACAAATAATAATAAAAAGTATAGTTCATATTGTATGTTAGCAAAATATAATATCGGGATAACCATGACTGGCAAAAGAGCAATGCAATTGGAATTTTCAAAATTTTATCCATGTTTGTTTGGATTTTGCTCCTAAAAAACCCAAATTCTCTGGGTTCAAGGAAGAATAATACAAGCCTGCTCTTCCTTAAGCAGTATAAAATACCAAGAAGAAAAATGACAAGCAATCTTACAGAAATCCACTGAATATGTGGTTGCAACATTTAAATGACACCTTTATAGTAATGGATTATTACTAGACCCCAATTATAATTACATGGAAACCAGATGATACTTTCAAGCAAAATTAAAGCGAACTTTGTCTCAGGACACTTTGTAGTTTCTTTTTTTTTTTTTTTTTTCCCGTGCTATCTTTCATAAATGTTCTTTGTGTAGCAGCAACTTGAGAGATGAGAAATATTTATGTCAGACTTTTGAAAGTACTGGGAATCTCCTGAGAGAAACCTATTCTCATGAGACACCTAGAAAGAGCAAGATGCTTTGTCTAAACTTCAGTGGTTTAATTAGGTTAGTTTTAAGTCAAAGGTTCATTCCCAGCTGTGAAATGTTTTTATCAGCCCCCACTGAAAACATGCAATTTACTGCTTCCTAATAATAGCAACATTTGTTCCTGTCTAAACACAGCTATGGCATGCTGTAAGAAATCACATGACGCAAGTGGGAATTAATATTGCAATTAAAGAAGAATCTTTGAAGAAGATTAAATAAACAGATTCAGTCCACATTTTTCTTAATTGAAAACAATTAAAAAGCAGAAAAAAATGAAGGTAAACACAATCTACAAAATTAAGAACTGATGGTACCAAGAAGTTGTCTCCCAAAGGAGATCAAGTGAATAAAAAAACTACTTAAAAAAGTGACTTGAAGATAGAAATAGATGAGTTCATAAATGGAGAAATGGGATAAAAGCTATATAGAAGGAAACTGGGAAAGTAAACTAAATAGAATTTGTTTGCATAACTGTAAATAAGTCACCATATTTTCGTTGCTTTGGGTCAGGCAAGAAAGTACTATGAGCACTTTAGGTAAGACAAATACAAATAAACGGAGTGTAAAGCATGGGAGAAATAAGTAACAATGTGTTAGCTGGTTTATACTTCGCACTTCTGAGAACAGCACAATCCTACATGTATTTTGAAAACCACTTGGGTGGAAAGTGTTGGAAGAGGAGATTGTTTCAGGGCACAATCTGAGCAGAAGGATAAGAACTGGTTAAAAACATCACTGAAAACCCAGAAGAAAATGTAGTATTCAATGATTCTGGCAGTCAGGCACCATTTTGTAAGCCCAAGTAAGGAATTCTGTTCCAGTGAGACAAAAGTCTCTGTCTCCAGCCATGAGAACAAAGGAAATGGCAATCTGTTACCACTCAAAACTATTGCAAAGATGAAGTGCAGTAGAAATGCCACCTCTCTGTTCAAGACCAAAAAATAGTTTCCATCTTCATATCTTTTTCCACTTCTAGATTTCTGTTCCTTTCTCTGTTTTTGTGATCTCACTAACTTTTGTGGTTATTTGCTAACTATAATGAGGAGTCTGAGTAACAATAATGCCTGATGTGTTCATCCAGCTTATAGCATTCTAAAGATATTTACTAAAAAGCAGTGTAATAATCACTTCAACTCACAGACTTGAATGAATCTGATTAAAAACACACACGTACATTGAATAAAATCTTTAGCAATAATGTCAGGTAGAAGAAGTAATGAAGCATAAATAATGTATGCAAACCCCAGACTGACCATGCAAAATCTTCTCTAGTAGAAAACTGAAGGTTAAACAGTGACCCAGGAATGTTGGCCTAGGTGAGGTGCTGGGAACAGATTCAGAAGTGTGTTACAGCACAGGGGTAGTATCTATAAGGAATAACTATTGTACATCCACCCTCAGGCAGCTAGATGACACCTAAGGGCACATTGAAACTATCAGGGAAGCACAAGGTCAGAAGGGCTTATCACCATGTTAACCCTTTGTTTCCCTAGCATTTTGGGGTGTTGCTGAGATGCCAGAATCTCATCTGCTGAATGTCCAAATACATTGAATAACATCCAGATCTAGTTATCAGTGAGGAAAGTATAGAAGTTTAAGTAGGCATAGCTTTTCTTTACATCACAGCTATGAAAATTACAAAGACATCTGAAGTAATGCTGGGCCAAAAAATGGTATATCAGGATGAATTTAACTTGATAAGCAATGGAGAAAAATGACAGATTCCCTTAACAAGATAGGAGGAAGAAAAACAGCAGACCTAAGCAGTGTTACCTGAAAGTCTAACAATCTTTCTTCATGGTCTATGCACATCTGTGCTAATTTGAGATCGTGTTGATTTAACCATGCATCTTAAACATAAGTAATTATCCAGTAAGGAGAAAAAAAGAGTAGAATGGTAGAATGGCCTGGGTTGGAAGGCACCTTCAAAGAACGTCTTGTCCAACCCTCCTGCCATGGGCAGAGACATCTTTCACTAGATCAAGTGACTCAAAACCTCATTCAACCTGACTTTGAACGCTTCCAATGATGAGATATCCACAACTTCTCGAGACAACCTGTGCCAATGTCTCATCACCCTCGTCATAAAAAATGTATTCCTTGTGTCCAGTCTATATCTATTCTCTTTCAGCTTAAAACCTTTGCCCTTTGTCCTGTCACTACAGGCCTTGGTAAGAAGTTTCTCTCTGTTTTTCTAATAAGCCCCCTTCTTATATTGAAAGGCTAAAATGTTCCTACTGATGCACTTCAGGTACATAGCTACACTGTTTCACTAGTCCTTTCTTTCAGATAATGTTTTACAGTCTCCAATTTTCACACATTGAAAACTGAGTTTGTGGGAGTAAATTCTTCATAAGAAAATATAGTATTAAAGAAGATTACTAATTGATTTTTTTTAGCATTACTTATTGATTTCTATTAAGAGTTATAAAGTGGTCTGATATGCATTTTGATAAGATGTTTATAAGTTCTCTTGGTTATTTTGTTCCTCTTTAGATTCTTGATTCTATTAGCGTGAATCACAATATACTATCTTCATCATTTTTAGCCTTTCCAACTACTGTTCTGGAAATACTGCCTTAAAATACTTATCTTGCTGATAGATGTTTTTAGTTTGATGGAGGAAAATATCTGAGAAACATCTTAGCTTTGTTCTTAATCTTATGCTTTAAATGAAAGTCAGTCTGTAGGCAGAATTGTATCATTTAGGAAAAAAAGACAAATATAAATTTCGAAAGTTTGATTACAAATCAGAAGTTTCCCATTTTACTTAGAAAAGCCATAAGACTAGAAGAAAATGGCTACCTTCAATTTTCAGTTAAAATTAAGAAGGATATGCTCATATATAAATGTATAAGATATAGGGCTGGTAGAAATATTTAACTATATTTTTGCCAATAGAGGCATAGAAACTATTGAAACTAAAGACTGAATGCAGAATGGGAAAAGGGCACATTCAGCCATTTTTCCACTGCTGAGAGCAGAGGGAAATATCCCACCAACATCCAAGTCCAGGAAAAACCTCATTCTTAGATGTTTACAGTGCGAAGTTTTTGCTCCTCTTTCTGTCTACAGAACCTCATTTGTAATCATGGGTTAATCCTCTTTAAAAGTGTGAAATATAGGATGACTAAGAAAAGCCTTTTCAATGGCTGAGTTGTAAATCTCAAGGACTGTTATCTGTTCCAGGCCTTTTCTTTTGAAATCTTCTCTTTTGGCAAGTCTTTCAGTAGAAATCTGGCAACAACACAGTTGATATCACTGAAATTATGAAAGATGGAAACGGTTTCAAAAAACAAACACTTTCAAAACATTGGCAAACAAATTATGAAATTACTTATTACTTTGAAAATAATAATATACCTTTTTATGATCTTTTGCAATAAGCTACACTAGGAAATCCCACCATGAAATCACTGTTTGTGAGAAGGCTGAATTTAGTGGAAAGATTCCTGTTGACATGACTGAGTTTCCAGAGCAGTCTCTAAAATCTCTGATGCTTTTCTAAGTGACCATGTTTTTCTGAAAAATAATATTTCTTAACAGCCAAATAAAATTTATCCCTGCCGTACAGCTTTTAATTCAATAATATTACTAGAATTTCCTAGATCAAAACTCCTACACTGTTCTGTAGAGATGGAACGCAGTGTTATTACACTGCAGAAACAGCAGGAAATTATAATTTGTAAATCAGGTTTTATTGTGTGTATTCTGACGTAAAGTAAGGACCATTCCATTGTAAAAACTAAGACATTGCCTTAAATACTTATATTTCATATTTGTAGAGGGAATGTAGAGAAACAAGCACCGTGTACCTAAATCTCAATTAGACAGGCGGAGCTTATTTCATTCTGTGATTTAATGTTTCCAAACCACAAAAAAAAAAAAAAAAAGAAACTAAAAAACAAACTCTGAAAACTCTTTGCATACAATAGCCCTGTTAGCTTTTCCTGCAAGCCTGCAAACTTCCATATGAAGCCTGACATCTAGGTGGAGGATAAAAGAGCAGATGACAATCTGTTCAGCATCTAGCATGCTGCAGTATGGGAAGAATAGGCTTCTGAAAAATTTAAGTCAAATTTCCTTGTACCAAAATAGAAAATGTATTATCACCTAACTATTCTCTCAGATAAGACCCTGACACAAACTATTGAAGTGAAAAAAAAAAAAAAAAGATATTATTTCTTAATTCTTTGACATATTGTGAGGAAGAGCAAAGGGCTGCCTACCACAGCAGAGCTTTTCAAGAACAGTAGTTTTACATTTCCACATGGCCAGTAGGCTTTTGAAATTTGTGTCACTTAAGTGGCTGTTAAAGAAAAGTGTGAGAGAGTAGTTGGCAACTGAAAATCATCTGAAATGAAGGATACAGGAACAATGAGATGAACAAGCTGACCCACAGCTATTCTGAAGTTGATGTCTAGTTCACTCCTGGGTCCAAGTCCCTCATCATCACATTGCATATTATTCCTCTTATACATGATCAATTTTACAATAAACCACATGACTTGTGAACAAAATCCAAACATGTATCCTAGATTCCTCACTCGAGGGGCTGCCAAATGGGCAAGACAATGCAACTGCTTCAGGTTTGGCACTGTAAACTACACATAATGCTCAAAAACTTTCTAATCAAGTTTTACAATTTCAGGTGCTTCTGCATGCCATTATACCACTCGTTGGCACATCTGAAATACACTCAATTTCGTGTTAAAAAACAGCATTCTGCTGATCTGCAGCACAGTCCTCATATTCTTTCACACATTTTAAGAAGATAAAACAAAGCGAAAGATATACACAGCCTGAAGTTGGCTTACTACATAGAGTGGATGCAATCTGCTCTAGAGAAGGCTATGACTGAGTAGTGGTGGCTTAAGCAACTCTGCTCTATACTTGGATGCAATTAGCAGTGTCTTTGTTGCCACAGACTGGCAATTGGGAATGTGATGCATAGTATTACAAGGCCACAACCATATCAGACACTAGCAGTTCCTTGAAAAATACAGAATAGTATATTACCAAAACTGTAGCAATATCCTGCAATTGTAAGAGTCAGATTTTTTTCAGAATGTTAATTTAGTGGTGATTAAATGCTTTTCAGTCTGGCTCACGGCCATCAAAGAACCTGTTATTTCGTGCCCTTCAGAAAAAGTTTTCTATAGTTATCACAGAGCGGCAATAAAGACTAAGAAAGAAAATCAGTAGATGAGGTTCACCAGAGAGGAAATTTTGAGCAAATCTAAAGAACTCCATCCTATTCAAACCAAATTTACCTTGATTACAATGTTTTTGCTGTTGAGATTGCTGAAGCCCCTACAGTTATATCACCAATAGTGTAGATATCTGTCACATTCTGCATGCTACCTTGGTTGGCTACATGCGGGTAGAACACATGCTGGCAGTTTCGCACATCTGCAGCAATTCCAGCTAGTCCTTCATTAGCTGACACAGATGGCAGGGGTTGGGAGGGGAATCCCCAAGTAACCCCTCAAACCTTGCCTTTTACGATGGGTCAGAACATAGGTACCAGCCAGGTAAAATCCCATCTTCTACAAGTTTGAAACATTCTGCAAGCAACAAAATTTGGTTTGATTGCTCACAGAATCGGCAAACAAAACAGTGATGTAGTTTACACTGTTTTAAATTGGAAGAGAAAATATAATTTATGGTTGATTATTTTCTTATGTATGCATTGACTTTAGATATTCTGGTGTAAAGCTGAAAGAATTATGTCCACAGTATGGGTTGCAATAATGCTAATATTGCAGACCATCTTTCGATTATTTTGTTTAAAGACAATTCTGGTGTATGCATATAAAATGAGCTTTTTGATACTGTTTTTTATTTCACATTGAAAGCTGGCTGGCTTGGTTTACTACAGTTAACAGATTGGATGATTTATACAACATCCAATAACAGAAAGAGAAAATTCTACACTAGTCTTTAAAATAAGAAAAGGGACACTCAATAAAAGATGAGGAAAAAAAAAATAGCAATGTTTGTTATGGAAAAGTCAGATTCTCTCACTCACCAAAAATCTGTTCCATATAAAATAGCAAGTGCTTTATCTGTGTGCCTCTTCAAGCCCAAACCTACAAAAGTAAGGAAAATCCTGAAATAATTATTTGTAATAAGTTGAAACACCCAGAGACGAGAAATTACACAAAAGATATCTCCCTGGGCACGCTTTTATGAATTTCAGATTTTGTTGAGAATTCAGTGCACTAACCATTTTCTTATATGGTTTGTTTAGTTTTAGCTGACATACATAGAAATTTTTATTTGTATTATAAAATGGAGCTACGTGAAAAAAAAAAAACCAACACATCAGCAATATCATATTTTATAATGACTCTGTGCTCCCATGACAAGAATGAATTAAGAAAACAACTAAAATGTCAAGTCCTTATTGTCTGAAACTTCCATAGGGATTAACAGCTCTGAAGTTTTTCAATACATCCTTTAAGGAGTGTGAAATTTGCACACAAACACATGCACACACACACAATTCCAGTAACTCTGCACAAGTTAGTCAAACTTGCCCGAAATTTTTTTAGCAGTTTATATAAAGTGATCTGTAAGATGAAAGAAAAGTAGAAAGGAAATGAGACTGAGAAAATTGAAATGAAAAGCCTATATAAATTTTCTTCCAAATCTTGGAGTCATATAGCATTTTAAATAATATTTCAAACACATGGGAAAGTGTTTCTCTTTTCTAAACGTACTGAAAAAAGTCTATCTATAACTAGATAATAGAAATTCCTATTGCAATGGTACTAGAGTATAATGATTTCCTCCCTGATTTTGTATAAATAATAAAGGACTGCTATGATTGACAGTTTTCTTACAACTAGCTCAACAGCAAACAAGAACAGCAAATAACACCATCTAATCTGGAGAGAAATATTTCTGTTCTTAGTAGGTGTTTAAGTTTTTTTAAAGATCAATTTACTTTTATTGTTGGATTCAATTTTTAGGCCTTTTTAATATATTACTTCTTGGAAGATCAGGAAAAAAATTGGTTTTTATAAGTCTTTCATCTGTACTAAAATTCATAGACACAAAGTTGTCACGCTTCGTTGTTGAGACAGGTTTTAAGTCAGTTGATTCCGAATCTTAGCAGAAAACAACTTATCAAGCACAACAGTGAAGCTGCTACAATCTGCAAGTGTGCTGACAAAATCTGTACTGTAAATAAAATCCTACTTTTTAACGATTTCCAATTAAGTTAAGATACTTAGCACCATTTTAAAAGATACAGTGAACACACTCAAATGATTTCTTCTGACTGCAAGCACCCATTCAGCTCCATGAAGTAATTCATTGGTCCTAGGATAACCCCATCTGCTTCACCTTTTCAAACCAGAGTAACATGAAGGAACACCCCACTTACACACCACCTTACACATGATGCCACTGATAAATTAGGAAAAAAAAAAAAATCTACATTAAATTATCCTATGGTGCAATGCTAGTGAAGATAAGGCTGGCTTAGTTTTAATTTGTGTATTAGTCAAGGCAATGTAGTTTTACTCTAATCTTTTAACATGGATTAAAACTACAGAGAATTTATCTTAACCAGCATTTTGACGTGAACTAGATGCATAAGTTTTTATGGCATTAAAATGCAACTTCCTTGCTGAATGGTCAGTTTCAATAATGTGATTAATTTTTGCTAGTTGTGCAATAAATAAGGCCTTGAAAAAATCATAGTGGAGGAGAAGAAAGGATATACTGTATTTCAGGCTTAGGGTAACTTGAAACAATATTAGTAACACAGCTTTATATGTCAGCACTTATCAGGAGGGTGTCTACACTGATGAGGGCTTGCACCAAAGTGAGAGAGAGGCTTCATGTCTGGGAAAAAGAAGATGCAAGCGCTCAAGATCTGTCAGGAAAAGAACTGCTTGTATGTTACTTGTTCTTTTCATTTCTGGAGGAAAGATGAGCTGAATACATCCAAGTCATAAACTGCATTCATACATATTACATATGTGTGTGTATTATTTGGCTACAAGAAACATCTTACTTTGTCTAAGTGGAAATAATCTGGCATGACAGCATGAGAAAACAACACGGTCATCCCACCACTGAAACACAAAATGCATCTAAATTCCTCTTGCAAAACATTGGTTTGTGTATGGAACTAAAGGTAACTATCAAATATAAAACAATAAGCCTGTTTCAAAAGTTTTCAAAAAATTGTGAGAATAAAGGCAAGAAGAATATTAATCTGCCCTTAAGATTAACTGTTTGAAGCCTCTGAATTTTGCCTAGCTCCCATAAACAGACCTATGGCTACCTGAATCTTAATATTTAAGCTTATACCTTTCTTAGGAGCTTTTCCAAAAAAAAAAAAACAAAACCAAAACCAAACAAACAAAAAAAAGTTTTATGACTATTTATTTATTTATTTACAGATTATCCTACTAAAGTCTTAAGACTTCTATTGCATGATTGGGTTCCCACATTATCAAAGCTTTCAGTAACCTTTAGACATTGGACTGAACACTTACATTCCTTATGACAGCTTTCTTCCCACCTGTCCCACCACCAGCGAGCTAAAAGAGGCATAGTTATTCAAATAATAGATAAAACTATGTACTTATAAATAAATAAATACAACAGCTTGCAGACTCCTAATATTATTTCTGGTGTCCAGTTAATCAGCAATATTTGAAATTATGTTTTTGATCATTACAAATTTGGCATGGTACATATAAATATGTGAAATTTCTGAATTCTTAAATTTAGCTACTTAATTAATCAAGAAACATGTATAACAACAAATTTTGTTTTTGTTTTTGCTTTTGTTATTGTTGTTCTTAATGTTAACAACAAGGTAGCCAGAAAATGAAAAAGTAAATGACTAGAAAGTTGCAATATCTGGGTTTTTCAATGACTGGTTACTGAATACTGGTCTAAGAGTCTTCTGTTCTGCAGGTTCAGACATGAAAGACCGTGTCCCCCCTTGTAACTGCAGCTTGAGACTGACTTCTTGGCTTGTACTTTTGGTTTTAAAATGCAACTTCTGTTTGTCTTTGCAAGCAATAGTGACTGTTTGTCTTGCTAAACAAATGATCCCCATAGAATAGAAGGTTAATGGTTTATCTGATCTCTCTGTTGAATGCAAATATTTTTGCAAACATTAACTGCAGCTAAATGACAAGTTCATTTCTGATGTCATCATGGGGAAGAATGTAAATCCTAGAAATTTTCTTCAAGACCCTATGGTCACATTCACACATGCACCCCTACACAAACATGCCTCCTTAGCCCCATATTATTCTTTTTGATCCACATGAAGAAGGAACTTTCTGTAGAAGGATTTACACTCCCACTCAGATCTACTCAAAGAAACTCCAGCATTGTCATCAAGCCTCTTTTGCCAATTTTGTTAAAGTCACTATGAAAAAGTTGCGGTGAGGAGAATGTTTCTATAGGCCATGATAAACTTCATTAACAACATCTAATACTTAAACTATGAGAGTCCACCACTTAAACACAGATCATGGTGTTACAAAGAAGCCCTCAATTAGCAACCAGAAAACATCATTTGCAGAGTACATAAAATCTCATTGACCCTGTCAAGTGCAGAATACATGTACTGGTCACTACCAGTACTTAATTTAAAGCTTACTGCATTAGTTACGTTAATGTCTAGGCCCTTCCTCAATTCATAAGCCAGAATCAAACCAATAGCTTTCTATTTCTCTTTCCCTTTTCCATTTGTGTGTGTGCAAACAGTATCTTCTTCTAGCCCCTTTCCTACCCCTAGGATGAATTCAATGTCACTTCATTCAAGAGGTCCTGAGCAACAACACATCCAAGATTGGTCCTAGCTGAAACTGCATGAACACACAGATAAAGACTCTAAGCTGGCAAAATCAAAATATTTTTAATTAATAAATTTCAAGTTCTCTGTTTCTTTATACCATTAGCAGATGGTTTACTTAAGTATTGTTGCAACATACACCGGTTTGAGTCAAAATAATTAACAACATATAAATTATTAAGTACTTATGTGAATTGTCAACATTCCCCTCACCTATTCTATCTTTCGTGGTGGAAAATTGAACACGTATCTCATGTAATTAATGATACCAACTACTATATATTAAATGTATGTAATTAGATAGTATTGTTGTATTTAAAATATTGTAGCTGGGGTAATTTAGACATAATTTTAATTTATTAATAGAGTTTTGATTCTGCTGTACTGCTTTTTGTGTTCAATAGTACATGATAATAACCGAATCACAATCAAGGCATTAGAAATCCTTGTAATTTTCTTATCTAAACCAATGAATTGCATTTTATAATAATGACCAAACTATTTCCATTCTTTATTCCTCAAGTTACATATCAATATAATGGATATGTTGAGCATTTACACTCACAGACATAATAGTAAATAACACAATATGTTTTTAACTAACACATATTGCACAGATTTCTTTTACTAGACCTGCTCTGTTTTGAATCTTGTCTATTTCTCCCAAGTGTTGCTGCACACAACCAAGGAAAATGAGAGTTTAAGGCATTTAGTTCCTATATACTTAACTATACCATTGCCCAGAGAAGTTCAAAGTATATACACTTCTAATACATTGTGCTTAGAGCTGCTGTATGAGGGAGGAAGCCAGTTTCATTACTTGGAGGCTTTCTTTTGGCCAACTCTGTTCAAGAACTGATATGCAGAACAGTAATTATACAGAGAAAAGACCAAACTTATGTCCTTGACTTATTTTCTAAATGGGATATCTGCCACCAACAGTATATATTTAATGAAAAAGGAAGGCCTAGTAATTAGGTTTTGATTTAAATTTTAATCTGCCATTGAATCAGATGGCTCCTCTAAAAAGTTCACTACATTTTTCAACTTTAAATCAATTTTATCATGCATTCAGAGCTGAAATTGAACTTTGTTCAGTATGCTATTATCAAAAAAAATAATGTGTATTCACATTCACACAAAAATAATGTGGATTATAGATAAAGACAGGCATGGATTATAGATATGGAAAATTTTTGGACACAGGTAACAAATATTTTTATCACCAAGTCATTTTATCAATACCAAAATTTTTTTTACTTATTGTGTGCCTGTGCTGCACAGCAGCAGCTGCTGAAACATTCAGATTCTTTTATGACTAATAAAGAACACATTATAAAAATGTAAAGGTTTAGAGTTATTTTTAGTGAGGGGCATCAGCATGCGTACCGTATTTCAGTGATCAGGCTTACTCAGTCTGCTAAATCTCTTCTGGTCCAAGGGCCCAAATGACTACCAGATGCTAGTAGTATTCTCCTGTGACTGAAATCTAGACATACACACACACACAGAGTTTGCTTTTTACAGCTGTATTTCATCCTTGCTCACTCACACTGTGTTTTCCTATTAATAGCAACATGCAGAAATATTTTTCCACATACAGATTGACCTTGGCTTATCAGTTCGTTTACTAACCAGTGAAATATCCTTCCAGTGCAGCAGTACAGACACACACAACCCTGAAATGTATTTGTGAAACTGCAGCATCTACAGCTGCTGCTCTGGAAAGCAATCAGTAGCTATTGTTCAAATGCCATTGTAGGAGGTCTTGAAGCTGAGCAATCCCAGTAGCTCCCAGTGCCAGTCATTCCACTTCCACCCGATTCCCTGTGCACACCAGGGGACTGTGTGCTCAGCTTCTGAAAGTGCACGTGCAGCTGCTTTGGAGTTCCCAGGGCAGCAGCATGGTTAAGGGGGGATTTCAGGCATTAATTATTAGCGGCTTCTGTTGTGCACAGTTGCACTGCTGAGAATTTGGGATTATACCAACCAGACAGGTCTAGCAAAAGCAGTGGTTTACATTGTGCATATTTAGCACATGTAGTCAGTGTGTTAGTTAACATTATCTTAAGGACTATTAAAATTCAGCAGCAGAGAATAAACAAGAATACCTAGAAAGTTTCGGCAATCAAAATCTCTCAGTCTCTCTCATCTTTAACCTAACTCCTGTCAAAATCCTAAATCCTTGAAGCATCTCTATTACACTAACGTTTACATGAATTCAGAGAATGCTTCATAAAATCACAGAAATTAGACATGAAAATGACTAAGTCATGCTGTCATTCCTCTTCTACTGAAATACATTCTGATGTGCAGTGGCAATGCCTGGCCAAATAGGAATGGGTCTGTTGAGCAAAAAGAGTTACTGTTAAGGACCTGAATTATATTAATAACATGCATAGGGGAGTTTTACTTCAAACTAATTGTAGTTTGAAGCCTTGTACACATTACTGGTTGGAGCAAACAGGTGTATTCCTGGAGCACAGTTTCTGATTTAGTTGAACCCTAAAAGAATCTCACTTGCATGCCATGAGGCAGCTCCATGATGAAAACCAGTGCATAGTAAGGAAGAACAGTATAGAGGTAAACTTCAAAACCTCACTTGTGCTAATGCAGGCATACCTGGTGAAATCTTTCGATAGTTGACTCTGAATGCAGGACACCCAAAATATGATAAAGTTGCTGTTTTGTTTACTTCTTGACAGCTAGGCTAACATGTTCTTTGCTTGGTTTCATCTTATCCTTCTGTGGTTTATTCCTGCTGTTCAGTGTTTTGGAGCTTCAGATATTCAAAGTCATACTTCCCCAGACAGCTTTGAATACCTGAGATACACCCTAGAAACAGGGCAAAAAAAAAAAAATCAGTCAGTCCTTTCAATGCTTCAGCCTGGGCCACTTCTGGTAATACCACTGCTAGTCTGTTCTCAAAAGCTTCAAGTGGAGACCTTGGGACAGTGAAACAGAATTATTTTGCACAGAATTTCAAGCATAATTCAGTGAACAGTAAACGTGGAGTTCTTTTTCCTTCCCCTGATTGCAGTCATTAACATTACAAATAACTCTCCATCTCTGTTCCAGGATCATTGATTCAAAACATTTAAATTAGTTACCTGTTAATTCTCAGATAGCTTTTAAAAGCAGTATATTTAAAACCATGTTATCTCAGAAACTCAAAAATATTTAATCACTACAGTTTCACTTAGTGCAAATTCCTTTTTATTCCCACACTTTTCTTACTTACTTATGGCTTTATTTAACTTGGCTTCTTTAAAAGCTGATGATTTGATTTTTAGTCCAGAGAATGACTAATTGTAGAAAATACACAGAGAAAAAAATATATATATTTGTCTGTAAGTTTGGAAGAACACTTTCAATACAAAATAAAGCTACATCCTCTGATATACTTTCCAGATTGTTTACTGGCACTCTCAGTAAACTGTATTTGTTTAGGTCAATATTTTTTATTCATTGGTGTATTCACAGAAAAGAAAAAAGAAAAAAAACCAACAAACATGGAGAGTGTTTCCTATCTGTAAGAGAAATCTGTTTATTTTGCTGTACAACAAGAGCTTGCTTAAAATTTTAAACAGAATTTCCAATAGTCAAAAGGAGAACTAGAGAAGAGTATTAGCCAAAATATCTGTCAGCTAAACAGAACTTGTAAATCCAGTCAAACAAGTAAAGGGCATTCCACTGTCAAATAATCAGATTGCAGATCCCTGCCCTGTGGTTTGCTGTCTTTTAGAGAAGGATGCAAACTGTTTAGCTCTCCCAAACCCTCCCCCCCTCCATCTGCCTACTGACCCATGCAGCTGCCTTAGCATTCTCATTCGCTCCACTGGAAGTTTCATGCCTGCCTTGACAGAAGAAAGTAAAATGTTGCAGTGACAGCAGCTTCAATGGGACTGAGCAAAGAATGATGGAGAAGACTAAATGTGTTATATCTATGGATAGCTGAGAATTGGATAAGAAAACTTTTTGAATCACTGTGCACCAGAACTGTCAGAACAGAACGTTTTAGAAGAAAAATGAAAAATACACCAAAGTCCAAAACCTGAAATTGTAGTTTGTGTCACCATTAGGAAGGGAAAGCAATATATGTGAAGTAGATGCACTGCATAGAAATGTAAGTACTCAAATGCAGAATGCAAACATAAATACTTAACCCACTAAAAACCATATTAAATTCTACTGAGATCAGTTTGTAACAAAATTCTTGTCTGTTCTTTACCATCATTTCCTTCACCCTGGCATTTAGTGAAAATGCATTCCTTTTCTGGGGCCCATAAGTTTATTTACAAAAGAATATTTAAAACTGTAACAATGTGATAGATCACTACAGAATAACTTCCTCAAAGATTCCTGCAGGTAATCTTCTGAAAGGGCACATATTGGTTAGTAAGCTTCCACAGGATTCACTGAGGCAGGATACCCTGTAGACATGGCAAGCAAAGAAAAATTGCAAGCCATTATATTCCACTAGAATGCAAAATAATTTTGCCTCAATAAAAAAGAACATTCTCTGGAAATTCGCTGCAGCAAAAAATGTTATTTGAGGTAACATTTTGTACAATTAAAAACCTTCAGGTGACATGAAAGACATTACTTGTGACAGCCTGTGTTACAGCCTGTGTATTTTCTTGCACATTGTATTTCTGTATTGTCACTCTGTAGACAACTCAAGCAAACTGCCAGACACAACATCTTGGGAGGTAAGGTTGAGATCACAAGATATTAATGGAATATACAGGCAATGTTGCAATTAGGCACATCTAAATTAAAAAAAAAAAAAAAAAAGAAGCTATCCAACCACAAACTGTATATTCATTTCAATCTGAAATAATACACTTTATTCCTTATTCTCAACACAGAAAGTTAGGTCTGTTTATTCCTGCAGGCTATATCACTGGGCAAAAAAGATCAAGGTCTTCTCATTATTTTTGGTGAAACTCAAAGTTTAAGAGAGATGACTATTCTACTCAGTGATAGCAATCTCTTTAATCACAGTGAGTTGTGTTCAGTAGTACACTATTTACTGCTGATGTTTTAGACCAATTTGAAGTCTTTGCTTTTGAAAACAATGATAATCACATGGAAACTGGAACTACTTTTATGAATAAATTTCACTGTGCTGTACTGTACAGTGCCATAGTAAAGAACCTAAGAGCAATGAAATTATACACACTGTTAGACATGGTTGTAACAAAAGCATTTGGCATTTTTTATCTAAGCAGAGAGTTGCCAGAGAAAGTCTCTGCATAATGCGTGGTACACCACATATACTCAGTTTCTCTTCTGAGAACAAATACACATATGCATATGCTATGCAAAACAATTTAGTTTCATAGAAACTTATGATTATAACAAGTGGAACCCAGGCCCAGCAAATAGGTCACTGAAAACTGGGCAATGTCGACTCTATACCTTGTCCCTACTCTTCTGCCTGGCAAAGGGTTCTTCCCTTCTTTCTCCCTGCAGATTTCTGTCTTGACCTGGGTCTTTGGAGATTATGGTAATAGAAATTTTGGAATTTAAAGACAGTAATCCATGAAGGCACCTAGTTTTCTTTCAGCCACATACAACATTTGTGCTCACTTGTTTATTAATGTTTCTACCTGGACCATGCAACATCTTCTTTTACATCTCCAAACAAAATTCCATAATCATTCAAAGTTTGTCATTAATATACTAATGAGAAGCTTGTTTGCAAATGCTTATGACATGAACAAGACAAAGACAGGAGAAAAATACTTCCAAGGATAAAATATACCAGTATAAATTTTTGTATCACAGGATGTGTTAATGAAAACTTTATCGTGTAGCATTGCACAAAGAGTTTGCTGAATCTTGAATAATGAGAAATTACTCTTGAACAATACAGGATATGGGTGTTTGCTTAAATAAACAGTGAAAGCTTACTTGGCTCCTCCCTATCTCCATCTCCCTTTTTTCTTAACAGAATTTTATTGCTTCTGAGCACCTGGTTCTGCTAGATCCTTGAGCTTTGTTTCAGTTACATTATAGTTCCTCTGACAATAAAATGTACCTTCACAATTCTCAATAACTTAATAGTGTAACTAATTGATCTCTGTTGCTTTTCATATCTTCTTATTAAAAGCAAACAAGCCACTACTTCTGCTTCTATTTTTCTCTGTCAGGAAAGATTTTTTAAACTTCAGAAAATGTGGATGTTTGGTCTATACAAGTGTCCATAAGTTCAGATCCATTTAAACCCTGACCTGAACTCTCTCAGTCCCACTGAAAATGAGTAAGAGATGGCCAGATATTTAGATCTAGCTCTCTTCAGCCCGTAACAGCTATACTAAAATTCCATAGAGAGACTCTTGCATTTCTTCTTCAGTGCTAGACAGAATTAAGAAAATTTATTATTTTGTAATGTTAAGAATGAAAAAGTGAGATCAAATTATGTTGATATTTCAGTCAAAAATATGGGTAAAGTGAGCCACAGTACAAATTCTTGATGCTTGTGTTTTATCCAGACTGTGTCAATCATACTTGGTCTTAAAACCAAGGCCTCAATCTTTGGCCTCAATTTCACACTGAAAAATAATCTGAAAAACTTCTTTCATTTCACTTGTTCTCAGATACTCATATTTTATACATTTGTTCCCATTGTTTTCTTGAAAAATAAGTGATCTGGAGTTCAGTTACTCCAAGTTTCCTCTTTTCTTTCATCTGATGAAATACCTCAGATCACCAGGGTAATAGTACCATGCTGTGGAAAGTAGGAGGCAAAGACCTGTGAACATCACCTAGAAAGTAGATGTCCTCTCTCCCCCACCTTTAAAACCACCAGTTCTCAAGCTGTAGGTCATGGATGAGAGAAGGGGAAGAGCTTTGATGAATAATTACTGGTAGTAACATTCTCATGTTGCTTTATTCCCTTCTTGTTCTGCATTGCAGAACACTGGCAGATGTAGTGAGTAGCTCTCTAGACAGAGATAGGTTTGGGCAGCTTAAATACCTTCGTGAACTTAAATTGCTTCCATTACCAGTTGGACATTACCTGTGGCTAGCTGGCAGCCCAGTGCAAAAGGATGAACTAAACACCAAGTGTTAGCATTAAAGATTTCCAGTATGTCAATTTTTTTTCCCTTTAATCTAGAAGGTTACTGTCACAGATGATGCACAGATCCACCCCTTTGCTTACCAATCAAGTGAACATATGCCTTTAGCTGATGAATGCTTTCTTTCTAGTACCCAGAGCTACAATAACATGGATATTTTGGACTCCTTTGTGCAAGTTGGAGGACAAGGGAATAAAGATATAAAAATTCTGTTTGCTCTGTGGTGTTTTCAGTTTGAATTTTTGAAGGTCAGTGTTTTGCTAGTAATCTGATTTGATTTGCTGTTTCTTTTGCTGAATGGCATGAAAAAAATGAAGCTGAGCCCTAGCATGACATCAAAAGAACTCATTACCTGTTCGAACAGCAAACGTTAAGGACAGAAGGAATCCTGGACAGAGTAGGCTCTTTTCCTCTGCTAAGGGATAAACTATTTAACCTCTCATTCCCATTAATCATTTTGAATGCTCAGACATGCAAGCAATTATCAGAGTGAATGGAAGTACTGCAAATTGTTTCTAAAGTAAGGAAAAGATTTTTAAAGTCAAAAAAGTTGAAATCAGAGATCATGAAACATAGGGAAAGCAGCTGATAGTTGTTTAAACAGCGTATATCACTTGTTATTTTTTGAGAGGATAACTAATTTGAAAACTCCTTACAAATGCCACTCAAATGCAGATGTGGTGGTTTATGAGCTCAAAATATTTTGCTGCACAGAGCAACAGAAGGCAGCAGTTGGACTTCACTGAAGTTGTCACACAGCACACAGCTCTATTAGGCACACAAGGAAAGCTCTGAGGGGGTTAAAAGTCAATTGCAAGACCTGGGACTAGTGCCAATAAACTTGTACCTGGCCAGAGTTAAATTGAATTTGAGCTGCCAAATGTACATTTTCAGATCTCCGGAGGAAGCTGGTTCCTTCGTGTGGGTGAAGTAGACAGAGGCAGCTGTTGAAATGGAAACCATTGCATCAAACAACTTGGGAACTGATTGAATTTAAAATTGGACTTTCTTATTCCTTGATTTTTGCCTCAGAATGCATTGAGGGGATGCAGGTGGCTGATAAACAGAAATGTATCACTCAGCCAAGAGGTTAAAAAACCCCTCCAAACAAACAAGAATTTTGTCTTTTGGGAGGGAAAAAAACTCTCAACAAATTCAACAGTGAGATATAGAACCAGGCTCTTATTAGGTGTAAATCAGAGGAGCTATTCTGGTTTACATCAACGTTAGTAGACTGAGGCCTAGATTTCTCAGTGAAGCCAGTGTAAACTTAATGAAGTAATGTATTAATTTTGAATATTATTACATAAAAATCTTACCTCAGTATTATTTCAAGTGTAAGATTACAGCTGGACTGGAAATAATATGTGCATATTTTATAAGAATACATTGCCATTTTTTAAACTTACACATAAACACAATAGATAGCATGTTAATATTTCCAAGTCTGACATTGCACAGTAAGAATTCCTAGAATTAGAGTTATCCTTGTATTATGAAGAAAGTGCTGGCTCACATCCTAGGTTTTTTTTCCTACAGGATTTCAGATAATTCTGACCCCAGGTCCTCAGGTGGTGTGGTTTATTTCAGCATCAGTGGGAACCGCATTCCAATTATGCTGGTGAAGAATCTAGTTTAGCATGTTCATTCAAGTGAGTCTGAGATATAAACGCACTGCTGATTAGCACATGGGCACCTACCTTGTCACCACTGATGGTCTCAGTGCTTGTTTCTAGTTCCCATATAGGAAAGAAAAAGTCTGTATTTTGTGTGACAATTTTTTAATGGAAACACCTGTTTCTAGTTCCCATATAGGAAAGAAAAAGTCTGTATTTTGTGTGACAGTTTTTCAATGGAAACACATTCAAAAAATACAAAGAGAGAAAAAAAAATAAGAAAAGTATGTAATGTCTCCCAAAACGAGTAAAATTTGCTGTGCAATGAAGTTTAATATGACCCTTCCATATCAGTCATTCTTGGCAATGTGGCAAGTTGATAGTTGCTCAGCTTTCATCTTAACTGAAATCAGGATGTTAGAGTGAGCTTATCCTCATACAGTGTCATCATCAATAGTAACAATAAAAGGGTACATAATATCATAGAAGACTATGTAGAGAAAATACGTTGTAGGTATTTCACTGATCTCAAGTCTACAGCTACCATTTTCAGGTTTACTGATTGAATTATGTTTTCCAACAATCATTTTCATAGTGAGAACTCTGTTGAATTTATCATCACTGACAGTGAAGTGCTACAAATCAAGCTGGTGATCCAAGGTCCTTGATGATTTTCCACTGGTACAGTAATAAAATATTTTCTGATGTAAACCAGAGGCTGAAATCCACCTCAAATGTATTTTTCCTGGAAATATCTTTTTCAGTGAACTTTGAAACAGAGATGAAGACACGGGTTAAAATCTAGCCTTTCATGGAAAGGGTTGTAAGGCACTGGAACAGGCTGCCTATGGAAGTGGTTGAGTCACCATCCCTGAAGGTGTTTAAAATATGTGTAGATGTTGTGCTTAGGGGCATGGTTTAGAGTTTGGATGTGTTAGGCTAACAGTTGGAATCAAAGATCTTAAAGATATTTTCCAACCAAAACAATTCTATGATTGAATGATTCAATTCTTTACAAATCCAAATTTACAGTAGCTACATAGCTCTATTGATAGCAACTCAGAGCAGGATTGTACAACAAATTCTCCTTTTCAGACTATTTTCAAGGTGGAGATTGAAAAATAAAGCAAGAGTTCTTGGCCACTGTGACATTATTTTGTGAAGTATCTGTTGTGGTTTAACGCCAGCTAGCAATCAAAACCACAACAGCTGCTCTTTCAGTCTTGCACCACCCTCACAAGTAAGAAGAAGAGTTGAAAGGGAAGGGAAAAACTCATGGATTGAGATAAAAACAGTTTTATAAGATAACAAAATACTACTAATATACTAGTACTGCTAATAATACATAAAATAAAATATTAAATAAGTGATACTTAATGCAATTCCTCATGAACTCTGCCCATGCCAAGCAGCCAGTCCCAGGAAGAGAGTACCCTAGTCCAGAACAGTCAGTCCCTGGGAGAGAGCAAAAAGGCCTAGAGGCCAACTGCAAAACAGCAGAATGGAAAAAGGCATAAATAATTAAACTAACCAAACAAATGGAACTCTCAAAAGGAACTCAACTGTAATGGAGCAGAACTGGAACAGGTCTCCTTAGCTGCAAAACCCAACTCCCATGGAATACGAAGCATGATGCCAATGGTATGGAATATTTCCATTGATTAGCCTGTCCTATCTATGTCCCCCTTTGTAGCTATCTCACACCTGTAGATAGGAAGCCCAGAAAGACCTTGGTCTCCTAGACAACAGCTAAGATGTCAGTAAATTCTTACATTCTCTTCATTCTAACTCAAAAACACTGCAATATTGCTTGAAGAAAACATTAACTCTATCTCAGGGTGCTAACTTATTGTTCTCAAACTAAATCAAAACAACCACCATGCTATAATAGCTATGAAAAAAAGAGGAGTTTTTAACTGCGTGAGGAAAATTAACCCAATGTCAGTCAAACCAGCATAGTATCACAGACTGTCTTTCTCTAAATTATCAAAGAGAAAAGGCTCACAGAAAGATGTTTGTCTTGATACTCTTTAGCTCTGTGTTATCACATTACAAAACTAACAGTTTCACAGACATAAGCCAAAAAGCAGGGGCAGGAGGGAAAGAAGAAAAGAATGGAATAAAAGCCATTATCAGCTTAAATGCCTACATGCTTTTACAACTCAGATCTATAAATTCAGATCTTGCCAGGGCAGATCTTCTTCACAGATGTGGCATGGAAAAATGAGATCCCAAAGCACTGCCTGCTAACTGATGACTTAGCAGGCTCTGGGTTGCATGCCAGCATTGAGTCACTTCCCCAGGGTCCAAAGTAAGGATGTCACATGGAGATGGTGTTGGCCGCTGCATTTCTGTCAGAAGAGGTTGTTCCATCAGTACAGAAGACAGACACTGAGAAGTGAGGAACTCCTTCAGTTCTCAGTGGGATTGGTCACAACTCATTCAGACCTTTCAGTGTCCAACACACACCAGATTTCTCTCCTGGGAAGTAGATTTAGCCTGGAGATACACTGGACAGCTGTGTTATTCAAGGGCTATACTTATTTATGAGAACATTTCTCATCCATTAATGGCAGTTTTATCACCTTGGTAGGGGTGAGATTTTTACTTTTTGATCATGAGGGATCTTAATAGGTACATGTTGATGAGTCCTTCCTCCACCCTATATGCTTTGCCATAGAATGCAAATACAAAATGTAATTTAGGAGTGAACCAGAAACATTTCCTGACTTGATAAAGATAGAAGTAATGAGATTTAAAAACATAAAAATTGCCATTTTATAAGACCAATGCCCCTATCTCTTGTGCCAAATGCATTTCATGATCTGTATTAATTGAGAGACAAAAATACCCAGTGAAGTGTTAATTTGAGATAATGACCTCACTGTTTTGAAAAAGAAAGAAGTTTTTCAAGGTCAGACCAATTCATATTGTACCTGTCTTTCACAGGCCAGGCAGGTAACTTCAGCCTAAGCTACATCAAAAAATAATGGCACCAGTAAAATATCAAATTAGAACAATAAGTGACCTTGTATAACTTTAAGACCTGTTTGACTTTCAGGTAAAATTAAAAAACTTCTATAGAATGAGCACTCATTTTTATATTAATCTTATTTTTAGCTTCAGTAGAACAGTGATATACTGTTCTCTGAGGAATAAGAAACAAGCATCATGGTTAACTTAATAGGGAATTTGACTTTGAATTTATTTCCTATTTAAGCTTCAAGAATTTTTCACAAAGACTGAAATGTTTTGGACTATTTTTAAAGAACAAACAGAATTCTCCCTGTTCGTACTCTGTCCACAGACTAAAAAGCTCTTTCTGACAGCTGAATTAAATCCTCTTTGAGGTAGCAAAATGGAACCCCAAGTACAGTATTTCCCTGGCATAATATCATTGAAGAGTTCTAAGCCCTTTGTTCTTTCTAAGCCTACTTTGAAAAAGGAAAAAAGCAAAGATGTGCATGTGATATAATAGGGATTTTTCTTTGGTTGTAGTTTTTCTTTCTTCCTTTCTCCATGATTTATATGAGTGCATAAGAAAATTTGCAATGGTCAGAGACCAGAAAGCTCTTTTATTGTAATTCTCTTTCTTCCCCCCTCCTCACCCTCCCAACATATATACCATTTTTTCCTCTCCGTATGTCTTTCAAGCCTCTATTTAGCCTACTGTGTTTTGGTTTGGTTTGGGTTTGGTTTGGTTTTGGTTTGGGTTTGGTTTGGTTTGGTTGGGTTGGGTTTGGTTGGGTTTGGTTTGGTTTGTGTTCTTTTTTTTTTTTTTTTTTTTCCAGTGCCTTCATGATACTTTGAATGTTTTAGTCTCCATAAATGCAAGGTGACCTGTTTCAGAATCAAAAGAAAACTAACAGAAACTCACTGCTTCTGAAATAGAGACATATAATTTGCTAACCTCAACAATGCAGGTAAGTTACATTTCAAAGAGAAATACTTAATGTGTGTTCTCAAAACCACTTAATACACAATTACTACATTATCTAATTTGATAAATCTTTAATTTGCAGTTTACAACCATGTATAAGATTATCTCTCATTGTAACAAAGTGGATGTTTAATCAGTAAATCTAAAAAAGGTATATGTAGTGCAGACTAACCTCACCTCTTTCAAGGCAAATTTACTTAAATTTTGGTCCTACAGAAGTCAACAGAAATCTTTGTACTTTGCAAAATAGCTGATAATTTCTGAGGCATATTAATATTGCTGTATTCCTAAATGTTCTAGTTTAATTATCTTACACAATAGTTTGGAGTTATTTTGTATTTTAAAGTGGTGATTTTCTACCTTGTAATGTCAGTGCTATTAATTTTATGTACCACACCACATGGCAAGACAAAGTATTTTGGAGGATTTGTTTAAACTATGTTTTTATCAGAGACCCATAATTTAAGATATAGTGCTGTAAATGAAAATGATTAAGTTGGTGGTTTATAGCTATAAGTTACTAAAGAACAATTTTCATTTTACAGTTATGTGGTTTCATTGACATTTTAATAAAAGGTGATTATCTAAAGACAGAATTCTAAATAGGATATGCGAACTATGTATATTTTCTGCTCTTCACTCAATATTTTATCATAAGGAGTCACTTTTAAAGTACAAGCAATACATGCAACTTGGAAAGTTAATTCATTTGCATTGAATCTGAACTGAAGAACAGTAAAAGCAGTGATTGAATAACCATACTGGTAATCATAAAGCAAATAATAAAAATACATTGAATTAAATTTTACCTCTAATGGAAAGGTTTAAGTCTGAATTTTTTAGGTATGTTAACAAATATCCATTTATCCAAAATAAGAGATATAGGAATAAACTGACACATTTGGTTTCACAAAAGTATCTGTTACAGAAAAAAATAAGGTTCTCAAAATTTTGGGCCAAACGTTTAACTCAATTTAATTCAAAGGATTTTGTTTGTTTAATCAAAAAAAACCCCCAAAACAACAAAACCAAAACCAACCAATGAACGAAACAAGCAAACAAGAAGAAGAGAAAAAAAAAAACACATAAAAACTACAAGCAAATCTAATTATATTCTTAGGTAATAAGAAGTAGAAGCAGTTATTTTAATAAAATCTGTCACTCTTTCATCGGACTTAAAAATTTTCCCTTTGTTTTTTTTTTTTTTTTCTGTAGATGACACCTCATACTAATTGAAATTCTACCTTAGTTGGCAAGAGACATTGCAAAACCTACAAGAACAAAATGTCCCTTTGGGTCATGAGCAATTTATGGTAAAGTGACACAAAATGGTAAGGTTCTGAGAGAGAATTAGTTTGTACCCCACCAATAACTGTTTCAAACCAGATGCCTGTACTGCAATATATCACACTCAGAGTATCTATAGGAGCTACTACTATCTCTGAATTCCAAAATTTACTGCAGTTCTGCGGTAGATGGTTACTTATAAATTATTCCCTGTTACATGACCCTTTTTCAGTACCATGGGGAGTAGGAAATCCTGACTTTTCTGAGCATCTTCCAGATCAGCTTCTTTTTGTTCTAGTTCAAACCATGATAGCACTTAAAATATATATGTAATAACTAGTAACTAGTAGATGTGCTGAAGAAAATGCAGGAAAAAGCAATAAGATTGATAGAAGTTTAGAAGGTATAATCTATGAGGAAATTATGAGCCAACTGATTTCTTTTAAGTTTGAAAAGGAAAGATAACATGATTAGTCTGAAAATGAAACAAATGTGCAGAGGAGAGTAAGGTACTACTCGCAATATCTATCAGGTATAAGGCAAGAAGAATCAGATTAATTTGCAGTAAGTACTATTTAGATCAAATATTAGCAGAAATATTCTAACTATGAGAGAAGTTATATTGCTTGGCAGAGATAGCAGAATGATAATTATTCTGGGTTTTTAAGAAATTGTTGGCCAGGAACTGTGTGTGACCTAAGTATGTTAAATTTTACCCAATTGTAAGAACACAAGCTAAGGCTCTAACATACCTTTTGTTTTAAACTGTTAACAGTGAAAGTCTGGTTTTTCCTGGCCCAAACTCAAGCATTTTAATATACCCTGATTTCTAAAGTGTGTTCATCACCTAGCCTATTATAATCTTTTTCATAGACAGCTACTCAAATCCCCTATCGAAAATGGAATAACTCAGACTCATCTGTCACTGTCCTGACTTTATAACGAAGGGAATCAAATTCAAATAACTAACTACAAATAAAAAACAATCGCCCATAAATTCAGATGAACCCTGTGAAAACAAGGAGACCATAATGCCAGAGTATGGCCACATTTAGATTCTGAAATACAGATATTTGTTGAAACTCACTCGTACATAGGGAGATTACATTAATTAATCCAAATTTCTAGTGCTTTCTTGTATATACTACTTAAAGGAAAGTTAATGTCTATGAAAACATTTATTAAACTTATAACATACAATTTCACTGCAGGATCACACATTTGTACTATTTACAATATGTTGTACATAGCACAAACTACTTGGAGTTATGTAGATATCAAATAGTAAGAGTGAAAAACAGTAACCAGCAACACTAAGAGAATCCCAGAGAGATAAGATCAAATGAGTTCTAATGAGTGATTTTACATGGTAATTGACTAGTTTTGTCACACTTTTAAATGGAAAGAGATATTACTTTCCCCAAGCATTCCTCAAAAAAACAATGATCCACAAAAGAACCATGTAAAACAGGTAATAGCTTGTTAATTGATCTGCTACCAGTACTGTATGAAACATGGAGCAATACATCTGTGACAGAACCTTGAGAATATTTGTTGGTTAAGCTGTACCTTGGGATAAGCTGCAAAGATGAACACCCAAATATTTATTACAGGAACAGAAAGTGTTGACAGCTCATTAGTGAGATAAATATACATTCTCTGTGAACCTAGAGATACCTGCACATGCTTCAAGATCTGTGAATACGACAAAGACCCCACCAGATAACCCACCACAGTGCCTGCTCTGGAAAGCTTTGTTCTTGCAAAAAGAAAAATAGTACATAGTGTGAACTATAATTTTGTTCAGCTGAAAAAAAATCTCTGATAAGTATAGGCATGAATGTGCTCTGAGGCTGCAAATCATAAGTTTCAGGAGGTTGGCTGAGTGTATGTATATATATATGTGTGTATATATATATATATATATATATACACACATATATATACACACATATATATATACACACACATATATATATATATATACGTGTATATATATATATTTGTCCTCTCAGTGTTTGCTTTATTTTCTTGAAGTTATTAAAGGTCATTAAATTCAATTTTTCACCCTAGCATGCATAAGCTTTACTTCTAATTTCTCAAGGCTCAGACCATCTTCATTTTTATATGATAGCAGAAAAGCATAAAAAATATCCCAGGAAGTAACATGCAAACGTTCCTGCTATATATTTGCACATCAATCTCTGGCACACTTTTAAAGCACATTGTTTCTTCACAAATACCATAGCATCTGAGTGGGGGTAGTAAAGAGGGACGAAGAAGAAAGAGATACTGAATGATTTGAGTGCACATCGAATGGATTATTTTTTCTGTGCTTGGCAAACAATAATTGCAGGAGGCTTTTATGACTTTTAGCCTCTGCATTATACCTTTATTGAGTGACTGTGCAGAAGAAGTTTTGTTCAGGGAATGTTATCTGAACAAACAAGAGACATACAGCATGAGAATGCTCTGTAATTTGAAAGAGGTTGAAGAAATTAAAAATACAAAGACCCCCATGTGACTCAATCAACTCAGCCATTCTATATTCTTTAAACATACCAAACCAGAGCACATTAATCAGCCAGTGAACAGGTGAAGATGATACCCTGAATAAATTTCTACCCAGAACTTATGACTGTGGAGGAATTTATTTTTATAGTCTACATTAGCAATAGTAAATGATTTCAGCATTCAGGGAAATACGGTTGAAATTTGTGGTCTATCATTAACTTCATTTTCAATTAGATAAATTCTATCCACATTTACAGCCTTAGCTGGAATACAGAATAAAGGCTGCCAGATGTTCAATCTGATTTAAAGTAAATACAATAAGAAAGCAGCATTTGCAGGGAAAATATTACTTTTACTTTTCATATCAGTCTTCAGATATAACTGATCAGAAAGAGGACAGGAGGAATAGAAGGACACAAATGATAGTGATAGCTCAAAAAACTGCAAGGAAAAACCAACTGTCTTGAGTTGCATTAGTGTAAATGGTGTGTGCAAAGAGTACTGTGTTGTCATTACACACCTCATAACAGTTACCTGATCTTGATGCACGCATATCACAGCAGAAATCAGCAACACCAAAAAGGACATAAAAGAAAAACAGTGAAAGATCAACTATTATATCTTTTTTTTTGACCTTTGTGAGGCCCAAGGACAAGAAAAATATATTCAGAGCAGGGAATATTAATGAAGAAGCTAGTTTTTTAGTTATAAGATTGGTATAAATTCATAGGGCCATTGAAGCCCCTAGCTATTATCTAAGGATACAGTAGGGAAGAAATCCATTTGATCTGAGGACATTCTTTATAGTTTGCCCTTGCTTTTGGAAGCAGAAGTCACCAGACTCTTGGGGAGGCTTCAGTTCAAAATATGCAACGTAGCTGTATTCCCAATTACACAGGGAATGGGGAGAGGAAAGATGTCAGAACCAGACCCTGAAAATTATTTCAATGAGACTTCAAGGCATATATAGCTGCACTTATATTAAAGAGCAATTTCAGAGATTGAAGCTAAATTTTTAGCTCCCCATTAGCTGAAACTTCTCCTTTTCTTTGACAGTTATCTCTGTACTAAGGTTTCACTTACACTCCTTCCTTCAATTACACTGGTGAATGAACTATACTCCTGCCATTCACAGCTACCTCTGCCATCATCTGCAGTCTGTTTTTCAATTTTAGTTTTCTCTCTTATTTTATATTCCTTTGGTCTTTTTCCATTATGTTGAGTAATGTGTAAGCCAGAATGATGCGTGTGGTATGATTAAACTAGTACTCTGTATGTGGTAATGCTTTATTAATACTTTTATTTCCGTATATGATCTTTTTTCTCCTTTTCATGGGCTTCCTCATAAAGCCCCCAAAATTGCCTGGTGCAGCTAAAGCTCAGCTGATTACTTCGAAAATAAGAGTAAAATCTATACAGACTTTGACAATACACATATTTTGCTGGCATGTGTAGATATGCATATATTTTACTATGCAATTCAGAGAAAATAAGATTAACATTATCTAATCTTAGATAACTGGCACAATTAGCTGTTATTTAGAATGTACCATACACACACCACAGAATAGCAAGACAATATTACTTTCTTAATAGACCTTTCAAAACTTTTAGGCAATTAATGAAAAAAAAAAAATCCAGTTTCCACTTCCTCTTTTTATTTCCTTTATAACACTAAATGGGAAATGGCCAATCCAGTCTGTCTCTCTGAAGGAAAATATTTTCGTCTTCTCCGTCTTGACAGAAGGAGGACACCAATTTAACAGCTGAGCCTTTTCAAAGCTCTACCAATGGAATACGTAAACTCTTTCTAATTTAAGAAATTGAAACCATAAGAAAGCAAGCTGAAGACAGATCAGAACTTTTTATTCTTAACGTATTCTTCATTAATACTCTTGAGGAGAGATCTTTTATTAAATATTGAGCCATATAGAAGACAGGATGATACAAAGAGGTAGTAAGGAAATTATTTAGCTTCTAAGTGTCCAGAAAAGCAGAAGAAATCTGGAGAAAAGTATCACCATGTTTATGCAAGCAGAGGGAATCAAAAGTGAATGAATGTATCAATTACAATTTCTTTTTTAATATGAGTGAATTTACTAAAGGTATGAGAAGATGACATACATTGGAAAACTCTGTGTATTTGTGTAATTGTTGATAGTTTTAAACTAATCATGAACATTTATAAGAAAGAAAGGAAAGAAGCAAAATAATTTTGCATGAAGAATTTTTTTTTTTTTTTCCCTGAAACTTTCTCAAACTTGTCTTATCATGAAATAACTGATTAATATCCCTACCTGAGCAAGTATGCCTATGGCCAGGGTATCCAGAGTACTTACCTCCCCCCTAATATCACACTGCTTCCACAATGACTTAAAAGTACAGATAGTTGGTTGTACTATCTCTCATTCCTGTAAGTACTTTAATCCTAATTAGTCACAGAAAAAGCAATCAAGCTGTGACTAAAATGAACAGCAAGTTTCTGGAGAGTATATGACAAACTCATAAGCTGAAGTTTGTTCCAGTATGATGTTCAAATCATCACAAGCAGCTACCATGTATTCAAAAATGATTGATTCTTGGAAAGAAACCACTACAATTAAAAAGTCAACATTTCTTAAATGTGTAGTTCAACTTTTTCTAATTGTTATGTAAGCCACTGTGAAAATCAATTTTCAGACAGAAGTCCTAGAAAAAGCAGGGAGTAGAGCAGTTGTTCATTTGCCATAACACACTAGAGATCACGTCTGCCTCCTCCAGAAGCAACAGGTTTAGATTACCTCTAAATGTAGCATAAGGGAATAGATAGTCTGTCTCAGTTCAGCAGTTTTCTATGATCCTTTGTTCAGAGTGGACCAGATGTCTGTTGTTTGGTTAGGAATTAACTTTGTAATTGTTTAAAAAAAATACTTAGGATACCAAGGCCACATGTGTGGCACAGGTGCATTTTAACTATTCTGCTGTAAGTTTTTATAATAAATGACTAGGATTCTGGATGTTCACCCAGATTTTTTTTTTTTAAATGTTACATGCCCATTCTATTGAAAAAAAAAGAAAAAATTAAAAAATATGAGAACTGTAATCGCATCAGATTAACTGTAAAACATCAGATTAACACTTTATGCACTGTAACCTAAGATTTGTTTACACATTAAAAAAGAATGAACTCTGAATATATGGAGAGAATTAGTAGTGTAAATGAAAACTGAGTACAGAGTTTGCTACTCTGATGACACAGACCATGGAATAATAGAGGTCTTCTGATTGTTATGCTTATTCAAATGTGTTTAGTTTTATAGGAGATGCTCATACTCACATGGCAGTAGTTTATCCCTTTCTTTTTTTTTTTAAAAACAAACCAGACCAAAACAAAAATATCAAACCAAATAGTTAGAAGAGGAAAGGTCAAAACAAGTATTAGAAAACTGACTCAAATTTCCAATTCAGATTGGTGAAGTCAACTCATCTAAATGGATATATAAACAAATTGCTTACTGTAATCCAGAATGGATTCAATATATCTTTTGCTTTCATATATTTCCTATAGATTGTCTATGTTTACATACACACAGAAGATGTGTATTAAAAAACGTTTAACCTCTGTAACATGCCAGTTCTCTGAGCATCCTGCTGTACTGGGTACTGGGTACTGGGGGCAGCTCCTGTGCTCCCAATGTGAGTCTTACTTTTACCAAAGAAAAAAATCTAGAAGAAAAAACATTGAACTGTCCAATAAGCCAGTGATGGTATTAATGAACATTATTCATTAAATATCAGAAAAGAGGAGATCTACTTCTCTGGAAGACTAAGGAAGCTGTTTCCTGTAATTCCTGTGGGAGGGCACACACTTAGAAAAAGGAAAAATACTAAGCTGAAGAATCACTTCTCCATCAGACACTCACTGTTCTCCAACAGCAGGAAAAACCTTTAACTCTCCTGTTTGGTCCAATTTTGCTTTTTTTACCTGTAGTGCTGTTCACTTCTACATTCAGTGAAGAAAATATAATTTGAATTAATGTAGAAAAAGATACTTAGGATTAAATGTTCCTTTTGACACCCTGAGCTCAATTTTCATCTGATGTACTGACTTTAAGAAGCAGATGTGTATCATTTTAGTCTTTTTGTGTGCTGGGCTGAACCTAAAAAATTAAATGTGTACACAAAGTATGGAAGGAAAATCTAAACAATTTTTTTTTTTTCCTAATGCATTACAAACTCTCACCTTCCAGGCTTTGGTTCTTAGGAACTTATGTTTACAAAACAAAGAAAAAGGTTTGTATATACTCTATAATTTTGGGGTTCTCTTGAATTCTGGGTACTTTCCTTTGCTACTGTAGTGTCTTCTTAATTTATATCTAATATCAAAAAAGGGTGAACATTATTGGTTTTATATAGTGATTGTCTTTTGCTGTTGCTACAGGATTTATGCTACTCAAAGCCTGTACCTATGCTGATATTTTAAATACCAGGCCTGACAGTAGAAAGAATATGGATTAATATATACCTTATGATCATCTGAACTTCAATCACACATAGCCATGTCAAAAGTGTGTACCATGGAGATCCTTATCCATCATAACACAGTGTAATTTACTCTTTTAATTCACTTTGAACAACATGGGCTTTGTTTGTAAAGTAAAATCTACAAAACACAATGCTACAAAAATGGAATAGTTCTGTATGAGTTTTCCAACACACCATAGTACACACAATGCAGTAATACTTTCTCATATTGAACGCGTTCTTTGGGGGTTAAATGAATAATAGGCAAGATTTACCTTCTTAATAAATATGACAGTGACATTTTACATGACTAATTCAGAATGAGGAATATTAAGATACTCTTTGATACTGTCTCCCTTGCAAATCCTGTTTGTCGTCTGTAAGACCCCTTTCCTCATCACTCCAAAACATGAAACAGAAGCAGATCTGGAAACAACTCCATGCAAATCTATTCCACTTCCTCTGAACCTCTCTAGAACAGTCATTACACAGGAAAAACACAAACAAACAAACCCAAACTAACAAAAGACCACAAAAAACAACACCCCCCCCAAAAAAAATCCAAACCCAAAACCACACCAAAACAAAAACCTGTGATAAACTTTTACCCCCAAAATGAAAGGAAACAGGGATTTTATGTGGTTTGTTAGAGCTAAGAGCATTGTATTCAATTTCATGTGGACCACTCTGAGATCCTCTATAATGAAGGCAACCTAGGGAGGTAGGCAGTGAAGTAATTTCTATAGCTGCTGACACATGACACTCAAAAACCAGTAAAATTGGCAGATATGAAGAGATTTCTGTAGTTGCTTGGGAGAGCCTTATGCCTGTATGCCCATGCCTTTTATAGATACAAGATAATTTCTGTGAAGATCTTTGCTACCTGCTACCACCTTCTTTTGAGTTCCTCTCTGAAAGGTAACAGCTCAGGATATTTGCAGACTCCGGAATTCAAATTCTGGAGCTAGTGTCTTCTGCATGGGCAAAGTTTGGGCTCATGCTGAATTCTGTCTTGTGAGCAAGGGTTTCAGCCCTTCTCTCCTGTCTCCTTGAGTCTGAAACTACTGGGAGAGGGAAGCTTCTGTCTTTCACAACAGAAAGGTGTTTCCAAGCTCACCTGATGGGTGACATTTTGCTTTCTTGACAACACACTTGCCAACTGAATATCATTAGAATATGTACAACAGGAGAAAAAAGTCTGTGTGAAAAAGGAACATAACATGGAAAAGGAAAAGAAGTAGAAATAATAATTGGAAGATACGTATTACATCAACATTTGCTCTCAGAGTCCCACATCTTGTACCTTTCACCATCAATAACTTATTTTCTCTACACAATGTTTCAAACACCACAATAGGTTTATTCAACGCTTCTCTGTATGACCAATGAGAAATAATGGGCATTACAAATTCACATGCCTCCAGAGACTGACTTTATACCAATGAGGATCTATCTGATAACGATGCCAAAGGATCTACAGAAGAGCAAGAACAACAGACGTTTTTAATTTCAGTTCAGAAAGAAATATAGATGTGCCCTATATGTCTGTTGCTAGTTCTATAGTATCCTGGAGTGTTTCAATGAGCATCTTTGGTGTCTCAATGTCAGTAAGTCCCTGCTGCATTACAGCTTTCTCCTGCTCTGCTTGGGTTCTGTGGTCTTCTAAGGTAGAAAACTTGTGTGGATTTAGAGGTGACTTCAGAGCTGCTCTGAATAACATCCTGCTGTCTAATTCAATTCACAAAATAAATGTGAATAATTTCTACTCTCTTTTGGGTTTCATGACTGACAAGTGTGAAGGTAAAATCATGATTTGAAGGAAAGAGCATTACAGGGAAGAAAAGATCATAAAAAGAAAAAAAAAGAAAACCTGACAAGAGTAGCTAGATGATTTTTTTTTTCCTGAGTAAGAACCAAAGAGATTAAGAAACTGTACCAAAGAGTTTATAGCACATATGAGCTAGAAAACATTGAACTACCACTTTTTTCTTTTTTCTTTTTTTTAATATAAAGTTGATAGTAAAGAAAACAAAAAAGGAAAATGCAATCAAAATTACCTTCAAATACTTTTCTCCAAATCTCCCCTACTAAGACTATCTCTTAAAGAAATTGTCAGGGTCTCAGTTCAAAAACTGTGTGGCCTTAGCATATTATTTGAAAATACTCTTGCACAACACGAGTCTTGGACTTGCACAACCCTTTTTCTAGAGCTGCTTTTTCTCAATGATATCCAGGTTTTGCTTCTCTGTGTGGAAAAGTCCTCCTCCAAGTATTAGTTTTTATCACATTGCAGTGTTTTCCCTTGTGGTCTTTACAATGAAGATAAGTTTTTGCACTACCACACATTTCTACTTCACATTTCCAGGAACTTGAATCTAATCCAGGCATTAGAAACACCACATGGGTTCATACCATTCTTTTCAAAAAACATCTAACAAATAACTGACTGGAAATACCCTTGCTGTTATGAATGCTTTGTATGTTACTTAGTTCCAAAACAGGAAATAGTGTCTAGTTTTTAGGAGGAAGATTACACTGGTTAATTCTATTGCTGGAGCTGTCTGGAGGTTTTTGGTTTTGCAAGTATGAATCTTTATGTTTTTCTGTTTATCCTGAAGGAAGCATTGATTTGCAGATAGGGTTTTAATTTCTTATTTTAAACAAACCTTTCTGCATAAACACACCATCTTTTTGCCCACTTGGACAACAGCCAAAGTCATACACAAAAATGTCAGTACTTTAAACTGATGAGTGTGTTAGGGTAACTAACACAAAAATAATCAGACTAGCTGTATACCAAAAAAAATCTTATTCTAGGTTAAGGGTTAAGTTAGGTACAACAGATGAAAAAACAAATAAAACACACATTAACAGTTTAAATGGTTTCTCCTGTTTATCGCTCTCATTTATTTTGGTGGCACCTAATATACAATACACTGGACTGAGGGGGTAGCACTGGCTCATTCTTGAAACTGCTTTTCAGCTGAAAAATCCTAAAGATTTTTAGAGTTACCAGAAAATCCTAAGAAAGTGAAGAGGAGCTGGAGGATCCTGTCCTTGGACCATGGGCCTTCATTTTCACAGGTGCTTGTGCCAGGACAAGAGCTTTCAGATTTTGAGACCTATTAAAACTTTAACAACTAGAGATAACATGAACTGCCAGTCCTGCTTTATCATTTTCCTGTTCTAGAGAACTCTACAAAAGTTGCTGCTTTGGCTCCTCCTTAGCTTATAGCATCTTAAGTCTGTGCTCTTCCTTCGCTTCCTTATTATTAAACCAAAATACTGCTCATTTTGATTTTCCTGTAATCTGCATTTTCTGGTTACTCAAGTCTCATGTTTGGGTCTTTCCAAATGTATAAGGACTTGAAAAGGTGTTAGATGAAGAATGAAAATAATCAGGGACAAAGGAAGTGAATCTACCTATATCATTTCCACAAAGCACTCACTTTTTTTCTGCAGGAAAATAGGGCTATTGCTGTAATTTTTATAGTTTTTGTTGAAGATCTATGTGAGGGCCTGCACACGCACATGGCAGCTGGAGAAACTGTGGTATATGTTATGTAACACTTTTTTGTTTGTTTGTTTGTTTTTGTTTTATTTTTTGTTTGTTTTGTTTTAATCAATTAAAATTGAAGTAGGGTTGTATATCCATGTCACAGCCTTACACAGGGGATCATTCTTAAGAGGAAATGGTATTCTAAATCCTGGACATATCTGGGGTATATTTTTTTTTTCTGGACAGTGAAGAGATTCCACAAGTAAGTTTAAAAGTTGTTCAAGGTATCAGAACAACATAAGAACAAATGGCCTGGTTCAAAGTACAGAGGTCTTTTTTAAGAATTTATCAATAATTTAAATTGTCTAGAAATTTCCCTACAAAAGTAACAACAGGGTAAGTCGGGGAGAACATCAATAAAATGCTGAAAAAAATAATGGGGGACCAGAAGTTCTAGACTGATTTTGGTGTCCAGCACTGAAACTATAAGAGTGTTTGTGGGAAAAGGTGGAAGAAGGGGAAAGAGAATAAGCCTTAATCCAGAAGAGTTTGCCATGGTGAACTTCACTAATTTGTAATTAGGCTCTTCATAACATCAGTAGGATCCTTCTCTCCTTCCTGCCCTCTCAGCACACAGGCACACAAGCACAACCCCAAACAAAGCACCAAAAAAACCTCCAAGTCTGCACTTACTCTGAGAAAGCACTAAGCAAATGGATGCTGTTGTTTGCTGACTTGATCACCAAGACCTTTTGCATATTAAAGAGGCCACATAGCTTGACAGTTAAGTTCATGGAAAGGACAGAAAGTCCTAATTAGCTTACTCATAGAAGACCAGTCTGTGAACAAACATGGAAACAAACAATAGACAATAAACAGACCATTTCTGGAATCAGTCCCAAAAAAGATGACTCCTGAAACATTACAAGTGTACCTCAAGAAGAGTGTGACCCCAGAAGGCATCTAGGATTTCAAAGGTATTATCCTGAAACAATATTTAATTTCATATATTTAGAAGTTCCCTTTCCTTCCCCTTCTCTTTCTTATTCCCCTTCCCCTTTCCCTTCCCCTTCCCCTTGTCCTTCCCCTTCTCCTGCTGTGGTAGCTGCCTGGGAACTTCTATAGAGGTCCTCCTCTTCTCCCAGTAAGCCAGGTGTCCTTCACAGTAATGAGGTCATGTCCATGATTGAGGTCAGCTCTGTTTTCAAGTAGTCAGGAAAGCAATATCTCAAGTTTCTTGTACGAAGGGACTCTTCAGAGAGGAGTGCCAGATTTCTGGTTCATTTCCTCAGCCTGTGGGTTCTACTCTTCAGACTCAACTCATTAACTCTAGTGTCCGCCTGTTCAAGCCAGGTATATGGAAAAGTTTTTGCTCCTGGAATTGAAGTACAAAACTGCATTCCCCAAAATTTTCTCTCCACAGATTCGTGAAAATTAACATCTGATGAGCTGACTGTACAGCAGGGAATTGCCCTTAATGTGGTGAAGTATATAGATAGCCTCATCTATGAAGAAAATGAAGAGTTTAATTTCAGATGGGATACTATTGAGTGTCATGTATTTTCTGGAGAATAAATGACAGGCTAAACATGCAGAAAGGCTCAGAAGGCTGATGATAGGGAAAACAATGGTGAAAACAGCAAGAGAGGTAAGCAGTTTCCAAGATCCAAGAGAATCAATGCTTCTTAAAAGCCTGTGCTACCTACCTCCACGCTCTGTTACATAGCTTCATTTCCTAAATTTGGTGCAGCATTATTTGGCACGTAACAATAATGTAAATTACAGATACTTTTTGCTACTTGCTTGCTCAAGATTTTACAGAGGATGGAGCTAAAGACTTTACCAAGGAGAAGTTGCTTCTGTGTTTCTGAATAATAACATATTGAGAAATCAGGAACTGAACGTAAAAAAGAAATACATGCTTTCTGTAGGTCCCCTTTACTGTGGTTACTCTTAGCAAGGGCCATCTAAGAATAGCTCATTGAATTAAGGTGATGAATGTGCACTCATTAAGAAAACTATGGAATTCTATTATTATGGCAATACACTGATGCTGTTGCAGATACTCATGTATGTGTCAGGGCTTCTCTATTAGTCATCTTTTCAAGGACTTACATTTAACATGCTTGTGATTAAACTAAAGCAAAAATTTTCTTTGTGGCAAGCTTTGTTCTAAAAGCTTCTAGTTATGAATTCATTGATTTGATTCTAATTGAGAAAAAATGACATACATATTTGTACTGAAGAATAAATAAGAAACAAGAGTTGAGTGGTTTCTTCTTCCCTCCTTCTGCCATCTCCAGATTTTTACATATCTAAATAACATATTACTATTAACCCAATAAATCCAGTATGAAAAATGTTTAGAGCACTAAGCAACTACATTAAGCACTAGTTTTTGCATGCACTGGCTACCGCTGAGGAGACTGAACTATTTAAAATCATGAAGTGGATATAATTTGTACATGCACATCTAAATCACAAATAAGTGGTCATAAGCAGGGATTGATGTGTTTAAATTCCTGAAATTTGCAATCAAAATTTTAATCCATGATTAATTGCATATTAAATATTACATCTGCCAAACTATGGTTCTAATTTAAACCTAAGCTGAAACTGAATGTTTTCAGCAGTTTGGAAAACAGAATAAGATTCAATATTCATTATTGTAAGCATTAGTCTAGTCAGATCCTGTAGACAGTGACTGTTTAAAATCACCTTAAATAGTTAGGGAGGCAGTTATACATATGCCATATTGTGGAAAGACTTCCAGTGACAAGAGGTGGCTTTGTAACTAGGCTAAATCATTAATATGTTTTTATTTTTCACTGGACCTCAACAAAGAGTTTCAAAGAACTTCCACATAAAAGACACAGGAAAGTTCTAATGTTCACTGATTAGAGAAAACAGTGAGACACATGTCACATTCCTGGAGATCAATAGTGCTGTATTGAACCAGTAGCACCAGATATCACTAATGAATCCAAATAAATAGATGCATACATTTTATGTATAAATATACCATACATGCTACATATTATATATATATACATATATATATATGTACATATATACATATACAGTGTATATTTTGTGTCACTATGTTTCATACACTTGAACATTTGATGCATTACATATGCACAGAACAAATAATTAATATCGACTCAGCATGATTCTGTAACATCTACATGAACAAGGAAATGCATCAGAATGTCTGCTACAACCAAAACCATGAAGCCATGACTTTCAAACTTACAAGAAAGTGTTTGACATCACAATTAGAAGGCTCCTAAGACAGAGAAGTATTAAGAAAGTACTTGCAAGTGTGCAAGTCTAACCTGGCAAACAGAGATTTGCAGTTCAACAAAGGAATAGGGACTAGAAGAACATTCAGTAGATGCTCAGCTTAAAGAGCAATGGAGTACTGCTACATAACAGGGAAGGAAATGTTCCTGGAGGTTTTGCGTTGAATTAGCCCTGACACTGGAGAGGTAGGTCACACACATGGAAGTTATTTGAGTATGAGAGAGCAAAGTTAGCATTAAATATTGTTGAGGGTTTAGATTGTGGGGTGACAATAAAACCCTGGCAGATGTATTGTTAACCTTCTCTCCTCCCCCACTTCCCCCTTTTGCCCCTCCCTCTCCCCCCTTCCCACTAAGGACAGGCGATCGGGAGGGAAAGAAGGGAAGAGAGAAGAGAGTTGGAAGAATTAAAAATGTTTTACTAATGCTACTAATAAGAATGGTAATACAAAATATACAAAACCAATCTTGAAAGTCTCAGCAACTGCAGAGCCGGCAGCCAAAGTCCTGGATTGGACTCTGCAGCCAACCGGAGCTGGATTCAGTCTCTCTCTACGCCTCAGTTCGCAGGGGTGACTAGCAAGGTCCTCTCCTAATGTCGGCCATGGGCAGAAGGGAAAAGAAAGGAAAAAGAGACAAGATCCTCATGATCTCCCACTTTTATACGAAGTATTCACGTGAATGGGATGTTATACACAGTTGGTCAGGTTCTTGGTCACCTGTTTCTCATTGCTCCTCTCGTGAGATGTGAATCTGTCCTTATCAATAAGTTTGCATTCCATTGCTATGTTTACCAAAACATGTATCTGGTTCTCCAGGAAAATGCAGCTAATATGAAGGCTTTAGCTGACAGGCAAATTCACTAAAAGAGAAACTTGGTTTTTAACAAAACCAGGACAAATATGAAGATGCCCTAGGACTCCATGTAGCCCAAGACTGGTCAGCTGATTTTAGTTTAGAAATCAGCTTTAGGAAACAAATAATAAGGCAACAGCATTTTTAAAACAAAAAAATGTCTTTAGTCAGTTTAGAGAGATGACTGGTTTATTTAATGTTTATTAAACACTTTATCCTCTTCAAGTCCTTACTGCTAATTAGTGTCAATTAACAGGAATTTAATCAGGGTTCTTCTGTTCTCAGAACAATATTGTAAGAGCAATGTAATTCTAGTAATTTCAATGTGATTTATACCAGCATAAATGAGGCAAGAATTAGTCTTAATAGGTGCACATTTAAGTATGTGCTCTTCAACCACAGTTTATAACATGTCCCAACATAAGTAACAAAATTCCTGTAGGGCACGTTTGTGAACATAAGCTAGTCTTAGTTACTCTAAGTTAACCAAATGATTAGCTTTTCAGGTAGAGTCTTACACGCAACTCTAAAGAGAGCAATATTATACAATAGCTTTAATTACAAGCAACTAATTATAGAATTACATCAGTAATTCTGAAAATAACTTTTTTTGGTTAAACTATTCAATCTTGTTTCATAAAAGAAAAACTGAATCAGTGGAGATATTACAATAGTGATAGTGGCATGACAAGGATCACCTGGCTATAGATTTGGAAGATGAGGTGCTTACCTCATGAGGATGATCTAGGAGTCTAAAATTTTTATACTGGAGCATTTAAATGAAAAAAAAAAAAAAAGAAAACATTGTGAATCATCAATAACCTGCTTTCAATACAAATATATTTACTTCACAAATTTAAAAGGGTGTGTAAAGAGAAAAGCCTTTTGTTTTAAACACCAATTTTAGCAAATCTCAGTTCAGTTAAAATTCTTCCTTGTATTTTTAATATAGTCCTCTATATCAGAATCTCTCTCTGAGGAAGTCCTGGTGTTCTGTCTGTATTTTCTACCGAAATTAAAAATCATTTGTTGCACAAGAAAGAACCACCAAGTTTCAGTAATTCCTGGATTAATCCTTGGCTACAAAGGGGAATAAGTGAGCTTTAAAACCACCACCTTTCTTTCCTCACAGGAGAGATAAATGGGTATTTGGGAGAAGTAAGAAGTTCTAGAATAAATAAAAATAAACCTGGGATCTTTCCATCAGTTTTCCTTAATAAAGTATATAATAAATTGAAGAAAACATTTTGGAAAAATTGTGGAGAAACTTCTGTCTTGATGGCACTACATTTAAAGTGGAAAATAGAAATCACAGAATAATAGAATCACAGAATGTTAGGGATTGGAGGGGACCTCAAGAGATCATCTAGTCCAATCCCCCTGCCAGAGCAAGAAGACCTAGACAAGGTTACACAGAAAGGTGTCCAAGCGGGCTTTGAATGTCTCCAGAGAAGGAGACCTCACAACCCCCCTGGGGTTTCACTGAGACTATAGTTAAGGTACTTAACACTCCCATTCTTCTTTAGGGACCAGGATGTCCCAAGAGATTTAACTGTAACAGTTAAGTAGAAAAGTTTCAAAGATAAGTCTGCCTTAACCACTGGCAGTACAAGTAGTCCTAGCTACAATCACGAAATTTTACAAAGAACTCAACTCTCATTTACAAACATAAAAGAAATAGCCAGATGCCCAGAACTGCCAATTGCCTAGTATTCATCAAGTTTTTTTTTTTTTGTTTTTTGTTTTTTGTTTTTTTTTTTTTTTGGCTGCCATATTCAAATATTTTACAGTGGGTATCCCAGGGTGATGAAATTCTGTTCCTGGCTGCATAAGTCTATGAAGAAAGTAAATTCATTTGAATTTACACAGCTGTAACAGAGTAAAGCAAAACAAAATTATAACCTTTCAAAGAAAGAATAGAATTAAATACAATCTGAGACAGGCGTCTGAGGAGCGCATCAAAGAAACAGGTTGTTTAGCAACACTCATGGCGAAAGTATTAGTTGGTTAAAAAAAGCATAGACTGTATAAAGAACTGGCTTAGTTACAAAAACATGGTAGACATTCTCATGAATGTTCAGGATCTAGCTTCACATTGTTAGGTGTTGCTAAGTGATTTTCTTTTTGTTCCATTGTGAATTGAAAAGTACAGAATATTTAAAGTGCTCACTGATTTACTGATGGTTTAACATTAATCAGGCTGTCCCACACGCAATAAACTAAACAGTCTCCCTCTGGGTCAGTTTAACCAAAAACACATTAAAAAACCTCAAAACCAATAATAATAATGAAAAAAAACCAAACAAACCCAGAGGAACAGAGGAAGATCATTCCATTGGGGTTGACAGAAAGAAGGAAACATCAGAGAATTACTGAGATCTTTTAACAATATAAAATCTACCTGGTATTTTCTTCTGTTCAGGAAGGCATGCAAGCTGAGGCTCTTAGGGATGTAGGTATCCGTGAAGATTTCTGAAGATCGTCCTGCTTGGTTGCCACAACAACCTATGTCAGCCCCTTTATTTTAAAAAAGAATAAATAGCATTTCTGAGGTCTCAAGTTTCAGTTGCCTACTCTGCCATGTATTGCTGCAACCTACTCCTTTTCTAGAGACAAGTACTTTTTACCAGTGTTTGAGTTGTTTTTAAGGTTATTTTATAGAGATGTTTGCTTTTTAATGGAGTCTGATACCTTCAGGGATCAAGAAAATAAGTACTTCAAGTCCTGCTGCTCTATTACTTTTCTCCATTTTCCTTTGCTGAATTTGATACTAAATGCAAAATCTACTAAATTTTAAGGTTATTAAAATATAGTGGTCTGCCTTACACAGTGCTCCTGAATTGGATAAACAATACCACGGTCTGCCACAGTACATCATGGTTTACTACCAAAGCAGAAAAAGGTTAATGTTTATAATGGAAAAAATACCCTGAGTTCTACTATTCTTATTAGATACTCTTACAATCATGTCTCTTAGATTATAGCCAGATTAAAAAAAAAAAAAAAAAAATCCAGGTTCACTCTCTTTTCTGCACTCAGTCTACGAAAGTGTTTACCTTGCTTTTTTTTATTTACCTATATATCCCATTCTTCTTGTTTCTGTGATAAAACTTTTATAACCAATAAATTATAAATCACATTTATGTATAATTTATTATTTTAAATACATATTTTATCTTTTAGCTTTTTAAAAAGGGAACTATTTTAGCTTTATTCCTTTAAGGCCTCAATAGTTTGAAAAATTCATGAATAAAGCATGCTTCAAGCTGCATTTATATCTTTAAAGTGTGTGCTGTAACAGTATAGATTTTGCTTTCTGCATGTATGCTTTCAGGTCAACATCAATGTCTTCAGAATAAACCTTAAAGATGTCTCTTTTTCATTATTTCCCATCACCTCAGACACCTCCCTAGCATACTTGCCTTTCTTCAGTCAGAAAATTCTAATGCTTTCTAGATGCACATACACGTCTGTGTTGGTAGCTGTCAGATATCTCCTGTACTGATTTTTATATTAGAGCCAGGTAGGATTTAGCTATTTTGAAACACAGAAGTCTTAATCTTACTACAGAATAATTCAGAGTTGTTCTGGAGATGGATTAGTTTATCAAGTAGGCTTACTTCATTCCTACATTTAAAATGCCATATTATTTCAGTCATTACAAAATAAAAGGCACTTCCATATTTCAGAATTATCTGGAATTACACAGATGCATTTTAGATCAAAATTTGATTATATTATCTTACATGTTCCAAACACCTCTCAGAGTAAAATGCAGGTGGTCTATTGAAATTTATCTGCCCTGGGAAATATAACACATTACCTTTTTCAGTATAAACAAAGCTCCACAGGTGCTGGTTTGATTCAAATTCCTTTCAGTTTTTCTAAAAGTGTAGAGTTGTCCAGGTTACCCTGAAACTCAGCTATGGCTTTTTCTCAGGACTGAAGTTTTTTCTCCATGAAATTTAATCTTATAAACAATCTTCTTGTGTTTCTTACCTTTTTTTCCCCCAATTTGAAAGCGTACACAGAATGGAAAATATACTCAGCAGATAACGAAAAGTTTATGGAAAACTCTGTTAGTAGTGTAGAGAGACAGACAGAGATCAGGTAATAATTTACTATTAATTACAAGAAAGACCCAACCTTCATAGTCATATTTTTCCCAATACCCTACAAAGAGGGAAGTACTGTATTCTCCCCTAACAAATTATATTTATATAATAAGCGGCAAGAAGTTTTGGAAAACAACAACAACAAAACAAAAATGAAAACAAAAACACCCCCCCCCCAAAGAAAAAATACCACAAAAAACAACAACAACAAAGTGGGCATGAAGAAAGAATGGATCATATTGCAAGTATAGAAAAAATTTTAGAGAACATGTCAATTTTTTTTTGCACTTCTCCCATATAATTAGGGATCTGTCTGTTGCTATTGATATGTTTTACACTTTCTTTGTAAAAAGAAAATAACATATATTTTTTTTCCTACAGAAAACGTACATGTTTTCATTTAACCACTGCTAAAATAATACATGTTTTCTCATATTTGTTACGTGAAGCTTCAAATTACTAGCACAATCCATTTTGATGAGTCACTGCACAATGTGCAAGCTGGCAAATGTGAAAACATTCCCAGCACTAAAATTACAATTTGCATTCGCAGAGGCAAGTGTTTTGCAGTTAGTTAGCACTGTGTGTGCTAAAAAAACCCACACCAAACTCCTTATAGTTCATGCAAACTCTGTTCACATCTTTGAAATACCTCTCAATCAACCAAAAGTATTTGGCACACATTTGCAGGATTCAAAACAAGCTCTGACTGGAATCCCACAGCTAAGTAGCTCAGTTCATTTGTTGTAACCTCTCTGAAAGAGAGGCAGTGACTAATAGCAAAATTGTGCTGGTGTGTCATTGCATGCAGCAAATAGGCAAAAATACTTGAGGAATTCTAAGATTCATAGCTGAACAACAGATATTTGGTACCAGGTTCTATTTTCTCTCCAAGATTTGGTTCAGGAATCAACCACTTTCTTCACATACTGGCACTGCACTACCATTGGAATTGAGTGCAGTATACACATATATTTTTTTCAGTCTTCTCTTCCCTTTTATGACAAGAGTATTCTCTAGTGAGAACAGAGCTCTGACGAAGATCATCTGTATCCTTCAACTCACTTTCCTCCACTGACTTTCCCCTGCAGTCAGAAATGAGATTTGTCCCTCTTGCTATCTCCCCACTTCTCTTTTCTTCTCATTTTCCTTCACAGCTAGTGAAAAGAAAGTAGGAAAGTTCAGTGAGGATGCAAGTTTTGAAAAGGAAATTAGATTGCAGTAGGATTTGTCCATTATTACAGTATTCAGAGAATCCAAATATTCCTAAACACAAAAGGTCATCACAGCTGTAGGGGAAAAGAAATGCAGCTTGTACATATTGGGGTTTCCTTTTCAGTCTTGTCACCTGGAAGAGAAAATGATTCCCATTATTTTGTGGAACAGAGGAGGAAAACAGCACGTGCCATTGCTGACTGAACTTCAAAATCAAAATTGACAAATCCTGGAGGAGGAAGCTACTATTATAAAGCCAGGCACGACTGCTAATGCTACCTTGACTTCCTCAGCTCATACCTGCTGCTGCTACTCAACAGCCCCTGAGGCCTTAGTGATGTTATTCTGGATTTTAAGACAAGTCAAGAAAGGGAGTGATAATTTTGTCATTAAAAACATAATTAAACAAGCAGAAAAAAAGACTGACACAGAAGACAAGCCATCATTGTAGGTATTGTGCTGTGATAAAGAAGCAGAGAAAGGGGACTGTGTTAAAAATCTGAAAGTTTCTTGAAAATAGCAACAATACTATTCATGCCAGTTAAATTAAGAAAGATATGACAGAAAGTTCAGGTCAGGGCTGAGAAACAGAAGTTAAATACAACAGTGGTCCCTGACATTGTTCCCTTTTAAATGTCATAAGAATAATAATAATAATTATTGAAATAAGTAAGTTGTCCTACTCTCTGCACAGAAATAAAAAAACTTGCAAAATTAAATCCTTTTCTAATTTTCTTTGAAACACTGCAACAGTGGCACTAATTCAAAAGGGTGCTTTTTAAAGAATCTATTAATTACAGTAGTCCCCATTTCAGAATGGAAAGACTGCTTCATGAAATTTGGACATAAAAAAAAAAGAGTAAGAGAGAGTATATCATAATTCTTGTCTTTAATGTTTATTCTTTGTTGTCATTAAGTGATTTGATCTGTGGAAAAGCAAATGCTTTTCTAAAGTTTAAGAGTATGTTCATACAAGTATCCTAAATTTCTTATGCTCTACCTGGGATTGCTTTAGATTAAAAATCCAAGCTGGCCTTCTGCCTGTAAGTTGCAATCTATCACTGTGGAAGAGAAGCATGAAAAGCTCAGCCGTGCAAGTTAAGATTGGCATGTTTAGACTTCCTTTTGCTCTCCAGGCTTCAAGGAACAGACCTGAAATATTAATATTCTGTCTGTGAATGTGCAAAGCTCAATATTTGCTGAATTCACAAAATTAATTTAGTAATTTCTAGGCAGAGTCCAATGCTGAAAATTTTCATATAGTTTCATATAGTCTTTGTAGCTCTGTCAATTTTGACCAGTAGAGGAGGTACTGCTACTCAGTTCATAGAAACTCAAACTGAACTACTTTTTTATGACTCACAAACTGAAAAGAGAAGTTAAAGTTTTACAAAATGAAATATTCAAACTCCACATATACAATACTTGAAATATTAAAGATGTCATGGAATCAAACTATTAGAGACAAATACATATTAAAGTAGAAATTTCAGAGAAGGAGCAGTTAAGTACTTACTTCAGGCCTGTTGCCTTGTCTCTATCAACACCGGGGTTTGTGTCTCGTGCTTTGGCATAAGGAAAATATATTTCCTAAGTCTTCTGAGAGATATGTAACAGAGGGGACAACAAATCTCAAATAATACATTAACTGTAAAATAGAGATGGGATCCATAGTACAGGCTGTAGCTGGGGAATTTATCTTTCATTGTGTTGTGTCTTTCCAGCACAAAGCATGATCTCATGGTATTTCCAGTGCTTTGGATTCTTCACTCACTCCAAACCTCACCAAGCTGATCACTGTGGATTTGTATTTCATCTTCCAAATTATAGGGAATTTAGTAAGCACAGAGTCATTTTACTGCTTCTCTTCCATTCCAGTTATTCTCATGATGTTACATATCAGTAGCAGAATGTTAAAGGAGTGGCTTATGTGCCTCTATGTTTACATATGATTTAAGTGAGATACATTTACACCTTCTCTTTCCTAGGTTTACCATTATGAAATAAGATAACTATTTTATAACTAGAATGCTACTTTTATACTGTTTTTATCTTGAGATCTTAATTCAGTGAAAACTTTTCCTGGGTCAATTTCAACCCTATTGTCTACTTGGTTAATTAAGAAATTATGAACAACATCCAAAATCCTCTCTGCCTTTAAAATAGTGCAAAACTGACAGGATCTTATTTTTACCCAAATATTCCTGCCTTGCAAAAACTAGCCAAAAAAAAAAGTATTTGTGACATGAAAAGTGGTTGCTTTAAGTGAACTGTGAGAAGTCTATTTTGAGTTCTTATTTCTTTATTTTCAATCTCTAAGCCATTTTACAGTCTTGCATCTGGGTAGGATCAACCCTAGGTTCTGGTATAAATGGGGGAATGACCTATTAGAGAGCAGTGTAAGGGAAAGGGACCTGGGGATCCTGGTGGACAGCAGGATGACCATGAGCCAGCACTGTGCCCTTTTGGCCAAGAAGGCCAATGGCATCCTGGGGTGTATTAGAAGGGCGGTGGTTAGTAGATCGAGAGAGGTTCTCCTTCCCCTCTACTCTGCTCTAGTGAGACCACATCTGGAATATTGTGTCCAGTTCTGGGCCCCTCAGTTCAAGAAGGACAGGGAACTGCTGGAAAGAGTCCAGTGCAGGGCAACAAAGATGACTGAGTGGAGCATCTCCCTCATGAGGAAAGGTTGAGGGAGCTGGGTCTCTTTAGCTTGGAGGAGACTGAGGGGTAACATCATTAATGTTTATAACTATATAAGGACTGAGTGTCATGAGGATGGAGCCAGGCTCTTCTCAGTGACAGCCACTGGTAGGACAAGGGGTAATGGGTGCAAACTGGAATCACAGAATCACAGAATGTTAGGGATTGGAAGGGACCTCAAAAGATCACCTAGTCAAATCCCCTTGTTGGAGCAGGAACACCTAGATGAGGTTACACAGGAATGTGTCCAGGTGGGTTTTGAATATCTCCCAAGTAGGAGACTCCACAACCCCTCTGGGCAGCCTGCTCCAGTGTTCTAATACCCTTAATGAGAAGAAGTTTCTTCTCAAATTTAAGTGGAACCTCTTGTGTTCTAGTTTGAACCCATTACGCCTTGTCCTACCATCCCTTCCAATCCCTAACATTCTGTGATTCTGTGATATGGAACTTCATTTGATAACAGAGAATGGATATTTTTGCTTTGTTTGTTTGTTTGTTTTTCCTATTTGGATCGAAGATGAATAGCTGGATAACTCTGGGCCTTCCTGGGCTTTTTTAGGTATATTGTGAAATGGGGAACCACAGTGTTTTTATACTTTCTTTTTGCATTTGAGTAGTTTTCAGAGGAAACTGGTTGCTTTCCACTGACAGCTTGTCTCAGCGCTACTACTACTACTATCAAATAAAAATTTGATGAGTTATAGAAATTGAAAATAGTAATAAGACAGCACTTGGGGTCTTGGAAGGTTACAACAAATGGAGGGATGAAGAAGCAGAAAGTACACAGGAGTCCTTTTTGCCTTCATTCTGTTCCTTGACTCAGAGTCATTTTTTGAATAGAAAAAAAGGAACTGATAGGTGAGAATGCAGAATTTGTTATGGCAAGAAAATAGGATGTTATGTGTAATTTTTATGCCATTATTCTGTGACTAGCCTAGCTGGGGTTGTAGATGTTTTTCTTATTACCAATTTATTCACCTAGATAGAAAATGGTACTATGTATCTACTGTTTACCATAGTTTTCTGTTCATAACATTTCATATAAATTACATTTTTTAAATCAATATTTATTTTGGCCATCGTAATGCCTTACTATACTAAAATACAAATGCAGACTTCCAAAGGAAAATAAAAAGGCTTCTGATTATCATAATTAAACAAGTTATTAGGTTGGTGCAAAAGTAGCTGCGGTTTTGGACCATAAATGTTAAATCATTACAAGTGGGCTCAAACACATCTTTATTAATCAAAATAGGACTTCAAAATGGTGATTTTTTGTTTTTGGTCAGCTCATGAGGCACCCACTTGTCAAGCTTTTTCACCTTTCCAATTTGCTTCAAATGACAAATGACTGTAGAATGGTTGACACCGAGTTCTTCAGCAACTTCTCCTGTAGTTGTAAGAGGATCGGCTTCACTGATTTCTCTCAATTGGTCATTGTCAACTTCTGATGGCTGGCCACTACACTCCTCATCTTCAAGGCTTTCGTATCCTCTGCAAAAGCACCACTGCACTATATATTCATTAGCAGCTCCTGGGCCAAATGCATTGTTAATGTCATGAGTTGTCTCTGCTGCTTTATGACCCATTTTGAACTCAAATAAGAAAATAGCTCAAATGTGCTTTCTGTCTAACATAATTTCCATAACCTAAAATAAATATTAATAAAGCCAGCAAGTAATAAGTCAATAGTAAAAAAAAAAAAAAAAAGTGAGAAAAGTATGTTAAAATTACGTATAACATAACCACATTCAAGAATATATTCCACTACCGAGGGGCAAATTTCAACAATGCAAAAAATGCAATTACTTTTGCACTGATCTAATAATATCTTCCAGAATTTACTCAGACTTTAAGTCTTGTAATACTTGATTGCCACTTTCATTTACTGTAAAAAAGTCTAATACTTTGTGTGAAATAAACTATTTCTTCTTACTAGGAAAAACATTGTTTGAGTATACTGAAAGTAAGTCATCTTTCCAACAGCCAGCTCCACAAACCACAGAAACATATTAGCCCTCATAAAGGGTAATTAATATTTATACATAAACTCTAAAGACAGAAAACAATCTGTACATATAATAAAATAAGAAGAATGAATCTTTGTATCTCCACATAAACATCCTTTCCATGTTAATTGGAGTTTGCAGAAGAGAAGAATTTTCCGCAAATGAGCGACAGGGACCAAAGAGTGTTCAGAAAGGTACACGGCTTCAGGGCTACCGAAAGATTAATTTGTTCCTTAAGCTGAAACTAATTTTGAAAAACAGGAGATAACTTATTTCCATAATTAAGACCTGGATTCTCAAAGCTTTATCTGTACTGGTTCCCAAATCAATAAATATGCTTCTAAATCAAACGCAAGCAGGTGCCTGGATGGTAACTAAACTACTAACATACTTTGTCAGGACCTGGCCCTTACATGCATTCTGAATTTTATTCAAGGATCTGAGCAGGTCCAGGCCTGGTACACTCTCCCTGCTGCCCCCTGGATAGGGTTTGGCCACTGGGACAGAGCTGACCTGGCCTCAGCTCAGGGGCCTGTGGGCAGAGTAGGAAAACTGCATGGTCATGGATGGAGGAAGACATGTATCAAAAGGGCTGCGAGAAGCCAGGACTTGTTTCGTTGTTCTGGGTATTGCTTTTCATCCTTGGCCATTGTGCCCAGGCTGGCTGTGGGCCCCTCTAAACCTGGCACCACCTCAACCCCATCCCATTCCATCCCAGGGGCTGCCTTCCTGGCTGGACCTGGGACCTGCAGCAGCATCTGGGGATGGCCAGGCTGTGACTGACTCCAGTCACTGTCCCCAGCCCAGCATGGATCTCCTTCCTGGTTGCTGTGGGATGTTTCTGGTCAGCAAGGGAAAGTACTACACTACTCCACAGCCTTTCAGACCTCACCAGGTCACCCTTAGGTGGGCTGCAACCTAGAGGAGGTGGGTCTGGAGGAAGGCTCTGGTTTCATGACCCATGCCCTCCTCACGTGGGCCCATATCTGAACAAAAGCCAAGACTTAAGCCTTTCTGAAAAGGATTTGCCATTATCTGTGCTGACAGTCGTGGTCAGGACTACAGTTCACAATACAATATGGCTAATCACATTTCGATTTAGAAGGAAGCCCAGCAGAGCGCAGATAGATGTAATAGCAGTCAATAGCATTAAACATGGCAGAGTCGTCTGTCTGAAGAAGTATGGATGTGATTGACTCTCTTGTCTAAGAACAGAAGAAAGTAATTCAGCAAAGCAACAAGTTTTGCTTCAGTATTGTGCTCTAGCCTGAGAGAGCCCTAGGATACCAGCAAATGACAGCTGGTCCTGGTGGCTGCCTCAATAGCTTCTAACCATAAAATACAGTAAGTAAACTATGTTAGAAGCAAGAAAGAAAGAAAAGAAAAAAACAAAAACCACAAACCAAAAAAACCCACAGAGGCACTTGCCTTTCCAAGGAATGAATTGAGAATAAAGAAAGAAAAGAGCTAGATTACAGTTTATACTTTCAGTCAGGTGTTTTCTTTGTTTACCTTGAATAAACCCTTTCTTGTTGGATTTGAGTACTCAGGAAAGTGCGGTCAGACAATTCAGGAAACTGAAGTCTTTTATGTACACACCCTGGGATACAAAATTATTGCTAGGTGGGTGAACTGCTGCAGTACTGGTCCATTAAGGAGAAGATTAAGAATCTGAAATCAAAGAGAATCTTTCATGTTTCTGTATGTGCCTGCTATTACTTTTCCACAGTTGTTAGCATTTTAAAAAGATGAGAGCAAGTTTAATATAATTTTTCCAGCATTTGGCTACCAGCACAGCAGTTATTTTTAAATTTACGCTAATGTCTGTGCCAACTTTGTTTCAGTGCTGACATACTATGATACTTATGCTATGTCATTTCTAGTACTCTTTAGAGTGAGGAGGCTGCCAGTCACATCAAATTATGGGCCTGGAGAGTGGCTGTGCTATAGATAAGTACGCATTAGGGACTGGAGTGATGCCAACAAAATTCACTTTACCTGTGACATAAAACAGAGTCAAAAACAGTTCTGCATGTAATCTTTAGGGAATTTATTCCTTCCTGGTAAAATTACGATACTATATAACAAATGGCATTCCTTTGTGCTTCAAGGCAGCCTGAAGCTTTGTGTTTTGGTTATGTAACATTTTTGAACTCTGCTATGTGTGGGATTAGATTCATATTCTGCAGTAGAAATTAATTAAAAATCATTTAAAACAACATATTTTGGAGGTTATCTGAATATGGTAATTAGTACTTTTAGAAGACAGGGTTGATAGACTAGCCACATTTAAAAACCGTGGCTGATGTAAACCATCACCGTTTAGAAATGACCAGTGATCTGCTTATCTATAGCCAGCTAATCAGCAGTTTACAAAGTACAAAGCCCTTCTTAAGCTGTCTTTATTTTCTTTTTTTCCCCTTTTCTGCCCAACATGTCAATTTTTGCCACAATAATTAATTTCTACTGCAAAGGACTACTAGGTACTTCTTTAGGTGAACAACCGAGTTCACCTAGGCTCTGACTTAGAGCAGGCCATCTGTGACAACACTAATAAATTGTGCATGAAATTGATTTAATCTATATTTGAGACATAATTCATCCTGCAGCATGTTGTGTGTTCACTCATGTTTTTTATTTCCTTTACTATTCTGTGACCTGCTTTGCTGTATATTTACTACAATAATTTCAGTTTTCTCATCAGAAAAAAAAAAATACACACCCAATTTCTTCCAAGATTATTTTTCTGTTGTCTTTTGTTTTTACCCATGGCAACAAAAACATCTGAACTGAGATGTCCTTTATGATCCTTTCAATTTCAACCACTCTCAGTCCTCCCTGAAGTCCTCTACTTAAAATTTTGCTCCATCCACAGAACATACCGAGCAGGGTATGTTGGTCTCTAATAAAATGCATCATTGTCAAGAAGAACATCCCTATCAACTTCAATTGGTGCTAGTTCTGGACTTCTCTACCACTGTATACTTAGTATGGAACTAAGACCTTACATGAATGACATGAGACAGTGTATTCTGTATAGAACACTGCATTTTCAGAATTCTTGTGTTCCAATAACATGGACTGATAAAATATGAACCTTGTACCATGCATATATCTTGTGTTTTCCTCCTTGACAACAGATCTTCTGTTCTACGGCTGCACTCAATGGTAAGACTAAAGGAAATTCTCCTGCTACCGAGTGTGCAATGTCTGTCTTCACAAATGGGGACACTGGTATTAAGTTAATTTCATAGAGAGGTTGTTAGTTTGAGCACATATTAAATTTAGTCTAAGAATTTTATACTCTGATAATCCCAAAATTTAAAAAATATTTAGAACATATCTATATAAACACACACATATAAACATTTCTAAAAATTTGGATTACTTACTTCTGCTACTGTGGACAGGAAGGAATCCACATATTTGACTAACAAAGCTGTAAAATGGTAAAAAACAGAAATGAGACAATAGATTAAATCAGAAGTTCCAGAAAATGTAAAACAAATATTAAAAAAACACCCCACCTTATTCTTGGTTTTATACTATACAGATAACCTATTAATAAAGGAAAAATAACTTTCACTTTAAGAACTGATAAATGGAATTTCAAAGCCTTTGTTACACAGGAAGCCAGACCATCTTTTCAAGTGCTTGTTTTTTCAGAATACAGTGAAGTTTCAATGGAATATATTTCCTTTGAAAGCCAAATTCTTTAAATACTGACTCTGAGCCTTTTATAACATGAACCTCAATGCAAAACAGCTATTTCAATATGTTCATGGCAGATCCTTCTTTAAAGTCTGATAGTTCCTCACAGTGCTTATTTACAGACAACTTAGTTGCTTCTGGGAAAGGCTGAACCATTCGTTAAGGAATATGGGAAACCTGGCAAAACTGCTACCTTGCCTACTTTATATATGAAGGCATACAGACAGGTTTACACTGATTCCCAGTTCAGCTGCATTCAATATACTCAAGATCAGTTTTGGTGGAGCTGCTTGCAATCACAAGTCTGGCTGAAATCCGCTTTGAGTTTCAGTCAACACACATGTATTAAAACAAAATATATACCTCAAATTCAAAACATATGTTTGATTCTTGATTTTTTATCTTTAAGAAAAACTTCTGTAAATTTGCTATTTTATTGATAATTATTTGTTTAAACAAATCAGACTAATGTCTGTTTGTTCTTTCACACTGGAAATGTGTTCTCTGCTGAAATGATAAATTTGAGGCTTGAAAACACCTGTTTACATTTATTTACATTGCTGGGACTGACAGATAAGCTTTATCAACTAGAAAAAAGTAAGTTTGACATTTTTATGACATCCTCCAAATCTAATATGTTTTCCTCCTTATTGTGCCATCTCCATCAATAAATCAAGAATTGGGCCAATCCTTTTGGGAGTTTTCCTTTATATACATATCTTTGTCTTTTTTTTACAGGCTTCAAGAAGTCATTCACTGATCCTCCAAGGTCAGATATATTCAGCATTACTTCTGCAACACTGAATCCATGCTCCGACTAAACTAAAAGTTGCTTTGTCTTGTGACAGTTTTGGTTAATCCACAATAAGCAAGAAAGTTTATTTCTTCAGTTATGAATTTCTTCTTTTTCCACTAATTTCAATAAAATTCAACCAAATACATAAGGTGCCAAATCAGCATTGTTGCCTGTCCACGCTTCATAAGACCCATCCATATTCCATTCTGTCACTTCATCAGGCTCCCTGGAATTTTCTTCTTCACTTGGTCAAGAAACAGGATTTGGGGAAGCCATGACCTAGCAGTCATCACTCAAGTCAATAATAATCTATCCTCTTGTAGAGTAATTAAAGGTTGGTTTCTAGTTTTCTAAAATCTACCAATTCTATTTATTTCTCTCCTTTTTTTTTTTTTTTTAAACACTGTTTTTGTTGGGTAAATATTTTCAGAAACAGTATGCCTTCTTCTACAGAGTTTTTGTCTGAAAACTTGGGCTTATAGGGAGAACAATAATTTTTCTGGTTTAGTGGAAGTGGGATATCAATATGGTAGTCCAGTTCTGATTTGGTTCCAGTTCAATTCCAGATAGCCCCAAATTACAGTTCACTTTAAATGTGCTTTCTCCTCCTGAATATCTGGTTGGCATGGTTGAGTTCAGTGCTTTCAATGTGGGACAGAAAGCTTCACTCACCTTTCATAAAGCTGCTAACAGAGCTGAGTTGGAAAATAATGCTTGCTTACTTGTTTTGTCACATGTGTGCGTTGAAACTTGGGACATGACGAACACCTGAATCTTGCACAAGCAGCAAAAAAAAAACCCAAACAAATCTGAAGAAGAAGAGGAAAGTGCTGAGATAAAGTGACAGATAGAGCAAAGGAATTCTGAAGGCATACATTAAATATTAGCGGATATATATTTGCAAATGATTCTCATGAGTTCACCTGTGAGGCAAATTCTGATGCACTGACTTTAAAGTTCCCCATGAATGTATTTTTTCATCTAAAGTAGAATCTCACACCAAAAAAGTAATTTTATTTAGAGTCTGAGAAGGTTTCTCTTTGTTCTAAAATAAAACTCCCAGCCTTTCCCTATTCTCTTTACTTCATAACCTCAAGAAATATTAGTTTCTAAAAGACAGTTCAGTAGCTGCTAGGAAGCTTTCTGGATATGTTTCATCAGTGTGACCGTATTGAGATGTTATGATGGTTCTGCATTGTATTTCAACAGCTGATTATGTTACTTACCATACATGAAAGTTGAAGTTGTTATTCAGTTCATAATGTTGCCTTCTTTTGTTGGCATAACGAAATAAATCTTAGAGTATATGTCTATTTTTCTAGCTTACTTTCAGACTATTTTTATTCCAAACACAATGAGGCAGACTTCAAGCAACAGAGGTGAAGGTGTTATTTCAGGGCATAAGAGGCACATGTATCTCTCAGACCCACTGTCATTACAGCACATACTTCTTTGGTTCCTTATGTTTGATGCTCTTTTTTGATGTTAAAATATCTACCTTCTAGTAAGTTTACAATTCTGGAAGTTTCTTCCTTTTGACTGAATTTTTCTTCTGTGTTGACATTTACTTTTTAGTCCTTTAGTCCACCAGCATGTTGCCTTTTCTTTTTCCTTCACTTTCTATGTCTATATACTTCATGTGCAGAAATTTTTATTCTTTGCCTTTCATTCTTTCTATTTTGAGTGCCTCTCACTTCCCAGCCACTCTCAATTTTTATTGATTTTGTTCTAGATTTGTCACCCTTTGCTGGGTACAGCTGGGATGGAGTTGCTTTTCACAGGAAGATGGGAGCGGACATAGCCATGACAACTGACACAAACTAGCCAAAAGGATATAAGATACCATATGACATCACACTCAGTACATAACTGAACTAGCTGCTTGGGGGATGGAATCACTGCTCCTGAGTGGTCTGGGCATCAGCAGGTGGTGAATGATTGCATCGTGTATTCCTCGCTTGTATATTCTTTCATTGTTATTTATCTCTTCCTTTGCTGTCCTGTTAAACTTTTTATCTGAGCACCTGAGTTTTACCGTTTTTTCCTCTGATTCTTCTCCCCATCCCACCAGGGCTGTGGGGAGGAGTGAGTGATCACATGGTACTTAGTTACTGGCTCTGCCTAAACCAAAACACACCCACATTTCCACTACCCCAATGTATTTTTGCCCTTTTATTACCACTCAGCAGCAAAGTAGAGTCCACTAGCTTTCTAAGCAAATTAGTGAATGCACAAAGTAATATAGGTGAGAGAACTTATGCTACATTTCATTAGTTTCCTTGAAAATAGGAACTGACAAGTAAGGGTAAGGGAACTTCCAGGTTGGTGAAAAGAAAAAGAATAACATATCCTGGGCCTCAACAGTTTCCATATCAGTAGCTACAGACAGACATATTTTAAAACATTTTCTAGGCTTGCTAAGTAACTGAGACTGAATTGTTCTGCAAGCTGGGATAATGTCACTTCTGGGAGGGTTGAAACAACCAATATTTCTGTCTTCCTCCCTTGCTAAACAATCTGTTCCAGACATTCCCTAGTTCACAAACATCTTCATAGGAGGGTATCTCTAAAAAGAGAAATTGAAAGCTTTTTTCCTGAATTTTCTGTTGAGCAGGTGGGCCGTAGGATGGTTTTTATTTTGTAGATATATTTTGGATTGTTTGTGAAAACTGTTTGTTATTGTGCCATCTGATGGACAATTTCTCCATGTGCCATCATGACTAGAGCATCTGCTCTCACCACAATGCTTCTCATAATATGAATAGACCGAGGAGAAAAATTCATCACTGCAATGTATTATTCATGCAGATAAAAAGTTCTGCAACATATTTCAAAAGGTAAAATGGTAATATTGCCTGCTCAAGGGCCCTTTTGCATCATTGTAACCATGTTTATCAGTCTGTTTCCTGATGTATCTTTGCCCCTGAAGAAATAAAGACGTCAGTCTTCCAGACCTCAGATTGAAACAATGAAGAGAAATTATTTCTGTTGCCTATACCACCATGTTCTGATGAAGATTCTTCAGGACATGTTCTCTTTCATTTGCTATAATGAGAGGGCTTATGAGTGGTAAGCTTACCTGTTTAAAGCACAGAAATACTGCTGTATTACCAGTCGTTGCTAGATGTTCTGCTGCAGGTGATGATATTTCATATGGAGGTAGCCAAATAACAACATATAAATATGGTATTTCTCCATTTCTTACTCCTAGCGATTTTTTTTCATTTTGGAGGGGGAAATTAGGGAGTTTAGTAACGTAATATTTTGTTATCTGTCAGCCTTCTAAAATGTCACCTAGGTCATGGAGAATAATTTAAATATTAATTTAAATATTTAAATAATTTAAATGATTTACAGAGTCACAGAATAATTTAGGCTGGAAGGGACCTCTTGAAACCACCTCGTACAACCCTTTGCTCAAGCAACTAGATCACGTTGTCCAGGACAGTATGCAATTGGGTTTTGAAAATCTCCATGGAGGGTGATTCCACAATTACTACAGGCAACTTGTTCCACTGTTTGACAACCTCACAGTAAGAAAAAGTATTTTCTTGTCTTCAGCTATAATTTCACGTGTTTTAATTTGTATCCATTGTCTGTCGTCCTGTCACTGGGTATCAATAAGAAGAGTCTGGATCCCTTGTGTTATCCCTTCTATCAGGCATTCAGTCATATTGATAAGATCCCCCCTGAACTTTCTTCAGAATAATGAGTCTCAGCTCTTCTCCTTATATGAAAAACATTCCAGTCCCTTACTCATCTAGTTGGCCTTGTGCTGGACTTGCTCCAATGAGTTCCACCCTTAATTTTCCATAGTTTTAGATCACACTAGTCTGCAGGTAAACTATTGCTCTTTCCAAAACTATTACATCAGGAATTTGATAACTGCCCAATTCTTTTTTTTTTCTTTTGTATCAAAAAAATATGCAGATATAGATAATTGATTTTAAAGCACTCAACCCCAAATATTATGACTACATATAAAAGGTTATAAAAATATTCAGAGTTAATAGCATTTGTTTCGATACTTTTTTGCTGAGAAAGGTTGGACCAGATGGTCCTCGAGGTTCCTTCCAACCTGGTATTCTATGATTATATTATATGATTACATAAACAGCAAATTACTACAAAGAACTACGTATCACTACACACCGAACAATTTTTGCAGTTCTTCTTTGCTGGTGAGCTTTTTATTTGGCATCCTTAATTTGACAGTGTTTTTACAATCAGCTTTGAATTGATTTTAGATCCTAAATTCTGCACTGACCTCCTGTAAGCAACTTTCTATGTTCAGACAGAGCTTATACAGCCTTCTGAAGCTGCTTTTAAAACCAAACCCACTGTCCTTAAGAGACTGGCACCTGTAAATGCAACCTCAGGCACAACTGGAAAGCACTTTATAGAGCGTGTGGTGTCCAGTGCATCCTGACAGACCTCTGTGCCACAAAGCAGCTTAATATGCCATGAAGCACTCCCAGACAAACCACATGCATGATGCCTGCAGGCTGTCCTCAGGCTATCAGTGAAGCAGGCAGGTGGATGTTTCAAGCAGAGTGTCATACTCACATCTACACTTTTGGAGTGAAACCACTAGTGAGATTCTGCACAGTTAAAAGGTCTGCCAGAAACACAAGTCATTGTAATTTCAGATTATAAATAACTACATTAAACACAATACATTAGGGATCTTTCCACATCTCATATGAGGAAAAGGCTCTTGGGGGTCTCACATGTACAAAACAAAACTCAATCTTGTCAACTATCAAGATTCTATCACGAGTATCATGGTGTCTGCAGATAATTTTAAAAGCTTCAGATCCCTGAGACAGATCTTTTGAGAGCTCTTCTGCTCCCTTTGATTTTATATATATATAGATACACAATGTTTCTAATCCCTATAGCTACAGAAGAATACTTGGAAATATATGACTCAAGGTCAGTCTTAAATCTCAAAAGCAGAGACAGAAGAAAAAAAAAAATAGTGTTAGACTCTGTGTTGTTATTTTTGAATTTGTTATTCTGACACTTGATCTGTGCGTTTTGAACATCTGGGCTTGACAATACTGAAAACCCTTAACCTCTTTTTTCACGACAGGACTGAATATATTTTCCAATTTGGAACATGAACTAGCAAAAATGTTAATTAACATTAAGTACATCTAACTTTATAATATAGGACAGTGGTCTCTAAAATGGGATCTGCAGACCCCAGGGAGTTCACGATGATTTGTTGGGGTGTGGGAAGGAAATTTTAGAACTTTTATTTATATATATTTTTACCTGAAAATCTGAAAGAAAACAAAAAGAAAATAAAGAAATTGAGCTTTACTAAAATTTAATATACAGCTTGACTTTGGTGCACTCACTTTGTTTGTGTGACAGGGTCCCGTGTCACCTATGTGCACACCAAAGTGTCCTTGGGGAAGAGTGGGTGCTCCACAATGTGGAGGAAGTGCCAGTGATCATTAGCTCACTTTCAGTGTATTGCTACATATGGAAGCTTACGCATCCTTGTTTCAGTGGATTTACAGAATATATATTATCTAGCTTTAACTGAACTAACTCTCCACAGAATGGAGAAGCTGCTGAAATTGAAAATAATGCTAATAATGTAAGCAAAAGCAAACAACAAGAAAATGATAGAGGTTATATTTCTCCTGTTCTTAATACAAGTTTTTGGTCAGTCATATTATAAGGTAAAAATAATGACAAACTAATCACTTGTAATCAGCAAAGTTTAAAGTCACTTGAAATTCAACCCAGTACTTCACTAAACTTCATGATAAGTATTTAGAAGCTTCATTTGAGGTTTCCTACTTAAGAGCAAAAGACAAAACTATGCCATGGTAGAAATAACTGAAATACACAGAAAACAATATGTCAAGAAATTAAAATGCATTCCTTTGTCAGCAAATACTGTTGGAAGCTGCAGAGAAAACGTTGTCAAGGATTTGAAGAAACCTATATTAGAACAAATTATGCAGTGTAAGAGTTTTGCTGTACAGTTGACTGAAAGTGCACGTGTTTCTACCACGTCGCAGTTTATGGTATTTGCTGGATTGTGTTTTAATAATAAAATACATTAAGAACCACTGCTTTGTGAGCCACTGAAGAGAAGATGTACTAGAGAAGACAGATTCTCAACAGTAAATGACTTTTTAAACAAAACAAATATTTTATGGAGGAACTGTGCAAGTGTATCCGCTGATTGGCTGCTTTGACTGAAATAAAAGAGGATTACAGGGTAAGGTTACAGAGCTAGCACCACATATGAAATCCATTCACTACATCATTCAGAGGGAAACTACTGCAGCAAACAAATAGTAACTAGAAGTGAACAAATCTCTACAGGATGTCATAGATTTGGTTAATTTTATAAAGACATTTAAATAGTAGAATCTCTGCAATACTTTGTAATGAGATGGAGAGCCACCATAAATATCTTTTGTACCACACAGTGGTCTTCTTGTTAAGTCATGGCAAAGTGCTTAAAAGAGTTGCGCAAATTAAAGATGAGTTATGCATTTTCGTTTTACAAAAATACAAGTGTTCCATGTTTGCTGACCTTTTCTGTGTTGACAAGTGACTGTCAGTGACATAGTACATATATTTTAAACAAACAAACAAACACACACATACGAAAAACAGACACCAGACTTAATGTGTCCCTTCAAGGTAATGTTGATGTCTTTACAATGAGTGAGGAGAGCATCTTGAAAAGTGAGGAAATATTTTTATCGTAATGGGATTTTGTAGCTGAAGACAATGTGTCACCTATAAAAATTCTCATATTTGTGTATGTAAAACACCTGAAAACAGAATTTTCTAACCTGTTTAAATATTTTCAGAAAGGAAAGTATCAGTAGGTTTTGAAGCTGTTTGCTAAAAATATAAAAAATGTAACAAACACCTTTTAATTAGGTTGCCAGAATAACTAATTCATATTTGGGCAGATGGAAATTGACTGGCTGAATTTCATTAAAAAACTTTGCATAATTGGTGGATGGGATTGAAAAGTGAGTCTCATGATTTAGTAAGCATAGAAAGTGTTGCACTTTTCCCATTTAGATCTATGTATCTTTGAGGGTTTTTTTTTTCAGCTATGACAGCCATTAAAACCAAGTATCAAAACAATTGCATTTAGAAACAGACCTTCAAAATGTTGTATCACAAGTTGTTAAACCAAGATTTAAAAAAATAATTAAGCATGTTAAACCATAGTGCTCTCACTAATAATATTATTAATAATCTTTTGTTTTTTTTCCAGTAAGAGAGAAAAAAGGTTTTCTTACACTGTTAAAAATATTTTAAAATATTTTTAATATTTATCTCATTGCTTTTTACTTTTTTTTAATTTTGTATGTTGTATAATTTACATCGTTACTGCAATTGTGCATATATATAATTTATAAATAACTGAATATATGTATGTAAGCACATACTGGGGGTGAATGCCTAAAAAATTTTTAATGATAGGGGTGTACGACAAAAAAGGTTTTAGACCACTGCTATAGTTCTATAGCAGTACACCTCAACCCTTTATTATTTAACTGTTGGCTTAGACTTTACTGTATATAATGGTGGTTTTTCCAATTGTTTTCTTCCCGGCAGGTTCTTGAAAACTGAGCATTGCCAAAGTATGATTCTCATAAGAATCAAGAAGAGAATTAGTATTTGTAGTATCTAAATTAATCATGTGATCGATTCTGCAACTTCCTGACCTTGATCTTTAATCCTCCTTCCCATATGAAAAACCCCAAAGCAACCAACATCAAAAACCAACCATCCTCCTCTCCCTAAAAAGTCCCTTGAAAGCTCTGGAGGAACATCTCAGTGATTTTCTGCTTATGTATTTTCAGGTCTTCACTGGCATAGAAGTAGAGATACCAGTGCACTGTAGGAAAGATTATTCTCTTGTTATTTACAGTCCAAATCTTTTTTTTTTTTTTTTTGACTTTGAAATCTTCAGTTACAGATAACTTGACTGAGAACTTGTATTTAATGTTCTTCTTCCAACTGAAAAGATATTTCAGTGTTTTTGAAATTCACCGATATCTCAAGCAAAGATCTTTCTAGAACAATGTGTTAAACTGGAGAACATACTGAATGAAGTGCAAGAAACCAAAAGAGAGAGGAAGGTTTTGAAATATTTTAAAATAAGTAGAAACTATGATGGACTCATCTTGCTAAAAGAAACAATGGTGCACAGAATGATACAAGGTAATGAGAATTTGGGCTTTAAAAATAAGAATTGTTAAGGGAATATTTTAAACTCAAAAGTTCTGTAAGCTACTTAGAGCTATAGTACTATCAGCTTACATATTTACAGTACTATCAGCTTACGTATTTAAAAGACTTCTGTTCTACCTCACATGTTGATAAGTTACAATGTATTAGGACACTTCAGGAAAAACAAACAAACAAACAAAACTAGAGGTTCATTTAACATCTGAGAGATTATAAAATTAAAAAAAAAAAGGTGTGGAGCATCTAATTACTATGTTTTCTGTTCCTCAGGGTGCTCACTATAAAAATAAATAATTTCTTTTATCTCTTAAGTAAATTAGTATAAACTACCCATGATTCCCTATCCTTTTCATTTTTCCCTGCTGTACCATTCAGTTTAACTGTTTCCACATTTTCCACTGAACTGTAAAACTTAGTTTGTGCAGCATGAAAGCAGTCAGTGAAATAAGGCAAGTTAGTTAATCAGATTTTTCCATCTTGCTTACAAGTAGGGGATTTTAAACAGACATGCGTAGTATTTTATCACAAAGCTACGAAAACTACTAAGCAAATAAAACCGTTTGAAAAGAGTGATCTTTATTTGTTTGTTTTGTAAGAAGAAAAGCCAATCTACTTTTCCATGTTTGGGAATCTGCTTTGTCAAATTCAGCATGTACAAGATGTTAACTGGTCAATAAAAACCTTGTTAGGTGTTTTGGAAATCAGTTCAGGATGTAAACCCTGCTGGGCATTACCAAGAATAGGCAATACTGCAATGAGGGAAACAAGCTGAAGGGTAGTCCCAAACAGTAAAGTTACAGTTGAACATCCGGAATCCAGTTTGACTCTTGTGAAGAGAAAATACCACTCCTGAGAGTCCTTACTAAGAAACTGAAAATCTTGCTGCTGGAAAGAACAAGTCAGGTATCTAATGATCTGGAAGTTTTCTTACAGAATGCAAAACTGACCCAGGGTTAAATAGAGCACAATGGTTCCTCCTGATAAATTTACATTTGGAGGAAGAGGAAATTGGTGGGTAAACAGCCCCCATCCCACTCTCCCAAAAAAATGCATCTTGCAGCACATAAAAACAAACCAGTAGGTTCCTGTATTACTGCAGCTGGATCATCAGCTGAATATATATACTATAAACAACATACAGGTCTCCAAAATAAATGGGAAGTAATACATGTAATGTGTATTGTTCCTTGGAATGTTTTTATTTCTGTTGCAATCTCAAATTACAACTAGCATTAAAAGTAAAGGTAGGTGAATATCTACTGCAAAGAAGCACAGAGCTGATGAGATGATATTAGGAAAAGGAAATGCAATGGTGGTCATAAGAAAATACAAACTACTTCAAACAGGAACACAGCTATTTTAAAACAAATTAATACCTGAGCATAAATGTTCTCCTTTGATACACAGTACGAGCGTCTGCTGGTAAATAGGAATGAAATCATAGTATGAAAGTAAACAGATTCATTTACTTCTAGCCTGTTTGTCTGCATCAGCCTGCCTGACAGAAGTGTCTCTGAACATTAACCATTGTCTTACCTGTTTTATAATTTCTTCTGCTTGTTTCTGCAATTTGTGAATCACTGTGTTGGATTCTACTCATCACTACAATGTTTGTGCTACTACCTATGATTTAGTTGGCAACCTTAGCTGCAACAGGAGGTTGCACTAAAGAATTCAAATATTTGAACCATATATCTCTTTCGTATTTTATCCTTGAAATACTGTTTTTTTCCTGCTTCCCTAACACAACACACTGTGACCAGAATCATATCACTCAGTCTGTGAGCAGCTACACAAGCTCCTTTTTACAATTTTCAGACCAAGATTAGCTTCTACTTTTCAAACTCTCAACAGACTATACCATTCATATTCCATTCTTTGTTTTATTCCAAATTTCTGTACTCTTTCTGTGCATTTTCACCACCGATTATAAGAACATTTTACTTCCCATCTTTATTTATTTCCGGTAGTTCCCCTACACATCACACAACCCACATCCAGTGTGGCTAGAGACACATTAATCTCATAAAAATAAAATTTTTCTTGAAAACACCGATTTAGTATGACAAAAAATTGAGTCAGATTTGATGTGAATTATCTTCATGTTTTATTACAGTACTGTCTAAACAAAATTTTTCAGAAATTTACTTAAAAAAAGTAAATGTCGAAATGAGACTCTAAAATTTATCCTCAAACTAAAGAAAAAAAAAGTCCCAAAAATATTACTGTTTTCATACTCCAGGAGAAAAAAACAGAAAGAAAGAAAAAAAAAAAAAAAGAGTGGTAGTTCTGTCCAAAGATGGATTCATATAGAAGTATGGGCAAGCCATAGAGGCTTCAGATCTACACATTATTGAATAACACCTTCATTTCACTTTCAACTGAAAGCATATCTTAACTATTTATATTCATTTATTGGTCTTGTTAAACTCTCTCCATCCAAAATGCTGGATAAAATGAAACTGGATTTATTTATTTATTTTCCCCTCCAAGTGAGAAAAGGCTCATAGATCCTGGTCTTTTTTTTTTTGCTAGGTCTGATCTATCAATATATTGACACATTTTGTATATTACCTATGTGATTTATACATTTATACTTGTACTACTGTTTTTTAACAGATATATTTTTGAATTTTTTTTTTTTTTTTTTAAGAATACTCTACTTAGAAAGATAGCAAGGTGCTAAGAATCCACTAAGGATTACTTTTTTCTCTAAGCTTTCTCAAATGACACAACCTGAAAAACATTTCTGGTTGTGTGAAAAGAAATCGTGGTACTGTTTGCACACTCCTACCAGAATGAGGTGCTCTCAGAGCAAGCTTTTAAAAATTAATTTTGCATTTTCCACTATCTTCTGATTTAATTTAATGATATTCATAACTACATTGAAAGTGTACTGTAGACACAACTTCTGAATTTTTTGAAAGACACTACAGTGAAAGCAAGCTGATTTTTTCTCCTTTAAGAAAGAAACCAGAAAATCAGGAACTCTTTCCCTGTTGCTAATGGCTTTGGGCTATTCAAGTAGATTACTGTCATACAATAAACTAGACTTTGTTAAAGCTGTACATTTCTTCATGCTGGTTTATTTTTTCTCCTTTGACAATAGTTTTTATTTTACAAAACACGGCACAGTTTGGAAGAGGATCTTCAAAATGTGACTAAGAAAGGGAAGATTTTCAAGGATATTCCCCCTTGCTACACATACATTTGGGGTCAAATTAATCCACTATGCCTCTTCCATTATTTTAAAATATTAGTTAATGGAAAGCGCCTTTCAGATCACCATAAGGAGTATAGGAACCTCTCCAGATGTCTCAAGAACATGATAAAATTTGTAGGATGTTATGATGGAAGTATGACAGATGTAATACAAACCAAGTATATTACTCCATGTTAAGTACATTTGCAGTACTTTACAAAAGAAACTTTGTATTTGCTTTGGTTTCAGAAACGCTTGAGGTATAAAAGGATGTTTAGATGCCTAGATTGCACCGAAAGCAACAAGAACTGGCCACCTATGTGTCTTGGATGGTTTGCTTCTCACTCAGAACCCAGACTTGATAAATAGATCCAGTTAAGCCTCAGTTAGAATCTTTTGTTACTTTAAAAAATAAAGTTAAAATCCTAGATCTTTAAAAGCACTTTTGAAAATATCCTTCTTCATCACTTTTAAATTCTGCTTAATATTTTCAAGTGTAACAACTGGAAGATAATTGAAACATTCCCCTCCTCCTCTGCCTAGGACCCTAAGCAAACAGATCCTTTTTCTTCCCACCCCACCCCCTCACCCCCCAGGCAACGGTGGTTGAGAAATTTGAGGCATTTAAAGCTAGTTTTCATTCTATGGAAGACTGAGATTAAATAAATTAAGTAGTTTGTTTGTTTTCAGAAAAAAAAAAAAAAAAAGCTTCTTCAAGCTGTCCTGCCAGTAATCAGAACTTAGAAATGGGGGAAAAAAAGGGTCTTTCAGAGATAGAAGAGTGTATGAGTTCAGATAGTTAATGCAATTGTGCTCTTCTCAGAAGTCTACTCTGCTAAATGTTGAATGTGAAGGGTATTGTGCAGGAGAAGCATGAAGTCTTCCCAACACTGCTGTGAATTGAATGAAATAATAATAAGGGTAAAGTATGATTTCAAAGAAATATTGACTTTTCATGTTGCAGGACTGATATATTAGGGATCACCAATAGCAAAAAGGAACACAACCAAAATAATCAACTATACTCAGAAGACAGTCTGATTGCAAAAGCCCAATGGAGACTTAAAAGCTTCTCAGAAAAAAAAACAAACAAAACCAAACTGAAAAAAACAAACCAAAACAAAAACCGAAACCCATACCAAAACAACAACAACAAAACACATAAAACAAAACCCACACCCAAACCCTCACATAAGGAAAAAGTATCTTGAAAGGTAATTCTAGGTCCAGTGCTCTTTCCTGCGCAGGAAAGATCTATAATGGTAGAAAGACCTACCCAGTCATCAACAAGCACGAATGAAGATATCACTCTATTTACTTAATAATTTCTCTTTGCTCTTGAAAATGAAAGATGAATGCAAAACTGACAAAGTAGGAGGAACACAAGGTGCAGAACCTCAGGTAATATGTGAAAAATAGTAAAGTGATTAAAGGAAATTCAAAAAGGATTTTCAGGCTTACCTTTGACATGCAGGTCATTTCAGGAGGAGTACGTGCAACCTTTGGTTGCTGTCATAACGTTTCCAGACATGTGTATATGGTAATCTTTATAGCTATAGCTATAATAAATGGTAACTAAGATTGATCTGAGCATAATCAGTGGAAGAAAAAGAATTGTCAGGAGATTAATTATGCTACTGACACAAAAGTAAGACAGAGAGATAGACAACTCTGACTGGAGAGTAGCGGCCAAAAGTAACAGCAAGAAATAACCAGCAACTTTAAATGAATAGGATAATTATTGGATTAAATAATTGAAAATAATATTTTTCTCAAACCAGGTGATTGTTAACAGAAAGCCAGCATGAAAAAAAGAATTTGCTGCTCAGTAGAAAGATCCTTGCAATATCCCAGAAAAACAACTGTCAGTAGACCCAACTGCTGTGCAGAAAGAAATACAGTCTCCTAGAAAGAAGCACTGGAGCCTTGTCCTTGTTGTTGGACCTTTGAATAAGGGAGGCTACACTATGCACACTGATTTTGACTGTGATTAACATGGTGCCATCCTTATCAGTGATCTAAGCCCTGCCCAATTACCTTTCAGGCATATGTATCATGCAGCTGTGAGTATGACTTCTCAGGTGTAGCTGTGGCATAGGCTGTAGATAACTAACATGCCACATGTGAGATGCATGTGTTTTGGATATTGTTGTTGTTGCTTAAGTGGTGTTTGGTTTGTTTTCAGTTTTTTGTTTGTTTGTTTTGTTTTGTTTTTTTCATTATTATAGCTAATTTTTTTGTTAATGTCTTATTAATTTTAGTGAAATATTTGAATTAAGCAAGGGCTCAACTATTTCTTTGGCATTAGTGCCTCTATTCTAACTGACCAACTGTCACAGTACACCATGACATAATTTGGTGCATGGGCAGAAGACATTACAGTTACTGAGAGACACAAATCAGTCCTAGTGTTTCAGAGCTGCAGCTGCTCTGTGCAAGTTATGCAGCTGACATCCAAATGCAAATCACTCAGCAACTGTATGTACCACATCTAACCATTAGGCTGACTAGCTTGCCCATGGGCAACAGTCAAAGTACGGCTTATGCTAAAGTTGTGATAATAGCCTGCTCATTTCAGAATTTAGATACCTGACATAAATATTAAACTGTCTTCCAATAAAGTGCTCAGGGCAACAGTGAAATTCATCTCAAATTCAAGGGGCACAGGAGAGAGGAGGGGTGGGCAGGTGATGAAGAAGGCTCAACACATTGTAGTGCTACCAAAGATGGAATAAGCTTCCAACTCTTCTCACCTAGGAAAAGTGAAAGAACGTATCAGCCCTATGAAGCATTGCATGGTGGAACTTTTCACCTGAAGTGGATAAACTTAATGAAATTAGAGGAGAACCAATATGGAGAGAGCTGTTTATTGAGGAACTAGACAAGCTCTGGAGGCAAGAGTTAAGAGTATCTGAGCAATGGAGAGAAGAACTGGAGAGAAGAAAATGTAGGAGAACTCTGACTTTCTACATGGTATTGAATTACTGTAATTATTTTCTGAAGAATCTGTTCTTAAAATAGATATTTCATATGATGTAGGTCAAAACACTGGATTTCAACAGTGTAGCATAGTTCACTTGCAGTTGTGTCAGTTTATACGACATGAGATATATATTGTTGAATACATATATTAACTTCTCCTAGAACTAATTAACAAATAGTTGGATAATTAATAAAATAATAACATCTGGTTAACAGAAGGGGGGCTGTGTTTTTTATGGTGGTTTACTTCTGGAGTAATCAAGAACTACACATACACATGTTTTCTGGCTTTTACTTAATGTTTAAAAACTTTCAGGGTGTACTTCCTTTTTTTTTTCTCTTGAGAAGCAATTCACAGACAGGGAACATTGCATTAAAAGTTACTAGTTTTGATTTGAAATTTAGTTACGCAGTCAGGTGATTCCACATTAACCCTTGACCACAAATAGAGAACTCATCTTAAAGCTCAAATAATGATGCTTCATAATTAATGATTAAAAAAAAAATCTTGCAAGTTGATTTCCTCTATTTTTCTTTGCTGTGGATTTAGTCTGAAGTCCACTGAAGTGAAATTTCTAGAGTTTTCCAGTTAGCAGACGAGACAGGAAGAAAGAGATCAGTGTTACTAGTTTTCAAAGCTATTGTTTACTTTTTAAATAGTCTCAATGAAACCACAGAAGCTATTCAAGAAATACAGCCCTCCTGTCATTTTACATTTTGACTAAACATTGATTGGTATTCTGTTTTTCTAGTTAGTTATTGCATCCAGTTTCATTTCCCTTAATACAGAAATATTTTGGAAGCACCTACTCAGGTTAAGATCCAGAATTACTTGTTGGTATTTGATACTTTTAGGTGCTAATCTCCAGATAAAAGCAGTAGCATGTATCTTGTCTATATAGCCTGTAAAAAAATAGAAGAGCAAAAAAAAATGTGCGAGCTCCCTACCTGCAATAGGACATGATTGGAGCACAATTATGTACAAGATATTTTAAATATTAGTGGGTGTTATGTTAGTGGTGCTTCAACCCCATGCAGATTCATGAAGAGGTGGGTTTTTTCCCTTTCTCACTTATTCACCTGTAGATTAGTTACATTATTCGCAATAGCAATCACAATAGTAATAATTCCTGAATAAAAGTGAAAATGCACATTGTGGGGTTTTTTTGCCAAATATCATAGCAATTCCAAAGAACTAATGCAGAAACAGAAAGCTGTACTAAAATAGGCTTACATAAATGTAGAGGTTTGAAACATTATAATCTATGCAGTTCATGTTACAAAGTGTGTGTAGTCTTAGAAGGTATGCCTGAAAACTACAGTGATTTCAGCTAACTGCACTCCAGATTCTTTGTTTTGTCTGAATGGAGAAGCTATGTTTATAGCAAAGAAACAGAAGCTCCAATGACCTGTTCTACTTTTTCTTATTGTCAAGAAACCGAAAAAATAACAATAAAATTAGAACAAATGAGTACTTGCTTAACTCACAACATACACATAAAAATAGCTCAAGAGCTAATGTTTCTATCATATCCTTTTCAAATAGCTTGCTCAGTTTTCAAGAGTTTATTCAGTACTTTGGAAAACAGAAAATACACACAGATATTGGACTATATCTAGCTACAATCAATGGCTCAATCAACCCCAACTTATAAGGCAGTCAGGAATCCATTTCTTTGAAAATTAACATGATGGTTTAGACTCAACTATGAGACTATGTTGAAAAAAAGCTTATGAAAGTAAGTGTATTCTGCATATAGAGGAACTTGTACAAAGGATTTAAGTACTCTTAAGACACCAGTGTCTTAGGTCAGTCTGAAAGTCAGCTCACCAGAATATGAAAAAAAATTTAATCCCCTGGACTGAGACATTAGAAACTGAAAACAGTTATCAAAGGAGAAAAGAGAGACTTCACAATAAAAAATATATTAATAAAGGGGAGTAGATGTGTTCCCCTCCACTTATTTTCTAAACTTCTTGCACTTTAAACAGACAAAAAACATTAGTTATTTCATTTTTGTCTATTTCCCTCTGTGAGGAAGCTGAATTTTTTTTTAATAAAGAATTTGAAAAAATAAAAGTCAGAATTTTCTAACATGGTGCTTGGTTCTGGAAACTTAATTTGATGTATTTTAGATCAATTTTGGCAGGTCTCAAATGGCTTGCTGCCATGTCCAGTTTTTTCAGCCTCACTCAAAAGCTCTCAACAATCAAAAAATCATTGGCTTGGTTGTTTCACCTTGCATTCCCTTCTCAAAGAGGTATACAATCTGAATGAAAAATCAGAGAATTTTTATTTAGATTTAAATTAAGCAATGGATAACTTATGCCATGTAATTCTGAAAATCTATGAGAGAAAAGACAGCATAAAACAAGCTGAGCAAGTGTCAAGTGCCATTGCAGGAAAATCTGTCATGTTATTTAGATAACAATAATAATTTAATGCAATCCATTAAGTCCCAATATAGTTTCATGCCTTAAACTAAACTTGTAACCCATTGGAGCCCCACTGTGAACTACAGCATATTCAGAACAAATTAATCTATAAATGAGAAACGGAAACTCACTTTGATAAAATAAAATGAGAGGGGAGTGGGAACTAGGTTCAGTACCATTATTCAGGTTTATCTTAGCTGAGCTGTAAGATTATTTGAGAAACAAAATACAGCTGAATACATGTCAAAGTAGTAGAATAAGGCCACATGCACAACACTACTGCCCATGTGACAACAAAATATGTAACTGAAGGGAAAAAAATCTCAGTGCAAGCTTCAGGTAGCAGAAGGACATTGTGTATCTTTAATGAACTATCTGATGGTGCAATATAGCACCTAAACCACAGGGATATTATTTACTCAATGTAAAATGAGCTGACATATTTGTGCTTCGACATTGGATTGGAGAGGGCAAAAAGAACAGATGTTAGAAACAGACTAGATGAAAAGTTAGAACTAACATCTGTTTACACAAGTAGAAACAGGAGAGCTTTAAGCAAGCTCTAGATAAATCCAGAAGACAGGAACATCCATTATTCAGCAGCTTGAAATGCAAGTCACACCACTCCTAGGCTCATATTTTATACATGTACACTTACACAAAAAGGAAGCATACTTTTTTCTCATTCTTTTCATTTGTATGAACTATTATAGTATCTTGTGTAGTATATATTCTCAACAGTGTTTTCAGCAAAACGGCTATGGCAGCAACAGTGATTATTTGCCTCCATCCCCCACCCCCCACCCCTCTTAATATACAGCAAAGATAGACTCATTAATTTAGTATATTTAATATTCATTGCTGTCAAGGAAAACTACAGAATACTTCTCTGGAGTACATGGAAAACCAGTACGCTTTTGAGGAATGGACTTCACTTGAGGCAAGATATTTTATATACATATTTGTGGATAAATAGGACTAAACCAGCTTTAATTAGGCCTATCCCTCCCTTAGAATAACTCATGAATAAAAATGAACTTTTTTTTTTTTTTTGTCTCCATGGCAACTTTCCCTTACGAGACTTTACAAAGAGTTTGTGGTAAGAATTTGTTACTCAAAGATGTACAAAATGGAAAGCATCAAAACCATATCCAGTTCTCAGTGTCAAGCTCCATGATTATTATAGACATGTTTGAAAAATAACAGAACAAAACAAATATTTTCAATATTAAACAAACACAATTTAAACTGTATTTTCTGTGTCTAAAATGAAAACTAAAAGGTTCACCAGAGAAGTGAACATTAATTGGAGATAATGGTTAAGCCTTCTCTATACCTGGAGAGGCACTTGTAGACTAGAGTGCTTTCTTAAAGAAGAGTATCTGCTTCAAGCAGTCATCTAATTTTTAACTCTCCTATTGACTGGGTTTCAAAGGTCTTAACCCTGATTCTATGCCAAGTGCCTTTTGTTGATGATAATTCTCACCTCAAGAGCAGAAACATTCTCTTCTACTAGCAATAATGTTTTACAACTTTTTTTATTTTTCAGACATTTAAGAAGAATAATTAAGCTTGAACAGTAGAGAAAGGACAGGTAAGGGACACAAGAAATTATGTTTTATACAAAATTTAGATTTTCAGAACCTTGGTATGCAAAGCAGCAGTCTTTCTCTTTGGTCCCCTTTACAACCAAATTCCTCAGGCCTCCTTCCTCAAGCTCTAAGTCACTCTTCTTTCATGGACTCAAGCTATCTATTTTTTTAAATTAAAAGTAAAAATAATTGATTTGTTGCAAGAAGAAAACTTGAGAGTCCTTCTAGACACAAGAAAATTATCTCTTTCTGTTGCCCTGAAAAAGCTACTGCTAGCAAGAATGCAAAGATTATGGTAGTGATGATGGGAACTGTGATTAAGCTCCTTAAGAGGATAAATTCACTGATTAGTTGCACATCTGAGGTGAAAGAGAATATCTTTTTAAATGCAGAGCTAAGCATAACAACATGTTTGCACGTTGGTTGAAGGTCCAGTTATTTCACACTTTACTGATGCTTATAGAAATATCACAAGAATGGCAGAAAGAGGAGGAAGAAAAACTGATACAGTACCATAGGAATATATTCTCTGTGGAGTTGTAGAGCGTGCACGCAAACATCTAACTTTACTAGCAAAGGGGAGAGAGAGGTGATAAAAAAAAATCCCATCTTTCAAAACTCTCCCAGTCAAATTCCTCAGTGCTTGAATATGCTGATGTTTGCCTACTGCAAAACAAAAAGTCAGGCAAAGCAAATGCTGTATGGTAACTACAAAAACATTGAAATTGAACCACTTTAAAAATGGTACAACAGAAGATTAATCTTTTGAAGATGTACCCATTGTTTAGTTCTGCCAAAAAGTAGAGATCCCAAAGGAACAGAGTAACATTTCAGGGATTTTTCAGGCAAAATATACTCCAGCCCCAAAGTAGTTCCACCTGTAACATGTCAGGCATGATTTTTCCTCATGCTTCATTTTCATCACACGTTGTTCAGGTGGACAGTCCAAGTTTCAACTGTTGTTGCTTTAAATTATCAAAGTTCTTCTGAATATCAGTGTTCATATATGCTGGCATGCCTCAAGTTTCTCTCTGGACCTTCTGGCATTTTAACCTTTCTATGATAATACAGATTTATGGGTTTTCCTCCCATTCAAATTGATACTGTAGCCATAAATAATGTCACTTCTGAACACCACACACTAAGTGATATGATGTTCTTCGGTTAGTGGAACAGTTTGTGGAAGGAGTATACAATTAACCTTACTGTTATGCTGTTAAAGATGACAACTTTTGAACTATGTTTGTAATTATTAGCTAGATATATTGAAGCATACACCATCTATAACTCCCACTGAACTTCAACAGATGTGGAAGTTAAACACCTCTGAAAGTAAGACTTTTATAATATTTTTTTTTCATTGTTTCTAATGCCTCCTGAGAATCTTGAAAGAGAAATCTCTTTCAGCTCTGGAGTGTTTTCTTTCATAACCCACATGTTCGGCATTGTTATTGTTAGCAGCCTCATGAGCCTTTCCGTGCTGATAATGATTCATATAATGATCTGGGGGAAAATGAAGTATTTTTAATAAAGGATTACACTGAGGTTATAGATATAAGGAAAAAAATAATTCAAATGGGAGTCTAGCAAACTTGACAATACCCCTTTAATTTACCCAGCTTTTAGAGATAAGCAATTGCTGGATGTATTTATGGTAAAAGCAAAGAATGAAAGATTTAAGCCAAATTCCTTATTCTCTAAAGACTTTTTGTTTGACCTTAAGTAAGTGACCTCAGTTCTCTGTTCCCCAGGTCTATTTTAGCAGTTCTATTTAAGCTGTAAAATAATGAAAAATAGTCTGCACTCTACATTAAAAAAGCACCCTCCTTTTAACTGTGTGCTTGGTCACTGCTGTAACACAGATGCTATAAAATCTTGTTCAGACAGTGAATAAAGTAGAAATTGAGAATAGCATTCATCTGAGAAACCAGTTTACTTGCTCGTTTTTTGACAGTGGCAGCATATCATCAGGGCCTCTTTCTATCCTAGCTGCTATGCTTATTAGGCAAGCAAGCTGTAATCAGCCACGTTGAGTTGTCGGTACATCAGAGTTGTGCTCAATTTATCTGTTTAAGTTCATTTCTGAGTGTTCTGGCCTCTTTTCCCCTCCCCTAAAACATTTGAGATGACAGCTACAGATACATCAAACTGGGAATATTACACATAATGAATTCGATGATGAGATCCATGTTTTCTTTTAAAAGAGAAAAGTCAGGATGATGAGAGCTTACCAATTACAGTTCTCCGGATCTTTCCCTTTCATTTGGAACAGATTTGACTTATGCATGTGAACCACTTAAAAATATTTTGCATTTTCTTTGCTTTCACACTAGCTAGAAACTTACGTGGTCACAAGTTCTCTTTCCCATCATAGACTGGTTGTGGCTGGTGACACTATTTGGGTGGGATTGAGAGCTAAAATAATGTCATTGCACTGTTAACTTTTTAGAAATGGGAATCTGGAGTTATAGTAAGCCCACAAAAGGTAACCTCGTTGTTGAGTGACTAGTTCATCGGCTAGCAGGTTCTCCCCTTAGCAATACTAATAGTACTAATTGTACAGCAAATTAAAAATAGAAGGATAAAACCAGAAATCCACTTATTACAAAAAGGTAGTTACCTCCCAAGATCTTTGTGCAATGAAATAACTACTGCTGTCAGTCCTCCCATGACAGATCTAGACAGTGTGCAATACTGCATGAAAGGTCTAAAAAACATCGTTAAACATCTGTTGCTTCTCAGTAAAAGGAATCTTATCCTATCCTTGGCTCAAAGTTAAGTTCCTAAATAAGTATTACAGCGATATCAGAAAGGTTTTGTTTATGTCAACTAGGATTGTAGGTTGTTTTGACCTTATTAATATTTATAAATATATAAAGGGTGAGTGTCACGAGGCTGGAGCCAGGCTCTTCTCGGTGACAGCCGAGACAAGGGCTAAGACAAGGGGTAATGGGTGCAAACTGGAACACAAGGTTCCACTTACATTTGAGAAGAAACTTCTTCTCAGTGAGGGTAAAAGAACATTGGAACAGGCTGCCCAGGGGGGTTATGGAGTCTCCTTCTCTGGAGACATTCAAAACCCGCCTGGACACATTCCTGTGTTGCCTCATCTAGGTGTTCCTGCTCGATGACTGGACTAGATGATCTTTTGAGGTCCCTTCCAAACCCTAACATTCTGTTATTCTGTGATTCTGTGATTTGTGTTGGGGTTTTTCATTTGTTTGTTTGTTTTTCTTTTTTTTTCAGTTAACTTGAACCCTCATTCTGCACAGGGACACAACACACACTATTTCAGTGTTCCTATTCCAGATGATTTTCTTTCCTGTAAATAACAGCAAGGACTAGGAAATTTTAATAAACATAGTAACACTAGGCAGCACACCTAGTCAAGGGAGGTGATCCTTCCACTGTACTCTGCAGTGGCAAAGCTCCAACTGGAATGCTGTGTCCAGTTTTGGTTTCTTCAGTGCAAGAACATACTAGAGACCGTAAAACAATCAGAAGATAATGAGAATGAGGGATGCATTCTATGAGGAAAGGATAAGAGAGCTGGGGTTGTTCAGCCCAGAGGAGTCTTGGTGGAATACCAGGTATGCATACAAATACCATAAGGGAAGGTGCAAAGAGGATGGAGTCAGGCTCTTTTCACTGATGGCCAATGACAACAGGTAACGGGCACAAATCAAAACACAGGAGGTTTTGTCTGAACATCAGGAAACACTTTTTCACTGATAGTGTGACTGCTGGCACAGATTGGCCAGAGAGGTTGTGGAGTCTTCATCACTGGAGATATTCAAAAGTCATCTGGACATGGTCCTGGAAAACCAGCTCTAGATGGCCATGCTTAAACAAGGGAGGTTATATGAGATGCCCACCAACCTCAAGCAGGTTGACTCTCCAGGCATTCAACAAAACACTTGTGCCTCCACGTCAACACAGCCCACCCCGGTGAGTAAAGATGATAACTTTGCTCAACTCTGACACCTCAACATTGTGACAAACAAGCAGCAAGTCTTATTTCACAGATAAGCCTCATATAATTCCAGCTGTTGATTCAGTGACATGATGCAGGTCTATATCTTCACTTCAAGCCAGTAGTCAGAAATACAAAGCCTCTTTTAATTTTGTGTAATATTCATGGAAATCAGTCAGATCTGCTCAAAACAGGCTAAATCTTAATATTTGTAAAATAAGCCAAAGCAAGACAGTGGAGAAATTTCATCTTAGTGAAAACACCTAAGTATGACTACAAGTCTCTCAACATCTGGACACTGCCATCATTCCAAGAGGTTGAAGCTGCTAAGAGGAATACTTACCACTGAAAGTTTTTCTGAAGGGGAAAAAAAACTCACACACAAGACCAAAACCATTTGGATCAAGCACCATCAGGAAGATGGGAAAAAAAAATAATCCCTTAAAGCAGTCCTAAAAACAATATGGAATATTGCGAGACAAAAATGGATACGTTTTGTTTGAGGGCAACCAATTTCAGCTTTCCAACAACAATAAAAGCAAAATGATGTCTATAGGATAAAATAATTTTATTTTCCTTTTTGTTCAGAACAATTCATTTCCACATCATTATCTTCAATCTAGATAGGTGATCCATCACTCTCAGCACAGCTTCTTCTATATTATGTAACAACTTGCTAGGTCCAAACATTTTCATGTTTTTCCTGTTATTTGCAACAGTTAAATATTTCTGCAGATTAAAAATCCACAGTTTGCTCCTTCATTTGCATTTCTTAATCCTATTTAAAAACATGTTTCTTTTTTTCCTGAGGGCAGTAGTAACAAGGAGAAAAAAGGGAAATAAATTATTAACTTCTGCTTATGACTAAAAATAGCGAACATGCTGGACAGAAAATGCAGCCAGTGACAAAGAAGATATCTTCATACACCTTCAGTTTTGAAGGTAATGTACTTAAAAAAAAAAAAAAAATCAGTGAAAAAGCTTCATACCTTGTCTTATTTGTTTTGTTTGTTTGCTAGATCCTAATGCAGTAAATATATGTAATGCATTTAAAGAGAAACAATAAGGAATAGAAGAATAATCCCCAAAAAAGATAGGCACGTGTGTTATTCTAACACATGCTTTGGAGATCACTTTCATTCTGTAAGAAGAGATTATAGTAGGCTGAAACAGTGAAGAGCTTCCTGTGAATTTGACACTGTTGCATAATTCTCTTTTTTATATTTTTTCTTTAAAAAGCATAAGGTAAGAGATTCCAGTGAGACACTAATATTTCCGGACTGGTGAAAATGAGGGAGCAAATGAAAATAGAATGAACTGCAGTAATATCAAGTCAACCTTATGTTACTGAGAAAAAAAAAAAAAAAAAAGTAAGAAATTGGTTTTTTTCCTCATTTGTATATGAGACATCTGATGGCTGCATATCTTTAGGCATGATTTTCAGCAAATAGATCAGGTCTTTTTTTTTTGTGTGGGGGGCGGAGGGGTGGGTAGGGCACAATGTCACAGTCCTGCCCTACTTGTGTACTACGAAATGTGTGGGAAGAAATAAAAAAAAATATGCTAGTATGGTACTGACAGATAGCAGCTCCATTTGAGCAACGGCTTCAGGATATGCCTCGAGCAACTTTCATATATTAAATACTCATAAAAGGAGAAATATATTTTCTCCAGTCTGAATGGTTTATCAGGTTCTCAGCTATGGTTGCTCCAAAGACTGACTCAGCAAAGAAGGCATCAGGTAAAGATTTCAGGAGCAGATAGATTGTCTCTTAGATGCAGAAAAATCCAGTATGTTCCAATTCAGAGTATACAGACACACAACATAAAAATTGGTGTTATTCAAGAGAAACAAAACACAGGGAAATGTATGTGTGATTGTGAGTATGCAGTGAAAGAGGAAGTGAACTTGATTTGTTTTATGGATGGAGGTAATATCTCTTAAGAAAATGTGAAAGAGGAAAATACAGCAAATTAAAATTTACATAAATGAAAATATATATTAAATTATATTCAAGAACAGCATGTGAAATTTGATACCAAGTAGGATAAATGTAGCCAAAGATCCCCTGAAAATAATTTTCCCTACAGGAAGAAGAAAGTTGTCCTGATGGATAAAACCACACAAGAGTGCTCATGGGTTAGCAAATTAATACATTCCAACCCTCTTAATTGAGATATCTCCATATAGATTATTGTCTCTATTAACCTACTTTAGAAAAGTAGTTTTTAAAAGTGATCAAGGAAGAACAAGGAAGAACAAGGAAGAACAAGGAAGAACAAGGAAGAACAAGGAAGAACAAGGAAAGCTTTGCTGAAAGTTTATTTTCAGACTTCCACATCCCTTTCCTGAGAATTGAGGTGTCTTCTTATTTCAGCTCAGAGTGAAATATACAGAGTAATGTTTCGTTTAAGATGCAACTAATTATGTTAGTACATTGAAGAACATGTATGTTATGCTGTCCACAATGAAAAAAAAAACAACCAGCAAATTGCCATTTTCTTCAATTAGACTGGTTACTCTTACCTCAAACTTCATTTTATAGTATATGAAAAAAAAAAAAACAACAAACAACAACTTAGGGTCACTCAATAAAGCATCTATGTTGATTTAGTCACTTGAATAAACCAAGTATATTCCAAGTTAAAAACAAACAAAAATTTTTACTGACTATTTTTGCTCTCAAAGAACAACATAAATTTTCTATCTCCTCTATGCACATAAATTATTTTAGCCCTCATTAAGATACACCTCTGTTCAAGAATGAACAGCCACTGAACAGCAAATGGTTGTGAGGAGAATTACTGTATTTATTACGTTGGTAACAAAATACAAATACAATGAAATAAAAATTATTTTATGATTTAGTCTTCTGAGTGAGCATATTCAGTGTGAAACAGGTATCACATACATGCTTTCCATTCCCTATTCAGAGTAAGCAGCAGCTGCTAAAAGTGCTGAACCTCTTGTTCTGACAGTGTCTTCTGGGCATACAAAGCATTACAGCAATGACTGAAAAGCCATGATAATATATATTCAAAAAGGATTTAAGTAAGAAGGTCATAAATAAAAGATAACCTTACCACTGTGGAAAATAACCCAGAGTAGTATTGAATACCACTTGCAACATGACTTCTAACCTTATCTGAAGGTCAAGAGTTTCAGAAGCATTCTGCCCCACTAATTCCCACTGGAAAATCTGTGGCTGAACAGAAACTCAGAATAAATATTGATCTTTACTGAACATCAGTACCACTTTCTGTAACAATGTTGTCTTTGCATGTTTCTTTTTTGCCTTCCACGCACCAATTTCTTAAATCCTTCAGGAGTTTGCTAGATTTGACTTAATAATTTCTTTGATCATGTCAGCTGTAGGGTATGTAGAAATATGTAGTTATGAATGACAATTATCAGAGAATATATTACTCAGAAAGGACAAGTCATAAAAAAATTAAAAGGGAGACAATGTAGGTGACATACACATATAAACATGATTTTTTTTTTTCAATGTGTCTGATGTATTCTAACATGGCCCTGAACTACAGAAGATGGCTTTAAGAAAACTCCAAGAGTACCATGGGCTGCATCAACAAAAGTGTAGCCAGCGGGTCTATGAAAATTATCCTTCCCCTCTCTTGAGCACTTGTGAGGCCACATCTGAAGTACTGTGACCAGTTTTGGGCTCTCCAGTAAGATGACAGGCATACAAAGAGACTGGAGGGAGTTCAGTGGAAGGTAATCAAGCTGGTTGGGCATGGAGAACATGATACATAAGGAGCAGCTGAGGAATTTGCATTAGTTCAGCATTTTGAAGAGAAAGCTCAGGGAAGATGATGTTGTCATCTCCCTCTTCTCTACACTGTCCTACAAGGTAGTTGAGGTCAAACTCTCTCAGAAGTACACTGGAGCAGATGAGAGGTAAATGAACCAGGTCACATCCATGATAAGTCCAATTAGATACTTGGCAAACATTTTTCACAGCAAAGGAGGTCAAATGTTGGAATAGACACAGAGAGCTTGAGGAATTACTACCCTTAGAGGTATTCAAAACTTGGCTGGATGAGGCCTGAGCGCTGATCTTTTGATCAAATAATTTCTGGCGATTCATATGTAACAGATTAATTTCCCTTTGATCCAGCCTTCACAAAGATAAAGTCTGCAATGGGATCTGAATTTAAATTTCTCCCTCCTAGAGCAACATAATGAAAGCTCTACCCAAGGTAGTAAAATTCTTCATTCTTCAGGTGTTCTTTTACAACCATCTTTTTATTGTTTCAAATGACAAAGATAAAAAATGCCCATAGAAAATGTCTGATTTAACTGGATTCTCCTTGTTAACATGGACTTATACATACAGTCCTTTGATTCTTAAGGTGTCTTGAGTTCTATTAGGTTTTGATGTGATTTAGAAATCCAAATTAACTAAGAAATTTGGTTTCAGCATAGAGGATAATTAGTAAATATTTTACTCCTGTTACAGTTTCATATGCAGTTAATGAATTTAGCAATCATTGTTCCTAGTTAAAATCTACTCTGTTGGGAGGAAAAAAACATTTTTAAGCCCCCTGTCCTCTAGGTATCCTATAAATTAAATCCAGCTGATACAAAATTTGCATATGTCTGGCTGCACATCCAAGGGTGCACATCAGAAGGAAAGAAAACATGAGCACGTATAGGAAATGCAGGTGTTTTGAAAGATAGTGAACTTCAGCATTTCACTAATTAAAAATCTGTATTCAAACTATCTTCTAAAAGCAAACTAATAGGTACTTTACTTCTAGACCCAAATTTAGAAGAAGCTTGACTATTCTAATTATTGCAGAAATGGGCCATTTCTTCTCTCTAAACTAAAATAGAAGATCACACCCTTAGCTAATCCCTTTTCAAGGTTAATTAACATTCATTGGCACCGTAATGCCTCATGAGGACTAAAAAAGCACTTGCTAGCTCCCTCACTTTATCCATTCTTTTTCATGGGAAGACTAAGGGCCTGAATGCACCTCCGAGGCAGATGCAATAGGCAGCACCACCATGAGTCTCTTCTCTCCTCACATAGTGGGGAACAGACATCACATCAGGCACACCTCACAGGAAAACTATGGTCTTCTACTGGGTGTGGCTTAATCTACTTCAGAAGAACTAGTTGATAAAACTGTAGTTAATTCGCTAATAAAGTCTCTTTCAGCAAATTTTTATTCCTGCTGCTATTTCTTCCAGGAAGAATGACACCAGCTGTGTCTGCTCAGCAGGCAGCTCCTCTATACCTACACATCACCTCTTGAGCTCCCACCCCAAGTGCTGGTGACTACAACTGTGACAACATGGGCCCGGAAGCTATAAGATGCAGATATTTTATCTTATTAGTAAATGTGCCCATACAGTTTTGGCCAGATGACTTACTATTCATAATGAAAATTATAAACTTCACAATCTCAATACCAAACTTTAAAAGCTTTCACATGAGCAGAATCAAATTTCTTCATAATTTAGGACTTCCAGTGTTGTGACAATCCAAGGACATTCATTTATATTTTACTAGCACTGAATATTCCTCCTAGGGTAAGTTCTCTGTATTTTACATGATGATTACGCAATCACAGCAGTTTCTTTGGCATTATGACACTTCTTACAGTAATTCATTTCTAATCTATGTAGTTTTCGAAACTCTACTAATATGTCAAAAAGAACAGAAAAAGATCCCACTTATTTAATTGTATAATACATATATTTTGTGTACAACATGTTTTTCACGGATGTGCCACTCCCTGATCATTAACACAGCATATTTGATACTTTCAAGTGTGAGACAGCAGTATGCTTATGCCACGTGTTGGAAAATTATCAAATAAATGTCTATCAAATTATGTTATACAAGAATCAGTGTTATATCATAAAATTAAAGACTGTGGGAGGTAACTACTGCATGAACAACTAAAACTAGTTTTTTCAACTCTCTGGTATTTGGACCAAGGGAAGTGGAAAGCTTCTTATTACACACACTTGTGTTGATTTGGAAAAAAAAAGAAATACTGCAAACATGAAGCCAAGATTGTATAGCAGCTCTACTGCCACATGAATATTCTTTTTGTGGTAATCCAATTCTCTGAAATTTTCTGAATATTAAAAAAAAAAAAAAGTTGTATAAATGTACTGACAGGCTATTCAATTATTTTTCTCTGCATATAAGTGACTTTTTTCCTAAAGTAAATAGGAGTAAATTCTAAGCTAAATTATAGAAAAAATACAGTTTAAACTTGGAAAAAAAAAAAGTTTTTGAGATACTAAATCAGTTTAAACAAGTTGGTTCACAAAAATGTTTTAGCTGAACATTATACCCTACTTATTAGATTTGACATGCTATGTATTTTCTTTAGACAGAAATGCATCCCTATTTCAAGATGAAGAATCTGTACTGGGTAGTTAACCATGTGCAAATCCTTATCACTTTGAATGATGTAGTGCCTCTTCCTTGCATCTCAAGAATTTTAGAAAAGACTGTAAGATTCCACCTCTGAATTATCTTATTGCCAACAGCATACCCATTTCTCTTCATACTTTATTGTAGCCTGCAACACCAGTAAATATCCTACTACTGTTAGCAGTAGGATTCAGGTATTGCATTAACTTTGTGAGGTCTCAGACTTCAGACTTGTCAGGCTTCACTTGGTTTGATGTGCCGCAAGCTATTGTTCTAACTTGTTTAGGTGTGATGGCAACTGTTTAATGACCAGGTGAATATTATCTAATTAGTTTTAGTTTTATCTTAGCTTTGAGAAATTGTGTTGCATAAAGCCAATCATGATAGCAATTTTGATACTTATCTGTAATTAAGACATGGTAATAATAAGTAGTCTTCCTGTGCAGAGTGAACTATGACCCTAGAATAAAAATGCAGAACAGAGAAGTGCAGCATTAGATAATTGTAAAGGCCCTGTGTGTACCAACATGTGATGAAACCAGAAACCCTCAGCCAAATGGGTTCTTCATTGGTCAGTTATTGGTCATTAAAGGACAGCTACCTTGGGAGCTGGGCAAAACCAGTTTTAGGAATACTGAAGAACGTAAATCCAATGTATATAAAATATAGCATGTAGGGCAAAGTTTGTGTATTTGTGGAATTGTAGACCAAATAAAAAGTAAAATATACAGTTCTGGAAAAACATAAAACATCAGACCCTAGAATGAGTCGTAAGTGATTTTCATCCTCAACTTCACAATCCTCCTTGTGAAAGACTCAGGATGCCAATGATTTACCATAATCTTTCATCATTTATTTTGAGGGAGACTAACAAAAGTGACCTAGGATACAAAATGACCATTGAGTAAGTACGTGGAAAACATCAGTTCATTCCCCAGAATGCTAGAGATATTAAATACATGTCATTGTATTTAGCCTAATAATAGTCATTTGGTGAGACTGCAAAGATTTTGGATTAGGTTAACTAAATATACACATATTTGATGAGTATTTAGAGTGTGATTCTTTTATTCCACAGAAATTTGCCAACCCCCACGCTTGAAGTTTAGTCTGAAAAAACAGCTTAATAAGGAATTACTGAAAACCTTTTGCCTTTTGTTGTCATTTTTTGGTGTTTTTGGTGTTGTGTTTTGTTTTTTTTTATTTGTCTGTTTATTTGGTTTTGTATATTTTTTTCCTGTTGTTGTGGGGGTTGTGTGTGTGTGTGTTTTGTTTTCAAAAAAACCCAGAAAAAGCCCATAATCCAGGCAACAAACATGCAAAAGGGCCTTTTCCAAAGAATGAGAACTGATCAAAATAAACCAAAAAGTGTTAAAAAGAATGTCATACAAGAAGAATCAAAACAAATTCCAGTCTCTCATTTCGCACTATCAACTCTTCAAAACAATAACAAAAAATCATGTCCTCCCTTCCAATTTTCCACCATGAAGCAAAATGTCAGTAGGTTTTGCATAACTGTTAAAGAAAATGAATTGAAGTGTATAAAAATGCAAAAAAAAAAAAAAAAACAAAACACAGAAATGTTAAGTCAAGTGTCATAAGCTCATGAGAGTGAACGTTCACTCTGACTCCAAATGTAAGTGTACTGCAGTAAGAACATTACCAAATAGGAAGGGCAATAAGGATATCCTTTAACATACAACTATAATCAAGGTATTTTGCACCAGATGAACAACAATCTCTTAAGGATTTTTAAACTTAAAATTTTCTTAAAACCAGAAACTGAGAATAATGATCTGAAAATTTACATTCAGATGGAAACAATGGATTTCTAAATCTGTAGGTTACCTTTATACTAACACACTGCAGAAACCTTTACGACACAATTTCCTGAAATCTGTACCTCAGCTGCAGTCATGACACAACAATTTATTTAAAAGCTTCTCCATAGTGCTAGAATTTTACAATAAATGTGAAATTCTTAACTAAGAATAAAGTAAAATTCTAAGAACTGAGATTACATCCAGGTCTTCTTTCAGGAAGCCAACAGAAGAAAAACACATTAATTTCAATAGCAACAAATAATTTCAAAGTAAATTTATTAAGACAATGGGAACTCCAAGGATTTGTTTACACTTTATAAAACATCCATTGTAATTTGCTTTATAATTTTAGAGAGATGAAATTAAAAACTTTGAACTAATTACACGACTTGTTTGTATAACACTTACATTAAAAGAATTCAGTGTCTATCTTTTTTCTTTTATTAGTACTCTTTATAACAGAGCTCTAGATTTAAAAAAGTGGTAAAGCCAAGAGGATGCATGCATCCTGTTATCACCTTCCAGCCTCATATGCTCTTTATAATTTCCAGTCCTGCTAGCAGTGTGATGGATCCATGACAGATTTATTGGACAAAATGAGCAAGTCCTTACACCTGTGCAGGCCAGGCAATACATTTTCACCTTTATGGCCTTCCTTTATGGATCACCTCTGTGTTTCCCGCTTTGAAGCTTCCTCTTCCTCTAACACCAGTGTAAGATAGGAGTATAGGGTGTCAATCCAACAGGTACTGAGCATTTCTCTGATATTTGAATCCATTTATCATCAGTTAGAAAAAGAGAAATTTGCACCAGATACAATCTGAAGATAACACAGTGGTAGCAAAAGTTATGAAAGAGAATATGTATAAAACAAGTGTGGATGAAAAAAAAGCCATTTTTTTGCTGCTTTCTGCTGGACTCAATTTATTAAGACTGGCTTTATTTACTTTTTTGTTTTTTAAGTAATAAAACCTTTCACCTTTCCCTTACTAGAAAAAGACCACAGAAGGCCCAAAAAAAGAGAGAGGGTAAATATCTCCTTGAACACTGGTGACAGTTTCCTATAAAGGTTGTAACATTTCAATATAGAGATAAGCAGAGCCTGCAAACAAATGGATTGGGAGCTACCTCAGTTATATTGTTTCCAACACAGTTTTAGAAACCAAAGTGAAAGAGGCCAGAGACTACTGAAGCAGAACTTGTGCTTGTTGAAAAGAGAGAGCCAAGTGAGTATCTGAGCAATACACTGCCATGCTAGATGTGAATTTGAACACTCGAGAAGGAGAAAGGTAAAGCCAGAAAGTTTATAAGGTCATTGCTACATGATTGCTGTAAACTACAAGAGGCTGAATAGCACTGATGCAAGACAAAAAGGTTACAAACAGTTGGCCCAAAGCTAAAAATGAAAAATTAATAGCCCAAAGGCTAACCCCGTGCAGGACAGAAGGTTACTACTGTAAATCAAAAGCAGGTCTCTCTAGAAAAGGAAAGGGGAGTGCTAATGAAAGAAATGTGAAGCCTAAGCACTAAGTATGAAATGCAGACTGGTTCAGATTTTTATGGTAACCTGATTTACTGGTGGAATAACATATCACTTTGCTGAATGTACTTCTGTTTAAAACTGATGTAAATCGTTCCAGAATCAAGTCCCCAGGGCAAACATGTAACACATCTTGAAAGATCGGGAGGGTTACAAAATATTCAAATCTTGCCTCAAAGGAGATGAGTAAAATCAGCATTTTTCCTAAGGGGGAGTTTCACATTCTTTCCAGTAACCTCAAATATTGATCAGAGTTAACTGGATAGTACGAGAGAAATGGTGACATTATTAATTCTTTAAAATGCATTGGCCTGATGAAAATGATGACTTAGGCATGAATTCCCCATTTTGACAGGCTGCTTTTGAAAAAGAGGTCAAAGAGCTGGGCAGGAGATACATACAGAAATGAAGTTGTCTTAACTGGAAGCACCAGCAAGCATTGTCATGGGGGCTAGAAACCTATCAAGGCTGTTCTGATTCTAGCCTTACTATTGTGGATTCATCATTGTACGGCTACTGGAACTCAATGACTGCTTTATTAATAAATTTTCTCCTCTTCGAAAACATATTTTTCACATTTTGTAGAATTTAAGAACAAAAGGGAATAAAAGTCTTGATGCTGTAGGCCCTAAAATTACCCAGATTACTCCTATATAAAGAGTCTAACAGTTCAGGCTATTTTAAAGAATTTAGTAAACACTTACTGAGAGAAACTAATAGATGAAAAAAACTAAGCAGTTCAGGTATCTTACTCTCCCTTGCTGACAAATGGTCCCTTGAGTTAGAGACTCTCTAACCAGTGATAAAAAACAAACAAACAAACAAACAACAACAACAAAGTAATATAATTTGGTGTCTTAAATTTTGAGAATAAAAATTTGAATATGGATAATACATGATAAATCTCCTACTACATGTAGATAAAAGTTTGTTACGTATAACAGAGTTAGAAAGAGGTATTATTTTACAAACTTGTCCAGAGCAAAATTATAATCCCTTCTCCTCTTATTATCTATAGTAAAATGTGTAGGAACAATCCACTGATGAAAAAGATCACATAACTACATTTAATATTTTTATTCTTTTTGTGTTGAAATTAAGCTCTCTTTTAAGTCATTTGGTGCATTATAACATTCACAGCAGTCCTAGATTGTCACGTAAATGGGATTCTGAATATATAGAGATGTTTAGGCATGAAGTACCTTTATCAGTAACTCTGGAATTCATTGTTTCCTAAAGGCTTTGAATATATTTCATGGCATGACAGATTGTCAAGGTACCCTGCATCAGCTGAACTGTGAAAACTTCATATGATGTCTTAGACTAATGCAGGTGCGAAGTATTGCATCTTAGTGTAATCCTCTTTCATCAAAAGCTGTACCAAGTCATGCAGATAACATCATCAACATTTATTCAGTAAATATAACAGACCATTGTGGAAAAATACACAAAAGAATAGTTCGTATCAACTGTATTAGGCTACCAGATACTGAAGATCTTGCTGTTGGTGTAGTTTATGCCAAATCAGACAGGGTGTCAAAAGCAGAATAGTGAAGCCATAACTTTATGCTCACAATGGAGAGATGCTACAAGTCTACTGTTGCTGGCTGGTCCAACCACCATATCTTGACCATTTTTTTTTTTTGAGTTCTGTCTCTTTTGCCTTCTAGCAGATAGTCCAACCAACATAACATCTTTCACAATGTCAACTACTCTCATATCCTTTCAGACACCAGTGAGCAGCGTGAGCAGGCACTGTGGGGATGGAGTCTTGGGCACCAGAGTGGGTGGCAGTGGAGCTGCTTGGGCAGCATGGTGCCCTCGTTCCTTGACTAGACTCTGTACCACAGTGAGGGAAACCAGGCTGGACTAGGGCTGGGAAGCAGGGCCGGCCACAACTCATCATTACCACATACTGCTCCAGGCCTTAGGCAGGACCCTTGCCTATCTGGGAAGCCAAGTCAGCACAGAAATATCAAGATCAGGAAAACTGGCTACAGGCATGACTGCAACTTAGCTCAGGCTCTTGCTTGTAGTCCATAAAGGTAGCTCCCAAAACAATGTGTGGAGGCCCCAGGCAAGGCTTCTCAAGACTCTCTCAATTTAGCTGTTCTTCACAAAAGTCAGATCCAAGGTTACATAGTATCATAGGAGAGCTGACCTTGAACACAAGCAGCCTAATCCATAGAAGTCAGGAGAAGAAGATGCAGATGCAGTTATGTAACTCAAAACCTTGATATGAACTGTGTCCACCAGACTGCCTGCAACTTGTTAGCCAGGCAGGTGACACAGAGTCTTTCCTGACTACTTGTACATAAGCATCATTTCTTGGAATGCTTTTAGCTTAAACACTTCTGATTATTATGCAAACCTACATTACTGTAGGTGATATACTCCACCTCTATATAAATCTCTACATCAGTTGTTACTGTGGAAGGATTGTAAAGGAAACTGAAAGTAATCTATGCCTGCTATGGACAAATAATACTACATCTGTCAAGATTTCTTCTTCCATTCTTTATAGATGTTTCACATGGACAACTGGGATTTCTTTCCTTACTTTGAATACAGAACTGAATATTGGGACCATTTTTGGTCTTGGAAGAGAATCAGAAGTAACAGAGATATATATATGATGACATGAAACCTTAATAGTTGAATAAATTTTAACATGCCAGCTGTGAGCTACTAACATATCTTGTAAATTCTAGATCAATTTAGGAACGTATAAAATAGATCACGATAAGTTAGCACTGAAAAAACATGAACAAAACTTCCCAATAACCAGAGTCCAATATAGTTGTGTATATTGATGCTAGAACTTGACCATTATTTCAACTATACTATATCATCCATATAAATTTCCCCAGGACACACTCTTCTGATATGTGGAAAATCACGAATGTATTAGACAATACTATGAAGCTTCTCCTCTTTATTCTTACACCTAACACCTGTGTAATCATAGGTTCTTAGCTCACAAAAGTATCCTCACAGTTAGCAACTGGAAAGTACTGAAGCATTCTAGCCAGGCTGTTAGTGTTGTTGTACAACACAGGTTGTGGCATCAAGTTGCAGAATGGGCCAGAATAAGGAGCCCCCTCCAGTTGCTTTCCACTGCTTTGGTAATGGAAAACAGCTGTAAACTCACTTTAGCTGAACATTTAAGCTGGGTCTATGGTTATTTTGCACTGTCTGAGAAGCACAAAGCAGCTGGAGCCTACTAACAAATCTGGCTTTCTTTTTATGTATTCTGGTAGTGAGGGATTAATTTTCAGACCATATGTAATTGCTCACTGGTGAGAAAGATTTTTATACTTTCCACATAGATATTATGCAATATAACATTTTAAGAGGGTGTATTAGTACAAGCTGCGAGTGATTCAAGTCAGACACATGCAGTGTTATAAAGTCAAACACTTTCCTTTTCTAATTTAAAATTGTTTTCTCATAAAATAAATAATATTTTACCCTTGAAGGGTTCTCTTTTTTTCATTTGTGGAAAGACCAGATGGGTATCACAGGTCATTCACAGTTATGAGAGAAACAACAACAAAAAAATCCCTTTTCATAGGTGAGATCTTGTATTCTTTACAGGAAAACAAATTGTTTCCTTGGATGAAAACCTTTTGTATTCTAGTGTAATTGCTAATATCTGTGGGGTGTCCTGGAAAATGAGATGCTTTGTATCAAAGAGTTGTAACTTATCCCTTTGCATAAAATCTAAATAAATAAATGGGAACAGACCTTAAGACATCATGCAGGGAGGAGATACAAGTAATACAGCTGTGAAATCAGGGAAAAACCTCAAGTGATAACAAGTGGACAAGATAAAATTATTTCACAGTGGGACTAGGGTGATCTGGCTATATTTTTTTTGTTGTTGTTAAAAGACGGGAAGAGAGGGTTTTTTTTCAGACATTATAAAGAATCTTAAACTGCTTCCTGCTGTTGCAGTACAAATAACTGGTATTGGAGGAGTCAATCAAGGATGGATTATTTTTCTCAGGCTATAAAGATTTTTTTTCTTGATCAGTTATAAGTTATTTTACATACACCAGAAAACAGTACAAGCAAATGAATTACAGTCTCATCAAGCACAATCCTAAATGAAGCATTTGATGAAGGGGTGATTTCCTTCTTCTCCCAAGTCTGAAGAAGCCATCTATGGCTACGGTGAAAACATGACTAAAAGAAGTGCACTTACAAATAGGACTGATGTACGTATTTGTGGTGAGTTGATCTTGGCTAGATGCCAGTGTACACCAAGCCACTCTATCACTCCCTTCCTCAACAGGATAAGGGGTGTGGGAGAGAAAATAAGACAGAAAAAACCTCATGAGTCAAGACAAAGGCAGTTTAATAAAGCAAAAGCCACATGCAGAAGCAAAGGAAAACAAAAGATTTATTCTCTACTTCTTATCAGCAGGCAATGTCCAGCTACTTCCCAGGAAGTAGGGTTTCAGTGTGCATAGCAATTTCTCTGGAATACAAATGTCTTAATAACCGATTCCCGTGCATGTGTGTGTGTGTCCGCCTTTCTCTTCTATTGCTGAGCAGACATCATATGATATGCAATATCCCTTTAGTCAGTTGGGTCAGCTGTCCTTGCTGTGTCCCCTCCCAAGACCTTTCCCACCCTCAGTCTGGTGATGGGGGGAATGTTGGAACAACAGCCTTGATGTTGTGCAAATACTACTCCACAGCAACCAAAACACTGGTTTGTTGTTGTCCTGGTTAAACCCGAGCTAGCAACACAACCACGATAGCTGCTCACTCACCCCCTCCCCCATCTGCACCCCCAGCAGGGGAGAGAATCAAGAGAGAAGGGAGAAACTTGGATTGAGATCAACACAGTTTAATAAAATAATGAAATACTAATACACTACTAGTAAATATATATATAAAATAGAAATAAAAGATACTCAAAGCAATTCCTCACAAACACGCTGAGTAGCCTGTCCTAGGGAGCAGCCTGGTCCCAGAAGTTGATTCAAAGAGAGCGAAGAGAGGGAAAAGGCAGAAAAGCCCAGAGGCCTCTGCAAAGGCTGGGATAAACAACCTGACCGAACCTCCTGGCTACCCCAGAGAGGGAGAGAGAGGGAGAGAAAGGCGCTCAGAATATCCTTGGCTCTCAGACCAGAGAAATTAAAAATATTAACCCTGTACTGGGGTGTTATCTGCTTGTTCTCCAACTAAGTCCAAATAATGAGCATGCTAGCTATGAAAAAGGAAGGTTTGTAACTGCACAAAGAAAATTAACTCATTTTCAGTCAAACCAGCACAGTTATCAACACCTTTCTAGCTATCAATGCAAAAACCAGTGCTATGAGGTCTGCTGTAGGGAATATTAACTCCACCTCAGCCACACCCAATACAATGTTCTTTCAAGGAACATTAGCAAAGCTCAGTGAGACTGTTGGCTGTGAGAACTAAGTAGCTTACACTTTCAGCAGAAAATGTAAAGGATGTTATCAATCAAGATACCATAATTCATGAATAGTACAGAAAAGTAGGTCCCATTTAATGGACCTCTGCTGCTACTGACTTCAGCGCTTTCACCTTTACAAAACTTATTTTCTTCAGAGAACTAAGGTGCATAGGAATATTCCCACTGGCATAAAACATAGGAACAGCTGTTGTTATAAGACTGATTTCATCAGCCTTGGCACAGACCTGTGTAACATGGACTTCGGCAGAACAGAGAGCTCACAGCAACAGAAACCTAATGTTCAGGATCACACCTCACAAGTTCTGCATCTACTTTGGAATTACATGAATGGTGTCACTGGAATATCTACTTTAGCATATCTGCTATAAATGACACCTACCAGCTCACACATAAGAGTGTGTACATTCTAGACAAGTGCATTTGATCAGATGAATCCCACACACTATGGGCTTCTCCAAGATGCAGCATAAGAAAACATAAAAGTGTAAGAAAGAAAATTACTTTCTCAAAAAAATGATCAGTGAGCACAAGGAGACATGAGGAAAAACACAGATAGGTTAAGCGTCAAGACCAGCACCTACAGAAAAATAGTGAAAAATTTAATATGACAAATGTTGGACAGATGAGCAAGAAGGGAGAAATTATCTTTTGAATGTAGAGAAAAAAACAAAACCAAACAAAAACAGCTCTCTCAAGAATTTTGACACTACTTTTGACAAAATTAAGAAGGCAGGAAAGGAGGTGATTTAGCTTCAAGTATGTATATAGAGCAATGCATATGATTCTTTAGAGATTCAAAAGTTCGTGGTGTTCTACAGTGATTGAATCTTTTGTTTTCACTTGTTTTCAAATAGTTTCCAGTGATTAGGACAAGTTAAGCTCAGGCTACTGAAGCCAAGCATGAATTACTATCTCCTGCCTTTCAGTAAGCTTATTTAAATTCACTGCTATCATTACCAGAGCCACAAAACTTCAATTTTTGGCCTAGAAGAACAAACTTATATCTGGTAATACTGTAGTTAGAAATGTCATCTCTGCTTCTAAAGTGATCTTCACACTCAAAACCACTGTACATATTTAAACATACTCCGGATGTTCACATGGCTCCTACTTAATTTTTTAACAAAAGTGAAATTAATCCTTCCTAAAGGTTCTGCATAGCTATCTTTTTTTTTTTTTTTTTTTTTTTCCAGGTCTATAGATAAATCTTAATTTGGATATAACAATTATGTTCAACTTCCCTTGCAGATTTTAACAGTTAGGTATTCAAAATATTCAGCATGGCTCAGTAAGGCAAACTGCCATGACTAATCAGTGAAGGTCTGGTAGTCAAGAGACAAGCACATGTTCCTTTACAGTATACTGAAGAGATGTCTTTTAATGTTTAGGAACACAAACTACCCTATATGATGAATTTGAGAGACTACATGATAAAGATTACTTTGTACATTTCCTCCAATACACATTTTTTCCCTTCAGTTCTCTCATCTTCAAAATTCCACTCCTATACATATACATTAGTTGTTGCAGTAATACTTGTATAAAACTTTTCACTTACATTTCACTCAAAATTTTTGAAAAGAAACTAGCTGTCTATGGATTAGATCCAAAGCCCATTGATGTCAGAAAGTTTTCTGCAGGTTTTGCCTGAGGACTTAAGTGAATGGAAAAGCTCATGACAGTATCTGTCAAGAGTAATTTGAAAGAAAGATTAATATTTGTAGGCTAGAAGCAGCGACTGAGAACCAGTAGTTCGACCTCTTTCCACTGAACCTCATTCAGATGTCTGCATCAAACCTGTAACCTTGTGGTTAAAATTATAGCACACCTTTTGGAAGCCATCCAGCAGTCTTGTAAAGTTTGCACAATGTGAAGAGTGCAAGACCTTACTTCGTAAATTACTCCAATCATTAATTGCCCTTGGTGTTAATTTCTTTAAAAAAATGTACTAGTTGCACCTTATTTTCCATTTCAGTTTGTTCAGCTTCAATACTGGAAATCAATGTAGTTGAAATAAGCGTTTAGTAAAGAGCCCTCTACTGTCGAAAACATTCTTCCTGTGTAGGAACTTGTAGAACATAATCAAGTTACCTCTTAGCTTTCTCTACAATAACATAAATGGACTGCAGTGGAAAAAAGATGTCCTTGTTACAGAAGGTAGAATGAAAGCATTTTGCACAAAAAATCTGTACCAGAACAACTAGAAGGCTTATCAGATTATCCTTACCTCTCAAGACAGCACACAAGCTCCTCTGAAACAACTCAGGATCACATGCACTCACACAAAAGGGAGTACTAACAGTGACTGTGGTAACTTTTTTTCAAGCTAAGTGGTTATGTACTACAAGGAGTAAAACTTCAGAAGCCAACAGTATTGAGGCCTTACACTTTGACTACATTCAGGATGGAAAATATCAACCAACCATCCATGTACACATATATATGCATATGGATCTCCATAAATATAAAAAACCAGTTTTCATTACTGAGATCAAAAGTAGGGCAGGTAGAAAAATCCTGTGTGTCAACATTTCAACAGTAAAATGATTTTTAAAAATGAAGGAAAATAGAAGTTTCAGTATAATATCCTGTATCAAAAATATCTTCCTTTGTTCCATAAAGAATATTAATGCATGTTGAAGAAGCAATTGCAATACAATGTGTCATGGTATTAACCATTTTATAAACTGATTTTTTTTTTTTTAAAGAAGCTAGACATTTTTAGAAACATAGGATCACTTAGAACATTCTTATCTCTTGACATTGAAGTTATATTTAAAGCATACATTTCAGGACAAAGAACAAAAATATTTTTGGACTAAGAACATGATTATAGTTAAATTCAATTCTTGTGGACAAAGGGAGTTTTTTTCAGACACAAGTACTCACTGTATTTTACCAGTCCAACGTCACTTCTGACACATTTATCTTGTAAGAATAAGCAGGATAGAATAATCTAGCTATAAGCATTATTTTAATTCAGTGGTGTGGAAAAAGAGACCCTAATTGCATATTTAATGCCAAGGGTAACAGCAGGTATTGTGCTAATATTTTAATGCAATTCTTATGTTTTATTTTTGTTAATATAAGCATACCATAATGAACACTTACAAACCAATTATTTATTGTCCAAGCCTCTCTGTGCATCAAACATTCACTTCTATTAATATTACTAGCCACAAAAAAATAATTAAAAAAACACCCCTGTATTTTGATAGAAAACCAGCCATTTAAATAATAAAACAATTAACAAGGTGTTATTGGACTAATTTACTCGATTTATGAAGATATTGCAGAGTATTTATTATTTAGCTAAATAACGCAAGACAGTTTAAAGTTAAGTGTTGGGACATGAATGGTGTTATCAATCTGTTTTATAAATTTTGATAAATTAGTAGTTGGATTAATCACTATAACATGCCTGTTTTGGGGTTTTTGTTTGCTTGGAGGCATGGGTGTGTGTTCATTTTGTTACAAGTAAACATGAAAGAATATCAAACAAGTTTGCTAAAGTACTTCTTGACCAGGATTTTTCCTTTCTGATAAATAGAAAAATAATTTACTTGAATGGGTACTGTACACTAGCAATTCATCTCAATCAATTATCCATGATGCTTTAAAAATGGACTCTAACTAATGTGTAGGTTTGCTGTACTAGCAAAGTAGATACATGCTTCCTATGTAAAGCTTTCCTTACTAGTTTTATGGGACATTGTCTCTAGAATACAGACAGAAAGATCCTTACATATTTATCAGTGTTAGAAGAGACATTTGAAGCAAGAAGAACCATTAACCAACCTCAAGCTCTTTATTTAATTTATTGTACACAGATTTTAAGCATCTTGAAAAAAACAGATATGAAAATGTGTATCATAACCTCATGTTACTTGACTGTGGATTTAACTGCTAAAATTAATTGAAATGGTATTTCTATGTAGACAATATATTAAGCTGCTGAATCTACTTATTACGCAACCATTGGCAAATTAACTATATGCCAATTTTCTTTAATAAATATTTTTGAGCAAATTTAAAAATAATCTAATTGCTCGGTACTTTACTATTTTCACATTTTATAGACAGAAAGCAACTGACCAACAGTTCAATGTTACGCTTTACTAGACCATTACAAATTCTGATTATTTGAGCTGTTTTAACACAAGTCATTGTAAATACAAATATCATTTCAAAATTAGTATGTCTTGAAAGTACTTTAAGGCACAGTAGCAGTATGGACTTGCAGTTCATTATTCCACAACCAAGGAGTATTTTATGCATATAAAGCTAATGTTGAAATTTTTCTCCAAGATTAATAGATATCGTATAGACTTTTTTTTTTTTTTTTTTAAATGGCTTGTTTGAGAAAGACAAAAGTTCACCTTAATAATTGGGGCATGGAGGATTGTTTTCATTACTTAAGATTTCCTCTCTCCTGGCCCCATCACCTCTTCTTACAAATGAGAGGTTTGGGCACTCTATTGTAGAAACAATTATCTAGGTTTTACAGTCTGAATATAACACTAATGTATAAGAAGGTCACTGGCACCTTAGTTTGCAGGTTGCTCAGGGTGAAATACAGCTTTAGGCAAAATTTCTGGAGGCAGACAAAGCATTAGCTAACTTCTATCTAAAACTACTAATATGGACATGATTATGCATTTGAGTAATATCAACTCTGTGCAAATATGAAACAGAAAGGCACACTTCATTTATAACTGTTCAGGAGATGCACAACTTAGTTCTACTGCTATGATCATCTTCCTAATAACATGGTTTGTTTTCAGTATCGCAAAGCGCAGACAAAGGTAAGATAGACAAATTGTAAGTTTTTTGTCTTCCTTTTTACTGATTCTATACATATTTCAAGAGTAAACATTACAAATTTGTCTACCCGAACAAAAGAAATACAAATTATGAGAAGAACTGGCAGACTGACTACCAGCTGTTTGGAAAACAGTCCTTCTTCTTCCTGTCATTTGTATTACCTAATATACTTTATTTTAGTAACTTCAGCAACTCCATTCCTCTTTCCAGCAGTGTGAACTTCGGAGAAACAGTATCGCTGTAATAAGTTATATTTCTGCATAGAATTTAATCTATTATAACCTAAAATTTTCCTGCTTTTGGATATTGATTCTTAGACCACTTGTTACTATAAGAACTCACAGATGGTCAACAAAACCTCTACACTAAGAAGAAAAAATCATTTTGCATCTGGTTTGATAGTAATGGACATGTGTATGTGGCACATCATCAACCAGAACTTCCACATACCATCGAAATAGCATTATGCATTATGGGGGACATATTCTCTCCAAAAAACAGACCCACAGGTTCAAAATAATTATTTAGAGAAAAATATCTGTTCACTCTGATCGCTTTTTAAGATGTGGTCTGTATAACTGTCTGAGACACTTTGTCATCATGAGGCTAGCACATAGCATAAAAAGGATGTCAGACAGGAAAACATTAAAATCCTGAGTATTTTTCTGGAGCAGCATTTTGAACTCTCGACAGATGTCACTAATGTACCTGATTTATGGTAACACGCACTTTTACATTTTGTCATTCATACTGTCTTTCCATTTGACACTCTCTAATGGGTAATCAAGGTCAACTAAAGCATAATCAATTAGTCTGCACTAATTGGTGGCCAGAACTACCTTTTTCTTGTGATTTCCGACATATCCATGTACTGTACATCTTTCAGCTTTCCCTCGGGCCACCCCTCAAGCATGTTGTTTTCAGAGTAATTATAATGAGTTAGAATTATTTTGTTCAACGACATTCTGGCAAATTATTCTTCAGGAGCACCAAGCAGAAGGTAAATTTTGTCTTAAAATATTCCATGGTTCTATCAAAAATATCATTTGCTCTTTTAGTAGCACATTGACAGTAATACTATAAAAGATATCTTGACAATCAGAGTGGCAGGTCAGATGACAGTTAGAAAATTCCCATGTCAGAAAATGCTACTAAAGAAGGAGAAGAAAAAAAAAAGAAAAAAAAGATATGTTTCTGCTATAGTCTCTGAGCATTCCCCTTCACATCCTTCACATCCACCTAGGGAGGGTAGAGTCTCTCTTTAACTGAATCAGGGCATGAATAACAAATTTGCTCTTTCCAGCCTTACAAAGGCACACAGAAAGGAAAACCATCTACATCTACAAGATATAGGGTGGTCTGCAGTCAGTGTGAACCTCTGTTGGATAAGCCTGTTCACATCTTTTGCTCTTTCATGCCATGCTTCCTCTCCTCCCTCTCCTACCTACCCCAATTAACCTCTCCCAACGATCTTATCCCTAGTTCTCTCTAGTATTCCTAATAACTTAGAAAGCATTGCAAATTTCTCTTAGAGTCTTATGACAATCACAACTAACCATAATTTGATCCTGAGAAAATACAAATTCCCAATTTGAAGTGTTTATAGACTGAAGAAATCCTTCTAGTCCTCACTCTGAGACTTCTGACAGCACTTGGTTCTGTCATGAGGATGTAGTCTTGTCTTCCAGTACGCTGAATGCTGCCCTCCTTTTGCAGTTATCTACAGACTTGTTGACTAGGCATTTTGTGTCATTGTCCAGATCATTAATGAAAATGCTAAATAACCCCATTTAGCAGTCATTAGGATGTGTCCAAGAGATATCACTAGAAACCAGCTGGAATTTGTCCCATTGATTATAATTACTTACGCCCAATGGTCCACTCAATTTTCCAGCCACCAATTCATTCACTTAAATAGTACATATCTCAGCAATTTGGCTACAAGGATGCAATGGGAAAGCATGTCAAGAGCTATGCTGAAGTTAAACAATATGCACTTCTTCCCTTACCCACACAACAGATCACCTCATCATAAAAAGCAATTGGTGCAGTCAGCTACAATTTGCCTTTATCGGTAAATCTGTGCTGAATGTTCCCAGCCACCTTGTCTTTTGTGTGTCTGGACATGACTTTTGTAGGACACTTTATTGAAGATGAATGTGAGGTTTGCTTCAGAAACAAAGAACCTCTCCCTTGCCATCCCCTTTCAAAAAATACAGAGAACAGGCTTGCAATAACATCAGCCAGCTTCTCAGCACCCTTGAAGGCATCACACTGGGCTGCACACTGTGCTCACACATCTGGAAGACATGGGTGTTAGTTACATTACCAGAAGAATCCATGGCAGTGACATTAGTACCTCAGTCTTTTCAGTGTTGTCACTATGCCTACTGCTCCATTGACCAGTAAGACAACAGACTCCTTAGTCTTTCTTTTGCTGTCAGTTTCCAGGAATGTCTTCATTTTAATGGTGTTCTCTTTTAGCTCAGTCCAGCAGTATTGACTTGTGTAGACAGCAATAACAACTTGGGAATGACCAGCAGTCATTTTTCCTAGAAATCTCAGTCTACAGCTGCAGAAATAGTATACTAACTTGAGACCTTTCAAAGAAAAGCATGCGACTAATGGCCTTTGAAAGCTTGTCACTCAAAGATGGTTTAAGACTCTGGTTTAAGGGCTTCATACAAGTGAAAGAATTATTTAGGCTGGTGTCATGGAGACATATACTGCTGAGAGACTGATGACAGATGTCATCAAGCTAAATGAAAATTTTCCATGAAAAGGAATTTATTTGATCATTTTTATGACATGGGTCAGAGCATTTTGATTTTTGCCACCCAAGGCAGCCATATGAAGTTTCATGGATATTCATGCCAGATCTCCTTCCAACCATATACTCCAAATGGCTTCTGACACTGTTGGAGTAGGTTGGAGGCCCCAATGCAGTGACATCTGTCAGCAATTATCTCTGCAGGTTCATCTGTTTCCTTCCACTCCCACCAACAATATATCCCATGCTTATGCTATCTGTATTGAAATGTGTTCACATATAAAAGCATCTAATATGAGCATGTTTAAATACAGAACACAGTCGAAATAAGGTAACGTAGAAGTTATTCTATTTGAAGTATTCTGTTTCATTTTCTGCTTGCTATGTGTTCCACTGACAGTGCATTCCTAGGCGAGCAATACTCTGTGGAGGCAGAGGGTGACAGAGTCTTTGCAGATCTTGTCCACTTATCCATCGTAATTTTGAACAAATGCTTTTTTCACTTCATAGCTATTTCATAGTAATATCTTCCAACTGAAAAACTGAAGAAGTTAATTAGCATTTATTTAGCTGTCCCCTAATCCAGACAGAAACAGCTTAAAATGACAGGCTTTACTGAACATACAGTCCCATCTGAGACATCCATCACCTTAACATCTCAAAATTAAGAACATGTGTCCTATTCACAGAAAGATAATGTGTAAAATCATGGGATGTCTCCAAGCCTCACTAAGGACAAGACAGGCTATGGGGCTGATCTTTCTGGTTTGAGGAAAATGATAATTAAATTATTTTGCTTGATTTGGTCACCATAGCAACAATGACTGTTCAGGGTTTTCTGCTACTTGCATCTCTTATTGTGACATACAATATAGATGCATAACACTCATGTCCACAGCCTTTAGGCCAAATAAGAGAAGGTAGGCAACAGATTGATCAGAACTTCTTTCCAGCTAATGAAAAAACCCACAAGCAAAAGACAATTGGAAGGGATAGAGAAAGGCACCACATTAAAAAGGCAGAAGAGATAAAGAAATACATTCTTTGGTTGATGAAAGCCAGACATTTCTGACAGAAAGCATTATGCATTGTTTCTACACAACAGGAAAACCAGAACTACAGTCCAGCTGTGTACATGGAGCAACTCTGACAACAGTAGTTTTCCTCTTGCATAAACCTTTTGTGAGCCCTTTATTGTCCATGTCACATTGTAGGAACAGGTACTTGACAATGGTGCCCACCTCCCTTCTGTACATAGCCTGCTACTCCACAAACAAAGGCTTCTTCCAATACTTCTATAACAGACGTATTGAGAAAGGCAAGTTTTGTCATCACAAGGAAGAGAGAAAACAATGATGACACATCTGGCCCCAGGCTGTGACTATGCAGTACTTTTCTACTCTCAAGTAAGACCTAAGAGAGAGTTTTTAAACCTTTCACAGACTAAACCACAATTATGCTCTTGCTCATAATTAGGAACCTGTCTAGCTACAACATCTTTCCCTAGCATCAGGGAGGAAGGTGAAGGGAACAGGAACTGCAGGGCTTGGAAGCCCACTCACTATTAATGTTTAGGGTCATTAGACAAAAGGGTGCTGTATGAAGATTCTCTGCCAATAATTTCTCTTTAGACAATTTTACAATTGTCTTGCTCTGAAAAACTGCAGCTTTTCCAGTTTATAGGTTATAGACTTAAAAACATTCACATAGGTCTGTGACTTGTTCAATACCTGCATATATACTTATCATTTTTAGGTTTGCTATGTGCAAGTTGACAACACTGTTGTGCAATATAGAGCTTAGAGCACTTACATAAATCTTTCTCCAGATCACTTCCACAGAAAAAGTCTCCATCTACCTTGCAAGATTCAGTAAAACTGTCATTTCACCAGAGCAGTTATTCAAGTTGAAGAATGAAATTTGCACGTAAAAAGAACCAATGATTAGAAGAAAGAATTCCATAACAAATAGAATTATATTTGCTTAATATACCAAGAAGGTAAGAAAGTACTGTGCCTGATTTGTACAAAAGTTACAGCTGTTATGAAACATTAAAACAAACATCAGTATGTGACAAAAAATTCCTTCAATAAATTCGCTGCTGACTACCGTAAGGACAAGCTAGAACTGCTGCTTAATGGTTCATTTTTAAGAAACTGGTCAAGGAAATGAAGCTGCTGTGCATGCTAGCTATATCAGGGTTCCTGAAAACAGTAAAAGGAAGAAGCCATATAGTGAGGTGTTCAAGACTGCATGCTGAAAGTGTCAGGCATCTTACCCCTCAGAAATAACGTTACATGTCATAAAATCAGCTTATTTGTGGCATCTGGTCTCACTTTGTAAAAGACTTTTACAATCAAGTTGAAAAGATCACAGGAAAATTTGCAGCATTTCCGGTGCTGGATAAGAGTATGAATATCAGATCTGAGCTCCTTATTTTAATAGAGGATGATTGAGGAATTCATAACTTCTAAGGAGCTATTTGTTCATATCTTGAATCAAACCAACCAGTTTATATACCATCTGCCAGCTATTTGACCAAAACAGCATGAAAAACTTTCTAGGAGCTATGCTTCCTATGATAACAAGCTAAAAGGAAACCCAGTGAAGAATAAAACCATTTTTGAGGTATATGCATCAGTATTTTTAAAAACAGAGATCTTGCACCTGTCTTCAAAATGGATCACACCATGAACTGTTTGTTGAAACGCATGTAAAATCTTCAACTGAAGGTTATGAACCCCTTTTTGGCCTCATCTGAAGATTGTGAAGTTTTGTTTTAACACGCCAGATATGTCAGACCAAAAAGTATTGATTGCTGAGCAGAGCAGAAAGAGAGCAAGCTGAAAGGAGAACGATTGCTAAAGAAATCAAGTTGATTAATTCCTTCATTTAAAAGTGTAAGGCTTAATTCACCAACAAGCAAAATACTGAGCCTGTAGTTGTCTTCATGTTCTTTTACATTATTGGCTTTCATGAAAAGGTGAAACTCATTCCCTTAGACCTAAAAGGTTGGATTGGGATCTAGAATTATAGGTGTGTACATTTATTTTAAATCACTAAATTAAGATTCAGTATTATATTCTTCCTTAGTTTAGAGAAGTCTGTAAACTTCCAACAGCCTTACACCATCAACAAAGTAACAGTTCAAAATGCAGCTATGTATTTCAAAATAGTGTTCTTACACAATTTTTCTATTTCCTTTCTAACACAAGAACCAAATTATATTTTGAGTTTTTATTTTCAGTGATGGTTCCTTGCTGAAACTTCACACATGGGACTGGATAGCATACTTTGGTACATCATAGAAGAGACATTGAAGACAGAAAATGTCACATAGATTCCCAGATTAGAACCTATTTGAATAATCAAAGCATCACTTTGTTTTGAGGTATTCTGGATTTTGGCGAGAATACTGGAGAGGAGAGATTTCTCTGGTAAGCTGTTTGTTGTTGTTGTTAGTGTTTTTTTGTTGTTTTTGTTTGTTTGTTTGTTTTGTTTTGTTTTGTTTTTTTAAATGTATTAGTACTTTAACGTATGGTTGCTGTGGCAAATTTTGGTTTTTTGGTCCTACCTAAATGTTACATCCATCTTCACCAATCTAACTGAAGAATAATTAGACACACTCATACATACTTACACTAGGTTACAGAGATTAAGATAAGACTGTTCAAGCTGTTAAAAATAGGTATCTAGCAAACTGCTAAAGCTATTACCTATACTGACTAGATAGCAGCAGCAAAGGTATGGCTTTTCATTTGGCAGTCATAACACAACAGTTAACTGTGTTGAAAATGGATTTAATCTTAAGAGTTTTGCAACCCCACTTCCAGTAAAAAGGACAATCTCTTTATTCTCAGAGCTATGCAGAAAACATTATTATACTTGAGTGTGTGCAAACAAAAACTGAGTTGCTCACCTTAAGACTAGTCAGAAATCAGAGGAAAAAAAGATGAAGCTCACTATTTGCCAAATTGTGGAAGATAAAATGCTGTTCTTCTTTAAAATATACTGTGTTTGAAAATAGGACAGAAAAAAAGCTTTTAAAACTTTGTCTCCCAAGAAAGCGTGTCTCATTCCTTCATTTCCAAATGGATTACCTTCAAATGTGAAGCATCTCTGATAGAGCTTGTTCTCATTTACTGAAAATAAATGAAAGATGAAGCAATGAGGGAGAGGAACAGAGACACCCTACATTACATACAACTGATATTCTTTGCTAGCACAAGTTTAACCGAAAAATACTTTGTTTTCATGTTTTCTTCCCCAAGAGAATGTTTCTGATATGGAACGAGTAGGAACTGAAGATGTGTCAGCTACCGATCACCTGCAACTTGGGAGTTCTTCAGAGAATACTGGCAATGAACAGATAATTACCCACTTCTTTGTGCTTGTGTTATACTTACAATTGTTCCTCCTGCCCTTAAAAATCTGTATAGTTTTCTTGAAGCTATCAGATCTACCTAGAAAATCCTAAGCACTAGAAAACTGACAGAAGAAATCTAAGTGTGGCATTGCATAACAATTACCAAGCAAAGGTCCATTCAGTCTGGTTTTCTAACTTCCTGTTTCCCACTTATGGCACCATATGAAAACAAAATAATTTATTATATATTACAGGATAACTTGCTGCACCACAACCCTCCTACCTCTGCATATCCTCTTCCATAAACTAAGAAGCTGATCACAAGAAATGGTGCATCCCAAATACAAAATAGTAATAAAATGTGAAAGCTCAGAGCAAAACTGGTAGAATCAATTGTTAAAAGATGCAATACCTTTCTGAAAATGGCAGATTTTATGTTCATGGCATATTTTTTTCCTATGGTTGTAATTTCTTTTCCTTCGCATGGAATGAAAAAAGAAAATCATACTGAAGTTGACTTAGCATTAGTTATCTCACTCAGGTTCATTTCTATTACTGCACCTAGTAAGGTGACTCTCCCTTTTAAGAGAAGTCTAGGATCCAGTCAAATCGTGTTCTATCATATTTTTCTTCACAGCTCTTGAAAGCCTGATGCAGAAAAATTTAACAAATTGAAGTGAGAATCGGAAAAATCTCAAGGCAAATACTTGGGAACAGAACAGTACAGCTACTGCATTTGTATGAATTTTCCTTCTGTCTTATAACAATGAAAACGTCAGATAGAAAATGACTAAGCTGCAAAAGGACCAGCTGGTCTGAAAGACAATAAGCATGTCAGATTATGTGACACCGGGGAGAGGCACATAAGTGAGAGATCAGCCCCCTCATCTCTGAATCAGAAAAGCCTCTCCTCTCTTGTCTTCTAATAAAAGGAAGGCTGTAATATTTCAGAAGGAAGAGAAAAAAGGGGTAGGTCCACCCTATTATAAAAGTCTATATTTAAGAAAAGACTGAAAAACTCTAGCCTTACTTCAAGTGTTTCAAAATAGATGAGTGAGTGCAAGAATCAAAAGACAAAGTATTTGCCAGATCGACTCAGTCTTTGTTCTCATGCTAAGGAAATGTGATCTTTCTGACTTAGCAGCTAAACAGTTCCAGAGCAAATTGAAAATTGATGTTTGGTTTACTTGCATTTGTGTACTAACAGCCAAAGAGATGAAACCACCTTAACCCCACAAGTTCTTTCTCCTGACTTTCATTAATTTACCTTTATATCAAGGGCCCATCTCAGTAACTACCCTTTAGAAACCCTACACAAATCAGAAGGATGGCTAGGAACATAATAAGTCACATTAAAGTTGAAAAGGCACTAAAAAAAACCCTCAAAAAACAAGAAAGCAACCAACCAACCAACCAACAAACAAATATACCCCTCAATATACCTGAAAAATTCCAGAATTGCAGAACTGGAAGGCATTCAAGTCAGAATTCAGCCTTTTCATAAGCTAATGTTTTAACAATGTCACTACAATCAAATCACCACAGAATCACAGAATGAAGTGTTTCCAAGCAAGTTTCCCACATGCAGTTCCCAGAAGACCTGTCCCAAACATGCAGGAATAAAAGCAAGATGCAGAAAACATTTTAATTAGGCTGCTACTCTATTAACTTAACCCATCTGGGAAATACTAGCAATAACTTATTCAGTGTAAATTTTCATTCTTTCCTTGTTTCACATAGTAAAGGCTTGTCCTCAGCCCCCGGCCCTTCCCAGCTGGCCCACAACCTGTTGTTAGCACCCAACCTGTCCTTCCTTTCAAATAGGTTAAAAGGCTGAAGAACAGTTGTCTCCTCAAAGCTGCAGCTTTGTTCCTCACTTCCTTAGAGCATTTCTAATCACTTGTTTATATGTCACAGACATGACCTAACTTCCCATCATCATGCTGGATCTCTGAGTTGTTAAGGGAGGAAAGGCAGAAAAGCTGGACTAAGGGAGAGGAGAAGGATGAAAGAACATTGTCCTGTTTTCATCTGGTATAGAGCTAATTTTCTTCCTAGTAGCTGGTACAGTGCTATGTTTTCGATTTAGAATGAAAATAATGTTGATAACACACTGATGGTTTAGTTGTTGCTTAATAGTCAAGGACTTTTCAGCTTCTCATTACATGCCAGGTGCACAAGAGGCTGGGAGTGGGCACAGCCAGGAAAGCTGACCCAAACTAACCAAAGGGATAATTAATATCATATGATGTCATGCTCATTTTTGGGGAAAAAGGAGGAAGCAGGGGATGTTTGAAGTGATGGCATTTGTCTTCCTGAGTAATTGTTATGCAGGATAGAGGCTGGCTTTCCTGAAGATGGCTGAACACCTGGCTGCCCAAGGGAAATAGTGAATGAATCCTGTTTTACTTTGCTTGCACATGTGGCTTTTGCTTTACCTATTAAGCTGCCTTTATCTCAACCAACAAATTTTCTTACTTCTATTCTTCCAATTTTCTCCCACATCCCATTGGGCAAGGAGTAAACGAACAGCTGCGTGGTGCTTAGTTGCCAGCAGGGGTTGAACCACAACAAACACTACAAGGGCAAGTGTTTTGTCAGGTGCTCCTTCACCAAAACATTGATGGCCAGAACGCACAGAAAAGACATAACTGATCTGACACTCAAGTCATTGAAAGCTTGCTATCCATAGTGGCAAGGATGCCCAAATACAATGGTCCAATGTTACTGAAAACCAGTTATTTACTAAACATGTGCTATTCATCTGTTCAAGCACTTACAAAACACTATCATTTGTCCATAGATGAGCTTTGTTTCCCCTCCTTGTCAATATATATACAGATAGATTAATAGAAATGAAACAAGGAGAGAAACACCAGTCAAGCTATGGGATATGTGTGAGTACATATGTACTTACTTACATATATTTATCATGGAAAGGCTTAAAAAACATATCGTTAAGCATCTTGCTATACAGGCAGGAGTCATCAGTATTCTCCCAACAGTGGCAACACACTGCAGAGTAGGAGCTTGAATTCTCTCAAGCAGTTGACAGCACAGTAGTACATATATAAAGTCTTAAGAGCCATAAGCCTTGTTATAAAGTTGAGAGCTTAAGAAAATATGCCAAGTGTATTGGAAAAATATCAATGTCTTAATGTTAAGAGTCTGTACTGGTACCTGCCTGTCTCCCAGAAAGCTGAATAGCATGGAGTGAGAAAACTTTATTAGATCTCTTACAAAACCCAATATATGTGAAAATGCAGCAGTATTAAGGTGATTTTTTAATTAATAAGTGCTGTGGCTCAATATGGAAGAAGTACAGTGAAGCTATCTGTTGGTTTGTAATCAGCTACCTGTGATCTCTAAGATCTAAGGAGAATTGGAGTGGAGGAGTTAAAAGTTTAATCCAACTGTGAGGCTTTGATCTGCTAAAAAAGACATTTTAGAGTTGAATCTGAAAAGAGTCAGAGTTTCAGTCTGCTTTTCTTTGTTCATCCTTGTTCTGTTGCCTAACAAAACCTGCACGTGCTTTGGGATGGATTTTACTGAAAAGCCTTTCTTCTGCCAAACATTTTTAAGGTATTATCTTGGATGGAAACATGCTATATAAAACATCATTATACAACAAAGCTTAACATCTTCAGTACTCTAAGGTTTATTTTTCTAACATTATTATGTACTTGCAGAACATGGAAGATTACAGATAAAAGAAGGAATTAACAGTAATATTTTAGTTAGCTTGTTTATTTTTTTCTTCCTTTGGCTACACTAGATTTTGAAGTGTTTTGATTCCTTCCTTCCTTCCTTCCTTCCTTCCTTCCTTCCTTCCTTCCTTCCTTCCTTCCTTCCTTCCTTCCTTCCTTCCTTCCTCCCTCCATCCCTCCCTCTCTCCCTCCCTTCCTCCCTTCCTCCCTTCCTCCCTTCCTCCCTTCCTTCCCTTTTCTCTCTTTCTTTCTCTCTTTCTCTCCTTGCTTCTTTGCTACTTTTTTTCTCTCCAAAAAATGGAGCTTCTTTAAGAGAAACTGAGGGTAGATTCTCAAATGATCTAGGAATATCTAATATCCTTACATTCAAGCAACACTTAAACTACTATAGAACTCTTGGTTCTTGTATTTGAAAAAACTTTAACAACAACAAAAAAAAAAAACAAAAAAAACAAAAAACAAAGAAAAAAATATTAGAAATATCCCATGCTGGTGACATTATACTGCTTCTGGAAAAGTAGTGGTATAATAATCAGAAGGTTATCTAACTTGTTAAAAGGTTCCAACCCTTAAAATAGTAAGACTGTGTTTAAACAGATGTACAGAAATAGCAAGAGTCCTATCTGCTACTCCAAGGTTCCAAATCACTGCCCACTATCAAAATTAAATCTCAGAAAAATTGAAGTAGAACAATTTATTGACATTTAAAACAACTTCATATCCTATATGGCTTAGTGGTTATGAAGTAAGTATGATAGTTTCCCAAATCACAAAAGGAAGGCTCAGAAGAGTTTTATGCAATGGAGGTAAACCTTGCTCTTATGAGAACAAGGCTTACAAAGTACAGCAGTGTAACACAGAAGTAAAATAAGACAATTGCAACTTCTTCAGGTGGAGAAGGAGGGAAATTCTGAATCTACAAGTTCCAAAACATGGCAATCCGCTGAGAGGGAAATGGATCAGAAAACAGCAACAGAAGAGTGCAAGTACTGAACCTTATTAAAGCTGTTGAATTTTTAAGTTCTGTGTAATAAGCTTTAGAAATAAGCCTTTGGTTTTGTACTGATGAGTGACACCCTACAATGGAGAATAAATTAGTCTGAGGGCATACTCCATCAGACAAATTCCTACCACAACAGGCATAACTAGCTGGGCATCAAATACAGATTTCCTTTGCTTGGTGGACAACCTGATTTTTAGTTTCAAAATTCCTGCAATGCTGTTCCTACCTCTCTTCCGTCCAGAACTGTAATCAACCCATGTCATTAGCTGCTTAGTAATACATCCCCTTGTATTTACTGCCCTTCCATAGCTTACCTAGAGGCTCTATTATTCATTCTGATTTTCATCTCTTCTCCCCTGCCAAGTTCTCAGACTAATACTACTCTTATAATGAAGATATCTGCCCAGACATGTAACTTTAGTTGACATTAGTGGTTCTATTTGTATTCCAGCATTTTCTTGTTTAGAACAGTTGCTATATCTCTCAGTAAAAATAACTAAAAAAATAAAAAGAAGTTAAAAGGTAATAAAGAGTATTGAAAGGCCCATCATCAGTTTTATACCTAAAGAGAAGTGAAAGAAGGAGGGGTAGGAAAAATCTAAAGTCACAGAGTATTATTTCAATGGATGAATAAGGACAATAAGAAGTTGCTCTTATAATAGTACAGAGGCACCTGGAAACCTCTAAGCAGCTTCAAGGAATGGTATATCAGAGCATACAGACTGAGACTATCCTACAGGATAAACACAGAAGTCAGAATATGAACTATGAAAACACAGACTTAGAAATGTTTGGTCTGTTATCATTTTACTACCTTAATTCAGTAATCTGGTTATATTTACCAGGGACAGCAAATAACCGCAGAAAATAAAAATATTACAAATTCTCAAATTATCTCTCATGTTCCTGCTGCCATTCTAACTCCTTGCTCTAATCAAACACATATATAAATAATTATTTCAGCACCTCAATTAGATCCCATATATTGTAGTGTGGGAGAGTATAAAAACATTACTGCTTGATTAAAACAAATATAAATTCCATCAAATGTAACTCCAAGGTTTTGGGCTTAAGAGAAGAGAAGAAATAAGATAATGAAAGAGGAAAAGAACAATGTATTGACTGAAATTCCTCAGTAACAGTTCAGACCTTCCTACAGAAAGTTGTTACTGTAGAAACAATTTGCCCTTGTACATGTGGGGAAAGTCATGCAGTGCACCACAAGCTGTCAGAGGGACAGCAGGGAACAAGTTGCCATCATCTTCCTTCCCAGGAACTTCCCATGGAGACTGAATGGAACTAGAGGATTAAGCTACAGAGTTTTGCCAATGCTTTGCATGGGTAAAACATATCAAGCTTTTCGCACACTAGTTCACTGATGGGAAGAAAGGTATAGAGAAATTAAGTAACTTTATTTTGGGGTGGTCCTATGTTGGGGAATCTAACTTGAGAAACCTTGGTGTTGAGCCTTTACAAGCTCATGAGTTTAATTACATCCTAGAACACCAGCAGGTCCAGTGTTACCAATAAGGAACTGCTAAGTACCAGCACATGGTTGGTTGTTGGTGATTTTGTTGTTTGTTTTTGTTTTGGTTTTTTGTAGGTTTTTTGTTTGTTTGTTTTTAAATTTTGTGATCACATATTGTTGTAATTGAATGAAAAAAAAAGTACTATAAGAAATGCAAGTCCATCTTGGTAAGCTTACGTGCACCTTAGTGTCTTGATTATACCTTTAAAAATATACAAGCTTGGGTCAGAAAGTTAAATTTTCTATACTTCTACTGTACAATGTGGGCACATACATCATAATTTCAGCCGGAAAAGATAGGTTCTAAGAAAATCTTGTAGAAAAGTCATCTTCAATACAGGAATCAACTGAAGTGTTATGGAGACAAATAAAAAGACATCTACTGAAAGAGAACTGCGTGTCAGCCATTTGAGTAACCTTCTAAAACACTGGGGCTTGTTTGTAAGAAACAGTGAAGCAAATGAAGCTCAGTGCCACAAAAAACTTGCCTGTATTCAATGTGTCATTTCACATGACCTACTCTAACGGAAAAGTATAGTAATGTGTAAGGTTTAAAGAGCTCAGATGATGCCATGTATACCATCTCATGATGTTGCACACTGCATTAAATGGAAAGGTTTATATTTTAAAGATTAATAAAACTGAGGAGTTACTGCTGTGAACCACTATACCTTAAAATATATGTAAAAAGTCTTATATCTATGGGAATATGTGAAGCTCAAATGTGATTTAGTTTATTCCCTCTACAGTTTAGCCACAACAGAACTACTTGCAGTGGGCACAAGTGTTTAACATGCAGCTTTATCAGAGACTTGTCATGGGAAATAACTTAAAGTAATTTATTTAATAAGATTGCCATGATAACCAATAATATTTCAACAGGAATGTTGCTCTTTGGACTAATTAAAGCTAAAGCTTTTGAGACCTTTGCGCTCTTTCCCCTCCTTCCTCTGATGTGCCTTCAAAGTATAAGAGACGAAGAGTCTTTCTGAGGTTGTTTACTTAAGGTAATTTGATAGGGTTTTGAGCTCTACTAATGAGATCATGTGTCTTGCATATATAATAATATGACAGAATAACTCTGGGAATTCTTGGTTGTTGGACCACAAAGAACTCATAAAGATCCCAACATTCCATCTACACAATGTGACTTAGTAAGCATGCATTTCTATCATATTTTCCTAACCACATATTAGACCACTCCATATATGGCAGCAAGTTTTATCTTTTTAAATGTAAGGTGTGTTCTCTTTAGTAACTGTATGTGCCATAGATGTAGTACAGAATATTTGCCTTAAGATTTAAGTATGGACTTTATTTTTGTTTCTACTTCTATTATGGAGCTTTAAAAAGAAGTCAGTGATGAAAGGGTTAAAGAGAAAAACAAGTGGGAAGTATTTAAAATTCTATCTATGCTTGAAAATTAGGAGTTCTATGCTACAGTAGTCAACAGCTTTCAGACCAAAAAACATTGTTCTAAAATGTTTATATGGTAGGTTTCCTTGACTTGACTGAACACACATTATGACCTTGCCTGATCCCATGAAGTTCAAATACCTCGCCCCCATACAGAGAAGTTTTTTAAAGAAGTGTTATGTGGCCAGTTCATTTGTTTCATTCTGTGATTCTATTACCACACAGATAAGTACATATTAGAAGGCATACAAGGAACTGAAAATGATGAAGCCTTAAGCAAGATCCAGACAGCATAAACCTCTCATTTCAACAACTGTTTCTGACTCCAACTCAGGTAATTTTTCCTCTTATAGAGGTGGAAGCGGGGGTGGGGGAGAGGAGGAATATGAGAATATAGTCAGAGTTTTACCTGTCATAGTTGGTGTAACACTCCATCTCAAATAATTAAAAGAACCTAATCTCTTGTTCAGAAACACCTCAAGATTTTAGAAGTCATCTGCTTTTTCTTCCCACTAAGGAAATAACAACAAAAAAAGTAATTCTGTCTTTCATGGTAGCTTAATGAGGAGGAATATCTATAATATAACATTAAATACTAAAAATCTTTATATTGTGTATGGTTTTTATCCTCTATACATAATTATATTCCACATTTTAGTGGTCGGTGCTATTTTTTTTTTTAATTTAGTATTTCTCAAAAAAAGTAAAAAGGAGGCAACAGTATTTGAAGCATTAATAGTTCAAACAAATAAGTACCTACTCGAGCTGAGTATTAAAGAAGTATGAAGACAGAAAAGTTGCTTTAAAAAACAGTTCTTTCAGAATAATTTGAAAATAGAATTAGTCAGGTAATATTTAAAAATGTGCATAATATTAACTGTTTTATTGAACATCAACTGTTTAAAAAATCTTGCTGAACTAATTCCTGTGGCAGACTACTCAGAACTCCAGCATTAGAGGCACTATATGTATTTATAATAAAAATATCTCCAACTTTCTATTGAAAAGTCTGCCAGTTATAACTTATATTTGCTGCTTTTTAAATAAAATTAAATGGAAAAAAAAAAAGTCTTGTCTCCCAAATGAAAGATCTCCCTTTTGCTCTTTCCCTAAAATTTATCTTTTGAACACAAATTTTAAGGGTTACTGTTCATCTTCAAATATTTTTTTCTTCTTAATATTTTAAGCACCTGGAGTTCCTTAGAAATATTTTTTCCAGTCAAACATTATAACCAGAGAGTCAGATTTTTCCAGAAATTTCCTTCCTCCAACTTTTCTCAGCCTTTTGTGTTCACCTTGCACAACTTTTTTTCAAGCACAGGAAATTCCTTAAAAGCAAATTCCATATATTTACTATGTTTATATTTCATAACAAGGTAATGAAGAAAAAGCAACAAATTTACTGGACTTTCCTTATGTCAGAAGTTGTATAGCAGACAGCTTACTAACACGCATTCTGGAGTGAAATAATATATGGAAATTTTCCAGAGGAAAAAATATACTTTGTTGTGATTAGTTATGATTCCTAAAGTTCAGAAGTAATTTGTATGTCATCTGGGACATCAAATATATCTAATTTTACATACTTTATTTATAAGAACTACTCTAGGATACCAAATCATAAAGTAGAATGTAGCTCATAGTTACCAGAATTTCAGAAATTCACAACATTTAAACTGCCCAACCCATCCTCCAGCAAATTCCTGCCTGAAAGAAAATAGCTGTGTCTGTAACATCTGAGTAGTAAAGAGGAAAAAAAACGTATTTCAATGAAGAATATTATAAAGCCTCCACATTGTTCCTGCCAGAATTTGCACATTTCTCTTTAGACAGGCAAATGTTCTCAATTTACCTACTGGCCAAGAACCATCCCTTCACCCCTCCTGTTCCCTCCCTTTCATTTTGCCTTAAAAAAAAAAGAAAAAAATCAGACCCACAACTCCACCACTACCCAAACAAAATAAACAAAAACCCCATAAACAAAAAACCCCAACAAATGACAACAAAACACAAACAAAACAAACAATAACCAACCAACCAAACAACAACACACCACGTCATTTTCAACCAAATGTCTTTCAAGTTACCTCTATATTATTAGCACAAGCTAAGAGTAGCAGAAAATATGCCATCTATTGCACAGCTGACAAAGCATGAGCAAGTGAGCAATAGGCATCCATAAATGACCAAACCCAGTTCCTGGATAACATTCAATCGAATCCATTATAGACACAATAAAAATTCAGGATCTGGCGCAAACAGACACATGGTCCAGCTGTATGTGGCAGTTAACTCTCATAATCCTTTTCCAGAAATCTTTATTTCCTCAAGCATTACTATCTGTTGAGCTTCAATCAGAAAGTCGAGTTTTTACTATTTCTTTTTTTTGTAGTAGGAATGAACAACTCATTCTCCCCCTTGAATGACACTGAAAGTCATTCACCAAAAAGGGAAATAAATCAAGGAAACTTTACTCTTTCTAAAGTTTAAATTCTGTCTTAATAAAGTTCTACTTCTTTCTGCCACAAATCTAGAGTACAATCTAAAGAAGCTATGCCTGTTCATAGTGTAAGAGGTGAAAAAATAAGGAGTTATTTTCTCCATTCACAGGGAAATCTTGCCTGTCCATTCCTATCATACTGAGGGTGCATCATCTATGCCATTTCCCATTTTAGTGGGTTTCTGTAGGAATGCTTGTGCTAAACTGATAAATAGCTGATAGAGTTATCCAGACAGCTGCAGATGAATTTCTAAAATCTTCTGTGTCTGCTACATAAAAATAAGGGTCTTCGTATAGCATTTATTAGTAATTTTATGTTCTTTAAGTTACATGGGATATCAACTTACTTGAATGCTTCTAGTTCAATAAAAAGAAGAAAGCCACAGGAAACAAAAAAAGTCAGAATGTGATCTTGATAAACCAGGAATCTATTAATTTAGAAATTTCAGGTTATTTTCCTAGTTTTCTTTGTTATCTCTCCTCAAGCCACTGTCATCATGATGAGAATGTTGATATCTTAAAGTGTGCATATGTATATTCAATAATATTCTAACAAATACAATATAAATATCACTGACATATTCTACAAAAAGTTTTGTCTGAATATGGAGAAAAGTAAAAATTCCAAGGCATGCATTTCAAATTATTACGAGCATACTCATGGGAGACCTGATTTCAGAAGAGATAAGGCAACAAGACTGTAGACAGGTGCTATATGCTCACTGATAGCATGTGCAAAGAAAATTGGAAGAATCAGATCAAGAATCACGCACAGAAACTCAGAAGCTGAAGTATATTTACAGAAACATTTGTCAAATCACTCTGCATAAACACATTCAATTAAAATCAAAGTTTCTGAAACTATTCTAAAATATGAAGGGGGTGGGGGGGGGGAGGAAACAAAAGTCATTCCAGAAATTATTTGTCAGCTTTAGATGGAAATTATAAATTAGCTTTTAATGTACTAAACTTGATTCTAATTTGTGTATATTGAAGACTAGTTCTGCCACTATAGCATTAAAGCCACTGAAGTGACCAAATGTGAAAAAAAATACAACAGAAAAAATAATATTTTTTAAAAGTGAATAAACAGTTGAGCTTCCACACCACAGATGTAATGGACATGAGAACATAGCATAAGGTGTAGTTTGTGCAATTCCCTTATAAATATTTTCACACAGAAGCCTACTGGAGAAAGAAAAGCAAAATTTCTCTCAAAAGTCAAAACTACGTTGTGTTTGCAGACTTCTGAGAAGTAAGGTCCAAGGGAGAAAAACAAAAATAAAAATCCCTCCATATGCCACACCAACACAATAGTAAACATTCACTTATTTCTTAGAAATTGTAAAGACAGAGAGAAAGAGAAAAAAACCAAGAAGCTTCATCTATCTCTTTCCATATCTACAGCCCTAAGTCTCTCCAAAATCTTAAATTATCACTAGTTGTGTTTTCACCTACATGCAGCTGTTTCTAGCTTCTGACTTAGGCAGAGTGTTCCATCAGTTTACCAGCAAAGCAGCAGTCTTTCACTTGAAAGAGTAGGTGTTTCACTTGGAGATCCTTCTGAGACATATCTCAATACTGAAAAGGTAAAATTCCCTTCTGAGTGCTGCAGTGACTTCTTGAAATTTGGAGTATACATTGAATTTTTGCATCTCACTGAAAGACACCGGTTTTATATCACAGTACCAAATTATGAGCTGAGTTGTATTTAGAGACTCCAAATATTTTTAAAGCTATGTTACCAACTGATGGTTTTCAGAATTTTTTTATCTTTTTTTAAAGTTTTCCAGTTCATGGACTGAAGGGTTGAGTAAGGTTCTACCTAAAAGTAGATATAGGTTTCAGTACCTAAAAATATGGTTTTAATAGAATTAGAGCCAAACCAAAGTGTAATAAATTAAAATCCTCATTTAGCTGTCTTTAACTCAAAGGGTACCTACACTTGTACTTTGAAACTTGATATGCCCTAGGTGCCTAGAAATGTGTTCCTGGTCACAGTTAGGAGACCCCCAGAGCTCTGTAGGCACACCTACACTCTCAAACAGTTTCATTCTCCACTGCATTCCCCAATACTGGGTTCCTGATCATTCAGTTTGAATACATGTCAGTTATCATTTCTAGCTGTATTTAGGATGAGATCCTCATGATAATTTTATCCTGGGAATACTCCATGAAGGCTATATGGACACTCCTCCACATGTTCTGATTCACTCAGTTTTATCTGGTCCACAACTATTATTCCAGAAGGTTTTTCCACCCTCAAACATTCCCGTATGCATCATGGTATGCTGCAAGTGATCAATACATTTTCAGTATGCTGCAGGACTACACTGATTGGTTGTACACAGCTCTCAGATGATATCAGGTGCTGGGAACTAAACATAAAAAAGGCAAAAACTCACTTGCATATAATGAAGATGTTTTAAGCCCCTCAGGTATCCTTTGAGGATGAGAGAAGACTCAGAATCAGGTAGACAGTTTGCATAAATACGGGCTGAAGTTCACTCTGAGCAGCGTTGCTGTAAAAACAAACAAAACCCAGTACCACCACCAAAACCCAAAACACCTCACTCGAGGAAAATAACCATCACTTTTGTCTTCAGAAAGACTGTGTTCTCTAGCCTTGCTCAGAGACCACCAACCATTATCACTTTTCATGATATCTGAGAAGTCATGACAATCAAGTAAAATCCCTGGTGATTGGAAAGATGGAAACATCCCACACGTTTTTTAAAAGGGTAAAAAGGAAGACCCCAGGAGCTACTAACCTGTCAGCCTCATGTCTGTGCCTTGGAAGATTATGGATGTAGGAATATTTACATTTATATAGTCCTAAAATTACATTCAGACCTTTAGAAGGCAACTGTGAGGCTGATGTGGCCCCCTGTGAAAATGAGTTTGACACTCCTGTCCTAGAAGCTATGCTAAGGCACATGGAGGACAGGGACGTGATTAAAGACAGCCAGCACGGCTTCACCAAGGACAAGTCTTGCCTGATCAACCTAGTGGCCTTCTACGATGGAGTAACTACATCAGTGGACAAAGGAAGGGCTACAGATTTTGTCTATCTGGACTTCTGTAAAGCCTTTGACATGGTGCTCCACAACATCCTTCTCTCTAAACTTGAGAGGTATAGATTTGGTGGGTGGACCAGACAGTACATGAAGAACTGGCTGGATGGTGGCAGACAGAGAGCAGTGGTCAATGCCACAATGTCTGGATAGATACCAATGATAAGTGGTGACCCTCAGCGGTCCATACTGGCACCAGTACTGCTTCATATCTTCATCAATGACACAGACAATGGGATCAAGTGCATCCTCAGCAAGTTTGCAGATGACACCAAGCAGAGTGGTGTAGTTGATAACCCTGAGGGATGCGATGCCATCTAGAGTGACCTGGACAAGCTCAAGAAGTTTGCATGTGCAAACCTCATGAATTTCAACAAGGTAAAGTGTAAGGTCATGAACCTTGGTTGGAGAAACCAAGGACTTCAAGGTACTGGTGGATGAAAGTTCAAACATGAGCCACCAATGTGTGCTTGCAGCCCTGAAAGCCAACTGTATCCTGGGCTGCATCAAAAGAAGTGAGGCCAACAGGTCAACAGAGGTGATTCTGCCTCGCTGCTCTGGTGAGACCCCAACTGGAGTTCTACATCCAGCTCTGGAACCCTCAGTACAGGAAAGACATGGACCTGTTACAGAGGGTCCAGAGGAGGCCATAAAAATTATCAGAGGGTGGAAACACCTCTCCTGTGAGGACAGGTTGAGATAGTTAGGGTTGTTCAGCCTGGAGAAGAGAAGGCTCCAGGGAGACCTTATTTTGGCCTTTCAGTACATAAAAGGGGCCTATAAGAAAGATCGGGGCAGACTTTTTAGCAGGGCCTGTTGTGACAGGACAAGGGGTAGTGGTTTAAAACTAAAGGAGGGAAGATTCAGACTGGTTACGAGGAGGAAATTGTTAACAGTGAAGGTGATGAAACACTGGGACGGGTTGTGAAGAGAAGGTGGTAAATGTCCCATCCCTGGAAACATTCAAGGCCAGGCTGGACAGGGCGCTGAGCAACCTCATCGAGTTGAAGATGTCCCTGCTTATTGCAGGGGGGTTGCACTAGATGACCTTTGATGGCCCCTTCCAACTCCTTTGCATGTATGCACTACTGTCCAACTACATGTGGTATCCAGCTTTTCATTTTTAAATATAATAAACAGATGAGCATTTGTGCATTTACATGAACTTACTTGGGTTTCTAATCTGTCTTTTTATTGTTTTTAATTTCTGAATTCCAAGTTAATTTCAGAAAGGATAACTCTTTTTCCAGCTTTTGCTACTCAAATGTGTCTGTTTTACTAAAACCTTAAACTATGTGAGTAAACCATTTAGAGCTTCTTGGTGAAATTGCCCAAAAGGAAGATGTCATGCTTTGGCAGTGTAGTGGAAAAAAGCATGGAGCACTGCAGAAAGTTCTCAAGTGCCAGGGAAGAACTAGCCATCAGGAGGAGGATACAAGACAGAAAGCATTTCCCCAGTTGAAAGGGTGGAGATACTCAGTTGCTGCTCTCTTAAGCATCAGAGACAGCCAGATTCTTTGACTGTGTGCATAATTCACATAGACTGTCAGTTAAAGCTATGGTTGATAAAGGAGAAAAAGGGTAAACAAAACCTGAAAATGTTTTTTTTTTCCTGATTTTTTGAGCGTGCAGAGGGACACATGTATCTTCCCACAAGGAAAAGCCTTGAATGATTCTGAATGATGCGTTAGGTAAGAGTTATTAGCAAAATTCAGCCTACATCATAGCACTGGTTTTGCAGTAGGGAAAAAAAAAAATCCTAATACTGTTTTGACCTTTTAAAGCCTGAATCAAAATATATAGAAGACTAAAGAGATAATTTCATAGGCACTGAATGGATTGTGGTGGCAAGCGTGTTGTGGGGGGGGGGGGGTCTGGTGTTGTTTTTTGGTTGGTTTTGTTTGTCTGTTTTTTTACTTTTTTAAGGTGTAAAGACCCGTATTAAAGTGAATAACATTCTTACTGTTCAATAAACCCTGAACTGGTACTGTATCATTTTATTGGGAAAAAAAACCCACAAAACTGCTCTAATCTGAGAAGTTCCTAAGTAGCCCTAAGTAGTTAGTGGTTTCATCTTGTTTTTAATGCTCAGTTCATATATTCACATCACCATTTTATTTCAGTATTAGAATTTGCCAAGTAGGGATGCTAGACTTTTACTGTGTACTTCAGCGTATGCTTATAAGCAACAGAACCCTGTGAAGTTGTCAAAAAAAGAAAAATCTTACAGGCTTATTTTCTGTTTATTGAACCATAAACAATGCAAATCTTAAACAGACTCTGCATTTTAAGTATGTTAAATACAATGGCTTTGAATGCAACGTAAGGAGTTGTTTGCTCGTTTTCTCCAAATAATTAATTTTCTTTAAATCAGACTAGGAAAAATATAAGACATGATAAAATTCTTAAAAAAGAAGTAAAAGCAAATCTCAGACACACTGTAAGAGATCTTTCATTTATATTATCATGTTATATTAAAATAATACCCTGTAAGTATTTTTATATGTCATTATGTGAGCAAAGTATAAAACATTTGTAAATCTCCAACAGTAAAATGAAGAATGCTTGGCAATAAAACAGTAAGCCCAATTAGAAAAAAAAAAAAAAAAGGAAACCAACATCTTTCAGAGAAGAACTCAGGAAAGAAAAAAACAAACAAACAAAACAAAACAAAAAACAAACACAACAATAAAAACCCCTTTTACTAGAAATCCTTGAAATCACCTACTTAATATGAATTCCTAAAAATTACTTTTGGTGGTATCTTTTGTGGCATTAATTTACATGAAACTGAAGTTTAAAAAAAAATATTAAAAAACTGAAATTGGAATTCCACATGCAGCACATCTCTAATACAGGCAGAAATTTTAATGTGTTATAAGTAGCCATAGCTTTAAGTTCCTCTGACCCTTTTTGATTTGAAGTTTCTTTTACTATCAGCTATTATAACACCAGAGTTGGAAAATGTTCTCGTGTAGGCAGTGGGCAGAATGCTGATGATGTAATCGATGATTAGGTAGAAGGAGGTTGTAATTGCAGACTTTTAAAAATAGCACCAGTTGATTCCCCCATGACCTCTTCGAGCCAGTGGAAGCTGCTGAAGGAGATATCTTCATAGTTATAGTAATTAGGAAGCTTGGGGATATGAATTTCTCTGGAGCATTATCTTATTTTATATTGTGCTATTTATACTGCAAGTTTTAATGCACCTACTAATTCCTTTTTTAAGCATCATGATGTATCAGCTATTAGATTGCTATGAGGAGAAAGGGGAAAAAATAAAGCAAGTGGACTGGAAAGTGTGGACCTCCAGTAGCCAGTGATCTCAAATCTCCTACTGTCACAATCCAGATGGAGTGTTTTAGTGAGTTACATCCACAATTCGCAGCCTGGCATCAAACCAAGTCAATAAATAAACTACTAAAAAAAAAAAAAAAAAAAAAGGATTTTTTTCAGTGTTCTCTATAAGCCACAAGTAGTCCACAATGAGGAAAGGAAAAAGGTAACTGGTAAAAATGTAATAACAGGGAAATAGATTATAAAAAACCCCATCTTCAGGAATTAAAAAAAGATACCATGGACATTTCAGGAGGCTTTTTCTACTATGATTCAGCTTCAGATACGGAGCTAGCTCCATAATATAATCACCCTCAATTTGTATTTCTTTGTGAAATAGGGAGTAGTGACCGAACGAAAGTGAGTTAATGAAACAGTAAGCCTTTCCCAGGTAATGTCAGGATAATAGAATCCTAATTATGAATTAAAATTATGTTGGAGGTAACCTGTAGCAGTGACTTGAAGACAGATGGACTGAGACCTGATTTATCCCATACATCAAAATAACTTTTTCTTTCTGCAAGAAATACCTTTCTAAGCGATAATTTCATGATGTTTTTATGAAGACAGTGTATGAGGTCATCTTAAAGTTCAGAGCAAAGCGATCCTTTAGGTCACCAAATCTAGCCCCTTGTTATAAGGGGCATCACAGAATAAAACTTCTTCATTAAAGGAACTGTGGTCTATTAAATGTTATTCATTGTGGTGTGCTGGGTTTTTTTGGGTGTTGGGTTTTTAGTTTGGTTGGTTGGGTTTTTTTAGGGCCTCTCTATTCCTAGTTCGAAATCTCTTTCAGAAAGTCATTTGTGATTATTCAAAATTCTGTAGTTTCCCAGCTTAAAACAGGTTTTAGCACCTAATTATTCCTACCTGCTCTATGCAAACATGTTCCTTAAATTCTCTGCCTAGTGTTTCGTTGTGTCTTATGAAAAAACAAAACAAAACAAAAAAAACAAACCAAAACAAACAACAACCTCGGGAAACAATGATGTGCTAGATGCACTGATATAATTGCACCCCTGCCTTAAATGCAACTGTGTGTCATCCCCACCTCTCTGCCTTGGGTAGATAGGGTTCTTTCTTTTAGAAAAGAGGTGTATCTGTCTACATTTGACCATTCCTTGTGATGTTCACACAATCTACCATCTCTTGGGCATCTGTCTATTTAACCTTAATTTATATCTTCATGCTGCATATCTAGATAGACATAGTGTTGCCAAATTCAAACAGAAGAATATTTTTCTGTTTTCAAAAGCATTTCTATTTTGCATCAACATAAGAAGGCTCAACAGGATTCATGTTACTACAAATACAAAAGTCCCGCGTTAATATGGCTTTGTGCCAATTAAGAATTTGGGAAATGTGTGAGCTGGAAACAGAGAACTCAGAGCACTTCCTTCCTACCAACAGTAAAATAATAAGTGCCCTTGGACAGATTTAGAATTATTGAGAACAAGCTAACAGTTCAAAGTCTGTGTCACTGAATGAAAACATTCACAAAAGTGGAGAAAATAATTTTCATATTGGAGAATAAAAAACCCCCAAACCAAAACACAGTAACACACCCTTCCTCTATTCCTTATGGTAAAAAAGGAGGTTCTATAGAAAGTTGTGTGACAGCACAGAGTCTTCCTGAATAACAGCTCATAATAGAAGTGCAGAAGACTGGTGTGGCTGAGGTCAGCCAGGGTGAATAGTTTCCATCAGTTTCTCTCCTTTTGTCTTGTATTGTATCCTGGCTATTCCAATAGAGGAGGATATATCCAGAAGGACACATTTAAAGTCTAAGTCTTTGAGGTATAACGGTTGATGATCACTAACTACAGAGGTTCAAGAGATTCCCATACAGCTGCTGGCTCATGTAGGTAAGTAGGATGCCGAGAGGTATGTAGAAAATTAACAACAATCTTGATTTTCTTATAACCTTATTTTTTAAATGTGGCAAAAGAGCTTTAATGAGTCTGCGTGGGAATCGCTGCCATTAACTATGGAAACTGATAAAGAGTGCAGAATCTCAGAACCTAACAGATATTAGAGACCAGGTAGTTCAGATAGCATCAGTGACAAATTCCACACCTTTCTCCCATCTGAATGACAGACAAAGGAATACTAAGGAGCCAATACAGCCTTTCTGTTTCCACATAATAATGTTCACAATTATTTTCTCATTGTATCATGGGATAAGGACTGGGAAAACTTTGCCTTTCTGATGTATAGGTCTTAAGAAGAAAATTATCTTTCTTTTCCTCCTTACCCTGCATCTGTTTTTGAAAGAAAATTATTTAGAAGTTAGATATTTTTAAATTAAAGGGAGGATTCTGGGAGAGCAGTAAGGAGTTAATAGGGCAAATACCAGACTTGTTGGTGATTTATAACACAAACTCCTTAGAAGGATATTTTCTCCCCACCCCTTACTTATTGCCCAAGGTAGATATCACAATAATCATTCAGAGGATAACGCTCCCAGATGTTAAAATCTGAAAATAATCACTTCTACTTGAAATAGTTAAGACAGAGAAAATGCGAACTACAGTAGCAGAAAACATGAGGCCACAGACTTTTTTTTTGTTTTTCTGGATCTGCTCAGATCTTGACAGTGAATAACAAATTATCAGGTGTTGCCACACAGCTTTGTGAGTTTCCACTTGTGTGTGCAGTCAAAAAGCACATACATGGAAGACATGTTCTGCTAGAAAATCGAACAAGCAAGCAAAAAAAACAGTGTTATAAAACACATGGGTAAACATGTCCTCACAGGAAAACAGCCACAGGAATAAGAGAATAATCTGAACTTAAGCTTCAGTGGTGGTAAATGCAAAATATACTACTCATGCTTTTAATTTGCCATAAAACAGCTGTCTAGAATGATGTCAGAAATTACAGTGCAGATATGACTGGTATTATTTGTTGCATTGTTGTCCTTAACAATACCTTAAAACCTTTCTTCAGAGTGCAGCGAAAAATAAAGAGTCTAGGGTATTGCTAATAACCTCAGTTTTTTTACTACAGTCTTCCTTATACTCTCATATCATCAGTGCAAAACTTTCTTTCCCCAACAAACAGACAAAAAATGGAAACAGAATAAATCAGTCCACATTTTTTTTTACTAGAACAGTTTATTTTAAAAACGGAAGCAGTCTTGCATATATCTATGACCGGTCAACACTCAGATTAATCTACTGTGACCTAATTCTATTCTTTCTAATTAACAAACATATCTACAAGAATTAAAATTAACCAATCATTTTTCTTCCCTATTTGCTTGCACACACTGTGCATAACCACAAAAAAAAAAAAGCAAGTGAAATGGATCTTTCATCACAGAAAAAAATCAGTACTGAAATGAATATTCAACAAGTAGTAGTCAAGGTAAACAACATCCACTGCTGTCCCCCTGCCTACACAGCCCATGACCTCATCACATAAGATAAATAAACTGGATAGTCATAAATTTCCCTGGATAAATCCATACAATCTCACTGTACCTGAGTATGGCCAAGTTGGTAGCAGCAGCAGATTCTGCCAAAGACTCAGAAAAATCGAAGTAACAAGTTATATGCAGGGACAGTGTCCAGGACACCAACTCAGGAACAGCAGCAAATGAGGCCAGACTAGAGACAAGCTACCTATAATACATCCATGAGTCAGCCAGGAAACAGGACCACGCCTGGAAAACACACTATTTAGAATGTAGATCTGGGGCCCATGAAGCCAGTAAGTCAAGGCAGCACAGAACAAGATTGAAAAAGACATCTACTGATAGCACAGCTCAGAGCAAGGCTTCACTCCTGGGCCTGTGAGAAGAGTGTGGGTGGGTGTCACATGTGGTGCTGGTCAGAGCAATTAAGGCTTATGGTTGCAGTAAGGGCCCTGAGAATTGATCAACTGCCTCATTAAGTTGTGCTTTTTTTTTCTTTTTTTTTTTTTAAGCCTTCTTTTTGCTGCCAGAAGCACTATTGTTGCCTTTCTTGTTTCTTGCTTACAGAAGCTCTGCTGTTGCCCTTCGTGTACCTGAGCCCTGGTTTCCTAACCTTGTCTACGCACACTCAGTCAGTGTGCCTGCAATTCTCCTGGGTAGCCTGTCTGCTCTTGAACCTTCTATGTATGTTCTTTCTGTAGGAGAACTCAGTCAGGAGTTTCCTGTTCATCCATGCAGGCCTTCTGCTACACATACACATTGGAATCGATCATACTTGTGATTTGTGGAGGTTGTCCTAGAAGATTAGCCACGTCTTCTCTGTTCCTTGGTCCTCCAGAACTCTACCAAGCAGAGCCCTCAAAGAGCTGAATCCTGTTCCACTGAAGTCCAGGGCTATGACTCTACTATCTGTTTTGCTAACTTTTCTCAGGAAGTGTCATGGTCACTGCTGCCAAGGCTGTCTTTGACTTTTGTATGTTTTACTAGCTCTTCCTTGTTTGTGATTAACATGTCCAGCAGAGTATCTCCTCTGCCTGGCTCATTGACCACCCACATACATTGTCCTCAACGTACTCTTGAAGCCTGCTGGATTGCTCTCACTCACTTTTCCCCCTTCATGCAGACCCTGTTTCAGGCTTGTCTAGCTCTGATGCCTGCCCTGACTATTTTTGTCCCTCCTTGTCTGTTCCCAGGGCATTGTGCCTGTTCAATAACTGCAGCTGTGCAGGCAGAGAAGATGACTTCCTCCTGCTGACATAAGTCGTACATTTCCAGCGTTCTTCACCATGGTAGTCCATCCACTCCTCCTCTGAGCACAGTCACTAGCTGTCCTTCCTTGCATCCATTATGGAGCTTGGGCTCTTGTTTCTGTGATGTCTCTCTAAAGACCCCATCAATATTCTGTTCATCCACCCTGGTACTATGCAGTTAGCTCATTTTCTCTCACAGCTTCTTCACCTGGTAATTCAGTGTTTTGTCTACAACCCGCCTCCCAAATGTAAGGACACACTCAGCCCAACGCTTGAGAGAGGCACCAGGCACTGCCTGCAGCCAAAGGCTGCTTAGTTTTCCCAGATCTCTCTCTGGGTCAAGGCCTCAGATATCCTCAGAACATCAGGTGATGGAGACTGTTCCCTTTGGCAAGCTGACACCATAGATGAGTAGGCTCAAGGACTTTTCAGCAGAGTTTCTAGATCCCTTTGCCGTAATAGCTGTAGCATCTGCAGCACTGTACATTCCATGCTTCTTCTCACTAGTTTTATAGCTGCTCCCCACGCAACAGCTGAAGAGGTGTTTGACAGTCCCTGGGCAGCAGCCAGTTGGAAACAAGAAGTGTAGGTACCCCCAAATCCAGGAACTGCCAACAGCTGACTGTCAGAGCTGATAGAAGCAAAAGCCTCCAGAAGTCAACCCTCACCTGCAGCTGCAAGCTGCCAGAAGTTCCTCCAAGGAAGATGATTCCAACATATGGAAGAAATTCCCTGAAGAAGCCTGGAAACTGCTGTGACAATTGTTTTATCTCTGCTAGCTGATTCTCCTAGTTGCATTGAAATGCAGGCACAATGAGAACTAGTTGAAGCACATGGCCTTTGTGAATGTATTAAAAGATGGGGAGCTTTCTGAGATCCAGCCCATGGTCAAGACTTGTATATTTCAAGGGAAAAGATTTTCTTCAGGACTCTGAAGGGATCCTGTCGCAACCCAGAAAGCCATTCGTGGAAAGCTGTCAACTAGAAGGGAAATTAGGGAAAAAGAGTTCTCTAAGAAAAAGGTGCAGTCAAAGCTACAGGCAGTTTCAGGGACTGTTCCAACCACACCATTGAAGCCCTGAGAATTTCTTGCATCACTTACAAAAGACCGTTTACCAGTCCCACTACTAGAAAATTCTGAAAGTCCTTGGGAAAGGTTATTGCAGTGTCCATGCAGGCAGTCCTGGCAGATTTTCAATTACCTATAGCAATTCGGTCTACCAGCTATTAAACATACATCTAGTGAACATATACAGAAATAAACTGCCTGCTATCCTACATGTAGAAAAAGCCACTGGCTATGTGTATACTGGTGAGTAATGCTGCCCAAATGAAACAGATCTGTGGAACAAAACAACTGTGCTGACAACGAGGCATCAATATTGTTTGTGCTACAAGAGGTTTTATTTCAGCCCTATTCAGGTTTTGTGAGCTACATGCCTATTAGCAGTTAGAACACACTAGGCATACTCCTGGAATGCATGTGCTCCCATGACTTGTTTCAAAAAATTCAAACTCGACTGCTTATACAGATGCACCCACATGCTCAAGAAATTCAAAAGACTATCCTGTTCTCAACTCACCTAATTCTATAACCTTTTCATTGTTTGGACTCCTTGGATGATAATTTTGGCCTCTTACCAACAATGTGCAGTTTCTAGGAAAATTCTTTTTCCTTCCCAGGATGGCTTCAGACTTTTTCTCTAGTACTGTTATGGTTTGTTAGCTCAACTCTGTCCATCAACTGAAGCATACTGGCTACCAGTGTGACCTTGGAGCAAAAAACCCAGACATCCATGTAGGATACTGCTGAATGTGGCATACATAATGTGTTCTGGCTAATACCGAGCTTACCATCAATCATTCCTTTTAAAATTGTCCCAAAAAATTAATGATAGGCAACTTTTGCACGCTAAGCACGTCATCCCAATGACAAACAACATCTTTCAGGCTTCAGTGCTATCACAACTCTTACCTCAGATATGCACACGTAAACTGTTGAAACTAAGTTATGTGATTTGCAGCATAGGTCCTTACAAATTTCCAGCCACTGAAGACACGAGTGAGCACAGCAGAGAAATGGGCTTAAATGAAAACTGGGAGATATATAGTGAAATCCACAGGAGAAATGCAACATATAATACTGTTCATTTTTAAACACTGGTGAGCTTTCCTCTCTGAATCTCTGTTCCATCCTTTTAAGAAAGAACAGGCATTTAATGAAATTTGTATCCTGCTACTAGGACCTCTCTGCTTAAGACTTCACAAGAAACTACCAAATTCTGTGCTGTTGATATACAACTCCAGGTATTTCTTAGCTAAAACTAATCAAACCAAGAGAAGATATGAAATAATTGAAATTGGTAGGGTTTGTAATATACAACATTTTCCTATAAACAACCTTTCAAATTTACTGTAAGCAATGTTTTGACTAATTGTGTATCTGTTAGCTGAAAGCATTTTTAAACCACAAAACATTTCCATTTTGAAATTCTCACTATTTTAACTCTTCAGGAGAAGAAGAGAACAAGAACATTACACCAGGCTTCTACCATTACACTAAGGATTTAAGGATTTTGGTTATAATGCATGGACTGTATTAATTCCGAGAACTCCTTCTCTTTCCTTTGTCATCTGGCTTTGTTGAAATGGTAAGCTGGTATTCTGTGTTATTAAAATGCTCCTGGTTTAGACATAATGTGTATTTTCAATCCTTGGATGGTACTTAGATACAATAATGTCACATGCAATATAAATATAGAGTTACACGCACAAATGACAGATCCCAGACCTTGATCTGTATTTTCTATGAAAGCCATGCTATGGTGTTCTTTTCCAATTAAAATATCACTTTAGCCAGTGAGTCCTTGTCAAATCCCTTTTTCAAAAGCAGTAGCAGAAAGGTCTTGAATTAATGGAATAATCTCATTCAAACATGGTAGATATTCCCAGCCTTGTTTCTCAGCTGACCCACAGAAAACGTATCTTTGAATTTCCCATCAATGGCTAACTTTCCATCACTTGCCCAGTCACCACAAATACCAGCAAAAACAACACCACTCAATTTCAGAGAATCTTTTAAAGAAAATATTTTTTTGATTTGTGTATACTTTGTAGTTTAAATAGTATGATAGAAAGTGACAAATGCAAAGACCATGCAAGAAAAAACATTGTTGATGTTACTTGGGGACACAAAACACCAGAAGAGTCTGAAGGATAACTGAACACACTTTTAAATATTAACATCAACTAAGGAGTTTCAATTGTTTCCCACTATTTTTCCAGGTTTTTCCTTTTCTGTCATTTTAAGTCTCACATTTTTTGTTTTTCCCTTGACATCGCACCATGATATTGCCTCCTTGAAAATTTCAGACAAAGTGAGACAAATGTTTTGAAAGTGTAAATACTAAGAGAATTGTTTACCAAGAAGCTATGGCCATGTGTAGCTCTCAGGAATTTCTCCCTCCTCTGCTGTGCAAGAACTGTTAATAATTTGAATAACAAGTAGAGAAAATCAGATACAAACCACTACAGCTATCCAGACATGTTTGAGAAAAACACTGGGAGATAAAGCCAAAACAGCACTAGTGAATCAGCAGGTCTGCCACTTACCACAAGCAAACAGAAAATTTTCAAGAAAGTGCAATCTTTCTGTGCTGCTCTAGGAAAAAGAAATAGGGTATTATAAATGGTGAAGCAGGACATCTGCTTCTGTAGTATTTTCCTTTTTCAGATATTAAGCCTCCTTTTTCTTTTTTTTTTTTTTCCCTCTTTTTCATTTCATTGGCAGGAATTTGGTTTTCCTTTCTTTCTTTTGACAAAAAATACCAGAATTTATGACTAAAGTATTTTTTTTTTTTTGTTAAACAGAACCTTCTTTTACACCTTAATCACATTCAAAAATCTTTTCTCTGCTATTTTTTTGGTATACATTACAAGTTTGAGCATGTTGCTTATAATGTAATCAAATGTAATCAAATATGTGGTTATTATCTGTAAGGTGATGAATGAGGAATAAGGTATTACTATTTTCTTAATCATTGTGGAGTCCAGATGATATCATTAACTAAATGAAACTGGCTTGAGTGGTTCTGTAACAACATCTGAACCCTGGTATTTATTCCTAATGTATAATCTACTACTACCCTCACTGTGATTGACACAGGTAAGACAAAATTTTGAATTTCACAAACAGAAGTTTTTAAAACTTTTTTTCCTGAACCATAGACCTAAAATAAAATTTGATACTAGTGGAGTAGCAAGTTGTTTTGTGCCAACATGCTTGCATTAACATGCATATCATTAACATGGAGAATTGTTATTTTGTCTTATAGATTCTCATGTTCTCTGTTATAATTTTTATTAGCCTGGGACTGTCTTATTCTTCATACTATTTAGTTTCAAAAAAATCCTGTGTTATAGGCTCTGATACAATCAAACTTGCCCATTAATCATCAGTCATCTTGTGCTAGTGCTAGTGAGATGTAAGAGACCAAATTTAATAGAAGAGAGGTTATATCTGACCCATGCATGCAGCTCAGAAAAACTCCCATTTTTTTCAGAGCTCATATAACATCTTGGAAAAACTGTTTCCTGAACTAATTTTCTTGCCAGCCCTTATCATCCCTCCCAGTCACAGTTGCAAAACATCCCTCAACCAACTAACAAGGCTACTGCTAATGCTAGTCCTTACCATTGTCAGCATTGTCATCATCAAGTGCTTGGTAGGTTTTAAGTTTCTTTTAATCTAAACAAAGAAAACAGGTAAGATTTTGGAATCATGATGTCAGTCATTCAACTGCAATCTCTCCATCACTTGCGTGGTAACTACTGCGCTACTCAATTTTATTCAATCAGGAATAAAAACTGTGGCTGGCAGTATAAAAGACCAAAAGTCTTCCCTAAAGAGCCAGTATTTGAATTTATCCTTAATGCCAAGAGATAATCCAGAGAAGAAGTGTGGAAGAAACATCAGGAGTCAAGAAGTGGACCATGAAAATAAAACTACTGCACCAGTGTTAATATGGTCTTGACTTGAAAGTAGCTGGTTAAGAATTCTTGAATTATCTACATGAATCAATAAGACACAATAGAGCAATTCCGTATTGGTCAGTCACTTTAGATATGTTGGTTGATGCATTACTTTTCTCAGAAAATAATCTTTTACATGTGAAGTACACTGAACAATAGGTGAACAGTGGAGTGATGTGATTGCCCTTGTAAAACAAAACTGGAAACAAGTGGACATAAGAAGGAGATGAGGAAGAAGGCTGAGAAACAGGAAGATAATGAGATAGAATATGGTATTTGGAAGACAAAAGGTAAAAATGTGATGATAAAGACTAAGGAGAAGGTGACAAGGCTCAATAAGGCAATAACCTCATCCTAAAAATATGAGTTTAGTATCTGGAGTCATCTTCCAAAGTTTTTTTAACTTGGGTCCATCGATGCCAGCTTGGAATTCCTCTAAGAGGAAGATGACTTTTCCAATTCTTTGTCTTCAGGCAATCCTTTGCCTCCTTTATGCTGTGAAAGATTGACAAGATGGATAAAGATACTGTTCATTTTGCAATTATGCATTAATATAATTGACTTACATCTACTTTGAAGAGCTATTTTGTGCTCCTTTGTGCTGTATCTGTAGGTTGTGTTGTGGGTTGTCACTATAGCACACATACATTCTGCACAGCACTCAGTCTCCCTCACCCTACTGCCATCTGGCTGACTACTTTATGGTGAAACATCAACAGAAAAGATGTAGTTGCATATTTTTGGCTCCCAAAACAGGCCACATTATGTTAGGCTGCAAAATAATTACATGACATTCTTTGCTTTCCAAATTCAGGATTATCTGGCCTGTGCCTATGGCACTAACGCTACATCTGCTGGTGATATGCATGACAGCAAGAACAGAGGCTGATCTGCAGTCTCAGTAGCTATTAAAACTAGCAGCACTGAAAATACAATAATTATATTAATTGGGCAATGCCTCTACAGAACAAGCTTTAGCTTTGCCTTAGAATTTAATAACTTCTCTTATATTGGCTATGTCAAGTACTAAAAAAAGTCAGAAAGTACTCCTCAGTGTCTTAGCTTTACAGCAGGTACACTCAGAAGCAATCTGAGCTGATCAAAAGATTTCCAATGGAATATTTTATTTTCAGAAGTCATAATTTCACCAAAATAAAAATATTCTGCAAGAGTGTACTGATTCTGACAAGCTGAATTCAGCAATAACATGCTTGTGTTTTGGTATTCTTAGGAAGCATTAAGACTTTTCCTTTAATATAATTTTAATTTAAGAGCATATTTTTTACAGAAAATATAGACTAAAAAAATAATAAAAATACCGGTTTTATTTAAATGGAATATGTGAATTGAATTAGAATTATCTTTTCCAAGAATCATAATGAAACAAATTCAGAAATCACAGAATTTTCCATTCCATAGAATTTCAATTTCTGGCATATTTCTGCAAATACAAAGTGAAAAATTATCTCACATCACTATTCAAAAATGGATTAATAGTTCTCTAAAGGACTTTCATGATCTTTTCTCCAAAAAGATGATTAAGTTTGTAAGCTGATGCTTCTACTAAAAACTTTGTAGAACTCAGAGCAAATCCTATAGTTATATAAATCAGAAAAGTCTACTGTGACCACAGCAGGCAGTGTTTATTGCAATCTATCTATAATGAATGCTCGGGCTTTTCAGGTACACTTGATGATGGACACTTAAAGCATGTTTTATAAAGCTAGCATTTAAAGAACTTACCTTTGCAGTTCAGTTTGCCGTTCTGCTCTGTAGTGTGAGTTTTTTGCAAGTCACTTAATCATCCGCTGTCTGGTCTTCTGTAAAACCAAAATAATATTTTCCAACTTTCATTCAATTTGGAATTAGACTTTCTGCATCATACAGTTGGCAGACTGAGTAGAGCTGGAAACAGCAACACAAACATACATTACATGGTTAAGGGGAACAATAGTTTTTCAGAGTGGAAAATATCTTCTGGTATGTTTTTGTGGAGAACCTATTGGAAATATTTTTTGTCAGTCCTACAGAATATATTATGATATAAATGAAAATAAATAACAACTTTCCACTTTTAGTATTGGGCAGCTCTACTGTAGTTCTTGTACACTGAGATTATATATATCAAGTTGCTCATTGGTAAGCTCTTCATAATTTAAATTTTTTAGCTATCTGCTTACTTTGTTATCCTCCATTCTTTAAACTTTTGGATGGGGAAAATTCATATCTTCATACCTCTGCAATAAGTTGTTTTTTAACCTATTTTTTTTTTTTTTAAGTCTGCAATAATCAGACACTGTACTGCAAATCCAAGTCTCATGCACACGGGCTTATTTTTTCAAACTATTTTTCATGTCCCCATGAAAGCTAGTCCATAAACTCTTGAAGGTCGCAGAGCAAAACTATTGACATAGAGGAAAGAACTAGATTTTGACTAAAACCTGCAAGGGAGAAACACCTTTACAAACTCGATAGTTAACAAATTCCTCTATATTAAAGGATTTCTTTATACAGAGAAAGATTGGCAAACCTTTCAACAGCACACCGGAGAAGTGTTAGAAGAAGACCGTTACTGATCTTAATTACCCCATGGACAAGGTGTCTGTGCAATACTGATTATCTCTGTTATTTACAAATTATTATTAGATTTGTCATTACAATAGATTGGTAGAATTTCACTCAGTTTGGTACTGTCAGAGGAACAAAGGACACTTACTTTATCCCGAAAATTATCAAATTAGTATTCTTAGCTAAATAATTATGTCAAATGTACTATGGAATGGGACATAGATCGGAATTAGATGCTCTCCCTTTTTACCCCGTTTCTGAATAAATGCAGCCTGTGGTTCACATGTCTGTAGGAATTAAGAAAAAAAAAAAAAGAAAAAAAAGCTATAGGTTGGAATATAATGCTGTTAGTTGACAAGGGAGAGAAACGCATGTCAGTTGTTGGAATTCTCCACATGTGGTCTAAAATGCTCAGCAGCATAGCATCTACAATTCTGACATTCATTAACAGAAATTACCTTGTGGTATATCAGAAGAGCCTGTAGCAGCATGCCACATAATAATTGCCGAGGATATAGTGCTGTGGATTCTGCAGTACCTCCCAAGAGGCTGCCAACTGCACAGCAGAAAGCCAACAGTTTGTGTGCAACAGCTACGCGTGTGGCCTGTCACTGAACAAGACTCCTTAAGCAGGCAGGAGTAAAATGACAGTCTCCATTAGACCATCACACAGACACTGTGTACCTTCCTTGCTCTCCAGAGCAACAGGAGCTTCTTCTCAGCAATTCTCAAGTTACATGACCAAAGAGATATAATTGGCCCATGAAGACAAGCCTGGGACTCCAACATGTTCCTTTTGTAACATTTCTTGAAGAAAAAAAATGCTTTTTTGTTAGGAAGTTTTAAATTGTGGAAAGACATTCAAAATAGAATTAAAAGAATTTGAAAGACGGTTTTATCTATGCAGCATCCTTCAATGTAAAATCCCACAGCCTGAATCTCTTTTCCCATTGGCATATCTATACAAATCAAATTCACGGTATCCTGAATTTTCTTAACAGCTACGTAGAGCATAACTCGGTAGAATCTTCTTCACCCCGATTTTGTGACTAGCTTTCCTTCTACACAAGCACATTAAATTTGGTAGAGTGCCAGCTTCATATTAAAGTTCAATAATATACCTTCTATTACACGTATTAAATAGAAAACAACATGAGATAGTGATAATTCAGGAGAAAAAAGAAACACAAATACACAAAGTATATAATACATACATTATATTGTATATATGCATTGCAGTTAGTGATGAAACCAGACTGACGCACCCAATAAGAGAATAAGTGGTTTTAATTATGCTCATCATTATTATATTATTCAATAGTGTTACACCATAAAACCAAAATAAATATATCTTTTTTTTCCATGAGCATACACATTTCTTTTCATATATGTATATACATATATATGAAAAAAATTGTCATGTTAAAATATCACATAGATCAATATCAGTACCAGTTATATCACATACATTTTTCACTACACGATTTAACAATGAAAAATGCTTAGGGATAATTTCGGTCTGGACATATCAGAAGGGTAAGGTTCCGGATTTGATTTTCTGGCATCATAAAGACTGATCAATATGACTCCAGTTCTTGACAGAATAAGCCCTGAGAATTCAGTGGATTTCACTGAAGGCTGAGTGATCTTTCTAATTAGGCTACTCACTAAAGCTTTAGTGAGTAGTTTTTGCCACAGAATGACAACCATTCCTCTATATAGGTTTAAATAATAATGTTTTCAGTCAGTGCTTTACTTTCCTTTCTTTGCTGTAAGCCCTCCTAACCTGTGCTTCAAAGTTTGAGAGGTATCTGTCCTGGTTTCAGCTGGTATAGAGTTCTCACTTCCTTAGAACTTTTCTAAGCACTTGTTCATATGTCACAGACATGACCTAACTTTCCATCATCATACTGAATCTCTGAGCTGTTGAGGGAAAAAAGGCAGAAAAGCTGAACTAAGGGAAGGAGAAGGATGAAAAGTCCTGGCTTCATCTGGGATATAGTTAATTTTCTTCCTAGTAGCTGGTATAGTGCTGTGTATTTGATTTGGAATGAGAATAATGTTGATAACATACTGATGGTTTAGTTGTTGCTTGGTAATCAAGGACTTTTCAGCTTCTCATGGCGTGCCAGGTCCACAAAAGGTTGGGAGAAGGCACAGCCAGGACAGCTGACCCAAACCAACCAAAGGGATATTCCATTCCAGATGATGTCAAGCTCAGTATAAAAGCTGGGGGAAGCAGAAGAAAGGAGGGGATGTTCAGAGTGATGGCGTTTGTCTTCCCAAGTCACCATTATGTGTGACGGAGCCCAGCTTTCCTGGGGATGGCTGAACACCTGCCTGCCCATGGGAAGCAGTGAATTAATCCCTTGTTTTCCTCTGCTTGTGTGAGAGGCTTTTGCTTTACTTATTAAACTGCCTTTATCTCAGCCTACAAGTTTTCTCACTTTTATTCTCCTGATTCTCTCCCCCATCCTACGTGGAGGAGTGTGCAAGAAGCTGTGTGGTGCTTAGGTGCCAGCTGGGGTTAAACCGCAATACTCTCTTCACCCCCTACAGTAAAAGGAAGCTAGGTTTGGACTTCAATTTATTATTGCCTACCACAGATATTTCTGCAGCTTGCAGTGAACTAATAAACAGGATATGTTACACTGGGTTAGCCCTGTGTCATGCAGTTATATTCTGCTTCCTGTACCCAGTAACTGATTAAATGCCATTGCTGGCTGTGTGCCTACATCCCTCAAGATGTGACTCTGGTACAATATGTTCCTGGAAAAAAATGTGCATGAAGGAAGTGCACATACTTACATATTCTGTTCATGAAGATGACAGATTTTAGCCATGAGTACTGTTTGTTTTGTTAGGGTTTTTTTTTTGTTTTTTTTTTTTTTTTTTTTTTGATTCACATGGCAAGACATTTGCAAAAAAACAATATCACCTGGAATTCATATACTTGAAATGTTTGGAAGTCAATACTGCAGATGCTATTGAAAAGACAGAGAAATATTACTTCACTTCCTTCTTGACCAAGTCATTACATGTAAAAAAGTAATTTGAGTTATTTTTTATTTGGTACAACATGTATCAAACATCTTACATAATTATGAGTTATAATAATAATATAGGTATCAGGGAGGTGTTAATACACTCAGAAACATTTCTGGGCGAAAGAAACACTCCTAATGAGCAAAGACAAGAATTTATTGCTAGTGTAACTGAAATCCTAACCAAAGAATTCATAAATAATCTTTATGGTCAAAAGACATAAAATATTACTATTAGAGAAAAAGATCTCAGTAATAATAGAGTTAAAAATATTATACAGACAATTCCTAGAATCTAGCCATTCCCCACTGTTAGGGCTTACCCTTCCACTATCCTCCTGGGTCCTAGAGTTATTGTCTAAACTTTGGGGGCAGAAGAAGTCTGACAGCAATTTTTCAGCATCCCAAGCCCTTGAGAGGGAAAGATATGATGTTGATGGTGGGGGTTGCTTTATCCTCTTTGGTGGCAGGAGGATGATTTATATCTTATGACATTTTACAATTTCCATTTTCTTCATTGCTCTGCAATTTTATTTTACACCTAAACATACTATGTATATAGTATCTTACATATAGTGGGTACCTGCTATTTGATACCCTAAAATCTGTATCATCCAGCTAGCTCTCCTGACTGTTTAATTATCAGTAAATGATCACTGATGAGTTTTTTAAAGTCCTGGTACCTCAAGTGTCAGCACATGCTACTTCTCTTACCATGTCAGGCCCACACTCCTCTGGACTGCACTAGGTCCCCATTTTCAAGCCTCTGTTATCACACCACTCCTGTATTCTCTATACTACTTCATTACGTAAAGATCAGAAATGCTTTTTCTGTGCCAAAAAACCCCTCACTTTTTACTACCATCTATACAAAAATAAAGAGAGTTTTAGGTAGATGAAGACAAGTCCAGACAGAGGCTGACAGCATTCAGAGCAGAGGCCTGAGTTAGTATCAAGGCTGTACCACACATGTCAGCACTGTAGTTTTTAGGCTACAGATGCAGAAGCTATGTAAGCAAAAATAACGAATGATGACAAGCTGGACAGCTGCTAAACCAGGCAATGACAGCCCTTAACTTATCCTGGTAGCTTCAAAAGAGGTACCAGTGGCCCTTCTTCTCCAGGAGAGGATGCAACCACATACCAAAACACAACTGATATCCCATGAAAACAATACATTATTTTATTTACTTTCAACTATGAAGTAAAACCACAGACATTAAATAGTGGAATTGCCTAAGTGACTTCCAATACATGTGATTCAAATTAGTATCTTCAGGAAAAGGTTTGATATTTGACTCACCAAAATCAATGTGATATGTAGTCACCAAGAAATGTTTACACAGAGTAATACTTTGGACATACTTTTCTAGAGTTCAAAGCAAAACCAATTTTGTAATGAAATATAGTGCTTGATAAAGGCTAGAGTTCTGCCTTGTGGAAGTTTTTATATATAAACATTCATAATACCTCATATGATGGAGAAGCTACCAAGGTGGAGAAAACAAAATAGTTCAAACAAGCTATACTTTTTGGTTTAGAGTAAAATGTCAATAAGCTATCATGACTGCAATGGTATGACTCACTTTAATACTGACACATATAGATCCCACGAACCACAGAAACATTTGGACTGCTATTTTTAATGGTCTTTTAAAGACACTGACAATAAATGCAAAAAAAAAAAAAACATTTTTATTACATCGCTGTACTTGGCAAAGAAATTAGAGGTTTTTTGGATGACGGCTAGACAGGCTCTGGCTGAGATGGAGTTAACTTTCCTCATAGCATCTCATATAGTGCTGTGCTTTGCATTTCCATCTAGAATGGTGTTGATCATATGCCAATGTTTTTGTTCTTGTTGAGCAGCTCGCTCACAGCATCTGGGCTTTCTCTCCACCCCCTTTCTCCACCCCACACACATAAAGGTCCATAGGCTGAGTGTGGGCAAGAGGCTGGGAGAGGACATCACCAGGACAACTGACTTCAACTGACCACAAGGAGGTTCCACACCATACGATACCATGGTCAGTAATAAAAGCTAGGAGGAAGGCAGAGTAGGGGGAAAAGTTCATTATTAAGGCATTTGTCTTCCAAAGCAACCACTACATGTACTGTGGCCCTGTCTCCCAGTGGCTGGACATTGCCCACTGACAGGACGTAGAGAATAAATCTCTTTATTTTGCTTTGCTTCCAATTGTGGCCTTTGCTTTTTCCATTAAACTGTCTTCAACTCAACCTATGAGCTTGCCCATCTTATTTTCTTCCCCTGTCCTCTAGAGGAGGGGAACTGAGAAAGCTGCAGAGTTGGAAGCCTTGCAACCAGTCAAGGTCAATCCACTACATTCCATTTATTTTTAATAAGTGTGGTAATTGCCAATGTGTTCATGTGCCACAGGGTCAAAAAAGAAAAAAAGCTGCAGACCCTTTGAGATGGACTCTCCAAATGGTAAGCACTAATATAAAATGTTTATTTGTGATACAATAACATAGGAATGTAGCATTGATAGCAAGTAAGATAGGAACTGTTTTTTTAAAGCTTCTTCAGCAGATGAACATGAAGTTATTTATAATTTAATAAAATACATGAAATCAAAACCAAAAACTTAGCTGGGTTAAAACCTGAAATCAATTACAAAGCTCTTATTTATTTCAGGTCACAAAAAGAAGTCTCTACAAGCCAAGAACTAGAAATGAAGGCAAACAAAATTTACAAGAGAAATTACCCAACTAAGAGAAACTTTTCCAAACTGCTATATTAAATCTCTCTTACCCTCAAATCACCTAAGAACTGCTACAGATAATCCAAAGCCGGGAGAACATTATAATTTTCTAGGTTATGATTTCACTACAGTACACAGGAACACACCAATGCACTGAAAGAAGATCAAAGGAATTTATGTTTCTCTAAGTAGTGCAATATCAATTACAATTGAATACAAAAATATAAAGTTTGAAGAAAAATAAGTATTTGTTCTAAAATGATCCAAGTGTTTTCTGCAAGCTCAGAATAACATCTCTGTTGTTTTCATTTTCTCACACACTGTATGGGAATACAGTGGAAGAATGGTGAAGAGGTTGGTTAAATGTAAATATACTCAAGTGACTTGCAGCTGTCTGTAGAAAAAGCACATACATCACACTAATTGTTTTACTGACCTTGTATGCTTGACAAGTAGAACCTCTGTGTTAGATAACATAGGCCTGTGAGAAACTCTAGAACACCTTATCACTATGAGATTCCTGCTTTGTTGTGAGAAAAGAGCAGCAGGCTGCGCCTGCTCAAGCCTTGAAATGCAGGCGAGCTCAGCAGGCCCAGTGACCTTCCAGCAGGGCTGAACTGACCAGTGCCTGCATCCCCGCTGGTGTCACCTCTGCCTGGGAGCTTAGGTGCAACTTCAGAGATCCCCCAGCAGAGAGGTAACTAAAATAAAACTTGCTCTTTGCAAATGCATTTGTGGCCTCTGGCTCTTGCGACATGCCTGCATATGTGTACACACACACCTGAAAAATTTCAAAGTTCTTGACTATTTGATAGGATATTGTAGCAAAAAACAGCAAAGTACAAAAATTACTAGATTTTAAACAGAAATATTATCTAGTTGATATTTCTTTATTTTTATAAGTAACATTTCAATTGCTTTAACAGTAACTTAGCACCCTTTCAATTTTCTAAATGGGAAACTGGGTCAGAGGGAAGTCACTCAGCCAGAATTTGGTAAACTAAAAGAACACAGTATGTGACTTGGGTCAGAGATGGAAAACAAGAAAGGAATCCTGGATATCAAACCCAGTCTTCCATTTACATTTGCAGAGTATGTGGTATGTGCATGTGCTGCACAGATCTAACTGCTGGTCCTTCTTCTGTCTTAAGTAAATATCTGTTTCTCTACTTTCTGGGGCATTTTTTTTTTTCCTTGAAAGGTGAAGTAGTTTTTCATGTCCTTTTCAGTTCTCTGGTCTTATTTTATGAATTGAAACATAAGTGTTCATGTATATTTTATTGAACTGCAGGGTTGTATATATAAATACATATGTATGCAAAAAAAAGGCAAAAAGACAAAAATCCCAACAATTTTCCACACGTTCCACTGAAGCCTGTGTCCCACTTGCCACTTCTCAAATCTTCTTCAGTCTGAATAATTAAAAGTTTAATACTCATACTCATTGTATTTTGTGTTGACAGCAGCTAGGTTTTTACTCCCATATTACAGGGAATACCCTTAAGCTAGACAAAACTCTCAAGTCAAAGAATATTTCTGATGGATGGTCATTGGTCTGACTTCAATATAATAAGGCTCTCCTGATTTGAAGCTGGCAAGGATTGGAGCTCACAACCACAGTGACTATTAAACATACAGAGAAAAAAAGAGTAACTACACCACTCACCAGAAAACAATTCTGTAACTAAAGCATAAAAAATATAATGCTTCAAAAACATTCAGTTAAAATAAAGAAAACAAAACAACCTGTTGATGTGTCTGACAGATACATACTTACAAGATCATTCTGGTAACTTAATCTTACAGAATTGCCCCTCATAAAAAATCCTGATGGAACACATAGACATATAGGAAGAATTAGATAAGTAAACTATATCTGTTGAGTCTAGTTTTCCCCATCCTTGCATTTTTATAGTAATTTATACCTATGCATAACAAGGTGAAAAATATTTGTAGAACAGTTCTCCACTCAGCTACAAATCTAGTAGCAGTGACATTTTTTACATACTTTGCACTAATATACATGAACACGTAAGATGTATTATTACACTAAATAGTACAGAACTGAGTTAAACTTTTTACTAGTGTTTCAGGATAGGTTTGAAAGTTCAAAAAAGTCGCAATGTTTTTCTTCTTTTTCCTTCTCTGGTACCCAGTTAAAAAATGGTCTGAAATTTCCAATTAATTTTTCATATACCATTGCTGAATGAAAATATGGGTTGGTTTAAACAAAAAATAAGGTAGAATTTCATGTGCATAAACTGCAAAGAGACTAAAGAATGGGTCAGAAGTATTGCAGTATAAAGGATGTCTTCTAAGAACTGTCTTCCAGGGTTTTGTTTTTGCTTTTTGTTTGTTTGTTTGTTTTGTTTTGTTTTTGGTTTTGTGTGTGTGTTTTTTTTTTTCAAGCTAATGCATGTTTTTTTAAAGAAGGACTGATAAAGAAACATCCTTTCCCCCAACAGCTACTTTTGACATTAATACTAAATCTTGCAGGCAAAAAAGATTCACATAGAGTCTCTTTTGAGTGTAGGAATACTGATTAGCTGATTGAGGGCAGGAAACTACTATTTTCTTTCAAGGTTACAAAAAAAAAGAGAAATGTAAAAATAAATGCATAGTTAATACAAGCACAAGAAAGAACCAGCCAAGTAGAACACTCACTGTTATAGAACACTGAGATAGCACTAATCATAATAAAGAAAGTAAAAAAGTAGGAAAGAAATACAAAAAGGAATTTTCCTATTTTTTAAAAAAAGCAATACATTGCAAGTGCTTAAGAAGGAGATGTTATTTAAGAGCAAACTAGAGTTCTATATAAAATTTTCCACTCAGCTTTTTAACGTATTATATTTTTTCCAACTTAAAGACATTATCCACTTTAAGGATTGTATTAGGCAAGAATAATGAATTATATAATAGCATAAAAAAGGCTCATACCCAAAGAAGAAATAGACTGAGACCGTCAAATTCACATCTGTGATGAATCACATAAATTCATAGAAGTCATGCTTGTTAGTGTGACACCTAATATTGGACACAATTAGTCAGCTTGTGTGTTTCCTATTTGAATGACCATGGAAATTTTGTACTCCAGCATGGTAAAAAGGGTGATTTAAGTAAATAACTTTCCAGGTCCTGATGTGCATTCACTGTAAATACTAACAGTGGCAGATAATATGATACATGTAAAAAATATGAGTAAAAAGCTACTTACCTAATCTAAAGAAGTGTTCCATCAAATATTGAAGATCAGGTTCCTACACACGTACTTGAACAGGAGGCAGTGAAGGAACAAGACATGAGTTGGATTTTACTTTAGAATCATTGCAGCAGCAAGGGAGCCTCTAGTAAGGAGCCAGAGCAAGCAGCTTTTCTTCAGTCTTCCTCAGCAAAAGGTGCATAGCCACACACCTTCTGCATCTGAGCTTTTTTCAATTTGCAGCAGACTATATGGGACTCTGTTATGTACGTGTTCCTGAATGTAGCATTTTCCACCTTTTGTGCCTATATTGAGAATTAAAACATGATTTCTGATATGCAAGACCTCAATTTGGGGATTTAAAATTTCAGCTGACTCCTACTTCTAGGTTTCTGCTGGCAGCGTACTGCTCTTCATTTTTAACTGGATCAAACATTTACCTGAATTTAACACGTTTCTGATATCCAGGAATGTGTTGATATTGCCTTTTTACCATAAGCACCCAGATACGGGAATAGATTTAATATTTGAAGGATTCTGTTTCAATGTACTTAAATGGTGCTGTTGAGCTTCCCTTACGAGAGGAGCCATACGTGTTCCCAATAAAGATTTTGTCTAGCATATTCTTCAGGTGCATTTACAACATGGTAATGGAATATAGTAATAATGTTTCAATGTTACTCATGTTTGAATGAAGAAAAATTTCTTTACCTTGAGGATGCCAGAGCACTGAACAGGCTGCCCAGAGAGGTTGTGGAGTCTCCTTCTCTGGAAACATTCAAAACCCACCTGGACATGTTCCTGTGCAATCTGCTCTGGGTGAACCTGCTTTAGCAGGTGGGTTGGACTAGATGATCACTAGACGCCCCTTCCAACACCAACCATCCTGTGATTCTGTGAACTTCGAAAACAGGTTCAGAAATAACCCTAGAAAAACACTGAAAGGCTTTGAGGTATCTTGAAATAACTCCATATATCCATGTTCTTTTTTTCAGAAGATCTTTATAATCTCATGATCTTCATTGCAGAATACAGTGTCTTCATTTCTCCAAGAATATATTCTGATTCCCAAGTCAATCACCTCTTGACACGGAGGCACCCCGAGGTTAGTTTAAGGGACAACAGGGTCCAAAACAACTTTTATTAAATCGGTGAGAAACAGGGTTTTAGCACTCCAAAAGTGACTTAAATACAGGTTTGGATATCAGTTGAGGAAAATTATTAAGGGGCAGCAACTAATACAACAGGCGGTCCACAGAGTGCATGCACATGGCTTCACCAAAACAATGCCGGAACTGTCTCTGAGTCCGGGAAGAGTACACACTTGCCTGAACACGGTGCGGGATTATTCTTAAAGAGATACAGGCACTTGTAGTGAGTACGGAAAGTTAGTACACTCGTGATTCTGTGAGGGTAAATTTATAATACACTCGCAATCCTGCGAGGCTTAATTTACTTACATGTGCAAATGTGCACGGAATATTACACGTGCTTATGTGGAAGCATGGGAGGAAAATACACTCGCGATTGTGTGAGGAAATAATTTATACACGTGCTCGTATTGAATACGGAAAGTTACACGTGCAAATGTGCACGGAAAGTTACACGTGCTTGTATTAAGCACGGAAAGTACGCGTGCAAATGTGCACAGAAAGTTACATGTGCTTATGTGGAAGCACGGGAGGAAAATACACCCGTGATTATGTGAGGATTAATTTTACACGTGCTCATATTGAGCACGGAAAGTTACACGTGCATATGTGCACGGAAAGTACAAATATACTTGCAATCCTGCGAGAAGTTTTACTCACACATATGGCGGCAGGGCAAGCGGAGTCTCCATCCACGGGAGGAGGGGTTCTCGGCGGCAGCATCTTCAGCTCATGCTCCGAGAGACCCGCAACAATGGGCGGAGTCTCGACGAGAGTCCCGTTTTTTATAGGCTGATCAGACCTGACTGTAGGCATTCCAGAAGCTTCTCTTCACCCCCACACTGGCTGTGGGGTGCCCCTGAAGCCTCCAGACATCCCCCACACTGCCTGCAGGTGCCCAGCAGCTCACTGGCACCTCGGCACTCCCTTCTCCTAATGGCCCTGGCCAGGGTGCTCTGGGGCCAAACAAAAGAAACTGTTAGCCTCAAGAGGGGATGTGCCTACTCCTTCCATACTGAACGAGGGAGGGGGAGAGAGTGGGGTTTGCATCCTGCCACACCTCTGAATTTACTTTAATTGATATATTTCCCTTCCTCCATGTTGTATTATCGTTGTTTGATGTCATAATAGATTTTATAACTATCTGTGCAAGAAAAACATGGAAATTCAGTATTTTTTATATTACTGAGGCCTGAAACCTCTGCAACTCTACAACAGCAATCATTTTTCATTTTATGCAATTATTTTTTTCCTCCTCTTTGCCATTTTAGTAGACCTAGGTATGTCCATTCCAAGATATATATTTGGTACATAGATATAAAATTGTTTTCCAACACAAAAAGAGTTCTAAAATAATGAGTGCTATATAATATCCTGACTGGGATATCATGAAACAGAATTTTAAAACTAACTGGCATACCCACATCTATATGTAGTGATGGGATCAGAGGTAATGGTTTTAAACTGAAAGAGGGTAGATTTAGATTAGATGTTAGGAAAAAATCCTTTACTATGAGGGTGGTGAGACACTGTAACAGGCTGTCCAGAGAAGCTGTGGATGTCCCCAGGCCAGGCTGGATTTGCACAACCTGATCTAGTGGAAGGTGTCCCTGCCCATGGCAGTGGTGTTGGACTAGATGATCTTTAAGGTCCCTTCCAACCCAAACTATTCTATGATCTATAACTAATGCTGCAGAATTTACAATGTATAATGGAGAAGTTCTACATCCCATCACATCACCCTAACTCAGTCCATGAAACCTCATCTCCTGAGGAAAGGCTGGCAGACCTAGGCCTCTCCCCTCCATAGCATAAGGTCTAATGTGGCCACTTGCTGTGAGCAAGATGAAATCTTGGTGTCACTACATACAATGAGCATCACAGAGAACTTTTGTTTCCTGTGACAGTGTTTAGAATAAGGTATTACTTGATGTATTTCACTTAGGGTTGAGCTATTAAAAACATTTCTATTTCTCAGAGCTCCTAAACATGTGTTAGCCTTCATAACACTACAAAAATAGCTTAATTATGCTGATAAATAAGGATCACTTAAGCGCATACTTCAATGTGTGGGTTAATTAAGAAACATCAAGCACTAAGATCATATTTTTATGAATAAAATAACTAGGATTTGGCCTGAGATCTGTTTGTTGTTCTATGAATAAATATTTTTGAAGATACTGTACAGTATTTGCGTAAAACAAACCTTATTTATTTAATTAGGCAAAAAAAAATATTCTGTCATTACTATGCTAATTATTTGCATTGTCATCATATCTCTAAACAAGTACAAACACTGTTCTGTGTCAGGTGTACAGACAACTTAGAGTCATTAACTATTTATTGTAAAGATGAAACAAATATAACTATTTTAAGGCCAGCAATATCAACCTGACACAAGATTCTTCTCATCTAACACCTCTGCATCAGCATATTTTTGTACACATCTTCTTTAAATGATCTTGTATATATTGTTACCATGTATATCACCTTAGACAAAAATACCCATCAAAACTGGAACAAACAAAAACCCAACACCCAAGCAACTTCCTATTTCAAGTACAAAACATGTAAAACATGTTAAAGAGGCTCTACAACTCCTGCTTTTTTTTTTTTTTGTCTCCATATTATACTTGTCATACCGGTTGGTGTCTTATATCTCTGGCAAACTGGCAAAAGGCAATTTTTAGATACTGGTGTATCATTTCTCTACAGCATTATCATAATTTCTACCTTTCATATGGTTCTACTAATTCTTCCCATCTATTTACCCAAGCTGCTGCTTCTGAAAGATCTAATGAATGATATATTCTGTAGCATGTTGACTGGTCGGTAAAAATAAATAGCTTATCTCTCTGCTATATCTCTTTTCTATTCTTACATTTTCTTTGTCAAAGACATCACTAATCCTTAATTTTCAGAATCACTATTTAGAATGGTTGTGGACTTAAATGTGATCCTTCATTACTGTTTGATGTGATAAAGGTTTCATACCATAGACCACCTCAGTAAGAATAACTGTTTATCCATTTCTTTTAGGAAAAGTAATAATTTTATTTCTTAAATGAGCTATCAGAAGGCCTTTTGTTCTTGGTTACATATGCTATGAAATAGATCTTACTAGACTTAAAGTTCATCTACAAAAGTATTTTATGTGTTTTCAGAAATGTCTTTTACGTGTTTCACATTTAAATTCTGCCAGGTAAAAGCTCTATAGCTTTTTCCAACAGGAGCAATGGAAGCTAGGTGACACAGTGAATTAACTTTAAGACATTCAGAACCATATGCTCCTACAGTCTGCATGCCTAAAGGAGTAGTAAATCATTGCATTGTCGATCCCTCCACCTCAAAAAAAGTAAAAAATGTATGAGCTGCTGAATCTTTCTCCAAATTCAATGTGTGTGCTAAAAAAACCTTACTCAGCATCCTGCTGGGCCAGGAAAAAAAATGGCAAATTAATCAATTGTTTTTGTGTACCAAGCCACAAACTCCTTAAATAAGTGACTTCCTGGGTGTCAGTACTCTTTCCTTGTTGGCTTCTGCTTACTCAACCCAAAACCCAAGCCTGTTACCAGGCAAAAAACTTGGCTTTCTCAGACTGACCTGCTCTCAGCCACCCACCAGCCATGGGCGACATGACCCCAGCCAAGGGCCAGTGGTGTTCGCGGCTCCACAAGCACAGTGAGCATACCCAGCACCAGCCAAATATGTCTAGGGAAAGTACTGTCACTCAGAGCTCTTTTCTGACTTTTATTTCCACAAATCCACTGGAGTCAGCTTACTTATAAGATGCCCAACATGAACCTATGTGGCTGGGGAGCTAAGTTGTTTTAAGCTCCGCCCACAGCTGGTGGAGCCACTGCAGTATCTAAGCAGGACTTGTGAAGGGCACCTGCTCTCCTCTGATTAGGGAAGGGGGAGTTAGATGCTTAATGCAAATGCCTCATTTAACTGACTATCATGGATTGGAATAAATGGAGGCTTAGTCCTGGCAACATGTTTCTTCCTCAGTCTCATCCCTGAAACCAACAGAAGTAAAAATACACATCCCACGCTCATTAACTCTGAATTCAGGATTTCTGATCATTCACGAAGTAAGGAATGAGGCCTATGGTAAAACTATATCACCTACATTAACAGATAACTGCCAAGGCACATGACATTTTAACAGATATTTATATTTTTAGCCAGCTTTTATTGTATTAAAAATTGAAGCATTATACCAACACGCGGATTTCACCCTATTCTTCTCAGCTGTTTACTGTTCGAAACCATGGTTTGTAGCCTTAATAAGATGGCTTAGTTCATCCTCTATCCACCAGTCAGTATTCTTAGTAGTCTTCCTCTTCTTCAGAATTCCTGGAACCTGAGATGTGTATTCCCACTCAGGATCCCACAGTTTCAACTCCAAGACCTTTTGGATTATACAAATGAGTTAAAACTGAAGCCTTTCTGAATTCTTAAGATTATGGCTACATCTGAGGCAGGATCATGTGCTAGGTCGTATAGAAATATTGTAATTCACAGTAGCAAATTTTTCCTTACCAATATGAATACTTCATATAGAAACACTTCTAAATGTCTGCAATGAAGAAAGGTATATTGTGTTTGATTCCATTATAGTGAAAGACTTTTATCTTTATTAAAATTCTGCTTGCAGAATTGTGATAGTCTGTTTTAATTTTCCTTCTCTTTCCTATAGAAGATTAGAGAAGGATTCCATCAAGGGTTCTCCCAATCTCTCAACTTTGCTTGTGGTATTTTATAAGCAGCATTATTAGTCCTAGGAAGCTTTCCTTATCTGCACTTATATTCCGTGAATTTTTCATAATTAAGTATGTATAATTAAGATTTTTTTTTTAATTCCCCTTGTCCCAGTAAAAATGACAGATAAATGCCTTGAGACTTTGTAATGCCTTAATTGTTCCCCAAGTGTTAGATTACAGAGTTAGGTCCTGATTCATGCACATTTTATGCACCATTTGTTCAACTTTTTTTTTTTTTAATTTAACATTTTGCTCAGAAACTTAATATTGCTGAGAAAAGTACTGATACTTCTTATTTACATAAATCCCTTGAGAATAGTTGCCATGTCTTCCCTCTGCACCTCACTATGCACTACATGCACTCCAAAGAAGACAAAGAATAAGCTAATAACAAAACATGTATTAGTCCAACTAGCCAAATATATTATTTCAAACTTTCAGATAAATCATGCCATCGGTTTCAGCACCTGATGCACCTCAGAAGAGTCACTCTGAATTCCCATCAGTGTAAATAAAAACAGAGTTTGAATGCTAAGAGACAGCCATCAAAACAATGATCAAGAAAATGTGAGCATAGACAGCAGTCCATTTTTCAGACTTCATATATATTTAATCATAAAATCTAGTTGCTATTATTCAGCAGTGAGTTGCTAAACGAATATTTAAATAATTAGGTGAAGAAGCATCCACAGACTTAGTACAAGAAGTATTGCTCATCTTGGAAATGGGACCTTCTTGTCTGGACCTGAGAGACAGCACTGGGAAGAAGAGCTTCTCTCACAGCAAGTGGTGGTAGAGCAGCTCCCAGCAGAAAGGATGGTGTTGGAAAGGACTGGTCTGCAACAATTAGCTCTAACTGGAATGAACCACTTTGATGCCAGCACTGCCACTGTATATTACTCTAGTAAATTAACTATAGTGCCACACAGTTGGGAAAAAAACAGTCACAACACACGTTTTGTAAAGCAGTTTTTCATTCAGCATAAAACCAGAAAAAATACTTCCTCCACCTTTTCTGATAACTTGTCTACCACTTTAGCATCCCAAAACCTCTAGTTGGTTAAGCTAAAGGGCACTGAGCACGGCAGGAAACAGAATTGCTAGCTGCACTCCTCTGCCTTGGAGATCCATTCTAGTTAGACAAAGTCTCCTTTCCTACTCTGACTAGCTGGATTCTTGTCAAAGTAGAAAATAATTCTACAGAATTCCTTGTTGTTGCCCTCCGAAACCCTTAATATTTTTTCTTTGTTAAAAGTATCAGGAAAAGATGTTTGTGACTGTTCTGCTACTCCCAAGACTGCAGTTGTTAAAGTATTCTATGTTCTCAGAACAAATTTGCAGTGGAATCAGTTCATTATATTTAGTTGTTGGAACACTTAGGTCACCCAAACTTTTTTTAAAACACATACTAGTTCCATGCAATAAAAAACAGCAATGGGGTGGAATTTAATGAGATTTTTCTGGGTGGACCAGGTGTTAAAAGACATCCAGTAGAGGAAAAAGAAAATAAAATAATCTTTCAGATGTTCAATATTATATGGATAAAATAAAGACAAAATATACACAAAAAACTTTGTTTTTTTTCAACACTAGACAAGACATAAAAAGATTTTTTTTAATTTCTTCTTTATGTCAGTGTTTTTCAAATTTTCCCTCCCTTCATACAAAGTAAGGATAGCTCAAAAGAGACTGTAACCCAAAATGTTTGAAATACAGAAAAACTCAGTAAATCATTATGAGATTTTTCAAATGTTAATGGAAATATTTACATGCAATAAAAAACAAATAAACCTCACCACAACTCCAGAACCACATGGTTTCCTTCTTTGCCTCCCATTCCCCTCATTCCCCACAAAAGGTTACCTTTTTTTCTGCTCCTGTATTCTTGTAGAAAGTTTAAAAAAATGACTTAATAAAGCCAAGTGGTATATAACACTACAATGTTTCCGTTATGTACATCTGGACTTTTTGTGGGGTCATGCTGCTTTGATGTTTCTTCACAGTTCTTCCAGAGGCTTTAAAGAGATTGAATCCTTATGATTCACTCATCTAAGAACCTCTCCAGAAGCTTTCACTTGAACTCTCACTGAACTAAAGTTGCAGAGAAAGAACAAATAGTGTTTTGTTAAAGAGCTTGAAAATTTCTGTCTACCTGGTAGTTTAGACATAATCTATAGGATTTTGTTTTGTAGGGCAACAACTGGCAAATGCATGTTCAAAATTAAATGCTTGTGAATGTTTGTTTGTGCATGATCACACGTATTAGATGCTTAAAAATAACATGTTCATTCCCTGCTGCCATTGCTCTTGAAGCTTTTAATTCTTGAGCAAAAGAGGGGAAAATAATATTTCCTGAGGATATATACAAGTGTTTGTAACTATGAGTTTAACAGTTACTAAGAAATCTGTAATAATTAACATACATCTTAAAAGCAGGTAAGTATATGCCTCTCTCAGGCAACCCCCCATCCATATACATCCATAGACAGTTCTTGCTGAGTTTAAGCTACTCATATCAAAACATTAAAGCACAGAAGTCTCTAATATGTCTTATGCAGAGAAACACACAATAAAAAACCTGTGTTCTGTCATGAAGAAAAATCTGAGCAAACTTCAAGAGGAAAGAAGAAGGAGCTTGCCCTCAATTCTGGCAGGCACACAGGTTGAAGGATTACCAAATATTTTAAGATGTTCTCATTTGTAGTACTGTTATGTATGGAATGACTTCTGAACCACATAGCTTTACAAAATATGCTAAGGCTTACACAGAAGATACATTCAAGAACAGGTATATTTGCTTCAGTATATAGTGTACTTACAGTCATTCCCATGGCCAACCAAGAACTATTGTGCTGTGGTGGACTGTGATGACCCTAAAATATTTGCTTAAGGCATTGTGATTCTCCTAAAGTACTGAAGTCACTTTGACAAGTCAAGACCTATGCTTTCCATTTTTTTCCACTTCCACCTTTGACTCTCCAGTACAATGTTTTCTCAATGAGGAAAAACAGGAAAAAAAATATCAAACATTGTTTACCCTGATGCACCTCTTCTTGCTGACAGACCTGCTAAAACTTACAACTTATTTGACTGTGTATAAAAGTCAGTGTTATGTGCCACTGATTTAATTTAGGAAGGACAATCTATTGCCATATTTTCTAATGAGTGTGTGTACCAATCCCTGGAATAAAAATACTTTTTTTTTTTTTTTTTCCTGGAAGACCCATTATTTGTATCCTACACAAGATCTTTAACTAAAAGAGATTATTTTGAGGAGGTTTCAAAAGTTTATAATTTATTCAGAACTACATAAAGTTGGAATGGATTTTTTCCTAAATGTTAACTGCTCATCTGATGCTTCAGAAAACGACTTTTTACAGTAATATTTTCAACAATGGTAAAGACACCCCAAACATCTCAAAATGTACTGCTTATAAGAATAGTCAGGAACACAGATGATTCACAAGTTAAAATAATCAGTATTGTAGTAGTCTCTAAATGACCTCAAAGTGGAAGTGCTTATAAATATAAAGCATTATGGAATTCTAATGGTCACATTATATGGTTCATTTATTTTATATTGTTTATATACTTTGTTTTGGGAGGTCGACCTCAATTTCAGATTCACACTATCTTGATAAAGAATCAAACCTCTAGGTTTGATAAGAAAACACTAGTTTATTGAAATAAACTGTTCAGAACAACAACAAAAAATACCCTGGCAAGTCTCTCAATTCAAAACCATTTACAAGAAGTTTTGTAAATGAGTTTATTCTATACATGTCATCATTTTTTTTAATTTTTGTAAGACCTTAAGACTTTAACTACTCCATAGCTGAAATGTTTTACTTTACAAATATTTACTAATAGTTTACTGAAAGAAAAATGTTAAACTTCCACAAAAATAGTTTAAAAAATTTCCATTGGTTCATGCTCCATTGTCCCCTTTACAATAGAGTACTATATCACAGTTCCCATCATGCTACTCATTGAGACCACACTTCACTTATTACAGTAAGTGGTTGACTCATTATCTCATGCTAACAGTACATTGCACTCACTGTTCCTAAACTGGCACTGGCGATTCACTTTCACTTAAGAATTGAGGGAATCTGAAATTGGCTGATATGTGTTCACAAACACTGAAATTACATCTGTCCTCAGTCTGAGTCCCTCAGTAAACTCTGGAGCCTGCTCAGCTTAAATGAGGTGAAAACTGCTAAATTATTCTTAAGAATGATGTGCAGCTGCTCAGTTTGCAAATGGGCTCCTTTCCCTCCAGGCCCTGCAAAGCCCAGCTGCCTAGCCTAGACACAGCTAGCTACTCCTCTGCTTTCATGAGGGAAAAACAGTGTTCACCAAGGAGGAGGAATGGGAGTAGTGTTAATTACTTTATGGTGGAAAGGTGTCTCCTGGTTATCATCTCTGACATGATATATCTTCATTTTAAGTGGGATAAATCATTCGGTGTGGCATTGTTGAAAAGATCACAAGTGCAACCAAAATGTGAGATGGATATTTTTAATAATATCTTTTTAAAACAATAACACACATACACACACACAGAAAAAATACACAGACACACACACACAAACCAAGAAACCATACCAAACAAACAAAAAAAACCAAAAAGTCAAACCAAACAAACAAAAAAAGCACAAAAAAGTCCCCAAAAACCAAACAATGCTGCCCCCCCTGCCCTCCCTCCAACACCCTGTGCTGTATGACACTCATTACAGCTTGAATATCCCCTGCTAAATTTCAGTACTTTATCTGCAATAAAGAATGACAATTGACCTATGGCTCCAGAGATAACTGACTCTGGGTAATGTTCAGATTGGTTTTTCTTCACTTAACAACAATACCAGACTTCAGATTGCAAGTAATTCTCTAGATGGTAGTTCAACATTAAATGTATTTCAAAAGAATCTTTATCTCTTTCTAATTTTTCTACTGCTTTTGGAAACCTCTTGCTAACTAACCCTATTTTACATTAAATCTTTAATACACATTATTTTCTGAGAAATCATATATTTTCTCTAGACTGTTCTATACTGTCTATAATCCCTTTTATAGTTCTATACTGTTTACAATCCTTTCAGGACAGCTCCATCCAGGAAATTTAGTGAAATATTTGCATTGAGTTAAGATGTACACACATAAACCATTCAGCTAGAAGACATATTTAATCAAATTTCCATTTTTATTTCAGTCCAAAAAGAATAAAAGTTTCCATAAAACTGCATTAAATATAGTAACAAATACATTGGGCAGCGCCTGTTGCAGCAGCTCAAACTAAACCAAAAAATCATTCTTTCCTCTCTGAATATATGAATTCCACTCATGAGAGTTTATCATGCTCTAGAAGTAAAGGGAGCCAAGACAAAAAAATGCAGCATATTGTCAATGCTTGCTATCCAAGGGAAGGAGGAAGAAGCAAGGAAAGAGAAAATCTCAGCAAGATGAGACTAAAATTTTGAAGGTCAGGACTTTTTTTACCTGTGCACCTATGCAAAACAAAGTGATTATTTTCTAGTGGATGTCAGTGAAAGTACACAACAAACAAGTACCTGTATAGAGTAACATGTCATTTTCTCTCAGTACAAAATGCACTAAGATGCTATCATCCATGGGTGATGGGCAAGTATATCTATTTGTCTAATATTAATGGAGAAGTATTTGGTCAACTTTTTCATTGCTGTTCTTTTAACAGCATGATCTAACATGATCTATTTTCTATTGGTCCTTACTAGTCAGGTTTTGTTTATTCTTTTCCTGACTTAAAAATAACATTTTCAAGTCAAATGCATGTTTCTTGAATCTTGTGTTTGTTGGGCTACAGCATACAGAATCGTCACATAGTTTGGGTTGAAGAGACCTTCAAAAGTCATCTAGCGCAACCCCCCATCCCTGGAAACATCCAAGGCCAGGCTGGACGGGGCTCTGAGCAAACTGATCTAGTTTAAGATGTCTCTAGATCAGTTTGCTCAGAGCCCCGTCCAGCCTGGCCTTGGATGTTTCCAGGGATGGGGCATCTACCACCTCTCTGGGCAACCTGTGCCCGTGTTTTACCATTCACATTGTAAAAAAAAAAAAAAAAAAATTATTCCTCATGTCTAGCTAGAATCTCTACTCCTTTAGTTTAAAACCGTTATGCCTTGTCCTATCATAACAAGCCCTGCTAAAACACGTGTCCCCATCTTTCTCATAGGTCCCTTTTAAATACTGAAAGGGCGCACTAAGGTCTTCCCAAAGCCTTCTTTTCTCCAGGCTGAACAACCACAACTCTCTTGGCCTGTCCTCATAGTAGAGGTGTTCCAGCCCTCTGATCATCTTGGTGGCTTCCTCTGGACTCTCTCTAAAAGGTCCATGTCTTTCCTGTACTGAGGGCTCCAGACCTGGATGCAGAACTCCCAGTGGGGTCTCACCAGAGCAGAGTAGAGGGGCAGAATTGCCTCCCTCAACCTGTTGGTCACACTCTTTTGGATGCAGCCCAGGATACTGCTGGCCTTCTGAGGTGCAAGTGCACATTGTCAGCTCATGTCCAATCTTTCATCCGTCAGTATCCTGAAGTCCTTCTCTGCAGGGCTGCCCTCAGCCACCTCATCCCCCAGCCTGTATTGATACTGGGGGTTGCCCAGATCCAGGAGGGTGTTTATGTCATGGAACTCAGCAAAGCTGAGGCATAATTCCTTGAGGTATAACTCATATATAGATGTATTGATTTCCTCTGCAGATATCCCAGATTTTATCGTGTATCTAAAGTAAATTATCTCTGTGCTAGAAAATGGTATGAATACAATAGGAAAAGAAAAACTGTTATTTCCTGGCAGCTATTATCATTCCTATAGCTCTCCCTTAGCACACTGATGAGTATTGTCTCTATCATATATTAAAAGGTTCCCATTATATTTTAGTTCCATTCTAGTACTTGACAAATCATATATTTTCTCCTTTAGATCCAAGTTTCCAGATTATAAACATTCAAAACATCAGTGGTGTTCAACAGAGTTTTACATGCCTCTGTAGGTCACCTCTGCTTCAACTCTGAACTAGCAGGTGCATCAACAAATATATTGCAAGGATTTCTGCAGGCAAGTCACTGGCCCAGATTCCTCAAAAAAATTATAATCAGCAGAAAAAATTCATTTTGATATCTTCATGAATTTTGTAAAAATTTGGAAGTTACTAGTAATCAGTAGTTGTGAAAATTGCTAAAGTTATCTTACTGTGCAAATGAAACATTAGTATTAACAAATAGAGCTATTTGTATATTCTTTTATTTATACTTATTTTGTTTAATTTAGCCTTTGAAAACTGCTTCTGAATGGGTGCCTTGGACATAAGATATCTGAATATAAAAGCAGCATGAAATAACTGAGGCTAAAACCTGGGCTGAACTATTTCCACTTTTCACATGAGACTCATCTTTTAGGACCATGCTCCAACAGTACAAAAACATGGTAACTATTACCGGACATTGTCTGTGCAACTGTTTTAACTGCTAAAAAGCATAGAAAATGTAGCCGTAAAGGAAATTAATCTAGATACTGCAGAAAAATGCTATGAAAAAAACACAACAAATTTTCCCTGATGCTAGGGTTATATGCAGTTTAAGAGTGTACCACAGAGACCAGTATTAGATCCACATTATTCATCAAGTCAGGATGAAGAATTATTGCTGAAAACATTGGTAGAGGCTAGAAAATAAGAGAAAGATAACTGGGAATAGAAAAAGTCATGCAAAGTGAGTTGGATCAATTTATGAACTAGATTATTCAAAAAAAGATCAGGAGTCTAGAAATAAGGTTTTGAGATGAGGAGACAATCCCTAAAAATGACTAGCATTAGAAACTGAGGTTCTTTTCAGCTTAAAAAAAAAAAAAAGATAAGTGACTTGTGTACTACATGCAATTATCCTTGGAAGGCAGTAGAGAAAACAAATGCAGTGAGGAAAGGTATAGCAAGAATAAGTACTTGAAAACAAACAATTCAACTATTCAACTGAGAAACCGGACTTTTTTTTTTTTTTTAACCAGACCTGTAATAAATATGTTATCAGAATATGCTGCTTGACAAAGCATAGGGTTCTCGTAATCACAGTGGTCTTCAGTTCACAATGGCACATTCTGGAGCACAGACTTTATCCAGAGAAATTTCTCTTATCAATGGAAATGTTCTATCAATGTTATAAGTGGTATATGGAGATCAGACTAGATGACTAGCTGTTCATTCTAACCTGAAGGTCTGTCACCATCTATTTTGAGAGTTTGGCGGGGGGTGGGGGGGTGGGAGTTGGTTGGTTTGGGGTTTTTTATTTGTTTTTTTAAAAAAAATTCTTTGATTGCTCCTGAGTATACAACTAGGATCCAATGACCAAAATAGCCTTCATCCCAGTTGTCCTCTACAACAAGCACAGCCTTCACTCTTGCAGTTATTAACAAATTCCATACTGTGATATGTTTAATAAACACAGAAAAGTTTTCCTATAGTAGCTATCAGATCCTTCAACAACACACAAAAACATATTTGGTGCATTAATTTTTTATTTTTACTACTTCATTCTTATGAATTAATACTAGAGATGTCCATTTTCTACTAAAAATCACAAATTAACAGAATGAAATACTTCAAATAAGAAACCAGTTGTCTTTTCACTCAGAAGAAACTGTTCAGTTATGGCTGAATTTATGTTTATATTGAAAAAAATGTACAGTTAACATGTTGCTAGTATACATCTAAGTACTGACATCACTTCACTTTTGCAAGTAAAATCATCCGATCTCTTGCACAGAATGGTTGGGGTTGGAAGGGACCTCTGGAGATCACCTAGTACAACCCACCTGCTAAAACAGGTTCACCCAGAGCAGATCACACAGGAACGTGTCCAGGTGGGTTTTGAATGTTTCCAGAGAAGGAGACTCCACAACTTCTCTGGGAAGCCTGTTCCAGTGCTCTGGCACCTCAAAGTAAAGAAGTTTTTCCTCACATTCAGATGGAACCTCCTGTGCTTCAGTATGTGCCTGTTGCCCCTCATCCTATTGTTGGGCACTATGAAGGGAATTTGGTCCCATTCTTTTGTCATCCACCCTTGAGATACTTATAAATATTGATGAGATCCCCTCCCAGCCTTCTCTTCTCCAGGTTGAACAAACCTAGCTCTCTGTCTCTCCTCATAAGAAAGATAGTCCAGACCCTTAATCATCTTCATAGCTCTCTGCTGGCTTTCCTCCAATATTCCCTTATCCTTCTTAAACTGGGGAGCCCAGAACTGGATAAAATACTCCAGATGTGGAGTACTCACCAGGGTAGAGGAGAGGGGGAGGATAATCTCCCTTGACCTGCTGGTCATACTTTTCCTATTGCACCCCAATATACCATTGGCCTTCTTGGCTATAAGAGAGTACAGAAGCAGCTCAGTTCAAACATAAGGAAGATAAGTGCCTGGCTAATCTTTCAGGGTAATGTATTATCAGCAGGCAATATTGCTTCAGAGATCTCCTAAGATGAGAGTTTTCTTAGGCAGAAGGTGGCATTCAGGAAGACTTTGGAAATGTCCACAGGAGTTAGCATTCAGAAACAGGGCAAGAGGACAAAGCCCTTTTTTGTTTAGAGGGAATTATGTGTCCGGGTTGTATCCCAGGACCTATTACTGGAGCTCAACCCTTTCTCATCCTGCTTCATTGGTAAGGACTCTGCGTACAGACTGTAAACTTTATCGAGCCAGCTACAGAAACTAATTTCTCAGAAATACAGGACATACATTTGCTTTATAACAGCACAATGTCTTTCTAAATTAAATAAGAGACAGCCTATAAGAAGTCTCTCCGTCTAATATGTCTATAGAGAAAGGACAAAAATACTGTTGCTTGGTTTTTCTCCTTTATGAAATTCTCTTATTTTCCCATCTAGAAAATCTTAAAGATCTGTATAAAGAAACTATAGATAAAATATCTATGACAAATCACACAGCTTGAATGATTGAAATATACATATTCCTTCATTGGATACTTGCAAATCTATCTGTGTGTTGTTGAAGAAGGAAGAAAAAAAAAATCAAAGAAGCATTTCTATTAGCTCTTGCAATTCTTTACAGTGTCAGTATAAGAATATTTTTTCTCGTTATGCTGCAGGCCATTTTTACAGTGAGGAATATATCTAGATTGTTGAATACGCTATTAACATAAAAAACATCCAGAAAGTTCTGGTCATATTGATCTTGTGTCTTACCCTAGGAATTGTCATGCTTTACTAGAAACTGTGATGTGTCACTGAAAAGATTTTTTTAAATGTCTATTGCATTTAAAAAAAAAGAAATCTTAGGCAGAGATATGTTTATATAAGTTGAGTATTCTGAGGGGGGAAGTAAAAAAATTGGTACCATTTTAGCAAAACAGAGTATTCTAAACTCTTAAATAAAAGTCACTTATGCTAAGATTAATTATGTGAAGGATACTTTAAACAGATTAGAATTTCCTCTTTTTCATAAGGGGAATGAATTAAAAAATAAAGCCTCTAAGTTCCTTCTCCAATGTTGCTGTTCCACTAGGACGGTAATTCCTGGATAAGTGCCACATCTGCCTTTTGCAGTTTAATTTACCAATGATTCTACCTTTTTCTCAGGAAAACATAATATTTATTCATATAATATGACATGTCACAATATTACAATGATTATCCAGTTGCTTTATATATGGTCATAATACCATCTGGTATACAGCTAGCCTTCTTTTTGTATGCATACCATCTGGAACATCTATCTATATTCTAATTATTGTACAGATGAGATTTTTGTTTTTACAGAAACAACATATTGGCTGTATCCTTCATTGATTGCTTAATTTAAAAAAATACAATGTAAAATAATGTAAAACAGAAACAAAAACTTGGCATCTCAAATTAGTTTTAGCTGCCAGATTTTCTTATGCATTTCTTCTAAGGAATTTAAAAAAAAAAAGAAATCTAAATGTATTTACAACTACTTTGCTATTCATTTTAGTAGAAACATGATCTGGTTATTTGGATGTGATGAGATAACAGTTTAAAATAGCTTGGAAGACATATATACACTGAAGTTTTACATGTTGAACTGAATTCAGTTCTCCACCATTTTGTACAGGTTAGAGTATCTAAATCCTTCTCACAAAAGTTAATTGTGTGACCACAAAATACTCAGTTGTCATTGGCAAGTGTACATACCTATTTGTGGACCAGATGATGTAATTTTGGTCAAGGGACTAAGAAAAAGTCAGTATCATTATAGCCTCAGTCCTGCAAATGTGTACAAGTAATTTTTGGAAAAACAGAAGTTCAAAATCTTCCTAAGACTGTCTTTAGTTATTTGCATGCATTTGCCTTACCTAGACCATCAGCTCTTACATTGTATATTCATAGCAAAAATATCACTAGGCTTAGATCTCATAATAAATACATAATGTCTCAGAGTTTATGTAGGAAGGAGATTTAATAGTATCTCGCAGGCACGGACAGACAGTGACTCACTAGGTTTCCTCCTGTTTCATTGAAGGACCAGATAGGGCTGAAGCTAGAGAGAAGTCAATGACATTATCCAACCCAAATAAGCCAGTAGGTCATCTCTACCTAGAGTAAACCTGAACTAATCTGCACATAACATTGCTGGCCCCCATCAAAAAGTAAGCAGAGTCTGCAACGTCACCCAGGAATGCTCCATAGCACGTCACAAACCCAATATCCAACTATGTGTTATTGCACCTTGACACCATTTAAATCAGGGACTAGTGTTTTGCACCAGGGGTAGGGTAGAAAGTGAAGAGAGAGAAATGGAGTGGGCTTCTTCATCTAGAAAAGAAAGGCCTGACAAACGGCATAATGAAATACCTGTTTTAACAAGAGAGAATAAAAACAGGAATATAGATAGTGAGTATATCTTATGTCCCTTTAGATGCTGGAAATCCCTCTTTTGTGCAGTATTGGGCAGACTCTAGGTGGAATCCCAAGAAATGCTGCACAGATGCTGTCTCTGGAGAGCTTCCTTCCTCCTTCCATGCCATAGTGCCTTTTATTTTGTGTAAAAAGCAAAACTATCAACCTTCTCCTGGAAGCTGGAATATCATCTCTCTCATGACATCCACCAGTATGCAGCACAGACCAGCATGGGACACTCAAAAAGATTCAGTTACAGTGGTAGTCATGCTAATGAAACAGCTTCTCAAGCCCTCAGTACAAGGTCAAAAGAGCAAACAGTGGCTGTTCAAGATCACTAACTCATTGAATGCAATGTCTTCTGCAAGGCTTCCAATACAACTAAGTTGCACAGCATTGCTCTGTGCTTCAGATTTTCCTTACAGGAATCACCCATATGTTGGGGTAGAGCAGTGACTGTTATTTATTTGATTAATTTCCCAGGTGGAAATATCTGGTACATCAGGGTTGTGAGATGCACTGTGCCTCATCCCTTTTCTGTAGCTGGGATGTGATGCTGTCTATAGGATAAAACCAGGATTGCCAGGTGAAGCAAGAAGTCCTGCTTTGTTGTGGAACTCAGCTGTTTAATTTCAAACCTTACTACCACAAGGTACCTGAAGCACTTTTTTTTTTTTAAATTACTTCTAAACAATTAAGCCAAAAATGAAAGTTAGAACACCTGAAGCATTTTCACATATGAAATACAAGTGTGCCACTACAAACATATTGAAATTCCCTTTGATGATGTAGATAAAAGAAATGCTATAAAAAATGACATGGGAACCAAAAGGTCTTTTTTGTTTCAATAAGTTATGTCATCAGAACAATTTCAAATATTCCATGAAACACCCCTCTCAAAACAGGAAACAGTCCAACATTAGATGAAACAACTAGTACAAACCAGCAAGTCTTCAAATTCAGACAACACATTTCAGGTGCAGACTGGCAAATTTATCTCAGACTGCAGTTTAATTTAAAAAAAAAAAAAAAAAAAAAAGGCTAAAAATATATATTAAAAAGAAAAGCTTTAAAAAAACCCAAACAGTCTCCAGATCTGAAAGTTCATCAGTGTTGCTGTACTGGAAAAATGAAAACTAGGCTATGTTTTATTACAAATCTTTCATTCCAGTCTCATCCCTATCTTAAGTAACTTTAAGAGGCCTCATTTGTGATAATTAATAACTTTCCCTTTAGGTTGGAAGGTGGGGCTCATGATTAATAACTGACATGAAATGCACAGAAATGTTAAAATCACTTAAATAGGTCTGTGGCATACAATCCATGAGTTCCATGTTCTAAACTTAGTTTACTACCCTGAAGCTTTGATGTATTTTGTAAGACATAGATTTCTTTGGTGCAATTAGGGCATTTATGTAAAAAGGATGAGAGTGCCTTTTGCATTCAAGTTTTTTCAGATGTTTAAATTCGCATCATTGAAAGGTTAAGTTTGCAGATGACCTGTGTCTGGCCTGTAACAATTCAGTTGCAAGAATAGGCAGTCAAGCCTACATTTGGCCATGTGAAGCATATTTTCAAAGTATATGTAAATATATGATAAATGCGGTTTCACTACTATTGTCTGTATGGTGTATTACTATATATCACCTATTACACAGCTGCAGCAGAAGCTTCTCTTCTACTAGCACACAGTAATTAACAAGAGAGAGAGCAAGAGACACTTCTCAAAGAAAAGAACAATTTAAACCACATTTACAATAAATTTCATTAAAAATCAACATTTTTATCTAAAAGTTAACTTGCAGTTTGAGTTAATACGTGACCTTTAAGAATATCATCATGAGCACGTGTTTAAAATATATATCAGATTGAGCATGATCTCTAACTTATTCTTTTTTTTAAACTTTGTTCAAGATTATCCTTTGCATCTGCAACCTGTTTTGTTCCCTTACTTTAAACTTTAGATAATAGTCAGACTTTATATAAAACCATAGGAATGTAATGCATTAGGTAAAATAATATAAAACTCAAGTGCTGAAATACACTACCAAATATGCTAGGGGGTATTGCTTCCCCTAGTGTAATCTTTCCTGCTTTTAAATTGTTCTCTTCTGCCAAGAAATCAATAAATACAGAATTCCTTTAATTAGTTGAAATTTCAAAGTAAGTGTCTTATCCTTTTAGATTTAAAATCATTATGAACATAGGAGAAGGCCTACAGAAATTAATTCAGTATAGAAATTATATACAAATTACAAGATGTTATTTAATTCTCAGTTAATTAGGTACAATATTCTCTAAATGTTTTCCTAGACTGAATTGTGCAAAGTGATTATAAAAGTCTACAGCTTGCATACTTCTCGAGTGAGAGTCCACCCCTTGATTCTATGCAGACGGAGGCAAGCTAAGCAGACAAAACTAAATCACTGAAATTAAAATAACTACAAAAGCATTTAAGGACCAATGTACAACTTTTAAAGAAAGTTTATACCGGTGACCCTTATTTTGTTTAATTTTTTAATTAAAGAGAACTTCTCCCATATGACCTTGGCTTATAACTCTTTTATGACTTAGGATTTAATTGAGCTAGTAAATCCTTAAATTCTAAATTATTTCCTTCCTACACCTTTTTAATGTTCAGCCTCTGCTTCCTCAGTAATATATCCTTGTCATTCATAGTACTGAAAATAGAATTTAAATGGTTATTTATAGCCAGAATTCACCTATTTATGGAGTGATTAAGTAATATTGGAATAAGATCGAAGTATTCAAGCAACCAGGGCTTCCTCAAGAATTTGTAATAGTAGTAGCAATAGTAAAAGCAATCTCCAAGTCATTAGTCATCATTTCCTATGACCTGGAGTGTAGATGATATATCACAGGTCAGCAGAAAACAAAACTTAGTCTTTAACTTTTAAAGGAGGAAAGAAGAATACGAGAAAATTAGACCTGTCAGCCTTATTTTAGTTTCCAGAAAGACACTGGAACAAATTAATCAATCCATTTACAAAGCCCTGAAAGAATAACAAAGTGGCAAGAAACAAACCGTGTTAAGCCAATTGAATTTCTCTCTTTCACAGGCCAGGTGGATAAGGGTGAAAAGTGATGTACTGTTCTAGATGACACTCATAAAATTATTAGATTATGTGTGCACAGCTACCAAAACAGAACAAAAAAAGACAAACCAAAAAGCACTCCAGAAAACCAATTAAAAGATCATGCATAGACCATCCTTTAGTAAGTCTTCTCAGTCTGACATCAAACAAGGTTCTGCAGAGAACTGCTCTGGCTTCAGTCCTTGTCAATATTTTATAATAAAACTTAGCTCCTAGTAGAGAGCAAAGACTATCAGATGTACAGATTATGCCATTTGTGTGGCACAAAATTTTGAAAACAAGTGAGCAAATCGCATTTTGTGACCTATGAAGCGTTCACACTATGTAAGATGCACAAGCTTGCTATTCTACTCTCCTTATTTCACATTACATTTCAGTTTGTCTGGTTTTGGGTATCATACTTCATAAAAGTAGACAAATGAGAGGGTGCATAGAGAAAGGCAACAGAAACAAGAGATTTAAAAGACAATGCATTACAAAAGGTTAAAAATTAGATGTTTTATTCTTGAATGCCATATTATTACTGTAATTGAGGACTGCAGAGGAGGGAAGAGTCAATTAATGACAGCACTGTTCTAGTGAGTAAAATGTTTTTGTAAAGAGTGTGAATATTTTCTCCTCCAGATCCAGGAAGGTTTGGTCAAGGGGCAATGAGCTTTGCCTCCAAGACAATACAGATTGCTAGAAAGACAGTGCTTCACACTTATGAGCGTAATAACTAGTTACCTAGAATGGTCGAGGAATATCTGCCAATACATAACTCTTCAAAGTGGCCGTTATGTTATGCTTGAAGCTGTGACAAAATCTGGGATAGGTAAACACCAAATAAGTGACATTAGTAATAAGAACAAAAGCTATTTTTTTTTTTTTTTTTTGTAGTTGTGGTTGTTCCTCCTCTTAGGAAAATGAATTTGAACTACAAAGGCATATTTAAAGCTGATTTAACTGCTGGAAGCAAGTAAACAGAAACATTTTCACTTAAGTCTCATCAGGATCACATGCAACTAAGAAAAGCAAGTGTAATATAATTATAGAAACAGGGAAATATTGGTTTCTTCCAAAGCTATTTTATCACTTCATGGAAAAGGATAAAACTGTACGTACGGTTTCACACATACCTGCTTGGGAAATTCCTATTTGCCACCAGAAGAAGGATATAAATACCCTAGTTAGAAAAAGCTAAGTGAATCAAGAAGGGTAAGAACTGTAACAATGGGCAGAAAATTATCATCTTAACTATTTGCCATCTTGAGTTAGTAATTTTGTAGAAATTGTTTCAGCAAATGAAGCAAAGGTAGCACTCAAGAGTCCAAGACCTGTCTATCACATTCATTATCCATGAAGCATACAAAACAGAAGTGAATCACAAATGCACCTTTGCGACATTTTTCCTTAATCCCTCTAGAAAGCAAACACTTCTACTAATGCCCTAAAATTTTATTCTTGAAGATGTAGTCTCCTGACTAAAAAAAGAAGCAAACTAAAAAAAAAAATACACAAAATATAAAAAATAAACAAAACTTAAAGTTTGAGCGCTAAATGCTTAAAAACAAAAAAAAAGAAAAAAGAAAAAAAAAAGCTATGCAATTCCAAATTAGATAATTGATACAAAGAGCAAATTTTATCCTTAAGTACCTTTTGCTTCTGCCTAAGTGTCTTCCACCGTTCCAGTGAAATAAAGCCATGTTTTTCTGTGTTAGTTCTGAACTGATTAAAAAAACGACATAGATTCAGTTGTAAGAGAAGAAACATTCAAACAGGAAACATGACACCTGCAAAAAGCCATAGACATAATATAATGAACTTAACTTTCTGTTAATGGAAATGCCCAAATGAAGACCAAATTTCTGCCTACGGGTCATAGTAAGCATCCTATCACAACAGTGATCAATCTCAAAGCAAATATTTGGAAACACGTCACAGATAGGGGTAAAATCAGCTGTTTCCATGTCAGCATCTGGTGCTAGTTGAGATACCAACACCTATCCCAGCTTGCCTCCAGCTACTGCTATGAAAAGGCACAGATGATCTGTAGGTCTGATGCTGTATCTGAGATAACTGCATGGATCAAGTGGTAAGTAGGACATCTCAGTCAAGGAGCAGCAAGAGCAGGGCTGTTCCATGGGGAGACCACCAGCCAGGAGCCAAAGGTGATCCCAGAACAAGTGGTGTGTTCCCAACACGACACACCTGTACCTGAGGGTAGCTGAGCAAGGCTGGCAGAGCCATATGCTGACAACAGCAAGTCCCACGAGCAGCCCAGTAAGCCCTAGACAAAGGAAAGAGTCAGAGTCAGAGCTCAGTCAGGAGAGAATGCAGACAAGAACAACATAGGTAGAGCAAGACTAAAGCCATGGCCTGAGCTGCACCAGGCCCATGAGTAAGGGTGTGAGTCCCAGGTGAGGTTGATCAAGGCCATCAAAGCCTATTAGGGTACTCGTGGCCCTGAGAATCTCAAAGGACACTAGCCTGGGTGAACTAGACCCCTAATATTTTGCAATTAGTTGGATAATTTGTTCATAGTAACAATCAAATGATTTTATAATCATACTTTTTATGTATAATAGAAGGTATTAATAATTTGATTCTTACATATAGCATTTTATCTCATTTTTTTCCCCTTCTTTCCTTGCAACTCTGAAAGTACCATTGATGATTTTTACCCTCTCAAAATTTTCCACTACCATAGATATAATTGCTTCATTTCTGATTTGCTATTGTCTCCAATGTCTTAAATAATTATTTCGTGTCTCCCATTAAAATTGAATTGACCTTTAATCCATATAATTTTTACATTTTTCTTTCCTTTTTAATTTAAGAAACTGTTTATAAGCACAAAGATACATCACTATAAATGGAAATGGTTATTTTATATTTTAACAAATGGATACACACAACATTTGGCAAGTATTGTGTTCTGTGCATGCTATAATTCTCAGTAATGATAACAGTTACTCACCACCAGCTGTTTATAGTGCAATTGTGATTGTGGACCAATTGACCAGGGATTATTGTTTTCTCCCTACTTAAGGTGAAGTGTTTACATTTTCTATGAATACTGCTGATGAAGAGTCCTATAGGAAAAGGTTGGCATTATGCTGTAATCAGATGGTTTGTGAAGTTTTTTTCAAACATTTGTGATTTAGGTTTTTAATTCTGACCTACATATTGTACTACTCTGTAAACTTTATGATTGAAAAATAGGCATCACATGACTTTGCTTATATATTTAAAAGAGAAGAAACTAAAATAAAAGCAAATCAATATATATTTATTGAAGAAAAAAAGGAAATAGTAAGCAAATGAAAAACAGTCCGAACAGCCCCTCTCTTGTAAAACATGGTGTTTTCTTAACTGTGGCGTGGAATGGTGAAATCTGCCCTTCCCCTCCATGTAATAACCCACTTACCTCAGCGTAAATATTTTTAATGTACATCGGGGTCATTGAGAGAATGTATCCATCCATCCATCCATAAGAAAATAAGAAAACCTACCCCACTCCCAAAAAAGCCCATGTTACTGGAAAACAATTTATTACTAAAAGAATTTCCAACCATTAGTAATAAAAAGACACAGAAAAGATGAATTCAAACAAATCAAATTTGTTCACAAGCAAATTAAATATATAAATTCATATTATTGGAATATAATAGACATACTATCAAGTAACTACAAGGTGAAAATTCATTTCATCTCTAGTGAAAATGCCCCATAGATTTTATGTGATGCATTGTGTACAAAGCTATCTTATTAGAAAATACATTTAACAGAGTAACAGAATCAGTAAGATGTCTGTAGTGTACAAAAATCCACTGCCATTAGGAAGAGATTTCTTGTATTTTCTAATAGTCCTGAAACCTAACAGTACAGTTTTAAAGAAAAAAATATATCTATGCAGAGTGAAAGTAGTATGTAAATTACATCACCTCATGTAAGAAGCATGTCTAACTGATCTGGTATCAGTTTTCCCCAGTTAATTTAAAAAAAAAAAAAAAAGCTTTCTAAATAACCTTAGTATAAACAGGTTAATAAAATTTTCATATCATGAAATTCTCTATGTACCTCCCTTATTCCTGCCGAGAAACACCTTACTTATAAAGGTTGAAAGTGTGCAGGGACAAGAAAGCTTAAAAGACTTTTATGTTACCTGTAGCTCTAAAAAAGAATCTAGGAGGCAGAGACAATAAAGATCAGCAAGAGAGCTGTATGGATTTCTCCATCTGTGGATGCAATCCCCATGTATCATATAGACTTGCATCCATAACTTGCATTTGGTTGTTGTTTGTTTGTTTTTCCACTCCCCATGAGAAATATAGTACATAGCTTATGATACAATGGGCAACACATGACATGGAGATGCTGAACAAGTTCACGTTCAGGTTTGGTACAAACCAGACTAATGGTTCTAGCTTCACACTCCTGAATTGCAAAATACAAGGGAGGATGAAACAGAAATGTCAGTTACTTCAAGTTTGCTCAGCTAGTTCCTGCTGGGTTTATTGATTTACTTTTAGCCGCATGATTTTAAACCTGGCAGACAAATCCACCATGGAACAAACCAAAGGGAAGCCATAGGAGCCTCAATGAAAAAGAAAAAGGAAGTAGAAGGGAAAGTAGAAGGTGAGAAAGTAGGCCCAAAGAGGGGCCAAATAATGCATTCTCACCTTCCTCAAAAAAACACAACACTAGCCAAAACCAAAAGAAATTTATCATGACATGGAATAACTGTCCTGGAACCAGTTTTCCTTCAGTGGTCAAATCTTCCATCTTTTGAGAGAAGAAGTTGCAGATATCAGTGGTCTGTGCAACCAGTGGACACCAAATGGTCATGGTCAGATGTGTGAATTACTCACTAATTGTGTCCTTCTATGGCAGAAATAATACCCTTCTGTTTGTTAACAAAGTTGCTGGCTATAGCATATTTTCATTGTATCCATTTCATCATTACTTTTGTCAGAATGTCAATTTCAGAAGTTAAGCTTTTAAAAAAAAAACAACCAAACAAACATAAAAGAGGCCTTTTTAGTGATGATTCTACTGAGGAAAAAAAAAACAAAAACAAAACCAAACAACTTAAAGCTGTGAAACTTCAGACCCAGATACTCAGAATAAAATTCTTCTGAACAGATACTATTATGGAAGCCATCAGAGATGTTCAGAGAGCCAGATACTACTCAGATAAGTAAAATCATGTTGTGAGAGATAATCAATCTGCAGAAAGTAAGCTAACACTGTTTTACAAGTACCAGGTTGAAGAACTATTTGGAACCACCACCACAACAAGCAGCTAACATCAATGATTTCCAGGCAAATAATTTGCCATCTTTCACTAATTACGTTGTGCTGTCTACAATGCTTGGGAAAGTCCTTCAAATATATGCCTACCAAGTTTCCCCACTATTTTCCATGAAATCCTTCTTCATTCTGTGAAGATTTACAGGGTTGGTCATAGTACATTGCTTCTATTGTCAGTCATGCTGACTACATTGTCTCACCATTTCCAGGTCTCATTTTGTGCAGCCTCTGGAGTTTAGGACTGTCTGTGACTCCACGTTTGTACATCCTTATGTAACTATGGATGCTTGTTGGTTATGGCGCACACAGAAGTTATCTGTGTGGCAGTCAATGACCACGTTACCGAGAAACAAACAAACTATCCTCCCCCCCAGAAAATACCAACTGTGAACAAAGTTCAAGAATTGCCTAGAAATCCTTAGGGATACCTAAAACACATGTTATTAAGCTATTGTAAAGTAGTAAATTTCAATATGATTGTGGAGAGTTCTTGGATGTGTGCTATGAACAAGCCAGAGCTTGATGTGGCTGTGGGGCAGGCTAAGACCTGCACGAAAGGTTTTCCTGGAGACACCAAAGACAGAAAGAAAGTAAACAGAAGCTGGTCTGCCCTTGACCCAGGCTGCAGGAGGGGCGCCGTCGTCGCTGCGCATGAACACTTTGCGGACAGTGCCCTGCAGCCAATCACCATAGTGGGAGGGGGATGAGTGACTGCAAGTGTAACCAATCGTAGCCTGCGCTTGCCGCATGGCCTTTAGGTAAAGAGTATATAAGGGTTGGAAAAACGTGGACTGGGGGACATTGATATTCAGTGTTGTTAAGAGTTCATTAAAGGGTACTGATGTTAAATTCATATTGAATTAGATTCTTTATCCACACCAGCCCGCGAGTCACGCTCAAAGAGGTCCTGCTGGCAATTTTGCATTCTCCACATCATACATCATATGATCTCTCAAACAGCTGTCCATGAACCAGTGGATGACTACGGAGCCCTGAGGTTATGTGATCTGTAAGTCTTTTATTCTTACAGCTAACATGATAAACTCAAATTCTAACCCTGTCTTTTTAAAGAAATCATTGGTTGCAGTCCCAGGGACGTTATGGGATTATTATTTAAAGGTGTGTTCCATGCTCGGCAAAAGATTGAGAGTATCTTTCCTTGTGAATAAGGCACTGAACTAGACAAGTGGTTTATATTTAGGACTCCAAAGGAAATTCTGGCATCCCTGAAGGTGACAGAATTTTTTAATTTTATAAAGTGACATTTATTATAAAATATCATTGTAATTTTAACAATATTTTATTACTTATTACTGACTTTCTTGAAAAAGTCATTTCACTTTTCTAAACACCCCATTCTTGAACTATAAAATAAGAATAATAATGAATTGCTTCCCTTTGTGGGGTATTTTTAAAATGATGATAAAAATCACCATAAGATTCCATTCTCAGGAATACCAATTTTACTTCTACATGTCAAATATATAGCACCCAATTGCCAACAGAGTCTTCTTCAATAGAAGATTGGCTCTATACTAACAGTAAATTAAGAAATCAATTTTATGATTATATTGAACTTTCATAGTTGTGCATTCATTTGCAGTAGTTAATGTTCAGCCACTTATCCTCATGCTGAAACAGATATTTAAAAGTTCTATGAAGATGAGAACAGAATCTGAGTAACACAAATGACTGATCTTAAAGTTATTTTCATTTCTATCAAGGAGTGATATTTTTATGGTACATTCTCCCATTGACATTTTGGCAGGTGTCAGAATGATAGCACTGAGCATCAAGGAATTCCCATAGACTAGATTCTCAGCAGATGTAAATCAGCAGAGCTAAAATGCGTTAGAGCCACAAGAAATTATACCACCTAAGAATCTGCTCTCAGATACTTGCTATTCATACCAAAATAGCTTTCCAGTCAGCAGTGTGCAGTGTTATAGTTTTAATACCATGCTATATTGAGTGCTAAAAGTCATATGCCAAGCCTTTGAATCAATGCAAAACTCAGAAGACCAGAATTAATGAAATTATTTTGGTGGATCTGCACCTGTCTACAATATTTTGCATCCATTATACATCCAGCTTTTTCACAGAATCTTGTATTTGCTCTGTGGCCTATTTTTCTTTTAAGTAAGAGTACATCTGTTGAGAGTTGGAGAGTGATTTTTTTATGACAATGCAGTCTCTTTTTGTCATGCTTTGCTCCTGTCATTTTGAAAATATGGCAGTTTTATTTTGAATAAGCTATCACCATATTCATAAGTTGGTCACAGTTCCTGAAGAACAGATTTTGTGTGCTGAGCAGTGATTGCTGGTTCACAAGATGTCCAAGAATCCAGGACAAGCAGACACATCACAAGGTTCTCGTACTGATAAAAACTAGAGGGACAGTACAGAGATCATGTTCACCAAGAGTTCAGCTAACATAGAACTATGACCTCTGTTCTTATTGGAGTTCCACTACCAAGGAGTCTGTGTTTGTCCAAGAATAGATTTGGACTTTTTCACTGTTGTATTGAAGCAAGACATGATTGCTTTTCTTTTCTAGTTCATACAAACAAATTATAATTGTACATGTTATTTCCAGATGGGAAATAACATCATTTCAGTACAAGCAACATCACATGTGTGAGCATTTTTTAAACAGTAGAAAATACTGAGAAATTAAAAGCAAAAGACATATGAAAATAGTGGTTTGAAGATGGAGGGGAAAACTTGATTCAGAGCAACAATGTGCACTTCATACTATATTTTACAAAAAGCTAGAAATGACTTGGTTTTTCTGAGTGTGAAGCAACCACTTCCTAATTGTTTTGATGTTTTCTCACAGAAGACTTGAGGAAACAGCCTACCTAGAAATTCTTGAGAAACTGCACCAGGTTCCAAAGTATATTTTGAGGACAGCAGACACAATCTAGAAATATTTAGATATTCCAGCTAACAAATTGCAGGAAAAAAAAATCACTTCTGAAGACAAAGTGACAAAGTTTCTTCTTTATAGCTTCCTTTTTCATACTTCATGAGCCATCTGTGTCTGTGTACACAGGCCAAGTACCTCTGAGCCTAAATGTTAATTTACTGAGATACAAAAAGGGAGAAAAAAAAATGCAGAAAGCTACTTCTAGAAATATAACCTTGTACATATAATTCAGAAGTAGTAAATCAAAAGGATAAGCCTCTCACCTTGCTTCGTTAGCTTCCCTGTAGAGGCTCCAACTGGCAACTTCACAGAATCACAGACTGGTTGAGGTTGATAGGGACCTCTGAAGGTCATCTCGTCCAACCCTCTACTCAGGCACGACTACCTACAGCTGACTGCTTAAGGGTGACGTCCAGATGGTTTCTGAATATTTCCAAGGATGAAGACCCCCACACCCTCTCTGAGCAACCTGTGCCACTGCTTAGTCACCCTCAGAGAAAAAGTGTTTCTTGATGTTCAGGCAGAACCTCTTGTGTTTCAGTTTTTGTACTTTGCTTCTTGTCTTGTCAGTTAGCACCACAGAAAGAACCTGTCTCCATCTTCCTTAGAACTTCCCTTCAGGTCCTTTTCTTGCAAAGCTGCTTTCCAGCCAGTAAGCACTCAGCATATATTGGTGCCATGGGTTGTTCTTCTCCAGTTGCAGGACTTTGTACTTCCTCTTGTTTAACTTCATGAGGTTCCCATGAGCCCATTTCTCCAGCCTGTTGAGGTCCTTCTGGATGGCAACATAAACCTCTGGTATATCAGACACTCCTCCCAGTTTTGTGTAAGCAGAAAACTTGCTGAAGGTACAGTCTGCCCCATCATCCGGATCATTAATGAAGATGTTAAACAGGATTGACCCAATACTGACTCCTAGGGTACACCACTACTTATTGGCCTCCAACGAGACTTCGTGCCACTGATCACCATGATCTGGGCCCAACCATTCAGACAGTTTTCAGCTCACCTCACTGTCTGCTCATCCAGCCCATACTTCATCAGCTTCTTTATGAGGATTGTATGGGAGACAGCGTAGAAAACCTCACTGAGATCTAGGCATCCAATATCTATGGCTTTCCCCTTGGTTAAAAAATCAGCAACTTAATAATATAAGTTTAAGTTTGTCAAGCATGACTTCCCCTTGGAATCCATGCTGTCTACTCCTGATAACCCTCTTGTCATTCATGTGCCTGGAAATTATTTTCAGGATTAGTTGCTCCATCATCTTTCCAGGAATTGAGATGAAGTTGGCTGGCCCTGGATACTCCTTCTTACCCTTCTTGAACATATGAGCAGCATTTGCTTTCCTCCACTTCTCCCAATCACCCTGATCAGTCAAAGATTATTGAGAGTGGCCTCTCAATGACATCAGCCAGCTCCCCCAGCACTCATGGGGGCATCTCATTATGGCCCACAGATTTATGTATGTTCAGTTTGCTTAAGGATTCCCTGACCACAACTTCTTCCATGAAGGGTACAGATTTCTTGTTCTAGATTTATCCTTTATTCTCTGAAGCTTGGGATTCCCGAATGCCAGTCTTGCTAGTAAAGACTAAAGCAAGAAAGGCATTTTCCAGGTCCTGTGTGACTAGATCTTGTGCCTTATTCACCAGTGGGCTGACATTCTCCCTAATATTCCTTTTGTTGCATGTGAACTTATAGAAGCCCTTCTTGTGGGTTTTGACATCCCTTATTAGACTTACTTTGAGTTGGGCTTTGGCTTTCAAAAGTGCCTTCAAACAAGAGTGCAAATACAGAGGGGTCTGTGCCAGCACAGGGCTCATCCACCTGTTCCAGCTTGTGGTTCTCCATAGGCCGCAGTGTGTATATATGCTCCAGTGTGGTCGTCTCCAGGGAATGCAATGGGACAACCTACTTTATCATGGTTCTCTCCATGGTCAGGGGAACCCCTGATCCAATGTTTGGAACACCTCCTCCCCTTCCTCCTTCTCTCAACTCACTGTTTGCAGGGCTGTTTCTCACACTTTTCCCCTAACCACTGGCCAGCATTTCTTAAGCCTGCCAAAAAATTCCCAGGAATATTTTCAAGCCACAGATGCAGCCAGCTATTGAGGTGGCTGTGTCTATGAAGGCTGCAGTCCTTGGAAGAAAAAGCCCCTCTACCACCTTCTTGTGTCCCTGAGCCCTTCCCCTGGGCACACCTTGCACCTGGAGCTGAACACTGTGGAGTAGATGCCAGAGAGGAACTCCTGCCTCCACATGCTGCTAGAGTGCATGTGCATGAGAGAGCAGCTGATGGGGTCATGCAGTGTTTCCTCCACCACTGCCAAGATAAGCTGAGAAGAAAACAGGACCCCAGCTTCTGCAAGCTCCAGCTGACAAACACCTCCAAGAGAACCTTCTTCATACATAGGAGGTTTGAGTTGTGGCTGGGTTACTCAGATGTCTTCTTGGCCTTTGAGCAGGTAGAAGCTGACATTGCCAGCAGCATAACATGGCCAAATAGCTGCGCTGTGGAAGGATGCAGTTCTTCGGGCACATGATCAGGTGTGCCTGGCACAACAGTTTCCACCTCAAGTGTCTGCAGCTCTGCACCCTTATACTGGTGGTCACAAACTATTGCACCCATGCCTTCAAGATGTCCGTGATGCAGCTCCTGATGACCATGATCAGTCAAGCCGGCACAGGAGGCATTTTGGGTTGCTGCTGGATGATAATCTGAGGCGACTATGCTTCTGCCTGAAGGAGAAACACCTCCAGCACCTTCTCTTCAGCAAGAAGAGGGTGCCTAAGGAGATGGTGTTGTATCCAGTCTCCTGCATGACTAGACTGCTCAACTTCTCCTAGTTCCTGTTGCAGGAGTCAGCTTCTCATGCCCAGGTACTACATAAGCTTAAGGAGCTGTGAGACTGGCCCACAAGACTGTTGATCTCCAGATATTGAAAGAGCTCTTCAGACACAGAGTCGGGTTTGCGGGACTCACAGCTTGAAAGCAGATGATGACCTCATACCCCAGGGAAAAAGTGCAAGGGACAAGCACCACGAGTGCAGATCGGGGCTCTGGCTGCTGCCCCAGTGAGAGGCTTGGGCATGAGCCAATGCAGAGCAGTGGCTCTGAGAGCAGGAGGTGCATCCCATCGCAGATCACCAAGAGAAAATAGAAATCTTCATGAGTACTTTGTAACAGCCAGCACACTGAGTAACTTTTCACTGTTAGATTCATCTAATCTAATGCCCTAGTATTTCCCTGCCTGGTTAGCATTAATTTTGTGTAATTAAACTTTTGGTTTCTAGAAAGAGATGTCATAGCTATGAAATTCATAATTTAAAATGTTGTCACCAAATTGTAGATTTTAGCTACATCCGTGCAATCTTAGTGAATCCCACAGCTTCGGGCATATATCATATGAACAGATTTCAGATGGAGAATGCCACAGAAGATGAGAGAATAGAAAACTGCTATGCTGTGGTAGATATAGCTGCAAAACAAAGCCCACCATTGCACAAACCACCAGCTAAATGCTATAAACCATGCATTACAGCTCTTCTGTTGATATTCTGAAAATAATTATGGTTGTGAGATGTCAGAAAGATTCACTGCACCAATTATGTTCATCACTAACTGACAACCTACCTAGGCAAATCCTTTTAAAATCTGAGCCACCTACAACACTAATGAGCATTAAAGAACAAAATATATAGCTCCCATGAGTCGAAGGCACACTATCATAGCTCACACTGCCGTAAACAGTAAATCTTTACATATGCCTATCGGCAACGATGTTCCACAAACGTCAGCATAGACTCTTGTTTTCTAACTTGATCATTAATGCTCGTCTTCATTACTTCTATAAAGTGCAACTTAAAATCAAGTGTACCAACACAAAGAAATATGTTTTATACAGAGAACTAGGTTTCCTCTTGGGGTGGGAAGAAGCAGGGCGTTGTGAAAAGGGTTTCATATAACTTTCAAGAAGTGAGAGCCCCCCTGAAGATTTCTAGGTCTCTCTCTAAAGTCTGTACTAATATTTGTTTCCCATAAAAGGTTTTCTGCTTTGTTTGTTTCTTTGTTTGTTTTTTTAAGCAGTGCTGGCCATGGAACAGTGCCATAGTCTCTGTCATATTCTATGCTGCAATGTAGCCCTTTGTCACAATGTCATATGTGCTACAGGATGTCATTGAGGAGTCGTGCCCTCAAAATCCATTTCTGCTGCCAACAATGAGACACAATAAAAGAGGAGTATGTGCTACTAAAGAAAGAAATAGTTTGGTTTGCCAGGAGTGTTGAGACAGTAACTTCACTCAGAGGAGCACTCTCAGATTATTTCAGCACAGTTGTCACATGCACAGACAAACCCAGTGAAACATAGTTTTGAGGATCATTATTTGTATAGCATTTCAAAACAATTTGTCTTGACTTACTGCTTTCATAAATACATGATGCTTGGAGCTCCTGGGTGCATCTACAGGCCACTCCAAAACTGAAGTTTAGATAAATATGGCAATCAACTGTGTAGTACCATATGCAGGATAGTAGAGATTTCTAATAACATACCAGAGAAAGAACAGGAAAAATGTTTGAAAGGTAAGAAACATGTCAGACCCTTCACTAAAAAGCTGAATTCCATTATACAGTCAGGTGCAAAAGTACCTGGGGAAAGACACATAAGGTGTGTGCTCAGATGTGTATTTTACTGCATTGTCCCTGCCAGTGCTCTTCAGGACAGTTCCATGGGAGTCTTGTCTGTCCAAAGGGAGATATAGCTGTTACAAAGGCAGGAAAAACTTCAAATGCAACCTTACAGTGGAAAACCTTGAAGCAGTTGGGAAATCTTCTAGCATATAACAGAACAGACTCATATACACCTTGGATCGACCTGAATCTACAAATATATATCCCATAATAATGTGTAGACATAGTCCATTCCACATACACTATCACTGTCAAATTCCTATACCCTTGATTATCTGCACATAGCACTGAAGTAGGAGTCAAACGATAAATGTGACCAATGAGTAGAATGTATACCTTGGAAGTGCTCCTGCCTTCAGGATTAGACATTTAGAAACGTGCTTGGCACGACCTTCCTTACAAAAATCACACTTTTGATTGGTGGGTAAAGGAGAGATATAAGAGAAAGAAAAATCAGTAGCTACCAAAAAGTAGAAAAGGAGAATTCGTGCCTCTGACACAAGAGTTCCATAGAGACAAAAAGGCAATGAAACATTCAGCATGTCTCCACATCTGCAGGGTTCCTAGCAAACATCATCTGCACAAGCAGGCATGGAATAGATAAGACTAGTCTTGTCAGCAGTGAGATAACAACCTTCAGGACACAATAAATGGCCCTTTTTGGCTGACAACACTTGATAGTTGAGAGGTGAATTCTATTACTCCTTCTAATAGCAAACCAGCAGCCAGGTTTTCTCTGCCTGGCAATAAATGACAACAAGTGATATGAACTCTGCTATATCCTGCTCTTCTTCTGGTTAGAGGGGAAGATGCCCATTACGACTTACAATCAAAAGGAGCAGAGTGATGTCACAGACCTCCGCAATAAAGGCTAGAAGGGATTTGCCAGTGCTCAACTTTTGTGATACAGATCTGTAGGAATTTGAGAAATTTGGCAAGATAATCTTCCAGTGATGAGATTACGAACATTTGAGCGGTTACTGAGGTTAGCAGTTACTGTGAGACATACGACAAATATGTCTCTTGGTTAGGTACTGTAGCTTGGTTATATACCTATATCTGAAATGTATTCCAGAAGCCATGGAATTGAATTACATGAAGCCTAGAAAAAGTATTTCCTTTCATAGGCTTAACATTTTCTGATATTTAATTTAATTAAATGCCTTCCTGCACTTCACCTGTTAAAAAGGCTCACATTTCCTGCTGTTGATTCCATTCATTCAAGTGGATGAGAAGAAAAGAAAATCCAAATTCTGCTTCCAGGCAGGTTGGAGTCCAGTGCAGCTCTGTATTCATCTTGCTCAAGAAATATATGTCATATATCTTTACCCAATAAATACTGGATAACATTTTTCATAAGTTTTTAGACCACTGTAATTATGCAGTCCATCTCCTGCGTAACCTACCTTTTCAAAGACATGCTACTGAAGTGATGCTTGTAATAAGTTTTACCTACCATTCGCCCTGCTGAAATCTGTTAATTAAGACTTTCAGACACACAATAATCCTACCTTTTCTGGTCCTGGAGGACTATGCATATGCATGAGTTATCTCTGCAGCTGGAAAGTTAACACTGCTGAGGGTAATGTTCTGTATATGGAACCGTAGCTATATGCCCATGCATCATACCTTGCCCCTTTTACATGAACTTAATAAAAATCTACGTTCTGGGATGTGTAATGTTTCAGAAAAGATAGCTTGGGAAAGGAAGGTTGACTAGGCAACACATTTTCTTTAAGCCTAGGAAAAAAAAAAAAAGTAGAAATAATAGTTATCATCCTTTCCAAAAATAAAATACAGCTATCAGAACTCCCTGGTTATTTGACATGTCATTTTCTCTGTAGTAATAGATGCATCTAAGGAGACTTCTATTTTGATAATCCCTTCTGAAAACCCCTCCACCCTCTTCAACACAAGATTTTAATTATCTTTTTAAGATCATTGCAGTTATTCAATCTTCCTTACTACATAAAACACAAAAATTTATTTGCTGGCAAGAAACAGCAGACCTTTTAGAAAATTATAAAAAACTTGTAATATTATAGGATGTAGACTTCTTATGCAGTCCATCAGGAAAAACAGACACCTCAGAAAGGGAGATATGAAGCACTTAGACACGACCAAAGTTTGTCTTGACATCTTATCTTGTAAAGAGTTCACCAAACAAGTTGAAGATCCCAGTCTGATGCCCCTATAGCTCTAGAGATACTGATCCCTATCACTCATCTCCCAGATAGTGTCTAAGCAGCTGGCTAATTCAAGGTGCAGGACGCTCCCAGTCAGCTCTGGCTTTGCTTCCACATTGACAAGATAGAAGCTCAATTAGAAAATCTGAAATTATTACTGCCCTTTCATTTCCTCTGTGATAACTACAGATTGGGATCCAGTCCTCCCACTTTCAAACACAACTCTTCGAGGCACTCCGGGGTTGCTAAACTGGAGTTTGACTCCCATTCTTCCTTTCTGTGAGAGAGATGCTGCCCACAATGGTTTAACATTGCAGAATTCAAATAGTGTTTTCTAACAGGGATGAGATGTGTCCCCTCAGTCTTTTCCATGCTACATGAGACTCTGTATAGTAAATAGGATATTTAATACAATTCTTGTACACAGAAACATATTTAATGTTAATGTAGTTGTAGTAAATCGTGAACTTATATTTTATATTGTAATTTCTTTTTTTAATGAATAGCAATCTTCCATTTATGGTAGACTTGCCTAAGCAGATGCTGTCTAGTTCTTGTTATTTGCAACATTAACAAATGAGCAGCATTTCATTGTGTCATCTCCTGTTTTAAACAGCATAACCTTCATTTCTCTAATCACAGGACCTGGAGTTTGTGTGATCTGATTAGTGCACTTGCCTGACTAGATCAGTATTCTTACTTACACTGGAAGACATTAAGTGATATTTTTGAGGCAAGCAGGATAATTTTTTCATAATATTTGAAGTTCAGTAACATTTTTTTGTCAAATGAGGGAGACAAGGTGAACAGCTGACCTAGATCTTTATGGCAGTTCAACCAAAGGAAAGCATTTTAATGTAATAGTGAAATATTCAGGTTTTTAATTGTGCTTTTTTGATTAAAAAAAATAATCAAAGCTATCCACAGAGAGCTGATATTAGAAAAATGAAACAAAAATCTCAAACCCCTAGATTTTGAAAATACTAATTTTTTTTTATACACTTCTGGACAGAATATTTGCAACCAGCTGTAACAACCTTTCAGTAAATTCTGCCTGCAGATCTTACTCTTTTGATGAAGGTAATATTTTTTTCTTATTACACGGAAGCAATAAAAATAATGTTAACACATATGTAGGTCATGATAAATGAAAACTGCATTTGGCCACAAATTGTCCAAGAGACAAAGTAAACAAAGTGGTTAAATTCTGTCTTCTATTCCCTGAAGATTCTAGGAGATCTTTCCTTAAAAAAAAAAGGGGAATGAAAAACAACAAAAATGAGTTGAAATTCCAAATTTAAAATCGTCAGCTGTGATGTAAAAAATAAATAACAACAAAAAGGACCAATACCTGCCTCAGTTGTGCCCAAAAAAACTTTAATTGATTCTCACAGGTACTGCACAGGTGAAACAGGTAGCAAATTGAAGTTAATAAATAAACCTAAGATTACTTATACTGAACCTAAGATAAAAAATAAGTTGTTGTTGTTTTTCTTTTTAATGAAATAGATCTTACTATACCTTCTATATTCATTGTGTTTCTCATACATTTAGGTATATGAAAAACAGCTGCAGGCACCTCAGAAATGTATTTAAAAGAAGACTACATTCTTTTTTCACTGTGTTATCTAAATTAACTCAATATGCTACAGTTGTTATACTGAGGTGCTATTTCTGGAAATAACCCAGTTTAACATCCGAAGCCATGCATCTCTGCAGCTATTGACAAGGTTTTTGTGTTAGAATATGCCACTTGCATGAACAGAGTAGCTCCCAACCTCAAGTGCTTTTAAAACCTTGCTTAATTACTTAAGTTATTTTTATTTCTAATTGGTACTTTCATGGAATGGTTATGGTACCTAATTGATTGGACATTAGTTCCATTTTACATTATGTCTGATGAGTTATTGATTGCCCTTTGCTTTCAGGACACTTAGGTCTTTCCTGGTGAAGCACATAAAAGAATAAATACTCCAACCCTGTTGCATCAGTAACTTGTCCTAGCAGGGCTGTTGCAGGCTTCTATGTAAAAGATTCCTACCATTGCAGACCATTGATCTAACAGTGTGTGATGCATTTCAATGCTGTAAACAGCTCCTGTGGTTTGCTTTTTCTTCCTCTCATGGCTCCAGTCTTTGAAAGAAGAAAGCTCAAAACTCAAAGAACTGACCCCTTCTCCTTTTGGGGCATTTAGAGAAAGAAACTTGCTGCCATTTTAGCTATGGTTACTGATACCAGGGAAGTGTACAAATCAAACCTGAGTTTTTCAAGAGCATTAGAATTTTCCATAAGATTACATGGTAGCCTCTAAATCTTCTTACTGAGCTATTGTGCTTGAGCTCAATGGACAGTTTAAAGGCTTTACAATCCACCTTTTCATTTCTATAATTTATCTTCCTTGCTGTCATTTTAGTTTTGTCAAATGAAGGTCAGCACACATTGCAGAGACCACTAAAAAAAAAATAAAATTAAGATGTTTGTCTTGGTTAAGCAAGCGAAAGAAGACTGCAATAGTTCTGAGAGTACTTAATCAAGCAGAACAGATGTTTATTATATAATTAGGGAACGCTTTGCCATCAGTATGAACAAATCATGAAATCAAATTGCTCCATAATACTTTCCATTATTTCACAGACACTTGCTGTGAAGAATTGAGAGTAAGCAAAAAAGCCAGACACTGTGTTATTCTCCAGCCCTAGGCACTGTTTCATTACTCGGCAGGGGAAACAGTGTCACTTGTTAGCATAAAGCCAGCGGAGCTGGAGCCTGCTTCGTCTGCCAGTGTGGTACAGAGGACTTGCAGAGGAGGGAGACTTGTGCGTGAGGTGTGGCACAACTCCACTATATTGTACTTATCCTTCACTAACACAAGGTAGGAAGATAAGGTGCCATAATCTGTAGAGAGCCCAGGAATAGCTCCAGCAGCTTTTAGAGCAGGTTTGGGCAGATGATTCTTCTGTTCTAGTATTAGCAATGACCTAAATTTCTACACTGAGATTCATATAGAAGTATGATGCCCTACACTATATACAGCAAGGAGCCTAAATTTACAGAAAGAGTTTTGACAGCCAGGCCTTTCCCATGAGCACCTCTAGGCAGGGAGGCCATATCTATGAGAGAAAGCTGAACAGAACCAAGGCAGGGACTGCAACCTCAGCAAGCTGTTGTCCATACTGTTAAGTTATTGATACCTTTAGGCCCAGGCCAAAAAGCACTTCCCAGAAAGATTTCAGGCCTCGTTCAGGTGCTACAATGGAACAGTGACTGTTCTCTCTGGGCAGCTCAGAAGTGGCCCCTCTGTTTTGAAAAAGAAAGAATTAAATTTTTTGACAGAACAGCTATTGCACTACATGGTCTGAGGGTTGGAGGTCATTTCTGGCCTGTTTAACTTGTTAGAAAAGACCAAGGCCAAGTAGTCCCTAATCTGTCTGTATGGTTTTTGAGGTCCAAGAAGGTATGTCAGGGCTCCACTTTGTGATTTTACCAACTCAAGTGGTGTTTCCTCAGGAGCTCAGCACTCAGTGGCATTGTGGATGAAGCTCAAGACACATCACTTGGGAAGGAGATAGGAGGAAGTTCCATCATGGCTAGTCTAGAAGCTGCTTAGAAAATGAGATAGGGAACATGGTAGTCACAGTGGTGAATGTCTAGCGCCTGAAGCAGAGGAAATACTGGAAATCAGCTCTAAGCCAGTCATCTACCAACCTGGCAGTGCTATCATCTGGAGAAAACAAACAAACAAACAAACAAACAAAGAAAAAAAACCAAATGAAACCAAACAACTACCTAAGAGTAAGGCAGCCCCCGAAGAAGGAAGCTATATCTGTGGCCAGAACCACTGGATGATGTTACCTAACTTGAGCTCTTATTACCAAGACAAGGGTTCAAAGACTTTCTTGACTGGATATTTCCTGGGGGGAAGTCTACTTTGCAAAGTGAGTGGTGGACATCCAGCACTCATGGATACCATAGCTCACTACCCTTACAGTATTTCCCATAGTTTGTATCTGTACATATTTCAGATATGTCCACTGACATTCCCAAATTAGTTCCAATAACAGTTGTTACAGAAATGCTCCAGATCTATACAGATAGAGCTACCTAATAGATAAAATGCCAATAGATGCTGGTTATGAACACATAGCTTTACTCCTGAGATTCACAAGACTTATTTATTTTTTATATGTGCTGCAAATTGCTTCTTGTGATGTGCTGTTAAAGAGGTGCATCAAACTTAAAGATTTATCTTCTGTTTGCTTAATGTGCAGAAATCCCTTCAACAGCACTACCACAAAAAAGGTTTTTCAAAATAATTGTTTGCCACATTTTTTTAGGCCTAGACTCAAGGTCTGATTTCTAGAGTTGCTCAGTACCATCAATTCCCATGAAATCTGCCATTGTTATTCTTTTTATCATCTGTTCACCAATTTCTAGGTGGCAGCCTACAAAAAAGAACAGAATAAAGTAATTTCTGTCCCTCTTTTTCTGATGATAGTGATTTACTCTGTTGCTGAAGTCTCTGAACTTTGTTGGAATACAGGTATATCTCACTCTTTATATAAATATTTCTGCTTCCAAAGTTCTGAAATACTTATTCCAAACCAGAAAACCATGAGTGAGGAACAGAGGTTGTGAAATTAAAAATTTAAGATGGATAAAACACAGCTGATCTCTAGCTTGTAGCTACCAATGGTTATCCTGAGCTGGAATAGCTTTGTAAATAAAAAAGTCCACACTGTTTATGTATGTGATTCATGCTGTATTTTTGCTGAACCTCATAGATATGACATGGTAATGTGACTAGTCTGTTCCTCTTTTTTGTTTATTTTCATATTCACAAGAGTTCATTAGCATATGACGACAGTCACAACCAAAGCACTGCAATAGTGGAGAAAATAGTGGAAAAACATTTAAAATCCATGTAGATAACGTTCTAAATTGAAATAAACTTACTTCAGCAAATAATCTCTAAGTATTATTCAGCATTTACAGTACATAATATCCAACTAAGTGTTCTCTACATGATAGTTTATGTCAAATATAAGGCCAAATCATATGACTCTAAACTGTTAAAATCAATGACTGATCAACGTATGACTAAAATGAGTATGACATTCATTTTCAGTCCCGCGTATGGCTACTTCTTCCTGCAACACAATACTGTTTTCCTTTCAATGTGAATCACAGTCCAACAGGTATACCATCACAAAACAACCCTGAACTGGAGAAGGAACAAACAATAAAGGATAAGAAGCATCACATAACTAGCTTTGGTGTAGTCAGACTTCTGGTCTCTGAAATACTTATTCTACTAGGCACCTGAATGAATTTATCTGATAACCTTTTACATTCCAATCAAATTAAACTTATTTCCCCTCAAACTTTGTGCGACCTACAGTAACACACATACCATTTGATGTTATTTATATCTTTCACTTTACATTTTGTTTATACTCTGTGTGATCCAATTTATTTCTCCGGGATATAAATGGAGAGACACCCCCGCGTACCACAGTATGTTTTTTCCATAAAGAAAGTGAAAATAAATCTTTTACTGCAGGTGGCAGAACAAGTGTCTTGAACTAAGGCTGAGAAGGGAATGTTCAGGGCTGTTAATTTTTAAGAGAATCCAAGGAGTGTTGGCCCTGTGGAAAAGGAACTGATACTGAATCACCATGAAGGGAATTTGTTGAGTTGCACCACAGCTTTTCCTGTAGCCATGCTTTCTAAGACAAGGTCAAAAATAAATGCTAATAAAAAAAGGTTTCCCTCAGTTGCAAGTTCTGGGTCTGCAACCAAACCTCCTGCAGGCCTTTAGATGTGACATTTCTTGATCAACTTTCTTGAGTGAACTCTTGAGGAGTGAAGTGACAAATAACAAACAAAACCCTTTGTGGCAGCAACCATAAACAACTTTCTACCTATTTTGTCTTCCATTCAGCAAGCCTCTCAACAAGTAAAGTTTACTTTGTTTCTGTGTTCAACCCCTGTATTGCCGATTTTCTGTCTTTTAGTCATCGCACTATATAAAATCCCTTTGAACACAGTTCACTCTTGACTACACCTAGTGTACTCATTTAAATGCCAGATGACTAGGCTGGGTATCTGGCCTTATAAATAAATAATTTCCATTGGATCACTGAGATTATGGCTAGAGTCCCTTTCTGTAATTGCTGCCTTTTGAAACTGGAATACGAAATGGAAGTTAATAAGGTTAAATTCATCACAAAATATTTAGCACGAAGCTATTTTATTATGTATCATTCAACAGCTAATTAGACTAAGACAAATCTTCTCAAACAAAAATGTTTTGAAACACCTTTTCTTATCCCCAATCCTGTCATCATCATTAAAACCTCCTGTTTGAAAGGGTGCATGACAAATGTAGATCAACAAAAGAGATATTTAAGAAAAAATATGGTAGCAGGTTTTTCATGGATATCAATAGCTCCTCTAAGTCTACAAATACTTTCGATATATGTATTTAGTAGATACTTTAACTGATACTGAAAATAACTTTGCATGGCCCAGGGAAGGAAAGGATTACTTTAAGAAAATATGGTTCAACAGTGACCATTTTTACTTCATTGGTTACTGCACAATGAGCTGTTCAATGAAACATTTCCCTCCCCAGAAGAGAGAAGAGACAGACTTCAATGCCTATCACTAAAATACTGAGCAAACTGTATCACTACGTCCCAAATATTTATTATGAAATTTGACAAAGTTGCAAGTTTTGGAAGATCTATGTGCAATGCGGTTATATTAATATTCAGTATTTGTAATGGTTGATACCAGTTTGTAGGCTAATTAGAACTCTTTGATCATGGTATCTTTTTCCATTAAGGATCTCCACTCTGCATGCTCATGAAATGAAAGCTTCTGCAGCCACAAGCACACAATAAGGAGCAATTCATCAATTTCAGCTTTCACCAGAATTATATACACTGATGAGGCTGTTAATATATAAACCAGTTGTGTAAATGGAAGACATAGTTTTGGTGTGGCAAGCTGAACTGAAACATTTGAGTTTTAAGAGAAATATCTTATTGCTCTTTGCCTAAAATGCTGTCACCTTAGTCATTGCATATGACTAGCTGTTAACAAATGTATGAATGAAGCTTCTTTGCTTGGGGGGTATGGTCCATCCCCATGACTTTGCCACACAACCTTTACTATCCTTGCATTCCTTTTGACAGCAAAGCTTCAGAAAAAAAAGCACAATTCAATAGCCAAAGCTGAAGGCAGTCTAGTAGTCCTCACGGCTGTACAAAAGACAGACTATCAGCATGTTGTGTTCAGCCCTCCAATTTGGGCAAGATTTTGATGAAGCCGCAAGTCTGCAGCTACAGAACAAGGAAGAATGGAAATCTATCTATGTGACACGGAATGCCCTGCATTGCCAATAGCTACACTGAAGCAGCTCTAACACTGTGGAAGAAAACATCCTGATGCTGGATTACACAGTCTTTGCCATTTCGTAAGACAAAAGAAGCAGATGGTTTGTCCGACATTTAAAATCAGCACCTTTCATGGAAATACTGTATTTGAGGACTAGAACCTACCATTTTCTGTTGCAACATGGTGAATAAGAACTCCAGAATAATGCCACTTCCACTGTGATGGATGACATGAACCAAAAAAGCAGAGAGACAGAGCCTTGGAAGTTTTACGAGATAAAATAGACAAAATGCTACGTGGAACAAGGGTAGTGGTGCATAACTGGTCAACTGAGGAACATAATTCAGGTCACTTGAATCCCAGGTGCTATGTCCAAAAAACCACAGAAAGATTCCTGCCTTAAACATTTAGCTGCCTTATTGGTAAGGTGTAATGATAAGTGGTAAACTAGAAAAACAAAGCAATCTCCTGGAATGAGGAAAGGAAAACTGAAATTAGAAAAACAAAAAAAACCCACCACCACCACCAAAACCAAAACAAACAACAACCCCAACACAAACAAACAAAACCCAAAATCAAACAAAGAAATAAAAAACCCCAAACAAACAAAAACCCGCACCATTTAAGCCCCCAAATCACACCCTATTTACTTTTGAAGAAAAAGCATAGTGAAGATTTTTGGTTTTGTCTGAGTTGATATTACAGAGAATACAAGAGCTCAGCAGTAATTGCAGCTTTTTATGTTCTCTGTGTGCATTGTGCATGGATTTTTTTTTACTTTACTTCATATATAATTTATGACCTGCTGCAGAGAATATACTGAGTTAATGCATATGTTTAACACAAATAAAAGAAGTAGTTTTAGTTAAAAGGAAATCTATTTCCTTTTCAGTTGAAAAGGTGATATCCAGTGGATGGCTGGTCACTTTTCCTAACAAGCTAATATTTGCTTTCCTACTATAAATCTCATCCACGGGGGGGGAGAAACGAAGTATGCTATTACATATTTTTTTTTTCTTTATTTTGTGATTTAAAATCTACCTTATTTGAATTCTAAAGATATTTTAGAAGTAGATTTCATTTTTATCACTGTACCACTAGCAACTCTGACAATAAATAAATACATTATCACAAACTGAAAAAATAATTAGAATTAAAGAATTATGAATAGGTCACGTTTTCCAGTGTACATTAGATTTGACTGTCATTATGGTTATTTCATAAAGCTACCCCTGCAGCTGGTAGCTGTTGCACTGATTTGCAGCAAAGAACTTAATTCAGGCATGTACTGTTTTAATCCATTTATACTTCCACGGAGAATTATCACAGCTCCTTTGAGTTACTCACAAATTTTATCTAACCAGTTCTGGGTTGCTGAGATCCTGCCACTTTGTGGCCACGGTCAATGTTTATAGATCAGCAGACTCTGTATCTCGCCCATGGAGGAGCTGAACATAGGGAGCTACAGACTGGGCCCCAAGACATTGCCTTTTGCATCCAAATTCGGGAATTTTTCTACTCATGAGTGTGAAACAACCAGATCGTTGTTTGTTGGTAACTTGACAGGTTGCAACACAAAGTTCAACTTAAGATTTGGTCCCAGCTGGGACATATTTAAGGACCCCAGCAGACAGCAGCCCAGGAGTCAGAGTATGAGAAAAACTTTGTGATTTGATTGAGGAACAGTGTAGTGAGAAAGTATAAACATAGATAACATATAACAGGCATTAATCTGTGCAAAAATAAACATGCTAAAAAGTTTGTGACACCATAATGTTGTGAGTTTTCCATCTGTGGTATTGTTCAAATCATTTTTCCAAGGCTTCAGAGGAAGAAAGTGGTTAAGAACAGAGAAGTTCCTTGACTATCCTAGCTACAAAGCCGTCCTTCTTTTCTTAAATGGTAACTGAATTACTCACAGAGTAGCACTTTTATGGACAAGTTGCTTGGAAGTCAAAATGAGTAAAGACATGAGACTCTGGCTCATGTAGTACATTACTCCGTAGTCTGTCTCATCTTGTAAGATACCATCACAACATTATTTTTACAGTGTTTCACATAATTCCTTTTTCATATGCCTTATCCTTCAGGGAAACCTTATTTTGCTAGTCCACTGATAAAAGACAGAAGTCTTTAACAAAGCTTCATTTTCAGAAATGTCAATGATAATGAAAAAATAAAATGAGGAGTGACCACAGTGATTCACTAAAGGTTATACACACATTATTCTGTTTATTCTAGCTCCAATTCTTTGCTTAGGAAAGAAAATATATGTAACGTCAACCACGTATTTACTCATCTCTGAATTTCACCATTATTTTGACAGTAACATGGCATTACTATCACCTCTGAGCTATAAGATAACAAAATGCATAAGGACTTTAGAGGAAACAATAAAGTCGGGATGTAAGCTCTGTTAAGAAAAGAAAGAAATTATAACTTACTTATTCTGATATTTCTTGTCTTAGGACAAAACTGTTATAAACCCCAAGAAAAACAACAAAAATTGCTAGGTCACATTCTATTGTACCTCCAGTAAAATCCTGCCTTTTATGATATGAAATTCCAGCCAGCCTTGGATTACACAATATATAACATCAAAGCTAGCAGTAATCTAAGAAAGATCAGCCTTTACATTGAATGCTAAAACCATTCTCACTACCTGACACCAAAACATCAAACTAAAGGATTGCAGTGACCTTCTTGGATGTTTCTGGTCAATTGATTCTTCCTGCATTTTGTTTCCTTTTACAGGTAGGAATGGGCTAGCTAAATTCACATGCAGAGACAGAAAGTGTATTATATCTTCTTATCCATTCTGCTCATTTGTTTATACCTTATTATGCCATATGCTTCTAGAGGCATTTGTAAGGGCTATTTAGCTGGTTTTGACTTTTGCCCCGTGGGCCAGGTGGAATCTCTAGCAGAAACAGCAGGATAAACCTTCCTTCAAACAGAAGTACACTCACAGCTGGGAGAAGCTCCTTGAATACAGAGTGTGGCTGGAGAGCAGAGGCAGAGTGCGAATGCACACACCTCCCTGGGTGCTGTGTGAATCCACACTGGTGGAGCGTGGATCCTGCACCTTCTCAGAAGAAACAGCCAGCTAGACCTCAGGTTGGGGAGTGCTGCATGGACTTTGCTGACACTCTTTTAATTACCTTGTTCCCAGACTAAGAAGAAACCATAAGAAGAATATCTGCTGACAGGTCACAGTGGGTAAAGACAAAATATATTTGTAAAACTATTTATTTCTGTTCCATCTCGGGTTCTCTCTTCGGAAAGTCGGCCTTTATAGATTTATTTTTTTAATGTCTGGTTTTATGCTTATGTAATTATCTAGTTTGTAGTCAAATCAAAACTTGTTTAGAATTCAAAAGCCTTTTATTATTTTTAAGCTCTTGAACTCAATATTCTCACTGTCTCACCCATCATCTACCTTCAGATGGATTTTTTTTAAAGATATTTAATACAAAACAGGGACTCAAGATAATAAAAAGAAGATTTATAGTGAGTGCAATGGGGTACTTTAGAATCACCTCAATAGTGAACTATTGCAAAACATCACTGGGTATGAACAAACTTCAGAGCAGATACAAGTCACAGTCCTGGTCTTTCACTTTGTTTAATCTAAGCTGAAAGACACGACAAATTTCACCTACTCTTCCACTGGAAAACTGGGCTTGGGTGAGGAACAGGATGTGCCAGAATGAGACCTGGATGTATGTCAGGACATGACTAAGACATGCAGTAGAACCGGGTGCACTCACAAACCTGGGTGTCTCAGCTTAACTCTGTCTAATGTTAATGGTGTTAAAGACATTGATCATATCAGAGCAGAAAGATTGTCATGTCTGTGGAGAGGCAGTGTGTATAAAATGTTTTCCTAGTGCTCTTATAAAAACATCCAAAACATTTGTAGATCTACAAGAATGTAAAAATTTTATACCATCTGGGTGAAGACTTGTATTTTATTCAAGGAAACATACCCAGTGCTCTCTGGTTTCTCAGGAATTTGCCAACATCCATTATAGTGTATCTCGACTGGATAATCTATATCAAATAGGCTACATAAGCATTAATTAATCAGAAAAAAACAACCTAGTGCTTAAAAAATCAAATGCTTTCCACATCTATGGTTTTGATGTGTAAATACAGACATCTGAAAATATAAACAGCTGTACACAAAGAAATGCCCCTAGAAAGAGTCTCGGATACAGTCTTAAGGAACACATTGTCCTTAATGAACAACATAGAGATTGGGCCCAAGAGGAACAAGGATGTAAGAAACTGGTTATGATCCTGATTCACTGGTACTTGGCTCCCTGGTACCCTAGCTGGAGTTACATTATAACTTATTTATTTATTTTCCCCAACAATAGAGTACTTATATGGAGATTTTGTGAAATAATTTTTTTTCTTCCTATGAAAGTTTTGTCATATTGTGAAATTTGCAAGTATCTCAACATTGCAAATTTTAAAAGTTGAAGTCTAAGCAGTATTTTGGTTAAAGCATACTGATTTTTTTTTTCTCTACAAATCCTTAAAATGTTCATAATGAGAACAAAATTGGGGTTTTACACAGAAAAAACAAAACACACTGACATAAGATTCTAGTTTCTTATGAATAAAATATTGAAACAGACAAATTAATTGAAAATGCAGTTTTCAGTCCTACTGCTTTGCTAGTAACTGATGTTAATTAAAACAATTTTCCAAACCCTTCATTTTCTGCAGATTATAATTTGACATTTTTTTTCCTGGTTCTTACTATCACACATCTGTGTTGGTAGCTGTAAGAAACTATGTGACACCACAAAGACATGGGGAGACTGCTCTTATTCAGGAAAAACAATTAGGTGTACATTTATTATGAAGGATTTAGCTACTCTCCGCCACCACTGGTACGATATTAATGTAGATGGTACTACACTGGTATATCTGGGGTGCAAAAAAGTTCTGGTAACTGGCACTACTGAGAAGTTGACACAGTGCTTGCCTATTCCCTCAGATATTGCACTTCAGATTTAAAAGACACAAGCAAACAAACAAACCTATTTCTGATTTTGTTTGCTGCTACTTCTTCCTCCAACTGGTTGAAAGTGAAGTTATGAGTATCTGAAACTGAAGCACATTTCTCATGGCTAAGTAACTTTGCCTTGCAAGCCCAAAATTGTTTCCTGCAGCTCTCTTGATTCTTTTCTAGACAGGCATCCAATTTATAGTTATTAGAACTTCACAAAATCCAATATCTTTGTGAATCATAACTTTTTTTCAGAGCAGATTAATCTCTAAAATCCTTATTTCAATAGCAGTATGAGTGGAAGGAATCAAAGGAAAAAGCTTCAGCAGAAAAGCATTCCCATGCATGTGTGTTGAACAAGTGCTACATAAACAGGAAATATCAAGTGTTAAAGTCTCTGGATATGTTAGAAATACAACAAAAATAGAACATAAATTAGAGAAGCTGCAAAGGTAAATAATATACTGTACTTAAATACTTCTATAAGAGTGCAGTAATCACTGTTCTATGTCAAAGAACAGAGCAAACAATGTGAGCTATAAGGGTGCAAAATACAAAAGTAAAACACTCTAAAATTACCTGTGTTCTCTTCTGAATAATATAAAACCTCTCTGTTGCCTTTTCGATTTTATTTGTTTGTTTGTTTCTGTGGTGGTCTTTGTTTCCTTCCTCCCTCCCAGCTCCATCTCAGAGTTTTTAAGTAAGATTAGTAAATTGAACTAGCATGTTCATTCCATAAAATTCAAGTCCAAGAGATAGAATGCTTTCTCATGTTTGCCTCTTTAATTGTAACATAGAATCACTAATCTACCAAGTGTCACGCTACTTTTAATCACATTACCATCAACGTTACCACCCTAAAACTGCAAATCACCAAGCTCTTTTCATTTTCTTTTTGTGCTTTATTAGATGAGACACAAATAAATGCGAAAAAGAAGTTCTGGTAAGCATCAAGAATTAAAATAAAAGCCTTTATAGTGAATAATTATCAGACAAACTTCAATTTTTGTTTTTAACTTTTTGAGAGGAACTTCTAAAATTCTCTTGTAGATTTTATTTCCCTTTCAAATACTATTCAGAAAGCAACCCAACCTCAATCTAATAGAAGATCTGTACTAAACAATCCTTTAAATGTCAAACAGTTTTAATTTTGTATGAGTAAAACAGATTTTAATTTTCTTAATGTCAGAGTTCTTCTGTGGAAGAGAATTATATACAGCTATTCAATATCTGCCTTAGATGTTCAGAAAATACTCTCACATAAGCAATATAGGTTGCCAATCAATAGGGTAATTGAGGGATGAATCTAACAGAAATCATACAGGTCAGTTCCTGGTGTTTGACAAAGGTGTCCCTGTCTAATATGACAGACAGAAGATGAAGTGAAGAGCTAGGAAAGATTAGCAAGGCCAGACTGAAATAGCATCCTTTCAAACTCTGTGTGCTCTGTGTGGGAGCAGGTTAAAAATGCCTGGACACATTTTTTTCTTACAAAAGTTTAAATTAATGCATAAAACTCCTTAAACTGAACTTAGGAATATATGCCATAGAACCACACTTAGGGGGAAAAAAAAAAAAAAAAAGATTAAAATATAGAAATTATTGTATTTGTTTTCCGTAATGAGGGACACTCTCCTGCTATTGCAAATAAAATAAAATTTTTGTTGAAGTAACCAAAAGCCTGATGAAATAGACAACACTGTGGCATCATAGCTCCTACTGTGTGATCAGAATCACTCCACACGAGCCATCAGCATGTTTCCTGGACATGATAAATACTGTAAAGTAACACCCTTTCTGTTTGACCTGAAATTATGATGTTTTGTGAATAAAAGAAAACATCAGGTTGGGTTTGAACATCATGGTGAAATACTACATCCATTAAAGCTGACTTTAACTTTGACATTGTGTGCCAGTCAGACTGTACTATGCGAATTTATGGGATATAAAGAAACACCTTCTGTGATTGATATTCATAACACTTCCTTTTATACTGCCTTCCAATGCTGATATTCTTTATACTGCCTTGCAAGACATAGTATCTAGAATCGATTTATTTTTTTTCTTTTCACTTTTTTGGGTCTCATCTAATCTTGCATTGACACAGCCCACAGTTACAGGAATTAACAGATTGAATTTTCCTTCTTGTAAAGCTAAAATCTTGGACAGCAGCTAGTTTTTAGTGCTCATATTTATTCATTTTCAAGTTTAACAGTTTGTAAGAGAATTATGCAGGAATTTTGTTATGTATATTGCTGGAAAACTCTGTGCAGTCAGATACTTCCTTCTGCTCTCCACTTTGCTTAATTCTAGGTTTTGTCTTCAAATCTCCTGTGGTACAATATAAAGAGTCCATGAACAATGAAAATTATTTCTACTACTTGCTCAGATCACAATTGGCTAACTAATGAATATTTAGGTCAGCTTTATTCCTCTGTTAAGTGATCTTAAGAATAATGAGATAAAGTATCAGCTACTGAAATGGATATTAGTGGAGTGCAGCAACAATTAAACAAGCAAAAACCAGAAACCAGGACCTAAAATGATATGTCAGATACTCAAGCTCTAACTTTGACTTGCATTGCTGAAGGACTAGATTCCAGTTTCTGTCAAAATCTGTGGGTTTGTGCCTTCACCTCAGTTAAGAAGAGCCATTTGTGACAACAGCATACTCGAACAGGTACCAAGCCTGCCTTTCTACTCATTTGAAGACTGGAGAGTTCCCAATAATCTTTTCACAGAACAATGTTAGTTAAGTTTTTTCCTTTCCATCTAGGCAACATTGCTATCTGGGATAGTTGTTTCATCACTCAGGGACTGTTACTCTCTGCCATCAGCAGGTGGGTGCCCATCCAGGTGCCTGCAGGAGAAAAAACCACCCAGGAAAGAGTGCCCTGGTAGCAGAAGTTGTTCTAGTAGCACCCACTAGGTCCTGATTCTCATCTTTCCTGGGACAACAGTACAGCACATATTCTACCAGCCTGTTGGTTACGGGAAGTATTTGGTCTACAAGTGCTGTACAGCACAGGAGGTCATGGGGTTAGAGCTGTGGCCAACAGCACTCCTCTGCCAGCTGAATAAATTATACGGCAAGCCTCAGTGCAGAGCGGGATATAACCTCCTCAATCATATGGGTATCTACTTTGATTTCTGTATTTGTATTTATATTGGACTCCATGATCTTAAATGTCTTTTCTAACCAAAATTATTCTAAACATAGAATACCATGTTTACATAAAATACAGAGTTGTACTGGATACTCTACGTTTGTAGGGAGTTTTACTTAGACAGTTGGCCTATACTGTAAAATTATAACAAAAATATATACAAATTCTTATTACCATCTAGGACATAATTACTACTTTTTAGCTACTAAAAGTCTTCCCACTATGGAAGTATTCCTGTCCACAGCAATTTCTCTTGTATGTAAAACCAGTAAAATATGTTAAATGAATGTTTCAAATGTAATGAAAACATGATTATGGAGTCATCTTAAAATCCACATAATCCATTATTTTATGACCACGTTCAAGTCAAGAAACTGAACTTTTACCAAGTGCACCAGGTAATATGAAGGATGGTAGTAAGAGGAAAGCAATATTAGCAATCCTAGGGCCAAAGGACGCTGCTGCAGCATGCTAGTTATGAGATTGCTGCAGCACAGAGTGTGAGGTTTTGTCACCAGTAAAGAGCAAGGTATACTCAATCAGCTTAACACGAATGAGATAAATGAAAATCACGACCATTTTATTTTGACCTCGTGTGGTAGCCTAAATTCCATTTTACTGAGAATTCAGGTACTCCTTGTGGCTTGTTTTGGACAACAAAGCCTTCCATTACCTTTTTGTATTATGTCCTCACTATTAGGTTTTCCCATACTTCCACGTGAGTTGAAAATTAATTAACATTGCAAGGTTAAATCTCCATTGTTTTCTTTGGGTCTGAATAAGCCTTCCTGGAAAGCTTAAATTTCCTCTGCTTTGTGATATGATCAGTTGATGGACTAACAACAAATCAACAACAAACTTGAGGCTCTAAGGCAGTTAGTAACTAGTGGAGTATAATAAAGAGCAGCTTGTTAAACCATCTTTCAGCTGTAAGTGGAAAAGTTTATCTTCAGAGATTGCTGAAAGTGACTTTTACTTTGCTCTCACACTGGGATACACTGGCAGTTATGCCAGTGAAGTTCCAGGAAGCTACCTCTTTACAGCCTTGCATCTATTAGCTACTGCCCCCAAGCCAAGATGTGGTTATTGGCCTTGTGAAATTCTCTTGAGAGGTTCAGTCTGTTGTTACACAGATTAATTTCAGAAAACCATAGTAAAGTTTAAATTTGCACTGGAATGGAGCAAGAGCACTCACCCATTCCCTGACAAGAGTCTCAAGTGACACACTGATATAATCAACCACTTATGATCGCAAGCAATATTTCAAAAAGAGTGGGGTTTTTTTTGTTCTGTTTTGTAGATGTGCTGACTGAAGTGTGTTTTATGTTGGAAGAAAGGTTTTGAAAAAAGATTACACTGGGTTTGGTGAGCAGGCATGCATCTGACAAGAACAAGTGCTGGGTTTTGCACCTAGGACATAGCGACTCTGGCTGTACATACAGACTGGGGAATGAAAGGCTGGAAAGCAGCTCTGCTGAGAGGGATCTGGGGGTTCTGGTTGATGGAAAGTTAAACATGAGCCAACAGTGTCCCTGGCAGCCAAGAGGGCCACCCATGTCCTGGGTGCGTCCAGCACAGCATTGCGAGCCAAGTGAGGGAGGTGACTGTTCCACTCTGCTCTGCACTGGTGTGGCCCCACCTGGAGCACTGTGTGCAGTTCTGGGCACCACAGTATAAAAAGGATATAAAACTACTAGAAAGCATTCAAAGGAAGGCTGTGAAGTTGGTGAAGGGTTTGAAGGGGAAGCTGTATGAGGAGTGGCTAAAGTTATTCAATTGTTCATCCTGGAGAAGAGGAGATTGATGTGAGACCTCATTGTGGTCTACAGCTTCCTCACAAGGGGAGGAGGATGGGCAGGCTCTAATCTCTTTTCTCTGACAACCAATGACAGAACTCAAGGGAACGGCAGGAAGATGTGCCAGGGGAGGCTGAGTTGGACATTAGGAAAAGGTTCTTCACCCAGAGGTTGGTGGAGCACTGGAACAGGCTCCCCAGGGAGGTGCTCATGGCCCCAAGCCTGGCAGTGTTCAAGAAGTGATAGGACAATGCCCTTGAACACCTGCTATGAATTTTGGGGTTGTTCTATGCAGGGACAATAGTTGGACTTGACAATCCTTGTGGGTCCCTTGCAACTCAGGATATTCTATGAATCTATGATCTGGCCTCACACACCGCTACTAAGGCAATGGGATCCTCACTCTTCTGTGCCATGTTCTTCACATGCTCAGAACACACTATTTCTGTGGTTCACATTTTTTTTCAGTAGTAGGTCTCTGCTTAGTACAACCTTTCTAAGTGTAGTCTTTAGCTTGAATATGCGTGATAAAGTTCAGAGAATTAGTTTAGCAAGAAGAAAATGTGTACAAATATGCAGCCAGATAATTGAGACACAGTTCTCCATTGTGGCACAAAGAAGTGTTGAAGGCACAGACAGCAACAGCAGCTACCTTCCCTAACTGCAGTTTTTCATAGAAGGCTGAGTAAAATGTCTTCTGTGATAGCTTATTTTTCTCTCCTGCAAAACAATTTCCATCCACAGTGCAGAAAAGGGAATTCTTTAGAGAATGGAGTGTAACCAGAGCTACAGCCCTCAGCTGAGAGTTTTACAGCTGACCTGCTTGTAAACAAGACTGAGCCCCACAAAATGGGCTGTCCCACTATTTCCTCTGATTGGGCCCATTCCAACTCTGTGCCGCCTCCCTTGCATTTCATCCACCAGGCTGTCGATGACTGTGAATCATAAGGAGGAGAAAGACAAATGAAAAAATATTTCCCTCCCCCTTCGCCCCTCAATCTCCTCTACCCTGTCAGTCATTGAAAATTATTTACTACCTTTCTGAGAGGCCAGCCTACTTTATTCAAATTAAGTTACCTTGTCTGTAGACATTTTAATGGCAGTCACTGGAGCCGTGTTAGGTCTGGTATTTCAATACCTGCCTATCTTTAGCTAATAATGCTTGCTGGCAAGTTTTAATTTCATTAGAGATATCATTGTAGTACATGCTAAATGAACACCACCAAAAAGTAGCACAAGAGTGCAAGAAGTCATTAAATTATTACTCCCAAAGTCTCATGATGATTATTGTTAATAGGGCAATCAAATCCTGCTGTATTGTTCCCTAACCACATGCCTGCTTAGTGGGTGGCATACATTTTCATTAAATAAAGACTTATGGTTAGAAGAAGAATGTAATCAACATTAATGACCTGAAGAGTAATTGAAAAAACAGTATCAGTCACCACCCCACCCAGCTATTAAAAAGGACAATCATTACAAAAATTCTAAACTAATTCCATTTTGTCTCTCTGCATGTTTGCAGACTATCATTCATATTCTCCCCACATTGTTATCTTTCTTTTTCTGGTCAAATTAATTTAATGTAAATAGAAAAAAATACATTGTATACAAAAATAAAATTTTGGCATTGACTGCTTCTGATAACAAGTACTGAAATGAATAACATTATACATTCAACACACATTTGATACACATTACCATTTGTGCTAACTAAATCACTGTGGGTAAAACTGACTTAGCCACAGTGTGCAATAGTTACATTCCCCCTCACCTCACCAGTGTTTACCAGTTCCACAAATCAGGCCAAAAATTGGTTGTAGTTTATGTTTAAACAAAAAAAAAAATATGAGCCAATGAGCCAAACAACCACAATCGTTTTTCTTAAGTTCACAAGACAAAATATTCCTTTCTGGGGTTTTTTTTTCTCTCTTTTTTTTTTTTTCCCCTTCCTTACCCTACAAGAACCTAGTAAAATAAGTTGGTTTTGTGTAATCATAAAAAAAAAATAAAAATGTGCAAAACAAAACAGAATGAAAGATAAACACAATATGGAGGTCATTTTAATTTCAGCATGAGACAAATGACTATAACTTCATATACTTATTCAGTTTAGACAGTCAGCAGTTTGAAAGATCAAAAATTCTAAAATACTTCAGGACTGAGGATTGACACAGCGAGGATTTAAAGTACCTGAGCATTTCTCCACATAATGACATCTGAGAAATAAATTCAAGCCACTAATCAACTACTACTTCTGCATATTTTTTTTTCGATGTGTGAAAACATTGTTTTTCAGGAACGAGCTTCAACACAGTTGCCTTCCTTCCCTGACTCTTATCTGTAAGCAGGCAGATGTTCCTGAATTAATATATGTGAATCATTGACCATTTATTCTTTAGTACCAAATGAAATACATTTGTAGCGTTAAGCAAAATTACTAAGTGGAACATATAATACAGTGTAATGATTTTTATGAACCTGGAGGTGAAAAATAATTATTTCCATAACTATGCATTTTTCACATTGAGTTTGTTTGTTTAAATGTAGATGGCATTATCATCTATTCTTCAAACCCTTTTTCTTTTACTTAAATCTAATAGCACTTCAAAGAAGCATTAAAGATTAGAATGAAATAGTACATAGAATCATAACAGGGGCAGACCTCATTGGATTTAAGAACTAAACATACTGATCTAGCCAATAATCTTAATGCTGACCCAGAATACCTCACACAAAAAAAAAAAAAAAAAAGGCATCTAGTGTCATTCCAATTAAATCAATGTCATTTTTTTCCCCTACTGTTTAAGGATTAAGAATTTGCTCCACTTTGGGAAGAATGTGCTTGCTCCTTCCTTCCTTCCTTCCCTCCTTCCTTCCTTCCTTCCTTCCTTCCTTCCTTCCTTCCTTCCTTCCTTCCTTCCTTCCTTCCTTCCTTCCTTCCTTCCTTCCTTCCTTCCTTCCTTCCTTCCTTCCTTCCTTCCTTCCTTCCTTCCTTCCTTCCTTCCTCTATTTCCGTTATGAGGTTATTATCTCTGCATAATCATGTATGTAATCATTCATTATAGATCTGTGCAAAGTAGGTGGATCATTTCTCATAACAGGATATTAAGGCAGTAATACTTTACACCTGGTTTGGGGGGTTGAAATGATTGTGCAGGGGGAAGAGCAATTGCAGAATCAAAAATGCTGTTTTCCATTTCCAAAGTTTATATCAGAAGATAAAAGAAATAAAATAATACACTTTTAGTTTTGGTTATATAAGAGCTTCATGGAACTGTTAACAGAAACAGTCAAAATGCAACAAATATATGCCAATTTGAAATGGTATTTGTGCTTTGAAATATGAATGTTGCTCTTACTTATACAGCACACTTACTCTGTATCAAATACACTGGCATATTATTCCATCGATTTTTTCAGAAGATGAAATGACTGCCAAAATCACTGAAAGATACTGATGGCACAATACAGCCTACATTCAAGACTGTTTTAAAATCTTTGTGTTTATGCTTTTCATCTGACTTTTTTAATGTCAAACTTATCTTGGACTATTTTACAGAAGTTACATGTTATAAAAAGATCCCTTTTGCTGTCTGACTGCACTCAAGGATCCCACTGCTGTTCAATATTCCCATGTCATTCAGAAATCTGGTGTTGCATCCAACCCTTCATCAGCCTTTCTCCATAACTGTGTGGTTTTGCTCTTCTTTGTGGCTTATAGGACTAAATATTTGCTCATTTTTACAATCCAGGCAATTCCAAACACTAGTTCATGATTTAGGTTCCTATACAGGGATATGCTTTTTTAAAACAAAACGGAGCCCGTGTAGATCCACTGCTGCAAACCCTAAAACGAAATGTAGTAGGATAAGTGAACAATATGTTACCATCTATTCTTTGTGACGTACTTGAATGTTATTGATGCAATCTGCTTTCCAGCATCTGGAATCACAAGGAACAGGCTGGTGGGTATGCATATCTAGAGAGGAGCAATACAAGTCACACCAAAGGAAGCAGAGATATGGATTTATAGCATCTTAGCTACTTCACAGGAATCATCTATATGCACACTTGCGTACACAAAAAAGCATCAAGGTTTAAACCCTCTAGGAAACTGAGCAGCACACAGTTACTTACTCACTCCCCACTCAGCAAGACTAGGGAGAGCATCAGCAGGGTAAAAGCGCAAAAACTTGTGGGCTGAGATAAAGACAGTTTAATAATTAAAAAAAACCCCAGCAGCTGATGGTTGTGATGATGCCCAGCCAGTCACCAAGCAATGGCAGCCCTGGCCAATCTCCACCTCACTCCAGTTTTATTGTTGAGCACAACATCATATGGTATGAGACATTCCTTTGATCAGTTGGGGTCAGCTGTCCTGGTTGTGCCTCCTTCGAACCTTTTGTGCACCCCTAGTCCATTTGCTGGTGGGGCAGAGTGAGGAGCAGAGAAAGCTTTGGTTCTGCGTGAGCGCTGCTCAGCAGTAACCAAAACATCCCTGTGATAACAAAACCAAGATACAGCTTCATACAAGCTACTATGAAGAAATTAAAGTGTAGCCTAGTTGATACGAGTACAAACAGCAAAAGTTGTGACCATGAAATTGAAAAAGAGAGGAGGTCAGTCAAACAACTAGCACCACCTAGCTAATACTGGGTAAATTCAGACACTGATCTATATTGCACTAACTCATATGCATAGATGGAGCCTTGAAATGTCTCTCTGTCCGTTACATCCACCAGCTGGACACCACCAGCACCAGGGATGGATTCAAAGCTGGTGTTGGCTGCTCATTTCACATGAGGAGAAATACTACACTGCCTGCACAGGGCCAAAACGTATTGTTCATCCCACTACCACAGATCTGTCAAAAATCATATTGGCTGAGACCTGCTGTCCTCGGCGCCACATGCAGTGAGATGCAACAAAAAGATCCTCTTGGCTGCTGGAAAGGGACATATCAAGCCTTGAGTGAAATTAGCACATTTGCTCTAGAAATCATTGAAGCCCAATAAACACTGTATCCAACAAAGACACTTTAACAGCAAGCTTTGAAGTGTGAGTGCACTTTATAGGCCTGTTTTATTTGATTATACACTTGCTTTTATGGTTCAGATCAAGCATATACAGCAGGTTTAATATTTGCCATGCTGTCTCTGGGGATTTTATCACATATGCATGTAACAAGAGTTTTTCAGTCTTCAATAATTACTATAGAACTAGCAATTGCTAGAGATGGTCCAAATATACCGTTCAAAACTTAGGATTTTTTTTAAAAGAATAAAATATTTCTGAACTGCTTTTTGAGAGTGCTCAGTGAAAATACTACAAGAATGTATATACGTATGACCATTTCATTTTTCTCTAAAACAAACCTAAATTTTCGTGCCTTTCATTGTCCTCACCCTAATTTCTGAGTGGTCAGCTCTGCCACAAGAAGGATCCTTGCACCTCACTCTTATTAAAAATGTTCAATTTGAAAAGCTCCTATTTGAAACATAGAGTGTAAAAACATTACTTTAATTATTAAATGTAGCATACTTGGAAAAAGAAAAGTAGCACATAATTTCCCCTTGTGCTTGTCAGGGAACAATGAAGTTGAAGGGATACTTGCAGGAATCTAATGAAAGCTTAAATTAACACTAGCCTGCTGTTGTTACAAATATGACTTTGTGTACCAAAGGCTTTTATATATATTCATAATATATAATATGAATACATATATATAGATGTATCTATTTTTAATATATATTATATATATATTTATGAGATAGACAAGGACACTCAGATTGTATACTGAACTGTTTTCCCTCTACTGGCATTACACGTTGAATAAACATAATAGGATGGAAAATGTTAGAAATAATTTTCTACCCAAATTTCTACTTGGTTTCCAGACATAGTAATCATAATTATATACTTATATGAAAATAAGAAATACATCCACAACCTTTAATTGCTACATTTTGTATTTTAGTATATGGTCTGTGCATGTTCTTCGCAAATATCCATTACTTTCTCTTCTCATTTACTTTAATAGTACATCTTATTATTTCTCTTTTAATTCTCTTGAATGTGTTGATTTCTGAGACCAGTCAAGAGAGCTGACAGTATGCAAATTAGATCCAGAAGAATATAAGAAGAGACTTCTCATTTCTCTGTGAGATTTAAAAGAGATAAGGAGAAGAGTAAAAAGATTCTTCTGGCTATCTGGAGTACTAAGATATCTTTTATTATGGTTGAAACCGATTTGCTTCTTAATACAAGATGTGTTTTACTGTTCATACAGGTGTTCCAGCAGATTGTCTTCCTGACCAAAACAAGAAAGAAGACCTAGACATCTTAAGTGAAATTCCACTTTAATTATTTCTTAATTAAGAGAACATTGTTCAATTAAACAGAATTACACTGTGAGAAAATGGGATCAACTGGCTAAAGAGATCAAAACACAGCACTGAAAGGGGTTTTAGAAAGATATGCCAATAGATATAGTGAGTTGAAAGAGGCTTAAAGAGAACAAGACAGAAGTCAAGTTTTATCAGGTAGAAAAGTAGTCATTTTGGTTTACTGCTATTCTGATATTAATTATAAATGGCAGATCAGCTGACAGCCAAGTAATATATACTTTCCCTGTGATTTAGAGCACACTACCCTTTATTCAGGGTATCTCCTTTATCAGAATTTTGCTGTGGAAGATGACAACACACACACACAAAAAAGAATTAACAGAAGATGCATAAAACCTTTATCTGTAATTCCAAATGAATCATATCAGTTTTTATGAAATTATAGACATTTTGCCTGTTTTTATTTTCTCCCTAAAACTAGGTGCAAATTTATCAAAAGAGCACAATATTTTTTGGTTATTGTTTTTTGTTTAATGAAGCCAGAAAGACCTGAATTCAGCAAGGGACTCTGCGATTTTGGACTGATTTTCATACTGACAGAAATTACATTGAGTTCATTAGAACTTTAAAGCAGAAAGCAAACTTATTTAGACCAACTTTTAAAATTATTATTTGTCCTCTCAGACATGCAAATTCTTGCTCAGTTCAGAAAATCATAAAGTCTTTTCACCCAGTGTGTGGGGGAAATGATGAAAGGGATTTTGATTTAAATGAGACTTAGTATTGGTTCAGTCCAACTTACATGGATCTATTGAGTGAAACAGTTGCTTCTGAGCACTTGGTATCTAGACTGTATCTGGTTTTTTGTTTTTACCTCACATGAGTTCTATTCTTGTCCTTCTGACTGAGTGACTGTAAGAGGTAAGAGAGGATTATGAATGTTCCTGGAGTACATCTTCCAGTTTATTTTCACCCAATAGAAATCCAGCCCACCTGTGCTAAGACCATAGCATGAGAAATAACTTTGAGAGGTTCAGTGCTAAAACTCATTTCTGATTTGAACTAGAATGTCAGTGAAGACACATTCTGTCTATTCCAGTTGGTATTTGAAAAGTATGTTAACAATGCCTGTCGATCCTACTCATAAAATGTAATGGCTTACATTCCAGGCTGTATACATTAGCAAATATAGTCAAGGGGTGTTTGCCTGTAACTGATGACAAAAAAAACCCTCAAAAAGATTCAGGGCAACAAACAGATAGTCCCAGAAGAGAGCACACTTATACTACTAAGTCTGTTGAAATAATCAAAGTTAAGACATGGAGTTAAATAAGAGACTTGAGACTTTGAGGGGAGCAGGAGATGTTAGGTGTTAATTGTGAAAAGGGAAAACATTTGGCAGTTGCCCTTGAAAATGTACTTCAATATATTTTAATATACAGGGGCTGGTTCATTGCTAGTCACCCCCTGTAGACAGAACCATGTGACTCAATTCATGAGACTTTTCACAAATAGATCCCCATGGTGTTCCTGCAGCTTTAGTCACCATACTGTGAAATCCAATGTAGGGACTGCAACAATTCTGATGAAAAATGCAAAGAGGTTGGTCCGGAAAGCTAATTATTTTGCCAGTGTATTTTTGTAACTAGTTTATGGACACATGTTGTTTAATGTGCAGTGAAGACTCAGGGAGGGAATCAGTGTACTATAGTGACTGAACAGAATAATCATGAAATTATTTCTACAGCTTTATCAACAAAGCCTTGGCAGAAAAATAAGTATGCAGAGCCCCTTGCATTACAAAGGAGTGTTTCAGAACCTGACTCTAATCCTGTGTTCTGTGTGGTGTCCAGCACAATGACATTCTGCTCATGGTAGAAAACAAGAGAGACGAAACCCATTTTTTTGTGGCTTTAAGTCTTTCTCCCCCAAACCTTCCTTCAAAGTGCACTGTAAGAGTCCAGTAAACTTTGCAAAACTTATTTTTAAACCTGTCATGCTTAGGAAAAAAAAAATCAAACATCTATTTTCTCCAGTAGCTACAAGATCACCTCAAAGCAGTGGAGGGGTCTAATGGGTAGATTTTGACAGTGACCCATTGTCCCTTGGGAACACTCTGAGGGGTGTGCAACTCTGCTCCACAAACCGGGTAAATATTAAAGAATGGACAATAAAGCACTCAAAGGGTCAGCAAGCTGCTGGTGTTACCTTGATAATGTAAGTTAAACACATTCTTCTGCCAGATACTCCAAGGGAAGATTTCTCTTTCTTTATCATGATGCTTAGACTGATATCTCTTAAACGCGTATTTCTGCCTAAAGTGCAGGAAAAAAATATTCCATATCCTATCCTCCATTCTCCCTTCTTTCTTCATATGATCTATAAGATCTATGCACTGATACCCTGCACAGACACAGTGTGGGAGGAAGACCCTCTTATAATAAAATCCTTTCAATGAATCTTGCTAGAAATTCCTGAATAATCATAGAGAAGACAAAAGTTCTCCTTCCATCTTTTGTAAGGCTTATGACATCATTATTATCAAGCAAAAAAAAAAATAACGAGACGAGTCTGTTCAGTCTGATGTGTAGCCATGCAACAACTACTGCATCATACGTAGAATAATCAAGAAACCATGTAAAAAATAAAGTTTTATGCTTGTGAGCACATTGCAAGCCAACAAGTAGAAAACCTAATTCCCTACAAATGAGTGCTGAAAGTTCTCTTCAAAATGAGTGGTAAATAGGTGACAGAACATACTATACATTAAATTATATCACATTACCATGTGTTATGGAGTCTAAAAATTCAAGTTAATTAATATGGAATTTAAAAAAAAAAAGCTTCATATTTTTCCCCCCTTTCCTTCTTCTTAAAAGATAATATTCACATATGAAAGACATACATTAACTTTAAATATGGTCAAACCATTTATGGCACTAATAACAACTTAAAAAAGCCAATACAGACTAAATTGCTTTTCTGTGAGAAGAATATGTATAGTGAACTGGAAAATCCATGAGTTTTTAACGCAAGTTTTTACCATTTGGTTTGAGAAACTTTTAACTATTTATGGCACCCTGGGACTCTATGTAAGAGAGCAGAATGCAACCACCTCAGTTTTCCCCCTACTATAATATTATCAAAGTACTCATGTATGGAATTTTGACTTCTTACCCTTCCACCAATTGTGGTAAACATTATGTCTAAACAAAGTTTCATTTTGTGAGGAACAGGACATCACTATTCACATGGATATATACTTTGTAGAACCTGGTAAATAAGATAAAACCATGGAAATACCGTTTCTCTGGCTTATTTCTCTACAAGCAGTGTTGTTTCTTGATATGCCTCAGAATGTTTACAAAACCAGATCATTGTATTCTAAAGGTTTGTAATATATCAATGGACCATAACAGTTTACAACGTGACATTGTAGTTATTTAGGCATGGGTGATTTATTCAGTAGATTTTAAAAGATGTTCTGCTGGGTAGGGAACAGAGTATGATTGTGAGTGCAGTCAAACGATGGCTGTCTGTCATAAACTCTTGTACTACTGCAGACAAGTAATTTAAGTTTATATTCTCAAAAGTGTTTAGGCACCCATAGCTGCAGTTAAGTACGTAGGTGAATTGTCCACATTTATTGACACAGTATCAACGCAAGTTCCAAGGATTTCAATGGATGATGCAGAAAATACTACTGATAGCAATTTCTGTCAGTAAAAGCTTAAATATCTTTGAAAATACAACTCTTGAGCTATGAACATGTAGAAACAATATTCATTAGTGATTTTCCAGCAGCATCACACAGCATCAAGATCAGTCAGTATGTCAGAGCCCTGCAATGTAAAGGAGCTTAGTTTTTTAGTAGTTTTGCTTCCAAGAAAAAAAAAGAATAAAAAAAAAAAGAAAAACCTGTTTCCTCATCCAACATACTTCTTTTAAAAAATATTGACTGATTATAAAGGTCACAGAAGACTCCACATTGTGCAAACAGTATAATATTATAACTCAAAACCAATCCAGCAAAAAAGGTTTTACAGATATGGTAAAATAATACCCTTCAGCTCTTGTTTTATTTCACAATTATGTAAAGTTTCAAGAGTCATCTGTCCTGTGGGGCCACACAGAGAGCAACCATTTCTGCAGCTGGTAGGTTGTCTGCATTCTCCTAAAACCAATAACGAATTCAGAAAAGTGAAAAAAAAAAAAAAGTGTTTTATTTTAGTAAATTCACTCACACTGTTAATAATGTTAATCTGAGCTTTGATCTGTAATTGAGCAAATGGAAACTGTTCACCCCTGTTTTCCTTCCTTTGCACATTTTTCACAGCAGCATCAGCATTTGGGTCAGGATTCTGTTCTGATTTTCCTGTGGTGGAGTCGAAAAAAGTGAGACAGGCACTGATCATTCTGTATCATAAAGATTTCACTGGGAAAGAGATTGAAATTTCAACAAACAGTGTATTTCCCAAAGCCCATCCCCATGACCTCTGCAGCAGCTCCACATTTTCTCTTTTTTCCCCAGGATTCTGCACTCCCACGTCTATGACTGTAGTCACTGCCCTCTTTTACAAATCTTATTGCCTTTGCGGGGGGGGGGGGGGGGGAAGGGCGCTAAAAAATAATTATTCTTCCTTGAATTAAGTAATTGCCTTGCTGCTTTCCTTCAGCGTAAGTTAGGAGCTTCCCCTGGCCCTGTCACTGCTCAGTTCCACAGAGGGTAGAGCCATGAAAGGGGGTTGGTGCATACTCAACATCTTTCTGTCTTCTTATGATTTCCTTACACTAATGGAAATTTGGATGCTTAATTAAGAAAACTTTGAGGTTTTCATTTTTCTCACAGGGAAATAAATTAAGAGCTAGCATCTGATTACTGCACTGTAACTACTATTTTTGACTGACAGAGAAACAGCTAAATTATCATTTTACGAGTCTATCTTTTCTGCAGCATTATAAATTTGAAAATTTTATGGATTTTCTTTAAGCCTAGTATGATAAAAATGTGAATATCTCCATGTATTAAATACTGCCTTCTAGAGAGCATTATTGCTTAATATTTCTTTATACTTCATAAATTAAAGCAAAAAAGTTAAAGTTAACTTCTTTTTCCTGAAACAAAACTACCAGTGGGCTTGATTAAATATACAGATGCTCTACGCTGCTGGGACTATGCTCTCCTTTTAACAGAGTAATATGTTCTGCTTATGTTCTTGCAGCCATGTAGATTTATACATTTTGCATTTTAAGATAATATATGAAACTTAATATTGTTATGCAAAATGCGTGCTTAAAGTAAACCATAGCACTTTTATTCCAGACTGTGAAAGTAAAATGCACTCAATTTGCATAACATTTAGCAAAGTTAAATTTAAGAGTAGCTCTGCATACCATAGGTATATGTGGAAAAAACACATTCATCTCTAAGTCTCCTTTTAAGTATAAGTAGGTCACAAACCAAGAGCTAAAATTCTCAAAGTTATTCTGCACAGGTCTATACGGTTGGCTGTGCTTGCTTACGTATGCTGCTGGAACAGAAATCTTAAATTGATTCGGCAGAAAATGCATACAAAAGTGTGTGCTGCCTAAAGAACATTCGAAAAAAAAGTTAGGATCTCATATGGCTAGTGCTTTGCTTTACATGCCTGCAAAGAGATACCATATCTGCTGGACTAACTACATAGCCCCCAGCACACTCTGGGCACTACATAAACAGACATTCATTATATGGTGGATTTGCACTTAGACTTGCCAAGGGCTATGGAGAATCTACTCAGAAAAAACTAAGGAGCAAGTCCTGAAACAGAGAGCGAATATCTGTAAATTCATTATTAACTTCTTCTTTTGTGCTCATCTTCACTTACCTGACTTTGCATAATTCTGGCACTCACTAAGCAGATGCACTTCATTCTTCAAATACTGCAAATTGCCTTGCTACTTCGCCAGCAGTGCCATCCAAGTTGATGCCTGTTCATCTGTTTCTACTATTTCTTTTCCATCACTTCTGTAATTGTCACCCATATAGCTACTAACTTGTTTTTATCCTGGAGCTGCCCAAAATTTATCTCTAAAAAATAAAATTAGTTTTAATCTTCATTTTTAGAAACCAGTGTAAAACAAAACTGTCTACTTATATATGTCATGGTGGGACCGCATAACGAATCTAAACAAATAATAAGCTTAAACCAGCTTTAATTCAGAACCAAAACGATAACGAAATAATAAACTGAAACCAAGTAACAGAAAACAATGCAAGCTGGGGGTTGGGGGGAATCCAAAATCAGTCAGCATTTTTTGCAATATTTAATAAACTGCAATTTTGATATAGCAGTTGGGGATATTATTACCATACAACCCCCCAAGAATGATTGTGCACACACCCACTCAAAAGAAGAGGCCTTTCTCATTCAAGGGTACTCAGAAGAAATAATCACTTACCTGGGGGCGGAACAAGGGCCTCACTCAAGGATATATCCAGAAGAAATAATCACTCACCAAGGAGAAGGTGAGGGGGTCTCAATCCTGGGAAACGTTCTTCAATGTCATCCCTGATCTAAGAGAAGGGGTCTGTTTACAGACCTGCTGTTGTGAGAAAACCATGCAAAGGGGGTCTTTGGTGAGTGTCCCATTCTATAGCCTGGTCAGATCTTGCTGTGCTCATTACGAACATGATCCAGAGGCTTCTCTGGGCCTTGGCACCTCATTGGCTGACTACCCTGTCTATTGAGTGAGGGTCCTGCCCCTCCTGCTCCCATACCTGGGAGGAAGTGTGTGACTGGAATCACGTGTCCTGGCGTGGGACAGATGTGAAGGTCGGCATCACTCAAGATGTGTAGGTGAAAACAAGCACAGTGTGGCACAGAAGGTGCTAAAGAGCCATCAGCTGCCCCATTGAAAGCTCTAGACCTCATTGCGTTGTGTATGACTGCCACAATATGTATACAAGTCCTTGATATTTACAGGAGGAAAAAAAGTTAAATTCAGGCCTCAAGTTGCACCAGGGGAGGTTCAGATTTAATACTATGAAAATTTTTTTCACAGAAAGGATTGTGAAGGCCTGGATCAGGCTGCCCAGGGAAGTGGTGGAGTCACCATCCCTGAAGGTGTTTAAAAGATGTGTAGATGATGTTCTTAGGGACATGGTTTAGTATTCAATTTAGATTATGGTTGGACTCAATGATCTTGAGGGTCTCTTCCAACCCAAACGATTCTATGATTCCATTTAAAAAAGCCCAACAAATTAGAATTATTCCTGGAAGGAAGCCCATCAATAAAATGAGGAAATATGATGTTAGAAAATCCACAGTGAGATTCCATGAGAGCTGTGAGTTTTCCTCACAGTTAAAAACATGCAATACTTTTAGAAGCACAACTGAACAAAGACTGCTCAGCAGGAGGGCTGCATGAACAGAGTAGTTAACCTAGCAGAACATTAAAATGTGCTTGACATTGTTATAGACCTGGTGAAGCCCTGTAAGAACACAGGATCTGCTTGAGAAGATTATTCTTGGGTTTAAACAATGAAAAGTGGATAACAAACATCTTTTTGAGCGCTTGAATTCAGGCTAAACCATTCCTATAGGCTTATGTCTCCTAGCTGTTTGACTATTTGCCTAACTGTCCTAAGGCTTTCTATAACCTTAATACTCTCCTCCCATGCAGCATTTTAGCAGCAATTTTCAGACAACCATTTTGATTGAAAAAAACCCCAACTAACAAAAGTGAATATTTAAAAGTCACTTTCTTCCCTAATTGCTATCTTATCTTTTATACAGTGTGTGAAAATTGAATTATCCTGAAGACTTTTAATCTCTTGTCTAATCTCTTCAAGTTAGTCAACAACTTTGTAAATTAGTATCGTCAGTTTAAGAGATTACACTGCTAAAAGAAGCTTGAGGCCATAAAGAAAACAGATGAAAACTGAGAAGGAAGCACACTGGACAGAACTGAAATTTCTCTGTACTCAGCAATTATTTCAAGCAGGTTTTTTTATTTGTTTTATTTTGTTGTTGTTGTTTTCTGGGGGGCGGAGAGCAAGAAACTATGAGAAAATAGCGAATGACAAATAATGAGACCTTCCACAGGCTTATATTCAGCACAGTCATTAACCTCTACATGGCATTTAAACACTCCAAACAACCTAGTTTTCTCACTGGTCAGGTTTTATCAAGCTTAAGCTAACATGTGGACCTATGCAGACACCACATTACAGGAGAACCTATCAATTATTTCACTGAAGAACAGGTTTCTTACTTGTGATTGGAACATGTATGTATTTATCCACTTATTCTGCCATGAATTCTTTATGAAATCATATAACTAATCTGTTCTGACGACAGGTTTTGCAGTTTTCATATTCAAGGAAGAAGCATATTACACCTGCACTAGTGGAATCCCATGGGACAAAGGATGACAACCTATGACAGGCACATCAGTATGCACAACTTTTGGATGTTATCCATCATCGTTTGTTTTCACCTCACTTATAGTAGCAAAACTACCCAGTACACACTCCTATGCATAAATACGTATGTTCCTGTAGTGCTATTTTTTTCTACCTGATGAGTCAGGTTTTGTTGGTACCAATCAGTACTGAAGAAAAGTATGAATTAAAGCGTTTGTATCACCATAACAAAGTCAATGTGCACACCCGTATATCAGATTTCAAATTAACATTTATGTGCATCTCCAAATTCAACTTTTATACAGATTTTTTCATGTATAGCAGGCAAATAGTTATCCTGCAATAAAAAACACAAATCTAGGAGCAAAGAATTTAAGAAATTCTGATTCCTCTGCTACTTCCTGCACCTACAGTTTGAGGCTCTTGTTTTCTGGAATGATTAATAAAAAAGCATCAGTGCAATGTTAAACAGAGTTTGAAAACTTCCCTTAAAGAAAAACAAACAAACATTAAAAAAACCCCAAAACCTAGCTATCTTTCACCTCAATGTTCATATTTCCAGACATGTGTTTTGATAAAATAACTTTTAAGTTGACATAAGACCTTCATAATTATTTGAACAATCTGAGATATACTGATGGCTGGCCAAATTCGTTGTCCCATCCTCAAATTAAGAATAAATGACAACCATCATGTTCTAAATTTCACTGTCACTCATATAGCTGCTTATTTCCAGCTGCAGTTAGCTGGTTAAATTCCATTTGATCACGGGATACATGCTGCTAAGAGAATTCACTGTTATTGATTGAGCAGATGGGGAACCCCCATTTATACTGCTTCTGGCATCTTTTTCCTCTACCAATTAACTCCTGGTAGCAGCTAGTGTAGAATAAGAAGTCACACTTCAGCTACTTTGGGCTCATGCCTTTCCAGCAGAAGCTTCAGCTCCTAATTCATAATTTAGCAAACAACTCCTCCAGTCCTTAGCACACTTGTCGAGAACAATGGAGAGTAAAGCATGCTGCTCTGAGCTTTAGTTGCTGTTGTTTCCTCCTTTGCTAACTGTCCCATGTAGTCTAAGATTGCACGGGGGGAACAGAATTATACCAATGTGAAAAATCTGAGAAAAAAAATCACTTGTATAGAAAACTCAAAGTGCATATGGCACGGAAAACTTCATCCAACCAAGTAGCCATCATGGTTTGGTCCAGGGAGCTTCAGGAATGTGTGCCACTGAGCGTGTTGCATGGAAACACTGTCTATTTTGTCCTAAACAAGGCAACGTCTCCAAGTACATATAGCATGACTGCAACAGTCATCTGACATACATGAACTGGTAACTAAAAGGTCAGATAAGACATGATACTTTCAGAGTTACAAGTTCTAGAGAAGGTTCAGGCAGCAGCTGCTCCAGTGATCCAGGAATGGGAAGAGATCTTGCTACCACAATCAGAGTGGAGAACAACTGCCCTTGCATCTCAGAAGCAAAAGGACACTTCTGTCTGCTTCCTCTGGTAAATAAACAAACAAACAAGCAAACAAAACAAAACAAAACAAAACAAAACAAAACAAAACAAAACAAAACAAAACAAAACAAAACAAAACCAACCCTTACTGTAATAAAAATGTCGAATATTACAGGAAAAGCTAAACAAATGAACAATTTCATTTTAGATACAGATTTTTTCACATCTAGCTACTTTTTACCAATAAAATACTCACAAGAAAAATACCCACAAAGAACTTATGTAGTTCCTGATGTATATTCATGGTTGTAAAAATACTCAATGATATATGAGCCCATAAGTACTCATTAGTGTTTATTAAGTCAAAGCCTGCTTTTGCAAGGGCTTAAAATACAAACTTTCATTCTCTAACTTATTATTTTCAATTTACAGTGCCATTAGTTATGCAATTTGGCATGCCTTCACTTATTACTTGATAGTTAAGCACCTGCTTGTATTTGTTTTTTGTGGCTTTTTTTGTTTGTTTGTTTGTTTGTTTTGTTGTTGTTGGTGGTGGTGGTGGTTTTTGTTGGTTTTGTTCTTTTTTAAAACCAACACTAGCAAGTGACATAGAGAGTAAACCTCAAGAGAACAGTCATGGTCTACTAGCACAATGTGAGTAGAAGTAAAACCAGATATTTTTTTTCAATAGAGTGAAATTTAGTCCATTAAGTATAAAACGTCATTCTTTAATAATTTTTTTCTTTTTAAAAAAGCGTTGCAAGCTTAGTTTTGTACTGGATTTTACCCAAAAATTCTATTAAAGGGTAGTACTTCTTGCCACATGTACAGATGTATGTTCTGAATTATCAGCATACCTCTACTTTGTGCATGGTTGCCACTATGGTAAAGGTTCTCAAGAGATGATATAACACAAGTGCAGGTCAGTGAGACAGAGAAAACCAGTCCTATATTATCACAAATTTTTAGAGAAAAAATTCTCACATATGAGCAGATCCATTATGTAAGGACAATCTGTATTATTAGCCTTGAAAGTACTTTGAAGCTTAGTTAATCTTAGCTAAAAACAAAAATTTCACAGTAAGTAAAATTACCAATGCAATCGATATCATAGAAGCATGAATGACAGACAGAGGATGGGTTATTTTCACAGTTTTGCTTATTTTTGTCTAACTGAGTGAAGAAAAAATAAAAATTAAAAAAGGTGACTCATATTCAGTACAAATGGGGAAAAAAAGAAAGTCATATAATGATAAATTGTTACTTTTAAATCTTGGCACAGTGCAATGGGCACTTTATTTTTTCCAAAGATAAACCTTCTAGGCCTTTTTTGCTATTACAGCGCATTGTTTTATGAAGACTTTGCTACACAGAAACCCAGAGGAAAAAAAAAAAACAAAAACAAACAAACAAAACAAAACAAAACAAAACAAACAAAACCAAACAGAACTCGCTTTTCTCCCTCCTCTTTAATTTGATATTTAAATACAGCAGTACATACTTAACAGAATAACTTGAATTGGGCAGAATTAGACTCCTGGACACTTTACTGTAGCTTTGAATTCAATATAGTGATATAATGTTGGTTCTGCTTTGGTATGGTCTATTGGGGCAAGAGTCAATCGGGAAATATCATTGGAAACATTAAAAGTTTCAAATAGTGAGCTTTTAAAATATGCTGTTTCTACTGCTAATTTCAGTAAATGTTACTGCTTAGGGATTTTCAATCACATGCCATTACCTTCCATTTCAAAAGTGATTAAAAATAAGTGCAATCCCAAGCGTGGACCACAACATCTCAAAGGTGACCTCCATTTGTACTTAACGCAAGCCATCTTTCGTACTTCCTATGCTCAACATGCATTTGCTTTGAACTGAAATGTTATGGTACCATATGCTAATATGGTAACTTTGTGTTGAAAACAGCATAATGGAAAAATGAACTTGCTAAATTCATGCTTGATTACTGCACAGTTTAGACTGTGATTGGGAGGCATTGCAATTTTAATTCTACTACACTACAGATGAGCATTAATAATATACTTATGTAATTGGATGTGTTCCCTTAATCAGAGCTGGGAAAATGGGTAGTTCAGTAAATCAGTTTTGGTTTCAGATCTTTTAGAATTGAACATTTCTACATATTATTATTACAGAACTATCCTGACTTAGAAGGTACTAAAATATATAAAAAATACCAACTTCTTAAAATTTCACTCTCTAGTAACAGATTCTGACACGTCAAATTCAGGTTCAGTAGATTTTGAGTAGTTTACTGTTACCTCATAGGTAAAACTGTCAAAATAACTGCTCTATCCGTCTCCCTGGGTGAAGGCTTAGACAGTCACCAAGTCAATTCCTGTATCATTTCTTCATGGCTCCTGGAGCAACTAGCACTCTTGGACCAGACACATTAAAAGGGGAACTCAGTGACGTGGTAAATCCCAGGTAATTGGAGGCTGAATTTTCCAAAGTCATGATGTTACCCTAATTAAGCAATTTGCTTGGATGGATCAGAGAGAACTAACAGGGCAACAAAACTGTTTCTCTCCACTGTTTGTATCAAGTACAGTTCTCCAGGTGTGATAGAAGCCAATGTTTTTGTGAAACAGTGAGAATTAAGCTTTTATGAAGAGGCTCCCGAGTAATGCGGTAATACTTGTTCTATAGCTTTTTTTTATACTGCTGCGTCCTTTTCTCAAATACAACAGAACTGGGCTGTATCATGAAGGTCTCCCAGCAGTACTGTGTTCTCCTGGGGTGACACTGCAGCTTTTTTTTTTTTTTTTTTTCAAATCAACCACTAATTGAACGGGTAGTATCTCCTGGAACCTGGATAACTTAGGCAAACCTTTATGAAAGCAGATATAAGTCAAATTGGATAATTTTCAAAATGTGTTTTAAATACACTTTTAATTTAAATGTGTATGAAATTTCTGCCGTATGCCAGCTAGATTTCAACTGACCATTAAGATCATAATGATTGTGAAGTATCCACAGCATACAAATGTGTGCTTTTGATAATGTTGTCTCACATTTCACAATAAATATGTTTCAACACCCCAGTTATATTTAATGAGGATAGAGTTGCTCTCTACTTAGCCTGCATTTTAATGTGTTCTGCATTTAAATATGCGAGAGAGATATTTCTACTCCTCTTCAAGCTACAAACGAAAGATGGCAACATGCCAAAAAACATAAGTAATATAATGTTACCTTTGTCCTTCATAATGCCTATCCTGCTTTCCAGTCACTTGATTTTGACACTCAGTGCAAATGTTATTGTGCACTGAAGCACTTTTCAGTGGCTACACTTAAAATATATTTTAAAGGTGAACACACTTTATGTGGCGACTAGACTCCCTATCGATTCCCTCAGTGGCTTTCTAACCAAAGCTTGGAAATGAAGTAATTATCTACCGTGTGTAGAAATGAACTGAAAAACACCATGGTTCACCAGCTACCTGAATTACTGTAGTTTACTGTATCTGCAGCTTCAGTACTTCCATCTAGCATATTTTGTTTTATTTCAGTGTTCATTTTAACAAGATTAGGGTTGGTTACTACAACATCTATCTCAGGTGTTATTTATTGCAGATCCTAATTTCCTCCTCTGGAATTGGGGATTATTGTAGGCATTGCTGAGCTTGAAAGTGATGCTGCCTTACCCTGAGCTGCAAATATTCTTTGTGCCAACTGGTAGGAAATAAAGCAACCCATCTGCTTAGCAACACAGGTGGTGGAGAACATGCTGTCCTTGTGCTCGGTTCCCTGCAGGCACTACCCACTGACAGCAGAGTTCAAGTCATGGGCTCTGGATTTGTTCTGATGGGAGCTGAGGGGGATTACTCTGCTAAAAGCTGGTATATGCATATACACTCTGAGACCACAGCTTTAAGGGAAAAACTTTCAGGCATCCATTGTGGACCAGAGCTTCTTGATGCTTTTCTGTTCTTCCTTCAATTCTTTTCCCAGCCTGAGATTGTCAGATAGAGCAGCCCAGTAGGCATTAATTTCTAGTTTCTCTTGAATTTCTGCTCAGAGTTTTTAAAATGGTGATGATTAGTGGAAGCTGCCCAATTGAGAGCTCTGAAACCTTCTGGTGACCTAATGAAAATACTGGGTTTCTTCTCTTCTTCGTAATATCAGTTTTACGGACAGCTGATTTATCTCTATTCATTTGCACCTATGTTTCTGTTTATTCCAATGGAAAAAAAGCCAATGACTTACCATTTACACCGAAGTCAGAAATGAATCAAGTCCACTGGATATAAGGAATTAAAACTTCTCCTTCCACACAATCTCTTCTTGATTAGAACTGAATATAACCTCATTGTGAAGAATTTTTGCATTACAGCCCCATAATCCATTTGTAATGACGGCTTTTTGGAAGCACCATTCTTTTCCTCTGCACTGAATTACAAAATAATTAATTGAAACAAAACCCAACAAGAAAAATTACTAGTTAGACTTTCTTATAGCCATAGCTATGAAGTAATGCAAGTGTTACGTAAGTTGAATTGAGTGGGTAAAGCTAGCATCATATACATGCACAATATTAAAAAAAAAAAAAAAAAAGGCAAAAAAAAAGCAAAGAAAACCCAATCTTTGATTTATTTTTTTTTTTTTCTGTGAGACATTTTAATGTTAAGAAAAAAATATTGTATAGTATTAAAATATTTGTGGAAAAACATTGTAGTCATTTGTCTTTTAAAAAATTTTTGGAATAGTAATGCTTTTGCTGTATTGGACTCCTAATAATGTTAAATGCCTGAAATTTCTCAATTCTAAGCATAAATCTGTGGCCAGACAGGGATTTAGTCCTACTAAGTTAAAGCATTACTATACTTGAAATTCTGATATTTTAGCTAAGAAAAGACAGTCTCAGCTGCTCACATACGATTATGTGGTTTGCATAAGTAAAATGTGAAAATTATGTTTAATTAGAAAAAAATCTACCAGCTTATTTCTCTGTTAAGTTAGGATCTAGAGCAAAGTTTAATTAACTCATGGACTGTCTAGGATGAAACTCATGGACAGTTTCTAAGAGGTTTGTTATAAGGCTGCTAGGAATCATGTAAGATAGAGTCTTATCCTCTTCATTTTAATTTTAACTGTGAAGAAGTTCTTCAAAATATGTCCAAATGGCCTTTTGAACAAATGGACTGCCTTTAGGGGGAGCATTTGCTCCTTTTTACATGAAATGTAGGGGACATCACTGGGTCATGGGGTTCTCTTTTCCCACTGCTCTGCACATGGTGGGAGCAGAACTGTTGCCTCCAGGGACTCGCACTGGTGAGGCCACTGTGGCTTTAAGCCATGGGGGCAAAGTTTCCTCTTCTGTTGCTCCAGCCTTTGCAAGACAGGTAGTCTGTTCTCTGTTTCCAAAGGTAGAAACATTTTGTCTTGTCAACTCCATTTTCTAGGGCTGTAAATATACTTGCCTAGCCAACTAATAACAACCACAAAAAACAGGAAAGAAAAAAAAAGGAAAATAAAATGAAAGACAATGGTGTTTTAATGATTGCTTATTATAATTGTAATTATAATTGTAAAGAAAAAATGAAGTTGAACATAATGTGCACACAATGTTCTAACCTATATAATTTGGAAACTACAGTACTATTTTCTCTTAAATGGCTAGTTGGGGAAATTATCTTGTAAAAATCCTGTAAAATCTAATGACATAACCAGGGAAAGCCCCCGATTTAAAATCAGTGGATGTGCAAGGCAAGAAAAAGGAAAACAGTTGTAAAGCATATCAGATTCAAAAGGGTTTAGTAAAAAAACCAACCGGACTTCACAAAAGCTCAACCATGGTTACTTATGGAAAATGCATTGGCACTGGCGTATTCTCAAACCAACTCAAGTAATAAATGCTTCTGTACGATAAGGAGAAATTACTATAGGAGGAAACATACATGCACAAATCCCAGTCTATCTCTCTGAGTTGCTCATGGTATTCCTATAAGTTTCTGCTCCATGGATGTCCTGTGTAGTCCTGAGCCTTCACCTGTATTCAGCAAAACAAATTCATTACAGTTTAGTATTGCTCAGAGCTGTTCAGCCACCTATTGAGTCAATTTCTGTTGTTGCAGCTATACAGGAACAGATTGTCTTTAATCTGCAGTTTTCACAGGAGCTGACTGGCTATAAACTGAACAGTTATGATGACCACTTGTGTTTGTACAATGTCTCTTTCTCACTATTCTTAAGAAGAGCTGGACCACCAGAAAAGCCAGAGCTGGCAAATCAATAATTAAAACTATACATGAAGAATGTACGAGAAATTTGACAAGGAATATCTTGAATAATTTATCTGATGAATACAATTTGACCATCCTCAGACCTGTTCAGATAATGAAGAAAGCTATTTCAAACCCGTTACTGGAAATCTTCACAGATGTTATTGGTGTGTACAAGACAACCTGCTGCAGAGAGTTGTGTTTTCAAAGTTAAGGCAGACATCTAAATATGCACTTAGGCTCTTAAACCAAACCAGTCTTGATTCCAGATATCCTTAGCAACATTAATGCCCACTGAAATGCCCAGTTGCAACTAAGTATGTAATGTCTCCAAACTGTATGTAGCTTAACTGGGGTTTACACTTTGTCCATCACATTTAACCTGGACACTCAAACCATACAGTGTAATTCATGTGTCCTACAAACAATTTCTTTTTCTTCATATGTATTTTATTTAGCTGTGAGTTCTTAACTCTTTAAAAGCAACAAACTTCATAAGATTCTCCTAAACTGCATTTTGAATCTATGTCCAAACTGCCTTGCTATCCAGGCCATTCAGACACAGGCAAGACTCTGTTCCCAGCTCCTGCTGAGCTTTCACAGATAGCAAGAAAGAAAACTGAGTCAGTGCTATCCCCAGCACTACCTACCAGTTGTCGTGTCCCACCTTACAGCACACACATGGTTGTGATTCTTCTCACTGCCACACAGCAATTTCACACCTCCCAGTGTTCTGCAGACACCTCGGCCCAGGCTCCTTCCACAATGCCTTGACATCACAAGCAGCAATGAACTTACAGAAGAAGCATCCATCAGTCTCTTAGAACTGACAATCCGGATGCAGAGTGTAAATCATGTTTGAGCTTGCTTGTGGCTCAGGATACAACAACGTAGGCAAAGTTAGATCAGATATTGCTCATTTTATGACTGTTACTTGGTAAGCTTGCACATCCACATACACAAACCTCCTGTAGCAATGTTTGCTCCCACTGAACAGCTCTTTCTTAGGCATCATAATTAACCAGGGGAAGCAATAAAAGCAAAGTGTAACAGGACCCACATCTGAGACTTGAAACCGAAAGCCACAGCTGAAGGAAAATGCCTTCAGCCTTCCCACAGCTCAACCAGATGTAAGAGATCCCTTTGAGAGGCAGGAACATGTGATGGGACTGCTGAAGTGTGATAGTGACATGAGATGTGTCGTATTTGCCACCTGGAGACCCCAGCAGGCACAGCAACGTCTAATTAGCTCCCAGCTGGGAGCACCTTACCAAATACTTTTACTGCTGGCTGGGAATTAACCTCCTTCAGACCAGGTCATTTTCTGGATCAACAGATCCTCCTGGGTTTATTACTTAGGTTTGGCTGGAAAAGTTTTCTATCTTCTGCAGATTTCAGTATAATCCCTGTATATACATTTCTTACTCAGAAAACAGAGGTATCTCACAAGTATACTTGCATCCTCTATAAAAGTGATTCTTCACATTTCTGCCACATGACAAAGTCATTACACACTTTGATGCTGAGTGAGGAACAGAATTGCAGGTTCTTAATCTCAAACATTTACTAACTTTCAGAATATAAAAAAGGAAACTAAATTCAAAGTCTGCCTGACTCATATAATATTTTAGTCTGATATTAATTATAAGCACAGTGAGAAGAGCAAGCAATGACTAACTCAGAGTGGTAAAAGCTGGGCTAAAAATACATATTTAGTGACCAAAGGTTAAAAATCTTCTCACTTATTAACCAAATGGATGTGGCCACACAGCTGGTTGAATAAGGAAAATAAAATTATATAAACATTAATTTGATTCCCAGCAAATCTTACAGCTCAGCTCATCTGTTCCTTACCATGTGTGATTCTGTTATATGGTTAACAAATGCAATACTGGGTACTTATACCAGATGCTGCTAACAGGTAATGCTGCTAGTTAGCTACTCTTGGCTAAAAATGGCACAAAAACTTGTCAAAGTCAATGATACTGTCAGAATCACAAAGCAGTAAGTTCTGCTATGTGAATCACAGAGTCACAGAATGGCTGGGGTTGGAAGGGACCTCTGGAGATCGTCTAGTCCAACCCACCTGCTGAAGCAGGTTCACCTAGAGCAGATCGCACAGGAGTGTGTCCAGGTGGGTCCTGAATGTCTCCACAGCCTCTATGGACAACCGGTTCCAGTGCTCTGGCACCCTCAAAGTAAAGAAGTTTTTCTTCGTATTCAGATGGAACCTCCTGTGCTTCAGTCTGTGCCTGTTGCCCCTCATCCTGTTGTCGAGCACCACTGAAAGGAGTCTGGTCCCATCCTCATGACACTTTCCCTTGAGATATTTGTAAACATTGATGAGATCCCCTCTCAGCCTTTTCTTCTCCAGCCTGAACAGATCCAACCCTCTCTGTCTCTCCTCATAAGAAAGATGCTCCAGACCCCTAATCATCTTCATAGACTGCCACTGGACTACCTCCAGGAATTCCCTGTCCTTCCTAAACTGGGAACCCCAGAAGTGGACGCAGTACTCCAGTTGCAACCTCACTAAGGCATAGTTACTATTATTTTTATATTTTTTTTTAACCTCAAATGCAACTGTATACTGCAAGCCTTTGCTAATATTTGCTGCAATATGGCCACCTGGGTGTCTCAGCAACTCTCCACTAGGATAACAAAGAAAGTAGGAGGCTGCAAAATCCTAATTCTTAGCCTCAATGCACTGTCCTGGTACATGCAGGACTCTTGACCTGGAGATGAGAGCCTCTACATCTCTGCTCCCTCACAAACATGGTTCCAAAAGTGTTTATTTTTCCTTGCCAAGAGAGAACTTTCAAAGGAGCCAAAACCTCTCCAGGCTGGAATATCTATATCTGCCATCAGTGATGAGCATCCCTGCTTTGTCATGAACTGAGTACTTTACCCCATTGCCTTGCAAAATATCTTTCATTCACACAGTTCTACTGAGTTCAGTAGAAGGATAACCAGGAAAAGGATTGAATCTTAAATACATATTCCCTTTCATACTTATTTTGACTTACCTCAAAATGCTTAGTATGCAGAGTAAATTATTCTGTAGTCCAAACCTTTGTTCAAATCTAGTATTCCGTTAACTAAAGCTGACAACAAAACAGAGCCATATTTATGCAGCAAAGGTAAGTATTTTTGTTGTTGAGTATACTTTTCTGGGACATGTAGGTCATGTAGCAAACATTCTCCTCAAAGCTACAGCAACGACATCAATGGAAATTAAAAAACTCCAAAGCTTTTAAACTAAAATGGCAGGTTCTGTTAGAAATGTAAGGTATCTCTCTGCTTAATAGCAGGGAATAAGGGGACCCACTAGAAGGAATATAGACTGCTGGGAAAGGAAGTTTATTTCTCAAGCACTTATTGCAAATAATGGTCATGAAGCACACCTGTGCAGAATGCTCAACATGTCCCTTAAAGCCCTCAAGAACAAGAAACTGTGGAACTAAAGCTCAGAGCCCAGCCTGGCAAACAAGGTTTAACTTACATCATTGCATGACATTAATTAACTGAATCTCATGCCACTAAGATATATCTAAAATAGATGACCTAAAGTGAAGGACAAAGCCTACAGCTTTAATTGAAATTGTAATCTTCCTGCCTCTGTACATGTTAGAAATTAGACTTTCAATAAGGCATGTAGGTAGACAGGCTTGGTATCAGCTGGGTATTCTTCCTGAATACCCTAAGGGACCTGAAGGCTTCTTCCCTCATCTCCCTAAAAACTGGTAACTATATGTGTGCTAGAAATTAGGTCCATACCTCTCAAGTTTTTCTCCCTGCTCCGAGCAGTGAGAGACTAAAGCAACTTTATAGCATTTCTGTCATTTCCTGCAAGAGATCAGGCTCTAGAAAGTAGAAATAACTGCATTCCCTAGTCCCAACTCATTCCCTTCCTTTAGCATTGTGAGTTGGTCTAGAGGTCCTAAACAAGAAATTTTGTCAAGGCTCTAAGGCTCTCTCCAGAAGCGGTTTGTGAGCCCATTAATGCTGGTTTAAAGGAGTATTAATGTACTTCAGAATATGCTTCCTTCAATTTTTTTTCTGTATGATGACTGCTTTGTTTTTAAGATTTAACTTAGTATGCAAGGTCTTTTTTCTTTGCAGCAAGTTTGAACCTTTTATTTTATTTTTTTTTTTTTTTTAGCAGAAACTACTGTTTTCCTGAACTTTGAAGGAGATGCGGAAATATTTCAACTCTGCCACAGTGCTAAGGGAGTTTGCTGGACAGCAACCAGTTCCCTGAGAATTTAGCCAAACAGCTCCTAAGACGACAGAACGACTGTTCCTGAGGCTTCAGTATTTCATGGCTCTGTGGAAAAATATCAGGTCACCTGTTTCTGAGCTGGTGACAGAGGGCTCACAGAGTCCACATTTCTATTTTCTGTCACAGAGTTAAAAAGAAATATTTTTATACCAAATAGCAAAATATTTAACTGGCCTGTAAAATTAAATTATCTTTCTTTTCCTGGTTTCAGTTCCAGTCTCTCTCACCTTCTCATTTATTACTATGTACATAACAGAAAGGAAACTTTTTTTTTTTTAAGAGAAACAAAATTCTTAAGGTACTTTGTAGCTTTTTAACACTCGTTTTTATAGTTCTGTCCTCAGAGAATAATTGTCAGGAAAAGAATATGGGAATAGAATAATAGGATGCTTTACAGATACTTCTGTATGCAAATAAACAGAACAACACCAGCCATTTCTCTAAATGGATTCTGCATCAGCATTCACCTGCAGGTAGACACTCCCCTGGGATTTAGGTAATGCAATGTACAACATGGATGACTGGGTTTGTCGACAGTAGTCATTTCTCTCTGAAGCTTATCATCATGCAGTGCAATATCTTGAAAGGCAGAAACCAAGGTGAGCAGGGAAGCTCCCTACAGATATATGGTGTGGAGTTGTTGCACAGTAAATCACTAAGAGGGAGGTAAACAGAAGATATGTGATTATTGGAAATTACATCCTAGCAAGTGACATCTTATCAATTTCTTGGTCAGGGTGTTACAGTAGTTGGTAGTCACGTATGTTGTAGCTTGATTCCTTTGTGAGTTATTATGACAAGAAATGGAAATAGCAACATCCAAGCAGGAGTTTCCAAACCACCCCCTCCCCACCTAACATTTGGAAAAGCACTGAGCCCTAACCACAGCATCAGAGAAAGAGATGAAGGGTTCTGTAAATGCCATATGCCGCCAGCATTTCAAGCAACAAGGGTGATCAGAAGAGACTTAGGTGATGTAGATTATGACCCTTCCTTTCCCTTGACACACGATGTGACTACATAATAAACCTCTATTCCTCTGCTTTTCTTTCAGTAACATGGGAATATTAACTGTTCTACTTCTTTTTCAAAAGCAGTTAAAAATCGGTGAGCAGGAACTGCCTAGTGCAAAGTAATATTATTACTTCTACGAGGGTGCTGCTTAGAACTTCAATAAGTCATCACACTATGCTATGAAAGAATATAGAGTAAAAACAGTACATGTCCCAAAGCTCTTATTAAAAAAAAAAAAAACAAACAAAAAAACAAAACAAAAAAACTATGTAAAGGAAGTAAGAATACCACAAAGTAGCTGGGATATCATAGCTTTCCAAGCTCGCTAACCCTGTTCAAAACTGTTGATGCACCCTAAGTAACATCAGACACCTCTCTTTTACTGCATGAAACCACCTCAGTGTCAGAAATGCTTGCCAGAAATCAGCCCCTGAATTAAGAATAGCTGACTGGTAGATGAGTGGACAAGTAGAAAACAGACATCCCTCTGGAAGTGGAATTCACCTAAGTGAATTTAGAAGAATTTTTAGCCAATAAGCAGGCTCTTTTCACCGTTAGTTTGATCTATAGTGAGTAGTACCTCTTGATAGTGGTGTATCATCCCCTCTCCTTGCAAAAAATGAATGAGGGAGGAGGGAAGAAAAATAGCACAGATCACCTGCAAAATACAAGAGGGAAAAAAAAAAGTATTTTTTAATCAACCTTACTTAAGTAGCAGACTATGTTCTGTTCCGACAAATGATTGCCTGACTTTGTTATTCAGAGTTTCACCATCTCTACCAGATTCTCATAATGTAGGTAACTATGAAATGTCAGTCTTTTATTCTCTCAAAAATTCCAGTTTATTTCAATACTTCAGCAACAAAAGCATATTTTTCTTTTAACTTTCCATGTTATTTTGAATCCACTTCAAGATATGAGTCTATGCATTTAAGGCATGTAGTGGGCTGAAGAGATGTACCTAAACTAAATACAATAAAGTACCTAAAATTCTAGTAGAAATATGTTGAGCAATAATGATCCTTAAGGACAGTACTCATTACTACCAACATCAGGTACCTGACTGAAGTTAGCTTTATACTGTTCAATGGATATACTTTTAAGTTGTCTTCAGACCTATATATAACAGCTACTTGAGGTTCCTTCAGCTGATTTCCAGCAGCAATTCAGCCTTACTCTAGAAGCTCTACAAAATTTCAGGCAACGTTAGACTCTGCCACCCTTCATCTTCTAACCTACCCTCTTCTGAAGTGGGTTTATAACCAAACTGGCCATGCTGTGGCTTTGCTAAAAGTAATTCAGTCATCAATACCATGCAGAATTTTTTCTGTCTTTCTTAGAAATACTGTTCTGGGATGTTTATGGCTTAAGAATATATCTTTTATTAGTGCCAAACATTATTTGAGCACTGTTTTAGCCAACTATCTTCACATCAGACAAAATAGACACCTAAAATGCAAATTCTAGTTCCCGATCAAATGGTAAGCAGGAGGAAAAAGAGCAATTACAACAATCAAGTGTAGCTTTTCAGAGAGAAACACTTCTATCCAAAAGGCATAAAATTGTCAGGAAAGGCTTGAAGAACACAATGTATCAGAAAATGTCTGATAGATTTTCGGTTATGAATGTAGTTTACAGGTTACTTAATAAGGCTGTAGTTGCGCTATAAGAGAGCTAGCTATGGCTCTGATGAGGACCTGCATCTGCCTACTCTCTCTTCCCATAGCAAGCTCTTTAAAAATAGAGCTAGAATGCCCCAGGATTCTTAGAACAGATTACGATGATACCTTATTTTTTCAGTTTAGGAAACTCAAACTGAGTAGATTAAATGTACTAGAAATAAAAATTTCCCCCTTGCTTCGGTTTCTAGACTTTAATTAGTTGATGATTTTCTGAGCAGAGCTGCTCTGCACAGACTGCTTTGACATCTCTCTGCAGTCCTAAGGTGTCTTGAGGAGCTGCACCTGGCCACACTCTGCCGTCTATCAAAGTACCCCTGTTTGAGCACCTCCAACAGACCCCTAAAGAAAGGAATGATTTCTCTGTCTTTCTGGAGGCTTCACCTCACTGAGACTTAAAAGCACACAATAACAAAGGCAGGGAAAACAGATGCCGTCTGTCACAACTGATTCACTACAGAAGAGATTTTATGCAGCTGAGTAGATAGGTAGGAGGAAAAAAATAACCATGAGAAAAAAATGACCAGAGAAAGAAGGTAGGAATGACTTATACTGACTTTGAGGCTAAAGACTACCTGGGAGAATGTGCAACTCTCAGAACAATAAACCAGCTTACTGGACATCATTGGAAAAACTTCCTGAGGCACTTGTTTGGCCCTCTTCTAATTCATGGTACCAAGTGACCTGAGAGACAACTTGCACTAACTCCTGTGTTTAATCATTGTGTGAAATGTCCCAAATCCACTGCGAGCTGGCATACATGTAACAGAATCGAAGGAAACATGAAAATCCGCGGTACCAAAATAATCAATGCAACGCCTTTTTGTACTGTTTCGACACTGCTATGTGGTACACACCTGATAAATACAGTAGGTGTCACTCAGTGACTCAACTCTCCTGATCTCAATGAGCTCAGAGTGATCTTATTACCATAAAGCATTAATGAAAATGAAGTATTGGAGGAATACCAAGCCAAGGGGACATCTCTACTTTGATAAATGCCTTTCTGTTCAGAGGGATATGGGTAGGGTAAACAGCAGTCCACTCAACATGTGGTAGGGGCAATGTCTTTGACTACTGCATCTGAGGAAAATGAAGCAAGACAGAGGCAGGCACTTGCAGCCCTACTGGTGATAAAAATCAGCAATAGATCTGACTCATTTTCAGATGCAGATTTTGAATATGGATATTGATGTGAATAATGACAATGGAATTGGACTAATAATAGCTTACATGTGAACCAAACAAAATTCCGTGTTGTTTTTTTGGGTTAGGCCAAGCATGGCAAGATGAAAAGCAGAAGAGAAAAGTTGATATATTTGTCTGCCAATGTACGAATTGATTAGTAGAAAATACGTGGTTTAGTCTTTTTTTAGAAGAAGCAAATAACTTCCTTTCACGCAGCATTAAGAATCAGTGGTTAAAGTGATTTCACCAAATGGGGAATGTGTCTGATTCACTGAAAGCATAATGTGCATTATTATGGCTTTTTCATTTCTCCTGAATAGCAGCAGGTAGCTATTGTTCTTGCCATTCCATAACCTTCAGAGGTTTTCAAAATTTCCATTGCAGAAAATACCAGTCCAAAGAGGATTGCATTATTATTGGTTTCTCAGATATTATTCCTGGTCTCTCTTCATTTGGCCATGTTTTGAGGTGAAACAACTACCATCATATCTGCTTGACTCTTAATACAGAGTTTCATTTTCAGAAGTTGTGGAGCTGTTCTGATGGATTTCCTTCTTTTCACTAGTTATTTCCCTCCTAGTTAATGGGGTGAAGAGATACAGTCTCACCTTATGGAAAACTTATACAGCTTACAGAATCCTGCTGTGATTGTAATTATATTCTAATGTGGGGTTTTTCCCCTTCCTCTGCATTCACATGTGGGGATCTGAAAAAAATAACAGTACCTGAGAAACCCTAAGCCTCTGCCTTCTCTGTGTTTGATAAGCCCCTTTACTATCTTAAAGGAATGAGCATTAGTACTACAGCTTTTCAGTCTTCATTCCTTTTTCAAGTTCCTTTAAGTTAGTAACAGCAGAAGAGCTTGTGATATATGGAGAGAAAACAGATTTGACAACAGCCTTCAGAATAAACATATGGATTTTTCAATTTTTTTTTTTTTTCTAAAATAAAAATTTTGGGTACATTTTCCAGTTTAAAATTCCCAAGGATCACTAACATCCTAGTTACTAACTTTCTTCACTACTAGGCTACAAACAAAAAATGCATACTGATATTTATCTATATTCTGCCCAAAAAGTCAAAGGAAATTCCTGCTTTAATCACTAGAAAAAGAAAACAGAACAGAAGGAAAAACATTGCACGTTGTTTCCTACATGGTCCAGAAGATTTGATCTGGTCTTCATCCAGATACACTCCCAACAAAAATATACTTAACAAATGTCTACATAACTTCCAAGATATTTTTAAGTGTAAGTGAAAGAACAGTGTATAAAAAGCAGAAGCTTACCAAAACCTAAAATGAATTAGGATACCATTAAATTATCATTCTCATACATACTGCTTCAACATTTCTAGGAAAAGCTTTGTTTTCCTCGCCCATGGATAGGTTAGGCTTCTCATGGTTCTAACCTGAATAAGAAAAAAAAAATCTAGAAGACAGATAGATTACAGAAATTATGCTGAATTACAGAAACATCAAAACCAAAGTCAAAACCTTGATAAGATCTCTTGTAGCTAGTACAGTTGATGGCAAAACTGAAGTGCTCAAATTTACCAACTCAGCACTCCTTGCTTACCAGAATGATTTTGAGTCAAAAACATTCGTAAGGACAAATTCATCTTTACTTTCCAGGGCCTATATCAATGTAAATGCTTCAATGAGGTCAATGGATCGATATCTCCTATTTTCAGACCTGAAACTGTGAACAGGTTAGCACCCTTTACTGAATAGGTTGATGTCAAAGAAAAAAACTCTGTATAAAATAATTTGCTCAGCAGTCAGCACATCAAGTTAGCTTGGCTAATGCCAGAGCAAAGGCTCTGTGACAAAACTATATACCTAAAGCATATCTAATTTGCTGAATTTATGCAAGGTATAGGCTTGTGCAAGGTTATTAAATTAACATTTTTAGCTTTCTGATTTGATGCCAACACTCACTCATCTGAAGAAAAGACTTAATTTGTGTTAATTTTCTAGCCTTGAGTGAGAAAAAAAACCTTGCTGAGCAGTAAAATAGCTCCGTGTTTCCAGTCTTAAAAATACTGGATCATTCTAGTCCAAGGTGAATGAGGTAGGATTTACATCCAAGTGGTCTGACAACACTATACTGAGTAAAACAGGAGAAATTAAGAAATACTGTCATGGTTTGTTTCTTTGTTTTTGTTTTTTTTTTTAAAAAAAAAGTATAATTAAGGAAAGAAGGACATTTAGGTCATTAGCTCTGTAATCTGAATGCTTCACACTGCTTTGCAGATGGAGAGTATTAATAAAAGATAATCCAGTAACAGTTCCACCCAGCAGTCATGTCCTTACTGCAGACACCTATTACAACTACTCGCCCAGCCTATTATCCCAGCACATGCTGTATTTGTGGAACAGAGATGCAAGCACACCCCACGGAAACTACAAAGGCTGTACGCATAACAGAGATTAAGCAAAAAAAACCAAACCAGAACAAACCCCAACACTTAATGTTGTCCTTGAGAGTCCTAGCCAGGATATCTAAATGTCCTCATCTAAATGATCCTCAGATCTTCAGATATTGGCAAAATAGAGAACTGACCCTATGGACACAGGCCAGATGTGTGTAAGTCCTTCATAAGGCATTCCAGTATAGGCAGACAGCAATGCCAATTGGGTGGTAAATTACATCCATCTCCGGAGAGTGTTGACTCTCATTACGTGGTCACATCCTGAGGTCTGAGGTATAACGTACTCCTGCAAAGCCTGAGGTCTTTTCTCCATGCATTCAGCAATGCGTTCTTGACTATTCAGGTGTCCCTCACAGGAATCGTTGTTGTCTCAGGTAGGCTTGTGTCAAATTCTTGTGTTTGTCTTTGGCATCTCCTGGGTTTCCTCACAACAGAGGATTCTGCACACCATTCTAGTCTGTTACAAGGATGTGCATTTCCCTCTTGGGCAGCTATTGCTAGCAGCCACTTCATGCTTCAGCAGTTGCTGTAAAACTGATATTTTCCCCATCAGCTGCCATACCTGGCAGTGAGTCTAAGCTCAGAGGATCTTTCTCTGCTGATGACAGAGGGACAGATCCAGAAACCAAAATTCTTGAGTCAGTTCCTTGCAGTTGCATTTCCAAACTTTTGTACTGCTGACTTTAATTGATCAGTGCTACCACAACAGGTTGGAGATAAAAACAATTTCCTATTAACCTATATAGGAACACACTGTTTCTGGCCTTTTTTACTGACAACTGTCTGACCTTGATTGCCTCCAGGAAACTCACCATACAGTTTTGTAGCTACATAAACAAAGTAAAAATTTTGAATTGTTTTTGTTTGCTTTCATGAGTAAAAGCAGTTATTTCAGTAACTATAATTCATTACTTTATGTTTATTCTTAGTCATGGAAAACATTATATGTATCTGAAGGCATCTGCAAAGTTCTGCTTGGATTGCATGTTCAGCAGAACAGTAATTTGCTTGATAATTCACACTGAAATATCATGGTGGCCCCACCAAAGTGGGGCTGTCGAACACCATCTGAACAAGAAGAGCAAGTCAGGTGGCAGCAACCAGGTTCAGCAGCCAAGAGTCCAGCTCTGCAGGCTGGATGAGGCAGATGAAACCCATGTCAGTCTGGTCAGTCAGGGACTGAACTGAAAGGGTCTGAGGTCTAGCAAGCAGCTGCAAGGTAGGTCAGGCCCAAATCCTCAGCTTAAATGCAACTCCTGAGTGACAGGCTTGAGTGTCTCACAGCTGCTCTGCCAAGCTGTCTCTGAGCAGAGGCAACAAACCACTGGGGAAGGGGGTGCACTCATGGCCCTGACAGGAGGAGAGCAGCCACCCACACTGGTTACTCACCACCATCTCAGTAGTTTTCTTCTGAGTTCTTTATCCAAGGCATAGTGCTGGGAGGAGTACATAGGGTATGAAGCTGGTCAGAGAGCTGTGCAGGCAACAGATGTGTCAGAAGGAACTAAATTATTATTTTTTTTCAGCTGCAGCACCAGTGCCCTCCCCATTTTCCTCCTGGTCCTCACTGATAGTTTTTGGGGTTGAGAACAATGTTCAAATGGATAATTCTTCCCTTTCCAGACAAGAAGAAAGGATTTTCTTTTTCTCACTAGAAATCTGATGGAAAGTTTTCAGATACTCTGAAACATTCTGCTTCTCCAATGTTTTTCATAATTTTGCAAGATATTCCCCATGTTTGAATGGGACATGCAGGGAAAAAGAACCCCGGGGGATAGAGGGAGCCTGGCTGGAGCACAGCTCTCAGCAAGCAAGGGCACTGTCACCAGCAGGCAGGATCTCTCACAGCTGTATCAGAAGACTGTGGCCTGCAAACAAAATCATGAAAACTCATGATTGCAGGTTACCATTGAAGTCAGCGTGAAGTTATTCAACTTTTGTGATTAGTTCCTGGGAAATGAATGATGAAGTTTCAGTTGTCATTGTATTTTATTTATAGCCTCTATTTCAGAAGGATTTGCTGTATTTACAGAGGTGGTGGCCAGATGATAAAGTCTTACAGGCTTTTTCCATCTCTCAGTCTTCTTTTACATTTAAGCACATACAAGACAGAAACTTGATTCAGGTCCCCAAAGTATTTAGTGTGTCACATTACTTTTTCTTCCAAATGGACATAAGGGGTTGCTCAGAGAACTATAAGGATTGAAATTGATTTAGTATTCTCCTTTCTTTGGCCCCTTGGGGACTCAATGGTAAACAAAGAGACACTGTGAATTCTGATGTTTGCAGCAGGGTAAATAATTAAAAACTGTTCATTGTATAAGGGAAGTTCTCTAGATTGTTGCTGATAACAATATAAGCTTTTAATTAGTAGTATTATTTTGTTTTGTGGAACAGCTGAATATTATTTACTTGTGGTTTTTGAAATATTTAATATTCTTTCAGACATGTTAGAGTGTTTCTGTTCTGGTTCTATGTTTTTTTTTTATATAGGAAGTTGCAGAAGATAAAAGAAAGAGGCTTGGAAGGAAAAGAGAAGCTGTTCTGATTAAGGAGGAAGCATAGAAAACCAAAAATATACATACCTAAGAATCCCACCATGGAGTAAGAGACAAAGAAAAAGAAAAAAATCTTGAGATATGTAAGCTATATCAAAGCTAAAAAGAGCTACACTGTAAACATAAAAAGATCCCCATACGAGAGGGTAGATGTAGCAAATAGCTGGTTCTCTATATTCTCTCGTTGCCTGGGTTCCATTTCTACATCCTCCAGATTAGGGTGAGTAACCTTATTTTTGTAGCAGAACAAGCAACACATAGCACACACACAAAAAATCCAGTAATAGCAGCTAGTAAGAATTCAGAGAATAATAGAATGTCCTGAGTTGGAAGGGACCTACAAGGGTCAGTTGCAATTCCTGTCCCTGCATAGGACAACACCAAAATTCACACAATGTGTTTGAGGGTGTTGTCCAATCTCTTCTTGAATATGATCAGGTTTGGGGTCATGACTGCCATCCCGGAGAACCTGCTCCAGTGCTTCACCATGCTCTGGGTGAAGAACCTTTTCCTAATGTCCAAGCTAAACCTTCCTTGGCACATCTTCCTGCCATTCCCTTGGGTTCCCCAGTGCCCACCCCTCCTCCTCTTCTTATGAGGAAGCTGTAGACCATGCTGAGGTCTCCTCTCAGTCTTCTCTTCTCCAGGCTGAACAAACCAAGTGACGTTAGCTTTTCCTCATACAGCTTCCCCTCCAAACCCTTCACCAACTTCATGGCCCTCCTCTGGACATTCCCAGTAGCTTTTTAACCTTTTTGTACTGTGGTGCCCAGAACTTCACACCATGCTACAGGTGAGCCTGCACCAGTGCAGAGTAGAGCAGGACAATCACCTCCCTTGTCTGGCTGGCAATGCTGTGCTTGATGGTTCTCTTGGTTGCCAGGGCATACTGTTACCCGTGAAGACTAAATGACCTAAGTACTTGGCCTGTGAAGTCACCAGAACTGCGTGGCTAGGAAGTAGGATACAAATCTATAATAGAGAAGTAGTGATAGCCTACCACAGGAAGGTGGTAGAACTTTGAAGCTCTTTAAAAGGTTTCCTATTCTATTTTGTAGGTAAACAGTGACAAGGTGAGGTCTATAATATGTAATCTTTTTGGCTTAGTAATTCTACATGCATTTGGTGAAGCAAATAAGTAATGACATGACACATAATTGTACATTATGTTTGTTTGAATTTATCAGCTAAAATATGTGAAATTTAAAACTTTTAAAACCTCCTTTGTCTAGAAACTGACTGGATTAGATGATCTTTCGAGGTCCCTTCCAATCCCTAACATTCTGTGATTCTGTGTGATTCTGTGATACAACTTTGTCAGAATGTCTTATATTTTGCATTTATATTAAACATTAAAGTTTAGCAATTGAGAGCCTCAGTTTAATTCCTATAAAACTAGGTTCAAGCCTCTAATAAAATAATTATTTTTTGTCACCTTTTGTGTTTGTGGTGGATTTAACTGCAGCTTTTTGAAGAGACCACATAAGTAGTGCCATGCAACAATACAGATCTAACAAGTCATAGTGAGTGGAAATAGGCTTTCTGCTTTAGGGGACTTTGAAGTGGTTGCCACTGTTGCAGTGAATTTGGTTCACAGCATGTTAACCACAGAAAAGGAGCATACTTGTATACAATACCTTACAAGGTCAAAGAAGCATAACTTCAACTCAGTCTTTGGTGCCAGGTGACATCCACCTCTCTTGCGGAGAAGAGTTGACTTAGAACACTATGGGAAACTGGACTGTTGCAAACAACATAATGGAAGAAAACTACTGGGAATGAGTAGAGACACCTTAGACACTGGAATATAAAAGCATCATGACTTAATTGGGGAGGAAGTTGTTCTGTGGCTGTATTGCCACTGCCACCATATTTTTCTTCATATTAATTCTGCTTCCATTTCTGAAATGTCACTCTGGGATCTGCTGCCAGATGGTTTTTGGATGAAGGTGACAGAAAGTATTATAATTCTGGATGAGTCTAGTATATGTACATCACCTATAATAAAGTTCTACCTGCAAGAGCAACGATAATTTACACAAACTGATGAGCTTTTGCTGAGGAGGAGAAGCTATGACCAGCAATGGATAAGTAGCGTGAAATTCTCTATCCCACTGAGAGCTCACTGTGAGCATGTGTCTAATAGAAAATTTATGTGTAATGGTATAAATGTGTGCTAAAAATATTAAGAAGTTTTAGCCTTGAGAAAATTTAATTCAGTGTTTTCAGTGCTCATTCCTGGGCACAGAAAGTATTTAGTAGCTCTGGTCATAAACCAAAGAATACTATATGAATGCTTCATAGTTCTTTCAATAGCATAGAATTCAAGAGAAGAGTATTTTTTATTACTCTGCATTCCTTCTTCTGGCTTTTTTTTCTCTTTCTTTTCTCCCTGTGTTCTTCACTCCATTTTATATTTGCCAGTGAAAAAGGGAATACAAAATAATGTGTCATCAGATATTTCCCAAACAAAATAAATTTTGGCAATAATTAAAGAAGAAAATCATCATTATGCTCCTTGGTTTCTCTATTGGCTGTATAATACTATCTACCTACCTAAAATATATGTGGAATATATATGTTGACATTGTGACAATTGTAAACACACAGACACATTTGTAGAGTGCACATTGTTGCATACTATATTAGAGGTGTAAACAGGAGTCTCAGAAGGCATTTCAATTACAAATACTCCTATTTTAAGTCCTCAGACTAATTTCACTTGAAGTGAGATTAAGATCCAGTATAAGTATTATGAATGGGACTATTATTCAAGTTAGATGACAGTTCCCATTATAAAGCCTAGATTTCAGTTACTTATAATTTTGCTGAACTTTATTCTTACAGGCTGACATGTACTTCACTGGCAGGATGGGGCTAGAGGCTATAGCGTTCAGAAGGATGGTCTAACTGTCAGAAATACAGCCTATCTCCTAAAATAAAACTTCAATTTGTCTGTTCACAGCATATTCTTGCTCCCTGACACTAATTTCAACAGATGTTCCAGTGGCTCTGGGCTCAGTCTCCCTTTACTGCCTGCCAACAGCAAGATGAGGATCTGGGCAGGACATGAAAGAGCAAGAGTGGTGAGGAGACTGGAGGGAAGGTAGTCCTGCTCCTGTTGTGGACTCTACGATCACCTTCTCCTTTTGCTCCCTCATCTGATTTTTTATCTGTGCTCCACCTTTCCAGTTGCAATGGGAGACCAAAGGAGAAACAATCCTGAACTTCTTTACTGCCCCTCAGTTAGTCAAAGAGAATACAGGCATGTATCTATTTCAGCCAAGAGTGAGAAGGTTGAAAGTGAAAAATATGATGTGATGCAACTGACGTACATTGAACCAATTTGTATTTCTCATTTATTGGGACCTGAGGATGTAATCTGCAGAACTACTGACTATTCACAGTATCAGTTGCCATCAAGAGAGTCTGTATAGTTAACTACAGTACTAACTAACCTAAAAATAGCCTGAAAAGACAAATTAGTTGTGTCAGTGGGAAACCAAAACCAAGAGATACTTTTGACTATCACAATGTTACAACACTAAATGCCACAGTCTATGCAAGGCTTCCAGATACCATTGTGTCAAATAACATGACAAAATTAGCGTAGGTGTTGGCAGCAGTGTCTGCAGTTTACAGTAAGTAGATATGACTATACACAGGAAAAAAAAAAAGGACCAACTGGTCAATAAAAGCACCATCCATTCTGTACACTGCACGGGACAGGGATTTGCTAGACAAAACCACCATAGCATTATATAAAGACTTCTGACTAACAAACAAGTATGGGCATGCTTGAATATTGTCTTTCTTAGCTTTTCCACGCTTGACATCTCAGCGTAATACAAATAACTTGTGTATTTGTGTACTTTTTGTAGTGAAAAATTAATCAACTGAACCAATGCAGACTAAAACAGCAATAATTCAACATTGTGCACGGGGGCAGGCAAAAGCAAGGTATTTCTATCTATGCTTGTGTTAATGAGAAATTATGGATCTGTCTTTTTCAACGCTGCATTGAACAAGAAACATTTTTTTTTTTTTTCACAGATCCCTAAATCAGCATTGAGATTACCTTTTCAAAATATGATGCTTGAAGTTAAACATATTCATCCACATGGAGGACAACAACAAAATAATGAAGAACTACGGATCATCAGTCCTTGTGTATCTGTATTAATGCTGTATTAGTTTTGGACATGTAAAAGATATTGTAGGTTAAAAGATAACAAGTGTCAGTTGTCTGTAGGAACTGTGCTGGCAGCATGCATTCATAAGCAAGATTACTTGAGAAAATTTACTCTTCAGCGAAACAGAGATTAAGCTGTTTCATATGAGTGAGAAGAACATACATTTGCTTACTCAGCATCGATTGGAAGACACGTTTTAACTTGTAACCCTAATGGAACTCATTCAATTATAAAACCTCATAATATTTGAGGCCTGATCTTGGCCTGTTACACTACTGATCTGAACACAGATATGTACATTTTAGAAACTCAGGCTGGCAGGAAATAGAATCCACAAAATTGAGGAAAGATAAAATAAATTACAATACTCTGTAATTTTGAGTAATGTACATATTATGTTTTCTTTTACCCCACTACAGTACTAGCTGTCATAGAAAAAAAAAATGTATGTATGAAAACATATTACTGTCTCTTCAGTAGCCATACAGGACTATTACAATGTTGTTCCCTTCTCTGTTTGCCTTTCTGACACTTTCGTGTGCAAAAGTTTCTTTCCTAGTTTCTTCAATAATTTGTTTTTCTCTTAATTCCTTCCTCTAAATATGATTTTACACTATTGCTAACCCTGATGCTGTAGAACCTCCCAGCTCTTCCAATATTGCTTGCTCAGTCCTGTGGTCACCAGTCCATGCCATCCTCCATAGTCCTGCTCGACAGAATAGGACCATAAGCATCTACACTACTAAAGTCAGCTCCCTTCCCTCCCTCCATCCCTCTCACCACAGTTCTTCAGAAATTGAAGACCAGGTATCATTACTAGTCTCTCCATGAAACACCCAACTTCTCCAATGAAGATCCTTTCTCCATGCTTAGTATCAACAGAGACTAACACCTTTGGTCCAGCAACCTTACTTTTTCTACCCGCTTTGGGTACAGATTTCTGAGTTGACTGTGCTCCTGCTGTTCTCCAAATGGTTCCCATTTGGTAGGTAATGACAGCTTCCTAAATCTGCCTGCAAGTTGTATTGTAAGAGAATTGAGAACTTACCAGCAGCAAATTACCAGTGATAACTGTAAATACTTATCCCTGAGGCAGCCCTAACACGTGTTGGTCAGTTGTCTGGGCATAGATGCCTAATACTGTCTCAATAACTCATTTTGTCCCAAATGGCAGTCTGTGGAGCTTGCATACAGAAGACTGGAAAGAGTTACCCTTCTGAAGTGGAAGACAGGAGGATATCCCAGGGCATCTAAAATGTGAACAGATGTCTGTGTTTAGCTGACTAAATGGTATGGTCTTACCCAATAGTTTTCAGCAAGTACTAATATTTGGATGTCCCATTTGAGATACAACTGGGTGATGGAAAATTGTCTTCAGAGCTTGGTCTTGCAAATGAAATACCTGATCCTAAAATATTTACATGGAAGATACTGAACTTTTTCATTTTTCTGGCCACTCTCAGGCAACCCTAGGCATCATTGAAAGCAAATGGTATAGTTCACATGATCAGTTCTGAAATAAACAATCACCTACACATTATCTAGACCACATTCAAAGACACACCTACACACAAACACATGCATATACCTATATGCATACATATAAGTGTATATATACACAAAAGAGAGATATAGAAAAAGTAAAAAACAAACCAAAACCAACCAACCAACTGAAAAAAGAATCATAACCCCCTCCATATACATATATACACACACATATATATATATAATCAGCCATAAGGAAGAGATTCAGCAATTCAGAGAATAGGGTGAGCTTCTCAGCTATTTCAGGCTAACTGATAAGTGAAAAAGATGAATGTGTTAACTATTTTCCTAAGTAGGGTCTCAGGGGATGTTGAGAGGAAACATATGCCAAAAATTGTAAAGGGGTACTGCTGCTTACTTTTAATTGCAAAACATATCAATAGTTGTTTTTCATTGTTTACTTGTTTTTTTTAAGAAAATAATACAAAATGCAAATAATTCAGCACTGCAACAACTATAACTATTGTAAATTGAAAAGACTGTATTTTTGAGTACTGTCATAATATTTATCTTAGATAGCTCAGAAACTAGTTTAGGTAACTCTACCATTATTTCACCATTCATCAGCTACTTAGTAGTTACATGTCAGTTTAAGAGTGGACTACTGATCCTCTTATTTCCTCTGCTTTTGTCCCTCATATTTTCTATATTAAATTTCTTCATGAAAGAGCAAAATATATAAACTTTTTTTTTTTTTCTATGATAATTTGTAAGTGAATTCTTGCTGTTCTCAATTTTAGCTCTAGAGGATTGGGCAAGACTAACATAAATAAAGAAATAAAGCAATAAAAATATTATTTTAACTATTAAATTCACTACAAACCTTATAAAGCATAGACATATAGAAGCACAGAAAACAATAAGGTGTTCCCTCAGCCTCCTTTTCTCCAGGCTTAACACCACCAGTTCCCTCAGCTGCTCCTCATTGGACTTGTGCTCCAGATCCCTCACCAGCTTCATTGTCCTTCTCTGAACTCTCTCCAACACCTCAATGTCTTTCTTTTAGTGATGGTTCCAAAACTGAACACAGGATTCAACTTGCAGCCTCACAAGTGCTGAGTACAGGGGGATGATCACTTCCCTAGTTTTGCTGGCCGCACTATTTCTGATACAAGTAAGGGTGCTATTGGCCACCTGGGCACACTGCTGGCTCATACTTAGTCAGCTGTCACCCAACATCCACAGGTCCCTTTCTGCCAGGCAGCTTTCCAGCCACTCTTCTCCAAGCCTGTAGTGTTGCATGTGGTTGTTGTGACTGAAGTGCAGGACCTGGCACTTGGCCTTGTTGAACCTCACACAATTGCCTCCAGCTCATCAATCCAGTCAGTATACCCCCATCCAAGCCATGAGAAGCCAGTTTTTCCAGGAAATTGTTGTGGGAAAAAGTGCTGAAACTTTACTAAATTCTTAATAGAAAACATTCGCAGCTTTTCCCTCATCCATTCAGGTGTCACCTTGTCATAGAAGGATATCAGGCTGGTCAAACAGGACCTGCCTTTCATAAATCCATGCTGACTGGGCCTGAGCACCTGGTTATTCTGTACGTACCATGTGATGGCACTCAAGATAACCTTCTCCATAACCTTTCCCAGCACCAGGGTCAGGTTGACAGGCCTGTAGCTCCCTTGAGTTCCTTCAAACCCTTCTTGTAGATGAGCATCACATTTGCCAACTTCCAGTCAACTGGGACCTCCCTGGTTAGACAGGACTGCTGATAAATGATAGAAAGTGGCTTGGTGAGCACCTGCACCATCTCTCTCAGTACCCTTGGGTAGATTCCATCCAGTTCCACAGACCTGTGTATGTCTAAGTGCTGTAGCAGGTCACTAACCATTTCCCCATCCCTGTCTTCTGGCTCAGGGCCTGGTTACCTGGAGAATAACTGGTCTTACTATTAACGACTGAGCCAAAGGAGCCATTAAATACCTAAGCCTTTCCCTCGTCCTGTGTCACTGTTTTTCCCTCACATCCCATAAAGGATGGAGATTCTCCTTAGCCCTCCTTGAGTTGCAAATGTATTCACAGAACCATTTTTTATTATCTTTTATGGCGGTAGCCAGATTAAGTTCCAATTGGGCTTTGGGCCTTCTAATTTTCTCCCTGCATAACTCCGCAATATCCTTGTAGTCCTTCTGAGTGGCCTGCCCCTTCTCCCAGAGGTCATAAACCTTTTTTTTCCTGAGTTTCAGCCAAAGCCATCATCAAGCTCTAGACAGTCAAAACACTCCCTAAGATACTGGGCTACTCCACCTCCTCTCTCCTCCTTGCCTATGTGAAAATATTTGTAGCTACATAACGAAAAGAATTCCATGGCCCACAAAACACAATGCTCTGTAGTCTGATTAGTGATATTGATTTTCCATATTTTGTTACGAATGCACTTTGTAGGTCAACTTAAGGAGGAAAAATAATTCTTCTCTATTCTCCTTGGTTTTTAGTGTCCATACATTATGGACACCAAAGTCACATTCAAATATTTCTAATTATCTTCTTATTATAACTGTTAAAAGGTGTTTTCCAGAAAAAAAAACCTAGGCATTTCAGCATTTATCAAATGCAATGATGGTGTGGATATTTATCTTGCTTAAAAATAGCAGCTTGCATCTATTTTTCCATGTATTAAATATTTTCCAACATGCCTTTTTTTTTTGCATGACTGTATATGTTCATTTCCAGTGAAGAGAGACAGTAGCAGCCAATATGGTTATCCTGCATCCTATGTTTGTCTCTTCTTCTTTATTAAATTCTGAATAATGATTAGAAAATTAGAATAATGTTTAAAAGAAAATTAAGAATATTAAAGGTACCACAGAACAGACCTGACAAACTCTGACATAAGACTGCAAAATTGTTTACAAGGCAAGTGCTTTGCACAGTGTTTCTTACCTTGTTCTGGACACTTAAAGCATCAAACAGCCCACAACTTTTCAGAAATTCTAGTGTTCTTCCATAGGTCATCCCACAAAATATTTTGCCTGATCTAACATGTTGATTTAGTTTTGGGATTGTGAGTCCATTGGTCAAGCTTCAGTTATTCAGTTTTTCTTCATAATCAGAGGATCCAAAAAGATTCTAACAATCTAATCATATTCCAATGGCAGTTGAAGAAAAGTGACAAAGTGAAATGGCAACTATCACAAGATAACACTGTAAGCAATAGTGCCATGTCAGTCAGTGCAAGATACATATCACATCTGTCTTCTATAGTGTGATTAAATGTCATGAGCTCATCAGCTATATGAGTAACTCTAAGGATCTCTTAGCATCCATGTGGCTTCTGTCTAGAGCTCTGTGGTTCATGAAGACTGTTATGATTACCTGAGATTTTGCTAAAATGAAGCTCTTGCATATGTGCATCTGGTCATGGTTCTTTCTGACTTTGAGTCACTGAATTTGGACCATAGTCTGGAACGAAATGCTCATGGTTTCCAGTAATCTCCATGTAACTACCTAGCTACCCTCTGAGACTACACCTCTGGTTTCTGCTGAAATATTTACAAGGTAACACAACAGAAATGGAACATGGCCTACACTTTCCTTAGACTTCAGAAACTGTTTTTGTGTCATGTTCAAGAACACATAATTATAAACATTTAGGTTTCTGGAGGGCAGATTAGGTATGTCTCTGCTCTAGAATATGTTGTGCCACAAAAGTGAATATACAAAGAATTAATATTTTTTAAAATATTGTTATTATAATTTTATATTATTTATTTTGTTATTATTTTATTTAGCTGTCTGGATAAACTTTTTCTTACTCCTTATGAGCAAAAATGAAGTCGATAATAAGACGCATTTTTTTAGTGTAAATGTCAATCACTGGCCTTCAGTGTTGTTGCTGTACTTATACCAGGCTTGTCCGCAAACCTCACATGAACTGAAAAGTCATCCACTTGCCTCAATTTTCTAAAAGCCTTTCAAAGTCTTACTCATTACTGTGAAAGAACTTACTACATTTTGATTTCCAAGTACACCACTGTCCTGTTACATCCCCTAGAGAAATTTGTTCATACCTATATACCCATTGTCCTGCCTATACTTGCTGCTTTGTCAACTCCGTTCCAAGGGACCATATGGCGTGCACCATGCAATACCAAACCTAATTGGAGTATCAGAACACAATTCGCATAAAAATGAGTGCTGAAAAATGCAGAAAATGGTTTATCAAACTCAGTATTGCTCTTCATTCCAAGTGAATTTACTGAAGTAAATCGAATGCCTGTGCACTTTTAGCTCTAGTTTAGGAACCAAATTTGATCTAGTACTCCATCAAGCATTTCTATATCTGGGTCTACTTTAAGAAGAAATCCAATTATTTAAAAGAGCTATATCCAAGAATGTAGTAAAGACGACTATTAACAAAGGCCCTTTAATGACAGATGTATTGAGCATTCTTCTTTAATTTGTAGATGGTGTGGTCTTTTAATTGATTGAGAAATTTCTGCAAATCTGTTTTAAATTTGACAACCACATTGCAGGATGCAAGATTAAGCAACTCAAGCATGTTTTTCAGTGGTTTCTTCTGATGTAGTTCCCAAGTGGTGGGCACATATATTCCTTGACTAGACTGGGGATCTGATACTCATGCTGTGGCACTGTCCTAAGGTTATAGCATCAGTCTCCTGCTGATTTTTAAATATGCAGTTTGGAATCCACAACAGAGAGAGAGAGAGAGAGAAAGGAAAGGAGGAAAGGAGGAAAAGAGGGAAGGAGGAAAGGAGGAAAGGAAGAAAAGCTGCAGGGAAAAATACTTCCCAAGAAAAATTCCAAACAAAATTACAGTCCATCAAGGCACATATTTTTCAGTTCAGTGCAAAAAAAAAAAAAAAAAAAAGAGGGAGAAGAAAGGAGGAAAAAAAAAGAAGAAAACTTCAGCGTGAAAACACATAAGAAAAACTAATAACAATACAAATAAGGAAAGTAAATACAAGAAAAGTGGGACTCATTTTGATCTTTCTGAAAAACTAAAATTTTATTCAGCTCAAAGTATTTTGGAATTATGGTACCTTAGTTTCACACTATTCGAAAAATGTAGGTCAATTTTTAAGGAAAAAAAATGTTATTTTGTTCATTTTATAAATGTCAAAATGAAATGGTGTGGCATTTCTTAAATGAAACATTTCATTTCAGAAAGGTCAAAATATGTCTTTGACATTTTTTAAATTTCACCCTCACTTTTTTTTGACCAGAACTATTAACCAAATCCAACTTTGATTAGTTTCAGGCCCCTTTAAGATCAATTAATTCTCTGAATTACTAAAGATAAAATAAAATTTGCCTAGTGTAGGTACAACAAAAAATCCCACAATCTTTAAAACTATGATATAACTACTTCTGATATGATTCTCTCTATCCCCTTCCTGCTTAGACTCAGCCTCCAACATCCAGGTATCTATCCACATGTTCTCACAGCTGTGAGAGTTGGCTTTTCCCTACTGCATGTCTTCAATTAAAAAGAGTAACACAGCCAAAGGCACAATGTTTCAATTAAATCACAAGCTGGACAGAGAATTAATTATCCTAATGGACAGTTCTCAACATTTTTATAGTGCATCTATATTGCCCAGGTGTTACAATTACAGTCACTATAAAAATGCTTATAGATGAATAAATGCAGTATGTGAATTTAATGTGGAGTCATCTGCCCATTGCCCTTAGGAATAACGTCAGCACTTCTTTTCTGTATCTCATGAGCCGTCCAAACTAAACCCGATAGTGTTAGTTTTGCATCTTATGAATAAATAAATCATATTAAGCACTGTAACCAGGACTGAGGTCAAAACAAAGAATAAGAATAAATAAGAGAATTTATAATGTCTGCTTGCTGACTTGTTAGAAGATATGTGAAACAGACTGATAGATCACCTCACCACTATTCTGCCAGCCATCACAAGAGCAGTGCACGGTAGGCAGAGAACAACAGCAATACTATTGTGCTGAGTGCAAATGAACCACACCAGATTTACAGCAGTATCATACAGAAATATCTAATCATGTAGTTAGTGGTTCTTCTGTGAGTGTTCCTGGAATGGCAGAGAGAATAAAAGGGTATTATTTCTTTCATTTCTGTTAAAGACAAATCAAAGGAAACCAGGGAAAGGAAGTTGTGACTTTTTTTTTTTCCCAATCATATTGTGTAAAGAGATCCTAATAAATAACACAGTTTATATCTTTCTGTACATGATCTGGCTGAATGAATATTTATCCTCAAGGCAGCTCCTGAAACTTCTTCACCTACAAGCAGGTGTTCATCACTCCAAACAGCCTGAGTAGAAAATCATCAACATTTAGGCTGTATGCAGAGTTGATTTGGGTTTTTGTTTGTTTGTTTGTTTTGTTGTTGTTGTTGGGTTACTTGTGTGTGTGTGTTTTGTTATTTTTTTTTAAGTTAATATTTAGTCACTTTTTGCATAAAGGTGTCTCCAGAACATTTTAGGAAGGCCACAAACAAATATATTTAGTAATGCCTCACTTACTATAATAGATCTTGCTGAATGTGCCCGTACAGAAATTTTCTCTTTTGGTCCAGTCCATGCTTGTCTGTGTCTATTCACTCTTGATGAAAATATTGAGCTCCTTTCCACACACTCAAGTAAAACTATGGTGGTTGTGTCCTCCTCATGCCCTCAAAACTGGCAGTTTGTCAATATGTGCTGGAGTTAGCTATCCTGCACTGCATCTCCTGGAATCCTTCTTAGACCGATGACTGTCAAGGTCTTCAACTTGGGTATGTAATACTTTGTGCATAATGTTATCTGCTGACAAAATCAAATAGCATGTTATTAAAGTTTGAAAGGCTTTATCTATTTTTCATAAGCATTTTAATAGACACTGCATTCCCTTCTGCCTCCTGTAAGCTTAACAGGCAATCTGATCTCAAAATGGACATTGTATACTTGGACTTGTAATACAGCATATCTCTCAGAGCTGGTAGAAAGTAAAAAACAAGTGCCCAGCTCTAACTTACCAGCTAGGCTTGTGGGGTTACTAAAGGATTGCAGCCTGAAGGGATTTTTAAAATTTTTGTTGGTGATGCTAGATTTTGAAGCATAAGTGTACTTGCCTCTACTTGCTATTATTGCAGTCGTTTTGCCATTTCTCCATGTTTTGTAAAAGTAATTTGAATGAATAAGTTCCAACATTAGTGCTGATGAAACTTTGTGTTAATGTCCAAACAACATCATCAAATACATACCATAATATATTATATTGTAATACCAACCAAAACTAGTGCTTCTTAAAACTGCATTAGGCTTTTAGCACCTGAGACATTCCTTAGAGTCTTGGCAGTTCAGTTAGTTTGTTTGTTTGAAATATATATATATATATATGTATACATATGTTTTTAGAATACAAAAGTGAAATTTTCATTCAAATAATTGTTTGGTTACAAGGTTTTATCAGTAATAGAATATGAAGCTGGATCTTAGTAAACAAAGTAACTCTTACTAGAAGATATTTTATATTATTTTAGAATATATTGGACTCTCTTTATACTTCTAAATCAAAGAGCTCCAGAGATACATCTATAATCCAAGGACAAGCAATCCGCACCAAGTCTACCTTATATTCGAAAAGAACATAGATTGTATCTTTTAGGGCATATTGGGCATATTTCCGTTCTACAGCATTTGCCCTTGGTTCTACATGGGTGATGTGCCAATAATGTAACCATCATTGTGGTTTGGTTTCCATTCTTGCAGGAAAGAGTGTAAGGCATACTCGACCCACAAAGATGGTGTTTTTGTGACGTGAGGTTATGTGAACATGTTTCTGAGGGCTGGTACCTCTGGTTTAGCACTGGAGGACTCTGTGGAAGGAAGGGGGACAAACCTGATGCAGTTTTACTCAGGCTGTATTAGGGAGCAGTCCTTTTCATGAGCTATTTACAGAACTACTCCTGAGGTTTTTTTTAGAAAAGGGAGGTTGGAGCACTCCAACACAGAGCCAGGGAACTGGCTGACAGGTTAGTGGTCATGACAATCAAGAAGGTGAACTTCATCCCAACATTCTTTTATTTAGCAGCACGGCTGTAACCTTAGAGACATTAGCCCTGTTGCACATGTAACATATACATTTCACAGATGTTAGAATGCAGTAATCTCACATTTGCCAAGTGGAAAGGATACTGAAAAAAAAAAAGAAAAAAAAGTCAGCAATCAAAATAATGATATAGCAAGGCAGAGAGTTTCCACTCAGAGCCAGAGTAATCATTGCTTTCCTTAAGGCATGCAAATGCTTTCACCTTACACTGAGGACTTAGGAGTAACATAACTGTTTCAATGGCTCATTGCAGTAATTTTCTGCAATAGCTTCGATGCCCTCTACTACCGTTTCTTCCTCTCCAAACAGTTTAGAGTTTTTTTCCACATCTTTACTTGGAGATCTAATCTATATTAGGAAAATGACAGGGAAAACTGCATATGCCTTTTTCTTCAAATGCTATTATTCATGCTGCAATATTTACAAGAAAACCTGAACAAAAGAAATGTTTTAAGCAAAGAACAAACCATCCACAGTAGTAATGTTTCCACTTCAGGTAACTAATTCAACCTTAAACTATATGTATTAACTGAGTCCTTAAGCATATACAAAGCCCAGTTCCCTATTTCAGCCATATCTCTTTCATAAAATAATAGAGATGAATCTCAAGTAATTTTCCTTTCATGAAAGAACAGAAGTATTTTGTCTCTTGAAAGAAAATAGTATGCCAGCTCTCCCCCTAGAAAGGTGTGACAAGCATGCCTGGCACTTTTACCAAATACAGGTGGCAAGGACCTTGCAGGGAGGGAGCCATTGCAACTTCAGGGTTATAAGGAGATTCCCACAGCAGTTCACATGTGCAAAGGTGAGCAGTCAGGGTGGGGTGTCCCCATTCTTCAGAACAGCTTCAGAGTTTGCACTGCACATATTGCAAACCTCCAGCTTCACCAATGCTGTCGCAGAACAGAAGCGTTGAATCACACGATATTTTCTTCTGTCTGTCAGATGGATGTTTTTTCATTAACTGGGCTAGACTGTCCCGATTTGGTAGAGCTTTCTTGCTTATTGCCGGGCCCTTTGCTACTGATAAAAAACAGGCAAGAAAACACTATATTGGTGCCCCTCAGTGTGTTTGAGGCTATACTGTGATTTCATCAGAACTCATCCAAATTTATGGGTGTATAAAAATGTCTTCACACATCTGAGTTATGTGAACAGGATAAACTTTATTTTTATTTATGACAAAATCAAACTTGACTTCAGTGCAAACTATGTAATATCAAAACAAGCACAGCTTCATCTTACTTAATGGGTGGTTAGGAAGGATTATGCTACTAAACAGAAGATAACAATAGAAAACACATCTGAAAGAAATCACAAAGAATACTAGAGCCTGTTTCAGCTGGAATTGAAGCATGTGCATAAATTATCTGTTTAATAAGAGTGTCAAATAACGCCTCATTTTTTTTTTTTTTGTATTTGGAATACAAATACTGTCTACCTTTGTGTCTCTGAGATTCAAAAAATTTATTCAAGCTTCATATTTAGATTAGTTTCTTCTTTTCATTCAGTTTCTAAAAATGAAGGTTTAATCCAATACCTATGGGAACTTATAGGACCACTTTTATATGTGGAACAAGGAAAGTATGCCCATGCTGACACGTTCATTAGCTATAATAGTTAATCAGACTGAGATTTGGTGCCAGTTGTATTCTGAGATAAAACAGCTCAGCAGACAATACAATCTTCGATTCCACAACTAACTTGAGCACATCCAGATAGGTAAGAAAACTGACACTGACTTTCAGGTCAAAAATTCTTGAATTGATAATATGACATGAAAGGAAAACAAACAAACAAAACAAACTAAACAAGGTAATTATAACTTAATAGGTCTTAATTTCAGCTTTGTAACAATTAACATTAGCATGACAGTTATACAATTATGTAACTCATTTGGAGGCAAAAGAATATGTAAAGATTTAAAGATATGATGGATCAGAAAAACAAGTAAAATATTAATATCAATAATTAAGTTTACTAAAACAAAAAAGATTAACCAGTAGAAACTTAAACAGCATGAAAATGATAAGGTACAGAGGAGTTTTATTAGAAGAAAAGTCTTCACTTTCTTGCCCCTACTCACCTGCTGGAAAACAAAAATTTGAAAGGGGACATGAAGGAGGTCAGCATTTGGTACCTCTGGAGAGGACTGTGCCTGTTAGTAGTGATGGGCTCAAATTAGTCAGGAGGTACTGGTGAAATGGAGTCTGGTTCCTTATAAAATAGCAACAAGGTCAAATTTTATAAGGAGACAAGAAATAAGCAGTCAGAAATCACAGTTTTTATCTTAGGGTAAAATTTATGTGGAATAATGCAAGTATGGAAAGGACATATTTCTGATAACATACTCCTTGAATGTATGATTGCTCTAAAAAGATGATTTAAAATTTTAATTTAATGACTTTAACTCATTGCTAATACAAACTAAAAAAAAAAAAAAAAAATTACCTGAGTGGGTGTGCTTACCAGATATGCACACATACAGTCACACAAAACATGTAGTTGAAATGCATACAATATGGAATAAGAGCTAATATGTGAAGATCAGAACTGGCTTTGTTGCATGCTGAGTGCTTTAGTGCAGATATATTGTGGCAGAATGCAAACCCCCCCTCTCTCCCTCTCCCTCCTCCACCCTCTCTCTGCTGTTTGAGGTTAACAGCTTCTTTTGTTTGGCCCCAGAGCACCCTGGCCAGGGCCATTAGGAGAAGGGAGTGCCGAGGTGCCAGTGAGCCACTGAGCGCCTGTGGCCAGTGTGGGGGATGTTTGGAGGCTTCAGGGGCACCCCACAGCCAGTGTGGGGGTGCAGAGAAGCTTCTAGAATGCCTACAGTCAGGTCTGATCAGCCAATAAAAAAAGGGACTCTCGTCGAGACTCCGCCCATTGTTGTGGGTTTCTCAGAGCACACGCGCGATGCTACCGCCGAGAGCCCCCCCCTCCCCAGGCTGGAGACTCCGCTTGCCTTGCAGCCACATGTGTGAGTAAAACTTCTCGCAGGATTGTGAGTATATTTATGCTTTCCGCACACATATGCACGTGTAACTTCCCGTGCTTAATACAAGCACATATAAAATTATTTCCTCGCACAATCGCAGGTGTATTTTCCTCCTGTGCTTCCACATAAGCACGTGTAGTATTCCGTGCACATTTGCACATGTAAGTAAATTAACCCTCGCAGGATTGCGAGTGTATTATAAATTTACCCTCGCAGGAATCGTGAGCGTACACTTTCCGTACTCACTACGAGTACCTGTATCTCTTTAAGAATAATCCCGCACCGTGTTCAGGCAAGTGTGTACTCTTCCCAAACTCAGAGACGGTTCCGGCATTGTTTTGGGTGAAGCCACATGCATGCACACTGTGGACCACCTGTTGTATTAGTTGCTGCCCCTTAATAATTTTCCTCAACTGATATCCGAACCTATATTTAAGTCACTTTTGGAGTGCTAAAACCCTGTTTCTCACCAGTTTAATAAAAGTTGTTTTGGACCCTGTTGTCCCTTAAACTAATCTCGGGGTGCCTCTGTGACATATGTGTAGGACAAATTCCACTAGAGCGACTTCTGTCATTAGTTGATCCCTGGGTCTCCTGGAGATTGTACTTCATTGACCGGCAGTGTCTTCCCTTGTTCCACTGGGATGTACAGGCTGGTGTTTTTTTTCCTTTTTTTTGCCTCTCTCTCCAGACAGAAGTCAACTATGTGAGTTAATAACTGTTTTTAAAGGCCTCAGAGGACATGTGTGTGTGAAAAGCTGGTCAAGGAGGAGTAGAAAGAAAAGATGGAATCAGACCTGCAAAGAATAGCTTTCTGAAGTTGTACCAATGAGTCTGCACACTTAGAATTAAATTTTCATCCCATTGTTGTCATATAAAATTTTGTCACTGATTTAACTCCTGTTTTACTAAAATAATTATTACAGAGTGACAGGAATAAAAGTAACAAGAAAAAAGTAAAATATAACAAAAAGTATTTTTGAAAACAAGAAAAACAGGTGGGAAGAAAAAGGAAGAAAAGGAGTAAAAGTCAACGAGGTGACACCACAGAAATTGAGGAAGGGCATATAATGGGCTTAACTTCACAAACTATTTACTAGTTCAGAAGAACACATATGAATTCCTATTACATAATTCAGTCTGAGCATCACCTTGTCTTTAAGCTGGTGGGTTCCTTTTCTATTGGAAGACAAGCCAGTTACAGATTGAAATACCTGGTCTTCTCTTGCTCATATACTGTGTTTGATTTTCTCTACTTATTTATAACAGAGAATTAAGTTTAACATCTGGTAGGACAGGAATAATCTTTAGATTTTTCACTGTACTATTTCAATTCCCTTACTGCAGTTCTCCGTGAGAGGTTATTTGCTTTATTTTTTTTTGGTTTAGGATTTACTAAGAGCTAGTTTGCAACTTGAATAATTCAAGAGGTTTACCAATGACAAGATCACAATTTCATCTCTCGCTGGATATGTTTGAACCATAGCATGAAGGAATAACATCACCCTGAATCTTTATTCCCAGATCATGAAAGGAGGGGAGGCAAGGAACAGCAAGAGATGTCTCCCTCTTGAACGCTACAGTTTGCAGAGTAATCTGCTTGTGGATGTTAGAATATGACATATCTGAAACACTTTGCCAGGGAGAAATATAAATACAACCATCCTCCAGAGAGGATGTATCCAGCATCATCATTGAAATACATGCCTACTGAAAGGCTGCAGCTAAAGCTCAGGCATGGTACCATGTCTAGATCAGGACTGAAGACAGAAAGGCCTGTTTTCATTTAACCCTTCAGGGTGGGATGCTTTCCAACTTGTGCTGCTGCTGCACATCTTGCATAGTACTTAGGAGTAAAACCGACCACCCTTTCACCCTGTCACACCGTATTGCTACAGAATATGCAGCTCGTGTGTGAATGATGGCTGTATTTGGCACTAGAATTTTGCAGTGATGGGTTTCCTGCTATAAAGAAGTCTCTTCAATGCAGTTTTTATCTGATTATTTTTGTATCAGGTAGTAAAATTAATTAGCCTTATTAGAGAGCAAGCAATCTAATACTAAAGAACGTACAGTAGAGTAGCACAATTGCAAAAATATGCCTGCCACCTGGTATTGCCTGTTGCAAGTGCTTCCTTACAAAATATAGTTGCAGCTGTAAATTTAATTTGCTTCTATAGGCAAAATGGATGCAACACTTTTCACTGTTTATCTAAAGTATTTGCAGTTCTTGAGTCATTAATTAACACATTGATTGGAATATCTGTAAACTGGGCTACGACTCAATTTATTTGAAACTTTTTGATTTGAGATAGCTTTCTGTATTTCCTACCTGTGAAAATATCTACTGTGTTTCTGTGGGAAGTTATTTTATGATCTGCTTTCTAGAAAAAATCCTCATGTGTGTTTTTATATTCGCTGAATCCATAGTCTAATGCTAGGCTTAGAATGGATAAAAACTCAGCATTAAACAGGTGGTTATGACAAAGAACACCACAAATGTGGTTGTTTGAACAGACAGACAGTATAGCAACAGACCAGCTAAGAGCAAGGCGTATTTCTGGACCAATAAGCTCATCTTGAATGAGTCACTGGGTCATTGATGAAAACATATTCTATACAACTGCTTCTTTTAAACTATGTACTATCACAACCACAAAGAAACGGTTCTAACATGCAGTCCAGTTAACTCTTAGATCATTTTTACAATGTGCATTCTAAGTGTTTCAACTCATTAATAATTCAAATTCAATTAACTGTATCACAAATTCTCTACAAATAAATATCTCAGGAAACTCACATTTTCTGGTTTACATATGACAGAAAACAAAAGGGCTATCCTGTCCACATTAGAACATGCATACCTGTTATCCACTAATGGAGAGCATGTTTAGCTATAGTCTTCAATCTTTTTTTCCACTAGGAACGATCAGAAATGAAGGAGTAAGTTGAATTAAGGCCTCCAAACTCATTTGGGCAAATGTAGTTCTATTATAGGGCACTGCACTCCAACCCATTCATACTACTTTTTATACATTGTTCTGTCATTATTATCCCAATGATGAGGAAAACATGAAGCCTAGACAGTTCAACAACTGCAACGTTGTATATCCACATTGGGAAGCTACAGCTTGAAAGCAGGAGCCAAAGGACTTATTTTGGAGCAAACTTGTAGTTCTTAGTCAGAAAGGTTAGGAATGTTTGTAGTAGTACCAAATCATAAACTCATCTTAATTCAGTCCTTCACCTCTCTGATGCTGCCCTTGAGCTGACTTTGTTTGGAAGCCAAAGTGCCATATGCAACCAAGAGGCAGAAACGTGCTCGGGACTATTGACTCAAAAGAAGCTGGTATAGGTTAGGCCAGCACTCAAATGATACTGCAAAAATTTGTTGTATGCTCATAGAAAGACATATTTTACTTTTTTTTTTTTTAAGATGAAATTTTGCTACAAAAATATCTTTCTTTCAACTAATTTAGTCACAAACGTATCTTAAACAGGTAACAAAAACTTTGGTGCTAGTAGATAAAACTGAGCATGCTCTGAAAAAAAAAACCAAACACTATGGTCGCAAAATAATAACAGTAATTCTGAGCTTCAAATTAATCCATATTTGACTAAAACAAGAACTCTCTTAGCTGAATAATAAAATTGAAATACATTGTTGTACACCTCCTAGCACTACATCATTCTTCTACCTCTTTTCTCCTACTGTCTTATCATTTTCTTGAAAGTTAGTTATATATTGGGGATGTGTTCTAGTCAATCACCTTGGCAACAAGAGTTATTCCCTTATGGAACATAATGCATTTTCATATTTTTATAATAATAGTAATGTGTAGCTATTATTATCTGAAAGCAGCAAGAGAAGTGGCATCTTTGTCCCTTAAGTTTTCAGGTTGTCATCAGGACTAGACAATAACTCTCGATGATTGTTTTTGTTGACTGCTTGATTTTTTAAACTTACAGTTCCTTTAATGCTATGTTTAGAAAGTTCCTAAACCAGTTTAAATATAAACTTAGATTACAATTCAAAGCAGTAAATAAATTCTTAGTGTGAGATTTAAATGGCATTTAAGTGTTTAAATCTAGAACTGTAATCTCATGTCCCACTCACCTCTTCTCAGTTAGAAATTAAGGGCTACCAGTGCTTCATTTCTGAAGTTAGAAGTTCATCCCCATATGCAATTTTTTAATGCTGAAACTAATCAGGATACATTGTGTGTATCTCTCATAAATTGGCCAGTGTCCCTAGCCCAGCACAGCCACAGGAGCTGCTGCCCTTTTGGGGTCCCATTGCTTGGTTGATGCTTTCATGTTGCATTCACATTCACCCACAGGCTCACCCACTTTGTTGGCACTACCCATCCTTCCTTTCCAGAGGAAAGACGTCAGGTCTCTCTCTGAGAAATGGCTGTAGTAGCTTAAAGAGTGACTATCTTTCAGCTGTTTGTTACTATCTCACCCTTCAGTTTCTAGTTGCTATTTGCAGTTGAGACCTGTGAACTGTTCTTGTGGACACTGACAGTTCAGTGCTAAGCGAAAGAATTAATTTTAAATTACTCCTGATGTCATGGTTTCCCAAAACCCTGTCTGTAAAGGCTTTCTCGCTGAGCAGGTTGCTTTTTGGCTCCATGTATATCACCCTGGCTACGCTGGATCCTGTTCCAAGATTCCTGCCAGGATGCACACAGTATGCACACAACAGGATTTGGGAACTTTGGAAACGATCTGTCCGATGTTAGACATCACAATGCTCAGTATGACCATGTATCAAGCCACTCAGCCCTCACATTCCTGACAGACTGCAGTGCACATACACATGCACATTCAAAAGAAAGCATACATTACCCACTCTTTTCAATGTACCAACTTTGAGATTGGAAAAAAAATATCTTAAGAGAATGTGCAGAAATGTGTCACCATTGCCAACATAAAAAAAAATTGATTCCTCTCTACTTAAAAGGTGGGGATTTTAATCTCAAAATAAAATAAATAAAAAAAAATAAAAAAACCAGAACAAAACAAAATCAAAACATTATTTAGCAGACCACAGGGATAAGGGCCCTCACTCATTATGGGAAAAAAAATAATTACACTGTCAGTACTTTGCCTTATTCAAGGGGAGATTTTGCTATTAGCACAGGAACGAGGTTCCTATCTTCTGTGAAAAGAATTACAGCTATCTGTCTCACCAATGATGCTGGGTCACCTGCTCCCATTTTTCAGATAGAACTGATCTTGAGGGAGGTCAAAGAGTCCCACCTCCTGCTTGAAATCCAGAAAGTGCTACTCCTAACAAGACTGTAACAGGCATGTAAGTGTAGAAAAGATGGAAAGAATGATACAAAAGCACACATATCAAAAGAAAGGAAAGAGAAAAGCGGAAAGACAGTAAAAAATTTCATCTTCCCCCTATGTTGATCCTTTCTTTCCTGCCTTTTATCAAATAATTTTATTGCATTACAAATAAAAAATTGATTCAACAGAGACATATTGCTAAAAAAAAGCTCCAGTTTTTGAAACAACCAGTCAAAGTAATGTTAAATGCACTTAAAATAGAGTTAACAGTCTTTGTAACAAGATCATAGAGATTATAAAGCTGCTTCATTTTATTCATATTACAAAACTGCCACATATAATTTGGTAATTTCAGTTGGTTTTGATCAGAAGATGAAGATTTATCTGTCATAAAGGCTAATTACTGTTATTGTCTTCCATAGACAGTGGTTTTTATAGGTCCTGTTTGTACTTTCTCATGGAATGCAGAGGCCCAGCCTTTGAAGATTTCAGACCTGTCTCATCAAAGAGCCAGTGGGGCACTATCCTTAGTGTGTTCACTTCTAAAGAGACAGTAGGAGCACTGCTATCTGCTTTACACCAAAAAAATCCACCAAGAAAGCTCTGTTAAAATATCTTATCCTTCACTAAGGATATGGACAGACACTTGTGAGTATTTCAGGAGAAAAAAGTTAGAGAGGACCAAGAAAAGGCGTTATGGGTATTGCCATTGCCCCATCTTATCAGAATGCTTCTCTCACTGACCTTTGTGACACATGACATACTTGCAAGTAATAAACATACTTTGTGACTCTGCTGTTGGCAACATCCTCAGTTTGGGAATCTAAAACCACTAATGTGCTGTTTAAAAAAAGAAGGAAATAAAATATTTGAAAAGAATGAAGTATTTAACTGCAAAAGAAAACACTTTCTCTCATAAATTATAGTCAAAATTCAGGACATCATTGATTGGTTTTAAATCTTACAGATGAAAATAAATGAGTGAACAAACAAGCTGAACTAAGCTGTTATAAACAAAACATTCAAATACTCTGAAAAGTAGTTTCTGAAACCTAAATTACCTCTAATTCCTAAAGAAATTAAGTAACTCATTTCATCTTGTTTGGGTTATTTAATTATCTGATAGAAATAAAAAAGCAGGGAGCAAGGCTGAATCAAAGAAAAGAAAGATTGGCTTTTTGTCTCACAGTGAGACACACAGCTTAGTTGTTAACAATAAAATGCTATAAGCCATATGTTTCATGTGGTTTTCTTTAAAGCTTGAAATTAGAATGTGCTAATTAGAGTGTGGGCCACATATAAAAATACAGCACTCCATTGCAATTGTGCCTGTATGAGGACTATATTGTTGATGCATAGAAGACTGGTGCTATAATTATCCTACAATCCAAGAAGTAATTCACCTTAGTAATTTTTGAATATGTCAAGAGCCTGGTTCACAAATCACTTAATTGCTTTTTATGTACTCTTCGTGCTGCAATTTACTGTATACGAGAAAAGTGACTTGTGTACCAATATCATATAATCTGCCTCACATCCACCAACCCTGGAAATCCTAGTATGGTAACTAACAACACTTGATTTCAGCATCATTTCCCAAGACTCTAAAGACCTAGGGAGATGTGAAGCTGGCAGTGTTTCCAGCTGGGCGCAAATAGCATGTATTCAAAAAAGGCATCATGAAAAGCTTCCCAGAAATCCAATAGGTAAAATAATCTTGTCAGTTTGAAGATTATTCCCACAAACTACATTTTACTTCATTCCTTATTAGACCAGCACGCGTGTTTACACTTCAGGAAGATTTAAAAAAAAAAGTAAAATAAGGGAAGCAGAGATTTGAATTGGACAAGAGAAAATTGAATAAAATACAAAACTCTTTCTACTGTGCTTTTTTGTGTGCTCCTTGAAATAAGATTATATTCATAATAGAATACGTATCAGACTCTTACTTCCAGTCAGACAGATGCCATTGTGTGGAACATGCTGGTCAGCACATCCATCTGGGAACTTTCCACCAGAATGTTCAAACAAACGAACAAACAAAAAACAAAAAACAAAAAAATCCATTTTTGAGAGCTCCAAAGACTGCCCAGGCTGCCTTAATTCTATCTGTCCCTCCTGTTTATTTTGTACATTGTACTAACATATTCTCAAACAAAAATGTAAATATCAGTAGCCACATCTATATTGTTTTAACATTTTTAGGGGAACACCAACAAAGGATTAGAATGGCATATGATTATAGTGTTTACGATTGTAAACTAAACCCAGACTTCTATACAGTCCTGCTTCTGGTTGTATATTTCTACCAACATTCCTTCTATTCATTCCATGTTAAATGACCTGTCATATACCTACACTTCATTTTTATAGCCTTATTTTTCTTAGTGAGAATATTTTTATTCTTTCTAACCCCTTTTTCCTTTCAGTGAGGTAGGATTTAAATAACTTTTGTCCATCTGTGGGTTTTAAATAAAATATTTATAGATGTTGTAGTACTGGTGTCTACATGTGTCAAGTAGCAATAGATAAAACAGGGTATTAAGGGCTATCTAGGTGGATGGAAACTCCTGTCTAAAGAAAATAACTGAATATGTGGTCCCCTTTTGTTTAACAAGACAAGCAGACACCAGCAAGATAGCTGAGAAGAGAACCTGTCTAAAAGGAGGATAATTCTTAGGTCATTTAATGCTGCAGTTTTCTTTTGCAGAACACCATAAAGAAAGCCAACTCTGTCAGCTACAGTTCAGCTATGACCGTTAATATTTGACATGATGAATAGCCACCATTATGCTATGTATCTTCACTGCAAGCCCATGAGGTCTTTTTGATAGAACCTCCAAAATATTTCCTTTTCTCACTTTATATTGCATGTGCAATATTCCCATAGTGACATTACCTTCATATACAATTTTCACTCATTCAGAAAAGTGATCAGTCATTCTTTATTAGTATTATCTACAAACTTGCTTGACTATCATGTTAAAACAAATGCACATTTTGTATTTTGCTACTTCAAAATATATATCAGTTATCATTAGCCTTCTTGAGTTGAACAGTCACAGCTTGTTTTCTTGGGAGGAAAAACAGCTTAGAAATTATTTATCTGCTCACAGTTTTGAATGTCTTTTCACTCATTTTCTCAGGGATTTATTTCAGGTCTTCTCTCCTACAATATACTCTGCTTTAGCTGTTTGCTTGTCTTTCTGGTTTTGCTTAATTAAAAGCAGGAAACAAAGAAAAGAACAACATTAAGAAAGCACTCCCTCTTTTATGCCCCCACTCAGATGCTGCTCTCAATCAAATGAAATGAAAATCATGCAGACATGGCTGAAACACGAACCTCTGAAACATGCTGGGCTGTGTCCCTCAGCCAATACTTAGGCCACCATGTCATCTATTCTTGGAAGCTGCTATAACGAAGTCTGAACAAATCAATTGCCAACTCTTCACATTTTCCTCACTCTGTATCAGAAGGCAGACATTAAATGGAACAACCTCAGTGAGATGACACACTTACAAAGCTCCCGCTTTATCTCTGACTAAGATATTACGACTAACTGTTCTGTGCCTCATCATTTTAGCAGATCATAGGAAGCAGGGTAATGCAATATTAAGCAATATTCTGCGATGTTGTCACCATATATGGACCAAAACACTGTTATTTTGGCACAGTTTTCCAGATTGCAGTGTGAAGTGCTAACCTTTTGTATATGTAGCTTGATATTTTCATTCCTGGCCTGTGTTTTTGTGATAATTTAAAGAAATATGAATTTTGTCACTGTGTATTTATTGTTATCTTTATGTTTGTTTCAACATAATTCCACTGTTTGTTTGATTCTGGTTTGCACATAACCTTGTTCTTTGAAATGCTAAGTGTTAAGGCAAAGTTTACTGAGGCTGCTGAATAATGAGATATCATTATCTTCAGGTCTTTCTTTGAACGAGCCACAAGTACACAGACATTTACAACATAACTTTGTCATAGGGTTCCTGACAGTATCCTTGATGCATGTAAATGACCTATATTAGGTTATTTGCCTTTGTAGAATCCACCTCTTGCTTCTCTGACTGTGAGTTGCCTCATGTAGCCTCACTAGATGGTCTGAACAATGAATATGGCTTGAACCTGCTTTACAGCATTTGAAGCGCTAGAAGGAAGAGGTAAACACAGCCTATTCTATCTGTCTATCGCAGAGTTGATAGATGATGTTGGCCTTCTTATCTGAACATTCACATTTCCACAGGAACTTCCAAGGCTGAGTATAACTGAGGATTTTGTCAGAATGATAAAGATTATATAAGCATCTCTATTTTGCTTCCTAGATATTTTCTGCCATTCTCAAACAGCAAAGATCATGTCAAACGGCTCTATGCCACAATCAAAATTCCACTGTTTCCAGGAATGTGGTGTCTATTAAGTTGTACAGTAGACAGCTGAGAAGAGCTTCTGCCAATATTTTGCAGACAACTGTCATCTGAAGAAAATCTTTATAATTACAACACTTTTTTTTTTTTTTTTTTTTTTTTTGAGCCATTTTCCTGGTAAAAGTGGAAAGACTGGCACTCCAAGGTAGTAAGACTATATTTTCCCATCAATATTTCACATCTGTCTGTGAAGGTATTTAAGGTATTCTATTGTAAGGTTATTACTCATTCTCTTCTTTCCTTATTCTCTTTTGCAAATAAAAGTTATAAAAAGGTTCCATCTAATTGGTTGCAATTCTACAGGGGCCAGGGCATTTTACACTGCAAGGTTTATGGGTGAAATCAGCTAGTGCTCACAGTACCACTGATGGATACTTCTTTCCTGAGTAAATAGTTTCCTTCTGCTGTACGTATCACTATTAGCCTTGTGCAGATAGAAGTCCTGAATACTTTACACAAAATTCGTGTTTCATGCCTAAATCTGGTTTTAATTCAACAGCTTATGCCCAGAAGAATCATAGGCGTGTTCTAAGTGGGTTAGAATTTGGTTAGGTTTGGTATCATCTCCACACAGAAAATCTGTTTCCGATCTAGAGATCGAGAGTCAATCAATATTTTTTTGAACTAACACATTTAGTTGTGAAATTATCTAAATGAGCAAAATGTTGAAATCTGTGGAAATTCATGTAAACATCAAGTTTTACATTTTTATACTTTAAGCCAACCGTATGCCAACAATACTTAATTTGGTCCAATACACCCAAAATATTATTGAACAACTCAAGTAACAAATAGCAAGATCTTTCAATATGGTGCGTATTCTACTCTGAACAGGGCAACAGAAAGTTTGAAGCTGGTTGTTGTAGCTGTCCCTTGCTGTATAAAGTAGCTTAAGTTCTAATAAACTGATAAGCTTATTCCTGAAACTGCAGTAGCATGACAAGCCTCAACATTGTTTTGAGCTATGCTAATAGAATAGTTATACATAGGAGAATGGTAGGCATGAGACAGTGATACAGAAGGCAACAATAATGAACATTTTTTAAAAAGCTTTCTTACTAGAAAACTTTGGACATAAATTCTCCTATTCATATGCTTTCTTATATACAACTATCTGATCTCTCTCTGTTTGAAACCTGGATAACACTGCTTCATCCATGGCTACACATAACTGGTGATCTGGATCCAGGGAGCTTAACAAGAGACCTCCAGTCAGCTGAGCCACAGCTATTGTGTGTGCTGCCAGCACAATCCAATTGCAAAAGAAAAAAAACTTAGTTTAGAGAGGTTTCCATTCATGATTTTTCCAGCTCAGATAAAACAATGTTTGGAATACAAATGAATCTGTTTCCATTGTTATTTTTTTTCAGCTAGAATATTTGGGCCAGGGGGGAAGGCTGTTTCAATTTGGTAAATGCCAATTCCCTTTCCCAAGACTCTCAGTTAAGGAATTCTTTCCTTACCAAGCCCTACTTATAAGACCTAACTCTTGGCCTCCACACAGTTAAATTCACAGAATAATTATCACCATTAACAGCCTACCAGTTTGCTGTGGTCCAACAGTCTGACAAATTCCTCCAGCACTTCCATTTCTTTCAGTAACAGCCCTAAAGCACTTCCATATAGGTTCCAAAGCTGCTTTAAAACTCAAATAATGTGATAGCCTTCAAAATGCCAGAGCTGTCCTGCTTGCAGGAGGTCCTTCACAGCCATCCTCAGGACAAACTCAGATGAGACCTGGACTGAGGAGCAGGTGGGTAAATCCAGCTGCTTAGTACCTGAAGCTCTCACTGGTACACATGACCTCCTTTATTCAAATCCCTGCCCCATCTGATCTGAAGCAAGGACTTCAGTCTTCCCAGAAAAGTGCCCTAATGATTAACTTACTGTGGAATGACTAAGACTTACTTTTTGAAGCAATTTCAGTTTGCTTAAATTTATTAACAGTGGTATGTTACCTCATATCTAGCAGTACTATCAATTTTAGTTAAATAGCTACTACCCTAACTGCTCTTATACATTTCTCAAAAAATAATAAACTATATTTTTTTTCCTAACCTGTTTTTGTAACTTCATTCATGTCTAGATCAACTGCAATTAAACCATCTCTGACCAATAATTGGCCAATCTTAAAAACTTCTAATAATGGAGATTCCAGTATCTCCTTCGGTAATCTAAGGCAATACACTTTCAGCTTTCTTATGTTTAATATGAAATTCCATTGCTGTCCATTATTGCTCCATACTCACTACCAACAAAACCAGTTTATTCTCTTTTAGTTTTGCAACATTTAGCAAAGATTGCCAGATGAGACTAGAGACTATTCTAATGCCTTCTTCCACCTTGTCCAAATAACCCCAGTTCTGTCACTCTTTGCTAATAGGTCATGTTTTCTAAATGCCCAATCATTGCTGTTGTTGACCATGCATTGGAAAGACTAATTGGCACAGAAAACACAAGTGTAGCCAAGAAGTTATAAACAGACTGACACTAACAGCAGGCGTGCACTGAAAAGATACAAGTCAATCGTTAAGCTAATTAAAAGTAATGGTATAGCAACAGAGAAAAATGTGTACTGGCTTGATATTAACTGGTTGTGTTGAAGACATAATGGAAAACAAGTTTATATTACTTCAAAAGGTCTATGTGTCAATTTGTCTTTACATGCATCCAAAGTAAAGTATGTTAGAGAAATTATCTGTAGAGATTTTATTTTCTCCTTGTGAATGTGTGGTTACCTATAAAAAGCCTACAGCGAGGTCTGAAGCAAAGCAAAATTAAGAGGAATCAACAAAGAACTCTTCTTTAAAGGGATACATATACACTGCAGTGTGAGAATAGGACTTCTCAAACAAATATTCTCTTCATGCTCTTATGAAAAAGACCACATGGCAAACTAAATCATGCTAGTTTTTGTGAAAATGAAACTACTACCACAGAAAATAATCTAGGATCATGCTGTATCACTTCATCATTAACCAAATCACTTCTCAAAAAGAATCACTAAAATTTCAGGTGTATAAAACACAATGGCTTTACATTTTCAGAATAAAAAAACCTACACCAGAATTAAATACTGGGAACTTGTTTTTCAGATGCTTTGCAGAATTACCAGTAAACTGTAATTGTATTACAATCTTACTATAAAACAGTAAGTTTTAAAATACAATAAAGAATCAGAGTTTGGCATATTAACCATGAAAAGCACATAACTCCAGTGGAGGCATAGAATAAAAGAAGTTCACCATTGAGACTATTTTACTTTATTTCAGCTTTATTTCTGCTATATAGCCAGCACACTTAATATAAAGAGGCCAGCAATGAACACCCTAAATAATGAAAATAACTAATGAGCTTTAACAAAGTCTCATAAATCAAATAGCAGGATAATACAGTAAGCAAGTTAGTCTTCTGTATGATGACATACTTTGACTTTAAAGACGCAAGGGGAATAGCCAACCAGTCCCTAAGTTAACTCACTGTTTTTTATAAAAATTGTTGTGTAGTTACATTTAGCTCTTTAGTGACTCCTATCAAATGTATCTTACTATTCTACCAGGAATTTTCTTTTTGGAATACCAGGTGTTGACAATGGTCTTAATCTGTTTCCATGGAATGCCATATTTCTCTTCAATTGCAACAGTATGAGGTATCCCTACTGACAATCATTAGTATACACGTTGTTGAGAGAAACACTACTGTGTGTTGGAAGTAAAAATAAAAAGAAGTATAGACGACAAGAAGAAAGCTAGTGGACAGCAATATACACAAGAAGGTCAAACAATGGAATGCTTTTGTGGTATGACACTAGTATTGAGTGACATTTTAGTGTCTCATTGAGCTGGAAATGAAGAAAAGGAAGCGATTAGATTTTATCACGTCCAAGGTGATTTTTACCAAAACTTGAAATAGTGAGATCTCATGAGATAAAAGAAGGTTATTTTATTTGAGAGGAATGTGTAGGTTTCTACTTTAATATACTTACAGTCTAAGAATGGTAATCTTGTTTTAGACAGCAGGTGTGTATTACAAAATTCTGTTTAATTTCCATTAAAAAGAATAGATTCTTCAATTTCCTGCTAAAACCTGTCTCCTGAACACCACTGGCACCAAGACAGTCCTAAGCAATGATTTCCTTGAAAGCTATGGACACTTTGATCCCAGGGAATGGAGGACAGCATGCCTGAAAGCTGGGACTCCTGAGGCCTTCTGCTTCCTGTCAGCCCATTGGGATGCCAGCTGGCAGCAATGCATAATGCTTTTGCAAGATGTCTGGTTTCCTTGTGGAAATTTATCTGCAGTAATGTGTTCCTGTTTAACTCAGGGGCTGAAAATTCCTGACTATTTGAGCAGTGGGGTTTGAAGACTACTAGTCAAGTGAAGGAGAAATACTAATAGCTTTTAAGATGTAACTTGTCAGTTTATTGAAAAAGAGCTCTAATGTGCCTGCTTGTGATCGGAGAGGATTAGCTCCTTCCATGTATGTCTTCTATCTCTACTAGCTGTGTAGATTGGGCTTCATACTTCATCCTTCACAGTCACTGAAGCCTACTTGAACTGGCACAGAACCTGAGAAGTCACATATCCATGGTACATTCAGAGAGACACAGACTTAGAGAGACACACAAAGAATGGCACATGAGAAACTTAAAATGTAATTTGCATGAGGTGATTCAGATCTGAAACACAAAGGCAACAACACTCTGATAGTCCGACAATTTCATCCTGACCAGGGGTAAAACAATTTATGAAATTTCTAGCTCCATTTCAGGCAGCTTTTCTATGGGGAATGCACTGCGCTCATGCTTTGTGCAAGTCACATTCCCTCACATTTTACAGATCATCACTCACACAATTTAGTAATCTGAAATTAAGTAAGTAGCCATATCTAAACTAGTCTCCTTATCATTGATACTTACTGTTTGGGGTAGACAATAGGTTACTAACCAGAAAAATATCTATACTTCTAGTCCCCAGCAAAAGGCACAAAACCAGGCAAGGTTTGAGGTTGAAGTACTGGCTGCCTTCAATCATCTGGAGTTTTAACAACACATTAAACAGTCAGAATTTTGCTCTACATTTACTGAATCGTATTTCTTTTTCGACCAGTATACATTGCAGTATTGCTTGTGTTAAAGCAAATTTCCTAAACCAATCAATTAAATAAATTTAAAAAAAACCAGAATAAAACAAAACCAAAACAAAACAGCAAACTTACCTGAGTGACAGGTATTTGGACTATAATGCAGCAAATTGTGTATGTAAGAGAATTCCACTGAATGCAAAGTACTGATTCAAGTTCTACATCACACATGCATACAGATGAACCTAGCTTATTTTAGTATACAGTGATGCAGGCATGAAATAGATATGCATAAAATGCAATTGAATCTCACACTGAATCTTAAGTATATTTAATTTGAATATATAATTAATCATGGAGTATTGATTTATTTATGGTTTTGTCATCTCTTATTCATAAATATCAATAGCAATTGAATCCAACAATAGTTTTTGTACTCCTGATCATCAAATTTGAAGATATTTTCTATACCAACAATATTTCCAGTATGTTATAAACATGCTGAAGTATACAGAAGCCTGAAACTAAATAGCAAGTATAGTTCTGTAATAAAATAGTACATATGTGAAAGGGATTGATTTAGCTTCTATGTGGAACATTTTGCGACTTTAAAAATTCTTATAAATATTAATGTGGTTTTTTTTTTTTCCTTTTTTTGGATTGAATTGCAAAGTAGTTTATAATGAGAAAATGACTCAGTTATCCCCACTTGTGCTACTTTATCTGCTGTGGGATGGAGGAGTAGATAATGAACGTAGATATATGTTCATTATATTCACTGATACATAATGTGGAGGATTTGACATGTGGTTTTCATAGAGCACAGGCCTGGAACTGACCACCTGCCTAAAGCCTAATTTCACCCATAGCACAGATGGTAGTATTAAGTATGTGAAAGCAGCAAATCCTTTGAATAAATAATTGATATATTCTTTGAGGATTTTTTTAGTGAATCTATTTATTTGTGGGCAGGAAGATCCTACATTTTTCTTCCCTCGCTGTAGTTGACTTCAGACAGGTACTTTGGAAAGATGCCTTAATCTGTCTGTAGCTAAAAACTATGAGGTTTCGTGTTTCCTGGTATTTCTTTGTTTCGTTCTGTGTTGGTTTTTTGGTTTTTTTGTGTGTTTTGTTGTTGTTGTTGTTGTAGTTGGTTTTTGTTTGTTTTTTTTTTTTTGGGGGGGTGGTTGTTTGGTTGGCTTTTTGTTTCTTTTTTTTTTTTCTTTTTTTTTTTTCTCTCATTACCACATATAGCAAAAAGAGCAAACTCAAACATTAAATAAAACAATTATTTTAGTCACACCAAATTATTTAAAAGAGAAAGAAAATCAGAAAAGGATAAAATAATTAATGTGAACATTTTAAATACACTGAATCAGTTGTTTTGCTTATGACATTTTGTTTTAATTTATACCTAAGTATCACTTTCTTAAAGTTTTTTTTAAAATCGGTTTTATCAAGAACAAAACATTTTGTTCTTCCCAAAATAATTTACTTTTCACAGTAAATGGGAAGATGAAATTACTTCCAGATTGATCCAGAACAATTTTCCTGACTTTCTGTTGTTCAACAACTATGAAAACAAGCACCAAAAAAACCCCCCAAACGAGTTTTTCTTCACAGTTTCACTTCTTAATGCTTTTTTATTCCAAGCTGCTGATGAAATTTTCTTTTGATGCAACACATTCTGTGGCATCACCTCTTTGGTGATATAGTAGCCTGATTTACACAGTACAGAACTGGCTACAGATTTTAGAGAAGCAGTTCTGCATAGTATTTATGCCTGCTTTTCTCTAGGGTATCTTGAACTGTGCATTTGCAGTCAACCTGGTTTGTTTAAAAGCTTTACCAACATCAATACTCAAAAATGACCAAGACCTTACGTACATATACAGAAGAAATGAACATTTATGTTTACTTGTTTGGAATGGCGTATCTTTTTCTTTCCAAAGCTAATACTTTCAGAAGCAAAGAAAAAAAAATCTTCCTTCTGAATGTTTCTTTCACTTTTACCACCCACTTGTCAACTCTTTCATCTTTCTCATGGAGAGTCTCATAGGAACTGCAGCAAACAGGAAATGTTATTATTCTTGGATGTGGACTCCTCAAAGAGTAGATGGAAAAGATGAAGAAAGAAAGGGAGTGATCTGTCACCCACATATTCCCAAAATCACAGAATAGTTTGGGTTGGAAGGGACCTTTAAAGATCATCTAGTTCACCCCCTTGCCATGGGGGTAGATTTGTTATTTCTTAATATTCCCGTAAAAAAAATCAAACAAACCGTATATGTGACAGAGATAACATGAAGCACGGGTAAAGACACTCTGCAGTTTTCTGAGCCAAGGGAGGATCAAAACAGCCTTTTGCTCAGAGGATCAAAAAGGTCAGCAGACAAAGCAAGAAGAATAAAAAGTAGGTAACTTGCCCAGTCACCAAGAGGTCACCAGAACTGACAGAGATAATGAATTATGTAAGGACCAGACACAAATATTAAAGAACTAAGAAAACATCTCATGAAGAACACATGACCTGTAAAAGGACCCTGCTACAACTGCAGTGCACGTAGACCTAAATTCTTCATGTCAGATACTTTTGCATAACATAAACCAGAACTTAAAAAGCGAGAGGTGGTATAATCCAGGGCTCAAAAGGAAGAGCAGAGCCGTGATAATTGATATCTTCTTGATGGAACTCCAACAGTGTTAAGATTACCTCATGAAAAACTGGTAGCATTTCTGAGTCTTTGAAGAGAGTCCATCAGTCATGGGTATTTTGAGAAACCTTGTGCAAACATAAGAATACTTATCTAAAAGTTTCAGTCTTCCCTCGTCAATGCATGCAATTGCTCCATGTGTTGTACTGCAGAATGGGGATGATTTAAGAGCTTCTTTGAACACTAGTGTTCAAAATGTTCAGTAAGACATTCCACTCCAGCAAAGCATTAACAAAGGTGAAAACATTGACAGAGATTGAAGCAGGTCTAGCACCTCTGACTAATGGGTAAGTCTTTACAAACCAAAATTATTCTGTCTCTGTGATAATGATTAGACCTTTTCATCACTGTTTCTGAATGCATTGGAAAACGTTGCTGCGTAAAAGAGTTTGAATAAGAACACTGTGTAGACGAACGCTTGCACAGTGCTGAGTAAGTATCCTTGCTACCATGCTATAATGAATTAGAGTGACATTCACTAATTCACTGGCCCATCATATTTGGCCAAAGCAGCCAGGTGACAAAGTTGTTGGCATTACCACAGGCTCTGATTATGTCTCTCTGCCAGCAACTCTAGTGTCTTGAATAGGTGTCCCTAGCAAAAAGAAGGTTCTTGTATTTTAGTTTTCAGTGTCTTCCAGTTGCAATTTAAAAGTTGATTGGATTTTGCCAACAGCTACAGCAGTGTTGGAGTGACTATGTCAAAAATCAGTCTTTGGATGCATCTTAAAGCTTCTTACGTTCTTTAAGCTTTATACACAGTCAGGTGGCCATAGTTACTGACTGCATGCAAATACAGCGGGCAATTTTAAGAAAATGTTTTCTGTGTTTTCAATGAAGTGTGACTAGTGACTCCTTGTTGAAGCTGCTAAGACACTAAGAAAGCTTAAATAACATTGTGGTATCAGATCACATGCAAATATCTTAGCTTTTCTATGTTGATGTTATGACTAAGAAACTTCGAGCAGCAACATCTGTCATACTTCCTCATGACCTCAAGACAAGGAATTGTCAAAGATTAACAAAAAAATAGAAAAAAAAAAATTTTGAATAACTGATTATAATATGAAGCGTTTGTGCTTTTTCAGCCCTAGTTCCTGTGTGAGCTCATGGGTATGAATCAGTCAGCAGCTTACAATAAGAGGAAACTACTCGCTTGAGTGTGCACAGTGAACTCCCCCTGCACAGACTTGGTGGTAAATCTATATGTCCTATATGATCCTGTAGCCTTGCAAATAAATATATACTTGCTTTTGTTTTGGAATTTGTGCTTCATTCAGTCTTCAACTTGACAGTTTTCTATAATTTTTAATTTTAAAGTTAATTTAAAAATGATTATTTGACTCTTTAAATGTTTTTTATTTTCTTTGCTCATTCTAGAAGAAAGAAACTACCATTTGGAAAACTTCAGTTACAGATGAGATCTCAGCCTAATAGAAGATTTTCTTATACTTCTTATTATGAAGACAAGCCCTACATTTTTTTGAATTAAGTGATACATCCCATGGTAGATGGCCAGCAACATCCCTGAGTGATGGAATCAGAAAGATACCAATTCTGCAAAATTTCACATCAACACACAGAGAAAAAGTTCGGTATTGAGCTGGGCTAAAGAGATATAAAACTACTTATATATATACTGTTCCCATAGGAAAAGGAACTGTGATGCAGGAGTTGGATAGAGGGGGAAAAATATTGCTATAGAGCATATTTCAAGAGCAACTCAAATGTTGAAGGCCCGGATCGTGAATGCCTTCAAGAAAAATATTTGTGCAAAGAATTCTCTACTCCTCAGTCATGTTATTTCTTAAATGGTCCCATTATGTCAATTCAGTGGAGCTGATGAGGAATATTTTAGCAAATATTTTCTATGTCAGAAAATATCCTTTGAAATACTTTTCCATGATACTTCCGAAAGGATCTTTTAATGGAGTCAGGACACTTTCCAGGCCCTGTAAGGAGGAGTCCTAGGTTCAGAACACTAATGTCATTATGTTGAAGACACTGAATTAGGAGGTAGAATATATAACCACACTGTCTGTCTTATTTGGCACACTGAGACAAGTGAATATTTCTGAATCAATATTTATTCTAGATTATATCTTTCACTTTTCTACTTATTTCTTCCCACACACTTCTAATGGTCTTTTTTTTTTCTTCTAAAGCATAATGAAAAATCTTGAAAATTGGATATTTCATAGCCAGTACTCCTGTCCATCTATTATAATACCTCTTGCCCCTGTATTGGTGAAGGCTTTTCCTTATAATTTCTGTCTGTGGTAGTCTAAGCAAACTGAATGGGAACTTGGATAAATGGTTCCCCATTTTTTCCAACAAACGTAAAAAAAGCTTTCCTGACTCCATGATGGTCAGGAAAAAAAACCTGGTATAAGTTGACCCTGGCAACAGTCACCCTTAAAGTTTTGTAACCCATTTCCTCTGATTAACATCTGAGACATTGCTTACAAGAATGTATATATTGCATATATATTTTGTTGGTTTCAATATCTTTGGAGAGGTACTAGACACTTCACTTGCAACTAATAGAACTTTTTCTCAGTTGTCATGCATTGTCAGCTGCTAAGATGGAAAATACAGTTTCCAAAGGAGCTACCATAAGAAACAGTGGCTAATGTTTTCAGACATGGAGACCCGAAGTCACACTACCCATATATAAGCATTTCCTGAAATGTTTAATAACAAAACAATAAAACCAGGGCATCTCTACTCTGAATTTAGCTCTTCAAAAGTCCAGCATCTCACTTCTAAGCGAATAGAATATTCTTTGTTAAATCATTAAATGATAATACATGGGTTTTATAAGTATTTCAGCATGTTACCCAGTGACTACTTTACACAGAACAAACAAAAAGTGCTCATAGCACAGTTGAAACACAGGAATTCCCTCTTCAAACTGGATGACCCAAGCACTTCCCTACAAACTTAATCTCAAGTTTCTCTTGTCTCTCTGAATATTATGGAAAGTAAACAGCTTTCAACATACCTGCATATTACTGAAGCTGAAAAGCTCTCCCTTACCTGAGGGGCAGAACATCCCTCTGGACTAAGGGAGGTAGACACTTGGGGCTCATACAGGTGGAGAAGGGAACTGAACCTTTGACATCCTTGATGGCTGCTCTCACCACTGCAGCATCAATAAAGATGAGAAAGAGGTGAGAACATCCTCTGAAAGCTCCTCCTCCTCCTGAAAAGTGAGGTTTAATTAATTAATCAAGGAACAACTGTTTCCGTTTGGAAGGGCCTACCTGACAGAGAATTCAGGGCAGAGAATTCCCCAAACAGGAGGGGCTGCTCCGTGGTAATGGTAAAGTGGCACCAAAATCCCTGAGAAAGCAGGGTGTAATTTAAATATGACTATGTCCTCTGTGAATTACTTTGGTTATCTCATAAACCTCTTGGTTCTGAGAGTCTAACATCTCCTGAATATCCCTAGAGGGGACCACAACCCTCAGATTCAGCTCCAGTGCCACTACAAAATGCCATTTTGTAATTTCAGACTAAAGCCTAAATTACTTCAAAATACAAATTGATTCTAATGCAGACTGTGCTCCTAAATCAAAGAAGTAAAACAACCTCAAAAGTTATATAGAAACTTCTCTCACATCTCAGACTGCTAATGTGGACCAGAGACATTTACAAATCCATTTCTAATTCAGAGATCTTAATAGGTGATACATTTCTCAGAAGTACTGACTACCAGTCATTTAATACAGAAAAAGCTTTACTGCTTAGATAGATCACTTAAGAAATATTTTCAAAAGAGAACTTGAGCCTTATGCATGTATTTACCATGAATGCACAGAAACATGTTTTGCATTGACAGATTTTACGTAAATTCAGGGTGAGATTAACCTCCAAAAAAGCAATTTCTTGTGAAGCAGAGAGAAAAAGTGGCTAATAACAGCTCAAATGAGAGGCACTTTCTTCTGGAAAATACATAATACCCATTCTTACATGCACAAATAAATTACGTGAGTGTTGGAAAAGCTTATGGAAAATAGATCCAGTAGTGATGATTATTTTCATGTAATACAAACACTTTGTTATTTAATCTTGCTGCTGTTCTTTTAAAATGATATAGCTTAAAGTGTTTACTGTATATTTTCCTCTTTCTTTGATTCACTCAATTGTATTATCTGGTCTGTATCAAAGGAATTCATCTAAATCAAATACAGAAGTCAGCATTTAGTTTGACAAGTGTCAGTTTTATTTTCTTATCTCTAATCCTAGTTTCAATGCATCTTAAAATATATAAGCTAATCCTTTATTCTACACACACAGCAGTTTGAATGTCTCTAAACTACTCTCTATTATCATCAATGTTCTTAAAAATTACCATCCCTGGATTGGTATTTTTTTAAAATCCATTTTATTCACCATGTAATGGATAATACTTAAATATTTTGAAATTTACATTACAGGAATAAACATATTTAACTTGAATTACCAAGTTAAATTACCAAATTTCAAAATTGCTACTTTCCTTTCACATAAAACATATTTACACTAAATAAAGATATTTACACTATATTGGTTACACACTATATACACAATGTACTATATGGGTTACACAGAATCACAGAATATCAGAGATTGAAAAGGACCTCAAAAGATCATCTACTCCAATCCCCCTGCCGGAGCAGGAACACTTAAATGAGGTTACACAGGAATGTGTCCAGGCGGGTTTTGAATGTCTCCAGAGTAGGAGACTCCACAACCTCCCTGGATAGCCTGTTCCGGTGTTCTGTTACCCTCACTGAGAAGAAGTTTCTTCTCAAATTTAAGTGGAACTTCTTGTGTTCCAGTTTGCACCCATTACCCCTTGTCTTACCATTGCTTGTCACCAAGAAGAGCCTGGCTCCATTCTTGTGACACTCACCCTTTATATACTTGTAAACATTAATAAGGTCACCCCTCAGTTTCCTCTTCTCCAAGCTAAAGAGACCCAGTTCCCTCAGCCTTTCCTCATAAGGGAGATGCTCCACTCCCTTAATCATCTTGGTTGCCCTATGCTGGACTCTCTCCAGCAGTTCCCTGTCCTTCTTGAACTGAGGGGCCCAGAACTGGACACAATATTCCAGATGTGGTCTCACCAGGGCAGAGTAGAGGGGAAAGAGAACCTCTCTTGACCTACTAACCTCCCCCCTTCTAATACACCCCAGGATGCCATTGGCCTTCCTGGCCACTAGGGCACAGTGCTGGCTCATGGTCATCTGGCCATCTACCAGGACCCCCAGGTCCCTTTCCCTTACACTGCTATCTAATAGGTCATTCCCCGACTTATACTGGAACCTGGGGTTGCTCCTGCCCAAATGCAAGACTCTACACTTTTTCTTGTTATATTTCATTACATTTTTCCCTGCCCAACTCCCCAGCCTGTCCAGGTCTCACTGGATAGCAGCACAGCTTTCTGGCGTGTCACCCACTCCTCCCAGTTTGGTGTCATCAGCAAACTTGCTGATAGTACACTCTATTCCCTCATCCAAGTCATTGATGAATATATTGACTAGTACTGGTCCCAGTACTGACCCTTGAGGCACTCCACTAGATACAGGCCTCCAACAAGATGCTGCCCCATTGACCATGACTCTCTGGCTTCTTTCCTTCAGCCAGTTCACAGTCCACCTCACTACCCGATCGTCCAGATCACAATGCTATACTCATATTTGCACTAATAAAATCTATTCACACTAAAATAAACCAGATGCAATAAATCTGAAAAATGAGGCACTTTTATAAAGAAATCTGTTATACTGTATGCCAAATCAGAAAACATATGGGCTGCTTTCAAAGTAATCTTTTGTGAATTGTCATTGGATTGGCAGATGCCTTCTAAACCAAAACTTTTTACTTTTGCCCAAGTCATGTCTCTGAACTGAAATCAATAGAGGTTTGGGCTGAGAAATGACTGCAGGAATGTTACATTTAGCCTTTTCATAGATATTTTATTTTATGGTTGAGACTATCATAAAATTAAAGAATCACAGTTATATCACAGTCTACCCTTGAGGTTTGTTCCAATTTTTCTCCCTTATTTGACTGGCCATGCCCTTTCGGACAATCTGTGTATTCCACAGGAAGATTCCACTGTCATTTAAGACAAAAGGAAGTAAAGGTTTTCTTGGGGGGAGGAGGATGAATGAAATAATTTCTTGTGATTTTATCCCAGAGACAGAGGAGTTTCTTGTTCTACTCATAATAATATGGTGAAGTTATTTGCTAATTCTTGGTTTTCAAAGGTGTATTTTGCTCTTGGAAGTACTATTTACTACAACAAAATTCTTCGAGCTTCCCTTTTTCTTGTTTCTTTCGGTATGAATGGTCAAAGATACACTATGAATTTGGTCTTCTGCTTGATGAGGACTTCTTAAGTCCTTACTGTGAGGCCAGAGATGATATGACATATGGTCATACTATATACATCATTTTTTGACAAATATTTTGTCCACAAACCAGATACCATTTACACATGTTGTTTTGTTTTAATATTTAAAAATAAAATACGTTAGCTATTCTAGGTAAAGAGATCTATCCCTATGAAGTTTTGCCTTATGTTAAATAGTTTAATTCAGGGAAAAGAACAAAGGATTTTCCATGGGATTATTTTTGCCCCTGTTCCTCTTCCAAAAATGACCCTTAAATGAAAGCAAATCTAATATTGGATTAGGTTGATGTCTACTTAAGAAGAATTTCCAATGTTGAAAAAAAATTGAGTAAGTTAGGAACTCAAATCCGGTCACCTTACAATGGGATTTTAGTTTCTAGTTGAGGAAGATGCTTTACAGATTGTTATGACCTACAATTTTCAAAATGAGCAAATAATTGGCCAGATTGTTCCTGGTTTTATAAAAGATGGTTCTATCAGCAAAAGCTTAATGACTTTACCTCTTCTTTTATCTTTCTGCTACCAAAGAGAGCAGATTTCTCTCCTTCTTGAGAGCACAAATTTCTGTTCTGTGGGAGGATCACTGAATGAAAGGTCTATTATCTAAACTTTTCACACCAGCTTGCAGAGTGGGACAAACACAGCATAGGAATACAAGTACTTTCCACAAAAAAGGCTGTGTCTGGACATAACCTATAGATATATGGGAAAGGTATTTTTTTTTCCTCTTAGTATAATATCTTCCACTGCTAGGACTGAGACAATGAAGCTCTGCATCTCCCTACGTAGTTTACTATGATAAAATGAATTAACTGAACCCAGAATAAATCATTAGGGTTTTTGTTGTTTGTTTTTTCCCAAGCAAAGTGAAATTAAGGCAAAATATCTTTGCCTTTAGATATATAAGGACACAGGAAATGACATGAAATTTAGATAGCAGGGGCCCAAGCCCACTTGCTGATTTCTTCTACAAAATATCCCTCATAAAAATCTCTTATCAGAGTTAGGCTGTGATGTTAGAAACAGAAGTAATTGTCTCAATGTTGACAAGCTGCCTTTCTTGTTTACCTTTCCTGCGCTTTCAGAGAGAGGATGATAAGCAGAATCTATCTTGTTCTTTTCAGACTACTCCAGAAAGAGGCTGGGATTAAGACCCTTAGAGAGAAAATCTATTAGAAATTCAATGTCCGGCCTACTTTAGATAATGCATCAGTTTGGACTGTTCCTCTCATTTCTTCCTGAATCTTTTATAACCTGGAGATAACATAATACCAACTCAATCAGAAGTTTAAAAATGCATGTCATAATGAAAAATGTGAATCTTGGCATTAGTGTTCATCAGAAATTTTTATTTATCTCAGATTCCAATTTGTTTCAGAGTTTCAAACCTGAAAGGTCTTTATGAGAAATTGAGAACTATTTTCCTCTATGTTTAAGTAGATTAACTTTTCAGGAAGAAAAGTATGGCAATGTTGCTTCCTCTTCAAACTTTAATTTGGTTTTATTTTCTGCTTGGAGACAGAATATATTCAAAGAATAAGGTATTATTTAGGTTTGGCCTGGTAGACAAAATATTACCTGTGTAAAAGGTATTTTACAATCATTTCCACACTAACAGCTGCAACTGTATGTCATGATATTCTTTCCATTTAGATATGGCTACCAGCCAACATAGTTTCATTATCACTCAAAATTCCCCGTGACCCCAGAGTGGTTGAGTACTCTTGTGTCTAATCTCAATCAACAGCCAGAAATTATCCACATTCATTAATCCCGATTATGGCATTATGTCAAGCACAACTGTCAATTGAAAATTGATCTAAAATTCCAAGTTTGGAAAAGGTTTCATCCATGAATTTATAAATTTTAGTTGCCAAGTTGGGAAGGGAAAATGTTTCACTTCTCACCTCTGCCCATCTGATAAAGTCTGGTTAAAACATTCTTATTATCACCTAGTAGTCACAGCATGTGACCTGACAAAAATATTTACATCTTCTGAGAGATGAAGGAAAGTAGAAGAATTTTGTAGGAAGTGAATCTGGACTGAAGCCCCAGGACAGCCTGGAAATATATTGATTATCAAACAGACTATGTTTGGAGGAGGCTTTCTACTGTGACCTGAGCTGTAAATATGTAAGTGTACTTGATCTCTGATGACATAAAGGAGGTAAGTATATCTTCAAGGTAGGTCTCACACAGGCTTGAATTAAGGTTGCTTTCAAGACAGTTGATTCACACCAATACCTTACACGTTTTTGTTTTTTTTTTGAATACACAGTGGTTTGTGCTGTTTCTGAAGCACTAAGCATGCCAGCACAATCCATCAGTGTTCCCAGATATGAAGCCCTTCCAGAAGTCTCCTGGCCATGCGAGAGACCAGCATGAAGCTAAATTGTATGATGGCAACCGGCCCTTTTGGCTTCTTGTTGCACGTGACTCTGCCACAATCAGTGCAACACCTGCAGGACTTTCACCCCAGTCCTCATTTGATGAGCCTCCATCCCCCAGTTCTTCAGGAGCCCCAGGACAGGCAGACATATCACCATCTGCTACCAGAGTGGCTGTGGGCAGCAGCACACTGCGCAGCCTTGCAGAGAGGCCACTTTGGCTGGCATGTCAGGGCTGGGTGCTAGAGGGCACCAGTTCCCTGTGTGGCTGGGCCTCACTGCATGTAGCTGCAACCCCAACTCCAGGGATTAAAGGCAGCTGTGGGGACATCATCAGGAAAAACACTTCAAGCACTACAGTAAATAAAACTTCTACCTCTTCCCATCACCGCTGTGGAACCCACTTCCATTCCTCACCCTGTTTGTGGAGAGACACCCAGAAACAGTTCTGGTGTAGGCAGAAAATCCCTGTGCAGACATTTCTGAAATATGTTTCCAATGTTCTGGGCTGGTGTTGGCTTCCCTTTGTCCTTTCCCTTCCATCTGGCACCGACAAACAGTGATGGGTACGGCCCATCCTCTCCCATCCGGAGACAAGCTGTGCTCCACAGCATGCTTCCCAGACGGCAGTCCCAGTGCCTTCATAGTCACCACTGGGGCTCATGACATGGAAGCAGGAGCTGAAATGGGAGTGTCCCCTCAGCAGTGCCAGCCCTGACCTTCATGGGATTTGTCTTGTTTCTGGCTCTCATTAGGTGGTACCAGATCACCTCTTCCTGGAGGCAGAAAACTAACAATGATGTTTCTGCCACTGAGAGGCCATCTCTCACGGTTAGGTGGCTCAGGTCCTTGGGAAAAAGCTGTGAGAAGTTATGGAGACTGTACACAACCTATAGAGGTGGTGGAGGTTCCATATCATTGGAGGCAATGCAACAAGTGTCAGTCTCAGGGAGGACTGATCCCACAAGATGCTGAAAAATTATCTCAGATGATAAATGATTCAGCAAATAATAAAAAAATTTCTGCATTCTTTCATCTATGCAATGTACAGCCTACATACAAATTCCTATTCAAATATCATTAAAGCTCAGATATTGAATTATTCAGTGAAACCAGCTTTCTGAAACACACACTTCATGGCTGATAACACATTGCCTACCCCTGACTCACAGGAAGAGTTTAACTCTGTGAGTTCATGTATCAAACCACACATGAAATTCAGTTTCATACGCCACAACATAAAAACAGTGTTAAAATGTTTTTCCTCCACTTTCCACACAAAGTGAGAAAATAAATGAAAGTTTAGTACTATATAGCAAAGTTTTAAATGGTATTGGGAAGAAAAACATTCAGAAGCAGTTATGAAAAAGCACTGAAAATCATGTAGAGACTGTCTGGTGGGGAAAAAACAACCATGGAATAAAAATGATGCCTTTAGGGAGGAAAATTGTGTTTTTATAAGGAAAAGTACCCAAGCTATCTGAATTTCCAAACAAAACAGTCATGCAAACAGGAAAAAAAAAAAAAAGCACTTCTGTAATAAAAATCTATGATACGGCATAAGAAAAAAAAATGAAATAACCATTTCTCAAAGCTTCTGCAGAAATGTATATTTAAAAATATTCAAATTAAATCAACTGTAGTGACTCCCATATTAATATGGCATGCAACACTAAAAGCTTGCATACTTATGCATGCTATCACTATGTCCTTAAATTAATTCAATGGATTAAATATTTATGAGGGGCAGACAAACTTTGTTTTACTTCTTTTACATTGAGTTCAGAGTACACCTATGTGAACCAGAGTTCAGCAGAGCTTCAGAGTTGTAAATCAAAGATAGGCATCCGCATCAACCTTCATCTAGATTATGTAGACAGTCTATGAACCAACATAAGAACACCAAATCTTTATTTTATTCTGCTTGGATTTCTATTTTCACCCAAAAATTTTGAGGCTGTATCTGCTAGATCCCAGACACTGTATCTGTAAGCAGAAAATACTCCTTTTTTATTATGCACTCCTATCCTAGAGTTACTTTTTATTTCTACAGCTGTTTCCTATTAAGTTGAAATACTACATGTGTAATTCATTCTTGAAGCTGTACCAGTATAATGAAAGTATTTCCTGTCAGGTAAATGTAACAGTATTGAGCCATACCTTATCTCATATCATATTTAAATGCAGAACCTAGATTTGATAATTTATGGAATAGATCTCCTTTCTCATAATTGACAATAAAATATGTATACATGTTTTCTCATAAGATACACCACTTAATTGTATTAGAATGTGTATCTAGTGACCAGCAGTTAGCAAGTGGTATCCTGTTTCATACAGACATCTATTTTCTTTAAATGGATATTTATTATCCTACCTAGTCAGTGCTTCTTATAAGTGGTATTCTAATTAGATGTTATCTTATTGGGAAATAACTTGTCTGCTGAATAAGAGAAAGAATTGCCAGTAATCACTTGTCCTGCCATTAAGAAGTGTTAACACTACTCTAACAGAATCCCTTTTTCTTTTGTTTTCTAACTGGAAACAATTAAAATGACACAAGAACAAAAGAATTTTATATGTGACTCATGCCATAATATTGAAACAGTACGAACTCTAAAGAGGCGCATTTCAGTACGAAAAAGTTTGAATGGTTCTGAGGGCATGCTCCATAAGTCCCATGGCACTCAGAAGATCAGTCTCAGAGCTTTACATCAAAACCTACAAGCAACCCAAAAGGCTGAGCCCCATTCTGTGAGGCATAGTCCATGCAGCATGATGCTGGTTAGGTCAGATCACAAGAGAGTTTCTTTCACAGGGTGTTTAAAAACAAAATCCAGCAGACACCTCTCAACCAGCAATACCTACAGTATTTACTAGTATGCTGGACTCACTCAGCAACTGGTTGCTGAGAGAATTAATTTTAGCTTTAGCTCTTTCAATGCCTTTGGCTACTTTGAGGATATTTTTTATATATATATATATATATATATATATATATTTTTTTTTTTTTTTTAATTTACTCTTTCTCCGTGTAGCTGGCTGGTGCAAGAAGTTGTTACCAAGGTACAGGACAACTATAGAGGAAATCCAAAAAGCTATGTTGGCAGGACTGATAAGTAACTCTAGAATAGCAGATGCGTATGTTAACACCAAGGAGTTTTGGTCTGGGTGCTAGGTGTAATGCAGTGAAATCAAATCAACAATAAACATTGACTGATATGCTTAGTTATGCAGTATGTCAGCATATGCAATTTCTTGTATGTTAACTCATACTCTGAGTTAAAAAGAAATTAAGATGCTGCATCAGTAATGCAAAAACACAGTCAAGAATGAAGATTTTTCTGCATACTAGATTTTTCTTGTCTACTTTTTCTGTTTGGATATTGAATATTTTTATAGAGTACTTTCTGTATGCCTCATAAAGGCTTTAATACCCAAAGTTCAAATTCCAACAACTTTCCTCATGCTGTCCTGGTTTTGCTAAAAAATCTTTTAGTGAATTTGCCTGTCAGCTAAAGCCTTCTTATTAAATGCACTCTGCTGAAAGGCCAGATATATGTTTTGGTAGACATAGCAATGGAATGCGAGGTTGTGATAAGTATGGATGCACATCTCGCAAGAAGGGCAACGAGAAACACGTGACCAAAAACTGACAAACTGAGTATAACATCACATTCACATGACACTTCATCTAAAAGTGGGAGATCACGAGGATCTCATCCCTTTCCTTATGGTTGACATTAGGAGAGGACCTTGCATGTCGTCCCTGTGAACTGAGGCCTAGTGACCTACTGACTCCAGTTCTGGTTGGCTACAGAGTCCAGTCCAGGACTTCGGGTGCCAGCACTACATCTGCTGGAGCAGTTGCAGGGGCTTTCAAGATGGTTTTGTATATTTTGTATTCTTTTTCTGTATTATAATCAGTAACATTAGTAAAACATTTTTAATTTTTCCAACTCTCTCCTCTCTGTCCTTTCCCTCCCAATCGTCTGTCCTTAGTGGGAAGGGAGGAGAAGGCAGGGCTGAAGGTGAAAGTGGAGGAAGAGGGGGTTAATAATACATCTGTCATGGTTTTATTGTCACCCCTCAATCAAACCTCGACACATGCCAATAACATATCTGTCTCCCCATGGGCTACTTACGTGAGTAAGTAATGTAGAGTCAGGTCTTCAGTACAGCATACACAGAGCTCCTTTTACTTACCATATAAGTGCAGGAGCACTTAAAGTGAGGTACCTGGGGGTACTTAAATGGGGAAATACAACAGAAGTTTAGTCTTACAGAACTCCGTTATGGTTCCTCACTCAAGTAAGAACTTGATCAGAGCTTGGTCATGGTAGCAGGTTTCCATTTGATCAATTTGCTTTATCATGAACTAGTGAGCTATGGACATAAGTTTACCATTGCTTTAAATAAAAGTAAGCCACTCTATTTAATTAGAAAAAAAAAAGCTAAGAAATGAAGTGGATCATATTTTCAAATAAGCTTCTTAAGTCAGCATGTTTGTCTGCTACGTTTGAAGGAAGTATATATTCACTTGAAATGCTAGAGCAAGGAGAAACACAAAAATAAGGGAAGTGGGTAGAAAGGGAATATGAGGAGGCAACAATGGAGTACAGAAAATCACAACCAGCTGCAAAATGGTTGCTTTAATAGGGGAAACAAAGTTTTCATATGTGTTTCTGCCTGTTCATTTCATCAACACTCACCTGGGATGAAAGCAAACAGTAGGCAATATAAAAGCAAAATAAGCTTATTTCCCATACATCAAGCTAGAAACATGCATGAGTCTCCAAACTGAGAGAAATCCAAAGCATTCTGAGGCTCATCATCTCTATTAAAAATTACAAATTATCAAAGAGTAGCTTAATTTTAATTCACATTTAAATAGTTTCTTACAAATTTAAAAATTCAAGTAAACTCATATAAATTATGAGAAAATGTAGGAGTATCCTTTGTTTCAGAGCAAATAAATTTATAATGTCAAATTTTACGTGCACTGATTTCTTTGAGTTTGAATGCCTTAGATTTTCACCTGCAATTTTGCTTTTGAATAGCAGGATAAGGAATAAAAAAACTTAGAAATTATGAAAAATACCCCTGGTAAATTTAGGGGCTTCCATATTTTTTCTGATGGATTTTAAGCAATATGCTCTTTTCAGTGCAGGATGTTTAACTGAATTAGAAGACAAACAAGCTCAGTTTCCTCATCAAAATATGTTATCACTTACACTTTAGAAAAACTATCTAGTAGCAAGCATATTTAAGCAACTAGGTTGTAGATTATTACTTCACTGGGAGGGTCAATCATCTTAAAAAGGACTGGAGGTGACATAGCATTTTGTGATTTTAATCTGCAATAGGTTATTGTGAAATCGCCTGAGGGTGAACATAATCAATTTGGAGCATCGAAGCAACATTTACTTTGTACTAAAACTCACAACCAACCTCAGGAAATTCATCAGTGCAGTCAAACAGAATGGTAACACACAGAACAATGAAGGTAACATTCTTCAGAGGTGATTAAAAGAATGGTAGTTGGTGTAAGATATCTACAGAAGTTTTTGCATGTGCTGCTATGAACTACACTGCGTTCAGTTCCATGAAGAGAATAAAATGAATTTACCACCAGCTGACCCACAAATATGTGTCCGAAGTTTTCTGGAAAGAAGGAAAAATAATACTTCCCAAATTTAGAACTCAATATAAAACCTGTGCCTGTGCATTCAGAGCAGATATGACAATGTACTATAGAAGTATTCAGACATGTTATTTATTAAATTCCTATGCTGTGTGTCCACAAGTCCTTATTCTTACACATAAATTACGTATTACTCAACACCACTTAAAGAAGCTGCTGAGAGGTCACTTCTCTGGATTTCTTATATCTGACAGAAAAGAACTGACATCATTAAAATGCAAGAAAGTATGCACAGCAGAATGCTGCCTCCTTGTTCTTTAGGTGTAGATGGGTAATTGACAAAAGATTCTTGATTTTATTTGAATGCTCCGACTTTTCAGAGAGGAAAATATATTTTAATATATTGGGTCTGCCTAGAAGGAATTAATATTGTAACTTGACATTTATGTCTACATTGTTCAAATATATTCAAAATTGTTCTTAATATTGACTTACAGAAACCTAAGATCTCACATTGTGTAATTAGTTTGGCTTATAGCCATGAAACCATACTGGAGTTTCTTGTCATTAAATGTGCCAGTGAAGAAAGGCATGTCACAGATCTAGTAAGAGAAAAGAAAAAAAAAAAAAAGAGAAGTTTTTTTTTCATTATGAAAAACAGACAGATTGGCCTTTTTTCCCCTCTTCAGCACAGAATCAATAAATCAAGCAAAGTTATGAACATTAGTAGAATGGCTAATATCAATGTATCTCCTGTGGTGATCCATGCCAGTTTCATTCCCCAAAATGCATCTTTGTGGTTAGTTTGCAACTATTGGTACTATACAAGAAGTGTATTTCTATAATGAATCAAAACTAATTTCACAAAAAATCTACTTTTATCCCAACCCATATTCACATACGGATTTAAGTCAGGAGAACATCAGTATAAATGAAAGACCATTCAGGTGGGATTGAAGAGACAAGGATCGTCAGTGAAAAAAAAAAGTCAAAAAACAGAACTAAAACATCATTTGTCTGGAAATAAATAAAGTGTTTAGGTCAAAATATCTGGGCAATAAACTTAATTGTTGAATGATTACAAGTGTTTGTACAACACTGTGAATATGGTGAATGTGAGCTTGAGTATGACAAGCCTAAATGTAAGCATTCAACAACAAACCTGTATTCATACTACCTCATCCTTGCTGTTTTCACACTGACAAGTATGAGCTGGGTCCTTTCTGTGGAAATTCTCCAGAACTCTTGTTTATCCATCAAAGAGGACCCGTCCACTCCCACACCATTTGGGCAGAAAAGAGTGTCAGAAGACTTTAAGAATTTGAATGAGCTTGTCTGCAAATTCAGTGTCTTCTAAAAAAACCCTTTTAACTCCTTTTTGTCCCTCTTTCCTTCCCCATTTGTACAAGCAAACATAGAATCAAAACACAAGAAAAAGATACGTAAAAATATTGTATGTGCACACTATGTAGGTGTGTCAAAATCCTTGGGAAGATCTGTAAGAATTAATCATTAGAGGATAAATCAGTACCTAAGTAGCATAAAGTACAAAGGATAAACCAAAATTAAGGAAAACAATACCTGAAAAAGTAAGTGAAAACTAAAACTTTATGGTTAGGACACCAAGATGCAGAACAAATGGGAATCATCATGTGAGTGTCCAATATATGAGAACAGTAGCTGTAATCTGAGAACAAGTAGACAGAAAGTCTGCATTATGCAAAACACCCTGTAAGAATGTTGAACCAGATAATCTCACCGAGACACAAACTGAGCATACTCTTCAAAAATCATTCCAACAGTGTAAAAACAAATGTGAATTTGGGGTGCATACAAAGAACCTAAATCATAAATCCTAAACAGATCTTGTAGGGTCTGTAGAGCCTAAACTCTAATGTCTCAGGTCTACCACAACAGAAAAAGCAGATAAAGAAATCAATGGAAATGTGTCAAGTAGCCAAAATTAGCAGCCACAGTCGTTGAGCTTTAGACTGGAACAAAAATAAAATGAAGTTCCTGTTCTGAGTAGAGAGTGAAGAAAAAAATCAAGAACTACTTCTGCAAAGCAAGAACTAAGAATCAACCTACAAGTCAGACTTTACTGAACATCAGAATACAATTAGATAGAGGATATTCAGTTTCTTTTTCTCTGTTCTAAGTATGGGCAATTTGTCATTCACTTTGTGAACTTTCACTATCTCCCTTTCGTTTTATTTCTGAATGGGTTTCCAGATGGTCACCCATCCAAGAAACTTCTTTCTTACTCAAAATAAGCAAGTTTCTATTTTTACCAAAATTCAGTGGACTAGATTCTTATGTTTTATTCAGTTGTAAAATTAATCTAAACACCACATCAGAAATATTTAAGCAGTTTATATTCATGTGATCCAATTGTTCTTTATCAACACAATGAAAACACCTTAACAACAACACGAGTATGGAGAAAATACTCGGACTAAATTAAATTAATCAATTTACTCTTCAGTGAATTCACTGTGACATTTTGTAATTTGAAGCTAGTTGTGTCATTTTCATTGGGTTAAAATTCATGCAATGTTGACGAAAGGCTGCCAATCAAAATAATTTCTTTCTGAAAACAGTTTACCTGCAATTGCTGCAAGGAATAACTGAATCTACACTAAATTAAGCAGTAATTATTTTTTCTCTCTCTTTTTTTTACTCATTTGTTTCACATTTCTACATTTGGCAGTACACGGATTATTGACAAAGTAACTGTTTCCAGTGTACACTCAGTTTGTTAGTCAATTCATGTGTTGCTGGCATGTGTCTTATGCACAGCAACAGAGAAGAAAAATTTGAAAATGCCCAGAAACAAGTGACTGCAAGCTCGTAAAAACTGGCAGAATTATGAAGCAGGCATAGAATATGAAATAACTTTGATTTTGTAGGCAAACATATTCAAGTTTTAGTTTGTGATTGTTTGCTGTTTGTTTGTTTGTTTTTTGTTTTTTTTCATCTTTGCTTTTCCTTATGAACTACTTTTAGAATATCTCCATCCAGAGCTTTAAAGAACATTAAACAACATTAAATAGAAATCTGTTTGACTGTTTCCCAAGTAAAAGCAGATTTTCATTGAAAAATATGAAATCACAAAAATTATGAAAACAAGCTCAACAAACTTGTGATAATAAGGTATCAGTGGTTCCAGCAGTCCACTTTAATCATGTCAGATCAACAGAGAAAGGAGGGCTAAGACATTTGGGTGGCTTTAAGGACTCCTAGGGTTCTGTTTCTGGAGCAAACTCTGTCCCAAAGCCTGGCATTCCAAGTGTTCCCTGAGCTGTATCTCAAGAACAGTCCCGTTCTGTGGACTGTCCTATGACTAGGGACTTTAAGTTTTCTTGTCACAAGGCCTGGAAACGTGGAGCTGAAAATCCATGGGACTCCCAGCTACAGTAGTGGCTCTCTACATAGTTAAGATAACAGCTTTCAGTCTTCTGCACTTCTTGATGAAGAACTGCCTCCTGTGCTTCAGCAGTGCTGTATAAGTCTGAGATTTCTCTAAGGTTTTCATTTATCAGCTCCCTAGTGACTGGAGAAGTAACAGGAAACCAAAACACAGAAATCCTGAGAAACCTTGAAGCTCTCTGAATTTTTTTTTTTTTTTTTAATTCAAAATAGACTATTTAATGATTGAGAATACATTTGTTTACATTTTCCTTCTGTTGGGTATTACTTTTATATAAATTCAGCTTTAAAAAGGAAAGGAATTTTCCAAGGAATAAATAATTTGACCTTTTCCCATAACAAGTAAGAAACATGTATCTCTTCATACTATAAAATATGCTGAGCAACTTATGCTAGAGAATAGATGGTAGAGAATCAAAAAAGCAGAAAAAAAGTGCCACAAAAATATATAATTTTTCAACTGCAGATGTAAATATTCTGACCATGGAGAGGCTTTCACAAGAGATTAGCATTTCTGAGTTGTCCCATTGACAGCTGTGAAACTATTCATGACACATACGCGGCTATAAGCATAGAATCATGGAATAGTAAGTCTGTAAAAAAGCTCAAGAAGTCTAATCTGGTGCCTTGCCTCACACAAGGTCAATTTTATCTTTGTCATTCCTGGCTGATGTTTATCGAACCTATTAATAAAGGTGTCCCGTGATGGTAGCTACAGTTTTTCCCAGCAATTCTATTGCTTTCAGTATCTTTATCATCAAAATGTTCTTCATCCAAGTTCTTTCATACTGGAATCTTATCTAATTAACTTCTTATTTCATTCATCATGGACACGGTGAGCAAGTTACTCTCTTCCTTTTTGCAAAAGCTTTTTCTATACCAGAAGGTCTGCAAATATGTGCTAAAAACTGGGGACAAAGTTTCTTCAATTTATTTAGCACTAATTAGCCAGAGTTGATAAATATCTAGGTTGGGAGATAAAATTTAAAACTTTGCAAAATAGTAGCTATAAGAAAACCATAGGAAACAATGTTGACATATGCCAACAACTCATCAACTAAGAGTTTAACAACTCTGCATCTTGCAAAGCGAAGAGATTAGGGGGGTAGGGAGGGAGTTGTATTTGGGTGATTTTTTCCCTTTTTTTATGCTCATTTTCTGATTGAAAGATAACAAGACAGCAACCTTGGATACCAGAACATTTAGTAAAAACTAGTTTTCTATTGGAAATGACTTTCAATGGAATAATTTTGACCAGACACATCACAAAGATTCACAAGAGAATGTCCCTGTCATCTTCACCAGCTCCCGAAACTTTTTAACATCTTCCTTCAGCAACAAAACAATAAAGTTTAATTTTAGATGAGAACTTCACCATCTATTTTGAGTACCTATATGACACACTTAAAAAAAACTTTAGCATTTTGAGCTATTTTTGAAACTGTCTTGGAAATTTGAGGTTGTGCCTCTGGTTACAGCTGTCTACTTAACTAGTTTTTCATGAAGGGAGCCAATGGCACATCTGTTATATGGTCTGCAGTGATTTATATTTCATTCAGGGAGGCACCAAAAGCACATGTGTTTGACCAGACAAAATCTTAACTTACTTCAGAAAATTCAACCCAAAAATGTAGGTAGGAACACATAGAAAATAAAAAAGGTGGGGAGGAGTGGTGCAACCAAACCAAAAACCTCAGAAGAAAACTCTCAGGTAAATATTTTGTCCTTGTCTCCATATATAAGCTCACTTGTTGTGGCTAAATTAAATCACTGAAAAACATCTATCACAAATCTCAGAAAAAACCACAAACTATCATAAATGTCAACATTGATAACTGTGATAGGAGCTCTCGACCCCCTTGACCAGGCTGTCAGTGGTTTGGTACAGGATCAAAGAAGGCAGAGGCCTGAGCTGTAGCTGTGCTATGAACTTCTCTAGTTGACCCACAAAGGAGCAGAGTGGTATAGTGAGCACCAGTGCATATGAGCTTGGAACACAAATCATGCAAAAGACATATGAATAGTGGGTGGCTTTTCCAAGACTCATTTATCAAGGAACAAAGAAGGCTGTGGGTAAAACGAGTCTTATGTATACCTTCCCTACCACATATAATTTGACCATGAGCCAACCATTTCATTCATAAATATCACAGCCTAGAAGAGCCTTCTTTGAACTCTCTCTGCTAGGCACCATGGCTGCATGGCAGTGATCACCCCTTGAACTGGGGCATCTCTCAAGGTTGGTTCTCAAGGCAGAGAGACCTTTTACCAATGGCAGATCTTTGGTAAACGATCAATGGCACATATAATCTTCTAGTATTATAAATCTGAGTTTGCCTTGGTAACCTTGACTGCATGCTGAGTTCATACTTATGAAACATTACTCAATGGGATGGTTTTCCTTACCCTTTACACCTCTGGTCTCTGTGAGAAACATTCTAACTCAAGGCCAATTCAGTTTTCCACTATATATTTCCTCTATGCGATAATGGATAAGGTGAAACTTGCCATTGAACTTGTTGAACCTTGTTAAACCACTGTTACTTTATTAAATTCCATCAAATTCATTGACCTCTGTCAAATTATTATTTTACCTCAATAAAACATATTTCTGCTTTTCTCTTTTGAGTGAGATGCATTCCACTCATTCCACGACAGTAACAATTTAAGGCATAGTTTGGTTTTGCTAAATTCTACACATACAGCTTGCCCTAAGTATATACTGAAGAATTATAATGTTCATAACCTTTAAAATATGAGTGAAGTTAACCTCTGACATTTAAGTGCATTGTAAAATCAAACTCAAAGCACGAAAACAACCATATATATTTTAGGCACTTGTCTTGTATACCTAAACAAAGTGTCAGACTGTTTCAACTCCAGTCCCAGCAGAATTTTATCCAGAGAGCATTCAATAAAACTGAGTATAGCATGAATATACTCTGTAGTCTTGATTTTCCCTGGTATGATGAGGCAGTGAAGCCTGACTCTTACCACCGTTGCTGAGCTCTGGACATTCTTAGTAACTTCTAAATATACTCTCACAACATACACAGAAAAGGAGCTCAACGTCAGTGTGTAGAAGAGCTCACTCATTCCTTATTTACAATCTTGTCTTACTTTCAGCAGAATGAATCTCAAACTAGAGAAACCCAAGGACTGCTTTATTATAAATTAACTTTCATTACCTATAAAGACCTGGAAACACAAATAGAACTCTTATCAGATATTGTCCTTTTTGTTACAGAAAGAAGCAGAGAAGACAGCTGTGTTTTTCACCTCACTAAAAATGCAGAAAACCAAGATCCTGACAGTCTAACACTAGCATAATCAAGTTAAATATCTCAGAAATACCTTAAACAGGGGGTATGCTGCAATTTACTTTACTGGCTAGAGGGATTTGGAGAATGAATGCCAGGAGAAACTAAAACAGTCATTAGCTTTATTGTCAACATTTCAAGCCACAAATATTCTCCTGAATCATCATTCAGAAGATCTGTATTTTTAATAATTTCCACTACTGATATGTCAGTCTTATAAGCACTGAACAAGCCTCTGTTACAAGTCTGTGTTCTCCTTACAGTTATTTATAGACGTTATAGAAAAGTTTTAAATGTCATATTTGATTTGTATTTTATTTGAAATAGAAATAAGCAGCTCATGCAGGTTTAATAATTTATCCAGTTGTTTGGTTTGAAACATTAGGACATGCAGCTTGCATGTCAAAATACCCTCTTTGGAACTGAACTGTTTAGCAAGTCCTAAATGCAGTTATTCCAATAGTCATTCTAAGGCAAACTGTTTTTCCTTCTAGCCTTTGCTTGCTACGGTACAATTCCAAATTTGATCTTGTGGCTGCATTCCCTTGATTGTTTTTGGTGCAGTCTTTGAATAAATTTAAAACAAAGAATGTGAAAAAGTGATTTTTCCCTTCCAGCCACTGCATTATTTCCTAATGAAAGATTCCAGCATTCTTTTGGTGCTGAGTATAGTTTTAAACAGACAAATACACCAGGTCTCCAATTTACCTTACCGAAGCAAACACATATTTTGCTAGATAGCTAGCCACAGCTGAATTTGGTCCTGATCAGATATCACTGTCAAACTACAGAACCTGTAGAAAGAAGTAAAATTACTCTAATTGCACCTAGTAATTAGAAAAGAACACGGGTAGCTGGGAGAAAATTGCTAGGGAGGGAAACAATTTAACACAGGAAAGAAAATGCGTTAGAAAGCAGGCTCGGAAAAGAGCAAAATCAAAACAGCACAGAAGCGACGAAGCATGCCCTTCTTCCCAGACGCTGCAGTCAGAAGGTCGAGTCAGGGCCACTTCTCCCATATAAGAACGTGATGGAATCTTTCCAGAGGTCTGTGGGAGATATATCATGGCATACTTGGCTGTAGCACTCGCAGCAGAACCTGCTGTAAGCTTTGCCATAGTTCATCAGAGGGGTTGGTTTGAAGGAGCCCTTTGCCCTGCTATTTTATCCTGAGAACAACGGTTTAGTACTAAACACTACAAGCAGCAGAAACAGATCCTGATGCCAGGGGAATTTAAATGATCCTGGGTAAAGCTGCAAACAGTGCTCTATAAATCACAGTGCAAAGGTTGTAAAAAAATAATTCAGATCATTCTTTTCCCAATCCCAAACCCAGTCATCAAGTAATAAAGTCCAGCAGCTATTTCTTTTTTCTTTTTGATATAATCACCTACTTAGTGAATAAAAGGAATGCAATATATGTATCTGGAGTCTAATAAAGTGCTTGATACAATACCTTGAAGAATTGTACTGAAAATTATTTCCCAATGACTTGCAGAAGAACATTGTCACATGGATTGAGAGCTGACTGTAAAATAAAGGCTCAAAGTATTAAATTTGGAGTGTAGAGGGGAATATTTAATAGCATTCTGTAGAGATTCATTCTGTTTAACATCTTTATTAGTAATGTGGATGTGAAAGTAAAAATACGTTAATGAAATATGCAGGTGAGAATAAATTAGAACTTGAGGTGAACACCAGAGAGCACAAAGGTATAATACAAATGGGACCAAGTGAGATTAAGGAATCAGGCAGAAAATTGCAAAATGAGATTCAAATAGAAAAAATACAAACTAATATGTTTGAGGAAAATAATGTGAAATACAGATGTTCAAATAGTCTGAAAAGCTAGGATGAAGTCTAATGCTGAAAGAAGACTTCACAGTAGTAGTTTCTCAAAAAATGAGTAAAAACTTACAGTGTAGCATGGGGCAGATCATTTCAGTTCTGTTCAAGGCTTCCTTTTTCATATGTTGAAGAAACTGTAGCAGGTGTGACTTGGGTACTGTAGCCAACAGACTCATCGGACTCAGGAACACTGAACATCTTTAAAAGTTAAAAAAAAAAAAAATAATCTGTGCTCATTCCTGTAACTGAAAAGATAGTGACAAAGAGTGTATGGCTTCATTCTGTCTTGGCAGTGACATAAATATAACCAGCAACAACAACAAAATACTACACATGAAGATGATCCAAGGAACCAGACCTGAAAAAATGGAAGAGAGAATTTCCACCACAATCAAGACATGGTTTGATTCATTTGTGCAACCAGACTGCTCTATTTCTGTGGCCCTCTGGATGAAGAAGTGATTTTGTGATTTTAGATTAGATGCTGTTTATATCACAGGGATTACATCACTATGACTATGTAATGTGATTTTAGGTTATGCAGAATACTGCATTTGATTCAGATCTCATCACAGACTGTTCTCTGACATGATAGTGATCTGGGAATCTACAGATATGTTTTTCAAGACCAGAAGGGAAAACTGCTTTTGGGAAATTATCAGAAGGTGCTGGCATGTGTCGGTAAACCAAGTGCACACGAGACAATTAGAAAAGCCATCTTTAATCCCTGAAAAATACGTAGAGGACAAATTATCTCATGTCTTAAAGAATTAGCAAACATTTGAATATCTAATTTTAAGAGTAGTTGCTTTATTCAGTAAGTTTCACTTTTTTTTTTTTTTAATCCCACATTAATTCTTACCTTCCCTGCCACACCTAAATTAAGAATTCTGAATCAGAACCAGATATTTTCTCAGGTATAATCATTAGCACTTGTTAAAGGCCTTCAGATTCTCTAAGCTCTGTCTCATTGAGATTATTAAATGAATCTTTCACTTACCTTCTGGTTATTTTTCAATTTGTTTGAAGATGGATGCAATTAAATCTCTTCCATAAAAGATGAATTCTCCTACTAAGGAGTAGTTTGCAGCTCACACCTCCAAGTATGCGTTCCATGATCCCAAAGCAGCTTGTATCACACAAGCTGTAGCAAGGAAAGTGTTTCTATTTTACTTTTTTTTCCACAGTGGTCACCAGCTTTCGGTGCTTTTGTCTCCATGAACTCTTCTGTTTCATTTGAAATTCCTACAGATCTTTCTGATGCTGTCTGACAGCTGTTCATATCTAAACATATTTCTTTTGTTTGCTCACTGTAAACAAGACTAAGAGATAAGGGGAACTAGAGTCCTTTACATATGGCCAATGTTTTGGTCCTCTGCACTCACACAAAGGGCACTATGAAAACTGCTTGGATGCCAACTGATTCAGACTTAACAGCACATTAATTTAGCAAGTTGACAGTAGAAACCATGGCACGCTGGTTAAGAAAGTATTAAACCGGTGAGGATGCAAAGCAGAACAGTGACAAGGAAAAAACAGCTGAGATAAGAAAATTAGTGCATAAGTTAGTTTTATTTTTTTGAAGGGGAAAGAGTTTTTGGTGTTTTGTAGTTTGTTTTTAAGCTTACAAGTTAATTACTCTGTCCCCATTTCCAGGTTTTCTTCTGTTTGACAGAAATAAATTTTCAATCATAAAAGTAAGAATATATTGTATTTTGAGGTAACATATGAAATGCTGACATTTCTTGAGATAATGGGATTTTGAGAAGCAGATTTCAATATTTTTTTTTTTTTTTACTTTCAGTGCATAACATGAAGGAGTTTAGATGCAGGTGATATACTGTGCCTCTTTGGAAGCTTCAAAACAGATTGTTACTTTACATAATCAAGTTATTGGTATCCAGTGATGAGTAACTGTGTGAATTGCAGAGAAACATTTCTAAAATAAAACTGTAAACATGCTGAATTGTGATTGCACAGTTTAGTGCCACAAATTACTTCGGGTTCTTAAACACTATTTCTTCATCTCTCAAATGTGACAAATAAACAAGTTAATCAGTAATGTGGTAGTCCCAGGCAAATGTCTTGATACCACCTCAGTAAGGTAGGCTGGTAGTGAAGGCTGTATGTAGAAACCTACCACACATTGGTACTGTGGCTAGCAGTAAGGTGGCTTGAAACTGTAAAACACTATTCAAGTTTATTCTGTCTTGAACTACCTAAGACATGTACTACTTTTTCTGCATATTAGTATTTCTCTTATTGCTCAAATACTGATTGTCTTTATTAATAAAATTCTGAGAGATCACAGATGCTGTAGGGAATATTTAAGATTTGCATAGATACATCCATTGTGGAAATAGCATTGAACTTTGTTTATTACGTTTCCCAGGATTATGAGCTCTCCAAAGTAATTGTATGTGACCACACATTTTCCAAAATAGAAAACTGAAAAAATCCTCAAGAATGAGGTACAACTATCCACAAAGAACAACTTAAAAACAAACAAACAAACAAAGAACAACTTAAAAACAAACAAACAAACAAACAAACAAACAAACTCTGCCTTAAACTTCCAAATCCAAAAGTAAAACTAGATTTTTTTGTATCACATGCATTAGACACAAATAAGGCACATAAAGCATGTAGGAAGAAAAAAAATTCTTATCCAGATTGCAAGTTTCATCAGTGTTTATGACAGTTATCCAGGCTTAAAATATATACTTAGGCCCAGAAGCAAGTCATCTAATATTAAAAGTGTATGACCTGGGGAGGAGGTTAAAATATTGAACTGATTGAACTAATTTTTTTTTATTATTATTATTATTATTATTAGTAGTAGTAGTAGTAGTAGTAGTAGCAGTAGTATTTCAAGCCTTTTCTACTACTTAGCTGCACTGTTCCAAGGATATTAAAATTATCTGTTTTCCCAACTACACCTTGAACATTTTTCACAAACTAATGTCATACTAACTTGTGATCCTGTTGCTAGATTATCTAAGTCTCTCTCAAATAACAGTGGCAATGTCTTTACTCAGAAAAATAAAGTTGACTCACATAAAGTTTGCAATAACAAAAACCTTTTTCCTGTCCTTAGATATCTGTACTTTTTTGTCACTCCAGTCAAAACCAGCCATTCCTTCTTGACTAGTGTAATACACACTTATTTCTATGGAATCAAGATGTTTATTTTCCATTTAGTGTTTTAGATATGGGGACTTTTTCAGTGTCATGACTATGGTTACATATTTCAGATTCTTCAATTCACAAATAATAAATATTTTTTAAACACTCATTAATTGATCAGAATTCCCCAAATGCTTTTCCAGCTGCTTTCCATATTTATTAATTAAAAAAAAAAAAAAAGGCATTAGAGTTTTTTAGATAGGCCTTGCTATTCACATTTCATATTTTTATAAAGTGACCTGCTACCTTACAAGATAATGATGATGAGACAGTCTAAGGATAAAACAAGTTTGGAAGACACTTGGTAGAGAGAGGTTCATCTTCCCCTCTACTCTGCCTTGGTGAGACCACATCTGGAATATTGTGTCCAGTTCTGGGCCCCTCAGTTCAAGAAGGACAGGGAACTGCTGGAGAGAGTCCAGCGCAGGGCAACCAAGATGATTAAGGGAGTGGAGCATTTCCCCTACGAGGAAAGGCTGAGGGAGCTGGGTCTCTTTAGCTTGGAGGAGACTGAGGGGTGACCTCATTAACGTTTACAGATATATAAAGGGTGAGTGTCATGAGGATGGAGCCAGGCATCCATGGTGACAACCTTGGTGACAACCAATGATAGGACAAGGGGTAATGGGCTCAAACTGGAACACAAGAGGTTCCATTCAAATTTAAGAAGAAATTTCGTCTCAGTGAGGGTGACAGGACACTGGAACAGGCTGCCCAGGGAGGTTGTGGAGTCTCCTACTCTGGAGACATTCAAAACCCGCCTGGATGCCTTCCTGTGTAACCTCATCTAGGTGTTCCTGCTCCAGCAGGGGGATTGGACTAGATGATCTTTCAAGGTTCCTTCCATTCCCTAACATCCTGTGATTCTGTGGTTCTGTGACATATACTATTAAATGAATGGGAAGTGATCAGTTGAAGCAGCAGATGATGAGGAAGGAAGGCGTATTTTACTTGCAAATACAGCACAAGCTGGCAAGTAAACATGTTTTAATACTATTGAAATGTTATGTTAGTACTTTGTGAACATTTGCAGGGTAAGTCCATACACCAAAACACTCCTGCTATAAGGACTCATGCAAGAATACTCCTGTAAAGGAGGAATGGAATTACTGCTCTAACAAAGGAGATGCTGTGAACTTGTCAGAAATATTATTGAATTAATGGACATATGATTTCTCGTTGCTACATAACTTGTAGTAAATAAATTTAAATCTATTTAAATTTCAGAACTGTGTGTAGTGAAGACTTAGTGGAAATACATATTAAAATCAAAGTTTAAGATCCTTTGTTAAATATTTGATTGTGTATGACTGACATTATCTGGTTTTACTTTTAAAGCAATAAAGTTTCTATTGAAGTATATATCACTCATCTTTTTCCTTCATTTTATTGTTCCAGACCACTTTCCAGATCATTTGAAAATATTAAACACTCAATTTTGAGATCTGAAGATTAATTAATGGCTTACGGGTATGTTCCCTGAAATAAAAAATCTCCGTGTCTCAGGACATGAAAGCAACTTGGAGTTGGGGAAAATATCTGACAGGGCTAATTCCATTGAGGTTCTATCCCTGTAAGACATGGAAAGAACTTCAGATTTTGCAAGTGAGGATAAATGGATTTGAAACAGAGGTATCAGCAAGAATTCCAAATTGTTACCAGTCTTCTTTAGTGTGTCCCCGAGACTTAAGGGAAAAGACAATTTAGGGCAAAGGTGAAAAATGATGAGAAAGGGTAAAAAGAGGGATATAAGAAATGATGTCACATGTCAAAGAGATCCTTACCATAAACAAGGAAGTAAATGGAAATCCATCCTATAGATTGTCTGATGACTTAAAATCAATGTGATAAGAAAAAGTAAAGCAGTAATAAAAAGGAAAATTAACACATTTAATAGCCCGTGTGAGAGATTATAGCTTTTTTTTTTTTTTTTCAGTTGGCTGAAATATTCAGCATTGATGTAATCTGTAAAAAACAAGCTTCCAATTACTGAAATATATGTTTATAGAATTTAGGATTACAAAGTAAAAAAAAAATAAAAATTCAAACGACATGTTTAAACTGATATGATTTGGTCTTTTGAAATTCTTCAGGCAAGACAGAAGAGTAAATCAACCAGAGAATTCCCCCACGACTCTAACGAGATTATAGACCAAAACTTGAAGATAAAAGTAACCTTTTGTGTGTCTCTCAGATCCTCAAAATTACAGGAGAATTTGATTGCATGACAAGACGAATCACTGTAAAACTTACTTCCCTCCTGCACAGGCACAGTACCAAACTATAAGTATTATGTTATTCATTGACACAAGAGGACTTTCTTTACCTCTGTCCTGTGTTCACATGTCTAACACACACACTGTTAGTGATCTAACATTTAACTATCTGAAGTTCAGTTGAAAAATATATTTCAGTTAAGTACAGAGTATACCAAAATTTAAAATATGAACCACCTTTGACTACAGTAAAGAGAATAATTTTTCACTTATGAACACTGTTAGTCATAACAATTTTCATTTATGCTGTTTTATTTTCCATTGTGTATTTTCATCAAATTAATTTGTCGTAACATTGATTTTGTGATGAATATCAAGACACATAATGTGTTGCACATTTTTTTCACAGGATAAGTCACCCTCTGGAAGGTGACAAAGAGACCATTCTACATTAGAGGGACTGCTAAACATTTCTGCCTGAACAGTTATTCTCTCTATCTATAATATATATGGTAAGAGTATCACAAATGCTGTATTATTTTCTCAGCCTACTTCTCACAAATTCTCTTCTTTTCCACTGCTCTATACACTATTCAACTGTCAGATAAAACTGTTAATGTTGTAGGCATTTTTATTTTTCTATCAAAGTCAACAATTTTGTAAAAGAGAAACAGTACCACTTTTCAATCAATGGAATTACTTTTCTGTTAAGAGTATATCCAATTTTATCATACATAGAAATTTAGCAAAAATCTGAAATGTGTTTTTTTGGAGAGAAAGGAGAAACTTGGCGTGTGTTAAGTATTTTGGTCATAATTTCTTTGAAATGGTCTAGTGTCCTGATTCTTTAAACTAGACAAACTAACTTATTGGCCAAATGCAGAAGAAATGTAACTGTATGGGTCCATTGGGGTGGACAGGAAGAGGGAAAAGAGGAAAGTGAATGGGTTTTGCCCAATTTAAATTCTACAAGGTGATAGTTTTATTTCATTGTACCAAAATAACTTCAGCCTTTGCTACTTGCAAATATGCTTCAAGTCCTAGATCAATGAAAATTTTTGTTGCTCATACTTTATGCTCAAAGTCAGAAGTATAACTAGGACTGATGTAATGTAATGCATATATTGTATGTATTTGGGTTTCCTCCTTTAGTTTGTCATATACCATGGTACGAGGTTTTTTGGGTGGTGTGGAGGAGTTGCTGTTAGATGGAGATTTGTTACTGAACCAGCCAGGAATTTCAAGGCTGGGAACAGGACCTGCCGTGGGAGAGAAGCAACTCCGAAATAACAAGGCCCCAATGCGGTGTAAATCAACGGACCTATCAGCAGTGAGAGTTCAGTGCGTGGACAGCTCGTGAACATAGATGATATCCGATTAGCGAATGCATGCTTGGAGCGTGGATACGTGATCAGAGAATAGTTGCATAGACAAGGAGGCTTGTTTCTGTAATAAATGGCTTTGCGTGATTCACATTGAATGGGAATGCTGAGTCCTTTATCGTTCCAACGGGCTGGTGAAAAAATTAAAACATGAAATAACTTAATAAAAGGAGAAAAATACATAATCAGGTTTTGATGTTGCTAGTAAGTCAGTGAACTTGAAAGATATTTACCATGTGGATTTTCATAATATAATAACAATATTTTTTACTGCTTATTTTAGGGATTTTTTTTTTTTTTTGTTCCATAGAGTGGTTGAAGAAGCAGTGCAAATATTATCTGTAGTTCTTGTATTTCAAGCAGTGAACCTCAGGTGACACTAAATTATTATTGATCAGAGTACTTTCTCAACATGAAGACCAGAAGGAGAATTTTCACTCTTTGGAAACGCAACCCATCTTGAAATAGAAGATTAAATACAAGGTAGTCTCCTGCAAATTCATGTGTCCAAAGAATCTTTTTTGGAGATGCATGGTTACTTCTTAATCTACATAATTTTGTTCATGGTTTCTAAATGAATTGGCACAGTTTTTCAGAAGGCAGAATCTACTATCTGAGTACCTAATATCTAAGCTTAGGACCAATGTTTATTTTGGAACTTAAAGCATAAATTTGATAATGTCAGAGGACAATCTTTCTGACTTCTAAAAGCGGAAAGGGAGAGTTTATTTTCTACAATAATTCTGTTTTTTTTTTTTTTTTTTTTTTTTTTTTACAGTTTAAACCAATATTGTATTGATTAGGGAGAAAATTCATTTGAAGACCTGTGTGGCTTATAGTTATTTTAATGTAAGAGAAAAATCTGAAGGTAAACTTTTTAATGCAGTCTGTACTGGTACACTGACTACTAAGGTTAAAAGGATAAAAACAAACAAACAAACAAACAAAAAAAAACCCCAAACCCTCCATTTTTACAACAGGAAACTGAACTGAACTTCCTTCTGTTTTTCATCCCACCTGGGGTTATATTGGTAAATACGGGCCCTCAAAAATGTTGTTTAGAAATGGGAAGGTTGAATCTCCTTTTCAGTTTTTCCAGTCTTTTGTGCATCTGGCTACCCCAATGGCAATAAAAGGAATTTACCCTCTCCAGCTTCTATACTAGAAAAAGAAAGGTGCTTCTGCAATTCTCTCCCTATTCACTCATAGGCTGATGCAGTGAATGTACATAACAAAGACCTGAATGGGTTATCTACGTGGGATAGCACTGTTAAACTACCTACTTTGGACCTCAAAAAATAATGTTTGCCTTTTCCACTTTATTCAGCATCTTCAGAGATGGGGCAATTAAAACACTTGGGTTCTTTCTTAATTTAACAAGTTTGTTTGTCTCGTTTTAATGTATTCTTTTCAAAGCGCTTTTATTATTCTGTAAAGAAAAAAGAGAGATCGCAATTCTTCTCATTTAACTCTTGACCATGCAAAACCAGGTAGTCTGTCCAGATTTTTGTAAGACCTCAATTTTAGGGTGTTTGAATAAGCCTGATGAATGTAGAAATAAATCCAAAACTTTGAAGGAGAATAATTGTATAGGTCTACTTGACTCTGTTTTGGAGTGTTCCTTGAATACTCAACGATTTTATGTAATGGAGATGAATTTCATTGTGAAGATCTGTAGTACAAAGACTCTGAATTATTTCAGGTTCTGGATTTTTTTTCTGTGACTGCATGAAACTTTCTTTCACAGGACTGAAAAGTTATAAAATTGCATTGTATTTGGATGAAAGTTTTTTCTTAATATCATGTATAAAAGTATTAGTACCAGCAAAGATATCAAATTCTTAATATATCAGTCCAAAATCTACATTACATAACTCTTGTAAACAGAAAAACAAACATATGGGTATAAAACCAGAAAAATATGCCTCTGCAGAAACAGAGGATTTCACTATGAGTAGTTTGTCATATCCAAGGTTTCTCAAATGGCTTGAAGTTCTACCTGTTATCTTCTCTACTGTATATCATTTTTAAATGGCAAGTAAAACCAGATTGCAAATTTTTCTGCTAATACCAGCACCTGAAACAATACTTAAGACAAGGATGCAGCAATAGCATCTTTGTCCTCATCACATCTCTCCCTGTCACCTTCCTCTCTTCCCAGCAAGTTACTCACAGAGGAGAAAAGAATATAAGAAAGATCACTTTTACATTGTGATGAGTCTGTCCAAGACACCTAAATTGGCTTTGAATAGAACTGTTCCAGGACTGAGGGAGAAAGCAGCAATAACAAATTCAGGGAAGAATCAGTTGTTCACTTTCCACCACCTTTTCTTATCTCCCTGCTCAAAGATTTGCCATTTCCTTAGATATTCCAGAAGATAGACTGGACAAAAGACATCAGGTTTAATTTGGCTGAGATTAATTACTTTAGATCCCCCAAATTGTACAAATAATTAGGAGCTTAATTCTCATGCCAAACTTAAGTGTGTTTTCTTCTGAGCCACTTTCAAATTCTGGTTCATCAGGCTGGAATGAATGCCTATAGTTCTTGCTATATCTTTACTTTAGGTAAAGGAAAGGAAATCTCCTTGATCCTGGTTGGTGTGTCAGGATGAGGGAAAAAAAACCCAACCAACGAACCAAAAAACACCTGCCTCCTTTAGCTCTTTCTTAAAAGATGTTCGTTAATTCAAAAATTCGGATGTAAACCTTCCAGTATTCTCTTCTCCAGATTACCCCTTGAATATCCATTATCTCCATCTGTAACCAGGTTCTTGCTCTGTCAAAGCCAATAGTACATTTGGTGTGGTTTGTTTTTTTTTTGTTTGTTTGTTTGTTTTTTGTTTTTTTGTTTGTTTGTTTTGGTTTTTTTTTAATATAATGTGTTGTTTCAAACAGTGGACTTTATTATTGTAATAATATTCTTCAGTCTAATGTTTTTCCCTTCTTCTCCATAAATATTTCCTTCTTGATTTGAATAGAATGTTTTCCTGGTAGATCTCTATTTCTAATTTGTTGCTATCTTTACTTACATTAATACTCTGTTTACAATTACCATTACTAAAGGTTGAAGCCTGAAAAAATTGTTGTCCATCTCCAGTTTCTAAAAGTGTAAATTGCAGTGAATAATGTAACTTCAACTCCAACATGGAAGTATTATTTCAAATGGAATGACAATAATGATCTCTAAATTACATGACCTGATTCTCTTCTGACTTTTATGTTTTCCTGTAAATCAGAAGTACATTTTTGAAGGCTATGAAGTTGCACTGACCTTTAATTAAAAGGTAACTGCAGAATCAACGTGTGTTTTTAATACTTTCAGGCAAAAATAAGACACAGATACCAATATTCACAGTCTCAACTTACTTCACCTTAATAGTGGGGGGAGGCAAGATTCACTGTAGACTGGATATAGGCTTGTGGCACTTCAGTAAGCTGACAACAATGCCCACTTCCTCAGCCTCTTGGGTGCAAAACAACTGGTGTCTGTTAACCACACAAAACCAACAGCCCAGACACATTCTGCCCTATGGAGGTGATGACCTCCTGCAGAAAACTGGAACCTCTCAATAATTACAAGAAGGCATGGGTGGGGGGGCCTTCCTCTCTTCTCCCGGGAAACTTTAAGGATAGAAGGGAACATGCTGTGGCATAGATTTTTTTCCAGGAACACGGTTTTATTGCAACATCATCACAACATTTATTACAACCTTATTACAACATTAATTACAACATTTAAAATCTTACCCTGATTCTTTCTCCAAATTAAATAAAAAACCCATAATGTTTATAAAACCAAATACTGAAGTTGGAAAACATTTCTGTAGCCTTCAACATATTGATGCCTTCAGTTTTGAATGTCTGGCATTATTTCTTTGCATCCTATTTACTCTCTTGGGTGGTTGTTTTTCTTCATGTAAATTTTAATTTCTTAGGTGTTATGTCATTCCAGCAGTAATGAGAGTTGGTTGCTTACTGTGGTTGGAATCTTCTGACTTTTTAGTAATAAGCATCTCCACTGATTAAATGTGAATTGTTTTCTTTTAAATCTTTTGGCCAACATTTGAACTTTGGGAATGATATGATGCATGGAAAGGAAATGGAGAAAAGAGTGTACAGAATGTAAGAGCATAGTAACTTCCCATTCTGGAGGGCAGGCTTTTGTTAGAACTATATTTATTCAGAAAACTTCATGGATAAACACATTAAACCTCCTGCTTGCAGAGTCAGGTGAAACTGGAGTTCTAGTTCAGAGGAAATTTCAGTCATTCATTCCCTGGAAAAGAAGAAAAAGGTGTAATGAGAATGCAGTAATACCTATTTTCCTCTTAAATCTGAACTCCTTTCACCCAAATTACCCAAACCACCCAAAGATATTTGAGCATTGTTTTTCCTTGCTAGCTGCTTTGTTTTGTTTTGTTTTGTTTTATTAATCAATGTTCCATTCTTAAACATCAAAAACTTGTTTTGTCATCAATACGTATTGTATCATGACTGGACAATGCTCAGATAAAAAGAAAACTGACCCAAATCTCCCAGCATGATCTTTTGTTAACATCAATATATTGATATCAATAAAGTCTAAAAGATTATGACAGTTGTGCTTTCTGTGCCTGAGAAACTACAAGGCAGAAGACAAGCTGCAATAACCATTTGGGTCAGGGCTGGTGTCAATGGAAGCATGATGAACTTTCAAAAGAAACAGCAGGCAGTTCAGATTAGGTTCAAAAGAGGTAAGGAACAAAAAGAGGACTAGCTTTCTTGGCCTTTTGTCACACAGACAAAAAACCTCTAGTGAAGTGTTAGGAAATTCCTATGGGGATATATCTGAACTTAAAAGAAGGACATTTCAAATGCAATGATTTTAAAAAGAATTTAAAAGGAATCTGTCACTACAAACTTGAAGCCAGACTTCTTTCTGAAATTGCATGTCAATAGATATTTACAGTATAGTGTGGTCAAGTTCATAGATGGTATAAAAAATGCAGATTAATAGTATGTAGGTATCATTTTAACGATGGAGTTTTGTTTTTTTTACTAAAACATTTTGTAATGTTAAAATTGTATTTAATCAGACAGGATATTTCCCGTGAAATTGAAGGCAATGCTAAGTTAAAAGAACCGCAGCTTGAGTTGGCAGAAAGCAATTTAGTTATTTTTGTAGTGCTGATGTATTGCCAAGGTCACAAACAAGAGTGATTTATACAGGAAACATGGCTTAGAAAGTCTGTTTAAGGGAGCCATAAATACTTTGCTTAGATGTGCCCAGATGGATTTATTTCTTCCATCAGCTGGACTGAAAAATTATGATTTACCAGTAATCTTATTGCGCAATTCAGTGATAGTGTTTGATAACTTTTCTTGAAAAGAAATGATTCCCTCTATATTCTGCAAATTAAACTGATAGTCAGAGTAGATAATTCAGAATTTTAAAAGATGTCATGGAACTCTGCTCGTGCAAGAGACATCTGCTAAGGAGTGCCCAGCACAACAGAACCATGATCTGAAAGGGTCAAAGAAGGCTTTTACATAGATGGCTGTTAATGGCAATGTCCCCTAAGCATTAGATAAACAAGGGCTAAACACTTAACAAAGCTTAAAGAAAAATGAATGACCACACCTAATAACACCCTTCTTTATCAACAATATTTTTGAAACATCTTTTCTTATGATTACATCTTTATGTTGAGAAATGTTTCACTACCAAACTTAACCAAATACTACCTGTAACCCATCAGTTTTTACTCATTTTGCAAGGATTTAGCCAAAATGTCGGAACTGATACATTTAAGGCAGAAAATGATAAGCATTTGTCTTGAAAACCTTAGTATGAAAAGGTCCCCAGATTGGAATTGCCTCTTTCATCTTCTTACTATTTTGCTTAATGATGAAAGTCAGGTTCCAGTTTTGTGCAGCTAAAATCAAAGGCAGCTGGGTTGCATTGCTGGTCTTGGAATACAAAGGAAACAAGGCACCCATTCAGAAGAGCACACAGCTTAAATGGTTGCCTTTGCTTCAAGTACAATATTCTAATTTTTCAAAGCTTCTCCAAGTCTGAGGCAGGAGACGAGCTGGTATGAGAAGAAGGAGATCGTCAAGTGTCCTGCTAAATGGGTCTCCCTCGCAAACCAAACCAAACCAAACCAAACCAAACCAAACCAAACCAAACCAAACCAAACCAAACCAAACCAAACCAAACCAAAACAAAACAAAACAAAACAAAACAAAACTGTAAATGATCACCTGGAAACAACCATAGCCTCCCCTCTCTAGGCTTTCCAAAATGTCCTAGAGCCAGGAAGATCAACCTCAAGAGAGATTACTGAACAGATGGCAAGAAAGAGAAAAGCACAACTATTTACTTCAGTTTAAAAGATATTCACTCTTAGGGACTTCAGAAATAAGGAAAGCGATGATGAATTCCAGACACATTCAGGGAGGGGAGGAAAGAAGTCAGACAAATGAACGAGGTAGAGATTGTCATCTGTCCATAACAAGTAATTTTAAAATGAATAATTAAAAAATAAGCATTCTCAGGTGGAATAAGGTTAGTAAAAAAACTTCATTTTTACAAGAAAAGAAACTTAACCTCTATATCAAGCAAAAAAAAAGGGTTGAATTTTCCAAAGCTGTTCCTCCTTCTTTGTTTGTTCAGGAACACAAATCAAGCACAACCAAACTTGTGAACTGCGAAGAATCTTAGCGTATACAGATTGTAATGAAAACTTGTTCTTCATGGTTTTTGAATGAGTTTTCCTCTCTAGCTAAGAGCATCACATATGCTGACTAACATACCTTTTGTTTAAATTCAAGGCACTAGCGAAGAGAACATAGAGGACTGGAAAACATGTATGAGAACAAGAACAACAAATCAGTTAATAGTATTTTGAATCAAGTAATGTGTTATTCTATAACTTTTACTGCAAAAAGAAAGGTTGCTGCCAAAATGTCTGTGACATATTCCTGTATTAGACAGTATTCTCTCTTAGAAGAAAACATTTTCAGGGGAAAATGAGGAATAAAGCAAGAGCAATGACAATAAATAACTAGAATTAATTTTCCTTTTCTCTTTTTTCCTTTCCCATAGCTCCTCTCTGAATGACATTTTCATTTCTTCAGTACCCACTTTCCCACTCTTATGTTTTCTTTTACTGACACTATTCTTTTTTTTTTCTTTTTTTACTCACATGCCTTATTCTCCATTCGATAGACACTGTTTTCCTCCCTCAAAACCTCTTACACATACTACAAAAATTCCTGCAATGACTTTGAATCCTTGAGGTGGACAATGTTGGGTAAACAGTGGGTAGCACCAGTCTAAGAGATGACCATCCCCCAATAGGAAATAAGAAAAGGACAACCAACAATTTTCTACCACAAGAGGAAAATCTGTCGTCACTACTCTAGTTGAGAATTATGATCTTTTGGCAAAAAAATCCCGCACAAGATTATAATTCATCTAGTATAAATACGAATGCAATTTCCTCTCTATAAAATTGCTTTTCTATTTCCTCTGAATTCACAGAATTATTCCAAGGCTGATGTTCTGGGGAGGTGGTAGGTCACAGGTAATTTTAATCCAAATGTAAATACATATAAAAAGGGAAAAGCAAATAAACCATTTGTTTTTTTGAACAAAGTAAAATTACCAGGGCACCAGTTGAACTGGAAAAATGACAAGCAGAAACAACCATTCAAGAGCCAATAACTAAGGTTTAAAATGCAAAAGTCTTATATTGCCATAGCTGATCCATTGCTGATATTAAGATGATAGGTCTGCTTATTATTTTGATTAATGAGAATGAGTTTTCTGCTCTTAGTTATGGTCCTTTCTGGGACCATCCTCTTTATTTCTATAATTTCTGAATATTTTTCAGGGCCCTGCCTGTGCAATCCTGGAGGAGCGTGCTGACGGGCACCAGAGGAAAATTCCTTGCCCAGGATCGTTAAAAAAAATCTCCCTCAAGCAGATAAAGCCAAAGAGTGTATAGTTACTGGAACTCCAGGGACCTTGTTTAGTGTCAGAATCATATCACTGAGAAGCTTTTCATAGTGTAGACTTGAACAAATTGGAAAGCAAGATGCAGTAGTAACACACTTCTGATATAACAAATTGCTCTTTATTTAAAGTTACTTTTTAAATACGAATAAGATTTTAAAGCCAGTCAAAGATTGCATGCAAAGATAAAAATAAAGAAGTGCCAGGAACAAAAATGTTCTTTTTCTCTTCCTCTGAATTAATTTGCATGTCAGTCAAAAAATCTGTCAATGCATATGCAATCTAAGCAGCATTACTTACACTACTAAAAGCGTAGGAAAAAAAGAACAAGAAGAACTGAAGAAGAGGAAAGCGACAGCTGTGATGAGCAAGGATTCTTCCCCATCTATACTAAGTATTCAGCTATAACAATACACCCAAAGATGGTGAAGAAATTATGACAGAACTGTCAATTATAGCTGAGCAGAGTGTAAATAGAGACACGAAATCTGCTGAGCAGAACTGACACCAGGTGGTAGGGCTTCTCTGTTGACCCACCCTACAAGGCAAAGCACAAACCTGGTGAGCAGCAGGGATCCCACTCGCTTGTAGCAGCTCTCCGCAGCTAAGAAAGTGGTGGTGGGAGCAGCTCTCAGCAGGAAAAAGGCTAGAATAAAAAAGGACATAATGAGAAACAGTAAACACAAAAGGTGTTGGCTGAGATGCAAATCAGATTATTGATTGCTACATTTCAAATTCATCTGAACTCCAGGAAAGGAATGAGTTTGGACACTAATTCAAAGTCCCATTTGCCCAAGTGAAGAAGAGGTAGAGATTCAGCTTGGCTAGAGGTTTTTGCAGCCTATTTATAGGCGACTTTCAAGTAAATATGTAATTTGAAATTTTCCTTCATAAAAAAAAAAATCTGTTTTTTCAGCATTCCATGTGAAGAGTACTGAGAGATAAATGAGTGCTTTTCATGATGACTATTAATAAAGCTAAAGCTACCTTTTAATCAAATCCCACAAACTCCTCTATTTTGAATCTGAAACCACACTAATTCAGGCTTTGCATGTATGAAGAACCCTTTAGAACAGTATCAGCTTCCCTTCAGTTTCCATTAGGTTCACCTTGAACATGATCGGCAGCTCTGCACAATACATAAGATGGGACAGAATTCAGCTTTGGCATTGTCCTAGGAGAAAGGAAAAGCAAGGAAGAGGGGAAGAAAAAATAAAAAATAACAAACCAACACCATAAAACCTTAACATCACTTTTGTCTTTAGAACAAGCAGCTGCAACTGACTGCATGCAGGAAGAAGATTTGTTGAATAATGAGTTCCTATTTTTCACGCATATTCACATACTGAAAGGAATTGTACTCCAAATACAGATTTGGAGGTACCAACCCAGGCAGCTAGCATTGCCAACATACTGGGCTAGCATTTTAAGTTACAGGTATTATAACACTGTGAAAAATACAACATCTTAAACGTTGTTTCTCTCAGCCATTAAGATTTCATCATTTTGAGCTTGTTACTCAGAGAAAGGGAGATAAGCCTTTCTTCCACAAACCAGCAAGGGGTTGTCTTATCAGTCAAATTCTGTCTAAAGAAATAATGTTTCCTGTGATGTTCTTCTTAATTCACTTTTTCACAACACTCAGCCTTTATATGGGAGATGTGGCTTTGTTCCTCTGCCTTGAGTGAGCAGTCTCGAACTCCTATTTCCAACCGAGAATGAAGTGCCTTACTCTGACTGCCATTCCAGACTTCATAGAAAAAACTCAGATTCTTCTGCTGATGTTTTTGCAAAATAGATAGACTTTATCTTTGAGGCAGAAAATCTACAGATAAGGATATCAAGGAATTCATCAGCAAACTGAAGGTACCTGATATTCATTCTCTGCTTCAGTGCCTTTTGAAAATCTTCACTAAGTAAACTATGAATAAAATGCAAATACAATAGCTGGATACTATTGGAACTAAAGAGCTCCACCATACCAGATCAGTTTGTGCATATTTGCTATTTTTTTCTTTCTCTTAGTGTGCTAATTTGGTCAACAACAACAAAATTTAAACTTACAACATGGTTGATTAGGAAGACTGCTGAACAGCAAGACATCAAAGTTTGTTCCCTTAACATTAAAGTTAGTCCTCTGAGAGGGGCATTAAAAGGGTAAAGGAAATGGATATACTGTCTCTTTTTTCAACTCTGAATACTTTTTTTGTAGTTCTGCTCCATGATCAAAGAGATGCCTAGTGTCTATTCTCATAGGATTTAGGTGTTAGTAGCTCAGCATGAAGCTACTCAGCCTTGAGTGGACTCAGACCTCTGTGGCAGGCAGAAGGAGACCTTACAGTGTCTAACAGTGAGGCATCTGGGCATTTCCATACTCCAGGATCAGAAGGAATGGGTTGCTGAGGACTTCAGCTTTGACCTTCAACACTTTGAAAGCAAGTAAAATTGTGTTCTAGTAGCAGCAGAAAACGAAGTTCCATATACGTCTCTTTGGTGGTAAGGATGATTTTAAAATGAAACTTCTCTCACTCACAGTCTTTCCCTGATATGTATAAGTGGTCCTGACAGCTAGGCTTGCTTGGAATGATGCAAAAGAAGAGGGATGGTGTCTGTCAATGTTTTATTATGTCTTCTGGATTCTTTTGAGATCGATGATTGTGTGCTGGTTTGGATGTACCTTTTTTACTCTTTCAGAGCTGATGGTGATTAGGAAGTTTTATCTCTCTAGCATATCTCATCTCCATGAGTCACTATCATTTGCTTAATGTTTAATCTCTTATCTGGGTGTCATAAAGCTCCAGTCATGTCTCAGCCTCTTACCACTGCTTCCTGATGGCTTGAGTCTTTTGAGCAAGCTGTTGTCTTCCCAGTCCAAGAGGTGCTGAGAAGCTGCATGGTAATGCCCCCAGATCTTGATAACTTACTAATGTATATGTTGTCCAGCTGCATGGCTTTTATGCCTTCTTCGTTAAATCATTCTTGATTTCATTAGACCATTCTTGATTTTAGAGGCCACAGAGATTTAGAAAAAAATTTAGTCATCAATAATAAATTCAAAAGAGGGTGGAGTTAAAAGATGCAGGCAGGGCAAGTTTCCTGAAAGTAAGATTTATAAATAAATTCAAATTAATCAGAGTTCTGTTATTGTTATGTTACTGTTTCAGGACATAGGTGAGTCCTAATCTCTCCAGTTTCCCCATTGTGGTGACAGACACTAGGTCTGGCAAAGGAGCACAAGTGAATATTAAAATGCTACTGCAATTTGCAGTGCAAACACAATATAAAAGACTGGACCACTGGTCTGGATGGCAGTAGGTCCAAACAGAATTGTTGAGGGAAAAACAAACAAACAAACAAACAAACAAACAGACAGACAGACAAACAAAACCTGTGCTGATGGTGTGTAAAAATCAAATGCTCTGATGTGATTTATGGCAAAGATAAATACTAAATACATTAAACACTGGAATTATTTCTTGACTATGTCTCTTTCTGCTTCTTAATGCTCAGCAGGCTCCTACCTTTGTTTTGGTTTCACTCGTTTTTTTTCCAGACTTTCTCACATCCCACATAAAGACTCACTACTAATTTATTTTCAATCCTTTCAGCTCTCACTTGCTTCTTTTTCTGGAACATGTTTTTGCCTATAAAGTGTTGTTTTGCTGAATTGAAACATTCAGATAAATGCACTGATTTTTTTCAAAAAAAGAAACATTTTCCTCGTGTTGAAATCAGGGTGCTATCATTTTTAGAAATGTTGATTTATTACTAAAAACTTTTCAGAATATATGTAAATATAATTCAAAGCTTAAAAAAACCCCTATGAATTTGGATATTTTTCTTCGATTTTAAGATAATATCACATTTTAATTTTCAGGAAATTTCAAAACGTAAAATCTGATCTCCTTGCCGAGATCACTCACACAAATGTGTTGAATTTATCAATGTTAATTATATTAATGCATTCCTTGGAAAGGAAACAAAATACATATATGAATATTGGTGAAAAACTAATAAACTGTGCACTTTTCTAAAGTAGGTCAGATAGTCAATGAGTTAAATATAGCCTCAATTACACATAAATATGTGTAACCTTAAGTAAGACTTCTGCTGAAGTCAGTAGAACTACTCAGCATGCAGTCAAGTATTTTAGTATGAAGACCTTGCTGTTTTGGGATTAGGGCTGCAACTCAGAGAACAAAAGAAGTATGAACTGCCTTCTTTTATTCCAAGGATTAAAAAAAAAAAAAAAAAAAAAAGAGGTAAAACAGCAAAGATCAAACATTTTTTGCTCACATGCTTGAACTATGCTGCCTGAAGCTGAGTATGTCTACATCAGCTTGTAGTGAACACATGCCATGACAAGATACTGTGATTTCAGTACTGATTTTAAAAGGAAATATTGGTGCATTTGTGGCAAAAGTCTAAGTCATTCCACCCAGATCTATAAATTTAAATGTTTTGTCTGAACAGATGTTTGCTATCTATGTAGAGCACTGATTAATCTGCTACTTACCTGAAAGATTTTAACAAAGTTCTTAAGGACACTGTATTTGAACGGCTGAAAAGTTGTTACAAACTTCAGTTTGTTGACAAATTTTAAAATCCCTCAAAAAGAAAAATTCTTTTAAGAAGTAATGTATCACTTCTAAGAGGCTTCCAGGTACGCAGTCAATGACAATTATCACTGCCATACTGTACTGTAGAGCAGAGTAAGAAACAAAGAAGGAAGTCCACGTACTCTTCCCTTCCCTCTCAGAGCATCATGTATCACCACGGATTATTTTAGTACAATAAAACAGAAATACATCCACAATTTAGGTGAAAGGGAACAGATAGCTGGTACCTTGGACAAAACAGGAGTTGAGAGAAAATGAAAGTGAAGTGCAGGATCAGACGAAAGAAGTATGAACATTATTACTCATGCAGAGAGCAAAAAAACCTCAACTCTGAAAGTCTCTGAAAAATCCATTTTGTCTGTTTTGAACTATGGAGGACTTGCTCATCGCTGGGAAGCCACCTTGCATTCCAGAACTGAAGTACATCTCCAAACTCCTGTTTAAAATTAGAAAAAAACATTCCTTCTAGGTTCAAGTGATTCAAGTGTTAATCATCTATTTGACCAACTGTGCTTTTTTTCTCCTTACACATATGTAAAGGATGAAAATGGAGAAACTAAGTATAGAACAATTCTCTGCTCTCCTGTTGCTATCCTTAGAATTCCGCATATTGTTATTCTATAAGGAAATAAAGTTACAAAGCCAAATAAATATCACAGTAAGGACCTTAAGACATACTAATCACCATACTTAAGATGCAACACATTTACCCTGTGATGTTTCTTTCAACCAAGAAGCCATTTAAACACTTTTTTTCAGAGGATGGACCTTTTCATAAAATAATGTATCGAACAAAATGCAAAAAGCTTTCTGAGAAGAATTTCAAATATGTAATTTTTTTTTTTTTTCCTAGTATTTTCAGTAAATGTTTGTTGTAGTTTAAACTGGCAGACAGCTAAACACCAGACAGCTGTTTACTTGTTCCCCCCTGTATGTGGAACAGGGACAAGAATCAGAAATAAGGTAAAACTCCTGGACTGAAATAAAGACAGTTTAGAAGGACAGAAAAGGAAGGGAAAATAATAATAGTAATGATGACAAAAAATATACAATATGAGTGATGCACAATGCAATTGCTCAGCACCTGCTGACCAGTGCCCAGCCAGTCCCTGAGCAATGGCTGCCACCCCAGAGCCAACTGCCCCCCAGTTGTTCAACATGACATCATATGGTAAGGAATATCAGTTTGGGTCAGCTGCCCTGTCTGTGTCTCTTCCCAGCTTCTTGTGCACCACCAACCTCCTCACTGGCAGAGCAGTATGAGAAGCTGAAAAGCCCATGAATAAGTGTAAGCACTGCTCAGCAACAACTAAAAAAGCATCAGTGCATTATCAATGTTATTCTCATCCTAAATCCAAAACACACTATTGTAGCAGCTACTAGGTATAAAATTAACTCTATCTTAGCCAAAACCAGGACAATATATCTACTTTGTTTTCATGTAAGATAGAATTCAAGATGTGTTTTCCTTCCTGCATCATAGTCAGTATATCTTGGGTCCACAGGAAACTAGAGCCCTTATTATAACAGGAACGTTGAAAATGTCTTGGCAGTGGGAACATATCTTGTGAAGAAGATGTTCTTTATTCAAGGTCAGCATTGCAGAGAAGGAAGTGATAGGATTGTAAAAGATTGTGTAAAAGAAAAAAACAATTCCTACATGATTCATTAACTGTGTCTTGAGAATACCTTTGAAAGGAAGGAGATGAGGGAAAAAATTGTTTGCTCATTGGAGAATCTTAATGTTAAAAATGCATCACAGTCAGCTGTGTATTTAACAGTTTGAGAACCTCAGCTGCAGCTTACCTTTAGACATATGTACACAAATCCTGAAACCATTGCGAACTGGGTGAGCAAATCTCTTGTTGTATATAGCCCATAATAAAACATATTAATATAGGAATATTAAAATAACCTCTGATTTTGAGAAGAATTTCACCTGTGGAAAATCATAGGAAAATATGGCCATAAGAGAGACTGATATGGCAGTTCCAACTCACATTTTTTTAGACAGAGCTAAAACAAGGCATCCAGTTATCCTGTGTGAGCTTTTGCTTCATGTACTATCTCTAGTAACATAAAGAAGTGATTAATTATACAAAGGAATCTGAATCAAAAAGGAGTCTGACTTCCATATAAATTGCATGTGTAGCAGTTGATTTGGAAGCTGGAATGTTCTATTCTGCTATGATTTTATTGAAGTATTGTTACAGGTTTTACCACTGTCCCTATCTTTCTAAATCCTGAGTGTTTTGCTGGATCCCAAATTCACAGACAATGCTTCAAAGACAATGCTTTAAAGCACTCTGATGCAAGACATTCTTAAAAGTTCATAAGAATAAACTAAATTATTTGTACTCCCTATCATTCTGTATTGAGTGGCATGATTACATTGTAATTTTATGTGCAGTGAGCTTTAAAAATAATCATGATGATATGCAAGAGCAGTCTGGCATCTCTTGGAGATATTGTTTAAATAGTGTCAGTAGAGGAGGAACCATAAGCAGCTGAAGAGCGTGTTCCGGCACTGACATTGAGATGCAGTTCATGAAGGATGGAGTTCAGTTATTGAAGAGGAACCATCGGAGCAAGTAAAATGATGATGTGACATCAGAGCTGAAGCAGCTGCAGATGGAATAATCCAAGAGGACAATACATATGCTGAGGCAGGAGTGATTGTCAATAGGGACAGCTTGTCGTGTTATTTGGATGCCAGTTCTATAGCATGTGTTTGCTTGTTTGCTGTGTCAATGAAGACAATCAGACAGCTTTTTTGGGAAGTTCACCATTACCTGTCTTAATTGTGTTAGGAGAAAGACATAAGATGTTGCAGGCAATGTGAACTGAAGGGAAAACAAACAAGAAATAATGTCAAACTAATCATATTTTCAGAGAGCGTTTGAAATTTTGGCTACCGAATACTGGCCTTGTTAAATTAAATCAACTATTATATATGACCCCACCCTCTCTCCTTACAAAGACATATTCATAAATAGCCACATTTTTTCACATTCCCATTAAAGGAAAAAAAAATGCCAAGGAACCTCAGACCAAAAAAAAAAAAAAAAAGTCAAAGTCAAAAAGAGAAACAGAGAGAATGTTATTGTGCTTAACAGGGAGTGGATTATTTTTCTAAATCAAAAAGTAGGCTAGAAATCTAAATAAAAAGTAATACAGTTTAACACTGGCATCACTTTTACCTCCCTCTGTGGTCTTTCTCACATTTCACCCTTATTGTCATAGCAGCTCATTTCCATATGGTTTTTTTTATCCTTTTCCTTATAGTTCTTTGGATCTTTGATCTCTTTTGTCTGCCTAATCTAAATTACCTCACATAGGCTTAATGAATCTCTTCTGTGCCATTTGAAAGTAATTTTACTGCCATATGCTCCTGAAGTGCAAAACTTGTCTTAATCCAGTGCCATTGTGAATGGGTTTGTTGACCCTGTATTCTTGCAAATCAGGAGCCAAAGATTTGCTTTCTGAACAATATTAAGACCAAGCACCCATATGTGTTGAGCATCTGCATTTCTTGCTCAACATGTGTTGCTGTTTCATTACTCTGCAGGAGCAGTGTATCAGGAATATTGCTCACCTCATCTAGGAAATCTTATCTCTGTGGACTTGAAGGCTAGAATTTCCAACACAAAAAATGTTATGGCTTCCAAAAATTAAATCTCTACAATTAAAACACACATAGTAGGAAGACAGCAGACTGATACCTTTCTCCATCTTTATAGCTGCACAAAATTGGTAAGAATTCCAGTCAAGGTGTGAGCAGCAAAAGTTGGGAGCAATCAACAGGGAGACAACAGAAGACTTTCTTACCGAAAAAAAAAAAAAAAAAAAAAAAGTGATAAAGAGGAAGAAAGAAAAAAAAAAAAAGGAATTACTATAAGCTTCCTTCTAACCATCCAGAAAGATGAACCATACTTCAAATCTGGAAATTTCTTTCTTGGAAGCACTGAGGGTACTGATTAGGATGAAGGAAAATGTTTTATAATGATGACTTGTGGACTTAGATTTAAAAAAAAAATAAATCTTCCAGTTGCTCAAAAAACATGTAAGAGGATTTCTATTTAACTTTTCCTGAAAAGACAAGGCATGCATTTTTGAGACGGAGTATGAAATATACAATATTAGATCAAAACAAACTTATTTGAAGAACTTCTCCACAGTTGCCCATTAGGAGTCAGAATGCAAGCTGAATGATAACCTCTACTACAGCGTTCAGAAATAGGAACAAAATTCGGTAAACTGTGACACCTTTAGCTTGGCAATATTACAGTAATTCAGAATTACATATTTTGTTTTTCTATTATAGTACAAGCTGTTTCTCTGTAACTAGTCAAAGAGCAAACAAATATCTGCACACTGTATGTCATTCATTTAATTTGTTATGATTGTAGAATACCTCATCAGGAAAGTGAATACATAAGTAATGAAAACATTAACTGTCATCGAGGGATTTGAAATACACAGCTTGTAAAAATGTGCCGTCTGATTGTTTAGGGGCAAATGTGAACAGGTAATGTAAAGACACTGCAAAGGTTGTGAAAAAAATAAACAAGTGAGAGGAAAAGAAGCAAAAAAGGAAAGATGGACAAGACATATAAATGGATAATAAAAAAAAAAAGACATTTTTTATTTCATTTGTATAGGTGTTAAGAAATATATCAAGTCATTCTTGTATGGTATAATAGAATGAAGAACTTGGATTGGTAGGACTACATACTGGAAGTAAGTGACAGTAACCAAAGAATAAAGTTAACATGTCATTCTGTAAGCACAATATTAAATGTTATTGTATGTGCTCTGTTTTATATGACCTTTAAAAAACATGCAAGAGAGAACTATGGCAGCCAAGATACATACATACATACATACATATATACATACATACATATATACATACATACATAAATAAATAAATAGAATAGCGAAAGCTCCAGTTGGTGTGTTAAACTAGGAAGATTACAACTCTTTCAGGGAAAACACCGTTTAATTTTGTAGACAAACAAATCACTCGCCTGCACAATTAAGGCAGTGTTCATGATCACTTTACACAACTACCGGCAAGAATAAAATGTAAACAAATGATGTTTATGTTTTAAAATGGTAATTTTTCCTCATCTGGGAAGAATTTAAAAAGCAGAACAATACACAAGCTGCAGAACACTGAAAATGTCCAAAATGTACCAACAGTTCAAAAGAGGGTCAGACTATTACAGGAGATTATTTTTTTCCCCACAGGACAAAAGATATGAACAGCATTTCGCAGAATATAAAAGAAGAAAAGTCTTCACTATGTAGTACTCAAGGTTCAGATCTTGCAGTCCTTTTTCACAGGAATAATCCCATTGGATTCAATCATTAAATGTTCATTCACTCAAAACCCTTGGGTTGTTGGTAGCCCTTTCACTTGGCTTTTGAAGAAGTTTTTCGCACAGCTCAGCTTGAGAACTGCACAGAAAATTGAGGATTACACCATATGCATGAGAAAAGATATGGAGTTCAACATTCAAATGATCCTTTAGCAGTTTCAGTTGGTCTGAGGAAGAACACAACTCAAGAGTAAGATATCTGTATCACTTAGGGATATCTCTCACAAGGTTAACCACTGTAAGTACTAAGTCTACAGATAGCTGATTTTAATAAGTAGACCAAAATATATGATATCTAAGTAGAATATTCAACAAAAAATATTAATTAAGATCCCATTTCATGCTGGTAAAAACTGCAACCTGATGTTACTGCTTTGCTAGTAAGTTAGGTTCAGGAAAGCAACTAGTTAATGAAGGGGAAAAAAGTCATCCACTTCTAAATTTACAGGCGAAACCGTTCACACCAGTGAACATTTTTTGTTTCTTTTACCCTACAGTTTAAATACTAAACTGGAATCTAATACTTAGTCCAATATGACTCCAGTTTTCACAGATTATGCAATTTATTCACTTGTCTTTCCTACTCTATCTAGGACATATCTATCAATTAGAAGATATCTACCTCTCTTTTGACTTCTGGGAATTATGGTAAATGGCATTCTCAGGAGAAATTAAATACTCACAGTCATTTCTTGGGCTAATATTAATTTCTCAAGTAAGGTCCCAAGCACAAGGTAACAGCACTGTCTTCATTCTTATTCTTTCACCCACTTGTACTCTTACGCTTTCTAAGTCACTGGTTCACTGAAAGGTTAAGTACTCCATGAAAAGTGAAATAGCTACAGCAGGAAAAAAAAAGAACATCCGTGACCCAGGTCAGCTTAAAGTTACTTTGGAAGATGTAAGTGGAACTCTCTTTAGGCAGGGGAAGGGATCAGGGCCTGTTTCCAAACCCTGTGTTGGCCCTTCAAATCACAGGCTGGTAAAAGAAGCAACACAGGTCAGTCCCAGATTTTAGGAAGTGGAAATGCAGAAGGGATGCTTTTTCCCTACCCATCAGATTTCATCTGTGCATTATGTCATACTTACACAACTCTTCCTCTTGGATCATGGCTACTGAGACTTTTCTCTGAAATAGAGACATGACCTCTTGCTTCATTTTCGAATGAGCTACCTTAGACACTGTTTTCTGGTGCAAAGTTTAGACAGAAGTTTATTTCTCATCTTACCACTGCGTGAAAGGTCTGTAGTAATCTTGAAAATCATAAGCTGGTTTCTTAAAAAAAATCACATTATAAGGTATTTTTTAGACATTTTGTGGGGCTGTTAATCCCAGAATTGTAAATTTTACAAGAAGATAATCAGCTTCAAGGTCAGGGTCTGTGTTAGAATTATATTTTAGATTCCAGTGTAAGTTTAGATCACCTGACATCTAGAACTGTTAGCCTGGACAGAGGTGAGCAGGTGAAGGTTTTGGCTGAGTTCAGGACCAGAGCAGGAGATGAACCAGAGCTCTCATCAGCTCCCAGTGCATATGTCAAACAGCGTGTCTTCTTGTAGTGTAGATACTGAGCACATTCCCTGTCAGCCCAAGTCTGCTGCTGTATATCAGTCTGTGCTTTATAGAGACATTTGGCTGATGCCAACAGACAAGTTTTTACGAGCTCTTTCTTCAAGTGACCTGAAGTGCTAGCATACTCAATAGGAAAAGTAAACGGCTCAAATTCAAGCTGTTAAGAAAATCCTCTGGGTTTACTGCAGTCAAGCACTGGCTATTAAGGTTATGCAAAGCTCTTGTATGATCAGAAAGTACATATGCTTTATGAAATGCTCAGGTAGTTAGATGCCAGGGTATCTAAATTTGCTTGCAGTCATATGTCCAATGGAGAAACTCTTGGTGAACAAGCAAGAAGAGTAAAAGCCTAATTGGTAAAAGGAGTAACACACCTTCGCATGAGACATGGTTAACTATTTATTAGTCATGGAAAACAGAGGCCATAATTTTTACTATTAGCCTAATTTGCTCATCACTTTGGGCACAATACTATGGAAAATGTTACTTTATCAACTTTGCCCTTTTGTATCATGTTCTTGAAGTTGAAGGATACAGCAATTTGTATTTTTTTTTCATGACATAATGCAACTTTTCTTCCTTGAAGGTGCAAATTAGACCCATAGAGAAAGAAATCACATAATTTCAAGCAAGAAGAGAAAGATTTCTGAAAACCAACCCTGTGGCTTAACATATAGAATTGAACAAGGTATGACATTTGTATTTTAAATGTTCTGAAATAGCAGTTTGCTAGCTTAAAACTTAGCTAAGACAACCCAAAACCTGCTGTGCTGACCCAGTCAGAACTAGATGATCCAGGCTCAGAAGACTGTCTAGAAAAACTTATGGCATAAATTTGAGACTGTTATAGAGATCAATTACCCTATTTAACAATGAACACACAAAAATCTTTAGCATTCTATCACAATGATAAAATATTTTATTTTTCTCTCATCTTTTGTTACTGCCTCTTAGATAATTTATTTCCTTGGCTCAGTGGGTCTCTTCCTTTTGAATTATTATACTATCTTATTAAAGCATCCCAGAAATTTGTGACTGTCCCTATAGAAAAGAACAGTAAGTCCTTGACTAGAATTTAAAATTATACCAGTATTTAGATGGAGTTCTCTTTAATGTTCTACTTGAGTTTTCCATTTAATCTCATTCTAACTCCTAAATTTTATTGAAGTTACAATGATATTTCATGATGGTAAGCTGGCGGAATCCATCTTTCTCTACATGCAATAGCTTTTATCATTGGTTAGAACTAATCAGTAAGAAGTTTCACTCAGGTGAAGTTGAACACACTTTTAAAGCATAAAACCTGAAATGAAAATATCAATAACGTCAATGACTTTTGATGATAAAATATAGTCCTAAATGGTGGGCAAAATAAAGAAACAAACAAAACCAAAACAACAACAACAACAACAACAAAATCCCCATCACACCACCACATTTCAACTTACAGAGAAGACAGAAAGACAGTAAACTACCTCCAAGTATAAAACCTCCATTTACTTTGAGAAACTTTTTAAGCTAAGAACATATTTACAGAATTCAAAACATAAGTAAATTTAGTTATTCATCAAATGGCAGAATATTTTCTTTTTAGAAACATATCTTGTTTATGTCATTATATAAGAAATAGCTTGAAAAAGATGGTATGATGGATCTTCACAGCTGCTCAATTCAAAACAGAAATCTAACACGTCCATCTGAAACATTTTCTTCCCCCATCCTTCTCCTGCCATAATTCACAGAGCACAGTGTTTGTACATAGCAAACATTAGAAACTTACACAGAAAGTATATGATTTATATCTCCCAAATACCATTATTTAACACCCTTTTTATTTTGTTTCATCCCATTTCATAACACAGCTTTTCAATTCCATTTTATAGTTTTACTGTGTTTGGTTTTCCCTTTGCAATAGAACAATCTGAAGTTCAATTTCAAAGGAACAGATCATGATGAATGTATGGTTTTTGTATGACTGTAACATTGAAGGACAACAACATTTCACAGCAAACATAAAGCAATGCACACTTTCCTGGTTTTCCTCTTAAAACCATAATATTTCTTAGGTTATTTATTTCTAAAGGAAGAGTTTTGATCTAATTATTATTTTGTTGGATGCTGATAGGAAGCAACAAACTTGAAGCAACCAAAGATGTTTGAATTGATAATGTTGCACCAAAGACAACTCAGAAAATAAGCCATGTAGTCCACAAAAAACACATCTAAAATAAAGGACCCCATCACTAATCAGCCAGAAGGAAGCATCTCTGTTTATGGACCTTATTCTGGTGTGCTGAACTCACTGGGAGTGCTTAGGTGGGGAATATACTTGCTTGTCAAAGTACTTGTTGTTTTAGGTAGTATGAACACAATATCCCTTGCAGTCGCACCACCCAGTCTAATGTCTAGTAAATTCTTAACCTTGTGAGGTTGTACCTTTCATTTTCATTTACTGTCCTCAAGCTGATAAAATAAGGATGCTGCTGGGGGGAAGTGTCATGGATGCCAGGTGGCAGAACAGAAGTTACATAGTAGTTCAGTTACAAGAAGATCACTAGAATTAAATGATATATGAAATTGGATCTGTGCATTTGAGATTTACCTTTGCAGTACATGTACTTCCTGATTAAACATCTTCTCAAATGATTACTTCTGAAGGAAAAACTAAAACAAAATTTTCACCAACATTTCTTATTTGCTTCATTTGGAAATATTCACTCCAGTAACCCTGTTTGCTGGATGCTTGGAGGGGAAAATGATATTTGTGGTGCAAAAATAATCAAAGTGACTTCAGTTAAAACTCAAGTGAGTGACTGTACCACACTTTTCTTACCATCTATTCAGCTAGAAAGGGAAATCTAATTTCCATACAAAAGCCTTTCAGATGAAATAACCAATTATGAAAGTCAATACTGAAAAAGAAGATTCATACTTTTTTAATTAAAAGACCATTATGTAATCAAAGCTGAATTCCTCCTTTTGGTCAAAGAAAGGTTTAAATTCTTTAATATCAGAATAATTCTACATTTATGTGATCATTATTTCAAAATTATTATCTTCTGGGTGAGAAAAATAGATGGTTGTTATTATAGTTAACAGCTTTATATGTAAATATTATTTTAGTAAAAAGAAAAATGCAAATCAAATTTACCATACATTTTCATGTATATATTACAAACAAATGAACAAGCAAAAAAAGATATTTTCTATTGTAAAGGTTTATTATAATACAAAATATTTGTCAGAAAACTAGAGTATCTACTACTACAGTTTCTTTAACCACGCAAAAGAACCACGCAGTTTTATGAACCCATGATTTCTCAATTTTTTCAACAAAGAAAAAGCCTTTCTGGTTCTGGGCATCTTACATTGATCAAAAAGAATTTACACCAAAAAAAAAAAAAAAAGGCTTTTTTTCTTTTTTTCTTTTGTTTTTCTTTTTTTTTTTTCCTTTAACTGACCAACAAGATGAATTTTACCTTTCATTTACTCCTAGATGGCATATGCTAATGACCCATTGGCAAATACAACTAAATGCTGAACAATATGTGGCGCAGAAACCATTATGTACAAAATGCAGAAATGTTAACAGAGTTGTAAGCAAAATAAAATGACTTTCAAAATATCAAATGAAAGTTTATTAGTGAATCTTAGATGTTACCCTGTGTAAAGGTACACTGGAATGGGTATTTGGATTTTTTAATTACAGTGTATCATGTTTACAAGATTTATAAAACAGAACATAATTTAGCCCTTAGAGATCTCTATTTATTCAAGAAAAAATTGCCATTCTAAAAACATATTTTTCTTTCTTATCTGTGTGTATGTGTGTGTGTGTGTCTGTGTGTGTGTGTAATATCTGCCAGTCCCTTTCTGTTACACATTTATGGAAAAGCAAAGCTGAATTTTCTTTGAGGGTAAAAGACTGAAAAAAAAGAAATGTGTATCACAAAAGCTCGGCTGCAAGTAGTTCACTAGAAACAACTCATGAACAGATCTTTATATTTGGCTTAGGATTCATAAGACATGTTTTTTCTTTGATTGTTGCAGGGAGGAGATCCTGATAAAGAGCTATGAACCAAGCAAGAAGTTGAACCAAAAGATGGTTAATAACACTGTGTGGGATCCCAGTCCAACTTCAGACTCAGGAAGGTGCAAAATGATCCCAAGAGTGAGATTAAAACACAAATGAGGTCAGATGCTGCTAAACAATCTATTTTAACTTTATGCCTAAAGCTAGAGCAGCAGAGTAAAAGGGGAGGTGAGGGCAGGGTGTGGTAGAAATTTGGAGGAAAGGTAAGCAAGTATGTGAGAAGATAAGTGAGAGATAGTCATTGCCAGGGATCCAAATGCCATCTTCTGTTGGGCAGTTTTCAGGTTTCAGGGCCTGGTAGCGCTGGCAGTTTGCAGGTCTCGGGTTGTGTCAATAGCAGAGTCCAGGCCCTGGTGGTGGTGGCAGCGCTCGCATCTCAGGTCCATCAAGTCTCAGGTGACAGGTTTTGGTCCTGGTGGTGCACGACCACCCTCTCAATTCATAACCTGTGTGTTTTATGGCAGTTGGTGGTGGGCGTTACCAGAGCACACTGCAGGCCTGGTCCCAGATGTTGGTGGCTGATAACCCTAGACCTTTGCTGGAGCTTACACAAATTTCAAGTATTCTCTGAGTTTTAGCATTTCACAGTGAGCTTGCATTTTCTGCTTTAACTCACTGTATTTAAGCACTTACAGCAAGCGCAATTAAGCAAGCAGCATGAACAAGCTTTTTTCTGTAACAAGCAGGCTTCAGGCATATTGTTTTAGCAAGCAAGTTTTGAGACAATAATTCACAATATCTCAGCCTTCCACACTTATGCTGCCTGTTAAGAACAACCATCTCTCACACACACTCACACTGTATGCTAAGAAACACCGTATCTTTCACGCTAGAAATAAGAGCATTATTCAATATCTAGACTGAAAAGCAGCTGCGTGGCTAATATCATATCATAAATGGTCTAAGACTTTTACACGTTAAGTTTCTATACTTTAGCTCGTTAAGACAGGTCACTGGTAACAGGTTGTCAATTAAATAATAAACTTCCATCTATGAATTTTGAGCAAAGTACTTCCCAATGCTTCTTCACTCCTTCCTGCAGAATGGTGAGGATTTACTTACAGGTTTTCAGCATGGAAGTCCACCAGCTACAATCCCAGATTCTCGTTTTTTTATACAGTCCTTCAGCACCTTTCCTTACATCTTGTACTATACTGTTTATAAATAGAAAAAAAGACTACAAAAGCAAAAAATAGAATCACAAGCCCAGTTCTGAGAAAGTTCCTGATTTGTAAACAAGAACCATGCTCCCCAGTGACAAATGCTAATGCATGATGAGGAAGTCTTAAACTTGTGGCTCAGGGTTAACTTAATGCTGGCCTCAGTTTGATCCTAATATCAGCATAGATTTCCTCTAGAATATGATGTAGGAAAAATAAAAAGAGGAGCTACTCAGGGAATAATATTTGAATGGCCCGATTCCATACCTCTCACCAATACTGAGATATATTTTTTGATCCATAAAGCCAGTCAAATTATTTCCAAATATACATTGCTAACTGAACCCCCTATTAGGAATATAAATACAATGAAGAATTATTTATATTTTTCCCTGAACAATCCTTGATGAGTCACCTTTCTTTCTCACCTACTAAAAAGCTTCTGACAGTTCAGTGTGTGAAAAGCTACTGTTTTCCTGAATAATTTCTCATGTACTTGTAAGGGTTGTCAGAGGAAGATTTTGACCCTTGATATCCCATTAGACATAATTAGTCAATTCCGAGCAGCAGCAGCTGTAGGTTATCTGTTTTTCAACCCCTTGTATGTCTGGCATATTCAGATCGTCATTTTCTATGTGTTATATTTTACTCACACTAACACTGCCTTAACAATGTTATGGAATAAAAGTCTATGAAAATGTGATTCAAAAGCAATGCCCATCTGGAATTTTTGAAAAACAAACAAACAAACAAACAGCCACTCTAAAACCCAAAGCTTCCTCTTCCTCAAAGTGTTTGAAGCCTATGGTCAAGTTTGCAGTCTGCTATGACAGGTATTTACTTTATTCTATTGCAGTTTTTTTGTAAAATGCAAAAGCAGTTCTTAGAACTAGAACTCCAAGACCTCCCTTCTATCATAGGTGATTCTGAAACTGGACTGTTGTCCCTTGTGAACTGTTTCATAGACAAACTAAAGCTGAAGTACATGGTAAGAAGTGGGATGGCATGAAGGCTACTATTGGAGAACATCTTCCTTCCAGGGTAGGCATTAACTTTATTTGAAAACTCTCCCTCCATGATAGAGATTAAGTCTGAATTGCCTCAAGAAGAGGAAAAACTTGTCCTCTGAAATCCAGCTCTAATTTCTAGGCAGGTTTATAAACAGAGTAAAGGAAATGGCAAGCCTGCTAATTCTGATCTCACGTTAGGTGCATAGACTGATTTTTCAGAAACTATTTGACAGCATCTTTCAAGATTTAAGAATATATATAAATTTTGAGCAGTATGTAAGACTGACACTGAGATGTTTTAACTGTACCCAATTGCTTACAGAAGCAGCTCAAGAACTTAAAGAGTTTTCATGGTGTGACAGCTAAGAACAAACTTGCAGGATTACGTATGGATATATACAGAGAGGACATTTATATATATACATATAAAAAATAAAAAAACTCAAGGCATTATTTAGTATGAGTTTCAGTTCTTTTATATCCTTTTTACAGGTCTGTGAAGAGGATACGGCTACTTTTTATTCAAGTTGCAAGTACAAATACATTAAGTTATACTATTTGTAACTATTCTACCAGGAGCTCATTGGCAGCCACATGGGTTAGGTTAAAAATTGAGGTGCCACTAACAAAGACTGAAAAAAATCATAGGTGTTCAATGAATTAAAATTTCTGTTTAGTGAATCCAAATGGTTTGCACAGGAGCACAACATCAAAGGGAGAAAAAGAAGGTGAAAACAGAGAACCAGGATAATAGACAGTGGTCCTTATACTACAGAAAATATTTTTTTTTTTGGGCTGTCCATGATGAGGTCCTAGTCGGGAACTGCTCAACCAGCTGCTGCTTCCCGCTTCCTTGAACCCTAGTGATGAAGGAGGCTTCATCCCGATTTTTATTGCCACATCCACTGAGTGAGGTGTCATTCTTCTGCATAGCTCTTCCCAATTCAGCTGCTGTCTAGCTAACTGCAATATTTTGGTAATATTTTTTCTCCTCAGTTATTTCTGATGTTATAAGAAACACATATGACCTGAAAAAAAGAAAAAAAAAATACCTCTCAACATTTTTTTTTTAACTAGACTCTTTTTTTTTCAGACCATGACGCCTGTACTCCCAAGGTGCAACTCACTGGTGATTAGCAAGCCCCAAAATTATTAGCAAACCCAGAGTTAGTTGACACTGAGTAATATAATTATGATATGCCTCCTGTATTTTGTTCTGGGTAAATTTTTATAACTATAAACAGAAATGCTCCAAAGCACGATAAGAATATGCAAGCATACATATTTCAAGATCACTTGTTGGTCTCCTCTGTCCACCATCCCTTCCATTCCATCAAATATCAGCAGAATTCATTTCCCTTTTAGGGATTCCACCACTCCCTAGCAGATGTTGATTAACTCCAAGGTGTCAGTCATTGGATTTGTACCTGATAAATAAAGACTTCATGGGCTTCAGAGAGCTCTCTGAAAAGAAACGGGCCTTTCCATATATAAAGCATACAGGATTAACATTCTGTGAACTATTTTAAAGATACAGTTACCAACTGATTAAGTCTTCTAAATTTCATGTTAGAAATTTCACCAAGATTGAACTTGAAATGAATTTTTATGCTAGTAAACAACCATACTTGATCACATCATAAAGAATTAGAGATCCCAATGGCTAGATAACGTTTTTTTCTTCCATTTGTTTTTTCTTTTTTTTCTTTGTCGTGTTTCAACAGATTAGTAGTTATACATTTTTCAGCCTGATCTGAAAAATCCAGAATGAGATATTTTCCACAACTTAATGAAAAGCAAATGAGATTCCAGATTGAATGATTTAGCTGAAATCAATGAAAAATCACACCAACCATTTCATCTATCAGGATCACTTAGTTTGTGTCATTAGCAATCCTTAAAATAATGGATTTTGTGTAGCACATTGGCTGTGATCCATATAATGGAAGAATGGGGGTAGAAAATAGGCCTCTATTTAAGAATGCATTCAATTTATTGCAGCCAAGTTCCTTGATCTTTTAGGCACAAGATCACAAATATTAAAATTAAATTAGTTAATTAATACATTGGTAGTTTAAATTATGCCCTTCCGTAAAGCAGTTGAGACCCCATGGGGGGCAAATGAGTGTTCTCTGCACTCACTGTTTTGAAGAGAATATCTTAATTTCTGGAACAAAGAAAGAGTAAAAGCTTAGATGTAAATACCGAGATCAATATTTTGGGAATGGCTGAAAACTGACACATGTGGGCCAAGCCTGTTGCAGGAAGAAGTGGCAGGAAGCCTATCAGTAGAACTGATATTTTATTTGGAGTGGCAGTGAAGGAATAATGTTATTATAGCTCTTGAGCAGAAAATCAAGGAAATCAAGTACTATGCTGAGATGAAATCATGAGAATTTGCACCACCTCTTGGCAGCCGATTTCACTCTCACCAAGAACAGTAGGTTGGAGAGATGGCACCCTCAGGTAGCATGAGGTCCTGCACACAAGTTCTACAACTTCCTCGCTTGGGTAACAGCAGGACCTGGACAGAAGGGTGGCATTTTAATGCCAATCACAACAGCTGTGGTTTTCTGTGTCACCAGGACACACCACATTCCCTGTCAACTACCAAGGGACATAAAGTCTACTTTTCCTTCCCTACTTGTGTTTGCTGTGCTGCACTGATTAAGAAGATGGAAGAGGTGGGGTCTCAGTATTTTCTGACTTCTTTGTATAGCCCTCCTGTGGAATAAGTACTGAGGGGACAAATTACTGAAACAAATTATAAAAGGTACACTTATTGAGAATCAAGTCATATCCACATCCTTGGTCCATAAGACAGTTGTTCAGCATGCATGGAATCTGCTACACTATTGGATGTTAGGATATAGGGGGAGCTCAGTGCTCTGGGACTGAGAAGTATAGAGGGTAGACTGGTGTGGAGATACCATGGCCAGGCTTTGTGTATGAGGCAGGTACAGAAACTAGATCGTACTGTGCACATAGCTGCTGTTAGATAAATATTCCATTCCATGCAAAATGCTAGTTGCTGAGCTAGCAGATGTGTCAAAATTTGTCCTGTAGATGAACTTTACTCATTATAATTTCATTATAATACAGAAAAAAACCCTTCATCCCAAAAGATACCCACTTCTGTCCTCGTTGGAGCATGTTGCCTGAATTTTTTCAAGTCTATATCTTTCAAATTGAAGTGAGAGATTTTTACAGCAATCAATAACAAAGGTATGATTAGAGTCACTCAAGCTCCATCTAAATGTATAGAATAGTATAAAATACCCTAACAGTATGAGAAAGTTAGGGAAAACACCATCACTGAGAAGTCAAGGAGACCGCATTACAGACTTCTGTAGTCAGTGGCCAGGCTGAGTCTAGCTTCTTCCCAGAATAATGCTTTCTGGTAAGATTCACAAACTGTTCCCTCAGGAATCTTAGACTTAAAGCTTGTATTTGTAATCACATTAGTAGTGCTATATAGTCATCTTAGAATACATGTATTTGGTACCAAAGTGTATTTTTCCAATTAAAGTGTATTTTTGTACCTAAAGTGTATTTTATCAACAACAATCTAAAAGAACTTATACTTGTTGCTTTAATAAACCTCATTATTTGTGGATCTAGTTGTGAGGATGTCTCACTAGATGAACTTGGGCTTACAGTATATATTATACTATTAGTGAATCTGTGCAAGTGCGTATATTCAGTGACCAAGACCTGACAATAATCTGCAATCATGTGAATTCAACATAATGCCAAGCCGGCTGTTGAGCACAATCAGACTTATAGTACTGACTTGAGGTCTCCTGGAGGGTAGGAAGGCCATACAGAGGGATCTGGACTGGCTGGATCATTGGGCTGAGGCCACCTGTATGAGGTTTAACGAGGGCAAGTGCAGGTCCTGCACTTGGTTCCCAACAAACCCAGGCAGTGCTACAGGCTCAGGGAAGAGTGGCTCGAAAGCTGCCTGGTAGAGAGGGATCTGGGGGTGTTGACTGACAGCTGACTGAATATGAGCCAGTGGTGTGCCCAGGTGGCCAAAAAGGACAACAGCATCCTGGCTTGCACCAGAAAATAGTGTAGCCAGCAGGACTAGGGAAGGGGTTGTGCCTCTGTACTCAGTGCTGATGAGGCCACACTTTGAATCCTGTGTTCAGTTTTGGGTTTCTCATCATAAGAAAGACATTGAGGTACCAAAGAGCAAAGGAGCATGATGAAACTGGTGAGGGGTCTGGAGCACAAGTCTGATGAGGAGCGGTTGAGGGAAAGGGAGCTCTTTAGTCTTGAGAACAGGAGGCTGAGGGGAGACCTTATTGCTGTCTACAACTACCTGAAAGAAGGTTGTAGCATGGAGGGTGTTGGTCTCTTCTCCCAAGTAGCAAATGATAGGACAAGAAGAAATGGCCTCAAATTGCACCAGGGGAGGTTTAGTTTGGATATAAGGAAAAAAATATTAATGGAAAGGATTGTCAGGCATTGGAACAGTCTGACCAGGGAAAAGGTGGTGTCACCATACCTGGAGGTGTTTAAAAGCTGTACAGACAAGGTTCTTAGGGACATGGTTTAATACTAGAATTAGGTTATGGTTGGACTCGATGATCCTGAGAGTCTCTTCCAACTGAAATAATTCTATGATTCTAAGCTCAGCCACCTGCAGCCTCCCACTAATACACTGAGGACAAGCTGGGATACAAAGGAGTTAAGCTTCTGCCATATTAAACATCTTAATGCCACAACTCCCTCATACATTGCACATGATAGCAATAGAAACACTGCTTGCTCTGTGTGAGATATGGCATCTCTGGTCTTTGCAATGCATGCAATAAGAAATACACAGTACAACAAAAAACAACAGCTGTAAGATCTTTGTCGTCTTACTTGCTGTTCTAAAGAAAGCTCCGTTTTCACTTGCTAATCTGACTCCAAATGAAACCTATTTTCTTAAAGTTTCCCACCCCTCGATTGAAATTTCCTTTCTGTTTTCCAGAGAACACCAGATCAGAAGAGATCTCCTGCATCATTGTACTGAGCCTCTAAAAAGCCAACAGCCAGAATATAGAGTACTCTAATATAGAAAGAAAAGCTGGACCTAAAGGAAGGACACAAATATAGAGAAATAACTAGTAAGTAAAATGTATTGGAAGGAGATCTGACATAGTATTCAACTATGTAATGTTTGCATATTTAGTCAAAGAGATTGTGGGATACCAAAGAAATTACCTTTGTTGTAATAGATATGAATAAATACTGCATGAGGAAAATTAAGGAATGCAGGTGCTGTTCAACCTTAGTACCCAGAGGGGCACTGGAAAGACAGATATCACATCAAAGAAAAGGGTGACTGTTTTCCTGCATAGCAATTTTACATTATTAGTAGCATTATCAAGAACTTTCTGTATTAATTTGGGCTATTTTATACAATAACATGCCATTTTAACTGGACTAATAATTTGGACTATTAAATCATTAGAATATTAACTGGACTAAAAATCAGTTCTTGGCCTCACATATATAGTATGTTTCTTTTTCCCTAACAGTGTTTTTAATGCAACACATTAACAGGCAACTTATAGCAACATCTGCATCAGTGCAAGGCAACTCCCTCATATACTTTTCTGCTTTCTTGAATGAGATAATATTTGTAAAAAACTCCCTTCTGCTGTGATTCATCAGTCATCAATACTCAAGTTAGTCAGTATAAGGCTATCTTAACTGCTGCTATTATTGCAACTGCGTGACATGGAAATTGATACATTTCTTGCTGATTCTAAGTCTTTATATGTCAAGGTTTATTTTGCAGAAGAGGACTGTTTGTTTTAAATTTTAAAAAGAAGACAGGTACAAAGAAGGAAAATAGCTACCTGAGTTCCACTGAAGCAAACTTAGATTTCTTAGTCAAAGTTGGTGTTGCATTCATCTATCTGAAACCAATGCATTAATTCAGCTTTCTGCTCATCAGTACCATTATACAGCATGTAGAAGAACCACAGTATAAGATTTGCTTGTTTTCTCCTACTTATGGACTGACTGCATACCAAAACTACACATACACAAAACCGCATACAACAGAGTTGCTTTAAAGTTTAATAAGACATAGTGAATAGACTGAATAAATTATTGAACACATATAGCCACCCAGGACACTGTGCACATTGTTAGGAAGGTAAGAGAGGAAGGTAAAGAAAAGAGAGAAGTGTTTACTGTTAATAAAAGTTTGGTAGCAACGTCAGTTATGACAGGCAGAGCCATGGCCACATTTTCATCTCTGACCTAAGAAACAGAATGATTAAACAAAGATAAAATATTAGATTTACTCTAGAAACTCTTCAGTCCACAGAAAATAGAACTTACCCTGTGGAAAACCTGAAGGAGACATTGACTGTATATTGTCTATATATACACATACACAAATTTATGTTTCACTACACAGGAAATATTTGTTCTTATTCTCCAGAGTGCCAAGTTACGTGGCACTTTTATAATTAATACCAAAATACCTTTCTGTCTATGCAATACAGAGACAGGGGCGTGAAGGACACCACCAAAGAATTAGTCATTGACATTGTACTGTCTTTCTGGACAGGATAGTTAGCAATATTGCTTCTAGCAAACAGTTCATCAATCTTTACTTGTAATTGTAAGAAGGGGTGATGACAAGCCTTTTTTTTTAAATGCCTTTAAAAAGTACTTATCAGAAACAGTTTACTTAAATTCCTCACAACAGAGACTGTGGAACACTACAGGAGGTATCACAGAAAAAGCACTGCATCCATGCTTGGCAATTCAGACTACTGACAAAATAGCAACAGCAGGAATAGCTCATTTATGTCATTTTCCTTAACTAAATTGTCTCCTTCAACACTCCTCTCTGTCAAGTACTGCACAGCTTTAAATAAAGGGTTGACAAAAGAAAAATATTAAAAGAACTTTGAGGCAACGTTCCACAATAGCGCACACACACACACTGATCTTTAATTGAAGAACACTGGGAAATTAGAACTTAATGTCATGAAAAACTAATTGAAATAAAAAAGAAAATATGAATATTGCAAAGAAATTCAGGATCAAAGGAGAATGGACACTCCATGTCTTTGATTAGGCCATTGTCAACAATGATGACTGTGTTGTAAATCTATGCTCTTAAAACTCATAATTTTGCTTTAATAAGAGCAAGACATCTACCCATTTGAATATATCCAGGTTGCTATTCTTGTATGTAGCATAGTAATGACACATCAGTTGATAAACTAGGAGCATGTGGAATACCTGGAGTAGTTCCCTAGAAATATTTAAATTTGAGATTTCTAATGCTATGCGAGACCAATAGATGGCTCAGTGAAACACTATATTTCTACAGGTGCTCCCCCAAAAACAGTTAACGAAAACACTTCAGGGTAAGTAAATACTGGAGAATGTGTGCTGGAGGTGAATTTTGAGCTCACAACATTCAAGGGTTTCACTTGAGACCAAAAATTCTGTTTTGAAGAGAAGAAATCGACCACACCTGGAAATTTTTTTTGCAAATAAGTTAGTGGAGGGTTTAGAGCAGAAGCTGTATGAGAAGTGGTTAAAGTCACTGGGTTTGCACAGCATGGAGGAGACTGAGGGTAGACCTTATCATGGCCTACAGCTTCCTAACAATGGAAAGAGAGGAGGCAAGTGCTGATGTCTTCTCTCTGGTGACAAATGACAGAACTCGAGGAAGTGACAGAAAGATGTGACAGGGGAGGTTTAGATTGGACATTAGGAAAAGGTTCTTCACCCAGAGGGTGCTGGAGCACTGGAACAGCCTTCCCAGGGAGGCAGTAATAGCCCCAAGCCTGGCAGTATTAAAGAAGCAACTGGACAACACCCTCAGACACATGGTGTTAATTTTGGGGTTGTCCTATACAGGGACAAGTGTTAGATTGAATGATCCTTGTGAGTGCCTTCCAACTCAGGACATTCCATACTTCTATGATTCTAACATTCAAAGTTATTTTTTTTCATATATGTACATTTAATACTCTTAATAAACTACGTGTATTGTTAGTAAACTGCGTGGAAGCCAAGAACTTATTAACAAAGTTCCTTATAAGATGGTTTTGCAAAATGTTTAAAATCTAGAAGGTTTTCTGGTCCTCATAAATAACCCATTAAAAGAAAATAAATTAGTTAAATTAATTACTCATCCCAAATGTTTACACAGTTCCAGTCTAACAGTTAAGCTGCTTTAGTATTTTTGTGTTTACCAGCAGTTCAAAAAAATGATCTGTGCTGTCATAAACCAGTATTTTTTATGTTATTCGGTTTCTCATTGACAAAATATCTATGACCTATGAGATATGTGTGTACATAGATAGAGCATTTGCAAGACATGTTAGTAAAAAATTAACGTGATCTAAAATGATGTCCAAATTTAGCTTCCAAACATTATTTCTTTAATTGCTTGCATTCTTTTACATGTAAGCTATTTTACTTCCCTTCATAGCTCTTTCAAAGCCCTATGGTTATAGGTGTGTGTTCCTACATGTGCACTCCAAATATACATGCTAGTATATGTGCAAAGTCGACAGCTACACTAACACCCGGGTCCTCACTAAAAAACCTCTCTCCCAGTCACTGTATTCATCCTTAAGTACAAAAATGGTTATTTGCATTCTAACCTTTTAGAATTTCTATAAAAGACAATAGCTCATTTTAGAAAATTAAGTATCTTACTCCTTGCTGACTGAATAAACTTTCTTATATCTACCCTTCAAAATAACAGGGTTGAACCATGGAACTGATAGTGATCTTCCCCATCCAAAAAATACACAAATAATAGTCTAGCTTTCAAGGAACTAAAAATATGGATGACAAGCTCTATTTGTTTAATGCTCAAGTTGGTAACAATTTTCTTTGATTTATTTTTTAAATATAATGAAGTAAAGTTTTAAAAGAGAAAGGTGTTTGCAACCAAATATTCTCCCCTTAAAAAGTCAGTTAATCATATCAGCATTTCTTATATTTCTTTCTTAAAAAACCAAACAAACAAAAGCAAGTAAACAAAAAAACCACCACCACCACCAACAACAAAAACCGCAAAAAAACCCAACCAACCAACCAAAAAAAAAACAACAAAAAAACCCCTTTAAAATCCAGACAGTTGTTGGAACTGTTTTCCACAGACATTTTAAATTCAGATTAATTGAAGTTGACATTTTCCTACCACAATTCATCCGCAAATTCATTGGCTTTACACAATGAGGTCCATTCCAGGCCTGAGGCATTAGGGTTTTATGAAGAAACAACTGGGCAGAACTGGACATGATATTTCTTTCAGTCTGGTTTTAAAACATTCACAATAAAGCTACTCGTCACACAATTTAAAACTTCTTGACCAAAATATTTGCAAATTTTTTTTTTTTTCACTATTATGTTTGTCATATACTCCATAACAAGGCTCAAGTCCACAGAATTTTAGAGAGGAGGTTAGAGGTCACATATACATTTACACAGGTATTTGCTTTCTAACAGATTGACAACAAGAAATGGAGGGGCTATTAGTGACTTATGTGTAAGTTATAGCTAAGGAAATGTAAAATTGTGGGCATTTCTCTTGAATGGAGCTATAGTAGGAAGAGAATTGTACTACAAAACCCTTGTTGAGAGCACCACTGAGTGGGAGCAAGTATACCAAGAGTCCTGCTACAAAATTCTTGGCAGCCTGCCATGCAAGCAGCAAGTTTTGATGATTGGAAGGAATGAAGCTGAGAAACAAGCAAACAAAAGAGTCTGGATGGGAGCCAGATGAGGCATAATGGGTATATAGCAGAAAATGACTTCTCAGCTGGAAACGGCAAAGGAAAAGTGCTTCTAGTGGTGGGAAGGGCAGGATCCAGATGCAGAAATATCTTCCTTTGGTAGTTTGTTATGCCTTGAAAGGACAGCAGATCTGATTTTTAGTTTGTATGTCTTCCTTTCAATTGGTGCACACTGTGCTAGTGTTTTGTGGTAGGAAAATATGATACTGGATGCTGAAGTGCAAAATGACATTGCCTCAAGACTCCTGGGAAAATCTACCAGAAGTCATTGTTTTGAGTGATTTTTCTGTCTGTTTGGGGGAGAATACTTAGGCTGTATTTCTGTGGGTGAGAGTGTCTTCAAGTGAGAACAAAGTTTCTTCAGCTTACAAATATACACTCAGAAACTGTGACTTTGAGGACTTAAACTGTTACCAATCACTTAATGCAGAAAGAGACATTTATGCAACAGTAATATCAGAATGTTTATTTCACCTCAAAGTCCAGGAAGTGAAAAACAAAAACAAAAAGAAACCAAAACCAAACCAGAACAAAAAAATCACACACACACACACATACACACACACACAAACAAACAAAACAAAAACAACACCAAAAAAAAAGACATACACAAAACCAAACAAAAGAGCAAAACCAAAATCAACAAAAACAAAACAAAACAAAACAAACAAACAAAAAAACAACTAAGAGATTCATCAGCCCAAACTCCTCTAAGGTGTTTATTCTATTTTCTACTATATGCTTTGCAATTTTGAATACATTAAACAACAGTGTTTGTAGAGAAAAGAGAAGGGAAAATATTTATGATTTTGGAAAAAAGATTGCTGAAACTTCTGCATCACTACTATGGGTTCATGATTTTCCCTGTGCAATAGTAATGTTCTATTAATATAGTTTTTCTCATTTCACTTCCTTTTTCACTGAGAGAAAAAAAAAAAATGTCTATTATTAACCATATTAGCATTTAAGTAGTGCCAATTAGACTTCAAGTTCTTGCACATTAAAAGGTATAATTAGGCAAGGCCTCTTTCTCCTTTAGCAGATGCTGTTGAGAGACATTTTTTGAAGACAGGGTGAATAGGGTAGCAGCACTTCTTTCACAGAAACAGTTCTATCTCTAGAATGGGGCAGGGAGGACTAAAAGTCTGATTTCTCAATTCTTTTTCCTCTAGATAGGATGCATCTGGCTTCAAAGATGTTACACTGATGTAAAATTAGCATAAATGAGAGCAAAATGTAGGACTTCTATCTGAAAAACTGTAGATTATTATGTTATGCAGGAAATTCCAGAGAACTTATAATAATGGGACCAACCACAAATTACCCTGTAATTTCTTTTGTTCCTGATATTGAGGCAAATAAAGAGAGAGATATCTTTTCTTGTTTTAGTCAAACTCAACAAGGCGGTAACTCCCTACACAGATGCCGAAGTAGTCATAAAGGAACACTTATTTCATTCCTCCAATGGCCAAGCCAGTGTCAGCAAGCCACATACCAAAATAAATTACTAGGTCTGGGGAAACATTGACGTGCATTGATTCCACTTTTCCCATTAGAAGAGGTGGAGGGAAAAAAGAACTGAGCTGTAATTGCAATTTGAGATGAAAAAGTTTGTCTGCAATTTTGGTTAAGCAAACAACCCAAGGTACACCTGACCCTTTCTGATCTGGACCACTGTTATAGTAAAATGCAAACATTTCCTGACATGTTCTTCGAACAGAATAAAGCAAAGCACAAACACAAATGACTTAAATGGTCATCACATATTCAGATCATGATTTAGGTTCAATAGGTATATTACACAGAAAAATAACCACCTTCAGAAAGGTGAATTTCATACCCTGCATACTGACTTCCTCCATGAGTAGTCCTATAGATTTTGGGGGTTTATTTCACTGGTACTGCCCAAAAATACCCGAAGTAATTCTGACTGAATCTGGTCCAAAATTATTGAGCTATGCATAATGTAATCTACCTTCCTACAAATGATTTCATTTTGTGTTTCTTACTTTAATCTCATTATTCTTCATATCCACAGGTAAGTAGTTGCTATATGGAATTTCAAAATCTTCAATAAAATTATCTTTAAAAATTAAACAAAATGAATTTACTTTTGTACTAACACTGCACATTGCCACCATATTTATCAGTATCTGGTTCATCTCAACATCCACTCCTAGACCCTCTGCTTTACCTTCATTTATGAGCTATAATGGTAGGGATACCATAGAAGGGTTCAAAGGGTTTTTGGATTCTTCAAATTTCAGTTCCTTTAGATCACGAAAGGAATCATGCTGTGCTTCCAAGAAACACTTTTTGTTTCTTTGTGTTGTAGAGAAGCAGGATGAGTGACATAAGCTTTTCCAGTTTACAAAACACCAAACAAAAATATCTCTTGATGGAGAGCAAGGAAGGACAGTGAAAACTAAAAGCTGGTATTTGTAGAAGGCAGGTGAGCCTGTATGTCATTTGAAGGCTTTCATTGCTTCTACCTTGATTCTTACTGCTTGGATGACACAGATGGATGGGACAGGCATTTGCTTGATCCTGTCATAGGGCTGAGCCACTATTCTTATCAGATCTGATAGAAGATATGGAAACCACAGAAAGAAATGGTTATGGATTTACAGATTGTTTTGGTTTAGATTTAAGTTATACGTTTTGTACTTCCCTGTATTATCTTAAAAACTCATATAATACCTTCCAGGCAAAAAGCTGGGGATGATAGACTAATGGCTGAAATGGACATGAGGTTCAAGCAGTCTCCTTTCAACAGATCAAGGAACATGTATTATCTACCATTCTCACTTCTTTTGCAACTCTAGTAGGTTGAGAGGCTTCCCTCGATATATGACAGCCCATTTTATCCTGCAAAGTCTATCAGAGCTTGAGATAGAAAGCATCTAGTTTGTCTTCTGAAAGGTATCATGTATAACAGGTAATAAGAGAACTTGACAAGCAGTACTAATTAACTGGAGGGTGAAACAATACACAATACATGTCTAAATATGCAAGAACTTCTCTTGATTGTGAAATCCAGCTCACATTTCGAGACCAAATGCCTGACACTTTTTATTCCAAATTGTTAATTGCATCACTGGAATGCAATTAGCCACAATTTTACAGTGCACATGAAGATATTTCTGTACAATGGGCTACTATAATTTAATCCTGAGATTTCTGAGGAAGAGGAGGAATCAAACCCTTTCTTAGAAACTAGTTTATTTTTTAAAAAGTGATCTTTCTGAAGTTTTGTAAGGGTCATAGGAGTTCCGTTTAAATATATTCTTTAAAATGGAATTAATGTTCTTAGCAAGAAAATTTATCTTCCCCACATCACACATTCTGCAAAGCAGAATTCAGAAGGTCAGGCTTTCATCCTGCAATAGATCTTTCCTTTCATAAGTTCATCAAAGAATGTTTACTTTTTTTTTCTCCCTGAAACTAGATTTAAGGTTTCTATACAATGTATTGTAACATTCCTACTCTTCAGATATTTTAAAATAACTTGATAGCTTTTGGCCAAAGCTCCATTTGTCAGAGGCAGCAGGCTCTATTACTTGCTGGATATAAGACGTTTAATTAGTGTCTTGGAAGAATTATGAGCAACTCAAGCTGAATAGAACACTTCCATTTCTATATATAATAGACCCCATGATGAAGAATATGGATTAAACCCTCTCATCATATCAAGAATTGTATTTTTTTTCTTTGTGTTTTCATACAGTCTTAATAAGTTGAACATCATGCACATGCACACAAAATACTTATATAGATGTCTAATGGCTATTTCTTTCCCTAACCACAGTATTAAAGTTATTATGAATGTATATATTTGAACTTGTTCCCTTCTCTAATTTACTTATCTGAAGGAGTTTGAATCATATTCAAACTACAGTGTTGAAAAATCTTTGTTATTTATTTTAAAGACATAGTTTATTTTGGAGTTGGCCACTATTACAAAAATCATGTGAGATGAAGTTCTCCTGACACTATGAAAATTTCTGACCCAGAACCTGATTATTTCAGGGATTCAGAAATAGAGCAACTCAAGGTGCCTTGAAGGACTGCCTGAAAACACAAGGAGATATTTTGCAAAGTTCATCCATCCACAGCTACAAACATCCGCCATTAACTACTTATAGCAAATGAACACCCCATCCATTTGTTCTGATGATGCAGTTGGTCTTTCAGACTCCAAGACTTGCAGAAGACCCTTGTCACTCCTGTTTCCAGTCTGCATTACTCAAACTATAAAAACGAATATCAAATTTGAGCCTATTTAGTCCTCTTTCTTGGGCCAGCATTTCTGATCTTGTTAAGTGCTTGATCTTAGAAACTATCTTGAACACTACTACTGTTTACCAGGGCCTATTAAGGCTAGCCTCCTGTCTGTAGTTTATGGCTTGCCATCACTTGATCAATCATCTCCTAGGTTTTAAAGGGTCAGTCATATCTTCAGCTTCTGGTGTCTTCTCACAGAAGCCACTTCTGGTTTTTTGTTGGTTTTTTTTTGTTTTGTTTTTTTTAAAACATATACAAACCAGCATTACCTTAAAATAGACTATACAAAATTATGAGACATTATATTTAATGATTTAGATCATCTATCAAGGTCATGATTCAAAAGGTTTATCTGAAAATATTCAAAGTGTGTCAAAAGACTTCGGATTACAGAATGGTGCTGCTGACAGAATAACAGATTACACTGTATGAATAAGAAAAGCTATATTGGACTTTTCATATCTGTCAGAGCAGGATTAATCCTGAGACTGTGTTCTTTGTTATTCAACTGTTTCACTTAATTACTCATCATTAACAGTGTTTTAATGTTTTGGTACTTGCCAGTCAGACAGTTTAGCTAAATTCTTTTTTGAGAGCTATATAAATTTTAAGACATAACTTGTCTTATGAAAAAACTTGTTTATTTAATCATTTACATAGTAGCCTTGATAAATCTTTGATAATTAAAGTATTCTGAAGGATGAAAGCCAGAAGAGGAGCTTGTGTTTAATAAAAGTGGAAAATACAACCTGATATTTATCAACACCTGGATGGCTATAGAGTCATACTGTTTCTCCTCACCATCTTTGAGGAATATAATAAAAGCATTGACATTAGACTTATATAAGCCATACATCAAGATAGGAAATGGAGAAATGATGTGGGGGTCATCTGCATTAAATGTTCCAAACATGGACAAACTTTAATCTCTGTTCCTTCATAATTTGTCCATTTGGAATACTGATTTAAGAAAATAAACAAAGAAAAAGCAATGATGCCACAGGCTTCTGGGTTGTATGTTGCTAATTTGTTAAGCCTTTAAAAAGAAACCAGAAAATGTGAAAAAACAATTCAAGTGTATAGATCACTTTCTTCTTATTCTAACATACTGCCACAGGTATTAGCTGTAGAGATAGATTAAGCTCACATTGCCTTTTTAAAATGAAATACTGGTTTTGCACCTGACATGTGAAAAACAAACAAGCAAACAAATACAAAACAAACCAATGAAACAAATAGAAAAAAAAAACCCAACCAACAAAACCAAAGAAAGCAAGCAGAATTTTCCCTATGGAGTCTCATTTGATTTGGGATACATCTTTCAACTAATATAATAAAAACATGTCGATCTTTAAAAACAGAGTATAAAAGGCTGTCTATTATGGTCACAGGACAACATTTATCACAGCATTTATGATCTTGCTCACTCTAGAGAAACATATCAATATTTCTTACTGTTGTGTTTACAGCAATTATTTTGTTTTACCCATACTGACAAGGACTTTAGAGTAAGAAACATAACTAAAATGTAATTCTGTGCAAAATTCAGTATACCCATGGCATACATACTTGCTCTAACTACATACCCATATTTTTCTTCTTACATAAGAAAACAAAAACTCCATATATTTACTTTCAACAATACTCTCTTAAAAGCTGTAGGGTTTTGTTGTTGTTGTTGTTCCCCAAGAAATTCTAGCTATGAGTTTGGTTGAGATCTTCTTAAGAGTAATAATTTAACGACACCTGTGAATTTTCTGCAGGTTGTTTAGATTGTTATACAGGTTGTGAAATCTGTAGATTTTCAGTTACTAAACTGAGTCTTCTTCTAGTAAGGCACAAATTCATACATTGTAAGGTGCAATCTGGAATTTTTATGAAGGTGCTTTTTTTTGTAGGTGAATAGGAAAGTAAATGTGTTCCGATTTCACGGAATTTAATTTCATCATTACATTTCACTTCACAGGGCTTGGATGTGGTCACCAATGGCATGGCCACGGACCTGCACTTCCTTAGCTACGAAACCTTGGGTTAGAACCTTAATTTTTACATACCAGTATAATGTTATGTTAATCATCACTAATTCAAATTGTTTAGCTGTGATAGAAGACATTTGTCTGAAGAAATGAAATCACATATATTTCTATTGTCAAAATTTCAGAAATTCTAGAAAAGTTTCCCTTGTTATTTAGTTTAAGAAATCAATGTTTAACTCAGACTGTCAGTGAGTTTTATACATGTATTCATACTCACACAAACAGCAAGTACCCATTAACTAGAAAAATACAAATAACCTAAGAAGTTTGAGTCAAAATCATTTATTGCCATCTCACAGAAGCAAGGCTAAAGAGAAATGCTATTTTAGGCAGCCTCCAAGTTTCTTGGAGACAAAGACGTACTTTGTATATCTGTATAACCTTTTTCTTGTCATCTACATAACCTTCAGACCTGAGGAAGTTGAAGATTAAATGAATTGGAAAAGATTAAGTGAATCACGTGTTTAGCATTCCTTAACCTTCACCATGCTACAGGACCAGTTGGAGTAGTATAACTCAGCTGACCAGAAGCATTTTCATCCAGTTTATCTTGGTATCTTTAAAAACATTCATACAAATTAGAAATAAGGGGTTTTAGACAAGTGAACATACATTATTTCAGTTTTGGTACTTTGTTCCAACATATCACTATAAAGCTACTAGGATAACAGAAAAAGAAGTAGTCCATTACATTTGGGCTATCTAAACTACCTTGACCAATATTTTGAGAAGGGAAGCCCTCTTGGTAAAAGTTATGCAAGAGATAGAAAGAAAGCAGTACTATTGGGACATGGGCAACATGGTGAACAGAAATAAATTTAATGGAAAGGTAAAATACTTATAACAAACCTTGTTTCTTCAGAATAGATACTTGGCTGCAAAAACTTTCACAATGCTAGTATTACTTGGGGACTTCTTTTTAAATCCACTTTCTTTTGTTAAGAAAGTAACCAGGCCCATTTTCCAAGTGTGAAAAATTAGGTGTTTATTGATTTTAGATGCTTTTCTCCCTCTCCTCACCCCACCAAGCTGGAAGGAAACCAGTTCTGTCTTAACTGGCTGGTAAACTACTGACCTGATTTTCAAAATAATTTTTACAATGGATCACATATTTTGAGCTGTCAACATATTGCAGCTTATGTGAAAACCAGCTCAACAGTTCATAACTATCTTAAATGAATGTTCCATATATTTTTCCCCTTCTTGAATTAAACTATGGTAAATTCCTACAATTATTTCTTACTGAGTTGGTAACCATGTACTTTTTTAACATCTTAAAAACATTCAATTGCTGAGAAGATTGAATCAGACTGAAGGTAAAGAAGATACAAACACATCATTCAAAAAGTTTCATGATGAGTTAATCAATGAACAATTTAGTCTTCCACTTCTACGACAATATAAACATTAATATTCCCATGCAGCAGCCTGAGGAATTAATTCTACCTGCTGCACTCCACTACTGTATATCATCAAGGTATTTGCACTACACGAGACCAACTGTTTCAAGAATAATACACTTTCACATTATATATTACAGTAGTCCCTTTGTTGTGATGGTGGGTACTGCACTACTTCTGTAAGCCCTTATCTAAAGCCTAAGAGGTGTCTTCTCCTGCCAAAACCCAGCAACTTTCAGACAGAGATGAAAGGAAGACGTTATTGTGCTTTGTTCCTTGAAGTACTACCATACAGAAAAAAAAAAAAAAAAAATAGAGTATTTGTTCCCTTTCCATGAAATTATATATATATGTGTGTGTATCTGTCACTGTTACAGAAAGTGATGTTGTTCCTAAAAATAGGTCATAAATTGAACACTACACTTCAGACTGCATAGCTTAGATTCAGCTAAGCTTTTTTACCTAAAAATCAAGCCCATTGGTTCTTTCCTTCAGAAATGCCAATCCACACACCAACCTTTTTTCTAAAACATCTGCTGCACAAAATCAAATATAGATCAGGAGATCTGAATACGTTCAGGCTAAGTTTCACAGATAATTTTCAGTGTTCTACACTTAAGAAGTTAAGAAAAACAACTAACTTTGGCAACTGGAAGAGTTTTTATCTCTCTGTCAAGGACTTTTCCTCTTAAAGAACCCTTCTTCTTTTAAAACCTATATCAATTTGTAGCTTTATGTCACACATTTTCTTTGAAAGATTATTCTTGCATTTGTAATGCTTAATAATACTATATTTTCAAATAATCTACACTAACTTTAGTAAAAAGGTGCCATCTGTTGTAAAAAGAAATAATGTATGTACAATCATTACTATAGCACAAATATTTTTGCTACCTAATGAATACATCTGCTTTACATTTTTCCAGCATAAAGAAGAAATTATAGACAATCCTTCCTTTTCAAGTGTCATTGTCTGAAAGTACAAAGTTCCATTGTGTAATATTCTTCAATTTTCGCTTCTTTTGTTTGTTTTATTTTTTTTATCACCCTTTGCTTTTAATTTTAGTATAAGCTTATAAAATACTTAAAACATGAAATCAAATAAATATTTTTTTTAAAATGAAGGTTGCAAATCATTCTACGTGTAACTTATAAGTTACCTGAAAATGTATTAATGGTTGCGATTGGGTATTACTTGTTTACCTACTATGAGCAGAATTCAGGGTATCACACTTCTCTTTTGGAATTTGTATGAATCATATCACTAAACCTTACATAGTGTTCTTATCCTTACATACTGTTTGTTTCTCCAGTACTCCTCTGTCTAGAAAACACATAACTCATGCTATAAACAGCAAAAGTGAATCTGGTCTGAATTTAATGAACAATCCATTGTCAAACAATTTTTTTTTTTTAAATAATTTCTCACTTTATATGTATGTATATTCCTTATTGATATAATACTGGCATCTCTTATAACAACATAGAGGATCTAACTATGCACCACCTCTACTAAGAGAGAAATATAATCCATTTTATAATTTTAAAACAGCATCCATGATTTTGTGCTGCAGGTAGAAGTATGTATCAAACACTATTTCCTGTCTTTATAACTAGGAGACTGCATAGAGGGAGAAATAAATTAGGCTCCCTACCAACTTAATGCAATAGTAGGCTGCTATGGAGACCATTTCAGCTGCCCAAGTAATGTGTTTCCTGTTCTAAGGACTGTAAGGGTGCATAACAGACTTTTGTGTCAGACCTGTTAACACTCCCGGAGTGAAGGAAACCTACTTTCCACTTACAGTAGCAGACAGACTGCAAAACAGAGGCTGGTATGAACATGCTCACCTGTAAGCATTACAATTCTCAGAAGTTCTTCATATTACTGCCTTCTTTGTTAGGACTGACATCTGCTCGTGGACCTATCTGACCTTCTAAATCATTACGCTGTGTCTTGCACATAAGTAGCTATAGTTTGTTATAAGAAAAGAACTATAAAAAGAGTATGGACTGAAGGGTAAGAGTTTTCATACGCTGGTTGGTTATGTCATCTAGACATGCTCCTCCAACACATCAATTCTGGCTAATTCTACTGGTGGAGTGCAGCATTGCCCTTTCTTAGTAGTCCTGCTCCTTAAACAAGGACTGGTCATGCCTTGCTGCCTACACAACTCTCCCAGACATCTCGATTTTCCTCCAAAGGAAGCCTGGGCACACCGGCAAAGAGAAAAGAGTTCTGCCCTCCCACAAGTCCCCTGATGGGGATGCTGAGGGGATGCTGCAGGCTGGATCACGGAGTCTTCCTTTCTGCACCCAGTGTGCAGCTGGTGCACAAAGATGGGGCAGCGCAAAGACTGCACTCAGTACTGGGGGTTCTGCCTTAGGCTTTCCATGGGCTACATCAGTTTGCAGTAGCTCAGGACTCCTGCTGAGTTAGCTACCTAACTTAGAGGTTGCTAACAGAGTTGCACAAAATGTTAAAATCTTGTAATTTTTCCACTTTCAAAGTGATTTCTAAAAAGCTTATTTTCAGGATATTTTTGTTCCAGTTTGGTTGAGGTTTCTGGTTATTTCAATAGGAAAAACATCTTTGAATTTTAGTGAAAAGCTGAAGGAAGAGATCACAACAAATTTAGTTTGCAGTAAATATTAAGTTGACAGCTATGGTTTCAAATGTTTGCTTACTGCCTTCAACTGATAGTCATTTTATCCATCTGTGCAATATTGTTGTTTGATTCTGTCTTTTTTTATTTTCGTCAGACTTGATCAAGTTCAAGTGTCCAAAAAGTTTGATCTAAAAACTCAGTTTATGCCATAGAAAAAATATTAATGGAGGGGAAATATCAACAAGAAAATCTAATCAACTAGCAGCAAAATACTTTCTATGTACTAAAAGTATTTTTTTCTCTAAGCTTACTAAATGGTTCTCTGCAGACTTTATGAGTAAACTGGACTGTGCTACAAATTGGCAGGAAGAACTACTATCCAAAGACCAACACATACTTCGTCAGTGATAGAAACAGTTCATATACCTCTAGATGCACTCAGTGGAGTAAAGGTGGAGAACAATTGCCCAAATGTTCTTAATAACAAAAACAAAAACAAAACCAAGCAAACAAAAAACATCAAGTGTATATATAATTTAGCCTTGATTGAATCATAGCTGTTTTCAAACTGTGCCCCCCGCCCTTTCCTTATCCAATTCCACTGGTCAAAGCTAGGAAACATCATACTATATAAAGGTAGAGTCAAAAGGTTTTTGTTTCATCTTTGCAGATGTCTCTAATCTCTCTAACAGTATTTACCAATATACATACCTGGCAACTTGTGTTCCGAAGCATATTGTGATTGCCACTTCTCTTGCTAGATTTTTGTGTATTTGGAAGTGCCTTTTGAGCATGACCGTGTTCTCTTCATTAAAGATGTATCTGCATTGCATTTCTTCCCCAACTGCAATTATTTAGCCATTTCCTACCACATCATTTTTGACACAGGGGGTCTAAATGAAATTTTAATGAAGGTTTAAGGATGTGTTTATGCATTTTTGTATCCCACTGCAGTCCTGTGACATGTGAAGAACAAGTTTAATACTCACAGTTAGAGGGAAAGTGTTATTATTTTTTAAAAGGAACAACTGTTGACATACAGTGTATGCTCAGACAGCTCCACTTCACCCAGTGGTTTTGTCACTGCCCCATATGCATTTCTGTGTGGTTCCTTTTTGATATCCAGTGTACCTAAGATGACCAGAACCCCACATGCCAAGACAACACTATACTTCTTTAAGTCTGTCACCCAACTTGTTTACTTCTGTTAACCCTACAAGCACCACACTGCTTTTTAGAAAGAGAAAATTCCAATATACATTGCACAAATAACTTCATTATGCATATTTTGTTCTTGTTCCTCTTCCGCTCATCCCTTTTTCTTCTTTAATCAGTGAAATTCTGATTTCAATATTAGAAAACCATTGATCCAGAATATCTTTGAATTACAAGTAAGAGAAGCAAAAATATCTTCAGTTTTTGCCTGTGAGGTCCTGTGAGCCATGTATATACATCAACAGTACCAACTGTATGCAGTGGCTTCATGGACCTCTTCTTTCTTTGGTCCCAACTTTTCATTCCCTTATAGAAAACCCTCTCTTATTCAGTGTGGTCCTTCAAAATCAGCAGTCAAGCCACTAAACACACAGACTGCAGCCACTCTGTCACACTGACCAGATTAATTTCCAGGACATAAAGTGCAAAAGACATCCTCTGGAAAAGCCCCATCACCTTTAATGGTATCTTTGAATATTGCACTTCAAATGGTTCATTCAGGAGTACTAAACTGAAGCTGTATGGCAAGTTTAATTCCAGCTCTTCTGAATCTTAGAGAACTTGATTAAGATTAAATCAAAATATCTCAACAATCTCAAAAACTTGTAATGTCAAAAAAGTATGTTAGCTTGTCCTTATAACACAGTATAGCTGAACCTTTTCAGATAACATATTTACATAAAACATGGAACACAGCAGAAATGTGATAAACATCAGGTCCCAAGGGCTGAAGATTGCCAAAGATGGTATTTTAAATAGGAAATCCTGAACGGTCTTAATAGATGACCCATCAATTTCACTTCTAATTACTTTGGTTCAGAAATCTGATGTGATGATGACAATATATAATTTGAGATTAATTTTTTTTTTTTAAGATACCTTTGCTGAGGAAAATATTTCACAAAATTAGAGGATTGTAGAGAACAATCGTGAAAGGATAGTTTCCTGACAAATAAGTCTGGCTGAAAATATCTGTGCAAGCTACAAACTACCAGTAACAGTAAACTGTCTATAGTTGTTAGGAGGTAAAAGTCTCCTTTTGAAGTTAACCTTTTTATCATTACACTATTTCAGCTTGTCAATATTCACCATGACAGCAGCTTCAGCATTTTCGTCCGATACCTTGAGTACAGATAAACAGCAAGAGATTAACCTACATTCAGTCTGAAAACGGTAGGAGAAAATAAACGTTAACCATAACTGACTTGTGACAGACCTCTACTGCTGTTTTCCAAGAGGATAAGCCAATCTATGAATTTCTATTTCTGGTGGATTATAAGCACATAGGATTTTTTTTCTATTTTCTGAATTAAAAGTACTGTGCAACAATCACATACTTGATACCACGCAACGAAATGAGAAAACTGAGGATAAATCTAAAGAAAATACCCTATGATGACTGCTTTTATATGAATTAAGAAACACTGTTATGATAAAATTTTTAAGAGGATATTTTAAGGAAATATCATGTTTCTGAATACAGTACTATATAAAACATGGTTCCTCTAACATAAAGCTCAAATCAAATTATCTTCAGCTTATTAGTAGTATTATTAGTTATCAGATCTATTTTTTTTCAGTATTTAATAAAAAAACTCTTACAGAACTGATTAATAAAACACTTACTGTAACTGTTAACTAAAATTTTACTACCAACTTTAACAGTTTATACGTAGCAGATTTCTGCAATGTGTTACATCATCATAAACAAACAAACAAACAAACAACAACAACAAACCAAATCAAAACAAACCAAAAAAAAAAAAAATTTCCTGGAGTGGACCTATGAATTCTGCATATTTCAAAGAGGATAAAGAATGTAGGCTGTGGTGACTAATAGAAGGCACTGAAAAAATGCATTCATGCTATACCCTCTATAAGCAACCTGCAACAATTACAGACCTTCCAATTACATTTGTCAGTTCCAGAAGAGAGTTTTCTTGTCATAGAGTTTTGTAGAGTAGTTACATTTATGCCTAAAAAATTATATTCTCTTTAATGTAATCTTTCTCTGAATACAATCATAATTTTTAGTGCACGTAGAATTATATTCTTCTAATTTTGACTACCTTATTTTCAATACATATTCAAGAAAGTAACAAAAAATAATATCCAGTTATTACCAGTCTGTCTTCAACACTTCATCTGTTGCGGTCATAAAAAGCTCTATTTTACCTTACCCATAAAACACCTTTTCACAATTCAGGGACATTTTATGATCCTGGAGAAGCATACTTGTATATTTCCATGTATTCAAAGTTATTAAATGAAATATCCTCTGTAACTCATTCTATTCTGGTAAAGTTATAAGATGAACAAAAAACTGTTGTTTCAAAGTTTTCAGAGTCTCACTTTAGTTGTGCATAGCCCAATTTGTTCAAATTTCCAATATAGGACTGGACAGGTAGTCACAAGGAAATACTAATTTTCATTCAACATTTATGAATAGACAAACTGGTAGTTTCTGATATAAACACCAACATTTTCTGTTCTATTTGATGACACATCATCAAAATTCAAACTTCTGAAACAAAACAAAACAAAAATTCTAAATTTCTGAATTCTTCCATAAACATTAGCTATATTTGATCTGGGTTAAGCGAAATCTTGACAATACAAGACAAGCTTGTAACTCAGAGTCAGTCACCCTTGTTTATGGGAGTCAATAATTACAGCTTGTCTCTCTGTTATGCCCAGTTTTTTGCCTTAATTTGACCCCATTCTTCAATCTAGATTGAGTATCTTCAACTATTTTCATTTCAATTCCCCTCAAAACTGCAGTCTTCACCCTAACAGAAAGGAAACCAATTTCTTCTGCTGCTTCCACCATTGACTTTTATAAACACATCTAGTCATTCCTGCAGAAAAAAAACTGCAAGTCTGGCAAGACCTTTGCCATGGAAATTCCTACCAAAATGAACTTCTCCCTAAACTCTAGTCGGGCACAGTTGGTTTCCAGGATTGTCTGCTCTACTGCCTTCCCAGGGATCGAGTTAAAGCTGACCAACCTGTAGTTCACTGGGTCTTCTTTCTTGCCCTTCCTAAAGATAGGAGTGACATTTGCTTTCCTCAAGTCGCTGTGATCAATCAAATAATACTGAGAGTAATCTCACAATGACATCAGCCAACTCCCTCAGTAATTGTGAATGAACCCCTGTAAGGTTGATGTCCAAGTTGCTTAAGTGTTCCCTGATCTGATCCTCTTATACCAAAAACACATCTTTCTTGCTTCAGTCTTTCCCCTTGATCTCTGGGACATAAGATTCCTGAAGACCAGTCTTGCTAGTAACTACTGAGACGAAGAAGTCGTTCAGTACTTCTGCCTTCTGAATGTCCTGTGTAACCAGATCTCCTGTCCTGTTAAGCAATGGGCCCTCATTTTCTGTATTCTTCTTTTTATCACATATGTACTTGCAGAAGCCTTTCTTGCCATTTTTGATGTACCTGATCAGATTTAATTCCATTTGGCCTTTAGCTTTCCTAACTTCATCCCTGGATGCTCAGACAATGTTTTTGTATTCCTTTTACTTTACCTATCCTTACTTCCACCCTCTGTATTCTTACAGTTTGGTCAGAAGCTCCTCGTTCATCCACACAGGCCTCCTGGTATTTTTCTCTTCTTATTTTTCACAATAGAACTCTCTTGAGCTAAGAGGACATGATCCTTGAATACTAACCAGCTTGCTTGGCCCACTCTTCCCTGCAGGGCCTTATCCCCATGAAACTCTTCTGAATAGATCTTTGAAGAGGCCAAAGTCTGCTCTCCTGAAGTCCAGGACTGTCATCTCGCTTTTCACCCTCCTCTTGGCCCTCAGGCTTGATATCTTGGGTCAATCTTTTGGCACCTCACACAAGAAGAGAAACGCATAAAGTAAAAGCTGCATGGTGTGTACAAGACAAGACAGAGCAAGAGCAGGGAGTAGTGATCAGCTACCGTTAAGCCACCCTTCAGAAAATACAAAACTTAAGTGGATGTGTTACAATGTAGCTGGAAGTGTGACTTTCATACTTGTAGGTAGATTAAGCTTTAGAAGAGTTTAAAATATTTTCTAGTCCCCTATGCATTCCAGGCTTATTTGGATTCCCTCCATTTGAGAACTATGCTTCAATCCTCTTCCCTGATATCAGGAAACAATCCTGAGCAAGCAAATTTTTGGGGGCTGTGGGAAAGTGTTGTTGCCTCTCTAGAAGTCAGCCAGGGCTTCTGATACAAGTAAAGATGGTGCTTCTCCCCTCAGCTCTGCACCCCTGAGCTAAAAACATCGCTCAGCTTGAGGAGAATTTCTAGTAGACTTCACGGGAAGGGTGCTCCTTGAGCCTCTCCTTAGGTTTACATTTTATGCCTCACCTCATCTACAACACCCCTTGAATACCAGATAGAGAACAGAAGTGGCAAAATTTCAGAACTTCAATGATGTCTACTTTCAGCATTCAAAAGGAACAAACGAGCTCACTCAAGCTACCTAGAGAAATGCTACTTTAGACCTGCTACAATCTCAACTCTGACTACAGTCCAGACATACTCAATTGACTATTTTCTATTCAGTTCAAAGTATATGACCTTGAGATGAAGTCATCATCTCAAAAATAAAAAAGTAAAATGCCACACAGTAGATAAAATGTCATAGAAAAATCAAAAAACCAGCAAGACGTTTGCTAAGTATTTGTCATCACCACCACCAAGAAAACCCAGCTAACTTTACCAAAAGGCCACAGTGTCAGGATGCATAATCTGTCTACAGCTCTATGTGGACAAGTAAACAGTGCAACACTTCAATTATTGCCCTTAAACTACTGGAAGGAAGACCTCAACAAACCATATAGATACTGTATCTGGATGATAACAAATACAAACTAGGAAATTAAATAATTAGGTTGTGCTGGTTTTGGCTGGGATAGAGTTAATTTTCTTCATAGTAGCTAGTATGGGGCTATATTTCAGATTTTTACTGGAAATAGTGTAGATAAAACAGGGATGTTTTAGCTATTGCTGAGCAGTGCTTATGCAGAGTCAAGGCTTTTTTTGCTTCTCATACCACCCCACCAGCATGTGGGCTCAGGGAGCACAAAAGGCTGGGAGAGGACACAGCTGTGCCAGCTGACCAAAGGGATATAAAGCTGGGTGAAGAATAAGGAAGGGAGGACATTCCAGTTTATGGCATTTGTCTTCCCAATAAAGTGTTAGGCGTGGCAGACCCCAGCTTTTCTGAAGATGTCTGAACACCTGTCTTCTGACTGGAAGTAGTGAATTAATCCCTTGGTTTGCTTTGCTGGCATGCACAGATTTTGCATTACTTACTGAACTCTCTCTCCATGAACTCAACCCGTGAGTTCTTTGCTTTAAACAGAAGGATAGTTCTAAGTCAGTTTGTTGAAAAAGTTAACATTAACTAGCTTTGCCTTGAGAGGAAATTCTGAACTGCTATCGCGCTTCCCTCAGTCATCTTAACATTAAATAATACGTAATTTAGATATATTTTCCCCAGTAAGTGTGCTCCAAATTAATTACAGAACAATAGGTAAATTTTACATTGGTGAATTTAGAGTTCTACTCCTGAGTAAATTAATTTTGCATTTTAGGGATACACTATACATACACAAAGATTTTTGTTAGAAAAGGTCTGGTTTCAGAGGCAATTATGAGGCTGAGAGACAAGAGGAAAGATCAGAGACCGAAAAATGTTAGAATAGAAGTTACACTAACTGGTTAAACTGATAGGTAAGAACAATTAACATGACCAGAATTTGAAAGAACAGAACAGTGTTCCAAGTTTTTCCCACAATGCAACTGTAGCAAGGGTGGATGTAAATGGATATGAAACCTTCTCTAAAGGGATCTCATATGAACTAGAAGTCTTCTAAATGTTGCCAGGATTCTGCTGTTGGCTTCTATTATTATACTGAATACTCAGATTATCTCAATGTAAGACATTGTCAGAATCCTGAAAGTAAGCTGTGCTAATTCATGAAGGCACAAATTCGTACACTACCCAAATCAGAATGATAACTCAATCTTGTTATTTAAATTAATTACTTAATGAAATGCTTTTCCTCGCATTTCATTGAGTTATTCACCCATGATCTTTACACACACTCCAAAAAGTGCAAAGGAAAGATGACCTACCTGATGCGGATCATTTAGCTGAAGAAGGGAAGTATAATAAAACCTACTGTAGGGTTCTTGAGTTGTTAAGACAGATTATTTTGATCTCCAGATTCTTTACTGTGTCTTCTTCTGTTTAATTAAAGCATAACCATTTGAAGAATGATACAAACAAGATATCTGTGAATTTCCAAAATGAATATGAATGAAGCACTCTCCTGCTCCCTTCTCCATCTCCCAATGCAGGGTTACTATACCAAGAATGCTAGGCAAGAGACAAACACAGATTAATATAAAATAATAATCATAATTGTTGTACTCATTATTACAATATGCTGTCATGGAACTGTATCCACAAGTATATTATATATTGCTCTTCATCAGGCTTTGGATTAACATAGGATTTGGTGTCAATAAAAACTCTGATAACAAATCAAAAGAACTTAATTGCAGAGGTGCTCATTTACTTTTCATTCCCATCTGTTTTAAAACACAAAATATAGCAAATTACAGTCAATAAGCAGTTAGGCAATTCTTATTAGATGGAAATTGCAAATAATCTCCTACATCTATTACAAGAACAGAGTAGGTCAATGAATGAATGTTAGAAAATACTGAGCATCGATAAGGAGTTTTTACAAGCAACGCTCTTTGAAAGGTTAACACATCTATAAGATGTCACACAGAGGAAATGAAATATAGGAATTGAAACAACACAAGAAAACACTTCTTTTTTTTTTTTTTTAATATTTCCCTATCAGATACGTAGAACTTTCAAGAAAGATACTTTACTTTCTTATTTTTCTAAAGAAAACTTATCTAAAAGCAAAAGTTATCTCAAAGACTTTACATCTATAGAACTAAGGATCAAAAAAAGCAAAAATAAGTTTCTAAAAAATGCATTCCTGGAAATAGAGTGTAAATGAATCAGCATTTGACTAGAAGGAGAATCCTTAGTCATCAGAGTTTTATCACTACATGGAATATATCATGTGATATGCTCATACACCCATTATAGTCATAAAATAAAACAAATTAAGCTAAGATTTCTTGTTTATATATTCTTATATATTATTATATGAGATAGGCTGTTTTATGTAATTGTTCTTTGGGTTGTTTGAAATCTAATGCCTAATCTAATTTCCTATCCAGTTGCACATACGGTTTTATAGTTCAAGATCCTCTCTCCTGTCTCTACTTGCACCTCTCAGATAGCTGTATGATGTACTGCTTTCACTTTGTTAGAATGGGTTTGTTAACAGGTGCTCCAGACCCTGATCATCCTGGCAATAATTTTCCTAGATGATGGATGATCAGACTTGTCTTGTAACATTTGTAATGTTTCAAAATACACAAAATACTTATCCAGTGCTTTAAAGAAGATGGAATGTATCACTGCTTTGGAATTATTGCCCTTGGTAAGGTTATAGAGATCAAAAGATCACTTTTTCCTTTCCATACTTATACTTGTGCCACGAATAGCAGTTCTGCTTTCTTTTTCTTCTAAATAAGTATAAGGTGTGCAAAAGTAACCCTCAGGCGGGTAAACAGATGAAATATAAACAGAAACAAGAGAGGAGGAAAAAGACTGGCATCATGGTTTGATTAGCTGTGACCGCACTAAAACTAAGAGTGCATGTACAAGCACCATAGATAAATAAGAATATTACAATAGCAGCTTCAAGGTATTTCAAATGATGTGAAGTTTAAAGAACTTCCTTCTACCAATCCTATAAAGAAGGGCACCATTTTCACATGAAAGAGAGAAGTCCAAGTAATTTTTATTTTACTGATGTAAATTGAAGACCAAAGAAGATGTACGTTTTACATGCCAGAGCAGAAAATTATTCCCAATCAGGAAGAATGGACTGAAGTAATAAGAAAAACAAGAGGCTAAAAAAGTTTAGGTTAGTGTGTTTAACTCATATGAATAAAAAATAGCTTAAATAAACAAAGCTGCAACTGTTAAGAGTGCAGAAATACTTCTACTCCTTTTCTGTAATCACATAAAATACAAATTACTAAATTTCTGATACATATCATGACTGTCTTCCTTTAAGGATTAATTTAGTCAGCAGGTACATGGATGTTGACTAGTTTTAACTCAGATAGAATATTCTGCCATACTAATGCCACATGGGTAACAAGGAAAGTGCTTCCTGTATAACGTTCTCTGAAAATAAAATTAGTTGACTTCAGTGAAGTGAAATTAAAATACTGTAATAGGGCATAGAGGTACTTGAACTTCAGCTTGCCTTATTAGCCAGCTGTTCCTGCTGTTTGCAGCTTGGCACCTTAGAGTTTCTATGGGGAAAATTATTCCAAATTGTTTTAACTCTTTTGGAAATGATAAATTGTACAAAGGAGATTCTCATCCAAGAGAAAAGTAAACTGCATATTTCTGTTAGGTGGACATTGTTTCACATTGTTTCACTGTTTTCATACAATAAGGCCTTCCTAAAATTAAAACTCCTTTTAAATCAATGACAGGATGTGGACAAGTGAGTGGCATGTGTATCTAAGTATCTAACATATAAAACACAGCATTAACCAGCAGGCATATGAAATTGAACATTGTGTATAAGTGGCAAACATGCATTGTGATCCAAATAAAGCTGAGAGCATAATGAGGGAAAAACTTTCAGCTGATTTGCCAGACTATGATTATTTTTGTATCTTATATAACATTTTCTGGCAGGGGAGGAGAAAGTAAGCGATATTTAATTGCATCCGTAATTTCAAATGAATAATGAAAAATAACAATGCCAGTTAATTCTTTGTGCCATATCCACTGTTAAGCCAATTTATTCCTCTTCATAAACCATTTTGTTTTTCAGTGTAGGTGAAATCATTATGGCAGGGTTATCTTCCCAGTATTTGGATTCTATGGCCGTTACATTCACAGTCATATATTGGTGATTCACTGGGAGAGCTATTTATCCATAAGTGGAGGCTGACATCAAAAGGCTGACTTTTATTAAAGTTGAATGAAAAATCTGAAACCAGTTGTGTAATCCATATTTTGGGGGTTCTGTCCCGATTTCTTAAGTCGGTACTGCTGTAAGCAGGAAGGGGGATGCAGGGGGCAGGACACGGACACAACATGGCTCAGACAGACAACATCTGCTCAAGGCCTTCAGCAATGAAAGGATCATTAAATTCCACTGTCATCAGCATTTTTAAATTACCTGGAAGTTTCTTCACTGGACAATTCTCAGACTGAAGACTATTCACATACAAATTCGTAGGAAAAAGTACTTTTGTTAAGTGCAGAGATATTTGACTCTCCATTATGGCTACTGTTTTCATTTTGCAGTTGTTTATGTTATTGCTGGTAACACAGTGGTAAATAGAAATTTTTCCTTTAAAACTTGTTAATGACAAATTTTTAAAATAAAATGTTGATTTCCCTCCTTCCCACAAAGAAGTACTTAAATGCACAATAGAACCTGTACAAATAGCAACTTAATTAATTAATTAATTAATTAATTAATTAATTAACTGTTCTTCACTCCTTTCCCCTCCTTTATTATTCACAGGTTAATTATCTTAGCTACCATTCTGCTTTGGGACCCACCAACACCTTGGTGCAAAACAAACTTTGAGTTTCTGATTGCTCACAATCCAATGAAAAAAGAACTGTCTTCTCCCTGATACACATTTGATAACTACCAGAAGTGGACTTTTTCTGACTACCTCTGTGACTTTTGTCTCTGAGGTTTTGCCTGTTTACGTCAATCATTTATGAACGAAAGCATCTAAATAATAGGAGCTGTATTCAGCTCGGCAATGTTACTAACTACATAGTCCATACTGTAGCAACATCAAACCCCAAATTATTTAGAGAACTTCTAGGAAGGACTTCATTCACTAATTAGATGGAAGTTGCTGAATTGCACTGCTTCTTGCTATGAATGATGGATGAATGCATACATAAATAATACTTGCTAACACTACGGGTGGAATTTTGTTAAAACAAACACAGTCTGATTGTCCTGATATCAAGAATACTAAACCAGAAATATTTCTCTAAGACCACTTCACATGTTAAAATACAGAGCAATATAATTCTGCCCTCATTAGTTATCTGCAATGAGAAATTTCCTGTTAGTGACCAGCCTTATACAGCTCATTGCCAGTTAATGAAGTCCTAAGCTTAGCCCTCAAAGTAAAGTCAACTAACTTGTCAATATAGACTTCAGATGGCATTAAAACTAGGAGTTCTGTTTCTATGAGGGTTGTCATTTTTTTGTGCAGCAGATACTGCATGAATTCCAGCGTAGTCCATTATAGATATTCCATTTACGCATCATCCCTTAGATAACTGTAATAATGAGTTGGATTGTAAACAATTCAACAAATCCTGTGGCATGGAATCTGAGTCTAACACCTAACAAATCTCTCCTCTTTGCTTCAGGCATTGTCAAGGAAAGCCATACTGCTAATCCATATACCTGTTCATTGGGACAGAGATTGTAGGTTGATATGCAAATCAGCCAGTTCTAGTCTCTTAACAAGCTAAAATGATTCTCTAGGCTCAGGATGTGTTCTCACATAACGGTCATTTAGGCACTGTGAAACCTATGAAAACACCTGCATAGGCTATTTTGAAAGCAGACATTCTGTCTAGTCAAAAACATTCCAACTTCTGTCATTTGCTGAGACCAACATGTTTTATTACAAGGCTGGAGAATCATTAGAAAAGACAGACTTGCCTAACCTGCCTGTTAAAGGACTTGTCTGGCCTGCAAGAGAATCGAGATTCAATCTCTATGAATAATTCTGAGGAATCTACATCAAACCCACCATTTTGGCTCAAACAGCACTCAAATCTTTACTTCCTATATCCCAGGTCAGTGTCCTAATTACCTGCGAACAGACAGAAACCTAAGTTTTGGTCCAAAGCATCATATATCAACTTCATGTCTACAAACTGTTCTTGTTTTTCATTGAAAACTAAGACAATAACTCATAACAAGATTTTCATTAAATGGGATTTACTTCTGCTAAACTTATGTTCTGATATTTTCTGATTTTCTCAGAATAAAGAGCATGTGGACATCTACAGTACAGAAGGATTGTAACTGTAATATAAGAAATAAAAATTACTTCATACTCCTTTTTTCATTTGTCTAATCGATGCAAGTCAAATTTCACACTAATCAGTCCAAACAGTTAGCATGTTCTATGGAAATTTAAAATTCTTGCTGATTTAAGCAAAAATAGAAAAGAAAAAAGAAACAAAAAAACCCTAAAAATAACTATCTGAAACAATTACTCAAGATACAAATATTGCATTACAACATGCACCTCATACAAATTTTAGTGATGATGACAAAATAAATCATTATTTGTGACACTGAGAACTATTTCCCGGTAAATATTTGATAGAACTCACTAGACACTCACATCTGTTTTTTTTTTCTGTTCTGCCTCTCTAGCTTTAGTTACCAGACATTATAAACGCAATACAAATACACAAAATGCTAAGGGGAAGGGGGGAGGCGGGGGGGGGGGGGGGGGGGCAGTAAACGCACAAAGGTAAACAAACAAATGCAAAGGACACAAAACCAAGAAAACTCCAGGTAGCAACAGAATTGATCAGAGACCATCAGAAAAAACTCCACATGCTGCTTGAGAAGTAATTTGCAAAATCCTCATGTTAGATACACTTTCCTTATGTGTTTAGAGAGATTCTTAATAAAATATAGTTAATATCTGTGCAGACAAAATTTTTCCTTAAAGTCACTAAAAATACACGTGTGTCTGTGTGTATAAAACAGTGTTAAGAAATTACAGCACAATTTTGCCTATTATTTTGTAGTTACCAGAGGAAAGAGGTGTGTTTCTCACTAGTTTTGCAGTATTTTCCTTTACAGAATTTGTTGCTATTGTCAGCTGTGTTTAGGGGAGTCCTGTTACCAAGTTAACACTTCTATGACCTCAGAATTAATAACATCACAATCTGCATTGTGGTAAACAAACCAGACTAGGGTACTGCTATGATTACAGTCAGAAGGGATGGGAATAGAGATCAAAAAAACTTCACAGCCACTCCCAAGTTACATGTATAATTCGACAATATTAACTAAATTCCTATATTCCTCCAATGTCTTCTTTTTACTCCTATCACCTGACATTACAGATGTGACAATTTGCCTAAATCAGTCACTATCACTACATTTCCTAAGTTAATCACTACAAATTGGCTAAATCTGATTTATCAGTACTATTGAGGCTGTTCTAAAGTTCAAGCAGGAAGGTGAACAGCTAACTAACAAGTATGTTACAGGCAAAGAGAGTAATATTTGTGTATGGTCTACATTATAACCTCCTCCTTTATTACAAGAAAGAACTTCTGCAAAAAGAATCCTGGCAGCACACATTCTAGAGGCACAGATCAGCAAACCATTTATTAATCCATCAATTGAGCAGAGCTAGTCTTGGGAGTAGTTTGCTCTTGGAAATCAAGGGCTATGCAGATGGTACGCATGTTCGTGACTGGCTGAACATCTGCACAGAATAGATAATTTGATAAGTAGAAAACAAGAACACAGTAACTAACCCGAAGAAAACTAGAACAAGTAAATGCATACAGAAATTAAATTATTTACTGTTTTACTGCTATATGAACTGAAATATTAATTTACATATAGTCCACATTTGTTTTACCTACACTTATGAAGATTGAGGGGAGTAGAAACAGTTTCCTGCCTCCATTCATCAAATAGACTCAGCACTCAAACAAATTTTGAATTAGAACAGTAAGTGCTGCACTGTACATAAATGCTGCTTTAGATAGCCATCAGTTGGGCTTGGCTCTGAATAAAAGACATCTCTTAAATTTACTAAACAACAATGGTTCAGTTGGTTCAAGTAGTTTTCATGGTAAAAGGTCTTATGAAATTCAAACCTTGGATAATACTAGAAGAAAATTGAAGTTAAGGTATAAAAATAGATAGCTGAGATGCTGGTTCACCTTTTCTCTATGGTAGATGTGTGGTAGAAACAAACATGGTCTAGTGATTTGAATATTTATCAGCCTGCAATAGATTAATTTATAAAGACTTTCTAATTTTTTTCATATTGCTATAACATCCTCCCTTCTACATATAAGAAATGTTGGATTTTTTTTTAAAAAAGTTACTTTATATCTCAGCTTAGTTGTCATGATTGTCTGAGGCATAACTGTAGCATCCCTGGTATTTAAATGCTAAAAGTAATGTAATTTAAGCAGTTTCAGTCTGGCCATTTTTTAGCTGAGTAAAATTTAGAAACATTTATGAACACTAAATAGGGCTTCCCCAAAAGTGGTGTTTCCAGATAGATGGTTTCATTCTCAGTCAGGGTCAAGATGCGGTCCTCCTAGACCGGAAAGGTGATAACCCCATCCTTTGGTTTGGCAGCTTCATGCAATGCTGAGTACACATGTGGAGCACTGGCATTCCTGGCGTGAAAACCTCCTCCTGCCCCAGGGTACAGGGAAGATTTGTCCTCCAGCAGAGAGGGCCCAGAGGTGAAGCCACGCCTTATCATGCTGTGCCACCAGAACTGCCCATACAGGTGGTGCAGAACAAAACAGTGTGGTCACCAGCTCATCAGATGGAAAGGTCTTCCACCATCCACCTGTGAACACAAAGTGACCTTTTTTAAGAATCTCTTCGCAGTCTCTCAGCAGTGCAAAAGACTCACTGGCTGACTCTTTCTCTCCCTGTATAACTGGGACAGTTCCTATCTGCCAGGACCAGTAGCACTGTTTTGATCTAGCCCTTAATTTACGATAGGCTTACAAGATTACTATTATTTTTTTTCTCTAAGAGCAGGTAGAGGAATACAGGACAAGAAAGCCTTCATCAAGAGACTTGAAGATCCTGTCCACTTTCTTTAGTAGCCGGCAGGACCATGACAGAAATGTTTTTTCCTTCCCTAGTGGAAAGCAAGCATGCATCCATACACACCACAGCAAAGGGCAGGCTGTGCAGTCTATTGCTACAGGCCCCAGGCACACTGTCACATATTGTCTGCCTGTAGGCTCACTGTTTCCATTACAGCTGCTGAATATAAATTCAATGCATAAATACAAACATGGTAGAGTAGTAGTGATCCCTCAAGTTATCCCTGAACTCACAAAGGCCCCACTTCAGAAATAACAGAGGTATTATTCTGACCCTTCCCATAGCCTATATAAATCTTCCACAATTAAATCCAATTGCAAATAAATTACCTTGATTGGCAATTAATGCTTTCCCTTGTAATCTATTCACAAGATTTTAATTTCAACCACATAAGAAGTGTGAAGTGTTTGTTAATCTGCTAGGAAAATCATATAGGACAAAGGAGAAACACACATGCTAGATTTCTTTAAAGATTATAGTTTTAAATTAATTTCTGCATGGACACATTAACAGATTTACTTACAAATTGCTATAAAATTTATTATGCATTCAGTATAAGCTTTGCAAGTACTTGATGACATTTTTCTTACACAACTGCTATATGCAAAAATGCCTACAATTTATGAGCAATGGGTCCCTACTTGATTTAAAACTCTAAAAACACTCTGAAAAAACCCATTCACTATTTAATTTCTTCCGATATTCATATTTTCTTCTGTAATGTGACACTGAAAGTGTTTTCTGCTATATATACAACAGTAAACCAAGATAATTATGCCTGCAGCCATTCCCTAATCATGACTATATTTTCTGCTAAATTTACCCCTTCTGGTATAGGAATTTGAAAAGATGCTTAACTCTCTTGGACATGACTGCCATTTTTACGACTTCCTTACGTCCAGTTTCTAACAAAGATTATTACTCATGCTTGCTTACTTTTAGCACTTCATTAAGCAACTAAAGGGCCATTGGGACCCTCATGTTGTTAAAATTAAGCACATTCATAGGTCTTTTCAAGATCAGTACCTGAATATTTAGATGACAATGTGATTTTTTTTTTTCTTTAAAAAGCAGGCATAGATCATACATATAACTTAAGCAGAGACAAACCAATTTGCTCAGGACTCAATTTTAGTGATTTAATTTTAACACAAAATATGCTAAATTGTGTAGTTATACCAATTTGGTAGACTAGATGATATAGTAGGCATTCTGTTTCATATAAAAGCCTGAAATTCATTTCGATTTTGAACTTTAAGTTACTTGTACTGTGAATCACTATAGATTATCTATCACATAATGATTGTGCACAAATGTGTACGGTTCTCAAGATTTCAACACAAGGATTTCCTCACTATTTTCTTTTTCATGTTCGATCACAGCAAGGAACAAGAAAATGAGATCCACTCTTGCTGATGGTTCTTGGTGTAAATAACGGGCAACCACATAACTACCGTCCTGGAGAGGGGGGGGGAAAAGAAAAAAAAAAGAAAAAAACAGTTCTACTGAAGTGTGGAATAAGAAGAGCACATTGTGTACAGAAGTGTTTTAGTAATAAAAGATGCAAGTATAAGGGCAAATCATGCCTGACAATTCTGATGGCCTTCTACAATGGGGTTACAGCATTGGTGGATAAGGGAGTAGTGAAAGAAGTAGTAAATACTTGAAAATTAATCTTCAGAGTGCTATTATTCAAAAAGAAAGCTGATCACTGATGACATTCCTATAACATTCATTATTTACAGATATCTTCCACCTCAGATGTAATTATAAATGACAAAATTTTTCCCATTAACTCCATGTCTATGTACAATACATATTTAATATAATTTCAACCTTCTACCTACAGCTTGAAAAAGAGAAATAAACACCATTTGTTCTTATTGAGAACATACAAATAATAAATATTTACTCAACAACATAAGAATATATCTCTGATGGACTGGAGGCACTGTAACATACACCAAACCTGACAATGAAAACTTGCTCATTTATCAAAAAACCATAATAAATAATTGATTTCCTTCTTGAGGAAGAAACAAAATCGAAGAGTCCATACCATTCACCAGACCCAATCTGAAAAGCCCAAGCTCAAGATGATGAAAAAAAGAAATCTTTTCATGATAGTTCCAGTTTCAAAGTGTTTCAGAGTTCAAGAACACTTTGTGCTTTATCAGTTCAACTTACTAATAAATTAGGTCATCCACACCTGAAATCACATGAATGTCTGAGAAAACAAAACACTTTATAAACATAGTTACTTTTAGATGTGGTTTAGAATATTATATGGAATGTAAAAAAAAAAAAAAAAAAAAAGGAAAAAGACTGAGTGATTCTGTAATTTACAGATTTTGTTATTCCATATACACAGTCATCAATGGAATAAAATATGCTTGCTCAAGCAATTTCAATGTTGATGGTTAAAAAATCCAAGACTTAAGAGATCAATATAGTTTTGATAGATAATTTCATTTAATATTTCCGCTGCCTTAAAAATACAATTTTGATGCATCTTGTATTCTAGTGCATCTAAGCAAACAAGTCTGGAACTGTTAATTTTCCTTGAAGCAGAAAACATACTCATCCAGAACTTATTTTAAATGAAATTTGAGAGACAGAAGTTAACTTTTTCTTCATACCAGAAGAGGTCCTTCTTCATACTTCAGGCATTATGTTAAATTCAACCCTTGATGTTAACTGATAAAAGCATTGTGAACATTAAGGCTCCAGTGGAATTATATTTATTTAAGCAGACAAAATGAATTATTTTCTTATGCATGGATTTCAGGCATGCTGCAGACTCTTTGCTCCTATTTATTCATGTGTCTTTCCCACACAATGTTCTTGCCTTTCCCAGTGGACTGAAGTCTAGTAAACAGAAGGCTAGAAACTCTCCAGCAAAGAGTTATGAAAGAGAACAAAATAGTTTTCACCACAAAAATTCTACAAAAAGACAAAATTAGCTGAAGAGTAATTTTGGGATAGGCTAACATTTTTTATATTATGTTCTGACAACCTTGAAGCACCTCCCCCATTCACTAGTGGAACAAAGGACTATGTTATGCCTTAAACATCTGTTTTTTGTTATTTTGGGAGGAAAAGATAGATGGCTGTGGAGGCAGAAGATAAAGGCAATTAGCAGTGTTGCTGTGAAAGGCCTCATGGCCTGATTGGGATGACAGAGATGAACCATCTGTTGGACAACCAACTACCAGAAGAAACCACAAACCAACAGCCATCCCTGATGGACAAAACAACTCTCTTCTGGTCAGTACAGTGAACTTTCCCCTAGTTTGAAGACCCCAGACCCATTTCCTGAAGAGTCTTCCTAATTAGCATGAAAAGCAAACAGAGGGAGGAGATTAATCACCCTCTCCTATCTTGCGTGCAAATGAAGTAGTTTATAAAACGACCTCGCATGTAACATTAGTTGGTGGCGTGTAAATCCTTGATGCTTCCCCCTGATCCAGAGGTCATTGCGGAATCAATGTACCAGTGGAGTGGTGATATCTTTCATTCTCTCTCTCTCTCTAATACCTTAGTGTTCCTTCTCTCTCTCTCTTTTCCTTTTACTTGAACATATAAAACTAATATCATTGTAAGTTCTGCTGCTAAAGTCTTGTTAAGTTTTGCATTATAATTACTAATTGTTGTCAATCCACCATTTTTAGGAGGACTTTTGTTGTCAATGTATTGATAAGTTTTGTGATATAGTTTTACCAAGTCACTAATTGCTGCAATTTATATTCCACCACATGCTTTAAATAAACTCATAACTGAATTGGACTCCCGGAGTAATTGTCTGTCATTCAATTCACTTTACTGCGCAGAAATACCTAGAGTTAACTCACACCTGATGTCATCTGTTGAGTCAGAGTGCGTGTCACCTTCAGAGTTAACTCATCCCTCCTCCCATCTGTTGGGACAAGTCATATGCCAAAACCACTGTTCAGTTCACAATGAGTTTTCTTAGCTTGTTTTGATTAGTAAGACTTACTAGCTTTAATAACTGTTTAAATTGTAGAAGAATTTTTTTAGTATTAACAGCAGATGGAACATTTCTAGAAAGCCCGTGCTGAAGACAATGCATATCCTTTATATCCATTTGGTCCTTCCTCTTCATCTCCCACTTCTCCCACAATTCAGCCTGAAACAGACATGTTTGTAGGAAAGAGTAACTCACTGATTCCATTTGTGATGCTACTGCAGAAACTGCTATAACTGTGAACATAGATTTGCAAAGCATACAAACACAATTTGGTGAAAGAAAATATAAGTGCCCTTAGAGAACAGCACTACTGCCTCACTTTTTCTTAACTTAGCCCTCTTTTTGGTTTCTACTAATTTTCTAATTGTGCAGAGAATATTATTAATTAAACTATCCTAAAACCTGGGCACCCAAACCAGTCATGTTCATTCCCTGATCTCTAGAAACTCTCCATTAACGATTTCAAACAAAAAAGATCTAGTCTTTTTTTAAAGCAACTCAGGTCCTCCATCCTCTTCCAGGATGTGAATTTTTTTTTTCAAAATCTTATAACTAATATGTTTTCCCTTTAATCCCATTAAGGCTTCTCAAAGATCAGTACTGTATATGTATCAGATGAATGTATTAATCATTACGCAATAAAATTATTAAAAGTATTTCTTTTGCAGCACTAGCAAAGTAGGTCTTTTCCAGGAAATGACCTGTACATATCACTGATGCATAAATATATATATTAATTGAGCCTTCGAAAGTGGATATACCAATTTCAAATATACTTCTTTGACACCAGAGCTATGACTGGAGCTAAATGATTGGTACCAAAAAAAAGAAAAAAAAAAATTACTTTTTCCTTCACTTTCTTAATGCGCTTGTTTCAGCTGAGCTACATTTTGATCCTGTTTGGTTTTGCAGGATTGAATTTTACTGGCTTTTTCCTGTTTATCGGGCAATTTGAAAGCTGCAGAAGCAGTTACAGTTTGACCAGGAGACTGCATGCATCAATATTTCCTATATGTTTGTCTAATCAGAGAACAGAAACAGCATGATATATTACAATGTAATCAACTCATTTTTAGTGGAAAGTTTTTAAGCTGAATACTTATGAAGAAATTATCCTGATATGATTTTATACATTTTATGAAAAGCAGAAAAAATCACACTACAGTTGAACAAAGATTACAAGAGTTGTTGGGAATATACTATACCAAAGAACAGACATACACCTGTTAAAATGCCAGTTCTCAGAATAAAAGAATTAATCCTGTTGGAATGATCAGACTACATAGACTAAACATGAGATGCTTTGAAGTCATGTCCCTCCTCCTGCCACAACCCCAGTACTATCTAGAACTAAAGTAAAGCATTTTAAATTACTGAAGTTTCTTCCTCAACAGCCAGGATGCAAGTTACTGCACACAGGCTTGCTGCTGGAAACCAGCGATGGCAGTTGTTTCAGACAAGAACAGCCAGCCATCCCACAGTATAGTATTTTCCCAGTTTTATGCATACAAGTTAAATATTTTAATTAAGTAAATACATGGAAATAATGGTATGTAATTAAATACAATGGTTAATTACAGCTCTATAACTAATAACTGTGATTCTGAATAAATAATCACAGAATCACAGAATCTTAGGGACTGGAAAGGACCTCGAAAATAAATACATAAATACATAGAAAGCATGAGAAAAACGAAGTTCAGTCAATCATCTTGTATATGGATTGAGTCTACATTAATGTATTTCATTTTCAGAAGAATCTGACTATTAATCTAAGTTATTTTAAACACTTTTGTATGCATAGCACTATCTGGTGTATATATAAAGAGGTTTTACTCCTGAAAGTAGCATTCTGCAGGTAGTGAGTTTTATCTAATTGTGAATCCACTAAACCAGAAAAATATCACCGCTACCATTTTTCTATCTCATAGAAAACATCCAAAGCGGAGATATTTTTTCCCTTGTGCAACAATTAACACAGTACCATTTCATTTAAAAGTAGGCTGTAATCTTGATCCTATCATACTGAAATAAAATTTAGCTCAGCTCTTTGTTATCAACTACTTTCTTAACCATTTTCAACTTGGGTGTACAGACTATTTAGTCCTAGAAAATAATTATTAATTATCACCATTATAAAAACAGATTTTAAAAGGAATGGTGATTACACACCATCTGGAAATGTACTCAAGCTGTCAAATGAATCTGTGGATAGCTTCAGCATACAGTATTCAAATTTCAGCAGGAAATCAGATTTGGTCAAGAGGGAAGAATTAATTCAGATTCATGCATTTTTTAACATGTGTTTGGTACATCAAATATAGTTCAAAGATAAACAATTTCATTTTAAGGGATGCTAATAGAATACATGTTAATTTGATACACTACATACATTAGCACACAAAAGAAATAAATGAATCAATCCTAAAACAGTATTCATAAAATGCCAGAACAGTGACAAGTGCATCACAGATTTGAAAGAGTAAGGAAAAAAATGAGGGAAAGGGAACATAAAAAAGAAAAAGATAGAGAGAGAAAAAAAAGTCACCCTTCCCCTTATCTCCTAGGGCATGAATGAAAAAGAAAACACAGAGTATCACCAACTTCTCTGAGAAATTAAAGATCCGAAGAGCTCCCCTGCAAACTTCCAGAGCCTGTCAGCACTCACTGCAGTATCCTGGGCTTGGCATATCAAAGCAATGGGATCTTCAGAGACCCCTGGTGGGGACAAAACTGGTATTGAACAGCTTTATAGGTCTAACAACCTGGCAGAGCTTCTATTCACTCAGATAAAAATACAATGAAGCACATTTGTTTACCCTCTAATGTACAGCAAGGAACAAGAAAATGAGGTTCATCCTTGCTGATGGTACTTGGTGTATGCAAACTATAAATAATGGGCAATCACAGAACCACTGTCCTGGAGATGGAGGGGGAAAAAAAAAAAAAAGAAAAAATAGTTCTACTACGGAATAAGAAGAGTACATTGTGTATGGAAGTGTTTTAGTAATAAAAGATGCAAGTATAACAAAAGATATGAAAATGAGTCTTAATAGAGAGGGCAAAGATCTGGGCAGAAGGCACTGTGGACTACTGAGCACGGAAAGCACAGTGAAGTGAATGTGACAGCCAGCATGACTTCACTAAGAGCAAATCATGCCTGACAATTCTGGTGGCCTTCTACGATGGGGTTACAGCATTGGTGGATAAGGGAAGAGCTAACAACGTCATGTACCTGAACTTGTGCAAAGCATTTGACATCATCCCATGTTACATCCTTATCTCTAAATTAGAAAGACATGGATTTGATAGATGTACCCTTTGGTGGATAAGGAATTGGCTGGATGTTCATACTTAAAGAGTTGCAGTCAATGGCTTAATGTCCAATCAGAGACCAGTGACAAGTGATCCTCTTCAGGGGTCAGTATTGGGACTGGTGCTGTTTAACATCTTTGTCAGCAACATGGACAGTGTGATTGAATGCACCCTCCGCAAGTTTGCTGACAACACCAAGCTGTGTGGTGTAGCCAATATGCTGGAGGGAAGGGATGCCATCCAGAGGGGCCTTAGCAGGCTTCAGAAGTGAATCTCATGAAGTTCAGGCTTCCCAAGTGAACCTCATTAAGTTCAACAATGCCAAGTGCAAGGTCCTGCACATGGTTCAGGGCAATCCCAAACACAAATACTGCCTGAGTAGTGACTGGATTGAAAGCAGCTCTGAAGACAAGGACTTGGGTTGTCAGTTGACGAGAAAGTCAACATGAGCCAGTAATGTGTGCTTGCAGCCCAGAAAGTCAACTGTATCCTGGGCTGCATCAAAACAAGCATGATCAGCATGTCAAGGGTTGTGATTCTCCCCCTCTACTCTGCTCTGGTGAGACCCCACCTGGAATACTGTGTTCTGCTCTAGGACACCCAACATAAGAAGGACATGAACCTGCTGGAGCAAGTCAAGAGTCGGGCAACAAAGATCATCAGAGGGCTGGAGCACCTCTCCTATGAAGAAAGTCTGAGAGAGTTGGGGTTGTTCAGTCTGGAGAAGGCTCTGTGTAGACCTTACAGCAGCCTTCTGATATCTAAACAGGATCCGCAAGAAAGCTGGAGAGGGAATTTTTGCAAGGGCCTGGAGTGATAGAACAAGGGGTAATGGGTTTAAACCAAAAGGGGGTGCCCCTGTCTATGATAGATGATCTTTCAGGTCCCTTCCAATAAAAAAAAATTCTATGGTTCTATGAATGAAACCTGCCCAGGCTGCTGAAGCTTGAGCATCAGTAGAATTACACCACTGTGAGACAGAGCAATCAGCAAAATTTATTTTGATCCTTCATTCTGAATGGAATTGGGTCTAGAGAAACCCCTCTTATTTTGATAAAATCATGTTTTTAAGGAAAGAAACTGATGAATAGTAGATGGAAGGTCATAAATGATCACCAATTTCCTCAAACACAGAAAAAGGTATAACTTTTACATGTTGCTATACTTGCATATTCGTCTGAGCTTATTAAGCCATCCTAAAGAAACCTAGACAGGTATTTGTTAAATTTTAGAGCATGTTTATAAATTTAGATGTAAGCTGAGATAACTTAGAGCAGAAGATATTCCAAATTTTCATATATTTACCACACTGAGTTCTCTTATTCCAATCATGTGAACAAAGTCCAGTAAAGTTTATTTCGTCAGTAGCTTGAATATTTCATTCTCTTTTCTCTCCTTTTCACGAAGTTTGTTTGTTTGTTTTTTGTTGTTGTTGTTTTGTTTTTTTGTTTGTTTGGTTTGGTTTTTTTGTTTGTTTTGTTCTGGTTTTTTTTGGTTTTTTGTTTTTTTTTTTTTTTCTGTCACGTTTCCAAATATTTATCTATCTCTCCTCTCTATATATCCTCAGGATATTCACTAGGTATTTTCTTCACTTGCCAAACATTTTCTTCTTGAAGAAGATTTCCCAAGGCCTATCCAATTAAACAGTCATCCAGAAACCCCACAGACTCATCCAGATTTAAAAATAAAACCCTCTACAAGTTACAAAAAAAGAACATCAGAGTATTTAAGGTATGGCTCAGGAATCAGGCACACAAACCACACTTCATACTTTCTCAGGAGACCCCAACAGGAAACTGGAAGAGATGGTTAAAAATATATATTTATTCTGCTTAGATTCTGTCAGGTGACTTGGAAAATATAATAGCATGCTGTTGTAAATTCAGAGTACAGCCTCAGGGTTCACGCTGGACTGTCTGGTCCAGCCTTGGCTTGTCTGACGGAATGCTGCAGACCAGCCACACTGTGGAACAGCACCATGCATCATCTGAGAGGTGTAAAAAGACAAGTATGCCTCCTATGACACCCACCTGATACCATGAACCCCCTTCTTCCAACCCAGCTAACTTGTTTGGATATATTTTGTGCTAAAAAAAAAACCACAACAAACAACTGCTCTGAGAGGACATTCAGGCTGTACCAGGAGCCATCGCTTATCACCTCCCAAATGATCGAGGGCCAGAGCTTACCCACGCCACCCCAACACAGGTGGTTAAACACTCAGGTGAGGAACCATGCTCCCCCCGTCCCTTCTGCTCATGTTCCTTGAAGTTACAGCTTTGCATCACCTGGGAGTTAGAACTCCATCTCAGATCTGATTGAGAACAGGCTTTCAATCTCTGCATGTTGCTGCATGAAGTTTTTGCAGGCAAAGTATACATCTTACCCCTAGAAAAGTTAGCTAATTTAAAGATATTTTTCCTTCTTTAAAAATTTATTTAAAAGGGTATCATTATTTACCAATGTGGACAAAATAGGTTTTAACACCCTAAAAAAATAGTTCTTTCGCAACAAAACTATTTTTTTTCCATGTTCTCATTGAAAATATTTGATTTTCAGTATCAACAGAAAATATTTTAAAAATAAAGTTTCTTGAACATTCTAAGTGACCTTCAGAGTTAGTTTTCAAGTCTATCTCAAATAATTTTCACTGTTTAGGTTGAAAATGTTCCTATAGTAAAAAAGGTGCCTCAGGAATTATAATATAGTGGAAGTTATGACTTCTCAGTATACACCAAGTACACTAATTCAATGGACTTTGGATCCACTCTTGAAACATAATCAAGCTTTTTTTTGTTTTCTGCTAACTGCAAGGTGTATTATAATTGAAGAAAAATAGATATCCACATATAAAGGTCATGAAAGAGTTAGGTAATGAGAATTGGTTCTGCCAATTAAACTTATCTCAAGATATTTTCTATGACATACATCAAAGCCTTTCCATGGACTATCATCACAGTACCAAATTACTTTTCCCTACCTCCAGAAAGGTTTTAGTCTGTACTTACACTAGGACTAAATTTTCTCAGCTATAAATATTCTATTAAGTTATCCGCCACTTCATAATAGATTTTATTACTTATTAAAGAAAAATAAAATAAAATAAACAAATCAAGAAACAAGAAACAAACAAAGACAAACAAACAAACAAGAGAATGAGACTAGAAGATTTGAGAAAGAAAGAATGTTCCATAATTAACTAACACTTGTATAGACTCATCTAAGTATCTGTACTTGGATGTGAAGCTGTCAGTTCAGGTCTGGTGATAGCAGACATCATCTATGTCTGGTCAGACTGCCTTAGCACATCATTTCCTTCTCTTCCAACAAATACTCAGACACCACTCAGGGTTTGTCTCCAGGGATATCAATACCTGAACATGTTGGACTAAGGGAGGGACAAAGTATGTGTCTCTGGAACAAAATGAAAACCCCTAAGACAGTGAGAGTTTCTCCTATTAACTCAACTGTCAACATCAAAACAACTCAAAATCAAATCAAAAGACCAAAAAAAAAAAAAAAAACAAAAAACCACTACCCTCAAATGAAATAAACATTACAAGTTTCATCATTTTGTCTGACACTGGAACCTGACCAGAAAATTGGAGTATAATCTCAAAATTAAATAATAATAATAATTGGAATAAACAGATTTATTCAGAATCTCACTCTCCAATTTTTGACCAGGCAGAAGACAGTCCCCCAAAAACAGTAGCTTAGCCCTAAATGTTTAAAGGTATTAATGTAGGTGATTTTCACTTTTTAAAAGTATAGTAATCATACTTCTGTATGTTAGAAAAATAAGTATTTAACATAAAGGTTATTTACAAAATACCACTATAATGTAAACATCTTTTTCTACAGTATGTCCACCACAATTCTTAACATGGCTCAAGTTGAAAAACAAGCAATTTAACTCCAAAAGAAAAAGCTGTCAAAATCACTCAAGGACAGATATTACATCCTTCTTTGTAGTCATTATTTATAGTCATTCCTACTGACATTTGTCTGCTTACTCCTTGCTGGCCCAGGAACAACAATCTTGAGTTGATCTTGGAGGTTTTGTATTTTCATTTTTGTTGTTGTTGTTGTTTTTTAAATTCTTTATCAATGTAACTAAAAGCAACATGAATTGCTAGAACAATACTCTTTCAGACTTCAGCAGCTAAAGTGACAGATTTACCAATGATCGTTTAAACACCTTTTCATTCATCTGCGTACCTATTAAAACATTTTGCAAAATAAGAAAGCTGCCCAGCATGCATAGAATAAAAAGTATTAATTATGCATAATGTCTAGACAACCTAATTTCAGATAAATACAGTAAGCAGAAAGGTTATGATGATCTCTGAATATGTACTTGTTGTAAAATAATAGAAACATATTAGTTTTATAAGCATTGGTTCTCATTATACAGGTGAAGCAAGCTAGCTCTTTTCTTGATAAATGCTTTGTGAATCAAATTCTTTATAATGGAATTTGCACTGAAATTTTAAAACAAAGTGTTATGGGATACGGATAAATATACGGTGCTTAAATAAACTCATGAAAAAAATCTGCCAAGAGCTAGCACAACCTTAACCACATTTCTGAATTCAAGTCTAAATATCCCTATAGCATTGCTGGAATGAGAGAGGGCATGCTGGAAAACTATCATTCTCTGCCTTCATTGGTCTTATGTTCTCAAGTTGGCAGCTGCTCATGTGCCATCAGAAAAGGGTTAGAGGACAACACACATCTGTGGTGTGACCAAGTAATACAACAGTTATGGATTTCCTTTGTTATTAGATTACCACTATTATTTCATAAAGAGGGACCAAACGTTTTCTCAGCAGCATCTTTTCATGCAATTGATACTTTGAAACCCACACAAAGATTTTCCCTGCATCAGTAACACACTATTTGAAGACACTTAAAATCAAGTTGAATTGGTCCAAAGACACAAAGACACGAAACAATATTTTACAGTTAGGCAGTTATGTTACAACAGTCTTTGTCTTTAGTGGGCACATAACTGAATATAAGCAAGAATTTGTTTCACAGTTATCTTTAAGAGAAGCATCTTTTCTTGCACAACCATAGGTAGGAAGTCTGTCTTATTGGTGCTCCTTGTTACTGATGTACAAGAGGAATCTACGAGTTTCTAGAATATAATGTGAAAACTGCAGAAGGGAAAAAAAAAAAAAAAAAGAGAGGCAGAGTTTAGGGTGGAAAGAAGGGACCCTGTAGGATAAGGTGACACGTGAGAGGAACAGAGAAAAGCTGAAAACTGAGGAGGTAGAAGTCTTTGGAGGCAACCCTTAGCAATCAGGTTTTGCCAGTTGATGCCCACAGTCACAAAACCTTGTGTACTCTGCTATGTCAGGTGGTACATCTTGTGCTGTGGATCTAGAGAAACTAGTCTTACTGATTACTTGAATAAGGAAGTGGTTAACAGACATTTGTATGTTAAAACCAAGGACATTTTACATCAGTTATAGAAAGTAAGTTTAATACAAGTTGTTCAGAAATTCGGAAATATCAACATCTGGGAAGGTCACATTGTTAAAATTCAGACCCTTTAAAAATACATATCATAACACAGACTTTAATTAGCTAATTACATGCTAATTTTAGCACAGCTTCCATTTCATTCAAAGCTCAAGATGAATGTTGCTCAGAATGCTGTGTAGCATGACTGACACAGCTTCTTTTCTGTCCAATGCCTGTCTTATTCATTACAGAAATAAAGTATTAAAGGACACATTAAAAGAAAGTATTGGGTACCTCAAATTGCAACAAATATTAAGAGCTGTCTTATTTGGGCCATAAGGTCACTGTGCCTAAGCTCACTTTTGCAAGGTGAAGGCAAAGCTTTACCTAACAAACTACCGTTAAGCTAATTTCACAAAATATAGGGAATCCTTCAGATTGTGCTGATAAATGACAAAGAAACCACATGAAGGAAATTAATAATTCTGTATAAAGTGCAGCATATAGCCACTACTTAATGATGAACATAATGAAGAATCATTTAGCAGTTCCCCATTTAGCAAATGCTTTCTCCCTCCCCTCTGCAGAAATAAATGCTAAAGTTTCATAGAACGGTTTACAGTAAATGATTATGTAATTAATGATCACAGCAATACATACACAAAAAAGGACAAGAAAATTAAATGAATGCTTGAATTGTGATCTTTTTCTAACTTTAGTGTTTTACTTTGAAACCTGAAGGTTCTTGCTCAGGGATTTTACATGTAAATGCTATATCAATTATTTGCATTATTTGGCCTAGTGCCACAGACTGCACATAACACATTTTTTATTAATATACATATTTGCAGCATACTTGTACTGTCTTCTGTATTATACATCTGAGAGAGAGAATTGCTTAGAAAGCAACTGAGCCCAAGAAGAAAATTTTTCTTTAAGGATTGTACTTCCCATCATAAACTTTTCAGTCAGGTAGGCTGGAAGGGACCTAGAAAGATCATCTGGTCCAACCTTTTGTGGGAAAAGGAATGTAGATGAGATTATTCAGGGTCTTGTCCATCTGCATCTTGAAAACCTGCAGTAATGGGGACTATACCACATCACTTGGGAGGTTGTTCCAGTGAATGACTATGCTTACTGCAAAAAAATTCTTTTTTATATTGAGATAAAACATCTCTGGGTGCAACTTGCACCCATTGCTGCTTGTCTTCTCCATGTAACTCCTTGCAAAGAGAGAGTCTCCATCATCTTTGTATCTGCCTTTCAAGTACTGGCAAACTGTGATGAGGACCTCCTAAGCCGCCTTCTCTCCAGGGACAAAAAACCTTATTCCTTCAGTCTTTCCTCATGGTGCAGGTTCAGTCATTTCTATGTTTTTGTGTTTCAAAATTTAAACACTCGGTTTGCTTCAAATCATCGGACTTGATATGTTTATCTGTAAACTTAAACCACATGTTGCCATGGAAGAATAGCTGTAGGCTACTTGTTCCCATGTTATACAAGGACATAGTTTCCCATCAGTGACTATACAGCCCTGATAGCTGAGCTGTTGTTAGCATCATGTGGAACTGTAACTTCACTCAGGATTTATGGAGAAAATAAGAACACAAAATACTAACGAATTATTAAACGCAAGTGTTGAGTATTCATTAAAACCAAATTAAAATATTTTCCTTGTTAAAAAAGTATTTTAATCACATAACAGCCTCAAATGTAAGTTTTTCAGCTAGCACTTGTCATGAATGAATTGTCTATCAAGAAAAACATTATTTGACCCCATTTGAAGACACTCTATCTTCATCAAACATAAGAATTCAGCCTATTTCATTTTTTTCCATTAAATAATATATTTTCTCCAAAATGGATAATTTTCCTCAAAGATACATCACTAATTAATTTGTAATAATCACAGACTTTTTTTTTTTTTTTTTTGAGTAGTTGTACATTTCACAGACCTATAAATACATGAAAGAGGATTACATAAGTGTGATGAACTGGAATCAGCTGTACAGATTCAGTCATAACAAATTCATACTCAAATTTATATTCTTATACACTGACAGTTACAGATGGTACAAACTGACCTGAAGTTAACAACAAATCAGATCAGACAGATCAGTGACAAATCACCCATATAATGAGTGAAAACTTCAGAAAAATGAAGCCCAAGACTAGTAGCCACAGTGAAGACAAAAGGCAAAGCAATGCCTTCCTTCTCCAGATAAGTCTGCTAATAAAACCCTACAGAGGATAACTGAATGGAGACAGTTGACCATGAACTCTGCAGGAACTTATAACTACTCATGGCATGTACACTAACCTTATATACCACACAGAATGACAAAAAAAAATAGTTTTCAGACACACCAAACTAATTTATGGAGAAGTGAACACTACTTTCACGCAGCTATTGGTATGAGCATTCAAGAAGTTTGCGCTCTGTGTTTATAAAGTAGATGTATGAGGTTCTCTCTCATCTATTTTTCTGAACCACCAAGAGCAGCAAAATTTTCAGGATTGTTTCATGTAACCAGTGCTTAGCTTATGGAGTTCTTTCATTATATCAGCCAGCCAACTAATTAAATACCGTATTTCACTTTCATGTTCTGATGTTTCTCAGTTTTTTTATTTTACTATCCCCCACTTACCCCAGAAAAAGCTTTGTGATGCACAGGAGTTTTGTCTACCTTGCCTAAACCATGTATTTTTCCCCCCATGAAACAATAATTAAGTTTTCCCCTCGATGAATTAGCATCTACAGCACTGATCTCTCACTATGAAGACACTTGATTAATGCCTAACAACTTAAGCTGCTCTGGTTTGGCTGGGTTTTCTGTATCTAAGTTAAGCATTTAAATCCCTTGCCAATTTTCAACATCACTGCAAAGTGCTAAAAATTGCATGCTGTTACATACCTGACCTGAATATCAGGTGCACTGGCTTGTGTGTTGTGCACATAAACATCACTCTCATACAAATCTTTTAGATTAACAGGCTTAAAATTTATTTTATTTTATTTTTAGTAGGAGTTTTATGCTCTGTCTGCACTAAGAACTTCTTTCTTAACCTTGGAAAGGTGAATTACATGCAAACATGGAGCTTGACAAGAAAAAATAAAACATATAAAAGAACTGAAATAAATTTCTAAAGATAGTATATAATTTGTGATAACAACTTTAATGTCAATTAATATACATATAATGTGTATTTCATGACACGTATTACAAAAATGTTTGACGTTTAATATTGTGGTGATGGAGCACTTAGAAACACCTTCAATGGATACATTTAATGTGGAGAAACAGGAAATACTGCACATACTAGAGTCTCTCTTCCATTAATAGCAGAAGATTTTTTTCATTTTGTGATGCACAATCCATTTAGAATTTTTTCCTAATGAGTTTTCACATCTCTGCAACATGTAATATTAATTTGTAAGTTTATACATGTATTAAAAATCCATTAAAACATTCCGTTTAAAACAAAGAATCCAGCATTAAGAAGTCACTAAGGCTTACAAATTTCTTAAACCATGAAAGATTTATTGTCTGGATTTATTGAGAGATTTACTGTCCTTGACAAGCAAGACTGTGATATGTTTTAAGGAAAAAAATATGAACCAAAACACTGGACAGAAAGTACACCAGCAGAAGAAGGTATGCTACTGTCTACGGATGCATAGGTACCTAAAAATTACTTGAATTTGGGCATCATTAAAAAAAAAAAAAAAAAAAAATCTTCATTAAGAAATGTTCTTGTTAAAGTCCCTTTCTTGACAATATCTTCCCTACTTTGTGATAAAATAGAAGGGAGAGGAGCAAAGAGAAACACTAGTTTTTTGGACTTATATAAAAGTTACGAAGAAAACTGTTATAGTTTAAGTCCACCTTGCATAACACTATCCATATGAGCCCATTCCACTTCCACATGGTGGGGGTATATCAAAATTAATAGCATATAGCTTCACAGGTGCCCAGTGTGTGCTCTATCAATAGTCATCAACTTCTGTTTCCATTCTGCATTTAATATTAAAAATGTTTTGAAATAATATAATAACATTTTTTCCAGATTCTGAGTGCTTTTATATTTTCCAGACTATAAAACAACTATTAAATTACACTGCAACTCAAGTTTTTCCACTTTATTTTCTACCAAGGAAAATGTAATTTTATATATATGTATATATATATGTACATATAAACCTTATTTAGAATCACAGAAAGGTTTGAGTTGAAAGAAACCTTTTAAGGTCATCTAGTCCAATGCCCATACAATGAACAAGAACATCTTCAACTGGATCAGGTTGCTCAGAGCATAGAGACATTACTCAGGACAGAAATTTCATGTTAGACCCTGAATGAAAGATGTCAGTGACCTGACTTTCCATGAAAAAAAAAAAAAAAAAAGAGATGAAGAAAAATTACTGAACTGTGTTGGTAAATCTTAGCTTCTCATGAAACAGACCTTGACAGGCTGAAGAAATGGGCTGACAGGAATCTCAGAAACCGCAATAAGCAGAAATGCCAAGTCCTGCACTTGGGGATGAACAACCCCATACAGCAGTATGTACTGGGGGCCACTCAGCTGGAAAGCAGCTTGGCAGAAAAGGATCTGGGGATCCTGATGGAAACAAGGTTGAACATGGGCCATCAATGTGCTCTTCCTGCAAAGAAGGCCAATGGCATTCTGGGCTGCATTAGGAGGAGCGTTGCCAGCAAGTGGAGGGAGGTGGTCCTTCCCATCTACTCATCACTTGCTAGATCACATCTGAACTTTTGTGTCCCCTGCATTCTTCAGTACTAAAGAGATAGATGGACACACTGGACAGAGTCCGGCGAAATGACATGAACATGACTATAGCATCTCTCCTCTGAGAAAAGGCTGAGAGAGCTGGGACTGCTCAGCCTAAGGAAAATAAGGTTCAAGGGGGATCTTATTAATGTATATGCATTCCTGAAGGGAAGGTGTAGAGAAGGAGCCAGACTCCTTCCAGTCGTGCCCAGTGACAGGATAAGAGGCAATGGGCACAAACTGAAACAAATTAGGTTCCTTCTTAACATCATCATCTTAACATTTTTTTTCTGAGGGTGACTGGGCACTGGAATAAGTTTCCCAGAGAGACTGGACATGGTCCTGGGCAACACATAATCTAGGTGGCCCTCTTTGAACAGGAAGAATTGGACAAAATGACCTCTTCAGAGGTATCTTATGACCACAAAACCCCAACCATTTTTTGAAATAGGTCACATGTGTGTGGGCTGCATGTCAAAAAGGGTATCTATATTTTATCATCTTCAATAGGCAAAAGAAGATTTATATTAATTTACTGTTTTACTGTATACACCATCGAATGGGGAAGCTGATCTTCAATTTTTTAAAAATTATTATTATTATTGTTGTTATTATTATTATCATTATTATTATTATTATTATTATTATTATTATTATTATCTTACGGAAAATTAATACCTAGGTTCATTCTGAAGTTAATATTTGGGCTCAACTTAGAATGGACAGAGCAAGTACATAACCCCCCTATTTAAAATTTCATTATTCATTAAAACCACTGTGAGAAATCTGAAGGAACAATTGTTTCACCACAAAGAGAAATGCACTGCAAGGTGAGAGAAGAAAAACTCATAAGTATAGACAAAGTAGTGCTTGTTATGTTTTTATTTCAAGCTTCTTAGAAGGGGAAAGAAAGACTAAAATAAACCCAGTCCCTTCTAGCAGACTTACCTACTACTAAAGCAGCCTTCACTAGAGCCTAGTACAACTAAGCTTGTTTATCAGTACAAGTTTTATATGGTAAATAAGGTCAAAGGCATATGTTATTGAAATACCTTACGTTAGCTAAAGTTGTACGGGTGTGCAAAAAGCAGATGAAAGTATTTCTTTCCAGATTTTTAAGATTTTTATACCTTCCCTGGTTAGTATTAGCATTTGAGCTCACCTCAAGGAGATCATAAGATGGCATCTATAAAGTATCCTGTATTTCCATCCGAATCTTACTAAATTGTCCAACAGTTACAGCTGAAATATTTGCTGTAGATATCTGCCTCACCTCTTTTGTGCTGCACAGTGGTTGCTGTACAGCAACTGAAACTGTAGAGCCCTTATTATCAAATTGCTATCACTTTTTTTTTAACTTTTAAAAAGGTAACATCAATTTGATTGTCTCCAGCAAGCACCTATGTAGATCTTAAGATATTCATACTGTGCAAAATATTCACACAACAAAAGGTAGATGGACAAGAAGATAAGTAATTGATTACACACTTGGAACTGCCCACAGGGTTTTGTTTTGCTCAAAAAGAAAAATCTCTTTTTCTAGTCCCTTGAATATCATTACTGACAGTCATGGTTTCAAATTGTAGTTTGCTCTTTCAATCCCCTTCTTGGAGAAAGGGCATAGATACCAAAACCTTAAAACTTCTTTAACAAATAAGTGGTGTGTAACTACCTCTGAAGCAGCTCTTTTCTCCACCAAAATAATAGCAGTGGAACTGGCGTGGTACATTGACATTATGATACTGGTTTTGTCGGAATGTTTTTGTTGCAATGTCTAATTAGATCACATAAAAGTTTTTGTGTGGTGGGCTGGGCAACCAGCAGAAAAGGGAAAGGAACTGAAGAGGACCCACACTGTCTCAGGCTATAGGCCCTTGTAGCCCTGTAAATGACCTCCAACAGAGACTAGTGGCAGATAATTAAGAAACTTAAAAACAAAAGGCATATTTAGAGGGTTCCTTTCAACCAATACAAGAATGAATTCACCTCAGTTTCCAGTAAGCAATTAAAAGCAACAAAATTGAAAATAAACAAAAATTAAGCCCAATGCAAGGATAGTCATGGACTGTCTCTGCTTATGTGGCTGAGTTGACCCATTTTGACCAGTGTTCTTTACATCACTGACACAACATAAATTGCAAACATTTTTGGTAAAGAGCGAAAATGCAAAGAAGCCAAAAGAGTAAGCACTGGATATACATGTAGAAAGGAGGCATCACAGAATCACAGAATGTTAGGAGTTGGAAGGGACCTCAAAAGATCATCTACTCCAATCCCCCTGCCAGAGCAGGAACACTTAAATGAGGTTACACAGGAATGTGTCCAGGCGGGTTTTGAATGTCTCCAGAGTAGGAGACTCCACAACCTCCCTGGATAGCCTGTTCCGGTGTTCTGTTACCCTCACTGAGAAGAAGTTTCTTCTCAAATTTAAGTGGAACCTCTTGTGTTCCAGTTTGAACCCATTACCCCTTGTCCTACCATTGGTTGTCACCAAGAAGAGCCTTGATCCATCCTCATGACACTCACACTTTATATATCTGTAAACATTAATGAGGTCATCCCTCAGTCTCCTCTTCTCCAAGCTAAAGAGACCCAGCTCCCTCAACCTTTCCTCAAAAGGGAGATGCTCCACTCCTTTAATCATCTTTGTTGTCCTGGGCTGGACTCTCCCCAGCAGTTCTCTGTCCTTCTTGAGCTGAGGGGCCCAGAAAAATAAAAATAAATAAAATAAAATAAATAATACAAAAAATAAAACCTCCACAACAAAGAATAGATCTTTCCAGCTTTGCATGTCTGTGGGTAAAACAATTCCCTCTCACCTCAAAGAATAAAAACTATATCAATTTGGGCAGCTCAAAACCAATGCAAATATTTGTGTGATGAACAGTTAGAACAGTTTGCTTTTCTCTTTCTCATCTTCCCAACCTCTTCTTCAACAACCTTCTAGAAAATAAAATAAAAATAAATTCCCCCTAGCTGTCTATGTTTTATGTATCTATTCTTTTTTGTTAGCACTTTTCATATGACTACCCATTGCACCTCAATCAGCCTGGGAAGTTGTCCTTAACAACTGGGCAGATTCTACAGTTCCACAATTGATTTCTCAACATACTCCACCACTTGCACCAAGAGAGCACTCAAAATACTAAATCACAGGCTAGTAATTTTTCTCTCCTATAGTCTTCCTTCTTGATCTCCAGCTCCATTGCAACTAAACACATGAAACTGTGGTTACAGGACTCCACTGACACACACAAAATACAGTGCTGATGTACTTTGGCAACACTACAAGGCTGACATTTCAGTGACATTGGGCCAACTTTGATCAGAATGATTCTTTTTGCACATTGGTAAGCCTACACAAAACCAGCAGGGGGATTGGACTAGATGATCTTTCAAGGTCCTTTCTAATCCCTAACATTCTGTGATTCTGTGATTCTGTGAAGTTGCTGTTGCTCGCTGATGAGTTTGTAGCAGTTGTAGAAACACACATCACCTCATGAAAAATTCACTAGTGAAAACTACAGTGTTATGCCAAATGTCATTAAGGAGATTGATCCAGGTAAGTCCATATCATGAGTTTTTGTTCAAGAACGAATCCTTTGAATGAGGTAGGTAAAGTAAAACTTAAGGCCTTCAGTTTTTTAAACACCGATGAGCAGATTCAATAATTGAAATACACTCAACAGAAACTAAGACCATCAGAACAAGATCCTTTAAGAGGCAGAACCTTGAAGTAATAATAAATGCGATGAATGCAGACGTCAGCAGAAGCTCTTTGATCGCACGGGCGGGCCGGGCGAGAGTAAGGAGTCTAATTCAATATAAATTTAACATCAGTACTCTTTAATGAACTCTTAACAACACTGAATATCAATGTCCGACAGACCACATTTTTCCAAGCCTTATATACTCTATACCAAAAGACCATGCGACAAGCGCAGGGTACGATTGGTTACACTTGCAGTCACTCATCCCCCCCCACTATGGTTATTGGCTGCAGGGCGCTGTTCACAGACTGTTCATGCGCAGCGGCAACGCCCCTCCTGCAGCCTGGGTCGAGGGCAGAGCAGCTTCTGTTTACTTCCCTTCTGTCTTTGGTGTCTCAGGGAAATCCTTCCGTGTGAGACAGCCTGCACCACAGCCACATCAAGCTCTGGCTTGTTCACAGCACACAGCCAGAAACTCTCCACAGAACCTCACTCTACCATTTCTAACCACCATTCCCACCAGGAACATGCTTTCAGGTACATGCACATTGCATACAGCACCTTTGAAGATTGTACAATTGTACTTTGCTTAACACTGTGTTACCACAGAATACAGCAAGTTTTTGTCCCTGGAAAATGTGTACTGTTTCACCATGTCCATCCTAAACATCCTACTTATGACATCCAGATGTCTCAGCCCTGAGCCATGTGCTGTGCTGTTCATGTTCCAATAAAATGGGAGAAGGAAATTCTGATCTATACCGAGTCAATAGCAAAGCTGACACTGACTTCAACTGTTAAATCAATGCTCCTATTTCTCAAGGAGAAAATCTTTTTAAGTTTTCTGAAAAACTGAACCACTATTTGTAGGAAAATTAATACACAGAAATTACAAATCCCAACTTCATGTATAACAAGTGTTTCCCCCTTCTTTTGGGGTGTTTTAAATGTGAAGCCAAGATTTTAATCTATATCTTGCATTTCTATATCTATATCTATATATCTATATCTATATCTATATATCTATATCTATATCTATATATCTATATCTATATCTATATCTATATCTATATCTATATCTATATCTATATCTATATCTATATCTATATCTATATCTATATCTATATCTATCTGTCTTTTTATAGATGACTTACATCTATCTTTGCTAACTGATATGCTCATCTACCTTCTAAATTAATACGGAACACATGAAATGTACCCTGAATTGTACAGATGGTATTTTAAAAGAGGTTGGGTTTTTTTTGGGTTTGATTGGTTAGTTTTTGTGGCAGTTTTCTTTTTTTTTTTTTTTGTAGTTTTGGTGGTGGTGGTGTTTGTTTTTTTTTTCGTTGTAGTTGCTTTTTGATACTTACTAGAAACAATATTAATAGGCAGAGAAAATTAGAAACTAGATTTTTCCATTCAGAACTCATTTCTTCAAGTTGGAGAATAAAACTTTATGCAGGCTATCAAGTGCACCCTGTTATATTTTGGGCTACTTCACTGCACCTTTTTTTTTTTTTTTTCCTTTCCTTTAAAACTTGTAGAACACACAGGTCTACAAGAAAGAAAACCTTTTAATCTTCTCTATGCAAATGAAGTTCAGAAAACTTCCTCTTTCACCTCAGAGCTCAAAACAGATTTCTCAAAACTAACCATTCCCTTCAAGGTTCAACCATTTTATTCTTCCTTTGGCCACATAAGAAAATTCCAGGTATCACCAACCCTTCATAATATTAAGATGGCAAGAAGATTTAAGGAATGGCAAAACTGCACTGTGGTTTTGAATTTATATCAGAACAATGCATTGAGCAAAAGATCTCCCATTTCATTTTCTGTGATGTGATGCATTCTTTCACTTTTGGAAAAACAAAAACAAAAAACCCCACAAACAAACAAAAAACCACAACACCTTTTTTTGATATCAATGAATTCCAGTCATCATTCATTCAAGTAAAAGAACAGAATTATATCAACTCCTTCCTAAATATAAAAAACATCTTTTAAAATATACATAGACTTAAATATATATAACCAGTTAACAGCTTTGAATTCTCTTTCGGGAGTCTTTGGGGAATTCTGTTTCATAGAACAGGAAGCTGGTGCCACCTCCAAAGGGAAGCTGGTTTTGCCCTTTACATAAGTAAATGCTATTTAGATAAGCTAATTATAAAGTCTGACCTTTGTACTTTTACTTTTCTGTAGTATTCACTATGCAACACTATCTGCACGTAAAAGTGAAGCAGAAGACACAGGCAACGTTATAAACACCCTTGCTAATGTATAACTAGTTAGGAACACTAAGATAGGCTGGAAATTGTATTGGAATTAAACAGAGCTAAGGGAAAGGCTGTAATTCTTTTTGGTTATCTTGTACTGTCAGTCTAATTCCTTACTAAGCTTGAAAAGCATTACCATACATTTATTGCAAAACTGGAAATGAAAATACCAGTAGTTCTGGTATGACAGACTGACCAACATGGCCATCAATAATGCACAACCCTCACAGGGTCCACAGGGCTTTGGGTGAGCAGAGGGCTTGACTGAACCACTTGCAGCGAAGACTGTATGTGTACACTGTGCACCCATAATTATAGTTTGAGGTTAAGGATGACTTGCCTTCTAATGTTCCCTTGCTAACAAGTCTGTAATATATACAATAGCTGACATGCCCCTTAGCAAAATAACGCTAACTCAGTGGCAAAAGCAGGAGAGAACATTACAACATGGCTTACTGTATTTCAGTACTAGCTACATTAAGAAAAAAATTGTATAATTTATTAGGGGAAAAAAAAAATGAAACAGAGTATTGAAGAACCACAGCAAAACCAAAACAAAACCAAAACAAAACCAAAACAAAACCAAAACAAAACCAAAACAAAACCAAAACAAAACAAAAACAAACAAACAAACAAAAAAAAAACCCCACCACTAAATTCTTTCTTCTAAGAAATGGAGAATTTGATCAAAACCTATAAGCTAATATTATCCTTAAAGCTCTTCTACCTGCCCCTTCTCCCTCCTGCTGACTGATAGTGCTTCCAGAAGCGCATTAACATAACTTGGAGTTATTCAATGCTACCTCAGAAGGAAAATGCCACGTAATGAATCCCTGGTGGCACTTTCCTTTACACCAGGTGCTTTTGCTGCAGGTGTACCAGGCTGGAACAGATCAAGAGTACCTGTTTAAGTTATGAGTCCGACATGCTGCAAGCTGTGCAGCATTAGGGACAATGAATTCAGATGCAGTAATGATCTGTGTGCTCTCCTTCTGTGAAGACCCTCTGATGCCAAGTTAGACTCTAAGATTAGTGGTATGTGAATGGCACTGCAAATAGTTCACTTCTTAGTATGTTCCTAGAGGAATCAAATAATCTTGAGTGGCTACTTTTATATGAACTCAGATGATTATTAAATGCTTATAAAACTGTAGTTAACATACATCTGTCTCTTTGTGTAGGATTATGGTACGGACATTCACATAGCTGAAAGAGTTATTTCTGAACCAATATTCTTGCCTTACTTTATGGAGCAAGATTCACAAGCATACCTTAGTCAAAGCACAACAGATTCGTAGAATAAATCATTTTCAATTACAGTAGGAAAACAAACAAACAAACAAAAACCCAAAAACACACTACCAACCAAAAAACCCCCAAAACCAAACCAAACCAAACAACAAACCTTGCAAAATCCCTACAGAAGTTCACATTTTTTCCTTATTTTTATTTTTTTCCCCTGATTTTAATGTCAATACTTTTCTAAACTTTTAAGTCTTCCTGAGATCAAGGGACTTAAATTGATTGTTATGTCTGTTGCTTGAACAGTAGCTACAGACAACTAATAACATATGGTTACTTATGTGTAATGCTAGGCACACCTGAATGATGGAGAAAGTTGTGCTATACATCAATGGTACATGAGTTGCATCTTCAATTACGCTGACCAAATTATCTGTCGATGCAAAGTGATTTAGCTGTAGTGAAGTCTGCAACAAATTTATGTCACTAATTAGAAGTTTTTTAAAAAAATATAAAATTTAAAAGTCAATGTAGCAGGTTCTTCTTGTAGGTTGCAATTTCCAAGTGATAACTGAATCTGCCTGGTATTTCATTGTATTATGAACAACAAACTGCTTAGCTCCCTTACCCCATACAGGGTGGGTTGCATTAAAAGGAAAAGACCTTCAGAAAGGGTCCATTAAATGGCTTTTTTTCAGAAGCTGAAAACAATCACTGCGGCAAATTTATTTCTCTCTCTGTCTAGAGACAGAAGCACTGTAAAGAGAGGGTAGGCTGCCTGCTCTGGATCTGAGCCATCCTGGGAAAGCACTGCACACAACCGGTCAGGATGCAAAGCGACAAAGGTACTTTATCCTCGTTCTTGGGCACATTCATCTGCCAATAAGTGAATGGCCTTTTCAAAACAGCCTTTTTAATTTTCAGAATATCTCTCAAATTCACCTTGTACTCTGATATTTTAGAACTATGCTCACTTGCTAAGAGCATGGAGTATACAAGGAGGGAAAATGAAAGGAAGTCTATACATTTTCAAAATAAAAAGGATTAAGTCATTTCCAGTCACAAACAATAAGCATGACTGCCTGTCATTTTGAAGACTTAATCTGTCTGGTGACCTCTTTAGAGAGATGACAGTCTACAATAAATGAAGATCTGCATCTTAACCTTTTAGGCTTTTATTTAAAAGGATTAGTTTATGGCTTTGAAAGCTTAAATCTTAATCTTTTAAAATAAAAATGTTAAGGTCAGAAGCAGCTGTTTTTCACAATATTGAACTACAAGATCAGCACTACTTCACTAAAACTTCAGAGGAACAGAGCGGTAAGGCATATTCTAGCATTTTTTTAACAAGAAATTCTCTCCTGTTTTCACTGACACTCAAACATAGCATCTCTAGTGAATTAGGAGGCAGAACATCAACTCTATAACAGTATACTTATAACTAATACATGATAATAACACTAGCTTGTTTTATTGCTTATCTTAAGCAGTTTAAGGAACAAATACATTATTAAACAAGTTTTATTGTGATAATTATGTTTCCTCAACATAAGTAAGTTCTGCTTAAAATTCAAGGTCACATTTCAATTCCCTATTTGTGAGGCTTCAGAAATCTATTTTAAAGGTCATAGAGACAATCACACTGTTTGTAGGTTCTTAGGATTTTGTTCTTTTTAGCCTTTCTCATTTTCTATTCCTTCTGTAGGAGGCTACATACTGATTTGCTTCTTTTACCTTATTGTGGAGCTTTCCCTCTTCCCTTCTGGGATCTCTCTGAATAGAGAAATCAGCATGTTTTAGAAATTTCTGCTGAAGTTTCTTCCAGTCTCATTTTCTATTTAACATAACAAGGCAACTTTTGGCAGAAAACAAGTAACTGAGCCCCCAGTTTAAGAAGCAGCACTGCAATAGTTCATGAATCAATTACATCTATTGCTATAAATGCAAGATATTTTTGTGCTTGAGACAGGACTTTCCCTCTGAAGTAAATGTTACTATAATCTGAATGAAACTGGAAAAACAATTTTCACAAAAGATATCTGAAAATAGTCTGTGAATAGACAAGAAAACCCTATGAAGAAGTTCTAGGCACCTCAGATTCTTGTGAATGAGAGAAGGCTACAGTGGGTGGTAAATAAATAAATAAATAAATTAAAAAAAAAAAAAGTTTCAATAAAGATAGAAGACATCAGGAGGAAAACTGATATTAGGTATATACCATAAAGAGATTTTCTTAAATCAAGAGAGCTTAATGATATCAATAGCAAAAAGAATGTCACAATGCATTACGAGAAGGAAATGGTAGGACCATTTGAAGAAAACATAGATTTTACTTTTTTTTTCTATCTCACATGGGTAAAACAAAACAAAAGAAAACAACAAAAAAATGAAAGTTTATTAAAAAGTTACCATTACTAACTAGGGAAAAATTAAGGTCAAGAAATTTCACATCCCTGGACCTGAATATCTTGGCACTCAGATGGAATTTCAGACAACAAAAAGGAGGTTACTCTTTTGTTAATATTTTAATGGTAAACAGGGTGATCCAAATAACTGGAAAACTGGGCAGCCTGATATAAACTACAGACAAATCCAACACAGGAGGAATACAGATATAAGAAATAAACAAACAATTAAAGAGTGATATTATAATTAATGCCAATCAGCACGAATAAGTGGAATACAGGGTTGAAGAAAGGAAAATGTGATAGTTTTTGATGAGATTACAAGATTTTCTTTTGTTTACAGAAAATAGATACAATGCATTTAGACTTCAAGGCATTTAACTTGTCACTTCATGTCTTAAATAGCACAATAAATTATTGAAACTCTTTCACGAGTTAAGTAGATCAAAAGCAGGCAACATACAAATTTCATACACAATTAGGAAGAGGAACTTACTTAATCGAGTCATGTTTCTAGAGAAGTTACTTCATGGATTTGTTCTATTCCTTCTTTAAACATTTTTGCACATAACTTGAAAGGGGGAGATGTTTAGTCAAAACACTTCTCAAATGATATAAAGACTGATACAGACTAATCAAGGATGTTTTAGTGTAATTATAGTGTGATATAGTGTACACTGATAAACCTCCTTACAAAGCTCTTTAAGGACTTGCACCACATGTGAGTGGCTAGTAGAAAATGTATCAGAGTTTCCCTCCTCTGGGGTAGCTGAAAAGATGGGACACCTTCTAGTAGTTCAAGGAACTCAAGAGTGGTTAGCTTGTATATCTATTAGTTTTTATTACATTAATGGATTTGTTCAGACCTCTTCTAGGTAGTACTAATTTCCTGAACCAAAAGTCATATATATTAAAAGATATATTGTACTAGATCTGGCTGGCCTAAAGGTATGAAGTTAGCTTTATTCATAGCAACCTGTGTGGTGTTGTGGTTTACATTTGTGGCTAGACCAGTATTCTTCCCATGGGCTGCAGTCTTTCAGGAGACACTTGCTCCACCATGGTCCTTTCCAAGGGCTGCAGGGGAATCCCCGCTTAGGTACCTGGAGCACCTCCTCCTTCTCTCACCTTGGTGTTGCAGGGCTGTTCCTCACACTTTTCCCCTCACCCCTTGCACAGACTCTCCCCGAGGTGCTGCCGTGGTGGCTGCAGGGCTCAGACGTGCCTTGCGCTGGATGGGTTGGAGCCACTGGAGCCGGCTGTGTCTGGCATGGGGCAGCCCTGACCACTCCTCACACAGAGGCCCCTGCAGCCACGGGCAACCAATACATACCTAAAAATCTTATACAGTCAAAATTTGTAACAGCATGAACAGTGTAAGCCAGCAAAACAAGAAAAAAGTGTTATCTTATTTCACACTAATAACACCATTTAGTCCGTATGCATTCCAGTTGCTGACACAAATGTATGCACCACTGAGATCAAGTTTGTGCCCTATGAATTCACAATAACCTAAAAATCAGGAAAATGCAGCTAGAGCTGTTCCCTTTGAAACATTTCCGTTCAGTTGCATTTAATTCCAGCTAAATTTTTAATTTGAAGACACTAAACATTTGTACCCTCTTTGCTTTCTCTGTGTCGTTTAAAATTAAAAAAAAAAAAAGCTTCCTTTCAGTTCTCCAAGCTCAAGAGTCATTGTGTATTTGATCATGCTTCAAGTGTAAGTCACAATTTCTGTATCTTTGGTCACCATCACCCTTCCTGCCTTGTCTGAATTATTATTATTTTTTTTTATCCTACTGTACCTTTTTATTTTTTTTTCAAAGTTTCTACACAGAAATAGGGGTTGGTTTTAATAGACATGACTGAGAAAATCACAAAAACAATTTGCTAGAAGTCAAAACTAATAAAGATACTTGAATTCATTTTCATATATTGACATCAACTAAACAACAATAATGGTTGTTTATTATGGAAATTTTAAAAAACGGAATGTAGGTTTCTTTTAAATATGCACATTGCTTCAAAAGTTCTCAGAAGACATGGATCAGACATGCACGGAACACTTCTGGTATTTCTTACATGGGTGGCCACAGCAAAACCTCAAAAGTTTTTGAAAGGTAATTTAGAAGGGAAAACAAAACAAAACAAAACAAAACAAAACAAAACAAAACAAAACAAAACAAAACAAATCAGGAATTTATTATGAATAAATTATTATTTATTCAAGATTCAGACTTGTGACAGGTTGGACACTGCCAGAATGGGGAGTAGCTCTGCAGAAAAGGACACTGGGTTCTTTGTAGGTAGGAAGTTGAGCTTGCAGCCTGCCCTGACAGCAAAGGCAACCAGCTGCATCCAGGACTGTAGGAACAGGAGCACAACTGGTAGGCTGAGTGAAACAATTATCTCCCTCACACTTGTGCTCTTTAGACCATGTCTAGACATGGCATCCTAGTACAAGACAGACATCAAACTGAAGGTAGATCAGGGGAGGGCCACCAGGACAGCTGGTGCTGGGGGATTTGTTCCATGATAGGAGGCTGAGCAACCAGGGCTTGTTCAGTCAGGGAAGAGGTCACTACAGGGGGCCTTACAGCAGCTCCCTAATGCCTGTGGGGTGGTTTACTTGGAGACTGAGCCATGCTCTTACTGTGGTGCACAGTGGGAAAATGAGACACAGGGGGCAGATGCTGAAACAAGAGAGGTTCAAACTAGATAAGGAGAATTTTTTTTCCCCATAAAGACAGGTAGGCAGTGGCACAAGTTGCCCAGAGAAGCTGTGTAATCTCAGTCCTTGGAGGTTTAAGACTCAGACAGAAAAAGTCCTGAACCACCTTGTCTGACCTTGTAGCTGTCTCTGTTTTGAGCAAGCGTTTGGTCTAAAAACTTCCCATGGTCTCTTCCAATCTAAGTTGTCCTATAATTCAATGCATACATGGTAAGCAACTTAGAAACAAGCCCCTGATGTTCTGTTTATCAGTTTTCTGTAAAAAGTGAAAATCCAATCAGAAAGAAAGTTCATTTACATTTAGCCACTGATGAAAATGATCAAGTTAGCAAGGAGAATGTTTTGCTTGCATAACCTAGAAGGCTTAAAATTGTCATAGTTCAGTGATAATCAAGAAACGTTTTTTTTAGTTCTACAGGAACAGATGAATATTGAAAACAGTCTGTTTCAAAAGCAAAACAACAAAACAGCCATTCTCCAACATTCCCCATGGAGTGAATTTTAAAGAAAAGGGTGGATAACAGATGATCAAAAAGTGTTCTTCACATACTTTTCATTTTGACATATATGTATATTTAATATAATACAGAAACCTGACTGTGATGCTTGTTTTTTAAAATGTCATTGAAGCTGACTTGAGGTTTATTTTGTCCTCTTTTCCACAGAGAAATTCTTGATATGATGAAAAGATTCACACTGAACAAATGTGGACCATGCTCCAGAGAGTTCTGCAAGCTCTGTAGCAGCTGCAGTGGGAGGTAGGCACTCAAAGGTAGGTACCCCATGTAAGTAAGTGGAGTGGAAAACAACACATGGTCAGTAACTCAGTAGCAGAAATAGTAAGGAAATACTAACAAAAATCACAATTCCCTTTTCCCTCAAGTTTCAGTGGAGCATCTGAGATGAACATCAGTGTAGTAGGCTAGCAGACTATGCAATTCCAGCCCCCTTGATGTTACTGATACAACCTGTAACAAACACAATATTCATGCTGTGCTGCTGCTGAAGTACGACAGTGACTAGCCGAAGGGCTGCACAGTACATAAGGGATATGTCACTGCTATTTGTGTCCAAATACAACTCACATGTATCACTGGGATGGCAATAGCGTAACATGATTTAACACAGACTCCTCTAGAATTGAGAGGCTTGAACATTGTTATACTAGGTTTTTCTTTTTTTAGTAGCATTTTTTCCTGTTCTTTCTAAGGCCCACATTTGTTCTTCTGAGAGCTTTGAAGTTTTTTCACTTTCACTTCTATTCAAATTAAATTCAGTGCCAATATATTCCTAAATTGTTCCAGTATGCCATTTAAAAAGGACAATTTTGATGGAATCTTCCTCTACTTTGGCACTCCATTACCATCTTTTCTTCCCTCCTTACCTACGTAGATGCCAAATGAGATTGTCTTGGGGAAACTAAAATCAGCATAAAGGACAATTATTTGCTTTTAAAGTTCTGAAGAGGACAAGATAAGTTACTAAGTATTTATCACCAAGAAAAAGAGGCGGTTTATCAACAGTCCAAATAAGCCATACACTGAGAATCTAACAGTGGAATACATGGATCATCCAGATAAGCAAGCCTGGAATCCTGGTGCTAGTAGTTTGCAGGAATGAAAAACAAAACTTAAAGTAATGAATGTCTAGACAATAATTTAGACAGCAACAAATAAGAGCTGCTAAGAAGAATTATGTCCCCAGTGGCTCAAAGACCCAACAAGAGACCTTGTTATAAAGCTCATTGTCACACAACTCCAATTCGGTGTATTTCTAGTTTTTGTACACCTAAGAAACACTGAATAGAAGAAATACCTTGTTAAAAAAGTTTCCTCTATTTTCAGATGAATGGCAGAAACTTCTGAACATGTATAATTCTCAAAATTTCCATTTTCAACCAGAATATGTTCTCAAATTAATCATAATAAAAGGAATAAGCTAAAATGAAAAAAGGACTTGTCTCTGCTAGAAACAATAACATTTTAAAAAATTAGTTTTGAATTACTCTAGTTATAGAGTTTCTTATAACAATTTAAGTATGGAAAAAAAATATTTTTTATAACATCTTCACCACTGTAGTAAGAAACAGAAAACAGATGACTGAGAAGCCAGCAATGGTCTGTTTCCTCCTTTAAACTCAGTTTCCTTATCACTAAAAATCGAATTGTTTTTATCACTTTAATTTTTATCACTAGTTGAAGTGGAAGCAGAAGTTCAAACATCAGTTTTGAAAGTCTTCTTTCTAGTTGAAGATAACTTAGGATACAAAGTTTAGTAGATAAGTTTCCAATATAAGGAGATTTCACTAGTAACAGAATAATGTTTCACTAGTAATGGGCAAAAGTCTGTCAGATGGTTGGATGCCTAATACCTTACTCTTTATTGGTTTGGTTTGGTTTGGTTTGGTTTGGTTTGGTTTGGTTTGGTTTGGTTTGGTTTGGTTTGGTTTGGTTTGGTTTGATTTGTTTTTTTTTAAGCCTAAAAATAGAAGTTACTCATCAAGAAGCCATATCAAGGAGAAGATTTCAGCCACAATTGAAATTAATTATGCAGCACTGCTGGTAGAACAAGGTTCCATTTAAAGTAATTATCACCCCAATTAGAAACCAAAGAGAATCAGTATCAGGACTTCATTTGTATCAGTTAAAGTTTGTAAAGCTGCCCAGATCGTATTATGTTTTAGTTTATAAAGCAACATTTCTGCCAGTTTGTACAATATTTATATACTAGAAGAAAATAAAACAAACAAATGCACCACATCTACAGAACCTAAACATAAAGGTCATCATTTGTGATTACTCCTCACCTCCTACAGTGCCCAGTATAAAATGCACTAGGAGATGTATTGAGACCTATGAGGTACCTATATCACCTCAATCTCTGAAGGATTCACTGATCTAATTTAGTCAGTCAAGGTGATTATTACAAGCCTTCTGTGTCCTAATGAAGCAACTACTGCAATGCAAGGATTTTGGCAACCCTGCAGATGCAGAATTCTTAAATAGGAATACAAATTTCTGCCAAGCTAACCTTTCTTCTGACAAATCATCTTCAAACTTTGCCATTTTGCTACCTGTAGCCACCTGTTTAATCATTATAGTAGCTGGCAGTTTTTAATGTCTTGAGGAAATATTACTTTCATGCACAAATCACCAGCCAAATTCAACCAAAATACTTATGTACCTTAAAGAACTGCCAGGTATTGCCTAAACTCACCTTATTACGTACATTTCTTCTGTCTATAATAAAGTTCTCCTTGTCAGAGAAAGAGCAGGGCACTCAGGTAATTAATGTGTCTTTAACTGGTAAGATTAGTTGTTATAATACCACACAATCTGCTTTCAAACTACCTCCTTCTAGTATTTAATATAGAAAGAATAATGAGCTAAAAGATAATGTCTCTCCTATGTTAACAGAGATAATTGTTAACTGCATTTTGGTTGTGTGCCTCAGTTTTTTCAGTTATGCTAGAAGATGTGAAGGGATATTTGCTGCTATGCATTTGATAACACTGATTCCTCAGTAATGATTTTTTAATTATGATTTGTTCCAGAAATATGTATCAGACATTCTCTCTCCAAAATCCTGTTTTAATCTGGCTCATTTCTCAGTAAAAATTAAAGTGTTTTTGTAATGCTACCATCAGAATAAGCAATTTTGGTTTCATATTGTCTATCTCTCTATATCTAGCAGTAAGCTAATGTAAATATAAAAAAAAAGGTCTAAAAAGTATGGCTACAACTAAAGTTTAGCTAGCCCTTACTACCCTAGTTTTATGCTGTTTATAATTTTGCCAATACTTGAAAATAGAAGTCTGGTTTAGTGGATGTATTATAATTTATTTTACCAGAGAAGTTCAGTAAAAATAAAGCTGGCCTACCTGAAAGTAACAATAGAAAACAAAGTTTTATGTATTTTGGAGGTCAAATATGCAAATCCATTGCTTCCTGTATCCTTCAGAATTTTCAGTTTAGCATAGTAATCAATTTTGAAAAAAAGAACTTTACTTCTTTCCCAAGCACAACAGAAGTAAGTCAATGGGAATTTGCACATGTTAAAGAGGGTTTCTTCATATGTCTACACAGATTAACTCAACTTTAAGACCTTCAAATAGTAAAGTAAATTATACAGCAGCAATCTTCAGAAGATGTTAAGGTTTTAATTCTTTGATTCTTTTCATATAATATTCATCTAGATACACAGTACTAGGAAATTCTCATTTTAAAGTGAAATATGAAAAGTGTTGTTTTCTATAAAATTAAAAAAAAAAAAAAAAGGCTTAGTCAAAACTGACAACGCTCCAGTGCAGCAGTGCAGTTTAAGCATTATTGGCACCAAATGAAGATGCATTTGGAACTATTTACTGGTCATTATTTGTTTATTTTGGGTAACGTGTATTTTGACATGCATTGCACTTTCACATCCTCAAATGAATTAGCTCCACTGACAGTATCTATTGCGGGTGAAAAAAATCGAATGGATGATCTAATAGAGGAAGTGGAACTATTCCAGGCACTATGAAACTCTCAAAAGGGAAGAGAAAAAACAACTATAACATTGTGCGGAGAGGAGGTATGTTAGAACTTCAGTATCTTCGGCAGATACTTCAAAGGATACTGCACATTACTGCAGAGTAATACAGGACTGGTTTTCTCATACTGTAGGAATACAGAAATAATTTTTTCTGAAAGTTTGATGTATTTTTTAATTTAACCCAAGAAACCAGAAATAGAAGATCCTGACATTTCTATTTTAGTATTTTTTTTAAAAAAATCTCATTCATACTTCAAATCATATTCACCAACTGACACAATAATTTGGCATTGTTTTAAAAAACATGCCTTCTTCCTTTTCTTGAATCTGCTGCCTGTATTCTTCACAGATTCTTTTTAGTCTAATACAATATGTTTCTTTCCTCTTCAGGAACAAATGTATTGCTAAACACAATATAAAAATTACACTGAGTCACAGCAGGCTGTACAAATATTCAACATTCACATAAAGCTCTTTCAAAACCGGGATGGTATTTGGGGATTTTTTGTTTTGTTTTAAGAAACAGAGGTATCTGTTTTTCACAGGTATAAAACTGTACCTGTACTAATTGTGAGAATGATCCTTAAATTCACAAATAAATTAAAAGCTGCAATTTCACATGGACAACACAGTTTCAATACTGTATTGAATGATTCTTCTAACAGTATCTTTCAAGAAGAATTGGGCATGTTGCCCACTTCTTATTTTCCATAGTTAGTAAGCAAGCAATCAATAGTAAAATTCAGTGCTACGTATAGTACCAAAGACTGACATAATAATGTCTCAAACTAAAACACTCACACAAAAGACGGCCTTAGAATTGTATCAAGAAGAAAGTTATAGCAAACCCTTGTTTGTAAAGTAAAGTTCAAGGTCATACTCTACTTCTCCTAATAATTACCTAGAATATTCAAAATGACTGTGCTAATTTTCCTTGACATCACATTGATGTTAAGATCCTATATCATGGAACATATAATATGAAAGCCGTTCTGTTGAACATGTTAATAAAATGAAACCTATATAAACTGTATGAACTGTAATAATTAGAATATCAGATTAAAATTACTAGAATTCAGTTTTGAATTCAAGTTCCTTTACTGCTATTGCAGTCTCTGTGCACTGGGAGAGACACCATATCCTTAAAGCTAATATTCCTAACTATCATTTTTCAGATCATAGGAAATACAAGTATGAATTTGTTCCTAACATATTGTTCAGAAATACATTCAGCATCAGACCTTGATGATAAAGGATCCTGCTAGCTCAGCAATATGGCCTCAGGAGTGAGAAGCCAAACAACACAATAACAATGGTAGCACAAATTTCTCCTTCTGGCTACCAAAGGACTGTCCTGTTGTGAGAAAGGGAACAAGTGACAAACAGTTAAAAAATAGCCCAAACTCCTCAAAATCCTATGGTATGCAAAGATCAAGCACAGTTTAAAGAGACTGGCAATTATTACATACTGCAGCGGACAATAACCTTGTAACCTTTAGCCATCCTTTAAGTGTGTGTTCTGCTCAGCTTTAAATGCTGCGTTTCCTTTTTTCCCCTATCTTTGTACATGTTTAATTTTCCTCTTTAATATTTGTCTCGTTTTGATGTCTGCTGCTCGATGGCTCCAGAGCCCTATTTATTCTGCTAGTAAAATACAAGACCAGTATCAGGCTCAGTTCCTTCCAGCCAATTTTATTTCGGCAAAATTCAGAGAAGCAGTCCTTTCAATGACTGAGGATTATCAGAGAGGAGTATAGGTGCTGCAGTTGCTCTAAATATTGATCTATGGCTCCATTGTTTTAAACTGGTTTAATACAGATGCTTTTAACTTCATGGTTGTGATTCTTCAACTTACTCAGTTTGCTTTTTGGGCAACCTAGAAATGGTTTTGTAACACTTTCTAGATATGAAAAATTCAATAGACATTATCGATTCAAACAGATATATGAATACCCTAAAAGAAAAAAAAAAAAAAAAACAAACAAAAACATTCTTGTCCAAACCAGAACAGTTGGCACTCACTTACAGAACAAATAAGCATTGAACAGAACACAGGAGGGAATGGAGTCCCTTAACTTTCCAGGCATAATAGTAATCTGTTGAATATTTATTTGCATGCATTGACATTTTCTACAATATATACAACAAAAAAAGTTGTTCATAAGACAGAGAGAGAGAGAAGGGTTCAAATCACATACACGTTTCCTGTTTTTTCTTGGAAAAAAATTTTGGACCAGTTTTGAGGGATTTTTTTTTAGGGTTTTTTCCCTCGGTTCATCAACTCAGTCAAGGTAGTAAATTATTTACACAGCCCTAGGAAGATATCCTGATTCAATTACACCAATAAAATATGAAGTATCAACATTAAAAAGTCTAAATTAAAATAATCCTTTAAACCAAAACTTATTTACTTTTCAAGAATAGTATAGGTGAGCACACCTGTGTTCTACAGCTTCTCAGTACTCACCATGGAAACATGGAAATATGTATTAAAAGCATGATCTTTTAGAATTTGGAAATAGGTCTCAGCTACTCTTGTTTATGTCAATTGACAATTTAGATGATCATAGCCATGAGGATCTAACAAGGTGGATTTGATATTTCTGGAAGAACTACATCTAGCCATATCAACTAAGAAAATAAGAACATGGAAAGCATACAACAGATGAATTCACTTTGAAGCTAAATTGCACTCTCAGAGATGTCGCTTTATAGATACCTAGCAAGATGATGAAACATTGTGGAAAAGGTCCTATGCTTTTAAGTCTTAGTTTTTCTATGTATTTTCAGTACCTAAGCTAAGTCATGTTAGAGAACATTTACTGGGTATCAGTAAGATACTGCTTTTAGTGAGTTATTTCAGGTTCTGAAGGATGTAGCAGCAGACATTGAGAGCTAAGAAATTTTCTTGATCTAAATGAATGTATGTCTAGATGCACTGATAGACAGAAAATACTTTTTTACTAGCAGGTTTATGGAGTGAAACAGTTGATGCTGTCACTCATAGTAAACAAGTTTTAGGAAGTCTTATTTCAAACTACCTCTTGCTGGTCCCATTGCCTGAGCACCTATCAGTACTTAGAGCTGCATTAGGTGCATGCCTGGAGCTCATAATCTGCTGCACTTTAATGACATCAGAAGAACTGACAACAAAGGAGTGATTTGCTTTAAATGCACATGGCTGATGTGTACAAATAGACACACTAGAGACAGATGTGGTTAAAGTGACTCACAAGGACTTACTTTCTAGACCTAGGAGGCCTCAACTGAAATTAGTAGTTGCAGATTCAAGATAAAAGTAAATAGAAGAGGTACCTCATGTCAGAGTGCACTTAAGCTCTAGAACTCACTGCAGATACAATGAGTTTGGTAAATTTATATGCATTCAAGGAGACACTGGACAAGTTCCTGAGAAATCCACTGTGATTATAAATACAGAGAAACATCCAGATCAAGAAATACTCTGTGAGCTGGGAACAGCAGGGCTGGAGAGACAGAGCAGATCAATCTTTGGCTGGACCCAGTAAAACCACTCATATTCTGTGTTCCCATTTTCATCATAGACACTTTCCAGTGAACCAGGAAGTATCAGGCTAAAAATACAGCAATAGCCATTAAAAAACAAAACAAAACAAAACAAAACAAAACAAAACAAAACAAAACAAAACAAAACAAAACAAAACAAACACCCACTGCTATACATACAATGAAAATTATTTGTGCAGCCAATATGAACGAATATTTTCAGACACAAACATGCTTAACAGGTGCTTCTGAAACCAAATACCAAAAGCGGATGAGTGTCTCGTGGTTTTCCCAGAAGGAACAGGCCACTTTCTTCAGGGGAAGGTACCTGTCTATGTTTGCTTTAACAAGAATGAACACTAATCCTAATTAATTTATTGCTCTGGCAAATCTATTTGAGTTTCTCTCATTTATTTAACATGACTGCCCAAGAGATCTGCACAGCAAAAGAGCAGGTAGTTAATCTCAGTGTCTGGCAGACAAGAAGATAGTTCAGAAGTGAAACAGTTACACATGTAGACCTTCAGATCTACAAGCAAGACAACATTTTTAATGAGGCCAACTGACACATATGGAAAAAAAAACAGGTGAGCTTTCCAATGTGGGAGCTCTGATTTGGGTAAAAAAGAAACTTCATTACCTGAGAAAGTCTTATGTACTGAGAAATTTTTTTTTTTTTTTTTTTTTTTTTTGCTAGTCATACATGTTAGTCTTAACACTAATACAGGGTTTTGTTTTTTCTCAAAGATATATGTGTTAGACTAACACATATAGGGACTTCTGAAAACTCTCTTCCTCTACAGTTATAATTAGGGAAATGTAGGTAACTTTTAATTAAACTTGTTAATATTAGACAAATAAAAATCAGTTATGTTAGTTATGTTTAGAAGTTGGGTATGGAGGCTAGACTGAGAATTCTGCAGAAACAACAATTCTCAAGTACTGGAAATAATAAAAACAGTGACACTGAGTACAGACAGACTCATTGCAAACTTTGAAGACAGACTTCACCACTCTGACTTACCAAATTCAGTGCTGGAAGTCACTAGTACTCTAAGTCACTGCAAGTTCTAGTCAGGTTTTAAAGCAACACTAGCTATCTAAAATTTCACTCAGTCTACAAATTTTTCTCCCATATTGCAATTAGTGTGAAAATAATAAGCATTTTTTCTTGGTACTTGCTGGTTAAGCCATCAAGAAAAGCCATTTACAATACCCAGAAAAGTAAACTTACTCTCAGTAACTTACTCTCAGAAAGTTTGCAGGCAACACCAAGTTGCGTGGGAATGTTGATCTACTGAATGGTAGGAATGCCATACAGAGGGACCTGGACCAGCTGAATCATTGAGCTGAGGCCAATTGTATAAGGTTCAACAAGGCCAAGTGGTGGGTCCTGCACTTGGGTCACAACAACCCCATGCAACACTACAGGCTTGGGGAAGAGTGGCTGGAGTGACCATCCCTGGAGGTGTTTAAAAGATGCAAAGATGACATTCTTAGGGACATGGTTTAGTGCCAGTGTCAGGTTAACTGTTGGATGCTGTGATCTTGAGGATATCTGCCTACCAAAATGATTCTATGTGAGGAGAAAAAAAAAAAAAAAAAGGCAAAACTACTGAATGGTTTTATTCCAACAAGTTTGGCTTGGAAAGGAGACCTAAATCACATAATTATTCAGGGTTTAAAAATCAGTATATCAGCAGCTTCCTCTTTAATCTAGGCAAAGCGGAAATTCCGTAGATCTATTCACACAACCTGTCTCCAAATACTCACTGATACTATTTATCCAGCTAGGGTTTTGACCACATGGGTATCAAGCAGTACAGTATCATTCAGTGGAGACAGTAAAACATTTACCAAGAAACATCTCAAAGACATCTGTAACAAGAAGCACTTGACTTGTTTACCCCAAAGGTAAAAACTACTAAGATTAAAGAGGGAAGGAACAAGGATCAGTCATAAGAGACACTGAAAGAGGAATGTATTATCATGGAGACCAAAAGTATGACAGCTAAATCTTTGCTTTACACTACAGTGTTACCCACTTTTGGTACAATAAGCTTAGAAGTATTAATAGTAATGATCCTTTTAAATGAAATACTCATGTGGCAATCTCTGCTTGTGTATCCATAAAAATAATATATAAGACTATAAACTGCTTCTCTCAAACATGATTACAGTAATGATTTCATCCATACACAGGGCTCATTCTCTGCAGTCAACTAAATTTCCCTAATATCACCTTTTTTTGGCCCTTTGTTCTGTATGTCTTCCAGGAGATAGCAATCTACAGCTGCCACTTTAGTGATAATGTCACTGATTATTTCTGCTTTGAAGCTTTCTTTTCTGGATTAGAGTTTTTTTGGAGGCACACAATTTAGAGGACAGGAGAATGGCAGAGACTGAATCACACCTCATATTGCTTGTGACATTCTTCATGAGACATATTTTTTATTAGAACAAATTTATATATATTTTGAATTTTAATATCAGTATACATGAAGACCTAGTGCACATTCCATTTAGGTGTTTCCATAGACCCCTTCTGACATAAGTGTTCCTACAACTAACTGAAGGTGAAAAACTCTGTGTAATTTCTGGATGAATAATTGCTGATGCAAAAAGAAGTCCTGTTTGAGAGCAGATGTTAAATGTAACTCTAAATTACTGATATTAGAGGGCCAAGAAGAAGGATTGTGTATTTATAAGTATGATGAAAACTCCACTCAAGTCTTTCCTTTGAACTCTTGATTTTACTTTAAGGTACTTGCAGCAAGGTTGGATCTGACTAATTCAAGCATATCTTATTTTATATAGAAAAATCTATGTATGATCTCTATTCCTTGGTAAACACATAGCAGCAAGCTTTTTTTTTACCCCTTTTTCAAAAAGCTGAATTTTACTTGTAGTTATACAGAGAAACATAAAAGAGTAAAGGTCAGATTTTTTAAATATGTGGAATTTCGCAGTAGAATTCTTCTGGAAATTCCTGATTGTTTTAAAATTTGAATTTGGAATTAAAACTCCCCCAAAACTTCAAAGGTCTCAGAAAAGGAACACAGGTCTGATTATGGGGCCATGTATTCAAGAAGACCTTGTGTTCAGAGCTAGAAATGCACGAAGTTCAGCCTATGCTCTTACATTCTGAAGTACTTTCTAAAACCCTACCCTGAGTGTATATGGAAAAATAAAATATTAAATCAAAGTGTCTTTATTACACATGCTATGATACACAGGTCGTTGCCTTACACTTCCCTTTCTGTGTCTTTCTAGGTCTTCAGTAAGATATATAACATTGGGATGCCTGGTCGCTATCTGTATGGGAATATAACGGAAGAATGGAGAGTTAAATGTAAACACGCTCAAGTGACTTGCAGCTGGGGTGTAGAAAAAGCACATACATCATACTAATTGTCTTACTGACCTTGTGTGCTTGACAAGTAGAACCTCTGTGTTAGATAACATGGGCCTGTGAGAAACTTTCAAGCATCTTACCATTATGCCTGAGATTTCCGCTTTGTTGTGAGAAAGTGGAAGGCTGCACCTGCTTGAAGCCTTGAAATACAGGTGAACACAGCAGACCTAGTGATCTCCTACCAGGGCTGAATTCTGCAGTGTCTACACCTCCGTTTGTGTCACCTCTGCCCAGGAGCTTAGGTGCTGTTTTGGAGATCCCCTGGTATCAAGGTAACTAAAATAAATTCACTCTTTGCAATTGCATTTGTGGCCTCTGGCTCTTCTTGTGACCTGTCTGCATGGGCTCACACACTATTAGAAAGCTGTCATTTACTGTACATTTTCCAGCTTTTCAAAGATTATCTAAAAGTTTGTAAACGGCAGGAAGCAAGGTTAATAATGCCATGAAAGCAATGCATACAGAACATGAGCAGCTGTCCTTTCCACAGAACTGAAAACCTCACTGTGGAAGTCTTTAAAACACATCTTGACATAGGCAAAAAGATATATTCATTTAGTTAAGGGACATCATTGTATCTATATGTGTATGTGTGTATATACAAATACAGCCTTGTAGGAAAAGCAATAGAACACTTCTTACTTCTGACAAACTGTTCCAAACTAGTCATCAAGGAAAAAAAAAAACAAAACAAACGCCTCATCCAAGCAACAGACACACCCTCAAACTCAAACCCCAGGAAAAAAAAAAATCTTTTACTGAACTAATCACAAAGGAAACTGGAATGCACATATAGTTCAAACGACAGTTGAAGCTGTAGGAAGGAAGCTTTAATGACTGAAACCACTGAGATTGTATCCAGAAATTGTGAATGAGCACTTGCAATTATGTGCTTGATATTTCCTCCAATTTCTCTCAAAATAAAAAGTAAAAAGATAACCAAAGCATTAATCTTAAGGCAGCAAGGTGCTTATTAAGATTACAGGATTGCCACATACGCTTTAGCTCTCAATGATGATTTAATCAGGGAAGCACAGTCTTCTCCTGCATTTCTATCTTCTAAAATTGCTGCATCTAGCTCTTCTCCCTGTTTCTGCCCCACAGGATACCCCCATCAAATCTACATCAAGGTCCCCTCTTTCAGTCATTTTAAGTCTAGTTCAGCATGGTAGCTTACTTCCATTTCTTTTCACAAAATTTTATAGCTTCCTTCTTGCCATGATATTAAACTAATTCTTTCCATCTGTTACATGCTGACTGCTTGACTTCTGCTTCTCTTGTTCAAATTTGGTATCTTTGGTCCTTTTATTACCATTCATCCAATGCTTTATTCCCTTATTTTAGCTTCCTTACATATAGCTTTATTTCAACTACTTAACTCATAACATCTCCCTGCTGCCAATAAATCTCAGGTTTCTCAATTTCAGACTGACTATTAACTATTTTGGCAAGTTCCGTTTTCTCCTTTCAAAGCAGACGTGCAAAAATATGAAGACACAGGGGCAAAAAGATAAATTAGGATGGATAAAAATAAATAGTGGTTAGAAATGCTCCCCATTTTCTTTGGTGAGCCCAAACAAGTCTTGTTAGGACATTTAAAACTTTTTTTTTTTTTTTCCACTTCATCTTGTGGTGCAAATTTGGGCTGATTCAGAACCCCTGGCAAGTGGATGAGACCCAAAGAGAACGGCAGTCCCAAGGGAGTGGATGAAGACAACCAGTGTTGATCAAAAGCCTCATGTGAGTGCTCTATATTTGCAGGCAGCAAACATTTTAGCAATTACAGAGTCTATAATGCTCCTCAGCATATGAAATCTGCTGTTTTTCTTCAAGTATTTCCTTTCCGCAGTATATTTTTGTTGGCCAGGGAACCCTATAGCAGTTCACAGATTTATGTTCTTTATCATTGAGCTCCATTGCTACTTGCTCAAGTCCAGAAACCCTGATACAAGCCATCAGGTTATATTCACCCATGTGCCTACTGAGAAGAAAATAACATTTTCTCCTCTTATATTTGTTTGCTGTGTAAGGACATTCAGGTACTCACCATCTGTGTCCCATGCTCAGCATCTATGAGTCAGCCTTTGCCAATAATGCATCCACAGCTACATAGGAACAGCAAGTTAGGACTTCAGGTGCTAACAGAGTCAGCACAGCTTTCAAGAAGACAGTCTAAGCTATGACACTTTATGAAGTATTTCAAAAGTTAAGTGATAGAAACAAAATTCTTCTCTGGTAAAAGGTATGGAAGAGGGGATAGAAGTTTCTTCCATGGCAGCTAGAAAAGCTTTTTTTTTTCCCCTAGAAGAATGTTTGGTTAAAGGTTGATGCTGGAAACACCCAAATATCCACCAGTTTCTGAGAAACCCAACCAAACAAACTGTTATCACAGTCACTGTAAGAAAAGAATACTTATGTATTTGTCTGCCAGCCTCAAGCACAGCACGGAGTTAGCACATTGCCCCTATGCAAAAATAATTAAAAAAAAACCAACAAACAATGACAAGAGTCCTTTTTTTTTTTTTTTTTTATCTTGAAAACACCATTTAAGATGTTGTAAAGAGCATATACCACATCATTACACATTCTTATTAAATATCATTAGTCCCACACTAGTGCAAGTCTGTGTGTATACTCTCACATGCACATAGTACACTCTGTTTCCTATGTTTGCAACCTTGAAGAAATATTCTTAGATTTAGTTTTCCCTAGACAGTATTCTACAACTTTTTCAGATTCTGGATAGCTGATCCCAGTAAAACCTCAATACAATCACTGAAGTCTAGCGTAGAGGCTATGATTTTGCTCTCGATATTTTTCCCAAATTTGCCAAATAATGAAAGCCATAGCAGTTATTGAAGGGATTATTCAGAACCTCAATTATGTAATTCAGTAGTATAACTGCATTTACTCAGAAAGTTTCCTCTAATTTTAATAACTACATTATAAAACAAAAAATAAAAAGACTACTTTTAAATGCTATAGAATTTGATTCATTAGCATACAACTTAAAATGAATTATCTCTCCCTTATCCAAAAGGAAAGCATTGGACCAAAATACAGGGGAAAAATTTATTTTTGTTACCATCTCCCCATAAATCACTTTTAGCATAATTCAATGGCCTTATCATAGAAAAAAACCAAACAAACAAAGTTTAAAATAGCTTCATAATTATTTCTTACCTAATTCTTTCAAGAAGTATCACACAATTGAAAAAGAAGAAAGTAAATATCAAGTTAATGTATTAAAAAGTGAAGAAGACCTCTATCATTAACTAGTTTTAGTTATCTTTCAGAATTCTTGCATTTTTCATTTCCAAATTACTTTGGAATAATAAATTAGACATTTGGAAGCTGAATGAAAGTAGATATCTTTTAGTTCTTCAGTTAGCCTAGTCTGCCTCCTCTACATACTTTGTTTTCAGCTACTCTTTCAGTTGTAAGAGTAAGTATATTTTTATGGAGGTTTGAAAGGAGATTTTTTTAATTTGTGGAACTTTGAAGGAAAGGGATGTGTATTGATGATGAAGGAGACGAGGAAGAATCTGTTAAGTGGGAAGCTTGTTAGGGCACATCTCTGTGTACACTTTAGCCCAATACATTTAGCAGCTTTTCAGATTTCAATTGAAAGCTGTTTGCACAGCATGGTGCAAGGTAAGGTTTGATCTAAGAAAAACTGTAAGCCCAGCAAGACTTTCTGACTACTGAGACAGGTGATTATGATGTGTAACCAATAGGTAAAAAACACACACATACAAAAAAAAAAAATAAATAAATAAATAAATAAATCTATTGATATTTGCACTACAATTTGCAAACAATCTGTTTGTAGGACTCCTGAGTTTGCTTGTTTAAAGACAAAAATGACCAAGATCGGAAAAGTGTCACAGAAAAAAAATAAAAGTGTTTAAGATCACTATTTGTTTTCAGACCTTCTTCAGCTCTGTTTTGTAATAATTACTTAAATATGTACAATGAAATAGTTCTAATCTTCAGGTCTGTGCTTTGAAACAGATGTCACCATTCAGCTTGCTCTGTGGATCAACTCAACTCAACAATCATTTATTAAGCAAAAGAACTGCAGTCTTTCCAGCTCATTTACCTTTTTATGACACACTTGCAATGAAGAAAACACACAGGAAAAAAATGCAGAAAAATAAGTTACTCTCAGCAGCCTTTCAACATTATTTAGCTTCTAGAAGGAGGAAAGGCAGTGCCATACAACTGAATCTGTGTAACACACCAATTGTTTCCACACAGAACAGAATTACCTACATAAATCAATTTTTCAAGAATATTATATATCAGATTAGGTGCATTAATGCAAAAGGCACTAGAGGTTCATTTATATCTATATTCTTCTACCAAACCTGCTAAAGTCCTGAACTATCTCTAAACCATTTCAAAATAACAACCCAGAACAAGGAGATCTGCCTGTAATATTAATTTATCACAATGGCCTTTTTGCTTAGAAAATTGCTTCACAAATATGTTGAAAATAACAGAAAAAACAATTTACTAACATTAGTGGTGATACTCTAGATATTATTATACAAAATTCTGTCCAGGAAGTACTTGATACTGTGTGAGTCTAGTAAATAGCAAAGGCTATTCTGAGGGGAAAAATAAAAAAGGCACATCTTAAACTCCTTAACTCTCCTTCCACTAGAGAAGAAAATGCAAGCATATTGATTAAGTGCATCATTATTTTCATTCATTTGCTTTCAAAACTGAATGCAGTTTTATCAGACTTTACTCTGCAACTTTTAAAGAATAATTGACTCTAACGTTTATTCGGGTTTTAACCATGATGTTCAAGCAATGCTTTGTCTCACCTAAAAGTCATCAGTACTTTGCAGAATCTTCATCTTCAGTATAATTATAGGAATTTTGAGTGGCGTAAAATACAGTACTCATAAACTATTGCTCAAGAGTTATATTTGTTATTGAGATTGTACTGCAATATTTGCAGTTTCATCGTTCAAAGATGGACATTAATATTTTTACATAAAAACTGAGCAACTCTTTTAATAGCATTCTAAGTGTGCCTTGGATGGCACATTTAGGTTCACAGTGCTAGCTATACCAGAAGATGTAAAAACACAAATTTATTTTCAATCTCTCTTACTACGGTGACCTGTCAAATAGCAATAGTTTTTTTAAAAAAATAGAAATCAAAAAAATTGAGCTCACTCACTCCTCCCATATTCTGCATTTCTGGTCTTCTATTCTGCTTTGAAAGATTAAAATCTTCCAAGAGACATGCCTCCCTTCCTAGTCACCAGAAGTGGAGGCATGTTGACACAGGAGCGTGATCAGATACATAATTGAGGCTGCCCTTGCTCCAGCATGCACAAAGAACTTGTCCTAAATCAGTTTGACAAAAATCATGCCTCAAAATTCATCTCCCTGAGACAACCTTTTAGTTTGAAGCGTATCCAACTAGTTGTAACGTGATTATTCCACTCTGTGTTTATCTTTAGGTCTCCAGCTGGAAGACCAGGTCTGCAGTTGCCATAACCAACATCAGGCTGCAGGCAGCTGATTAAGCATCCTCTGTGCTTGCTGGCAGATGAGGAAAAGCAAAGTGTGCTTTTATAATTGGATGCATTAAACAATACCTCTTATTTAGACTGATTTAAGTTCTCAGAGACCAGAATTGCCCTGAGACCGTATGTAAAGGTAAAAAACATTTTAAGTTTAAATTAAATCTAAATTTTCTCCATGTTGTTAGGGGTTAATAGTTTGCGATGTTTCCTGACTGTCATGGTTTAACCTGAGCAAGCAATTCAGAACCATGATAGACACTCACTCCCAGCCCCCATGACCCGAAATAGGGGAATCCAAAGGGAAGGGAGAAACCTGTAGATTAAGATAAACACAGTTTAATTAAATAATGAAATAATACCAATAAACTACTACCAATTACAATATATATAAAATGAAAAATAGAATCTAAAATAAAAGAGACTCAATGTATTTCCTCATGACCTCCACTCACACCAAGCAGCCAGTTCCAGGAGCAGCATTCTGGTCCTGAACAGCCAGTCCCAGAGAGAGAAGAGAGAAAGGGCCAGAGGCCCTGCTACAAAATGGCAGGACAGCAAAAGGCCCAAATAAAATTCCACTGAAACAGAGCAGAAACCAGAATGGGTCTCTGTCTCCCTAGCGAGAAACCTGACTCTCCTTAAATATGAAGCATGACACTAGTGGCAGACAATATTCTTATTGATCATCCTGGATATCAGTCAAAGTCTCTGTCATCCACGGCCCCTGTCCTAGCTGCTTCACACCTGCAGGCAGAGAGCTCAGAAAGACTTTGGCTTGCAGACAACAACTAAGATAACAGTAAGCTCTTACATCCTCTTTGTTCCAACTCAAAGACATTAGAAAGTTACTTAAAAAAAAAACCAAAACCACAACACATTAGTTCTGTCCTGAGGTATTATCTTCTTGTTTTCAAACTAAATCTAAACAGTGACCATACTAGCTACCAAAAATCAAGGTTTTTAACTGCATGAAGAATATTAAACTACTTTCAGTGAAGCGAGCACACTAACCTATGCTACTGGACTAACATTTCCTATCAGGTTCTCTGGGAACAAGTTGTCCTTACCCAAGAGATCATCTTCATTACAATCTAACAGAGACAGGATGTAGCAAATTAAAGAAATACCTTTCACTTTTGTGAAAGGTGTGAATAACTTGACTTCCAACCTCTATTTAATAAAGCAAAATAAAAAAATATGTTGCAGTTATTATGAGAATTGGGTTACTTCTATGATAGTTTTATTCTTTGTTAGAGCCTGGAAGCTGTTTAGCTTTGAATACTGTTAAAGAGCCTTTAGAAATAAGGGAATATCTGTGTGACATAATGTATTGGGGTGTAGAAAGGGCTGTGCCACTTGATTACTCAGTAGCAACTTATCTGCCTTAGCATGGCACCTTGCCAGGAGCAGTAATGCAGCTTTATTTGCATAGCCTACGTTTCCATGTACTGCTGACCGCACTGTACTAAGACCTGTAAGTAGGTGAGCATGAAAATGAACCATAATCTTCAATAAGATGGAATACTTCTTTGCACCACAGGAATTGAGGTTCCCCCAGGGAGCCAGCCTAAGACAGAATAAGAAAAGAGTCAGATTATGCAGACCAGTGCGTCGTAAAGAGTACAGTACTTGAATATCAAAATATTGCTGAAATAACATGCTTCCCTTGCATTTCCTCAGAGGTAAGGCTTAACTGGCAAACTAACTAGCAGAACTCAGATCTCATAGGCAGCTTCTGTTGAGCAAAAACACCATGATTCCACTGATAAATATAACAATAACCACTTTCAGACAATAGGAAGAGGACCAAGAAAACTCGCTGCAAACTTATCTATTCAGGCTACCTCACCCTTTGGGTGCTGTAATAATTGGTTATTAAAAACTATCTGTTGGTGCCTACATTTTACATTCAACAAAAAGTTTCATAAGTTAAGCAAATAGATGTATGTAGAGAGTGTATGTTTATTTTATAATCTTAACTAGATTTGGCAATCTGTCACCAGTTGTTTTTTTGTGTGTGTGTGAGCGTGTGTGAACCCAGGTAGATTGCTGAAACTGAGTAATTTTATTACAAGTCTACACAAGCTTAGTTTGTTACACAACTGCAGTGAAAAGCACAAAACATTTGAAAACAGATTATGATCAGTTGAAATAAGAAAAAGATCTACATATATTAGAAGCTGAAAAAAAGAGGAAACTGTAGGACCAAATAATAAGAATCTTTTCACTATTTTTTAGCTCATTTTTCTTTAACTGGCTGCTTGATTGAAATTACTAGGCAATAAATTTTATTGTAGAATATTCCCTTATGAAAACAGCCTGAGAAAAATGTGGTGCCCGCTATATGCATTGACCTCCTTCCTACAAACTTTTCCTCCCCCAGAAAATTCAACTCTTTGCAAAAGCCAAGGCAATCAGAAATTGACATCTGTGCTTCCAACCCATAGTCCTAGCATGATTAGAAAAATTTAATTGAAAATTGTTTATTATAGCAGAGCAATTAGTAGTAAAAGCTGTTCTCCATCTAGTTCATTTTATAGTGAAGACAAACATAGAAGAACTAAGTCATTTAACTGTTCTTATTTTGTGTATCTCACAAAAAACATACAGTGGAACTATTTTCACATCCCTATGACTGGAAGCAAGGATGAAAGACAAGAGGAATGCCCTGTTAAACCTCAATGCAATCAATTTCAACTCCCTGTAAAACAGGAGTACCAGTGCTGTTGTCTGTGTTCTAGAACTATATAAAGAAAGTGTTGCAAACTACCTTTATTTCTGTGTGGGTTTGGTTTGTTTGTTTTGTTTTGTTTGTTTTCTGCTTGTTTCCAACTCCAAAGTTTTATTTGTTCTTCACTTCTGGAATTTAACCTCAGAGCTCCTTAGAAGAAAAATTTGCATCTCCCTTTTAGGTCTCCTGTTTCTGTCTCAACTGGGAGACCCAACAGATGTAGAATTTTACTTTTTAATGCATTCTCTAATGACTCATTTTTAAAGTGACTGAAACACTATCTCTAATTATAGCTGCAATATGTTCCTCAGTGAATTTCACATCCTGTCTAAGCATCACATTATGTTCTTCCAATAATTATAGCCTTTCTTCCATCCTTTTTCCTTTTATTTCAAGCCAGTCAAAACTTAAATTAGTCTTTAACTTCATTACATAAAGTTTCTCACCATAGTAGATGTTCTTTGGATGTTTAAAAGTAGTTGCTTTTTAAGACCACCTTATAAGCATTTCAAGACATTGATTCCTTCCCTGGTGGATACATGATGATCTTCAGTCTGAACTTCCAAAACTGAAGTATAAACTTGATTCTGGAGTCTTTCCTCACAAGTTATTATTAACAGTAGATAACTTTTCACACTGCATTCATTTGGTTGATCCCTCATACACACATAATCTGTGTTATCCTGTTGAAGCAACAGTTGGAAGGCCAGCCCCAGCTATTTATTCAGAGGTGGCACATCATATGGATTCATGACAGACTTTTAAGTCAGAAAGTCCCTCAAGGTTTGGTGTTTTCTACTCCCCCCCACCCAGATGTGTAACAAATCCCATTGACTTTATCCACATAGAACAGCCACTGTCTTCTTGGATGTGCTGAGAATTGTAGAGCCTGTCATGATGGTAATATGTGCCAGTGGCCTTGTACATTTTTAGATGATTCTGTGTCCTAGGTTTATTGGTTCTTGCAGATCCAATAGAGTCACTAGTCTCCAGAGGGATTCTTGGGAACCTCTCACATTTTATCTCTCAGCACCTTAAACTTTCTTCTCTTTGGCCTTATGTTTCCTGGTCAATATTTCTCTTTTCAAACAAACAGGTACCAATAAAAGATATTGACACGAACTGGCACAGGCGGATTTCACCACATTTTCTTCTCAAAGCTATTAGACTTGCTTTTAACTTAACTTTCACTGAAAGAGTACAAATATTAAAGTGGGTGTAGTTTGGGGATGATACATTGATTTTCTCCAAAGCATTCTGTTCTTTCTACCATTCAAAGGATCAGAATTTTTTCTTCGATTTTTCACAGTTTCTCATTTCTTCTTTATTCTTTAAGTAGGGGAGTTGAATGGATAAAGAAAGCCTTAATTGTTGCATTGTGGTTAGAAAGTGAGAGAAATTCCAGCAAAGAAAACAGTCAAGAGAACCATCTTCAACATTGGACAGGATGACCTCTGAAGGTCCCTTCCAACCCAAACTATTTATGATTCTATGATCTTCCTTGATTACACTTAGGCATTCAGTGAAGCAGAAAAATAAACTGCAGGAGAATAAAACAATTTTCCACCTTCTTCAGAGAAAGGCAGAAATTCATCTTGGCTGCAGTATGACCAGATTAGTTTTAAGTTGTTCTATAACAATCAGAGTTTTCATGAGCTGCACATGTTGGTCACTAGGATGTTACATGTGTCTTTGTCCTTACAATAACATATCAGAAGCAAGTTGCTTGAAGGATGTCGTGCTGATTTAGTGCGACCATAATGTGTCCTCTTGCTAGGCATCCTTTAATAAGAGCTAGTTAGATTTTCACATTTATTGTACAGTTTTTATTCTTGAGTTGTAAAGTCACTATGAAAAAATAAGAGTGGTATCAACTAAGAGAGCAAATAGTTTAAATGAGCTTATCCAGTTCATCAGAAGAAAATTTACAGTGCTCATAAAGATGGCATAAAAATGTTTCAGTCTTGCTGTCAATGCCAGCATAAAAAATATTGTCATTGACAAGAGAAACATGCAGCAACTAGGTCTCGTAACCACTGCCATCCCCCATTAGCAACAGTAAGGGTGGAAGGGACAAGGTTTCTGAGTAGCGCAGTTAGTATGGTAAAATTAAGCTTCAGTTGCAGAATTTAGGACATTTTGAACATACAAAGGGAATCACAGATCCCCAAATTGTAGTAATCAAACAAGATCTGTAGAGAACCCATCCTGGCTCATTGTAAGGCCTATGTTGCCGTCTCTGTGTTGTGATGCTCTGTACCAAGGCAATGTGCTTAGAATTAGCTCATTAATCTCTTCCCGTGAATCTGATAATTTTCATTTATTTTGAAGTAAGGGTAAAGAGTGGCTTTCTGAATGACAAGGATTCAGGCCTTGTATTTTGGCTCAGAATTTGTATTAGGAAAATACTCAGTTGTGAAGAAAATACCTATTTGCAATATTAAGAGGCATTTTAGAAAAGGTCATAAATATTCTAATCTTTACTGTGTGTAGAATTAAAATAATTTTATTTTTATCAGGTTACATATGGGATTTAAATGCTAGCACTCCACAGTTGTGCATAGGCAGTTCAGCTTTTGTGCATTTTCTCTAAGAATCCATATAATTGGTCACACTGTTTGTTTGTATTATTGAATGAGACTGGATGGCTTGAGTAATAGCAATAAATACAAACTGTTGCAATATCAGATGTTAGTAAGAAAATAAATCAGTGGAAATTGAGATACACTAGCATCTGTGAGAAATGGTTTTGACTTAAATACACATAAGACAATTGTGGCTGGTTAAGTTCCAGACTGGCAGAATGGAAAATATTTTAAAAGCCAGGAGACTCACCACAATTTCAAGTTTTTGCAATCCATAATGCTGGAAGGGCAAATTGAAAACCTCCATCAGATACAGGGATACCATTTCTCAATAGGTCTTCGTGATCCAAAGGAAATGAATGTGTCTATACTGCCACTTCCTGTGGAGCCTGTGACTAGCACAATGCACAGGGCTAAAGCACCAGTGTGAATATATTTTATGAATATCTGTTTTTAATACATAAAATAACTTTTTAGAAAATGCTACACTTACTAATAGTCATCCTAAGCATGTACATAATGAAAGATGTAGTACGGACAATTTTAAAAATGGCTTTAAAAAAAAATTTGCCATACATAAAACCAATTAGGTTTCTTCATTGCTCTTCCTGTTGTATTTTACTTAAGAGAACGGATCACTTAGATTTGAAATAGGGCACAAAGTAATGTGTTGTTCACTGGAACAGAGATTTGCATCAGATAAGTAATTTAAGTAAGCTTAAAAATAGAAGTGTAGAGGCCAAATAGAAATGATCTTTGAATGGCTACAAGTTGTAATTTGTCTCCATGAGATGAGTGACATGGAGGAAACAGGACTTTCAATAGACAAGTCAGGAGGGAAAAAAGCGGCTTCGCAGAAATGAAGAGATGTGATTGCAATCTCTTGCAGCTACTGCAATGGAATAATAGACATGAGTTTTAAAACCATATAAACAAGACTTTTTTAGTACAGTAATAAAAGCGTTGGAATTGGACTAATAATCCTGTTTAAATCATTCCATTTGGATTAGGTACTCCTAAACTAGCCATCTAATGCTTTGATTCCAATTCCAATCCACCATTTCTTAAAAAAAAAAAAAACTATTACATAAATAGCTGAAGCAAATCAACTAGACAGAATTGCCTGGAAAAATAAAGTCTTTTAGAGTAAGCCATTCTACAAAAAAAGACACACAACTTACATCAGGTCATATGTATCATACTTTGCCATTATTAGGCACTAAATAAGTGTCTATTGTAAGAAGTATTTTCTTTTATATTTAATTAGGCTTCTTAAAATTCATAATCCCCAAATTCCTACCAGGTCCATGCAATAGTCTGGCATCTCTTTTGTTATGCTTCCTTCTTGTGGTAGGCTGACCTTGTCTGGATGCCAGGTGCCCACCAAGCCACCTCTACCACTCTTCTCCTCAGCTGGATGGGGGAGAGAAAATACAGTGACAGGCTCATGGGTTACGATACTGACAGGAAGATCACTCAGTGATTATTGTCACAGGCAAAATAGACTCATCTTGGGGAAATTCATTTAGTTTATTGCCAATCAAAATGAGAGTAAGGTAAAGAGAAAACCAAATCTTAAAACACCTTCCCCCCCACCTCCCTTCTTCCTGAGTTCAGCTTCACTCCTGAATTCTCTGTCTCTTCCTCCAAGCAGTGCAGGAGAACAGGGAATGAGGGGTGAGGTCAGTTCATCAGACGTTCTCTCTACCATTCCTTCCTGCTCAGTCCTTCCCATAGGCTGCATTTCTCCAAAAACTGCTCCAGCATGGATCCCTTTCATGGTGCCACAGGTCCTGCCAGGAACCTGCTCCAGCTCTCCGTGGGGTCACAGTCTCCTTCAGGCATCCACCTGCTCCACTGTGGACCTCCATGGGCTGCAGGGGTCAGGCAGACTCTCTATGGTCTTCACCACAGGCTGCAGGGGCACCTCTTGTCCTCTTTCTTTACTGACCTCGGTGCCTGCAGGGCTGTTTCTCTCACATATTCTCACTCCTCTCTCCACTGTTGTTCTTCCATAATTCCCCCTCCACCTCCTTACACCAGTTATCCCAGAGGTGCTATCACCATTACTGAGGGGCTTAGACTTGGTCAGAGGCAGGTCCATCTTGGAACTGGCTGATATTTGCTCCATCAGATATGAGGGAAGTTTCTCTTCTAGTGGCCTCTCACAGAAGCTGCCCCTGTAGTCCCCCCACTACTAAATCTTGGGATGCAATCCTAATGCACTTATTTAAGTATTTCAGAACCAGTCATACAAAGCACTAAGCACTTATTATACATTAATTTTGGGCAAAATGAAGGCATCTGTTAGATGTGTAGCAACCTTTAACACATCATGGCCATAAAAATTCCATCAGGAAAGGAAAAGACCTTGGATGCTACTTGATACTTCAAAAATATCAGTAATTGACTATATGAAATAAAAAGAGTCAGACGTCTCTAATACTGCTATGAGATACTGGGAAGGAGAATAAGTAAGAAGCAGCAAATAATGCAGAACATGTAAATAAGTTTTCATTACTACTCATTTTTAGGATTATCTCCAAAGACTCGGAATTATAATTTATAACTGCATATAACATCTTGTTCTCTTTGCGGGGATCTTGTTGCTATTATGAGTGGGTTGTTTTGCATGTATAGGCACACACATGCATGTCTCCATGCATGAACTGCCAGGGGATGCATAAGAGGGCAGAACTGATACTGTAGCAGCAAAAAGCTCTTTCAAGCTCTTAGCTGATTTTCACCTTTTTTTTTTTTTTTTTTTTGCAAATGACTACAAGAAACATATTAAAATGTGATATGCATAATTAAAAGGCAGAAACACTTACAAGTTGATTATGATAGACAAAATACCCAATACAATGAAGTTGTTTTGCGTTTCAAATACCCACTGTGGATCATGATTGTAAGCTAAAAGAAAACCAAAACTTTATTTCATATACACACCCTAGTAGACTTTGGAGATACTCAGTGCACAGGAGATTTTTGGAGAAAGCTGACATTTTCAATGGTTAAGTGATTTGAATATAAAATAAATCTTATTGTATGGGGTCAAACTGAAGAAAGAGGGTGGAAGACAAAAAAAAAAAAATAAATCCATGTGTCAAAATGATGCAACAGCAGGATCTCAGAAGGGAAATTGCGGTACTTAAGTCTCTTCATACTAGCCAATTTGACAGAATTGCAGAAGACATACACATGTTATCAAGCAATGATTGTGCCATTAAACAAAGACTGGAAAATATTGTGAATGAGTCACAAGGAGCTCAAATTGAGATGGCAATGTTCAAAGAGTAAAACGAGACACTTAAAACAGGAACAGAAGATAAACAGGGTAGAAAATGGAATAACCTATCAAAATGATTGTTCAATAATGGCAATTATACTTTCAGTGAGATGAGACCATGCCACTAAATTAGGATCAGAACAGCAGCTAATATATTCCAAACTGTGTGCTGCCCGACTAGCTGAGTTATTTGATACATTTTTCTGCAATGGCAATTAGAGTTATTGTAGCTTACATCATAATTTAAAAAAACTTGAGATCTTAATCTTATACACAATCAGGTCATAAACCTTAAATTTCAATACGTAGAATACTTACATCCTAGGTGCCATAAGGCTGGACCTTCAGGTGGTTTGAGAGAAATATAATGCCATGTAAGTTAATTAAAGTATACTGGTTCACAGCCAGTTGACTGTTGTGCAAGCAAAGACAAAGTTTAAACCTTAAAGGGGTAAAGGGCTGTGCACCCCCTTGCTACCGTGTCAAACAAACTGCTATACCAGTGTGCTAAATTGGAGAGTACTGCCTCTTCTGATCCACCTGTAAATCTGACCTTGTGCTCAACTGCCATTTTGAGATAGACAAAATATAGACATTTCAACATATAAGGCACCAAACTAGACTGTTTTGTACATCAGGCCTTTCCTTCTTTTAGGGTTTTTATCCAAGAGTAATGGCTTCTGTCATTTTACTTAGAGCTATAGTGCGTTACTGTTTCTTTAGTTCATTCCCATTCTGCTAACTGAGAAACATGTTTAGGTGGTGTTTGATCAGATATAGTTCATAGATTTGAAAAGAAAAAGAATGCAGAGAGGCAAAAATAACATTAATACATCTAGAAGAATGGTGTCCCTAAAACCACTGGAAATGAAGGAAAATTACACAATAACAGCAAAATTCAGCATTACAGCTTTCAAATTTGAAAGACAAATACAACAGTTAAGACTATTTTATTGTAACATAATTCTTTGTTATAATAGCTTTAGTCAGAAATTTGCTGGCACTTTTTCATCTGGAAAATACATTAAGTTTTAAAAAAATAATAAAAATAACCAATCTTTCTTATATGAACATGTTGATTTTAAGAGAGATGCCATCCAGAAAGGACCTACAGCACCAGAGAGGAATTTTCATGGAAATCAGCAATGCATGTATTCATGGTTGAAACAAATGATCTAATGGCTTTCATAACTGCTTTCATAACTAGAAACACCACCTACTAGAAATCACACCCCACACACCTTCCAACCACCCAGGCAAATTCTCTGAATATTTTTGGTAGTTATTTCTCTTTCCTGCAGCAGATTATTATTATTTAGTCAATCTTTGTTTCATTCCCTGTTCCTGCCTCAAGCTACACTTCTGAAAGAGAAAAAAAAAAAAAAAAATTAAAATCACTGATCATGATTTGTACTGATCAGGAAGTGGAAAATAGCTACAATTTAATCACACTTCTCATAATTCCGTGTCTCATTTTAATTTAGTTATAACTTCAGGTCTTCTGAAATACTTACACATAGTTGCATCTGAATCACAAGAACATCCACCTGGCTCTGTCTTTGCTTGCAAGTACAACTGCAGGTCAGTTTCTGTCCTGCTCAATGCCTAAGCTACATGAATGAACCAAAACTATTTTTAGCTATTTATATTGGTAGATGAGTTATGGAAACAGGACACATGAATATACTGAAGCTAATAATCTATGATAACCAAAAAATGTGTTATCGTGAAGTAGCATTAAAGCTTCTTACACTCAGCTTCATATCTGAGTATAAAACAAACTCCATGCAAATAAAGACAAAGCCAAGTTTTTGTGCTTTATTAGAAACACTGTACAGTACTATCCGACAATGGAGAGTTGGGCGGGGGATAACCTGATGGAATTTAACAAGGGAAAGTGTAGAGTTCTGCATCTGGGCAGGAACAATCCCAAGTTCCAGTATAGGTTGGGGCGTGACCTATTAGAGAGCAGTGTAGGGGAAAGGGACCTGGGGGTCCTGGTGGACAACAGGATGACCATGAGCCAGCACTGTGCCCTTGTTCCCAGGAAGGCCAATGGCATCCTCGGGTGTATTACAAGGGGGGTGGTCAGTAGATCGAGAGAGGTCCTCCTTCCCCTCTACTCTGCCCTGGTGAGACCCCATCTGGAATATTGTGTCCAGTTCTGGGCCCCTCAGTTCAAGAAGGACAGGGAACTGCTGGAGAGGGTCCAGTGTAGGGCAACAAAGATGATTAAGGGAGTGGAGCATCTCCCTTATGCAGAAAGGCTGAGGGAGCTGGGGCTCTTTAGTTTGGAGAAGAGGAGACTGAGGGGTGACCTTATTAATGTTTATAAATATATAAAGGGTGAGTGCCACGAGGATGGAGCCAGGCTCTTCTCAGTGGCAAACAATGATAGGACAAGGGGCAATGGGATCAAGCTGGAACACAAGAGGTTCCACTTAAATTTGAGAAAGAACTTCTTCTCAGTGAGGGTAACAGAGCACTGGAACAGGCTACCCAGGGAGGTTGTGGAGTCTCCTTCCCTGGAGACATTCAAAGTTCACCTGGACACATTCCTGTGCGACCTCACCTAGGCGTTCCTGCTCCAGCAGGGGGATTGGACTAGATGATCTTTTGAGGTCCCTTCCAATCCCAAACATACTGTGATACTGTGATACTGTGATACTGTGAAACTGCTATTGAAAAGCTCTAGGTAAATGCTGAAAATTACAAGTTCAATAAGGTGTATGCTGATGTCCTATTTAAACTTGTTTTCCTCATGTCTCTAGTTTTAGACCTCAAACATCAAAAAACTATCCACTTAATTTGATGTTTAAAAATACTGACTTACATGGAGTCAGCTTTGTAAATAGTATTTTTGCCTTATGTCACATGCTTTGAAAAACAATACAAAAAATCCTAAGGTAAACGCTGAGCTGTTAAAAGTCAAAGGACAATGCTCTAAGATTATTGTGGAGAAACTAATCTTCATCTTTAATATATTTTAATGTCTTCTAACTTGGTTGTATAAAACCCAGAGTAACAATACTGTCATTCACAGAAATAGTGATCTTAGAAGATCTCCTGTATTTATTTTTTTTTACTTAAAGTTTGTTCAAATGTCATTTAAGTAACTGCTCCATAAAGGTGACCATCTTACACTAGCGACTTCAAGCCAGAAGGAAAACAAATATTTGAGCAATTGTGGACCTTAATTCTTCCCACAGACTTCTCCTTTAATTATTTTGAATTATCTGTGTACAAAAAATTATAAATGACACTTGCTAGCATTCACTGAAAATTTCCTTTCCTTTAGGAAAGAAAAAAAAAGGCTTATTTGCAGAAAATGAAAGTGCAACAAGCACTTGCTCTTTTGTAATGCCCATTGCAGGAGTATTTACAAAAAAGGTCAGTGCCAGAACAGTTGCTTCTAATTAGAAATAATATTTGTGACACTGAAAATTGATTCTGAAGACCTTGACTCTGTTCCCAGCCTGAGGCAGCAAGTTTGAAACAGTTGGGTAGGGTACCTCACTTTGTTTAGAAGTTTACACTTCACCTGTGCCTTTAAAAAGGAGTGTGTGTGTATGTGCATAAGGTGTTTTCAGATGTTGTACAGTACCCACAAAACCCAGACACATGCAGGTTAACCTTGATAACTTGAGGTTTTAACTTTGACAGGTTAAAATACCTTGGTATCTGCTTCAGTTCCCAATTCCATTTTATACCTGTCTGCTTTCTAAAGAGGTACTTAAGTACCTGGAATAACATTGAAGGAGGAGATCACGTATAGAGGCCTTATAACCAGCTGCTAACTGTGGAGATCATTTTCTCATGCCACAAAAATCTTAGTTATCTGACTGTCACGGAAGCACCCCAAAAATCAATTCTATGTGGACAAGTTCCAAAACAGATTTATTCTAGATGGAAAAGCGTAGCAAATAAACCCATGAGAAACAGGGTTTATACAATTATTTAACACTCTGACAACATAAAATACAGGTTTGGATATCAATTGAGATTATTAGGATACAACAACATAAGAATAATGAGGATCCACAATGTGCATGCACTCACTCGCAAGAACCAAAACCAGAGGCCTCTCACTCCAGAGTACCCACAAGAAATCATCACTCACCTGGGTTAGGCGAGGACTCACACTCACCTCGGTTAGGCAAGGACTCACTCAAGGATATATTCAATAAATAACCACTCACCACCGTAGATATGTATGTTGGAACAGGCACAATGGGGCACAAAAGATGTTAAGGAACCATCAACTGCCCTACTGAAGACTCAGGGGGATGTGGAACTGCCACACTGGCAGACACTGGAGCTTGCCATGGAAACCACTGCAGATAGTAACTTTTGTTTTGGCAGACTGCAGTCTTGAGAGACTGCATTTTTGTTTCTAAAGAAGAACAAATGACTGGATTAGGATGGGTAACACTAACCAGCATCCCTAAGAAATTTCATTCTATGTGCTGTTAATCAGATTTCTGTTGATTTTATTTCTTCATTTGTCTGTATCCAAATATAAACCCTCAGCCCATTGTATAGTCAAATGCTACAACTAGATGCCTTTCCTAAGAAGCTGAGGGGTTTTAGACTTACAGTTATGACAAATCACATAGAACTAACTAATAACATTTATTTTGATCTTAGGTATCTCATGTCATAGGGCTGGTAGGATATGTAACACTTTATCTTGTTATTCCACTGTTTAGCCCAGGAAGGAGAGGATAATTTCATTTCTAACTCTTGTTGCATTAAAGTGTTTTTGAAATTTGTTTGCTATTTATTAAACTTCACAATGAACCCTTAGAAAAAGAAATAATTTTCCCATTTAGCAAATGAAGGATGCAGAGTGTAATCTTTGTTCCCATTGTTGAACACACAACTATACACCTATCTGATGGAAATCAGTAAGTGTTCTTTATGACTAAAAGTCAACCCGGCTGATGAAGGCCCATATGGCATTTTAATATTTTGAAATTTAGTAACAATAGCAGTGTTGGTGAAATAAAATACAGTTTGTTGGGGTTTTTTTTGTTGTTTGGTTGATTAGTTGTTTTTTTTTTATTTATTTATTTTTTATACAGTCCCTCTTTAAATCATTCTTTTTAAAACAGTTACTCCTCTTTTTGAGATGAAACAAGTAATGCCAGTGTAGCTCATCTTCCCTGTAGATGGATGACTTTCAGAGTACATACTAGTCCCATCTAGCAGAAATTTTTCTCCCTGACTGCACTTGAATAGACTAAAGTAGGGCAAGTTCAATGTTATTCTCGTCAGGCTCAAAAAACCCCACCAAAAACCCAGAACAAAACCACCCCTACACAGCAAACTATGTTTTATACCTCTGCTGAGGGATATATATGTGGCAAGAGTAAATTTGATTAAATACCTCTACTTTCTCTCTTGCAATATCACATTTGGGATCTACATCTGCAAGGAGAAATCATCCCCAAATTCCATTTTTGATGAAAATACCTGACCTCCAATAACCTACACCACTTTACAATTTTTAACCAAAACTGGAGAGCAGCAGTCATAATCTCACCCTGCTCCTCATGTTGTTAACCACTACCTCTTTGTCATACCCTTGTGATATTTTTGTAAGTGTTTGCCACTGTGATAGTTCTGCTAAAGCTTTAGTTACTTTCATCATAGAAAATTCCTAGAGCAATGTCACATTACACTACTATTAACCTGATATGCGATTATCAGCTTCAAACCTCTTTCTAATTCCTTGTTCTTAGCAGATTGGTTTATTTCCTTTTCATATCAGATGGCACAAGTAACTTCTCTGCTTTTTGGGAAGGATGTTACTTACAAAGCTGGCAGACCAAAAAAAAAAATGAAGTTACAGTTGACTCCAAACACTGCTGACACCTTCGTCTCTCTCTGAAAAAAAAAAAAAAAATAAAAAAGGTATCAGTAAGTATACTAGTCCTTGGAATGGAGAGATTCAAGTACTTATTTTACAGTTCTATTCTCATTTGTTTTTAACTTCAATCTAGAAATTGTACACTCATTTGACTAAAGCTTAAACCAGATGAGAACAGTTGAACTTTGTTAGCAAGCTTATCCCAGATAAGAAATATTCTTTAACTACCATGTTGTCTAGACAGATGAAACAGTAATCACTAACACACTTGAGTGATGTTTCCTACAGTTCTGCTGCTTGGCCAAAGCATTTAATAGGAAGATCTTTATGGTGACAGATTTTTTTTTTTTTTTAATTAATAAAACCTATAAATAAATGGAATTAAATTTTGCTTATAATACAAAGGTTACAGTTTAACACAGAGCTGAAGTTTTGAAATTACAAACTTGTGTACCCTGCAACTCCTACAACTGACCAAATACTTAGAGAGGCTATGAGAATTAGACATCTAAGGGACGTGTGAAGGACATGCACACAGTTGTGGGGAAGTCCTTGCAGTGCTTCATAGTTCTGCTGCCTTCAGATCATTCACCAAAAGTCAGCTGCCTCAGCTTGAATCCACAGCTAACCTCAACAAGGTCTTAAGTGTCAGAAAATTAGTAATCATTGCCTTTATTTTCATCTCCACACTTTCATCTTTTCTTTTCCACTTCTCCTTTAAAGCAACTGCTTGCTCCCTATTCTCCCATAACACTGTAACAAATTTAGCTATTTTAAGAGATCTCTCACAGTTGTAATAGTTAGCATCCTCTCATTTCCTCCTAGAGTCTACCATGGCTTTTCCAATTTCATATACTTATTTTATGAACTCCTTCTTTATAGTAGAAATTGCTGACTAGTGAATGAGTTGCTCCTGGATAAGTATCCTAAAGTGTTTTCAATCCATGAATGGACAGAGAGTTTTGTCTGTTGAACAGTTGTTTCTATGAAATATACTTGTTGACCTGTAATTCCACATTCAGAAATTGCACTTTGGGCAATTTGATAAGTTCTCTGTTACATTTTGACATTACAAACTGTTTAAAACTACTGTCTCCATTAGAGTGAGCAACTTTCATAATCTCCTGATCAAGAATTTGAGATGCTGTCTCACCTAATTGTGACTTCACTGTGGATAAAATGACCTTGCATACTATGTGCTAGAAAACAAGTGGGAGGCTGCATAATTTTGGTAGTACATCTACTAAAATGAAGTTCATCAGAACTTTCCATAAACTAATACTACATCTGATTTTGCAGATAAACTGACAGTAAGACGAGGGTCTGAAGTTGCAGAAGCATCATACTTAAACAATAAAGTGTATTCTGAGCTCACAACATAGAAAGGTACATACACAGATCTCCATGTACCCCAGTGCTTACTAAATGGGAAAAAAACCAAAAATCAATAGCAAGAGAAATTGAATTTTCAGGTTTCAAGGTGCTGCAAGTAATGCAGAAGAAAAAAAAATATTGAAAGTAAAGCAACCAGCAGTGTCCTTCCCACATAGAACTTACTTTTGTTTAGCGTTTGCAATGGTGATTTATATTGATATGGCTATGGCTCAGAGTAATGGACTAATCTTGAATACTGATGAAAACTATGAACTAATAACAAGAGCTAGATGTGTTATCATAATCTCCCTGCTTGCAAGAAACCTAGTAGATAATTATGAATATTTGAGTGGGATAAGTATTTTAACAAGTAGTAATGACCTCATAATTCAGTGCTGGAGAAAAGCTACCTATTATTTTTAAAAGTGTTTTTCCTCACAACCTGTCTGTGTCGGTTTCAGAGAACAATAGGGAAACTCTTATGAAGCTACTAACATCTAAATTCTGATATATTGCATTTGCAACCATAACTTTGTCACTTGTAATAAATGGAAACATTATTGACACCTTATATTTCAGATTTCTGTTTTTCTCCTACAGGTTGTTCAGTACTTTTACTTTCAGTATCTCATGAGCAGTTACAATTTTTTGATTAAAGATTATTAGGATAGTATTTAATAGAAGTATTTAAATGGCATCGAGAAACTTCAGAAAGAAATGAAGTAATTCATTACCCTAAGACAGATGTAACTTGTATTTCATGTTGACCTAGAAGATGTGCTTTGTTTTTAGTACTAGCTTATTTGATTTTCCATTACCTTTATATGTTGGAACATATAGTTCTCTCTCAAAAAAAAGTAGGCATTAAAGTATTATTTTTGCTAGTATAATGCTATGAACACTAGTGAATGTTGGTGGAAAAGTGTTAGTGTAGTCCAGTGCAAAGGTTCTCGGATTATCCCCTGCAGTACTGGCTTTCAATGTGTTTCTTTTTTTTTTTTTTTTCGTTTGTCACTTAAGTGTGAGAGACCTTTGAGTAAGGGCGGAGATATTTTTTTGACTCTGTCAGGAGGACAGGTAAACATCTACAGGCTACCTCATGTTTGATGGAAAGATTTCTTTCACAAACCTTGTTTTCTGTTCTGGCATTAATGCTTGCACTCTAAGTGCAAAATGAGCAGAATTGATGGCTAGGCTACGAATCAACTCCTCTGTTCCAATTTATATATATAAAAAAAAGAAAACTTGAGTTTTGAGGGTCAGTTCCTGTTTCTTACAATATGCATCTATAGCCTAATGGTATCTTCCCACGGTACCTATGTTTCTCACATTGTTTTAACCCTCACCCCCAAAAGCACACCCTCAAGTATTTAATCTTCTTTCTCATACATTCATTCTTCTCTTGATCCTCTGAAAATCAAGAGAAAAAGAAATCTTAAAAAGAAAGGCAATATCTTGCTACAATATTATTTAAAAAACAGAATCAATAGTCCTTTACTAAAAAATCGTATGTCATTCTCAGATTTTCTGTGGAGTCCTTGCTCAGACAAAGCTCCTTTTGACTAAAGGAACAGTTATGGACCTCAGCACTGACTCCCCACAGCTCTGATTCCACCATTGTTGCAAAAACCGAAGCTCAGCTTTCTTCTTACACTCCCCTTACCTGTGACTTCCTAAAGCTGTAAGTCCTAGGCTGCAACGGTGTGTTCACAGGAAAGGTATCCTCTTATACAAACATACTATTTTTAGCTAACACTTGGTTTCCTCAGTGTAGCGCAAGTAAACTGGGAATACATTTGAAATTGTCAGAATAAGGCTCTCACTATTTGTACTGTTCTGTGTTTTGGAATAGAATAATAGTATTTAAAAACAGAAATAGTGAGACTAATGAGATCTTTATGTGGCTATACTGGCAGTTCTATTGACACACACAGTTGTGTAGAAATAGTAAACATTTGTGTCATTCTCAGGCAGTATTGTAGCAGCACATTCAGGGGGAAATAATAAGAGTCTAATCTATCAGTTTAACTGTACTAAGAAAATTACTGTGAGCATAGTTCAGAATCAAATTAAAATAGTGCAAGCAAATTAAAAGAGACCTTATTTAAATATGAGGTTTGAAGATTTGTTGATAGCTAGGAGGAAAGTTTGTCTGGCTAGAAATGCAGTTTGGTTTCTTTCCAGTTTTAACCCAATCAAAGAGATCACAGCTTCTCTAAAAAACCACAGGAAACAAGCTTAAAGAGTGCCTTTTGAGAAGAGTCTAATAGCTCTTCAGCTGAAAGCTGAAAGCTTAATAATAATTTGTCTAAAACATTGTGGACATGGTTGCAGTTACATCAGGAAATATACTTTAAATGGAAGGATATATTAGTGGTGAAATGATGGTCTTATAATAACATAAAGTAACAGAGATTGTCACCGTTATGTTGATCAGATACTTCAACAACAGACCATCTCTGTTAATGGGCTGATGAACTCAAACATCAGAATTAGATTCACCAAGAGAGAAATATTTACCCAGAGTGCAGAAAAACCGCTAAAGTTGTCTTACAACATTTTGCTTTAGCAATGCTACTATGATGCAGCAGTTGCAAGCTGAATTTTTTGCATTTAAACCAATATGCATATATGCACTTAAAACCATATGGCAGACAATGTCCTAGCATGAACGCACAAGTAATTAAGACAAGCGCATTCATACTTAATGCCGCATGACTGCCATAATACCACTAAAACACATTATATAGTAGTTTCATGTAATCAAGATGTGTTAAATAGAAATTTCTATAGGATAGCAACTCTTCAGATTCATTCCAGGCTTGTCTTTACATAGAAATATTTCAAGTATTGATAAAATTTTTTAATAAAGCCATCACATGACCAAAATATATTCAAAGCCAAATCAAGCTAAACACAAAACACTGAAGAGCTTTCTATAGAGGGTTAGATGATTTAAAAGATAAACAAGACCAAAAATGTTTCTATTTTTGATAAAGCCTCAAACTTTACAAAGCAGCGAAATAAACTGTATGACATAACCAAGGAGTACTTACTGCTTTGAGACTAATGTTAGCTCTACTACAAACTTTCTGTGCTTCAAGTATTTGTATACTACAGATACTGCAGTATCACTTCTCCCAGTCAGATTTTTCAGGTCAATAAGTAATAGAAGTAATCTTATGAGATTTTCTTTTCCTCTGTCTGCAAAATACAGCTTCCCCCCCACACCCTCACTGTTTCAATTCAGAGCAAGAAAGCTCAATCCTACATTTTCCTTGGTAGGTGTATGAGCAAACTGTGAAGGAAAATGTCTCAAAATATCTCAAACCTTTCTTGTTTGCAGTCATACTTACATACTATATAAAACTAGTACAATATACAAATAAAATATGTAGAGAGTCCATTTACTCTTTGTGCAGAATTTCAAATATGTCTTCTTACCTTTGCAAGAAAATAAAATAAAACTAAGAAGTCCTTAGTAATGGATATTTTTTGTCACTCACAGTGACAAATAGGTTTGGGCTGTCATCACCCACTGTAGTGACAAACAGATTCGTGAAAATCTTCGAAACAGTGGAAGTGCCTGAGAGCAATGCAGAAATTTTCACAGTCAAGAAAAATCCATATGCCTACCTCTGTTAAAGGTAGCTTATTTTACAATTAAAAAAAAAAAAAAAAAAAGGTCTGTAGTTAAGTCCTTCGCTCAGAATTATAGTTCGCTAATTTTAAGATACTCCCAACTTTGCCTTGACTTCATTTTTCCAGAACAGGTTTCTGACATCTTGTTTTGTTCCAGATACATCAAATACATGCATCCATCTCCAGAACTTTTTAGGGCAGCTCCCTCCCTTTGACATACATTACAGAATAAAAACTTTCAGAATATAAACAGAAGCAAATTGAAATTTTTGTTAGAACAATGAAGTGTCTACAGAGCATCACAATAATACCTCTCAGGAAAGGTTTTTCCACAAAAATGGAGATGTAGGTCTTCTTGGGAAAAGAAAAAAAAAAAAAAAATATGTATATATATCTCTATATATATACACATTATTCAGAAAAATATTTCCTCAATCTGAGGATCTACCAGCAACAGCTCCCCAGAAAAGTTTCAGAACCATCGCTACTCCAGGAAAAAATCGTCCTTTCAGAGACAATAAGTTTTAGTTATGTCTACCTCAAAGACAAACTGAGCATCTTTTGCTTCCCAAATAAAATTCAATTTCAAGAAAAAGTATTAGATTTTAACTACTTTGTATCTAATGGTAATTCAATATTAAGACTCTTGTAAATATCTTTATTGTCAATAAGCAATTAGAAAAGACAATAACTTATCTGATACTTTCCAGTGTGATTTTCTAATAGATGAAAAGTGTTTTTCAAAAATATAGTACTGCTTAGTTATTCATGAAGTGTTTTAAATAATGGACAATTATTTTTCTTTAAAGGACAAAGTTGCAGAATTAAGTGGTTTGCTTTGAACATCCTCTACAGGTCACCCCCAGGTATAGCCGAAGAATACAGAAGCAGAATTGAACATACATGCAAGCTTGCCTACAACTAGAAGTTGCAGCAGCTGTTCTGCCTTCATTTGTACTTGTGATTTTAAATTTTTATGCCTTTTACTAGTTTTATTCCAAATCCTAACAGCTTGTTTTAGCACTCTTTTTAGCCAGGAAGGTTTGTTTCTGAACCTTGTTTAAAAGTCTGCTCAACTGTGCAATGAAATTGCAGTATCCTACAGTATAGTAAAATACATGGGTTTGACAAGAAAGGAATAACTCAAGACTACCCTAGAGATACTAAAAGGGAAGTCTGATAGTATTCTGAAGTCTAAAGAAAAACAAACTTACACTGGCATTGGGTTTCTTTGTTTAATTGTTAAGTCACATTAGATTTGCTGGCTTTTCACCCCAATTTAGAACCTCATTATCTCTAGGATGTAATTTTGCCTCTGCCTGAAGAACTGAAGCGTGCCCACGCCAGGCAGGACATGGAATTGAGAATAAGCCTTTCCACAGAGGCATTCTGAAATAATTAGAGAAAACTTCTCCATTAACTCCCCGATGCCAAGGGCAGTATCTGTGCTTTGCCAGCACAGTAGACTCCATAAAAGAAAAAGCTAAGTGTCACAAGCAGGTAACACTGAAACAAGAGAAGCTGGTTTACTTTCCAGCCTCTCCATATGTAACTCAATCAGTAGCAGAGGCTGCTACATAGGAGAGGTAATATTGAGAAGAGTCTCAGTCAGTTATGAGCCAGCCATCATTATCTAGTATGACTAGGTTCAATATATAAGAACAAGTGACTATATACCTCAGCTCCATTCTTAATTACTTGGCTTTCATTAGAGATTAAATTTTCGTCAGACATCAAACTTGTCACAAAAAGGTAAAAGCGAACTGAATTGTAGGAGGACATCATTAATGCAATACGTCTTCAGGACTCTTTTGTATATTTGTGTTAATCTATTCATTGGCATTCATCAATTCATTTGTCTTTTTGGTTCCTCTGCCAATTTTTTCTACTAAAGTTCAGCGACACTGGATGATACAACTATTCATTTTAAACGTCCAGTTTTTTGAAAATTAGAACAGACACATTTAAGATGCAGGAAACCTCATGTACTTTTTTTTTTTTTTTAAAAATGTGGCTGCTGCTGCAGGATTGGTGTTACTGTAGAGAATTTGCATATCTGTGTGGTTATTCTGGTTAGCTGTCTATAGTTGGTGTAGTTTAAACATTTGGACTTCAAAAATGTTCTCCTTTACCCACATTTAAAATATATTACTTCTAAAGTTATTTAAATTTTAAGTGCAATAGAGAGGTGTTTCTGTTTCTTTTTCCCTCCTTTCCCTGTCTAGTCCCTAAGCAAAGTATATTACGACATTGTATTTATTAAAAGTTTACAGAAAAATAAAACCTTGACTAATTTTTAAATTGAATTAGAGAAAATGCAGCAGCAAATTGGTTACCACAATGCAATGTAGAACCGGTCTACCAAGACCCCTCGAAAAGATACAGGGGTTTTGTCTCAATACAACTTCTTATCTAAACATTGACTAAAAACCAATCAAACAAAACAAACAAAAAAAACCCCACACAAACAAAACCACACCCAATTCTCATAACGGTTAAGTGCATGGGCTTGGAAAATTATTTGCTGGAAGGACCATACAGCCAGCCAGCCACAGTCCAGGAGGTTCCTCCAGTGCATTGATGATAACTTCCTCATGCAGATGGTGGAGGAGCCGACTAGAAGAGGTGCACTGCTGGATCTCATCCTCACTAACAAAGAGGATCTGATCGAAGCAGTAAACGTTGAGGGCTGTCTGGGTTGCAGTGACCATGAGATGGTGGAGTTCAGCATCTCGTGTGGCAGGAACAGAATAGCAAGTAGAATTGCAACCCTGGACTTTAGCAGGGCCTTTTCGGCCTTTTCAAGCAATTGCTGGGGGAAATCCGATGGGCAAGACTACTTGAAGGAAAAGGGGCCCAAAAGAGCTGGATTGCATTCAGAGATTGCTTCTTCCATGCTCAGGATCAGAGCATCCCCACATGTAGGAAGTCAAGGAAGGGAGCCAGGAGGCCTGTGTGGTTGAACAGGGATCTGTTGGGGATGCTCAAGCAGAAGAGGAGAGTTTACAGGTCATGGAAGCAGGGGCTGGCCACTTGGGAGGAATATAAGGCTGCTGTTAGAGGATGTAGGAAGGCAGCTAGGATAGCCAAGGTCTCCTTAGAATTACAGCTGGCAAGAAGGGTCAAGGACAGCAAGAAGAACTTATTCAAATACATAACAGATAAAACTAATACCAGAGGCAATGTAGGCCCACTGATGAATGAGGTGGGTGCCCTGGTTGCAGAAGACACAGAGAAGGCAGAATTGGTGAATGCCTTCTTTGTCTCTGTCTACCCTGCTGGAGGCTGTCCTGGGGAACCCTGTACCCCTGAGACCCCGGATGAAGCCAGGTCAATGGAGGAGTTTGCTTTAGTCGATGAGGACTGGGTTAGGGAGCAATTAAATAGTCTGGACATCCATAAATTCATGGGTCCAGAGGGGATGCATCCGCGGGTGCTGAGGGAGCTGGCTGAAGTCATTGCTGGACCGCTCTCCGTCATTTTTGCCAAATCTTGGGAAACGGGAGAGGTGCCTGAGGATTGGAGGAAAGCGAATGTCACTCCAGTCTTCAAAAAGGGCAAGAAGGAGGACCCGGGTAATTATAGACCGGTCAGCCTCATCTCTGTCCCTGGGAAAGTAATGGAACAGCTTATCCTTGGTGTCATCTCAAGGTATATCAGGGATAAGAGGGTCATTAGGGGCAGTCAGCATGGCTTTACCAAGGGTAAGTCATGCTTGACCAACCTCATAGCCTTTTATGAGACTGTAACAAGGTGGATGAATGGTGGCAGAGCGGTGGATGTGGTCTACCTTGACTTCAGTAAAGCCTTTGACACAGTCTCTCACAGCATCCTCACAGGTAAATTGAGGAGGTGTGGTCTAGACAATAGAGTAGTGAGGTGGGTTGCAAACTGGCTTAAAGAGAGAAGCCAGAGAGTGGTGGTCAATGGTGTGGAGTCCAGTTGGAGGCCAGTATCTAGTGGAGTGCCTCAGGGGTCAGTGCTGGGGCCAATATTGTTCAATATATTCATTAACGATTTAGACGAGGGAATTGAGTGTACTACCAGCAAGTTTGCTGATGACACTAAGCTGGGAGGAGTGGCTGACACGCCAGAAGGCTGTGCTGCCATCCAGCGGGACCTGGACAGGTTGGAGAGTTGGGCGGGGAATAACCTGATGAAATTTAACAAGGGAAAGGGTAGAGTCCTGCATCTGGGCAGGAACAACCCCAGGTTCAAGTATAGGTTGGGAAATTACATATTAGAGAGCAGTGTAGGGGAAAGGGACCTGGGGGTCCTGGTGGACAACAGGATGACCATGAGCCAGCACTGTGCCCTTGTTCCCAGGAAGGCCAATGGCATCCTCGGGTGTATTACAAGGGGGGTGGTCAGTATATCGAGAGAGGTACTCCTTCCCCTCTACTCTGCCCTGGTGAGACCACCTCTGGAATGTTGTGTCCAGTTCTGGGCCCCTCAGTTCAAGAAGGACAGGAAACTGCTGGAGAGGGTCCAGTGTAGGGCAACAAAGATGATTAAGGGTGTGGAGCACCTCCCTTATGAAGAAAGGCTGCGGGAGCTGTGTCTCTTTAGTTTGGAGAAGAGGAGACTGAGGGGTGACCTTATAAATGTTTATAAATATATAAAGGGTGAGTGCCACGAGGATGGAGCCAGGCTCTTCTCAGTGGCAACCAATAATAGGACAAGGGGTAACGGGATCAAGCTGGAACACAAGAGGTTCCACTTAAATTTGAGAAAGAACTTCTCAGTGAGGGTGACAGAGCACTGGAACAGGCTACCCAGGGAGGTTGTGGAGTCTCCTTCCCTGGAGACATTCAAAGTTCACCTGGACACATTCCTGTGTGACCTCACCTAGGCGTTCCTGCCTAGGAAGGAATCCTGCAGGGGGATTGGACTAGATGATCTTTTGAGGTCCCTTCCAATCCCACACTTTGTTTGGCTTTGATTGGTTGTACACTTTATGGCATTCACTGTTACTAGCTATCCATCATACTATGACAAGTTTTGAACCCACAAACCATCCAATGTACAGAGCAGAAATCTAAGTTCCCTGAGAAAGCCTTTTCTAAGGAACTTTATTTGTCTCATTTCTCGCAGCAAGACCATTACCTTTAAGCTGACTAGGTCTTCTAATGATACATATATGTAGGCAATAACGGGAGCGTAAAACTCATATGGAAAAAGAACATACCCAGACTGACTGTTCAGTGGTATAAAAATACAGTTCCTTTCTACATACAGTTTCGTGCAGTTCAGTTGATCCAGAAGTATGCAAAAAGCTTAGGCTTATTCAGGTCTCTTTCATGGAAAGGGAAACCTGGGACAAAGTCATACTTCAGTGTCACAGCCTTTTTGTGATGTAAAAATCCTCTCTCAAAGTTCATCATCAGTTTAATTAGCCTTCTAACTTGTGCATGTTCAACACAGTTGATTAGCAGAAGCTATTTTGGTTTAATGTAGCAGCATTCCCAAACAGTAGCATTTATTATGGGCACACAAAGAAATTATTTTTGGCAATAATACAGAGGACCAATATATATGATATATAATTTACATAAAGCTGATAAGCCAAGTATAAACAGTTGGCTGCCTTTACTTAACAATTCTGAATTTATGATTATGCAAGAACACCTTTATTTTTTATAGTGGGTTTTATTTCTCACTTTTATTTCATGTAGTCTAAGTTTACATCACTGTAGTCATGCTGTTTTCATGCAAACGCTATAGTCAGATGCAGGATAAATTGTTGAAAATTTAATACAATTGCATGCTTAGCAACTATAAGCTCTAAAGGCACATGCGAGCACCAAATCAACCATTACTTTAGATGCATACAATTACAACTATACCTTACAACGCTTTCAAACTCTCTACATAATCCCTATTCAATTCCCTTTACTTTTTACATTTTCTACAACACACATAAATAAAACCCAGAATTGCTGTCTGGTGGACAGTAAAGTTAGACCCAAGACTTCTGTTGACTTGGAAAAGAGGTAGATATTGAATCCCACTTAGTCCAAGTGACATCACCTCCCACTCTCCAGCCTGGGAACATATCATCACTACAAGGGCCGTTTTCCTTATAACAAGAGCCTTCACTTGGGATGTTTCATTCACCTAAAAGGCATAAATGAAGAGCAAAAATAGATCAATATTTTTGTAGTTCCATTCTACTCCTCTCAGGACTAGACTCAGGGCTTCCTGACACAGTCCAAATTAAACAAGGTTGGTTGAGTTAGCTTTGCTTTAATTTGCCCTCATTTGTAAAACTCTTCAAGACGTCTACAGGAATGGCGTTACATAAATGTTAATGACTGACTGAGAATATGACATGGTCTAGGACAGAGCACACAGTCAGGTTGGAGATGTACATACACAGTTCTAACTTTACCTAGAGTGCAGGTTCATATCTGACAGAAACAGTCATGAATCTACAAATTCAAAGGGAGCCCTGAAAGTTACCACCAGTTATAGATCTCTTCCAATAAGCTGTAAAGACTTTAGAGGATAGACAAAGGGGACTTAAAATCTCTATGGTAGTAATAAATGTAAATTAGCTACTTGTCTGCTTTCTAAGAAAAGCAGGTGAATCTATATATCAGCAGACACATATTTAATTTGACCTGCATCTCTCCCCTCTCAAGAATACTCCTTCAGCCAAAGATGTATCATTTACATTTGAATTTTGCCTCTTCTGAAAGCTTATACTTTATTTCATAAAGAAAATCCAAAATAGTAGAAAGTTGAAGTGCCTAGAAACTTAAAATATAAAGTTTATACACAAGCTATTAACAAAACCCTTACCACTAGATCATATGTATGTTATATGTATGTACATAAGAGACATTCTGAGTTGTCTGAGACTGTAGAATAACCCCAAGAGATACACCACACAGAACACTCATGTTTATTTTCTTCAAATTAAGCATGTCAAAATTTGTAATTTTATAAACAACAATCCTATGGGGACAAGAAAACTAAAGATCATATACTACGTTTTATTAGTATGACATATATTACCCCTTTTTTCTATGAGTTTTGGATCAGGAGACTGTTAGATTACTTGGTGAACTCATACACAACAACCCTTTTCTCACCATACAGAAATACAATTTTAAAATAGATTTTATATGCTAATAGACTGCAAGTGGCTACAATACACAAGAAAAATGACAAGCTGAAATTCTTTGATGGATTGTTGTTGACTTCAGTTGAGCACTGTCTTTTCTTAACCGCTTTATTTTCACCATTACCAATATTGTGTTAAATCTAATCCATGGTGAAATTAGATGGTTGAACCAACATTGATTCAAAATCAAAGTATCTGCTGTTAAGCACTATGTTAGAGAACATCCCATCCTTCTTTTGACAGAACAGTAGAACAACAAAACCCTTGCAGTTTGGACAAGCCCTGCAGGGGACCGGAATCTCATGTCAAAATAGTCAGATTACCTACTTTATTAGTTAGTGTTCCATATGGCCACAGATACTGAAAGGTTTCTTTATTTAGAAATGGCACAATCCCTTGCATGCTCATTCTTTTCAAATAAAAACTCAATTTTAACATGATAGCAAAACCAAAAAGCCCTATTTAGGTGTAGCGCCACTGTATTATAAATACAGTCAATAAATTGGACAAGTATTTTTCTCTTTTTAAGCATGAGTCCTTTTTAATAATTTCATTTAGTACACTTCATGGGGGAAAAATACATATCACTGACTTCAACACAACATTATTTTTAGAGTAGTTTGATATAATGAGAGACCTCTTTGAAAAAATACTCATGAATTGAGTAGCTCTTTCATATAATTTATGCAGGTTTTCACTAATTGACAGAATGAGGAACTGGTAAAGAATTTTTAAAAAGAACAGAGAGTGACAAAAAAAGCAGAGACAATGTACACAATTTCAATGGGTTGCCTAATGGGATGTTTTTTATTAGTCATTGTTTGTTGCGCTACCAGGTGGCCGTGTTCCGGATTTTGTTTAAAGTCCTTAAAGTTCTTGTGATTGAAAAGGCAGGAAATAAATTATAGGCTAGATCAGGTAATACAGATGAACTGCACATTCAGTGATATTCAAGGCAAATTTATTGGAGACCAAGAAAGCCATGAGTGGACATGTGTAACACAAATGGTACCACCATAGGAGTACAAAGAGAGCAGCTGTCTGCTGTAGAGACAAATTATTTTCATTTCATAGATTTGGCTAGGTTGCAATTACTCAGTTACTCTGAGTTAAGAAAAAGAAAATCTTACTGCTATTTTATCTTTGCCGCTTTCATGTCTCAAGTTTCACAACTTTTAAGTTTACTCGATGCATCCAAGTTGTCAATGATATATTTTAAAATGAGTAGCTTGAAATGTTTGGCTACCTGGGGCCAAAGACCCAGCAGGTCAGCAACAGACACTGTTAGGAGACTTTTGTTGGAATTAAAACAAAACAATCAGGAGGCAAGTGTCATGGGTACCATGAAAACTTATTAGTTCTAGCACACATATCCCTGCAGATCACAGCGACCTCGATCTGCTTAAAAAATGGCTTCCTTGGGCTAGCCAATCTTTCTATTAAATAGGTCGGCCTTCCCTGGAGCCAAGATCTGCCGCCTTCTGCATGGATTATTATAAGAGCACAGGCAGTATTTTGTGCTCTGACAATTTCCAAATAAAAATCAGTCCTACAAAGCCTGAGATTGTTTATTTTTCCTTAGGGCATTCAGTTGTTCTGATTAGGGACAGAGGAGAAGAAAAGCTGGATATTAAAACAGCAAAGCTGTTGTGAACCAGAGGTGTTATTTTTAGTTTAATTAACAAAAGAGGAAGACACATAAAGGAAAACAAATCATACAGCACTTAAGATGTGCAGACAAAGACACAGTATGTGACCTACCAGGAAAGATCACTGTGATAAAGCCACAGAGATAGCAAGAAAAACATCCTGCACAGCTCCAGAGTAGAAAAATGTGGAAAAAGATAGTCTATTACAATTTATAACACTGCTATCCAACTTATTAACTGTGCAGCTATATTCAAAAGACACATTTTAAGATGCTTCAAGTTTGTAAGTTACTAACAAAACTAAAGATACTCTGCTCACATCCCACAAAACTCCCAATCTTCCATAATTACAGAAACATCAAAATGAGTGAATGCATCAAACAAAATACATCCACATCCGCCACATTTCACAATTACCTTTTTCCTTGGAGCTTCTTGGCAGTAGAAAGAAGAAGACCTCAGACTACTCACGCATTCCAGACTATTAGGCATCAACACAAGGAAAATTTAATTTGCAGCTTGTCCTGTGTACAAACTAGCAAGTTCATACCACAGCACCAAAAGGTCACAGTTCAAACTTTGGGCAGTCACTGCACCAAATAAACGGAACCCTAAATTTCTTCCTCAAACCTGGATCATCTAATAGCTGAGATTTCACAATCTTCACCTTAAAAACCTTGTTTCCACCACAAAAAACACTCCTGTTCCTTTTTATAACCTCTCTGGGGTCAACAACAGTATCTGCTTTTATGGCTCAGTGATAATTACCTTGCATCTGCATACAGGGTTCAAGCACTTGAAACCAAAATATCTCAAGAGAGGAGTCCAGTGTCCCCCAGGGCAGGGTCTTCAGGTCTGCTGTGTTACAAACAGCGAATGCATATTATCAAGTTTCCTATTAGATCCTAATCTTTTAGGCTAGATTAGGTAAATGTCAGAATGTTATTCTTGAGCTTATGAATTATTCAGAATATCTTACAGTAAAGCTATTATTGGCACCAGTGTGACCTGAAAATAGTTCAAAGTTTTTGAAAGACTATAAGTGAATTTACTCCATCTGGATGAATATTTCTGTGATTTTCATAAATATGATCGTTCACATTTCATTAAAATGTTAAATAATACAGACATTAAAAAGCCTGTTTTGTGCTGGAGGTGTACATAAAGCTGTACATGAATTACCGAACACTCTGATTTTTAGAACTGAATAACCGAAACTCATCCAAAAAGACATGAAGAACCAGAAGTAATATTTTATCTCAGCCAGATTCTAATTTTAGTTCTCTGTCTTTGCTTTTACCCTTTCAATTTTGGTTAAGCTATTTATTTGCATATTTTTTGTGATCTTTTTGTTGGTTTCTGGGAAGTTATGAACATACAGATCTCCATTTTATAGACATATTTGTCATTAAGAAGGATATTATGCAAGGCTTCAATATGTATACAGGAACCAATTGAATGCTTTCAAATACTTCACCTTTGCTAATCCTTAGCACTGTCTGTAATTGCCGTGACTAATCCCAGCTAGTCACTTGGGATTATTTCTGCTTCCTAACAAAGTGAATCATGAGCATTCAAAGAATATTCTCAACTCATTGGATATTAATATTAGCAAAATTGTTTTGTACCATGATTGACCCAGGCTTACAAACTCAGAGAAACTTCCTGTTGTTTGGCTTTAGAAACCGAGGTTTGGATCCCATTAACAGCTGCACTTCAAAGCATTATTTAGGGTGCAGGGAGAGAAAGGACAGAGTAGAAAATAACACAGAAAGAACAATGGCTGCACCTTTTATGAACCCACTCCAGAGCACCCCAAGACAATCCAAAATAGCAGAAACTAAACACCTTTTCAATATTATGACAGAAAAGTTAAGGTATGGAAGAAGGAGGAGGGGTGGAAAAGTTTCAGGCACAGATGAACAAAAAGTGATTCTTAGCACACAGATAAAGAAGGCTCTTTTTGCAGGACAAAAGTGATAAAACCAGACTGCAAATCAGTAACAAACTGCTTAAGAAGACCAACTTTAAATTACAGCTATTAGCAAAGGAACAACAGCTAGAACATTTCCAGCCAGTAGTATGTAATGGTAAAGAACTATAAAATGAACTGGCAGCTGTCACTTTAGCTGTTGTCAAGTACTACTTGATAGTCCACCACAAAATGAAGCACTGTAGGTCTTTTTGTGTTTTACATAGGCTTTCTTTTCCATTATTAGTTGCAACTAACTGACTGAAACACTAAACCAATCTATCAGGCTAAGCAACAAAATAAAGATTAATAGATCAACCTGTACCTCTTCTCTTTTGCATTAGCCATTTCTCCTAACATTTCAGAAATATTTATTTCTGGAAGGTTAAAGCAATTCTAGTTAAGCCTAGAAATAAAGGAATTTTCATCCATACCATAGAACTTCACATACTTTCACATTCCTATAACAAAACAACAACCAAAAAAAACAAACTAGTAAATAAACCCCCCACAATTGTCCAGCAACCCTACAAAAATAATTTGAAGCTACAGCTATAACAACAAAAACTGCTGCAGATGTTGCATATTCTGTTTAGGTCAACTTACACCTGTAATTCCAGAGGCACTACTACTACTACTACTACTACTACTACTACTACTACTGGAACACCTTCAGAAGCAGGAAAACAGTTTTATTGCCAAATTCTGATATTTCACACAGAGAGATGATTAAGAAGGTCTACATTTTTAGTTAAGGATTGTTCTGAAACTGATTCCAGTGGCAAGACTTTTTTATATATGTATATGAATTTCTGCAGATTAAATAAAACTGAGAAAAAAAAAAAAGGCAGAAGTTCACTAATAGTAAATAAAGAACAATAACTTGAAAATTTTGCAGAGAAACCCTGAAAGCTTCAATTTGGTCCAAAGTACTTGCTATTATTTAGGCAGGAAACAAGGGGAGGAAGAAATACACAGTGACTGCTATGAGTCATCTTTACTGTGGCTCAGAGACTATGCCATGCATCGGGCAAGCAAGGAAGAAAGGAATTTTATGAGGGTGGCAGAAAGATACAGAGCAATATGAAGCCAATAGACAGACCATTTAATAAACTCATGTTGTTAAATAATTGAACACCACTTTGAACCTAGGATTCCCCTTGTGTTTACTGCTAATATGCTGCAGTTTCACTGCAGAGGAGGAGCTGAGGGACAGCTGCATACACTACAGTAATGCCTTCATCCCTGATGTATTACCAAGGAACTTGTGTTTTGAGTATAGACAATTCGTATATACATCTAATAATGGTGACAGACAGATGTGGCTAGTTCCACAGTCCTTACTGAATCACACCAGGGGGAAGAATCCATCTTGACTTCCACACTAGCAAAGCAAACAGCAAGGAGAGTGGGAGGTGCAACTGTCATATAGATCTTCAACAGAAAATGGGAGTGGTGGAAGTGAGATGAAAATAAGGCACAGGTGACAACCTGTCTTCATCATTAGATGGTGCCAGATGCTTTGGAGGAAGGAAAGAGAATTCTTAAAAAGATAAATATAGTTGGAATAATCTGCACAACCAAGAAGCTCCCAAGGATTGTTCCACATCCCAGAAAAAGGTTCAGCTCTGTGTCTGTAGTTGGGCATAACAAGTACCTAGTAATTTTCTCAATACACAGCCATGTATCTGAAAGAGGATAGGACTGACCTACTGGACTTTTTTCTATGAGAAATCTGACAGAAAGATATTGCTGTATTTCCTTAAGGAGACTGATTGATTTTACACCTGTTACATCCCAGGTTTAATATTGCTCGGCTTAGTTATTACAATGACAGTGAATAGCACTTGATCAGAGCAGCTTTTAATATGTGGCAGGAAATGTATACAGTAAACCAAGCACTCCAGCTTGATAAAAGAACAAAACAACACATGTTGAACAGCTGGACATCTATTGTCTTTTTAGACAAATAAACAAGAAAAGGAAATTTATGAGCCAGAAATATTTAGTGTTGAAAGAGGATAAATGAACAAACCCACTCAGTATGAACCTGCTGAAAATTCTATATTTAGGTTCAGCCCAAACATCTCAAAAGTTTAGATGAGTTTTGGTAAATGAAGATTATTCTTCTAATACTTAGTCATAGGTAATTTCTTGAGCAATGTTAACCCTGTCTATCCCAGAACACTTCGCACAGCAAAATTGACTTGGCTACAAAAGAAATCTGTCTCTGTCTCAGCCTCTACCTGACTTTGCTTACCTAACTTGACTGTTGGCTAACCCACACACTACCAAAATTGTGTGAGCAACATGACATTCTTGAGCTGCTTTTCCATCAGTTTCTTACTTGTTCTGATTATAAACGTCTTCAGTTGTGAAAGGACATGAAAGGAGACTGGAAGATGTCTGAGACAAGATTTGAAAACCATCTGACAAAATTAATATATGCTGTAAAAAGCTGAGGTCTCTTCATTTAGATTAAAAATATCAACCATGGTAGGAACAGCAACTGCAACCAACAGCAGAAAGGCAGACAGACTGTTGACCATCAAGCATTTAAGGCAAGTCTATACATCTAGAGACTGATGAGATTATCTGTTTTTTGAAGACTGACGTAGAAAGCATGCATCCTGTTATTATGCAAACATCAAAAACAGCAAACACAACTATTTTCAATGCAAAATGATTTATCCACACAACTACCATGGACACAATCTGTCTCATCCTGCTTTCTCCCCAAAACTGAACTGTACAAGTAATACATGCTTTCACATGCACTGAGGAATTCAGATGAAATTAAAAATGCCTAGGACCTTACCGCCTAGCCTGTAAAGGCAGCTTGTGTTCCTTATGACTGAGTGACAGAGAGCTCTCCTGTTACCTCCTGAAGCAGAGGAAGAACCTTCCCCCTGGGTTGGTGGTGATGAATGCAGCCGGGAGGCTGAGTCCTGCCTTCCAGCTTCCCCACCTCTGGTCACTGGCCAGGCCCATAGTTGCAGTTTTAGATGGGGACAATCAGATTTCCTATTAGTGCTCAGCTGCTGGAGTCAGATACAAAGTGGAATGAAGCTATGGTTTTGTCTGAGACTGTGGGTGGTGCCCACAGAGCAGCTGCGGACCAGGAGGTGGTTGCTGTTAGAAGTGGTAAAAGGTCTTTTAACTTCTCTCTACCACCTGGAGAGTTTTATAGAATAAAAAAACAACACAAACTTTAGGTGGGCAGCTTTTCAGTGTTACAAGTATTAAAAGGCACCTATGTTTGCCTCTGGGTTTCCACAGTGTTTGTTTATTGCCTGGACTTGGCAAAATACTCCAGTGAACTGTCCCGTCAAAGTATCTCAGCTAAAAGCACTGAAAATTAATCTCCTAGCTAAGCACTTAACTAAATTAAAGTTTAGTGTAACTCTAAGTATTGCAAGTGATTAAAAAACACAGAGCAAGATAGAAACCCAAATATATACAATGATCTGTAGAGAGTTTGGTTTCATGAAAATGTAAATGTTCTAATGCACAGAAAAGATGATTAAAACCAGAAAAGACAGCTTGATCATAAATATATATAGTAACTACACAGCAGTGACTGACAATAGTACATCTATTTTACAGAACATTTAAATCAGCAAAAAGCCAAGATACAATATTTAAATGAGTCTTTATCATAAAACGTATCTTGAAAGTTCTGTGGAAGAATAATATCAGCTAGGGTATACTTTAAAAATTGTAATTGGACTTTATCCCAGAAAAGGCTAAATAAATTGAAATATGTTTTATATCATTATGCATATTCTTTTGCGATAAAAATAGCTTTATATTTTGTAGTAGTTCAAAAAACTGTACAACAAGGGAATAATAATAAAGGAAAAAAAGTACAATCAAAATAAGAAAGTAGGGAGATTTCTCGTATCCTTCTATAGAAGAAATAAATTACTCTGAATAATTTCCAAGACTTGAATAAGCTGTGTGCATCTCCCAGATGACTCTTGGGGAAAAAAAAAAAAAAAAAAAGAATTATCTTAAACCATTGTAGAAAGCATATAAGATTGTTTTTTTTTTAAATCTCGAAAATAAAAATGTGCAAGCTACAATATTTACTGAACATCATTTTATCAGATAGCCACGTAAGAGAATCCTAAAATAGCATAGCATCAAAAGTATATAGTCCATTAAATTTCTTAGTAAACTGAAGATCCTCCACAACATGTACACTCACTATACAGTCTTCAACAAGAAAAATTTCTTAACAGATTTTCAAGGATTTTGAGCAGGACAATACTCAATACCTGTAAAAGAGATGTGATCTACCTTACCCCATTCCAAAATCCCTTACAAAAAAGGACTACTTTCACTACTGAACTACTTTCATTACAGCAAACTTTTTATTCATACATTGAACATACACAAGCAAATGAAGAACTTAATCTGAGAAGTGCTAAAATCATATTAACTAGGAGTTTTTTAACTTGAGCATTCATAACTCAAAAGAAAGATTAAAAAATTTTCTAGATGTTTCATAAACATTTAGAAGTGTTTTGTAAAGCCCTTGGAAGTATGTTTTATATGCAGACACACAGACACTTACTAAGTGTCTTCCACATATTCTCTGCATATTGTCTCTGGTGGAGTGAGGTAAGAGTTTTTTTCCTGTGTTATTTTTCATTAAAGAGTTATCTCAGCACAGGAAGCAGTCTTCTCAAAGGCCGCTGGAGCAGGATTTCTGTCTTCAATCTGGACTGGAAGTCACCTCTAAAACTGTTCCTGAGCAGATGATCAGTTCAAGCAGAAGGCAGGCTGCTATAAATTGTACTAGGATGAGACCAGAGCTGACATTTAAGGACTTGTAACATTTATTAGGTGTGGAGGTTGGCTTTTTTAATGTGGTTCAAAGGATCTTGGTCACCTGCGGGCAGGAGAGGGCAGGAAGGTGCACAGATCCATGGGGAAAGGCATGAAGAGTGGTGCCAGGGAGGCTGGCAGAACTAGCAGTTCTTGAGTTGTGGTAGATTTTGATTTCAGCACTTTTCCTTTTCTTGTTTTGTTGGCAGTTTACAAAACTTGCCTTTTGTCTTTGCACATATATGGTGTTAAGAATGTAAAATCAAGTATATACATCATAAGTGCTTCTAAAACTATGGGTATAGCAGCATAACTCTACTTTTCCATACACCTTTCCTTTCTTTTCTCTGCTTACTTTCTTTTCCTGAAAACCTAAACACAACAAAACAAAACATTAATATAAATAGCACACACAAATGCACTTGAGTGCATCATTGCTCACACTGCCTCATATTTTCTCACCTCAACAGGCAATATGATAGTTATCTAGGTGGTAGCTTGTACCGTCTCCTCTTTTTGTTCCCCTCCAATACATGTGCACTCATACACAAAGGAATGGCATAGCTGCTGAATACTTGCTTTTCCACTGCATGTCACTATAAATAAAAAGTTGTGCTAAATAAATTGCTGAGTGCTATTCCCACAAGGACACATTTTTTACAGTTATCATGATCTTGAACCTTTCCATCCCAGTATGATAGTGTAACAGAGTGTTTCTCATGGGAAAGCCACAACTTTCTCTTTTTTAAAATGTCCATTTTTACAGGACATACTGTATGCTATTAGGTTACTCGAGGGGTTAATAAACCTCAGAACCACTTGTCTTGTCTACAGTGAAGTGGCATAATGACTTCACTGTTGAGTTTTTTTTCTGTAAAGGGGGACATTAGAAAACACACAGGAGAGAGATGAATGCATACCCTAAGCCCCTAACCAGCACTTTGAATGCCTTTATAGTGTACCTGAGAGCATATTAGGAAAATAAAGAAGAAGTATCTTCAATTTACTGACTCAAAATGATTTTCCCTTTTCTCTATTGACTCTAAGACTAAATCTTGAGAACTTTAAATTATATTTTACATGCAAGGCTTAAAAACTAATTTACCATATTCCTATCAGCCAACAGATAAAGTCTGTAGCACAGTGGTAGATAACACTTTCCAAGGGCAATACCTATGCTCAGAGCTTTGCAAACATATAACATGGAGGATACAATAGAGGAGGTGATATACATCAGGCTAGTTGTCCCTGGACCCTTTCCTTTCAGCTTCGGGCCAGCTATGTATCTGATGAATCTAAAATCCTGTCATCCCCTTGTGAGTGTCATATGCAACCTCTTTTCTGTGCCAGTGCTTCAGTTATCTCAGTTCAGGGCCTCTGAAAGAATCACAGAGGAGACAGATAACTGTATTTAAGCCTTAGGAATTGCCATCTTTGCGAGGGGTAGCCTCACTTTCCCATCAGAGATTAAAGAGACATGGCAACCTGTTCTGAGGAAAGCAAAACAGCAAGGACCAGACAGTAAAAGCTGGAATAGCACAAAAAATCTACAGAGCACAGAAGTATAGAGAGCATCAATAAATCCCTAAAGCTGACAACTCTAGTTCAGTGGAGCCATGCCAGCCTACTCCAACAGAGCATCAGGTCTGCCCTCTTTGCAAACAGAAATGAACATTTTATTAAATCAAACCTTCTCCTTGCAGTGCTGTTACATCTAAAATGTTTTCTCAGTAGGCAACACCCTGCTAATGCTGAACACAGAGTTTTAGAGGTACACCACCTAGATACTTTTTGCCTGAGAGGGGAATCTTCTCTCCCCAGTCTTTTGTCACTCTCAGCACCTGCTGCAGCAAACACATAATGCTCTGTATTTTTCTACTTGCTCTTGTATCCTTTTTGCTACCTCCACCACAAGTGTATGCCTCAACTGTCTTCACAACAGTAAATAATCAAAAGGCTTGTGTTTTTGTTTTGTTTTGTTTTTCTCTAAGAACATTAACGCTATTAAAATTAAACTAATTCCCATTTCTACCTTTTGAATAACAGCATGCCAGCAAATGACTGAGCTTATGCATTTCATCTTTCAGGTTGGCCATCTTCTTTCTGAAGTCTATTTTCTAGCCCATATACAATTCATCATGCTTTGATTCACTGTGAAAAGCATGACAGCACAACAAGGTGTCTCTCTGCATCTCAGCTGTAATTGCACTGATTTTTTTTTAATCAGGAAATCTTCGCTAACCATCAGGCTGAAGTCAGGGCAGGATGTTGTACCAGGTGACAGGGGTCATCTGTTTCTCTCTGACTGCTTGATATTAACACAGGACACAGTCTCATATTACTAGATGTGCTACATTGGCAGACAGATAATGAAGCTTGCTATAGACTCTGGAATTCCCTTTGGGTTTCAAGTAACAGGCTTGCCAAAAGTAGTTCACCTTATTTTTTAATATTTTATAGCTACATAAAAAGTGCCAGATGCTGTTAGAAACTGGACTTACAGCTAACCACTCAATCAGCAAAAAGAAAAGCAAATTGAAATGGCTTTTATTTAGCAGCTGCCATAGGAAGGAAAACCCCCAAACAAAACAGCTACGCACGTGATATAATTTTAGTATAGAGTTACTGTTAAAGTGACATCCTCAGAACATTTTCCATTCAATTTGAGATGGCAGGTATTGTATTTTACACACAACAGACTTATTTTCTAGTCAAGACAGCTTTTTGCTTGTGTTAGTGGAATAGATGCTTGACCACCTGTTCTCAAAATTGAAATGTTTCATTAAAGAAACATGCTCATTATCTACCATGCAGAAGATACTTCGTATTAGATGCAAACTTGGAAGAGGAAGAGAGTGTAAAGAGAGACGGTGAAACAATTAACAACAAAGTCAAGAGAGTAAATGTAATAATTTTGGGCTTTGTAAAATATTTGATATGGTGCCACAGAAAAAAATATTTGAAAAAAAAAAATAGCTCAGACAAAAACATCATCACAGAAATGGAAATCTGGCTAAGTTGTCCTAAAATGATACATGGCAACCTATTGGTTCATCTGGAGGAGAGATGTTTTTTGGGCATTACAGACTTTGGTTGTTGCTTTCATGCATTGTTATAAATTATATATACTAAACAATTTTATCTCCTCAGAAAGATGGCATCACAACATCACCATTAGTAGGAAAATATGATGAGGGTGACTCTAAATGTATGTTTGAAAGAAAGAAAAAAACTAACTTCAAAACATGAATGAGAGGATTAAATGAATGGTAATCTTAAATGCGGTTTTTTAGACGGTGGAATAAAGAGAGTAATTTCACTAGAGCTGGTAGAATAGTTATGGTATAAGTATAGAATAGACCTACTGGCAGTCAGATGTGGCCAAAAAATGAGTATGTTACTTTTCATTCACATTTTTAGCACCTTGGTTCCAAACTAAAAAAACCAAAAAAAGCTGAGTCACTGATTCCTGAACAAGGTTTAATGTACCAAGGCCCAAAACAATGCAGCAGAGAGGGGAAAGTGGGGAGCTATCTGCAGGAGCTTAGGTATCATAAACATCATAGAAAAGAATTATTATGATTAGTTGAAACTATTCTGAAAAATAAAACCAGGGAAACATACAAGGAAAAGCAGAATTTACATCACTAGTAATGAGACATACTCCCTTGTCAAAAAAAGAAAAAAAAAAAAAGAAAAAAAAAATCAAAGCTTTTCACTAGGAACTTCGTATTCAGGGTGAACAGATATTTATAGTGAAACCACAAAAACCAGTTGAGTTATTATAGTTATGCTGGGACTTGATCCAACAGGTAAGGAATATTGCAATATTGTTTTGGTAGCTACAGCTCAACTAGGGAGAACCAGAGAGAAATTCACAAAGCATTTAAGAATCCACAGAAAATATAAAGAACAAACTGCAATAACTTCTGTAGTTTATTTCAAATCCCCAGAGAGCATATAACTGTTGAATACCAATCTAAAATATTTTTACAGTATCAGATACCTGAAATGGAGAAATCTTTTCAAAAATATGAAAGACTATCCAGATGAACAGAAATTTACTTTGACTGAGTCATAAAGCCTGGATTAAACAGTGACCTGCTCCCCCATATATTGAAGATGGGTTCTGGAAGTGTTCTTAGTTTTACGGACTGTCTTTCGGTGCGGTGAGTAGTGTTTGAAACGCATACTAAAATGTAATCATAACCTTAACTATATTTAGTTAGAGCCTCAGCAATCACTTTAGCTGGTAGAGTGACTCAAATCTAATGATGCCCAAATTGATTAAATACCAGTATATAAAATCTATATTTTTATATATATATAAAGGACATACACTACAATATATCCAGTGGCAAGACCAGAGCAGAAATACTAAACGTGTGCTTAAAAAAATCACAAGCACATGTGGCTTCTTCTAGCAAGCATGTATATTTTAGGTTGTAGTCACTCAAAGTCAATAAAATTAAATCAAAACTAAGATCAGAGTGAGGCAAAAAATCAAGACTGTAATCCTTGAATATCCAGCTATAAAGTTATTTGCCAATTTATTAATATTGATAAAAACAGCTGGAAATTATTCCTGCTTTCTAATCATTACAATCAGCAGGAAGAATGGGCTGGTTTCATTCAATGCCTATGATGATCCACCTTCCAAAAAAAATCTTAAAGAAGTCACCTGTCTGCATGTGAGATATATACGTATGTGCTTTATTTTCTAGCCTTAAGAGATACAATCTGGTTTTATGGGTGGTTAACCTTCCAAGTTCACAGGGACAGGTGAAGACTGTATGGTAGTCCCCAAAAACTGTATACTCAGAGTGGGAATGAGTGAGACATAAAAGCTTTTAGAAGGAGTTATCTTTCAAAGAAATAATGACTTTCATGAAATTCCCATCTTTTATTACCATTTGGGTGACTGTCTAGGGACATCAGGAGCCTAAACCTGAGCTAAGCCACTTTATTATATTGAACATCTTACTTTACTGCCAAACATGTCACTGTCAACAGAAGTGCAAAGATAAATGCAGGTCTCAAAAGGATTTAAAAAAATTACTAAAGAAGGAAAACTGTGATTTTTTTTTCAACTATTACTTCCTTTCCTGTTCATTCCCAGTTGGCAGCTGGACCTATTTGTTCCTTCTCATGTACACACACACTCTAGTGCCTGCAGTGAGATGTTCCCATGAATATCTGAGAGCTTAATTTTGAACAATTTTTGTTTATTTCATTTCAGTAAAGGAACAAAGGAGCTTTCTGCAATCTTTCCTGTCAAAAGGATAACCCAGTAGAAATCTAACATCAATATGCTAGGGTAACTTCGCAGTGATATTATTTAAGAAAAGAGATCAAAAGCTAATAACCTCTCTAGCTTGGCAAGCACTTCCAAATGATTGCCTTCTAGACAATTTATCCAGAGAACTGCTGATACATTGTCCTGGTGGAGAAGAAACCAGCAGTTGATCTTTGCAGCAACGAAAGCCTTTTAAGCTCCTACTAGCAATCTTGTATAGAAGAAATGATTAAGGAAAAGCCACCTCCAGGCATGAAAAAAAATCCTCACAATAAACCAGATGGAATAAAATTAGAATCTGTTATCAAGTCTGAAAAGCTCAATGCTAATGCTGTAATTGCAGCAGAGAGGACTGCCATAGAAAGAATTAATACAGCCTCTTTGAATTAAAAATGGTCAAGTGCGCCATTTGGAAATTGAAGTGTTTAAGAAAATTAGTTCCTCCATAAGAGGAAACAAACTCTAGCATTTCACTTGATCTAATATGCAACTCAGGTAACATATATCAGTATCAAACTATAAAAAATGAAGTGAGTCCAGAGAATACTGAAACAATGTCTCCACCACTGCTTTAACTTCTGCCTTGCAGCAGTTTCAGGACTAAGTCCTACATTTTGAACTACACATCTCAAAAGCAAATCCTGTACCATGGCATGATCCTTTCCACAGTATAAAGTGTTAAATAAAGGTTTACACACATATTACACAGACAGAGTGGGATATGGTAGTCAATTTTGCATGAACATTTGCAAAAAGGATTGTGAACATGATGACTAATGGTTCTTCCTGCATGTGCCTGGCCAGGAGCTGCACTCAGGACCCTTCTGATACAGAGTTTTACTCACTGACTTTTGGGTTTGTAATACTCAGTGATTTCACCCTGCAGGGCTTAATGTTACATTTCTTGGGACCCAGAGTTTCAACCTGTGCACAGTGAATTGCAAAAAAGCAATACAGTTGAAAAGAGAGATCTCCTCTGGATGTTTCACTAAAGCCAGACATTTTCAAGAGTTTCATTGCAGTGTTTCATGAGCAAAATACCTTAAATTGACCTAAAACTGTTTTGAGATCTTGTGAGCTTGAGCTACATTTCTATGATTTTTTTCCAAGTTCAAACTGTAATGCAACCTGCAACTAGGTCAATTTTCACACAAACACATTGTGCATAAGGTTTTCTTTGCTGATGATTTGGTTTGTTTTTTGTTTGTTTGTTATATTTTTTGTTGGTTTTTCGTAGTGGTGGCTTTGTTTGCTTGTTTGTTTTGCCAGGATTTGTAAGGTTTGGTAGATTTTTTTTTTTTACTGTATTGTTTATTCAGACTGGAAAATGGCAATGTAAGAGAAAGATGTTTTGGCTGGCATTATTCCAATTTGTACTCTGCTTCCATCGATGGAATTTAACAGGGCATGGCCTGGCCCTATGGTTCTAGTCCAACAAAATAGAAATTTTACATCTTATTTAAAAAAGAAAAGATCAGTTGTTTTGTGGCAGATTTTGACGCTGAGAAAATATATTTTGCAAAGATCAATAAAGTATGAAACATCTCTATAGAGAAAGGTATTTTTCTCTTCAACTTGATGCAAGTATAGTCATTACCCATCTATATTCCACTGAGGATATTTATTTTTTTTGTGCATCTATCTAGCTTGAGAGTTGTTTATTTGTTTCAAAGTTAGTAGAAGAGAGAAAATTCAGTGCTGCAACTCATGGCTGAAGTTACAGATCTAAAAAAAAAAAAAAATCACACATGCTACTTGCAGGATGGAGGTGACCTGACTCTCATGCCTAAAGATACCTGCTTTATCTTTTGGAACATCCTGTGTAAAAGATCAATTTTCTATTGACAGGAACATTCACTGTTGCAAACCTCTCTGCTGGGATACAAAACTGAGGTCATTTATTAAAAGGAATATAATGAATGGCAGGGTTTATCCCTTTATTTTTATGGATACATACCAAACAAAAGCTATCAAATCAAAGACTGCAAATAAACAGGATGTTAAAGCAGGTTGGTTTTGTGTCTGTGGTTACTGACAAGTCTCCAGATGCTCAAAATCAATAGATGTTTTGTATATTTTAATTATTCTTTTGGGTTTAGAACTTAATTACTCATATGAACTTCAGGAAATTTTGGCAGTTATAGTTTACCTTGAAGCTGTGACTTTTATTGTTGTTTTGTCAGCTAAAACAAGTTGCCAGCATGCTGATGTAGACTCATACTTTTATTTCCAGTGGCTCATCTGAGTGCTGGAAGCACACAGATTCCAGCGTCTCTCTCACACCACAAAATTATATTTAATTTGCTGGCAAATAGAGGAAATCTGTTAAGCAGAGAACATTATTATATCATCCTCCAGTCATTTTCAGGAATACTCCCAGTCTTGTGGACACTGACAGAGCCTATAAAGAAAAGTTAGAGAAAACATTAAATGTCAGACAGATTTAACAAGACAGGGAAAAACAAACAAACAAACAAACAAAACCAACTTGCATCAACTGCACTTGAATTCAGGGAAAGATTAGATTGTGAGGATTACAAGAGAAAGAGAGGGATCTGCTGTTAAATAAAGTGTTCAATTAATGGGTGCCATATCAATCTGTAAAATTACAGGCCACTCCTTGTAACCGTGTCCCTGAATATGGATCATTCATTCCTCAGGCTGCTGCTGGTGAGTTTGTCTTCCCATGATCATCCCGCACCACCAGCCGCTGAGACTTCCTGCTCTCTTTGCGTCTAAATTAAGCCAGGACATAGCAAGCAAGTCTCTGCACAAAGCTTCACCATGACTTGTAGAACAGCAGCCTTGCCACCTTGCTCTGTGCTACCGACTGTGGCCCTGGGTTCCACGTCCTTCTTAAGAAACCCTCGTTCTGCCATCTTCTATACTTTGTCTGGTACCAAAACCACGAGTTTCACTCTGCTCCAGTTCTGCCTCCTCCAAATATTTTGTTGTCAAAGGAGTGAAATATTAATTAGGTCAGTAATGAGTTAACAAATACTTGTTGTTTTTTTAATGTCTGATTCTGGACTTAGTCATATGGGAGCATACATGAAGTATAGGTTAACAAAAAGCAGAAAATATGTGCCTTGCAAAACCGTACACACAACAGTAAATCCAAATACAACAAATACAACAGGCTGATTTGTTTAACAACCACAACCACTAATACACAACATCAATTTTAAAAATTATTTTCATAATTATATTGGAAATAAGGATTTAGAATTGAGAGAAAAGATGCTAGAGGAAATAAATCAGATCAAAGATGGTAAGAAAGAAAAGCATGTATAAAAGTCAGAGCGAATCAGGGTTAAAATTAATTTCCATGTATCTGTGCAATTCCCAATAAATCCTTTAAAATGATTGATGGGAATGGACATTCTATCAACACCTGAAATACTTAAAATTTATAACAAATCATTCAATCCAGAATGTGAGCAGCACTTGTGTGAGATCTGCATATCTGGTTTCTTCTTGTTCTCCTTCATTTCTCTAGAAATGTATCTATTTTAAGTTCTATTTATGCATTTTTGCACACTATGAACATTCATTTTACGTTCTATGATATTAGTTCTGCCTGATTCCTGCTGTGGCCAGCACTCTCCTTCAGCTTAAAGCTGACATTAGATTCTGTCTAGGCGGATTAGTGTTTTGGAGTACTTTTTGTCAGGAATTTTTGCTGTTAATAAATTATACAGCCTTTTGTATGACCTAATTTTTCTAGATTTTTTTTTTTATCATTTTCTTTACTCTAGGATTTACTGTCATCATCATGCTGATAATGAACTAAATTGAGATGCACTTTATCTTTTTTTTTTTTTTTTACCTTGAACTCCCAGGAGTTCAAGCAGAAAGATTATGCCTTCATCTCTCCTATTTCTATTTTCCTGCATCGGGTCAGTAATCAACCTCACTTGTAGTTGGCAAAATCATGACTTTAACCTTGAGTCCTTAGAGTTCAAGGTGCAGAAGAAGAAACAAGCTTCCCGACTGCTGAATCTGTTGCCTGTCCTGTGACACAGCTTGCCAAGCACACCCAGCCAGTCACCTCCATGTCACACATTCATCCTCAAGCCCTGGCACCGGCCCCTCAACATGCTGAAACCACATAGGAGCAGCAAAATGAAGGGTGGGTGGCAGGACATGACATTTCACGCGTAAATCTGGCTCAACTCTCCAAGTACCTGTGCAACCACAGCCTGTCCTGCCAGTCACGAATGGCACATGGAGCCTCCTGTGCCCTGACAGGGGCTGCTTGCAGCTGTTCAGAGCACAGCCAGTCACTCACAGCTATGGCACTGTGTCAGGAGTTGTATCCAGATCATCCAGTGCTTGGGACATGAACAACTCAGCCAGTAGTTACAGGTTGTCGAAGCTTTCAGCCGTTCTGCCTCACAACACTTCCTGAATGAAGAAAACTTTGAGAACTCTTATTTAAGAAGCAGGACCGTTCAGGTTGCTACTGGGAAGAGGGAATGTCAGCAGTCTGCCTGAATAGGATACAGAGAGACCTCTTCTTCCCTCTCAGCCTCCACCCTCATCTCTATAACAATTTCCCCTCTTGTTAAAAAAGAGATCCATTTCAAGTTCGAAGTCCATTTTGAAGTTCCCCTTATTTTCACTACCTGTTCAGAGCCCTCTGAGAATTAATCCCACGGGGCTGGAGACAGAGCTGGATAAGCTCCCAAACAGCCACACATGATGTGCTAACGGCCTCAGAGTTGGTGGCTTGGAATTTGTGGACCAGATTTGCAAATGCACTGTGACATCTGAAAATGCAGCTAGGCATGCCACGGGATTTACACAAATGCCTAACCATGCACTGGCTAGATGCCACTGTCTTTAAAATTTAGTTCAATGTTTTACCTGGTCATGTGCTTTTGTTAATCCTGCTCTGTGCTTTCCTGCCTTTTTGGGTAGTTTTTTTGTTTTGTTTTGGTTTGGTTTTTTTAAATTTTTATTCTGGTCCCAGGTTATTATGTTGCAAAACTGTACTTTCATATATATATCAAAAGTTCATTTACATTAAGTATACAGAGTGTTAGAGAGCAGGGACATTTCTGTGTTTCTTGGTTTTAGTGGTCATTGCTAACTAATAGCTTTAGCATTCCTATAGCTGTACCATCTGATGACTGCAAAAAAACCCAAAATATTAATTAACTGAGTCACACAATGCACCTGTGAACAAGATTTTTATCATTCATTGACAGATGGGGAAACAAAGACACAGAAAGCTTGAATGCCTTATCGAAGAGCCCAGAGGAGGCCTGTTGCAGAGCTGGAAACCAAACAATTAGAACCCAGATATACCAACATTTGGTGCTGCACATTATTACTCTGCATTACATTTTAGGTCTTCCTTTCAAATCTCAGACCATGCTCCCTCAGTAACTTGAAACTCTTCTAGTACTACTGGGGGTTGAACTAAATGAACTTTGAAGGTCCCTTCCAACCCAAATTATTCTATGATTTTATGATACTACTACTACTTCTTCAAAACCCTTCCATTATGTTCTTTCTGTGGACAATATCCTGTCTGTCACTCAGCCATGAGTAATGCCTTTGACTGTCTGGATTCTCACATTCTGCTGAAGGCCTGCAGATAGTTCTTTACCGAGTGTCTAAGATACAGCTTTCCTATCTTGCCTTTGCAGATAAATTTATTGTCTAAAGTTTCATCATATATCAATAGCTGCAAACCTTTCTTTTTGGCCTTGACAAATGCAATCTTACACAATCAATATTCCTCCAGAAAACATTGCTGAAGGGATCATTTCCGTAAGCCCTTTGCTTTGTCTTTGTCATCTCTTCACTTGTTCTCTTTCATTTTATTTTACAAACATAAGCTCTTGCCTTCATTTTTTAAGATCCTCACAGCCTGCTCTTGCATTATCTATGTCGGTCATTCCATATAAAAAGGTTAAATCCTACCACTGATGAGACCCTATAAAAATGGCAGGATAACAAAAAGACAGAGAAAAAAGATCAAGCTGTTCCTTTGAACAGAAGACTCACTCTGTATTACAATTGTAGACTCTTAAATAACTGGAACAACAACTGGTATAATCAATAAATAAAGTAATAAATTGGTATGAAGATTTCTGACAAATGTTTAACAAGGCAACGGTTAGCTAGTAACATTGACCTCCAAATGTAAAGAACATGTGATTTTAAAGGTCCTATAGGTGAAGCAGATTTCAAGGCCACAGAACCTTCTTGCTTGCAGTCTTGAAATCTGTCTATGTAGTTAATTATCTACTGTGAAGGAAAAGTAACAATTTATTATCAATGAAAGAGAGAATAGGAAGAAAAAAAACTTCTCTCTGTCTTTACAATGAATCATAAATGCATGTGGTGAGAAATATTTCTATTGAAAAGAAATGCTGCTCTACTGAATCCAGGACAATTTTGGTACCTAACCTAATTTGAAGCTCTGGAGATTCAAACCAGAGACATCTAGAAATTGCAAAAAATTAACTTGTTTTGAAAGGCAAGTGAGACCACACTAAAGATGATCACCAAAAACAAGCCAATAAACAATTTCCCTTTATATCTTCTTGTGATATGACTGGGGCAAACAAGTCAAGACACATGCATTAAATGATTCCTTAAATACAATACTAGAATAGAAATGCTTAGATGACTGTCATAGAGTCTTTCAGGTATATTTGGTAGTATATATCTGCATCACGACAGCAGAGAAAAGAAAATAAAAATCACCATGACACACACTAATATAGGAGGAAGTGTCTATGAAACAAATTTCAGACCATGAAACAATTCTGTTAAGCAGTAACTTCATAAGAAAATACAGTTCGAATTAAAGTTTTTAGAAATATCTTTTATACAAACATTAAATGACAAGTACTTAGATTTCAAACTGTTCTACCAGTTGAAACAGGAGAAAATGCTTTGGGTCACACTTTTCAGTTGAATTTAGATCATTTAATGCAATTCAAAAGGTTGTTCAAGAGAGCAGTTACAAGAAGCTATGCAGAAAGATCTTTCCAAGGCTGGAGATTCACTGCACAAGACAAATAAAAAATAAGGTACCCAAGATAAAATTCTTCCCTCCCTTCCTCATGCTGGTGAGATTCACTGGCTTCAATATACTTGTCAATTTAGGATGTTGTGAACCTCGTGGTCGTGTGACAAAAAGTGACATTTCAGATGAGCTAAGAATGGAGAATGGGTGCAGTCATGAAAAAGTATCCACATCAAAGATGACAACCATCAGCAGAGAAATTTTGACATCCTTGTCCTACGTTCTAGTAAAGAAAAAATAAGGCACAAAATGAAAGTAGAATTTAGCTGGCAAACAAATGAGTTAATGAGCCATCACTTTACTCAAGCTGAGAAGCAATATTAGGCAAAAATTATATTTTTAGGAGTTGAACTTGGGATTTTTTTTTTTTTAAAAGCTGTATTCAGTCAATAATTTTCCATACATGATAATATACAGGTAAGATTCTTCTTCCCATACATAATGGGAAAGAATATGAAAAAAGTACAGTCTCCCAGTATGATCAATGTAAAGATGAATGATTCGCAATCAAGCATCAGTTGCACAATATCTACAACTGTCATAAGATTGCCCAGTAGTATCTCTAGTAGACAGCAGCCTGCTTGCACTTCTCAAATGTAGTTATGATCAGGTAGAAGATAATGAGGCAGCATTGCTGAAGGTTATTGAAACAGAAAGTTTCTGCTATGGGACAACATCCACAGGTAGTTGTTATTTTAATATTATGTTTTGTTTTGTTTTGTTTTGTTTTGTTTTTCTCTATATTCGTAAAATGGTGTTTATACCAGGAATTCTGACCCGATTCATCAGATTTATAATGCTAGATAACTGACTGTATGTAAGGCAGAGCTCTTGTTTATTTTTCATCCTGACCTTCTTCTCTGCAAATTGTTCTTTCAAAGTCTAGTAAATCAATACCTGTGTTTACATTAACTGCAATTCAAAAGTCATTTAAACAGTCATTAAAAAGGCAGGGCATCTCTCTCCTTTACTCCCACTTTCCCTAAGAAGGGCCAGGCAAAATAAGGATGCTAATCTGTAATTCACCTAGAAAATATGTCCTACTTGGTGGGAAAATTTGGGCAAGGGACTGAGTGTTTTTATTTTTAATCCTTTTTAGAACAGAATCCTTGAAGTTGTGGAAGTAGAAGGGGCGAGCAAAGGAAGAAATCCATAGTATTGGAGCACATGTGTCAGCAGCAGCAGCACCTGTGAGGAGCAGAGGTAAAAGAGGGAGAAATTAGGCATAAACAGAAAAAACTGACCAAAGAAGTTTTGGACTGGACTATAGAACCAGGGTGTGCAAGGTGACTAGTCTGCAAGAAGTTAAGGATGAAATATAGAAGAAAGTGGGGATGGTAGAGTAAGAATATGATTTGATGAGATGCCAGTGACTGCAGAGCAGATGGGAGGGGTCTGAACAAGCTGCAAAGAGACAGCAAATGAGGATGTGGTCATCTCTGGGGAAAAGGACAAAACAATCTTAAAGGTAGGAAAGAGTGGAGACTATGGAGTAGATTCAGAAGAGCTGAAGGGTCTTGGCTATTAGAAGTTGGTTTGAAGGAGATGTAACATGATTCAAAAACTGGAAGAACTAGGGCGTTAGATTTGCCTTTTGCTGAGAGACTTCAAACTGCTGTAGTTGGAGAAACATAGAAACATGCACAATATTCTTTCAGGAATAGAGATTATATAGGCAGTCATAATATATTAATAAAAGGGTAAATACAAATGCCAGTAAACACTTGATGACAGGTACAATGCTTAACTGAAGGCAATGCAATACAAGGGAAGAGTGATGGACAGAGATAATCCATGGAATAATATCTTAATGCTGGCATTTTACCATCTTCTCAGACAGCAGAATCTAATTGAACAAGTTAAATAAGAATGAGTTGCAATGATCAAAGTCCTAAAAGCATGTGACATCAGGCAGTGCTAAAAAATTTAATATTCTACCAGTATTTCTTATTTGGTAGTTTTAAGGGGTTAAAACTATTATTAACAGGGTCTTTTTGTTATAAAACTAGGTGTATTAAGACCCTGAGGATATTTGGTCTTATTGCATCAGACTGCTGCAAAAAAGATAGCCTTGAAGTTGGGGCAGATTTTAAGAAATTCAAGGCAATTATTAACATTTTTGTATTAAAAGACGTTAATTATTATAAACCTTCGTGACATCCAGATTTTCACTTTTGCTGAAACATCAAGCTAAATGTTATGGACATTTAACAGCAATAATTCACATTTTTAAAGCTTTAGTGTTTGATACCAAAAAATCATGAAACTGTCACAGATAACAGCTCTTGAACCAGGTACTTTATGCAGGCTAATACTTATTTTGAGCAGGAACAAATTATTTGGTTTTTAAAGATCCTGCCACTAGTAGAACAAAAAACATCCAAAGCAAAAAATATGTCATGCTGGTTACCTTTCTGAGATGTGTTGAAAAGACCTTGTGATCTGAAATCTCACACGCTAATGATGGGTTTAATAGAAAAGAAAGCTAAAAGCAATCTACGACAGACCCTTTGGTGGACCTCCTTCGTGTGGAAGGTGACTAATGGGACTGAAGTCAAAGAGGCATTTCCTATCCTACTGTGCTCATTGTAAGATGACTGTCGCAGACTTACCTCTGGCGCTGTTCCAGCCTGACCCTCATGTAAAAATAGAGTATTTTAATAATGTCATGGCAAGGCTTCCAGATCCTTTTAAGAACATTATCTCTTTTCATGAGTTGACACTTTCTGAAGAACATCATCAAGCAGGCTCAGTTGTGAGACATTGTGTTCATTAATAGGTTCCACCTTGAGTTCTGTAGAGTATGAATCACTGACCTGCTCACAGTCAGGAAATTTTCTTTAACTGAGTTGGACAATTATTTTCCTTCATCAAATAAAAGGCTCTACCTACATTTAAGAATCTAGAATAATGCAATATTCCTTCCCAGTAGTTTGCAGGGAGATCTTATATTGTTAAAATTAAATACATGGAGATAGAGCTATATAATTTGCGGGCAGATGCCGAAGAAAATTAAGCTATAATTTATGCTACTTTGGGATTGGCAGTGGAAAGAGTTTTTTAGGTAAAACAGACTGAGTCAGAGTTCCTTCCTACAGAAGCTGAAGAAAATAAGTTCATCCTCTGGGAATAACAAAATATAAATGTATTAAATAATGTGTTTAAGCATAAATGATCAAGCATTGTCATTTGGCTTAGGAAATGTCTAAAAAAAAAAAATTATGAAAAAAGATATCAGGAGTAATTTCGATATTATAACACCACATGAGATATATATTGCAAAACTGGGTAAGTCTCAAAATTCCCTAGCAGCTACTACACTATCTCTGGAGAAGAGTGAAGGGATAGGCTGACACCTTCAACACCAAGGATATGCTTGTTACATATTTTTAATATTTTTATTAGAGTTGATCAAAAGACAAAAAGTCTTTCAAGAGTTAAAAATTTATTTTACTTTTGTATTGAAACAAACATATTTAAACAGAATTGGGACAATTTTCTATTTTTAAACAAAGAGATATCTCTCAGTTTTTTGGTAGCCAGGTGATTACCCAATATGTGAGAAATCTCTATTAACCAGTCACCAGACCTTTAATACAGACTCATCTGTTTCTTGAAACAGTAATTACAAACCACAACCACTGCTGGTTGCTGCAAACATTTTCTGCTTTGGGGTTACTTATTAATTACATATTATATGATACACATTAATTTATGCAGTTAACTGCTATAATTTAGTCTTACAGTTCATAGCTCTTCTTTCACTTCTTTACCTTAAAATGGAGTATATGTCATTATATTAGTATGTGTTTCAGCAGTTAAGGGAACTGCTTACAAAAATGTAGTTGAAATTAAGAACGTCTAAAGAAAAGAGTTTACATATCAATTTTTCGTTTTCATTTTTCATACATCTTGTACTAATCACCCTGTACTAGTGGATACACTTGAAAACCAACTTGTTTTCCACTGGTTATGTCATTTTTCTCTTTGTGTATAATTTAGTGGGAATGTGATTTTTTGTTGGTTTGTTTGTTTGTTTTGTTTTCTGTACAAGCATCAGTAATTCAGTGGAACTCAGAGCCTTAGGAGCAGAAAATGATCAATAAAGTACTTTAAAACCATTTGTAGGGAGAGGAAAGTTCTAATCACAGTGCACAATCTTAGACAACAAATTAGTAAATTATGCTAAGGCTGAATGAAGTTTGAGATGAGAAACAGTCTGCATTAGCCAATTCTGCAGCCAAAGCAGAAACTAACAACGACCTACATGCAACAAACACAAAATGTTTTGGTTCTTTTACAGAGAAAATGAATTAGCCAATTTAAGTATAGTTAATTGAGACTTGATGTTTAACTAATTTCAAGTGGTACTATACAGGAAACAGTAATCTCCTGGCTACTGTCTGTACATCAAGAGTTGTTGTAATTGAAGAGATGAAATGAAGAAAACTACAGAAAGGAAAATATTATTTAATGTGCACTACGTAATCAAGAAGGAAAAGGTTAATCAATAAATCAGTACTTCAGGGACTGATCTTCTAAATTGGTGAAGATCCTTGGGTATCCTTTGGTCTAATGTCATTTGAGTGTATGCTGTGTCTCAGGAGACATGCTCACAGTTGATAAGAACAAGTCAATGTATGTAAACATAATCTGTCAAAATTTTGCAAAGAATAGCATATCTGATTCTCATTCGGTATGGTACTATTTACTTGTGAACAAATGTTCCTTTCAAAACATGAATTTGAACTATTTTTAAAGTTTCTTCAGAAATTTCAGGTGATCTAACTTTTATAAACATGCAGTTCCCCAGTAAAATCATTGTCAAGTTTGCTGCTTCTTTTCACACTCTATCCTCCTTGGGTTTACAATACTGAAAAATTATTAGGTACTCCGGACATGTCTAATTCAAGCACATCAAATCCGTGGACATCTATGCTTTATCTTCATTATGTAGAATCTCTCACTGCATATGTAAACATTATTAAAACCAAGACTTCTGTTTCTGTTCATTAGAAACAACTTTAAACATGCAGTAAAATGTCTTTGAGTTCTATATCTAAGATGGAGGGCAATGAGGATGTTGTGCTTCCCATTTTCAGTGTCCATATAACCCCATTTACAGAAATAAAATGGCTTTACAGCGTAACAGAGAGACGGAAGACCATATGCCCAAACACAGTCTGAGCCTAATTTATAGATATTGAAAAATAAAGTTAAGCTGTAGTAGTAAGTCCTTCTTCTGTGATGTCTGTGTTCTCATAATATGCTGTTCCTGTGAGAAAAAACAGAAGCAATGCACATTGTAGATGAGTTTTGCTGAAGTTTTTGGATGGACAGTCAGATGAAAGGAACTGTCTTTGACGAAGACTACACAGTTAATCAGAAATCAAAAACAGTTCTTCAGCGGGCCCCTGGATTCCCCTTGGCTTGAAGTTTATTTCATTTCCTCTCTCACTCCCAGGAGACCTCGAAGATTCACTAATTAAACTTGAATTTTCAAATTATTATTTTAGTTCCAAATATATTTTCTGTAAATGAAGTGAATCAAATAATACAGTTTAGCTATTTCTGCTGCATCTTCACAAACATAAAAATGACTTTAGTCTGATTAGGTGAGTAACCTCCCGGCCCTATACAGAAACCATATTCTATTGAAACTATAGAAATATCCTCATTTTAATCAATTTACAGTGATGAGGACCTTCCTTGTTCTGTCCTCTTGGTGTTCCTTGAGATGTTTCCATTATCCCTTTGAACCTCTAGGTCTGGAGAACAGACTGGCAGGGATCTATGTGAACATAGAACAGCACGAATTGTTTGGGCAGCTTCTTACTTTTTCTCCCACCCCCACAAAAATTAAAGCTGAAATAAAATAACTCAATAGGATTTCTCTCCAGCAGAGTACGGGCTCTGTTTCCTTCCTAGTTTTACATCAAACTTACAGGTCCTGCAGGGAAGAAGGTAAACAGAGAATGTAAAGCAAAGAGATGCAATGGCTGCACCAGTCTAACAGTGCAAAGACATGAACTAAACCTCTGCAGCAGCAAAGACAGTTAGCGTTTTCCAACTTGTTACCCTAGTGATCAAGTAATAACATACTGCAGCTTGGTCCTGTGGCTGGCAGTTGAGAAAACAAGCTTCCCAGCTGCATGAGATGCTGCTAAGGAGCTCTGCTAGAGCACGATACAGAGAGAATTCAGCCCTCTGGATGTCTTTGAATGCCATTTCAGATGAAAAAGAGACTCCACTTTTGAAAGATTCCGTTGTTTTTTTTGTTTGGTTTGATTTGGTTTGTTGTTGTTGTCATTGTTGTTTGGTTGTTTTTTTGCTTTTTTTAAATAAATGTACAGCTCTATCAAGTAAATTTGGTATACTTTGGAATGGAGGGTATTAACAAGATAGCTCTCCTAAAGGGAAATGTTATTTTCAGATGAAAACAGCAGGTACATCTCATAACCTATTCCCTATATATATTTAAATATATACGGTCTTTTTTATACAGTAGTGTGAGAATAGCAAAGCAAGTTATCACTGACTTGCAAGTTGTCATGCCTACAAGCGTTTTAAAACCAAAGAAACAATAGCAATGAAAATTTCAGATTGAAAACAACCAGGGAAAAAATTTATGCAGGTATGAAGTTTGTATAATATTTGAGAACAACTCAATTTCCTCATGTTTACCTGAGTTCTGCTTTTTTTAACCTGTTAATTGTCCTTGAGTAGTTCACAACAAGTGCTGAGCCTTTGAGCTTGCCTGTCTATCTACAGCTTCTCTGTTCCCTGACAGGGTGAACACAGTTGCTGCACATGATACTGGAACCTACTGGACATCCTAGGTCTTACTGACAGGATTCAGGAAAGAGAGGATAAGAGAAAAGTAAGTATTTCTTAGGTTTTTTCTCTGCAACAAGATATTTACAGAGAAGATAAGTACAGAACATACAGACATGACGTCGGTGGGCAGGGGGAGGGAGGGGGTGGGGTGGGTGAAGGAGGGGCAGGTAGGGCTTTGTTGAACAGCTCTGCTGCCTCTGGTTTAAATATCTTCAATTTCAGAAAGGTCTGGGTTGGTTCGTTGGTTGGTTTGTTTTTACTGAATTAAACTCTATCCCACATTATGATAGGAAAAGTTTTAAAGAGCGAGAACAGAAAAAGAACCTGAAATGCCAGTCAGCTAGAGTGAATGACGGGTTTCTCTTTGCGTGACTACTCATAACAGTATTTGGATGCAAGAAAAGGAATGGATGCTTGGAAGAATAAGTATTTGCCTATATAGTAAGTCACAACATCAACAGCAAAGCTGAGAGGCATGTCTTGGCATTGATCCAGTCACCTGAAATCTCTATAACTTGATATAATGCTGGGAAAATAGATTTTACTACCAATGATTTTTCACTATCCTCACCATTGTAGTTGGTTTGCTCCTATACACAAGACGATAAAATAATCAATGCTGTCACTTCACAGAAAGTTGGACTCCAGTTCCTGTGAAATAATAGTACTGAACCATTCCACTCAAAGAGGACCATGCCTTGCCAATGTTCAGGTACCACGTATTCCCTAGCCAATAAATTCACCAAGCTCTTGTCTTTGTTATCATTTCGGCACAGTGATCATGAACAATTACTGACCTGAACACAACTTTTCTACTGATTCAAGCCAATCCGCTGAACCACAGCTTGTATAAAATTCATGACATCCCCTCATCCAGGAAATCAGAGAAATTAGCTGAATTTACCTCATGACATCTTTTTATTCGATATCAACCAGTAGCATTCAATGGAAATTCACATAAACTGGAATCCAGACAATCTTCATTTCCTAAAAATCAGAACAAGTTTCTCACCTTTTATTTTTCTTGGCTTATGGTTAAGTCCTTCTATATCTCTAGGTGTTCTCATCCTTCAGTTACTGGAGAATTGAGAAGATAGCTGACAGTGGGAACAGCCTTGGGAGCAGTAAAAGGAGAAACGTACATACTTGATGAGGAAAACAGCTAAAATTATAAGCTTGGCTTGATTTGCCTGTTTCTGCCATCTGCTAGAAAACAGAACAACTCTGTCAATACTCCTCTTTTGACTCTCTCCAGAGCAGAATGTGAATGTACAAGGATAGCTGGGCAAAAAAAAAAAAAAAATCTGGGAACAAGAAATTTGTCTACAAATACTCAGCAGCTTATACTGAGATGAGACAGATGCAGATCGTAACTTTTGAATGAAAGATACCAGAATTGAAACGCCAATAATACTAAGCTTTAAGAGTTACAGGCTTGTCACTGATCATATAAAATAGTACAGAGCTGTTTGACCTCAGTTTGATCAATGACAGATATGGATAAATACTTCAAATAATTGGTTTTGAGCATGAAAAGTAGCTAGCATGGTCAACATTTTCAAATAGTAGAAGTTAGGCAACTAAAGAAACTGATCCATTTAATGATCCATATCACCTTGAGGATCAGGAGAGCAAATTAGTATTTTTTTCTTAAAATGAGGTAATGAGTACCTTAAAATTGTTCAAGAGACAAAGTGAAAAATGTTGTTTAGCTTCCTTCAAGAAAGGAAGACCCTGTTATCCCCCAAAAGTGATATGAAGACTCTACTGTGTAAGATTCAGAGGAGGGCTTCATTAAATACCTTGCCATTTTCTACAATATGAGAAGCTGTAGAGTGTCAAGGACAAATAGTGTCTTGTCTCTGCATAGTTTAGTTGTGCTTAACAGTGCCTATCATTAGATATTTAGATAGTTTTCCTGAACATCCAAAAGTTTGAAAGAAATCAGTAAATCTGTTCTCTTGGCCTTCCTAACATTAGAAATAAATCTCAGCTCTGCATTAATTTTAAACATTCCTGTTTATCTGTTCTGTTACTTCCATGCTCAATGCAGAAATTTCATTTTTAAGTGCACTCCTCATCCTGCTGTGATGTCAATTTGATTTCTTCTGACAAACTGCTGCGTACCTTGGTGTCTTAAAACAAGAGCACACTGTCCTAGTGTCCAGTATCCTGCTTTGATCTATCTACATTTTCTTCCAAGAGGACCTTTAACTTATATTAAAGCTTTGTAGTAAAGATCTTAGTAGTTAAGGATCAAACCTTAGGAACTAAATCAAAGTTTTAAGAAACCAGGAGAAATCGTGTCTCATCTGATTTGCAGAGAGGGTACCTGAGGGTATATTAAAAGGTATGGATCAAGTTTACTGATATTTTTGCCTTATCCACCTGATACTTCTGAAATGGTTATTGAAGTGAATGTGCTACCTCATGGATAAAAAATGCACAGACTTTGCAAAATTGAATGCAACAAATACAGAATAAATTATGAGAAAAATGGATCTGGAAATCTAAATCTAATCTGGAAATATCTAAAATTAATCTGAAGCTTCAGAAATTGTTACTTTAATACCTGTAAAGTTACAGATTTATTAGTAGTTGCCTAGTAACCCTACCATATTAGAATCTAGGGACTATTATGTCATGCTTCAGCTTTACAAGTTTTAATGCATCTAATAAGAAAGCCCATTAATACATCACTGTGGGTAAGGTACACACTTTGAAATTCTGTCATGGCTGTACAGTTTTGTGCAAAAGTGTGCCATATTCTTTACTATGTATGTAATTGATTTAGCGTGATTAAATTCTTTCAAATATGTTATATATACCCACTAGGAAACTATTTCTTTAGTATTTCCTAACTTTGAACTCTGTTTGTTACGGAAGCATCTTCAAACTCTGACTACTATTAATGCTTATAATTCTGCTATTCTATCTTAAAAGCTCAAGAAGATGGGGAAAAAGCTGATGAAGAGTTAAAAATTGAATGTGTTGGTGGGAGGGATTGACAGAGAACAGAACAAAGATTTCACATCTACCATGAAATTACTACAGAATTTACAGTTTAAAAATGTTCTGCTTTATACTGGGAGAAATTATTTTGTACTTGAGGTTTTTCCTGTGGTTTTACAGAAGGTGAAAAGCAATTGTTAGTGAAATACATGAAGCTGCTGTAGCAGTGAATGAGAAAATCATTTTCATCATAGAGTCTATACACTGGGGAAAACACAGAAAAGACTTTCAAAATTTCAGTACATTGATTTATTTCCTTTTTAGATATGGATGCAAAGGAAATATAAGATACCACTATTATAACATGCTCTTCAAAACTTTATCAGTCTAATACTTTCCCATTTAGTTTAAAAACACCATGGAAGGCAAGAAATGGTCCAATCTAATTTTAATTTCTTTTTAAATATAGATTGAAGGTGTATTAAATATTTTAACTTCATATTTATATTAATTTCTGATGAAGACATAGCATCTCGAACCCTAAACTTCTCTTCTATATGTATAAAAAGAGAAATAGCCATACAACATTAAAAAGTGAATCAATTTATAATTTCAGTTCAATAAGATCAGGTTTATGATAACGGCACACTTAAAGACTCTGGTAAGCAAGTTCTTTTACAGAACCTCAAGAGCTTACGCTTTCTCTGCATGGACTGGTGCAGCCAGTTATGCCTTTATTTTGCTGCACTCCAAGCAAGCTAGATATGAGCTGCATGTTAAAGATTTGTACTGCAAGACTCAAAGACATTTTTCCAGTGTCGCTCAATGTAACCAACAATATACTTTTTACCTTGGCACGTAAAAAAATATGCATTTACCTGTATGAAGCAAGACTGTAATTGTCAGCTTCATCCCACTACTTGTTTACTATATTAGGAGAAGAGAGGCACAGTGTGGGGGACTACAGTGGGTCCGTGGATTCCCTGATGGAAGGCATGGGAACAGAAATTAGCCTTAATGATATGAAGGCCTACCCATGAGAAAGATGGGAGTAAAGGAGTATCCAGAGATATTAAGGATGTATCCGTGAGAGAGAAGGGAGTAGTAGAGTAACACTGATGATAGCAAAATTAGCCAATGAGATGTTACTGCTGTAACTTGTAACCAATAGTGAAGAGACACATGAATTGGTAAAACTGTATAAAAATGCACTTGTGGCAATAAATGGCATCTACTACTTCCATCCTGGAAGAACTTGGTCTATGTCGTTTGTCCGTCTCAACCATGACAGCACAGTATTTTAGACACCCAGTTGAACATCACACTGATCCCCACAGATCAGAAATACATGTACTTAGCCTGAGTCCATTGTCTGGCAGACATGACAAAAAAGAAAAACCTTATGACAGACTGGACAGCAATAGGTAATCCACAGATACTATGGGGAGAGCAGGGCAGTCTGGAAGTGAAGAGGAGGTGTCCCATCCCAACAGATGGGATGAGGGATGAGTTAACTCTTAACGCGACACGCACCCTGACTCAACAGATGAGACCAGGTGTGAGTGAACTCTGGGTTAATTCTGCGCGGTTATGTGAAGTGAATGACAGCCAGTCATCTCCGGGGTCCAATTCAATTGTGAGTTTTACTAAAAGTACTTGTTGGAATATTGGTTACAGCAAATGGTGGCTTGGCAAAAGTATAACAGAACTTATCAACACATTAACAGCAAAAATCCTACTACGAGCGATATATTGGCAACCATCAGTAGCTATAATATGAAATTTAACCAGAAATTAACAGCAGAGCTTAAAGATGGTGTTATCCTTATATGTTCAAAAGGGAAAAAGAGGAAGAGAGTGGTAGAGAAGGAAAAAAAACTAAGGTATAAGGGAGAGAGAAAGAGAGTAATATACATATATATTCAGAAGGAGAGGCAAAGAAATGGGGGTATAGAAAAAGGAGAGAAGGAAGGAGCAGAGAGAAGGGAAGAAAGAAAAGAGTGAGGGATCCAGCCTCTCATGGCCCCACAGTGTGGACGACAGGACTTGTACGATGATGTGTGGCCTCGGTGCTCCACGGCAAGGATGCTGGGGTCAGGAGCGCAGCGTCCTCCGATGTCTGGTTCAGAGTCAGGGTCCTTAGGGTGCTGGTATACTCTTGGTGAGGCCGAGTTGGTATTCCCTTGGTGAAGATTGGTAGGCCCTGGTGAAGCTGGTGTTCCCTCGATGATGACTGGACAGGCCCTCAGATGAGACTGGTATTTTCCCCCCCAAACCGTGCTGTTTTAGCTGGGCTTTTTATAGCTCCCAGAGTAGAGGAAAGCCTGGTGGGGAGAAAAGTGGTGACTGCGAAAGAGGGACAAGTCTGGACAAGTCCTGGGCCACGTTGAGGGTCTCCACTTTGTGTCATGCAGAAATCCAGGAGGAAATGGTGATTGCGAAAGATTAACAAGTTTCGACAAGCTCTGGGCCATGATAAAGGGTCTCAACTTTTCCCCTTTGTTTGCCAAGCTGGGCATATCAGGAGATGGGGCTATGTGCCCTCCAGCACATCCTCCATCTCCGGTTGGTCAGCCAGCCTGATCTGTGGCTCCTTAGCTTGTCGTTGATGTGTAGATCACAGTTCCCCCTGCTCTGAATGTGTCTTCTCCTGGCTGAACTAGTCACAATGTTTTCAGCCATGATCCTTATCAATGCTCAACAGGAGGAAAACATTTTTCCACAGCTTTTGACTATGTGTCTAATACAAATATAGTTTAGATTTACTGCTTTCAGTGATTCTTAAATAACTATGTTAAGTTAAATGCATGCTGAAGTGTTTAGCTGCTTACGACCCTAGAATGATCCATCCTGCTTTGTACTACAGAAAAAGGAAGGCACCAGAGAGCCAGATCCAGTTCGTAACTGACACTGATAGTAATGATTGCTTGAGCAGGAAAAAGGAGTATCAGCAAGAAAATAAAGGAAAACCTCACTTGAGAACATGCTTAATTTTTGAGGAGTTCACTGTCTTTTGATCAAAAAGGCATCAGCAATGCAATCTGCTGTTTATACAGGAAAAAAAGTATTAGCAAATGAAAGGTGTATATGTACCCAGAAACATCTGTGTTAAGAAGCCGTTTGAAACTAACCATGCGATAAAGTTAGAAAGAAACATCTGCTTGAGCCTAGCAGAGTCTTAGTAACACAAAAAGAGATAATACTAGAAAACAGATGTTAGTTTTTCATACTTTGCTATGGTGTGTTTCTACATTTTGCTAGACTTCTACTGACCTTTCTCATTAAAATAAATAAATAAATAAGCAATTTACGTACAAATATTTTGAAAGAACCTGAGAGCAGTGATTAACTTTTCTTATGCTAATATACTTGGAACCATTAGTACAGCAACATATTATAACAAAGCTAAACAAAAAATCAACATACTGTACTAAAACTACTTTATATATTTTTAAATGGCATAATGTTTTATTAAAAGATAGCTATTCACTAGTTAGGAAAAAATTAAAATTGTGTTTTCCTCCTTTAATAGTCAAAATAATTAAATCAATAGTAAATGCTCAGTACATTCTGCTAAGTATTTTTAAACTACATTCACTTCCCACAGTACTTTTAAACTACAAGCCTATTAAAAATAAAAATACCAGTTAATATGCAAATAAATAGTAACGTTTAGAAAATAGTATCATGGCTGGTTAATGAAAAATCAGCATTAAATATAATTAGTTTGAGGTAATAATAGATTAAAATAGAATATTAAAAAAAACAAACAAGCAAAAAAAACAACCAAAACCAAAACAAAACAAAAAACAAACAAACAAACAAAACAAAACAACAAAAAAAAAAAAAACAAAAAACCAAAACCAACCAAACAAACAAACAAACACAAAAAAAAACCAAAACAAAACAAAAAAAAAACAACAAAAAAAACCCACACCACATCAGATATATAAGTTTTAGCCTGAGATGTGATGCAGGAATCTTGGCTTTTAAAGCTGACACATGAACATATGCACTTAACTTCAGATAATACAATTCCTCCCTTAACCATGTAGCACCTTTGTCTATGCTGCATCTTATTTGGACACTCTTATTCCAGTTTGTTATAAAGAGAACTAGAGCTTCTGTCACTGGGCAAATTCAGAGAAGCCATTTGAAGGCAACACATGTAATTGAAAGCTATATCACATACCTGGGGACATCTAGCCTCGTCTCAAGTAATTTTCAACCCAGGACCATTGAAAGACAAACTGGGGAGTGTTCAGTTCCCCACCATCAGTGGAGGGAGGGAAAAAGTCACTCTCACCACTCCACATTTCTGCAAAATGCTCAGCACATTACTAGGGAAGGAGAGTAAAATGTCTGTCCCTTTTGAGAGAAGTGACAGATGTGCAGAGGAACATGCTGACCTTATTTGAGTCCTTCCCCAGATTCTTCCTAAAGGCTAAAACGCATGGGAAACTGCCCTTCTAACACAAGAAATCCTTATCTGTGGGGCCTACGACAGGAAATAAACTCCTAGGTGCTGTTCAGGGTTCAGTTTGTATGTAAACTGAGAAGATGTTGTATTGTACCAGCAAAGTGCAAGTGGTTTCTGGATAAATTACTTAGGTAAGATCACTTAATGTACAAGGGGTAACTACTTGAAGGTGAGTTGCTTCAAACTGGAGGCTATATTGATGGGGAGATGACCGTGTTCAAACAGTGGACAAAACAGTGGATGATTTTTTGGCAAGTTACAAACAAATTTCGCTTTCCAAAAATTCTTAAGTCTTTCTCCTTTATAATTTGACTACTCTAAACATGTCACACTTTTCTCATTGTCTGCTATAAATGAATATATAGAAGCGTAAGTTCTCCATTCTTCTATTTATTATGTTAATAATAGCCTGATCTCAGCATATATAAACATTGAGCTAAAGGTTTTATTTCATCTTATGGTTACCCACAACCATTCATTTTGTGGAACATAAAACATCCCCATCAGGCACAAAGCGCAGATCCTTAGTCTTTCCTGAGATAAACATAATGCAAAGATGAAACAAGGAACAGAGTTGTGAACAGCAAGCCCTGTTCAAAAATCTCTAGAAAGAGAAATAATGAACTATGTTTACAGAGACTCTTTGTTGAAAGGGGCTTGGATATCATTCTTCCCATAATTAGCAGCACCTATGACCAGTGGGTCTCCATCTTTCTTGTAGGTGTAGATTTGGCAGTCACTTTATCCCAGAGAATGAGTCATAGTATCTGGCCCAGAGGGGTGATATCACTCCTACTGAAGTTGCCCAGATTCAGTGGAAGAAGAAAACTCACCAGAAACGCATAGATGAAATAACAGAGAATTTAAACTAAGACAAGTTTCCCAGTTTTTAGGGAAAACAGTAAAAGAAAGGCATCTCTGAGTTACAACCTCTGGTTTTACACTTTTGATCAAGCAATAATATATCTCTAGAACTTCAGAACTTTGATTATTTTATTACACTCTGTTGCATTCAGGCATTGAGAGGATGTCTATTATTTCTTAGCGTATAACAATGTGGGATTTTTTCTGAACAATGCACAAATAAAAGAATGGTTGTAAAATGCCTCAGAAAACTTAACTGATAGTCTGCCTGGAATACCAAAACCCACTACACCAAAATTGCATGAGTATTGTTCTTAGCACTCCTCAAATTCACTTAAAGTATAATTATTAATTCAGCATTCAGAAATATCTTATACCACTATCTATGTTATACATGTGCTTGCACTCATCAAAATATTTTTTCTCACTTGAAAGAAATGTGAACAGTAATAGATTAGTAAAATTTTTAACTAGCATTTTACATTAATTGCAAGACATTTGAACTAAATGTTTTCAAACTTGATTGTTTACAATTAGGTACATTAAAACCAAAAAACAACCAACCAGAGAAACACATGCACAAAAAAAGCCCCACACCTTAATATTTGGAGATCACCCATAATGTGAGAAGATAAGACTGACAGGAACAGGAGCCTACAGCACCTTAAAGGCTATAAACAGGATCTACTTATTGTGAGAACTAATCTTCTGGAAGATACTGTTCATTAAAGAACACCAACGAACAGCCAAAATGAGGATGCATGCATGGATGGTTGAGACCTCTTTTTAGGGACGTGATCAACAAAAGCACTGACACATCTGGGAAGGAAATACATTCATACTTCCCACAGAAAGACACTCCATACATCACCATGATCTTCTTGTCTGTTTATTTTAACATAAATTTCAGGAAATTCTGGGCCTTGAGATCAGTTGCCTGAAAAGTGAACACAGGTCAACTAAGGACATGCTTTTCAGCCTGCAAATCAGCAGGCACAGTGGCTTGTATATATATTAGTGAAAAAGTGCTCCATTCTTTGCAAAAATAAACTCAAAATTTGAAGGAGAAACCCTCATGTAGTACAGCAAAACCACCTGTTCTTATCTTGCATCTTTAAAGTCATATTGTTTTACCACAAAAAGATCTTTTGTGAAATCTTTGTGTGTGTGTGCATAAGCAACATTTTGCGCTAATAAAAGCATCAAAATTTTTCCTCTTTTCTTCCATTCTCCCAAAGGAGTACCAAATTCTTCAATATACAGTTTTAAACCCTGAATTCCATGCAGCAAGAATATCACAACTCAATGCAAAGTCACTGTGTCTAATCATCCCTAACCAAGAAGTAAAATTTGTTTTTTTCTTTTGGTTTTCATAGGTCAGAGCCAGTTAATCACAGTAACTCAAGCACATAACAATTTTGCAGGTATGTTATGGACAAAACCAAAAGAATGAAGTATTCATATTTTTAGGGTCTTTGTGGATTTTCTTTATCCTTGCCAAAAATTAATCAAGCACCTTAATCTGTTTTTCAAGTCTGTCAATACCATTACTACTCTTAATGCAAAAGGCCTCTCTTGTTTTTTTGTTGTCTAGCAAAATGCATAAATGCATTTGTCTTGGGTTTCTTTCAGTACCACAGCAAACAATACTTTCCCAGAGAATAAACTGTCACACTCAGTAAACTTTGTTTACATCATTTGCGCTGTTGCTCTTATCCTCACTTCTTTACAGCCCCTGTGGGTTATTCTGGGTCACCCCACTTGACAGGTCTGGTAGATGGAGCTGTGTCAGCCCACCTTGAGTCTGGCTCAAACTCAAAGTCTGTGTGCCTGAGTCCAGCTAAAGCAAAAAATCTGGTCAGCTGGCACCAGAAAGGGAATAAAAAGAGTGGATTGGGTGGCAGAGTGGAGCCACAGATAATTTCCAGAGCAGATAAAAAACCTGAGCAAACTACTCATACAGCACACTTGGGAAGGGTGGTAAAGAAAAACCCAAACCACAGACCGGAGTTCATATAAACAAATGCATTAAGGCCTGCCACAGTTAAGTCTTCCCAATAAATGAAATAAGAAAGTTTTTAATTAAAAACTCTTTCTATTAGTCACCCACAGTAAAGTGGGACAAGAGAGAAAAATATGTAGTTGAGAAAGGGTTAATTCCCTTCAGATGGCGGTAGCCATGCAGCCTCAAAATGCTGCAGCAAGGCTGGGCACCACTGTGTGCAGTGTTGTGGGGTGACACCCTCAATCTTCCCCTATCAAACATTGCATATGCTGTATCTTTAAGGAAAATGCAGTAAATAGTACAGAAAACAGTCAGATTTATTGCTGCAGTGTAATTCAAACACCTCAAGAAACTGCCCTCTGACCTCTCTGGGGTATCAGCTCCCTGTCTGAAATTGAATAAAGAAGTGAATGAATGAACGAATGAATGAATGAATGAATGAGTGAATAGGTGAATATTTATAATTTTGAGTTGGGGAATACAGTAAAATAGCTTAAACCACTTTCCAGAGAAGCTTAAAATCACCAGTTCTCTCATCGACTGAAGTGGATCAGGAATCGTCACTTAAAGCAACAACATCTAAGGGTGGTAACCAAATCCAAGAAGTTGTAAAGTCTTAAACCTCTCAGATGTAACCACAAGAGTTTTTGCGATTATGTCTGAAGTGCTACCTTGCAAATATCTTGAGTTTTCAAAACTTTACTCTCTTTAGGATCCTGTAGTCCAATTGGTGTCAAACACATTAGTAGCAATGCTTTGCTTATACTTAAATCTTCATGCTTTTAACAAATTAATCCTCTTAATATCCCTGTTGGGTACATACGCAAAACCTTTCTTGTCTGTAAAACTGAGATAAGAAGTGTCTTTCCTAAGGACATGCAGTTAGAACTGGGAAAAAACAGGGTTAAAATTCAGTAAACAGTGGCTCTCCTGCTCCAACAACTAGACAACACTGTTTAGATTGTGCGAACTACTAACATGAAATACAAACACAAGATAGAAAAAAAAGCAACTAAGAGAGGTAAACTTTTCTTCTTTGATGTTCTCACTAATACTAGAGATTAAACACCTTAAAAAGACTGTATTTCCCTGTCTATTCCTTGCATTGTGTGGAAAATTATTCTGAGGAAAAAAGAAACAGGATTTTGAATAAAATCAAACACCTTTTATAAATTATGTCAAGACATACCTTAGAAATGTAAACCAAGATATGCAAAAACAAGTAATGAAACTAATTATTAATGTTTTTTTTTTCCTTCTATGTCTGCTGTGATTCCTAATAAGAACATTCAATATGCTTTACTTTTATGAATCATCATTACAAGACATGTAATAATGTTCATTTTAACAATATATAAAATATTTATTTCAAAATAATTTATTCTACAAAGTAAATATTGCTTACCTATAACATACATATTAATACAATCTCTCTCCAGTTCTTATAAATTGAGACAGGGAGCCAGTACCTTGTACCATTTGATACAACACATGACTATTTTTTGTTAAAACCATTTCATTTTTGAGCATTCTGAAATATCTTAAAATGTCGAATGGGTCAAATGTTATTCTTATGATAATCATAGTGAAATTACATATGTGAGTTAGGTTTACAAGATGGTCTTCTCAGCCTTGAAATAGTGATGACAGGACAGAATTTATTATTCCTATCTCAGTCTGTCAAACCTGTAATAAAAGAAATAAGAGAAGACATACTCAAGCTTTCATGAATAAATGTGTCTTATCAAACACTCGTTGATATGATTTCCATTCTCCTATAATCCCTAAAGACATAAAAAAAAAAACCAAACAAAACTAGAAAATACCCAGTGTAGCTTTTTCATACCATATTATAGCATGCTGTAAGATTCCCCATTTGTACAAACTTGTAGTCAAAGTGAACAGTTTTCACCTGCTGCACTATTTGCAGACTCCTATCAACAAAGAGTCAATATAGCAGAAACACATAACACTGTATAACCACAGTCTTTCTACATAAATATTATCTATAACTAGCCAGACATTGCAACTTTTCCAGATGTAATTTCAGGATAAGACCCCATTTTTGGATAGAGAGCAAGAAGTCACTCTTCAACCAGATTCCTTGAAAAAAATAAGTAAATCTCATTTATTTAAAGATATATACCCTGAGATTTGGATTACCAGAGAACTTTTGACAGGTAGAGCAGACATCAAGACCCTAGAGGATGCTCATATTTCTACCAAGTATTTTCTGTGTAGTGGAGGCAAAATCATGAGCTATGACTAAGCACAAGCAGACCAAGTCCCTGTGCATGCACAGCAAGCAAGATGATTCTAGGACATGTCAGAAATACTGAACACATGCTGCACAGGCCAGTTATGGATGCAGACACAAGTGAATCCTCTTTTCAGACTCCTTGCTTTTGTTTCTGACTGCAGGATGCCCAGCAACTCATTCAGAGTCACTTTTCCAACCTGACTGCCAAGTACCTGAGAGTTGCAGCAGGTGGCCAAGGTAAACTTTTCCAGTCTAGAGAAAAACTTTCTAGGAATAAAAAAAAGAACACGCATGGGGAAATCCAAACATATGGTAGCCCTAATAACTGTTTATGATTGTAAACCATTATGGTGCTTATCACGTGGCTCTCACTTCCATAAAAGTGTGTGTCTATGTATAGTATTTAATTCTTGTACGGTACATGCACTGAACATAAATAACTTAGATAGCTGCTGAAGTTACTTCACTTGTTAAATAGGCAGTCTAACAGCATGTTCAGTGTTTTCTCTAAGTGGCTGAGCAGCAGTTTCCACAGATTAAATCACATTTGTTTATAATGTCTTTACATTGAATGTTTCTTCAATAATTTTTAAATATTAAATAACTCTCTTTTTCTACCTGATTTCCTAAACGTCAGTTAATTTGCCACAAATATATTTGAAATGTTGTTTTAATATCTTTATTAAGCTCATTATTGTTTTCTCAGTTTTCCACTTTATATTTTAGAATTACCTTGGCATACACTATTGTTGTAAAATGCAATAATACCTAGTATAAAACCTTGGAAACAACCTTATTTTTATGCGTCTCAGAGAAATCACATTTGTACTTCCAACAGAAATATGCAAAAAATTTTAATATGATCTTGCAACAGGGTCGTATAGTGCTGTCCTTATATGCTATCAAAATGTACCAGCACACTACTTCTTAGGAAAACTTGCAAAAGGGAGAGAGAATCCACAAATGGAATTAAAATATGGTAGTTTTCCAAGGTCCTTTGTGGATCAATGTTAAATTATTGAATTGATATGGCGGCAAAATAAACTGTTCAGTCCACCACTCATTTAGGACTAAAAGTAAAAGAAGATAGTTTACCCTTAGAAGTTTCCTGGACCCAGAAAAGAAACAGAGATCAGATATACTGTTTTGAACAGAGCTATTTCTTTGTTATGCTGAGTCTTGATTTTTAAAAAGATCCATCCATAATTCTAATAGATGGAGCGTGAAAAATTCTGTAAACAAATCATTGTATTGTAACATTCAGAATTGAAATGTCAAATTTTTGGTGTCTGAATCTCGGTGTGAAAACCTGCTTCCCAGCCAGGTATCAGAAGGAAGTTCACAGCTACCAAAACTAAGGTCATTGCTTCAGGAAGAGCCTGAGCTCTACTGAGCTGTTTTTGGAGCAAGTGAACCACACAAACACCCTAATCACTAGACTATGAAGTCAATAACAGACTTTCCTCCTTTCTGGTCTGAATATCTTGAATTATTTTCTGCAAAATTGCAAGTGTATTGAGAACGTCTTTCCCAAAACCATTGTGATTAGACATAATTAGGGTACCCCATTCAGATAAAGGTGGAAATGGAAAATCAGATGGCAGATCAAATCCACAAATCTATTCTGAGAATTAGAGGTTCAAGACATGAGCTGACAGGAACCTCATGAACTTTAACAAGTAAAAGTTAAGAGTCCTGCACCTGAGGAGGAACCACCTCATCCACCAATATATGCTGGAGGCTGGTCAGATGGAAAGCAGTTCGGCAGAAAAAGTCCTGGTGAACATAAAGTTGGACATGAGCCAGCAATGTGCAGCAGTGAAGGCTAATGGTATCCTGGGGTGCAGTGGTCGAAGCATTGCAGTATGTGGAGAGAGGGGATCCTTCCCCTCTACTCATCATTGGAAAAACAACACTTGGAGTGCTGGGTCCAGTTCTGAGCTCCTCAGCGCAAGAGGGAGATTGACATACTGGAAAGTCCAGTGAAGCACCACCGAGGTGACTGGACCATCTCTCCTATAAGGAAAGGCTGAGAGAGCTAGAACTGCACATCCTGGAGAAGGTGCAAAGGGGATCTCATGAATGTATATAAATAACTGAAGGGAGGGTGCAAAGAAGCTGAATCCAGGCTATATTCAGTGGTGTCCAGACACAGGACATGAGGCATTTGGCACATTCACATGTCTGTCTGAAAGTAAGAAAAATCTTCATTTCATTCTTTACCCCCTTAACTTTTTGCTGGAGGATGAGGTGGGGTTGAACCCTTAAAAGAAAGATAAGAATTAATTGTGGCCCAAATCTTTGGCAAGTGTCCCAACTATGCAAAACAACATATAAACGGATGGAGTTTTTCAGTGTACCTTGCCAAGTGGAAGGGGCTCTGCTTAACTTCAATCCCAGTCTGCTGGATGCATGGTTGATTTATTCTGAATGTTGTTGCCAAATTAAATGCTAAGAGAAGATATGCAGTTGAACACATGCTTTAAGGACTTGGGTCTAATGATGAAAGAGGTGGTGTCGTCTTGGGCCCTGCAATGATATTTTTTCTTACCATACTCTGAAATATTTCTAGGAACAAGCAGTACTAATAAGTACTAAGGTAAATTTCCTAGGAACCCTACAGAAACACTCTTCATTCTTTGAAGGAAATAATCTCTGCAGGTGCTTAAAACCCCTCTGATTCTCAGTCTTATTCCACCTTGAGAAACATGCATGCATTGCAGAATAATGGACCAATTTTTACTGCTTTTATGTTTCTTCAGTTAATGTGAACAAATGCCCTACCACAGTATAAAAAAGTAAGAAGCTCATTTGTAGGATTGGGTTGTCTTTTGGGAGGTTTGGTACGATTTTTTTTTTTTAATTATTTGTATTGGTCAACTTCTGAGTACAGAGGTAGAAAGTTCTCTAAACTGTTTAAAAGAAGTACTTGCTTCTTCAAGCACTTAGCTGTGAAATCACTTAATACTTGAGAAAGATGTGCTTGTAATATAATGCAGCAAATCAAAAAGCAAGTGCAGATGTAAAGGAAATTAGAAGAGCAAATTAATTTCACAATTTCATAGAGTTGGTTTCCAGCAGACAAGTTAAAAAACCCTTATTCTAAATTAGTGGTATCAGCTGAAAAAGAAACACATGAAAATAGAGGATGGATTACATTGCTATATATAATATCTTGTAAATACAAAGGTGTCCACTTCATAAATCTATAGCACCATGCAGATTCCATCTGTATGCAATTTTAGCAAAGACATTAAATTTCACCCTTTCTAATTAAAAGGTATTTTAGAAAGGGTCATATAAAAGCAGGAAAGACAAATAGCACTGCAGACAAAATTCAGGAACGTAATATGAAGTCTCATTTTCCTCTATTTTCCCCACTGTTTTGCTTAATTAAAATCTATTTCATATGGGGAAAAAAAAAAAAAAAAAAAGAAAGCCAGAAAACCCAACAAAAAACAAGCAACACTCTGGAGGTGGAAAGATTTTTAAATAGTTTCTCTGTGCATTAAAAAAAAATACCAGGTAAAGTTTGAAAGCTCATACAGAAAATATATATTATGAACAGATATTCAAACTTGCAGTAAGAAAGAAAAAGTAATATCTTTCCTTCCATTTATATTCCACAGAATGTGACTTCACACAAATGCAAAAATACAGGTAACCTCGGGCACCTACAAACAACATTGGACTTACAGAAAGGACCTATTTGTCAGTATTCTATATAAAAATATGTACTTCTTCAATAATATTTTGCTAAGTACTTTCCCATGAAGTGCTAACGTTAGAAATTTCCTTGAAATAATCTGTACATCCTAACACTTCATCAGTGAAAATTTACTCCTGATCAAACAGCTATTATTTAATGCAGACCTGACATATCCCAGCCAAGGAAGCCTTAGAAGGTCACAGACTCTGTCTCCATAGGAGGTCAAGCTGTTTAGCTGAAAGTATGACCTACTGTGGAAACCAATGACCTAGTAAAAAAAATAAACCGTACTGTGCTGTAAAGTGGTGGAGCCAGCTGAGAAATAGAGAGCTCCGTAATGAACTGTCTTCCTCCTACAGAGATCAAATCATGTTAAGTGATGCTATTAAAATAAATCACTTTTAAAAAGTCTTTACCTGAGACATTAAGAACTTAAATTAGCAAATCATAAAAATATCTATTTTATTTTTTCAACATGTATGAACACAATTATTTGTTCTTTACAGTAGACTGAAGTTGAAACACTCAGATCAACACATACTCAGGAAAATATTTAAGATATGTATAGGAGACAAAGGAGTTTAAGAATGAGTTTTAATGTTTTTCCATATAAATAAAAAACTCAGAGAGTTATGCGCTGATTTCAATGTCCTCTGAATCATGACCTCAACTCGATAATTTCGTTTTTTATTGATATGGTCCAATATTACTCAGTTTAAAAAGCTGAAAATAAAATGTCAATGGAAAACACACATTTAATTGTATCATTCTGTTAAATTTTTATCTAGAAAGTTATAGAAAGTTCTCATTCAAAGCAAAAAAAAACCCTCAAAGCAATCATTTAACACTATTTTAAAAGGTCATATTTTACATATAATTTCACAAATTTCTGTACATAGGTTTATCAAATATATTTGACACATAAAACAAGGGTATTTACTTATCTAAATTTAGGGTCTGTTCATCACTATAGTAATTGGAGGCTCCTACTTTGCATACAATAAAAATACATGAAGTTATTCTGCAGACTAAATACTTACAGCATCTTCACTATCAGTGGGACTATGACCATTAGAACTACTAAGAGCTCCTTTAAATAGGTAGTACCTTCTTAAAATTTGTGAGAGATGGACAACATTTTTGGTATCATTTAAAATATAAATTGGGTCATCATTCTCCAAAAGAAACCAGAAAGCTATAGGAAATGAAATTAACTAAGTGTATTTCAGCACTGTTATGTTCTTTCATCAAAGCAAGTTCATCTGGTTGTGGGTTTAAAAATGGGAACAAAAATAACACATCAACAAGGTACAGTAGTGATCAGTCATCAAGAACTGAGAATACTCATGCAACTGTTACATTCACATTTAATCACTGAGAAAGGTAGAAATACCAGTCAACATAGCAGGTGCCACACCACCAGGTGCTGCAGGGAGCAGTGATGAGCTGCTGTGATAGAGTCAGACATGATAGATTAAAGGAAAGGCTTTGGAATGGCATTCAACCAATAGAGCCAAATATAATTTAATCAAATTTTTTTCAGAAGAATGAAACTTCTGCTATAAATAGAGCTCAGGACACCCTTTAAAAATAGAGTTCCAGAGCTGAAGTTGAGACGTTTTCCAGGAAAAATCACAAATACACTTTTTATTCAGTAACTGATCCTTCATGCCTTGATAGCCTAGCAATAAAATTCAATGGAACAGGACCTGCTAAGCTATGATAATGTTGCAAAATACAAGAAAAAAAAAGTATTCAGAAAGATTCCTATAAGGCTGGAAATAAAATATGAAGTAAACATTTCCTGCTACAAAGAAAATTCTGCATTTGGGTTTCATATTGATTTTTGGCTTCTAGGAAAATATGTATACGAGTTAAAAGAGAGGATGTCCCAAAGCTCAGCAAGAGGAGGAAGTTTTTGTCAGACAGCTTTTGAACACATTCTAACAAACCTACTCACAGATCATATTTCACAATCATTTCTAACCACATATACCTATAAAAAATAGACAGGCAGTGTTCTACCATTCTAACCATCTGAGAGAAAAGGTGTTCCAATTATTTTATTTTGTTTTATTTCAAAGCAACGCCATGAATCTGGAGTTAAAACTGTTTGTGACACCCTGTGTCTTCCAAGCAGAGAAACTACTGTGTTTTGTTACTGTTACTGATGTTATAAGAGAAATTTTCATAATGTTTTTTGTCTAAAATATGTACTTTCTGCTCAGTCATTTGATTTATAGCTACAGAATCTAATCTTTCTCTGACTAGAACTAATGTCAATTTCTCATCCAAAATCAAGAGTTATACTCACGTGTGAGAGTAAGACCTACTAATTAATTAAACCTTACAACAACGGAGTAGGACAACTAATTATTGTTATCAGCAGACTTGTCAGATCTAATCCTTCCTTCAGAAAAATCAACACAGCCAGGTTTGCTGCCTGCTCCTTTTAGACATTTTAACTTCTGCATGGTTGCTCTTAGTGTGCACCTGGTCATCCTTGCATATTCGTATGCATCCTGCATAGGGTTGTCCTATGCAGGGACAGGAGTTGGACTGAACAATCCTTGTGGGGTCCCTTCGAACTTGGGACATTCTGTGATTCACTGACCAGCTACACATGTCATGTGGGAATCTGAAGAAGTACTGACATGTCCTCATGATGAAAAGAGACCCATTAGAAGTCACAGTACCAGCTACAAATTTACATGGCAGGTTACAAATACTTTTGATCATGTAAATCAGCTGTCTGCCAAAAAAATGAGCTATACACAGGCTTGAAGCAACATGATCCAAGCTGAGTTCAGCATCCCTGTTTAACGGTTGTGATGCATAATAAATATAGATGACTGTCCAGAGGATACAAAGAATAAAATTCATAATCACTGACTCTCAATCTTTGGCCTAAATGTAGCACTATCTCTCCTAATTTACACAAAATCTACAATAAAAGGGAAAATAAACTGCAATGCAGTATAGAAAATACTCAAATCTTCCCTGGCTCATTGCTAACTGGGGAATAGATTATTTAATGACAAATTTACTGTACTTCTCTGTTACAGGAAAACTACTTGTTAGGCCATATATCACAAGCTTAGAAAGGCAACTAGGAAAAATCAAGAAATCAATTTCTAGTCCCTGCGGTGATATATTCTACATGTGAATTGTGTTATGCCAGGGGAGCACAGATTTTATCCTTAAATAGAAGATTTCTGTCTTGTCTTAGGTTTTTGAAATGTCTTTTTAGTTCAGTCTTTTTTTTTCTGATAATGTGCCTTACTATGAGAATATCATGCTTCCATTTGTATTACCAAATATGAAATCCTTTTCTAACACAGAAAATTATTATTAGTTCTTACAGAAGCAGATAAAAGTCCAAAAAGTTTCAAGGGGTGGAAAAACTACCTTTTCCTTCAGCAACTCATCCAAATATTAAAAAGTATCAAGGCCTGTAAACTATAAACTTTTTATTATAACTAAAGAAAAATCCAAGTATATTATTTTAAGTGTTCAATAACTTGAGATACTACAGTTCTACCTTAGACTTTTGGAAACCAATGAAAGAATTAATTAGGATTAGATGAGAGACATCTGCTATCACCTTCTCTCCAAATATAATACAAAATAAAGAAAGAGGAAGCGAGGAGACAAACATGTGCTGTTGTATTTCTGTGTCCAAGTGTCATATACTATTGATCTACTTCTTTGAGGACTAGCAGGAAAACAAACCAAGTCAACCCAAGTATGAAGAAGCAAAGTCTATTTTTACATATATATTTGTATATAACTTAGGAGCTTTGTGGGTATAGACCAATATGCTACCTAAATATTAAGTAGATGTGATGACAACATGTTTGAAGATGACAGATGACATTCACAGCTGCCTTAAAAGAGAAGAACTTTTGCCAGAGCTGTCAGAGTAACTCAGAGCTGATAGTCAGCTCGAAGCAAGTCAGTCTGCCCCCACCACCCTGTTGTAAGAGATATTGGGGGAAATGTTTGACAAGCCCACACTTATCCAAGAGGGAAGCACAAAAAGCTGTCATAACTTAGAGAATACACAGCATCTATAATTTATCCCACAGATTAAGCAATTTTGAGTAAAAGGAACTATAGTCAGCCCATAAAATTTCCAACAGTCAGGTTGATCTTAGATTAAAAAAAAAAAAAAACAAAACCATCAAACCACCACCAGAAGCAAAATCCCCTCAATATTTATTCCCATTTGAGCAGTTAGACCTAAGTCATCTCTTTTCCCTAAACAAAAAATAACTAACACAGGTAATAAAGAACAGAGTAGTTTAAGATCTGTGATTTTTGTACCGAGATGTCATCATTGCAAGATGAACAAGGAAGATTCAGGTTACTGATAAATTCACAGATCTGGTCTTTCTTCTCCCAGTTTCTGAAGCTGAGAAACTGGCAAAATATCTGAGGAAGACATCCTCTGTTTCTTCCAACTGACACAAACAGTTCAGGAAGATTGAGACTGACAAAACTCAATAGATTCCATTTCAACAAGTTGACAAAATTAAAAACTCATGGTGTCATCTTATTAAACAACAACAACAACAACAACAAAACTAAAAAAACAAAGGAAAAAAGAAAAAAAAAAATAAAAAGGTTGTTAATCTTTACAGCTTTCAAAGGTGTTTATATTTCCAGATTTGTGCTCATGGTATGCTACTGTTACCATATTTTTGTGGATTTCTGTGTAGTTTTGAACTTTGAAAAGTATTCTGTTTAATGAAAGCTGATATTCCTATATTCTCTTTTAACTTTGGGATCTACCAAAAAAAATAAAAAAAAAACCAACAACAAAAAACCCACCAACAACAAAAACCTCATTTATCATGAGTAGGAAAAAAAATTATCATAACAACTTCTAATAAATAAGATCATATATAATATATATTTAGGACTTAAGATAACCTATATTATTCATCTTGTCGAAAACCACCTTATGTGTCTGAGGTCTTGAAGGTCTTTACAGTCTGCTACTAAAAATGCAAATGTCTGTGTAACCTGTAACATTGATATGACTAATTAGCTGCAATCTTTCTGCAGACTAGATAGAAATAATGATAACGATAAGGTCAAGGAGAGTGGCTGAAGAACTAGTATAAATTATGTTGACTCCACATAGGCTTGGCCATTAGAGACTTTGAGGCTGATATACTATTCTAACACAATAAATATGCCAGAGTCACTGAGAGAGAACAAGATTTTTGTCACTTTGAGTCTTTCCCATTCCCAAAATATTAGACTTCCAACTTACAGAAAAGCTGTAAGGTTTATCATCTCCTACTAAGGCTGTAAAATCAAAGCCGAAAGAGTTCAGCAGATATTTAAATAGAAGTCATTTATGTTTATGTAAGTTCCCTGGTTTTAAATCTGTAGGACAAGTGGCTAGGTTTGGTCCAATAAAGTTGTTGGATACACACTAATGAACAAATTAAAAGGAAAACAGTTACAGTGTGTGGCTGTTCCAAATCACAACTATTATTCAGAAGATGTAGATTTTATTTCTCATGGTTAGAGATGCCAAATATCACTATACATCCCGCTTACACCCTCTTCTGTGCTTCACAGCTCCATTTGTAACATGGAGATTATACAGTCACTTAAATCCCAAAGGAATTCCTGCCTTAGTTTACTATATGTCTGAGGATCCTCAAGAAGAAAATATGGTGATTTGGGAGTATTACGATAGAAAGGAAAGAAAAAAAATGCAAAATACTCCCTACAAAGATAAGTAATAATGAAGTTCTGATGTGTGAAATAATCACAGCACATCCTAATGTCTGACCTACTTAATACATTAGAAATACTTTATGATTTAAGAGTTAAGAACCTATTGAGATAAATGGTTGATTGAGATTAAAACCACATTTGAATGTTTTTCTGTAATCCCCAACCTCATATGGTGCTTATTATATGTAGTCAAGTTGACAGTCTTTTCAGAGGTACTTTATCCTGAGCACTGTTATCAATTATATTCATCGCAAAGAGACTTATGCCTGCTCAGCTAGAAACACCAGTTTAGTTTATGCTGTGGTTTAACCCCAGCCAGCAACTAATCCCCACACAGCCACTCACTCATTACCCCTTTGTGGGATGGAGCAGAGTAAAAGTGAGAAAACTTGTGGGTTGAAGTACAGGCCATTTAGTAAGTAAAGCAAAAGCTGTGTACACAAAAAAAGCAAAACAAGGAATTAATTCAGCACTTCCCACTGGCAGGCAAGTGTTCAGCCATCTCCAGGAAAGCAGGACACCATCACACATAACAGTTACTTGGGAAGATGAATGGCATCACTCTGAACGTCCTCCCTTTCCTTCTTCTTCCCATAGAGTATATACTGAGCATGACTTTCAATCGTATGGAATATCCCATTGGCCAGCTTGGGTCAGCTGTCCCTTCTGTGTCCCTTATCAGCTTCTTGTGTATCTGGCATGGCAAAAGAAGCTGAAAAGTACTTGACTGCTCAGCAACAACTAAAACATCAGTGTGTTATCAACATTATTCTCATTCTAGATCCAAAACTCAGCACTGTACCAGCTACTAGGAAGAAAATTATATCTATCTCAGCCAATGTGAGGACAACTGGATAATAATAAATTGTAAGAATGGTTTCCAAATAGACATTGTAAGCATTATTGATGGGAACTCGAAAGAGGTATTATCACTAGTTGTGCTGCAGAGTCAAGGAAAAGGGCAGGAATTAAGACATTCAGCAGAAATTGGAATTTATCATGGCACCATCAGTAAAGTACAGGGTAAAGCAGGACAGAATTACAGAACGATTTTGGGACATTTGAGATCATTGAGTCCAACCATTAACCTAGCACTGTCAGGTCCACCTCTAAACTATGTTCCTGAGATAGGCAGGAGGTTGCGATAGATCTACAACAAAACCACAAAAATGTGAGATCAGCTTGATTTCTTAAAGTTGAATGAGCCTCATGGCTGAGAAAAAACCTCTACACCTTCTTGAATTTTTCATACACAAGAAACCACTGCTAGAGCCATTTCTAATTGTCATGTTCCACAGTTTCAAGTAAACTAGTAAAAAAAAAAAAAATCAGAAAACAGAACTATAAACATTGTAATTACACTCAGAAATTCTTATCTTAGAAAGTTACACAGTCTTTCATTATTCCAAAATGGCAATTATTATTAAAGAGTATCAAGAGATAAATGATTATGTGTTGAAAGTAAGAAGTTGAAATTACTGAAAGAACTAAACTGAAAAATACTGTGATAGGTGCTTTTTTTGTTTCGTTTGGTTTTGGTTTGGTTTTGTTTTTCTGGCTTTGGCTTGGGTTTTTTAAAGTTTTTTATTATTTTTTCTTCTTATTGTTCAAACCTGAGATCTTTCAAAGTTTGTTGTTTAAGTTTTTTTTTTTTTGTTGTTCTGTTTTGTTTTAACAGGAGAACATCCACAATACAAAAAGTAACCACTAAACTCACGAGTATAAGAACTTAATGGGATACTCAGGTTGAAGTCATTGCTGTGAGTCATTAAAACCACTAAAAATGTGTTTCTTCCAGAGCTGTGGCAAATAGACTCAGCTGCTGGGTGTATTGTCATGCAATGCCTCCATATACAACTAGAAGAGTTTGATTGTTTGTTTGGTTTTTTGTTTGTTTGGTTTTGTTTTGTTTTGTTTTGTTTACGCAAAAATAACCAAATATTCCCTAAAACAACAGCATGAATCTAGGGCCTGATAGATCTTCAATAAATACCTCAACCTCTAGTCAAATTCATGCCGGATGTAAGAAATATTCTGGAAATATCTTTCACATGAGTTTTTTTTCCAAAAAAGTTTCATTTACTGTAAAAGAAATCTCTTCAAAATGAAAAACAAACAAAACAACAACAAACACAAAAACAAAAACAAAAAAACCACACCACCACCTCAGGTCAGTCCTCAACATTACTGAATAAAGGGAAAGAACTATATGCAAATCAGTAAACAGAATAATCATCTCATAAACAATATACTAAAGAATCATATCATTTCCTTAATTATAGTTTTGTGGTTACCTATTACTTTTTACACAACACTAAATGCAACATCCTCCAATTTAATTTTTTACAAATATCTACAAAGCCAATTATCTTTTGATCATTAACTTGGCTTATCTGTATGCTTATTTGTTTTCAGAGACAGTTGTCCACATTAGAATCGTCAAACACTTGAGAATGGTACGACACAGTGGTCTTCAGATTTTTCCAATGTTATCATTATTTCCTCCTGACATATATGACATATGTGTAGCATTTTATGCTGTGATACACTAAGAATACCCAACTTGAAGCTTTGCTGATTTTGAAGTCAAAGAAGTCATAAAGATGTTAATAATTACATTAAGTCCTAAAAATATTTAAAAATTTAGATATAGTTAGCACTCATATTTTTTAACCACTGAACTGTGACACATTCAAGGCATTTGTGTGTGTGAGAGAGAGAATGGAAGCAAGATCAGTCTTACGATTAGTAGGATTTAACATTATTTTCCACTTTAACATCCTTACTTAGAAAATAAGAAAACATGATAAAAACAAGAAAAGCAGTTTCACTGAATTCTGCAATTTAGAAGATATTTAGGGTCAGGTTGTCACTGGACGGGTGAGATAACATATCTTGAACTGAACAGTGAGACCTGAGTAGGTACTACAGAAACCTTTTTCATATCTAATAGGTAAGAAATTAAAGTTGTGGGGTTTGTTGGTGTTGGGTTTTGTTTATTTGTTTGATTTTGGGGTTTTGTTTGTTTGGTTTTTTTCTTGCAAGATTTCTGATACAAATATACCTAAGCACATATCTCATATGAACCCAGTATTCTGTTTGCAATCTTGATGAATAGTAAGACTCTGTGCAACTGAGTAAGACAAAGCACTGTGTATTAATTTAAAATGACTACTTTAAAATATCCTCCTTAAGCTCAGGCAATCACAAATGTTGTATCTGAAATGACTCTTTGAAAGCAAACAAAATATTGAGTAACCAGAGCATGGAAGAATATTAGTGGAATGATCTTTTACGAAAAAGTGGCTGATAGCTATCACCTGTAGACAAAAAAAAAAAAAAAAAAAAAAGCCTTGATTTCTTTCTGGAAATATCTTGTAAGAGTCTTAAGTAACTTGGCATCTGACCAGTGAATATGAAACCAAGCAGAATAAACTGCACAGCAAATGATCCCTCACAGACAATCTCCTGCCACATCTTTTCATACACCACTGATATTTACCTTGACTATACAGCCTATATGAAAAATTTCAAACTCGGATCTCTACTAACATTGACTCAAAGTTAAAGAGCGATCAATGGCACTAATCAGTGACATAATGGAAAAAATTTATAAAATCCAGACATGTATGAGTGGGATACCACTTTTCACATACTTAATTTATATGATGATGACTAGGATTTGTAGGCCATAAGCAAAATAAAAGGTCAGTGTTATCTCCTTTTATACAGTCTTCTTTGTGCACAAACAATTTTACGGATGGAAGATTTTTTTTTGAGCATACCTACAGTATGTTCTCCAAGCTACAAAAGGAACACTTATCTGAACAAGTCTTTTTAAATAGCACAAATATCTCACACTAGCTGTGGTATTTTTCAGAAGAGTTTCTTAAAGCACACTGTGAATTTCTTATTAAACTGTTCCATGTGTTCACCTTCTATGTGCGACTCGTTTTAAAACTCTAGTTTTCTTAGCACCTTCTCTGTTATGATCCTCTTAGAAAATGGGGAATCTGCACTTGCTAAAGTTCTGAATTTTATGAAGCTCAAGGCATTTTCACAGAGTGATTCATCATCTCTTTCTCTTCTATCCTCACTAGCAGCAATGGCAATACAAGACCATCAGGTCCAACAGAATAATTATATAACCACCTTACAGCCTTCTGGATGTATCTAATTACAACGGCTCTTCTGAAACAGTTCTTCTCTTGAAAATACTATTTTTAATAAAGGCCATTTTCAATAAAGTCTATTTTCAAAAAGTTTTATTGAACATTAAATTTCTTTTAAAATGCATGGGGTTTTTTTGCATTTGTGTTTCTTTTCAATGGATTCCACAAACATTTTGAAGTATTAGTCTCAGATAAACTTTTAGGTCTTTTGTTTATATTTTCTCTAGATTCTTAACGCACATCCATAAATATACTAATAGTATTAGCATTTAAGAATGCTCTATGTCAAACCATAATTAAAGGCTAAATAATATTCTATTACTAGTTGTCACTATTTGATTGCACCCGGTTTCCAACCCTCAGTCCCGCCACCCCACCCACTAAGGAAAGGCAATAAGAAGGCAAAGACAGGCAAAGAAAGAAAGAAGACTTGCAAGTTGGAAAAGTTAAAAATGTTTTACTAATGCTACTAATAAAATAGAGAAAATAATACAAAATATACAAAACCAATCTTGAAATTCCCGGCAGCTCAGCACTGCTCCAGGAGCTGCAGGGCAGGCACCCAGAAGTAATGGGCTGGACTCTGCAGCAAACCAGAACTGGATTCAGTCTGTCACTAGGCTTCAGACCGCATGGATGGCAGGCAGGGTCCTCCCCATATGCCAGCCATAGTCAAACAGAGCGAGACCCTCATGACCTCCCACTTTTATATTAAGTATCATGTGAATGGGATGGAATACTTGGTCAGTTTTAGTCACCTGTTCAGTTTGCTCCTCCTTGCAAATATGTGATGTGCATTCTTATCAGCGACTTTGCAATCCATTGCTATGTCTACCAAAACATATGCAACTTCAGAAAAGTACAGTTACTAAGAAGAACTTAGCTGAAAGGATAATTCACTAAAAGAGAAACTGGTCTTTTTTTCTTTAGCAAAACCAGGACACTACTGATGTATCACAATAACCAGTAAAGTCATTTGATGATTGCACTTTATTTTTAGAAATCCTTAGGAATGGATTTTCTTTCTATAGATGGATTGGTTTTAGTTCAAATTGTCTTTTTTGGTCATGGCAAAAGTTTGAATTTTCCCAACTCAAATTCCTTGTTATTTTTTTCTATATATGTAGTTTTTTAAAACCATAATACAACACATTTTGGAAAATGCTACTTTACAATTCAGAAATAAGTGAAATTGTGAAATACTCCTGCAACATAAGAATTGCATGTTTCAACAGTATCTATGACTTCTCTGGCAGAATTGTGGAGCACCCAGTGGGAGCTAAATGCAACATTAGCTGTGATCATCATAATGGGAAATGCTGATAGAAATTTGCAATGATTCATTCTACTCTATTCCCCTCCTACCCTTGTTAAATACTGTGACAAATGAGAAGCCCAGACTTTACACTGAAGAGGTAATGATGGCTACATGCAGATGAAAATTTATTATCATGAGCTTCAATTTCCCTTAAACAGATGTCTTTAATGGATTTTTCTTCCTGGGCTACCCACTGTCAACTAATCTGTAGTTTTAACAGTATAAATAATCAACTACTTTATTAATATTAACAAGACATTTCAATATTTGTAATACATAGCAAGATAACTAAAGGTAAGTGAAATGATGAATAGCTTAGTGTCTAAATATTATACCTAAGTAACTTAGAAAATGCATTATAAATTAGTATGGAGAGGTGTTAAATCTCAAAGAAATCCCAAGTGTGAGGTAGGATGAACTTTTGGCTATGCTATAGAGTATCCTGCCTGCTTTCTGGACATGCTTAGGGATACCTCAGCATTCAGTGAAAAGTATATTTCAATTGTATTTTTACCACATGTCACGGAGACACCCCAAAAGTCAATTTTAGGCAGAAAACAAGTTCCAAAACAGATTTTATTCTAGATGGAAAAGTATAGCAAATAAAACAAGTAGAAACAGGTTTTATACAATTATTTGGCACTCAAACAACATAAAATGCAGGTTAGGATATCAGTTGAGGAGATAATTAGGGTATGACAACATAAGAATAATGAGGATCCACAATGTGCACGCACTCACTCACAAGAAACAAAACCAAAGACCTCCCACTCAAGGGTGCCCAGAAGGAATGATCACTCACCTGGGTTAGGTGAGGCCTCACTCAAGGGTATATTAAGTACAGAAAAATAACCACTCACCACAGGAGGAGGTGAGGTGCTCTCAATCCAATAATTTTAATTCAATAATAATACCTTGGCAGGCAGGGTTTTTTAAAATTTTACAGTGGTAAATATCTGTATATGTCGTTAGTTTGGAACTACGCTTTCCCATTGAGGCATGCTTATGCTTAATTGAGAACTGAGAGTCAAAGTAGATCAAAACCCAATGCTAACTTCTTTTGTATAAACACAAACAAGAAATCAACTGTATTGGTACCTAATCACCCCAATGCGATTTACATTAAGTAAAGAAACTGATTTTTCAAGTTTCATCAGAAAAGTCCAGCTTTCCAAGATCACCTGACAACAGTGAACAACTCTCACAGGACATGATAAATATTTTCACCTAAAAGTAAGTAGCTAAAGATAAAATATGTATTTTGATTGTTTATATGGAATTTGTACTCATTTAAATTTTTACCAATTTCTTATCTGAGTGAATCACTAAAATATGCAAGAATTCTCTTCTGTGTCCAAATATGCCAGAGAAACCCTCACTAAATAAGATGAAAATAAACTACATATTAAAATTACATTTAGAAATATTAAAATTATTTTAATGCAACTAAATAGCCATTTAGAGAGCTGTATAGCGAACATTTTTGTTCGAATAAGAAGGGCAATGAAGCTGGTGAGGGGTCTGGAGCACAAATCTGATGAGGAGTGGCTGAGGGAACTGGGGCTGTTTAATCTGGAGAAAAGGAGGCTGGGCGGAGACCTTATCACTGTCTACAACCACCTGGAAGGAGGTTGTAGCACGGACGGTGTTGGCTTCTTCTCCCAAGTTTGTGTTCTGTCTTGAGCAGTCTGAAATACACAGTTCTCGTTCACAGATGTTATAGGTGCAGATAGGTGCGAAGAACGTATATTTCTTGAACTCAAGGCCTGGAGGACATGGAATAATTGTTCAGCTTTACAGTCTCATAGTGACAGTGTTGTTTTGTTTCCATAAATGCCATTTACCACATTTGCTTCATATTTTCCAGTAACTGCATAAAAATATAGATAACTACATTGTCACTTTGTCATGTTTTGGTTTGTTTGTTTGTTTTTTCTCAAAACATATGCACCCAATGTGATTCCTGTGTTTCACAGTGAAAATACTCACACTCCTTTACTTGCCATGTATGTGAAGTTCAGTCTTTCATTCAAAAGTCTCTGCTCATTCTGACCACAGCCCAAAGTCTACATGTTGCATCTGCTAGTCAGTCACTTGAATGTGACTCAACGTCTAAGAGCCTGCAACCAGCTCTCTTGCCTCCGAAGGCTGTCCTTCATCTGCCTGAGTCCACAGTGTCTCCTTCTTCTTTTGCTTCTCCAGAGAAGATGGCAGTTTCCTGTTTGAGGAGTTACAACGAATGAAGCAGATATTCTTAGTGCTGTGTCCTCCTCCGTTTTACACTATGAAGAAGGTGAATAACTGGATGCAACATAAGTTAGGCAGCCCTCCTTCCCAGCTTCCTGAAAATATATTTCTTGGGATATATATTCTATGATCACATTAAAATTTGTTCTTAAACTTGCAAAGAAAGTGTTTGTTTCTTCCCTGAACTTCCTTCAATAAAAGGAAATACAAAGCAAATATTTTTATAGCTTCTTGTTAGTTTTTCTTTGTTATTTTTGAAGAGCATGTAAACATCCCTTTTTTTGGATAAATCAATTGATTATTCTTCTGCAAAGAAATGGATAGCATTCTCTTAGGTTTCATACAATCAGTTCCTTTGTTCAATACCTAGCACTACACTGAGCTGGATCTTTTTATATTTACAGAAAGATTTTCAAATTGTGGAAAAGAACAATAATTTCATTCAGTTTAGCACAAAGTCTATCATTACATGAACAAAATGAGAAATACATTGAATGTGCAACAAATGGAACTGAATTACATCTTCAGGGAGTATCTGCAGATACACAGCCAAATCACTGTACCTAAGCTCACCATTTTACTAGGACAACTTCTAATCTTTTAACATAGTTTAGCAAAATGTTCCAAGCTGAGACATTCATATACCACTTAAGTGACTCTAACTTGTAGTTTCTGAACTTCCTGCTTTTACACAGACCTGGGAGGACAAGTGGGTACTGACGAAAGATCCTCTGTTCAAACCTGTTCTGTTTTAGAGGATAGGTAGCCATATTAAGGTGATGCTGAACTTGAGCTACCATTTCAGTCAGTATGAACTGTGCCTACAGAGATGCTGAATCAAAGCTTCCTCACACCCTTGCAGTCAGACAGTAGCTAAGAGGCATTACTCTGCTGTGCAAGCATGCCTCTTGTCTCACTGAATTTTTTTGTGTTTGTTTGTTGTTTTTTTTTTTTCCCCTTCAGCTGTTTTTCCAAGTCATTCATCACCAAACCCACTTGTACATTTCTACTTTGCACAATCATTTCCTTCCTTGCTACTGTTGTATACAAAGAACTAATTATGTGGCAATTTCTGCTATTGTAGTGTAGGAAATAGAGCCATTTGCAATATCTTGGTAACAGTACTAAGCTGATTTTGGGGATGCTTCCAGTAATTATTATCACACAATGTTGTCAACTGTATAAAAAAATGAACCTGAGAGAAACTGGATAGATCAGGAATGACAAAGGGTTACAGAACTGCGTATATCTAATTAACTGGTTTAAATAAAGCAAAACATAGGACTGATTGAAGCTAACAACCATGTGAGAACTATCATAATGGCCTTCAGGAAAAGTTAGTTGTCTCAACTTGATTTCTAGTGGACATAGGTATAAATCATAGAAACAATAATCAGTGTTACTATGTTGCAGATTTCTTTCTCTATTAAATGCACCAGGGCCAGTCTGTGCTTCTGAGGGTCTTAGGCTCACAGTCCACGTCTTGTGCTAACACACTCAGCAGCCTTCATCCCTAAAAACAGCTGTCTCATCCCAGCAGAGGCTGGGAGCTGTTACCACCACACACTGGGTGCTGGCACTGGCCAAAGCAGTGCTTGGTGGCTCTGCTAGCAGCCAACCCCTGTAGGCTGTCAGGTGTTCATGCGCAGTCCTGTAGTCTTTAGCTGGCTAGGCCAAACATCTCCATGGAGATCAATGATGGATGAGGTTCTGGCACACCTTGTGCAGCTAGTGGGAGTGATCAGTCAATAAAACCTCTTCCCTCTACTCGAAGATCTCTGCCCACATCCAACTACTTCACTGATATTCATTCCATGTACATGTACTCCTGACCAACTTCCATGAGTTATTTCAGTCTGTTTTGGGCAGTGATAGGTCATCTTTTGGAAGGCTGTAAGAAATTTGTCTGTCAAACTGCTTCTATTTTCTGCTTTCCATACAACAGCTTAGAGGGTGCTAGCATGAGGTGGAAAAGTATATGCATGATGCCCAATGTAGAAGGTGTTTCTACAAATAACAATTGCTTAGCATTTTTCAGTCACAGGCTCACAGAAAACCTACTGCCTCTGTCACTCCACATGAAAAATCACACTGGACCTGAAAAGAAGAGCAAGTTGCCCATAGTAGGTGCTGGTACAAGTGGAGTAGTAATGACTGAGAAACATTGTCACAGCAGGGCAACACATTGGACTGGGATAAAATATCCTGTAACAATCCTGGGTAAATCCTTTTTCCTGGTAGTTAAAACACAAATGACCAAAATTTGCCTCCAGGACTACAGTTTTTGAAGAAGAGAAACATGTATTGATCTTTGCTAGAGATTAAACTAATAAAGGAGCAAGCACTTTATAATTGCAATGCTGGATAATACCCTGATGAATTATGTTAATAAAAAATCTATCCTTTGCCTCTTGTTTTCTTTTACTGGCTAGTCACAAAATGGACTTTATCAGTACTAGTATAATGAAGTATGAATTTTTGCACTACAGCTGTCTTCCTTGTAGCCTATCTTAGAGGAACAGAGGTCTTCAGTTTTCAAACTATCATTTCAGCTTCTATCACAAACAGCAGAACAAATAGAATTGCTTTTAACAATGCTGATTTGTACTGCAAAATGAGGCATTTATTACTTCCAGTAAACCAAACTAAATCAGTCATTCTGCAGCTTTTTCTATAACACTTTTATTCTGGGCAAAGAGAGGGATATTCAAATCTCATGTCAGAAAACACAGCTGTATAGGGATATAGCGGAAGATTTGGCGAGGAGGTTAGTTAAATGTAAATACGCTCAAGTGACTTGCACCTGTCTGTAGAAAAAGCACACACATCACACTAATTGTCTTACTGACCTTGTGTGCTTGATGAGTAGAAGCTCTGTGTTAGATAACACAGGCCTGGGGGAAACTCTGGGCACCTTATCACTGTGTCTGAGATTCCTGCTTTGTTGTGAGAAAGAGCGGGAGGCTGCGCCTGCCTGAAGCCTTGAAATACAGGCGAGCTCAACAGGCCCAGCGATCTTCCAGCAGGGCTGAACTGACCAGCGCCTGTGTCCCCGTTTGTGTCACCTCTGCCTGGGAGCTCAGGTGTGGCTTCGGAGATCCCCCAGTAGAGAGGTAACTAAAACAAAACTTGCTCTTTGCAAATGCATCCGTGGCCTCTGGCTCTTCTTGCAATGTGCCTGCGTATGTGCACACAACAGCCATGTACTGTAAACCTGAACTTGTTATAGGGAAAAGTTGAAGGTCAGTTCTCAGTAATTGTTCATGGAAGGATTAGTGTCATGTTAAAAAGCCTAGTTTGCTGTTTTCCTGTAAATGTTGATTGCAGCTCAAGGCATCATTTTGAATGGTCTTGTCTTTCTTTGGTACAGAAGATAATTACCCCAGTCCCACCCAAAGAACTGAGCTTTAGCCAGCAGGAACAGCTGAGCTACAAATGAAACAAATGTCATGTTGAAAGTGAAGATATTGTACCATGTTTCCAGTAAGATCTTATTCTGTTTTCTGCCATATTAAAATGTTATAGAGGGTGTAGTGTGCTAATGACTTACAAGCGCTGTGTGAGTAGGGTAATGCTAGACACTATTGGCCAGTTAATAGTATAAACAAGACTTTTACAGAAGCCTCATTCGAAGAGGACAAATTCAATGTACTACATTGTGTACCTGTAATCAATATAACCCATGTCAACAGCACGTGTCATGCATGCAGATTGTCTAGATAATGGCTTTATGAAAAAAATAATGGTCAAGAGCAAAAAGTGATTTTCAGTAAAAATGCAGTAATAAACAAAAATACCAAACTGAATCACTATGTAACTTGGTTCTTGTGGAAAACTTTGTCCTAGTCTGATGCAATGTAGTTTTAGAGCTGAGTCTGTGCGGAAAGAAGATCAAATCAGTATGTCAAGCTCTAAAGGATGCTTAGACCAATCAATTTTCTTAAATAAGTGATGATTTGGGGATTTTGTTTTTTAGCTAACTCATTATCAAGATAACAACCTTTATTAAGGAATAATTTAAAATGGAGCCATTGTGAAGTTTAATTTAGAAATTCATCAAAAACCAAGCCTGAACATGAAAACTAGATTCACACGTCCAACACTTAGCATTTGCAGAGATAACTTCATTTCTTTTCCAATAAAGTATGCAATGAGTCTTTTCAAATTTCAAATAAAGTATCCAACCCAGTAATCAACTTGTCCTCAAAACTTGTCTGTTATAGACAGTTGACTGTAGACAACTGCCATATGCTTATGTCATACAAATTCAAAGAGGTTTTGTAAACTCCTAACACACTGAAGATACTGGAAGATAAGCACATCTTTTCCATTGGGCTGGGCCTATCAGTTCCTCAGGTTTACATTTTCTGGTAGATAACAATGAAGTATACTTTTGCACGATTGGCATGGTGAAAGTAAATGTTAAATACTTAGGAAGGTCATTTGGTATGCTCAGGGAAGCTGCAAGAGCAGTAACTGCAAGAGATACAGAAGACCAGCTGCACCTTAGATTTGGCAAGTATCATATTAGAACATAAGATCAAGTTCAAATTTTTAGGCAAATGACTGCTTTATGGAGGACCGTTTTATTTCCTGGTAAGGAAATAAAAGAATAAATTTCTAATCAGGTCCTGAGTATTAGCAAGATGTGGCTCACAGCTGAAGAGCTGCTCTGCATTAAAGTAAATCAAGTAGAAAAAAAGGTGCCTAGGTTGGACACCTGTACAGGAACAAACGGAATCACAAAGTCTACTACTGTTTTGTACTACATATTGTGAAATGAGGAATTACAAAGAATAACTAAGTTGTTAAAAATATTGAAGGGCAGTCAAAAGAGTGAATTCTTGCAGTAGGTTCAAAACTATTTAAAAACACTAGATCAGAGGCCCAGGTCATATGCATATCACTTCTAAAATGTTTTTATAAAGTTGAGAAAAAGCTGGATAAATATCAAGGTACAATAATATCTTAAAATCAAGAAGTCAGGTTTCAAATAGTGAAGATGTCTGCAAATGAGGAAGATAGAAGGGATAATAATCTTTATGACATTTTAGCTGGCCAAACATGAGCTTGAAGAACAACTTTCAAGAGATCTAAAGCCAGACAATACATTTTCAAATATTTTCAAATTTTCAAACATATAAAAAGTAAGAATTCTGTCAAAAAGACCCAGAAAAATTAGAGCGTTAGCATGTAGCAGGAGTGTGCAGAATAAATAAGACCAAAGAGATTTTTTCTTTTAATCTATTTGAGAGAGCAACTGAAATGTACTAAATTCTGCCCAGGAGCGGATGAGGAATGAGTTGAGAGTGTATGGGTCAGGATCAAGGGGCAGGCTGGCAGGGGTGATATGGTTGTAGGTGTCTATTATAGGCCACCAGATCAGGCTGAGGAAGTTGATGAGGCCTTCTATGCGCAGCTGAGAGTGGCCTCACAGTCACAGGCCCTGGTTGTTGTGGGTGATTTTAACTTCCCTGATGTTTGCTGAAAGGACCATTCAGCCAGCCAGCCACAGTCCAGGAGGTTCCTCCAGTGCATTGATGATAACTTCCTCATGCAGATGGTGGAGAAGCCGACTAGGAGAGGTGCATTGCTGGATCTCATCCTTACTAACAAAGAGGGTCTGGTCGCAGCAGTAAAGGTTGAGGGCTGTCTGGGTTTCAGTGACCACAAGATGGTGGAGTTCAGCATCTCGTGTGGCAGGAACAGAATAGCAAGTAGAATTGCAACCCTGGACTTTAGCAGGGCCTTTTCGGCCTTTTCAAGCAATTGCTGGGGGAAATCCGATGGGCAAGACTACTTGAAGGAAATGGGGCCCAAGAGAGCTGGATTGCATTCAGAGATTGCTTCTTCCATGCTCAGGATCAGAGCATCCCCACACGTAGGAAGTCGAGGAAGGGAGCCAGGAGGCCTGTGTGGTTGAATAGGGATCTGTTGGGGATGCTCAAGCAGAAGAGGAGAGTTTACAGGTCATGGAAGCAGGGGCTGGCCACTTGGGAGGAATATAAGACTGCTGTTAGAGGACGTAGGAAGGCAGCTAGGATAGCCAAGGCCTCCTTAGAATTGCAGCTGGTGAGAGGGGTCAAGGACAGCAAGAAGAACTTTTTCAAATACATAACAGATAAAACTAATACCAGAGGCAATGTAGACCCACTGATGAATGGGGTGGGTGCCCTGGTGGCAGAAGACACAGAGAAGGCAGAATTGCTGAATGCCTTCTTTGTCTCTGTCTACTCTGCTGGAGGCTGTCCTGGGGAACCCTGTACCCCTGAGACCCCGGATGAAGCCATGTCAATGGAGGAGTTTGCTTTAGTCGATGAGGACTGGGTTAGGGAACAATTAAATAGTCTGGACATCCATAAATCCATGGGTCCAGATGGGATGCATCCGCGGGTGCTGAGGGAGCTGGCTGAAGTCATTGCTGGAAAGCTCTCCATCATTTTTGCCAAGTCTTAGGAAATGGGAGAGGTGCCCGAGGATTGGAGGAAAGCGAATGTCACTCCAGTCTTCAAAAAGGGCAAGAAGGAAGACCCGGGTAATTATAGACCGGTCAGCCTCACCTCTGTCCCTGGGAAAGTAATGGAACAGCTTATCCTTGGTGTCATCTCAAGGCATATCAGGGATAAGAGGGTCATTAGGGGCAGTCAGCATGGCTTTACCAAGGGTAAGTCATGCTTGACCAACCTCATAGCCTTTTATGAGACTGTAACAAGGTGGATGAATGGTGGCAGAGCGGTGGATGTGGTCTACCTTGACTTCAGTAAAGCCTTTGACACAGTCTCCCACAGCATCCTCACAGGTAAATTGAGGAAGTGTGGTCTAGACAATAGAGTAGTGAGGTGGGTTGCAAACTGGCTTAAAGAGAGAAGCCAGAGAGTGGTGGTCAATGCTGCGGAGTCCAGTTGGAGGCCAGTATCTAGTGGAGTGCCTCAGGGGTCAGTGCTGGGGCCAATATTGTTCAATATATTCATTAACGATTTAGACGAGGGAATTGAATGTACTATCAGCAAGTTTGCTGATGACACTAAGCTGGGAGGAGTGGCTGACACGCCAGAAGGCTGTGCTGCCATCCAGCGGGACCTGGACAGGTTGGAGAGTTGGGCGGGGAATAACCTGATGAAATTTAACAAGGGAAAGTGTAGAGTCCTGCATCTGGGCAGGAACAACCCCAAGTTCCAGTATAGGTTGGGGCATGACCTATTAGAGAGCAGTGTAGGGGAAAGGGACCTGGGGGTCCTGGTGGACAACAGGATGACCATGAGCCAGCACTGTGCCCTTGTGGCCAGGAAGGCCAATGGCATCCTCAGGTGTATTACAAGGGGGGTGGTCAGTAGATCGAGAGAGGTACTCCTTCCCCTCTACTCCGCCCTGGTGAGACCCTTTCTGGAATATTGTGTCCAGGTCTGGGCCCCTCAGTTCAAGAAGGACAGGGAACTGCTGGAGAGGGTCCAGTGTAGGGCAACAAAGATGATTAAGGGAGTGAAGCACCTCCCTTATGAAGAAAGGCTGCAGGAGCTGTGTCTCTTTAGTTTGGAGAAGAGGAGACTGAGGGGTGACCTTATTAATGTTTATAAATATATAAAGGGTGAGTGCCATGAGGATGGAGTCAGGCTCTTCTCAGTGGCAAACAATGATAGGACAAGGGGTAATGGGATCAAGCTGGAACACAAGAGGTTCCACTTAAATTTGAGAAAAAACTTCTTCTCAGTGAGGGTGACAGAGCACTGGAACAGGCTACCCAGGGAGGTTGTGGAGTCTCCTTCCCTGGAGACATTCGAAGCCCGCCTGGACATGTTCCTGTGCGACCTAACCTAGGTGTTCCTGCTCCAGCAGGGGGATTGGACTAGATGATCTTTTGAGGTCCCTTCCAATCCCAAACATACTGTGATACTGTGATATACTTACCATGGAGATATATTTAAGTACCTATTCTGAACAATCTTTCTTTGCAAGGAGAATGTCAGTGATATATCCCAATCTAAAATACTGGCAGAAGGAGTTATAGAATAAGATGACAAAATAATTACTTTTTAATTTACAAATGATACTCGCCATAGAGTTCAAAGGTAAACTAAGGGTGAAATAGCTGATCTGTTGTTCACAATAAGGAACAGAATTAGTGAACATTTGAATAAAATACCTTGGGAAAGTTCAATACTCCTCTTGTTAATAAAAATATTACCTTCCAAAATATAGTGGTTAAATACTATAACTTACAGCATTCCCACATCAAAAAGATCACAGTAAAAATTGTGACATTTCAGAGGAGAATGATAGTGATTATCAATGTAAGAAACATTTTCTGCACACAAAACAGACTAGGGCACTTCAGTCTGGAAAAGACATGGCAGGGTGAGGGGGACATGGCACAAATGCATACAGTCATGAACATAGCATGTTCTCTACCCATAAAGAGCTACAGTGCATGAAAATTGGTATATATTTAAAGAAAAAGTCCTAGTCCTTTGAAAAGTATAAAATGCAAAGCATTACTTCTGTCTAGAAAAGCCACTCACAAAACACCATGGCATGTTGGGACAGTTGTCTAGGTAATGTCATTATATTTTTGCCATGTTCTGGACATCCACTACTTGCCTTTGTCAGCTGTAAGACTTTGTCAGAAATTATCTGACCTAATTTAGTCTCTCTCGTATTCCTCATGTACCACTGAGACTACTACTACTACTACTACTACATTCACTACTGCCAGAGTGAATGCAATCTTGTTACTGTAGTCTCCATGAGCTTTTTTAAAATTTGTATATTTAATGTACTTAGAAAAATGACAGCACTAATATGGTACTGGTATACTTGACTAAATACATAAGAAATGGCTGGAACAACATTTCATGTCAGTTTGCACAAAGAGCACTATGTATTTAATAAAAATCTCTTTCTGTAGATTTTTCTTTCTAATCATGCAGGTATTTCCCAGTCACTTCAAAAGGGCTGATAGCATCAGACAGGTTTCCAGCTGTGCCTTATCTGAAACCAGAAATAATGTATAATCTTGCTCATTGAATAATGAGCAAGCAATTAACAGAATCAGGATACTTTCCAAGAAGAACCACCTCTCTCCCTGTATAAAGCTTCCCACATGTCAATGGTGCACTTAAAAAAACTTGTAGATGTTTTCATCTACACTCCAGTCTCCCCAGAGCTGGCTTTAGTCTGCTTCATGTTATGTCATGGTTTTACCTTTGAACAGGTAAGCATCGTTTTACCTAATAGCTAGACAGGATGAAACAGGCGGATCTGCATGTCCTTCACCTGGCCCATAGGTGGTCTGGGGTTTTTCAAGCCTAGAAAATCCATTCAGCGTCAAAGAGGAAGCTTGATTAGCCCAGTTTGCTGGCATAAATACTCCACCATACCTCATGTTCTAAGATGCCTGAGGAAAGAGGTATTGGTTCAGAATCACTACCTCTGTGTTGGGGTGTGGAGCACCTAGGAGCACAGCTCCTAACTTTGGTTCCTTCAAAACAGACAAATTCACAGTAAATAGGAATACTCAGGTGATCCACTCCTTAACCACATGATGCTATGAGCAAAAACTCTAATGCAAGTGCTTACATATATGTGAATGCTTCTGCAGAGGCAGGTTACATCTAAGTATTATTACTGCTTAGAAAGGATATCTGAATGCACTAGCTGTAAGGGAAAATGGAAGAGCTTTAATAGAAGGTATTCAAGATACTCTTCAGTGTAGCAGGTAAAAAGAAAATCCTCCTTTCTAACAATTTTTTTTTTCTTTAAAATTATTCAGTCATTTTCATGAAGTATTGCTGAGAATAACTGAAACAATTAATTAGAAAGTAATTATTTTAAGTATTGTACAAAAATATAAGATATATGACAAATAAGGAACAAAACATACAACCATGGGAACTTAGCTGTCAGTAATCTAGAAGTTAACTCTACCATCTCTGATTTCTCCTCTTCTTCTCAAACAACTTCTACCCTATACATCTCCCAGAAGAAAGAAATGGGCCAAAAAAAGGATATTTAAAACTCTAATACTTTCTTAGAAACTTCAACTTTAAACTTCCTTTTCAGTACTAAGTACTGGAAGGATAAGGAACAAAATAACTAATTTAGCTAGAAGATTTTATCATTTATCTTGGTGTAACTGTTGATGCTTGTGGTTTCCATGTGATTTAGTAAATGTGCTGGAGGTCACAAGGAAAAACAAAACAAAACAAACAATTAAAAAAAAACCAGGATCACTGTATTAAATAATTTTTAAAACTTTTTTTTTTTTTTTTCTATTATTTTCTCTTAGCTTGCTTCCTCTTCCTGTTGTATATTTTGCTTTGACAACATTTTGGTTGATTTGGCCCTTTTGATACTATACCACATTGTAATAAAGAGAGATGCATTTCTTGGCAAGGGAATGACAAAACTGTGGCAGCTTCATATACCAGTTGTTAAAACATAGTTGATGAAACATTCTGTTCGTTGCTTGGTAGCTTAGCTACTTCATCAAGCATTCTGCTTATTTTCCCTCATTACTGGAATTATGCCTTTCAGCTACGAAGACCAAAAACATTAATATATGATTTAGGCAACAAGAATATTAAAAGTGTGTGTGAATGAAATACTGACTAGGCTAAAAAGAAGATGGAAAATAAAACTTTTAATGTTGTACATTCTCATTCTCCTGGATCATCATACAGATCTTACACATGGTTTTAAGGGTACATGTTCAAAACAAAGCATTAGGTCCATTCTTTTATATTAGTAGAAGCTGTACATAGTCTTTCCATCTGGAAAATAACTTTTAAAAATCTGAACTTTTCAGTTTTTTGAATGTAACAAAGAATAAAACTTTTGTTGAGAACACCCTTGATCTTCAGTTTGCATTACACACTAGTTTAACAATCACAATTTTTTGGTTGACTTTCTGACTGCAGGCACTCCCAAATAAAAAACAATAACCACAAACAAACAAACAAAATCAAAAAACACAATGCAGTCCCTACTCCAAAGCCATGAATGCTTACATTTCAAAGCATCTGGGAGTATTGTTCTATGATGAACTCCAAGAAGACCTTATGTCTGAACATATAGATGCAGCACTTCCAAATTATTAACATATAACTCGAATTGCGAGAACAGGAAAATTTAAGACATATTTCAAATGATTCAAAACAGCCCCTTCATCCCAAGCAATATAGTAAAAGAGTGGTTGAGTTTCAATTTAAAACAGTCAAATCATTTATTTAAAACTGTGAAAGGAATATTTTTACCTTTTCTGATTATTTCAGGTTTTTTTCCTAAAAGATAAATAGTAAATCAAGTGATTTCTGCCTCATTGACATTTGCATTTTATGTTAGTTGTCTCTAGTCAGGATAATAAACCAGTCTCAAAAGTGTCAATCAATGACTTTAAAGAAATTCCTAAGCATTCAGATTTTCAAAGCTTGGATTAGTAAAATGATTCAGAATTAGCCATCACTACTCCTGCTAAAGGTAATGATAAACAAAACTCCTGCAATACTTAATGAGACAAAATTAGGTCAATGCTGAGAGCTTCTACTCCCATGAAGCAAAAAAGCAAGACACTACCAATATTTTTTGTCATAAATCCAAAGTAGATAAAAGGAACCCGATACATTTTTCCATGTATGTTGAGGCATAGAAAAACAAACAAGTTGGGACCATCTTTTTTACAAGCACCATGGAGTGATTGTGGAATGATAGTTCTCCAAGGATCTAAGGAAAGCACAGATCCTCCAGTCCTTTCAGATTTTATGAAAGAAAAGTATATATCTGGCAAAGTGAAAAAATATATGAAACACATAGATTTTAAAGATCTTTTTTCTCTTAATCCTTGTGTATAGTTATGATTAAATATATAGATGGAGAACATAGTGCTAAAACATGATGAAAGAAGATAAGCTTTAATTTGAGTTAGGAAATAAAGATTGTCTGTCCAGTATATAATGGATTTAACAGCTTATTAGATTGTTGTTGCACCCAGAAGGTTGTTCTTGACCTAAATAGCAGTATCCAACAAAATGATGCAGGAATATGTATACATATGTGTGTGCATGTGTTAATGTGTAAATTATTTCATTTTTCCTTCTAAGTAGTAATAGTATATTCTCCATTGTCTCTAGCTACTGCTATCTCTGAATTTCTCACAGACCTCACAGTAGAAATGTGCCTGGAAAGCAGACTCAGAAAACAGAAATTTTGAAGTTTAACATCTGTTTTGAAAACCGCACAAAGAAAGCTATGATAAAGATGGACAGACAGATAGCGAATGGTGTTTCACTGGCAGAGAGGAAACTGTGGAGGAGGAAATAGAGAGAAGAAAAACAGATAGACAGAGAGTATCATGGCTGTGGAGGCCAATCTTAGAAGCTAAGAAAATCTTAGAAGCTAAGAAAAGTCTCACTCTATGACCCGGGGTGGTACTCCCAAAATACCCAAATGTATTTGTGCAGCTCTCCTGTAAAAGATTTCTGTATAATTCAGTAACCTATCTGACTAGTTAATACAAATTTTACATACATTACTTCAAAATGTACAGAGGCCAAAACATCTTCATGTTCCTGTTCCAGGAAAAGAAACAGTAAAATCCATATAACTTTACCTAATTGAAGATTTTTAAAAATTATTTATAAAATAGTGTTTACAAATAATTGAATTTTCATTTACTTGCAACATTCATTGATCTTACATAGTAACAATGTGAACAGTAAATATCTATATTATCATACATCTAAATGCATAATCCTCAACACACACAGAATTCAGTGACTGGAAGCAAAATCCACTGCAAAGAATTAACAATCCAAAGATTAGGAAATGACTGAACATATAATTAATGACATTCTCATGATCCAGGTCTGGTTTTTGGAGAAAGCAAAAAATTCTGTAGTATTTTATAAAGTTGTAGATATTTACAGATCAATAAATGATGAGTGCACTTCTGCTCCAGCTAAGCAGATACTTGTTTCCATTTAGAAACAATGATTAGTGCTGTGGAATGAACTTTGTTCCAGTCCAACAGCTGCACATTTACACTAAAACAAGCACTCTGCATCTCACTGATTTTATTGAGACTTGGCAAAGTAAGCTTTGATTTATATTTAGACTTTAATGAAGTTAATTAGATATTGTCATGTGTGCATTACTGTGGCAGGAAAGGACAAAGATATTCCATCTTGTTCTCAAAATCCCCTCTCACACCATGCACAAATACAGCACTAAACCTGCTATTTTAGAGATCTTCCTCGGTAGCTGGGAAAGTGTTTGTAGGTGAAAGAAGGATAAAGAAGATAAGGCTGGAACTCTTAGACCTCATGTGTTACACATTTTTGGAGGTATTATGGAGGGATAGTATTAACATTTACATCACTGCAGGGTTCAGGAATCAGACATATTCAAAGGTTTTGTGACCTCTCTTGGAGATCCCAACTGTCATGGGAAATTTCTATGCTCATGTGTCCTGCATCAGTCTTGAAAACACAATTTACTTCCTACCCTAGGTAAAAGAGTTGGCTTAACTATATTTTTTCTTTTTTCTTTTTTTTTTAATTTTTTTTATCTTTTAGGAATTTACTTGTTCAGTATTTATATTACTCTTGTTTTACTCTGTCAACTGGGCTCTGCTGTAGAACAAACCTGTTTCCTCAGCACTTTATAATTTTGGTGTTCATTTCTTAAAGTAAATCCCAGTGGTTGAAGCCTGCAGTTTTCATCCCGTGCTAACTCAAACTCTGCAGTCATTCTTAAATCCACCTATTTCTGAAAAATATTCCCTATCATGAGGCCACAGCTGTGAAAAAATAATCCTGTGTAGCTAGTTCATGCTATACACAAACCTGAGGGTTGGGATTTTGGAAAGATTTTAGTAGCCGCTAAATCACAAAAAACACAAAACAGTTTCCACACATTATATCTTTTTGTGTCTGACTTTTATGAGATGATAATGTGATGATGTCCAGCGATACAGTTTCATAATTTCTTGTTGACACCTAGATTTACAAGGACATGAGCTAAGTAAGATTTAGTTAGTGTTAGTTATAGCTGAAAACAGTGATAATGTACTTGCTAACAATTCTAGGCAAGATATGGTGCCTTGCCATAAAAAGTCGTGCCTTTATGTATATTTAAAATTATTTAGAACTACCACCAAACTAGCACTTAGTGCTCCTTTCCCTTCTCTGCCACGCTGTTCTCTTCCTCCATGTGATATACCAGTCTCCTCCCTCTGGTGCCTTCCTGTTCTAACAAGAACACTAAGTAAACAAAAGTAAAGATTTTGGTGTCTGATACCCAAATTCAGTGGCTCAGGGTCCGATACAGTCAAGTCCTTGCTCCAGGAGAATGCCTCATATCTGACAGAACTTGGTCTTGCCCAGATGGTATTCAGGATGGCAAAAGAAGAATTTCCTTAGTCATAAAACAGTTTAAGTGTTCTTAAATATTTGTCGATGATGATATGGAAGTTTTAATGGATTCCTCATTTGGCACAATCTGGCCAGCAATTTACATTTATTTAAACCTTTGATGCATCACATACAAATGGCCATTAACATTCTTATCCGAAGTGCAGAGTTTTGCCACTCACAAAATCAATGTTTTCTGTCTGTTTTCAGACTGAGTTACAGTAATATATTCTAGTGTTATGGAGATGGAGGACTCTTTGAGTACTATAACCAGGCTAATGTATAAAGTATTATACAAATACTAATTCACTGAATTAGTCTCCAGATATCTGGCATTTCAATTTCAAGATTCCACTTACAGTACATAAGGCATTACAGTTTGGACCCTTCTCACATTGTTGATACTTTGGATTTGTATCCTCCTCCTCATCTGTTGCACAAATTTAATGCAACATTTCTCTGTTATGATTGACAGTCTAAACAGAGTCTATTGGGTTATAGAATCTACAATACGTTTTTCATGAGAATTTGACTGCAAAGATTTCTTTGACATTACAGAATGAGGCCAGGAGTAGAATTTGTCCTTTTGTCTAAGAACTTTTAAAAGCTGAAACTCTTTGTGATTTTAAACAAAGAACAAAAACATTAACCAAGATCTTACCCATTTTATTTTTGTAAGGAACCTGGACTTTGAGTCTTAAGTGTCTGAAACTACAAAAGCTCCATGGAAATTAAACTACTGTGAAAAAATATGACAGAGCCTTCTCATTCTTTTTTTTTTTTTTTTTTTCCTCCCTCCTTCCGCACATACATTATATAATGATTAAAACATCTTTCTAAACATTTATCACCTTAAACTTCGCTTAAAAGGGGAACATAAGTAGTAGACTCCAAGGGTCAATTTCCACATTCGCTTATATCAGTCCACCTCAGATTAAGTCAGTGACTGTTCATAACCCATATGAACCTAAAAAGAGGTGAGGCTCATAAAAGGAGGTTCAAAGAATGGATAGAATACATAAAGGATGGAGAACAGGATTTAGGAGATGATAAAAGAATTAATGTATTACAGAAATAAACCAATCAAATATACTGATTGCTGATATACTTCTAATAGGTCATGACCAGGAGACTGATATATGCTTGAAGTTTATTTTCAGTTTGCTTCTCTCCTACGTGTACGATTTCATAGATATACTAAACAAGGAAAAAAAATCTCTTCACAAGCAAAATCACACCTTACAGTAAAAGAAAAGTTTCACATATGTATAGTGGTACTCACAGCTCAGATAAAGAAAACTCAGAGACACATAAAATTTTTCTTACAGAAAAAAATATAGAGACAAAGAATTTGTGACTTGTTGAAGATGGATACAGCTCTAAGGAAAGCAAATCCAGTAATAAAACAGTCATTGTTTTCTAAACTAAATCAGTAATAATCTAAATGGACATATCCATTAAGTGAGTAAAACTCTGTACTGGGAGATACAATTGCAAATGCTGTTGTCATGCAACAACATTCCCCACCTTTTTGCACTCTTTTATAAAATCAAGAAACCCTCAGAAGCTCCTACCCATTCTTTTCTAAATAACTGCATTATTATTATTATTATTATTATTGTTATAACAAAATAAAACCATAGACTTAAATCTATCAGGAAATATAAATAATTAATACTTTCTACATTGCATGAGCAACTGGACCTTTTTGGGAAGGAAATGGGAAATGGGAACATTATGATCTTTGTTCGTCACAAAGTTTTTCATACATTTCTGGCCACTGCATTAATTCTGCTCCCAAAAGGCCTTCTATTACTTTTTAACTGCAGTTATGGACACAGCTATGCTGACACTTTTGGTGGCCATTAATATTCAAAGCTTCCAAATTTACTTTATACATTTTCACATTTTATGAAGACAAGATAACACACGAACTTCATGTTTGGCCATTCCATAAAGATGAGGGTTTAGATCCCAGATAGAAGCCCTGCTTTATTCTTAGTTGATTGCAATTCTATTGCTGCCTATGGGTTTTTGAAAAGAATTCCTATCCGCTACACTTTTAAAAGTGCATGAACTCCTTCTCTCAGAAAATGGCACTGGGCAAATGAAAAGTTCCCACAGAGTAGCACCTACATATTTTTTTAACATCAATGTTAAACACATTGTAGTGAAAACCACATCCATACCCCAAAGAGCAATGTCAGGGGTAGACAAGCACCGCATGACACCTATTGCCGTAGCCGTTAACAAACAGTCTAGGGGGATGACTGTGAAAATAAAAAGTGATTGTAGCAAGGACTGATCTCTACACCAGTGGGCAGAAAAGACATAAATGGTAAAATTCATTGTTTTAAGAATCACTGTAAAGTCCCCTTTGTTTTTCACCTGGTGCTCCCAATAACAACTAAGCACAGTGCTGGCCTATTCTGGATGAACTCCATTTTGTGAAACTGGACCCTCACAAGGAACTGATTTGTTTCTATGAAATGACTAAATCTTTTAATGTAAAACACAAACATTTTGATATTAGTAGCCAAATATATTTGTAAATATTTTTAGTAGTTAATTTGTTTGAAAAAAATGCCAGTGATAAATAACCTATTTTAAGGCACTCATTTCAAAAGTAACCAAAATCACAGAAGCAAACACTTGCTTCTTTCTTTTTCATCTCATCCTTTTCTTTTTGTGATCACTCAGGTAGTGACAGCTACACATAGGGATGATTTCTAATTAAATTAAATGCAGCAACAAAAGGTGTGTAAAATACATTTACTCCAATACAATAAACAAGTACATGATTAATTGCTTGCGATATGCCTGCCTCTGATGTGTGAAAATAAAGATGATGCAGCAGCTGAGTACCTTTGAATCAATTCAGCATCCACTTGGTAGAAAAGCACATCATTTACTGCAGACTTATGTTCCATGAAAGAATTTCCAACATCTCTGGTGGAAATTCACCATAACAGAAAAAAATTGTATCCAGTTAATTCTTCCTCCTCTACCACCATGACTTACAGCAATACGCAGAGGAAAAAAACAGCCCTCCAAATGTCTATAAATCAAACTATGTGGTAGGAGAAAAGCTAGAAAATATAATCACATCTTTTTAGACACCCTGATAACAGAGAAATATAATCAGCATTTACACATTTTTTATCTTTTATCATAATTTGTCATGATTTCCTATGTATCCAGAAATTATACAAACTGTAAAGAAATAAAATATAGAAGAAGAGTCTTTTAGTAGTGGCATCTGATCTCATTCATAATCATTGTTTTTTGAATCCCTAAACACTATGCTATACTACACTGTAGTACACTAACTCTTATTAAATACATCAATACAGTGAATATACAATTATATACACAATGAAAACAAAGAGGAAGAGATGTGGTAAGAACAAAGACTATTCCTTCTGTGTACAGAATTCTACTACTCTGCCTGTAGTTTCAAATGCGTAACGGAGTTCACCCTACCTATTGTTTTTCAGTATCTATAATATATCTGGAGGAATCTCACATTGCTGCTGGTTTCCTTTGTTTCACTGGAGAAGCAGTTACATTTCAGTAGTAAGTAATGATAATACAGATTATCTGAAGGCTTGTTTAGGTTTATTTCTGTACAGTACTCATCTAAAATGCATTGCTGTCAAAGCAATAGTTTATGCTGGATTTCAGCAGGGATGCAAGTCAAAAACTACACTGGATCAGTTTGAGGAAATAATTTTTTTTCCCAAATAAATCTTATATCTAGAATGACAGAAAGTTGAGATTTTGAGTTGTGATGAACTGAATGTGAAGAAATGTAACAGTTCAATTCACTATAAATTGAATAAACAAGGTTTTATAACAGTGCTAAAATATTTACACCCCCATCTCCACACACATCTGCACTCTCTTGCTACATCTCACACTCAGAGACATGTTTAAATGAATGCAGAGTATAAAGAAGAAAGAGGAAATCAAGTCCCTAACTTTTCATTTTGTTTTCTTCCAGTAGCTGTAAGCTATTAACAGTTTAACAGCAAAAAGATAAATCTGTGAATGTTCATATAATAGGATGGCACCTTCAAACCTGCCTAATGCCACATGATTCAGGAACTACCTGTATTTGTAGTTTTTTCTTGTGATTTCACAAATTCAGGGAAAACATTTATATAGATAGACCTAATATTTAAAAATCCAAAACATTTTACTAGATATGAAAATACTTAAGAGATAAAGACTAACAAAAGTAACAATCCTTTTATTCCTAAGCAGAATATGCGAAGCTCAGTCAAATGCAAGAGATAAATAACACTATGACTACAAGCAACTGGTGTTGCCAGTATCTGCTTAGCTCCTTGGAGATTGGTTGCATTCATTTCCTATCAGATGACCACTCGAGTTTCACAGCCTGCTCTACAGCTCTTTTTACAATAGAGAGCATTCTGCCCAAGCCCCGGCAAGTTGTCATTGATTGTTTCAAATGTTCTGTATTCAGCTATTCACAGAATGATTCCCTGGCTTTTCAAACTGTAAGCTAGCCTAGTGTGTCAAATATGCTTCTGAAGATAAAGGCATTTGTAAATGTAAAGGCATCTGTGAACGTGAAAGGTGCTTAACTATGTATGCAGCCTTTACAAAGCACAGGCAGCAAGCGTGAGACTCTTCCCAGTGAGAGAGAAAATAACTCAGCATCATTTTTGCTCTTTCTGAATTCAGATTTCAAAATAAAGATTTAGTAGACTCACACAAAATGAAGTTAGGAATTTTAACAACACATCAGCTCTAGCCTACCACTACTTCTCTATTTTCTGCACTACAGAAATATCAGCTCTGTGTTTCCCAAGGAGCTACGATCCCTTTACAGTGTGTGAAGCACATAAATACAGGGGCTGGAAGGCCTCAGTGGGCAAACCTACTGGCATCAAAACAATAAACACTCTGGCATATATTTACAGACACAAAACCTTGGCATGCATTTGCATACATTTACTCAGAAAAAAAGTGAAAGAACCAAAGGTCTGAGTGAAGACAAAAAGCAGTGAGACCCTGATATTTCAATACCTAACTACTCCCTAAACCCTCCCTCAAACCATGATTCTGTTATCTTCCCACTTCTTCCTCACATTTCTCAATCGCCTTCCGACAACTCTGTTCCTTTTAGAAATGAAGAAAGAAAATTGAAGATTTTCAGCTCTTGTTGGGCTTGGAAATTCAGGGTTGAGATCAGCAATTTAAGATCGTTATCTTTTCCCAATCCTTACAAGCAGAAATGTATCAGGAACAGCCTGGCTATAGATGAATTCTGCTTTACACAAACAAAATGAGCACAGCCTGGCTACTTGTTGTTTACTTGGTTTGGGGTTTTGGGATGGTGGTTGTAGGGTTGTGATGGACTGTAAAATAAGCATCATTAGGTTACTGAGCTCTTCACTTCAGACAAATGGTGTCTGTAAGAACTGCTGTGGTAATTTCCCTGAATAAAAACTCACACAGTGGACTCCTTTTAGGACTCGGATTGTGTTGATTCCTAAAGATCCACAGAAGGTTTGTCCCAGTAGTACTGAGGCTCAGCTGTTGGTACCAGAGGGTGGTCTGATCTTTTCCCACCCCTCAGCACCATTATAATTTCACTCATGGGACAGTGTACTACACATGGCTTGCTTAAATGAGACTCTTAGCTTTGGAGCTTGATTCTGTAGAAAACCTAATATATTCTGCATCTTCATCTTTTCTGAGCCATGCATAGACTAAAGAAAGGTCATATTTCATCTGTTATTCTCTAATCAACTTCTGAACAGACTAACTGTTCAGACTTGCCAACCCTACTGATACGGGAAACTTGATTCCTTCTCTTGGCAATTTGCCACCCTGCCACTTTGAGCAAGTGATGTACCAGATATCCAGATTCTCAGGCTGCTGGGCACCAAGAGAAGTACCTCTGTCTTGAAATGCATGGACTTGCTCACATTTATACCCAGGGAGTTCAAAATCTGACTCACTGAACAAATCACTTGTAGATCTGCATATACCACACAGAAAAACTTTTGCATGACTGAAAGAAGGAAGAAAAGCAAGGGTATGGAGAAATGAGAACTTATGTATTCCTGCCTGGATTTGAAAAATGGAAGGAATTTACCTTTTAAGAATATTCTTTTAATTTTTTTTTCTCTAAAAATTGTTAAAGACTTTCCTTCTTTAATTTGTCTAAAGCAAATTAATCTCTTTTCAATGATCATGAAACAGTATGCATCCAAAGTTTTAAGGAAAATTAAATTAAATACTTATTCTGATATTTCTAAATTTTATTTTTTAACATGTGCATGATGATAACTTTGTTACATCAGAAGCTGAAACAGATTAGTTTGATTGTGATACTCCATCCACCAAGATGCCTTCCAAATATCTGCTATGTAAAACTGAGTTATGTATGCTTCTGCAAAAGAGATGGGACTGATGACAGCCATACTAACTTGGGTAGTATATCTCTTACATCTGTTCCTTTCTCTCCTTCATCTAAATTTGGCACAGCTGTAGGGATCTGCATTGACTCCTTTTTGAAAAATCTCCCAAAACATCATTAGTCTGTTCTTTTGACAATATCTATTGGACCTAAACAAGTCTGGACACACGAAAGAGCAAAATATTTGCAAGCATCAAGCAAACAAGTGGGGGAAGAATTCCTTTTTTGTGTTGCTAAATATATGCAATAACAGCACTTGCCCCATTACTTTTGTTTTCTGAAAATCTTGTTCTCAGGCCAGTTGGTTTTAAGTACAAAAGTAGCTGAAGGACATTTTGTCAACTGGAGAGAGAAAAAAAAAAAACCACAACCCACAACAACACCTCCCCCAAAATAAAAACAACAACAAGAAACCACCACCACCAAAACAAAACCAACAACAAAACACAAAGCAAAACAAAACAAAACAACAACAAAACCCCCACCAAACAAAAAATACTCACAAAACAACAAGCTGGGCAGCTATCTGACTCAATATTTCAATCGCTCCAAGACCTATTTCTTAAATACCTACAGAAGAACGAATCTTGGAAGGTCAAAGAGTTTTCACTTATGGGGAGCCAGAGTGGTCTCTACACAGAAATGATTGCAGGCCTGGGGTCCAGCCTTACCATCCGTCTGAACAGCTGGGTTTTTGGCACACCATGTTCCTCACGGCAGCCAGATTCTCCTGTCAATTACTGCAATGCACATCAGAATGGCAGGTGCTGCTTCCTCCCTGTTATTTGAAGGAGGTTACAGATTGCCCTACACAAGAGCTGGCAACCAATCAAAGGTGGGTGGTATGCCAGCTTGTGTATTTCTTTCCCAAATCAGAGTTTCAGCATACTGGCAGAGATATAAAACATTCAGCCTCTAAAAGAGGGAACTTGCTACCTATTAGTTGATTTTTAACCCAACGTGAGTTCAGATACATTCCTTTCCTGGAGGGGCATGATTAAACCATAGTAATGGTTTAGTGACCTTTCTCTTGTGTCAAGCAATGGCTCCTGATTCTCAAAGGCTTGGGAGCAAATGCCTATGTTTAAAGTGATGTAGCCATACTTTTGCACTCCCTGTGCCATGTTCCAATTCAGTTGGACCTGCAACATCAGTTCCCCACTGCTCTCCATTCTCCAATGCACAGCAGTCTACATAAAATAAAATAAAACTTCTGTTAGCCTCCTTGGAGATATAACAGTCCAAGAAGTCCGTGTTCTTGAAAATATGGGACTTTCATATATCTGGATGTCAATTTGCATGTATCCAGGATCAGTCACAAGGTAGAAGGCACTGCAGTTTTCAATTGTCTCTCTCAAGAAAGCATAACTTTCTGCTGCCTGTGCAAACTTCGCCATATACCTTTCAAACTCTGTTCACACCTTCAGTGCCCTTGCTCTCAGCTGTTTGTCCCCATTCTATCTAAGTTCAGCAGTCTAAAAGTTTGATATTTAAGCGGGGGGGGGGGGGGGGGGGGGCGGGATGTGTCCACGGTGGAGACAGTCAGGCAGCTACACAGGGAAACTTTTTCTGTTTTTTTCAGTCACCTACCACAGGAAAGAATGGAAAACACATTTCTTCATAAAGAGAGCCTAGAATAAATGCCTAAAATAGAAAAGCTAAATCCAAGTTACTGTATTTAGAATTTTTTTTATTCCCCAAAGAGTTAAACTTGAAAAAATTGGTTCATCTTACTTTAGGACTAATGAAGGTAAAATGAGTGTGCACTGTGAGAGGCCTCCTAGTGAAGAAGGAGCACAAATATGCCAAAAGCAGCCCTAAGTTTAAATAAAACATAGTGTTAGCATGTTAGCTATTTTTCTCAGTAGCTTGTGAAGTTGTGTGGTGTACTGTAATTCAGAAAATTCCACAGTGATCTTTCACAGTTTTATGAGTCTCCCTGAATCTTATAACTGATGTATGAAACAGCAGATTATCTGGAGATTAGAAAAATGAGTAAAACAGGAAAGGTATCAAAAAACAAGCAATTCATATTCAAGCTTGGCGGTGCCTCTCGTGAAAGAAAAAAAAAAGAAATTGTGAAATTGTGGTGGTGGGTGTGATGGATGGACATATAAAGTGTATATAAGTATGTACACTCATAACATGTGTCAATGCACTCAAAATAGAAGTCTCACAAAGTAGAAGAACAAGTTGCAGAACTTCTGCATACTCCAAGACAGAAACCTTATTAAATGGGAAATCATTAACCTGAAAGATCAAGAAACAACACAAGCACAAAACACTCCATAGAGCTCCATAGAGAGAATTTGAGGCGACTAATAGTCAACGTGTGCAAATGATGTGGCACAATGGATTTTGCCTACAAGAAGGAGCTTTGTTATACCCACACCTACTTTCTAACTTCACTAGAAAAATCACTTCATTTCAGCAGCATGCGACTGGGTTATTCAGAGAACACAATTACTTGCTGAGCCAAATGGGTAATGCCAATGAGACTCCAGTTTATTTTGACATACCACCCAATTACAACATTGAAGAAATAGGCACCAAATTTGTCATCATAAAAAACTTTGGGGAATGAAAAAAATACACATTACAGTCATGTTGGCAGTGTTAGCAGATGGTATGAAATTGCCACCATATGTGATTCTGAAGCATAAAACAATGCTGAAGGAACAGCTGCCTACTGGAATAATTGTTAGGTGTCAAAACCAGGATGGATGCCTAAAGACTTAATGAAGGATTGGCTGAACGTTGTTTGGAATAGGTGACCAGGTGTGTTATTATCAAAAAGGAGGAATGTTTGCCCTAGATGCATTCGAAGGGCACCTACCACTAGCAAAAACTATTATCAGAGAAGTTAATACTGTTCTCTGGTCATAGTCAAAGGAGGGCATGCACAGCTGCAGGTGGCTCGATATATTAGTGAACAAGCCCCTTGTAGACCATTTGACGTTTGTATATTCTGGCTATAGAGAAGTGGTCATGCTATACATCCTACAGAAAAAATAATGGAGCCAGGCACAACAATGGATTTAGATAGCATGATAACAGATAAATCCAGGAGTTGCAGTTCAAAGTTTTAATAAACTCTGTATTTCATATTCCATGGGTGGAACCAAAGACAATTTGTTCTAGTTCAAAGAAGTTGAGAGCAGGGAAGATACTGAAAAAGACCAAGAAAGTGTATATGAGCAGGAGAGGGACAGTGATAGAAATGAAGAGGGATGAAATATGTAATAAAAGATTTTATTTGTAATAATAATAATAAAAGTTATTTTATTTGGGTGGGCGGGAGAGGTCATCTCATACTCAGAGTCATCATCTTTCCTGATTAATACAGTAGATGACTCCAATGTTCCATCTCTCCAACTACAACTGCACAAGGAGTAGGTCAGAGCTGCCTTGCAGAACCATGGTGTATCATGAACTAGGACCAGCAACATGTCTGTGAAATGTAATTGGACAAAAGTGTATATTCTCTACTAGTTCAAATTTTCCATGAACTGTTGAAATTCATTTGAAAAGAATTGCATTACTTCTGTCTTACAGATTTAAAACAATAGCATAGATCACTCAAGAGGCAATTAACCTACAGCTCATACAGCATCTCACTTCTTCACAACACGGCCTCACCTCCTTTTCTTGTTCCTAAAAACAACAAGAACCAAACTAATTCCAGTCATATAAAGTACCCAGGGAAAGATACAAATTCCACCATAAAATATTTTTAAGCATTTGTCATGTGTCCTCTGGGATTCTGGCATATCACTCTTGTCCATTTTTTTTTCTCCCTACATGCAGGATTGCACTAGTGACAAGATAACTTTGCAATGTCTTGGGTTTAAAAATAATAAGTAGATGCAGCATAAGAATATAATTTAGTGCTACTTCTGTATAAATATATCTAGGTAGGTGGTTATAAATGCGCAAGAGACCTTACAAAACTTCAAAGCCTACTCACACTACTGAGTTACTTTTTCCTATTGCAAGATTCAGAGCCATATCAGTTTAAACATTCTGCTATGATAGTAGTAGTTTCTGCATTATAAAGCTTCAACATGAAGAACTGCGTAACAAGAGTATAATCAAGTCTGTATAAAGAGATCCACTACTCCCTGCCATGCATAATGTAGTCTACATTTTGTTAATGACAGTTTCTCCCAGAAGCATCCAAATTTAAACACAATTGTATTGGAAATTTTGAGACCTGAGGAGACTGACACAGTTCTTGCCCATTTCTGTTGAAGTAGCACTGGGAGCTGATTTATTACTGCTGCTTATAAAGCATGTTCTTAGGAGTGTGGTTTAAAAGACTCTGGAGCTGGAAGAGTTTTAAATAGATGAGCTGAATATTTGTGCCTTTCCTGCTTCCTAGTACCTATACTAATTTAGGACTAAATCTTTCTTGAACTTTTGTATTTCATCCTCAGCCACATCCTCCATCCTCCTTCAGCAGCACTGAGATTTCTCTTGGTAATGACAGGAACAGAGTCAGTGCCCAGACAGCCATCTGAATAGAGGAATATGAAGCTGCCTTAAACTCACCTTTATTCAGACATGCTTTTGGTGTAGTTCTTGTTCCTTGACATCACCTCCCAAGCTTGATCTGCATTACTTTAAAAGTAGTTTTTATATTTAAAATTAAGTGGAACAATCTTTTAGTCTGTGCTGAATAATTTTAGCTTTTGCAAAATCTTGAACAATCTTAAAAAGTTGTTATATTGAAATTAGTTTAAATCTATCCTCAATATGGCTGATATTTATCACTTTTTATGATACATGTCTGTGAAGAAATGGTACCTTGGCTTCTTAAATATTACAAAATCAAGATGTTTAAATTTACAGTTCCCACAGAGGCTTTAATTCTATTTCCATATGTGTATACTTCTTAACAAGACCTTTCACTACATGATCAAATGCAGTACTTATGAGGAAAACAGACCGCTAGCTACTGTATGTGTTAGATTTATTGAGAATGGGCTGGGAATAAGTTTTGCTTAGAAGGTGGTATGTGCCAGCAGTTTAAACAGAGAAAGAGACACTCAATTTCTTGCTTCCTGAGAAATGATCTCCTATTTAGGATCAATCTTCTATTAAAATAAACAATTTACTGAAATCAAACTTCAGACAAGACAAACAGGTTCTTGGCTTGCCTTCTATATCTGTGGAATATATGGAGGATATAAAATTACCTTTTCAAAACAAGAGGTGCTTCAACACACTAGCAAGTGAAAGAGCACAGCTACCCAGCATCTGAAAGTTCCTTCTACATACATTATTAGCCCTAGCCCTAACTTTGTACCTTTCTCGGCCAAAAAGAGCTAAATACTCTGTTCGTCATAGAATAAGATTAAATTTACCTCTGACAGAACTGATATGAAAGATATCAAACAGAAAACATTTTGAGAGTAATGTGAGAACATCAAGGAAGTGATGCATGTGTCTCACAAAAGAATGGAAGTAGTAACTACTGATAGCAAGTTATGAAAAGTATTTTTAACTGATTTCTTCATGCTTTTATGTGCAGCTACTATTCAGGGGTCAAAGTTTCACTTTTCTTGAATAGAAATACTTTTAAGTGAGAAAAACATTCACTCTCCCAAAAATGTATTCACCACTAGACCTCCACCTCTCTTATAGTGGTTTATGCAAAATGAAATGTAGGTCTCAGTCTGGTTTCCAGTCTACATAAAATCCATTACAACTGACCTTCACTGTCCCAGTTAAATAGCCAAGAAGTGAATTAGCATCGAGACAAAGGGTGGCTTTGAGTATTAAGTTAATAACAGATTTATTGCAGAATAAGTATATGGTAGATCAGAATAACAGAGGCTTCAGCTCTGTATCACAGTAAACCCATGCAACTTAAGGAGATTCTTAACAGACTTAGCAATGAATGGAGACTTATCCTGAGAGAAAATAAAACAGTCAACATCTCAGTGTTCTTTCAGAAAGAAATCATTGATGCCAATTAAAAGCATGAATCAGAAGGTATGCGTCTTTGTTGTTTCAAAACTAAACATCAAAATATTTCATCTGAGAATGATGAAACAAAATGTTCTACTTCCTAGGAAAAAAAAAAAGAAAAAATCAGCTTGAACAGATTCAGGACAAATTATTTTCCTAAACCTATCTTTAGCAATTATTTATCCCCAAACCCTGTGTAATTTTAGCCATGAGCATCACAGACACTGTTAGTCACTCCACCTAGGTTGGTGAAGAGTATCAAGAAGAAAAGTTGAAGACACATGAGTTTGCTTGAACACAGTTTATTCCAAACCACATGCCAGCCACAAAGCCAGGGTAAAATGGTGCAAATGGAGGCTGCCATTCTGCCACTACAGGAGGCTTCAGGTTTCACAATTTCCCCCATAACCCAAGTGGTTCCTGAACGTACCAGTCTAGTCTCTGAGCTCCTGTTCTGGTGCAGGAACAATCTCCATGAGTTGTGAAATAGAAATCATAGCCATGTGGAGGTGAAGCCTGTGTTGGAGGGAACAGTGCTGTAGACCAGATTTCCAGGAGTAGTTATGTGTGGAAGGAAAGCAGTGAAAATAAATGCTTTATGATCCCAAATTGTGATTGTGCTGTAGACAAGAGGCCTTGTGTGATATAAAAAGACTGTATTTGTGGAGATACTGGAGCAGCATTGGGAAGGCAGCAGACCCCAACTGGGGTAAGAGGCTGTAGCCTGTGGGGATGAGGGGTGCAGCAGTTCAAGGTTCCATGAGCAAGGGATTTTGCTTGGGGAAGGGAGAGGAAGGGACTGAAGAATACCACCTCCTCTGTGTGACAGGCCTGGTGTAGACCAGGAGACTGCTATCAACAGGAGCAGCCATGCCAACTGAGTTTGTAAAGCCTTGTTGAAATGGGACAGTAGCTTGAGTTAGCTTGAGTGTTATACAGGGCTCTGAGCTCTGGAAGCCAGTTCTGTATTTGCTGCAACACAGCTTGGACTTTATGACCTTGAGATCGAGCTGTAAGGCTCCTAGAAATATCAGAAGAAATATATTACTCCTCAGTATTGCAGATGTTGTTTCTCTGTCAATTGTCACTGAGCTATTGCCTCAGAAAAGAACACTGAAGTGTCAGCACTGTCTGCAAGCCTCAGTGAAAACATCAGTCATTCTAATTAAAGAGCATCCAGAAATAGTTTTCCCTTATATACTGTTCACCATCAAAGAATACATTGGGAAAAGACCACAGTCTATTGTTGGGATGATGCTGTTAGAAAATTGAAACCTGGCAGATATTGGCATCTTTCCCTTTTTGTAGAAGTTATTGTTCCAAATTTATCCAAATATTAAATATTTATTAATATAGCTAAAGAAGAAACAAGAATCTCTGGACAGTATCAACAAGACAACATGTAACTAAGAGCCCAGTTAGAGGAAAGCTACTCTTAATAAGAAGATCCTACTGAGAATTTCTCTCAGAGGACATATTGCCAAGACATCCATAGTAGAAAGAGCCAGTATTCAGGATACAGCTAAAATCTTACCTCTCTATGTCTTGCTCTCCATCCCCAGATTTTGAATACCTGGTGACAGCAACACTTGGGTTTTGTCTCTTCCTCACTTACACTACTGGAGCAAATCTGATGTGCATGTGGTATCTAACAAAAACATGATGAATACCTGGGGATGACAGCATTGAAATAACATGTATAAAAAAAAGAAAATCAACAACTCTAGTGACAAGAAGATATAATAATAACAATGATCATAAATGGCTAACAGTCCAAGTGAGAGGAACAGGATTTTGGGGAAAACACACAAATAATGTTATCCCATTTGACTAAAACATCCTAGTGTCAAAATAAAAGGTAATACTCTCGTTATTATAGTAAATGTAAATCCAACTCAACAACCTAAATGGCTCTTACACAGCAACATCAGTGACACTTACAAATGGGATAATTGTATGCTGTTAGCTTTTCTTGATCCACTTGTTCGAAGAATGATTTCTCTAAAATGTTCACACCTTCTCTTCTTTCTCTGCATTTTTCCTAGACTAGATAAATTATATGGTGTAGAACACATGCACGCACACACACACACACAGAGGCATGAAAGAAGGCGAAAGGCCTTGTTATCCAGAAGTACACAAGCAAATTACCAGTGACAGGTTTAAGCCTGGCAGAGTAAGTCATTGCTTACATCCATCCATGAATCATTTGTTACTTTTTTCGGAGTGAAGAGGAAGGATGATAAAGAGAGAGACAAACAGGTGAAAAGACAAAGTAGTATTTTAAGTTTTCCTAACCTCCTAGTTCACATTTCAGCCTTAATTAGCGGTCGTACTTCTGGATCATAAAATGAAATAGTTTTGATATTCATTTCAAAAATTTTCACCTGCTTACACAGAATTTCAATGAGCATTATATAGGTACCTCTATATGTCAGTTATTTTCATAGCTAATAATTTTTTATGTTAATTCTTTTTAACAGTTCAGGTTCACAAATTAATTGTAGCCTGCTATTAGAGAATAAAACAGCAATGTCTGTAACAGCTAATGATGCCCAATGATTTCCTCATTATCCTTTGTTCTTAAATCATACAGAATCCAGGATTAAATTCTCCCAGTAGGACTCCACCAACATTTTCCTGGTTGTATTTGCTTTTCCTTTTGTTTGCTAGATATTTTCAGGTAGGCAATAGTATTCATCCTACCTTTTAAGCTTAAAACAGAGCAAAAAGCAAAAAATAACTTCTTCAGTATCTGTTCTTTGAATTACTTGAAACTCCATAGGCTTTTGCTCCTCAAACCTTGATTTTATACATAAAAAGCCTCCCTTGGGCTTCTCTTTACCATTTAAATAATCTAAAATGTCAGCCTTCAGAGAAGAGAAACCAAGCAGGACTACTTCTGCAACTTACCATCACTACCCAGTAAAGAGGGAGAGTGACTTTCATGTCATCACCACGTTTTATAGGATGATCATGCTTTCCAATTACATTCCCTGTTTCCACTAATATGGGAGTTAACCCTACTGGATCATATTGTATTTTTTCCATTGATTACAATAGAATTTGGATCCAGCTGACTTAGAAAAAGAAATAATGGGCTTAGGCCAGCATGATGAATTAGTATGTTTTAGAATATTCAACAAAGAAAAATAATCCCTGAATACTGCACTGTAACTTTTGCAACCCCACAGAACAGGGAAGAAGGGGAACCAAAGGAAGAGATTGAAAGCAAGAATGAGAGGAGAACAGTAACAGTGTGAGAGAGAAGATAAACAAGGGAACAGAAGAATTTAAACTGCACTGTTTAGAAGGGACATGGCAGGAAGGTGAATTTGTCTCATTTTTTTGAATAGTTGCCAACTGATGCACTTGGTGGGACAGTGAGACCATTTCTTATTAAAACATAACAAGGAAAGTTATAATTCAAAAGTAAATTGTAATAACACCACTTTCTGAACTTATGTAGTCAATGAAGATGATGTTGACAAAGAACTAAATAATTAAAAACCAGCCAAATTTTCTTAACATATATACATGTATATATGCATTGGCAAAGGTTAAACCAAGTTTAACCCAAGTGAATTGTGCATATGAAATACATTTTTTCTGGTAATACTAAACTGTCAGCAATATTTAGAAAACAGTACGGTTAACCAGAGATGTAAAATAAAGATTAAAATAATTTTGACCTTATTACTTTAGAAAATACAGTATTTTGGAGCTGTGTTTTGCAGCTTTGCACTTTCATCAGACTCTTACAACCCATGCAACAGTGAGCTTCTTCTGTGTTTAATATGTATCAGATACACAGCTAAGTTAAGAAACTATAACAAGTATTAAGTGAAATTACCTTGTCATACAAAATAGTAGATAAAACTGTTGTGTCTCAAAATGCCTATGGAACTTGAAACAGTCAGAGTTTTCTCTTTCTGTAAATCTAATGGAACTGAGTCTCCTCCTGTCTTACTGATGATAGTTAAATGAGGATTTTGCCATCGGGATGAGGAAGGAAAAGGATACTAATTTTAAAAAAGTATAACAATACCACTACTAAAATACTCTACTTCTGTTGAGGACATTGTGGCATCTATAATGAGGTGTAAAAAGTCATGAGATCTCCCATTAATAAGTTGGCCCCCAACTGGATCCACTTGGGAATTTTTGGAATTTCTAGTGCTTGGCAAGAGGACTGGAAGAAAATAAGTTTTCCATTGCAGTGCAAGTGGGTAACCTGCCTTGTAACCTTGATCACCCTATTGCTGATTTGTATGCCTAATGGTCATCTCTCTCCAACATCAGGTCTGAAAGAACATTGCAAGCTTCCAATTAATTAGATAGAGCCTGAAGACTGGGTTGACTTGTTGCTGAAGTAGCTCCTTTTGAAGGTTATCACCTGGATTTCTAAGGCTTTGACCTATAACCACTATTTACCTTTACTGCTCACAAAAGATGCTTTTGCACTTGCAAAATAATTCCTCTAAACCACTGCTATCCAGTCCTACATGTCATACAGGAGTACAGAAATAATCTTGTGGTGTCCAAACTTGACAGATATCTGCTGAATATTGCATCAGATCTGTCTATTCAAACTATTGTCAGGTCACAGGTAGGTATATTTTTAATGTTTCTTCTTTTCATGAAAGGTTATATTTTTGGTGACGTAAGGAAACTGATATTCTTTTTCAAAATTAAGTTCATATAACACAACACTATGAGGTAGCCTAGCCACAGATATAAACTGGTCTGCCTATATATATAGACAATACACCTAAAAACATTCAAGTTCAGTGTATTGATCAGTGTTCTGGCTGTTCTAGGCCAGAAGACAGGTAGAATTTCACTCTCCTTACTTCAGCATTGTTTCTTGACTGGTGTGATCAAGACTGTGATGGCTATTGTGACTCTCAGCCAAAGGTATCTAACTTTCCTTATTCACTGTTTATGCATATGAGTTGCCTAGTCTGACTTGGTAAATTTGTAGGTCTGGGTCCTTGCATTGCTATGTTTAGTCTAACAATGCCCAAGTTTCTTGTTAATCTGGGTGTAAACAATTTCTTTCCCAATACATAAATTAGGATACATTTAGAAGCCATTCACCTTGAATAATGATTTAGCTAAGCAGAAGAAAATATCACTCTGTAATTGAGTTGGTGAGGTGCATGAAGGTCCCTCTACATGGGCAGAGAATAATGGAACTCGATCCAAAAGAAGTGAAGACTTCTGTTCATATACAGCATTACCAATGCACCATAAATTAAATACTAGAAATCCTTGTAATAATTTGTAAAAGGACTCTCTGCAGTAGTAAGTATATTTCCCAAAAATGTTACCTGCTAATGTGACATTTCAAGCAGACTAATCTGAAGTGCTGGACCTTGAACCAAACCCAGTACATCTAGGCCCCAACCATACCCCCAGGTGTCTAATGATGGATGCCCCAGGAAGAATATGACAGAACATATGGGAAAAACACAGTAAAATGTAGACAAACATGTAACAGTATTTCCACAGAATAATTCTTCAGCTTCTAATGATCCATCAGCCTAACACTGAAAGACCAGTTGGTCAAATTGTTTTAACAACCAAATTAGCAAAACCTACAGTTGAGAATAGTTCTAGCAAAGAGAGAAAGATATATCAGTAAAGAGTCTTGTTTCCTCCTAATGTTTTGAAGAGGTACCTTGGGGTCACTGTGGATACTTCTCTGACACCACCACCTCGATATCCACCTGTTGTCAGGCAGGATGTTAGGAATTACTAGGAACAGACAAAAAACAGTAGATAAAACTATAATGTTTTATAAATGCAGTGTGTACTCACCATTTTGAGTACCAAACACTAGTCTAATGAGCCCATCTCTGAAAGAATATGGTAAAATAAAATAAATAGATAATTAAACAGGTATATCTCTAAAAAGATTATCAGAGGTGCTTAATTGCTTCTTAATAATGACCATAAATATAAGCTCTTAAAGAAGACAACAGACAGGAATAAGGCAGAGTTAAAATAGAGACAATTTGCATACCAAAGAATGATTACTCTATTCTTCTACAGTTTCTTATATTCATGTGTAACTTATCTTCGTTCCTAAGCATCCAGGATTGTTCACTGTCAGGAAGAAAATACAATGTTAGATGAGTTTTATGTATAAATTAAATATGGGGAAAAATAAGAAGAAAATAAAGAAAATAAAAAGAAATAAGAAAAAAGAGGAAAAAGAGAAAAGGGAAAAGGGAAAAGGGAAAAAAAAGAAAAATAAGAAAGAAAAAAGAAAACAGAAAAAAGGAAAGAAAAAGAAAAAAGAAAAAAGAAAAAAGAAAAAAGAAAAAAGAAAAAAGAAAAAAGAAAAAAGAAAAAAGAAAAAAGAAAAAAGAAAAAGGAAAAAAGAAAAAGAAAAAAGAAAAAGAAAAAAGAAAAAAGAAAAAGGAAAAAAGAAAAAAAAGAAAGAAAAAAGAAAAAAGAAAAAAGAGAAAAGAAAAAATAAAAAAAGAAAAATTCTAAGTCTGCTTTTTTTCAGAGTAACTTATAAGGTAGTCAGAAATTTCACAGCAAATTGTGCCCATCATTCTTGTAAACCAGATGTGACAATGCTGATACAGTTGTGGATTTTTTTTCCCCTAATATTTGCTCAATTCATATGGCAACTTTGTAAAACGAAAAGTAATCTGAGATTTCCTGTTGAAGTCCAACCTTCCATGTCCAATCTTGAAAAATCTGTAACACATTTCAATCAGTTTGAAGCCCAGGACTGTGGACACCTTCAATCAATGAAGTAGAGAATTCCTGGAGAAATGGTCTTTTGGTCCGTTTTATCATAAAGGTGAAATGCAGGCAAAAAAGTACTCTGTAACATTTTGTCTTTAACAGCTCTTGTAGAACTTGGATCTTGTGAGTGATCTACATTACAGGGGAATTGAAAGGAAGTTTAATGGTTGGTTACATGAGCAACGGTGTTATGGTGGAAAGGCGGTTGGGTAGATGCTATTTGGTATGGCATTATGAGGTGTGAAATGGTCCAGAATATTTGTCTTGCTTGAAATCACAAAAGTAAAGGCATTAAACTGGAACACCTGTCCTGCGAGAGGCTGAGAGGGTTGATGTTGTTCAACTTGGAAAAGTCTCCAGGGATACCTTATTGTAGCCTTTCAATAGACAGGGGAGGTTTATTAGAAAAACAGAGGGAGGTTGGTTGGTTGGTTGGTTATTTTTGTTTTTGTTTTGTGTTTTGTGTTTTTGTTGTTGTTGTTGTTATTGTTGTTTTTACCAAGGCCTTTAGTGACAAGGCAAAGGGCAATAATTTTAAAATGAAGGAGGAGGAGGTTAGGTATAGATTGGATGTAAGGAAGAATTTTTTTTTTACAATGAGGGAGATAAGACACTGGAGCAGGTGGCCCAGAGAAGCCGGGGATGCCCCGTCCCTGGAAGTGTTCAAGGTCAGATTGGACAGGGCTTTGAGCAACTTGGTCTAGTGAAAGATGTCCCTGTCCATGGCAGGAGGTTGGACTAGATGATCCCTCCAATCCAAACCATTCTATGGTTCTGTGATTCTAAATTAATATAAGCATATACAAATATTTAGTAACTCAAAGTTGCCTGGGCATCTGTACAAAAAATGTCACAAAATCAAAAAAATTCTGGAAGACAATAATTACCTTCACTTGAGCTTACATACTAGGAGACCTTTTTCCCTAAGCAGTGTGTGTGGGGGGACATCTAATGACTCCTTGTTTCAAAATAACTACTCAGCAAAATACCAGCTTTGTAGAGCTCGTGAATCAGGACGGGTATATAGAAGCTTTTATTTTAAACATAGTTTCTCTTTTGTTTACAGAGAAACAATGGTGAAATTAAAAAAAAAAAAAGTTCTGGGTTTGTTGTTTGTGGTTTTTTTTTTCTTATCTGGTGACAAACAAGGGAAAAAAAATAACATCTTTGTTTTCAATGTTATCTAGTGTGAAGTAAAATGGAAATTGAACAGATACCTTCATTCTACTGTAGGTTCTTTTTCAAACAGCTATCTGAAGAAAGAACATAACAGTCCAGCTTTCTGAAAGAGAGAAAAAACAAGTTTACTTGAGAGAATGGTCACTGTAAACTTCATCACTACTTGTGATTACATCACTACATACTTGTGAATATACATCACTACTTGCGATACCTGCTTTAAAATTCTGCATTACAAACAATACATGAGTAGCATAAAGCAATTACCTCTTAGGATTTTCAATGAAATCTCACAATATCACACAATAAATGCATTTTGTCCAAACAAACAAAGTGAGTTTGTCAAAAGATACTATCATGATACTTCATAGAGAGAGTGGTATATGATTCTTCTCGATAACAATTTTAATTACCTATATAACGAGACTTCAGGCAAACTATCATCACAGGCTCAGGGAACAGCAAGAGATGGACTTAAGAGGCTAATGTAGCTGTGCAAGGCCTCAGATTGCTGTTCAGACTTCAGATGTTTGAAACCAAGAAATTAGGCTTTCAGTAGTTTCATTTTAGCCAAATGGCCAATGCTTAGGTTATAAAATGAGATTTAGTCTCCCAGACCCACCTGGTTTTAGGCTCTTAACACATACATTTCTATTCCTCAGTCCTGTGCAGTCAGTGAAGAAAACTCCAGAACGTAATTCAGTACTTGAGTGGTTGAATCTGCCTGCTTCTCTCTCCACTCAACACAGAAGTAACAGTAGATAAGTACAAATGATCAGAAAAGCTCACTGAGCTCAGTCTCTCATGACTGTGGGCAGCTTTGCAATGGGATATCTGTTTTAAAGACTCTACAGAGCATCTGCACCACCATCACCAATTCAGAATGAATAACTACTTTGACATGTGCTTTAAAATTTTAATAAAGGTCACAAGTCCACAACTATAATTTGACACAGAAGGGCAGCAAAAGTCAACCGCACTGCCAGAGAACATACTCCTTTCACTAATTGGGCATTTTTTACATAAAATTTCCAGAAGACCTGTTACCAAAGAGGACCACCTTGCCTTGCCTCAATCCCCACCAACCTGACCCAAGAGGAAAAGCCACACTCCCAAACTACGCAACTCTGCTCAGGTAATGTGAATTTGACTTGTGTTCTAGATGTGTCATAGCATTTGCAGAGAGATCAGTCTTTAAAAAAAAAAAATAAAAAATAAAAAAAACCCCAATACAGTAAAGTGCTTTTTGGAATAAAGTAGCAGCCAGAATACTGTCTCATAAAGTTTTCTAATAGTTATCTAAAGATAACAGAAAATTAACCTGTGGCAATCTACTCCCTCTGTGCCACTCCGACAGCAGGAAGACCTGGATGCTCAACAGAAATTTTTCTGGCATGGAAAGCCCAGCACCAGCTGACAGAAATGCCATACACAGATGTAATACCAACACGCAAGCTTTGCCAAGGGACAAATAGGGCCTAATCAGAGCACACCACTCTCCAATTATTCTTGGCTGTGGAGCATCCCTCTGGTTCCACCACAGTCAAGCACAATTTAGAGATGTGATTGAGCTGTTCTAACTTTTACAGGAACTTTTGTCCAGGGACTACCAGAGATATAAAAGTGTCCTAAAACCATCCCTCTCATACGTACCTCTTACTGGAAAATGGACAACGTAGGGGAAATGTAAAAATCACCTACTTGAAACACAGCCAGGTCCAGGAATTGGTGAGTGAAATGATTTTGGTTTTGAGAAATTTCTGGACCTTCTGAGGACACGCAATGAGAATGAATTAGTTAAAGGTTCAAAGGTTCAAAAAACACCTGTGCAGAAACCATGAGATGAACCACATACTGGAATTTAATTGATCCACCTTTAATTATAAAACTGCAATTTTTTATTTTAAGATAATATTTTCACTCACATATTGCAATACATAGGAATTTACATGTTTAACTCTTCCTATTGTTCTGGAGTTATACATGCAAATTCCCACATGTCACAGTGATAGTGTTCCCCATAAATTCAAATAGATTCTTATCCTCAGATGATGTATCAGGGCAAGCATTTCAAACTGTACCAGACAAGTGTAAAAACTGGCAGAGATTAACGAATTTAAGCTTCAAACTAGCAGAGCACCTTTGAATAAAATGCATTTGCAGTTTTCTCTACAAAGATGGGTTAATTTATTAAGCATATATATGAACTGATACCTTTCCTGAAAAAAAAAAAAATAAAAAATTGCCTTTTCTAACTGGCAGAGCCTTTCCTTTTCAATCAGTTCTCCCCTAGTCATATTGAATTTAGGTTGGAAAGCAAACCATTCTTCAATGAGGGTGTTATACCTACTGTCACAGCATGCTAGTCCATGAATGTGCTTTGTCTTGGTTAGACTTGCTGAATAAATAATTCAAATTCTTTTCTAATTTTATAGAAGCAGATGATTACTTCAGAGTAACATAATACTTTGTTTCTCTGAAGTTTGCTACTAGAGCTTGGCAATAAATATACAGAAGCCAGCAGTAGGCATTTCCATGCTCAAACTTTATTGCAACTTTTTGGTTTTGACACAATGTTTTATCCTAATGGCCTTTTCATCCCCTGCATACATTTTAATTAAACAATAAATAACCTTTAGCAGAACATGGATAATTACTGTAGGTAAGTTAGAAATGAAAATCCCATGCTACAACTGTCTCCAAGTCAATGAAAACCGTTTTAGAAATGTACCTTCTTGGAGATTTCAATTGCTTACACTTACAGTTTTCATCACTGGCAATGCAACAGTTACTAATAGAGACAATCTGCGGATGTAAGAAACTTAAGTCACAAAGACAGTTTAAAGACTCTTGGGTACATGGAAATTTACCCTTCTTTTTAATATAAAGGTTTCTGGGTTTCATTTTGTTAGAGTCCTTTTAGAGGGAATGTTGCTGCTTCAAATACATTTACAACTGCCGAAGGAAACATAAAACCATTCACTATTCTTATTGTCATACAGTAGAAGCATACAAGCCAAACATCCTTCAGGCCCAGCCTCTCCAGAGTGGAGAAGTGTATTGATTTTGAGATTCATGGATCATTGTAACTTTAACCCAACAATACAAAATGACAAGTGTTTTGGGGTCTGTCTGTTTGGGTTTTTTTTTATCTTCACAGTTCAACACAATGTTCTTTGGCAGTACTACAGTTGCTAACAAAATCTTTCCTCTCTTAATAAAAAGATGAGCCACACCTATTCATCTCTTAGCTCTTCCACTCAGAACTGCCTACGGTTACAACCTTATTTCTTACCTTCTGCCCTTTCTTCTCCTGGCTAGGGAGAACGCAGCTGATATTAAACTATAGTTTCTTCCCTCTCCAAATATGCTTGACATTTTGACACTGCCAGCCCAGCACTCCCTGGACCTTAGCAGGAAGTGTTCTGGGGCAAGTCTTTAGTATCTCACTCATCTTTTGGAGGACAGCACCTTGCCATGCTGTCTGAGAACGTATTTTTTGATGTCATGAAAACGTGGGTCAGAGTTCTTCACTGCTTAGGAAATGATTCCAACTTAGTTCATTCAGTATAAAGGGAAAAAATGCACATGAGAGATACGAGTGACAAGAAAATTCTACAGACTGTGCAAGATATTCGACTGAGAGTAAACCTAGTCTTTGAAAAATAATGGAGGTGAACATCAAGATTAATGTCAAAGGCTCTTAAATTCCTCTTTGTGTGAAGACCCCAAGATCCCAACTAATACTTCCCTAGTAACAATAAACAGGACCCTTCAAGTGTTCATCGAGCATTTTCAGTCTGGCTGTGTAAGACAGATATGTCCAACACTACCTTAAAACCTTCTTGTGTTTGGAAAGGTTTTTATTTTGAGAAATTGATTCTCAGTATGGATGTAGAAAATCATTCAACTTCAATCTGACGCCAGTAGAATTTAATTTCAAAGGAAACACAGCTATATAAGAGTTCCAGAATGCACTTGACACTTCAGATAAATAAATTAAAAAACATTAAAAAAAAAATCCTCTGAAAAACAGACTCAATGGAAAATATTCAATTAAGTTAAGACATAGGATGGCCAGTTTTCTAGACAATGTCTCATTTATTCTTCTCTGCACAATCTGTTTCCCTTAAGTGTGATATCTTTACCATAAATAGAAGTGCACCTTAGGTCACCTTCAGCTGTTAAATTCAGCTCTTACATTCCCTAGCATCTATTCATCCTGTTGAAATCACCACTCAAGTCTTACACTAAAACATCTAAAAACTTATTCTTTAAATATTTCTTTTGGCTCTTTTCCTTTCAACAACCTCAACCAGAGAGAGAATAGAAATAGTTACACTGTATTTCACATAGTGGAAATTAGGCAATTCATTGAGAGCATTTCTCTGAACAGTTGATAATGGATTCCCATCATAGCTTTCAAAATCAGTCATCAAGTCATCAAGTCACAATTTGAGATCAAATAAAGAGCTTTTCAAAGAAGATGAGCATGAACTGGTAATTAATACATTTAGACTGGAAATCTAAGCATTGCCAGTTATAAGAATAGTGAGAATCTGAAGCAATCTCCTGAGTAATAATAAAAAAGGCAAAAGATCTACCTATTGCAGAGGTGAAACTTGATGACTTTTGTAATCAGATTGGCTGTAATAGCAAGAATTCACTTCCTGGATTCAGTGATCCAGAAGATTGCTCTTGATGCTTGATGCTTCTAAAAGCTGATTTATTTATTATGACTTTATATATGTTGCCAGAATATCCTGGGAAAGATGATGAGATGGGAGGAAGGGAGTTGAATCCCGTTTTACAAGATTTGGAAAAAAAATTAATTAGAGGTCACTGTAAACCTTTTTTAGATTACATTTTTGACTATTGCAGCGAGCCTTACATAAAAAGAGAATCCATACTCTTCCAAAACCAGAAAATGCAGTTCCTTTTTTTTTTTTTTGTAAGAAATAATAGATTTCCTTATTCTGATACAGAATTTATATCTCCCTTATAATTTATAGAATATACTTTCTGAAACCAACATGACTCTAAGGATGAACAACAAATGGTATTTTTGTGATTTAGTTTAACTACATTTCCATTAACCAGTAGAGTGTCTTTTAATTAATTCTCATAATCAATTTTAATTACGATGAATAATTCAAATATTATGCATTAAAGTTGCAAACATGTATCTTCTCAAGAAAAGTAAAGAAATTTATAAGGCTGTTATTTAAAACACAATCTCCAAATTTGAATTTATAAACTTGTGGGTATATGACAAAGGATCCACAGTTTGGATTGCCTTCTTATATGGCTTTTGCCTGTGCACTTAGAAAACTTGGTTTAACGAAATGTTTTATATTATTTTAACCTTTAAGAGGCCTGGAGCTGCTGTACATTGCCAAAAAAAAGTTCAAACAAGATATCAGTTAACAAGAATTAGATGACTGCACATTTATTATGAAACAAACAAACAAACAAACAAAAAAAAAAACACAAAAAAACACACACAAAAAAAACCAAAATCACACAAAACAAAGCAAAACAAACAAACAAAAACACCGAGAAAAAAATAAACAAAACAAAACCAACAAAACCAAAACACAATAACAACAACATCAACAACAAACAAAAACAAACAAAAAATAAAAATACAAACAAACAAACAAACAAACAAAAAAAAAAAACCAAGCCCACTTCATCCTGGAAATGGAAATATTATTGTGGAACTCAGATTTCAAAATTCAGTAACACAAGACAGAAGAAAGCAAGCAGTCCAACTAGAAGTAACAGAGACACAGTGCGAAGTGTTAGTCATAATACATAATAATCCTACGTATTAAAATACTTCAATATTTAATCACTGATAACAACATGTAGGAAATGACACAACTTTTATATTTTCTCTGAAGATGTCTGATTTGGGTTTTGAAATATACTTTTACTGTATTCAACTATGCAGTATACATAAATCTATTTAAAATAGATCAAAATATACTTTCCTCATAGCTTTTCTTCTATTTTCTGTTACAATGAGCAGTAGTTAGGATGTTTATATGATATACAAGAAGTGCAAGGGTAAACACAGATAAACTTAGGAAAACAAATGTACCAAATCGGTCTTCAAATTCTCTGAACTAGTGAACGTGTATTGACTCTCTGAAATGGCTATCCACTCTAAAGAAGCTGCTCACAGCAATTTTTCCAAGACTCAGAGATGAAGATGTAGGATTTCAGAGACTTAAGTAGTGATATTCCTTTTGACCCCAAATACATCTACCTCATGACATGTTCTCCAACCTGATGTAATAGCTACAGACGTTTCTGCACACATAAATGTACATTATTGACATACCAGTTATGTCTCAAATTATGAAGCAAGTCCTTTTTGCACTAGCCTTGCACAAGTTGAAAAGTGAAAAAATCGTTTTACAAAAGGAGTGTAAAAGAACTTGAAGTATTTACCTAAACAAAATGAAGAACCAGAAGGCATACACTTGTTCTCCCTAAATACAAATGAGGAAAATGAGCTATTTCAGCCCAGCAACCGTATTAGCAACACTGGCATCGGAAAAAATACATGTGAACTGGCTGAGAATAAATTCAGGCTGGAAATGGAAAGAAGGTTTCAAACTATTGAGGAAGCAAGACTGTAAGACTACTTTCTATTAGAAACAGTAGAAACAAAGGAAAAATTATCATTTTTAAGATCAGGCAAACATGATTAAAATATGACATGACAGATCTGGGACTGACTGCCCAAGAGACTGTCAGCTATCTTATATCCTCTAGTCCTATGAGGAAAAAAAAAGAATAGTATTAATCACTCCTACTTTCCAGCTGAAATCAGTTCTACCTTGGGCAGAAAATTACAAATATCCCCTTTAAGTCTGAGCAATGCTTGGTTCATGATTCTACAGATGTTTACCCCATAGAAAAATATTATCTGCAACCATTAGAAATTTCTGCTGTTTATTTTTTATTTCAGAGTTAATGAAAACATTTGTTTGCACAAACCAGAGATTTAGATCCTTGCAAACTGAGTCCAGAAAGGTTGTGTGTATGCAGGCACCCATCCTCTAAAGGATTTACAGACTGATGCAGTGCAAAACTAAATGGAGGAAATTCTCAAACTGTTCTGTGCCAGATCCACAGTGCAGCTGACAGAACAGACTATGGCACCATTCCTCATCCATTTCATCTGCAGCGTCCACTGCTTCATTTTAAACTCCACCACCTCAGTTTACCTGGCTCAAGGCTGTTTAAAGCTGTGTTTGCACCAAGTTGGTACATCACTATGGTACATACCTCACTAGTCTTCTGAATCTGACAGGAGGTTAATATCCTCTAAGAGACAGGTGACAACTATGAAAGCCTAGGAAAGGGGAAAAGGCCTTGATCACATGCGATTTACGTGTAAACAGAAAGTGCACAGAAAATATCTGCCTAGGTTCTTAAATGAATAAGCATGGGGATAGACATCTAAAAACAAGTCCTAGCTTTGAAAAGTGCTGAACAATGTGCTGCGAAGGTATATTTGGGGATACCAATATACTACAAATCTCAATATTTTAATGATACATCTAATCTGATGGAAGACATGCTTGCCAATAAAGTCCTGGTCGGAGGTTTAGCTAATCAAGTTTCAGCTGTTGACTCTGCTGTCTTCTGACCTCCTTCCCTCTGAACATGCTCAGCTTTATGCGTGTAACCCTCAGTCCCCGATCTGTAAAATAAGGAAGACAAAATTTCCCAAGCTCATAGTTTTAAGAGGATCAGGAATTGGAATATCTAGACAGAGTGAGTGTGAAAATAATTTATCATTTAAAGTTTATAAACATAAGACTGTTACCACAGTAGCTATTTTTGTATGCTAGGAGGACGCACTGTTATTAGAAGACAAAATTAGTCAAATGTATAGCAAATATTAATTAATTGGATAGCAAACAATGAGCATTCTTTTTTGGCAGATGAATACTGTTGTTTGCCCAAGAAAATGAATATTTGTATGAGCACCAGTATTCCTTAAAATTAATAAAATGATTGTTCATATGCTCATCAAAAAAAACTTAAAAGACATAATTATGCATAATTCTAATGAGTAATTAAATTTTGAAATTGTGTTCACAACTGTTTGCCAATTATTCAAACAAGCTGCACACTAAATACAGTGCTTCATTAAAAAGAGCATTAAGACAGCAAATTCAAGGACTAAAATATGACAAAATCACCAGACTTAGGTTGCTTATGCAATCTCATTTAGAATCCCTTGTATATAGTAAAGTTTGGCAATGTGATAGTATATTTTACCATGAGTCAACAATGTGCCCTTGTGGCCAAGAAGGTCAAAGGTATCCTGTGGTGCATTAGGATGAGTGTGACGAGCAGGTAGAGGAAGGTTTTCCTCCCCCTCTACTCCGCCCTGGTGAGGCCACATCTGGACTACTGCATCTAGTTCTGGGCTCTCCACTTTAAGAAGGACAAGGAATTACTGAAGGGACTCCAGTGGCAGGCTATGAAGATGATGAGGGGTCTGGAGCATCTTTCTTATGAGGAGAGACTGAGAGAGCTGGGTCTGTTCAGCCTGGAGAAGAGAAGGCTGAAAGGGGATCTCATCAATGTTTATAAATATCTCAAGGATGGGTGTCAAGAGGATGGGACCAGACTCCTTTCAGTGGTGCCCAACGATAGGGTGAGAGGCAACAGGCACAGACTGAAGCATAGGAGGTTCCATCTAAGTCTGAGGAAAACTTTCTTCACTTTGGGGGTGCTGTAGCACTGGAACAGGTTGCCCAGAGAGGTTGTGGAGTCTCCTTCTCTGGAGACTCCATTCAGAACCTGCCTGGACATGTTCCTGTGCAATCTACTCTAGGTCTACCAACTTTAGCAGGTGGGTTGGACTAGATGGTGTCCAGGGCTTCCTTCCAGCCCCAACCATTCTGTGATTCGGTGATATTCTGACATCTACAGAACTTTTGTCACAATCAATCATTCGATATAGAGAATTAGTGATATTTGATATTGTAGTTCAGTTTGTTTTCTTCTATTTCTTCAATTTCTCCTTTTTTTTTTTTTTAATTTTATTTCACTGTTATGTACGGTGTGGCCTAATTCCTATATACCCCATGTTGTTGAAGAATGGCTTCAACAATATTTTATATCTCTATATATAATGTTTTGTCACCTTAAAGGGCTTCTCTTATTATTTTCTAAAACTCTTCAGCATGTCTTTAAAGTGAGGAAGCTCTCTGTGAATATTTCACAGATGGGAAACTGAGTCATATATAAATATAACATTTAGGAAATCTATTTTTGGGTGTTAGCTTGATGTCAAGTATATATTTTTCATACCAGAGAAGCTCCCATGTTTGAAAAAAATTCTAAGTTGTCAGCATTTTTAAGAATTAGGATTCAGGATGGGTTTCATTCCACTTAAGTACATCCGAGCTAGAGAGCAAAGCATGTAAAGGAAATAAGCACCTAAAGGTGAAGAACTAAGATAGACATAACTCATGCCTGAAAAGTACTCATTTATTTCCATTGACAACAAAGGGAGTCAAAATATCAAATTCACATGTAAACATCCAAATTCAGGTGGGACAAACCCAGCTCAGAATTTTTCAGGCTCTTGACCCTTGACATCAAGCATCTGAGAATTTCTATTAAATAGTCAAACATACCTGACACAGGGAGTTATTCTCATAAATCTTTGTTCTGAGTGTCAACAGCCCTTAGAAAGGACTGGTAAATTTAAAAATTATGCTCATGTCCCTTGTCATTCAGCAACTTACATTTCTCTTTGTCAGTGTGAAATAGAAGAAAAGTTAAACACTTCTCCAAAATCATGAATTTTCCCAGTGAGATGCCTAGTCCTCTTGTCTTCATGGTGCAACTGATGAGAAAGCCAGTTCAATGAGAGAAAGCTTGCTCTTACATCTCCTAAAAGCTCTGAAATGTCTTTTTGCCTTACTGAAGACAAAATCCTGCTAACACTGGCTGCCAATCTGTTAGATGACAAAGACAACACCCCTCTGGACTGCAGTTTATTTCCAGTGAAAACCTTGTTGGGATGGAGTGGGAGAAGCAAAGGAAAATAAAAGCCTTTTCTGGTTACAAAGTAGAAAAGTAATGTTCCATAAAAATCTCCAGCAACATACACCTGCCACTGGGAATTTTACAAGCCAGGAAGATGATTGTTGCATTGGCTGCAAATGAAGCCCAGACCTCCCATATGGCAGTTCTAATTCAGCTATCGAATGACCAGTGATACAGGGAGATGTCGGCTACCCCAAGAAGCACTACCCGAGAAAGCCTGTCTTTTCATCCACAGTATTCTGCTTGCAGGATTTGCTGTCCTGTGGCTAATTTATTTTTGAGTTAGTGTTCCAAATGTTCTCAAACACACAAAAAACATTTGAAACTCTAGGACATATGGATCTATATACATAGATAACACAGTATTTTTCCTCCAGAGCTTACAAACCTAAACAAGCAAGTCAAACATAAACCAGTGGAATATGAGACATGAACAGACTTTTTTAGGTAAGTATTTTCAGCACTTTGCCATTATTCCTGTTTTGCCACTTGTTTACACAAAGCAGCTCCTTGATTCTTTGATTTTTAGACCATTATAAAGCCAATGACTGTGCTAAGCACCAATCTTTCAGTCCAGCCATAATGAGAAATAAAGCTCCCTTTTCTGCAAGATAACAGGGATTGACAGAAGCCTCATCCCACACAATATAACACCAGACAAGGCCATATCAGAGGTGTGAGGTGAGAATAGCTTGGTAGCTGCAGGGAGACGAAAGGATTTTGGGGAGGGCTCTGGATGCTTCAGCCATGTGCTCAGTCAGAACTGATCCCATGCCTCTATTTTTCTCACAGCTGATTTTACATGTTATATTCTTTCCTTTCATACAATTTAGCAGCAGTACATTCTGCTTTCTACAGTGCTTAATGTTTCACTCTTCCCTGCATCTGCATCCTAATTTAATTTCTGTGAATAACCTCCCATCTCCCCACTCCCCCAGTCTTTCTCACATCTTCACCAATCATTGCTTTTAAGGAGGCTCAGCTATTTTTCAAGGGAAAATTAAAAAAGGAGCAGCAGTTCTTTGTACAACTGAGTCACTCTTCATCTTTCCTTCCCACTCTGTTTCCTCAGGGGAACAGTAAAATTATGGCCCTTCTCTTGATGGAGGAAGCTGGTGGCCTCTTGTTCTCACACTGGGGTGGAGAGGGCTTACTCTCTTGTCATTGGCATAAATGTTTAATACTCATGCAAGCAGAACTGTCTCATGATGACTTACTAATTATCTGCTGTAACAGACTCTGGATCTGATGCCCTTAGATTATTCTCCTTACTGGTTATGCTTTAAAAAATAATTACTCATCATATTTTCAGAAAAATCAAACAGTATGTTTTCACAGCAAAGGCTCTACTAGCAATAGGGAGGATACTAAAAATAGAATAAAAGAGGCCAGTGGTTTCTTTGATTCATTGGCACTGTTTCTAGCTCTCCAGTCTGCAGTGTGTGACTGGAGTTTGTACAGAGAGCAGAACTCCACTGAAGATGAGATCTTCCTCATAACTAAAACTATATGCATTATTACTGTTGAATGAGTAATTAGGTGCAATTTGCAGAAAATTAGCAGATACTTTTAATGAGAAAAGTCATTTGTACCTAGGACTGACATTTTACATACTGCAGATTTGGTGGTATATAACTCCAAAATATAACTCAGCATTACAATTATACCATTCACTGAACATGGATGCGTGTCCCTAAAACATAGAATTTAAATAAGAACAGGTATATAATTCAATATCAGACAAATTAAGACAATAATTATCCAAAGGATAACAGTTTTATTTTTTTCAAGTCTCAAGATTTTGCTTTACCAAACCTGACTAAACATCTGGAATTTCAGATATTTTACTCTTTCTCAGTCCAAGAACATAGATAATCAATAGAGACTAAATGAGACTGATCCATTGTCAAAACAAGTGAAATTTAAAACTACAATGAAACCTTTTTAGAATATGAGAAAATTTAGTAAGAATACAAGAAAGGTAGAAAACAAAATGGGACTTGGACACCGAATTTACTGTCAATGTATTTGTGTAAGAGACTATACAGACATTGAACACAGGATCTACCAGTGTGGAAAAGACTGTGAAACTTACGTATAGTTTGAAACCTCAAAAATTAAAACAGCAGCAAAATCGAAATAACCGGATTCTAATGAGTTCATATATACAATGGCATTAACAGGTGACATATGGTTTGAAAATCAACATTATAGAACAAGGACTGAGAATCAGACATTAGCATATGGATTCTTTTTTCCTTAATAGATGCTTTTCAGAACCATATAGATAGGCCTGCAGCAGCTCTGCAGCAAGTGGATACAAAAATGTAGGTTCAGTTCATATTCCTACAAAAGCATATTCCTACGTATTATAAAAACGAAAACAAAAACAGAAAACAAAGAAGAAAACACAAAACAACATTTAGTCCAGGAATAACCATTCTGCTACTGTAATCATCAGAATTATGCATTGAACAAATCAGCTTCTAAAGGTAACACTCGTCCTGTTAAAAATTTTATAGTTTTTACTATGAAAGTGCAGACCATTACTTTCAAGCTTATTCTTCAAAATCCTGTAATCTAGACATTTTAAGTGAGTAGACAACTATAAACATTTTAAATGTGTCTTTAAAAAAAAAAAAAAAAAAAGAAACCAAAATTCTTTTTGCTTTCTGACCATGATCAGCCTACCTGTAGCCAGGTAGGATAGAGGAAGAAAAAGGGAAGAAAAAGGGATTCTTGGTACCCTATGCTTATACAAGTGAAAACCACCTTTCTCTTTTTCTCTTATATGCCAGAAACAGACAGAAATACAAACATGAGCTGATGCATTCAGGAGAGTGACATCAATGAAGCAGTGAAATACCGTAAGAGACAACAGTCAACACATCTACAGTGAGTTCAGAACCTAATAAGTCTTCCACATTGGCAAAATTATTTTCATATATTTTTTCTATGACACTGGGATTGTCAATGTTATGTCATGAAGCATGCAAAGACTAAGTATTATTCTGGGAAGGACATATTTTTCATTTAAAACAAAGCATCTAAGTCCTTGATTTAAACACAGAACTTAAGTAGCAATTGCATACACAGCTAGATTTGGGTTATTTACTACTGATGGAGCATTGGCTCAAGTATATACTTGTTTTCAAAGATCTTGTCCTGCTTGTCCTGAACAATATTAAGAACTAGTATAACTGATATACAGTTTAATCATGGAATCATCACTGATCCATACAAGCTAGCACTGTTAACAGTTACTGCAGAGGCATCACATTCACAGATGGGGAATAGAAGACATTTGAAGAACTGTATCCAAATATATATATACACATGCATACTTACACATAGTTTCTGGGGGAAAAAAAAAAAAAAAAAAAAAAGGAAATGACAGAATCCATTTGGACTGCAGTAAAGCTGATTTTTGCCCCAAAACTGTGGGGTAGTTGTGGTATATGTTTGTCAAGGTTTAAGGCAAGGCTGCAACAAATCGTGTCAGACACTCCCTGTTACTCCTCACTTCCCGCCACCTCTTTCCTTTAGATCAGAAAGATGATAGGAAAGACAAGGAGAAAGGAAGAGAGACTTCAAGTTGGAGAGTTTTAAAGGGTTTTACTAATGCTACTAATAAATAGAGAATATATGCAAAATATACAAAACCAATCTCGAATGCTTGATGTGGAGCTTCACAGAAAACCAGAACCTGGTTGCAGGGATGCAGGGCCTGAGGCCTGTAGATCACAGGCAGACAGACAGGGTACTCTCTAGATGCCGGCCATGGTCGAAGAGAGAGTGACTCTCGTGATCACCCTCTTATATAGGGGATATGATGATTATGGGATGGAATACTTCAGTTGGTCAGCTTTATTCACCTGTTCCATCCACACCTCCTCAAACATGCCCCTCACACAACGGAACGTGGGAAAACTTATTAGTCTTTCTTAGCCACCATAGTAATAAATCTAAACATGATCTTCTTCAGCATTCCGTTGGTCTTCTTATCAGCACCGAGTACAGCATCCTAGGAAAAATATGCAGGCTAAAACTCCAAAAAGTACAGCCACCTAGAAGAATTTAGCTGAAAGAAAAATCACTAAAGGAGAACTGGTCTTTCTTTTAACAAAACCAGGACAATATTCCTGGATCTTCAATCACTAAGCCTATAGGCTTCCTAATGACAGGGAACAGCTGATATTTAACTCCATTCTACCTTATTGTGAGAACTGCTGTTTGACCATACCCATCAGATTAAGCCTTCCACTGGTATAAACAGCTTGAGAGAAACTGCAACCATGGCAGCCATACCTGAAACTACACAATGCCCCAAACAGTCAGGGAAAATTTTTCAACAGCTTTGACTTTTGTTCTTAGTAAATTAACTTTTTCTCCTAGCAAAAAAAGTGTCATCACCTCTCTGAACGTCTCCCCCACCGCAGATTTTCTTTTTATTTTCCTCATGAGGGAGTTATTTCCACACTGTTCTATCACAAGTCAAGCACCTTATGACAAGTCATTTATAAACTTTCTTAATACTTTCAAACTCATTCCCTATTATTTTTTCTACAGCTTGAACAATCTCTACAGAATAGCAAATTAATATAGGGAATAACTGCCATACATGTGACCTGAATTTCTATTGGCAATTACTAGTCTGGGTTATCTATGGGAGCAAATATACTTATACATCCATGGGTTGTTTCTCCAAAAGGTCTGCATTTGGAGCATATGTTGATTTTGCAGACCAGTTTACATAATGGTAAATGCAAGCTTTTGATAAGCTAAGGTACTATTATAATCAAACATTGCCTGCATTTTAAATTACTACTATTTCTTATGCAATGTATAATGAAGGATAATGCATGTACCTTTAGAGCTCATTTTGAGTTTCAAAACAAGTTACAATGCAATCACCTGTTAACCTTTTCATCCCAAGGGTTTTTCTACAAAAAGCTAATATCCCTGACAGCTCCTTGTTTATTTTCAGATCCATGCACTGTTTGCCATGAGTAACCTTGCAAGCAGATCCACACCTTGCAAAGTCCCTGACCTTGTAGTCATTAAAATCCAATCACACACTGGGCAGGCTTCCATATTCATTAGGACAGCAAGAAGATAGATTTGAACATGCCTCTGAAGTGACCAATACATTCATCAGCCAATTTTCATCTTCTTCAACAATTTCAGCTTGCTTAGGGATATTACTAGATTAATTGATACAGAAAATCTTTTGCAACAGAACAGTAGCAATGTTAAACAGATGCAATATGTTTCTAATTAAAAAGGCTGTGATCAAACATAAGTTGTAAATTATAGGTTGTCTTATGAATATCTGTATGAAGTTCCTAGAACAGTTCTTTTTGCTTATGCATTTGATGTGGGGGTCAGAATGCTTTTTCAAAATACATTATAGTGAAACTAGTATCTAAAAATAAGAAAAATCATTAAGTTCCCATACATCTATTTTAGAAACACATTTGGAAGGTACAATTTTAACTCATAGATAAATATAGGATTAATGACAAACACAAAAATAACAAAACCTGAAGGAAACAAACTAGGACCTAGGTGTAACATTTTCTCCATTGCCTTAATTTACGCAGATTGTTCTCAAGAAAAAGTGAAATTTAAGTGAATTCACTTTGAGGAAAAATAAAAGATTTTTCACATTGGCAATATTTAGGCACGACCTCTTCTGAATTTAAAGCAAGAAGGACTTGAAAGAGAATGGGAAAAAGGAAAAAGTTACAAATATCTAAATGGCAAGCCTCAGATGAATGACTACCCGACAAACAGGTTGCTCAGAAATCAGTGTTTGCTCTCATCATGAAACAAATTTACAGCAATACTGTTTAAAAAACTTTTACCTGGCAAAGGCCATAGTTATATTAAAAGATTTTCAAGGGGACTGAGCTTCAACACTTCGGTCAAAGGTCTCTTTGCACAGAAGGCAGCTGAGGGCAGGTTAAAAGCTCCTCTTGAATATTTAGGTTTGTCTTTATATTGTGCATGGGGAATCCATCCACGTGAGTACACATCAAAGCACAGAGAATCTTTAAAGACCCAGGTCTCTTATTCCTTGTTTTAAAGTTGTAAATAGCATTGCTAATTAGCTTGCAACTCAATTCTGGCAGCCATTTTAGTTTATTTTTTACTGAGATCTGTCTGAGACAGATCAGTGACAACAAATCAAACCAAGGACCGATTGGAGAGAACATCTTATTTGGAAGGCTTTTACCTGATAAACAACTTTTTAGTAACATTTGAAACAAATCACCTCCTTTTACAGATACCTCCAGCTGTCTGACAGCAGAAGCCAAAAATTCACATGTCCTGCAGGGGGCTGACCCACAAAATTGCTGTCTTTCTGTGTTCATAGGCCAGCACATCATGTACTTATAACTTCAATGAATACAAGTTTGGTAGGGTGTTTGCTTTTTGTTGTTGTTGTTGGCTTTTTTTGTTTGTTGTAGTTGATTTGTTTGTGGTGTTTTTTTTTTTTTTTAAAAAAAAAAAAAAAAAAAAAAAGGAGGAACCTGAACACCTTCATGTCTTAAAAGACAAACAATTTTAAGGAGGAAAGATAATTCTAAATCTGGCTTCTTAAGGAGAGAGGAGAGAAGAATGATAGAAAAATCATTATTCCTTTGAAAATGCATTCTCCTATAAAGAAAAAGAGCTGTTGTCTTGAGAATCTAGTGTATAATAAGCAACTGGTCATTTGCCCATGTTTGTTCAAGACCATATGATGAAGATCCTGAAACAGCATCTGTAACTATAAAACTGGTATAATAGACTTTCCATACTACTGCAGAGTAAACAACTGGATACAGAACAACACTGTCTGTATCCTTTGTGTAATGGTCAAGTATTTTTCATTTATACTTCCCTTTCATAACCTGTGCTTACATTGAGCCAAAGCTCAAAGGCTTTAACACCCAGTTACACCATAAATTGAAACAATATGAATGATTTTATACAGTTCCACAAAATGTGTCTAGGGAGTTGTGTGTGTAATATGAACAATTTTGCAGCCAGGACTTTTTGGGAGGAGAAAACTAAGACCCTGAGCTTTTCTCTGCTTTTGGAGAAAGCAGGGATGTTTATAGCAATAAATATGTTGTTTTGAAAGCAACCAATTTTAACAGGCCCATTAGTCTTTATTGAATTAATATAAATAATTTTCTTTCAAGAAAATTAGGTTCATGAGCATAAATGCAATTATCTCGCATTACCTTTGCACACAAGAGAGACATTTCAAGTCATTACATCATACATCCTATATATCCAGCAAGTTAAACACTCCTCTGATACTTCAGGAACACAGTAGCTGACGTGTCTAAAAGAGTATATAATATTTTAATCATAAATTAAAATAAATATAGGGTTTTAAAACAATAATACTGTTGGAACACAAACTATATATACTATAGCTTCTTGAATACCTATTTTCAGGAATAAAATTATGGAAATCTTCAGTGCTCTCTTTCCGATTTTTTACAGAGGGAATTTCTAAGTTTAATGTTTAAAATTTTATTTTATAAAGTATTATCAAAGCATTGTAATGTAGTTATCAATAATCATTACTTAAACAACAACAAAAAAAAACAAATAAAATCATAGAATCATAGAATGTCCTGAGTTGGAAGGGACCCACAAGGACCGAGTCCAACTCCTGTCCCTGCATATGACAACCCCACAGTTCACCTCATGTGTCTGAGGGTGTTGTCCTGTCTCTTCTTGAATACTGTCAGGCTTGGGGCCGTGACACCTCCTTGGGGAGCCTGTTCCAGTGCTCCACCAGCCTCTGGGGGAAGAACCTTTTCCTAATGTCCAACCTAAGCCTCCTCTGGCACATCTTCTTGCCATTCCCTCAAGTCCCCTCATTGGTTGTCAAAGAGATCACTGCCAGCTCCTCCTTCTCCCCTTGTGAGGCAGCTGTAGCCGTGACGAGGTCTCCTCTTAGTCTCCTCTTGTCCAGGCTGAACAAACCAAGTGACTTCAGCCATTCCTCATATGGCTTCCTCTCCAAACCCTTCACCAACTTCGTAGCCCTCTTCTGGACGCTCTCCAGTAGCTTAATATCTTTTCTATCCTGTATTGCCCAGAAGAGCACGCAGTGGTCCAAGTGATGCTGCAGCAGTGCAGAGAAGAGCGAGACAACCACCTCCCTCGCCCAGCTAGCAATGCTGTGCTGGATGCACCCAGGACAGGGGTGGCCCTTTTGGCTGCCAGGGACACTGTTGGCTCATGTTCAACTTGCTGTCAACCAGAACCCCCAGATCCCTCTCCATGGAGCTGCTTTCCAGCATTTTGTCCCCCAGTCTGTATGTACAGCCAAGGTTGATGTGTCTCAGGTGCAAAATCTTCACTTAGACAAAATCCAGTCTACTTAAATTAATAAAAGGTAAAGAGGCATATATTCTCATTTTAAAAATAAACAAATACTATATAAATGTATATTAAAAGCTTAATTCTTAAAATTGACATTTTATGTTTATACAGCCTGCATTTTTTTTCTATTGGTATTAGCACTCTAGCTTCATTTTTAGACACAGTTAAGTTCGCAAGGGAGTTGAGGATCATTAAGATTTTGATTTGATGAGGGGTCAAGAGTCTACATGGCCTGTTACCTTAAAATGACTCTGTGACCTCCTCTGCATCTTTTAAAAACTAAAATCAGGTCTCAAAACTTTATCTCACACATAGGCAGTCCTGCAGCCATAGAGTTTGTCTATATGAATGCGAAAACATCAGGTAAATGTGAGGCCATCAAAACAGTGAAAAAAAATCAATAAGCATGCATAGAAATAGTCAAAATGAGGACAAGAGACTATCAGCCCACATTATTTACCTACAGAAAAGCAGAAGGTACAAGAGTGTTGCACTGCCTTAGGTCAGAACTGAGTACTATTTTGTTTGAGCAGTGACAACATTGATCAGTCTCTGCGTTGTGTTATCCATATTTGGACCATATTGAATATTTTTTTTTTTAATGTCACCATTATATGTCTAATTAATTTAATGAATCTTCTTTTATTCAATTCCATTATGTAATTATTTGACTATTTGATCTAAACCAAATAATATTCTGTGTTGCAGTTAGTCTCACTCTCTCTTTTGCCTTGTTTTAGAAAAAAATTCATACTCAGCTTTCAGACTTCTCCAACAGTTTCAGATGACTTATATCCCAAAGCCCTATTTGTTTAAGATACTGCTAGTCTTGTGTTTTCAGTGTGTTTTAAGTGGGCTTGACCATTACCCAAAAATATTTCACCAAATAACATACTTTCATGCTAAAATATTATGTTAATAAACTCATTTTCTTTAAACAAGAATTAGAACACAACTGGGTATGCATTTCCTTTTCGTGGTTCCACCTGTAATTCCAGATTTAACATAATTATTGTTCTGTGTTTACTAAACCTCCCAAGTGCTTAGTGCAGAGCTAATAAGTGCTTGGAAAAACTGATAATAAATCATGACTTAGGAAAGTAATAATGGTTCAGCTTAAAGAGTAGAATTTAACAATGATTCCTTATCTTTCAAGTCATACAAGTAGAAGGATAGTTAAAATAACTATAGGAAGAAAAAACTCAATCCCTTGACCTGACCGAAAAAAAAAAAAAAAAAAAAAAAGAATAGTAAACCATGCATCCCAGGAAACAGGATCAATTTAAAGGAAAAAATAAATTGCATTAGCATTAATTCTTTACCATGGAGATGTGATAACTTACTTTTTTAGTTGTGTCCCTGCGTTCTCCAGGCTGACAGAAGATGCCATGTCCCAATGTCTTGTATCTGTGTTTGGCCTCCAAGAGACAAAAGTCAAAGGTCACACACAATATATAAGTAATGCAGAACAAAAAAAAAAAAAAAAAGTTTTGCTTTGTTAGATTTTTTTGTTGTTATTGTCATAAGTTCGTTTTTTTTTTTTTTTTGTTTGCTTTGTGGAGGGGAGTGTTTAGTAATGTTTTTTTCCAATATTAAGTAGAACAGAAAAGATTGTTGATCATAGGGCTTGCACACTGCACTGGAATGAAATATTTTTTCAAGGGAAAGCGGCATATTCCCTGGCTGCTTCAATATTATTCAGGCATGGAATTTACCACTTATTGACGAGCAGCCATGAAATCTGTTGTTCTCCTAGACTGCAATGAAAATTGCTTATAGAAACATAGAATCATCTAAGTTAGAAAAAACCTTTAAGATCATCAAGTTCAACCACAAACCCAACATTACCAAGTCTATCGCTAAACCATGTTCCTAGGTGGCACACCTACACATCTTTTAAATACGTCCATGGATAGTGACTTCACCACCCCCACAGCTCCACTTCCCTGGGCAGCCCATTCCGATGCTTAAAAACCCTTTCAGAGAAGAATTTTTTTCCTAATATTCACTCTAAACCTCCTCTGGTGTAACTTGGGGTCATTTCCTCTCGTCCTATCACTTGTTACTTGGGAAAAGAGACCAACACCCTCCATGCTACAACCTCCTTTCAGGAAGAGAAACAATCATAATCAAATAAGAAAAGAATCTACAGTAGAAAGAGTACAAAGAATTTGGCAATTTCAACAAAATGATCCCAGCAGTTCAGAATAGCAGCAGCTAAAATGTAGGTGGTGATTTTTTCGTGCAGTAGGTGACGATTTTTAGGGCATATTATATTCAGTCAGCTCAATGTATATAACTGAATTGCTTATGAAGAAGACAAGGTAATTTTAAGCTGTTACTAAGGAAAAAAAATATATATATGTCAAAAACATGCTTGCATTTTTATATTTTTTTACCTCTCTACGCATTTTCCAGAGAAGTGTCTTTTTTTTTTTTTTTTTCAATCAAAATCACGGACTTTCATCTATTTGTGAAAATGAAGAATAATTGTCCTATTCAAAGAGCACAGAGGTATTGATGAAGAAAACTCAGGAAAAAAAAATACTTGCTGTGATTCATGCAACTGCTTTTCCAAGCACAAGACTCTACTCAAAAAAAAAAAAAAAAATTTTGAAGGTAAAATTTACTTGGAATAAAACCAAACCCCAGTATTTCCATGATTATTTAACTAGGAGAATTGTGAAGCATTTTGACTTCAAGACCACACATTCAGTGAAATACTGTTTCACCAAAAGGTATCTAACTATCTCAATTAATTATAAAAGGTATGTGATCTTCTATCTGATTAATGATTCTGAAATGGTTTGTCTAGAGGGAAGGTGGTATGGCATTGAGTAGGGGACAAACCACAAAAATGAGAACAAGTAAAGAGTTACTTCTGCTTCAGTCACAAATAATGTGAAAAATTTGATGCAGCTGTTCCACGGGGACTCTGTAATACCGAGAACTTTGATATTGCTTTCCTCTGCCTCATGCCACAACAAATGTTTGCCAAAATATGTCAAGTCAGTATCGACATTTAAAGACATGCAATATATCATGGAAGTTTGAGATGAACCCTGAGAGTAACAACAGATGTAAAACATTTACAAGATTTAAAATATCAAGTAACAGGGGGTGGGGGTGTGGGAGAGAGAGGGAGATTACAGTGAACAAGATGCCAAAAATAATGACATGGTAGAGTAAAATATTGTTTGGAACTATAAATATGTTGCCATAGCTAGCATCTGATAAATTTTCTACATGATGGCAACCAAGTCTTTGGGTTTAAGGGCACCGTGTTCCAGTGGAATAAGAAATGGAGACCATCCATCCTGTATCTCAAGTTTATAGGCCAGGAAAACACTTCAACAGAAAGGAAATGTGATCTGCACAAGTGTTTCAGACTAAAATCATCAATATCTCATATAGGAAATTCTGCGGTTGCATAAACATAATTTAGATGGCAAATGAGAGAGAACACTGAAATGTTTGGTCTACAAACAGGTATCCAAACATATTGTAACTTGATCCTGCAAAGGATACATATCTCTGGAATTGCAACTGTACTTCAAGAATGACAAGTGCTTAATTGTTTTGCTGAATTACTGCATGAATGCCAGCTGGGACGCACATCTTGTGAGTTCCTGAGGAAAATGAATTTATATTTCTTACTATTCAAAATATTCACTGGACATCTCACTCTGATACTTAAGCATCAATTAAAATCCGCAGATGGCAAATTTTGAAATTGCAATTATGCAATTTTGGTTATTTCCCAAGCTAAATTTACTGAGAGTTAACACACACAGATCTCAGGAGAAATATATTCAAGGTAAAGCCAAGACAAGGACAGATTCTGTCTCTTCTCCCACAGGTTTAGTTCTATTTTTCCTCTCTTTTATGAAATGAGGCCACTTTCACCTCTTCGCTGTGATTTTCCTGAAGGAAACATTGCAACCTTCCCCTACTGCTATCAGGCTTAAACTGCCATCTAGTCTGACTGCATCGTTTTAGCTACTACTGGCCTCTCCCGTCCATTTGCTCTTGGGGTTTCACTTGCTCTTACCATGATCCCTGGAGGTTCTGCTTCCTTGTCATGATCAAACAGAGCAATCGGGATCGGTCATGAAAGCTGTGTACATGACCACAAGACAGAGCCAAACTGAATGTTACATAAAGAAGAAATCTAGCCAGCATTTAATGAAGATGCTTTTATTATGTTTTGGAGAACAGATACACTTAAACAAAGAAACCAACCACCATAAAGTAGTCTTATAGCAAACCCACAATGTTGGGGCTAAGATAAAAGAAACAAACAGTAATACATTTTTAAAAGTTGACTCATAAAACATACCTAAAGAGGAATCCATTTTTAAAGAAGAACTGAGCAACAGCAGATATTAGGATAAATCTAAATAAATGTGAGTTCTGGATAAAACTGCATTGCACGTGAAACTTTTTTCAGTGATATATTTACAGTGCTCTATTTAGACTGTACTAGTGAATTTCTGGAACACTGTAAAGGCATGAAAAGGCAGAAAGTTAAGTTGAAACAGCAAAGCAATAGCAACTCTTGAACATATGGCTCACAAAACAAAATTAAAAATATTTGTATTCTCCCTGAGGAAATCGAATTTAAAAGTGAGCACAGCTCTGTATAAATATATGGGATCAATGAGTAGGCAAGTTAAGCGTTTAATTGAATACTAGCAACAAAGTGCAATGGATACAAGCTAACAAATATGCTACAATTAATTTGGCTCAAACCTTTTCAGACATATACAGATAAGCATTAATCTGAAATATATATTCCGAAGCCTCTTTTCACTTACAAATAGAAGTATAATAGAATATATATATATATATGTATATGCATAACATACATATGAGTGTATATATATGTAAATACATATACAGACATGAGTATCTCAATTTACATATTGATGATTTCATAAAAGTAATTTGGACCACAGATTGAAGTAGTAGTGAAATACTGGGGTAAGAAAAATCCTCATGCAGTCATATTAGCAACAGCCTTTTAGAACTTACAAGAAGTAGCATGCCAAAAAAAAAACCAGGAATAGTACATTTTCTGCCTTGATCTTGAAATATCTTACTTGAACTATCAGATAGCTTTTAGTACTTCTGAAGTAGTCAATAATGGGTTAATGAATGATTCACAAGTTGAGAAGTCCACATATTTATTAGAAATAAATTATAATATAATACAAGGTCCTGTGAAAACTTGTAAGTACTTACACAAAATTGTAAATAATGGGGTCAACTCTATCAAATCAAAGAAAGTTGCACCCTGCTGCAGGAAAAGATTCACTTGAACAACAGCGGAAGCTTTAGCTCCCTGGAGATCTACTTTGTGTATGCTTGAGGGGCTCTTACAACAAGAGAAAGTACTTTATAACTCCTAATTAGTTGGGAAACACAAGATTGGAAAAATTCAGTAATAATTCAGTGTTACTTCCTGCATCTACTTGAAAGAATCTTTAAATTTCCTAGGAGGATTAGTTTAAAATAAGTTTCATATAATAGGTTTCAGATACTTTGCCAAGTTATTTGCCATGACCAGTCACTATTCCGTAATGGTCTTTCTAATTGCACCTGCAGACCTGTTAAAGTCTCCTGAAACTTTCCTCCCTCTTCTGATGGCAATCCTGACCTCAGCTATTCAGTGTGTCGGTACACAGCCCACAGTTCAACAAGAAGAGGTGTTCAACAGCAATTCTGACTAAGAGCGCCCTCCTCCTGTCTCTCAATACTGCTGGCTCCTTCCTGCCCCTGCTCTGCACCACCCTGTGCTAACACAGCCATCAGCAGAGCAGCCCAGACCAGGGAATAAAACAGGATAAAAAAATAAAGGTGAGGAGGAAGAGGCTTCATTTTTAATCTAAACCAGTTTCCTGATCTGATTTGATGCACTTCACACCCTCACAAGCAATTTTCAGGGACTTGGTAAAAGAAGATACGGTCAGGGAAAGAAACTACTTAAACTGTCATTTTGGTATCAGGAAACTCTATCCTTGTTTTGTGCTTTAACCAGCTGACAGCTCAGCAACAGAGTAAGTGTGATAGGAGGTACAGATGGACAACATCCAAATATATTGCCAGTTTGGTAAAATTCCCCTAAAAATGCCCATTTTATTTTCTTATATCTTATCATCCTAAGCCATCCTAAGCTTTCTAAGTTATCAGAGTATCAGATGAATTTAAAATGAGTTTACAATATTGAGTATGTTCCAAACCACTCATTTAGGTAATACAGCTAGCAAACATCCAGTACACACTTTATTGAACTAAATGAAAGCTACATTAAAATAAAATTAATCTTAGATACTGTCTATTAATTCATCCTAAATATACAAAGCAAAAGTATTTGCTGACATCTGATCAATTTACTATTACTCTAATGATCTCAAAGAACATCTCTCTCCCAATATAGTGCTTAACAGAAAAAACATGTTCCCTCACATGCAGAGTCTGAAAGGTCTATTCTCTTGGGCTCAACATATTTGGCTGCCTTTCTGTAATCGCTGGCACTAGTATTTTGGTAGCACTCAAAGCACATCGGATTGCAAGACCGCAGATTAGCTTTAATTAACTTTCAAAGTTGTAGTGTTGTGGCCTGGCATGAGGCAATTAAATTACTTGGGCGCACAGGCTGAACACCTGCAAGAAGGAGTTTCTTGAGCAAGCCATTAGTATTTTCAGAGTAGATGGAAAAGGAAGGCTTTGAGTACAACTGGACACTTGAGCTCTCCGTGTGACTTAAAAGGTTTGCCACCACTAACCCCTGTTTCAGAAACAGCAGGATTTTTAGGTCATCCCTAAAACTGGGGTTTTAGGTTGTCTGTAACTTTCTGAATGTATATTGGTAATAGCAATTGCTATATAAGTAATGATCCTTTATATTCCAATCTATTTTTACCCATAGATACAATGGAGTAGAATTTATTCACATTATATTTTCAGCTAACCTACGTCACTATCAAGTGTAACGTTTCATTCATTGTAAAGCCCCAGAAAATCTTCTTTATCCCCAAAATCTTTGCTCAATGGTATCTGTGTGAGTGCTAAGTCATCAAAACCATACTTTTATTGCTGTTGTGTGTATTAATGAAATATAAATAGAAACTGAAGAAATCTTTCTGCTTTGTTTTGATTTAGCAATGCTAAATGTAGTCCATAAAGCCTCTCTTCTAACTTTACTGTAAGTAATTCTCAATTCCCCCACTTAAGAACTGTTTTCTGGTAGTATTAGTAACAGAAATTATGCAATCTTAACAGAATATCTCCCACACAATCAGACCTATGCAGCTATCACAGCACAGGCAATGGGGAAACATAGGGAGCCAGAGGTTCCTGGCTGCTTACATGTCAGTGTTCAAGTTTTTACCAATTAAAATTTACCCAGCAGTGAACTTGAAACAGCACCTAAACAACCTAACATGGGCACTCCAGAAAGCAAAATCATTCTCCATTTTGAAAGTCACATCTTACTTCCAGAGGACCTTCAGGAATACCTTATAGAAGTGAGAAAAATAAATACCATATAAATAATAGATTATGCTACTCATCCACCTGTGCTTTTGTTTTCTACCACAACAATTAGAGGAAATAAATTCCTGTACCAAAGTTTGGCACAGCACATATGGTCTTTAGCATGATTAGGATATTCTATTTGAGTAATGGTCCTTGAAAACAGAATATTGTATACTACTGAGGGCCAAATCTTCAGATGGCATAACCTGGCATAACTCCATTGATTCAATAATATGGATCAGAAAACCTCTGAGCAAAAGATGTATCATTTTATGCTTGGAATGTGCTACTCATGTTGTGGAGGTTATTGTAATTCAGCTGGATAAATACTGCTAATAGATGAAAACTGAGTCTTTCCAGGAAAACATGAAACCAGCTTCTAAGTAAAGACGAGTCCAAATAGTAACTCATCAGGAAAGACACACATCTTATAGACTATTACAACAATAATTTGTAGCAAGTTCAGCACCAAGATTTTACTATGGCATTTTTTCACTCTGTAACAGTCTTCATTGATAATAGAACAGCATATATCCCTTTTCATTAGCATGTAGAGCTCGATATTAAGCCATGGTTTCTGAGTTTGGCTTTTAGTGTAAATATAACATTTCCATAAATAAGATAATATTTAATATGACAGAAGATACTCATGATGAACCACGCATCGGGACACCAAAAAGGGGAGCAGGTGTACTAGAAGTTTGACAAGGGGAACTTTATTGGTAGTAGATACAATGTAACAAGGATAGATTTCGACCTTCACAAACTTAAAAAAAAAGAAAAGAAAAAATATTAATACAAAAAGTCAGCACTGCAAGAAGGCAATCCAGAAGCCCAAATCTGTTAAGAAAATCTAAATAATTGCTCATCTAATTCAAAACTGAGGAAGGTGTAAATTGATCCTGCAATATGATACTGATCAAGTGGTTAAAAAAGGCAGGAGGGGGAAATGCTCTGCAGTTTCCACTGGATGCTTTCTCATTTTCCCATTTGCAGAGAAACAGGAGAATTTGAAACTGAACCCATGGGAGTAAAAATTGCAATTTGCTCTCTAAGCATATCCAGTTCTGACTGCCTGCTCTTATTAACCAGCTTGTCACCAGAAAATGTTCCTTATTAAATTGCTCAAGTAATAAATTATTATTATAATAATGTTTCTCTGTTTCTCTTCATATAAAATTAATGTATCCAGATTGGCATTGTATTTGCTATACTTTGCACTTTAAATGTAAATATTATCAGTTATTTTCATTATTAAATTCTTGTACTGATTTTTATGCTGCTAATTTAATTTTCCTACCATTAGATTTGTTCTTTTTCATACAACACTCTCTTCATGAACCCAGATGATTACACTCTACCGGTCAAAACAATTTCTGCTAGCAGACTGTGGTCATGTTGGAGCTAATATAAGTTAGTATAAATTTCACACAGGAAAGTCAGATGGAGAGTCAATAGAAGAGCATTAGATTGCAAAGAGAATTCAGAGTTTACTACTACAATTTCAGAACATATAGGGGAAAATGGTCTATCTTGCTAGAGCTAACAAAGTTTATTATACAAGTACCTTGAGTTAGTCATAGTAATGAGCTGTAACACATTTTTGACTCCCTACAAGGAAGGCTGGCAAAGTATGAAACAAGAATTGAGACAAGGGAAAGCCTCATCCAAAGCCAAGAACAGAGCTGAAGGAACTAGAGAAAGAAATGAAATTTAATGATGAAAGCTATGTGGTACCAAACTGAGACAGGAGTATAAATGTATTTGTTGTGGCTGCATGCTCTACTCTGAAATACTAATGCTGACAAATTTGAGAGTACTTCAGTGTGACAATATTCTCATTCATTGTATTAGTCTTCTGCTTACATCTGAAACTCCATTACAGCTTTCAATGGCTACTGACCCCCGTACTTGCACACTAGATGAAATGTTTTAGGATTAAGAGAGGGAACACTGACAGAATAGCAATTTCAGGAGGGATTACATCCTCTAAAAGAAAATATGATTCTAAAGGGAGAGGAGGAGGAGGGAAACAGGAAGAACATTTTGTTGCTGTTTCAGGAATCAGCATTCTCCTTGGAAAACGGCCACTTTTGCAGGCTTAGAGCTAAACCTTCTTTCTGTGATCTGTCCAGAAGTACCTGTTCTCATTTCCAGTGACTTCTTTAAATACTGTTCCTGCTTAAGAAAAAAAATTATAACACCAAATCAACCTTAACTTTCCCTTAGACAACATCTATGCAATAAGAAGTTTGTATGATAACAGACATGGAAATGCATGAAAATGATTATTTTCTCTTGGTTTGTTTCTAAAACATTTTGATTTTTTTTCCATCTTTCCTAACACACACCACATAACCACAGAATAAGTTTAAACATGTTTAAATGTTTAAACATCTGAAAAGATCACTTCCAGATCTGTTTTCTGAATAGTCAAGTTCAGAAGTGTTTGGGTTTGGCTTGGTTCCAATATTCCTGAAATTATTTACATCATTGACATAAACTCGTAACTGCAAAGAAAGAAAATTGCCCATTAAAAAGACATGACAAGAGTCGACAAAAAATTACCAAAAGCATATTACCACACATTATTTCTCAGGATTTGAAGATGTTTAATATCAGGAAAATATACTAAAAAATGGTGAGATGCATGGTTGGGCTATTTTAACCTGCTTTGGGAAGGATATATTACAAGTACTTTATGCAAATCTCAAATCAGAGAATTCTTTATCTGATCCTGATGAAAAAGCAGGAACAATAATCAAGAACTTCAGAAAATCCCATTATATTAGTACCAAAGAACAATAAGGAAAAAAAAAAACACAAACATTTTTTTACATCAGAAGTGAATACTATTTTCGTAAGTTTGACTTTACAGAATATTCAAAAGCTTTTTCAGCTCAGTTGCACAAAAAAATATTCTTTTTAAACTAGTAGATTTCTCAAATAATAATTTCACTGGTTTCAATCCCTGTCTAATCAGTAAGCCTATAAATTATCAATAGTCTATCATAACTTATTATTTTCAGAAGACTATGATATGTTTTTTCTGATGCCTCTAAAATAAAAATCCACAGAATCTCAATTTAAAATTGGAGTCTCTATGCCCACTTCATATTTTGTAATATTTGACTTCTATTTTGTACAATGCTGTGCAGAGCTGAGGCCAGACAAAAGTTACTAATCCAAGGAACTCAAAATGTTTTACTAAAGTAGGGAAGTAAAACGTCATCATTCACATTCCACAGGAGGGAAGCGACTGCCAGAAAGAGATTTAAAATCAATAGTATGAGGTCATAAGGCACTTGCACAATTCTTTTTAAAAATTACAACCAAATCCCCCATTATTGTCATTTGAATGAGCAAACATGCTTATACTTTTGGGGAAAAATATGTCTTAAAATACTAGAGACATTATTTGCAACACACTTGAAAAATGACTACAGGTCTTGAAAGCCCTGAATAAATTGTGCTTCCAGGAGTGTCACACTTAGATACAATCTGGACCAATACTTTTCTTGTGGATTTAAATAGTAAGACACACATTTATACCAATGTTCTAATGATTGTATGCTACAGAACAAGCAGTTCACTGTTTCACAGTTTGCCTTCTGTAACAATTCTGCTTGAATTTTCAAAAGTTCACAGCACAAGTTCTGTCATAGACTTACGTAGGTGCAGGGAAATCACAGCCGTCATGAAACAGAACAGCATATATTTCTTAGGTACTACCTTTACAAGTTCTAAAGGGCATCTGTTGATTCTGCATTGGACTTAGAGAAAATAAAAAAAAAAAAAAAAGGACTTGTAAATGAAGATGGTAACTTTAAGCTGCTACATCTGTCTCTGTGAAAAAAACCAACCAAACAAACAAACAAAAAAAAAATGAACACACCACATATATTCTACTCTTTTCTGTGAAGGTTTAGTCTGTATGAAGGTAGCAGCCAAGAAACCAGTCATTTTTCATGCATTGCAACAGATCTTCTTAACATTGTTATTTACATACTACTGATTTGTTATGTTTGACCATCTGTTTGTGGGTGAAATACTGTAGGCATATTTCATTTTCTTTTGACTTTGCTTAAAATGCTTACCAAAATCTTGTCTCTCTCTCTTTTTTTTTTTTTTCTTATAAATACTCTATGTTCTTTTCATCCTGTTGGAAAAAATGCTACATAGTGATATTCCAAGGCACTGACGTTACCCTCAGTGAATTATCTGTGGGTCTCTTTAGGATCTGAAGCACTGAATGGATGATTCTAAGTGCTTTTTCCTCTCTGGAGACTTTATTTTTCCTCTTTTACAACTAAATGAAAATAATAGTTTCACATAGTTTAACTCTATGCTCTTCTATTTAAAATTCTCTAAACAAAGCCAATAATTTTTAACCCGTTAATACCTGTAAACAGCAGGTTAAGATTGCTTAAAAACACATATGCACTAGACAAGGACAATATAAAATCTACATTCCACTTCAAATTCAGCTAGAAGAAAGTTTGCTATACTAATACCCTGGAAGCAATATCATGTATAAATCCTTTAACAGCAGCTGCTTTGAACATAGTGGCTGATCTGAAATGTCCTGTGATTTAAATCCAAGTCGTACACAAAGTAATCCTCAAACAACTGAATCCTATTTAACTTCTCAAAACATTTGAATTTGAATGTGAGAAAAGCAAGCATTTCTAAAACCCCACTTTTAAATACACATTTAACTTTAATCTCTTTTTCTGACTCTTTCTGGAAGTATATCACCTGTACATCCATCTCACTTATATGTTCATGTATATACATATATTTGAATGCATAATGTATTCAGCTTACTAAGAACAGATTCAAATGAAAATCTTCCTCAGTTCTAATGCTACCACTAGAATTATTAATGTCTGATCACAGTTTGGACCACAATATGCTTTTTTGGCTGGTCAAAAGGAAGTATTTATTTGGTATTCTTTTTTTTTCCTTTCCCAATACAATAAAATTTGAAAAACCAACAAACCAAACCACATAAATTCCATTTCCCACCAGGCCCAAACCAAGTTACTACAAAATTCATAGTGAAAGAAAACTGGATAGCCACACAAAACGAAATAATTTATAGTAAGATTTATACCAGTGTCATATCAACAGTCAGGCCTACTGTTATGGTACTTGTTTGCAAACAAGTGCTGAGTTGGTGCAGAAAATCTGTGTGAAAAGTGAAAGACCTGATTCAGATTACTTCTGAAATAAGGAGGAATTTAATCTCTACATTAATCCGTCACCATTCCAAATATAAGATGGTACAACTCCACTATATGTATTCCTCAAGCTGAATATCAAGAATGCAGCTCAAGAAGCTTAGTTTTAGTTACTGGTTTTCTGCCAGTGGCTATTATTTTCCCATCAATCTGAAGCCATGACTGGGCAAGATGCCAAAATCCTCTAGTCTACTTCACATCATGTCAAGAGATGACCCAATGAAGTTGCTAACTCTAAAACAGAATTAATTAATTTTCTGGTTTATGAAACTCAGAGGCATTGACTTTTGTCCCTGGCACACATAACCCTGAGGATTCAAAAACTAGTATTTCTCCATCTTCTTAATTCTCACCCCTTTGCTTGAAGGTCCGTTTCTGTGCCTCAGCCATTCCAATTCAAACCCTAATGTCTTCGATAAGCGACATGAAAAAGCAGCAAAAGTAGAGGCAAACGCCCACTTCTGTAAGCTTTTCTATACAGAAGTTAACTTCCATAGAGGACAAGGATGAAAGGTTGGAAATTGCACGTCCTAAGAGGCTGCAGCAAGATTCACCAACATCTATCTGAGACCTCAGCGCCTCTGTAAGTTAACGTCTGTGTTCTGTATCTCCATATTTTTTACAGAGCACTTACAACTAAAAAGAGTGAGAAGAGTTTATAAAAGGGACAGCACTTGTTCTAACAGTAACAAACTAAACTCACTTCAGCCTTCCATCACCTCATCTGCTTTGCAGTCTGTTCAGTGGTACTCTGTCTTTTTCCTACACAGGAATAAAAGCAGTAATTCATCTACTGTTTGGTTTTCAAGGACTACAACACCTAAGTTCTCTAAAAAAGTTTGCTGATATTGATAAGTTTGCAATGTGATGACACACTGCTGTTGTACCATTTTTACTTGTATCATACTGAGGTCTATTCCAGCCCTAAGAAAATCTGTTGCGCACCTTGTAAGATTATTTCTATGGAACAACATTTTAAATAAAATCAATAAATAATGTGACCTGCAGGTACAGTGAGCTGCTCATACTGCCTATGAATTGCTAGTACAAATCTCCCCTAGGCTCATAAACTTCCTGTCACCTGTCAGGTAGGCTTCAACACAAATTTGAATGATTCAGCTGGACACACTGGGACAAGTGAACCTACAAGAAAACAGCAAAAATCAGTCTTCTGACATGACAGGAATTCTGATTTTTTTTTTTCCACATATAGGAACCATTGAAATAGGCAAAATGAAAGAACCACAGCATAGTGTATTTCTAGGTGTGATTTTTAAATGTTTCAGAAGATATCTTCCTTCCCTTCTGACAGCTCCTATTTTTAATTCAGTCACTTACTCCATTTTCATAAGACATAATGGAAACTTTGTTCCCCTTTCTTCTGTATGTCAGGCTATTAAACTATCCCATGGCATGTGAGGGGATGTGGGCTGACTTGCTGAGTGGGGCAAAACTTCTCAGGAAGACAGAGAGGAAGACCCGGAACTCAGCTTACAGTAGGAAAATATTGCTGTATTCCAATAACTGCACTGACCTATATAATCCTATGTAATTTTTGCCATTTAAAATAGTACACAGAATGTAACTATTCTTTAAAATAACTACGGTTCTTCACTGTGAGGATGGTGAGGCACTGGAACAGGTTTCCCAGAGAAGTTGTGAATACCCATCCCTGGAAGGTTTCAAGACCCAGTTGGACGGGGCTTTGAGCAGCTTCGACTCCCATGGCAGGGAGCTTGGAACTTCTAAACCAAATCATTCTATGATTCTGTGCTAGCACAACTGCTAACGTGACTTTAGTTAAGCTTTGCAAAGGTAGCTTGTAACAATACAGCTTATACATCTTCCTCTATGGGATATAGCAGTGTAAATTTGTTAAATTACTGTGTATGTATATCCCAATTGGGCAGGACACAGATGTGCAGACTCCTCAAATTATCCCAGTTATGGGTAAAATGGTAATGTTTGTGAGCTGAAAAAGCCTTAGATTAGGGCCACAAAAAACATTTTTGGTAGCACAACTGCCTGTTAGGGTGATGTTTCTGTACTGATAAAAGTTTTGTTTTACCTGGTGCTATAGCAGTAACAACTGTATTAAACCACTATATTAACAAGAGAAAGATGTTTTTTGGATTGATGCAAGTAACATTGATGTAACATTTCCCTTTTTTTCTTGGTTTTTTTTTTTTTTTTCTTCCCTCTTGTTATTAAACTTATCACCTAAATAGTAGCTGTTTTTCTTAATGCAGCCTAGGTACTACAGACACGTTAAGGACTAATTATTTTAACGTAATACACATAAAACATTTATTTGAAAAAATTACAGGGAATCAGGGTAGCATGACTTTATCTTGTTCTTTCTCCCTGTTTCCTTATCTTTCATCAACTATGAAGTAAATTGCATTGAAATTGATTGGAACTAACAGGGAAGGGAAAACCAAAACAATTCCTCACTGAAATGCCTACTGGGTGAGGATTCACATTCTTTCGCTTGTCCTTATTGGTATGCTCAAACCTGGACAGGAACACCATTAACTACAACACACTTTTTGTCATGTGTATCACATAGTTATGAGAAAGTAGTAAAAGGAGAGAGAGAGGAATGAGATATTAACTAACTTTAATACCTTGTAATTAATATAGTGTTGTCTGAGCACCATCACAGATCTGATCGATATCACAATCAATATTCTTGTTTGCAACTTTACGGATACTTAAGGGGAACAAGGCATCACTTTTTTTTTTTTTTTAATACCTTCTCTGTATAAATCATACTTAGCACTGAAGGAAAAAAAAATAAATAAATGCTATCTGACCAACTTTTCTAATATTTACCTAAAAGAAACTAACCTCTGTCAGTTAGAGCAGTTCAACATCAGAAACAAGAACTATCTTCCAGTCCTGCTGAATGAGGAAAAAGAAAAGGAAGTTTGCAACTTCAAGTGCTGCATTTTCCTAACTAGAATAACTATTTCCTCCAATTTTTATTCAGAAGGTCCCTCAAATTCTTAATTCATACATGCAAGGAAAAGCTAATTTGAAGTTTTTTTCCAGATGACCACATGCTAATAAGCCAATAGATGCCAAAGCAGCAGTAGCAGATACCAAAGTAGTGACACTCTCCTCCTTCTCTCTGAAGACTGCCAGTTATTTCATTAACAGCCATTATCATCATCTCCATCATTGTCTAGAAATAGACACAGAACTATTTCAATTTTCTAGAAAAACAAGTAAAGAAAACTCTCACAAACTTTACCAAAATGATCACGTATTTTGCTTTTTTTTTTTTTTTCATCCCTATAGAAACTGTTTTTGTTGGGAGTCTGCTTAACAAACAACAGGAGAAGTTCTGTAATAAAATTGTCATTTGCATGCTTTAATATTCACTGTTATCATGGAAAAAGAACAGTTAAAACTTATCCTTCTGCCTGTGGAAATCCAACTTCCTACCACCTGAAACAAAACATAGTCCAGCTATTTTAGTACAAGATATATGTTGCACAACTCTGATTCAATTGCAGGGACAGTGGCATTGTTGTATGCAGGTCAATTTACTACAATACGCCATTGCTCTCCTTCTTGACCCATAGATATCTAGATTCATAAAGAAAGAAACTACACTTGAAAGAAGAAAACTGTTCCTTGAAAGGTCAAGAGTGTATTACATAGAGCACAGATCATAAAGCAACACAACACCACACTTGTTCTTTTGACTGTACTCAAACCCATTCATTTGTTTTCTTGTTGTAAAGAGAACACTGCAAACATTACTGAACAATTTTTATGGCATACAACGTTTGCTGTATGAGTGTGACATAGTAAGACAATATACAGTTATCTCCCCCATGGACATTTGACTTATTTTTTCATAAAATAATGATTAAATACGCAAATTGTGTTAAACTTGTATGAATGTAGGAATACACACATATATAAAAATTAAGCACTATACATATAGAATCAACTGGTAAAATATGCTTTGGTTAATAACTTTTGCTGAAAAATCAGCTCACAATTATGCTAAAACAAAATTTTCAGCCAAAACCAAACTATGAGAAGTGTTACAATAATTGATTTCATTTAAAAAAAATAATCATTTTTTTTTAGCAAGTACTGAGACAGTATTCAGGTAACAGCCTTCTCTAACTTGCATGTCCTTCCTGTTCCCTTTTCTGCTTCTCACTTTTCATGAGTCCTGTGCGTAGGACACTCACATGAGTTCTTGTCTTGCTCTTCTTTGAGCTTATTTATAATTATGGTATAGAAGGTAATCTTGTATTTGTCTGAAGACTGTGTAAACTTTTGAGATAGTAGGTCTTCCCCTGAAGAAATTCACTTTTGTAAAAAATGCTTAAAAATCTACTAGAGCAAAACTGGAAGGAACAGGTATGTAACCATGTAATTATATGGTTGATGACAACAATCAGTCTTAGAACTGGTGGACTTTGTGACGGTCATCTACCTCCCCTTATTCATCTAAATTTATTAAAATTCCCAGAATAAATTTGTAGATTTCTTCAAAAATCTGGAAAAGTATTGGCCTCAGACTGACCTAAATAAATTTGTCTTCAGGTGGGCTTCTGAATGGAGAAAAGTTAAGTTATTATACCCCTAATGTAAACCCATGTGTTAGTTCCTAAGACAGAAGTATCAAGTTTCACAACTCAGCAGTCAAAAGCTGTAAGAGAACGAACAAGGAGGTGAGAAGAAAACTTGAAGCACAAGGAGGTCAAAGAGAAGTAAGAGGAATACCAAAAGACACGAAAATTTTTCCCTAAAATATACTGAGATGCATTACACTCCTTTCAAGAAAAGAAAATCACAAAAATGCATCATAAAAACAAACTAATATTAACTAGAAAAAAGTGCTAAGACTGGAAGTTTCTGTTCTCACAATTCAGGAGTGCTTACTGATAAAATGAACACTGGTTTAAAACTTGTAATCCGAGCTGCCTTTTTTTTTTCCTCAGATAGCCTGTGTCACTGAAGGATATTATTGAAAAAAAGAATTTTGCACATTCAGAAACACTGTATATTGAACAGCAACAATTAATGGTCGCAAATCATTCTAGAAGACTTACAAATTCAAATACAGAGCTTAAAACGTTAGAACTCAAATTTTGCTACTTATTTGATGATTTATATTTCTAGTTCCAAGTAGAAATACAATAGAAGTACCACAACTGCCAGGCTTGGAAGCCACAGTCTAAACCAAACATTATTTACTTTAATAATAATTCAAGTTATATAAAGATGATGGTGGGAAAATAAGTGCTCCATATTATAAACTTTCTGGTTATTCTCTGAAGCTTCTAAAGATAGTTACATCTGGAGACAGATTCTTATACCAGATAGATGAAGGTATGAACAAGTATGACTTTGCAATAAGTTAAGAGGTTAATCATTCAGTGACCTACCTGTCTCCATAGTTTGTATGGGCTCTGCAAGTGCACAGCTAGACAAACAATCTATACACACAGACAGCTGTAGCTTTGGATCATGGACACACAAGAGTAGCTCTCAATAGCTCTCTTAATAGGTTGTAAACAACAGATAGTATAAAGGGTGACAAGAGGAATGTAGTTTCTCTAAGAAATACTACTGAATATTAATAATGAGGATCAGAATGAAGAAAGCACCAAGGATGCTCTTCCAACTCTGCTGACTTTGAATGCCAAACTGTAGCTCTAATCACTAGAACTTAAAGTGTATGTCCATTGGAAGTAATATCATTAGTATGTTCTGACAGACTTGACTTAATATAGTGGGATATTATATTTTTTTTGCTTGCGGGTTTCCATGCATTTATTGAAACAGAATGGCCACCTTCATCCTCCTGAGAATCTTGGGCCTTGTTTCTCCTTAAATAGAGGAGAAAATCAGTGGTCTTTCCTTTTTAATCGCAAATTTTCTGCCATTTCCTGTATGACAACAAATAACTTACTCCCTGCAGATATACTCCCTTTGTATTGTGTAATAATTAGACATCTTTTTGCTTCTAGCTGTTGCTGAGTTAAAGCCAGTCGTGTACATTTTTAGGTGTCATCGTTTGGTAGCTAGATGAATACTGCATGGAAATGAATGGGTTATTAAACAAAGGTTGAGGTTTCCAGGCTTTACTGCTGAAGCCTAACGAAGTATATCATTCACCATCCAATTCATGCTTGCAAGATATTCCTTGCATTCTTATCAACTGAAAGGTTACTTTCCAATTAAATGAATGCTGAGATTCCGGTGCACAAATTGCCTGACATAAAGAAAAAATTCTTTGCTTCCTACTGCATATTCCTTCCCATTCATACCCTGCTAGCACTTTCCAAGAACCCTTTCTTCCACTGTTCTGTCAAGGTTATTTTTAATATTGCTTATATAACACTACTGTTCTGCATTTGTTTGCAAAGCCAGGTAATTTTCCATACTGCTATCAGTTCTGTCATTTAAGCCCCGATTCAACAGAGACAGCAACCATATGCTTTTAAAATGGAGAATACAGATAGTCTGTTTATCGTGTGCTCAGATTCTTTGCTGACCCAGAGTCAGTGCTCAGAACACACAGTGCGACAAAGTAGTCAGAAGGGAGATATCACTGCACTATCAACAGCAAAGTCAGTGTATTTGGAGGTCTTGTCTGTGCTGGAAAGTCACCTCACTTGATCTAGGTTAGTGCGGTCAATATAGCATAACCTGCATTGTTTGTTAATCTCTCGTACCTAGGAGTCTGCTAGAAGTCTGCTTCACTCAATCTCTCTGTTGTACCTGAAGATCAGCGTACCAAACGTGAGCTTCTGCACAGCAAATAACTCTCTCAGTGTAGATGTAAACAGAATAATCTTTATATGGACAAATTCATTCCTACAAAAGATGAGAAGTAAATTATTCTGGTACCTTCATACAGAGGTTCCCCCATGTTCCTACAAGTGTGTCATGCCACTAAAACGAGTATCGACTCATAAAGGAAAGTACTTCCTGAAGTATGATGCGATGAATGCAAATGCCGGCAGAAGCTCTTTGAGCACGACGGGTAGGCCGGGTGAGAGTAATGAGTCCAATTCAATATGAATTTAACATCAGTACTCTTTAATGAATATCAATGTCCGCCAGACCACGTTTTTCCAGCCCTTATATACTCTATACCCAAACACCATGCGGCAAGCGCAGACTACAATTGGTTACACTTACTGTCACTCTTCCCCCCCCACTATGGTGATTGGCTGCAGGGCACTGTTCACAAACTGTTCATGCGCAGCGGCGATGCCCCTCCTGCAGCCTGGGTCGAGGGCAGAGCAGCTTCTGTTTACTTCCCTTCTGTCTTTGGTGTCTCAGGGAAAATCTTCTGTGTAGCACAGCTGCATCAAGCTCTGGCTTGTTCACAGCACACAGCCAGAAACTCTCCACAACTTCCTATTCTGGCAGCCCATGGCAAGTCTGACAAGGACACTGTGAAGGAACACTCAAAGTCGCACTCTCTCTTGCTTATGAAAAGGCATACTTGCTGCTGCTTTTTAATTCAACTGCATCATTGAGACTGTCCATTCTTAACTAACTCTAAATCACACTTTTTTTGTCTTGAAAAACAGCTTTTGGATTTAATTTATACATTGTTTGTTGCCAATTGCTCTCAAAATAAGTTTTGCTCTGACCTTATCGAAAATCTTTAAAGCTACTTGTTATGTTATGTATTACACCATTTATAAAACATCTGTCCTACATTTGACTGAAAGACCTAGCAAATTACTTGAAGTTTTATTCATTCAAAACTAATCTTATAACTCAAAGCCTGTCAGTATGGTACATCCCCTGATAGCTTTGTTCGTACACTATTTGGCAAAATGATCATAATACATTTTGACACCAAACAAAGGAATCATTTTGAATATCATGTCTTCAAGTGTCTAGTAAGACAAGAGTTATCCTTTCAATCTCTGTAGAATATTACTAAATATTCATCTGTTCTATAACTAAATGCCATCTGTGTTAGACTGGACATATTTTTGATAGCTCAGAATCAGCCAAGAGAACTAATGCTATTTATTTTTTATTTCCATGACAGAACATCTTATTTGATTTTCTTGCACAGCATACAGTATCTAAATCTTGCCTTTGCAATAAAAAAAACCTCTACTTATTCACCTTTTCTCTGTAATATTACGTAGACTTTCTTGCATAAAAAATTAAAGAATTTCACCTTCATTCAATCTGAGAATATGTTCCCTTATGAATTAGAATATTTTATTGCATTTTCACCCAAAATATATAGTGTTAAATTTTATTCACTATTCTGGTATTCTGTTTAACATGACAGCAGTCAATCTTCTTATGTGTACCACTTTCATTAGGCATTTTAGCTACACTGAACAGCATCAGAATATTTATCTACATTTCAGATGTTTCATTAGTTTTCCAAAATGTAGTAACATCAACAAACTTTAAATTCAGTTTAGTACTGTAGGAAACTAATCCATATGCTGCTGCTTCCTTCTACTCAGACCGTTTCATCGAACGAATATCAGTACATTTACAGATTTCTGCAGAGGTGAAGGCAGGTGGTAACTGCTGCAGAGAAAGGGAAGAGGCAAAAATGGGAGGCTGCTACCAGGATCTGCTTGTTTTTTTAGGGCTGAGTGCTTCTGCTGCCTGATTGCTATAGAGACTAGACATCAGCCTAAGAAGGAGCTCTTATTAGCATCTGTGGGCAGTCGGAAGGAGAGGGAGAAAAGCATCTCCAGCTAAAATGAAGATTTCTATTCCAAAGGGAGGAAGGATGAAAGGACTGGTGGCGGTAGCAACAAAATCAAGAAAAAAAAAGGAGGACAAAAAACTGAGGGGAAAAGAGTGAATTTGACAAAAGTGGTGCACATGGAGAGCCAGATGGCAAATCCTGACACTCCTTCAGGCTTAATGGGATGGGGGAATGTCAGTCTGTCTATTAGCATTTTCTAATGCAGTACATGCTCTCTGCCACATGAAGAGGCCTCACAGACATGCAGGCTCTGATCAATGCCATATCCTTATTTGTCCATGTTCCCAAAAGAACCACTTTCTATATAAGGCACCGATCAGTTAATATTTATGGGTTATTTTGAAAACAAAACAAACCAAACAAACAAACAACAACAACAAAACAAACAAAACCAAAAACAAACAAAAAACCCAAGTCTTCAAATTCAGAATGAGTAAAACTGAATTTGCAATAATTAAGGACTACATTTTCTAAAAATCTGCACAACTGCTGTTTTACAGTGCTTATACATTATGAATTGTATAGGGTCAATAGAACATAGTGATAACCCAATTCATGGCTGGATCTCCTAGATGAAATCATATGCCAGGTAATTCATTAAATATTATTTTATTATTTTTTTAGTGAATTAAAAAAAAAAAAAGAAAAAGAAAACCAGCGCAGCCCCAATGGCTTACTAAATCCTTTGATTTTCTAACATATAATTCATAGTCATCTTTCCTGTGTTCCATATATGGTGGTAGGTGGTTCATTGATACACGTGAAACACAAACATGTGGGAAATAATAAATAAATATGTATTCCAGGAAAAGCTCAAAGATAGCAGTATGGAAAAGTATGGTGCCTATAAGTCAAAACCCATACGTACACAGATTTTCATACAGTAATACAAAGTGTGTGTGTGTGGGGGAAAAGTTGCATTTTTTTTCTATTTCTGTAGCTTTCATCTGAAATCAAATGCATGAAGTTTTGAGGTTGTTTTTTTTTTTTTTTGTACGTGTTTCTAGTTTTCCAGGTACCCTGGGAGAATTTCCACATTGCAGAAGATAATAGGTTTTCTGTGGCTACCAAAAGCTGTGCTATTGCCTATAACATGAGGCATTCTGCTAAAGAAATCAGAATACAAATCTGGTTATGCTTCATTACTTTGTGGTACAATCTAGAGTAATAAGCAAGTTATTTTGCAAACCTTTTCATATTTTGAGATTTATGTTGATTTAAATTTAGAACATCAGTAGTGCTTTTATGATTTGAAGCTTTGTACCTCTCGTGTAGCATTTTCCAGGACATCCACTTAGAGATTTCTCTTTTGTGTTTTTGATTCATCAATGGTCAGGAGCATCCATCAGGCCAGGAATTCACATACAAGTGATTCTGTAAAGAGATAAAGAAGAAGAAAAAGCTCTCAAAGAGTCAGTAGAAAACAAAATCAGAAACATCCATGTCTCTACTGAATGTAGGGACAATGTTAACAAAAAATTATACAGGTGCATGTTTGCAGCCTGTTTTAGACTAAAAATAGCTCTGAATGAGTGATTATGTCCACTCATATTTTTCTTAAATGGTACAACCAAGCCCTAATAAGAAAGACATCTAATACATTACAGGAAATATTATCAAGGAATAGTGTTTTTCTATTACCTGAACTAATACCACTTGTATAATACCTTTTATTTATGATGTTTCAGGAACATTTTAATTTTTAATTTGTATTTTTTGTCATCTAGATTTAAGCAAACTTTCAAAGTATACTTTAACTTCTGATAAATTAACTAGTAAATCTTTAACTGGTAATGGGAATTTAATTTTACACAGAGATTTGTAAAGTGTGCTCTTTTGTAGTCATAATAGTGAATGTCCCATTTATCTACAGGATTTTTTTCTCTTATAAGCTTGTAAAGAGGACAGCGTTGTCAGGTAAAAAGTATTTCATGAAATATTTGATCCGCTTTGAAAACTTCTGTTTGGTCTCATTCTAAAAACTATTATTTGGTCTAGTTCTGAAAACCTAATGGCAAGAATATGCCTGATTCCATTCAAATCAGGTTCAGAAATCATTAGAAAATTCAGTTCACTTTGAACCGCACTGTAATAAGAAACAATTCAATCTGCTCAGTTTTGGATTGTTTCCTTCCTTAATGTTGATAACTTTTAAATTATTCGGTCTTTGTCCTTCTTAGACTACATGTAGGGTTTTCAAATTTACTCTCACTGATATTAGAGAACTTAAAGATTCCTGGAGCATCAATAAGTTTGAATGACACCTAGGAACAGCTAATGAGTTGTGTATTCATAGCAGCTAAAGTCATTATAGGATGTACTGCATTAGGTTACAGAGTAAAAGTAAGATCAGATATAATATATGACATTCTGGATTTCTATTTATACATACACATACATACATATATACATACATTTTTTTCACTTGCTTTATAGCAATCATCAGAAGTAAGACTACAAGAGCTGTCAGATGTAGCTCAAATTTTGTACATAAACCAACCTGAAATATTAATACCCAAGGCTTTTTCAACAACAGAGACTCGGTCCCACGTTTTATATCTAGCAGTATCTGATTTGTGCAATCCACCAGTTTTCCTATTTAATGGTAGCTGAAGCTGTGGAATATGTGAAAGTTAATGATACTCTAGAGCTTATTACTTGCATTTTCAAACTTTTATAAGGCGGCTATCTTAGATTTTTCCAATACATATGCCATACATGTCTCATACCCGTCATTATGCATTTGTAGATTTATTTATTTTTTTTAGGATAAAAGGCTCTATCATCTCACCCATAAATTACAGGCCACATAATCTTACTTGGGAAACTTTATGAAAACACAGATCTGCTTGTGATCACACAAATATTTTAGAAAGATATTTATGATGGAAATATTAAAAGCACTTAATGTTTATATTTCTATGGATTATTGACTTATTCACAATACATAAGTTACATATCCATAGACTTAAAAATGTGTGAAGAAGAGGAGTCACATAAGCCAGCAGATGAAAAAAACCAAAACACCTCCTTCAACCAGACCGTAGAAAGTACTGCAAACAGGTCAAAAGAACTTGGGTGCTTTTCCTTTCTTGGTGACTGGGAAGTATCAGCCAGGATTCGTGGTTCCATAGGTCATGAATAGTGTGAGTCATTTTTGAAGTATAAGCAGGGCTGAAGGCTGGACAGGCCACAGAAGAGTTCCACCTTCTGATATGGGAGCATGGAGGCGAGTTTCTGCTGGATAAATGCTCTTACCATAGGGTAGCAATCAGTTGCTATTTCTCTAGCATAATATTTATTTATTATTCCAGGCTAAGAGAGGCTTCAAGCTTCTATTTTTTTTTACATTTAGATACTCAGAACACAGATATGATATTTTGGTCATTTTCTCTTCTCCATTCCCTTTATCTGTTTATTTTGAAAACTGCCAAGTGATGACAGGTCTGATGTGTTAGGAGACAAACTGTTCTAGTAATTTACTTCCTAAAACACTGAAAATTTGAGCTTTCTCTGTAGCTTGAGTTTTCTTTGCTTCTGTATATTGGCTCTGCTTTTGGGAAGGACATACAAACTAGAATTTCCTGTTGTAGAAAATGATAATGCAAACGGCTTTAGAAATTAAGACTAAGAAATTTTAATTTATATAACACAAAGAAACAAGTTTTTTTGGTCATTTTGATGTTAAATCTGCATCTGCTAAAAACAGTGCTCCCACACCAGACAATAGAAGTTACAGCACAGTGTCACAACTAAGCATTGAAATTTGATTGTATGAATTCTGTTGCCACACAGAAATTTTCATTTGTATGGTAACAGGGAAAAGTGAAAACATTTTGCCTTTCATCAGAAAAAAAGCACTGATATTATTATTATTTCTCACAACTATTCTCTGTACTTATATGACTGTTTTATTCTATATGATGTACGTTATATTAATATACTCATCACTTCACTAAAAATTACTAAATGAAGTAACTGGTAAGTAAAATATCAATAGACTCTACTTAGCATGAAGTTACACAGATTTTCCCAACTGGTTACCATAACTATAGATTACGTCCTAAAAACTCAGAACTGATTCTACTGAAATCAATGCACACAGCCATTCCTTGTGTTCAAATGGGGTTTTAAAACAAGACAAATTTTGTAAATGCTAGAAATAAATAATGAGAAGAGGTAGGTCCACATAGCTATACAACATCAATTACACTCCAGAAAGAGAAGCCAGCTCAGATAGCATGAAGCAGGAAGACACAATGGTATGAACACTACCAGATGACAACAGGCTTTCTGCCATCCTGAGTAACGTGTTATCTAACCAAAATTTGTCGTTTATTCTGCTATCCAGACAAAGAGAAGCCTTTCTCCTCCTGTTCATTAAATGCTTCAGTTAGTATATTGCAGTTCTCACATAATACAGAGTACCAAATGTGTGATTTTCTTACATCTTATGCGTTTCTTTGCACCTGTATAAAATGCTGCCATCTTCATTCAGACGATTTACCACTACTCTGCAGAGGTGCAGAGACAAGTTAAAATGTATTGCAAGGTTAATGATGTTACTGGGACTCTCTTCTTTCATATTTCTTAGTTTTGAGAGATATCTAAGCTACTCGAATATTGCAATGCAGGGTTTTATTACTAAATTATATTTAAGCCAGTTTTTCTATCCCAATTATAGTTAAGAATAACAACTAGACACAGTAGCTCAGATGAATTCCAGTGGCACTATTCTTCTTTGTTTTTTACTAATTTATTGTGTGAATTTGATAAATTTTAGCAGTCAGGGAAGTGAAAAACTACCCCCATTGGCTAACGCCAAGAACAGTTCAAACGTGTTAAATCGGGTTCTCCAAACAGCTGTGCCAGTGTTCTTCTGTCCAAAACTGCTAGTTGAGTCTTGAGTCTTTAATGAACAGCCTGCCAGCTGCATGAAGCATTGCCAGATTGTATGGGATATAAACAAACATCTACTTGGTCTTATATTTAGACCAGCAAACACGATGCGTTTGTGTCCCATGGTCAGACTTAAGCCTAGACCTCTGAAAATGTATCCTACTGTATTGAAAGACTGTGCCATCTAGCTCTCTTTTAAAGTAATCCAGTTACTCTGTGAGAGATTTCAGCACTGCCGAATTTGAGTTAAATAATCCCTGTAAGCAGTTGGACGCTAAATGAAAATATTTCTGCTGTACCTCAGCCAAGTCTGAACACATCACAGTATTTTTCCACACAGATTAATTCAAGGTCATTATTTTACCTATTTTTTACTAGGCAAGTATTCATGCAAGAGGCTAAATCTTATTAGTTTTCAATAAAATCCTCTAAATAAATTCACTCAGGTCTCAAAAAAGTTAATAAGGTTGAAAAGTTCACTGGCATTAATTGTGGTTTTTAAGGAGAAACAGGCTTATCTCAAGTTTTCTAAACTGGAAAGTCTTTCCGTTAGATTATTATCACTTAATGATCATTCAAACACCAGGTTTCCATGAATATTCCATTGGGTGTGACACCATTACAAAGATTTATCACAAAAACTGGTTCAGCTGTCACCTGAACCTAGCACCTGGAGAAAACCAAAATAAAGTGAAACAAAACACACACACACACAAAACAAAAAACAAAAACCAAACAAACAAAACCCAAACAAACAAAAAAAAACAAACCAAACCAAACAAACAAAAAAACCCCACAACCAACCAACAAGCAAAAAATCCCAGCATATTTAACAACAAACACTTCAAAGGGCCTTGAAACAAATTCAGCAAACCAACCAAAAAAAGAAAGGAGAAAATTACACCATTACATGAAACATTAGCATGACACACAATTGTGGTAATTTAAGGAGGTAATCTGAGGCATAAAAGAATTCAAGGTTCCTTCTGAGACAAGGACTAAGAGGTGGATCCTTTACATAGCCAGGAGGCTTGCAGTTGATAAGCATCTGCTACGAGGCCTCTAGTTTAGGTGTTCTCTCTAGAACTGTTTATTGTTTCAAAAAGAAAAAGTAAAAAAATATGAATGGCGAAACATAGTTTATTAATTGAGGTAAAGAATGACTCAGCATGGAATGACTAGTCTCTGAGAAATGGATTTTGTACAAGATGACCATCTTAGTCAAAGAAGTATGAATGGTAAGACAATGCACCCTTTACAACAAGGAAGTCAAATATACTGTTGAATGACAGCTACCAGGAGGTGGAAACAGGTGGTCAACCAGGGAATTGCCCCTCGCTGTGCGCAGCAAGCTGCTGCCGGCAGCACACCTTCTCCTTGCCAGACCCCAGCCAGCGCTACAAACACACAGACAGATGCACAAGCAGGTGCTCAGAGGTGCAATGGGTCGTCAGGTTCTCCCATTAAAACTGGGGCTAATGGCTGAATGGGTTTGTGAGCCCAAACTGGTATGTTTCTTTTGCATGAGGACACAGAAATACTGATGCATGCTTGTGCATGCCTGTGCACACACATGTGCAAACACACATAAAAAATAAAATGTGGAATTATATAAACTCAAAATTACACATCATCCATGCTGTTTCTGTCTGATTTCTTCTCTTTTATTTCTGTCTTTAACGCTTTCAGATGGATAAGAGACTAATCAAGCATTGATTCTACTGTTTGAGACATGTTCTTTCCCAGACAATTAATCCTGGTATATAGTCCAGGTAAAATGTTCAATGACAGGCTCTAACTGCCAGTGACATCAAGAGAAATTATGTCTCAGGGTTGTAAGACTTCAAAACTTTAAACAGGTCTCTCATTAATAAATCCAAGCAAAAAGGGGAAACTCAGAAGTGAGTGTGTAGTTCTGGGAGGGTAAGGAGGAAAAATTAAGCTACAATGAGCTTTTAGCCACTCACCAACCTGTCTAGTTAACGCACCACAATCTCAGTGCAAGTGTGCTAATTAGGAGCCACCAGCAAGCCACGGTGCTCCTGCCACGCACTTTTTCACCTATCTTAAATAAGCTGAGAAAAGCTTCACTGGTTTTCATGTCACTCAGGGGTTTCCCTCACATCAGTGGATATCTCAGCTGGAGAGTTAGGATAAGTATTTTGGCTGCCTTTGAAGCAGCAGAAGCCCCAAGCCCCAGTATCTAAGGTGCTCAAAAGAATACCAGCCATGTCTCTCAAATAAAATATTCTAAGAGAAGGAGCCTTCATAGGAGTGGCTAAAGCCTCAGGTTATTATTGCAAATGTAAGTTAGAAATCCAAGTCAAATGCTGAGCATCCTCTGCACTGACTGAGTTTTTCCTTTAGATGACCCCAAGGGAAAAAGTGGAATTCTCTAATGTAACTAGAAGATGTTAGTATCAAAGACTTGACTAAATTTTCAGCTTACAGGTGAATCAGAGAGGTATCTCCTTTATACTTTGGCAATATGTACACAGAATTAAACGTAAACTGTGATAAAAATATTTAGCAAGCTAAATTCAGGCTACATGGCCAAATAATGGAAATACAGGGAGACAACACAAATACAACTGTATGTTTTAAGTAATTTTTTTTTTTGGGGGGGGGGGTAGGGGTGGGGGGGCAGGGCAGGCAAATTTTCCTTCTCCTACAATGTTATTTCAACATCAATGTAAGGTCCTGAAAACAGTGATCTATTTAATAAAACATGACAAAAGTAATATCAGCACATTCACAAAAATTTAGTTGTAGACAGTTTGCTATGGGATTGACCCAAAGTGCAAAGCAGACAACAGCTTTTACTACATTCCTCTTGGTTCAGTAACTCATTAATCTCATACAAGAAAAAGACAGAAAATCGGTTATAGATTGTAGCTATCTAAACACAAATGGAACCTAGAGACAGGATATTCAGAGAAAACAGTGAATATTCTACGGAAAAATTGTACTCAGTTCATGATATAGATACGATTTTTAAACAATGTTAATTGTTCAGTCAACACAAGCTTCCCCCAAAACAAGAGCTATGGGGGCTATGCTATGGGTTTCCGGTTTTCAAATATATACTGTTCTAATAATTGGCACAACGTGCCTCTGCTTCAGCCTTGAAATCTCTGTAAATATGTGTACAAAGTATGGTGGGGTTTGTTTGTTTTGGTTTTTTTGTTTTTTTTTTTTTTTTTTTTAGTTTTTATTTTTTTTATTTTTCAGTTATAAGACATTAAGGTTGAAAGTCAGATAATTTTATATAAGTAATCAAGATAGAAACAAAATGTCACCTAACTATGTTTCAAACATCATGCACAACAAGAGGATGAGAGTGATAAACTGTCCTGGATGTCCCCCATCTATGTAGTAAAACACAACAAAAGCTCACATACTCTGACACACACACAAAATGAAAAATTATTTCTTGAAAATCTGGATTTAATCATTCAAAGGTAAAGCATTAGTATTCTCTGTCTTCATTTGGGTAACTCAGAATTTTTAGGATTATTGGAAGTGGTCAGACAATGTAGGAAATAAATTAAACTGAACAAAAAAATATTTCTTAAATTTTAATCAGTTCAGCACATACAGATACTAATTCGTGAACTATATGTTCCTGGGATCAATTATTTATGAAACACTGCCAAGTGATAAACTGAATTTTATTATGTAGACTTTCCTACTTTACCTTAAGTTTTCCATTTTCTCCACAAACAGCAGGCATGTCATTAACTCGAACAACCAGGAATTAATAAAATTAGAGAACAAACAAAGAAGAACCATAAAGTCCAAGCTGCCTGAAAAACATTCACTTTTCCTTCTGCTTTGAAATTTACACTGGCCTGAAGCCCAGAAATGGCAATATGCAATCCAGTATCTGTGACAAGTCTAAGATTGATGTCTTTTGACCTGTCATGATAGGGAGGGGAGACAGAAAAGGAAGATCACAAGCTTTCTGATAGAAATAGACCATGTTTTATCTGTTCAATACAGTAGTAATGGTACTATAATAGTATGAAAACAGGATTTTGCAATTTTAAAGTATTTTGGGGTACTGTTAGTAAACTTCATTTCTCCATGGCTTGCATGTCACAATTCAGAACATGCCTACAAAAAAAAAAAAAAAAGGATTAAAATACAAAACCTGGAATATCTTAAAAGATTCTTGGGACACAGGCCTGGACTTTTTAAACTTAATGGCAAAAACTCCACTCACTGTGCTGAATCAGACCCTACAGTGCTTCTACTGTAGACTGATTTATTTGTTTGCCTTTCATAAATGTGACACAGTAAGATACGGGAAAGGGTTTGTTGGCTCCTACTTGTAAGGACGCATGTAACTCCCTTCTAGTTGAGCACTCTGAGGATTTAGCTCTTTGCTTAGTGTCTGAGTTGACAAATACAAAGCTAAATCCCAAGTGGAACACAGTACAGAAAAAGTTAACTTCTAAGCATGCATGCAAAGGAGAAAAAGCAGAGCTTGGAAACACAGAACATTAGGTAATCCATGGCGTGGACCTGTGTTTGCATCTAGTTTTGTACCTTGACTCTTTGACTAGGAGCCATACAGTACAATAACAGTGTTATCTTGTTCCCACTTTCCATTAGGAGCAAAAGTTAACATACAGGATAAAAACCAGAGGTTTTGATTAAAATGCAAATATAACATTTTAAGAAGGCTGCTTAGCACTGCTTTTGCAATACAGAAGTCTTAGAGCAAAGTAACAAAGATGGTGCCTGAATTATCACAATCCTCAATTTCAGAAAAATCCAGGACCTGATGTATTAATCATTGAATAGGTGGAGTTCATCCTACTGGTTTGTTTTCAAGAGTCCTCTTTCAAGGACTCTTGCTATAAATTCAGTGAAAAAAAAATCCAACTGTTTTATATCAGGTGCTTCAAAATAAATGCAAAAAACTCACCAAGAAGTGTCATTTACTAAAAAAAAAATGAGAACCACAGAAATTTGTAATTATTTATGAACAATTGTTATATGCTTAATAAAACCACAGAACTATCTATAAGCATCTCAAATATTTTCATAATTAAAAAAAAAAAAAGGACAGAAATCATTGTTATTTTAAAACACTTTAGCATGCAAACATAAGCTTTATTCCAGTCCATAAAACACTTGAAAGAAAAGTCCTGAGATTTAATTATTTCAAAATCGATCACATCAACTATTTGCACCCAGATGATATGCAACAACTTCAGCTCTCTCTTCAGAAAAGTAAGATTACAAACATAAAAATTATAAAATCTTTGTTTGCTCCCAAACATATAACTGTTACACACTGATCAATCCATTCACACATAGGTTTTAGAAACTAATAAGCAACATGAGCATGATAGACAAGCAAAGCATTTAAGAATTTAAATCCATGTTCTAATAGTAATTTACTTTTGCAGGCAAATTTACAGATCAAAATATGGTTTGGGATGTGAATGTGTACATAGCCAATGTTATTGTTAAGTTTTTTTTTAGAGGGGAGGGGAGGGAGAGTTAATGCTACTTATTTGATTGCTGAAAGATAGCTGAAGAATGTTAGCTAGTGTCATGTGGTCATGCTTCTATTCCTAATTTTTTCTTTTTATTTTTCTGTCTCTTTGAAAAGTAGCTAGAGTGTTTGCTCTCTTTATGTTTCACTTCACTCCCTAGCAAATTGGTTGCAATACTGACTATACAAGATAGAATTTTTTGTAAAGCTTAATTCATTATTTATAAGGTACTTTGAAGTGCTCTGAAGAACAGCATATAGCAAATAAAAAGGAAGTAGAAAGTATCCAAGGATACAAGTTCTTTGAAAGACTACAGCCTTTTAAAGGGTTGCAAAGAACTCTGAATAGATGACAACATTTAATTTCAGAGGATTTTGAAGATTGAGTTCATATTTTGATCTGGAAATGGTTTTGATCTAGATGTAATCATGTTCCCTGATTCCTTGGCACCTGTTCAATTCTAGTTTTACTAAGCATTTAAGACCAGGTGTTCCAGACCAAAATCTTTAAAAGAAAGTGTTTGTACTAGAGCATTTGTACGCTCAATGTTAATTCTTTACCATTGAAGTAAAGAATCATGTCACAACATTTTTTTCCCCATTTTCTCTCTGTGAAAACAGCTATTGAAAATTCCTAACATTTTTCCAATTTCTTATACCACATTGTTTACTTACTGTGATTTAGTGATATTTCTGAAGTTGTAAACCATTTTTATATAATTATGTAAAACAGACAGAACTGAGATACTAAGTAATCCATAAAAGCAAAAGGACTTCACTTTAATCAATCCATTCCAAAACCTGTCAACTGGAATGAGAAACTGTAAAAAACCAACCAAATAAACAAACAAAAAAACCAAAAACAAACAAACAACAACAACAACAACAACAACAACAACAAAAACACAGGAGGAGAGCACAGCTGAATTAGAGATGTTCACCAATATGGAAAAATTTTAACTGCTTTTCTCAATATCTATAATTAAGATGTATAATGTTTCATGAATATTACTTGTAAGTTGTTTTAGAAAATAGAACCTAGGCAAACTTGATATTTCTGTTATGAATATTTTCAGTCTCACCCTTCTCTAGTATTACTTCCAACTGTACACACGTTTATTAAAAAAAAAAAAAAAAAAAAACACAAAACACAAACAAAAAATCCATAGGCAAGGTATTTCATACTAATACAGTTCCAATCTTATGTGTAAACTAATTTAGTCTGTCACTAATTTGCTAGGCAAGGAGTGAGGCTTCTTGATTTGTGAAATTAACTTCCAATTCTGGTCCACAATTCCTAAGGCACTGTAAAGCTCTACCTTTAAAAGGAAATTGTTCTAATTCATTTGCATGATCTAAAACAACTGCAAACAAGAAACAAAGTCATGTGATTATTTTTAATTTTTGTGATGGCAACAGTTTGCAGTAATCAGTTGCCAATACCTTGATTGTGTCATATTCTTTGGCAAGTAAAATATATTTTTAATAAAGTTTGAGAAAGGAAATAACAAGTGATTTTATACCAATCAGTTGTCAAGAGCTCAACTTTTTTTTTTCTTTATATACATATACACTAAACTTGAATGTTATTGTTTAAGGCATAAAGCAAAGTGATTTCTTATAGCAATTACCTCTCAGTATTTTCATTATTTCTAGCACTACAAGGTTTCCCTATTTTCCTTATTTTGTAGCTTGGCATTTAAAGTAAAAGCCTTTTAGCTTGGAGCTGGCTAGTGTCTGAACATTACATGGCTTCACACAGGAAGAAACAGCCCTTTACCTTTGTTGGCCAGCAGCAAGGCCAGGCAGCAGCCATTCTCCTGAGCTAAGGGGCTGCTCGCTATTTGTTCCCACAACAAGTGAGCCCTAGAGTTTTGCTTCCTCCCAGCATACTACACTGCTTTGTTGTTCAGACAAAAATGAGAGGCTGAAAGTAAGGAGGTAAATTGCTGTATGAAAGTAAAAAACCCTTGGAGGAAGAAATATTTTTCTCCCCTTAGCTGGAAGCAACTGATCATGCAAGGCTGGGAAAAAGCCTCTGGTGAGCCCAAGAAAGTTTGCAAAGTAGGGAGTTAGTGGCAGAGATGAAGATCAGGGAGTCTACAGAGAGGAGCTGGGAATAGACCCGTGAGCCATACCTCAGAGATGAGAGAAGGAAAAATCTTCTCTGAAGGGTCTGAAGAGGGATGCCATAGCTGCAAGCTACTAAAAATTACTGCTGTTCTGAGAGTAATATGCCTCAGTCCTACAGGGACACAGTGGGCAGACACAGATAAAAATAAAATGGCTTCCAGCCAGTTATGTCTCACTCGGAATTCTCTCTGTGTAAAACATTACCATGTCACAGTTTATTTTCTACTTAAAGTGTTACAGATTCAAACCCTTCATGGTTTTCTAGGGATTCTTGCTGTAAGGAGAAAGGTAGGCAGATCTACACGAAAGCTCTCATTATTGAATTATTCCTCCAAAAGGGACTGCAAAAGAGTCAGACGCCACTATCCACATCCTTCCTAGCTCCAGCAATGCCACCCCCAGTTCGCTGGGTTCTGCAATTTGAAAGTCTGAAAAACAAAGAGATACTCTGAAACACTTTGAAAGAGAAAAAACATCAGAAGATGCAAAAGCTCAAACCAGTGCGTCTTTTTCAGCAATAGAAGATGTATTTCCAAGATTTTGGTGTTTCCATTTCTGCTAAAACAGAAAAAGGGCAAAGGCCCTTGCAAAGTTTGAGAAGACATCAAGACATTTTTTTGTTGTCTTGTTTTGGTTTGGTTTGGTTTTTAAACAAACTTGCTACCTTAAATTCAGCTCACATCTTATTTCCTTTGTTCTCATTTGCCTTTCACATTGTATAGGAAAAAAAGCTGTGTACAATCACTAATTTCAAGATGTTCTAGAACTAATGTGCTAAAAAAAAAAAAAATCAGAAAAAACAGGTCTAGTTTAATGGTTTTGCAAACCATCAAACACCTCATAGAAAAAAATAAAAATCTCACTAGTTCTAGCAGTGTTTTCTATGTATGAGTATCCTAAATGATTAATTGAAAATGTTTTCAATGCACTAGCAGTCTTCAAAAGGTGGCTTAGAAATATGACACTGAAGAAAGATCCACTTCTGTAAATGTCTGTATCAATGTCTGATTTTACATGCTCCAAAACAGTTAATTTTTAATGAGTTACTTATTTGCTTTTGCATGTTTTCAGCTTTTCTATATCTTTGAAGGACGACTGTGACACAGGGTGTCCTAAAATGTGCAGACTTGTACCCTCTGAGAAATAATAGAAACCAATAGAAACCAATGGGTCAGACAACAACCAAAAATGGTTTATATGGCATGAATTTGCAAATGACTAAATTTTCTTTCTCCATTAACCCTGTGAAGAATTTTGACCAACATTTTATGTATATCCAAAAGTAACATGTTGTGAACAGAATTTTAAATATGACACAACAGCTGGGTTTTTTTGTTTGTTGAAAATCAACGTATCCCTCCTAAATACTTCAATTGCTCTCTACTTTTCTCAGCACAGTACTAACTAGCTCATTACTGCTTACCGCATAGACCTATTTTTAGACATTAGTTTGAAACATTTGCACTGTTCACCTTTAAAACCAGTATATAAGTCATATAAATCATACAGTCATGGCCTCTAATGGTAATCTTGACAGACTGTTCTTTCTCTCCACCCTGTTTGAGCACAAGGTAATCCTGACATAACAATTTCTCTAACCCTCTTACTTTATGGACTCTGCCAGAAATCTCTGCATTTCTATCAAGCACTTTCAGTAGTTCTTCACACTGCACCAAAGTTATCAAAATGCCAGTTCATTACAACTCTTTTTCTTGTGTAGTTTTCTAGGAACAGCAGTTGCATGCACCTGAAATTCCAGTTCGTAGTTAATATGAACAATCTTAATAATGTAAACCAGAAGACAGCCATGGACCACATCACTCCAAGGTCATATAAAGTGGACCATGTATCTTCACACTCACTTACCTCACTGCAGTGAATACAAAGTTAATATAGGAAACAGAAAATGAAAAATTCTCCCATTAAAGGTATTCAGGATGCATCAATTTGATATTCTAAGACTTGACACTTTTGTAATGACTAAAATTTCCCTTGTTGTTTTCTACCACATCACTCGCACCTGTGGCAGAATATACTTTGCCTGAAGGATTCTGAAAAAAAAAAATGGCATTTAGTGCATTATTTGTGTCAGATCATACCCTTAAAAGACAAAGAATAGCCCCAAATCATAAGCAACATGGATTACAGCCAGCTCTTCTCTAAAATGGTCAGCACAGACTACTGTGATCATGAAGCTGTTTCTTGTATAACTGAGGTTGCCTGATTTTCTGGAAGAAGTGTCTCTTTGAATTAACAGTATTGTATAATCATCTCTTCCCTAATCCCAGATATCTACCACCAGCAGCTCACCTGTCTTGGTAATGAGAAAACACACCAATTTCCTCATTGGCCCTTATTTCACAAAACTGAAGGACTGTTGGGTGTGATTTACTTCACATTGAGGAAATCTCTACAGAGATTAACAGTAACTTACACCATTGAACGAACAATTTTCTTAGTTTGATTTCCCAAGAAAACAAGATTTCTTTGATGAAGATGTTTGTATTTTTTTCTTTCACCACTGGGATATACAAGGGTCTGTTTGTTCTTTGATCCCTGACTTATTGGTTAATTTTAACCAAATTTGAGGCATCAGGCCAGATCTCCCAGATCTGCTGTTTTCACTAAAATAGTGAAGAAAAAATATTTAACTTATGCCTCCTGATAAGGAAAAGATTGCAGAATATACTTTTTTCTGACTTGGTATAAAGAACCAACATCTGAGTGAAACATTAAGAATGCCTTTGCTCACACACACAAAATACGAATTCTCATTTTTCCAAGCAGAAGAGAATCCAACCATGAGACGTCATTAGCACTATTTGTTTAATATGTTGGCTGCAGGCAATACTGTAATGTCACAAGAAGGGTTTCTATTGAAAAAAAACAATACAAAACAAAACAGGTTATTACCACAATGATAAATTATGTAAATGAAAAAGATATTTTTACCACTCTCTTTTTATACAAATTACCTTCACATACATATAAAAAAAAAAAAATCTGTTCTGAAATTGAAAACAGTATTTGTATGCATATAAATATTTGATTGCATTATTATTATATTATATTTATTCTTATGGCAATCATATCGAAGAAAGATTAACAGACCGGTTAGAGAGGAAGCATAATCAGCCACATTCCTACTCAAGAGACAAAATACCTTAAAAGAGGACATGAGTAGCTGGAAGAACTTTCGATGTAGTGTGATGTACTGCTCCCAAACTGTTAACTTGGAGTAACAAAAGGAGTAGCACAACGCTACAGACTTGGGGAAGAGTAGCTGGAAAACTGCCTGGCAGAAAGGGGTGTAGAGGTATTGATTGACAGCCATCTGAATATCAGCCAGTAGTGTGCCCAGGTGATCAAAAAGGTCAACAGCATCCTGTCTTGTATCAGGAATAGTGTGGCCAGCAGGACTAGACAAGCGATCGTGCCACTGTACTTGGGACTGGTGAGGCTGCACCTTGAATCCTGTGTTCAGTTTTGGGCCCCTCATCATAAGGACATGTAGGTACTAGAGAGAGTGTAGAGGAGGGAGATGAAGCTGATGAGGGGCCTGGAGCACAAGCCTGTTGAGGAGTGGTTGAGGGAACTGGGCCTTTTTAGCCTGGAGAAAAGGAGGCTGAGGGGAGACCTTATCACTGTCTACAACTACCTGACAGGAGGTTGTAGCATGGAAGGTGTTTGTCTCTTCTCCCAAGTAACAAGTGATATGACAAGAGGAAATGGCCTCAAGTTGCGCCAAGGAAGGTTTAGGTTGGATATTAGGAAAAAAATTCTTTACAGAAAGGCTTGTCAGGCATTGGAAGAGGCTGCCCAGGGAAGTGGTGGAGTCACCATTCCTGGAGGTATTTAAAAGGCATTTAGATGAGGTTCTTACAGACATGGTTTAGTGCAAAAGTTAGGTTATGTTCTAGTTGGACTCAGTGATCCTCAGGGTTTCTTCCAATGGAAATGATTCTATGATTCTATGTTTCAAAGCTACTATGGCAGACCAGAGGAGCTCTGTCACTGGGTTATAGGGTGCTACAGCGTTCAGTTTAAGAGTACACGAGACTGATTAGCCATTCCTTAGCATTCTTTTTGCTCCAGATGCAGTTCAATTTAAAACAAGTAATCACAGTGATTTAAGTAATAATCCTGTATCTTAATCTGCTGACAATTGTTGTAGAGAAGATATCAAACACATGGCAATCACATAAAAATGAAGGCTTTGTCCAACTGTTGTCCATTTCACCCAGGTATTAAACTTGATTCCAAAACCAAAAACATTATTGCAGTGACCTGAAAGAAGATGTTTGATAAGATTACAATGCACACTTTTGTTTCTTTCCATTCATAGCCATGAAAGCTCTCAGCGCTATCATTTTTTTCTGGTGTGAGTTTTGCTCTTCATTTCTGTATTGTTATTAGACAGTTTAAGACATTTTTAATTGTTCTCAGTTCTTAAATATGTCTGGCTTCACATCCAACCCATTTGTTCCTCCTGTTTGCACTCCTTAATGTACAGCTCTTAACCATGAAATAATTTCAATCATTCCTATTTGTGAATTGCCATATGACCATTTGCCATGGTGTACACGTTTATTGTAATGATAACAACAAGTGCTGAGAACTTTACAATATGTCTTTATTTTCATCCCTATCTTCAAAATGTTTGCTGACATACAAAATTCAGTGGCTATACAAGCATAAATAAGTTTGTATACAAATGATCCGTTTGTGCACAGAGGACACTGCTGGGCTACAGTTTCAGTACATTTCATATTTCAAAAAGAATTTGCTTCAACATATGAAAATATGTGTTTATCATTTATTCATTAATTGCATACCCTTTTGAATTATGAAAAATATTCTGATGTACAAATCCTGAAGTTCACTATTACAACTACAACGATAAAAAGCTGAATGCAAGCCCTAAACTCTCAAAGAATGAAAAGGTATTTTAATAGCTGAATTAAATTCTGCATGCCTTTAGGACTTCTAAGATCTTTAGAACTCTAATCACTTTTTCTAGTGCATGTGTCACAGTACTGTAAAGTCCCAATTCTACATGCTGATCCTTCAGTCACCTCAGATAACAGTTCACTTTGTAGAGGATTTGTTAAGAGAAGTGTCGTATGAAGAAAACTGTTAAAGCAAATTTCATAATTAATATATTATTTATGAAACAAAGCAGCATTATTCACTGAAATGAATGTGAACACCTTAACACTTTTTTTTTTTTTTTTTTAAATGTTCCAGATCGTACAGATAAAAACAAGGTGTACAAATTATACAGCTGTGTTCTGGTTTATGATTGCTGTATACACCTTACAGTGGTGACTAAATTATTTTCTGTTTACCTTGACAGAAAACAGTGTTGAAGTATAGAAAATTCTAATTGATTCATATCATATATCCAGACATTTCAATCTCACAGCTCATCAAGCTGAGAACTATCAATTTTCTAGTAATTTAATATTTTTTTCCTGAAAATGTAATTTTACATCTCTTTTTAGATTTTACTTTTAAAAATATATTCATCTGAAATCATAATACAAATTGTGTCATCACAACGGAAGTATTTCTACTATGGGCAAGCAGGACACACTTCGAAATACTTTGAAACAGCCTTACTTTGAAGAATGTTTTGGGAGTGCATTTCTCTGTTTTAAAATGTTTCTACAGTACAAGTTATTATTTCTTATATAGGAAGTTGTGGAGGATTTGCACATTCAGCTAGTTTATACAGTATGCTATTTAGTACCATTTTCACTGGTTAGTTTTCAAATAATATTTTCTAAACCTGTTTTGATTTGATTCAGTCTTTTACTGGTTGGTTTCTATCTTGTTTTAAATTCTACTATTGACATAGCATCTCCATCTTGGACTCACATAACCCTCTCAATTCACTTTTTTGTCCACTTCTTATTTTCTCACCCTTTTCATTTCTGATTTTCTTACTTTTCTAATTTCTGCTCTCTGGATTATTACAGTATGTGTAGTGTACTGCCCTACCTGTGCAGCACATACTTCTCCCCTACAATTCATATGTCATGTTGTCCTGTCCCACTCAGTGGGGTGAAGGCTGAGTTAATTTTTGAATACTCTGTGTGGTAACCGGGAGTAATGACAATTAAGTGGTTCAATTAAATCACAAATTTACTAACAACTCAGTGCAATTATAGTGAATAGTGGCTTGAGAAAAAGTTCATAACTATACCATAAAAGCTAACAAGACTTCAACAACAAAGCCTCAAAATAATATTACCCTTAAGTGCCCAGAATAAAGTTAGAAGGAGAGGAATAGAGATAGATTAAGACAGAAGAAAAGTAAGATTTCGTCACTCTGTTGCTCCAGCAACAATCCCTGAAGTTGTCTTCGTGGTGGGTGTGAAGAAACTCTGATAATGATGTGCACAGACAAATGTGCTGAGTGAGAATGTTTTATACTTCAGTCAATTTGCATGTGAGACAGGAAAGGATGGCTCATCTCCTCCCTCTGCTTGTTCTTCATGCTAATTAAGGAGATGGTTCCAGAAATGGGTTGGTGGTCTCGGAAAATAGGTCAGTGGTCTCGGAAAATAGGTCAGTGGTCTCAAAAGTGCCTAGAGTGGAGTAGTTTTGTCCTCTACGGGTAGCTGGTTATTCATTATTTCTCAGTGATGACTGAATGACCCTGCCTCGGTTCCAGCCCAATTAATCAGGAACAAGGACTGAGGCCTTGGTAGACCTCAAGGAAGAAATACTGTTCATGCTTTTATCTCAAAAATTTATGCTTTCATTTTGCAGAGACCTTGAGGAACAGACCTATGTTCTGTCTCCACAGCACTTAATCTGTTCCTGTTAGAAGTTGCAAAAAACAGCTTTTTCAGACATAACATATACCTCCAATGAGGCCTTTGTTTTGAAAAGAACAGGGAGGCCTCAAAGCCATCACACATGTCTATTTCCATTCTAAAATTTCCAGAGCAGATACTATCTGTCTTTATATGTGCAAGAATATTCCTCTTGTTGATCAGTGCTCTTACCTAAATATAAGTAAACTTGATAAAAGTTTTCCCCCAAAATGTGTTAAAGTGCAGTCTATCAACAACTATTTCTCTTCAGTTGGTAAGTAAGCAGCAGGCACAGATAGATTTTTCAACCTGTTTGCTTCCTTTCACAAAAATTTTACCATATTTGATGCATGAGTAAAATCAAGACTTACTTGTTTGAATAAGTCAAGGCCGTCAGGAAGAGTCTGAATGCACCAGTTTCTGTTATCCTAAATTATCTGGGTGTAACTGATCATGGGTTGGGAGCAGGGAATGGATGACAGGATTTCTGGAGATGTCTACCAGCTAGATTCTCCATTATTTTAGGTAGGGTGATTTTCTTGTTTAATGATCTTTTGTTCTGAAGCAGGGTGTTAATAAGGATAAGTCTTTATAACTGGTATAATATTAAGGAAAAGTTATAAATGAATATACTTTAAATATTGTTTTGATTATCCAATACAGCTTTGGAGTTGAGAAAAAAGGATCGTATTTGTTTGTTTGCTTTTAAATCACCCAGTCTTGAATAAGTTTTTATCTCCCAGGTGACTTAGTTCCTCTATTCATTACTCCAGCTAAGGAAAAAAAAAATAACGGATCTAACCTGATTCTAAATGTGCTATAAATCAACACTTACTTTATAACTACTAAAACAATAGCAAATGGACATATTAAGTCATACACCATCTCACTTCTTTGCTTTTTAGTAGCTTGCTGATGCATGTCATAAACACTATATGAGAATCATGTGCCTTCCCTTTACAGGAAAAATATGTAGAATGGTCTAAAACCTTCAACAATTTGTTACAAAATTGTGCTGCCTAAGTAAATTTATATTATACTATCTGGCTATAAGAAAAAGTATTAGGCACAATAAGTCATCTAAATGACTGAGAATATCTACTGAAAAGAACAACGTTAATGTTGGCTGTTCTATAAGGGAAAGTTAGAACATTAACATACATCAAAGTTAACTGTGAAGAAGCAATATTTTCATTTCTGATTTTAAGACATTCTGCTTTTTGATACAATTGACGATTCAAGCAATTTCATCTGGAAAAAAAACCACATTCTCTTTAAAAAAAAAAAAATATTACAACACAGAAAATTGACATAGTGAAAACAAATATGCAAAAGGTTTTGGTTTCTGATAAATCTTTCTGAAAGGCATATACCAGAAATTACTGAGAGAAGGGTAAGTGAAGGCTAGAGGTCCATATCTTCCTCTGCAATGTCAACCTCCATATTACCAGCTGCCTATCTTCCTGCTGCATATTCAACCTCCTTAAAACCAGCACTACATGTTTGCTTTCTGCTGGATCCTTTCATTGCCCATCTTAAAGTTGAGCACATAAACTCATCTCCTTACCCACATGAAGCAGACACCCTGTATGTTCAGTCTCTTCTCATGATTATTTCTTATTTATTTTAAATCAGAAGTGTAGGTATGTTTTCAGGCTTCACCAGGGCCTACCTGGTGGTAGGCAGAACCTACCACCACCCCGCCAATTCAGGAGTGGCACATCATTTTGTGTCTGTTCATGTGTCATAGTGAATACCACAGTTTGGGAGCCTGAAGTCTTGATGAAGTTTGGATGAAGCCTAGACTGCCACTGATGGTTGATGGTGTGGGCAGGAAGTTAAACACACACAGGACAACATGGATTAACTGTAAAAACCTAATTTACAAATCAAAGAGTAACAGTTTATGAACTTTGAACCTGAAGAAAAACAAAAAAGAATCTTCTGGAACAAGAAAAAACATCCAGTCAGAAAATAAACACTGGCTGGAGAAGGATTATTAACATCCAAATAAAATGTAATATTAGTCACATAATAGTAGAAAAATATATCAGGATAGTGAACCCATAAAGGTCTAAATTTCCATTTATATGTGATTGCAAGTGAGGATCATATACAGCAGCATGATCTGAGTTTAGTGTCTGGCCTTTACCAAGGATACATTCCCCATCACACTTCAGCTGGAATAACTTACTCTCTTCCCTTCAGCTTCCTCTTTTCTCCTATTGCTTTCTCTAGGATGCTCAATTTCTTTTACAGGCTATTAATTGCATTTGGACTTAGTTTCTCTTCATTTCTCCCTTGGGTGACTTGCAATTTCAAACAAAACCAGTTGTGAATGAGGCTACAGCAAAACTCTTATTCCACTCATCTTTTCCTTTCCCCACACACTGATGTGATCCTATAGCATGGCCAGGAACAGTCTAACCGAAATGCCTTAGATTCTCAGAGCATGTCAGCAGTGCTAGCCAGGTGTCAACTGACATTTTTCCATCCCATTAAAGAGGAACCAAAATCTCCCCTAAACTGAAGACAGTAATTAGTCACAGGGAACATCTACTTACTGATACAGAAAACAAAGTTACTTTCTTCCCAATCTCTGCAAAATCTGAAAAAAATACTAGTTATGTTCAAGTAATTAATGTTATTGTGTGCAATAATAACATTTAAATATAAAAGAAACATATGGACACAAGAGCTAACTCAGCCCCACAGCTGCAGGATCCTGACAGCATCTCCTGATGCACCTCTGTTGCCTGCCAGTAGCAAAATCAAAAAAGCAGCCAGCAGAGGTGACACCAAGGAGTTATCAACAGATCCACATGCTGCTGCTAGAACAAGCGTTGCAGAGTTTGGCATCTGGTCCCTGCTTTTGCCAAGTATGCCCTGTTTGTTTCCACAGCTGTTAACTGTGTTTGCTCAAAAAGGAAAAAGCAGAAAGAAGAAAGAGCAGCTAGAGATACAGGAGTGACTGCAGGAAGAAGTATGAAGCCAACATGCAATTTACTCCTAGATAACAATTTGCTTTAGAAAATGTATTGCTAGTTATTAGGACAAGTCTGAGATATTCTTAGACAAAATTCATGCATAAATTCATATAGCATATTTATGTTTATATCTTCAAGAAACTGTAGGCAATTATCACAGGGTTAACAAATACATTTGTGGTAAACAACTTTTCCCCACTTTCTATATATATTTTAAATTACCTGGTAATAAGCTGTTCCATCCTGCAGAGAAAATTATTTTAGGCAAACTGAAATCTGCACTAGTTGTTCCAATTTACCTGAAGGTACAAGGATACAAAATTAAACAATAACGTTAAGTTAGGTAACTTGTTACAAATCGTTGTGATGCATTGAAAATAAATGTATTTCATAAAACAAATAAGCAATTAAAAATAGTAAAATCACAATTAACACTCTTGTATAAATTAAAAATAATCTTATTGTAAAACAGCATCTCCCTTATAAGCTTAGCTAAAAAAAAAAAAAAAAAAAAAAAAAGTTAAATTTAAGAAAACAAATAATTGCATTTAAGCAAATTAAGGAACTTTTAATATTTAGACTTCAAGAACAGGTAAAGCAAACATATTATTTCAGGATGCAACAAACATGCCATATTCAGGTCCTGGCTAAATCTTATCAATTTATTTGCTTCTAGCAATGTTTTGGTCTTCACAGGGGAGTAATTTCTGTTTTGATTATTGTAGCTGACCCTGGTTTACACCTGTGAAAGCAAGCCTTGTTAATATGGCTAAACAGAATGCATATTCAATTAAAACATTGTCTCTGGGTACATGTGAAACATTGATTTACTCAAATTCAGTTACCCTCTCAGATTATTTTAAAATACAAGTATGAGCTAAAAACTACTGTTTCTTGTACTATGATACTAATTTAGAGCTTAAACAAAATCAGCTACATAGATTTTTTTTAACAAAAGTGTCTTTGCTATCCTGAAGTCAATTAAAGAAAAGTAAGGATGTTAGAAGTCACACTGAGTATTTTATCTCTGCTGGAGTTCCACACACAGTTTTACCTAATCTACACTTTTCCTAATTTGTATTAATTTTTTTTTTTTTCTTTCTTGCAACAGTAATGAATTTTCTGCAAAGTTAGTTTCACTGGAAAAAAAAAAAAAAACAACAACAACAAAAAACAGAGATCTTTTTTATTTCACATTATTTTCCAATTGGGGAAAAATGGAAATTGAATAGTCTATATTGTGTCATTTTTCTCCTTTTTTTTTTTTTTCCCCCACCAGTTCTAAGTGTTACACCTAATTATAGTGTGATAGTGGTTTCACTGAGAAAGCTCCAGTAAGATAACCATCTAGGTCTTAGCACAGAAGAAGTAAGAAGATTGTACGGGGCAACTCAACTTCTCTGTTAAACTCTAGACAGTGGTTAAGGTTCCCCATTATCCCCTGTTAAGTTCACACTAGAAGGTGTCTTCCCATCAAGCACAGACCTACTGCAATATCAGTGTAAAATAAAGAGTCAATGCCATTATAATGTATAATTATTGTACAGACCAGTTCTGACCAGCAGCAATCTAGCCCTGTCTTCATTAATGTTCCTGAAACTGCTCTCTCTGACAGAGATGAATCAGTGGAGACAAATTTGAGAGGTCCCTGAAGGTGATGGTTAAAAAATGACCCTTTCCACCAGGAGTATTGTCAGAAGTGATTAGCAAAAGTTCTGTGTTATAGACAGTAATGGAGAAATCCAGACCATTAGAAGTGTAATGACGAATCACGTGTTGTCAGCAATGAACAAGTGACTAAACATAACGTTTTCTTCTCTTTCAGGTCCAGTGGTGTGGCCAGTAATTGTGTCCACCTAAGACCAGAACATGCATAAGGAGATCAGGTTGTCCACAATTCAGTCTATACAAAGCAGAGCTGATGTTGTTAATTGGTAATCATACATCAGGCAATATAAGTTTATTGTTCTGGTGAGGAAGCATATCCTCTCACAAACTATGACCCAGGTCCGTATTTATTACTGGAAAATGAAGTAAGAACAGATTTCCTTGACCAAAAGTAGAGACTGGTATGCAAAAATTCAAACTGTTAAGGCAAGTATTTTGTGCATGGTATATTATAAGGATGCTTTGCAATATTGCAGAAGATTTTAAGTTAAATGGATGGCGTAGGTACTGCCTAGTTCATGGATGTCCACTCTTCCCATGCACCAATGATTTAGAACAATTACCATTCTTAATTTCTTATTGTTAAATGAGGGAAAAGAGAGTCTTGGTAGAGTCTGCTTATGTCTGAAACCACTTCCATGGTTATTCAGAGTCAGCTTGAAATTCTCTTATCTTGAAAGCACATTGGAAAACTACTTAATGCAAACATTCATAGCTAGGGAAGGAAATCCCCTTCAGAACTGGAAATTGGTCTTGTTTTGGGGTTTTTTGGTTGGTTGGTTGTTTTTGGTTTTTGTTGTTTTTTTGTTTGTTTGTTTATTTGTTTGTTTGTTTTTTATTTGGATAGCTTGACCCAAGTGCTGTTTCTCTTTCAGAAAATGAGGGGATATAATGTTCATCATGTTCTAAAGAATAATTTCTGGAAATGTCAAAGTTTTCCCGAAAGTGTGATATTTTATAAGTCTCTAAATATGTACACGTTTTATTGTCATTTTGACACCTGTTTACCCCTTTTTACACAACTCTGTCTATGTGTAGTAGAAATTGATTTATAAATGTTCCATGGAAGGTCAGTGTCTACAGAAGCAAATCCTGGCTCAGAGACAGAGTGGAGGCATCTTATGCATCTCCATAAAGTTTTGCACTAACCTCTACACAGTAATATCTAAGTGCTTAAGTGATGGCAATTTTTTTTTTTTCACAAACCACATGCAGCTCCTAAGTTATTAAAGAGTGGTTCATGTGCTTGTGGAGTTGTTGATAACATGGACTGTCAAGTCACCTGAAAACCTGGCTACCTGAAGAAGAGTGTTAGCAGGGTCTGCTAAAGGTCAACCATTTAATATGATATGTGTCCTGTGGGTATTTTCCATATGAAGTTTCAAAGAAGCTTTTCAGAAGTGTGAAGAAAACTGATTATTTTTAGTCAAGGGATGGGGTACTTGGGCTATCTGATGTCAGGTAAGGCTTCTGCTGCTAAAGTACAGATATGGATGGAAGTAGGGCAGGATGGTTGGATGGGGAACACTAAGAGAGGAATTTCTCTGTCTCCACGCAAACAAGAAACGTGGCACACAGACTATGCTGCTGCTTCAGCAGTAGTTTGTGGTACACACAACCAAACACTGTCTTAGTTGATTTTCTAGAGTCTGACACAGAAAAAAACCAAAACCAAACAACAACAACAGAACAAACAAACAAAAAACACAAACAAACAAAAAAACCCCACAACAGTAATAGGGTTGTGGCTGGCTGGTCTAATGAACTACTTGGACTGCTTGACCAGCCCAGGGCAAAAACCTCAAAGACTTAGGAAAGTTAGACACCTCTGCTTTAAGGTCAGTAATTCTGGTATGATGCTCTTAGAAGTTAGGCAGCATGATTTCTTTTTTAAATCATCCAGCGCTGAAGTAAAACCAAAATGATTTGAAAAAGTGAAAAGGAGGAGTTAGTGAACTTTTACTGATATGTTCCCAGCTATTGCCTCTCACTTTTCCACCTGCTGAAAAAAAGGTTTAAAGTACATCTTGCTTTTGTTTTACCTTCAGCGGCTGTTGAAAAAGACATCAAGTGTCATGATATATTCTGTATTGGATAGGGTTTTGGTCAATGGAGGACAGAGCATCAGCAACATCAAAGCAGCACATTTAGGGAAGAAAATCTGATTTTGATGGGAAATCTTCTAAGGGAGACCTCTACCATCATTTACTATGCAGTTGTGGCTACTTATAAATGTGGGCATCTGATTTTAAGGACAGGGTAGAACTGTCTTTTTTGAAGTGTATAAAGTCTTAACTGGCACAGATAATGTCAACTCAAATCATTATTTCCATTCTGACATAAATTATAGGACAAGAGAACATAACTGGAAATTAAAAAATAAATTCAGCACATATATCAGAAAGCACCTTTTCATGCAGAGAATAATAAATACTTAGAATAGCCTGAAGGCAAAGTTATTGAGGCAAAAAGCACCAGTGTCACTCAAGAAACAATTAGATATCATCCTTGGGGAAACAGACTACTAAAAAGAATATGTCTTGATGGACCAAATGACCTTTACTCATTCCCCAAAATTCTCTCATGTTCATATAATTCTATAGCAGAATATTTCAGCATTTTGGCCTTCAGAAATGTCAATTCTTGCTTGAATTATCCTGTTCATTGGTTTACTGCTGAGGTTGATTCTTTCTCATACTGTAACAAATACTGAACAATTGTTATCCCAGTAACATTAAAATACTTTGAGTATATAATCAAAACTCATTTTCAGTCCCATGATTGTACCCAGTCTTGTACCCAGACTGACTACACAATTTTTCTCAGAAATTTAGAAAATAAATAAACAACAACAAGAACCCTCTGAGGGTTGTAAAATTAACTGTAAGAAATATAGCTGTTTGCCACTCCTGGCACACAGCATGCAACTTTTAGATGAAACACGTATAGGAAAATGACAAGGTAATTTTCCCTCAGAAATTAAAACAGATTCATGAAAGTCCTTGTGGCTTTCCAGTGGTTGTTACAATAAATCTTTTAATCCTTTAAATTATTGCTGAAATTTTTCAGGTATCCACTTTGTTTTAATTCACTACAGATAAAAATTAACATAAAATTAAGGATTCACAATTATTGTCTTTTTATTGTGGAATTTAAGGGAATATTAGAAAAATGTAATCACTTCTATAAACAAGGAAAAGCATAGTTTATCTCTACTGACATACTGAGGTAAGTGGAAAGGATATAGTTGGAAAAAAAGGAGCTTTGACAATTTAAGCAGCTGGGGAAAACCTAGTGTTATCTGTAAAGCTGTGTGTTTTTCTTTCTACTTTTGATATACGTGACTCATACACACAAGTCACAGGAATTCTGGACTAGTTTGATGTTTCCTTCCTGCATCCATATTCTTAGGAGGTACTTTTGAGGCCAATAGCACTTTGCAGTGCACTGTGAATTCCTACTGAAATTAAGACACACGCAGCACTTCATAGGACTAGGTCTATGTACTTAGAACACTAACAAAAGAAAAAGTGCATCTGAAAATCGATCTCCAAACAGTAGTTGTACAGTTCTCTCTCTGTATTACAAATTGAAACTCCAGAGGCACGACAGGAGTACAATCTTTAAAAGCTGCAAAACTGTTGAGAAAAGTGGGTGTTCACTAAATCATATAAATCCAAGCTAGAGTAAATCACAGGAATAATTAGGATTATAAAAAGAGAAAGATGCTGACATTTTACAGTGTTTTGCTAAACTGTACAGATTATGAAGCAAAAACATTCATTTAGTCTAAGTTAAGAAATTTATTAATACTGCTGTGCTATAAAAAATTAATTGCTCAATCCATAAAATATGAGAAATAATAAATTATATGAGTAATTTAAAATGCAAGAAAATTAATTATTCCACATTCTCTAGATTCCATTGAATTAGATTTTAGGATCTAATACACCAATGTCGTTCAGTAATAAAGATTTTTTTTTTAAGTGTTGAAGCTTTAAAATGTCTGGAGAATGCTAGTATTTTATAACTTTGAAGAACTAAATTGAGGTTTTATAGCATGGAAACATCAAACCATTAGTTTCATTGTGACATTGCTACATACTATTAGCACAATGAAAAATTCAGATTATGTCACAAAGACTATTTATTTTAGCAATGTAACGTACTTATTATCAGAAGATACTGAAACATTATGTACATTTTTAGATAACTCCTTTTGAAGAAAAGCATTTTTTTTCTGCATGGAGGAGTGTCACGTTGGTACTATGAGTGTGAGAACTTTGAAAACAAAAAAAAATACCACTTGGCATGTTATAGTTTCCATTTGTTAAAATTTCATGTGTCCACTATAGTTTCATTTCTCTTGGTATAAGAAATTGCAACACAGACACTTTTCCACTATAAGATTGTTCTCCTCCTTTTGAGTTTCACATTGTATCCTATCACAAGTTATTTGTGCTACACTTTACTCATTACGTTTTACTCATGTTGTTATCATTTTTACAAACTTTCTACAGATGTTCATTTATCCATGTTGGTAAATTATTTAAGTTGTAATATGAATTGACAGAATCTCTGACACAGATACATGTTGGCAGGATTTAGGCCTTGAGAGAGCCTCTTCATACTAGAACATTCAGTTGCTGGTGAAGGGTTTTTTTATCACTACTTATACACAGGGCCAACCCCAAGGGTCAAGATTTGAAGTCAAATTCCTGAGAAAATACAGTTGTCCTCATAAATTTTAGCACTGAAAACATTATTCTTTAGTCATCTACAGCAAACTGTATTTGCATCGTATCAGCTGAGATAGTGGTGGAAGTCATTATGGAATCAACTACTTTGTTTACCACTTTTTTTTTTGTCGTTTTGGAACCTTCACCCAAATAATTCATATAAATATTTTTAAAATCTCCAATTTAAACACTGACTTGTGTAATAATCTAGTAATACAACCTATCCAGGGCAAAAAGGGTGTAATTTATAGTTTTTAATCTTTTTTTTCTCCTGTTTTACACAGTGTCAGACAAATTTCTACCTAAAATATTAATTTTTTTTTTCTCAAAAATTATTTTCTTGTTTACTGAAACAGAAATAATCTCCTCATTAAGTAAAAAAAGAGAGTGTTGAATGGAATATATTTTTCTTCTTATTTTCCGGAATATCATTCTTATTGTTCTTTGGTACTTGTATGTTGAATTTGCATTACCCTGCCCTTTTTAAAAGGTGATATAAATGAAAAAGTTGAATAAAGTTGTCTGAAAATGCGACCTTTTTATTTTTTTCTCTACACTTTGGATATTTGAAAAATACCATCCATTTCTATTCTTAGAATATATATATACCTATATAAAATGCTGCAGCTGGTCAAAAATTCAAAGGACATTTCAAAGGACAGGAGATTTCAACCTTAATTAAACCCAAACTACACCTTTATATCTCTTAAAACTAGCTGTAAAAGCTACAGAATGCAATAGAAGGTCTTCTCAAAGTAAAACTGTATTATTCCCTACTGTAAACTTGCGAGGGCGCTGTCTAATCCGATGCAGTTGCTCAAGAAGAAAATGACGGTTAGAAGGTTTTATAAATTAACCGTGGTGCTGCCTCTATGCATCTTGTTGAGTTAGCTAGGTGAAACAAAAGTCCAACGGCCATTTTTGTAATTAAATTTCTAGGTTCACAATGGATATTTCCAGCGGTGATTTGGATGTCAAAAACCCACTCGCTTCTGTGGATTTCCACCAAAATATCTATTGGTACATGCTGAAAAAAAGTAATCTCTAGAGAGAAACAAAGGTTATGAAACCAATACTACTACTCCATGGACAATTCTGCTTGCTGAGAAAGAATTTTAATTTTGGACTTTCATTGATTTGTGGGGTTTTGTGAGTTACTAATTTTGGGAAAGGAAGGAACCATATTCTTATGTAAGGGTTGATGTCTTCAAAGGCTCAGATACTTTCAGTTAAAGTCATCCTCAACAAACATAGCTCCTAAAATCTCTGGGGAGTGGTGCAGAAGATGGAAGTACAGGTGGGTGAAAGAAGAACAAGAGGAAATACACCACATTTATTTTTTCTTGCCAAATTCCATGGGCTTCCATAATCTGCTCCACAACATTACTCTTAACAGCAGTTTAATTCTACTAAAGTTAACAGTTAGACCAACAAAGGTTGCTCAATAAAATGCATTTTCCCTTTGCATATCTAGGGGTGTGCTTACTGTCTTAAACAAAAACACCAGTGCAACCCTTGTACTTCACAGCAATGCAGGAGGGGACCAGAAACTATAGTTTTGAAATTCCTGCCCCTTATCTTCTGTAATTCAATACTCAAGTTTAAAAGGCAGTAGGAAAACAAAAATGGTTTCAGACAATATTGCAAAATTGGAGACATCTTCCATTTCAACTAGTTTGACTAGCACATGAAACAGTTTGTTTCAGAGTTGTAGCCTCATCAACACAGAAGAAAGGAAGATATTTAACCTAGCTCAACCTGTCTCATGGCATATGGCAAGATTGTCAGAGTGCAAAGGATAGAACAGCTGCCAGCAAAGAGGAGATAAAACTGTCCAAACTTTTGGAGCTTGAAAACCAGAACGAAATGAATCTCAATTTTAGACTGAATTTCAGAAGAGGTTCCAGTTAGTCTAGGTGAAGAAGGAAGATGTCTAAATCAGCAGTTATAATTAATATCTTCAATGATTCCCTTTTATCTCATAAACACACATTTTTATGCCTAGTTCCATAGTGTCCCCTCCTTTTCTGTCAGTGATACTATCCAGTTGAGAACATCTGTGAGGTTTTTCCCTTGAAAGACTGGCAAAAGAGACAAAGAACTACAGTCATCCTTCTGGCTGGGTACCCAGAGAAAAGGTCTCTGCAGACAATGTGGTCCTCTGCTGAAATATTTTACTGTTTTCTTGAATGTATCCCAAAGCACGATTTTTTTTTTTAATTTTGTCCTCACTACTTTGCCATAGGATTGCATCTGCTTGCAGCACTCAGGCATCAAACACACCTGAAAGGAGCCTATGTGCTACAAAAAAACATTTGCGCAAAAGTTTCTATACCATGTCATGTTATCCTAGAACCTAGCCCCCAAATTGTTAATGGATTTTTTCTCTCACAGATATTTGTAAAAATAAAGGAAAGCAAAACTGATTATGTGTTTTATAGGATCCTTGACCTATGAAATGTTAGTCAATATTATGAGCATTAGGTCATACACTTTACTGTGTAAAGAGGATTTTGTACCATCATTGTAATGGATTAGAAACAGTAACATCATGACTTATATTGAAAAGTAGCTGAAATAACTGACTTCATTCCTTTACCCTTATATTATTGTTCTGAGAAACACAGAATTATAGGTTTCATTAAGTAATGGTTGGTATATATTAATTTACCTCTTCAAAATTTAGCAGGTTTTCTAAAAAATACTGTTTCTAATTCTATCACTTCTTTAGTTATGAAAGTGTCTGATAATCTTGAAAGAACAAAATTACCATGTTTTGTTTTCTGTCAATGCCAGGAACTCACAGGCTTACATTTTCATTTGGAAAAGCTGATTAACATAGCTAAATCACATTCTCAAACTTGCCTATTTGAAAAAGGCTTAAGGAATGTAAAAAGCATTTAAGCAGGGGTTCTATCCATAAATTTCAATACCAACTAAATTTATGGAAAGGCTATAATTTTCCACTGTTAAACTCACCTTCCATCTTGCATGGTAACAGTATTGCTTTTCACTGCACTGTGTATCATGGTCAAAAACATTTAACTTCTTTTTCATCAATTTACCAAGTGCTTTTCTCTGTAAAATTGCCACTCAGAAGTAGCTACGTATGAACCTCACAATACAAACTTAAACCAAATGACTCTGGGGACGAAAGAGCAGCATCATCCTCACCTTTTCTTCTGGAAAAATTGCTAACACATGTTTAGAATTACATAACATAAATATGATTTTGTATTGACTGTAAAACACAATTTAAAATTCTATTTCAGACCTAGTAGTCTACTAAATTCAGTGCTGTGAAGCATAGTTAATAATAATTTCTACTGGTTTTATCCACTTTAAATACACAATTCTTCTTCAGAGTTATAAAATAATAGCTTATTGATTGTTCTAGGGATGCTAGCACTGCATATGGAGATGCACTGTTGATTTTATCATTTTATCTCGAAAATTCTTAAGTCCCTTGAAAATGTCAGGTTTACTGAATTATTCAGATCAAAAACCTATCCATGAGATTGCAGTTATCTTTTGCCAAAATTTCAGGAGTAATGTTTCATTTCTTATAAAATGCATTTATAATCTCAACCATGAATGCACATATTGTTCTTGCCATCCAAATTTGGCTAGTTCAATTACACTTTCAAACTACAAAAAGGATCTTCTGCTGTTTACATTGACTGTCGAGTGTATAAGGTGCCATACAAATATACCCTACTCAAGTGATAGTAAAAGGACATGAACAGAGAAAACTGCAAGTGTAATTTCTTTAACATCACTATAGTCACGAAAAATTTTTTTTTCATACAAAGATATTTCAGATAGGCAAAAAAAACCCAATATTTTTCACTAGGATGGTGAAGCCAGTGCCAGTGATTGGACTATCATCATAAATCAGGCAATGCAAAGAAACAAGTCAATCTCTTATTCAATGAACATCTATGAGTACTTCCCAAATTAATAGTATCAAAGCAAATGAGCCCAAAATAGTAAAATTCATATGTACTATGGTTTTCCCAGACAAATAGCAACATAACAATCAAATTAAGCTTTTATTGTGTGTAAATGAGCATTCACTCTCAAAACTTTGACAATGCAGGGAACATTCAAAAGCCAAGTAACTTATGTCTTATACTTCAATGAAGTGATAAGATGACAAACAGGGAGATAAAATTCAGGTAAGCCAAAAGGAATTGTTTCATAAAATGTATTTAATGATGGATGACTTCAGAGTCTTCACAGAAACCTGTATCATTGGCTCACAATTAAAAATTCATTATGTCTTGCAAGGCCATGGTAACATTTTGTAAACAGAAGCAGCATGTGAAAAATTTGAATGAATGCAACAGCTTAATAGAATAATCATGGCTTGAACTAGTGCCCCGCAGGACAACGATACATAAATATTTATGTGTAAAGAACTAAATTGTGCTGACTCTACTTACACTGGCAGCCCGATTAACTTTGGTTATTCTGGAATCAACCAAATTACTTAGAGTAACAAACCCTGTAACACTGTAATAACTTGTGTGGCCATTCCACCACCTCTGTTTCTACTGGCAATAACTTTTTGTGTAAGCATAACCCATCAAATACATGAGACCACATCAATAATTTCCCACTGAAGGAACCTTTCTTCTTAATAGTAGTTTGTTCCTGTTCCCACTCACAATAATTCCAATTCAAGTCAGTGAGGGAAGTTTTAACTCATTGTTAGTTTAATGCTTCTAATGACATATTTTTATGAAGCTGTTTCCATTAGAGATTATTAGAATTCTGTCATTGATTTCAATAGATCCATCATTTCTCCTTATTTTTTGTTAAGTCCTGCTAATTTATTAATGATACTCATATTCCAAAAGCTCTAAAGGAAATGAAACAGCATGCATTGCCTAGATAAAGTGAAGAAAAAACTTTTACTGAAATCCAGCATCTAAGGGCATTTTTACCTGAAGTCAGAAGTCACCAATCATCACTGGCACAACACAACTCTAACTTCCTTTGCCCTGAGTAATGGAGTATCAAATGAATCTAATTATTAAAATAGTGAAATGTGCAATCATCGCACCAATTAGTGCTTTCTAACACTGATTTGAAATGATTGAATAATTGTGGAAGGCCCTGCTTGACTTTGAACCCAAAAGGAGATGTTCGTACAGATGATACTAACAACTATGTGGTTTAAGGAAACATAGCAACTACTCTTTTTAATCCATCCACATTATATATTTACTTTTCTCATCCAGCAAAAGCTATGGTGGACATCAAGAACCCAGGAACAGCTAGCTTAACCTAGATGTAGAAAGTGAATAGTGTGAACTATAAGGAAGCCAGAGAATGAACCTGAGCTCAACATTTAGCGTAGATGTACTGTCTGCCAGATACTGCTGTTGTAGTTGGTCTGTTTGGCTGCGATGACTCTTCAGCCTGTCATCATCTCCTTCTTCTTCACAAAATTAAGGAACTGATTTTGACATTTTCCCCTGGTAATAGCGGAAATTTAAATAGGCAGGAACATTTTACTTCAACATTCTTACTATTTCTCTAGGTTCAAAGCTTTGGCTTTGTCCCTCCCCTGATAATTTGCCATCTTTGTACAAAAACATAATAAACAGCAAAATACACTGTTATTTTATGCTTGAAAGTTTTCCTTAGAAGACAACTGAAAGAGAAGTGGCTATTGTCCAAATCCTTTAGTCCTTCCCCTAACTTGATGGCACTATTTCTCAGATTTGAAGAGCTCAATCAAGATTTACCTTTAAGAGAGTTAAATGGTTTCAAGAGTTAATATATATATCTCAAACCTGTATGGGGTTCAAACAAGAGAATTCCTCTCTACATGACCTTCTTATTTGAATAATGTAGATTTGCTACTCTGATCTCAATCCACCTGTCAAAATTATTAAAGGGGAAATAAAACACCCAGAAAACGTGGAGAGGGGTGAGAGAGATGAACTGTCAGAGTAAGTTACTATTTTCTTGTAATACCATGGCAAATGCTTTGTTACAGGAAACATGTAATATTGCATACTAGAAAAGGACATACAACTAGATGAAAATAAATACAAATGGAACTCTTAAAAGATAACTTGTGTTGTTACAATTTGTATAGATGCTACCTAACCTTAACATTTTCTCAGAAGCAATTCAAATACCTATTTTCATCCATCTTCATAACTTTTTCAACTCTACATACTTTTAATTTATTGTCTTTTGCATAAATGCCTTTTTTACTTCTCTATACACTATTTTGAACTCTACTTTTTCATTAAGCAAGGCTTTCTTTCATGCATTTTTTCTATACCCAAGCTGTAGCTAAACATCTCACAATGCTTGCAAACATACTTGACCCTAATCATTATGTGATAATAATCTCTTTAATGAGTCCTCGCTTAGTCATGCTAGTAACATACTCTCAGTTCTTTAGCTACTAAACAAGGAACTCTGAATTAGAACTTCAGTTATACAGATTTTTGATCACTGTTTTTTTTTCAATGAGGTGATCAGTAAGAACTTCAGTGAATGCACTGACAATTTGGGCAGAAGGCATTGCCAGCCACAGCTCTGAGTCCAGCTGACACTAATTTCTGTGGAAGGCAAGAATCCCAATCTTTCAGCCTTAACAAAAGACAGACAGTTTCCAGCTGAATCTAAAGGCCACAGAATATACAGCACTGATGCTTTTGCAGTTGATGTATTGCACCACACTCATGCCAGTAATCAACTTTGCCACATATTTTCTTTCCAGTCTCAGCTAAGTCATCTGTTCTCCTTGTGAATCACTGCCACAGTAGGGAGAACAGTACACTTTCCTACTTGTCATTTGTCTGACTTGTAAAATTAGTTTTAGTCTTCCATGGAGAAGCACGCAGAGCAGCTTTGTCAAACAAGCAGAAACCCGCTGGTGTTGAGGCCTTCCCCACAGCTGCAAGGCCTCAACTGCACAAGTTACACCTGCCTTTGCAAGTGTAGGGAAGCCCACCTACACATGCTCTCTAAGCGATATGATCATGTAAATAGTATCAATAAAGTGAACACTGAATTGAAAATGAAGAAACATCCTCAATAAACCAGTAAAAAGAGTTGATTTAATTTGTTAATTTATGCTAGAATTTTAAACACTTCTCAACCTGTCTTGTTATTATCACTATTTAGAAGAAAACTCATTATGACACATATTAAACATTTGTTAACATTTAACTTAAAACCTTGCTGTTTCAGAATATTTGATTTACCATTTGAAGTTTTTAATTCAGAATGAAACTAGGAAACTAAATATTTAAGCATTCCCTACAGCTTTTTCCAAAGTTCAGGTGGATTTTTTCCATTTCTCTTTTAATTTATTCTCAGTATTTGAAGTGTAGGACAAAGAAACCAAAACACCACCTGTGGTTCTATTTTATTCTTAACACATCTTTTACTTATCATTTTAAATACTGCATCAAAGAGAGTCTCTTAAGGTGATCATGTTCATTGTCATTCCAGAAAAATAATATAGTATTATGTCCTAGTGATCTGGTTCACATCTATAATAAAGCCAAACCCTACTTTTTACTTGATTCTTCCCTCCCAAAGTCTTAATAATACCTGGAAGATAACTAGAGAAAGGAAGTCATATCTGATCTTTATACCCTCAGTTTTGCCCAAGATATGTTGTTTTAATTAAAAACAGTATATACCTTATTCAGAATAGGCACCCCATTGTTCATACTTGAAGGTACACTAGGATGAAGTAGATTAGTTAATATTCCATATATGAAAGGGAGGAAACAATCAACACTACCTGAACACTTGGGACATACATTCATATTATACAATGTTAAGGCCATTAATAAGATTATTATTTTGTCCTCTGGTAAACGTAAGAAAATGCTTCACAGTAAATTTAAAACTTACACCTTCATGTTCTCCACGTAGCAAAAACCCAAAACCAAACAAACAAAAAAACCAAACAAACAAAACCACAAAAAACTCCCCAAAAGTTTGCATATAAGCTAAATACAAAGCACCTATTGCAGCTTCATAGCTTTTAGTTCTTTAACACAGTCAGTTACATGTCACAAAAATGAAAGAAACTTAGGTTCACTTTAAAATATTGGTATTGATAAATGGATGCATTAGTCATAACAGGTAACAACAGAGAAATGCATCTACCCTTACCTTTCAAAACTTTCCCCACCAGGTCTAATGGTCAGAACAACCTAACACTGTCACTGTAATATCTGTTTAGTAACCAATTCATTTCCTGGGACAGGCTGAGGAAGCCAAGGTCTCAATGACTGTGTCTCAGTCTTTCTAGAGGATGACAAGGGTGCTGATTTGTTTGTAGTAGCTAGGATATCCTTATTTCTACTTTGACTGGTAAAGATTTCCTTCTTTGTATCTTTCTGTAGAAATATACATAAATTACTTTTGTTTGGTAGTTCTAATTTTATAGCTTTCCACCAGGCCCATTACTCCAAGCTCATAGTATCTGCCCTGGATTATATTCAATACCTCTTACAAAGATTTTTTGAGGACCCTCAAAGTCCTGAGCTATGTCACTCTACTTCAGCATTACGTTGAATTAAAGAAAAGTCTCTCACAAATAACAAGAACTATAAGGTTCTTCTACAGAAAACAAAGGCATTTGACACAAAAAAGGGCTCTTCCCATTTCATATCTTATGTCTTATCATTCATGATCTACCAGTGTTATTATGAAGCACAGTATAGATAAAAGTATGCATTTGTTTTCTAATAACAGTCTTATAATATCATTAAACCAATATGAAATACAGGTCCCAGCCATATAATGAGGTGGAAAGCTTTTTTAATATAGACTTCCATCACCTAATGCATCATCCTTTAACTTTGATTTCTTCCCAGAAAGAAATGTGTCCAGAAGAGGGCTACAAAGTTGGTGAAAGGTTTGGAGGGAAAGCCACATGAGGAGTGACTAAAGTCACTTGGTTTGTATAGCCTGGAGGAGACTGAGGGGAGACCTCATCAAAGTCTACAGCTTCCTCACAAGGGGAGGAGGAAGAGTAGGAGGTGATCTCTTCTCTGTGAGAAGTAACTCAATCCATGAGATATTTGTCAAGAACATCCTCTCTCAGCTTTTGGCTATTAAAGGGTTCTTTAGTGTGAAATTCATCTAATTTAACTTTTGCTGTTGAAAAGACACTTACTTTAAAAGTTATATAGACTCCTGTGGAAATCAATTAATTGAGAGATGTACCTCCAAACAGTGATTTTATCCCATTTTTCTCAGATCTTTTTTCTAAGGATAAAATTAATTCCCACTGGGGAGGCTTTCAACATGGGTGACAGGAATCCCACTTATTTTTTCAAAAAAGTGAATGTCTTAGAATATCACTTATTTTTTTGTTGTTGTTTTGTTTCTTTTCTATATCAATGAAAAAAATTACCTGTGAAGAAATTAAGACTAAATGTGTTTCTGCAGTTTCTATAATTTTTTTGGTAGCATAATTACATGCTTGCTACAGACTGTAAGATATATTCTGAAAATGACTAGTCTAACAACAGTGATATTTCAGAGGGATCTGATGAAGAGCACCTTGGTGACAGGCATCACAAGTTTAAGGTCTCTTAATAATTTATCATTCAAAACTTCAGACTTGTATCCTGACTTGACAACCTTTATGAGTGTTTCAGCTTTCTCGAGGTGGCAACCAGAAAGCTAAGTATATAGTTGGATAATATGAACCATAATAATGGTATAAAATTGACTAAGAAAAGTCAGAGAGAAAGAGCAGGCAAACTTCAGTGGAAACCAGTCTTCTTCCTACCAGATGAGAGGAATGAAAATTCACCCTTTCTTGTGAATATGCCCTACCAACAACACCACATCTTGCAGCTTTCTAGAGGACATTGACGCTCAGGACAGCTACCAATATGTGTAAATCTTCAGCCCTCCAGAATCAAAATATCATTTTAGCCCTTAGACCTATTCTGAACCTAAACATGGGAAGACCTTTGCTCCTGTTCCCTATGTGTCTGAATTTGGACACTAGGTTAAAATGGACTACAGAGAAACATGTAGGAAAATGTATATATTTGTAACTTTGTTATGAAACAAGACCAAGGAAATCTTTCCACAGTTAGAAAGGTAAAGTGGTTTTTCCTCTCAGTTAAAATTTTCTGAGATTCCTACGTTACTGGATTTTCACATTCTTCTTCTCAATATGACAGCAGATGATACCATACTTCTAGAGCAAAACATCTCTGTTACATTTTTCAGGTTTCCTGACACATCAGAATCTGATCATACAAGATGCTGAATGTCACTGGTCCAACCCTGGGTTACATCAGAAACTATTTGAAAAGTGTGAGAAAATTTTGTGATATTTATAGTTTCAACGTTAGTAACAGTGTATAGAGAACAGATAAAAGAGTCCAGTGTACACTCCTTTAATTTTTCTTCCATCACTTTCACCAAGAAAGTACTAAGTGTCCTGATGAAGAAAAATATCAGTCTAAAGTCTCCTAAGCACAAGTATTAAAGCTAGAGCTTTTGCTGCTTCTGTTTATGCTGCCACTAGTATTATTTGGAGTAGCAACAGCTGATTCAGCTGTGAGGGAAGTGAACGTCTTTTCTGATATGGCCATTACATCTACACCTGAGTCTGCTTTAAAATTGACAGTCAGGCTGGCTCTGACTCTTCAGACTGGCTCTGTATAATTTCTTGTGACTGATCCCAGAAAGAAAGTAAGGGAAAAAAATGAAAAAGCACACTTGACCCAGGTGCTAGCTTTCCATGCTGCCTTTGTGTGACATAAATCAACATTTTTGTATGTCGGTGGCATTTGGCTGCTGTAGCTAAGCAATTACCTTCAGACATTGGTGTCTCCACCTCAGCTATACTCTGGGGAAAAGATGTGAATTTGGCCTGAAATATCCCATGTAACCCATTCAGGTCCACTGTAAAAGTGGTTAGTTAGGGGAGACCTCATGAGGTTGCAATTTTATAACACGGGACACGTCCTAAGAGTCAGACCTCCACTCCTACAAAAGTAAGGTCAAGCTATTCTACCTTTTTTGTGGCTGTCCCAGAATCCTTCATATGTCTTCTTGTTATCTCTGACTGTTGAGGCAGAAGCTAACTACAACTTGTAAGTTACAGATGTTAATATCACTCTTAAAGAAGAGTGAATTGTTAAGATCTTGAACCTAACAATAGACTGTGCTTTTTTCTTGAGACTCAATATGATAGCTTAAGAATCCTATAGTTAAGGATAAATTCGTTAATTTCAGAAATTATATTCTACCAGTTTCAAATTGTTTATTACATCATAATCCACTACCCCTCCATTTCACCACTGATTTTATGGTACTAAAGGAGTGCAATAATAGCCTTTACAATGCAGAAAATAAAGAAAGGATGAAACTTAGAAACATACAAAAACTACATCTCAGCAGATTTGATGATACTATTTAGATGAGTTCCCAGTTGCACAGTTTACGTTTGAACTACTTGTTTCCATATAAATTGCTTTTAGCTACCATAATAAAGAGAGGGAAAATAGAAGATATCTAGGCTTAGGTAACTTAAGTGTTGTATTTATGGCAATCATATACATATGGAAAACGTGAATAGAGAAGAAAGAATATATAAAGGCTTTTGTCTGGTTAGCAAGCTAGGGATATCTTTTATTCACTTGGTCATTTTATTTGTTGTTTTGTTTGTTTATTTGCTGTTTGGGTGAAAAGAAGTATCTTCAGTAATCCTAATATATACTCTTTGTACCCTGAGATAAACAGCATCTGATAAAACAAACTTGAAAAACTTCACCATTTGCAACAACCTGGCTACACTTAGCAGCTGTTTTCCTACAATACTGATAATGTTATACACCAGAAGAGGAACTATGCATAATACAGTGACTTACCTACTCTTACAAAGCTTTCTGTTTTGCTGTCACAAATTCCCTGTTGAATAGCAATGACTCTGACAATGAAAACTGTAAAATGACATCTCCTAGAAGTTCAGAGTTCGCATGAAAAGTGGCCACACTTCAAGACAGGATTTATTTTTATTTGACAAAGGAATTTGTTTTCAAATATGTCTTTTTTAGATATCTGGGGAATCCACTGGACAACATCACAAACTGCTCCAGTTTCTGAAGTCTTACACAGGAAGCTCCCCAGGAAAGGGCTACTGTCCCTCTCCAGTGGTGAAGGAAAAGGGACTGCATAGTTATACTGCCAATGTGTCCAGGGGACAGGCATCACAAGTAAGGAGGAGGCCTCTCACATCTCATTTGCAAACTAAGACTCGAAAGTTTTCAGCATCATTTCTTGCACATTCTCTTTCAATACTGAGAGGATTAAAATTCTACTTGCCGTAGAAAGGGTTAAATTCTAGAACTTATATGATTTATTTATCCTTTACAAGATCCACATGCAATAAAAGGAACATCCAAAATTCACTGGGGGGTGGGAAGGTTGCAACAAATGTTCTCCATTCAAAGAAAATTAGAGTGTAGTTTACAAAATCTCTGGGGTTTTTTTAGGTTAATGGGAATACAGGGTAAGAATTTGTGTGTGTTCATGGAATGTAAATGGAGAAAAATCAACCTATTTTCTCCTGTTTATCTAGTTGCTCACAGGGTCCTCACAAACAGTTTGAGAGCTACAAAATTGTGGATGGATTTTATCCTTACACTCTTCAACCATCACAGGAAGTATTCACCTTTTTCCATAATCAGGAATAAACCTATATTTGAGAGCTCTTATCCAAGAATTCACTTTTCCCATCCTTGCCTGGTTCACAGAATATTTATCTGTACTGGTGTAGCAATGTAACCTGAAGTCATCCCAATACATTATCCCCCTGTGAGACATTCTATAGAAGCACTGGGTTCCTTTTAAGACAGTATCATGTTATGCACAGATGTATGAAGTTTATTAAATTCTCTCTGATTCAAGGTATAAACTGGTGATAGTACAGAAAGAGGATAAAATGTGGGAGTAGCAGTCTTACAGGTTTCTGGCTATTCCTCTGGGGGCAGGTATTCAGCAGTATGAGGGACTCCATTGTGAAGCACAAAAACATACATAACACTTTCAGACAAAAACGAAAAAAAACCTGATTTCTTAGAGATGTTACTTTCTCCAAGAGGCAACGATTTGACTGTCTGAATGTGAAAGACAACAGGTTTTCACGTTTGAAATAACAACAGTTGTGATGCTTGTTATCAGTTTTTGTTGTTTCTTGATTGTTATCATAAGCTAGGTTTATCGGTGTCCAGACTTGTAAATTTGAGATTGCTTCTCTTGCAATTTTCAAATTGATTTTCATTATCAAAATAACAATATTTTTTTAAGGTTTCTCAACTAGCTGGCAAAAATCATGACACATTAAATAAATCTTTATGTTAATGGCCTTAGAAGCAGTTCCTTCCAAAACTGCACAGTTTATTCAACTTGCAATCAATGTTAATTTCTTTTTGGTTCATCAACTTCATTTACTTCTGTATTGATAGTCCAATTATTTCTGATTATGATTTTAAGATATTAAAATTAATTTTATATACTATCATTATTGGAATTCATTATTATTTAAGTTTTATTACACTGTGATGTTTGTACTTATTTTTAAGTTAATCTCACAGAATGAATTCTAGTGTTATTGTCCCAAATTTTGCTCTCTGATTTTCACATAAATGAGCTGCAATTTAGTTATCATCTCTGTCTGGGCTGTTAACCCCACAAAGTTTATTTCTGCTCATACAACATGTGACAAAAGAAAATTATACATGCAAAGTTATGATTTCTTCAGTAATTATAAAAGTTTGTCTGTCAGAGTTTGTGAGTTTTTGTAAAATCAACATTGTCACATGCTCTCCATTTAGTGAGTGGTTTCTCTGATTTTTCAGATCCCTTACAAAACTCTGTGAGACTTTAAAGATGTTTCACAACTTACACCTCTTTCTTTACGTGCCTGCTTTGTTAACAATTCTTCTGTTAGTCTTTCATGATGTGTTGTTCTTCAGATTAACATCACTCTGTTAATGTAATGTAATGTAATGTAATGTAATGTTAATGTAATGTAATGTAAAGTAATGAGTAAGGAGTTCCTATCAGTTGTTCTTAAAACAGATTATGTAATGAGGACAATTTTTTGAAGAACATTGTTTAGCATGTGAAACTATTAAAACTTCTATGGCAAGGAGTTTCTATGAAATTTTTAAAAACTTATTAGGATTTTCCTCTGAATGTGCATACATTTGCCATGATTCTATATTCATTTTAATCCTTCATAGTAAATGATAACTAATTGTAAATTCCCAGTCCTGCAACTGATAGCCTTATTTATATCTTATTCTCTACTTTGTGAACTGTTTTTGTTACCTTTGTAGCTTTTTTTATGGATAGGATCCATTTTTGACCTTGCCTGTCAAAGCGCTGCAATCTTCCTCTAATTAGCAAATTGGATATTAGTATATGCATCAGCAAAATAGGTAAAAAAATGATGAGGGATCTGAAGCACTCCTATGGCTAAATGATTAAGAGTTTTATGTAGTAATGTAAACCATTGGAGGCTTCTTTGACTAAATCTGGCTATTTCTTTAAATCATTTGAGGGACCATTTGAGATATATTGACACTTCATTAGGTGAAGAGACTAGAGTTCCTGGATGTGTTGTATAGCACTTCACCAGATATATCAGTTTAGCTAAGTCACCTACATTATGTTAATATGGCCATGAATGAGTAAGGCAGAAGTAGTATTTGTTACCTTCTAACTGCAAAAACAGAAAAAAGATGGCACTTGCTTTTGTAAAGTGTTTAAGGAAGATCCCTTTCACTTTCATTCCAGTCTCTACACATTTATGAGTCAGACATAATCCTCTAAAGAATCCTGGCTCTAATGAGGTGAATATTTCCCCACTGATTTCAGCAGCTCCAAAATTTCTGAGGTTTGCACTTCTGGATATAAACCACCAATTGCTTAAACAAAAGTACTGGGTAACTTCAAGCACAAGTTGATTTTTTACATTATGTCTGTTCACCATCCAGAAGCAAGTGTTGGAGGTATCAAATCAGGCTGCTAGAAAACGCTCGTAAGAGCTGGTCTACAGTATAGACTGGCTAAGGAGCTAGCCAGTTCACTGTGACTTCAATGAGAAGCTAAGAGCCAAAAGAGGAAAAGCTAAGAATCAGAAGCAGCTAGCAGAAGCCAGGTAAAATACAAGGATCAGTAATTAAATCCTGGGTTAGACTTTTGTTTGTTTGTTTGTTTTGTATTCCCTGTGTAAATTGTTCCAGAGCTGAAAAAAACTTTTTTTTTTTTTTCAATGAATATTGTGGCTACTAATGTTTATATAGGTTCAAAGGTTGAAATAAACTCTTGGAAATAAAAGTCACTGAGGTTTGTTGAACACAAAGAAGCATATCTGGCTTAGAAACACTTTTCTGACAGCAAAAATAAATCAATTTAGAAAAAATACAGCCAGAAGGACCACATCTGACTGTCTAGTTCTTGCTCTTTCCTTGGAGTTTGTTTAGAAATGTTCTTGGAGGCAGGACACTGGGTTAGGTGATAGTTGACTAATCCAGTATAAGATTTCTTGAGCAATAAGTTCATATACAAAGGTGTAGTATTTTAATGGAAATATGTCTGAATGTCTCTGGGAGGTGGTTTTGGCAGGGTATGCTTTTTCAATCTTACAAATCTTTTTCTTAGTAGTACAACAGTCCATCTAAGAAACAGCAGATTAAAAAAAAAAAAAGAAATTACAGCTTTATGAACATTCACTTAGTGCTCTCAGAATGGGTCACAGGAATTATCAAGTCATTCAGAGAAATTTTATATAGGTTGCACTTTTCAGCAAGGCACTTGAGGGCTAAGATTTAGAAAAATAGCTCTCTAAATGATAGTTTTCTGTTCATAATTATCTTCAATCATTGCTGTTTCCTTCCCTCTTGCACTAAATATAGCATATGCAGAACAAAAAATGATACACAACTTGTGTAAGTTATACCTGAGCTCTTATGGACATTACAATCTGTATCCCTCAGCCCTCGAGGAAGCAAAAGCATGAGATGGGTAGCTATCTTCCTGTTTCTTTATGTTAATATATCCTCTGTTACTTCTTAACTAAGGAAAACCCGTTTATGACTTGATTAGAATTCAGATATTTTAATTATTTATTACTTTAAAATAACAATTTAATGTATGATTTTTTTCTGGTTTTGGTTTGTTTGTTTGTTTTCACACAGTTCAGCATAACAGTGGAAACGCAAGTTTTGAAAACAAGTTACAATTATTCATTCTTCCTGGAACTTAAAGTAAAATATAACTTAAAAAACCCAACCAAACAACAACAATAACAACAAAACAAATCAAACAAACAAACAAACAAACAAACAAAACCAAACAAAAGAACCCCCACCAACCTGAATTGTAAGATTATGATCTCAATTCTAAAAATAAACCAAACCAAACCAAAAAAAATTTGGTGGTTGTTTGAGCAAAGTCTTAGTGAAAGCTGACATTGTTAGTTTAATGGTTAAAATTACAAAGCTCAGGCAAATACTCTGAAGTCTGGCCTTACTGAAAGCAACCATTTCTAAAAAAGCCTCTATTACAGCCATTGCAGTTAATAGCCCTATAAAAATGAGATTCATCAAAAGTAAATCCTATGTAGCTATATCTACAGAATTTGGGTTAACAATTGTTACTTAGAACGATTGATATTTTCCATACAAAAAAATAAAACACTTTCCTTTCTTCTAAATACACTTGTAGAATGAACTCTCAATAGCTAGTTTTATCTCTTGCATGCAAGTGAAACATTTAGTGTCAGAATATATTCCAAACCAGGTGCAAATTAAGGGGTTTAGAGAATACACAAAGCCTCTCTCTTTCTCAGTCATTGAAAAAACTGCCAGGAACACACAGTAGAAATAGAAATCCCATGTATGTTTTCAAGTCAGCTTTTTTGGCTAAATGCTAATTTGCAAAATCTGTTATGCTTCATATACAAATAAAAACAGAAACTAGCTGATTTCTTTGTGGCCAAACACAGAGGACACTGGTATGTAACCTCAGTAATTTCTACGTATATAACTACCACATGCAGAATCAAGGTCAGCTTTTTAAAAGCAACTCTAGCACATACTTAAAATGTTGAGTCTGTGCTTTTAGAACCACCCTGCCACATACACACAGACAACACATTCCACTGCAGCCTCCCCTTCCCAAAGCTATCAGAAGACAAATGGAAAAGGTATGGACAGACCTGCCTATTCCTCCTCTGAGATAATTTAGAGAGCAACAGTGTGGATAAAGCCCTGCATGTGAACTGCTAAGGACTACAGCTGTGCCTTTTCTCTGTAAGACAGGGTATAGTTTGGTCTGATGGGGGAGGTAAAGAAATGAAACTCAGAGAATTTGATTCATCCAGAATATGGTCTGACCACATGTTGAGGTCAGCAGGGTGACATTAGGAGCAGTCACTCTCACATTTGGTTTTAACATCCTCCCTGAGGTGTAAACCTTTTGTTAGAATACTTAAAAGTTCTCCAGTAGACATGTCACTGTTACAAGAAGTAACAATGGCAACATTTTATTCTTTTTACATAGCATTCCCAACACGTCACAGGCAGCATTAAATCCATTAAAGATTAACCATACTGCAGATTAAGCCTGAGAAGATGAAAATCACATAAATAATAAAACCTGAAGTAACATGCTATGCAAAAACCTATTACATCAAATACAACAATAAAAACCTCTTACTACTTCTCTTTCTATATTACTGATTTTGTAAGGGGACAATACTCTGCATCTTCCAAGCTTCTAAACTTCATGGACAAATTATTACATACACAACACCTTTGTCAGGCTACCAGTAACCTGCTTTCCAGGAGTCGAGAGCCATTTGCTCATTGGCTTGTAAGAGCCACTCTGAATTTCATCACTTGACAGGAGTCAGTGATCAGGAGCCCTGACCCTGAGCACAGGCAGCAGGAGAGGGTGGCCCTGGGCACGGGCCAGCGGGGCTGCTGGGAGCAGCAAGGAGGGAACAGGGTGGGGTGAGAAAGCCAGGACCCCCAGTGTACCAAGCCAGAGGCACAACACTGTGGCCTAACAGCAAGGAAGGGGCAGGTACCGAGGCGTGGAATGACCTTACAAACCTTGAAATTATAAGGAAGGTATACATTTATTTACGACGCCCGACACACAGGGAATCATTTCACCTAATGCATGTGTAAAATTACAGTAGTTGTGAACTTGGTTAAATGCAGTAAAGTGTTACATATTCATGAAAGTTTTAGGAACGCCTATAAGTATTCATAACCTGTCCCTGAGAAGGCGGTTCTTATTATAATGAGCTCTGGGAGACCATTTCCAGAGTCTCCATCCCCGGCTCCTCCTGGTTGCAGCTGCGCAGTGATCGTGAACCTGGGTCCTCTTCTCTGTACACAGTCACCTTTGGTCCAGTGTGATGAGTTGGTTAGGTCTCAGACTGCTGAGTTGGTTAAAACTGACGTATCTCCTGTCCAGTGTTCAAGTTTCTGTAATCTAGTTCACCCAAGGATGCACCTAGGATGCACCAAAGGATTATTATTTTTGCAAGGCATCAGTGAAGTCCTGGTTTTCGTACAATAAGTTACACAGAGTTAAGCAAGGCTAGGCAATAGAGATGTGGGTTAAAGGGTCAGCTCTGTAAATGTCTTAAGTGATGTGGGGTAGGGTTAGTTCCTCAAGTGTCAAGTGTTAGTTTTTAAGTGTTAATTAGTTAATTGTCAATTCCCTGTATCAGTATCAGTAAGTTTTACTGTAAATAGTTTTAAGGGTATTTGTAATTATGTTGCTCTGTATTGATTTACACTGTATTTTATCTTCTTTTTTTTCTCAACATAACTGCTAATAGGTTGTGCTGCCATCCAGCGGGACCTGGACAGACTGGAGAGTTGGGCAGGGAATAAACTGAGGAAATTTAACAAGGGAAAGTGTAGAGTCCTGCATCTGGGCAGGAACAACCCCAGGTTCCAGTATAGGTTGGGAAATTATATATTAGAGGGCAGTGTAGGGGAAAGGGACCTGGGGGTCCTGGTGGACAGCAGGATGACCACGAGCCAGCACTGTGCCCTTGTGGCCAGGAAGCCCAATGGCATCCTGGGGTGTATTAGAAGGGGGGTGGTTAGTAGGTCAAGAGAGGTCCTCCTTCCCCTCTACTCTGCCCTGGTGAGACCCCATCTGGAATATTGTGTCCAGTTCTGGGCCCCTCAGTTCAAGAAGGACAGGGAACTGCTGGAGAGGGTCCAGCGTAGGGCAACAAAGACGATTAAGGGAGTGGAGCGTCTCCCTTATGAAGAAAGGCTGAGGGAGCTGGGCCTCTTTAACTTGGAGGAGACTGAGGGGTGACCTTATTAATGTTTATAAATATATAAAGGGTGAGTGCCACGAGGATGGAGCCAGCCTCTTCTCGGTGGCAAACAATGACAGGACAAGGGGTAATGGGATCAAGCTGGAACACAAGAGGTTCCACTTAAATTTGAGAAAAAACTTCTTCTCAGGGTGACAGAGCACTGGAACAGGCTGCCCAGGGAGGTTGTGGAGTCTCCTACTCTGGAGACACTCAAAACCCGCCTGGACGTGTTCCTGTGCGACCTCACCTAGGCGTTCCTGCTCCAGCAGGGGGATTGGACTAGATGATCTTTTGAGGTCCCTTCCAATCCCAAACATACTGTGATATTTATCTTGTTTTTTGTTTGTTTTTAGCAATTGAAGGATTGTTGTTTCTCCATTTCCACAGAAATTAAACACAGGAAGTGGCAAAGGAGAATTTATTTAATTTCTCAGCATGTATCTCTTGGGGAGGTGAACTGTTCAGACAGTCTGACATTAATTTCTTACTTTTACCAGTTAGTTCCTGTTATTTCCTTAAGTACATTACCTATATCACTGCTGCCTATTTGTGTACAAAGTCATAGACCTACAGATTGCACATAATTTTTTTCAGACTTTTGGTTTTTGCATTTTTCCAACACAAATACTCTCAATTTCATTATTTATACTTTGATCCAAACTTTTTTTTTTTTTTTTCCCACTTATCTGGTTAGATGATCAAGTTTAAATCAGATTTAGTACTTCAGCAACTTTGTAAAAAAATAGCTGATCTCAACTCCTCATCTGTTATTCATAGGCTACCTTCTTTCTAAAAAATCTTTTTCTTCTGAATACTGATAAACTCAACTGAAGCTAAAACAGGGATTTCGACAACTATGAATCAGGGGACTGGGAGCTGGAAGACTTGATTTTAACTCTGGCTTTACATTTTAAATGTTGATTTTCTGTTGGGTGACCTTATCTCTGTCTACTTCTGTTTTCTCTCCCACTGTCTGTCAGTTCCGTTTATACTATTAACGTATTTTCTGCTTTTAGTATTTATGAAATACATATCCCAAAGCAAAGACCTCTGTATTAGTGACAAATACTACTCCTACTAACAATCACCAGTTGGAATCTGCAAACAGGCTGCCTAACCTAGAAATTCCAAGCCAATTACTATTCCTCCCTTTCCTCCATTTCTTGTGAATCTCTTGTGCACAAACTTCTTAACATACCTTTTCCTTGGTGTTCAAGAAAGGACTTTAATTGAAAACTATCTCCTTTGCCTATGTATGAGTTATCACAGAGCTACAGGACTATAAATGGGGTGAATCGGGAAAGGAGGGCAGACAAGGGGATCAGTAAAACTGCACTGCTTACACGTCCTAGTAATACTTGCTGAAAATCAGTTACTCAATCCATAGATATTCTGTTTTCTCGTTCAGTCTGTAAAAGTCTAATTAGGTCTCTGCAGGTCATTACAGGTCTAGTCTGGTCTTGTGCAAGGTAAGGAAGCTGCAGCCCAGCTTTGGATAGATTAGTAAATATCTAGTGATCTAGTCCATATTACTAATAATTGAAAGTTGGCACTTCATAGAGGTAGAGATATTCCACAGTGTTATTTTTTACATTCATAAGCAGTTTGTGGGCAGTGATATTTTAATTGTTTTTCCCCAAAGAGTTGCCTTGCCAGATCACAGAAACAAATTATAAGCTGTATGGTCACTGTTACATTATTAGTAAATATTTGCCAGAATGAGTTAAGAAGGTTTTTTTCCAAAAGTAAAGATGTTGAAACCTAACTGAAACCCCACATTGAAATCACTGTACTTCGGTCCAAGATACTGGCCAATAAACCAGTGAAACATGAAGTATAAAGATTAAACTAATAAGAAATTACAGTAAGGAATACTCAGAATTAACAAAAAATATTACTTATTCCGTCAAAGTCAATTTAATAATACAGCTTCCTCATGACTGACAAAAATTAAGCACATGTGCATAATGTACATTTAAAGATATTAAAGAACATCCAAGAACATATTGTGTATGACAGTGACAAGGTTGTAGGATGGTTACTACTATTTCATTTTTCCTGAATGTTAGTCTGCGTATGCCAGGTGAGTACACTTCTTGCATTTATGCTTCTACAGATCTACAGTAAAATGAGTGTTTAGCTGTATGTGCATTTGCCGTATCACAAGATATTCACACTGTCCTCATCTTATTTTCTTTTTTGAAGAGAGAAAAATCCTGCCATATGCAGATTTGTGGGGTTTTCTGTTTGTTTGTTTTGTTTTGTTTTGTTTTGTTTTGTTTTTTTAATAACAACGAAATATGTTTAAGGCATTTTGACACACTAAGGATTCCGTATGCAGAGCCTGTGAGGAACTTAACACTCATTGCTTACAGATCCTATATTCAGAATTCAGCCTGTAGAGGCTTAGTGTACTTAATGATTATAAGACTAAAATAAATCTAAATATGATGTTCCAAATAAAAATTTATTGGGATTTTAAAATCCTGTAATAAACATCCTGCAGGATGTGTTCAAAGAAATGCTATGTCCATTTGAGAGAGAGACAGACAGAGAAATATGTGAGGAGAAAAAATTTGTCATAGACTTTCATATGTTAGAAGCAGTCACCCAGTTCTAAAGCTTGGTGTGCTTTTTGTGGGCAAAACTAGTAACATTCCACTATAAAATCTCAGCCAGAAATACTATAAAAGGCTATATAAAATACATACTTAGGTTACACTTAACAATGTAGTATTTGTAAGAAACACAATTAGGTAACACAAACCATAGGAAACAGAGTTCATCACGCTCCCATCATCATTAAGATATCTACACCAGAGATGAACGGTGACAGAATCTCAAATGTTTCAGGGTAGAAGTACCAAACAAAGTGTGTATGTGTGGAGGAAGCAAAGGGAAAAAAAAAACAAAACAAACAAACAAAAAGCAACAAAACCAAACCAAATGGTGGGGGTGAACAATAGGTTCATTAAAAAAGACAAAAAATAAATGTTAGTGCAGGTGTCAATTGGAAAAAGCTTATAAAAATTAATTTAGCTGTGAGATTTGCTGTTTAACTTAAACTTCTTAATTTTGATCATCTACAAAAATCTACTATGCCATGCTGCTACCAAAAATAGCTTTCAGTTTAATTCTGTTGGAGATTCATTTATATGTAAATGTTCAGCATCAGATACATAAACCAAATGAAAAAGAGTCACTAAACATCTGCCACAGAAATTTAACAGATACTCATGTCTGTTTAAGGTATAGCATTGTCCAACTGTCTGTTCTTTCCATCAGATATCACTTAATTTATTTTTTTGTTTTTCTCCCAATAAAAATTAAAAAAAAGAAAGGGGGAAAATACACCTTCTTCTCCTTCTTTTTACAATGATTATATAACAGTTTACAAAGATAAGAATAAAATATAAAATATTCCCCTGCTGAAAAGACAGCTGAGGGCAATACATGGTGAATAAAATCCTGTGTTATTGATTTGGAACTAGAAGCACAACACTGAATCTTACACTATGGGAGTGATTCACGTTCTTAAACTCAAACATCAAGTGCCATTTTAAATGTCCAAGTGTGTGCAAGACATTTGCAACACACAGCCTGGATTCCTGCTCTTCTGCAGCAGCAAGTGGAGGTGTGGAATATCCCTGGACATCTAAACAGCCACTAGACTTGTGCTTTTAGACACTACTATAGTTTATGAAGTGATTTACCTATAAAAACTTGCTGGCCTGTATTAGTAGTACCAGTATCATTCTCAATAATTATTGTTTGCATTCAGAGCTACACTGAAAAGAGAGCTTTGGCCAAACTTTTGTCTTATTTTAGCTCTTTTATTTGAATTATGTGGCATCACTTTTTTTTTTTTTATCCTTTCCCCAAACTCTACAACGTATGTTGCAGCAGGGATGGATACAATAGAAAGTACAGTGTGGTCTAATTGCTGAGCTGCTCACACCTGTGGAATAATTTCCTCCAACAAGCCATATGATGAGCAACACACCTGCAACAGGTCAGATAACACAGGTGGCACAACTGTTCAGGACTCCGACAAGAGAGGGGTACACAGCCCTTGGCACCTGTCAAATGCAGCTCTTCTACTCTGGGTGTCAGCTGTGCCTGGCATGTGGAACTGAGGTGCAATAAAAAAAGCTGTTGCACATAAATTGTCATCTCTTCTCCGGGGCTACTTCTGCCACATGTGAGTTTTCACAGCATTTCTTTTGCTTTCCAACAACTTCACACATAGCCTCTATCCTACTGCATGTAGGCAACCAGATCAGTACCTTTTTTAATATGTTATAAAGCTTTAAATTTTGGGAAGATTACCCTGGAGCCAGTGCTCATCTGTGTACTTCTGTAATGACTACATAGGTGAGTGGGTGTGCCTTCCCAGAGAAAATGTCTTGCTCCTTCACTGTTATCCCCTTATTTTTATCAGGTGGAAAAAATGTTACTCTAATTGAAGTGTTTTCATCCCCCTTTCTTACATGTTAGTACAGGGTTTGATTATTCTTGAACTACACAACTCTAGAAGAAAATTATAGGATACTGAAAAAAATATGTAGCTATCAAATCCTAGAAAAAGCAAAACTGATTATCATGAGAACAGTCAAAATTAATTAACTTACTAGACCTCAGTAAAGAAAGATGGAACTAAATTGTGAAACAAAACAGAGACTCCAAAATTTTGTCCAGGAAAACAAAAACACACCTTGAATGACAAGGAAGGAAGTTACCACAATCCGGAGACAACATCACAACATCACATGCGAAACCAGACAGACTTATCCAGCTTTCATATGCTTTTTTTTTTTTTTTTAACATTTAGCTATAAAGCTCAGTGGTACTAGAGCCAACCTAAAGAAACATATGTTATTATGCTCTTTTTGAAAGAAGTTTGAAGTTTTTGGACAGCAGCTTTTGACAATCAAACTTGAGTTGACAACCAACGGGGTTGCAAGATTGTTTAAATTTATCTTACAGTATATTTTGTTCTTAAAATACTTGCCCCACATAATTGTTGTTGAAGCTTAACTTGCTCTGAAAAAAATGAGAAAAGGCTAAATAAAACACACACATATATCTTTTGACAAATGTCCTACAAATTATTTGCTTCCTTTTGATTTATAAATACATTATTTATTTCCAATAAAATTTTAAAAATCCTCTTATTTTAAGAGGACTGCTTATAAGAACTCAGAAAAATAAAAGTATCTGTGAAATACAAAACATGATAAAATATAGTGCCAAAGTTTCTGTCATACACTTTCAGTCTCAGATTCTCAAGCATCTTGAAATTCAGAGTTCAAAGCTCTTCAAATGAAAGTCAGCTTTTTAGAGACTCATGACTGTGTCCTACTTACAGCACGACTTTGAACGTGGAAGTAGAGAACAGACAAATGTGGGCTATCTGTGCACCAATGAATTTTACTTGTTATTGTTGACCTCAGAAATGCCTGTCCACCTACATTCATAGAATACACCATCTCAGGTTATGATTGCTCCTTTGAAGCACTTACCTCTGTCTATCCCCTTGTCCTAAGTATCTGGTCTTATCTGTCTTCCCTACGGCCTCCTGAGAAAGTATCTCAAATACCAGTGATGTGTGTATAACAAGATTAGATGAGATAGAAAGGGTTTAGTCATACTTTCCCCCTTCAAAGAACTATAATTCTTTTCAAAATTAAATCATATTTAATCTTAGTACTTGGATAGAGGGATAGAGTGAGATCAGGGTTCAGAAACAGAGAAAATAAAATTAGATAGAGAGCTCAGACACAGCCAGAGTCCCGGAGGCAGCTGCCACTCAAAGGGAAAAAAGGAAGAGAGATGTGTAATTGATATGTCATTATTAACAATGCCTGCATGCTGATGAAAACCCATTATTAACGAATACACAGAGATTTCTGCAGTGTGACTCATGACAAGTGAACATCAAGTCTCAATAGTACTCGTAACATCTTTCACTGCTCTTCTTTCAGAAAAATCAGAATTTGAGGAATTGTAACACAAACAAACATACATGTGTATTTATATATTTTAAAAAAAAAAGTACCTTATAAGTGAGCAGGTGTATAGCAGTCCTTCCTCCTGGTAGGCTAAAGTAATGGAGGGATGTTCAAAATATTTTATTTTATTCAAAGAAGTATAGGTATCATTCTTGTTCATTTAGATTTGCTCTATTTTGCCCTCAGAAAATACACAAGTTTCATAAATCAACAGACTTTAGTGCCTTGTGAAGGTTGTTACAGCAAAAATGGTGTAATGCATATATATTTTAGGTAAGTTAAATAGACCCTTTACTGAAAGACATGAGGCTGTGATACTCATTCAAAGCCATTCAGTGATGAACTGACTTGGACTGTGCTGCTTTTTTGCTTTCTTGAAGTTAGATTTTCATGTTTATTCCCCTGCCTATTTATTCTGAACATGCTTCATGTTTGCAAAGCAGACAATTCTTTCCTTGAGTCTTGTAGGGGAAATAAAGGTTTATACTCCTTCCTCTAAAAGGTCCTGATAACCTTCCCAAAGCAATTCACACTTTGCTGCTACTCCATAAAATAAAGCATTTTTAAGAATTACACTAGTCTTACTGAAATATTTTTCTTGAAGCCACAAAGCATGTGTTACTATCTGAACCTCATTCGGACCTTCATTTTCACTTTGGCCCAAAAACACGACACACTTTATATAGCTGTGCTGGGTTCAGGTGCCCAGGTACTGTCAGGGCCTGCAGGGGCATCTGTGAGGAGTGGCCAGGGCTGCCCCATTGTGGAAACAGCAGGTTCCAGCAGTTCCAACCCACCCACCACAGGGCTGAGCCCTGCAGCCACCATGGTGGCACCTTGGGGAAAGCTTGGGTGAAGAAGGACAAAACACTGCCCAGGGGTGAGGGGCAAAGTGTGAGAAAGAGCCCTGTGAGCTCCAGGGGGAGTGAGGAGGGAGGAGGGTGAGGAGGTGGTCCAGATGACTGAGCAGAGGTTTGCCTGCTGCCTGTGGTAAAGACCATGGTGATGGAGGTTGTGCCCCTGCAGCCCATACAAGAACACAGTGGAGCAGGTGGATATACCCTGAAAGAGCTGCACCCTGTGGAGATCCTACACAGGAACAGGTTTATCTTGAAGGACTGCAACCCTGCTGGAACAGTGCAAAGTGTGAGGAGGACAGAGCAGCAGAGAAGAACTGTTATGGACTGACCCCAGTCTCCATTCCCCACTCTTCAGCTCTGCTTGGGAAGGAGACAAATAGAGGAGATGAGAATGAAGGAGTGAAGTTGAGCCCAGGAAAAAGGGGTGGAGTGGTGGGAAGGTGCCTCAGTTTCTCTCCTTGTTCCTCACTGTCCAACTATTTGAAATGACAATAAATTAAAACAATGTTCCCCAAGTTGAGTCTGTTTTGTCTATTATGACAATCAGTAAGTGGTATCCCCATTTCTATCTTGACTCTTGAACTTTTTCATCTTATTTTCTCACCGTATCCCATTGTGGAGGGGGAGTGATAGCAGCCAGGTGGGTGTCTGACTGTTTGCTACAGCCAACCATCCTCAACTGCTTTTTGAAATGGACAGAGAACAGAGCTATTCTGAGCTAAACTCAGGTTGACAGTTATCTCCTACGGTGAACTAAGAGGAGCCCAGACTGAGCATGTGTCCTACCAAATGACTGTGAACTATTTGGCAAGAAGATGGCAAGAACAAAAAGACATAGGAGAAGTCAAATCCTTCTGGTGAATACATGGGGTAAGAGAAGTACACTTGTACGGAGAAGTGAGAAATGAAGAAAGAGTTCAAAAAAACTATTACATTTAATGTGAGATTCTGCTCCCAGTGAAGCATGGTCCCTCTGACCATCAGAGTTACAAACAAGACTGGTTTTGTAGGGTTGTTGTACATTTTTTGGTTTGCGGTGATTTGGGTCATTTTTTTTTCTGTTTTGTTTTGTTTGGGTTTTTTTTTTTTTGTTTGTGGGTTTTTTGTTGTTGTTAAGATACTAATGCTCCTCTAACATGAAGAAAAGGAATAGATCTAGCCCTGATAACACTTTAAAGTATTTTTTCAACTGTAAAGAAACCTCTGCAGAAACTATAACTGAATTCTTCCTAAGCTTGGGGGTGTGATTATACATTTATTTATTTAAGCCTGCTTACCAGATAGGTGTTTGCAAATGTTTAATACCATAATTCTAATGACAAAGCACTTCTCAGAGCTAGGCAGTATCAGTGAAGTGCAACAAGTGTTTTTTACACAGCAATGCTCATTGTATCTGTCTTCTGCTTTCTCATTATCCACTCAATTCTTCTGTTGTCCTCATACTTTCTCCCTCACTTACTGATCTGCTTTCCACATTCATTTCTCAGGACATTAATCTAATATATCCATCAGTCATATACACATACATATGCTCTCTCCTTTCTGCTTTTGTTCGTTGTTAATTCGACTCTGCTGATCACAAAAAGATGGAACAGCTTGTAAATATTTTCAAGAAACCATGTAAAAGTACACATAGAATCAAGAACCCTTCACTATAAATGGTTTAAGAGATAACCAAATATCAGTGAATTTTTTTTTTCTGAAAAATAATTCCTAACTATGAAAATTTTTACATGCTCTATTTATGATCATATATAGTCACATGTTTTATTGATCAGATTAATGTTTATATCACAAAGCAAGAGTATTCTCAACTTACATGGCTGTAATTTGGCTATATTCAATGAAATCAGAAGTGTTCATATGAGAGTTTAAAAAAAAAAAAAAAAACAACATGAATTTTAAAATAAGTCAGTATAGCCAGTCCTTTCGTGTTTTAATTGCTTAGCCACTTAGAATTACTAGGGTAAAAAATAAGGCAAGTGCTTTTTTTTTTTTTCTTCTAGAATCTCCTGTTCTCTCAAATCTTTCTGGTGATGGTAGATTTTGACATACAACATCAAGTTCCCTGAATCATGTCACACTATTGCTAGGTGGTAATTTTCTCATTTCAGAAATACCCCTTTTTAAGGGTCATTGGTAATCACAACATTCTATTGAGGTTATTTGATAAGGAAAAGTTGAGTTCCTAATACTGTTTCTCCTTTCATCCCATATATATTTCATGGGGGTGAGACAGACATACATTTCCCTCACAGTATGTAGCTTGAGGTATAATTAGTATTTGTAAATATATGCAGAAAGAGGCCTCTATAAAACCCACATTTACCAAAGAACAGTGTGAGGTATAGACTGAAATAAGAATTTTTTTTTTTTTTTTTTTTATGTAGCCTAGGTGAAGATGGAATAAAATGACAGACATATAGCCTGATTAAGGGCTTTGTTGGGCTTAAAGCTTCAACACCAAGTGTTTTGTTTGTGAAACCATACAGCTGAGACTGTCTAAAACCCAGAAATGTACAGTTAATATTTCTACTGAAAAACTGAAGTGAAAGGCAATGACAGTTCTGTGTACCTATTCCTGGCAGTCTATGCAATCTACAGGCATAAGAATATGTGATCTTTATAAATAAATGATGATGGCACCTTTCATCCCAATAACTATGAGACAGCAATGTAAAGCAAATAATTCTGGACTGTATATTAGAAGTAAAACAAAATAAAAGAAGAGTACTGGACAACAGCGAGTAGAGAATAAAACTGAGTCAAGAAGCAGGAGATGTATTTTATCATCCTGAATACACTGACAAACAAATAGGAGAAAGGGACTAATGCAGCATAAGATGTAAAGGGATTGGGGAAGTTAGAAGGAGAAAGAAAATTTACCTTGGAGAAATTCTACAAGCAGAAGAACGTAATCTGGGAAGAATTCCTAGTTCCAAAGGTCCTAAATCCCAAGACATAAATTAGTTCAAAATAGTGGTACTTTCTCAGTGGTGAAAATTCACAAGGATCTACTTTTATGAAAGAAGTATCAGCTGCACCACTATACAAGGTATTTTTAATCCACGGCTCTTGCAAATCTTGTGTATTTCTCATGAGCATTTCATGAGTGCTTCATTCCCTGGGATAGGTTATGCAACTGCTAACTAGACTGTTCGTGGGTAGGTGTTCAACAATAACCAAAATTCCTAGATTTAAGAGGAAGAAAACAGACATGACTGAGGCAGAGATCACTGGCAATGCTGGGGTCCTTCTACATGTTCAGCTCCATACCACACAATGGTCAAGAAAAGTCATAGAACAGTCAATGTTAGAAGGTGTATCTGGAGACTGCCTAAACCAACAACCTGCTCAGAGCAGGGTCAGACAGAGGACCTTGCTTAGGATTGTACCCAGTCAGGTTTTGAATGTGCCCAAGGATGGAGACTCCACAAGGTACCTGGGCAACCTGTTTCAGTATTCTATCAGTCTCACAGTACAAAAGATTTTTCTTGTATTTAAATAGAATTTCCTGTATTTCAGTTTGTGCCCATTGTCTCCTGTCCCTTCACTGGGTACCACTTGCCTCTTCGGGGTGTCTTCTTTACTCCTTCCTATCAAGTATCTAAACCCATTGAAAAAATGCCCTTGAGCCTTTTCTGATCTGGGCTGGATAGTCCCAAGCTCTCTCAGTCTCTCCTTTAATGAGAGGGTGCATTTTGTTCCCATCATCCAGGTCATCAATGAAAGGGTTTAACAGTATTGAACAGGTGAGTCTGCTCTCACGATGTTGAGGGTTGTGATACTGGTTTTTTGTCTGCTCCCTCCTCTAAAGATCCTGAACTCCACTGTCTCATGGTCATGCAACAAAAACTACCCCCAGCCTTCACATCCACAAACAGTTCTTTTTGTTTTTCAGTATAAGGCCCAGCAAGAGTATGACATCCAACAGACCTGCTTCTCAGTTCTCTAAGTTAGGTAATACATACTCTCTAAATCTTCACAAGGTAGAATCTCAATTTATAGCTCATAAAATCAAGGCCTACACTCCACAACAGAGTCTGTCCAAGAACTGTGAGATCTTGGGTACAACTCCAACAGAAGTAATCTTTCTATAGCTAAGTATACCAGTTTTGTTACAGAAAACTGAAAATAGGTACAGCATTATCTCCTAGGATTTGGCCTATGAGAATTAATTCTAAAACTCAACTCACATGAAGCAAACTACAAGGCGTTTTGAAAAGATGGACCAAATTTCGAAGATACAGTGATTTCAAATTGTGTCCATCTTTTTGAAACACCCTGTTCATCTGCAGACACACCCTCCCCATCCTCTATTAAGTTAGAGCCTACTTGTTAAAAAAAAGTCTGATTACTTGTTTTCAGCTTCTGCTTTGACTTTGCCATCATGTCCTCATTATCATATTCAATTAATTAGCGTGTAAAGGTAATATTCCAGCATGCACGCCTCTCTAAGAAACATTATTGACTTCAACTAAATACGGTAGATTTACTACAAAAGAGTGGGATTTAAAAAGAAGATTGAGGGGCTTGTATGCATACAAAATTGCATATCTCTTAGGAAAAGCATATTGTAGTAAAATTATACTAGTTTCTTATAAGGGTACCTGAAAGAAAACAGCAGCAGAATAGAAAAAAATCAGGAACAGGTAAAACTATGGAAAACTCCGTAACTACTGAAACATGCACTCATTCTTTCTTCATCCCAACCTCATTATCTTCAACAGTATCAAGATGAGAGGAATGGAAAATGAGCATATATTAAAAAATAGATATTCTGTTTCCTTTCTAAAAGAAACAAACAAGTGTTTTGTCACAATTTTGAAGGGCAATGGGGGGTTAACTTTTGTATTAATGTTCTTCTTATGAAAGCTCTCAAATCTATTCATAAGGGAGAAAAAGTGAAACAAAAACAAAACCAGTATCTTTGTTCTAAAAAGAAGCCACATCATACAGGGTGTACCTGTAGTTTCTCTAGCTTGGTTCAAGGGTGCTCTTGAAGAAAATGGCATGATTCCAGATGAAAAAGAACTGGAAGATACACTCTGGAAGCATTCTTTAGCATACTCCATTCAGTCAAGAAAACCTTATTACGGCTCATACAAAACAAAAAAACATCGAGCAAGAAAAAAAAACAAAAGTGGTTGGGTTGGTGTGGATGTTTGTTCCCCAGCATAACTGACCAACTGTTTTTAAAGATCCTTTCTATTAATGCATACTACTTGACAATGGGAATAAAATATAATATTTTCATTGTTGGAAGAGGTCTATAAGGATCATCTAGGGTTTACCGAAAGTTAGAGTATGTTTTTAAGGGCATTGTCCAAATACCTCTTAAACAATGACAGGCTTGGGGCACTGATCACCTCTCTAGGGAGCCTGTTCCAGTGTTTGACCACCCTCTTGGCAAATAAATGCTTCCTGATGTCCACCTTGAACTTTCCCTGGTACAGCTTTGAACTGTTCCTACACGTCCTGTCACTGTATCCCAGGGAGTAGAGCTCAGCACATCTCTCCCCACAACCTCTCCTCGGGAAGCTGTAGTCAACCAGGAGGTCACAACTCAACCTCTTTTTATCCAAACCAGACAAGCCCAAATATGTCTTCTATGTAGGCATCACAATAACTGAAGGGGACTGAAGAAACAAAATGTTATACATGCTGTATGACTTGAAGGGAAGTGCACATGCATACATCTTTTCTTAGACACTCACATAAGCCAAATAGTTTTAGTACTTGCTCTTGTGAAACTCTGAGTTGCAAGAAGTCTCAAGGTTTCTTATGTTTAGGTTTCTGCATGTTCATGACACTTTACAGTGGTGTTTTGCATGATAGTTGACTGAATTACTGCTTTTCTCCTTAGGTTGTTGTCCTCATTCTGGAGATAAAAGGGATGGCTTTAGTTTTAATCGGTAAACAGTCTCACCCTTTCTTCTTACATATTCTTCAAATTAAGTAAAAATTTATATGATGTCCTATTTTTACATTAAACACTTCCAAATCTCATTAACTGCAGCTTGATAAATGTAATTCTGCTATTAGTACTACTTGATTTCATGGAAGAAAAAAAATTATATGTTTCTAATGCACACAAATTGCATTTGGGTACAACATATGACCCTGCATATTCAGGATACAGAATAATCACTAAAAGCATTTTGCTCTGCTTTTGCCTATAATATTTTACCAGAATAGCAATGTTGTACTGGAAGCAATATAAATACAGTATAACACATTGATCAAATTTAGATTACTACTGTAAAGAAGTTATACATATATTCCCTAAGGCATGTTTTCCTAAAAACCTTTTCCTCATTCTTCCTCTGTCAGAAAATCTTGTTTTAACATTGCTACCAGAATTATCACTACATTAAACTTTGTCTGCCATTAAAAATACATTTCCAGTTCCTCAACTGGGAAAGCATTCAAAACTTCAGTGACTCCTATAACAAAGAGCTCAAATGTTCAGAAGCATAAAAATATTGCACACGCTAATATAAAGCATTAGGAAAACTCTTAACATCACATTCCCTGAATTAAAGCACTAAATTCAACTTAGACCTAAAGCCATTTATTATATGCTTCACTCAGTTGAAGGTACATTTGTTATCTTAATATCAATGGTAATATTGCTTTTACTGGAAAGTCCCTCTCTTGGACAGATTCATCAATGAAGAAACTTCATGTTGCTTATATCTAGTAACTCTGACAAGCTCTGGTCCTATCCAAGCTATCATATGCCAAACTGATGCACAAGTCTCAAATGCATCAGAATCACCATCCACATATTTAATAGCTGCAAGGTATTTGCCACAGATCAACAAGGTCCTGTATTAGACCAGATGGGTATCCACACCTTGGATGTACATGCACATTCTCAACTACTACACTGATACATGATAATTTACATGAGCAGTAGCTTCAGTGACAGGTGTGACAAACCTACAAAAATCTCATTAAGAACAGAATTCCTGACTAGTTGGAAAAAAATTGATCAGCTGGTGACTGTGGGTTTAGAAAACAGTAACTGTCAACAACAAATGATTAAAATGCATCCTTCTGTCAGTTAAAGGCTGTGGGCTTATCTGATTTTTTTCTGAACTTTGCGGTTCTTGATATCACAAATATTCAGCTATTTGGTTTTCACAAATAGTTCTGGGGGAATCTAAGTTTGTAGATTCAATATATATATGTATTTTCTTTAATTTTACATAGATCACCTTTACTGGGATGAATAAATAATTTAGTCATGACCCTGCATGACCACTTGCTTCCTCTTCTAGTTAGGCTACCCGTGCATGCTGTAGTTGGCTGATATAAGACATGCAGAACATCAGCAGAGTGAATTGAACACTTTTTAGGTCTGTCAGCCACATTCATTGTTATTTGCCTTGGCAAATGTACACATCCTGAGTCAGGCCTACACTGCTGATCTTCCAGAGAGGTGGGGAGGAAGCTGCATCCTGCAGTCTGAGGGGAATGAAAAAAGATTTTAAGGCCTTGGGACAGATGGTTAAAGAGTCTGGGGCTCAAGTGATTTTCTCTTCCCTCCTTCCGGTTTTGGGTGATGATATGGGGTGGAATAGGAAAATTCAGTCTGTAAGCAATTGGCTACAAGACTGGTGCTACAGGCAGGGCTTTGGGTTCTTTGATAACAGCTGTTTTTACAAGACGCCAGTCCAAACAGTGATACGTGGGAAAGGTTTATCTCGCAGGGGCAAAAGGATGCTGGGACAGGAATTAGCAGGGCTCATTTGGAGAGCTTTAAACTAGACTTGAAGGGGGTTGCAGCTGGGCTTGCATCAGTGGGGCAGTACTCTACAGTTCGTGAAGGCTGGGAGGCCTCTCATACCGCTAGTGTGAAATTGGTGTGCTCAGCTCCCTCTCTGAAATGCCTGTACACCAACACGTGCAGTACGGGGAATAAGCAGGAGGAGTTAGAAACCTGTGTTTGGGCAGGAGATTATGACCTGGTGGCAATTATGGAGACATGGTGGGACACACATGACTGGAACGTGGTCATGGATGGCTATGTCTTTTTCAGGAAAGACAGGCCAGCCAGGCGTGGTGGTGGAGTTGCTCTTTACGTTAGAGAGAAACTACAATGTATTGAGTATTGTCCAGGCATGGATGAGGAGCGAGTTGAGAGTCTATGGGTGAAAATTAAGAGGCAGGCTGGCAAGGGTCATACTGTTGTGGGTGTCTATTATAGGCCACCAGATCAGGGTGAGGAGGTTGATGAGGCCTTCTACAGACAGCTGAGAGCAGTCTCACAATCACAGGCCCTGGCTGTGGTGGGGGATTTTAACTTCCCTGATGTTTGCTGGAAGGACTACTCAGCCAGCCAGCCACAGTCTAGGAGGTTCCTCCAGCGCCTTGACGATAACTTTCTGATGCAGAGGGTGGAGGAGCCAACTAGAAGAGGTGCATTGCTGGACCTCATCCTCACTAACAAGGACGATCTGGTTGAAGCAGGAAAGGTTGAGTGCTGCCTTGGTTGCAGCGACCATGAAATGGTAGAGTTCATGATCTTGTGTGGCAGGAACAGGATAGCAAGCAGAATTGTAACCCTAGACATCAGCAGGGCAAACTTTGGCCTTTTCAAGCAATTGCTAGGGGAAATCCCATGAGCAAGGCTGCTGCTTGAAAGAAAAAGGCCCCAAGATAGTTGGTTAGTGTTCAGGGACTGTTTCTACCAGGCACAAGGCATCCCGACACGTAGGAAGTCAAGGAAGGGAGTCGGGAGACCTGCATGGTTAAACAGGGAACTGCTGGATAAGCTCAAGTGGAAGAGGAGAGTTTACAGATCATGAAAGGAGGGGCTGGTCACTTGGGGAGAATATAAGGTGGTTGTCAGAGGATGTAGGGAGGCAACTAGGAAAGCTAAGGCCTCCTTAGAAGTAAACCTGGAGAGAGGGGTCAAGGACAACAGAAAGAGCTTTTTCAAATATGTGGCAGATAAAACTAACACCAGAGGCAATGTAGGCCCAATGATAAACGAGGTGGGTGCCCTGGTGACAGAAGATACAGAGAAGGCAGAATTACAGAATGCCTTCTTTGTTTCTGTCTACTCTGACAGAGGCTGTCCTGAGGAGGCTGTACCGCTGAAGCCCCAGAGAAAATCAGGACAATGGAGGAGTCTGCATTAGTTGATGAGGACTGGGTTAGGGACCAATTAGGCAATCTGGACATCCATAAATCCATGGGTCCAGATGGGAAGCACCCGCGGGTGCTGATTGAGCTGGCTGAGGTCATTGCTGGACCACTCTTCATCATCTTTGCCAAGTCAGGCACGGGAGAGGTGCCTGAGAGCTGGAGGAAAGCAAATGTCACTCCAGTCTTCAAAAAGGGCAAGAAGGAGGACCTGGGTAATTATAGACAGGTCAGCCTCACCTCTATCCCTGGGAAAATGATGGAACAATTTACCCTTGATACCATCTCAAGACATATCAGGGATAAGAGGGTCATTAGGGGCAGCCAACATGGCTTCACCAAGGGGAAGTCATGTTTGACCAACCTCATTGACTTTTATGAGGACATAACAAGATGGATGGATGATGGCAGAGCAGTGGATGTGGTCTTCCTTGACTTCAGTAAAGCATTTGACACAGTCTCCCACAGCTCAACTGAGGGAGTGTGGTCTGGACGACTGAGTAGTGAAGTGGACTGCAAACTGGATGAAGTAAAGAAGCAAGAGAGTTGTGGTCAATGGGGCGGAATCTAGCTGGAGGCCTGTGTCTAGTGGAGTGTCTCAAGGGCCAGTACTGGGGCCAGTATTATTCAATATATTCATCAACAATTTGGACAAGGGAATAGAGTGTACTATCAGCAAGTTTTCTGATGACACCTGTGGCAGGATGCAAACCCCCATTTCTCCCCCTCCCTCCTTCATCAGGGAAGGAGTAGACACATCCCCCTCTCTCTCTGCTACTTGAGGCTAACAGCTTCTTTTGTTTGGCCCCAGAGCACCCTGGCCAGGGCCATTAGGAGAAGGGAGTGTCGAGGTGCCAGGGAGACACTGGGCGCCTGCAGCCAGTCTGGGGGATGTTTGGAGGCTTCAGGGGCACCCCACAGCCAGTGTGGGGGTGCAGAAAAGCTTCTGGAATGCCTACAGTCAGATCTGATCAGCCTATAAAAAACGGGATTCTTGTCGAGACTCCGCCCATTGTCGCAGGTCTCTCGGAGCACAAGTGAGATGCTGCCGCTGAGAGCCCCCTCTGGGATGGAGACTCTGCTTGCCTTGCCACGTGTGTGAGTAAAACTTCTCCTCACAGGATTGCGAGTGTATTTATACTTTCCGTGCACATATGCACATGTAACTTTCCATGCTCAATATGAGCACATGTAAAATTAATCCTCACATAATCGCGGGTGTATTTTCCTCCCGTGCTTCCACGTAAGCACATGTAACTTTCCGTGCACATTTGCACGTGACTTTCCGTGCTCAATACGAGCACCTGTATAAATTATTTCCTCACACAATCGCGAGTGTATTTTCCTCCCGTGCTTCCACATAAGCGCGTGTTATATTCCATGCACATTTGCACGTGTATTAACCCTTGCAGGATTGCGAGTGTATTATAAATTTACCCTCACAGAATCGCGAGTGTACACTTTCTGTACTCACTGTGAGTACGTGTATCTCTTTAAAATAATCCCACACCATGTACAGACTCAGAGACGGCTCCGGCACTATTTTGGGTGAAGCCATGTGCATGCACTCTGTGGACCGCCTGTTGTACTAGTTGCTGCCCCTTAATAATTTTCCTCAACTGATATCCGAACCTGTATTTAAGTCACTTTTGGAGTGCTAAAACCCTGTTTCCCACCAGTTTAATAAAAGTTGTTTCGGACCCTGTTGTCCCTTAAACTAATTCCGGGGTGCCTCTGTGACAACAGCAAACTGGGAGGAGTGGCTGACACACCAGAAAGCTGTGCTGCCATCCAGTGAGACCTGGACAGGCTGGAGAGCTGGGTGGGGAAAAATTTAACAAGGCCACATGTAGAGTCTTGCATCTGGGTAGGAACAACCCCAGGTTCCAGTATAAGTTGGGGAATGACCTATTAGAGAGCAGTGTAGGGGAAAGGGACATGGGAGTCCTGGTGGACAGCAGGATGACCGTGAGCCAGCACTGTGCCCTTGTGGCCAGGAAGGCCAATGACATTATGGGTTGTATTAGAAGGGGGATGTTTAGTAGGTCCAGAGAGGTTCTCCTTCCCCTCTACTCTGCCCTGGTGAGACCACATCTGCAATATTGTGTCCAGTTACGGGCCCCTCAGTTCCAGAAGGACAGGAAACTGTTGGAGAGAGTCCAGTGCAGGGCGATGAAGATGATCAAGGGAACGAAGCATCTCCCTTATGAGGAAAGGCTGAGGGAGCTGGGTCCTTCAGTTTGGAGAACAGGAGACTGAGGAGTGACCTTAGTAATGTTTACAAATATATAAAAAGTGAGCGTCAGGGGGACGGAGCCAAGCTCTTCTCAGTGACAACCAATGGTAGGACAAGGGGTAATGGGTTCAAACTGGAACACAAAAGGTTCCACTTAAATTTGAGAAGAAACTTCTTCTCAGTGAGAGCAACAGAACACTGGAATAGGCTGCTGAGGGGGGTTGTGGAGTCTCCTACTCTGGAGACATTCAAAATCCGCCCATATGTCTTCCTGTGTAATCTCATCTAGGTGTTCCTGCTCTGGCAGGGGGATTGGACTAGATGATCTTTTGAGGTCCCTTACAGTCCCTAACATTCTGTGATTCTGTGATTCTGTGATTCTGTGAAATGTATAGGGTTTAAACAAAAAAATGTCCACAACTTCTATGACCACCTTTTTTGAGTACATAATATACAGGTTAACAAGGATATCATCCCTTCCAATTTGGAAGCACAAGTTATACGTTTGCAGTCAACATGAAGGGATGTTTGTCTTAGATGTGACTCTTCCTTTGCAACCTCTCGTTTCTTACCATCTCCATCCTGACCCTTATCAATCTCACACTTCTTCCATCCTCTTCTCACTACCTTTGCCTTTTATTTTAATTTCAAGATTAAAGTTCTTCAGATTTACTTTCCAGTACTAATACTTCTAAAAGAGTAAGGATTATTTGATGCATTGGTTACTCACAGGAAAAAAAAATAAATCATCATGTTAGGCACTTGTTTATCCACCAGTTGCTGCTTGAGTAGACAATGTTGCATTTCCAATCATTTCTCTGCCACAGTAAGGCTCTTTTTTCTAGGAATAAAAAAAATAAAATTATTTGCTTTCTAAATGAATTCTAAGTCATACTCCTGAGGAGAATTTAAGGCTCACAAATGAAAATTCTCTTTTACATACCTTAACCTGCTTATCAACATTAATAAAAGCTGGACACTTCTATATGCCTAGTGCCAGTTTGTAGTATACCAAGTTTTAATTTCACAATTGACCTAAATATTCAGCTTTTCTGAAAAGAGATTTAAAGCTATACTTTCAGTGACAAGCATTCAAAGTTTTCACATTATCTCCACCATGTAAAATTTGAAGTTATTTTAGATAACATCATATGTCATGGCAGTACAAGTTGGAGGCCAAAGCAAATTGTTTCACAGGCACCAATTGCCTTCCTAAGATAAACCAAACACTACACTATAGTGCAGTGTAGTCTTGCAACACTTTTTTATGCACTACATTCAAAGTTTCTCTTAGCTGTAGAGATTGCAGGACCAGAAGAAAAAAAAATCATGGTACTGTTAACTTTTAAAACAAGTCAAAGAACTGGCAATCCTTAGTATCTTGTGATAGCAAGAATCAATGCAGTATAATTGAACTTTCAGTAGCAGAAAGTATATTTCAGTGTATGACAGGACAAAACAGAGAAAAATCTCCTCCCTAGATTTATATTCCAATCTACCAACAACTTTCCATACATCAAAAGCAAGTAAATAAAAAAATCTCTTCCAGAAAACTTCAGATACACCACTAGTTCAATAAAACTAATAAAGGAGAGCACATACATTGAAATGAGTGGCATGAAACAAATTTGTTTAAAAGTAGTTTGCAGACTAATTCCCGTGTCTCAGAGTACTTTAATATTTTTCCCACCCAAAATGCAATTTTCTGATGAAAAACTCAAAATACTCAAAGGAAATATATACAGGTATTATTAAAAGAAACTGGAAATATTTATTTCATTTTTTCAGAGATAAAAATTAAAGGATCAAATTAACATGACCTTTACTCCAATAAAAGACTGTTTAAGAAAAGTTAGTTAACAACATAGATGGTACTCTTTTATTACCTGTCAAGGGACAACAAGTGTTAATGATAATTGTGAAACTAAAATGTAATGTAACTGAAAGGCAGAATTAAGATCTATCAGATTTGCACATCTCTGAGGTTCAGTGCAAAATAATGCTGAACTGGCACTAGGCATAAAAAGAAAATTTGCTCTAAAACCCCCTACAAAGAACTAATCAGTTGCCACTACCGGGTACATCGACTAATATATACATAAGAGTCTTTCAAAAATTTAGTTTTAGCAAGCCATTAAAAATTAATTCAGCTGAAACACAACCTATCGAAAGCTAGTGCCTGGAAATGGTAAATAAAATAGATTCCTTTGTTATTACAAAATTAATAGCATAAATTTTGACTCCGTGTTACTTATTGTTACTAGGCATCTTCATCTTTGAAGGGGAATCCTGCACCAGTAAAGTTAAAAACAAAAGGCAGTGATTTCACTGTAACCACAGTTCTCACTTTGCACTCACATTAGTCTCACCTATTTAAGAGCTGAAGTTATTTGCCTACCTCAAATGCATTGGGAATCAACCACTGCATTTAACAGCAAATTAATATATGTGTTGCTCAAGGAAATGCATTTTCTACTTATTAGTGTCATTACTATCAAGTAAAGTCTTGTCTGAGACAAAAAAAAAATAAACCAAATTCTGTCTCCAGGCTGCCTATCTAACTAGAAAACATAACTATATGCACACTACTGTCAACTTGAATGATTTTATCAAAACCTGCAGTGTATTTGGTATCTTCCTCAGAGGACAGGGTCAAGGACTCACATGAGCTCCCACATTTGCCTAATGTATAAGAGACAAAATCAGCAGCTCAAAATTCTTGCAAAACATGAGAGTTTGAAAAGTCACATGATTTTCCAGTGCTTGGGGTTAGTAATACTTATGTGAAGGTTTATGAAAAGGGTAATACTAGAAATAGAAATAATTCACTTTAGGAAAATACAACCTCAGTTATCTGAAAATCAAACTCCCTGTACAGATGAATCATTTCCCAGTTTGCTTCTCATCGTGTATTATGAGGCACTACTAAAGCTGAATGGTTTAATAACTGGCTTATATAAAACTATCTAAAAAACATGACTTTGCCTTCCTAAATGTCAAGTGTTGTCACAGTCAACTTTCTGGTTTCTCTTTGCATATACATTGGTTGAGCTGTGTCTATAATGTAAAATTAACCAAAGTAATTGGAACCAAGTTAATTCACTTTATTGTCTGCCTAGCAAGTGCCTCCTTCCTTGTTCTCTGTGTATCTGTTTTTCTGGCTCAGTTATGCATCTTGATTTTGCATGTCATAAAATGGCACTTCCTCAGCCCAGAGTCCTAGTGTGCAAACACAACCAATGTTTACTGCATTGACTTATCAGGCATTCTTTAACTGATAAAAAGATCATGCAGACCCATTTTGCACTTGAGAAGAACTGTGTTTTGTCAATAATAATGGAAGATATTTCAAATGCCCAGGAGAAAGTTAGGGAGAAAAATCAATGGAATCTGCATCCTCAGCACAACTCAATTTCTTGGAAAAATCTCCCCTAGTGTTACCTCTATTCAATGATTTATATCTATTCTACAAAGTAATCCGGAGTACAAGAATTCACTACTCCTTATTTACTTCTCAAATATATGCATACAGTCCTGCAGCTAGAGTCCATGTTAGAAATTTTTAATGAATTCATCTTTAGAGGTTTCATAATCACTTATGCCAGCGTATATTTTCAAAATTTGTGCTCAGAGAGAGACACGTTCATTGCTATTTCAAATGAATGATTTACAGTTTGGTTCTTTTGTAGTGAACTGAGTGTACTGAACTAGGGTTTGAGTGATTTGGAGGTTTGCTAAGAATATTTCCCTCAGTTCTAACTGAAACCAAGATGCAGAAAGCTTTTGGGTTTTTCCTTCCAGTCCTCACAAGACATTTGAAATAGTTGGTTATTTCTTGCTGTACACTGACACTGCATGTATAGTATAAAATATATGTCTACAAGGCTTTGACTGTTCTTCAGGATGCCTCTGCTTGTTTCATGAGTAGTGTGTTCAGCGGTATGCTTAAGGTGAATTCCATGCTTCTTAAATGTTTGGTTTATCAAGATTCTTTAAATTTTAGCCTTATAATTCTCTTTCTGTCATGAGCAAGGTATTTTCTGTTTAGAAAACTTGATGGATTTTTTTCCTGACTTCAGAGAAGTTTAGAGATGTCAGCTTTATTACTACTGTCAGAGCTGCCAGGTATCTCTACAGCACAACAAAAGTTGTTGGCACTTTAAAGTGTTGATGTAAATGCTTTTAATATGATAATTTGCATTAAGTATCAGGAATGACCATATACTTCCATCTTATACCTTTGCAAGTAAGTGCAAGAAATGTAATATCACTATGGTGCAGGACTACTGGAATCAAACCTTTTCTACCTGTCAGACCCATCAGTAAACATACTCAAATTATCATTCATCATTTTGTAGTGTATTTTTGAAAGAAAAAAATACAAATCAGCTATCTTAAAAATCAGGATTAGATCACCTTATTCCCATTCAGTTGCTTATTTGCTTTTAGTGGAAGTCAAAAGCATTGAAAGTATCACTAGTACCTTACTTTTAACCCAGTCTTACCAAAAAAATGGTTATATCAACAATTGCATAGCAGTTATTGCCATTGAGAGATTTGTGAAAGGGCTAATTTGAAGTTTCTTTAAAACTCTACTAAAGTAAGAGTAACCTAAGCATGAAATGAAAGAATACTGTCGAGGGTTAGGATTGCGGGGTGACAATCAAACCCTGGCAGATGTATTGTTAACCTCCTCTCCCCACCACTTCCCCCTTTTGCCCCTCCCTCTCCCCCCTTCCCACTCAGGACAGGCGATCGGGAGGGAAAGAAGGACGGAGAGAAGAGAGTTGGAAAAGTTAAAGATGTTTTACTAACGCTACTAATAAGAATAGAGAAAATAATACAAAATATACAAAACCAATCTTGTAAGTCTCAGCAACTGCAGAGCCAGCACCCAAAGTCCTGGATTAGACTCTGTAGCCAACCGGAGCTGGATTCAGTCTCTCACTAGGCCTCAGTTCGCAGGGACGACCAGCAAGGTCCTCTCCTAATGTCAGCCATGAGGAAAAAAAAAGGGAAAAGGGGCGAGATCCTCGTGATCTCCCACTTTTATATGAAGTATTCACGTGAATGGAATGTTATACACCGTTGGTCAGTCTCTCGGTCACCAGTTTCTCGTTGCCCCTCTTGCGAGATGTCCATCCGTGCTTATCAATAAGTTTGCATTCCATTGCTAGGTTTAACCAAAACATGTGTTGGGTTCTCCAGGAAAATGCAGCTAATATGAAGGCTTTAGCTGACAGGCAAAAATTCACTAAAAGAGAAACTTGTTTTTTAACAAAACCAGGACATTCCACCCCTTATAATATGACATTCACTGAATACTTAAAACTTATCAATACAATCTATCAATACAATCTAATTAATCACTACTACCATATATATATATACATATGTACATATATACACAGGAGTAATTAATCAGTGGACCATCCTTTGAAAAGTTCATTAAGTTCATTTTGTCACAACAGTCTCCCAGGGCAGGGAAAATGATACAAGTGGATCTCACGACCACTGTCTGTGGGTTAAGGACACCAACTTCGAAGAAGGTGTCGGGCGCCACTCGAAGAAGTTAGCTCTAGTTTCATCACCATTGTCTTGATCTGAAAGACACTTATTAAACATTGTTAGTGCGGCAATTCACATCATACAGTTCAGCATTGCATATTTTCACCTAAAATCAAATCCCCTTGAGGTACACACCGAACTTCTCCATCCTTAAGCATCACCCACCAGGTGCTGCCAGGTCCCTGGGCAAAAACAATCCCACGAATAGGTTTGCCTTTGCCTGAGGCAGGAGTAACCCAGACTGCCTTTCCTAAGATATTTTTCATGTGTACTACAGGGACTTTATCTCCTTCTACAGTCCGTAGAATTTCTGATTGGGCAGGCCCGGCTCGATTGGTTGATCCCCTGGTGTTGACCAACCAAGTGGCTTTTGCTAAATGTGAATCCCAGTTTTTAAAGGTTCCGCCACCAAGTGCCTTTAGTGTAGTTTTTAACAAACCATTGTACCTTTCAATTTTCCCAGAGGCTGGTGCATGATATGGAATATGATATACCCACTCAATACCATGTTCTTTGGCCCAATTGTCTATAATACTGTTTTTGAAATGAGTACCGTTGTCTGATTCAATTCTTTCTGGCGTACCGTGCCGCCAGAGGACTTGCTTCTCAAGGCCCAAGATAGTATTTCGGGCTGTAGCATGAGGTACGGCAGATGTTTCCAACCATCCCGTGGTTGCTTCCACCATTGTAAGTACATAACGCTTACCTTGACGTGTTTGTGGAAGTGTAATATAATCAATCTGCCAAGCTTCTCCATACTTATACTTTAACCATCGCCCCCCATACCATACAGGTTTTAACCGTTTTGCTTGTTTGATTTCGGCGCAAGTTTCACATTCATGAATAACCTGTGAAATAGTGTCCATAGTTAAATCCACCCCTCGATCACGAGCCCATTTGTATGTTGCATCTCTACCTTGATGCCCTGAAGCATCATGGGCCCACCGAGCTAGGAAAAGTTCACCTTTATGTTGCCAATCCAAGTCCACCTCAGCTACTTTGATCTTAGCAGCTTGATCCGCTTGTTGGTTGTTTAGATGTTCCTCGGTGGCTCGACTTTTAGGCACATGAGCATCTACATGACGAACTTTCACAGGCAGGCTCTCTAGCCGAGCAACAATGTCTTGCCACAGTGTGGCAGCCCAAATGGGTTTACCTCTGCGCTGCCAGTTGCTTTTCTTCCATTGCTGTAGCCACCCCCACAAGGCATTTGCTACCATCCATGAGTCAGTATAGAGATAAAGTATTGGCCACTTCTCTCGTTCAGCAATGTCCAAAGCCAGCTGGATGGCTTTCACTTCTGCAAACTGACTGGATTCACCTTGTCCGTCAGTGGCTTCTGTAACTTGTCGTGTGGGACTCCACACAGCAGCTTTCCACCTTCGATGTTTTCCTACAAGACGACAGGATCCATCTGTGAACAGTGCATACTGCTTATCAGTCTCTGAAAGCGTATTATATGGTGGTGCTTCTTCAGCACATTTTACTTCCTCCTCATCTGGAGACATCCCAAAGTCTTTGCTTTCTGGCCAGTCTGTAATAACTTCTAATATCCCTGGACGGTTGGGACTTCCAATTCGAGCTCGTTGCGTGATCAGTGCAATCCATTTACTCCATGTAACTTCGGTTGCATGATGTGGAGAGGGAACCGTCCCTTTGAACATCCAGCTCAGCACCGGCAGTCGAGGTGCCAGGAGGAGCTGTGCTTCAGTGCCGATCACTTCTGAAGCAGCTCGAACTCCTTCATATGCTGCTAGTATCTCCTTTTCAGTTGGAGTATAGTTGGCCTCAGATCCTTTGTATCCTCAACTCCAAAAACCTAAGGGTCGACCTCGGGTTTCTCCTGGTGCTTTCTGCCAGAGGCTCCAGGTAAGTCCATTATCTCCGGCTGCGGTGTAGAGCACATTTTTAACATCTAGTCCAGTTCGGACTGGTCCAAGGGCCACCGCATGAGTTATCTCACGCTTAATTTGTTCAAAGGCTTGTCGTTGTTCAGGGCCCCACTCGAATTGGTTCTTTTTACGAGTCACTCGATAGAGAGGGCTCACAATGTGGCTGTAGTCAGGAATATGCATTCTCCAAAAACCTACAACGCCCAAGAAAGTCTGTGTCTCCTTCTTATTAGTAGGTGGAGACATTGCTGCAATTTTGTTGATCACATCCATTGGGATCTGACGACGGCCATCTTGCCATTTTATTCCTAAAAACTGGATCTCTCGTGCAGGTCCCTTGACCTTGCTTCGTTTTATGGCAAAACCAGCATCCAAAAGAATATGAATTATTCTCTCACCTTTCTCGAAGACTTCTTTCGCTGTGTCGCCCCATATGATGATGTCATCAATATATTGCAAGTGTTCTGGAGCTTCACCTTGCTCCAGCGTGGTCTGGATCAGTCCGTGGCAGATGGTAGGACTGTGTTTCCACCCCTGGGGCAAGCGATTCCATGTATACTGGATGCCCCTCCAGGTGAAAGCAAACTGCGGCCTGCACTCTGCTGCTACAGGAATAGAGAAAAATGCATTAGCAATGTCAATTGTAGCATACCACTTGGCTGCCTTTGACTCCAGTTCAAATTGCAGTTCTAGCATGTCAGGCACAGCAGCACTCAGTGGTGGTGTAACTTCATTCAGGCCACGATAGTCTACAGTTAGTCTCCACTCATCACTAGACTTACGCACTGGCCAGATTGGGCTGTTAAAAGGTGAGCGAGTCTTACTGATCACACCCTGGCTTTCCAATTGACGGATCAGCTTCTGGATAGGAATCAAAGAGTCTCGATTGGTGCGATATTGCCGGCGATGCACCGTTGTGGTAGCAATTGGCACCTGCTGATCGTCAACCATCAGCAGTCCTACAACAGAAGGGTCATCTGAAAGACCAGGCAAATCAGACAGCTGTTCAATTTTCTCAGTGTCCACAGCTGCTATACCAAATGCCCACCTATACCCTTTTGGGTCCTTAAAATACCCTCTCCTGAGGTAGTCTATGCCAAGGATGCACGGAGCATCTGGACCAGTCACAATGGGATGCTTTTGCCAGTTTTTTCCAGTTAGGCTCACTTCAGCCTCTACCACAGTCAGTTCCTGGGATCCCCCAGTCACTCCAACAATATTGATGGATTGCGTTCCTTTATAATTAGAAGGAATTATTGTGCACTGAGCACCAGTGTCCACTAAAGCTTTATACTCCTGGGGTTGTGTTGTACCAGGCCATAGTATTTGTACAGTCCAATAAACTCTGTTATCCCTTTCCTCCACCTGGTTGGAGGCAGGGCACCTCTAATTCCTGTTTTGCACAGTCTCTGGGTGTGAGTTAGAGGTTCCTTCAAGAGCATCAGAATCTCTTCTGCTCCTTTTGTAAACTGGAGCAGCCACCTTCCTAGGAGTTTTTCCTTTTATCTCACGTACTCGTTCTTGAAGTTCTGAGGTAGGCCTTCCATGCCACTTATTCATGTTTTCTCCCTGCTCATGTAGGAAGAACCACAGTGAACCTCTTTTTGTGGGCTGTCTCTGCCCTCTCTCTCGAGATTGGAAACGCCTTCTCCTAACAGCTGAAACATAGGTTTGTGCAGGTCGTGAACGGTACGAGTCTTCTCTGAGCTCTTTGATTTCTTGCAACAGCTTTTCAAACCGGTCATCAGATTTTTCACACAGTTTCTCCACAGCGGAGACACAAGCCCGTAGAGAACCAGCAAGGCTGTCCTCAAAGTACCGGAGCTGCTCAATCACTTCATTAATTTCTTGTATACCTCTAGCCGACCAGACCATCCCTGCCAATGACTTAGCATATGCAGGTGGTGCACTTTGTACAAATCTGCGCCACATAGATTTTGTACAATTGATTCTATCTGGGTCTGTCCCCTCTTGGCTGTTTGGTCCTAGATAGATGATCTCTCGCACAGCTAATTCTCTCAGGAACTGGATACCTCTCTCCATAGTATTCCATTTCCCTAACGTGGATATACAATCTTCCTTGTAGGGAAATCTGACTTTCATAGCTGCCAGGAGTCGGGTCCAGAGAGTAGTGGCATTAGACTCTCTTGAAATTGCCCTATCAATGGTGGAATCTTTTGACAGAGATCCCAGCTGCCTGGCTTCACCACCTTCTAATTCAATTGTTTCTGCCCCATTGTCCCAGCATCGCAGCAGCCAGGTTAAAATATTCTCGCCTTCACGACGACTAAAGTCTTTTCGCAGATCTCTCAGCTCACCTGGAGAAAAGGACCGAGTGGTGGTCACTTCATCTCCACCCTGTCCTGATGATGATGCCTCTTGGGTTGATGTTGGCCCTGTGCCATCACCTGCTGCACGGGTAGTCTTTCTAGTGACTTTCTTACAACCAGCAACTGATGCTGATATGGGTTCACCATCATCTGATTCATTTCCAGAGTCTGAATGACTGTCACAGTGATTGCTGTGGTTACAGCAGCAACAGTGACCAGTGTGTGAAGACGGGGGGGCTGCCTTGTTAGCCTTTGAGGCTGGAGAAGTAACGTTATCTGCAGCGACCTTGGCAGAGGAGCTCTGCGGAGGAGCTGTAGCTTCAGCCTGTGAAGCCGCGGTTGGGGGGGCAGTGGCTGCAGCAGCAGCTTTGGCTGTTTTGCTTTTTCTCGAGCGGCTCGGAGTGCTTTTTGCTAAAGCTTCCGAAGACGCACTGCAAATCTCAGGACTAAGAAGAGACGCAAACCTCCTATTGAACCTCATTTCTCTTAACAGTAACACAAACTGACACACATTCAGCAAACCAGATAACACCATCACAGTTCTATCAAAGCTCCAAGGGTATTCAAAGTTCTCTAACACATTTGCAAACTGTCCCAGCGAAATCACAAAAGTATTGTTAGTCAGCCTTTCTAAAGATTCGCTTGACCAATTAGCAAATATAGAGCCATTCTGCTCTTTAATCTCTCCTGGAGGTTTTTCAAGGTAAAGCAGAAGCGAGTAGAAATTCATTAGCGGCTGCAGTATAATGAAATAAACCAGTGCCATACCACACAGTATCATCATGACCGCTGTCCAGTTTCTTGTTGTTATATAATGAATACTTCGATTCAGAAAGAAACACCAACACAGATATGGGATCAGCGAGCACAATGTAGAAAATAACTGATACAACTTATGCCATAACATCTTTAAATCAGTGTAATTCACTTTGCCTTAATACCACTAAAAAACATCCGAAGCAAACAGACGCGCGAGTATCACAACTCTGAGTTGGCACCGTGCCAAGAAAATTGAAAGGTACGTCAGAGCAGTAGAAAAGACAAAAATCTCCAAATTTACCCCTTTCTCTTGCCCCACGTTGGGCGCCAATTATCTGTCGAGGGTTAGGATTGCGGGGTGACAATCAAACCCTGGCAGATGTATTGTTAACCTCCTCTCCCCACCACTTCCCCCTTTTGCCCCTCCCTCTCCCCCCTTCCCACTCAGGACAGGCGATCGGGAGGGAAAGAAGGACGGAGAGAAGAGAGTTGGAAAAGTTAAAGATGTTTTACTAACGCTACTAATAAGAATAGAGAAAATAATACAAAATATACAAAACCAATCTTGTAAGTCTCAGCAACTGCAGAGCCAGCACCCAAAGTCCTGGATTAGACTCTGTAGCCAACCGGAGCTGGATTCAGTCTCTCACTAGGCCTCAGTTCGCAGGGACGACCAGCAAGGTCCTCTCCTAATGTCAGCCATGAGGAAAAAAAAAGGGAAAAGGGGCAAGATCCTCGTGATCTCCCACTTTTATATGAAGTATTCACGTGAATGGAATGTTATACACCGTTGGTCAGTCTCTCGGTCACCAGTTTCTCGTTGCCCCTCTTGCGAGATGTCCATCCGTGCTTATCAATAAGTTTGCATTCCATTGCTAGGTTTAACCAAAACATGTGTTGGGTTCTCCAGGAAAATGCAGCTAATATGAAGGCTTTAGCTGACAGGCAAAAATTCACTAAAAGAGAAACTTGTTTTTTAACAAAACCAGGACAAATACCAACACCATAGACCATGCCTCAAAATGCTAACACTCCAGTGACAGAACTGGGTTAGAAACCTATGTTTCGCTGAAGAAAAAATAACCACACCTCAGTGATCTTTTGGCTGACTCTGAGTATCCATATTTTAGACAAGAATTACAACTTCTTAAATGACATTGTTGCATATGAGTGATTTAGAGTTCTGTTGCTTCAAAACAATGTTAGACTTAAAGAAGAGTTAAAAAAAAGAATGTTAAAGAAGAGTGTGACTTAAGAGTTCAATGGCAAGGTTACCTCTATTACTTACCACATGGAGGAAATATGCCAAGCAGAACTGGGTGAGAGCTGGTTTAGAGTGATTTGTATGGAGACAGGAGATGCAAAAGGGTAGAGGAAGGTCACAAGGTTCAGAATGGACCCCCTTGCTTTCTAAACTCCTTCTCAAGGAGAAGCCTAGGTGCTGCTGGATCCAAACTTAGCCCCAGACTTAATCAATGGTTTCAGTCTAAGAGATGTAGACAGTAAGGGAAAACTGGAAAGGAGTTCTATGTATTTATGACAAAGGGTTATATGTGCACATCTGATTCTTTATATCGTTTGGCTAGGATTTCAAAGCTGCTTTTTTTACATTAAGTAGATACAAGTTTGGTAAACATGAGCAGAACTTTACAGCATACAACTTAAGATTTAGGCAAATTCAAGTTACTAAATACCATGAAGCAGACAGTATATTAAAAATCACACAACCTTATAATTCTAAGTGGTACATTCTGTTTAGTACCCAACTATTTCAGCTAAATGATTGACATGATACTTGAATTGGGCTCATCCAATGATCTGTGAGTAGTGAAAAATCACTGCCATACAGCCAGTTTGTTTAGCAGAGAGAGTTCAAGTAATCTCACCCAAGCTGTCATATTTATAGAACAAAGTGGCTGGCTCGCAGTCAAACTGCACACAGTAGGAGAAGTATGCACGAGACTCCCTGCACCCACAACTTGTCGGTGTTCAGTGTGCCATTCTGCTTCCTTATGGGTTTGCTAAAAGGAGGTCTTGGCCTGGCTGCATCTCAGACCTTTCCCTCCTCTGGAGCCTGTGCCAAACTGCTGCTGGTTTGGTTGGGGGGGGAGTGTGGGGAGTCGAGTGCATCTGCCACAGACACACTGGTTATAAATAAAGTACAAAATGTGCGTGAAGAACAATGAAAAATGAATGAGCATAATATTCTATCCCATCACATTTTTTCCTCTACTTTGCACATCACATAGAAATGATATATTTTTTAGAGAACTTTGGGAAGAACCATAGTTTCTCACTTGATTTTTCAAGTCCTTTAAAGACTTTTGAAATGCCTAGTTCTAAATCACATGGATATTATTCTGTTAGCTGATATCAGTGCAAGTGGAAAATGTAATACTTTTTGGTGGCTGGTTTCATCATGTTCTGCTGTATAGAAACTGTGGGAGTGTGTCATTTCCAGACATGTTTACTAGTGTCTTCAAAACAGTAAGATAATCTTAAACAGTATAGATAGATATGTTTATTGAGCAAGTCTGTCATATTTTAACACTTCAGTAGCAACAGTGGTAAGTTGTTAATAATTGTTCCTTACATTAAAATCTCTTGAATTTAAAGTATGACTGTGTTCATTCTATTAATTTGGAATATCCATTTTTCACTAATCCCAGAAAGAAAAAAAAAAAAAAAATCTGGCCACTGTTCATTTTCCAGATGCCTTCCAATTTCTCTTTCCTCTGTACTTGAACGGGTTTTTTATTTGCACAAGTACCTATGCACACATTTATCCCTGAACTCCCAATTTTACTCCTCTATTCTTACTCTCTCATTTTATCTAGTCCATTTGACAGAGTGGAAAATTTCTTTCTCTAACTTGTTATCTTCATTGAACACCTTCCTGGGTGTTTTGGTTTTTCTTTCTTTTTAGATGATTAAATTTCTTTCTACCTTCTAAGTGTTCTCATCCTTTCTTTTTAACATATGATCTCATCTACTTCGAAAACTATATCAACGTTAGAAAAGTCCTGCTCACAAATGCTATTTCATTGCTCATCTGTCTTCTAATGCTGCTTTTCTTTTTGCCCTTCCTTTCTGGTTATACTAATAGCAATAAGCTTAATACACTAAATCAAAATGCTCTTTCCTTCTTTCCAGGAACAAAACTTCAATAGATCAAGATGAGTTACCTTCTTTCATCCTTTTAAGCTATCAACTTTATATCTTCACATATATCATGCATATTTTAGTGAAAAACTCATATATTTGCACTGAAGACACAGTGTTAACTATAGTTTCTAAATATTTGTATCCTTGTTTTCTTCTATGGTTTTACAGTATCAAAACAATGCAAATAATTAATAAGTACATTACTGTTTCTTGTATCAGGCTTTGCTCATACCTAACAGATTTGTATTATGTTTCATCTTCTGTTCTTTGTCTAAATGTCTGTGGGTGGAAATGGAAGAAGATAGAGAAAGCTATGTGCCTATTAAATTTACAACATAATGTACTGTATAGCACAAGATAACCCTTATTTATGCCTAACAAGAGCCTAATCAACATACATTACTGAAATTAGTTCTTATTCTTTGCATGCTAAATACGTAACACATTTAAGGGAAAACCAAAGTCGTGTAACAAGTGTACACTAAATTACACTGATTTGGCATACAGTAGACACTTTAAATTGAGTATATGGCAACTTCCACTGATTTGATATTCTGTCAGGCTGTTAGGAATGGCAGAAGTATACATTAAGCAGGGAATCACCTGATTTATGTTACTCTTTCCTGTTGTCTGCCTCTGCTGCTGTATCTATTTTGCAGGCCTACTGAAAGCCGTATTTCTAAATGTGCCCATTTTTATGATCAGCTTAAGCCATTATATACATAATGGCTGAATTTGACTTGGAGGTTTTCAAAGGAATTGCAACCTATTCCATAGGGTAACTGGACAAAATTACCACCACTTTGATGAATTCAAGAATGTCGTTATTACTGATTCAAACTAGTTGCAACTACTTCTGCTACAAATCCCTAATACATGTGTATAGCCTACTTGAAGGCCTATAATTTTTAAAAAGTATGGTAGTATTGCAGAATTATGTTCAAATATTTATTCTGATATGCTTACAATACTGTCTGAGAAGATGTTCTGGAATGGAAACATTGATCACTACAGCAATGACAATTTCATTGAGTCTTTAGTACTTTAGGCTATATATAATCTTTTTGACAGAATTTCCATATAATTAGCTAATAGTCACAAAAATATTGCTGTTTCCATTGCTGTCCTATCATATTCCAGAGGCACACTAGGCACATTTTTCACTTAAAAAGGACACTACATGAAGATCTTTCATTGCTGAAGCTCCTAAATCAGACACATATCTTATTCGGTTTTCTTTTTTCTATATTAGGTTTCGGGGTGGGTTTTTTATGTATTTGAACCCACATTTCTACCAATACTAAAACCACTACTGCATCTTCCATTGTCACAATACTGCACTGGAATTTGTTTTTGTTCAGTGCGATTTTTTTTTTCATTGTATAGGAACAAGAACCTAAACCAAAGCATCCTGAATAAGAATTTGAGACTAAAGAATCAATATGATCAGTTCCAAACAAATATACCAGCATAGGAAAAAAACAAGATTCACTGTTTCATAATATTTCATTCCACACTGCACCTGAGACATCATCTTTTCATATCTTATCAAAAAAATGTAGAACTATGAACAACCCACTGAATCACAGAAAATATTTTGAGATACAGGTTGCACAACATAGAAAAATCAGAATCCATGCACTGGTCAGCCCCATTACTACAGCACAGATACAGACTACCAAATTTATGTACCAAAAAAATTTCAATTTAAGACTAGTTACACTTCACAAATATAGGAATTCTCTGGCTGGGAATATCAGGTATTTCAAAACATAGTTTCAACAGAATTTGTCTTGTAAGTAACTGAACAACTAGAATCAAAGTTTCATGTGAAATCAATGTAATTCAAAGTCTTCAGTGAACTTCCACAGGAAGGCTGAGAAACTTGTTTTTCAAAACGGTGTCAGTTATGTGCAATCTATATAGATTACTGCAAAATAGGCCTGCAGTTTGGATCACTGTAGTGGATATAGCTTTTGTATAAGGTACCTACAGAGAACATCGCTGTTAGAAGAAATAAGAATTTCACAGGCAATATAACATTTCAAAATCGTCTTGAAATTTTTCCTTCCCTATATTCTGCCTATGAAACATTTACATTCACCTATTACACATTTGTTCTAACTTTTATCTTGAAGACATATTACATTGCCTTACATTCCACAAGAGAAACTCTCTACTGTTTATGAAAGCTTATGCAGTTCCACAAAGAGAGAGGGAAAAAAAAAATGGTGTTACAGTGGTGAAACTAGTACTACATGAGTGTAAAAGGAATAAATGTACAACATCTGCTATGTCTTCTTATCTCACATCATCACTGTATGACATAGTTCCTTCTCTCCCACCACATTTTGAGACAAGAGCATTGGACCTTACATCTCATCAGTGCTGAATGCGGTATCATCTAAATGATGGAGAGAAACATACCTTTGGTATCAGCCAAAAATACTATTTTGAATGTCTCTTTCCCTCAATGTTTCAAATCCACACCCTTCACGGATTAATAAAGCATACAATATTATTTTCTAGTTTCTTTGATAAAAGCCAATGAAATTTGCACTTTGTTACTGGATTTACAATAATACAAGGAATTAGCATCTTAATCTACATTTTTAAACTAATCAGAGTGCTTACAAATGTAACATTTCCAGGTTCAATAAAAATGTTGTTTCCTGCTACATGTAAAACTCTGATAGCTGATAAGGTATTCTTTGATTGCTGATGTTTATATTGCCAGGATGTAGGGATCTGATGAACCTTCTGTAGTCATCTAATATAGGCTATTTTAGACTAAAGACATAGGTGCAGCTCACAAGACAAAAGTTGTGAACCTAAGTTTCCCTTATAGTCAGTAAGGAGAAATATTATTTTGATCACCTACATAGAAGCTTACAGCACTTAATGCAAAATGCCTTAGATATCTGTTAGCTTCTTCAGAACTATCTAATACCAAAAAAGGATCATTTAACACTCTGTACCACACAACTCTGCATATGCTTCTATCCTTACTTCTCAAGTAAGGCTGCTCATTCTAGAGTGAGCAGAAAAAAACGTATCCAGAGTGGATGTGTTTCAGAAACTAAAAATATATTTTGAGGCTACCTAGTTACTACAAGAACATTAATTGCTTGGATTTGCATAACCTGCAAATGAAAACTTTTATGACTTTAACTAAACAGCTCCACTCTACACTATCTACTGCTTTATTTCTGATTCATACACTTTGGGTTTCATCACTAAAAATAAGCTTATATTACTACTCACAAGAATAAAATATTGTATTAGTGTGGGCACAAAGTCCTGTCAAACAAAATACCTGCCAATTGGACCTACCCTAGAAGACATTTTCTACCATATATGTAGTCTTTGAAAATATCTTTCATGACAGCAGTTCTGTTGTGGAAAGTAATTTTGTTAGCATTTGGAGTTTGTAATATATGAAAAATTCAGTCCATTTATGTTCTGACTCTAGCTGATAATCTCTGAAAGACCTTTTTCTTTAAAGGCACTTTTCAATACAATGTCTGAGTAAAGTGAAAAAAAAAAAAAAAGTTGATCACTTCAAACTCTCTAATTTTTTTAAGAATTTGATTCAATCAGGCCTTGACAATTCTGGAAAATACAATGCGGGAAACTACTTTCATGTATAGCTTTCCAGGAAAGTGAAGTCTTCAGTATTCCTCTGTTGGGAAAAGTTCTGTAATCCACTTTTTGTCATCTCTGACAGTACCAGAAGGTTGGCAGCTTATTTAAAAAGCAACTTTTTGATTTTTGCTTGGATAGCTAAAAAACCACGTTATTCTTGTTCAGCTCTGGATATTATATAACAGTTTTATATAAAGTAGCTTTTAATATTTGGCAAGCCGTACATAATAGCTTTTACTGCTTTTAAATGAGAGATTAGATATTGGTCTTTTTTACTGTCCAGCCAGCAGTATTTGTGGTTTTTTTACATATGTCTGAATGGTGTTAACAGAACTGAAAGACAGAACCTGGTATATACACTATACTTTATTATATGAAGGTTAGTGACCTTCAAAAGCTTTCTGGTTTCTAAAATGCTGCAAGAATTTAGCAGCATATTTTCTAGCTTGCTGCCTTTTTTTTTTTCCCTTATATGAGATGCTTGTATTTTATCAAATAAAGTTTGTAAAACTTGTGTACCCATTCAGCTTTGTCCAATATTTCTTTATTAACAAATTTATATACAGATATAAATTTGAAAATATAAATAATTTTCTTCAATGTATGGAATCTGTACTATTTGCCAATTGTCTATCATTTATTCTAGAGTCTATTTATGACTGAATAGTATAATACAATTAGAACTGGATCCTCTTATTTATGTGCAGACCTGTGCATAGAACAAATCAGATGTAATACAGAAAAATTATTTTAACCATAGAAAAATCATATGCTCTTATGACAAAATGTAGATAAGCAAGTCATTGTTTGATAAATCTGTTCTAAGTTATTTCCTGTACACCAGGGTTTTTTTTATTATATTGGCCCGTAAGAACACTAAAATGTGGCAAAGCTATATTTTAGGTACCTGAAACTGCTGTCAACTGTACCTAAATATATATTCGCTTTTAGTTCACATAACCTGAGTCCTCAAGCTTTACCAAATTCTGTCTGATAACTGATTAAACACTCAAAACTCTGACAGGCTACAGAGTGTTCCACAGGATCATGTACGTGTTTAAGTCTGAAATGCCTACACTCTAATCTTCATTCACTAGCTACAATTAACACAGGGAAGGTTTTACCAGAAATTTTTCTTATTAAGTCATTACTAGCTCTTCTTGCTGGCACAACTAGAAGGAGCTACGTTTTGACAGTGCTGAGCAAATCAGTGTGGAACAGGGCTCCCAAGACATGGTTTTTATTCTCCCTGAAGAACCTGTGAGCCACTCTGTAGGGCCCACTGGGAGGGCAGCCAGCACAGTGCACTCCCTGCAAAAAACATCTGGAGAAGATGGCAGCAGTGATGCTAACATTTTTCCCTAACAGACCCAGTGGTGAAACCATTCCCCCTTTACAGCATGCATTTTCAACTCTCTTGCTTCTCATTTGTGAGAAGCACTGATTTGCCTGAGGATTTTTTGTTTGTTCCTTGTTTTATGGGGATAGGAGGAAAAAGACACTCTTAGTAAAGTTTAGCTATTCCTCTATAAATGGAAGAAATGGAAGTTCAGTTAGTGAATTAGAAGAAAAAAACAGAATGGTTGGTCACATAGCCTACTAGTAAAGATGCTTGCTTGAGAAGAGAGGAAGTTCCAGTTTCTCCTATGATCTCTTAAATACATCACAATAACAACAGTAGAGAAGAACAAGATCTCAATCTTCCCTCTTTCTTCTAGGTGAGCATGCTAAAACCACGTCTGTCACTCCTTTTGCATCTACCATGATATTCATTTCAAGTCATGCAGAGCTTTTTTATTAGACTCCACTTCATCAACTACGAGCAATACTACCTGCATTCATCTCACTTCCTACATAAAAACCACAGAGCTAAGACCAGGATTTGATCTATACCACTGAAATTCGTATCAATTCACACTCCCAGGGTGATCAGACACTCTCTGAACAAGAAGAAGTCTGGAAAGCAAATGCCTCATTACTGTGCCATAAAGAAATACTGATTAATTCCTCCCTTGCCTTAATGCCTGCATGTCTCAAAGCCTTCACTGTTGATTCAGGGTTTGTAATGAATAGACGACTTTAATGATAATTCATGTATCTGATTTTCACTCTACGTGGCAGTACTGCAAAAGGGCACTCCCCCAATGGAGTATACTGATCCATCAGTCTACTAATAGCTTCGGTAGGGCATCCCATAACCCTCATCTTCTGGCATCAACACCTATAAGCAGCTATTGCTTCAGAAACTCATGAGGTAATATCTGATGTTTTCAGCGGTGAGTTGTTTCCCTCTGTTGGAAGCTTGTTCTTGTACTGGTTCCAGGAACAGGCTTTTCACTTTCTGGGACTTTATTCAAAAGCTGTAGTATTTTAAGAAGTTTAATATGATAGACACTGAATCATTCCTAGAGTAGCAGTCTTTTCACCAATTCTTTATTAACTGTCCTTCTTCTGAAGTTGGATGTATGTCTGCTCCTTTGTAAAGAAATCGAGTTGTTTCTGTCACAGCAGGCAGTTCTCAGCAAGCTTTAGATCCTATTCCCCACCCTCACTATATGCTAGACAATTTAACATGTTTCTCTCACAGCGACTGTACATGAGGATAATAAATGACTAGCCATTCCAAATCCTTCAGTGCCTCTGACATTTTCCTCTTGATGATCTCAAGAGCACTGTTAACACCAAATACACACCTGTGGCTAAGAGATAAAACAGTAAAGTACCTTCTTCCCTTGGAAGAATGCCTTGCAGCACAAGACTCATTAATCTCCCAACTATTTTGTTTGGGTGCTCCCAACCACGCATTTAAGAACTACTCTACATTTCATCAGATACACAAAGCGACACTCAAAGAAAACTGACTTTGTCTATAACACCACCACCCCTTTTCTAAATCTTCTGGAACCTGAAGGCCTGTATAATAAAATTTTCATTGAATCTTAACTGAATGTCAACCAAGGGATGACAGAAGCACTATTTCCCTGAGATCACCAAGACCAACTTTTTCCCAGACCTATTTGAGAGAAGTGCCAATTTTTAAATTTGTTCCTGTAGCTGGGCAATCCCAGAGCATGCCTGACCCCCCAATACTGACAAAGCACTTGGTATCAACTTCGCTATTTTCCTGTTACAGGGAATGCTCTAGTAATTCGAGCATGCTGGGCAACATCTGCTGAAGCTGCTACTGTCTCACTCTTTTTTATGTGCCACAATAATCTGTTTCCTGTGGAAAAAAAAAAACCATGCCAAATGGAGAGAAAAGAGGGCCAGATCAAAAGCTGGAAAATGGGCAAAATTTGTGCAGTGGGTAAAGTTTAACACAAGCGAAGACGAAAGAACAGGCAACCAGATGAGCGTCTGTTATCGGTCTCACCAATACTGCTTATGTCTTTGCCAACTTTCTCAACTAATCTCACCATTCAGTAGGTTGACATCAAACACAAATAACAGCAGCTGCAAAGCATGCATAAAAATGCTGGAATTCAAATCTCTAGATGATAATGCAATACAATGACACAGTTTTGATTCTTCCTCTTGTCTATTTATTGTGGCAAGGCTAGCAATGAACAATTCCAAGCAGACAGTGCCAGCTCAGAGGGCAGATTTAAGTAAAATTTAATAAACTGAGCTAGCTAGAAAAACAGGAGGGGTAAAGGTAAAAGGCAGCAATTTCTGATGGAGATTAGAATGCATCAGAAAAATTGCTACCATTGGAAAAGTAGTTGACAAAAATGAAGGTAATTCTGTCAGGTGAGGCCTCTTCTGCTGCACCTGTCTCTAGGGATGCAAATTCCTTGACAGAGCTTGCTGTTGTTTACCAGAGTTTGTTTTTACTGTTCCAGTCTAGAAGACAGTACCAGGACTGACACTATTCACTCAGCTTACTTCTCAGTGACCCTGGGGAAAGATGAAGGCTAGAACAGGGAGATACATAAGAATACAGTAAAACAAATAGTGGTTTATAGAACTATATTTCCCATATGGCATACTGAATACATCCTGTATCTGTCCTCAAACCAGAAAACACAATATCTCCCCATTTGTCAAATTTCAAACAACATTTACAGTTTTCTTTTTTTGTCTATGTCAAGCATATTTAAATTCTTTTCTCCTATGTATTTGTCCTTCTGCTGACCACTGTCAGCTTGTTTGTGTTCAGTTTGGATCAGCTCACAATGCCAACCCAGCCTGCAAACATGACAATTTCACCAACCTCAGACCAGCTAACAGTATTGCAGAAGGTGTCACCCATCACTCTGCTCAGTCCCAGTGTCCTAGTCATACAGTATCCTCCCCTTGACTGAGAAGCTCCAGCATCACTGTCCCTTTCTGAAAGAGGTTTCTTCTAGGTCCTTATTCCTTGTTCCAGGAGTCTACCCTTATTCTTTCATCCCAACATTTCACCTCATTAAGCCAAATACACATAGGGACTTCACCTTTGGCAGCTCAGTTTCATCATCTGACTCATGTTTAATCCCTTTACCCAATTTGTAGGCTAATCTTTTGGACACCTCACTCTACAATGAGACCATGATATAGATTAAGGATGACTGCATTTAAGCCCTCTAACCTGAAAAGGAACACGCCATCCTTTTAGAGTACACAGATGGTGGAACACATGAAAACAGAAACTAGTAGATTTGGACCAAGAGTAAAGTCACATGCATTTATAAAGCTTCTTTGGTAAAAACAAAACAAACCAAACAAAAACCCAAAACCCAACAAAAATGGAACAAACACAACCCTACTCTCATTTCCTGTTTCAACTAAAAATTAGGTCTCATTATGCTCATTAGCATGTAAAATCTGATTCGGCTCACTGACTGGCTGAAGTAATACATATAGTAACAATTGATCCATGGAAGTCTTTTGGGCTACACTGTCATTTTTCCCAATTTCATTCACTCTCATATGGCTAATGACTGCAAAATATGCTACTGTAAAGCATATGCTGTGTTTGGCTCTCCCCATGTACATTTTCCTCACCACACGTGATGACCTTGCTCTTGATTATTCTGCATTCCTCTGTCAAAGACAAGGATTTTAAAATATTGTATTTGTTTGTGATTATTAATTCCTTGTCTTCCATATTCTTAAGAATGCTTAATGATTTATTTTCCTTTTATTAGCTTGAAAACTATTATCATCTAACTATATTAGCTACTTGTATAAGAAGATTTGCACGTAAGAAACCAGTGGCTCAATCATCCTTGATGTGGTCCTGTTTATCATTCTCAGATTTGCAATAATTCCTGCTAAATCAGACTGGCTTTGTTCCCCAAGCTTCCACCTCTTCTAGAAGAAAAGTACTCTCATAAATTGTGCTTCATTTTGGGATAAAATATTCATCAAACCTCTACATTACTATTTCATAGCCATTTCCATCATTTTCAGACTTAAATGCTAAGGTGTAAAATATTTGTTTTAACTTCATCCCTTGACATACACTGGGGCAGCACAGCTACATTCCCTTGCCCTGTACTTTCGGTTCTATAGCCATTCCTGTAGCAGGTCAAGCACTACCTCCCATCAGGGGAAGATTCTGAACAGCTAAACACAAAACCTTCAGGATGATCCATTTCTTCTTTTGTCCTAAATATATACTTGTATCCTTGTTTTACTAAACAATTCCTTTGGGACATACATCTGGCTTAGTTACTAACCCTAGCAATTACTTTGCAAAAGCTTCAGGTTCCACATGTACGCTTATTTACTGAGCACACTTTCCTCTACCACTGAAGTGGAAGATCCTCGTTACTACCTCATGGTGGTTTTGAGGAAAAAAAAAACTGCTGCTGATTGTCTCTTATACAAGAAAGTCAAATACATTTTAAAAATTAAATATTAAAAAACAAAAACAAAAACAAAAACAAAAACACACTGGAAAAAACCCACAACATATAACACACACAAACCCGATCAAAACAACACTTCTGTTGTGTGCGGTTTGTCTCTCTGCAAGTATCTAGGTGGTTATGTGACTTTCTAACAAAAACATCATAAAGAATTAATCCCATGCTAAAACTCAGAGCTATCTCAGCTTAGTACTTCAGAATCACCACTTTAAGAGTCCCCAAAAATTCATGAGTCATTCTTTACAACTTCTAATCACATATTTCTTGATTTATCTAAAAATAACTTAGCTCTTACAAGAGTGGTTGTTTTTAAGACTCTAGTAAATTACATTTAGGCTCTTTATAAATAATTTTTACTAGATTCATCTGTTCTTTCAAAGAAATCACACAGACTGTCATTCATTCACAAACTGAAGTTCAAGATGTACTTTTTGGCAGACAGACACAAGTCAGATTAAAAAAAAAAAAAATCTTATTTCTCCAAGAGCCAGCTCTGCCAGATCTTTTGTGGATTTCCTCACAGTTGTTTTACTGAGATAGTATTGTCTACATCTATTGACAGTAGACAAAATAAACCTCATCCATAATAAGCTTAATGTTTGAGCCAGAACCTGACTCCTCCAAATGAGTTGATATCATTAACCATCAGAATAATTCAGGATGTCACTTCTTGAGGCTGTACTTCTGATGAGCACATATCACTACACCTCAGTGTGTGTGTGTGCAAACACACGCATGCTCACAAACACACGCATGCTCACAAACACAGTGTGAGAATGAGGGAATTTTTTCTTTGCCTTTTCAGCCTGAAACACCTTCCTTGTTCCCTCTGTTTTGCATTTAAAAACTTAGTCTTGGCTAAGGGGTACAACCTGAGAAATACAGGGTGCAAATTAAGCAGGTACAAATCAACATACTCTTATTTTACCTTCTTTGTATACATTATTTTCAAACTTCAATCACATGAATTGGTAGCAGACTAACTCAGAAGTTCTGCCTGTAATCAGCATCTGCTCTTAGATGTTTGAAGATGGGCATCTTGCTCAGCAACACAGTTCACTGTGTTCTTGCAAATACAATGAAGAAGGTGTCACCTTATCTTTCTGGAAAGAGGTGTGTGTGTGTGTGCACACAGGGAGAGCCAGAGCACACAAATATACACTAGATGTCCAAGACTTTTTGGAATGGTATCTTGTACAGGGGAAAAAAAAAAAAAAATTAAAAATCCATGTTTCACTTTTCTTTGAAATCCTAGCAGATATCTCACCACGCTTACTTGCAATTCTCAGTTCTTTTCCCTTGCAGTACTGGTGCATAAAAATATTTATATTTTTCTTTGCTACTAGGAGGTGCTGAATTATCATGAGATTATGCTACACTAGGACACATGTCCTTACAGGAAATAATAAGTATCTGAGACTTAAAATTCAACACTGAAGAATAATTGTTGTGAAATTTGCTTTTCTTCAGTTCAAATGAAAAAGAAACCACAGAATCTGTGAAGTGAAACTCAACTTCATACTTTCATTACTCCCTGTTCACCTTACTGAACTTACAAAGTGAGTTTAAAATGGCCACACCATTTATACCAAAACCCACAAACTTCTATCCCAAAACACTTCCTCCTTAGAGGTTTTGCTGTGTGGGATAAGTTGTTTATTTGTTTGTGGTTTTGTTTGTTTTCACTTGTGGTTGTTGGTCGGTTGGGTGGTTGGTTTTTGAAGACATACACACAAAAAAGCCTTGTAGTTGGCTTTTCTTCCATTGTGCTGCTTGTGCCACATTGAGTGAAATAAATCAAAGCTATGTATACATTGATAAGTACTTTCAAATACATAAACATGTTTTCCTTTCTGCAAATTAAAAAATGCACAATTTTCACATCATTGTAATAAATATAGTGACAAAAATACAAAAGTATTTAAATATTTTAGGTTTTTCAAACAGTGCCTTCATTTTACTGTGTTTTGGTTTTGTGTGGGGTTTTTTTTTTGTTTGTTTGCTTGTTTTTCACAGTGCAGGTTTCAAGTGTAAGAAGAAAAGATATGAGCTCCCATCATGTAGATTACCCAGTTCTTGGGTGAAGGCATACAGGTCAGAGATAATAATTAAAACAAACAAACAAACAAACAAAAAATCAAAACATCTAGTATTTCAGCCTCACTTAAAAAAAAAAAAACAAAAACAAAAACAAAACAACAACAACAAAAAAAACCAAACTGTTTACCTCTCTTATCCCCTATATAACGTATGTAGAATTGAACTGTATATTTTTGCCAATGTTATTCTACTTTGAAAAGCTACTTAGCTCAGAAGGTTCAAGGCAAATTTAATTCATGTTTAAACCTGTTGAAGCCAACTGTCATGTCAGTCATAAACCTGAGTTAAAAAGTTGTTTTTCTTTTACTAAGGTAATTGATAATAATTCATTTTTAGCTTTAGACTTGCAGCTTTCCTGTGGATAATTTGTACTGTATTTAAAAGCAACTATCAGAGAATATAATGCAAGATAGGAACAAACAAACAAAAAAAACAAAAAAAAAAAGGAGAAAGAAAAGGAGAATATATGAAGATAAGAAGAGTATTGGTGGTGATTGGAAGAACATATTCATCATCACCTATACTTTATCTACTAGTCATTTCTGGTTTATGATTCCCAGAAGTATGTCTTTCTCAGCATCAGATAATAAAAAGCAGAACTGTAGTTAAAATTCTTATTATGTACTATGTTTTCTCACTGTTGCCTCTAAGGCAAAAAGAAACCATTGAGCTGTATTGTATTGAAGCCTTCAAATGTAATTTCAGTCTAATGCTTTGCATTTATATGTGGTTCTGCTCTACTACAGAAAGAAGGAACGACTCAGTATTCCTCACGTACTTGGAGAGTCACATCAGTGATTAACTACAGCAATGGTATCTACACTGCACGGCCGCTGGCAAAACATTTTAAGAGCTGGGGAGAAGAAGGTTCCACCACACAAAAGGTGGAGCTAATTCATGCAGACAGATTGCCAATACTCCAAGCAAAAAGCAAATAAAAATTATCCTAGCATCCATACTTCTGCAGAAATTACTAAATTACCTTTCACAAATACAATTCATCATAGATACTAGCCTTTGCTAAAAGCATATAGCTTACTCATTCAGCAATGTTATGTTTTATAACTTTGCATGGATGAGGTCTCCAAGTCAGATATTAACTTCTTTTAGATCTGCATGTTTTACAGGAACTGATCATACTACTCTTTGTAATTACATGGTTATAAATTAGTCCCCAGCATAGAAAATGTTTAATTTTCTTTTTCCTCTTCATAAGTACACATTTTTAGTTAGCTCCAGTGTTCTGACAAAAAGATACTATTGCTCCATTTTTTGCTGAGGAAAATCCATAGCTCTTCCTCAAACACAATGCATGAAATCATCTTGTTTTTCAAAATAATAATGGCAATAATATTCAATTTCTAATAGTTACCTCATTTTTTTTCATTCATATTACATTCTCATAATGTACCATAATGCATGTGGATCACAGCAATTGTGCAATAACTTCTAGCATCATGTGAACAACACAAACTATCTTAAAAAGCAAAAGATTTGAATGGTAAGTAGTATACCCAGCCATATATTGAAAATTTTAAAACAAAACCACTCTGGCCCTACTAGACTCAAGGGCAACTTTGTCAGTACATTTTGTAGAATTACACACAGTAGCTTTACCTGGAGTCATTGTGTTGTGTTCCAACCAATATCCAAATCTAAAGCAGCTCGAATTGTTACTGAATTTGGTGGCACTCCTAAACCTGTCTCACTGCATAAATGCAAATACAAAAATGCTTGCAGTTTCCTAAAGTACCATATATTAAGAAAGACAGCACCTGGTAGGAATTAATTCATTTTAACTGTCTCTGAGTAAACCAAAATACCACAATAAGAATGACACACAGAAAAAGTAACTCTTTATCCTAAAAACCCAGCTAATGCAGTTTAAGAGTCATAAAATGGGAATAAAAAACCACTCAGCCTATTATTTTTTATCAACTTAAAAAAAATAAAAACAAAACAAAACAAACACGTATTGACACCACCACCATACCTTTAATAACTACAATTATTTCCAGTGCAATGTTTTCTTTAATCTTATTAGCTTACCTTTAGTAGATCATACGCTGGAAATTTAGAAGAACTTTAATACAGAACTTACTGTCCAAAAATATGTCTAAGTTATACAGCTTCAATTTTAAAAGGAACTGCAGTCCGGAGTTTGAATTTTAGTATTAGAGAACCATATGGAATAAAAGATAATCTGATTATCAAGAACAATGTTTCAACGATTGCTTATATAAACCTTTCAATATGCCTATGCATATGCACCATTTTGGGCTCTGTTTCTAAAACACATCTTGTGACAGAAATCCAAATGAAAACAATGAATATAAAATAATGACCCAAATTAAGATAAAATCCAAATTCCCATTTAAGATTTTAGCAGTGGAGGCTGGAGTTGGTTTGTGTGCTGTTTTTGTTGTTGTTTTGTTTATTTTGTTTTATGTTTTGTCTTTCTTTTATTCTGTCTTATTCTCCAAAATCAGTTAATGGCAAAGCTATTTTTTCATTATATAAAAAAAAAAAATATTATAGCAGCTTAGGCTGTATGACTCTAAGCGCTTATATTTTGCTTCATATAGACCAGAGAGAAAACAACCCTAATGCTATGAGTAAAAACAATTAAGAGCATTTAGCTCTATCATTCTTTGTTATGATCTCTGTGTTCCCCCCACTGATTTTCCATATAGATGCCTTTTGTGCAAATGATGTTACTTCTGCTTCTCCTCCCCATCCCATACCACCCCATATCATAATTCTGCAGGCTCACATGGAAGGGCACATAAAGTTGTTGATGCAGGGTTTGTTTATTTGCTTGTTTTTTAGACAAGGAAGAAAAGTGAGATCTTGTTTTAATCAAACAACATGCCTAGTAGAAATGTCACAGAGGTTTTATTTCAGCCACAGTGCATTTCAGCTGTCTGACAAGCAGGCAGTCAGTGCAATACACCACCTTCCCTGTACTGTAGAGCATAGGATTTTCACTTTACATATCATTGTTAAGCCTGGTCAGCTAAGAGCCTTCCTAATTTGTTTTTTTAATTTGTTGTTTTTTTTTTTTTTACCTGAGCAAAACCAAAATAGAGTCATGAGCCACTAAGTATCTCAGTTAAAAAACTCATGGAACCCCTCTGCTTCCGAGCAACTCTGTTTGCTCCTGAGCAGATCTTACCTAGGAAAAAGCAGAGAAAAAGAGAGAAAAAGGGAGACGTCCTTTTTTTTTTTTTTTAGTGCCTTTTAAATGAATCAGTTCTGTTCTCAACACATATGTGAAAGTGCCAAAAGCAGGAAAGAAAAATATACATAGTTTATTCAGAAATAATAATAACAACTTTGAAAAGGTAGCTGCGGAGGTAGGAAATGGCCTCCTCAGGCTTCTTTAAGACATTTATATCAGATCTGTTCCATGAAAATTAGCAAGGAATTAAAAAATAAACTTTTTTGGGTTTGTTTTAATAAGATGTGCTTTATCAGCTTACTTTTTACCTGGTGAAATTACTTTATAATTTCCAAGTAGAACTTCCCACAAATCTGCATGAATCTGAGCTCAAATTTTGGTCCTATTTGGAGCAACAAAGTAACTTGTCTTGTTAAAGGAATGTAGGTTTGGTTTTTTTAGTTGAATTTCACCTGAGAATGCTTTCATACTAAAATATATGCTCATTCCTTCAGTCTCTGAAAGATTAAAATAGAATACAAGAGACCTACAATGATCACCTAGTCCAACTATCTGACCACTTCAGGGCTGAGCAAAAGTTGAAGCACGTTATCAAGGGCATTGTCTAAATGCCTCTTAAACACTGACAGGTCTGGGGCATTGACCACCTCTCTAGGGAACTTGTCCCAGTGTTTGACCACCTTCTTGGTAAATAAATGCTTAACAGAGCTAGGAAACATATTGTGCATAAAAAACACATTAGCAAATGTTAAACATCATAAGAAGTCATAAGAATATCATAAGAAATAATTGGTTTGGCATTTGCTGAATTTTTAATTCATTTTAATTTCTAGCTTCAGGAAGAAGCTGTCTTGCACAGTAACTCATAGAAAGAGATTAAGATGTTTAAATATCCACAGCTCACTTCTCCTCAAAAACATCAATATTTCACTCATGGAATTCTGCAAACTAAAGTATTATATTTGCTGCTTTAAAGACTGCTTTCAGCTGCTTCTAGTACAGTAATCTTTCTGAATTTTGTAGGCATGAGGTGTCACTGAGATGAAGTGTTATACCTATTCATGTCAACATGCATATCATATTATCCTCTATAATCGTTCCAAAGATTCATGTCAAGAATGGCATATGAAAAGATGCAACTTACTATGAACTGCAGTTAAGAACACTGTATTTTCCAATACACTGCTCAGAATGTGATTCCCTGTACTGAGATATTGCTTTATTATAATCTTTTTTTTTTTTTTTTTCATTCCAGCAAATTCACTCTCCTTAATGATTTGAGCTTGCAGCACAAACTTGCCTCAAGCATTTTGTAACCAGTCTGGATAAAACTGGACAAAACTCACTGTGTTCATTATTCACCATGTCTTTTAAGACGGGAGCATTAGAATTCCACTGATGGGTAGAGGCTTTCTTTCTATAAACAAATGGCACTGACTACACAATTCAACCTTCTTCCTGCAAGGTGTTTGTTAATAGCACTGTGCAAAGATCTATTTGAGATGATCAATTATACAGCCCAAACCTTAAGAAACAGCCCTCGTTTAAAGGAGAGATAAAATGGCACAAACCCAGAGGAGAGGTAAGAGAGATTCTGGGTGATATAATTTTCTAAGTATTTTCTTGAAATGAGCCACATGACTAGAATGGACCTGTAGAGATCATTTTGGCCTGTTCCCCTACAGTAAGGCAGTTTCAGCTACACCTTTGTTCTAACTGACCTGTTTTTTATGTAAACCTTTCTTAAAATCATCCCATGGCAGAGATGCTACAATCTGCCAAGAAACCTTCTGCAGAGTTCCAGTCTCCTTTCCGTGACAGATTTCTTCTGCCACAGCACCCAAGTTCAATCTTTACTGTAACTTGAACTCATACTTCTTGGGCCCCTTAACATATATATGTAAAAAAAAAATCCTTCTTGTGGCAAGACTGAAGAAATAATCTTGCAACTCACCTTAGCAGAAATAAAGGCTCAGCTGGAGTATTCTGACCAGTTTGGGCTCTCTCTATACAGTAAAAATACAGACTGACACAGCTCAGAAATCATCACAGAGAATGACCAGAGGTCCTATCACACCTAGGTACTCTGCTACCTTTCTCAGTTCAAGGCTACCTATCTCCTTAATCACTGCTATCAGTTATAACAGCAAATGATCTCTGTAAAAAAGATGATGCAGTGAGTTGTTACAACCTTCAACTTTTGCAGAATCACCAGTCAGTAGTTTTCCCTTATTACTGAGTAGTGGGCCACCACACAGATGATGTTATACAAACAGGTGCCAATGTTAAGTTAAATATAATTACCAGTCTCAAAATTTAAAAGGGGACTATTCCAGCAACTAAAAATACTTACTGTCTTTCATCAGAAAGTGACAGTTTATAAAAAAACCTGACAAACTGACAAATTGGAGGTGAACTACAAAAGAAGTGTACAGAAAACTTGCTACTTGTTGCTGTTTCTGAGCTTTATGTAGCTGTTGGATGTTTGGATGCTTTTTAAAAAGGAGAATTACACAGCCAAGCACTCTGACTGTCCCCAGATGAGAATGGTTAGGGTTTCTCTTCTCCTTGTCACAAAGCCAGCATTGCAGACACCCAAGAAAGACTCCCATAAACACTGAGGGCTATGATTAAAATGAAAAACCAGTTTAGAGCTCCTTAGCTCGATTTTATTTTGAAATGACAATGACGAATTGAGCTTATGAGCTCAGACAGACAGGATTTAGACACCCTTAGGGCTTTAAGCAGTAAAAATTATACCCTTAATTGCATCCTGGAGCACCTGTGTGTTGCAGAAGGATGACTGTTATTTTAGCTTTTAAAGGACAGAAAAATACTTGGAATTCTTGCCCTTTTTAAGGTGTTACCTTCAGAGTAGTTAGCCATGAGCCAATTTGCATTCAGATCACAAGGACAACAAAAATGCCTTGGTCTTAGGTAGAGAAAAGAAGACTGCAACTTGACCTGCTCTTTTCCACTTAACCATGGGCCAAGCTTCATGTTGGCAGTCCATCAGATACTGGCACATGTATAGACAGCAGCTCAGTGCTGAATAAAAAAGAAAGTTTGAAGAGCTTTTTCTGTGCGCACTAACAAACCTTAGGATTTGTATAGGACAGGTTTACACTTACTATTAGCACTTCGAACAAGAGTGATCCTACTAAAGCCATGAGGGCTGCTTGAGGAGCAAGGTTGTGCTTCATGTGTATCTCGTCATTACAGATTATTTCACATTCCGTATTATACATGGGAGTCATGAGCAAGCTTAATGAACACAGGGCCCAACTACTAGGATTACCAGCAGGTAGTTATAGAACATTAGATTAATGAGCTAAAGGTATGAGACCCAGAACAGGAACAATTGGTAAGAATCCAAGATTCACAGCCAAGAACCAGAGTCCCACAAAACCAGTTGCTAGAAATAAATGCCTACTGTATCAACACAAAGGACGTAGAAAGAGAAGTTCACTTTCAAAGCACGTGAATTAAGCACTGAAAAAAAAAAAAGTAGGAATGGCAACCTCTTGTTCAGAAGCAAAAGTAAATAAAAAGCAGGAAGAATTTTACATCGGTTTCTTTAGAAAGCAAATAGTTGCGTGGAATCCAACTGAGGTAAACCCACAGAGCCGGAAAATAAAGTTGATAGAAGTTCCCAATATTTTTCTTTTATTCTGACAAAAATCTTTTCTTCTGCTTATAGGTGCCAATGTAGATGCTTCGTGAAAGCGACACGCCAGCATTGCCTCAAACATAGCACTGGTAAGATCTGGATGCAAAGAAGTAAACAGCTATCTTGGTGTATTTGTTTCCTGTTGCTTACACAAATCTGAACATCTCTCTTAGCTGTGTCACTGTTAAATCCTAACTTTGATTCCCAGATTACCATTTGTAGGGGGAGTAGGACTTTTATTTACTTGTTTCTATAGGGTGGTAGATCTAAAGGTGATATTTTGAAAAACAAAAACACGACAACAAACAAACATACACACAACAAAACCCACAACAAACAGACACACCAAGAAACACAGCAGAATCTCAGTAGGCACAGATAATTTTGTTATCAAACATACATGGTACTAAACAGAAGGCCACACAGTCTTGCACATGGTAAAATCCACTACAAAACAGGACTCTCGATTTCAATTTCTTCTCAATTCATCAGTTACAAGAGAAAAGAAAAAAAAAAAAAGATAAAAAGGGAACTTCAACCCTTCTTCATAAAACATGAATACTAACAATACCAACATAAGCAAGGAAATGCAACTACAGTATCCTTTTTTTGCAGAGCTCTCAGATACTCAAGTTCTACTGCTTCAGTTTATCTTTTATGTATGAAACACACCTTTTTCTTGTTTTTTGTTGTTTATTCATAGTAAGTCCTCCTGCATTATCACATGCACAACTGTAAGAGATGCCTACAGCATAAGATGTTTGTTTATTTTGTAACTGAAAACAGAAGAACCAGATCATTGAAACTAAATCTCTGTAAAGATAATTCATTATCTATTAATTCTTCAGAAATATAAGGAAATGGAAACAAATGGACCTATCCTGTTCTGTAAAAGTCACATAACATAGTATTCCTCAAGGAATCTACTAATGGATTAAAATGGCAGAGGACTGGAACATTTCATTGCACCATCCTCAACACAGATACTCCGATTAGTCTCCTTTTTCCATACAAGACTGGAAGGAATACTGTTTCTCAGTACATTATTGGCACGAGAGTAGCAAATAAAACTATCAGTTATAGGAGTGGCAGAGGGCACTTGCTAAGTGGCACCATTCCTACTGCATACACGAGTCCCAGGAAAAGAAACAGAAGAAGGAAGTAAGATGAAAAAAAAGGAGGAAAGGAGGAAATTGTTTCTTTATTGTGCAGCAGATTCCGTTTAAAATGGCTCACCTTCCAGATGCTCCCCACTAAAGCAACTGGCAGATGGCAACTGCTGCAGATGGATCAGCACAGCTGAGACACGCATACAGCTGTGAATAGCTGGCTTGGCAATATTTGCGCTTCTGTCTGCCAGACACAGTCACAGCACTTTTTGAGTGTGGGTGGCAAAGTAGGGAGAGGATTTCCCAAGTTCACAGCAGAGGAAAGAGCCTTCTGTTAACCTCACTTTCCGCCTTATTAGCCTGAGTGTGGAATAATATAAGACATTTAGCTCATTCCCTGAAGAAAAATATATACTTTGCCATCTATTAATTAATATGTGCAATTAATTTAGAGAACATTTATCAGATGCAAATCTGGTGTTAACTTACCGTGTTTCACACAGATTACCACTCAGTTCTTATGAAGCCACAAAAAGCTACGAGTTTGTATCAGAGTTCTGCACTAGCAACTCCTACACTTTAGAGTAAATGAGAAAGAGAAAATAGCAGGCTGTGAAACAGAAAGTCCACTAATGTCGGTATTCCAATAAGATCACAAAGGCAAACTTATGTTCCATCATTGAAAACAGTAACACAAGGACCACAATTTCAAGCCATCTAAGAGATTGTGCAAATCTCTTTGCCCAACCCATAAAACATGCAGTATTTTTTAACATTCTGATTTTTTTTGTTTATTTGTTTCAGCTTGACTTTATGATTAATTTTACTGAACTTACTGTGTCATCAATACACATTTGTCTAGGTAAGGCCTCAGCATAGCAGGCTAACAATTCTCTAGGAAGAGAGATGCTAATAACTGTATCTAACCAGAGGACTAATGTATTGAATATCATTTAAAAGGCAAACTGTGATTAAGATCTATGCATTTTAATAGCATTAGCAAATGGCCCAGCACATTATCTCATATTTTTAAAACAGTACTCTGAGTAAAGACCATACCAGACTATGTTTAGAGGCTCTGATATTTTAAGAGCAATATTTCCATGTTTATTTTACACACACAAGCTTCAAGCCTATAAGTGTAAATATGAGCTACAGACATGTGCCCCCTTCACCTACCTTCCTAGTTATGGTAGCTGCATACACAGATAATAGGAAAGTTAATACATTGGAGATGTACATTCATTGTCTTATAATGCCTAAATGTATCCTACAAGAAAGCACAGCTCATAGACATGCTGAGGTCCAGCCCCTGTTCAGACAAACCACTTCTGGAGCTCAGAGTTTTTTTTCCTCACCTTTTTCTGCATTCAGTAACATCCAGCTGCTGGAATTTCAATCTACTGTAACTCAGAGTACTTTTCCTTCCCTCTTGGTTAATAAAATCTCATATAGAGAGAAGTGCTCTGTTGGTCGACAGGACTACTAATGCCACTTCGCAAAAAGGCAGGATGCATCTTTTTAGAAAAAGGGGGAGCAAGGTTTTTCTGTGCCAGCCTGGCTGCAGAGAGGCAATTTTCAATAAATTGCCTGAATTATTAAGATGGAAAAAGGCTATGTGATACAGATGATCATATGTGCCCATATGCAAACAGTAATACTAACCTATTTGTTCCACATAATCAGAAATCATGGAGAGAAATTTCAGAGGAAGAATGAAACATTGATGATATAACCAGTACAGAATAAGTTCTCATTTGAAAATAAAGATATGGTTCTGAGACTGTCATAGTCCTTGACATGTTCTTTGAGAATTATATTCAAAACAAAAGGCTCAGAGAAGATGCTACAGCACACCACTACCACTTCGTGCATGATACATAAAGCATGAGGGAAAAGGGGGAATGTATAAGTTGATAATATCTTTAGTTACCACCTAGTGGCACGCACACATATTTAGTGGCTTTTTAACATGTGCAGAGAACATCTCTAACAAGTTAGAATGAATAAGTCTACAAACTCCTACATTGACTTCGTTAATAAATCAAATTCCTAAGCAAGCTTGCCAGGCAGATTTGTCAGTGATTTATGCACCTCTGAGAGTATATAAAGGTCTTGTCTCTGAGGACATTCTTATATAAAAGGTTTTTATTGGTATCCCGTAAATCCATCTGTGTTATTCCCACCACTTTGACTGTGGAATCTGATTTGGGACAAGTTTTAGTTAATGTATGTCACAGGAGATTCTATTGATATTCAGAAAAACAAACAAACAAACAAGAAAACACAAAAAAAACACCAAAAAAAAAACAAACAAAAAAACCCAATCAAACAGATAACTAAATTGAGGCAAATACAGATATACCACTTCCATGAAGTAAATGCATGTACTACCCTTGTCTCATACGTGACCTTATCAAACCCTCCTAAATAAACCGATGGTTTTACTAAGAGTGCATTTCATAAAACTGTCTAAAAACACATTTAAGGATTTATATCAATGTGTTTAATAAGTCAAGAGTCATGCATAAATAAGATTTCTAAGTCTTAGCAATGAAGCACTTGAAAATTCTCCAGCATGAATCTATGACTTCCCTGACTCTCTTTATCAGTGGGGTCTTTCCTTTCTTCCCCAAAAAAAAAAAAAAGGCACAAACCAAACCAACCAACCAATCAACCCCGACACCACACACACCCCACTGTTTTGGAGGTTTTTTTTGGTGTTTTTTGTCTGTTTGGTTGGCTGGCTTTTTTGTTTATTTGTTGGGGGGGAGGATGTTTTTTGGCTTTTTTGGTACTTTTAACTTCCTTCCACTGAAAACTCTCTAGTCTGTATTAATTGTAATCGAGATTTTGGAAATTGCCTGTGTATGGTGACTCTATTATGGCACTTATTTAGATATAATCAGATTTAAAGCAAACTATGGGCCAAATTCAGACTGACAGAAGCAAGATCACTTCTGTCTTTTGGAAAAGTATCTTTTGAGGCTTTCTCCTGTAGAGAAGTAATCAGCATAATACTGCAAACCTGATCTCCAGGTTGTTTTCTTTTCCTTTCCATGCATAACTTCCTGCAACTTCAAGCTGAAGATGAATCCACTTCTGCTAGAGCACACTTTATCTCTCTTTATATGCAACACTTTGCACACAGGTCCAAAATGTTTATGTGCAGAACAGCCAGACTACTGAGCAAATGCACACTTATGTAGTTATTTAAAACACTTACCTGGGAGAATGAAGGAACTCTTAAGGTACTCATCTCATGCAAATTTATACATTTTTGAAAGGTGTGGGTTTTTTTAATATGTCCAGTACATTGACTAAAGCACACTATGTGAGACGATAGAATGTCTAGTCTGCAAGCTAAATGTGAAATATGATTTTTTTAAAAAGAAAATAGATATTAAAACTAAACAAATAAACCCACACCATATTGGTGTAGTTGCTTTGGAAGCAGGTAGAATGCTCTTTAAATGTATAGGTATAGTATTGATGCTTCTGTTAAAAATTCAAGTATATGTTAAAATATGGGTAAGTAGTTGGAGTTATACAGTTTGTACTTCCTATTTTCACACCTCTTTTTTCTTTTCATACTAAACAATCAAACTGTGCTGGACTTCAACTTCATCTTTTCATGTTTTTGAAGTTTTGTCAAAACAAGGACTCAATTCTGCAGTGGTTTCACAAGTGAGAAACTCAGCTCATTTGAGAAATACTTTTTGATTCACTGAGCTCACACACAGAGTGGCTGTGTGGATGTTTACAGAGTCTGGTTCCCTAACCAATGCATTTTTTTTTCCTTCAAAAGTGAATTTCTTTACCTTTTCATATTTACATTCCAAGCACACATTTACCCTGAAAGCTTAGGCATGAACTGTCAAACTTCATTACTGAACATGTTGATGTGACTCTGGGCACAGTCCTTAGAGTTTTCCCTGAATAAGGAATGCCTAATTTACATCTCTATTCATGATCTCTTAAGGCCTTGTAGCATAATCTCTGGTAAAAGGATGAAGACAGTGCCTTTGACAAGTTCCATGTAATCCAGGGGACTGAAGCTACCACAGTGATCCTTCTCACCAACAGGTGAAGTTCTGCATCTGCCCTGCCCTAACTGTAGCAGCTGGATAATGGCTCTGGGGAAAAAGAGCTGATGATCAGATTTTTGTTCTTGGTATGCAAGTGTCTGCATTACATACATTGCAGACCTAATTCCCTCCAGAGGCCAGCTGACAGTAAAAGAAAACAAAACCTCTGGGAGAAAACAATAAACAAAACACCAAACAAACAAACAAATCAGGGGTGAAGAGTTGATGTTAAGCAAGAATTACAATTTTCCCCCATCAAGTATTGTTAGATGGTCTCTACCAGAGCAAACAGATAGATGCCAAGAACTGCTGAAATGCTGGCAAGCAGAATATGTTTCTCATAGGACACAGTTATCTTCCTATTCTCTCCTGTTGTATTCATAGAACTTGAATTCTCTAGGCAGTTCTGTGGCAGGGTTGTTTTGTTTTATCAACTTTTTTTTTTTTTCTCCATTTACAACAACTTTTGCCAACAGACCTAAACTTACCCAACAAACATGACTCAGAATTTTTATTTGTCTTAAGACAACTACAAAAAGCATTCTGGGTACATCAATTCTCCAGTCCTCCAACAATTTATAAGTAAAAACATAACAGATGCAAACTTTATTGATTAAGGAACATAAACTCATTTAAATCACTTTTATCTTACATTTTATAATACAGCTGTGAATTATGTTCTTTTTCCATTTGTGAAGAGGTTAGAACAGATGGTGATGGCTAAGTTTAAAACGATGCACCCATTAAAATAACCTGCACTGCCCAGAGATTGTTTGCAAAGTGACAGGATTTGTTTGCTTTTAGAGGATTTTGTTTTAATGAAATGTTGGAAGGAGACTGGACTTCTGAATATGTTTATTAAACCACGGAACTGACAAAACAAAATTTTGCAGTAATTTTAAAAATAACTTATGTATTTTATGTGTGTGCATGTGTGAGTGTCTGTATAAATACATACTTACTTGGAAAGGTATATTCTTGAAGATTTAGAGAGGTGAAGCACTGGTTAAAAATTATATATGACTGTGAAAAATACTCCTGCTCCTGGCTAGTTTATTTTGTGCATCTGCTGTTTGGAAAAAGGGTTTGGGTTTGTGTTTGCTTTTTTTTTCCCTTTTTTTTTTTCTCTCTCTTTTTTTCAGTAATAGAATTATAGTACCTAGCAGGCTTGCAAAAATATCTCTCCAACCTGTTCCTCTTACTCTGCCCATGTTAACGTCATCTCAGCCCCAAAACACATACTGTATTTCAGACATTGACAGACAGTTATTTAAGCAAGGAAGATGCCACAACACATTACTACACAGGAGTCAGAAAATTTAAGCCAGCAGCTACCAAAAATAGATTTTAGTTTTTCTCCTTCCCTTCGTGGCAGGATTCTTTTCAGTCTCGTAACAAAAAAAATGCTGCATGATATCTGAGACTCTAGTTAACTTTATCAACTAGTTTATTCTCGAATTGTGAAATGTCTTAGTTAGGATGAAACGCACTCACCATAATGGTTCTTAGGGCCCCCTTAAATTTTTAAATTCCTGAGCTGTAAGTATACCAATGCTGAAGTCATGTATGTGAAGGATAAGTACAAAGCTAAGGCCTATTAAATATATTATAAACCTTTAAGGTAAAACAGTTTTATCTAATCTTTGTCAGCAATAGTAGAGAAAATTCTTACTGTAGGAACAAAAGAGGTAGCACCTAATGTTTCATCTTCAAGGCTAGAAGCATGGGCTCTTTCAGCTTTGATGTAAAAATACTCATCATTCCCTTAAGCTAGAAAATATTTACTTGGACTTTCTAGGAGATTTTTGCATTTTGTATATGTTTACTGTTAATTCAAATTAACAACAACAACAAAAAAGTTCAGAAAGAGTAAGTGTCTAGTAGTTCAATAAAAATTTTGTTTTGTTTTATTTAGTTTTAAATCAGTTCTTTCTGATATAATTAAGTTTATCAGATTTTGAGCACAAATCCAGGAGATCAAATATGGCATATACATAGAGAACATAACCCTTCAAGATTAATCTTGGCCAAATCTTATTTTCTAAATGCTGAGAGCAAATGTACCTTTCTGTAAAGTATTTCTGGTTGCATCACATTTCAGAAAATTTGTATTGTACACCTCAAGAAAGTAGATAACAACAATCCTATTCTTGCTTTCCAATATAGTTTTAAATGTAAAAAAATGCTATGTTCGTATAAATTAACATTCATAAAATTCAGAAAGAGATTCCATATTTTGAAGAACTAAGACAAAGCTAATACAAAAGCCAGTTATCAGACCCTGGATGCTGTTAGAGATAAATGTTTTTAAATAAACATCCGATTAACCAAAAAAAAAAAAAAAAAAATCCTTAAATAACAGGACCTCATGAGCGCAATGACAAAAATTTTACAACCATCTTGCTAAAGATTAACCCTAGCATCTAGCCACTACATCTTTAAGAGAATTAATAACATCCATTGCTAAATGTTTTCGAAATAAATACATTAAACTGATAAAATGTGTTAGTTAAAACAGGTCAGGTAATCTCCAGCTTCACAGTTAAGCAGTGCATGTTTACACGTGAAAATGACAGGATGTTTTTCGTATTAAATGTAATATATAACTACATATATGTCCACACTTATGTCCATGTTTTTTTTTCCCTGCTTTTCCCCCTGAGGGTGAGTTCAGTTTTTTCTAACAGCGGTAATAGTAGAAAAAACCTTCAAATGTTTATAAACAAGAGCAGAGTAAGCACCCCAAATCATCTCAAAGACACCAGAAAGGTTATTCACTTTAGTAAATTAAAACTTTAACAAATGTTGTGCTCCAAATGGCACTTCGCCTTGCTAGAAAGTGGAGAAAACCAAACACTGAAATAACTAACACCAACTAATCAAAACAAAAGTAAAACATCCACTTAAGAGAAAACAGAAGGCAAACCACACTCACACTATCAGATTTTGCTTCCACTTCCACTGCCTGGGATGAAAAACAAACTACTGGCAGAAGATTTAGACGTATAGTGTTTTGTCTACAGAATTATTTGCAAAAGCAAAAGAAGAATATGTATAGATCTCTGAATAGGACAATATCCTAAGCCATATCTTCAAAAATCAACTGAGTAATTTAGCAAAGAGTTACATTTAGCACACATCCACTGTGAGGAGACACCCACGTTCTGCATAGAGATAGTGTACTATGTTCTTCTGTGTGGATTTCCTTCAAATCATTGCCACACATAGTATCTACAGATTTTATTAAGTGGTCCCACTCAAGCTAGTTGGCCTCTTTTCCAGAAAATTCCTCCATACTCTGGCATGAATTATGGACAGCTGAGGAGGTGTGTGCACAAAACACAGCTCTGAATAAGCCTTCCAGCTTTAATTTTACAACATACCAGGAGAAAGTTTTGTTTGCCTTTTTTTGTTTTTCTTTTCAGGATGCCACAACAGCCAGTTGTTTCACAGAAAGGAAGTTTGTTTCCACTGGCAATAATAATACTGCTTTCCACTGGGGACTTGAGTCATAACCATTACTCACCTCTCACCTAAACATTAAACTGTATCATCCCTCAGATTCTGCTCTGTTTCAGTCACAGAGATGTAAAGCTGCATTGAGGCAGAGGTAAGTTTTCTCATCTGCTTACTAAATTCCTACAAGTTAAACCATGCATTGTCAGTGTTCCTTTCTGCATAAGTAAATAACCATAGAAATCAGCCTTTAAGCACATAAACAGTACTTGTGTCCTGCAGGGATAACATTCAAGTGGCTTTTTGTCATTTTGGTAGTGTCCATTATAGCAGTTACAGTAATTAACAAACAAAAAGCTAAAAATCCCACACACTCTAACACATCTGTAAGCTAAAATTACTGCTCCACTTCCCCAAGAAATCATTAATTGCAGATTCTGTCATTCAATTATCTGTCAGTGGAACATTCCTTGGCTTGCCAGAATGCTGAAAGAAACTTACAGCTGTGAGACAAGCATTTTATCTCAATTTTTCAAATAAGTTACTTGATGCAGGTCATAAATAGGAAGTTTCTACAGCAGGAACAGAACACAAAATACTTAGTTTTCCATTTTCTATGGTTCTAAAAACAACAACAACAACAACCAAAAAAACAAAAAACAAAAACAAAAAAAAAAAAAAACAAACAGCAACAACAAAACCAAAACCAAACCAAAAAAACAAACAAACAAAATAAAACAAACAAACAAACAAAAACCACACAAAATCCGACAAAAAACAACAAACAAACAAAAAAAAAACCAACAAGGGCACATCAGCAGCCATTGCCCAGCCAATTTTGTTTAAATCACTGCCTCTCAGCTGGTGATCTAATCAGGACGACAGTCAGGCCTGTTCTGCTCATGTCTCCTGCAGGGCTCATCTCAACAGGAGTTGCAGCATAACGCATGTTTATAATGGATGGTTGAATAAAAAATAAAGGTAAGCTATTTGTTTGAAACGTTCATCTTATTTATTTTATGTTCATATGCTTGCATAGGAGGCCTCTTAAGTGGTTGTTTGAGATCCAAGTCAGAGAGAGGTGTACGATAGGCAAAGCCAACAAATATTCTCACTGATTATCACGAGCATGTTCCTTAGCATTTCCTTACAACAAGAAATTCAAAAAGTAAAACTGTTCTGTTTACCCAAGCATCCTCAAAGGGAAAAAATAATGCTTAAAACGGAAGCATTCCTGGTGCTATATGGAAACAATTTGATAGAATAATAGAAAAAAAAAATCCTCAAGTTTTCAAGTGTGTAGAATTTATAGTCAGATTGCTATTTGTACCTCATTCAACTATTTTCAAATATATGCACACAAAAATTGATGTTGTACAATACAATCTCCCACATCCAATGATTAAAAGCTACATCCTAAGAATTACAGCTATTTCCTATAAAACAAATGAAGACTTGCACTATGCCCATTTGTTTTGGCACTGAGGCTAAGTGTGATTGGCCAGCCCCAAAGCTCTCATCTCAGTGAGAATTTCTACTGACAGTTGTCCATCTACATTTCCTTAAAGAATATGAGCCTCTAGAGCTGGTTTGACTGCAGTCCCAGCTTTGGTGACCAAATATTGCAACAATAAATAGGAACTGCTTAATAATACTGTTTCTTTTAACAAGGACAATATTCCACAATGTATGTACACACAGACACACAGGTATACATACAGATCTCTCCAAAGATTTGTCCCCAAGTGTCTATGCAACTGCAGGGTTATTTGCATAACAAATGCTTGTACTGATCTTTGATTTGATATGGGAAAAGGACTTTTAGCCATTGAGCAAATAATTTCACTAAAGATTCCTGGAACTAAATACAGTCAGCAAAGTTGTGATTTCCTACAAATCTATATTCCTTGAGTAATGTCCATAATACAGCTTCAAGGAGTAAAATTCAATGGCTTATATCCAAAAATGTTTATTTTTTTGACCTCGTAGGGACTACAGGGCAATGACTTCTTACTTTTTTGGTGACTTGTCTCTGATGGTAAATTATTTTGAGGGCTTGACTGCCTGGGAAGGATATTGAAGGACAACGTATGCTTTGAATTTACAGCATAACAGTATGTAAGTGAAAGCAATAGTCAGTCAGAACTATATTAAGTAACAAGTGTCCACATGGATAATTACTGTGGAACAACCAGTGTGTTGTAAATTCACAGACATGCTGTACACTAACACAACCTTGCCTCCTTATAAATAAGCTGTTCGCCCTTTCTTGATGAGCACACTCCTAATTTTCTAGGGAAAGGAACAGGTACACACAGAATACAGGACCTTTAGGGATGGAAGTCTTAGCAAAGAATATATACATATATAGAAAATGGAGGAAGGGTTTTAAGTCAGCCTGTTCAAACTGATTGGAGTTGGTTTATGTATTAATGAGAGTTGGCTAGGAACTAGCTGTTTTTTTGTCATGGTTACTGCTACTAAAAATAGAGAGATTCTCAATCCTAGTCAAACACTAAATTCAGCATAATATTAAATCAATATTCTCAGAAATAAAAATATGGGTTTTATCAATAAAATGTTATTGATTTAATAAGGTAAAAAGTTTCATTTCCATTCATGTTGTTCTTTATTTTAATACAACAAACCTTTGAAATAAAAAATTGGAAGTTCCTTCTTGATAAAGTAAAAATGTTATTTGAAAAACAAAAATCAATAAAATGTTTTCTCACCAATCTTTTAATTTCAAAGATTTGAACATTTTCTGTCAAAAATAACATCTTATAAAAAAATGCTCGATTAGCCCTGACTTTAGTCCCAAAAGATCTCTAGAAACCCAGCTTCACCTGTCCTCATGGATCGCAAGTCATGAAAACACTACCCATCAGCACCCAACTTGAGACCTATGATGCAATGGACCAAAAGCCACAAACACCTGACAGAGCAGCATAACAGCAGAAAATTGGCTGCACGAGCATCATCACAAGACACAATGCTGCACGCGCTGCATCTCACAGGCTTTAAAACCCCTGCTCCACCAGCCTAGTAGCAGTAAAGGAGAAAACTAAGATCATTGGATCGGTCATTTCTGAGTCACAGCAATACATGAAGGCACTTGTCTGCATTAAGACAAAGCAAGACGTGCACTGCCCCATTTTCTATTCCGTTACTATCGAGTGTCATTTAACCCATGAGTTTTGTCTGGAAATTGTGTAGTTCCATGTCTGTAGTTCTGTGCAGTTCCATGTCTGTAGTTCCATGTACACCATCTCCCAAAATGTACTGGCATATATGGTACTTGCACGATAATTCTAAACACTTTATGCTGTGCTTATGTTAAATAGATTATTATAATAATTTTGATTCTTTAGTAGAAAGGGTAAAAGAGTATTTCTAGAGGGAGAAGAGACACTTACACTAAAGTGACAAAAAAAAAAAAACAACCAACCAACCAAAAAAAACAAACAAAGGATTTGTTTAGTTTTATTAAAAAATAAATCATAAAATTAAAAAAAAAAAAATTAAAAAAAAAAGAAAAAAAAGAAAGAAGAAAGAAAAATGGTTTCTAAGAGGGAGCACAGCCCTAGAAGTGTCCAAGGTCAGAGTTTTATCTCCAAAAAATAACTGATATTGCTGATATTGCTAGCACTAACAACTGGCAGAAGACATATTCAAATGAATGATTTGTTCTTTCTGGCAAGAAAAAGAGAATCTGCAGCTCGGTAGAATCATTGATATTTCAAATTTGATGCAATATAGCAATTCTTTCTGTGATTACTTAGACATTAATAAATGTAGTTCATTTGTAGGGTATTTATAAATCATGTGTTTTGTATACAGCATGTCCAGGAGAAAATGAGAAGTTATTACTCACACAGAGTACCCTTCTTTGGAAATACACTTCAGTAACTGGATCAGAAATTACTTCAAGCTATCAAGATAAAAAGGCATTCAAATTAATGATAGCTTCAATATGTATGCAGCAGATCTAAATCTAGAATAGTGAAAATCTAACCTTCCACCTTTAAGGGTAATAGGTTTGGAAAGAACATGTAAATGCTTTCTCAACATTTTGTCTCTATATTGTTTTATAATAGAATGAATCATAATTCTAATAGTTTTAACTGCAGCCAAATCTACCCAGAAGAAGTGAATGGCTTATATACAGTATGACAATGACAAAGAAAACTGGAGGATCCTTGTAATTAAACAAGTACATTTTCAAAAACTTAAGAAATCCCATCAACTCGTAATGCATATATGCCATCTTGAGCTCAAGACACATCAAATCCATACAAACATATAGGATACTAAATCATAAATCAAGCTTAATAAATATAGCACATATTTACCTTTCTTGAGGGAAAAATAATTTTCCATTCAACTTGGTGACTGCCTTCATGCTATTATCAAACTCAGGTTTGTTCACATTTGATTAATTTTTACTACACATTCCTGTTTTGCTAAACTTAGAAATATTCTCTTAAAATGCACAGTACAAGCTAAATGTAGATCTGTAAGAACTGTCATAAAAATCCTCCCTGCTAATTTCAACATCACCAGGATTTCTTCTCTCTTTTTTGAACCTTCAGGAGATTTGAGCTTCCTGTGTTCTTTTTAATCAAACTTCTTGTTCAGTAACTTATTTATGCCCATCTTTCCTATGCATTTTTACAGTAGCATCCAGAGAAAGACCATTAGCATAACATATTCTGTCTGATACTCATCCTCTAACAACTGTATTACACATGCTGCCATAATTTCTAAAGTGCTACTGATGCTATTCCAATATGCTTCTGTTGGCAGTGTTTATTTAGTAAGTCTGCTCTTATTTGTAAAAACTACCATGCACAGAGAACATGGGCAACCTAACAATACATTTCCAGTCAACTGGGGTTCTGTTACCTAGCTAAATATTGATCAGCATGAACTGTGATTAAATAAACTGACTTCTACATGAAGTGGTTTGTCTGTGATGATTAAGTTTCCTGAGCATCACCCACTCACATAAAAACTTCAGTTTCCAAAATATTCGGATTAAATTCAGGAATTTTTTTCAAGGTGCAAATTATTATAATTCAGTTATAATTTATCAACTAAGATAAAGCCACAACATTTTAGAGTTCTCTGTCTCTCTTTCTTTTGCCTATGGGACTTAAATGACAGCCATGTATGTCTGTGCACGTAACCACAGAGTTAGACAGTTTCCAAGGACTTTTCAGGAGGACAATATATTCAGCTGCAATGCACAGCTGATCAGCAATGTGCTCTGGAGAAGGGAGGCAGGTGGAAACCATGATAGCTCAACTAGAGTGAACAAATGAACTCTATAATTTAAAAGAAATAAAACTGAAGAAGTGAATCAGCAGCATCAGTCTTATGCCAAGAAACATCACGTCTTATTCTGCTAGCGAGCAGAAGAGAAAAGCAGCTTTTCAACTCTCTAAGAAAGAGTGAGAGAAATGCAATCAACACCTAGAAAATAAACATTAGAGGTGAAAGTTCCTGCTTCTGCCAGCACCAGCTGACATTTCCTTCACATGAAGAGAGATGGCTGGCAAGATGAGAGGAGCCTTCAGCAGGGAGCTCAGCAGAGCCTAATCCCACTGCCACCTGGGCAGCTTCCCAGACAGGCTGAGGCAGGCACTCCCCACTCCACAGTGCCACAGTTACACTTTTATCAGTATCCAGGCAAGTTAGATGGGTAAGCACAAGAAGGTCTAAGGTGTCCTTGCAAGCGTAACTGTAGTGCAGATGTAACTTTATTATCTCCCACAATTTAGAGGTCAGTCTAGTCCATTCTCAGTTGCAATGGAGAAGAGAAAGGGTAGCTTGAGCACACAAATGTTGCCATCACTAATTGGGTGCAAAGCAAACACTGGGAAAAATGCACAAAGCATGCTGCAAGAAAGGATACCTGCTGAAATCAGTTCCCTTACAGAGTACTTATCTAAGTTGATTTCAAAGTCTGGCCTGGGTTGCTCATAACAAATGTTCTAACCATGTTCTGAAATATTAAACATGTACGTAGTTGAAGAACAAGGTTATTCACAAGCTTAAATGCTTCTTCCTAAATTACTTGAGTTAATCTATGGATAATTGACTGAAGTTATTTACAATAAAAATAACAGCCACGGCACTAAACTGTGTCCTGGAACAAGCATTTATTAAATACTTGCATAAGCCCAACCCTTATGAAAAGCTAACATTTATGCATCAGCTAGTTTAAATAAAATTCAAATAAGAACACTAAACTTTAAAATGTCCAAACACACAAAATATAATCATGATTGGAAAGAATGTGATACTATGTCATTGTTTAGTAATTTTTCTTTATTATTTTAAAATAAAATATTTCTCTCCATTATTTGAAGATTTTTGGCTCCTAGAAATAGTAATGCTATGTACAGAACCCAAATCTTCCTCCTAGGATATTTTTTGTTATGTCTGAAAAAGAAAAGCAGCGGTTTAGCAGACAAAGAGCAAAGAGCCTGCCTTCTTGAAATTTGCAAAACTGTAATATTGTTTAAATATAATTTCCTGGATCTACACAAAAGTATTTATTTTCCCTGAAACATAAAATCTATTTTATGAGTAAAATAAAAAAAAAAAAAGTGATTTATCTCATTTTGTCTCTGCCCATGAAAAACATTGATAAAAAACAGTATTGGTCCATTTTTTTTTTTTAGGAGGTTCAGAATTTATTTTTGTCCCATAATAAGGGGAAAAAAAAAAAAGAGAACAGGTTTCATGCTCTAAAAATAGTTTTCACCTAAGCTATTACTGATTTAATAAACTGATGCCAAAAACAACCTAGTAGAAACTAAAAGTAATCTACTTTGCAATTTGCTTAAATCACAAATGCAGCTTTAATAAAATAAATTTGAGGGGGAAAAAAAAGAAAATAATAACTTCTAATATATAGTGGTGATGTCACTATGATACTACCTTAAAGTTCAAGACTGTTTTATCTTTTTTTTTTTCTTTCTTCTTTTTTTCCTTTCTTTTTTTTTTTTTTTTTCCTGGAAAAACAAGCCAAAACAAAATCAAAAGCCTACTATATCTGTGCTGCCTGGATGACTTTAAATCTAGACACAATGTATAGCTGAAGTCTGTTTCTTAAAGCTCCAATTAGTTTATTCACAATTAATTTATACAGTGAACAATGTGCTTAGTCTATGAGAACTTTAGCAAAAAGTTTCCATTCCAAATCAATTTATAAAATAAGAAAGTCAAAACATCAAATGATGAAGGACTGTGAATTGAAATACTTTCGTTTGAGACTAAGTTCTCCTTTACATAATAATAATAATAATAATAATAAAAAAAAAAGGTTCTCATCCTCCCAGAGAAAGGACATGCATACTGTTAAAGTATTTCTTGTTTATAAGATACAAAGAAGCAAGTAGTTGACTTAAAGAATAACCTTTTCAGAAAGAGTGTGCTATTTTATTATGATAGCTCTGTTCAGCAGCTCCAGACAGTATCATCAGTTCCTGTGCTAGGCAATATAATGACTGAAAGCATTCTCAGGCAAAATACTTATTCAACTTTTCTTATACATGATAAAGAGAAATATTTTCCCTGTTTTACAAGTAGGCTGCAGAAGAAAAATGCATAATAGTTCAGCCATTCAAAAAATTTGTAGGACATTTGGGATAAAGTGGGAGCAGCTCCCTGTGTTGGTTAGATAGGAGGACTTAACCTCTAAAGCAGAGACACTTGGGACATACCAGAAATTCAGGTAACTTTGCAGTTCCTCACCCATCAGTTTGACAAGTTTGTAAACTACCTTGTAATCCTGATTACAAACTCTAAGTAACCCTCTACTTCATATGAACAGTAATTCAAACAGGAACCTTCATTTGGCAGGGATAGAGGTGGAGTGATTTGTATCAGAGAGCATATGTCTTTTCATGATAAACTGCCTAGCAGCTCAGGACAGTTTCTGTGATGTACAATTTGCTCGCATTTCAAAGCTACTATGACTTTAGGTCTTCACAGTGAGTTGCTATTGAGAATAATTCTTTTTTTTTATGGGGTTAGAGGGACAACAGAGAGGATAGAAGGGGCAGAATGAAGCTCCATACCTTCTTTTGGTTTCAAAATATCATTTTATAAAATTTGGCAGTTAAAACTTCAGTGGACTATTTGTAAGTAATCATATACCCGGTTGTCAATTGCTACACAATTCTCATCTCTCACTGTTCAATTGAACCACTTTGTGCTCACATCTAGCACAGGAGAGGAGGGAAATTATTCCTAAACTAGGAAATAAGGATTTTTCAGAAGCTGATGAATATTTCATTTCTAATCTTTTACCAAATGGAAGAATTAACACTTAAGGTGAAAATGACTAGATTCAATTGCTACCCTCAGATCTAGTAAGCAGGACCTTGTTACCTGGTTAGCCTATTCATTTTAGCATTACCATGAGGGTACTACTCCATGATCTGTAGAGAGCAGTTACAGATACAAGACGAGCATGACTTCAGCATTCTTCTTCGTCCATGCATACATTAAGTTATTATCCCTCCTGAGTATCATCTTGCTAGGTATCTTCAGCCATTAGCTTTGTTCTGATAGCCCTCTGCACACACAATGCTCTGTCTGCCTCAACTTCATCTTCCTGACTTCTGAACAAAACTGCTTTATTGAAGTTCTTTCACATCGTACTCATTAACAATTGCTTTAAATGATGATAAGAAAAAAATAAAAAGATAAGATTTCACTGAGCAGGATGAAATCTTGGAATGTGATGATAATTTGTTCATTGTGTTTTATGATTATGCTTAAAATAATTATGTTGCGTTTTAATAATGCAACAGTACTACTGCTAAAGACACAGAACAAATAAGTTTGTACCTATTCTAAAAGAACTGACAAATCCCTCTTTGCAATTATGTTGTACAAAGATGTGATCAATAAAGCTATTAGGTCAACTTCAAGAAGACCTCATATAAAAGCTTGGAACAGAATTCTTCCTATAATGCCTGCTTAGCAATCGTGATATGCAAGTGAACTAGACATACAAGCCATTGCACTAGCTCATATGACACATTTAGTTCTTATGATGTGCTCATTTTATGCTGTTCTAATCGTTGCCCTTAGTAGAGCTAAGGAAGAGACCTTGCTTAAGGTCTTTTTTTTCAGGCAGTATTTCTGTCTTATCTTGCCACATATTTGTAAAATGGGAATTTTCTGTAGTGAACGAAAGTAGTATATAAATGTAATGAAAATACACACAAAGCACGTTATGAAAATATCAGTGGAAAACTTTGAGTGGCGGAGGAACACGCAGGTCGACTCAATATGAGTGATAAAGCATAGTTCGATTTATTAGCCTGAATAGTATATACTTATACAGTTCATGATAATTATGCACACCTGTCACCTACTAATTGGCTTAAACTCTAACAGTACATTTGCATGGTCCTCCTACTTGCAGCTGCTAGCTATGCTTATTCTACATTGTAGTGCTGTTGAAAGCTGTTTGTGAAACTCTGCCAAGGTCTCAGTGACCTTTCTGATTTTACCGAAACAGTCAGCGGTTCCCACTACGGCCTAGTCTTGCTACTTGTGCTAAAGTCTTCAGAATGGGTTCTGCTTGTACAACCGGTCCGCAGATCCATGTCCCCCATTTCCAAGCTATTCTCCAACACTTCCCCCTTTTTCTTTTTGTACAAGCAGAGCCTGATTCGCTATTTGCTCCAACATTCTTTTAAAGCAAGAGAGAGCACATCTTAAACACAATAACCCTATAACTACTATAACTAAGATAAGCAACACACTTTGCAAAAAGCTCTTAAACCACCCTTCTAACCCTAGCCAGTTTGTTAACCCCTCCAAGCCGAAAAGCCCTATATCTTCTTTAATCTTCTGGGTGTAGTCCATAAGTTGTTGAATTTCCTTATGGATTGACTTCGATTTATCTTCCGGGTCTGTGAGCATCTATAACACTGAATTAGGATCCATGGTTTACATCTGAAACAGTCCTCACAACTTATCTCCCTCCTGTCCATCTGCATCCATTGAATCTTTGTTGTCTTTATTCAGACATGGCTTGACCCATTTCGTGGGAATCCACTTCAATCCTTGGCCTGTAATGACACAAACATGACCTTTTCCCCAGGATATCAACTGATGTGGACTTTTCCATTGACTAGTGATTTGACCATAACTAATGTAGATTCTTTCTGATTTAGCATGGTTTTGAGTCATACTTGCAAAGTATTTCATCACATACAATGCTTTTGACAATTGGTTTTGTGGTGTTTCCCCTACTTTCCCCCCTTTTTTAAAACAAACAAACAAACAAACAAACAAGAAGTTCGGAATCAGATACGTGCGTTGGATCATGACTATGTACTCAAAATCACAAATCAAATTTAGAGGTTCCTCCTTAAAAAGCTCTAAGTAATTTAAAGCTGTGCCAAGTTCTGCTAATTGGGTTGAACCTTCAATATTTTTTACAGAATGATGCCAATCGTTATCTTCACACCAAACCACTACAGCTTTATGAGACTTCCCAGAACCATCAACAAAAACTGTGCAAGTATGTAGGATCAGACCAAATACAAGTATGGCCTATGACTTGATGTTAAAGACTTGCAGGTTCTGCAGCAATTTACACTTAGGCATGCCAAAAGCTGTGCTGTTAAGAAAACCAGCTAGTGCAATTTACAAAGACATAGATTACAAACAAACAAAAAAAAGAAATCAGAGTTAAATTTCACAACTGGTAGATATATGACAAAAGGATCATGGCCTATTAAGACTTAAATTCATTCCCTACATTTTCTTGATCAGAGTGACAATTGGTATATAACATTCGATATATCAATCTGCTAACAATCTCATCATACTGTCCCACAATAGCCACAGGTTATTTCATAGACAAATCTGCAAGTCCAATTGAATGCAGTCAGCCTGTAAGGTTGTCATAAATTTATTCTTCAAAGTTTGTAACTCCATTTTGGCTGTCATATTTATTGGATACTGATTTCCCTTACAGGATCGAAGTTCTGTTTCAGATCTATCAGTTCTATTGGCTATTAATACTAGTGGAAATACAGCATTCGAAATCTCCTTGGAGATTTCTCACTTGAACAAGCAGATTTGCACCATCCAAGCAGCTTCTTGTAGGACATGCAACTAAACAGAATTCTCAGAAAACGTTATTTGAGCTTACAATTTACTTAACAAATCTTAACCCAAGAGAGGCATAGGAATGTGTCAAAACCTAGGAAACAAGACAGAAGCAAAAATAAACAACACCAACAACCCCTGATACAAAGCCGAGAAGTGCCACAACAAGGATGGATGACAATACTCCAGGAAAAAAAGGCAGAGTGGGGGGAGTCAAGCCCCCCTTTTCTCTGCTTAGCAGCGGGCAACCATGTCTTTTTTTTCCCTTTTTTTTTTTTTCTTGCAGTTCAGATGTACCAAGGCCACGCAGGTGGTGGAATCGCTGGTACGAAGTGGGCGGCTCTGGCAAACTCCTTGGTTACAATGAGCTGAGTTTTATACACAATTCCAATTAGCTCAACAGTTGTTACATTCCTCAGCCCCATTTACCTTTTACAATTTACAGATGTCAAAACACAGTATATTAAGTATCAATGCATTATTCCATTTTCCTAGATTCCAAATCAGTTCATATTCTAGCAGCTTTTAAATACAACCTCATGCAATACGAAGTTCATCATAGCATTTTTTCTCTCTCTCTCTCTTTTTTTTTTTTTTTTTTTTGAGTGATAGAGCGGATTTAACAATTCTTTTCTGGTCTCAAAATTACTAGCTAACAATATAAGCAATTACTCTAATGCGCAAAGATGCATCCTAAGGGGGAGCAAGGTGGAATTTTAGCAGTGGAACCGGTTCCCATTTTGTAAATATCTCCCCAGACAAAATTCTTTTGGTACCAAATAGAAATATGCAAATTAAAATCCTGAGCTCAGATATGAAGACCAAATACCAAGTTCAATTATGCAGATAGATCACATTTACACTAATCTAAGACAATCTCTCAATTTTTGCATCGCACCTTTGAACTGCTTACTGCTCAGCCAGGCAGAGGTACCGCCGGGTCTCCCTGACAAAACAGGTCAGTGTGCACTGGAGCCCCATCGGCACCTGCCCCACTGCCGCCGCAGCAAGCTGGACTGGGCAAGGCTTTTAGTACTACACACAAAAATTTTACCATCACATTCACGCAGTAAAGAGCTAAATTACTCATGATCTTCTGTATTATCACAAAACGCACTTTTTGAGTCAATGGATTCTCATGATTTAACAGACTGTGAACTTATCGTACCATATGACAAAGACCTACCAAAATTGCAACATGCTTAAACAGATACCCACAAAGAAAACAGGTTAATAAGGAAAGCATCTTGAGACTTTAACAAGTTTTCTGACCTGTGTGTTATCAGTTAACTCCCTCCCAGCTTGTTGAAGCTCAAATTGCCCCGCCTGTAAAACTGTCTGAAATGATTAAATGATTTCTTGTCCGAGTGCTTTCCTATGTTTTAAAACACCTCCCAATACCAATTTTTTAGGAACACAACTGAAAACAATCATTCCTGACCCCATCTTGCAAGTAAAAACCTTGAGAAGAGGGAGGGAGGGAGGGGGAAGAACAGGGCTGCTTGCAGCGTGAGTGGGAAGAGCGGGTAGAAGGTTTTATGGCACACCAAAAAACAACTAGTAAAACAATTAACTCACATTCCTGACAAGCTGCTTGATATTCAGAGAGACAATACACAGAAGCATGTAATATGTACTGTAAAACCCGCAAATAACATGCTGATAGCAAACATTAGCATTCTCTACTGCTAATTTCAACACCAGTGCTTCCTTAACTTCTAAGTTTTCAACCTGCTTATTGATGGTCTCTTGAAGATGGTCAATAAATTGCATGTAATTCTCACTGGGACCCTGATTAATAGTTGCAAACGATTTGGCCGCCCTGTTGGTTTCAGGCACCTCTCTCATAGCTTGATATTGCTGACTGTTGGATTCACTCGCTAATAGCTGATCTAATCTGTCACACAGTTCTTTTACCCAGTTCTTATCCGGCGACTCCTTCTGCTCTCTTGTGGAAGTTGGAGAGTTAAAAGATGTTAAAGGCAGATACAAATTGGTAAAAGGACTGACAGTACACTTGTTTACGACTTTAGCGTTCTCAGCTTTCACAGGTTCTTTGGGCAAGCTGTCTGACTCCAATCCTCTGGACTTGCTGTTCTCACCAGGGTTGGGCAATGGTACAGGAGGCCACCCGCTTGGCATTTTTCCTCCCCCCGCCCTGGACTGCTGAGACATCGGGGGTGCCGAAAGCACAGCAGGGGATGGAATAGGGAGGGTATCAAAGACACAAACTGGGTAGACTTCACAGCTTCACAGGATTCTAATCAGGCCGCAATGCTACAAAAACTCCATCAGCAGCAGACCGTTCAGCCTTAAAAGCTTTTATAAGCTTCCATGTAGTTACTAATGATTTAGCTTCTTTATCATCTCCATTGCTGACCTTATTCCATAATTTCTGCCCTTTATCATCCCAAAGTTAACGTTTAAAAGCCTTCTCGGTTTCTCCCAAATTAACAGTCTACTAATGTTACTTTCTTCCCATTCAAGTCCCCCCACAGAGAGAATATGCAGGAGGAGCCCAACCACGGCCTGTTCTTCAGAAAACACCTTTCGCTCCATAACTTCACTCTTCCTAACGTAACTAACCCTGATAGCTGCTTGATACTATCTACACCCCGCTTTTCTAAAAAGGGCTGAAATAAATTTAGGGTTACCTTAAAATCCATGTCGCTGGCACTTCAACTTTTTCTGTTTTCCTGTTTTCCCGTTATCCTCCTTATCTTTGTAATCCTTGTAATCCTTATGATCTTCGTTAACCTTGTGGCAGCCTTTCCAATAACCCCTGCAGACAGCGGACCCCGTTTGGACGGCCCAGGCTTTCGCCCCCTGGTTCGCTGCTAACCAGTGCTTTTCTGCGTTGCAGCCTTTCCAGTAGCCCCTGCAGACGGCAGACCCCGTTTGGACGGCCTAGGCTGTTAGAACGACGCGCCGCGTCGAACAGCGTTCAGTCGATCTTAGCCCCCCGGTTCGCTGCTAACCGGTGCTTCTCTGCATCCGCCGCTCCGAGTGGAAACTTCAGGTCCCTGTTCGGGTGTCACTTTCGAGCGGCGGAGGAACACGCAGGTCGACTCAATATGAGTGATAAAGCATAGTTCGATTTATTAGCCCGAATAGGATATACTTATACAGTTCACGATAATTATGCATACCTGTCACCTACTAATTGCCTTAAGCTCTAACAGTGCATTTGCATGGTCCTCCTACTTGTAACTGCTAGCTATGCTTATTCTACATTGTAGTGCTGTTGAAAGCTGTTTGTGAAACTCTGCCAAGGTCTCAGTGACCTTGCCGATTTTACCGAAACAGTCAGTGGTTCCACTGCGGCCTAGTCTTGCTACTTGTGCTAAAGGCTTCAGAATGGGCTCTGCTTGTACAACCGGTCCGCAGATCCATGTCCCCCGTTTCCAAGCCATTCTCCAACATAAAAATTTTAACTAAAAGTAATTTATTAGCTAAATAGCTATACAGTATTATTCTGGAAGCCAATATGGTACTCAAATCAAGTTTGCACTTCATTTCAGTATCTATGCCCTGGCATATTGATTTCAGTTTCATCAGATATCAAAAGGATCTAAAATGGTTTGAGTAATGATTTTGTGCTAAAAAGCTTATTCCCATTAAAATAGTTCTTCTGGGGTACAAGATATATCACTATCTAATATTCCACGGAAAATCCTTCCATTGTTACGAAACACATACAATCAGAGGGAGAGAGGTGAATGAAGTATCCTCTACAACTGTTGTAGAAAGTTGTATGTTCTAAATGGTCAAAGCAACAACTGTCTAGTTCAGTCTATTACATGCATGTCCTTACAGAAGTCTGCGAAAAAGTAATTGCAATACAACAACTAAATAACTATGTGTAAGAACACGTACAACTCCTGAACAGTGTTGCAAGCTAATCAAGAAAACAACAGAAGCATCAGAAGAGAAACCAATAGATCATGTCTGGTGCATTAGAAATTAGCTGTGACTAGTTAACAAAATACAAGAATACAGTGTCTAGTATATGCTTAAATATCCTCATTTTGAGATGGTTTCACTACTGAATACCTTTGTCTGTGGCATCCAGGTGACTACAAATAGATGCTTCATCAACAGGGAATCATCTAGTAACCGATACCTAGGCATTTAAGTGCTTAATTCTCTTCATTAATGGTTGAATATATTCTATTCCTCAGGCATATCATATAAAACAAGCTTACTGCCCCCATCTCCTACACACCTCAGAGAACAACATGCTTAACTCAGCATCATTGGCAGCCCTGCCTGAAGTGACCCATTTGATAAGTTTAAAAGAATCATTTATTTTAAAAGATCCTCCTTTCAAATGAAAAAATTGCCATCCTGAGTCTCCTGGCTCTCTATTTTCTTCTTTTCAGTAGGTTTAGTCAACAGAAATATCATGGTGATGAACATACACAGAAGGCCACCTAGGCCAAGAAGCCCCTTATAGTGACCCCTAGGAGAGAGGGCACATACTTTGCCAGGCAGCAGCACGAATTTGGTCTCTCCAATCAAGTTTACCTTTTTTTGTAGCCCAGATAAATAACCTCTATATATTCCTATACACACGTCGCAATGCCTAAATTTGAGGAAGATCTCAGTGGGTGGCCAGAATGCTGCCTTCCTCTACCACAACATACTGTAGAACTGCCACTCCACAGAATCATGTACCCAGGTGGCAATCCAGGTATTTACAGTTACTTGGCAAGCCATGAAAACTCTCTCCATAGCTCTGAGAAGATGCTGCGGTACTTTACAGTCCCAGATGACACTGTGTACAGTTTAAGGAGCTCAACTGTATGATCTGTAAGTCTACAGATGGAGGAATCAGCTGATAATCCCTCTGTCAAATCAAGGTTCTGCTCTACTGAGACTCTTCAGCAATTATCCACCTCCAGTACTGCCAAAGTCCAATACTCTCTTCACCAGATTCTTTCACATATTCCATGCCTGAAAAGTGCAATGTTTCATAACCCCAGGTGCTGGGAAGGCATATGTGGGTAAATCCAGCTCAAACCTTCTTCTCTATTGCAAGTTATTAGTTGTCCAGTTTTCATATTCTGTGTTGGACTGAGCTGTGTAATTACAGCTCCCATGCTGGTCTGGCTGACTCAGGGAGACATTTGAATCATTAAATTATCCATTCAGCAGTTGATAGCTGTTTATCTAAAACAAAGGCCACCCTCTAGTCCCCATTCTGTTGAGAAAGTCAGCTGCTTTGCCTTATTCCCTGAGCTTTTTGGGCACATCGCCCCCTGCCCCTCTCCCCTGAAGCCTTCTTCCATTGTAAAGGTTTATTCGATGAGTCACATTTCACCCCTAGGATTTTGCTCAGTCACAAATACAGGGAAGACCTTAAAATGTCAGGGATCACCATACATTTTGTGTCTTTTTCCTTCTCCAAGAGAAGACAGGAGGCTTCATTCAAAAACTAAAGGCAAAATTCCATACGGCTTCCATGGGTGGCATCAGCTCTTCCAGCGTAGACAATCTTTAATATGAAGACTTGCTTGAATCTCACTACTAATGCATCAATCTGAGAATGGCGTACACAAGTCCTTAAAAGTTTTACTGGTGGAACTGAAAGATATGCACTGCTACCCGTTGGAATTAAAGAAAAAAATAAAATAAAAAATTAGCCTCTCTGTTAGGTAATATTGCCACAAAGCTATTTGAAACTGAAGAAGAAATAAACTAACCATCCAATCAAGTCTATAGATTGATAATCCTGGTGTTTTCAGCAACCGAAGGAAGCCAGCCTCTCAGTTACATGTGAAAAAACAGACACCTGGACCTTGTATCTTCCTTAATGGCCTTTGATTTCAATGCCACCTCATTGGGCAGCTCTGGCACACTCAGGGACATGAGCAGCATTGTGGAAACTCCTCTAAATGTTATGAAGGAAGGGCTCTGCTGGGTATAAAGCACCATAATCTCCTATGAGGCATTATACCTTCTTTCATCAGAATCAGAATCATGGAGGAAGAGAATCATCCTCTTTCCTCTTCTGCTCCTGATGCTTAGATCAATGTGATCTAGCGGTCAGACTGCCAGAAGCATAAGAAAGATACTTACAACTTGCTCTGCCTCTTTCCTTATCATAGTCAGCCAAGTGAGGCTGCTGGTTATGCAAAGACCACTGTTCAAGCTGTCCAAATCACCATCTAATGAGGCAGACTGTGTCACATCCATAAGCTCTAGTTCAGGATTTCTTGTTAAAATTCATATGCCAAGGTAAACCTATGACCCCAGAGTATGTTGGTTTCTGAATGAGTATTTTGCTAATGCTAGATTTCCATGAAGTCTCATTAGAGGCCATTTTCACTAGTTCACAAGGACTTTGTAATTTTCCTTACAATGCTGGTAAGCTTTGTTTTCCTTAAAGAGGAGCATGAGCCAACAATCATTGTCCCAAATATTATAACTGGGTAAAGGAATAGCAGGTCTTGATCCCAAAGTGCTTGAAATGAGGAAACCCAAAACCTTGTCAATACCAGTCCTTGGCCATTCTCAGCTGATAACTGGTGCAGACTTCTTACAACATTATAGATACAACAAGGAACATTCTTTTCATTGGGTATTCTTCTGAAGTAGAAATTAGCCACAACTGTAATCTAATAAATCTTCCTCCCATCCAGGTAACAAGTCCTACCACACACATCCTTCTAACCACTCTTGTATGTATTCTGTACAACGGAAGTCTGCGTAAATTGACCTTTCACAGAACCTCTAGGAGCAGGTGACCAGAGAAACTGCTGAAAGTGATATCTTTAACAGCAAAATGTGGGTAGAAGCCTGCCAGCTCTAAGAAAGGATTGCCAGATTTTATTTTATCATTGTATCCTTCTACCAATTGGTTTGCATCAGAAAGTAAGGCTGCAGTTTCTTTTTTTGTTTGTTTTTATCCCTTGTTTTTTATTTGTTTATTTAGCCCTTATCTTTAAGAATAAAGCCTATACTGTCTTCCAAAACTCAGAGCAACACTAAAATCCCATATTTTGAACCAGTTTTCCACTTGTAATAAACCTGCGAAAGCTTTACCATAATTTTCTGTAATATTAATATAGGATAACCTTCAAAGTGCAGCACACAGTTGTTGGCCACAGTTGACGAAGATTTGAAAAAAAATTCAGTCCTCACATGTTAAGGAGATTTCTTTTTCTGAGCTTAGCAGAAAAATGTCACTATAAATCCTGTCAGATTTGTATCTGCTCTGTCCCAGATCTGTAGGATCTCAGTAGGACTAGCCCTCAAGTTACAGGAAGCTGATGCTGTCAGTTTCTGTAACACCATCACTGGAACTTAAAACAAGAAAGCTATCTCTGTGATTCTTTACATATGATTTTTCCCCTCATTCTGCTGTGGTGAGAAATGAAGAATCATGGCTATGACTTTTAGAAACAGTCATAATTTCTATGGAAGAAAGATACAGGGCTTAGGTCACTAGAGCACATTCACAGAGCAAGTGGAATGAAACTCAAATTCTTGAGTTTTATCTTCTGTTGCAAATACTTTGTCAATAGGTTTCACAGGTTTATCTTTCACCCTTATTATAGCGGCTAGTCCACGCAAAGGACTACTACTGTCATCAGTCAGTTGGAACATACTCTAGGTGACAGAAATATATATGATGGGTTTCCACAGCTACAAAATTGCTATTCACTTGTATTGCTAGCAATATGGTTCCATGTAATAGAATTTCTAGGAGGGATTAGTTTGCTTTCCTAAGCAATGAAATAACATGTATTTAAGTGTCCAAAGAAAACCTTGTACTCAGAGCTCTACGCTATTTTTTCTCTATATGTCTACTTGTCTGTCAAGCTGGATTTTTGTTACTTTTTTTTTTTTTTTCAAAGTCACAATTATGGAAGAATTAAAGACCGTTTCCAGAAAGTGGCGGTGCTATGTAAGATTAGACATATCCTTTCCTAGATTCCTACCTATAAGAAATTCAGCTACAACAGTTTGCAAAAGTTTCTAACAGCCAACTCTGTGTATTCAATAATACCAAGCAACGATGAACTTTTTATTAAAAGCTTTTTTTTTTTTTTTGTTAGATTGCAGTCTCATTTGCCATACTATTCATTTTACTGTCAAATTGATAAGAAGTGCTAAAATATCATCAGATTCCTTGGCTGTTTTCTAAGATGCAGAACAACAGACACTGCTAAACAACATAAAGTAACCTTTAATGCTATTGAGAGATATTCAACAACCAAGACCTTATATTCAGCCCTGTGATTTCCATGTGCAAATGGAAATTATGATTTACTGAACCAAAGTCAGAGAAATTACAGTTCCTCTTCACTTCTATGTCTTTCATGTCTGGAAGCCAACATTTTGAGATGTAGTATTAAAAAAATAAATTATAAAGGTCCAAAAGATCTACCAAAATACAACAAATTAGTCTTTCATAGACTTACATAAACCAGGGAACTTCATAGGCATAACAACCAGTGCAACCATGGCAACACCTACTTAGAAATTTTCATATACTCTGTCATTACTAGGTCTCAAATAATTTTGGCCCTGTCTGTCACAGAAATGTCTATTTCTGATTTTCTTTCTGTCTGTATGAAAGCCAGTTAGAAGAAACTCTACTTGTTTTTGCTGTTGTTGTTTTGGGTGCTGTTTTTGTTTTGTTTTATTTTGGTCTTTTTAATATTTGTATTTAAAGGTACTTGAAATTAAGTAGACAAAAAACAGATACATTGTATCCCTCAAAAATGAAATGGTTAGACAATGTGATCAGTTCTTGAAAAAACAAATCCCACCAAATTCGTGATGCTATATGCCACACTTATTTGTCCATCAGAAGAAATACTTTGTTTTCTAAGAAAATTAAATGTTTCCACTGGACATCAAAACAACGTACATTACTGCACTTTTGTAGTATATTTTCCCCCAATTTTAATAATCCAATTCTATTCTTTTCTCTTCCCCTTTCTATTGCATGCAACCAAGTTTTCATTGTATTCCTGTTTTTTCCTTTAGAGCAAGCAAACAAGCAAAGCCAGCCAGAGAGCTTGCCCTTTGAAATGGGTAGCGCTGTATATCTAATTTGGATTAGTCATGCATTCATTCCAAACTAAGAGCAATGTTTATGCTTTTTTTCCATTATGCTTTGGCTTTTTGGCAAGTTTCATATTCATGCACACAAACTGGCAGACAGGAATTTAGACTGGTGTGGGATTATTCAGGAAACAGACGCAGTATGGGCATGAGGGAACATTTCTGTCTTATAAGTGCTGTGCACACCTTCTCATGTGGATTTGTGAGACATTATATTTGCATAAACAGCTGCCTTCTTACCTCGTTTCTGCAGCAACAAATAGTACCATGCAAGAAAGCTGACATAAGAGATCCTGCTCTTATTTTTCAAAGTACTCCCTCCACTTCTCTTTGCAGCTGGCTCTTCAAAATAAAAATAAAAATTAAAAAAAAAAAAAAAAGAAAAGGCATTACATTATTTGCCAATTCAATTATAACCTGTATTGCAAGAATGAGATATCAAGACTGAGTTCCTGCAGATAATTTGAGGCCAAATATCTTTTCAACTTTTAACCATGTCAAAAATTATTACATTGACTGTTATTCTCAAATTAGCATAACATTCTAATAATTAAACAGGGAAAAAATTCAATCTGGTAAACAGCAGAATTTTGAAAGATCAAAATACTACAGAGTTCAAAGAGCTACAAGAAAAGAAGAAAAAAGTTAGTGTTAGAGTACTCCATCTCTGTAAAGGATATTTCACAGGAAAATAAACAGATCAGACAGCAGAACAAAATAGATAAATGTTCCAGGCCAACAAAAAGAAAACAATGGATTTTTTTTTTTTTTTTACAGGATTATTTTAATGACTTTACTCAGAGAATTTACATAAAGATGGTGTTACATAGTATGCCTCTGAGTATGCCACTTAAAACATGCTCCTGCTGTTGACAGATGCGTATTTGTTCAAATATTGCTGTGAGGTTATTCCTTATATGATATCGTAATATATACTTAGAACTCTTATACAATTGTCTAGGCCTATATCACATGCACATCTCAAAGCATTGTGTTTTTTAGATCTCAACGAAGAGAAAAGGAACTGACACTGAATTTCTTTGTTAAGAATAAATAGTAGGAATTTAATGGGGATAGGACAGAGGTCAGTCCTTGGTCCCTTTCCCAGGTTCACTCCAGCAGAAGCTGACTCTGGAACTCTGTTCTTGTACTTATAAACTTCTCTGTTCTGACAGCTTGGTGCTTACGGTATAGGACACTGTTTTATTCAACCAGAACCACGATGAAAAGCAGAAAATCATGTCTATAATTAATAGAAAGCTTTGCCTCCAGGGTGGCAAATGTAATGAAGTTTGTGACTTTCAGATTACCAAACAGCAAAATAAAAGGATTTTGAAAAAAAATATTGCTAGAAAATATTTCAAAATTAAGTGAGTAGGATATTGTTATAAATCTCACTTTTATTGTGTTCCTTTGAAATCCTTATTCTTTCAGCAAGTCTTACAATCTTACAAAGGAAATAGCAAATGGTATCAAACACTGTAGCCAACAGGAATCCTATTTTTTTTTATTTCATTCAGTTCTGAGAAGTACAAAAATAAATAAATAACCTGTTTAAAAAGTGCTGAAATGTTGCCAGGACAAAGTAAACAAAATTTAGCATACCCCATACAGATTTTTTTCATTTTACTGACTGCTTAAAGGAGGTCTCTATTTAGAACATGTGTTTGTTTAAAGAAGAAATCATACCAAAGACAAAGTATTTGAATCCTAGCTTGAAAATCATCTGAAATCTTTGAAACCTGAACTTCACTAAGGCTGTGTCCATATGATAAAATTAGCAGCTTTCTTCCCAGTTCTCCAAAGTGAAGCTATCAACACTGCACTGTGAATAAAAAGCCCCTCCATTTAAAACTTCTTGACATGGGTGCAGCAGATCTACGAATCTGTCCACCTGATTTCTAGCAGCTTACATAAAAGGCATGCAAAAAGCTATGTAAAAAACATTGCCAAATTACTTTTTAGATGTCACATAAAAAGGCATAGATTTGTTAGGAATTTGGGGCTTTATCATTAAGTTCTGTTGTATTACTGGTTCTATGTTCACTATTAAGTTCTATTACTGCTTGTGACTAATACTACTTTAGATATGTTCTATATCCAGGACACCCACATAGGGCTGTTGCAGATGAGACAGGAGCTACAGCACACCTGTTCCCTTTTGAGGCAAGAAGCTTGGGACCAAGCCAGTTACTCTAGAGTATCTAGACTGGTACTACATACTGAAGTTTAGCTATTCGGATACCATTTAGTCTCAAGTTTTGGATTATTAAATTTGATAAAGTTTGCTCCACATAATTTGTTATTGCTGAATTATTTATTTTTTTCTGAACCAGAAGGGATGCCTTAGGTCTTGTTCAAGTTCAGCTGAATGCCATTGATAATTATGCATCCTAGAAAATTTAGCTGTTTCACTCCAAATTTAAATTTCCCCTCAAACAGCCAGTCCAACTTGCTGTAAACATCTCCAAACACCATGTAGCTACTCCATTCATTTTTATCTGTGTTGGAAACCGTCATACCATATGCATAACCAAGAAAGCCAGGCAAGCCTGTCACAACCTGGAAGTCTCTTTTGGAAGTGCTTTGACACTAAAAGCATGCTGAAGGGAAGCCAGTTGAAAGTGTCATCCAAACAAGGTAATAAACACAGATAACAACACACATTCTATAGTAGAGAGGAGTTGCCAAAAAGCCTACTGTAACATGAAGTTGCAGATCAGCCTCTCCTAGCTGACAAATCTCCTTGTCTTCTGCAAGTAAGACTCACACAGATGGCACAGAAAGATCCACAAAAGTATTTTTTCCCTAGAAAATATCAATAGTATAATGTTCATATAATGTCTCCTGAAATAACCCACTATCTTCTATTCTGTTAGGTTTTGTTTTGTTTTTTCCTAAGCTCTGTTGCAAAGATAAAGCAAGAAGCAAGAAGAAGCAGGACTTAGAGATGGCAACCTTCATGCCTCACCGGGAAAATTTTTCTTGTTCTTTATTTCACTGACATTCAGATTTCTCTGCTGCTGCCTTACACTCTAATGTCATTTTCAATAGGAATGGCTTAACAATCTTTCATATTCTGAACAAAATGGCCACAAACACTATAAGTTATCCCTTGAAGAACTTTCTCTGATCTTCATAGAATTAAGTGTTGGAATTGCACTTCCTGCTGTTCCAATATCTCTTGTTAGTACCATCATTTTTCTTTCTCCACTTAGATTGCTGCTTAAGAACAGAGACTTACTTATGATTAGCTTCTAGAAGTGAAGACCCAATGTCACTTGACGATAACACTCTTTCCATCATCTCTTGCATTGTGAATCTTAACTCTAACTCTAGACTACAGCATTTGGTTTCATCTTCCACAAGTTTTTCATTCTTCCCTCTTATTAATTCTTTCCTATCTCATTTAATATTCGTACATTTCACTTGGGAGGTAGATTTGATCTGCCTGCTCCTTTTGCATTAGTATTTTTACTCGTTACTGTATATGAATTGTTTGATAAACACATCAGTGGCACAGAGGTAATTGTAAATCAAGTCATTTCTTTGATCCTCACATTTGCTATAGCTTTTGTTAGCACAGTACCTAGTTCTAATTGAAACTGCTGATAAACGTGAGCCTCTTATGCCAACAGCTATCCCCTTATTAGTTCTTCTTTCAACATCCCATATTTGCAATGCTCAGCAAAGCTGAACTGCAGCAATAAACCCTCAGTTGTTTCCCCTTGTTCTTAAGATCTTCTATGAAATCTACTCTAGATTTCTTGTGTATTCATCTATATATATAACTGTAAACGTACGGATCTGCATGTAAAATATTTTGTCTGCCTAAGACTGGGTATTAAGACTTGCTTTCACTTACTTTTTTTGTTACTTTTTTCTTTTTTTTTTTTTTTTTCCCCAATAATGAAGGAGGAGGAACACAATTTGAGATTCCATTTCCTGAAGTTCCTCTACATAACTTCAAGCCAAATAGACAGTGAAAAAATACTCCCAAGTTACACAGCATTCAAACAAGTAAAAAGAACCTAAAAGGATGGTCTGATGTAATTCCTGAGTGAAGTGGTGATCAAGAATCAACAAGTAAGTGCAGTTTAAAAATTTTGAAGTAATTATTTTCACATTGAGGCTATAAGGAAAGAAAGTTTTCATTTCCATATTGGAAAAACAGAACAGCCCAAACACATGTTCCCACCACTGCCATTCTGAGGATCTTTATGTACGTATAAACACACAGAAAAATGATACGTAGGAGGGCAACTCTGCTCTGTGAATCTAGTGTTTTGGGTTTTTTTTAATGTTCTCTGAGTAATTCAGTCTGGCAATGCATGAGAGAATTAGTTTATTCAAGTGGTTTCTGTTTGTTTAGGATTTTTTTGTTCTTTGAGGATGGCAGAACAGATAGCAGCACCACACAATAAAGTTGAGCATTGTTGTAGTACAAAGGACCATTCAGAGCCAAATCAGTGTTTTGTTAATATTTTAGACCCTAGTACCAGCACATTGACCTTGCAGTATAACAAGACTAAAACAGACAGATACTTTAAAACATTATACTTTATGATGTTCAGCACAAGAATAACCATCCTTCATAAAGTCAACATCTGAATGAGAGAGTCAGTATTCCCACAGCACGTTCAAATATGCTGGAATGTTGCATTTCATACTGCTTTGTTTTTAATGCTTCATTCTGTTCACAAGTCCAGTGATGGAAGTCGCTTGGAACCATGTAATGATTCTATTACAGTTCCTCTGTTCTTTCATTTCTCATCGTTCCTCCTATTTGTTTGTTACAGTCAATTGTTATGCATTGCTTCAAATTAAATTGTAAGCAATTTGGGGAAGTACTACAGTGGATATTCACAGAGTGCATTAGCATAAGGAAACTGAAGCCTCTATGCTTTCCCTGTTGTTAGTTGAAAAGATGGGAATGGTTTCAATTGCCTTCCCACTGCAGAACTAACACCAAGATTCACTAGAACTAAAGTCTTTCTTTAAACAGGCAACAGGAGAGGTCTCTGGAGGAGACTAGCTTATCTCAGACTGAGGTTTACTAAAATTGGGAAAGGGGGGTTAGGGGCATAATTTTTACCTATGTAAAAATAAATAAATAAATAAATAAATAAATAAACATATAGAAGAATAGCTATAGGAATCAGATCAAAAATCCATCTAGCCTAGCATGCTGCCTCTGTGGCAAACCATAGAGATTAGCTGAGGAAGTAAACAAAACAAAATAATTTCCTCAAGTATTCCCTGAGCTTGCAACAGAGACACTTCCTCAGTTGAAGGTGGCATCTCTGTGTTTATGGCATTTATAGGTTTTCTCATCACAGAATTTTCCCATTTGTTTCTTACATTTTGCACATCTATAACTTTAACATTCAAAGTATCCTGCAGCACAGCTTCCTCTGTACTCTTTGCTTCCAACCCTTTACATGAAGAGCCTCCTCCTCTCATTTGGCTAAGCATGCCGTTAACACCCGATTCCTGATGCTATTCCCCTCATGCTTTTACGTTTCCATGTATATGTCTTAGGCCAAGATGCTTAGCCAGATGCTGCATTTTTACTTCTGAAGACATTATTTAGTTTGTGTTTTATGATTAAAGTATTCTGCATGGGCAAAAACACTACTGTGAGAAACCAGATGCTGAAATACAAGAAAAAGTAGACAGAGCTAAGAGTTTAGCAAACTAAGTAGATAGAGTATCCTTGACCAAGCAGAAAATCAAGAGGACAAACAGTAGTTCCCATCATACATCATGAAAAACTGATAAGCCAAAACAGAAGCATAACGTTCTTACTACCAACACTGAAAGAAAAATAGTACTTTTAATATTAAAGCAGTGATATGACATCCAGCTCCTTCCAAAATGTTATTTTTAACAGTTAAAATCACTTGATCTGATGAAAATGAACTCAGTATTTTATAACACCAGATAGAAAATTCAACAAGCAAGTATCTTAAGAATAAAAACAAAATGTCATCTCTTTAGTAAAGTACATCAACAGTTTTCCATTCCTCAAATTATCTGAAATCGGTCAGTTTGGTATATGACGCTTAAAATCATTCCAAAATACTGACACACCATTTTGGATAACGTTTGTCGACTTCATTTCCAGGCAGAGAAGCCCCACCTGCCTGACAAACCAGAGTAAATAAGACTTAACAGAAACACAAACTACTAATTTCAGTATTATAACAACATTTTATCACATTTAGTGATTGACAGGAACAGCACTGAGGCACTGAAATATTCCTGAAGAAGTGTCATTCTAAAACTAGAAAAAAAAAAAAATTATAAACTGTTAGCAATATTTTCTCATGCTAGTGTAAGACTAGGAAGTGGAACATACTGTAGAGAGTGATAGGAAATGGTGATCAGGAAGAATAAACTAAAGCAGGTGTCACTATTTACCTTGTCTAGACGTTTATACCAGTAACTGTCAGGTCAAGAAGGTAGTTTTTTTACTCTTTTTACTGAAACAAATGAGCACACAGATTGGCAGAGAAAGCTTCTTTTCTGACCAGAAGAATGTGTCCCTAAAACCCAAAGGACATGTAAAACGATACTGAAACTAGCACAACCAGTCTGAACCTAATAATTTCCTAGGAAAAACCTTCAATGTATGCAATGTCTTCTGTATCTGTTTTTTTCTGATTATGGCAAAATAATTATTAAGAGCCTGATGAGCTCTTTCAGGAAAAATTCTAAGGTCCTAATCCTGCAAGAACTGTACATATGGCCAAAACTAGCATGTCAGTGAGACTACTATTATGCTTTAAATTACAGAAGGGAAAAGATATCTGGAATATCAGAGTCTCAGCCTCTAGAAAGTTCCTTTCATTATAAAAACTCAGTTTCCCAGTTGCTAGAATAGAAGACAATTGTTAGAAAGAGTGAAAAAACTTCATTTTATTTTTTCAAACAGCAGCATCACAGAAGTGTCGAGGCTGTACCAAGGGAGCTCACGTGGAATTGAGCAAAAAAATAAAATGAAAAAAAAAAAAAAGACACAAAAAAAACAACTTAAAGAGAGGCAAAGAAAAAGAAAGTCATCCTCAAGACAAGTCATAGACCAGGAGAAAAAAATGCCTCATGACAAACTGCCCGAGGAGGAAGAGGAAATACTTAAAGAGATGATGATGTTTTCAGAGACAGAAGCAGGAAGAAGGAAAGATTGAAAGTTGTGGATCTGAATCCCTGAAGAGAACATTAAGCTGAAAAAGTCTATTCAAGCACATTAAGGCAGAGTGTATTTGTACATTCTGCAGCTGAAGCAAATATTCAGAACTAAGGAAGATTACTACTATTTAAAATTTGTAAAGACAATCTCATATAGACTTGTCAAGTTAGACAAGAAAAGACAAGACCAAGAAAATGAGGATTTTACTGTTCAAGATTTTAAGCTAATGTGCTAATCACACCAACTCCACCTCTAATTCCTTCCTTTTCAGTAGAGCGACTGGCTAAGTGATAGAATGAGACAAGTTTCCCAAATGGTCACACTTTCACCTGAAAGAAATTTTAATTTACTGTATGTTTTATGCTAAGTACAAGTAAGTTTCTGTTACAAGGATCCTCCAGAGTTCCTGTGATGAAAGAGTCCAAGATTATATGTTACTTTTCCTGCTCACCCCAAGTACTCACAATACTCTGAGATATGCATGTACATGAACTCCTGCTATACAGTGCACAAAAAGAGAATGAATTTTGAGGCAGGGAAAAAAAAAAAAAAAAAGCACCACCATGTCTGTGAGTACCAATATCAAGCTTGTTCCACAGAAACACACTATGAAAATATAAATTCATTCCCATCTTCATTCCTCACCCAAGAATTAAATCAAGTAGACAAAGCATCTCCATCTGCACTGAAGTCAAAAGCAGGACACTGGTGGCAACAGTGAAAGATGGACCCAGGTGATGCACTTCTCAACCCTGTTGGCGAGGGAGGAGGCTTGAGCGAAAGCATAACCATCCAGTGCATTAATAGCTGGTGGCTGGTGTTGTAGGCAGGGATTTCGCTTCTATGACCACAGGACCTCTGGAACAAGGGCTACTAAATAAGGATGGGATCGTTTGGCAAAGTGGTACATGAAAATTGTTACTAAAACTGTAGTGAGAAGGGTTTTAAACTAGATATGCTGGGATAGAGTTACCATAAACTGAGAGATGTGAACAAGGGAGCAAGCGGTGGAGCAGATGTGCAGAGAACAGCAGGACAGTACCATTGGGAAGGTGCATTGAATGGGAAGTTATCTGCTTTAAAAAGATATCAATACCCTTATTGCCAGGTTAAAAGTAGATAATGATTTTTCATGAAATTGTTGAAGAATTAGCAATTCATACTCAAACCTCTCCATAAAACACAGGGAAAAAAGGGAAAACTTTCTGTACATAGGAAATAACATTATTGCAGACCTTATTTTTTGCTACTTCTGCAGTGACTAGTATGTCACTGGTAAAAGAATCCTCTTTCTGTGTTTAATTTGTATTAACAAATCTTGTTTGATAGTGCATTTATATCAGATTTGCCCCATTACTGGTTTTCTTTTCGTACATGATTCTCTATTGATTAACTAGTATCACTGTAATATTTTTTTTTTACGTATATAAGCTTTTAGAAAACATGCTGAAAACCAAAAGGCCCCAGTCTTTCTTTTCTTAATACATACTTGCCTGGTTTGGGTTCTAAAACTTAGTCCCAGAATATAGAAAACATGGAGCTGTTGCAACCTTGATTCAGACAGTGACACTGACAAAGCATAATAAAATTTTCCAAATGGACAAGTGCATCCAATGTTAAATACTCTATATCATGACACTTGTTTTTACTACTAATACATCAGACAAGCTATACACATAGCAGAGAGAAACCATGCCAAAAAAACACCAGATGTGCAAATCAAAGATTTGTACCAATACATATTTCTGACAGGGACCCAAGATTTTGTGGACATGAGGAGAAAAAATCAGGTTTTAACTTCTTGTCAATTCTGAAATATCATTGACCAAATATAATCCCTTCCCACTCATCTTCAGATATAATTATTTTTTTTGAGTTTTGTTGTGCTTTGATTGACATATTGTGATACCAATTTGAGCTTTAAAGAAGAATGCTACAAAAAAAAATAATAGTAATAAGAAACTCTCTCACACTTCTTTCCCTTCTTTCCAGAGAATAAAGCATTATGCCACACAGAATGCTTGAAATGACACAAGTTGAACTCGAAATGGAAGAAAAATTACACATTGGCCTTCTGAACATGGATAGATTTCAACTCTCCAATTTCCTTTAAGTGTTTTGTCTCACATGTCTGACCAGTCCTTTAAGTATCAGTTCTGTTGTGTAACTGGGTGGCTCTGACCCTTGGGAAGAACATGAAGTCCTACTTTCTGAAAATTGCCGATACTGATAACATTTCTATCGTGAATACAAACTTGCCCAGATGAGAAAGGTGTAGAGTGTGTTACCAAATGTAAAAATATCCAAATACAATACCCCGAGGAGTGAGGAAGAAATATCCACCATCAAAATAATAGTAGTCCCAGGGAAAAATCAGAGTTGCCAGGAGCTTGCTGTAGCCCTACCCTTTCCTTGTCATCTGAGGATTCACTTTAGGTTTACACATTTTCTTACACGCTTGACATCTTGTTCCTTTTTCTGAGCTGCATCTGAAATTCCTATATGTGTATTTCACAAGTGTTCATAACATGTTCTTTGTTCCCTTTATTATCCCTGAAATAAATTTTAATTCAGATCCCCAGGTAGCATTCTTTTAATGATGAATAGTGACTCTTAGAGTACTGCTTGTAGCTCGGGCATTTTTTCTATCATCCCATACCTTTACTCTCACATGCTGCATTTTTATTCTAGCTTCAAAGGTAGTTCATTCTACACTGTATAACTGCTTGCTAGTTGTACTTTCTAGAAACACAATTTGTATTCCACGAGAGATGTTACACCACATAATTGTACATAGCTAAGCAAAAGTTAAAAGTAGATAACAGTCACCTGGTCATTAGATATGTGCTGCCATAACTACACAAACTAAAAAACAAACAAAGAAAACCTGCAGACAGGCCAAGACAAGGCTTGAGACCCATGTTCTTAGCTTACCATAAAGCTTGTGGCCTGCTAGCACTGACACCACCACCTCATTCACCAGAGGATGAGGTTCACTGTATAATTTTGTGTTAACTTATAAGAAAAGCTTAAAGTTCTTTATTATTATCATGTCCATCATTATGTTAGCAGTTACCAGCCCATCTAACTACACAATATTATTACTACTGTAAGTTAATAACAAAGAAATACGAAGGCTGGCTGAAAAAAAATCCCACTTGGAATATCTTATGTTTCCTAGTGTTCTTGAGACACAGCAATTCCAAGTACATTATCAGTATAGTAGAACACCATGAAAACTAAAAAAACCTGCAGCATGGATTTTTTTTCCTGTCTCCTATAGAGAGACCTGTGTCATATACTGAGAACTCCACAAAGACGAGCAGGTAAATAAAACAAACAGTTACTGCTCTTTCAAAACTGTCTATCATTACTAAAAATTAAATCAATGCTATGTCCATTTAAAAGATCTTTACCAAATATAACTAAGACTTAGCCAGGTGAAGAATTCTTGCAGTATGAGAAAGTTTAACATAAGAATTGTTCCAAATTCAATTAACACTTGCAGAGGGCTCAAAGCTACATTTTCAAACAGTAGTTTTGCATTGAACAAATGAAGTTGAAGAACTTAAAATTGCAACTATATTAAACTTTAATTTCAACTGTACTCTTTTGTATTAAAATTTTACTTGTAGCCATTATTTTCTCCAGGATAGTGTATTTCGCATGTTCAACCATTAACATGTGCATTCTCCTTTGTAGATTCACTGTAATATCTCAGAGCATCCAGAAACTCAATTGCCTGGGCCTTAAAAATACACTCCAATATGGATCTAGTGATTCTTTTCCTAGAAACAACTAACCATTCTGTCCTGCTTTTGTTAAACACAAGACCAGTTCTCTTTTAGTGATTTTTTTCTTTCAGCTAAGTTCTTCTAGGTGGCTGTACTTTCCTGAGTTTTAGCCTGTGTATTTTTCCTCGGATGCTGTATTCGGTGCTGATAAGAAGACCAATGGAATGCTGAAGAAGATCATGTTTAGATTTATTACTATGGTAGCCAAGAAATACTTATAAGATTTCCCATGTTATGTCATGAGAGGGGCGTGTTTGAGGAGGCGTGGATGGAACAGGTGACTAGAACTGACCAATTGAGGATCAACTGAGTATTCCATCCCATAATCGTCATACCCCCTGCATGAGAGGCTGATCACGAGGGTCAGTCTCTCTTTGACCGTGGCCAGCGTTGGTCTGTTTGAGATCTGGAAGGCCTCAGGCCCTGCATCCCTGCAACCAGTTTCCAGTTTGCTGTGAAGTCCCACCCATGACTTCTGGGGGCCTGAGCTGCAGCTGCTGGAGCCGCCAGCTCCGCACACCCAGCTCTGCCACTGCTGGAGTGACGCCAACTCCACATCGAACACTCAAGATTGGTTTCGTTTATTTTGTATATATTTTCTATTTATTAGTAGCACTAGAAAAGCCCTTTAAAACCTCCCAACTTTAAGTCTCCCTTCCTCTTTATGTTCCTATCATCTTTCAGATCTAAAGGAAGGGGTGGTGGGAGATGCGGGGGGTAACAGAGAGTGTCTGCCATGGTTTATTGTTGCCTTGCTTTAAACCTTCACACATTCACCGTCTGGTCAATATCTTTCTGAGCACCAGGGCCCGTGAACATGAGGCTGCTAATACCTGTCTGAGGACCTCATCCACTTTTCTGATCAGGTGGCTCTATTGCAGATACTCACTGCCATGTCACCCTTACCTGGCTTCTCTTTGATCCTCACCCATAAGCTCTCACATAGCTCCTCATCCATCCCCAGGCAGAGTTCCCTGTGTTCCGTTTTCTTATATAAAGGGAAACTCCCCTTTCTTATCTTCCTGGCCTTCCTTTCCTAAAGGCTCTGTACCCCATGCATGCTATCCCACCATGTCTGCATGGTCACAACAAGACTGTGGCCCTGAAATGACATGCAGATTTTAATTCATGATGTTTATTCCCCATGTTACATGCAAGAGTGTGCATGCAGTTCAGAGAGGCACCCCAGCACATTGATTTCTCAGAAAGCATCCCATATCATCTCTAGTTTAAAGTGTTTTTTAGAAAATCCTAAGACAAAAAATTTTGAGACTACATCAGAGTCCAAATGGAAATCAAAAATTTTGAATCAATGTCATACTACTGATTTTATGGAGAGAATACAGTCTCACATGTTCAGGAAGTCCACAGTCACATGTAGTCTGACTCATCTACTTAGAATAAGTAATGATTTTCTGGATTTTGGTTAAAGTAAAATGTAGGGCTTTTCATTGCCATGAGTAGCTGACTACAGAGTAAAGTTAGGCTTCCCTATTTTCCACCCAACCAACTTACAGAATCTTCTCTGCTTCACTGTTTCAGTAGTAGTTTCTGCACCTCCTCTTAAGAAAGGAATGCTTTTTAATTCCCTCAGCTGACACCATAAGGCCTTGCTTTCTACTTTTACACGAAACATTTTTCCAAGGAAACTATGTCATAAAAAGCAGAGCAGCAATTACTAGGTATCAGGTTCGGACACGTAATTTCTACTTGTGGACAGTCCTCTGCTTAGTATTTTAGTTTCATTTATGGATAATCTTGGGGAAGAATAAGTTTTTGCACCAATTTTGTGTTTGGTTTCTCTGTTTGGTATCAAGTAGTTCAAATTTAAGATCTAGGCTCTTAAAAAATTGTGTGAAATCCAGTTAGGTACTGCAGAACCCATACTTATAAACTGATGAACCCTAATCTCTTCCTAGTCAAAGAAAATAAACAAGCCAACCAACCCATACAACCACCCAGAAACCATGCTATTTTCTTTTGTGGGGCTTGAAAACTGTAGGGGATAAAATAGGAGCAATAATACCCATTTAACTGTATAAATAAAATATACTATAAAGCATTAAATGTCATTATTTTAATTGACTAGCAGAATGATTAATCTTCCTCTAGATAGAATCTCCTGTGAGACAGATATTCCCTCCTTAACAAATATGATGCTATCAATGTGGACATATGAAATACGAGATCTGGCAAGAAACAATAATGGAGTGCTTTATAATTAATTAATATATACCCTTACATTTGATGTATAAGAGCCAGAACTACTCAGTTGTTCTTCAAAGATCTCTCACAGGACAACGCTTTTGTAACATCCAAGTATGTTTTATGGTAAGCATTAATTTATATTGGCAGGAAGGTTTGGAAGAAAGCCATTTGTCAGGTTTTCAAACACAGGCATACATCTATGATACTATAGCAGCAGGTATGTAAAAGAGCAGTTTGGGTGTAGGAATTAAGTGATCCTTCTGGAGTCTTTGTTTTCCTAACACTCACTCAATGACAACAATCAAGACTGCCTATGGATCTCATTAGCATTTAAACTAAATTCCCTTATAGTTTAACTTATAACTGCTTAGCATTAATTTATGTAATTTTATAATCTGGAATGTAACTCTATGTTAATTTCTCTCTTATTAAAGTTCTTATGGAACTAGATGATCTTTAAGGTCCCTTCCAACCCAAGCTGTTCTAGGATTCTAAATCCATGCAAAAAATCCTCAAGAACTCTTATTAAGTCCAGCACACAGAAGTGAGAATTAACTTGTTTATCAGGTCTCCAGATTTTTATTCTACAAATCAGTCCAAAGGCAAAAATAAGTGTTTAATATCTTTTTGGTGAAAGTGTATCCTTTTGTCAATGTATGCATATTCAGAACTTGGGAGAAAATTACTTAAAAAAACCCGTGCCATTCCATTTTTAGATACAGTAGCCAAATTCCTATTTAATGATTTTTGCCTTGTCAGGTTTCCTTGACTTGCTTATTTATGTCTTCCAGGGGTTTGCCTAGCTTCAAAATCATTACATTTTTGCTCAACAGCCAAGAAGCCCAGACAGTCAAACATTAAGAACAGTGCAACAAAAGTATTTACTTTTGTTTCTGCAACTAACATTTAATCATTCCTTCTTTGAGATCCAAGGATACAGGATTCATGAGAAGGAAACAAAACTGAAAGCATGAAACTGATATGAAAGTATCACAGGGTTGGATTTAAGGCAACAATATGTAAGATACTATATTGACGAGGGACCTTATTCAAGAGGTCCCTAAATACAGATCAGCTTCAATTCGGGTTGCCAGTGATTTTCCTAATTTAATTAGCCATCAAGAATTTTAAGTTCATGAAGATTTAACTGAGTAGGGCTATTGAATAATGCTGAGCTTTTCAATTTATGCGTAACAAATGTGAAATATAATTTCAGCTGTTCATACCTTTCCCTGTCCCTAACAAATTTTTATTTTTAAAAGGTAAGAATTCTTGTTATATGTTAATACACAGATATGTATTTAATACATTTGCTCATAACATTCCCTGCCTTTTTCACAATTGTGTTGCCAGCTTCCAACTGGGATAAACATGTGTTTTGCAACCTGGGACTTATTACCCAGTCAGGCAATGGCACAGTTTCAGATTCTTAGGCAACAGTAATCTTGCAGCCTGAAAGTTGCTTATGGTATGTAGTATGGTCACTTCCACCATTCTGTGAAAAGGAAGCCCAAGGTGCCTGGTACATTTTCCAACAGATACATCTTGTTTAAGTAATAAAAGGCAGTAAGTTCAAAGCAGCAACAGATGCTAGCCAAAATGCTACAGTAGCTACGGAGGATTACAAGTGGAACCTCAGAAACATAGCTACTTTATTCTAAAGTTACCTTATTCCAACAGGTCAAAAACAAGCAGATCAGCGTTACATTTCACCTCATGATAAAACTGACAAGGCTTGTCCACCTCTGCAGGTACAGTCATCTGTAAAGTTGTGGTTGAAAAATTTTCTCTCATTTTGTAGTCATCTTCCTTTATGCAAGATTACTGGACTGTACTATTGGACACTACTAGAGATACAGGCCAAAATCTTGTTCTAGTCTGAATAATGAGATTAAAAGGCTCAACATTGCATGAGCTAAGGCTTAAATAAAAAACCACAAAAGCAAAAACAAAAACAAAAACAAAACAAAAACGAAAGAGAAAAAATACGGAAGTCCAAAGTCTTTGTCACTGTGTGCACTAATATTCAATTTATCTAAAGGAATATAACAGCCAAAGAGGGTTACAGACTAAGGATTACAGTTTCCTTAGGGAAGGCATGCATTCCCCATCCATGCTATGATATAGGTCTAACCTTATTAATCAACTAGGTTGAAAGTTTCGGTAATTTGCAAGTGACACAGGTAAAAGCCCAGCATGCCAAGCCAGGTCTTATTAACAGCTGGCCATTGGATATTCAATGACATATCAAAGGAAACTTGGTAAGCAATGGGTAATGTTTTTGCATTTTACGGAACACCACACTTTTTGTTCCAGCTGGGTTATTCAGATTGAAGTTTAGCTTCTGTGGAGGGCACAATGTCTGTGATGTGTTTCAGAAGAGACATTTGAATTTCTTCTGCAATTCCTCCTGTTGAATAAGGTATGCTGAACACCTTCTTTGAAATCCACTTATTGTCTCCTTCAGCAAAGAGCTGGTAATAAGAGATGCCACACTTCCCTTTCATACTACATCTGAAAGTGTTACTACTAGCGCTGCACAAAGAGAAATGAATAAATATTGATGGAAGGCTTTTTTCTCTCTTTAATGAGACTTACAACCTTTTGTCCCTTGCTTTATGAAAACAAATTCAGTGTGCCGACTACAGGGCAAAATGAGAGAATCCTCTCATTGGGAAAGGTGAAAAGCAACATCTTTTCTGGTGTGATGATAATGGGCAGCACAAAACAAATGTGTTTCCTTCATCTTTAACTGTTCAATTACTCGATTAATCATGTTAACAGCTTCAGTGGATGAGTTTTGAGCAAAATGCTACTTTATTACATACAGAAAATATCTGATCAAATTCCAATTCTATATTATACTGCTCTGCAAAATAAATCTGAATTTATTAAGCTTGCATGATTCTGGAACTTTCATACAGGGAGAGGAATACACTCAGCTTGGCTGATAGATTTTCCTATACCCAGATGCTATCACCTAAGCAGTGCGGAGACACTACAGATTTTGTGTGTATTCTTCTGAAGAACAGTGGGCCTGAGCAGGTTCGATAGAACTTGATGTACTGAAGACTATCAAGGGAGCCCATTCACTGTGAGCAAAGCAGAGCAGAAGACAGCTGCTACTTTTTTCTTTGTGAGATTCAGAGAAAACACTGCAAAGCATACAGCAAAACCAGGCAAAGTATAAAGTGCTAGTTCAGGACTAGTCACTTGTTATATTACAAGGTCATTTCCCCTCTGTCCTCTCCTTTTAAAATGGGGGGAAAAAAAATCATTTGGGAAAGAACACAGACATTTTTTGTGACTTCAGGTGTTCTAGAAATGCAAACATAGCAACTTTGAAAAGTCATTGCTGTATTTAAACTGTGACAAAGTGATGAGGTTAGTCCTACAGGGGATAGAGTCACATGAACATGAAGCTGAAGAGCTTCAGAAAATTCCAAGAGAGATTGATTTAAAAAATGTCTCTATTTACAAAACAAACCCTGTATAAGAAACTTGAGTAATATAGGAGAATTCAAATGAACATCAGAAATGCAAACATGAAAACAAATTTTATTTCAGAATATATTTACTTAATATCAGTTGGGTTAAAAAAATATTACTATTTTATAGATTAAGGAGTCAAAGTAGCAGTCTCATAGATAGGAGTAAAAGCAGACAAAATTTTTAAGTGACATGGCACAATGTCATAACAAAGGTGAATGTCATCCTGAAGTCCAGAGCAAGGCATTGTATCAAGAAGTACAGAAAAAGTACAAAGTAGGAACAGAAAACTGTAAATTGCGGCAATTCGGGTATACTAATGGCAGGAGGGGCAAAAAAGCAAGAAAATTAAAAAAATAAATAAGATCATCAATAAACAAGACAAATGAGTATGAGGAAAACAGAAAGTAGGCTGCACAGAGAAAATCAAGATGGGGGAAGGGCACAGGGAGGGGGTGTGTGTGGAAGGAATAAAAATAAACTAAAAAAAAATGAACAAAACACAAGATAAGGTGATCATGATGATAAAGTAAGAAAATGACAGCATGATGTTGCTACTATCAATAAAATAAGCACTTTATGCTCATCAATGTTATTTTTAAAATAATCTACCACCTTCCTCCACTTCCTTCTTTCCAACTTTTGCAGTGCTAAATTACACCTGAATACTTTTTATTTTTGAGAAAGTAAAATTTTGTCCCTCTGATACTGATCTAAGATTTTAAATGCAAAATATATTGCCCATATTCTGTTCTGTTTAGTCATCTCTTGAGAAACAGTCTGCAAAGGCACCATGTGGCAGACCTAGATTGAGGAAACTGCTGCAGAATTATGGAGTCAGAAGCTTTGCTCAATGACTTATTCTCTTGCTCTCTGTTCTAAAATATTTCACTGCCCACAGACGTTTCCTTCTAACAGATGTATCTGAGGGGAATGCAATTGCAAGTGGAAAAAAAATAGTTTAAAATGTACTTTGCATCTGTGATTATAATTAGATTTGCACATGTAGAGATCTAAATATGATGCATATGTCTTTGCATCTCTACTCCCACGTATGTGCCCATGATAGTAGTCAACCTTCACAGAATGTGTGTGTGATGAGCATGTGTAGCGTTTGTCAAATGCTCTGGAGTTTAGCTAAATGAGACTTCCTAAGAACAGGTCCAAGAAGAAAGAATCCCTAAAATGTTTTAAGGATATATGCCCAATATACCAAGTTCTTCTCATCTAACATGGTTTGGTTTTCAATTATCTGTTGATTGAACAGAAGAAAAAATGTTTATGGAGGATTAGCCATTCTTCAGTGCAAAACAAAGCAGCTAAGAGCTTAAAGTCCTAGTAGCGAAAGATCAGATATGAAAATGACAAGTTCATTGCTTTAAACTCTTTAATTTGTCTGCTAGTGAGAGTGATAAAATGTCATAGTCAAGCCTTTCCAACTTCCATCATCCATCTGCTTTGCTGTCTTTTTTTTTGCCTCCCATTTCAACTTAAAATTACGTTACAAGCATATATTTTTAAGCTAGAGACCCACCAAAAATAGCACTACAAAGATGGATTTAAAAAAAAAAAACTTTCAGCTAAGTACACTTGTACCATATAATGAATTTATCTCCAGAGTGGGTTGTTCTTAGAGGCAACAGTAATATTTCCATATGAACATCCCCCATTGAAGACACCTGGATTATGTTCTTATGTCCAGAATCAGTTTTATGTGCATAGATGTGGTTCATATATATTTCTAGCCAAACTGAAGCCAGGATCAAATACTTGAGGAAGTTTTTCCTCCTCCCTTGTTACATTTTTTTTCCCAAGGTTTAGTCACACTGCTATAGGTAAGAACTCATACTGAAGAGTTCAGCTGAGTGTGCTCATGTAAAAGCAGACCGCAGCACAACTGGATCCCAACACAAATGCTAAACCTTCGAAGTCCAACTGATTCTAAAATGGCACCACTTGGGCATCCCACTGTTCTCATCACAGGAATTCCAATATGTACCTGAAACCAGTGCATGACTATTTCTTGCATCTGATCCAAACAGCAATGCTGTGGCATTCAGCAGATAGTAAGTGAAATTAAATTCATAATGCTGCAGACATTTATATATAGTGCACAAATGGTGATATTTACACAATTTTGGTGTTAAGCTTTCTCTCTCTCTTTTTTTTTTTTTTTAATGTACATTTCATAACCTAACTGTGTGAATTCACACAACTTAGAAACGTACCCTTGCAAATACAGTTAAGTACTGGCATTCATACTGTACTTTTATGGGAGCAAATACTACACCAACTAGACAGTGGTCTGCATAATAAAATCCCATCACATTTAGTTGAGCCACAGTAGACATGAAAAAGATTTTGCTGAAGGTTATGTACTAGGATAAGGTTCTGAAAATTTTGATAACATTTCTCACTTGAATAGGATAATATAGGTCTTAAGAGAATGCAAAATTCAGCTACATTCACATTGGAATACATTTCTGATGGGAAGGGTTGCAGAATCAAACAAATGTAGCCGCTCCATCCCCCACTTGTTACTTTATCAGTCATCATAGTCAAAATGCATCCTTTTTCTCTTTTGTTGAACTGCATTCATTGACTGATCCAATATGAATATACACAGAAGAAAACCTTCCCTCCTCTTCCTCACGTCTACATCAACAAAAATATGAAAAAGTTCATTAACCACTTAATGAAATGTCAAAAAAATTGTCTGAAAGTGACTAATAAGGACTTTGTACAGACATCTTTCTGTGAAGCTCAAATGTCACAGTGATTTCAATACATCTAAAATATTCTACAGATGTCTTACATATTTTGTAGGCAAACAAGTATATAAAGTAATATTCTTTCCAGTCTTTCTGTCCAACAGCTTTTTCGAGTTTAAAACCAAGTATATTTCCCAACTAAAAATACTTCAGAACTGTAAGGGCACCCAGTAAATAACAATAGGATAACATGGACTAAAATTTACTAGATAAGACAGATTTTTTTTTTCTTTTTTGCTTTTTGGCAAAAATTCAAATACTGTTAAATCCAGATTCTATATTGCTACATTGCAGAGAGGTTTTGTATGGATACGATACACAGGCTGTCCTTTGTTGCTCCCGTTTTTATTTTTGACTGTAGCAAATAGCCTAATTTTTGCTCTTTGGTCTTACTTTAGAGAACTGAATATTATATCGAAGGCTCTTTTTTTTCTGATTAATGAACATTAGCTACTATCCTGAATAGGGAAGAAGGAGTGAAAAGGATGAGTCACAAGATAATAAGAATGCTGTAAACCAAAGATGAACACTAGATAAATAAGAATATTCAACTAATGGGAGTGGAAAAATTAAGAGTTTCCACTAGCATCAGAAATGCTCTATGATGCTAAATGGCAGATTACTGAAGTCTAAACAGAATACAGGGACAAATACAAGTCCTTCTTTCATGGTTTAAGAGCTTATTTGAGCATCTAATTGTACTTCGGGTAAAAAAGGCTTTGTTGTTTAAAGAAAAAGGAGTGGCAGGGAAGACACATAGACCAGTTCATTTCATCAGACCAGAACACAGAACTCTCAAAAGACTTCTTGCCTGATGCATAAAGAAATATTTTAGTCAGAGGCTGGCCCTGCCTATCACAGGGACTTGATTTAATGCAAACATGTTTTGAATCTTGAGGAATTTCCTTTTTGTTTCTTACTATCTCAGAGTTTTTTAAGTAGATGAGGACAGCCTAGTATCTCAGTTAATGAGAAGCAGGGAAAAAGCTGAAATGGCATGCAGAACCCATCCTACCTCACAAGCTAGTCTTGTCCAATAGAAGGTTATTTTAACATCACCCATATTATTTATAATGCAGTAACCAATGAAAGCTTTATCTATGGACTAAGACATTGCTATGCAATGCACTGGATAACACACAATGATTAAGTTGCTGTTACAAAGTGCTTTACATCTTTATATAACAGATGAAAAGGTAAGCACTAAAATATGGACCTTTCTTTTCTCCTGTAAGGTATAACAATTATTCATAAAAGCTAATCAGATTATCCTCCTCAAATCACAAAATCCTTTGTCTGCTCTGCCAACTCCACCTTCCCAACAACAACCAACAACAACAACAACCAAACAAAAAAAACACCACACGCACGTCACCTCTACACGCTCTCTTGGAAGTAAACAGAGTTTTACCTCGTCTGCTAGAGTTCAAAAAAGTAAAAAATGCAGAAATTGTACCATGGATGGTTTTTAATCAGAACAAAGAAACAATTCAGCATGAAGAACTCATGGAGAGGGAGATAATAGGTCTACCTAATCAGAATTGCAAAAGTAACCAAATAGCAACAAATCAATAAATGCTAGTGGGGAGGGGTAAGAAGCAGTTAATCCAATGGCTTTGGGGCAAATTATTTCCTTTCTACTTCAAGTATAAAAGATTCTTTTGACCCAAAGAGCTGTGGAAGACTTGCAGTTTGGTCAGCAAGAGGACAGGTCTCAAATCCACCTTGCACAAGTACCTCCTCAAATTCAAAAACTACACTGAAATAGCTGGCAAAGCATTTTCATGCTGTGTGCAGATAGTGGTACATGTGCACTATAACTTTTTCAAAATTTCACCAAAGAAACATGCACTTCATCTTAGACCATGTCAGTTATATTACCAGGAGCCCTCAGTCCCATTGATAATAACAAAAAAAGCATTACAATCATATACCAGACTAAAGTGGTTCTCTGCTATACTTAATCTTAAGAAAAATTAAATTTTCTTGTTTCATTATTATGAATACAAAATGTTTTAGACAATTAACTTGTTTGGAGTGCCCAGTGAGAAGCCTCAGTAACACCACTGAGCTGCTGGATGAAGTCAGAGCAGCAAGGGCATTCTTATGTTTTCATCTCTTGTAGGGATAGGACACTGGGAGCAATTACATCAGAAATTGTGACACCTGCAATTGACTTTTTTGTCAGTATACCACCATTCACAGTGTTGCTCAGATGTGCATCATAAAGTCGTATCATTCTTCTGGACAGTTAAAACTAACAGTGAAATACTTTTTGTAAAAATTACAATATTTATAAAGCAGGAAAGCTGTATAAATGCTGTTTTTCTCTATTGCTATATGAAATAAACAGTAGAATATCAGTGGTATGTCTCTGTATTGCTGAGTTCAGAGGTTAGGTTTCTACAGCTTGTGCTTAATACTATACTCAACAAAATAAAAAAAAAAAAAAAGATCAGCAATTAGGTAAAGAAGATTATCACATCTCTCTAGTTGTGTGATAAGGTTTACGAGCTAAGATCTTTGGGTTCTTTTAGCATCAGTCAGAAGAAGCCCACATGATCCACAGTTTCCACTGGCACAGGGACCAGCACAGGAAACAAAGAGGGAAATTGTTGCATGTGTTAGTTGTGGCACTGCTTGCCCAAATCTTTTAGAAGTTCTGTTAAATAAGTATCTGTTTTGAAAGAGGGTTATACTATCACTTCTCTTGGAACTGAAAGAGTTATATCTAAATTCTTAAATGGAGGTAACGAAATAGGCAGGTATTGTGGGGACAGTCTCTGAGCAGCTTATGTCTCTAAAGTGCTACAAACTCAAAGGAAAATGAAAAAAAAACCAGACAATCTGGTTTGGAATCAAACTCTCAACATGAGAGCAAAAAAAATCAAGCCACAATTCAGCATAATAAGCCTTATCCTAAATAGGAATATTAAATTGGGAATACAGGAATTGTCACCAGCTATCACATCACTTCCCTCATACTGCTACCACATCTTAGTTGGTTTGGCCTTTTATCTAAGAAAGGCACAAAATACTACCTTCTACTTTTACTTTCATTTATCTAGTTATTCTTTCCTCATTCCCTACTACCCCTGTACTGTCACAGGTCTTAAACACCGATATTAAAGCTAACCCTTACATAAAACATCTCCCACTTCAAAGATACCTCCCAATTCATAGAAAGTGGAGGCAAAAACATTCCTTCTGCTGTTGCTCCATTAAGTCTTACTTATTCCCTTAGCTAGTATTACTAGTATGAAGGATGCTTATATTTTCAGGAGTTCCTTTCCTGAGAGAATCATTTTATTCAACTGCTAAATGATGTGGAGCATCGTTATTCCTCAGAAAAAAAATGAATCCAGGACCTCACTGATCCTAAAGATGTGCTTAAAGCAGCAGTGTTCATCTTGTTGTAAAAAGACAAAGCATTACATATTGGAGTCTCATTAGTGTCCAGGGTTAGAGCTTCAACTGTGGTCAGAGAAAGAAAAATACAGGTAGCCTAGCCCACATACTCAAAAAAAACCCCACACATCATCATGCTTCCCAAAAATATCATCTCACCTTCTTTTAAAGTCCTTATTGATAACTTACTATGAAAAAAGAAAATGGGGTAGTAGCGTTTGAGACCACAGCTTCTATCTGAGTATAATTATGTCGTTTTACTCTTAGAGAGCTGTATTTGCTGGCAATTTTTTCCTGATAGTGTAGATGACGAGAAAGTCTAAAGAGCTTTTCCATAAGATTTTGTGATATTGCAAAGTGAATTCATGTCAAGGCTAGTCTTCCATACTGTAACTTATCTCCAATATCTAAATTATCTATAAAATACCTACCATCAAAAAAATAAAAAAATATGCAGATAATTGATGACACCACATCATGGTGACTACATTATGCATATTTACTTTATTAGTGTTGTGGGTTGTACTCAGACTATGATAAAGATTGTCTTATATCTTTCTCACCCAAGCAAACATTTAAGTTCTCTCTAATGGTTTACTTGGCTCCAGAGCTCAAAGAAATATTTCATTACAATATAGTATATGAAATGCATTTTGGCAAAACTCTTTAAAATATATTAATTATAAGAGCACTGTCAGATAAGAAAGGGAAGAAAAAATCCTTTCAGTAATCTCTAATGTTTTACAATTCTGTTCAGAAACAGTTAAAGAACTTCTAGAGGACATAATGCTGCTGTTTTTCCCTGTAAATCTTTAGGATCACCCACCATATTAAGGAATTACTTCTCAGAAATCAGCACTACTGTTTTAAAGTTACGATAGCCTTTGAGCTTTCTACTACTAGGCAAAGCATTTTAAATTGTTGTATTGCCTTTCTAAAGCCAGATACCTTAGTTTCTAAGACCTGTTTTAAAAGTGTCTTTTTTTTTCTTTTTTTCCCTATGAGGAACTTTCTAGCAAAAGTTTTGTGCTGGCTTAAGAGCTTCAAAGACTACATCAAAAAGCCATTTTTCAGTCAAAAATTGTCAGCAGAGAGCTTTATATCTAATCATAATAGTTTCTTAGGTCTACTTATTTGTTGTTCTGAATTATGTCTATAAGTATTCCATAGATCAAAAAATGCAGAATGCTCTAGTCACTACTGCCATGTAGCATAAGACATCCCCAATTATCCCAGCATGTAGCCGAACTTACTTTGCCTTGAGTTCCCAAACAAACTGAAGATTTAGAAAGTTAACCCAAATCGCCACAAGTTTGCAAAAGAAAAACAGGTGTTTTTTCATATTTGTACCATTAAGAAAAAAGTCTACTCATGTAAGGGCAGGAGAAAGCTGAGAAACTAAAATGTATCTCACTTGACCTCCGTATTTCAGAATGAGAAGTTGTTTACATTTAACTGTAAATGCATCACACAAATATTTCGCACTTGTAGTACAGTCTCCATTCACTCATTTTAAAATACAAAACCAGGAGGGCAGGCAGACAAGAGACAAAAATGTCATTTGTTTGGTTTTTTTTTTCATGTTTAAACTACAATTCACTCAAGCAGTAAGACTAAGTTTTCTGAGACCTCCACTCCCTGATAAAAACTTAGTTTTAGGTAAGAGGACTTTGTGCAGCTAGAATAAATTCAGATATGCAGGTAAACTAAGTCCCTGTCAAATTAATTGAGGTAGAAATTTTATGAGAATAACCTCTTAGCTAATACAACCCATGATTACCATCTCATTTGTTCTACTTTTTTCTTAGAAATACAGGTGAGGAAAAAATATTTCTGTAGTCTATTACTATTTATTATGGTAGTGAAGTACAACACAGCTGTAATAAAACAGGGAAAGACTGATAAACTTGAGAAGAGTTTTTGTTCGTTTGGAGGGTTTTATTGTGTAGAGTCTAACAACTGGCCCATGACTTCTAAGTAATAAATATTACTTCAGGAAAAAATGGCTTTTCAGAGTAAATAGCATTGGTACATCACAAACATTTGGGACTTTCATCCCTCTAAATATCATTCTTAAAGTCGCTTTTGAGGCCACATTCTAGGACTTCAGCCGGGATTCTTTAGTCCATCACAGGTGAGGTTCACCCCGCATCACTAAAGCATAAACTGAAAGCAGCTCAGCATTGCCCAATGACAACCTATTGCATACTTCTCTTACTCTTTATTACCAAGTTTAAAGAATACTTATTGGATATTGGGGGAGACGGCAGGAGGGGCTTGAGCACATCCAAAGAGAGGTAAGAAATCAAAAAACTAATGGTGGCATTATGCTGAACTATGCTTAATCGTCTGCTGGGAAAAGTCAGGCTCAGGTCATAAACTTAAAACTACAAAAAGTCTGTTTCTAAGCTGCAAGATCTAACCTAAAAGATCATGATTTAAAGTACCATAATTCCCCCTCCTCCCTATTTTTTTCCTTTATTAAATATTTTGAAAAGTTAGTTTTAATAGTTTGGAGATGTCCACAAAGAATTTTATACCAATGTTTGGGAATAAGCAGGCCTGGTTTATACACTTTGGGGAAAAAAAAAAAAAAAAAAAAAAAGAATTAAACCGCACTTTATTTTTTCTGTAACTTAACACGAAAATCATAAAAACAGAAAAAAATCTGGTAGAATAGCATATCTCTTGAAGGAGAATATTTTATCTGCTCATGGAAAATGAAGTTCCTCCATCAGTACTCACACAAATTTTCAGTTACAATAAATACAAGATAAAAGTAGCTCATCAATTTTCAAAATAAAATAAAAATGTATCAATTGCAGTAGATCAGTTTAACATTTACTCTTCCGCCATCTGCTGTAAATATAACATTTTCGTTTTTGAAATGATGAGAGTTGAGAAAGTATTAAATTCCGAAACAAAAGTTTCAGTTGCTGATCAATTTTCTAATTCTGCTAAGTATATACATTAAGGAATCAAAGAGAAAGGAAAAAAAAAATCAAAAGGTTTGACTACTAAGATATATTGCAAGCAAAAGTGTATAAACTTGGTGAATTTTAATATTATTTAATTTGCTTCCAAGACATAGATGCTTCTAATCACAAACCCTGATATTGATGAAATAACACAGCATCTGCAATCAAACACCGAGGCAGATACCTTTCCTCCTCTTGCGCAGGATCAACTTCTACCACAAAATCCCTCTGCTCACCTCATCTCCTCTGAAGCCCCTCCAGCTGCCCCCAGCATGAGTGGCACCACAAGCACAGTAAGTAAATTTGGTCATTTCCTTCTCTTTTTGTTTTCTAACAACGAAAAGTAGTTTTAACTGTTGTCATTAAAATATAAAAACAAAACCTCTCTTCTTTCAGCCACAATTACATCTATATTTACCATTTTCTTGCGCTAATAAAGTGAGCCGAATGAAGGGTTAGGGGAAGGAATGCATACACAGAAGCTTTTTTTAGTGTAGCCACAACATAAAAGTTTTACAACTGAAAAAAAGAAACAGCTTGGTACTTTGTTAGTTTATCCTGTAGCTGCTAACAGTTGCAATACCTCAAGTCTTGCTAGGCTGGACCCAAATCTAACTTATTGTTGTATCATATACAGCAAAAACAGTGTTTATGATACACAGCACATATTGCGGCAATCTTTGGAAGCCATTATCCATATCTATTTCACCACAGACTTACTAGTAAAATAACTTATTTTTCTGGCATATTTGAAACAGTGATTCCAGTACTCAAAGGAAAAGCTGTATTTTTAGTGAGTTGATAGAACATATGAAAATATGCGTGTATTCCTAGGGATTTATGGCAGTTTGGTGAAATTTTAGCTATGCAGGTAGATTAAAGAAAAAAGTTAAAAATAAAAATCAGTGTTGCACATACTTAAGAGCAATAACATATGAGAAATGAACTGGTATTATCAGAAATACTCAAGGTATTTCAGTAAACCAGTTTGTCTGTTTGGGTAACTCCAAGCTGCTCAAAGAGGAGCCTAAATCCTGTTTCTCAATAACAAGTAAAGAATGTACAGAATAATATACTCAGCATGGAGTCTGAAAAACAAGGTTTCTGATCTACTTTTATTAAGACCTACAATATTATTGAGCACACCATGATTTAAATTAAAAGACAATCTGTAAAGAGGATTATTATCCCACTGTTCCTGTCATAGATTTTTAATGGCCATTTCTTTCCAGACTCCCAAATTCAGTCAGGATAAGAGAACAACTTGATAAATAGTATGTTCAGTTCAGCTGCAGTCTCTCTCTTACATCTCCAGCTTTTTTAATGTGACTGTAGAGAAATAATTTTGACCTCATGATGTCATACTACTGGTACCCTAAACCCATGCTTCCCACAGTGGTCCCTTACTGTGTGCAAAAGGCTGTGAATAATAGCAAACAGACCAGTAAGGGCAATCACAGCTCTGTATGAAAATATGCTACCTTTGGAACAAGGAAAAGGTCAGACATAACCAACCCTGGGACCCAAATTCTGACTTTACAGTATAAAAGTAACAGGTGAACTACTGCAGATGCTGCCACCACCAGTAACAAAAGGATTTGAGTCCTTTGCCTGCTTACATGGGAGAAAAGATTGGTAATGAGATCAACACCGAGGTTTTTCTTTCAGACCTGCCAGATTCTTGCTGTCTGAAAAGCACAGGGTCAGAACAAACCAACTCAAAATGTCTCAGAGACACTGATGCCAGGGGCAAGGCAGCATGGGTTATTGTCTGGGGACAGGAGTGAGGCAGGTAACCTGTAATGGAGTACATCAATATCTTTATCTATTAACAAAATAACAAGTCCCATTCAAAGGCTATTTTTCTCCTCCAAGGCAATTCTTGCCCGTGTATCCATATGATTAGAAGAGTCATTAAAAGGGAATCATTAAGATCTAAGGTGTACAGTTTGTTTCCAATTGTTAAATCAAATTCAAGATGACTTGAATATTTGAATATCATGTTTATTTACAGTTTCTGGAATTTAAACATACTTATTTAAAAATATATTTATTACCTTCTGATGTTTGTGTGGTTTTTTGTTGTTTTAGGTTTGGGTTTTGTTGTTTTTTTTGTTTGTTTGTTAGTTTTTGTTTGGTTTACTTTCAGGTCTGCTTGTAGAGAAATATTGTGTTGGAGCAAGTGTTAGATTTTGATAAGTAAAAGTAGGACTTCCATTTTGTGTTCCAGCAAACTTCTGAGAACAGGAGAAGAACAAGCCCACTAGTCAGCAACAGCATCTCCCTTTGATACTATTGCTAGCAAGAAATATAGATTTTGAGTATGGCTTAATCAGGTAGGAAAAAAGCACTATTTTCCCTTATGAAATATTCATTCTTAAATGGTGGTCAAAGCAAAAAAAAGAAAGGCTTCTTGTGAAGTTAGACCAACCTTAAAGTTTTTAGACTTGGTAGATCATAAAAAGAAAGCAGGAAAGCTTACATTCAGAGAGTTATTAATGATCTAAGAAATCCTGCTCACCAAACTTCAATAGCACTATTAATACAAATGCTTCTGTAGCTAAAATGGAAGAAAAAAAAAAAAAAAAGATTAAAAGGGGGAATGGACAGGGGAATTATTTTATACTGTATCTAATGTAAAAACTGAAACTGCATACTAAGATCTTAAAGAACATTTTGTTATTAGCAGTGATGACACTAAATCTGATTTTCTAAGTGTCAGAAAGTTACTGCTAGTTTATATTTCATTTTGTTCATAAATGTTGGCTTTGCTTTACAGTCAGATGTACAGTTAATAAAATCCAAAAATGCTTTCCCCCAGTTTCCCATTTTCTTTAACAGGTCTGGATAAATTTGGATTGTTAATGTTTTAAGCATACGCAAAGTAAATCCTGAGCTGTAATTTTCAAATTAATTTAAATGTCAAGATTCTCTGCTTGTTAGTCAATGAGTGGAGAATTTTCAGTGTTTTAGGTCCAATCTAAACTCTTCAGATGAGTACCTAATACTTTTTAATATTAAAAGGGTGAGTGATCAGATCCCTATTTTAGTTCTGTAGGTTCTGCCTACATCTTTGTCATCTCCCTTTGCTTGAAAGGAATCAAGAGTCATTCCATGTTCTTTGATCAGACAATTCTTACTTCTCTGTTCATTTTCTTGATCTCCTACCTAGGAGCTTTGGTGGTTTTTTTGTTTTGGTTTGGTTTTTTTGTTTGTTTTTGTTTTTGTTTTTGTGGGTTTTTTTTGTTTTTGTTTTGGTTGTTTTTTTTTTTTTTTAATTAAATATGAAGGCTAATGACCTTCAGCTTACAAAAACACACTTCAGTTATGAGCTTATTGTACATCACCACAAAGTAACTGGAGAGAGAACAGACACGAATGTGTTCTATCTCTGCAGAAGCCATTTTTTTTCCCCCTGTCCCAGATGTTTATCACTTGCAAGAAGTCTTCTGCAACAAAGAGATTAAGGGACATAAATAAGCCAGTGTTGAGTAAAATGTAGAAAATATGACTCAGTGGCAAGTTTCCCCAAACCAATAAATGCAGCAAAAAAGTAGCTATGGAGTCAAACACCAGGACCAAAAGTTATGCACATTTAACCACAAGCTGCAATTTACTGCAGACATCTCTCATTTTCCTGCAAGCACACACAGAGGCATCCAATTCACCTAAAATTGTCCTTTTACTGTAGAAAATGACAGTTTGATTAACTCTGGCTGAGTGGGTAAGTGCCTCACTTACTGGCCTACGGCCCATTGTACATCCTGGCTCATTCTCTCTGCTTTCAGTAACTCCATTTTGTGAAAGTGAGCTTGAAGAGACATGAGCCTGGGCATGCCAGCTCCTCACTTGAGCACTCTACCTGCTGCATGACAGAAGCATGCCACCATCTTTGGGACAGAAAATACATCCGCTGGGAAAAGAGGAAGGAATACACCCCATACCCAGTGCTGCCAGAAAGCCCATGGTATGTCTGATTCGGGGCAGGGACGTGAAGCCTGCACTTCAGTGGTTATCACACATCAAGGGAGAACCATTATCACTGGGAATACAGACAGGCAGGAAGCAGGTCACTTTCCTCCTTTTGCAAAACAGCCATCAAGAGCTCAGTACCAGGCGTATTTGTAATATTTCAGGTCTCCTATTTGGGGCTGTAGTTTCCCATTCTGTTGCAGTGATTTGATAAAAAATAGCATTAATAATGTATGCTCTTGCCTTTTTGAGTCTGGCTATTCAGCCTCTTTTCAAACAGGGATCAGAAAGCCACCTCCCAGGGCAGGGAATGGCCTGGTCCTCTCTAGAGAGGCACAGGGAGCCCAGTGCCCTCCCTTCCCAAACAGCCACATCCTGCTGCCCCAGTGAGACCGGGGACAGTGACTGGGCTCTGCCACAGCCTAGCCATTCTCAAATGCTACTACAGGCCCCAGTCCAGCCCGGAACGCAGCCCTCGGTCTGGGATGGGGTCAGGTCCGGTTCAGCAGAACCCAGGGCCAGTCAGGGGCTGAATGGCAGCCCCATGCAGGGAGAGAGGCCTCAGGTGCCTGACTCCTCACCAGAGTGCTCATAAGGGAAGGAGCTGACCTTGGGGTCCTCCCAGCAGAGAGCAACATGCTTGGGGTCCTGACGCCAACAAAATAAGTCACTCTCTTTTCCCAAGTAACAAGTGATAGGACAAGAGGAGATGGCCTTAAGTTGTACCAGAGGATATTAGGATATTAGGAAAAAAAATTGAATATTAGGAAAAAATTATTCACAGAAAGGGTTGTCAGGCATTGGAACAGGCTGTCCAGGAAAGTGGTGGAGTCACCATCCCTAGAGAGGTTTAAAAGGCATTTAAATGAGGTTCCTAGGGACATGGTTTAGTGCTAGACTTAGGTTATGGTTGGACTCAATGATCCTGAGGGTCTCTTCCAACTGAAATTATTTTATGATTCTATTATATGAAAACACTTATTGTTCCCATCAGAGGACAATTGTCAATAGTACTGTCATACATGCTTGTCTGGCTACAAAAAGATAGGGTGTCCTTAATGAAACACCTCTACTCCCAGTATGAATTACAGAGTTGTTGTTTTTTGGGTTTGTTTGTTTGTTTGTTTGTTTGGGGTTTTTTTGTTTGGTTTTTTTTGGTTTTTTTTCGTTAAAGAAAACAGACATTTTTATATAACGGCTCATCAGGGAGAAGAAAGAAGAGGCATCTGTGATACAGAAATCTTGCTTCACCTCTAGAGCCACAAAATGTTCTTAAGTTCAAAGATTTTTGTTAAAGTATGCTTAGAAAAAAGCTACTAGGAGATAGTCATCCCCAAAGTGCTTAATTGTTCTTGCATCTAGTTTCAGAGTCAGTGACAAATTATCTGTGCTTAGGCCATGCACGTGTTTGATACAGCATGGAGGCTGCTCACTGCAAAGACCAATATCTCTAAACCCAGTGTGAAATATTTTACACTGAAACATGCCACTGATTTGTCAAAAGAGAAGGAAAAAAGCCTCTCTCCTTACATGAGGCAAGCAGTATAAATAATATTTATGAGCAGGAGACATCATTAGATCTACAAAGATGACAGTTGTATCTTGCAAGAAGTGGATTCATGCATGTTAAAAAAATTAAGCATGACTGAGCCAGCCCAAGAGTAAGGAGGAAGAGGAAGAATGAGTTTTAGAGAGAAATTTTTCCTCCACCAGCCAGATAGACTTAATCTACATGTAAATGATTATAAAAGGTCCACCAAACTGGGTGGGTGTCTAATAGACAGAGCATGTCACAGGGAAAATACTGTAGGAGGACATCAGGGATGTCCCATTTGGGTTACACCGGCTAGATGGAAAGGTGGCATCAACAGAGAGGGAGAGGAAGAAGCAGCATCTACTGATCTGAGGTTAACAGGTTGCCGAAGCTGGACATAGGTTTGGCATTTCTTCTGGGTAGCACACAAGGCTCCACAGATTCTCAGTCAAGTGTCTCATGGTTTTACAGTCAGCTACACAGATTCACTATTTAAAGAAACTCTAAAAAAAAAAAAAAATCCAACTTGAAAATGGAAAAATAAAACTAGTTCCAAATAGCAAATTTATTTGTAGAGCTACTCAAAGGATATTGTTGTGAGAACTAGCAATGTACTGTGACATTAGTCATACATATTTATCCTAATTTTGGAAGCTGTTTTCAGCCTCCAACAAACTAAAATTCTGATTTTTTCTAAGTATGTGTTATTGAGTTCATGTGTGTCTAGGCTCCTGGTGAATGACTTAAATAGATCTTAATTTCCCCCTTACTACCTGCAGCAAGTTTGAATGAGATGTAAGAGAATGCAGGACAGAATGTGATCATCTTGCAGAAGAGTGTCTTCTTTATGGCAACAGGGCTAAAAAAAAATCCCAGCCCTAAAATACTTCATTTTTTTCCTCTTGGAAAGAAGGTAAAGAACCAAGATTCATCAAAGCAGATAAAAATAGGGAAAAATAAATACAAATTATTTTAATCAGATGGGTTGTTAATACTTACTCTAAAATAACAAAATTAAGCTAGGAACTCTGCAAAGTAACTATTAGGTATTGCAATAAATTATTGTGTCATTCAGTTTCAGAGAACTTTAGGTTAATAAAATATTAATGTGATCTCTTGTGGGATTCTTTCCACTGACTAAACATTCACGTAAATAAAATTCTATAGGATTAAGTTTTAGAAGTAGAATCTTTATTCCAGTAAAGTTCTTAGACACCAGAGCATTCTATACCACAAAGCAAAGAATTATTTTTTTAAGCTTAAATACAGTCAACTAGGAATTACAAATGTGTGAGCCTAAGAAGAACTAAGGGTGCTTTATCCAAATGATCTTGCTTCCTTGCAAAATCCTATTACATCCATCATGGAACTTCGTAGTGTCATATCTAGCATTAGTAGAGAATGAATAACAAACTAGATCTGAGTTTTATAAAACATAAGTACAGGAGAAGCTCTCATGAGACTTTGTAAGTCAGTAGTATAGCAGTTCTGGCAACAGAGGGCCTTTGAAGTAGAAGTATTATAATCTTCATGGGTTAATAAAGCAACAGAAGCCTTCAGGAAGGATGATTTCCACATACTCATTAATGACCTCATTAATGTTTATAAATATGTAAAGGGTGAGTGTCACGAGGATGGAACCAGGCTCTTCTCAGTGACAACCAAGGGTAACACAAGGGGTAATGGGTACAAACTGGACCACAAGAGATTCCACTTAAATTTGAGAAGAAACTTCTCAGTGAGGTAACGGAACACTGGAAAAGGCTGCCCGGGGAGGCTGTGGAGTCTTCTTCTCTGGAGACATTCAAAATCCACCTGGACACCTTCCTGTGTAGCCTCATCTAGGTGTTCCTGCTCCCACAGGGGGATTGGACTAGATGATCTTTTGAGGTCCCTTCCAATCCCTAACATTCTGTGGTTCTGTGATACTGTATTTGTGGTCTGTGTGCAAGGGAAGAAAGTGGGAGTGAGCTGCAAATGGACTTATATGTATTGGTTTCTCAAAGAAAAAAAATAGACTAAATATAGTAAAAACAGAAACAAAATTCCATTTTAAGAGCAGCTAAACTGAAAATGTAGGTTAGACAAAAAGTTCTCTTGCACTAATAGCCTGTGGAGAATAAAGAGGAGCAAGATCCCCTTCCTCTTGTGGCACTTCCCATGATACTTCTGCAGATTCCCCTCCAAACTTCATGATATAACTCACAAACTTGTGGCAAATTCTCAGCTGTTACCAAAACCACTTATATTTAATGCCAACAAAACTGAAGCTCCTACAATAGCAATTATAACCAAATAATTTGAAGAAGCAGCTGTTAGTGAAGGGGTGAGGAGGGAACAGTGAGGACGGGAAATTTAGCCAGAGCCTGTTGGCCATTGAGGTTTTACTGACAGATTCTCACAGACCTGCTCTCAAAAACCTCATCACAGTGACAGCTCCAATTTGTATTACCTATTCAATGAGAGAAGTAACACATTCACATTTACATGTTCAATTCAGGAAGTTCTTATGCAACCACCAGTAAGGGCATACAGCCCTGGTGGCTGTTAGACTCCCAAGCTTCAGCCTCATCCATGGGGTTATCATCTCAGACACACAATGAGTTACCCTACACTAGATGCTGCTGCCACACTGAACATAATGGAAGGCAGATGTGGAATTCATTACCTCTCACAGTCACCTAGGCAGTTCTGATATGCTTTAGCAGAGTTGGTTAGATTATTTTTTTCAATTATAAATATCAGGCAGTATTTCTAAATGGCACTTCAATTTCTTTTCAAGAAGTAGTACAGCCATGCAAATTCAAATTAAAAAGAAATAGTATTTTACTTCTATGTTTCAAGATATATGGGAAACCCACTTCAAATTAAGCATTCCCAAACTCCATAATCTGAAATGTCTTACACTGTTTTATATTTAATTGTTTGCTCCTCTGTTATTCTGCAGAGTTATCCTGAAAGAACTAAAAAGAGATTCTTTCATGAGTCTAAATTTTTGAAAATTAATCTTCAAAATATGCCACCTCATGATTCTACAACAACCTTAACAGATTTATTCTCAAACCACCCCCTTAGTTTAGCTCTAAACAGAAGTTTCATATATTTCAACTAGGTAAGTTATTATAGCTTCCTTTGCTGTTCTTTCTTGCCCTCTGCTTCAAGCAAGTTAATAAGCCTGAGTCACTTTTTTTTTCCCTAAACCACAAGTCTGTCATTAAATGCTAAAAAAGTGTTTGATGTACTTGGTCTGGTGTTTCCCTCCACTACCCCTGCCCACATACTGATGACATTTGTCATTTTCTTAGGCAACTAAGGCCACATAGTGAAAGCAATTTTAATAAGCTACAACCAAGAAAACACAGTGAAAGAACAAAAATTAGAATCTCTGGTATGGAAAACGGAACCACCCCCAAGAAAGGAATAAAAATGTTCTTCTTCCAGGAACTGTGAATGTTTTAGATTATATAAAATAATGAGTACATATTTTGGGGGTTTTGTCTGTAAAAATCATTGACAATTATACATCTCCTTTTTAATGGATCCAATTTTTTGAAAGATGTCCTGCAAAAATAGATTACATGAGGGTTTGTTGCTGTCATCTAGATTCTTTGATTAAATTATTTTTCTATTGCATGCTGTAAAGACTGGTATTAAAGGACATGTCTGGGTAGGTGTCTGCTACATTCCAGAGACCAGAAGTAACAGCAAAAAGTAAATAAATGCGTGCAATACAAAAGGAAGATGGAACATCCATTAAAAAAGTTATTTCTACTATGCTGAACTGCAAAAATACAAATCATCATCTGGTTATTTTGGAATAGAAAATGTAGTTTATGAGTAAGACTAACTGCAAATATCAAAATACCACAGATGAAAACATTTTGGTAGACCAATAAACATTTTGGAAACTTATAATTTTAGCAATTGTGCCTCAGTCAGAAGCATTTTGTTTACAAAAATTTAGTAGGTCAAGTATGCAGCATACTTGGGAAAATTCTGTGTAGAACATTTTAATAATAAACTAAACATTTGTCTTACTCTTATTCTAAATAAACAGACAAAGATGACATAATCCTTCAGAATTAACCTTTGATTAAATACAAGTACTTACAGCAGAAAAGAACTAGTTTTTCCTCAGCTCATTTTCCTTGCCTAAGGATATTTCTTTGTAGTTTTTCATTTAATTAATTTAATTTAGTTGTTTAGACTCCAAGATGCCTCCAATTTCAAGCTTTTCTGTATAAAAGCATGCCAACGAGTAGCCCCCATGCTTCAGTATAAAAACAGTACAGCAAGCGAAGAATTATACCCTGAAAGCCTTAAGTTTCAAAAGTGGTTCCTAATATACTCCCTCTTGGGCTACCACAGATGTCTCTGTAGGCATCACAGTGAATATTTCTGAATGGATTTCATCACATTTAAAAGTAAACATCTATCCTAGAACAGTCACACAGAGGCCACTGAAATCAGGTAAAAAAAAGTGATGTAGATTAGGTGCTTTTTTTCAGACCAGGCCAGAAACAAAGCCCTTTAACTAAGTGCAGAACAGTAGTAAATCCCCAAATAGCAGTACAGCAAAGTTGTTCTAAGATGATTACAAATATCACCTTTTTTCAGAACGTCGATAGAATAAATTCAGACAAACCTGCAAAGTTCTCCTTTCTCCACTTCTCCTCAATTTTTTTTTTTTTTCTAGTACACTTATATTAATACAGCTATGGACACACACCTTTCCAATAAATAAACTATAGGAACTTAACAATAATCTCATCTTTCTTTCCATTGCTGCTGAAGCTAGGGTACGTACGCACCTCACCTTATTACACAAGCAGATGTGAAAGCTTATTCTAGTTCTTAGAAGTCTGATTACATATGTGGCACACAGTGAAAGTTAATCAAATCCTTTCCACTAGGTGTAACCTGTGTTATGGTTGACAATAGACTGAAATCAGCAGTACAGAGATGGATTTCCAGAGGCTTATTCTACTAATGATAAGAATCTGTGGTTTATAAGACAGAAGTGTACTAAAAATACCAAGGAAATTAACTTCAAGAGAGAAAACATTAACTATGAACTCCCTCGACTTTTCTTAGTAAGTGTCAAAACCTCAAAGCTATTGAAACATTGTTTTTTGCATTTAATATTTACAATGCTGTGATAGTAGAAATGAGATAATTATGGCGCTTCTGCTACTAAGGCCATGACTCACATAAGCCAAACATCAAGTCATTATTTCTGTCATCCCATTAGAAGGGGTGAGAAGGAGAAAGAAAGGTAAAAGGGAAGGAGAGAAAAACGTAAGCTTTTTACTTTGAGATGCTGCCCACAAAAGCAAAATATCTGTTTCTAATACAAAGCAGTGTGTATCTTATGCAACTGAATTACTGTGGAGAGCTTTTACTCCCCTTGCCCCATTTCTTTTTTTCTTCCTTTCATCTTTTGAATGACCAACTCAAGAGACCAATATAACACACAAGAAGAGGACATAGGAGGGGCACAGTCAAGATGTCCATTTGTGAAGTACCCATCCATGTCTTTCAAAGATATGATAGTTCAGCCTAACCTGCGAACCCCTTGAATAAAGACATTTCTAGGACTGTTATGTGGGATCTATTAAAATGTATGATTTTGCTCAAGATGGATTGAACTATATTGGAAGCATCATAAATGAAACAGGTACTTTCTGTTGATCACAGTTTTCCAAACACAATTTAGTCTATGTACAAATTTAAAAACAATCTGAGTCTATGTTTCAGAAAGTGCTCTGACAAATTAATTAGAAATAAAATCTTCCCTGTTATGTTGTCTGAATGATGTTCCAGAAAATAAATCAGAAAGTTTACTACTTGTAAATCCAAGGTGATCAAGTCTCCTTTTTCCATTGCTGTGCTAGAAAATATAAAGTGCAGTAGTAGGTTGCAAGATGCATGAAGAAATTCCTCAGTGGCATTAGGTAATGGTAAAGCTTCAAAGCAAGCATTGTTCAATTTTTTGGGCAATGTGATTCAAGACAAGTATGGAGCAGTCAGGATTGTGTGTGAAGGAAATTTTAAGAAGAGTAACAAGCGTGATCAAGGTTGAAAGGAAATTATATTTTTTGGTCTAACAAAGACTGAAGGAAGATGTGATAACAGCTTTTCTATCTTCTATGCATTAAAGTATTAAGTAGTAGAGAATAAATGCTGCTTCATACCCAGTGAAGATAAGGGAAGCAGTAGAGGGTTTAATAGCAACAAGGGACTTTCAGGTGAAGCATATAGCACTACAGATGGCTAAGTACTGGAAGAAATTGCCTATGGAGGCAGCAGAATTTCCTTTATTATATTTAGAACAAGCTAGATAAATATGCATCAGGAATAACACAGGAAGAACTGATTCTGCCTTGGGGCTGAACGTGAAATGTGACTTCTTTAAGATTTCTTTCAAGTTTGTTTTACAAGATTTCTGTAAGGATTCTTTGCTAGCCAGTCTTCTCAGACCCCAGAAAGCTCCTTTCCTGGATGCACGACAGGTTTTCACTCTTACCCAGATGAGAAACTAAAAATTGACTCAGGCCATGCTGTGCTGAGATGCAAGCAGTTTGCTGGCAAGTCAGCCCTATTAGTGGAAAATCCTTGGAGAGTTCTGTAGTAGGGCAAGATTTAAAAAATTGAATTTATGGACAGAATTGTCCAATTGTGAATGTGGAGCTGCTGTGTGGTTATCATTAAATGTTTTTCCTCAAATCACTGGAGGCCCATTTCAGACCACTAATCCTCATTTATAAATCAATTTTATATTAGTAACGTATGTGCCACATGCTCAACTGGATAAGATTGTGTTAGTATTGTTGAGTTTTTTTTATAGTCATATGGATACAAGTCATTTTGTCACACAAAAAAAAGATAACATTGTGCCACATTGGATCACAAATATAATGCACCCAAGACTCACATAATGACCCTTTAGAGAGATATTTACTCCTTGTATTATATTCTCACAGGCATTCTACACATAATAGCTATAATTATTTCAAGATCTGTCTTTACCTGCACAGCCTTTCGTTGCTTGGAAGCAAGATACCTGGACTAGGAGAAAATTTTCTCAGGAACAAATATGAAAAAGCAAGATAAACCTTCCTGAAGAAACCAGAACATAACAAATCCCACTGTCCTTCAAGTGCAAACTTCATGTTTGAAAGAACGTCTGTCTGAAACTTAAAGTGCTAGCAGGGAGATTGGGTAAGAAGCATCTTCCAGTTTAATTGGGTGCTGTTAATTAGAAGCCAAGACCAAAGTTATCAAACTGGAACAAGTTAAAAGGAAGTCTACTCAAGAGACATGCAGAATATCTATAGATACAGACCACCAAGGATATCTGAAGATCGTATATGAACTGTGACAACTTACAAAGGTAGTTACATTACCTAAAGGAAATCACTTCTCTGTGGGGTAATTTAGTTGAGATAGAACATTGCACTGTTGTGGCAACAGTGCTTTGAGCACCCCAAACCACCTCCCAGCAATCTAGTTTGGGCATTTCTACATGGTACTACTTTATGCTGTATAAATGTATCTTAAATGAGCAAGAATCATGTAGCCTAGCAACAGGAAACACAAGAGAAGATATTGCTCTTTAGAGCAGAAGTTGTAGGAGTATTAATAAAATAAAAAAATAAAAATAAAAATCAAGACCCAACAGGACCAACTCACAGAAGACGAAAGGACAGGAAGAAAAAAACTGAGAGCACACTGCTTTTGAAAAAGTCCCACAAGTTTAACTGCTGTTTAGAAGATAGGTCTTAACCATCAGAAGTGGAACAGCCTTTCAGTAAGAATGAAGGGGATCATAAAAAAATGTTAGCAATTTTAGAAGACTACTCCAAGTGCATTGATCTAACAGCTTGAATAGAAATGGAAGTTTTAGCACACTGACTGCACATCAGCTGAAGCCTTACTTATAGAGGCCAAGCAGTGATGGGCTAGCCATGAGATAAGAATGGATAAAGTATAAATGCAAAAGCAGTTCCTATTGAAGGAGATAAAATATGAAGACAGGAAGGAACTGAAACACATTACCCACAAATTGCTTGAAAAGTGAACCAAAAACCACACTTCACTGAATAAATTTAGCAACTCATGTGAGAGGAAGTATATACCTTTTGGAGAAATGGAGAAATGGTGCCTTTCCAATTACCTTTTTTTTTTTCTTTAAATAGAACTTTGTTTTCCTGGTACACAATACCATCTCTTTGCCCCCATATACTATCTCCTTGTCCCCATATACTCAACTTTTGGGCATAATATGGTAAATCCAAAAAAGAGTTTGGTTTGTTTTTAAAAAAATGTTGAGATAGGTAATGTCAGGGATAAATAGAAAACTTAAAATGCATTGAAACTGGACACTTATTATGTCGTACTAGTACTACTGGACGTTCAGGATTAGATCAATATTTACCATATTCATAAAAGTCACCACATTAATGTATCTTATTTTAGGTTACATCATGGTATCTTTGCTGAACTGAGTCATCAAAGTAAGCTGACTTTTCTTCAAGAAAAAAAAAAAAGAGAGCCCTCATAAAACATACTTTTCATTTATATAACTTTTTTTTTTTTTAATATTCAGTCTTCAGAAGAGCTAAACATTCTGATTTTATTACCCATGGGATTGGACAAATTAAAATCTTTCACTAAGCATTTTGTTAAAATAACCGGGAGGCATGTCAATAGCAAAGTCAGGGTGTGAGAAACGGTAATCAAAGCTTAAAAACATCCAGTACTAAGTTAAATTCTGTTGCCCACTACACATTTTCCTTTCTCAGCCTCTTGTCTAGCTCACTGTCTCTTCCAGCTCTCTGTCATTTCCTGATGTCATTACCTTTCCTCAAAGACTATATCACAAATTTGGAACATTGTTTTTCTTGTATTGACATCAATGACAAGGCTTTTGTAAGCTTTTGAAGGATCTGAAAACTGGCTGAACAACCATGCCCAGATTGTGATGATCAGTGGAAAAAATGTCTACTTTGAGGCCAGTAAATTGTATTTCAGTGTCAATATCGGAAGCAACCCTGCTCAATCTCCTTGTTAATGATCTGAATGATGGTAAAGAGTGTGCACCTTCAGCAAGTTTGCTGATGACACAAAACTAAGAGGAGTGCCTGATACACTGGAGGGGTGTGCTGCCATTCGAAGGGACCTTGACAAGCTGCAGAAGTGGACTGATGGGAAGCTCATGAAACTCAGAAAGGGAAAGTACCATGCCTTGCACCTGGGGAGGAACAACCCCCTGCACCAGTATATGCTGGGGGCTGCCCTGCTGGAAAGCAGTTTGACACAAAAGGACCTGGGGCTCCTGGTGGATGAGTTGAACACAAGCCAACAACTCATCACTGCCCCAAAGGCAGCCAGTGGTATCCTGGGCTACATTAGGAGGAATGTTGCCAAGCCAGTCAAGGGTGTTGATCCTTCTTATCTGCTCAGCATTGGCAAGAGCACAGCTGGAGTGCTGTACAGTTCTGACCTCTTCAGTACAAGAGAGATATAGACATAGTAGAGAAAAAAGCATCAGGGGTGAAATTCTTATCAATGTATATAAATACATGAAGGAAAGATACAGAGAAGATGGAGCCAGGCTCTTGCCAGTGGTGCCTAATGACAGGGCAAGAGGCGATGTGCACAAACTAAAGTACAGGAAATGCTGTCTGAACATCAGAAAACACTTTTATTGTAAGAATGACTATGCACTGGCATGGGACAGACAGATACACTACTACTGGCTGTTTATTTATTTAGTTGATGAGAAGGAAATTGTTAGGCCTCTACTCACAGCTGAACTTGAGCCCTGACTCACAGACCATTTAGATTGCTTATCTTTCCTGACAACTCTTTGAAGTATTAGAAGCCGTTTTGAGTCACCTCCACCTACTTCATATGCAATACAGATTGTAAGTCCTGCAAGGCCACTGAAGTTTCAGAAGTGACAGGAATTGACCACTCTATAAATGATGTGACTGTATACTTTTTCCACTATTCAAGCATAAGAAGGAGAAATCAAATTAACTTAAGCAAATTTCCTTTTCATTTTATTCTTGCTTCTGCCTCCCATCACTTTCGAGAATCAGTGGTGTAACTTCTCCATCACAGAAAGGAACTTGGGTGATAAAGGTAAGAAGGCTCTGACAAATACCACCATTCCAGATTGAGAGAACGAATACCACATTAAATCAAGAAGAATAATAAGAATCTGTCTTCAATAAACATGCTCAGCTTCAGAAATTCTGGTTTAGAGCAAGGAATGTGAAAGGATTCTAACTAAAAAGCATGATGTTACCAATGGTTGATATCTATACAATTTTTCCTAACCTACTGGAAGATTTTTGGTTGAGTTCATGAGGAACACCTCTGAAAAATGCTTATTTTGTCAATAGCATAGCATATGTTAACCCATTTTTTTTTTTTAAAGCTTACCTTTTTCCAGATTCATATAGTACTTACAATTACCATAAACACAGAATGATTTCATAGTTTTGTGTAACCAAGACAAAACAGCCCCAAACAAACTGACAAAATACACCCAAAACAGTATAAACAATTTAATACATCACACATTAATACATATTGAACTTTATACTTGCAAAGAACTTAATCTGCCATGACAGCAAGTGCATTTTCAGGGAATTCAGTAATTTTAATGGGAGTTCAGGATACTTATTACACTGCAGAATAGAACCAAACTAAATGTGACTACTGAGTTTTCCCATCTTTATTTGCACTACATTAACTAGTAAATGTTTATGACAATTTTCACTGGAACAAAGTCCATCAATAATTTAAGAAGAAAAAAAGGGTTACTTGTAAAATGAAGGAATTCTTTCTTCCCCAGAAAAGTTTCCCTCCATCTCCCCATCCTAAAGCTAGCATATCACAAAGTGACAGATGAATTTTATGAGGATTGATTCATGTCAGTCTGTGCAGAGTAATTAAATTCAATAAAGGCCTGTCAATATCATTTGGTATCAGTTGTCACTTTATATCATGTCTAAATGGTACAGGTGCACATGGAGAGGAACACAAAATATAAGGACAGAAGGTGCTATTCAACTAAGAGAGGGAACTGGCAAGTCACCACCTCACCTTAGAAACAGTTGTGAACACCCAAATCACCCCTAAAAGCCATTTCTCAGGTGGTTGCCAAAAGCACAAGTACTTCCAAAATGAGAAGTTATAACTCATTAGTCTCTTTTCAAAGGACATGCCTCTCACACTCGCCTGCCTGCATATCCATACCTTATAGCTCTTAAGACATTGGAGGATGATAAGAGAGAGAAGACACATAAAAGGAGTAACTGCCATCTTTTCCCTGGACTCAGGCTTAATGTAGGCATCTACATGATGGGAGCCATAGGCCTGAAGTCACACTACAGACTTTAGGCCAACTCTCCAATCTCCTGGATGAAGTGTTTAAAACAAGAAACCTATAGGTGAAAAGAACCCAAAACAACAAGATTTTCAAAACTGTCTTTTAAAAGCAACACGAGCATTACCTTTGCATCATATTCTCTTAGGGATTTTATAAACACTTATATCAAAAATAATCAATGCCACAGGCCTGTAGTAGCAGAAATCAATTTGCTTTGACCCCAACAAGAACACTAAGCAGAATGAGAAACTAAACCCCATCTCTAGCCTTTGCTTTGTAGCACTTCCCCATTAACAAACTTCAGATATCTGGAATGATAGACTTTTCTGGGGGAAAGCTGCCTGTGAAAGTGCTTCACCCTTCCCCTGAAATATAATATGCACCCTGCCTGATTAATACGGCTGGACCAGAAATTGATGAGGTGCTTGTGGAGAGTTTCTGGCTGTGTGCTGTGAACAAGCCAGGGCTTGATGCGGCTGTGCTACACGGAAGGATTTCCCTGCGACACCAAAGACAGAAGGAAAGTAAACAGAAGCTGCTCTGCCCTCGACCCAGGCTGCAGGAGGGGCATTGCCGCTGCACATGAACAGTCTGTGAATAGTGCCCTGCAGCCAATCACCATAGTGGGGGGGGGATGAGTGACTGTAAGTGTAACCAATTGTAGCCTGCGCTTGCCGCATGGCCTTTTGGTATAGAGTATATAAGGCTTGGAAAAACGTGGTCTCGGGGACATTGAAGTTCAGTGTTGTTTAAGAGTTCATTGAAGAGTACGGATGGTAAATTCACATTGAATTAGACTCTCGCCCGGCCCGCCCATTCGATCAAAGAGCTTATGCCAGCGTCTGGATTCGTCGAATTAATTCTTGCAACAGGTGCTTCTCCATTAAAACTGCATGGCCTAGTGGGGAGCATCTGCCCTTTAAACATCTGAGAAGCTTACAGTTACATGAGCAGAAGAAACTACAGCTGCAGGCAGGAAGGCTTATGCATGGACATTATGAGAATGGAGGGCTGACTAACATTAAAAAAAAACCCCAAAAAAACCAAAACAAACAAACAAACAAAGTCTTTGCATGTGAAAAGTTAACAGGCCCTCTAAGACAAATCGACTTGATGGTTTAATAAAATAGTAGGTCCCCAAGAACGGTGTTGAGGTTTTTGTTACAGGCAAACTTTCAGAGCAGGAAGGGTGGGTGCTGGTAAAGGACAGCTGATAACTCAGAGGCTTTGGTAAGCAGAAGACAGGTCAAAAGGAGAGGTGGGACTAAGCTTCAGTTTATAGAGACAGGAGTAGTGGCTCTGTTAAATCTGGTGGAAGTTGAGGAGCTGAGTTTTTTTTCACGAGCTGTTAGATAGCCCACTCTTACTAATTGTCATGACAGACAGAAGCTAAATACTCTTGAAATTCTGCTGCTAAGTGCCTAACTCTTATGTCCTTTTTTTCCTTTCCCACTTTAGAGCAGATCTTCTGACCAAACTGTGATTGGGCCCAGATGCACAATTGGAATTGGAATTACTTTATTATGCACAATATTCATCTCATAATGAACCATTACTCACCATTTTATATTCTCATATTCCTAACAATGATCTAGAAAAGAAAGGTTTATCTACATCATGTCCATTTCATTTAGGATGTAGCTCTCAAGCTTTAATCTGCAGATCACTGGAGGTACAGAGAGAATTTCTTTGTTTTTTTAAGAAAATCATTGGTCTGTATATAGTGAAGTTTTTTTTTAGGAGTCATGACTCAGTAATGACTTTTAGAAGTTTTTAGGTGATTTCATGACCAATTAAACTGAAATCCCCATACAGTTTCTTTTTTCCTGTGCTTGGAATATGAGCTCCACATCTGTTGCTGGTAACTTTAGAGTGATTATTCAACTGTGACTGCAATTTACAGACAGTAGCAAATAAAATAGCAGAGACTGAAGTCAAATGAAAAAGAGAGGTTTGAACTGTGAGATTTCCAGCCAGTGGAGGGATTTATTATTAGTAAATGAGAAGCCAGGAAAATGAAAAAACATATACAGAAAGAAGCAAGAAACAAAGCAGCATCATATTTGCTGTAAATTGAAAATTTGCAAGGGAGTATTTACCCTTTTTCCTTTGTTCCTTACCTTGTTTCCTTTGTTTGTCAGAAAGTTTTCAAAATCCAACACAACTTTAAAAAAATAAGTAAAGATTCTTCTACTTTTTATAAAACCTACAGGGGGCAAAATCTACATAAAGTCTTGATGCCTTCGTTATGATATTATCTATTCTAAGAACCTTCTCAATTATCATTATGATCATCATTAGCATGTTTTATAGCATGTTCATTTGTTTTTCCTCCTTCTAGAATGTTAATCAAAGATTAAATTTACTGTAAATCAATCAAAAAACATTTTCTCCATTTTTCATTTAATCACACAGTGTTGTAGTTTATAATAAATTAAATACAAAGATACTGAGTCATTGTTGACTGTTCTTTCAAGAATAATGTGAAAAACTTTGAAGTTTATAGACTTATTACTTTAAGCATAACCTACAGTTATTTTTAAAATTTAAAAAAAATCTATAATTTCTGCCTCCACAACTTAGTAATACATTTGCAAATTTAAGAAGCAGTGCACTAGAAAGTTTGTTCTTGTAACCACACAAATACACTTAAAGACCTCCAAATTGAAATGTGGAAGCTAGTTCTTGAACAGTTCCATTTATTAGGGCAAAGGAAAAAAAAAGCATTAAAAATCACTTTATTACAAGTGTCATTTCAGTTACTCTTCTGGCTGTGTTGTTAGAAATATTTCATATATTTTTCTTTAATTCATGATCCTACGCTTGAAAAATTTCCTGGAACCCAAATATTGTGAATGCTTCTTAAATTGGATGGAAATTCTGGATTCTCACGCATGCAGACATTTAGCTGGAATGTGCATAGAAATGTCTTGCATCTAACTTAAATAGTATTGCCATTCTTGTCAACTGTTGTCAGCTCATACTACTTCAGTACTGCTTCTCTTTTCTCCTCATACTGTTGCCATGCTACAGTATGAGGTCTGTCCCACAGGATACATTCCTTCATGAACTTCTCCATGAGTCCTTTGCATGGGCTGCAGTTCTTCAAGAACTGTTCTGATGTGGTTCCCCTCCAAAGGGTACGATCCTTCAGGAACAAACTGCTCTAACATGGTTTCTCTGTGAGCTGCAGTTCTTGCCAGAAAAACTGTTTCTGTGTGGGCCCCTCTCCTGCTAGAGCCTGCATGGGCTGCAGTTTGCTTCAGAGGTGGATATCTGCTCTACAGTGATCCTCTTCAGTGGCTGCAGAAAATAACTGCTCTGGCATGGGGTCCTCCAGGGCTGTAGGGGAAACTCTACTCAGATGCTTCCAGCACCTCCTCTCTCTCCTCCTTTCACCTCAGGGTTTGAAGGGCTGTTTCTAACAGTTTTCCCCTCGCTTCTCAGTGATGGAGAGTGCTTTGCCCTTTCTTACCCAGGCTTTCCCTGGGACACAGCCATCATGGCTGAAGGGCTCAGCTGTGCCCTGTGGAACCAGCTGTGTCTGGGATTACAAGTACTTCCTCTTTGCTACAGTCTAACTCCAAATTGCAATGCAGCTTTAGCTAAGAAATTGGAAATCAATTACTAAAACCTTATATTGATGACAAATAAATGATAGGCAAGTCATAACAGAACTACCTGAAACACTTTTGGACAGAAAATCCATGGAAGTGTTCATGTACATACCAATGGACAGTCAGCTATATTCTAGGCTTCCTGAATCGTATGGAAATTCTTGTTCCAGAGACCAGAATAATTCGTGCAGAGAATATTTATGATATTCTTAATATGTGGATCAAATTGTATAAATACGTGTGATAACCTTGAATCAGATACCTAGCTCTTTTCTGTAGTAAAAAAAAAAAAATAAATCAGAAAACATAGACCTGAGAAAATCATGTGTAAATATTTGTTACCTTTTTATAATTTGCATATGATAATGTGTTGATAGATAGCCCTATGGACTGTGTTAGAAGACAATAAGCAAACAAAAGAGATGGTCGTTGAACATGCTGATAGTATGATGACCCAATCAGATGTTAATACTAAAAACCATTGTACATAGGATATGCACATAGTTCCTAAAAGGCAGAGGTGGAAGGAAAATAGTTTTCATGTTTTGTCCACCTAATCACTTTCTATTCCATTCCATTCCATTCCACTCCATCCCATTCCTGTTTTCATAAAATCAGAAAGATGATGGGAAATATTTCCATCACTGATCTGCTGAAAATACTAAAATAAATGTTAGCCCTGGGTTTTGCTCATTCCCAGATATCCAAGCTGCAAATCAGAAGTTAATCTACACAAGAATATAGAAGTTTGGACCTTGAGACGTGAGAGCTTTATGTAAATTCAAAACCATAGCTGTAATTGAGTGTTTGGTAAATGTAAATCTAAAATGAGAATTATGTAGGGAAAGGGGAAAAAAAAAAAAAAAGGAAAAATATGATTGTTATAATCCTTTTTTCTTGTCTTAGAAAGAGGTTTAGAAATAAAAGAATAAAAGAATGAGATAGAAGGAAAAGTCAATGTTTCCTTTTGACAAAAGCTATTAGAGACAAAATCTTAGCCATGGTGTATAAATACTATATTTGACCAGATCTATACAAATCCTTTTGTTCACCAGTAATGGAACAACACGTAGAAGGAAAGGTTTCCACAGCCAACTGGTTAATTTGAGTGATCTGAAGACTTCATATAATGCAGCTTGCGTTTCTTCATACTTCAGCATCTTATCACTTGTCAGTGAATGCACTAAGAAAAGTGCAAAAGACAAGACAGAAGCAGACATGACAATGTGCTCTGGCAAAGGAACAAAGGGGTACAATTAGGTAGGATTCAGAGGCTGTTAGTAGAGGTAGCAAGGCAAATTAGTAGCATGAAAAGATGATCTATTATTCCTTCGTGAACAGTTCTGCAATTATTTTCTCTCTCTTTATGGCAGGTCTTGCCCCCACCCCCCTCTTTTTAATTTTGCCATAGTATTAACTGAGTGAAGGCTCTGTCAAGGGTAGACCTAATTGGGCTGGTACACTTCTATCTTATATTTTGCAGACAGAAATACGCTTACATTCACTGTGCATTATGTGTGTGGTGACTCTGAGCTGTCCAGAATCTGTAGGTCTCATTAGTAGAGCAATAGTATATGCTGCCCCACCTGGACACTGCAGTCAGATTGATTCTATAGCTCACATAAAGACGTGCTGGAGCACAGGAAGATCACATGTATTTCTCTTTTTCTATTCAGACAAAACTTGCAGCAGAAAAATATGATTAACCTTGTTATTTCATTAGCCTTAAATTTAAAAGATAAGATGGAAATGTGAGGCATGCACATTGATAGGTGATCTTTTTTTCTTTTTGATGAAGTTCAGTACCTTGTGACCTTTCATGTGACAATGCAAAATGCTAGGAAAATCCTTGTGTATGTTACCAGCTGCATGTTTCAGCATAAATAGTAATAAATATTAGGGTGTAGCAGAGGAGAGAAAAAAAAAAAAAGGAAAAGGTGAGGAGTAAATTTTTAAATACCTTTGGATGACAAACACAAGTCACTACAAGATGGTAAAACTAATGGGGTTCCATTTAACTTGAGATAGCTGAGTGAGCCTACTGCCTGATAGGCATCAGAGAGTCTAGGCTGACAATTACTAGTTTGAGAAAACCATCTAGTAAGCACCATAAAAGCAAAACTGAATGCCTTGAAGCATTTGGAGCATATAGGCAATAGCAAGTAAGAGGCAAAACTACAGTTTGGGAAATAGATAACATTTCAAACCTAATGATTTAGACTGAGTGATTCATTTGTCTACATGCTTCAGCCTTGTAGACTGCCATCACAGCCTTTCCTCAAGAAATTCTGAAAAAGAGTAAAGAAGGCTAGATCCTGTATCCTGTAATCGTACTGAGACATACTGTACTCAGGGAATAACTCATGGAATAAGACGCTCAGTGGGAATCAGAACAGCAAATCTGACCTAAAGACAACACTGAAACTGAACGCATCTCTTAACTCTATCAGAAGGAAAGTCAAAGTATCATGTATGTTTAACAATGATTTTTAATGAGAGAAGTATCTTACTTTGTGAGAAGCACTATAGTCTTCAATGAGTAATTGATTATGAATAAGATAACAGAATATGGTTTATATGAATTATTTTTTTACTGATAAATTAAAGGGATGGTATTAGATCCCTCTATCAAACTGCACATACATATCTCTATTTTCAGTATATTTGTGTTTCTTAAGATATTATCACATGTAATACCTCACAGTTCCAAGGATTCAAAACATAAATTCCCTGCAAATTGAAAAAAAAATACGAATACTTATTGTTAGATTGTTTGGGGTTTTTTGTTTGTTTGTTTGTGGTGTTGTTGTGTTGTTTTGTTTTGTTTGGGGTTTTTTGTGTGTTTTTGTTTGGGTTTTTTTTGTGATGAGAACTTTCCAAGGAGCAGAGGCAATGTTTTCAAAATGGTGATAGCACCCAAGGTAAAGCTGCCAAAGAAAAATCTTTCTGAAATGGTTTAGAAATAGAAATAAATTGCTCTCTCTATATAAAGTTTTTGAGTTTCTCAGTATAAAAACTTACCTAACTAAAATTAAATTATAAAATACTTTAAGGATTCTTTCATTAGTGATATCATACATGTTTGTTGTTAAATAAAATATATTCTGTGGTTTGTTGGTGGGGTTTTTTGATGTTGTTTTTTTGGTTGGTTTGTTTGTTTTTGTTTTGTTTGCAGAGTTTGTTGTTGTTTTTGTTTTGCTTTTTATGCGTGGATGAATTCCCTTTCATAACTTCCATATACTGCAACAAGAGTTCTGCTCAAAATCTTTACCTGGGTAAAAAGGAAGACATTATATACAAGAAAATGTCAATTTACAGTTATTTCAAACAATATTTTAACAACCTAATTGTCCAAATAATTAACTAATACCAAAAAAACCCTCATTGGTAAGTCTAGTAAAATTGTCATGTAAACCTTTCTCGTATTTACCCCTTTCTTCTGATGCTAGATTCACCTTTCCCATATGCCTCAAGGTCCTAAGTTTCAGTCTTCCTCAATGAGACTGGGAAAGTGAGGGACTTAAAGCAGTTTGTCCTTACTGGAAAGAATGCAGTCTCCATAGCAGCAGTTTCTTCAATCTTTGGTCCACTTGGACTTGTTTTAAAGTGTTTTCTGAGTGCTTCAGTACAAAGCCTTTCACTACTAACAGTAAAAATGTATCTATTGGGCTATACAGGCACTGTAGTTATGATATTCTGAAGAAGACTGAATTAATATAAAATAAAAGATAGTTTAACGTAAGTGCCATCTATAGCAGATGTTGGAGAAAAGAAGATGCTTTATAGTCCAAGATCTCCCACAGCTTTTCCCATTACTCCTCATGGGGATTAAGTTGTCCCTGGGATTGCCCTATTAGGTCAGAGCACGTCCTCATCTGTGCTTCACAGCAGGGCATCAATGCCATTTTCCAGATTTGTCTGATGTTAAGGAGAGGAAAGAGATGAAGAAATAAAGTCTTGCTTGCTTGCTTGGTTTGTCACTTTCTTTCTCACATTGTTTCTTGTTTTCTCTCTTTCCTGCTTTCTCTCTTTCCTGCTTTCTCTCCCACTCGCTTTCTCTCTCTCTTTCTCTCTCCTTCTCTCTCTCTCCTTCTCTTTCTCTCTCTCTTTCTCTCACTCTTTCTCTCTCTTTTCTTTCTCTCTTTCTCTCTTTTCCTTCCTTCCTTCCTTCCTTCCTTCCTTCCTTCCTTCCTTCCTTCCTTCCTTCCTTCCTTCCTTCCTTCCTTCCCTCCCTCCCTCCCTCCCTCCCTCCCTCCCTTCCTTCCTTGTACATTTATTGGATTCTGTTTTGGGTGTCTTAGTAACACGATGGCTCATTCATAAAACTGGATGAAAAGGCAGACTTTCTTGTTGATTCAGCCCATCCTGATTAGAATTTACTTTCCAGCTGCCTATGATTTGCAAATTCATCTGCGCTATTTGGTCTGTCTTCCAGATCAGGGCAGAATGCATTGAATAAAATTAATATTAATGCATATGTTTTGAGTATCCATCTACACTTCATCCCACATTAAAGTTCAGTTTATTAGTTGTCTTTCATCTGTTTTTTCCTCCAGGTAATAGCAATCATATTCAACTGAATGTGGTTCCTTTTTGTAAGTTTTTCAAAGGCATGATCATACTTTACTAAAATGTAAATATGTCTACTGCATATCCTTCATTCACTAATTTTGTAAGTAAGACTATCAGAAAACAATCAAGTTTGAGTGGGATGATGTATTTTTTTTTCTTTCCTTTTTGTTTATACTCATGCTGATTTTAAAAAATTAATGAATTTCATTACAGCACCAAGATAATTCAAAATTTAAATGCAAAGAGTAAGAATTGGAACTTCATCTAAAAGCTGTGGGTAGCATTCAAATATTTCATTATACTAGATACATATTTGTTTAGGAAAACAAACTAAATAATGTCATATATAAAGAAATTACTTAATAACAAAGATGTACTGAGCTGATGGATGCATTTTGTTCTCATGGTGTTGTTCTTCTGTTCTTCATTCTAAGCCTGTGGGTTATAACCCTTTTGAACAGATATTATTCTGACACTGCCATATGACAAATAAAAGAGTTGTCCAGGCAAAATGGATGTGATCTATGCATTTTCTAAAATCTTCTGATATTTATTCGGTTACTTTTAGGTGTTTGGCCCCACAAAGATTTTAAAATCAGGAGTAAGCCATAATTCAGTCTTGCAACAAATAAGGCATTTGCGAAAAATCATAGATTTATAGAACCATAATCATAGAATGTCCTGAGCTGGAAGGGACCCACAAGGATCATTGAGTCCAACTCTTGCCCCTGCATGTGACAACCCCACAGTTCACCCCATGTGTCTGAGGGCATTGTCCAGTCTCTTCTTGAACACTGTCAGGCTTGGGGCAGTGACACCTCTCTGGGGAGCCTGTTCCAGTGCTCCACCACCCTCTGGGGGAAGAATCTTTTCCTAATGTCCAGCCTAAACTTCTCCTGCACATCTTCCTGCCATGCCCTTGGGTTCTATCATTGGTCACTAAGGAGAAAAGTTTGGTGCCTGCCCCTCCTTCTCCCCTTGTGAGAAAGCTGTAGACTGTGATGAGGTCTCCTCTTAGTCTCCTCTTGTCCAAGCTGAGCAAACCAATTGACTTTATCCACTCTTCATACAGCTATATCTTCTGTATAAAGCAAGCCACAGTTTTTTTTCAACAGTTTCTGCAGAGAGATAATTGTTCTTCTCCCCATATAACTGGGAGTTAACAAAATTCAATAACTTGCAGGTGAACTAGGGTGTATATTTTCAACACATACACAATCTTAATTGTAAAACAACAAATTAATTACTCCTTTGGTAATCTGCTTCTGCTTCTCTGGAATATAACCTTCATTTTGTAAACCTGAAAATTATTACCAATATAATTGTTTTCAAACTTCAATTTTCAGCTGTGGGTCTTGGTTTTTCACTCTGTCAAATCATATAACCTCCAAAGATTAATATCTTATTCCATGATGGATGTTTATAATCTATGATCAACTCCCCACTTAACGTTCTCTGCACTAAGCAAGACCTACTGAAATCTTTCGGTACGAGGTAAATTTCCCAAACCTTAACTAAAGTTCTTTTGAACATTTTCCTCTCTTTGACAGCGCTTTTTAACTCAAGGACTACTTCACCAATTTTCATATATTTTTCTGGCAGGTACTCAAGCCTGGGCTGGTTGTTTGAAACAACTACTGGAATAGCTGGTGTTATTACATGAAGCTTTGACTGTATGAATTGCTTCAGAGGGCTGTTACTTATTGTCACATACACTGCAGCATCCAAAACACAAATGTGAATGTTCTTGGAGCATTTTTTCTCCTCATATGAGACATCGAGATGAAAAGTGATCTTTGGATTTATCTTTTGCTTGATTGAAGAAGAAGAGACTGGTTGGAAGACAGAATTGTGTAGGAGATAAAATGGAAAAAAAGTATTAGTAATTTGCGGTTGTCATCCATAGCAACAAGATGAGCTGACAGTGCCAGGGCTGCAACTGATCTCTCCTTTCATTGATGAGGGTAACAGCACTGCTTAAATGTCATGCATAATGATCACCGAACAATGCATTAATGCTGCCTTAGTATCTACTGCCTCAGCTTTTCAATTTCAGGTAGGCATCTGCGTACTGGTTAAACATCATGATTCTCTACAGAAAGGAAAACATGGATATAACTGTTGCATACTAGGAGTTTCTGTAGTAATTTAGCATGTGTAAAATTTTATAATGGTGTTTGAGTGTGCTTTTCTGCTTTGGATTGAAATTTGGGATCTGTTCTCATAATAGTCCTTAGTGGATCAGGCTTTGAGGAAAGTATAGAAAGAACCATTATTGCTCCCAGCTTGCAAAGGACATCCTATGAAAGACTGAATACTGCAGTTTAATTTCTGTTTATTTATTTTTTTTATTTTCTTTACAAGGAAAGCCACTTATCTGAATTCTTGAATAGTGCATGTAATATTTATTAAGACTGCACCAGAAAAAAAAAAAAAGGAAATCAGACTGTAAGAACAGAAAAGCTTAGCTGCAAAATCCAATGTAAGTACATTAACCACCTCAGTAGTCTTGAGTAAATCCTTTTTATTTGAAAATATCTAAATGAGGCTTCCACATATACACTTTGGTTTAGATTTTTTTCTTCAACAGATTGTAGAATAGTTTCAAATAGTTTCAAATAGAGATAAAACACTCCTTTTTTTGATTTTGAATAGAAACTTTGTTCCACCATAGATGGAAGACAACTTTTGAATTGCTCCAACTAACAACAATTAACTCAAGCCTTAATCTGAGAGTTCTTCTGAGAAAAAAATTTGAGACTGGACTTCTGTAATGCAGGAGGTTGGACTACATGACCTTGAGATCCCTTCTAGCCTAAATTATTGTATGAGTCTATAAAAAAAATCATAAGGCAGCATTCATCACTAACTAGACTAGGCAAGTGTACTCATGGACATAGGCACTGAATATTATAGAATTACTTGCTTTACGTTTTGAAATACTCATGATTCAAATTAAAACATAGAGGCTGATTTTTATTTTAAAATAAATTCTGCCTTTAGGACCCCGTATTTGCATATATAGAAAACAGGATGTACTCAAATATTATATGTATAGGGTTTCATTTTCTTTTCTTGTATGAAAGTAAACACCAAAGGTTGAATTACACCACTGTGTAAAAGATCTTCAAAGCAACAGTGATGGTGTTTACATTTACTTAGCTCATATGTTCCTCATATGAGATTCAGGGCCTTATTTCTTCCTCTAAACCAAAGCAAAGTAGAATGGGAATGGAAGTCTCAAAATCTCATTGATTTTTAAGACCACAGTAAAGGAGATGGTAGGGAACCACCTTGTAATTATTACAGGTCACATAATTGAACAATCAAACTATAGAGTACCTTTGTTTAAATGTGTTCATTAGCCAAGTGTCTTGGATGAGCAAAGTGTATATGTAACAGCCCTGCTAGGAATGGCAGTCTGGCCCCACTCCAGTAGGAGGGATGTCAGTGTTTTTCCAATGCCATGAGTTCCAAAAAATATAAAATACTGGAAACGCTCCTTAAGTGTTGGGTTTTATTAATTGACAGCAGGTGACTGTGGAACTTTGGACTAGCACATCTTCCTTTATAAAAGAAAACATTAATGAAGATATGATACAGCTCACTAGACAGCAAAGGTTGTTTCTATATATCAATATAATAATTGCAAGTACAACCACTAATGTTTACTGGGCCATCAGGGAGTATCAGAGGTCACATGCAGCTGTGGACACCTGCAGCACTCACCACCCCTGCTGGACCCCAAACCCCACATGGATACTGTTTTTTTTTTTTCTGGTCACCTGCATTTGCCATGCCCAGCAGACCAAAAGCCAGTAATGGCTAAAGGTTCTTTTGCAGTTGACTTGAACTTTGAACTTGGTTGGTTTGGGGCATGTCTCAGAAGTTACTGGGAACCTATCACTCCCCGGAGTACTACTGTACTACATAATGGAAAACTGTATTATGCCTCTGCACACATACCTCTAGGAGCCTGCTGTATGTAACTACAGAGCGGGGCTGCAAGTTTGCAGGTGAACCTCTGCTTGGCTTTGTCGTTGCAGCTCTGCCACAGCAGCTGGATTGCATAGATATGTTTAAGGTAGAATCCATGCTTTTCTACCAAATTTCTCACTTGCACTGCTGCTGAGCTCAGCTACCCTCTCTGCCAGGATTCTGCTCAATTTGGATGGGAGGAGAGTCTGCTGTCAAACACAGACTTGGAATTACAGTATAGACCTACCCGTGGGGTTCAGGGTCTGCACCAAAAGGAAGCAACTTACTTCCACATGTACTACAAAATTCCTGCTCTTCAGAACAGAAACAAAGGAAAAAGAGAGCAAAAAGGAAATACACACACTATTCTTCACAAGCTTGATGTAGGTCTCTTTCAACTCAGGACATTCTATGATTCCATTATGTGATTTTTTTGTGGTGAGGTAGCATCTTGGTCTGTGTCTATTTATTCTAGTGTTTTCAAATGTTGCTTGTCATTGAGGAATTTGAGATGTACTGTATTTTTTTAAATATTGTTCACTTATATTTTTGAAGAACATTAAGTAAAACAGTATTGCAGGTAAATACCAAGTACAAAACATATAAAAGAATATTGAAATATTGACTCACTTTCTTAGCTTTTTGCATCCCTTCTTTTAAATAAAATCTGGAATTTGGTTTGGATTTGTACTACAGTTTGGTTCTTAAGACTAGATGATAATTAGTCCTTACAATCTACAAATAGAGTATTTCCTGAATACACAATACTGACAAAAAAAAAGACAGGTACAGCGATTGAGAACACCACATACGGAGATGCAGACACAGATGCACAGACACAGAATTATTGCTAGCAGTGAGAGCAAAGTCAGGCAGAGCTGAGCCAAGCTGAGCCTTCTTTAATTAGCCTTTCTCAATTTATGGCTTTACAGGTAAGGGCCTGGACCAAGAGGTTAAACAGGATGTGTTTCTTCAAAAAATGTTATTCCAAACACACAGGTCCAGGCCCAACATTCACACATCATACGTACTGGGGCAGTGTTCTAACCCAAGATATCATCCTCACCGGCCTGGGCTATCAATCCTTACACTCATGAAAAACGTACTTCTATACAACCTGTCCAAGGCCCTTTATGTTTTGACTAATTGCTATGATTTAATCATGTTAGTATTATTTCTTCTTTGACTGTCTGTATGGTCATATTAGTATTGATCTTCCTTTATCACCCAAGTGGCTGGAACCACATGTTCTGCTGTTCCCACAGACAGGATTTGAATTTGTGCGGGAGTCTTTGTGGTAAGTGGCAAGTTCCCTACAACCACAGACAGTTAAAAAAAAATAAATAAATAAAACCAAACTACATTATTCTAAACTATAAAGCAATATGAAAAGCATGAAACTCAATCTCATATTGACTTGAAGAGTTTTAAATATGTTCAAAATTTAACTCTCAGCTGGATCTTAATTAACAATTCTGTTTTTTCCTTTACATGGAAAACAGAATTTCCATACACTCCATCTTCAAATAAATGAACATCCAGTACTATATATTTCTCATTTAAATATCAAATAAATGGTTTTATTTTCAAAGTACTGAGACACTATATCCTGAGACCTTTGAAAATCCTTGCTATACCGAAGGCTGCTTAGCACAGAGCTCTTGAAAAATCCATTTGTAATTTTGGGTGCTGAATCTTTGAAAAATCAATCATTGTGCAATTCTGGAAATAAAGGTCATGATAAACAATAAGTCTCAAAAAGCTCCCTACTCTATATGTTGAATATACGATCATTAGTGAGTTAAAATTGAAAAGCAACAGGTTCTCCTTTCTTATCTTAAAACTGGGAAATATGAGTAAAAAAAAGGTGGTAAAATATAATAGACTGAAATAAATGCTGCAGCTATTCTAGTCACTAATTAACCTTGTCTCACTTGATAACAAGCTCAAGAACGTATCCTTCTTTCCTGTACACATACACATCAAAATTACACAGTAGAGAGTTTGAATGAGTTTGGGTTAATTTTGCAGGTTCATTATATCCCAGATCGAAGGGTCTTTTCTTGAAAAATAAAAGGAAATAATGTCAAATTAGGGGTTGTATTTCCTTCATCATGTGTTTTTTTTTTTTTTTTTTAATATGGCATTTTTAGAATTATTCATTAGTGTTTCTTAAAGATGCATCCTAAGTAACCAGAGTGTCATGTGCATTACCTAGTCTAAGATGTACCTCATGAAATGCATGCACTGACTTGAACCTTTCATATCCGTTTACATTTCTGCTCAGATGTATGAAAAGCAAGTATGCAAAGTAAAAGCCCCTTTTCCAAGGCCACTGTTAGACTGAAATTTTGCTTTGCTCCAAATACATCAGGAAGAGAAGACTTGTCTTAGTACTTCTGACCATCTCCCCTAACTTTGAATGTATAAGTACAGAATATAAATGTGTTGAACTAAAAATTAACTTGCTACAATCAAAATTTAGCTGCCATATATACTCTGAAGAAATCAAAGGGTGTGAGGCATTGAAAAAAAGCTGTATAAAACCTCATTTCAAATTCTATTCTTAAACTTTTCAGGATCAAGTTATAATTTGCCAGAATTATTTTAATTAAAGAAATTCACAAATTAATTCCTGTAATTATTAATAGTTCTGTAAATTGTTTATAAGCTTTAATTATGAATGTTCAATATTCAAAATTCAAGCTGAATTGTGATTAAATATAGTTCTATTTCTGATCCTCTGACGGATGAAAATAACACTTGGAATTAAGGATTTCAGAGTATTAAGAATACACATGCATGACAGGTAAAAATTCTCAAGTTGCCTAATTTTTACATAAAATTCACAGTTTCTCTTTGTTTAACACCCTGTTACAGCTAGTGAATACTGATGACAGAGGGCAAAACCTGAAGAAATTTGGAAAAAAAGAGTTGGATATGAAATGAAAGTGAAGGCAAGAGCTTCTAAGACTGAAAACTAAATACATGTTTCATGTGTATGTGCAAGGTTGTCTTTTTTATGTTTTAGTGTTTCAGTAGATATAGACAAAGAAAGTTATAGTTGACATAAATTTGACCAGATGTTAACTATTTATTTATTTATTTATTTTATTGTTATGTAGGTGCTTTCTGGCTATAATTTTTTTCATCATTTCCTTTACACTTCAGAGATTTCTCCCAGGTTTGTGACATATGGCAATGGGCTGAGGTGGTGAAACTTTATACAGAACACAGAAAGAAAAGCTCTAGATACTACATCTTCTAGTACTGCAGTGGCATTGATGCAGTGTCAAGCTCGATGTGGTAACACAGATTACCTGCTTCCCTCTGATTAGTTGCTGTGATGGAGTTTGTGGAGTGAGAAAGTACCCTCCTGGTAAAACCTATGGAGCAACAGCCAGAAAAGCCTATGATTTACACTGACGCACTCCTACCAAACAACCTTAGAAAAGTTTAATTAGAAAGCAATTGCACCGTTCTCATAAAAAAAAAAAAAAAAAAAAAAAAAAAGAAAGAAAGACCCATTGAAGCTTGTAATATTCTATGGGGAAATGAAATCCATTTACTTCCCTACTGTGTGTATGAATCAAGACAATGCAGTTTGCTAAGGAATGTCCAATTACACAGGCACCTTTGCCCTTTTTGAGTCTATATTCTAGAAAAAGACAGGGAGACAGACAGAAAAAGGAAGACTTAATACCATCTAATTCATGGTAGTTTTCTGTGTCTCATTTCCCAATTAATTAACCTTTTACTGCAGAAAAAGTTTTACACTAAGAGGCACAGTGTAACAATCAAACAACTCACCATTACTGAAAACCTGTTTACAATTTAAAGTATTTTCATTCTTTGGAAAAAAACATTCCGAAGTTCCACAAACAATATTTCTGTATACCATGTTCCCTCATCACCTAAAAAATTCATACATGTGTGCAGAATTTAAACTTAAAAGTATTTTTATTTCAGTTTCTAGTTTCCAATGTAAAAAATGTTTGTCTCTACGTTATATCAAAATATAATATTTTTTCATCTTAAAATTTGTGAGCAATATAGGAAGGGAGTTTATTATGTTCAGACTTGTTATACATATTTAACTATACACACATAATCTGGTAGGTTTCCTTTTAAATAAATAATACATAAAATGTATAGAAAGCATATGTACACATAAAGGGTCTCTCTGTGTATGCACCCACCCACACCAATGCCCACACATTGTTCATATATACATGCACATATCTGTATATTTATTACAAGTATGTATACCTCCTGTGTAGAATTATATGTGAGAACATGTATACGTGTAAACAGATATGTAGATATGCATGGTTTTTCATTCACTGAACAAAGAGAATGAGATGAAGTAGCGTATCTATCTCGGTCACAGGCTGCCTAGAAGTTTTTGTACATGGTCATCATCTCTGCATTACCAGAACAGTTGGACAATTGACTCCAAATAAAACTTAAAGAACATATAAGAAAAGTCACTCTCAGAACTAGTCCTTTCTCAACATACTTCTGAAGTGGCCGCTTGCTGAAAGAGAAATATCTCCTTGATGAGATGCTTTACTGCTGCTTTCATTTACCTGACAATCCATTTTGAAGACTTTCACAGATATTTAAAAACTTCTTAACATGAATATACTTCATTTAAAATTAGTCAGCTAAAAACCTATAAAATGCATCATTTTAATAGTTCAAAAAATCATAGTCACTATTATACAAGAAGTTGGTATAAGCAGATATGATTATTAAATGGATAACATGTTATGGTTGAAAGATTCCAATAGACTCATTATGCTGAAAACATTTCTCAAAATAGTTCTCTTTTCCACCCCCCCCACATTTCTGCATTTTTAGAAATAATACTTCTTTTCCACATTTCACGTTACAACTAACAGACAAGCATATTTATGTGCAAATTTCAAAATTATTGAAATTGCCACTTCACAGTCAAATAACCCTATTAACGGCAAGTGCTCTAAGAAATTGTTCCTGAAACCTTTTTTGCTGCCCTCCCAAAGCCAAGCTCCTGGGTGCATCACAATGCCCATTTCACTGCTGCAAAAGACACAGCCTGCATGCAACCAGTTTATATACAAAGGAAGACAACGTACACTAGCTGACACTGTTATTATACAATACATATATCATCATCTGTAGCTACACTTCTCAACTCATGCTAGAGTCACAAGAAGGACTTTGCTGACTTTGGGAGCTGAATCAGGTCTACAGTGCCCTTCAGGCTATAAAGACATGGACTGAGCAGTTTTATACAGAGGGACAGCTTTAAAGACGGGCAGTTCTCTATAAAATTTCTTTCCTTATGTAAGGGCTCAGGACTATCATTAAACATTATGAGGCAAAAGCTTGAAGGTCAGAACAGGCACACAGAAGATGCAGCAACATCAAGGCTGTCAGGCACACTGTGAAACTGTATTGACCGTTCTCTATCTGCTATACTATGCATCTGCTATGCATAGCTATGCTATGACAAAAACAAAAATAGAAATTCTGTAGCCCTTGTGCTTTGCCAATATGGTAAGGTAATATCATAACAGCCTTAATTGGGGTAAGAAGATATCCTTCATTATGTTATTTGTCCTTCTTCACCACTGACAAGGTCACATATCCAGTAGAAACTCCCTGATAATTCATTCAGTTCCTTGTCAATGCCTAGGAATCTCCTCTAAATCCACTTTATGACTCAGTAGTTTTTCACTTTATGGTTTACATTCAGAATACTGGAAGATGTGAACCCCACAGTTGGAAGATGGGATACATATACTCCATCTTGCAAGCAGTAGTGCTCTTTCAGCATCTAATGAAACCAGTAGAGATCTAAGCACCTTTCAGGATCTAGCTCTGTCATTTCTTATTAAAGAAAATGAGATATAAGGCTACCATAAGAAAATAATTGATATTATCCCTCTGGAAATCTCTCTAAGGATACTGAGGGAATACACTGATCATGGAATCTGAGTCTGCTACACTGAAACTTCTTAAGTGCAAGAGTTTATACCAGTACAGTCAATTGCCAGGTATCATTGGCAGGCTAGGTTTTTAAATAACTGATAATTAATGTTAGTGAGGACAAGATGATTCTTCTTCTATTAGAAGCCTCCAAAGTCTAGTTTGGAAAGACATCAGAGGGGTAAGTTTTCTTTGAAAAGTACAAAAACTGTGAGATTAGCTTTGAAATTATTGTGTTCTAACTTGGTTTAATTGATTCTCTTATTTGACTTGTTTGAAGTGTGACATCAGAGCCCCAGTGGAAACAACCATGGGTTTAAGTACCAGTTTGGCCTGTGTGCTGCTGCACAAAATCTTCACTTGTCTTGAAATACATAAATTAGGCCCAGAATTCTGGTAAATAAATACATAAAAAAAAAAAAATCTACTTGGTGCCATGAACATATTGCATTAATTAATGAACAATTTTCAAATTCTAATCTGAAATGCATGAGTGTATATATTAAGAGACTAATGTTTCTCTTGAGAAGAAAGATTTGCCTGGATAAATGTGTTCTACGTAGTTGGCTTTCTTGCTGCCCCTAGGAGACAACATGCTCAACAATATCAAAGGATTACAAATTAACTTTCAAAGTACAGTGGACTTGTAAATATTATACTCAGTAGTAATTACAAACTTAATCTATCTTTTGTTAGAACTTTTTGTTCATTTTTGGCAACACAGTTTGGAACACATCCAAAATGGTGAAAGAGCTGTGTACAGATAATTTCTGGAATCTTGAGCTTTGAAATTTCTACTTCATCAGTAATGGGGGACTCTTCTGACTTTGAAGTGTCCCAAAATCCTTTGTGTCCAAGAGTGATCTGGAGAACTTGGATATCCTATTTCATGTCAGTACATAAGACAGATTTTTTTTTTTCCAGCTCTTCAGAATATTCTGTCTGATAGAGATATCGTGGATTATCTGGTTTTATGATGGACCAGAACAAACATTTTTAATATGTTGAAGTTTCTCCTGGAATAGAGATTTGCCTAGTTCTACTCAGATGGAGTTGTGATGATTTAAAATGGGATTACTTATGATTATGAACATCTATGCTGACAAAGGGACATCCCAACATTTAGTTTAAAATCTCTGCCTTCACACTAGAATGAAGTGAGAAAATACAGATTCTGGAAAAATAAAATTGTACCACTGAAACAAAAACATTCTGGAATGAAAAATATTTCTGAAAATATTTAATCTTAACCAGGTATGCTGCAATAAAGTAGGCTTTATGACTAAGATATGTTTAAAAGGATGTTCACATGGTATCTAGGTGTTGATTAATGAATGAATTAGAAATTTCTGATTAAAACATGTAAGGAATTCACATACTAGGACCTCTTGGATTGAAAAAAACAAACAAACATTTCTGGATAATACATTTATCCTCTATCTTCCCTAAAAGATGGGGCACATATCTCCTAATAGGGGAAATTTCATATTATAAAAGGCTGTGTGATCTTGTGTTTTAATCACTTCAAGGCAACACAAGATCTGAGTTAGCTTTCTGCTGCATTTAGAGAAGTGAAAAGAACGTAAAAATGTAAAGAAGAAAAAACATTTCATTCCCGTCCTTTCATACCTGAAACTTACTACATCATTTTGATGTCTGCCGGAAGTTCAGTGACTTAACTATACTCAAGCCTTACCCAGTAAACTCTGATACCAATGAGAAAAATGACCAATTTTTTACAAGAACTGGATTGAACCTTTAGCTGTTCACTCTAGCTGTTCTCTTTGTAATTAAAGCAGAAATGGAGAAAAACAATGAAAACAGAAGAAAGATGAGGAAGAAGATCAGGTGAAAAGGTCAGGAGCTAGTGCTTGGAAGTCATTTTTCCATAGAATTGCTAGATAATGTTAACACATAAGGAAAGAGGCTGGTAAATGGAGAGGAAAAAGCAAAAATAAAATAACAACCCTTTAATAACTTTAATAAAATATGTGTTTAGCCTCCCTACAGCTTCTGGAATCGTTTGCCACCTTGAAATTCTATAGTACTTTAAACATCAGCTATAAGCATTAATGTTTAGGAAGATTATAGCTCTCTCTCTCAAAGGCTTGGTTATATAATTATATGAATGCAATGTTCCTTGTATTGTGTATTTGTGGAATTAAAATTCCAGCCTATGTTCAGTTCAGACTTTCAGTCCAAAGCTCTGGAGAGAAAATTCACCCTGTGCTGCATCTATATTTGAAGACAGATAGTGGAAACCAAGTCACATTTAACAGTATCTAACAAATGTCTGTATCCATTTCCCCTATTGCTGGCTCTGTGCATTTCCTTGGGAATTCCATACTGGGACAGCAAGGGAGGTCAGTCTGGGGACACACAGGAAATGATGCAAAGACAGTCACTGAGAAAGCCTACAAGCCCATAACTCACCTGCAAAAACTACCTGTTTTATCACACCTTTGGGGTTTTGACAGGTGATTAATAACACTGGAAAAATTCTAAGTAAAGCTGACTCTATAAGACTTCATAAAAGTTGTCCAACTGAAAAGTATTCACAGCTTGTGGAAGGTCAGACCTTTCTGATTATATCTTGTCTTCCAAGTTTCTCAAATTTTCTGTCAAAATCCTTGGAATTTTTTTCCTTGTTTGTACCCTCTTCTGTTTGGGGTAGAGGATCATATAGAAAGCACTTTTCCTATTGAGCATCCTCCCAAAAAATTGCTTTGAGCCTGTCGAGGGTTAGGATTGCGGGGTGACAATCAAACCCTGGCAGATGTGTTGTTCACCTCCTCTCCCCCCCCCCACTTCCCCCTTTTGCCCCTCCCTCTCCCCCCTTCCCACTCAGGACAGGCGATCGGGAGGGAAAGAAGGACAGAGAGAAGAGAGTGGGAAAAGTAAAAGATGTTTTACTAATGCTACTAATAAGAATAGAGAAAATAATACAAAATATACAAAACCAATCTTGTAAGTCTCAGCAACTGCAGAACCAGCACCCAAAGTCCTGGATTAGACTCTGTAGCCAACCGGAGCTGGATTCAGTCTCTCGCTAGGCCTCAGTTCACAGGGACGACCAGCAAGGTCCTCTCCTAATGTCAGCCATGAGGAAAAAAAAAGGAAAAGGGACGAGATCCTCGTGATCTCCCACTTTTATATGAAGTATTCACGTGAATGGAATGTTATACACCGTTGGTCAGTCTCTCGATCATCAGTTTTCTCGTTGCCCCTCTCGCGAGATGTCCATCCGTGCTTATCAATAAGTTTGCATTCCATTGCTAGGTTTAACCAAAACATGTGTTGGGTTCTCCAGGAAAATGCAGCTAATATGAAGGCTTTAGCTGACAGGCAAGAATTCACTAAAAGAGAAACTTGTTTTTTAACAAAACCAGGACAGAGCCCTGGAAAGGTCATCTGTAGGATCACAGAAATATAAATAGGTGAGAAAATTACTGGATTTTTTTACTTACACTAATATTGATACTAATATTGATATTAATACATATTTTAAGGTTGAAAGAATTTTGTGCATAGATGTAAATTAAAACCAAATGTTCTGATAATTATTTTTAAACTGTAACATACATCTTACTGATCATCACTCTAAATTAAGTAATTCTAGATACAGTAATACCTGTCCACAGGTCTATGTGCAAATCCACTCAATATTTTAATACCTCAGATTTTAAAGTAAATATAGGTCTTATTTCATTGGAAAGAGGAATAAAACTGAATTAAATAATTAGAAATAGTTCTAACTGTCAAGTCTAGATAGAATCTAGTTTGCAACAGCTTCATCAAATAATTTAGAACCTGCTCAATAATAAAGGGACTTGGGGCAATTATAATGTATTCAGATCTGGCCCAATGTGTGTGATTATCCTGTAGCTGCTCCCTTTTCCAAACTGATGGAGTATCTTGACATTTCCCTCTAGTAATAGGTAACTAGAATTAAAAGGTCCTGTGCCCAACAGTTCTGATTTAAATCTGTTTTAAAAACAGTTTAGCAAATTTCCACTCCAACAGAGCTGTGGAGAGATTTAATTATATGTATATACTGAAGTAGGCTTGTTCATCCATTAGGAATAGAAGAACATGTGTGTCAGATGACCGCAAATTTTCTAGCGAAGCCAGCAAATCCTGTAGGACAAAGTCATGTCAGCTTTTTAATGAGAGAAACAGCCCTGTCAAGACTCTTTCACCTCCAGGGAAACAGAATGCTAACATAGTACCTATTCTTCTTATGAATAGTTATCAAGTTTAAATTTCTTTTAACCTCAATGAAATCACATTGAGTTCATTATAACCTCATTTCCTGATCCAGAACCACTTAACTTACATTTATACTAATGCTGATACCATGCATATACTTAGTCATGTCTACGTTTTTCTTTTATGGGAAAACAAAAGGATGATCTGGCATTGTAAGTTGCATATCTAATAAAAACCCAGTATGTTATATTGGGGTTTTTTAACTACCTTTTTTTCAAACCATACAATTTTCATAACTACATAAGCAAAATTGTTTTGTTGCTGAAACCTGGTGGCTCATACTTTTCCCCATACCTTTTACTCCACACGCATTATGCTGCGTATATCTGAAAAAAGTTTTTCACATAGTTATGTAGGTTGCACAAAAATCTCAACACCTTGATCATTGATGAATGCATCACTGAACAGATTGTAAAGGAAGTGATATGGTGATGTGGATTGCAAAGTCATATGGAATTTCTTTATAGAAGTTTTTTCCTACATAGTGAACCCTAGTAACCCTAGTAAAAATATTGCAAGATATAAAGTGGGAATGATTTTTAAAGCATAGGCATTATAAAAACAGTTTGCTGTTTTGTAGCTTTTCCAGATACATTTTTTTGTCAGTAACAAACATTCCACCCTCAATCACTGGTGTGCATTTTTTGGGGTCTCTTTTTCTGTTGAACGTACATCTGAAAAAAAAAAGAAAAAAAAAAGGCTGGATTCTGATCTGATATAAAGTAGAAGTTTCTAGAGGAACCCCACTGAAATCAATGGAATTTTTTTACATATGTCTGGAAGTCTATCTGTTTCTTTCAGACCCTCCCACCTTATTTCTGGTGGTTTGCTTTTCATAGAATCATAGAGTCATTTTTGTTGGAAGAGACCCTCAGGATCATCAAGTCCAACCCTAATCTAATTCTAGCAATAAACCATGTCCCTAAGAACCTTGTCTAAGTGCCTTTTAAACACCTCCGGGGATGTTGACTCCACCACTCCCCTGGGCAGCCTGTTCTAATGTCCAACAAGCCTTTCTGTGAAGACTTTTTCCTGATATCCAATCGAAACCTCCCTGGCACAACTTGAGGCCATTTTCTCTCATCCTATCACTTGCTACTTGAGAGAAGAGACCAACAACCTCCATGTTACAACCTCCTCTCAGGTAGACAACGATAAGATCTCCCCTCAGCCTCCTTTTCTTCAGGTTACACAGCTCCAGTTCCCTCAGCCGCTCCTCATCAGAGTTGTGCTCCAGACCCCTCACCAGCTTCATTGCCTCCTCTGCACTCTCTCTAGTACCTCCATGTCATTCTTATGATGAGGAGCCCAAAATTGAACACAGGATTCAAGGTGCAGCCTCACCAGTGCCAAGTACAGTGGCATGGTCGCTTGTCTAGTCTGCTGGCCACACTATTCCTGATACAAGACAGGATGCTGTTGACCTTTTTGACCACTGCTGGCTCACATTTAGACAACTTTCAATCAACACCCCCAGATCCCTTTCTGCTAGGCAGTTTTCCAGCCACTCTTCCCTTGTAGCCTTGCCTGGGGTTGTTATGACCCAAGTGCAGGACCTGGCACTTGGCCTTGTTAAACCTCATACAATTGGGCTGAGCCAAATGATCCAGCCAGTCCAAATACCTCTGTATGGCCTTTCTACCCTCCAGCAGATCAACACTCGCACCCAACTTGGTGTCATCTTCAGACTTACTAAGGGTGCACTCAATTCCTTCATCCACATCACTGATAAAGAAATTATACAGAACTGGCCCCAATACTGAGCCCTGGGGAACACCACTTGTGACTGGCCACCAGCTGGATTGGACTCCATTCACCCCAACTCTTTGGGCCTGGCCCTCCAGCCAGTTCTTTATCCATCACAGAGTACACCCATCCAGGTCATGAGCTGTCAGCTTCTCTGGTAGAATGCTGTGGGATATGGTGTCAAAGGCTTTACCGAAGTCTAAGTACACAACATCCACAGCTTTTCCCTAATATAATAGGTGCGCCACCTTGTCATAAAAGAAGATCAGGTTGGTCAAACAGGACTTGTTTTTCATAAACTGATGTTGACTGGCCCTGATCACTTGGTTTTCTTGTATGTGCCCTGTGAGGTCATTCAGGGTGATCTCCTCCATGACACCAAGGCTAGACTGACAGACCTGTAGTTCCCTGGATTTTGTATTGTTTTTAACAAATAACTTGATTATATCTGTTGTAATAAGAGACATCTGAACTAGCTTTGATAAAATTATTTGAAATACTGCTGCTGATCATTGAGTAGCAATATGTACCTCTGCCTTAAAATTCATGATAAAGTACTTCACGTTAAACTTCACACTGCTCTGGTGTAAACTGTTACTTCTACACACTATACACAATGTAAAAGTAGCACAGGTAGCTCTTCATTGTATTGCAGTCACTGCAGTGTAGGCACAACCCGTGACAGGTTTCCTGATATTGATCTTGTCATATATGAAATGGCAGGAGCTGCTTAAATCTTCTCAAGATTTCCAGAAATCTGTGTAGGATATTTCTTATACATACCATCATGTGGGTGTTTACTTAGCATGACATAGCTTCAAACCATCATTGCCTTTTATCCCCTACGCAGTCTGAAGGCGTTTAACAATGCCTTCCTGATTCAAATATGAGGAGAGACTTATCTAAATGTATTCTCCAAGTCTTTAGCTACAGATCAATCACCCCAGTAAAGTAGCAACTACATTATTCTAATAATTATACTTTATTTTTTCCCTACAACAAAGGAAAGAAATTTCCAGCTACTCATATTAATCCAAGGAGTATTCTACAAAGACAGGTGCTTTTAAGATCTGAGCCTGATGTCATGCTCATTTTATCCTGGGGTAGTCTGAATGTTTGTTTTAAATGACTTTTCCAAAATTAAATCAAAGACCAGCAAATTTGCTCCTTTTTGTTTTGTTATAAAATAATTACTGGAAATAAAAATCATATTAGGTTATATGAGATGAAAGCTTTGTAACTTCCTGTTTTCTCCCTCCCTTACTTGGGATTGGTAGCCAGTTGTGAACCTCATCATGAAGTACCCACCCTGCACCTCTACTGCTGTGATGCTTGGGGATCTGCCCATGGGGGGAGAACAGCCTAAGGCATACATTGCATACTCTTGCTCCTATCCCAAGAGCTTAAATTCAGACACAGAGTTCCTAAAATCCTTTCCACTAGCTTACAACTTATATTAAGTTGTACATTTTTGATATTTGAATACATGTACATATATGCATATCTAAATGTGTGCTTGTAAAATGTTAAACTATGTGCTAGCCCTTAGAACACCTCTCTTACATACAAGTTATATCCTGCTTGAAATCTTCCTTGGAAATGCTTAGATTCATCATAGTATGAAAGTGCATGGTTTTATCAGTATGCATAGATTTCTGGCCGCATATTAATTTTGCTGTAAAATGAACTGACATGATAAGCTTCCAGCAACTCAGTCCAACTCAATTATCTGCATCCTTCCAGGTGAAGACATCAGGACTTCATGCAATTTTTGTCATTTCACAATTTCACAGCCCAAACTTCTACTGGAGCCAGAGTAATCTGAGATTTAAAATGTTTGTTAAACTTTCCATTCATCTGCAACCAATATGGCAGCTGCTTTACTGGATTGAAGGCAATCTGCCTTCTTGGAGATAAACTTTGGGAAAATGAACCAATTCTCGTACACCAAAACTTGTTTTAAGCATGAACAAGAAAGGCCTAAAGTGTTGATTCATGCACACCTGGCCCAAGTAATGCAATGCCACATCCCTCTCACCTTTACTTAAAGACTACACTTCTGAAGAGAGAATTTCATTCTCTGAAAAGTAGCTTTGTGCTTTAGCTGTATTTCCCTTGAGGCTGCCTCCAGGAGGCAAAAATAATCTGAGGAGTAGACTATCCAATTCTAAATCAAACAACTGGAGAATGAGAGGGCATCTGTTGTGAAGACAACTTTCTTCAAGTGTTTTCCTCTGATGGTGGTTCTACTAGAGCTTTCTGCCTTGGGATATGCTGATAGAAGCTGACAGATGTAAGAATGGAATACTAAAATAAAATATAATGGCCCAAATTTCAGCTTACGTTCATTACTTATTCATAAAAGCTCTTCATAATTGTAAGTCTTTAACCACTGTGTTAAAAATATCAAGTAAAATCTAACTTACCACGCACACAATGACACACACACATTATTTTACACAGACATCTTCTTTTAGGAAAAAGCAATGTTAACAAAGTGGTGCAGGCATCACCTTTTGTAATTTAAAACATCTTTATGATTTCTTAAGAGACAGAGTGCAAACTTTCTAAAGGCAGTGTTTAAAGTGATCCACCTCACATTTTACATAGCTTCTGTCAAACTATACCTTTAGACACCTTGCAATGTGATAAATGTAACAGGTGCATTTTCTGCTTTGTGGCTGCTTTAAAAAAAATGATATAGTAATTTCCTTCATCAGTCCTCCATTCTTCCTTTCCGTTGTGTATGCCATTCTCTTCTTGTGAAATATACTTCCAGATCCACACAGTATTTCAGTGTCAAACATAACAATTTTCACCATAATTCATTGGATACATAGCTTATCTATATCTTTGCAAGGTACATTCTGTAAGAGACATAATGAGAAGGAAAAAAAAAAAAACACCAACAAAACCAATTAAAAATACTAGTTGCATAAGGACAATTAAAACAATTCTGAAGGATCCATCTATTTTTGCATTCACAGCTCCAAATTATCTCTACTTTAAAAGATATAAACCATCACGTTTTATTTCCAAACACACTCTCCATTTTCTCTGCTAGATAATGATTTTGTTGCTGGTATGTCTAGTTGGAGATTGAAGACGGAGATTCAGGATTCACAATCAGTCATCCAGTAAATCTGAGGAGTTGACATAAAAATTTTCATCACATTTTCACTTATTTTTATTAATATTTTCTTGACTTTATTGCAGTTTACATGTACCATAGAGCTCTATAATTGGCAAAATGCATTAGTATTGTTTCTATGAATTGGGTACCAGAGCTCAGTAGACCAAGAAACAGTTTTTGCCTATGATGATTACTGGATTTCATTCAAATGTGATTGTAATTTCTGGAATAATATCTTAGCTATGTGATTTATTGACCAAAGATATCTTCCTAGAAGGGCAAAATAATCAATACGCTTCAGCACCTAGGTGCTATAGTCACTACAGTACATCACAAATTAATGCTTCTGGGTCCCATTTGTTACAAACATTAGTAATAAATAAACATTAGGCCAAGTTTACAGTGTCCCTATAATAAGCAAACCTGATCTAGGAGGATAAATTTGAACCTGACTTTCAACTGTTCAGTCTGTCAAAATTCATGATCCCAACTAGCATTTGTTATGTCCTAATGCTCTTTTTATTATACTTAATCCTTTGAAAGATACTGAGATTTCAGTAAAAACAACAGCCCAGTAAGCCTGTCACTGCAGCTGCTCTTGTCGTAAACAGTCACAGCATTTACACATAGGCAAGTATCTGAGTGCACTTATCAGCATTTCCTAATGCACTTATATTTGTAAGACAAAGTAGGAAATTCAAGAATCATTGTAAAGAGTGCTTCAAACAGTACAGGAAGCTTGATTGTCACTTTAGGAAATTATGAACCCTTTAGAATATACAGGTCATGTGAGAAATTCTTTGAGTTAACAAAAGTCTTTAAAAGCCTGGTTATACTACATAATTCTGATCAATTAATTCTCAACAACCATAGCTAAAACCCAGCTCAACTCTGGAAGGTGCAAAGGTGGTAGGAGATTATGAGTTTTACTGAGGGGCCCTTTTGGCATACAGGGTCAAGCAGAAAAAAATGGAAAAATTGTGAGAAAGAGAGAAGAGGTGATGTGGGCACCTTAGGTGCGATAGAAAGCAAACAAAATTATCAGAGATGAGTGTTAGGGAACTAGTATGGACATAAGGGAATGCTATTATAGTAGGGAAAAAAAGTGTTATGTTGAAGGAACTCAATGAGTTAGTAAGACAGCTTATTTTGCAGTTGATTTTTGGAAGGTTAAAGGTAAAGTGATAATGACTCAAGGGAGAAGGGGAACGATGATGTTTACAATAGTCAGGAAGAAAAATAATATAGAACCTGGAAAGATTTTCTGTGGAGCGGTCAGATATGGACAGGAAGACACAGAGATTGTTTCACATTTTACATCCAGAGTAAGACCTAAAGATGCTGAAAATGGCTTATGAAGAAGTCAGAAAGGAACAAGGCATGCAAAAGTTGAGACTTTTTTTAATTTAAGTTTTGTATAAACTAAATGAAAAAATCAATAATTGATGTAATAGGATTATTGTTAATAATCAGGAACATGAAGGGCTGGAAGTCATGCTCTTGGGCACTGTAAATGGCAAAAGATAATTTCTGCCCTGAGAGAATATATAATCTGCATAGAGAATGGGTGATCCACAGGAGCAGTAATCATCTCAATTTTCCCCTATCAGCCATCTATTGGTAAATCGCATCAAACATTGAAATCATTTTTGTTTCTATTAAATTCTAATATGCATTGGTAAGCTCTGCTGAACTGTATGAAAAGAGTAGAAACTTCGATGTGCAACCTTGTTTAGCAGAAGCACAGATAGGGAGCTAAGGACTATCTTTCTTTCATTGCTTGCCATTGTGGTGCAACTCTTCCAAAGATACAGAAAAAAATTAAATTGCAAGACCTTTTCTGCAACAATGACCCTGCAAGAACACTTATTTTTGAAGGCAAGTAGCTGCTAGTAGCTACACTTAATACAGTTACAAAATTAGTAGTTATGGTAGGAAAAAATTTACTCCCATTATAACAGGAAAAATTTCACTCCTACCTTGAAATAGGAATGTCTGCATGGAAGATAATTTATCGAATAGCTATTCCGTGTCGACTGCTTCCATAATCCTAGGTAGTTCAATAATTGAAGTCTATGCATGTTGTAACTAAGAGAGGTGACAGTCTTCCAGTGTTTGCAGTCAAGGAATTAAAGCAGAAAAGAACAAAATGTTTCTTATGATATTGTATGTGGAGGTTACCAAAGTCTAAAACATATAGCTACAAATAAATGTATTTATTCAGATATCAAGCAATTTTAGACCTCAAGTAATCATTCTTTATAACAGAATCTCCTTTAAGCTGGAGTGCAGCCCTACTTCATCATTATGTGGTGTTAACATCATAACTGACACTCTAGATAATCTTTGTTGGAAATGTAGGGGATTTGTGAGATATAAATTTGTATTTGAAAGCAGAAGATTTTAAATGAAGTGCTTAATCAAATAATTCTTAGTTAGTGTTAATGATCCTTTCTGTTAACACTTCCTTAATCTGTTGTACAGAATGTAAATATATATAAGAAACTATTTTAAATTGGCATTCTGAAAGGCAGAATTTCAATATTCAGTAATGAAACAATATAGATTCAAGAAATATGCATTCTCAACTTTCTGATCATGTACCACTATATAAATATTCTGAGATTATTGTACTACTCCTTTAAATGAGCACTGAAGGACTTTGGTCAAATCCATATTCTAGTGTAATGAAACTTTAGGCTATTGTCCACTGTCATTAAGAAATAAAATCACCAATTTATAGTGATTGTCTGTGCTCACGTACTTTAGATATATTTTCTGTTCTCTGGGAAATCTCATGTTTTCTAGATAATAGACATCACTTGAGCAATGAAATATTTAAGACAACAAATCTTTTTCTACTCAGGACAGAAATTGTTGTCATTTACAGAAGCTGTAAGCATTTGAAATCAAAAGCTTTTATTAATAAGAGTGGGTTGGAATTGTGTGATTGTTCATTATTTGTGAACTCGACAATGATGTGTGTGGAGTTTGAAAAATATAGGAGCTGATTTGTTTGGATTGTCTTATAATCTTAGTCTTTATATAGTCTTTAGGTCTCTAAAACTGATAAAAAAATTATACTGGTAAGACACCAGCTTGGCATTCAGCAGACCTACATTTATTCCCTTAGTTACAATTTTCTCCTGCATCCATGGGAAAGTCATTTAGGGCAAAATCACAATTGCACTGAAATCAATGGCAAACCTTCATTCACCTACTGAATTCCAAATTCAATTTGTATTTGTCATTTGCTTTTTGTCAGTAAAGTAGAAACAGAATCTCATATGTTTTTTATTTTCTAATTAAGTTGTAAGAACTTTAGTGCATGGGCTGTCTTTTGGACATAATACATACTTAAGTATTTTAAATATATATATATTTTTTTTTTTTTTAAGCTCTTTGATTTGTACATTTTTCAGAACTATACAGGTATATACAGCATATACAACATTCATTTTCCACACACAGGATTTGACATATATATTCCCAGATGTTCATATGTATTAAGAGTATCCAGTCACATGTATCCAGACCCTCTCTTCAACTCTTAAGGCATACTGAAATATGAAGGTGCAAACAAGCCTGAACTCATCTGCCTACATTCTAACCTGGCCAGAAATTAGGGGCCTCCACTGCTCAGAACAGAGTGCTGAATAGGGCTGCAGTGCACACAGGGAAATATACTGTGCATTTCATTTACAGCTCTGTGTTTCCTGATTCAGCTTTGCCCTTCCTCCAATTCCATCCGCCTACCTCTAAATCCATTCTTGTAGTCATGAGCTTTGGCCGTACTGTAAATTATAATAATCACTTCTGTTCGCATACTTCAATATACTCAGACTTTAGGGATCACATTTTTTATTTAGCATTATTAAAAAATAACATCCATTTATTGCATTTTCCTGTGCAATGATAAGGAACCTTTTTGCGACAGTTTAAATTGAGAATTAGATTAAATATTACTGTGTATTTTTTCTATATATTCACTGTTACTTCATTCTAAATGTATTTACCATTAAATGTTTAATAACATTCATTTTAATTTTTAATATTCTTTTCATGACCAAAATCAGTCTTTTGTTGCCTTACTTCTTTTAAGAAAAGAGAAGGTGGGTAAGGACTGCAGGAATGATATCTTCTACAGCGAAGCAGAGAATGTTTATTTTAATTATAGTTACAGGTTTGAAGAGGTAAAATATCATGACCACAGAAACACACTGTGGTTTTAATGTATGACATCTATCTAATACCCTGAAGAAAATTATACCATATTCTATATATTTAAATGTGCTTCTCTTCAATAAGATTACTGTTTTGTTGTTCTAAATTTTGAAAAATCATGGGAGGTATGTTCACAAAAACCATTAACAAATAAGGTTTGTGCTCACACTTCCTGAACACTGTTTTGAAAATTGATCCCTAAGGACCTAATTAGCTATTATGCACTTTTCCTACTGAAAAAGGAAAAGGAACTTTTATGCTTCAAATAACTTAGCAGCCAAAATCTTCCAGAAGATTTAATCTCTCTTATTCAGTATTTCACCTCAGAATTAAGCAAATCCCTTGGGGCTCGATCCCAGCATCCAGTGAAAGGACCACACAGATTCACCCCACCAGATATCAAAGAATTCAAAATAATGAAAGGAAAGTGTAGATGATTGTGTAGCACTCTAGAATAAAAGATGACAATGAATATGAGGAGTATGGAGAAAATGTGTGGTATGATTATAATGACTTGTATGTCTCACTTTAAGACCTCCACGATGGCAGGAATGGGCACCTTAATTATTTTCATTTCTCAAGCATGCTACTAATTTGTCCACATCAGTGAGTGCTCAGTTTCACATAAAACATAGAATGACAAGGCATGTCCCTCACTGAAATGTTTCTGACTGTTGGACTTCTTAGAATACTGTTACTCAAAATGCTTGGGACAATATTTTTCTTGATCTTCAATACCTGCTTACTCCCACCAGCTCACACTTTCACATTGTCCTGTTGAACCATGCAGTGACATCCACAAGTGTTTTCCACAAACATTAAAATTCTTACACTTCATAACTACCATCTATACCCTCGCAGGTGGAATTTTCAAATTAAAAGTTCTTGTTAATCAGTTATCTTCATAAAAGTGAATTTTACCAAGAGACACTGCCTAGGAAACCAATTATCTGTTTGACAAATGCTGGGCTTTGGGATGTTTACTCCCTGCTCAGAACAAAGAAACAAAAAAAAAAGGTATTAAAAAACAAGAATGAGATTAATACAGTGTTTAATTCTAATATTATACTTTTCAGAAAACAAATAAACAATAAATTTTCATTGTGATTCAGACTCCTCAAAGGTTACTAGAGTATTTTAAAATTACTATAGAATTAAAATGATTAACAAGTTGTTCTTGATGACAAAAATATAACTTAATATGTTCCATTCTGGAAAAGATTAAATTAAATGTTTTCGCATAATGATGTTTAAAAAAAAAATCTAAAAACAAAATCTGCCAAAATTCATAGCATTTTTATAAATGTTTCTTTTCAAGAAATCATCATTTTGTATTAAAAAAAAAATCTTTTGAGAAAATTTCAGTTTTTGAAGCACATCTAGCGTGATACTAAGAAGATCTCCTAGCTATATCTGAAGGTGAAAAGGTATTCCCTGTTAGAGGATGGATTCAAGAAATGTTATATTACAGTTTAAAAAAATGTATAAAACAAAGCAGACTTGTTTTTTGAAGATTAAACTTGTGTGTTGACCAAAAAGTTGACCATCAGAATTTTAGAGAAAGAGAAATGTTAAAGTAACTAGGCTGAGTAGTTTAACTAGAAAATCAACAGCAGTTGAAGTAGTAGATGGATTGTGGGTTTTATAGTGTGGCACTGTGGTTAAACAAAAGGTTTGTCAAATACACAGTGTTAATGACAGCTAAAGAGATTAAATCATTAATTACTGTTAATAGTAATGTAAATGTTCAAAGAATGAATGGCAGTGGGTTTTTTTTCCATAATCACATGCAAAATAATACCTAAGATTAGCGCTGAAGTAACATAACCATGTCACTACAGAATGCAAATGAGTTACACGTGATCACACAAGTATGAGTTTCTCACTTTAACCATTTCACCACAATTTACTTTTTTGATTAAATCACATTAAAAAGAAGAACAGCCATTCTGAGTCCAAGTATTTTTGAATTATGTTAAAAGTCTACAGCCAAACAGCATTGAAGCATAATTCATTACCAATTCATTTACATGAATGACTCATCCATAATAGATATAAATCTGGTATTTTGGAATACTGATTTCAAAAGGGACTCTGTGTTCATTTGTAGAACACTTAGGAAAAAAAAAAAAATCTGTGCTAAAGACATATTTTCTCTTGGTTTCCTAATAATTAATGTTTCTTCTACATATCACCCAAGCTAAATTTGTCACTTGGTATTTCCACTGATTTCAACACAGTTCAGACATGATGAACTCCAGCATTTTTTTTTCAATAATTTTATTTTAATGTCAATGCTCTATGATATTGTTACTGTGGAAAGTACCAAGCAAAGCAGACTGAGAGATAACACAACCATAGTGTGGAAGCATGTGCTATAAACATTGACGAGGTAAAGGGCATTCTGGTCTCCTGATAGAAATCCATTTCACCTAAATTACACAAAATAACATTTTACTAGACCTTACATATTTTTCAATTTAATTTCAGATTCCAACTTCGCATTTTATATTCTCCTAGCTAGTAAGGGTTTTAAATAACTTGCAATTATTTTGTATTTTACAATCATAATAAGGTTGAGCAATTATACAGAGAGATTATTTGCCATTTATTTCTAATTTGATACTTTCCCAAAAGCCTGAAACCCAAATAAAATCTTTGCAATTCTAAAAGAAGAGGAAAGGGTGCAAAAAGCTATTTATAAGTAGGTAAAAATGGTCAGTCTATTATCAGCTTTCTATCAGTTTAAGAAAGTGAGCATGGATCATGGAAATCTATACTGACACAAAACAGTGAGAAGCTGAGTAAATGTCAGCAGTATATAATAATAAAAATAAATAAGAAAAAAATTTCTAAAGATTAGTTAAGAATGGATCTCACATGATATCTTAGAACTGTTGCTATTTTGAGGGATGAGAAGCAAAGATTTTAATTATGGGCTGTTTCCAGGGTGTTCCAGCCTCTGGAGTAACAGAAACTGCCCCCAGATTTAGGGTCCCTTAGACATGCAGAAAGTCAGCCTTTCACTTTCCACGCACGTCATTCAGCATGAGCAGGTCTTTTCACATCTTCCTGCCACCAAGTGCCGCCCATGCAAATCTCACACTCCTTCTGCATTTGTGCAAAATTAGCTGCCAAATTAACGTAACTACAGCTTTGCCTAAGTCCAGCTGAGACGAGGGCTGCCAGTGGCAGAGAAAGGTGTCAGTGGCTGCAAGTGGCTGCAGGGCTGGCAACTGCTGCTTGAACTTCGCTGTTCCCCACTCCTTCCCTCACTTCTAAAACAAAGAGGATAACTGTCTGACATAACTTATTAATAGAAGAGAGAAGAGAAGTCATTTATATCTGTGATGGGACAGACAGTATATGGGCAGTTACCAAAGGACGGCCATAGTTAGTTAGACTTCACCATAGAGTTCTCAGAGTTTGAAGCTATGGGCAGGAAAGAAGAAAAAGATCAATCCCATTTCATTGAATTGTTGTAAATCCACCACTGTAAGGAGCTTTACTTTTAACCAAGTATATGTATATTGGGTGTCAGTGTCAAGGTTTTGTTGGCAGGAGTGCTGCGGAGGTGGCCTGTGTGAGAAGATGCCAGGGACTGTTGTGTGCCGAACACAGCCAGTTCCACAATAAACTGGACACAGGTGACCACATTAGCCAAACTGGTGACACGTCTGACAAAACATGCTTAAGAAAGGGTAAAATGCTGCCTGGTCTGTAAGAAGTGAGGAAAAGTGCATGAAACAACCCTTTGAGCAGCGAAGTGAGAGGAGGGGAAGGAGATGGTCCAGATGTTGGAGCAGATGTCCTCCCACTGGAGCAAGAAGATGTTCTCTGAAGGAACTGTGGCCCATGAAGAGCTCTCAGTGGAGAAGAAATGGGAAGGACCCATGCTGGAGCAGAAGAAAAGTGTGGAGAGGAAGAAGCAGCAGAGAAGAGCTGTTACGGACTGAACATAGCCCCTGTTCCCCACTCAACCCACTGCAGGGGAGTTGGTAGAGGGGTTCGGAAGGTAGAAGTGAAGTTGAACCTAGGAGAAAGGTGTGGAGGGAAAGAATTCACAGATTTTTTTTTTTCCTGTGTTTCTCGCCATCTAGATCTATATTGTGATTTTTTTTATATACACACATACAACCATTTGTAGAGAAATTGTAGCTTAAAATATCTTTTGGACAGTATTTGCAATAGCACGAGTAACTTGAGATAAAAGTGGAGCAGCTATCTTTAAGATCATAACAGTTTTGTCTACCATGAATAAACAGTATTTCCTTAGATTTACAGTATTTCAAAAATACCATATTACTACCTAAAACTTTGGATAGTTGCCCCATCTTATTGCTGTAGCAATCTGGATAAATGAATAATGAACCTGCCCCTTATTGATTAAATAAAATGGGTTTAGGAATGAAAATGAAGTACTAAGGTAGTTTAAAAAAAAAAAAACAAACAAACAAAAAAACCCCACACCCATCTGTTTGCAATACATCTCAGTAGTGCAAAGCTTCTAGCTGTGAAATATACCCAATAGGTTGCAACTTAGGTAAGAAAACTGCAGTCCATTTTCTTTTCTAATTTTTCCCACCATTCAAATTGCCTTTTGAAAATTCTAATGGATAGAACATAAAGCCTAAAATGCATACTGAATTATTTGGATTGACAGGATATAGGAAACAGATTCACTGCTTTCTAATGAAGTAATGCACTTTGCCTTCAGGAGAAACCCAGCTCTAAACAAAGTAGGGCCACTATGGTGAAACAGTCAGCAAGTAAAATTTTACTAGAGAGCCGTCTGTTATTATGGGCCGTTGGTCTGGGGTAATGAAGGTTTTTTTGGGTGGGTTGTGGTTTTTGTCATACATTTAGCTGGGAATGTCATATGTTTAGCATAGATTGCACTTTGTGGAAAGAACTAGGGTACTGTAAAGAAAGGTAAATTTGGTATCATATTTTATGAATATATATTTGCTTACTTCATGTATCATAGTTATGAAGACTAATTATTACAAATTATATGACATCCAGAACCTAAATTACAGAGGAAAGTATACATTTGAACAAATTAGTTTTACTTCTAGAAAAATTTAATCTGTATTCAAATTATGCACTTATACAGGTATACATCATCTCCAAGGCCTCAGAAACTGATTCAGGTACTTGTTAAACAATAAGCATAATTGGTAGCTTTCACTGTTTCCTTTAGCATTTTGAAATAAGCTACTTGACTGACAAATCAACAACAACAACAAAAAAAAGTAGAGTTGTTAACACCTTGACCTGCTCAGCAATTGTTTGTACTCCCTAAAATCAGGATGCAATATGAGCTATCAGAAGATCACACCATACTCCTGTTATCCCTTTACTGTTGCAAGAAACTGTGCCAAATGCTTCATTCCAGAGTTGTCATCCAAAGTGAGACAAGGTCTTTGATATATGACAACTGGCTTCCTGCCTCTTTCCCTATGCTTTCTGAATAGTAGATGGACCTCTATGCAGAGGTATGTCTAAGGCATTAGGTTAAGCAACACCTGCTTAGAAATTATGCATCGGTTAGCACATGTCCTCCAAAACTGATGCTCAAGAAGCCTCCTGTGGAGCAGAGGGGAATGTTATTTGTAGTTCTAGACCTGAGCATTAATCACAACAAGGACAGACACACAAGCAAACCCTATACATTTAAATGATTCAAAGCTACCAAACTGGGTTTGTAACACTATGCTTCTACTATGGCTATTCATGCTTTCCCTCATATAGTTTGTCACACTTGCAGGCTTGTTTTGTCTTTGAATACAAGCCCTTGCTAACAGTAATGGGTTTTCCCCATGTGATTGTACAGCACCTCCCACCAGGAATTTCTAATACTGACTGTGCAGGTGGGTCCCCACATGTAAATTTGGTTTGTATAGCACAATAGGAAGTAGGAAATGAGAATAAAAGTGGCGAATGTCATCAATAAAGGTAATCTGAAAGCATATAAAATACTTCCAAATAAAATTTTTGTTATAAAAATTCACATTTTGATGAAACTTTTTTCTCACTAAATATTCCTTAAATTCAGATGAAAACAGATTAGTTTTTTTTTTTTCCTAGAATGTCCATTAAAATACAAATCACTGAGTGAAAGCAAGCACAAATTGAATTGTTTGAGTAGCTGCAGACAGCCCTCCTTGCTTTTTAATGTGCGTGAACAAAGTACATACCTCATGCACTTGAAAATGATACAAAAAAGAAGTATCAAACACTTAATGTGGTTTGGTAACTTGGAAATATAGAATCTCACAAATGTAACCATCTATTAATAATGTACTTTTTCTTGAATACTGTGCATAATAAATCCAGTAATGTGCCACCAGATTTAGTTCTCAGTTCCTGGGAAAACAGTCAGTTTGGATGCTGAAGGACTGAATGATTGAGGGCATCAGTTACCACGAAAAACAACCAAAACCAGTCCATTTGACTATCCTGAACAGATAAGGTGAATAAATGGTCTTAGCACAGTTCTCAAGGAACAAGAGCCCATGCCATAAACTGTTAGCATTAATTGATACTGTTTCTGGTAATGTCAACAAGAAGTTCATGCACTGGGAATACTACCAGATCAGACGCCTCAGGTTTATACAAATCCTGCTTTTGTTGTGTCCTGTTTGAGCGACAGATTTTATTCTCAAAGGCTGTTGATTTGGAACTCCGTGAGGACTAAAACTTAAAAATATTTGCTAGTGTCTTGTACCTATAAATCTAAAAATAGAAACTTGGAAGGAAAAAAAGTCATTAAAATTTATTGTTGGCTTCTACTCTTAAAGGACAGTATAACCAACAGAGAGTGGGAGGAAGATGAGTAATCCTGGCTCCTCTTCTATATTTCAACTCCCTATGCCCCTTCTTGTTTGCCTAGCTGTCACATAAATTCAGGAATTTACTGTTTTCACAGATATACACCTACAGTATATGTACAGCACAGTATATCCCAACTATTGAATTGTGTGAGTGACATAAACAAAAGGTCAGGTTCTTCACTGATGCCCTTGAATGCAATCTGTCATGCCCTTGGAAATCTGAATCCCACTCACCACCAAATTTCAAGTCACAGAAACATTGGTCATTTACTACATTAATTTAGGACAAGATTATTTTGTTATTTTAAGTATTTCCTCCAACAAGGGCAGCCTGGGAATGGTGCCTGTTGGAACTGGATGTAGATTTCAGGATCCCTCCTGCTGTCCCCAGGGGAGGCTGCAGCCTGCGCACACACGAACATTCATGTACCCTCTGTGTGGGGAGCAGCTCACAGCCGTGGAGCAGACTCCCTTCATAAAACAACCAACTCTGCCTCTTCGTCTTTCCTCTCCAGAGCTGCCATCCTGGCGAAGGCAAGCCCACCAGACCCCAGCAAGAGAACAGGCGCAGTTTGATCTGAGCATAGGGAAGGAAAAGAAATGCCAGGATAAAGGATGTTCTTCTGTTTGGAGAGGAAGGTAAGAGACTGCACTCACTGCTCAGCCCAGCCCAGCCCTCCCACCGGCAGTGGCGGCAGCAGCAGCAAGAAGCATGACTTGTGCCTGTGCAGCCTGGAATTTGTAATGTAAAGATTGCAAAGCTTTATCAAGCCTCCTGTTCAATATGTCATAGGTTTTCCCTCTGGGCCTACTGAACATTACATCAAATCTATGCATTCACAGGAAGTAATGACCACTAGGAAGAGGAAACTATTGCATTTGGTCCCTTCCACTCCTGAAAAATACATGTGGCCTGCTGAGAAGGCTCCCTGCCCTGTTCCTGAGGTAAGGACAGTACCTGAAGCTGGTACCTCCAGAAGTGTTTATGCGAGATACAGTTTAGACCTGAGGAGCATTCAAGAAAATGCTTCTGAGAACAGAAAGCAAACTAGATAGTAATTCTGAACAACCCATTGTTTAGATTCTCCTGTATAAAGTAGGTGTTGAACTAAAATGTGATAACAGCATTGTGACATGGGTTTATTTGCATACTTTATTGCAAAAAAGGAGCAGGTGGTAACTTCTATGACATGAGGTTGTTTATTAGCTTTGAATGGCCACATGAATTGTTCATAAATGACCTTCAGATGCTGTCATTAAAAAATTCAGAGGACAGTGCTTGGAAAGGTAAGTACTTTTAAAAAGATAATTAATGTATTTTATACATTATCTGCTGATTATTGTTTTCCAAACTTCAGAGACATTAAAATGTTAATTAATCTTAGAACAGTTTTAAAGGTAAATGAACATTTTTCAGTCCATTTCTTCTGTTCTCTTAAAAAATATATATATAGTAGAAGTTGACAAATTGAAACCAGCACTTCCACCAAACAAGCAGTTCCTTCTACCTCTGCCCATAGCTAATTTATTGACAACTTTCATTTTACTTTTCTGTTTTATTTTATGCTAGATTAGTTCGAGTGCATGACACAGCCATCAAATGTCTGTACTCCTGCACACAAATGGAGAAGTGACACGTATTGCTCTTTAAATGTCAGTGATACATTGACACCACATGGCATTCAAGCATTACAATCAAATACTAACTTGATTAAAGAGGCCATTATCCATGTGCTATATATATATATGTACATATATATATATATGTAAAAGAACCAGTGAAAAAGGACAGAGCCGGAACACAAACTTTCTAGTATGGGGAGAATCAATAAGCAACAGCATGACAGAAGCACTGCTTGAGCTTAAATATGCCCAGCTTCCTTAATCCATATCATGAAGATTTCTGTCTGTAGCCTTCAACAGCCAGAATCATGGAGTAATTTATCCTGCTTTTGTAGTCAGCACTAAGCCTGTGCTGTCAGACTTTATCCAATGAAAAACAAGTTCTTGACTTAAGGGTTTTTTGTTGGTATGGGTTTTTGTTTTGGTGGGGTTTTTTGTTTGTTTGTTTTTGTTTTGTTTTGTTTTCCTCTTTCCTTATTTTAATTTGGTATCATATAATTGCTTTCTGATATTTTAAGAGTCTGCAGTTTAATACACATCAGCATCAGTTTTCACAGGCGATATGCTTATGTCTGCATGTGAAATTGTGTCCTATAGATCAATTACAGCTTCAGACTGCTCTGTTTTAGGGTAATAATCATAACTGCTATAACTACAAGGACAAGAAATTTTCTATTAAAATAAACACACTCTACTATAAATGCCAGTGTCACACCAGCAAGGTCTGCATAAAATACAAAACTGCTGACAAGAAGGGTTAAGCAACCAAAGTATATCAGTGCTAACTCTCAATATAATTGTTTAAATATCAGCTGAACCTTAGAGGACTACCTTTCCAAATCTTAAAACTAAACATGATTAATAGAAAAAAAGTTAAATATCAATCTCTAGACACAACATAATATTTTAAAAGGCTGGGTTTAAAGATAATTAACTAAGGATCCATTTCAGAAAGGTTACAAGACTCAAGTAGCACAGTCAACATTTTGAATGTTATTAATCCTAATATTTTAAGCTATTTAAACATTTAGATCATATTTAATACCTTCTTTTCTATGTGATTTGCCATATTAACAAAGTCATTTGACAATTTTACACAATTGATATAAATTATGTGTCAATGGCCGATGAAACTCTACTTTCAACTATGTGATTAAAGCCAAAAATTAACAGAAAACCTCTCCAAATACCTTAGAAACCAAAGCCTGATATTCTCAAGGTATCCCTGAACCATGTAGCAGTGTTTCGGAGTCCTAGCTGATATTTGCTAATACCTGAGTGTGATTTGTAACTGAGCCTGTCAACATACATACACAGGCATGAATGCACATATACATACTCATAATCTTAAAAGCATTATGAGCTTACAATGTTAATTATTTGAAAATCACATTTGTGCAATCTGAATTTAGTCCTCATGCTTATGATTCTCTCTTTAACTGTATGATCACAAGCATTAGAAGCTAACAAGTCCCTTACCTTCTCAATCAATGCACAGCTTCAATGGAAATAGTTTATAAAAATATTTTCAATTTTTTTTTATTTCTCTTTATTTTCTGTGTGTAGTTCCAGGCACTATTAGTGGTATGCTTTTCAAACACTGTTCTAAAAACAGAAATGTAATTCACACATTTCTACTATGTGGTGGCTTACCAAATACCTATTTATTTTCCCAACCTTTCACCCCTCTAAAATGATTGGGCTGTATTTGTTATATACCTTTTAAGAAGGGGTTGCTGGATCACAGGGCGTTTAAGGTCAGAAATATCAAGTGATTTTGCATGTCAAGTTTGAGAGGTAGCTAATATCTTAGTTTTCATCATCCCTAGCATTAAATAACACTTTTCATGCTTAAAGCACAGCTTTATTGAGTACAATTTTAGCTCTGATTTCTAAACAGTTCTGCATAGAAGACACCAGAGAAATGAAAAACCTTGTAAACAAGCAAGAAAAGTTGGATCGAAGTGATTTGACAGCATGAAATAACATTCCATGCCATAGATAGGAATAAACTCTGTTTTCCCAAGGCAAGATCCAGTTGCATTCATAGTGAGACCTTCCTTTACTTTCCTGCAATCTCTTGCTTCATTCAAAACTCCCTAGCAATGATGCGTAATAAGTCCCAGGATGATTAATGGCCTTCTTGCCCTGCTTAACCGAGTTCCACCCTGAGCATTAACAGGGATGGGATCCTGAGAAAAAATCTGGATGTGATCACTGACTTTTGTCTGGATCAACATACCTAGGCACAAGAAATAAGTCAAGAATCTGTTCCATCAAAACAACTTAGCTGGCTTGCAGCCTTGCCACTTCAGACATACACAAATGTATTGCTCTTCTCATAAATCCTGCAGTCCTTCCCCTTATCCACTGTTACCAGTAGAAATGCAACCTAGACCGGAAAAGACTAGCAAGTGTTGAGTAATTCAGATCACCAAATTGTGTAAAATAAAGTGGTTTTAAAGAGATTGCACATTGTACATGTTATGGCTGGCACTAAGAAACAGCATTCAGAGAAAACAAAGTGTGTGGAAGTGAAACAAATGTAGCAAAGCTTTACCAGCATTTTGGGGAATATCAAGAGATATGGTTCGAAGTCATCATGCAGTTATATTAACAAGACTTAAGAAAGCAAATAGTTGTCCCCTAAAATGGCCAGAATCCTCCAAGACCTAAAGGTAAAGAGAGTAAAATGAGGAGAGTGGAAGAAAGAGACAAGCAGACCATATCAGAGATTTTACTCTGAAAATTCTGATGTCCCTAGAACCTTACAATCAAACCAAAGTGCCAAAAAATTATGTAGAAAAGATACCACACAGTTGCACTTCTCCAAAAGTCGGTAAGACAGACGTTATCAATATGTCGTAATAAATATACAGGAAATGTGAGGTCTGAATTTAAACTCTTGACATGGTGCATGATGCAGAGTAAATGTTGATGAATCGTGGTTAAATAAAAATAAAATTAAATTGCAAATGTAAGCTAGTAGGCATGTACTTTATAGGAAAAAAAAAACAACAAACAAACAAACAAAAACAAACAAAAAACCAAGCAAACAAAACAAAACAAAAAAAACACCTTCCATGATCTCTTTTTGCAATTCACAGGAAAACAAGTGCAGAGTAGTTGAACCATTAAACTTTCCCTTGATTAATCAACAGGAGAAAGATCTTTCTTACTTAAATACACCCTGTATTTCTACAATCTGCTTAGTTAGAGCTTCTAATCAGACAATGAGCTTAATTCGAACAAACCGTAGAGTCCTCTTTTCCCTTTCTTTTTTTTTTTAATTGGATTGCAGGTAGCTAGGGAAGAAATCACAAGGTTCTTGGTTTCAAGTTCAGTTACATTTCAGAAGTATGGGTCAAATCTCTCCAATACTTTTTATTCTTTTGCTTGCCTGCCATGCAAGCATGAAGTACCAAGGTAAGACAGAAAGGTTACCATTCACCTGAATACAAAGCCTAGGTGCCTTTCAAGTAAATAATCAAAACAGGATGTCTAATCCCTGTTCTGGTCACCTGCAAAAGGGTGAACCTAAGGCATTTCGTAACACTAAATGCACTACAATGCACTAGTTCATCTAATAGACAAAAATGCAGGCTTCTGTCAATTCTCTCTATAATGCAGGAGGCAGAAAAACTAAGATTTGAAAATGGGGACAAAGAGGAATGATGTATCCAAACACCAGTGCAGTATTTTTTAAGTGGCTTAGAAGCTAAATCTGTGCAAAGCATGAGTCTTCATGGAATATGTCCCAATACTGAGCTTAGTATTGCTTTAATCAAGTTTGTTGATGACACCAAACTGGGAGGAGTGCCCAGCATGCCAGAAGGCTGTGCTGCCATCCAGTGAGACCTGGACAGGCTGGTGAATTGGGCAGGGAAAAATTTAATGAAATAGAACAAGGGAAAGTGTAGAGTCTTAACATCTGGGTAGGAACAACCCCAGGTTCCAGTATAGGTTGGGGAATGACCTATTAGAGAGCAGTGTAGGGGAAAGGGACCTGGGGGTCCTGGTGGACAGCAGGATGACTATGAGCCAGCACTGTGCCCTTGTGGCCAAGAAGGCCAATGACATCCTGGGGTGTATTAGAAGGGAGGGGGTTAGCAGGTCCAGGGAGGTTCTCCTTCCCCTCTACTCTGCCCTGGTGAGACCACACCCTGGAATATTGTGTCCAGTTCTGGGCCCCTCAGTTCCAGAAGGACAGGGAACTGCTGGAGAGAGTCCAGCACCGGGCAGCAAAGGTGATTAAGGGAGTGGAGCATCTCCCTTATGAGGAAAGGCTGAGGGAGCTGGATCCTTCAGTTTGGAGAAGAGGAGGCTGAGGGGTGACCTTATTAATGTTTATAAATATATAAAGGGTGAATGTCATGAGGATGGAGCCAGGCTCTTCTTGGTGACAACCAATGGTAGGACAAGGGGTAATGGGTTCAAGCTGGAACACAAGAGGTTCCATTCAAATTTAAGAAGGCTAACAGAGCACTGGAACAGGCTGCCCAGGGGGGTTGTGGAGTCTCCTACTCTGGAGACATTCAAAACCTGCGTGGACACATTCCTGTGTAGCCTCATCTAGGTGTTCCTGCTCTGGCAGGGGGATTGGACTACATGATTTTTTGAGGTCACTTTCAATCCCTAACATTCTGTAATTCTGTGATTCTTTATTTATTACCAGAGGTGGATCTCCTCCAGAGCATAATCTCAGAATAACTGGTGAAAAGAAATTGCTTAAAGAGGCTTCACCAGTTATAACTACAACTGAGCATCTAATTCATTTAGATTATATTAGAAATTACACTGGAGCTTTGGCCTACAAAACTTTACAAATTTCACTATTTTTGACTTCAGGAAGCCTTGAATACACAGTGTGATAAATCCTGAATGAGCAGTCATGATGAAATGAGGTTTTTGCAGTTTCAAGTAACTAGATTATCTTGTTTTTTTCTGTGTACAAGGGTGTTTCCAAAAGTCACATCATTTATGCCTAAATACAAAAATGCCCAAGTAGTTGTCTGAGAGAATATGCAGATTCAAAAACTATACCCAGTATCACTGAACCAGAGGTTTTGAAGACATTCAGTTTATCTTCATTCCTTGACTCAGCAAAGGAAAAATGGGCCTTATCTGTACCCACTTAGGGATCTCCATTTGTCTTCCAAATTGTATGTGTCTCTCTCTCCTGAGAGGGAGAATGATCCTGAAATGCCAGAGGACCAGTAGGTATCTTTGACTTTTTTTCTTCTTCCTTCTTCCTCAAATCTGAGTAACTCTTTTCTTCTAGTGATACAGCCTTAGTTTTCTTGAACATATAGGTGAAATAATTAAGAGGGAAAGAGATATCTGTAAATACTATTTAAAACTGAAAAAAAAAAGAGCGAGAAATTACCATTCTCACCTTTCTACCTCAGGTTCACTATTTCTGGGCACTTTGCCAACATGCAGGACTACACTTACATGTGATGTAGTCTTGTGTTTCAAACAGAATCAAAGCATCTGGTGTTGGCTATCTAGAACCACTCTTCATAATTAGTTTAATTAGTTTAATATTTTGTACCAATACATATTTCATGTGTCTTAGCCTACTAATCCACCACTATGTTCTGTGATGTTACTTAGCTGTATTTGTCATTCATCCATTTGCTATAAGTGAAGGACCTCGGTTTAATAAAATAACAAAAAAAAAAAAAAAAAGCCGTTGCCTGATGTAGATGAAGAAATGTAGACTGACCACATGACATAATAAAACCTTAGGGATTAATGATGATGTATATCATTTTCATGCTTCTGAGAGCACTGACACTGTGGTGTTACTCATTGATAATGATCCATGTTTCCAGCATCTGCACCTCACTACTGTGGAATATTTCTCTACATCAGCTTTTCCCACTAACTGGAACAATTTTTTTTTTTTTTTCCCCAGTTTTCTCTGTTTATTTTCAAAGTTGCAAACATTTTGGAGACTGCTGAACACATCTTTCTTTGGCCAGCAGTTTCAGCACATTGACCAATATCCCTTTGGCTTCATGTCTGAATGTATCACAGCTTTCATTTTACACTTGATGTGCTACGAGTCTCCCTCTGCATATGTGACCATGTGGGGTTTGATGATAGCACTTTACCAATTACTGCTCACAGCTGCAGATCTTTCCCAATGGCATTTTCCTGATGCATAGCATTTTATGCTCTTTTTCAGGGCATGCCTCATACTGGTTATGTTGCAAACATGTTATTGGAATAACTAAGTGGTATGACATTCCAATTTTGTTTAATATTTCTGCAGATTCTTGCCAGTTGCATGTCTTTTTTTATTTATAGTAATAGCAACATATGTCCTAAAGGTCAAGTAGAGTTAAGAGAAAAACAGGAATAATCTGTAAGCAATACCTGTCTGATGAACTGGAATTGCCCGTATTGCCTTTGTAATGAAGCATCATTGAAAGGGGCAGAAGAGCCTCAGCTGTTCAAATTTACCAGCCTGCTATTTTAACAGTCATCTGTAAGGATTCTCCAAAGCCACTAGATGAAGGGTATGGTGGAATGTCAGGAGCTGGCCTTGACTGCTTTCTGTCAAAGAACTGAAAATATCTAAGGACCTTAAAGGCAGATCTTCAGTGCTTCTGAGGAGGTAGCACTTCTCAGACTGTTCCCAACTTAGCTCTTTTTTCAGTCCTCCTTTGCTCCTCTTTGTGCCAGAGACATTCGTTCTTTGCCTCACATCTGGATTGCATAGAGATCTTGACTCCCTGCTTTTGAGCAGATTTATGTTAGCTGTTTCCAGCCATTGCTTTAGAGAATAGCTGGAGGTTCGACACAAGGGACATAACATATGTTGTCCTTGGCTTTCCAGCATACCTCTGAACAAGGAAGGTAAAGCTATAATCGTGTATCTGTTTATCCTCCTTCTAATAGTCAGATATCCTTACATGTTTACACCTGCAAAGCCACGTCGTCTTCTTCTAGCAGAAGAAGCAGGTTGTAGAGGTATTTATTGAAGAGCTCTCTGAATATGCATGGTGAAAGAGCACAGATGAAATGCATGTGAATGATCTGAATTTTCATAATGAAGCAAAAAGAGTTCAGTTGTGATGTAGAGCATCAATTTGAAAAAAGAAAAAAAAAACACAACCTGTTGTTAGAGAAAATATGGATATGCAAAAATAAATTTGACAAGAAGTTTTATTTGTCAGTTACAGAAGACCATTGACAGATTATGCTATGCGAGAAAATGCTTCACTAATGCAGTTAATGTGGCATTATCCCAGATGTATCTAAATTGCTTTCATTATTCTACATCACATAGCCTGAATGTTCCTATTTTGCTGTGTTCTTGTCTGTTTGGGTTTTGCTTAACTGGTAGTCTAAAAGACCAAGAAATACAAATGAAATTCTCAAACACATGTAGATGTTATATAAGCAGGTGTCTCCATCTTCTTTTGCTAACAAATGAGAATATTTTTACATCAGCTAGATTTGAAGAATCATTTAGATAGCTATTTGGATTCCATTCAAGGTAGCTTGTAGTTCTTATTATTCATTATCTGAGTATTTCTAGGTCCAAGATACATATTTTACAGTATCAAGGGAAGCAATGAGCTTCTATGAATTGCTTTTAAAGTACATTACACAAGTTCAAATACATATAACCTATTGTGGAATAAAAATTTTCTGTCCCATTTTGTTTCAACTTTGGTGCTTCCTTTTTAATTTTCATAGTAATTTGGTTTCAGCTGAAGCTATTGTGTTCAAACATACTGCAGGAGGTGGTACAAAAGCTTTAAGAGACATAGGGTAGAAAGAAAAAGTTATAGCTCAGAAAACAAGTATGAGCATCAGTGCTTCAGCCTCTTGATACTGAATGGCTGAGGCGTCTGTTCAAATGGCATATTGCAAATCCTTTCTGCTTGCAAGCTCTTTTTTAGCCTCTAATAATAAATTTATTCTGGGTCTGCAGCAATGAAAGGACACACTAAAATTCTAATAATTTCAGATAGAATGTAAAATTTGGTATTTACAAATGCTCATAAGCAATATTTTGCAAAAGTGCGTGACCCCAGATCGCTCACTGACCTTTTCATAGCCTGGCTCCAAAGATGCACAAAATACTTCTGTAAGTAAACTGACAGATGAGGTGGGAGTTACTGGTGATAGAAGTGTTTTGTCTTTTCCCTGTCTGCCCAGTTGCCCTGCATGCAACTTTGGCAGAGGAAAGCAAAACTGAAAATGGCTCAGTGTCAGCATTGGTGGAACGGAGATACCCTGCTAGTAGCTCTTCATAGAAACAAATGGGAAAAGAGGTAGCAAGAGACATAGTCGTAGATATAATGGCAGCCCATACTGACAGCTGAAGAGTGAGAAAGAGTAATACAACCTTCTACCCTTCATGTTTCAAAACCTCATATATGCATTTATAGGTGATATAGTGGTTAGTTTTCTCCCCAGATAATAAATAACCTATGATATAATTCCTTATCATCCCACCCAGCAGATTTTACTCATTTTGAAATCTTCTTTACCTGCAGAATCATCGGCTCTTCCTTTCTCATTCAGATAATAACATTTACCAGCAAAACCCCATAGTTTCCTTTATCTCTTTGGTCTTAATCTCACAGCACATCAACTATAATTTGTGAGAAAGCAAGTATTTCTCCAAGGTGTTTCTCAGTTCTCTACCCTAGAAACAAACTCAAATTCCCTAATGATGCTGAAAGGTCTTCTTCAAGTCTTGGAAAAAAAAAAAAAAAATCCCTCCTGATGCCAGAGCATAAGAGTCACAACATCAGCAGAAAAATAATAAAAAAGAGCCCATAACAACCAGAAAACAGACCTGTAGGAGAAGAACTGCAAAAGAAAAAAGCCAGGCAGCACTACTTAAATTAGACAAAGGGCAGAAAGAGGTCACCCATTCTAACTCTTTAGCCCCATATCTCAATGCCTTATGTCATATTTCTGACATGATTACGTTCCCTGCCCAATAAAAAAGAAAAGTTGAAAGAGAGATCAATATTGTTAGTGGTGGGTGTCTTCCTATTCTAATTCAGGAAATTGAACTGAAACAATTTAAAATATTAATTCTTATGTTAAAAATTGAAATAGCTGTCAGGTATTTTGCAAGTGGCAGTAGCAATGCTGGATGGAGAGGTCTTTTAAAGCATCTGCCAGAAATAGATAAATAAAACGTTAGCACTTAAACTGTCTCCTTGAATCTCAATTGCCAGGTCATTAGTGCTTTGTGGCCCCAAAGCCATTTTGCACTTTATGATTTTTTTTTTTTGAACTCAGTTATTTAGAAATGGCTATTGGCCTATAAATTTTCAGAACCTTAAACCAAATGGAAGGATTCTGAAAATACTAATAAAATAATATATTTAGCATTCAAGGCATATAAAGAAAGATGTCTTTGTTCCTTTCTCTTTTAGAAAACATTCTGATCTATGCAATTAATTTCTATGGTAAATCTACATGCAACCAATGTATAACCTCTGTAGTAATGGGGATTTGTACAATGAAGCACAACTCTATCTGAAAGGGTTTATTCTTTCCAAGCTATGAGCATGTCATAGTAAAGGTCTGGGTTTTTATGACACTGGATAATAATTTAAACTTGTAGATATTTCACTTCTGGAAAACAAATATTTTTTTTTTATTTTTAGATCTTTACACCCATCTAACTAGAAAATGCCCAAACGCTTATTACTGCAGAAAATAAATTTGAAAATCATTCAGAGACTTGAAGAGCAAAAAGCTTGTAACTGAACAAAGTTATTCAAACCTACCTACCTACCAAAATGAAATTATTATGGTGTCCCAACGTTGAAAGCTGGTAAGCATATGCTTAATGAGACATTTGCATTAGTTTGCTGGTCTGGATTTGACCCACAGTCTAATTTGATCATACTCTACCTTTTGTTACAGGAAATTTATTAGTGTAGGATGAAGGAGTATTAAATATTGACATTTATTCCTCTGGAGGTCTGGGATCCATTTTAAAAGACCCTGACTACTGACATTATTAGTGGATTAATTGCTTCTACCGAATCTGTTCTTGGACAACTATGTAGGATTGCCTCTCTGAAGTCTGTAATGAAAATAGTGTTGAAACTCCACTACTTCAAAAAGCATTTCACCAGTTTTGCCACAAATAGTTGAGTATTTTTGACTGAAGAAGGTTTTTAAGGATGACTTTTAAATTTAGGCAATTTTATATTGCATCTACAAAGAGATATTTTGAAACTAAACAACAAAGCAATTTAAAGCTTACTATCAGTGTTACTTGATTTATTTCAGGTGTTGCATACACACGTACACAAGTATATATTATGGATTATATGAGATACTATGTGTGTTTATGAATATTATGTATATTTATTGGAAGCAAGACAATAATTTTTTTCTAGTTACAAAAAAATCTGAATTCTTATTAAATGAACCATCTTATAATTGCCTATCAAAACTCATAGACATTATTTCTAGCAGGAGGATACCTATAGTGAACATAGCGTAGCCCAACAATATATACTTTTTTTAATGTGATAGTTCACTCCATTAACATGTCAGAACTAGATGAATCATAGGTCTGTAATTACGCTATTGAAGAAAACCAGAAATAGGTAGATCATACATGCCTCAAAGTCTCCATCTTTTAAAATAGAAGGAAAAAAAAAAAAAGGAAGAGGAGGGAAGGGAAATTTCGGGATATAGTAAGATCAGAATATGTTAGGTACAAAATAATCTTAATGTGCAAATAGTCACAGCTGAAAGTAGTTGAACAAAGACAAGTATTCACCATTGTTCCATCTTGGACCCCAGAATCACCATAATGCTAGGTACTGTGCTAATAAAATAAATTTAAAATATTTTTTAAATGCATCTAAACAAAGCCTTTATAAACACTTTTCATTTGAACAAGGGAGTATAAACAAGCACCAAGAAAACTGCTTCTAAGCCAGAAATTATAAAACTGCAGTCTTGATTCCTAAATATCTAGGTTGTGAAACCATAGAGTTTAGCAGTTTAGTGCTGTTTAAGTTTGGTACTAATTATGAAAAACTCCTGAATCAGGGTCTCTTTAAGGATAATATATATGAATAAAAAAAAGAAACCACCATTAGATAAATAGGTGTTCCTAAAAAGAAGGAAAACAAGTACAGAAATAACACAGTAAGAAGATTGTAGAAGAAATTATGGAGAATTTTAAAAATATGCTAAGCATATTCAGCAAAAAAATCTTTATGCTATGTTTGGAATTAACCACCAACAAAATGTTTGCCAGGATTGCTTCCCTGAAGCTGAAAAATGAATTTGCATTTAACAAAAAAAAAAAAAAGTTTGAAATAAGAGAAAAGTCAATGCTGGATAGTAGAGGAACAATAAATTGAAAATAGGACTATCTCTTATGTTAAGAAACCTCTACAGAGCTCTGGAGGAATAAAGAAGCTTTAGTTCTAATAAGGATAAAGCTTTTTAAGAAAACTGATGGCTGAGAAAATGTAGGAAAGTTGTTCCACTCCTCCGCCACTGACCCCTCCAAAACCGAGCAAACAAAATAAATCCTGATAAAGTGTAATATTTAAAAGGGATATTTACACAACAGAAAAGGGAACATAGCTCATATCTTACATATGACAGATTCTCCAGCAGATATTTCTGCATTTCCTGTACATCCTCTAAACGTGGCAGCTGGGTTTAAACAATAGCATTAGGAAACTTTGCTGGCTCTCATAAAATTTGTCACAAATATAAGTGGCTTTGAACACAACAAATGACAAATAAATTCCTCAAGCAAGCAAAACCAGAATTATCCAGTTAAAGTTTCGGGACATCTTTACAGTTGTTATGGTTTAACCCCAGTAGGCAGCTCAGCACCACCCAGCATCTCACTCACTCCTGGTGGGATGGAGGAGAGAATCAGAAGGACAAAAGCGAGAAGACTGATGAGTGGAGTTTAATATGTAAAGCAAAAGCTGCTTCATTCACTGCTTCCCATGGGCAGGCAGGTGTTCAGCCATCTCCAGGACAGCTGGGCTCCATCACACATAATGATTACTTGGGAAGACAAACACCATAACTCTGAATGTTCCCCTTTCTTCTTCCACCAGCTATAACTGCTGAGCATGATGCCACACAGTGTGAGGCATCCCTTCGCTCAGTTGGGGAGAACTATCCCAGCTGTGTCCCCTCCCAATTTCTTCTGCATCCCCAGCCCACTCACTGGTGGGGCAGGGTGAGGAGCAGAAAAGGCCTTGGCTCTGTGCGAGCACTGCTCAGCAGTAATTGAAACATCCCTGTGTTATCAACACTGTTTTCAGCACAAATACAGAACATAGCACCATACCAGCTGCTATGAAGAAACTTATCTCTGTCCCAGGAAAAATCAGTACAATTGTACATTTCAAATTCAAGTGTTACTTCAAATTCATTTTCTTTAGATTCTCTGTTGTGCCACAAAACATCTTGACAAAATTATCTGAAGTATTTAATAAATGGCAGGGTATATATGACAAATCACTGGTCAGTCAGGAGATTCTAAATGCTATTTTCAGAATTACAGAAATACATTGTTTAAAATAATTTATTCGGGTCATTCCTGTTAAACACACTCTCCTGACTAAGAATCAGAACCAGTGAAGCACAAATCTGCATAACTAAGTTGGGGGGGTGGGCTGAATATTAAATTAGAGATGTGACCATTCCAAAGTGCACTAATAGAAGTAATAAATACATGACAACTCTGCAAAGAGCCACACATATGGATGGTGGTTAATAATCATATAGCACAAAATATAGAAATATATAACAGAACAAGGTGACTAATTGTTTTTTTAATCACATCGATGAAACTAATTCATATTTTGCAGGTTATTCTTAGCTGAATTTTGGATGTGTGGTTAAAATAAATCAACAAATATGAGAAGAAATAATGCAAATTGTTATGACAGAATAGATTAGTAATATGTCTTTGACAAATAGGTCTCCCCAGAAGCTTGGTCTTTTCTCATTCCCCTCATCAGAAAGACTTCTGGTAACAGTCTATGGATTTTATCATGGAACAAAATAGAAACCTGAAAAATGGTTCAATTTCAAAGTGAAAGAGAGCCTTTATGAACTTTTCCTTTTTAATCATCCTATTATGCGTTCCAGAGGACACACTTTTCCTCTGTTAAACTTTGTGGGACACTGGTAGATTAAAAAACTGCAGTAGAAAGAGCTGTGCAAAGAGCACTGCACTTGCTTCCCTGCACCTATCCTTTAAGGTTGCCCTTTGGCTTGGCTGAAGAACCATTCCTGTAGACAGATCATATCAATACCAGCGCTGGTTTTCAGTATAAGCCATGTGGGCAGCTGCTGAGAGCATCCCCAGACTAGGAAGAGTGGCAAAAAAAATCTCAATTTTAAGACCCTCTCAGTCTGATGTTGGCTAGTGCCAAGTGCCCAGGTCAGTGGTGGCCACAGGATGGATCCCCAGCACTGCTTTTTCCCAGCAGGTCAGGGACAAAAGAGAGAATAAAACCTCGACCTCAGTGACACCTGGCAAAGAGCAGGGGCAAGGACAATGGGGTCGGGTGAATGGCAGGTATTTTAGAACACTACCTTAAAAAACAGTGCGTGGGGAAGTTATATTGTCTACATAACAAAATTAGTTCTCTGCCCTTCTCCAAGTATTTAATCTTGATTATTGGGGCAACAAAGCCAGTTTAGCCTAATCGGCTGATAAATTTGAAGACAATCTTCACAAAAAAAAACAACACCTGCATGGAGCCCCTTGAAATCCATACATGGATGACATCTAAGTTTTGCAGATTAAAAAAATCCAGTGGAACTACCCAACTCTTTTCAAATTATGATGGTTTATGTATCTAGATAGGAGCTATGTATCCGTGTTTGAGAATTTGAACTGAAGCCATTCATAACACCAACAAATCTGTTGTATACTAGGGCAAGTACGAATTGTGCAATACACAAGCAAAGATTATGCTCTGAATAAGTTAATTATTATTATTAATATTAATACACATCCTGATCACATATGTTTTTTTGGTAAAAAATAAATGTACACCCAGCTATGATTGGATGATTATGTATATATAAGTGAAATTTTTAAAGTTTTTTTTTTTGTTTGGTTTGGGTTTTTTTTAGAAAAAAAGCACAAAGGCAAGTGACCAGGTTACATTGCCAGCAGTCTCACATCTGGGTGATTAGAAGGTCAGTATGTCTGTGTCGAGGGTTAAGATTGCAGGGTGACAATCAAACCCTGGCAGATGTATTGTTAACCTCCTCTCCCCCCCACTTCCCCCTTCTGCCCCTCCCTCTCCCCCCTTCCCACTCAGGACAGGCGATCGGGAGGGAAAGAAGGACAGAGAGAAGAGAGTTGGAAAAATTAAAGATGTTTTACTAATGCTACTAATAAGAATAGAGAAAATAATACAAAATATACAAAACCAATCTTGAAAGTCTCAGCAACTGCAGAGCCAGCACCCAAAGTCCTGGATTAGACTCTGTAGCCAACTGAATTCAGTCTCTCACTAGGCCTCAGTTCGCAGGGACGACCAGCAAGGTCCTCTCCTAATGTCAACCATGAGGAAAAAAGGGAAAAAAGATGAGATCCTCGTGATCTCCCACTTTTATATGAAGTATTCACGTGAATGTAATGTTATACACCATTGGTCAGTCTCTCGGTCATCAGTTTCTCGTTGCCCCTCTCGCAAGATATCCATCCGTACTTATCAATAAGTTTGCATTCCATTGCTAGGTTTAACCAAAACATGTGTTTGGTTCTCCAGGAAAATGCAGCTAACATGAAGGCTTTAGCTGACAGGCAAATTCACTAAAAGAGAAACTTGTTTTTAACAAAACCAGGACAGTCTGTAACAACAAAAAATACGTATTGTGAGAAATTATAGAGGGTATGTTGTTCTGTCAGACCCCTTCATGCAGTGAAAGGTCACTGATCCCACTGTGCAAGAAAGCTGACAATTTCTGTATAAGACTGAGTGACAGCACATATGCTGTCGGACACCATGGCCAGTGTCAAAAGATCAGTGACAAACCAAACAGCTTTAGCACTATGATTTTAGAGCCAAGAGCAAAGTCATGGCCGATTTTCATGGGAAATGGCATCAGAAACTTTTCATTATGTATTGACAACTCTTAATAACTCTTGCTATTAACCGTGTTAATAACCCTTTCCGGGACAATGAGCAGGGTTTGTTTCTGGTACACAGTTTAATCCTACAGCTTTCAGTGTAACTATTGAGAGGCAAGAAAAATCTGGGGCTGGTAGAGTAGTTTACATAGGACAACTGGAAGAGAAAACAATACAGGTGAGCACCATGTAGTATCATGAAGAACCATATCATGTTCTTTTTTACCTCACTTTTCTATGGGGTTTGGGTGGAGGAATTTTGTTTCACCCATAAATCTCAGAAGAGTTTGCTCTCTCAAGCACAAAGGTCCTGATTCTGTTTTGATGTACAATAAGCTACATGAGCAGCAACTCCACTGGTGTAAAATTGGTGTACAGAGAATCAGACCCCTACCCTGCAGCTGTTTATGTCACTTGGATGAAACATGGTTCATAATACTCTTTGCATCTGTGGAGCAGTATCACAAGCACAGTACCTTGTTACTGTCCTTGAGAAATGTTGCAGAACTCCATCAGGCTTATTCAAACAAGGCATAAGTCCTTAAGCAGAACTCAATTGCTATTCAAGTGGAAGAAAAGGTAATTGGACAACACTCATCACTTTTGGAATAAATGATATTAGGTGCCAGATCTGAAAAGCAAACCTTTGGGTTATAAAACAGAAGAGAGGTTAATTTAATGAAAGATACTTTCAAAATTTCCACTAGCCGTGGTATTAGCTAGGCTGGAAATAATGAAATAAAAACTTTGCGCTGTATTTCAGGAGTAAAAAGAGGAGGTGCATGTACATTTTGCATTTTAAGTTATCTTGACCGCTTTCAAACTAGAAATGGAATCATAGTTAGAGCTTTCTTAAATTATTGTGTCCAAAATGTTTCATCCCTATGTAACTTTTATCAAGCTAGAAGCAGCATTAATATGAAGTTTTCTGAGTGCAGATGGGAAATTGAAAACACTATTCACTAATTTCATTCTACCTTAAATTAATCTCTAGGTACTTTCAATAGTAACTTTTTCATAAGTATGGTTAAAATGTTTCAAAGCTATTTGGACATTTGATTGTCAAAAGAAACAATAACAAGTGAGGATTCCTAAACTGCTTGTAAATGAAAGATATAAATTTATAAGAGAAATGTTGTCTAGATTTCTGTAGTTTAATCCATGGTTACTAAAATATAAAGAATAAATTGCATTATTGTTTCTTGTAAATACACTAAAACTGAAATACTCATCAAATCCCTCAAATTCTGGAATATCGTACATGAAGTAACCTGAAGAACACATCTTAAAACACAGACATAAAATATTTCAGAGGAATAACTCATCTATGGTTGATGAAAAATACTGGTAATCTACAGAAAGTCATAGCTAATTTTTGTGAATATAAGATTCTGTACAAAGACAAGAATGTTGATTGAATCAAAGCATAACTACACTGGCCCCATAATCAGGTGTATTTGTACCTGCATTGTTTTTTCAGAGAGAATGCAGATGTTGAAGGAACTAATATATTTTTTAACAAATTCATAGTCATAATGCAGCCATGTGGCAAAGATTATATTCTGTTTGTATATACATATGACTGTCAACATTGATATATCTATATAAATGGTTGATATATATGATTGATGTATTTTTATATTTAATAATTACACTGATTAACTAAACAAAATATAAAAGCTACATGTAATTTAAATGAATACATTTTACAACATTCGAATTATGAGCATAGAAATATAAGGCCAAATGTTTTGGGGGGTAAAAAAAAGTGTGAATTTAGCAGATTTTAATTTTGAAGGTGGTTCTTTTTTCTTTTTTTTTCCATGTAGCTTAAGTTGCTGTGTTTTGTATAGTATAGTGAAATATTCATTGCCTGTACCAAGGATTGCATATGACCTTGGAATCTATTTATTTGAATACTTACCTAGGATGAGGGAAAGTGGGGTTCCAACTCCTGCACTAAAGAATGTTCATGTTCAATATTCAATAATAATTGTACAAAACACAATTGTACAAAATTCATTGGCATTGAGACTCTCTCCCCTTATAGATGAACATTCACATTCTCAGGTGAATACCATGTGTTGTTTTCTTGTCAGTGTGTGATTTAACCTCGTGGTTTCTCTAGTGACTAAGTTTAAGAGGTCGCTGCTTTGGCTGTTCCTTAGTTTACCACTTATATAAATTGGGCTTTGTCAAAAGAGAATATGCACACAGATTTACATGTACACTTTTCCTGCATACTTCTTCAGCTATTCCATCCCAGAAGGATATTGTACTATCAATATCCTGTTGATCTAACAGTACTTTGGGTAGTTAATGGTATGGATCAAATTATAATCATCATGGTCTCAAGTTGTGCCAGGGGAGGTTTAGATTGAATATTAGGAAAACGTTCTTTATGGAAAGCGTTGTCAGACATTGGAACAGGCTGCCCAAGGAAGTGGTAAAGTCACCATCCTTTGAGATAATTAAAAGATGTTTAGACATAGTTCTTAGGGACATGGTTTATTGTAGAGTTAGGTTATGCTTGGACTCAATGATTCTGAGGGTCTCTTCCAATCAAAACAATTCTGTAAGAGAGATTCAAATAAATAAAATGAAGGGACATAAGAGAAAATGTTTTCCTATAAGTGAAATGAAGACCAAATCAGAGTGTTCACATTCACTAAATATACCTTGTCCTTATTTTCCACTGGAGGTAGCTCATTTTGTGAACTGTAAGAAAATTAATCTCCTGGACTAACAACTGGAGGTAAAATTGAAGTTAAATTCCTAACCTTTTCTTTCTTTACAAAGTGTTTTTCCCTAAACATGTACAAAGAAAGCAAGTTTCAGCTTTGCTTTTACCCTTTTTGGAATAGAGATTTCTGAAAGCAAGTTAAGCTTAGCAACAGGGTCAATAACGTTGTAATGATCAATCCTGGTGTCTCATTTCTTTTTTTTTTTTTTCATTCAGCAGTGTCAGTCCCCACCCATTACATTTTCAACAAAAAAGGTTTGCTGACTCTAGCAAGACTCACAAAGAATCATTTTGCACAGTTTATCAGTACAACTCCTAAGAGACACTGCTAAGCCTATGAAAAATGGAATATTCCACCTTCCTGTTCAGTTCATTTTAGCCTATTTTCAAACCTCCTGAGGATGCCGTGTTAGAGTTACTCTCTTAACTGATATCAGCTAAGTCTGCTTCTTCTGTTTAATCTGTTCCTAATCTCTGCTACCAACTGAGAAGTGCTCTGTAGTTATTTGAGACTAGCAAGTTTGAAAGAGGGATGGAGAGGTTAATTATGACAGCATACTTAATATTGTTCCCATTGAAGTAAATGGCAATTTTGTCATTTTATGTAATAGAGACAGGATTACACTAATTATAATTTTATAATCTCCTCATTAGAGTAGCACAACAACTCCATTTAAACATATTGCTTAACGTTATATCCCCTGCTGATAGAATCCATAAAATAGAACTTCAAGTGTTCGGAACATGAGATACGTAACATGATGTTACATCATGTAGTAGCTTTGCTTTTTTTGAGCTATTGTAATCATCCTCATTAGGTAAAATTCACTCTTTTCCATATTTCAATTTCATAAAATCACATCATATTACAAACCTTTTCTAAAATATACTGAGTGGAATGCCTAGACTGATTTTTCCCGTTCATAATGCAGAAGTTTCAGCTTAATAAGAGAAGAAAGAGCTCAGTATTAATTTAGCACACATGGGGATAAACAGATCACTGAAAAGCAGAGTCTTCTAACCCACTACTGTTTATTCTATTTTCTTCTTTAATTCCCCACTATTTTACTCCATGATCGCACATAAGTAATAAAGAAGTGCGTGTATTATCATGGTGTTTGAAAAACAATCATCCTTCCAAGTCTAATCTTTGGATTGCTCATCCACGTGGAGGTCCTTAATGCCCTTCCAAAGTACTGCAGAGATGCACTTTCTGGATTACATGTTTTAGGGGCTACATTTTCACCAAAGTTATTTCGCCAAAGTTATTTCACCAAAGTTAACAAAGGAAACTCAGTAGAAAATTTGGTGACAAATTCTAAACACCTGTGTGTCCAGACATGGAACTAAGTCAGTATTAGAACTTACATTAAGAACAAAACAACCAAAACAAAACAAAACAAAATAAACACTCTGCAAACCTAATTTAATTATTTCAGCTGTCAAACTGATGCCATATGTAGAACAGTCTTTTCCACATTTTTTTTAAGCCAAAAAGACACTGTAGAGGGATTATTAATAGAGGGACCAGTCTATCCACAGTAATTTCACTTCCATGCAAATTCTCCAAGATCCATATATTTAGAAGGAATCGTATCTATTGTGATGTCCAACTACAAACATGTTAAAATTTCTCCTGTTCAGTCCTTCACAATAATTCATTAATATGGACACTTTTCTTTACATAGTTTTTTTTTTTACCTCTTAAGAAAAGATAGCAATAGCAACTCTTACAGTTTGCCCGCTAATTTGAACTAATCACTTTTATTCTTTCTTTTCAGAATCACAAGTTTTTACAAATCAGGCAGGGAATTTAAAAGCACAAATTGTCAGGAGTTTTGTAGATAGACACTATTTAATTATTTCTTCTAGCTTCCCTTCAAACTGCTAAACTTCTGTGACTGGTTTTTATCTTCACTGTTACTATGAAGTTGACAAAGAGGTGTATATTCACAAGCTAGAATGCCCATATAAAAAGAATCGGCATGTTTTATATGCTCATAATTACACTTTGGCTCACAAATCCAGAAGTTTCTATGAGCTGCTTAAATGTACATATATCTTCATTATATAGTGATGCACCAATGTTGAGGTGACATTTGGGGCACCTTATTTCAATGGTATCTCTCACAAAGAAAAAAACTAAGAACTGAGTACATTAAATAATGAGATGAAAATTTTAATGTCGTATCGTATCAATATTCACACTATTTATCACCTTGAAGGCTACCTAAAAGTAAAAAAATTGCCAGTCTCTTCAAATATTCTTTATTTCTACACTACATTTTTCTTTGGTATGGTCACAACCTATTGAATGGATACTCTCCAGGGTTAGAGATGTGGCTCACCTTTGGCAACAGAAGACAAAATTCTAACTAGTGAAGTGATCTGTAAATATGCTCATATACATGCATGTTATATATATAAACTAATACATTGGAGCTATATATGTTGAGGATATATTAGTCCATTAGCACATATTTTTAAGAATATCTATAGGTACTCAGACTGAAAATACTTGAACCAAATTTTCAGAGAAATCAGCCTCTTTCAGTACTTGTACAGGATGACTAATGTCCAGCTGTGTACCTTCCTGGTCCCACTGGACATAGAGCAGGTTTCTGTAGAACTCCTCTTCAGCTGGGGACCCACTGCACAGCCAGGGGCAGAAACAAGAGAAAACCTGAGAAGCTTTTAAAATTACACTAGTGTGAAATATGGTTTCCTTGTTGGTCAAGAAACAATTTCAAATTTAAGTTTGCAGTTCATATTTTTTTTTTTTGGTTATTTAAATTTAGTTTTAAAAAGTAAAAACTACAACAGTGATTGTAATGGAAGCATATGCTAAATTAGAAAAGAAATAAAATGCGTAATTCTATCACTATGCCTGAAATTCACCAACTGTTTAAAATTCACTTTTGTAATATGCGAGATGTTAAACTCATACCCTGCATGTCAGTACTGCAATCTTTCAATACCATATTTTCATATTTATACATAGCACAAAGCAATGGGATAAATTTTGCAGTGCTTTATCCACACAAACAAGCAAAGTACAATGTGGAGTCAGATTTTTTTTTTTTTTCTGTTTGTTTACTTTACAAAATTAGTGCAGTTGAAGAATACAGTGTTGTGATGAAACTTTCATGATGAAAGTGGTACTTGGAAATTGAATGGCCATAATCTCTACCTGTAAAATTATGAATCCTACAATTAAGTACACCTGGAAAGCTACAGTTCTTTAGGAATCTTATAACAATCCAGGAATGTGGAACAAAGTGACATCTTCCTCTACACTGCCAAAACATGGAATTCTCAGTACTTAGAAATTAACAAATCTCTTTATTGTTAATGACACAAAAGGAGCTAAATAGCTTGCAAGAACATGGGCAGGAAGAACATCAACAGCCCTGCTTTAAGGTCAGTGCCTAGAAGCAGCAAATTGCTGTATGATAGCGGTTGTTTTCCCTTTGGAATTAAAAGGTGAGTCAGGTTTTAGTGAAAGCTGAACATTTAGATAATGGGGAAAGCTGGCAAGGCAGCCCTGTGGCATTGCTGTTACTGGAACTCATCCATTCATTCCTTAAATCCCCACCCTGAAGAAGTCACTTACCAGTAATCTCATAAATTCTGTCATACTACAATATATTAAATTGGTGTCTTACTACAGCTCCCCAGCAATCAATGCAAATACCTCTCTGAGACTCACGAAAAACTTCCATGCTCAGAGTCAGGCATATGTTGAAGTCTTCCTTTAATGAAGATTTCTTTAATGAAATGTTCTTAAAGTACCAGGGAGGAGTAAGAGAAGGAGTATGAAAAGTAAATAACATCATAGCTTGGTCACACTTTTGAGAATAAAAACCAGTTCCAGTTCTTGTGTTGAGTCACGGAAAAAAAGGTCTTGGACTCAAATCCTTGACATTCGTGGTATTACAATATTCATGTCATGATGTCATGGTGACATTAGCTGTTCCAGAACAGTTTTGAAACTTCACTTATTTTGCTTAGCTTGGAGAAGTGAAGTCACTACTGAAAACTTTTTGTTAGTTTAATGGAATTACAGGGAGACTAAACAGACAAGTAAAGTCGTGAAAAATCCTAATAATCTGTCCTTAAAATGTTATCCATGGCAGCTATCAACATTTCGCTCGTGTGAGTATTACTCTCAGGGTGTTTTCTGCCTGTCCAATTATAGTTGACTTGTGTATCATTATTTAAGATTAATCTTGAACATCTCATGTTATTTATATGTTTTTAAAAGAAGACTACTGTAAATGGAAAAGCTTCTTTTAAATACTTCCTGTTATCCGTCATTTTTCCCCATGAGTGTCAGTGTGTTGTTGTGGTGGGCTTTAAATCTAATATGTATAACTCTTGAAAGGCAAATTTATGTGCATTCAAAATACTGAACAGTTTATTATTATATTTTAAAAAAGGGCAACTGATAAAATATGTCTACTTTCTCTGCCATTGCTGATATTTGCAATCAGCACATGGAATTTGATGTGGATCATTACTTTCTCAGGATTTTACACATTAGCTATAGTTACGGCATTACTCCAGTACTTCTTGCTTGTTCAGATGTAAAATATTTTTGAGTTGTACATATTAGAAAAATTTTGTTCATCATGTTTTTCTTACCTTAACAGAAGAGGACAAAGTCTTACATCACCATAGCAATGTGTTAATTTGTGTGTTGTACTCATCTGTATTTCAGTGGAATTCTAATAGTAGCCATGACACGTCATTTTTATTGAGCCAACCATCCATAGTCAGTAAACATCTGAAAACTATTCAGACACTTTAAAAAGCAGGCCATTTGTAGGTATTGCTTTATAACATTTTATGTCACCAATGTGAATAAAAAGCATTATTGGTCCTCAGAAATCCACAACCCCAAATGACAACTCTTCAAAGTATTTACAAAAAAAACCTATATTTCAGTACACAAAGAGTCAATGACTTTTGTGACTCTTTAATTTTTTTTTTTTAAATGTCATTTCGGGATAGAATGTTCCTCTGATTACAAGAAGTAAACCTTGCTTCAGTTTAAAAAATTAAAATCAAAGAAACCAAATTTACACAAATGGTGCATTATTTGTTAGAACTTGAATTTTAAATAATAATCAATTTAACTAAGCTAAAACAACATGCTATATTTTTAAGATCTCATCTTTCACAAATTTTATCATTTTCACTGTAATCTTTCAGAGACTTGTACCCATCATAAATATGAAATATATTACTGAAATAACTGGAAATAGTAACAGGATTACTAAAAGATCTCCATATATCTTCCCAAGACAAAGTATTCAAAGGTATTGCTATGCTTGAAAATATAGCATCTTAAAATTTAAATGTCTTTCCATCTGTTTTATTAGTACAAAGCCACATTTTCTAACCCATTGTTGGAGATGTAATTAAATGCCTTAGATAACTTGTCTGAGCAACCTAGGGTTTTTCTTTCTCTGAGACTCACTGAAAAGGGAGTCTCCATCTTGGCCAGAAAGCCAGGAAATTTTATATGAATTGTGCCATGTGGTGAAAAGTTTTGTTGTTTTTTAATTATACCTAGATATTTTTTACAATATTGTTGTGGTTGAGACGGACAAACGACATAGACCAAGTTCTTCCAGGATGAAAGTAGTAGGTGCCATTTATTGCCACAAGTGCATTTTTATACAGTTTTACCAATTCATGTGTTTCTTCACTGTTGATTACAAGTTACAGCAGTAACATCTCATTGGCTACTTTTATTATCACCAGTGTTACTCTTTTACTCCCTTCTCTCTCATGGGTACATCCTTAACATCTCCGAATACTCCTTTATTCCCATCTTTCTCATGGGTAGACCTTCATATCTTCAAGGCTAATTTCTGTTCCCATGCCCTCTGTCAGGGAATCCACAGACCCACCGTAGTCCCACACACAATGTGAAAAGTGGGAGAACAGGATACAGAAATCTTTCCACCTGATACAGTTACAGTCCTCAAAATAGCATATGAAAAAAAAAAAAAAAAAAAGAAGATAATAAAACCCCTGAACTCCTTCAGGCTTAATCATATATGTGCTACACTGACGGGTTTTCTTTAACAGGTTTTCTTTTCAGTATGTGGCATTGAATAATATTTACCACTATTTAAAAGCCTAGGCAGTGTGAAAACTCTTGAAAAAAGCTAATACACAAGGCTAACTGAACTGGTAAAGCTGTGATGATTTAAACTACCATTAGAGAAGAAAAATTCTCAGCCTAAGAAGCATACTTTATTACTACTGTACATTCTTTCCAGGCGGCTTCATTCCTTTTAACTAAGAAATGCTACAGACCTTGTGCACACCTTATACTAAATTGGATCTACCTGTAACATACACATTTAACTTGCACTACATACACTACCCTTGTCATTGATAAAAATATCAAAATTGATTTTGATATTATAAATTAAATAGTATTTGGTATGGACAGTACCAGCTGAGAGGTCAGTCTGTCATGCTGAGCCAGCAAAGGTCCCAGACCAGCTGGAGCCTCTCCAGCATTTCCAGCTGCCATAGGAACACTGCAGATAATACTGTGAGAAACCTCCAAAATAGTCACCCTGCATGATACGGAATGTATTTTGCTCTTCCTCAGAACCACTGCTCTTATGCATGCTACAGACTGGAATCCAAAATGTCTTCGTCTTGCTTTTCTGAACTTTAGGTGAAGGCTTGAACTATTCTGAGGAATTAAAGATTACATATCACTCTTTTCTTACTTGGAATATGATTGCATGTGTCTTTACTGAAATATTAATACTTAATCATGCCTCCCTAAAAGCTTGTCAATATAACCCCCATCTTAATCTGTCTTTATGAATTGTATTTTATTTCATTGGTGGCTGAATGATCTTGTATGAAAAGGTTAAAATCATTGATTTGAAATCTCTTATAAAATGTCATATAAACATCAGTGATTACTCAATTATCTTGTTGTGAATGGTATGCCTTAAAACAAAACAAAAAATTGTAAGGGTTTTTAATATTGGATGTTAACAACTCTACCAAGTAGTGCATGTGTAGTAACAATAGAAATTAAAAAGCAGATACCCTCCCACGGTGATATTCCCCCCGACTTACTTCAAAATTACATGGTCGATGAAAGTACAGCAAGTTCTAATTTCTAGAGGGAATAATGACTTGTAGTTGCAGTAATTTAAGGAATAATGTACCCCAACTGTACTTAATAAGGCTGTAATTCCATCAAAGGCTTCCAGGGACATCATAAACCATGAGAGTGAAACTCGAGTGGTTTCCTCATGTCACCAGAAGGCTGAGATGGAATTACAGTCTTAATTTATATTCATTTTGAAGGAGCCTTATTTAATATTGCACATTGATCATGATTAATGCCTTTGGAACTGCCAAAAACTATTAGCTGTTTTCATGGCCTTTTGAAGCTACCAAAAGTCAATTATGCCACTGACTAGTGATTCCCAGAATTTTTTTTTTCCTTTTTTTAAGAGCTATAGCTCTGCCAGCACAAACTTGTATAACTATGCTAAAGTTAACATCAATTTTATCGCTTTTATCCTTCATACTGAGTGAAAATGGGAAGTTTCCTCTAAGTGCATAGCTCTTTATTTATAGAAGTTCATTGCAAATTAAGGGGAAAATTAATTGGAAGCATTTGGTTAACTTAATCACTGAACATCACTGAATGAATATGGTTTTATTAAAGGGATTTTTCAGTTAAATGCCAATAATTTGTCCACATCATATGTGAGTTAACTGTACAGGGAGAAGCTTTATTAAAAAAAGGGAGTTCTTTTAGGTGAAAGGTAATCTGTTTTAAAAAGAAGGATTATATGGAATACCCCAGAGAGACCACAGACAAAAGGGTTTCAACATGGAAAAAAAAAAAAAAAATCTGGTTCTTAATAAAGCTGTGAATTAAAGTTACTCAAGGTAAAATAATATTAAAAAAATATCTGGTTACTCAAAGAGTTGTCTCTTCCTCTCCTATGCTACAAAGTAGAATTCGGTTATGGGTATAAGAATATAAGAAATTCCAGCGGTCCACCTAACCCAATATTCACTCCCTAACAAAGAAGAAAATGAATGAGTGTTAGGAAGTGTTAGGAAGCCTGACCAATTTCTGTGGATGTTAGAGGATACATTACTCCACATTTTCTACAGTATCCAATTATGGGCATATTATCCTTTATATTTCTAATCACTTTTTTGACTCGATGATACTGTCCACCTTCACAGCCTCCTAGGGCAGAAAGTCCTAATGTCATTTCTTAAAGGACTGCTATTGAAAAATGTGTTTTAGTGTCATGTCCTGGTGGCTTCTCAACATCCCTACATGCCTAAACATAGGAATTTAGCATCTCTGGGATGCTTTATGGTGTACCATCTAGCCTCGGACTTCTTCTCCTGAAGGCTCCCCATAGGTCGAGTGTTGGTATTTGCCAACCGCTTGCACATTTCTCACATATCATAGGGGATCTTAATACAGTAGGAGACACCTGTATTTGGTTAATGACACTAAGCCAAAATGTTTACATGTGTCAGACAGCCTGCCATAAAACGTATTTCTGTGGAAATGACATTGTGTCAATTCTTGAAATTTCTAGTGCTGAATAGCTGATTTGATTTATACTTTTGAATGGAAAATATATTGTCAGTATAATCCTATCTTCACTTTATAACAATATATTCCAAGAAGAAGATTACAATTCGTTGACAACAGATACAGATAGAAGTAAATCACATACAAGCCCTATTGAAAGTCTTTTGGTCCATTTCTAAGATGGTGGTAGTGCAATATGGTCTTTAGAGTCAAAAACATGACAAAGTAGTACTCAGTTATATGGCATTTTCAAGCAAGATAAATATACGTTGTACAACCAAAACTGAAAAAACACCATCAAAATGTAATGAAAAAGAAATGCAGTGTTGTCTGCTTCAAGCATACCAATCCCATTTGGCTTTTGGAAGGAGATGTTCTTGAGGCCAGGATCCGATTCAAAAGACTACCTTTGAAGAACCACTCTATAACAATCAGAATATCCTTGCATGGACCAGTAAAAGTCAATCTAGGTGGCAGGTTTTCACATGATATGTGAAGATAATATCCCTTGACATGGTATGTTTTGAATGCTGAGAGCTTACAAGCCTTTAAAGGGTGTTGGAACAAATGAAAGAAAGACAAATCCAAGTAGGGTACTTAAAACAATTCTGGCCGAGCATGTCCCAGAGTCAACAACTTTTGGAGGCTGAGAAAAAAATTTCAGGTTTAGTACTGTAGGGGTATCTTATTCTCACAGTCCTCCCTAGGCATTCGGTTTTGAACAAAGTCGTATGCACTGTGCATCTGAAACAACCCAGCAGAGCTGCTGCTAGACTCCCCCTCCCCACAACAAATGCTAAATCCCAGCTTTGCTTCCCAAGACTGACTCAAAGTCTTTCGGTTTCTACATGTAAAGTTTGCAATTAATGTCAAATTTCTCATATGTGTCATCCTTCTGTGGAGTCTAGTACAACTCTTAACATTCCCAGTACTCCTTTGCTACTATTTTATGAGTAATTATCTCTGCCTGGCTTTTCTGAAAAATTAATCAAATTCATTAAAAATTCAAATCCCTCAAAACCAGTTCATGTCAAAAATAAAGCTGGCCTCTGATTTTTTTTTCTTCTTATTAACAGCCAATTCTTTGAGAGAAACACTGTTTGAACTTGCCCAGGTTGCTTTCTGTGATTAGAATTTTGACACTGGAGAAGCTTTTAATTGCTCCAGTCAACAGGACACTTCAAAAAATAACTGCCTCTTTAAACTCTTGATCCTATGTGGTCTTAAGCTGTATTCCAAGAAAAGGGGTCCTCAGAAGTTATCTACTTCATTCTGTACTTCAGTTCAAATTGCTGTTGAATGAAAAATGCAAAAATGCATTTTTGAAGATATTTTTAAATGTATTTTTCTCCAAAATGAAGACATGTAGCCTAAAATTCTAGATACACAGGTACTATTACAAGCAATCCCCAAAAGATGTATCTACTCAAAAGAAGTATTCTTGTATACAGGTAGTTTGCAAGTACAATGCTTTCATGATCAATGGGTAAAAAACAGTAATGAGTTCTGGAATTCTAAAATGTATTTAACATTTTAAAATATTTATATCCCACTGGATATAAAATCCTTCTTTTCCTCATGAGGACAACAAAGCATTGGAGCACATTGCCATGGGACATTGTGCATGCACATTCTCTGGAGGTTTTCAAGATTTCACTGGATCAAGCCCTGAGCAACATAGACTGACCTCAAAGCTGATCTGACATGAACACAAGGTTGGACAAGGAACTTCCTGAGGTCCTCTTATCCTATGATATCATGTTTGTGTGTCTTAGATAATGGTAAACAAATTTTTAAAATAATCATAAAAGAAAAAATAGAACATGCAATTTCAAATGCCTATTACTCAACTGTCATTAGAAGCAATTTTTTCTTTGTTGAGAACAAAACAGAGAGTGGCTTTGACAAATTATTGCAGCATTGTATTCTGTTTACCTAGACATTGCCTTCACCAGCAATTGGTTTCTACTAACTTGTCTGCTGTACGTCAATATTGAAAAGGTTAAATACATAGTTCTGTTTCATCTATATCTTGATATTTTAGGCATAATTTATCATGGATTAATAGCCAAAATATTCATGACAGTATTGGTAAAAGCTTTCCCCCCCTTTAATGTGAAATATGAATGTTTTGATGTTGTCTTCGAGGCCTGAGAATCAATAGGAATAAAATGATATCTTTAGGTGGTAGTACTTTGTATTATCTTTTTCTGTGGGACAAAGGCTTCCCCCCCATTTTTTACTACCTTAAATAAAAGAAAAAAGAAAAAAAAAAGAGAGAGAGAGAGAAGGAATTATTTATTGCCAACATGGACAAATTGTAGGAAAAGTATAAAAGTATAAAATTGTCTCATGAGTTCATTAAATTGTCTCACGAGTTCATTTTACACAGAAGGACTCTCCTTATAATACGAAAAATATTTCCAGTAAACAGGAGACTTCTCTCGTTGTAGGACCAGCTAAGAGTAATAGGTCAAAACAAAGGCATTTTAAATCAGTACTGATTCTTATTCCCTCCACAGAAATCCATCTATGAAATGTGTGCAATGGGAGGTACACTTGAGCTAGGGAAAGAGGTTATTTGTGTGTATGTGTGTATATAAAAATATATTAATGTGAATACACATAAATATATATGTATAGCTATATAAATACAGCTACACAGAGTAAGGGGCAGGAAGCATTTCTGAGTCTTCTTGCCAATACCCTTAGTTACAACAAAGTAGGCATTCTGTGTGATGGGAGAGACCATTGTATTCATATAGGTTTTATGGAGATACATCTTAAATCATTGGTACAGAAGATTCACAAGAAAAGTGAATAGTGGCATGGCAGAACATCTTTTTTATAACCTGTTTTAATAGAAGTTTTCAAGAGTTCTAGTTAATTAATCTCTAGAGAATACACAGTAAATTATTTTATGCTTCACAGATCTTTCAACTTAATTGAGCATAAATTGAATGAAAATACTTTCTTATCTCATAATCTGCTATTTGTCTCAGAGAACCACCACTACAGTCGTAGTATCTACATCTTTCCAACAGTTCACTGTTCTCAGGGCATCATCAGAACCTGTTCATATAAATACAGATTTGTCTCAATTAGTGAATTCAGTCCACAATGGATACTGCTGGCATCTCCTGTACTTTATGTGGCTCCCTAACTCAACAGAACTCCGCATATTACCTATTAACAGATACGCATCTCATACAGGTGTTTAGTCCATCTTTAAAAATATTGGTAGGACAGCTATAAGACCAACTGAGGCAACTGGATGCCTTCCTGTGTAACCTCATCTAGGTGTTCCTGCTCCATCAGAGGGATTGGACTAGATGATCTTTTGAGGTCCCTTCCAATCCCTAACATTCTGTGATTTTGTGATTAACATTCACAAAGACAAAGTTGCCTGAAAGGCTTAAAGGAGAAGTACTGTTTCATTTAGAATTATGTGAAACTACAATTCAGTAAACTCTTTCTGCAACATATTAATAGATACGGTATTTTTTATCAGGGTTGCAGATTCGAGATGACATTTATTCAAAAGGAGCCTGAATGCCTCAGATACATATTCCCCAGCAAAATCTACAAATTATTGAGAAACAGATCTTTCTTGATTTCTTTTTTAATCCCTTCCTTTTCAATTGAAACAGCTCTCTATTTTCCTTCAAGTGCTTCCTAGAATACCTGGGAACTTCATTTCCCTGAACTCTAAGTGTAATGAAGCCTGAGGTGTCCAAGGAGGTGTCAGTACAGAATATATAAAACACAATTTTGGATGTAGCTCTCTATGCTGTGAAGCTTCTTTATTTGTGATCCTACACAAGCAACTGTCTTTTTTTTTTTTTTTTTTAAATTGTGAGATAAGGAGTTCTGCAGGCTTCATTTTACTCATATACATATACAGTGCAATTGTCTTTCTGAATAATTTTTACACCTGAGTCTCTGTCTGTGATAAATGGTTGCCTTTTATCATGTAATTGCTCTCGGATTTAAAAACTCTTATTTTATGGCTGAAGATTTCTAGATATTATTAATTTTGTCTTTAGTTTGTTGACATTAATTTTCTGATAATGTTTCTAGTGTTTGAAGGAATGCAGGTATCAGATTCATGAAAAAATATTTTCATCCTCTAAAACTGTTCAGTATAAGCTAGTGCCTTATGGCATAATAAGTGTATGTTTGAACTCTTTCCATTGTTGTTTTTTCCTTCCTTATCTTACCTTTTCCCTCTCGCTATAACCTAGTACTTTCAACTCAGAATATAACCCTCATATAATTTCACTCTAGATTTGAATTCAATGCGTGGAAATATCTATTTGTAAAGAAAGCAAACTTGAACACCTTTCACATTGAACTTTATAAAGGCTTCTTATTGACACTGTCATTAAGTATTAGGAAATAAGCTTTATGTAAGGTTTTCTTCATTGACACACCTTGAGCAAAATCTTGCCAAATGTTTATTTTTTTACCTGCTCCACAGAAGAAACATTTCTGATAACTGGAGTCTGATTCAGAACATTGATTGAGCCCTTTTCTTTGTTTAGTATACAGTCTCAGTTTTTAACATTCCAAAAAAAGCTGATACGTGACACATACGAAAGAAAGAGAAACAACAGAATATGTCTTTTCCTCCACCTCATTCAAACTCAATTAGTTATGTATCATTCCAGTTTATTTGTTATTGATGGATTGGTTTTGTTGTTGTTGTTTTTTGTTTTTTTGGTTTTTTTTCAGTTAAGTAATCCCTAGCTTCTATCTTTCCCTTATTGTGCAGGGACCAGAGTAGTTATAAATGTGGACCCGTGCTAGTCAGGAAAGAAAGTAAAAGAGAAAGGCAGGTGATAGGTGATCCTACCAACGTCCAGACTGAGATTAAATGCAGCATCACTCATTCACAGAAAAAATAAAAATAAAATAAAAAAATAAATAAAATAAAATAAAATAAAATAAAATAAAATAAAATAAAATAAAATAAAATAAAATAAAATAAAATAAAAGTTTATAATTTTCTACAAACCTTCCCAACTCCCACAGTTTTCAGTAAAACTGTTGTCCTTGTCAGATTCATTGTTAGGAACACTGAATATTTGCTCAGCTGTGGAAATCTGGAGTTAAAAAAATGTAGGTTCAACGAAATGACATTTTCCAATTAAACCGTGTTTTGCTGGAAGTTCCCCAAGTTCTACCAAACACTATAGTTATACATCCTATGCAAACTAGAGATTTGCGTCATTTTTGCATGACAGATTTTTGAATACATAAGACTTGGGAGAACAAAGCTTTGCAAGGTGAATATTACAAAATGCCCAGTGCTTTTTCTTTCTCCCACAGGCTTTTCTGCAGGCACAGATAATAGGGACATTAGTTATTACATTGGCACTGGGTCTATTTCCCTACTATTTTCAAACAGTTTAATTAAAGTACATTTTTATACCAGCTAAATTGAAGGTAACTAGAATCAGAGAAAACTTCAGCACCCATTTTTTAATAAATGTTTCTGAACTTCTGTCCTTCAATCACTTTCAATAACTGTCTCTTAGAAGGTGCAAACACCTGCATTTTGGTTTTTTGTTTGTTTATTTTGTTTTTCTAAATCAAAACAAATATGTAATAAAAATCCTGTGGGTTTTTTGCTGTTGTTGGTTTGGCTTGGGGTTTTGTTTGTTTGTTTTTTTAAGGCAGGATTTCATTTTCCAAAATTCTGTATTATGATTGTAAATAGGCTCAAAAGGAGAAGTTCTTTTACACAGTTATCATTCATAAAGAATGAAAATAAAAGAAAATATCCTCTTGAGATAAAGAACAGAATGGCTCTTTATCACGTACTTCACAGGGTAATATGTGCAAAGGCACCAATATTGGATAGCTCAATCTACTTTTTAGCTTGAGTGAAATACGGGTAAAGAAAGAAACCATTTTCATCCTCAGCCTCTTGCTTTCTTTTGAGAAAGATGTTCACACAATTACAAGTGCATCTTCTATACACATTCTAACCAATGACAGAAAACCCAAGGTACTACGGGTATGCAAAATCCTCATCAGCCACAATTACACAAAACTTTGTCATAAATGTTTGTGCTGTTCAGGACTCAAAACTGAAGTATTAGGGCTCACTTATATGGTCAAGTTACATTGCTGTCTCCTTTGTGTATGGTCTTAACCAGAAACAAAATGAGACAATACAGTGTGGCTCAATCTTTTCTCACAGTTTCATGCTTGTAAATAATGTTTTAATGTGAAGATGCATGTAGCTATTTGGAGGCTTCAGGAACAAGGGGTACACTCTAACATTCAGAAGAACATTCAATTCTACAGGTCTGGTTTCATATATTTTCTTCTGTTTGTTTTGGTTTTGTTTTTCCCTTCAGTCTGGTAAGTTCCATGAAACTCTGCCACTGATAAATCATAAATATGGTGTTTCTGTGAAGCTAATATCCAGAATTGGTTTATTCTATCATATTCCAAAAGACTGTCATAGAATATTCTAGCATAAAACAATTTGGTTCATATGTTATGATTGATTTTTAGTCATAGTTCTTCATTGATTTCAGTGGGGAGTTCTCATTAAACATCTCTTGCATGAAATGGCCACTTGTATTAGAAGTTTGTTGGTTTTTTTAAAAAAAAAAAACACAGTTGGTAAAAATTATCAAAATAAGAGTCAAGAACTTTGCTCCATATCGTGAGCAATCTCAATAACAAAGTTATCTATCCCGGAACAGAGAATAATTGCAGCATGGAAAAGCAACTTCTTTTGTTCTGTTTTGTTGTGTTTTTTTTTTTTAATAAACATCACTCCTCAGGAGCTAAAACTAGACAGATTAAACCATATGAATCGGGAATACTTTCTGTAGAACCAAAAAATAAAATCTTTACAACCTGGTGTTTCTCACTGTAGGAATCATCTGTGGAGGAAAATTGTTTTCCCTACGTTAGCGTAAAAAGCAGATTTTCTGTCCTTGAATAGAAAAAATATTCACAGGATGTAAAAAGCACACAGGCCTAAGTATATCTCCCTTTCGCAGCTCTAGCAGAAAAAATATAGATGAGTCAGGGTAACATTTGGGGCTTTTTTTTATATCCATTTTTGGATACTCATTCACGAAAGATGTAGTGGAGGGAGAATTTTAAGTTCTGATGTCAAGAAACACACTCCTTTCTTAGGAAAAAAAAACCAACGTGCACTCTTTAGAATTTGTATATGAGTATCCCTAATGTTGTAGTACCAAAAAACGCATACAACATACTTTATCACTTTTATCACTGTCCTGTTTTCTGAGCAGATTGTAAGACTTACAGCATATATTCACTCTCATGTAGCAAGTTATTATCTGTCCCCACTTCCTAGATAACAAGAAGAATTAAAGTAGGGCATACAAGAAATTCGTGAAAGAGAATGGCATCAAACTTAAGAAGCTTTCCCACTTCTCATGCCACAGGTTTAAACACTAAGGAATGCTTTTTGCCCATTAGCAATTAAAATGTTTATATAATTCTTCATTCTGTTATTTCCTACTCTAATTCAACAATTTAGTCAGTAAAACACCTGATCTGGTTGGTGGTTCCAGCTGCAGGACTTTATGAGCTTCTTTTCTCTATTAGCAGGGCTTGGAGAAGCTTCTTTTCTTAGTTAGTCAAGCATCATTGATAGGAAAATCATGTCAGTTCTGGCTGCCTTTGCTCCAGTGTACATTTGATCTGAACATCTTTTCTCTTGATCCTTCACTTTTGCTACTAAGTGCTCTGCTTTTGCAGCAAACTTGTTCTAGCCCTGGTTTCCATTAGTCATGTTGAGATCTGAGATTGTTATTTAGTCTTGATATGCTGGAATCCACTCCTGTGAAAGAATTGGCCTCGTTGTCTCACTCCTATGCTGCAGAGTTCATTTCTTTAATGATCTGATCATTGTTCACTTTCCTTTCTGCCTTTTTGCAAACTGAACTGGAGCCTCACTGCTGGCTGTCTGAGCAGAGAAAGATGAGCCTGCTGCTTCTCAATGGAATCAAGTGAGGATGGCACCTCTGTTAGGCAAACAGGTTTCTCTTCCTGAAAGATTATTCTTTAGTCCTCTCTTTCATTCTGAGTGCATTCATCTCAGCTTTCCCGCCTTGCAGAGACAAAGTTTTCATGGGAATTGTTGAAAAAGAATGATGAGGCATTGCTCTTTTAGCTAATCAGCCACCTTTGACACTGTCTTTCTAGAAAACTCAAAAACATTATAGTCCCTTTATCCTCAGATTTTCTTCAGTATTGTTTATAGAATTAGTAATTTGAAATGTAAGAAAGAACATCAACAGTCTTAATAATCACCTGGCTTCCTATGGGACAATTGTATGCAGCACAGGGGAATATGACAGACTATCTCATTCTTGAAGACTAGCAGCAAAACTAGAACCACTGGAAAATTTTAGAAAACTATAAAGAAATATGAAAGATGATTGAAGTAATGTTCCAAGGAACCAAGTTTTGGATTTTTCGAAGATTTTGGCAAGTGTTTTGTGCTTGGTTCAACTTCTGTTTTCCTTTTTGCAAAAAAGGAAGGAAAGTCGGTTCCACAATGTCTTCTTTACTCCCTTGGTCTGTCTCTGACTTTCATAATCTCATTGTAGAGTTAGCGTTAATAACTCAGTACTTTCCCCAAAGTCAAAGTTTTATTGTTTCTTCTAGGTTTGCTGATCCAGAAAAATTCTAGAAGAGTAAGTCATGTGAACAAAACCAGCATTTAGACTACAGAATAAAGTGAAGATCTCTAGACAGAAATGCAATCAAGGACAGATGCATTGCAATGGAATAATGAGAAAGGAAATGTTGGAAAAAAGGATATCCAAAAGAGTTAAGGCCTGCAAATACATAACAGAATGGAGTTAGTGAAAGAATATCTTTGGAAAGATTTCTTCCCTGCACACCCCAGCCCACGCTTTTGTTAAATGCAGCAAAATGTAGTGTATTAATAAAACATACATGAATCTTTCTTAAAAATATATGTGAACAAGCAGAAAACTCTTTCAATAAGGTTTATGTTCTTGTGGTATAGATATATTATTAAAAATCTCTTCCTAAAACCCATAATTTCTGCTTCAGTGATAAAGGTGACACTGATGTCTTCAATTTTGCTGCTAACATATTCAGTTGGTTTCAGAGCTCTCCACTCATTTGACTTCTTTCAAGTTACCTTTGATTTTGCTTAAAGAGGCAACAAAAAAACAGGAATTTCTTACAGATTTAGTTACAGAGAATGTAACACTTCATCATCTTAAGCAGGCTACTCAGTCCAGTTAAAGAATGTTTTTGGTTTTTTCAGTGTTTGTAGATCTGACCTTAAACCAATTTAAATGAAAGACATCTATTGAATCCATGGGCTTTGGGGCATAAACCAGTCAGCCTTTCACTGACTCACTAAAATGCTGTAGTCAGATATATGATTCATGTTTCCTCTCAATACCTTGGACTCGAATGTAGTTATTCAAGGAGCTAGTAATCGCAGGGCCAGTATTTTATAAGCTATGAATGTTATAAGAATGGAGATATATCAACTCAGTAATGTTCCTTCTGAACAGAATGACATTTTAACAGTGTAATTCAGCTTCAAAACAGAAATGAAAGAAAAAAAATTCAAAAACACAACATAAAATCTGTGCTAAATTTGCAGTACAAAACTGGAACCTGCAAGTATTCAAAACTGTTGACATTAGGAAAACAAGACAGGTAGATAAGGTGCTAGTGTGCAACCATGGATAGCAAAAAGTTAAAGGGACTTAAGCAGAGAAGAAATCTATGGATCAGGGTGTTTATTACATTGATACCATTGACATTACCACTAGGCTTCACTAGAAGCACTGGCTAGATTCGTATGAAGTGGCAGCAGATTTGGTAAATGTATTTTGAATAAGTATTTGAATAAGGCATACAAACAAGAAACAAAACTACCACACACCACATCGAACACCAGGATGAAAATACCAACTCATTATAATACCAAGCTCTCATTAACTTCAAGAAAGAAAAACTGGATAATTTATCTAGTTATCATTGCATGAGGAGATGTACCAGTGAAGAAACACAGACATGTAATTCCTGAATACTGATTTGTCACTTTCCCATCAGTTTACTAGAAAGTAGAAGAGAAAAAGAAATTAATATATTTTTCTAGTTATTTTTCATTAATATTATTGTATGTATTCATTAAATAAATATAGTAAATAATGCAGATTCTAATATAAAAATAAATATTTCCTGCACTCAAGTAAGGGCAATATATTTCAGTACATATATCCTCTTTTCAGCCTGAATCAGTACTTACCAGGCATCATCAATGACCACCAGTATCACAAAGTAGTTACTTAAACAGGTGTCATTCAAGAGTTTTCTGTTCCTAACTAAATCCTAATGCTGAAAACATTAGTGGAGTCACGTAACATGTGTGATAACAATTGCCCTGAGAAGCATTGCAGGATCCATGAAGGTCCTTCCTCTTCTGCCCGGCTTTGTAGAATTTCAGTAGAGTCCACTTACACTTTGTAGTGAGAGAAGAAGGTTGAGTTACAGTAACAGATAAGCAGGTCTTCGTGTTTCTAGACCAAACTTCCTTCCTTCCTTGCCAGACAGCTAATGTGAAGAATGATTGCCATCTATAAAGCCTCTAATCTGCCCCACCAAGATAAATAGAATGGGGACCAACCACAATTTTCAGGATACCCTTCAGACTTTATCATCCATGGTCAAATTACCTGTTTTCACCAGATTAAACTACACTTTACTGTATTTCTGAAAAGATGTGATAGAAACACACTGTATAGCCAGGATGCTAGTGACTGGTATTTTCGACTTATATAAAGTAAATCTTTAACCTGACATTTTTTGTCAATCAGAGGAAGGAAATGGACCAAGAAAACCAGGTCTGCAATATATCAGAAGGTGATACCAAGAGTGAGAAATATTAGAAAAAAACTATTTGCCTTAATTTCTTAGATATATACAAGTAGTAGTGCTAGAGGAAAATTTCATGCCCCTGTGGAGAAACTTAAGTGGAAAATTCATGCCACAATTAGCAGCAGAGATTCTGTGAATTGCTTTGTAACTACTGATAAAGTGCAATTGCTTGAGTTGCAGCAAAGGGAAGAACACTTGGGTATACCACTCGTACTTTGGAAAAATAAATATATATTTTATTTTTTTCATTCTACTTTCCTCATAAATGTTGGAAAAAATTTTGTAACCCCACCCTGATTTTTCTGGGTTGTGTGACAGGAACAGTTCCAGGTATCTCTTGTTTCAGGGCTACTAAGGGATGTCTTGGCCTCATGTATCACTGACATGCAGTTGATAATCATTCTTATTTCTTGGTTTTAAGCAAATAACATCACTGAAGACCAAGTCTGTCCTTAGTGACAGGTGTGTGTGACTGTATTCCCCTCATTCCTCATCACCCACATTGGTACTATTGGAACTATGCTCTCAAGTCCCATACAGACTTTTCACTCAAAGTTCTTTCTCAGGAAGGAACAGGGAGAAGGGAGGGTCTGGCACATTCCCAGATATCACTTGAAGAAGGAGTCAGGATATAGTTAGGGTATGGAGCTGGACCTGGAGGCTTAGAAACATATGGATGGTCAGTTCAGATATAATCCTAGTCTCAAGGACAGTGACCTGAGAATTGTAAATTCCTTGATTCTTAAAAATAAGACAAACTGTGATGTTTTCATAGTCTACTATATTTATGGAGTATAAATGCCATTTCTGTCAATTCTGCATGTTCAATACAACTGGAAATTACAAAATAGTTCCCAGTTTTCTAATGTAATGGAGAATTTGTGAAATCTATTATCACTATTAATACAGCAAAACCTAAAGATTCCAATTGCCTTATTTTGTTGTACATTTTCCTGCAAAAATGTGTAGTCTGAATAAAGGAAGCTGAAAAATTATATACAAATGCGTATACATACAATATACATACCAAAGATCATTTTTTGTTGGTGGTGGTGGTGGTGAGGAATTGAAGAACAAAAAGAGGCAGTAACTAATCAAAGTGTACACATTAAAATAAAAATATTAGCCTTCCCAGTTCTAGAAGTCCAGTGCCATTCTGTTGATTTTTCCTATAATATGCAAGAGCATGGCACTGTCAATGATAAATTATAAGTTGGTGTTCTCCACAGGACCTCACTGGAAGATGCACTGTCTCTTCACCACCCATCAGCATGAGAATCACAGTGCTTAGAGAGGCCAGCTATGTGAGTCATTTTTTGGTAGACCTCTGATGAGATCTGTACTGTCTACCTGAAACTCAAGTCAACATGGAGCACTTTCACCAACACATCCTAGCAGCATAAGTAGGAAAAATCCAAAGAAAGAACATCCTCAGTGGTAGCTTCCAACCCTTGAACTTGTTCCACCTGCCAGAGCCCTAAAAGCCAGCAGACTGTGTCTCTGCCATGGTCAGACAGCAAGAGTCTGAAGTCACCAATCATCACAGGGAGCCATATGCCCTTGTGCTGAAGGAAAAGGATCAGAGGAACTTTGTTTCAAGGAGAGAGAGTAAGGATTTACTCTATTTTTTTTAATAGACAGAGACCATGTGTACATGATTCAGAGTTGTTTTGTTACTTTGAAGTAAGAAGAAGAGTTTCTATTCAGTAAAAGTAACCTTAGACTAAAATGACTGAAATGGTTTTACATGAGTAGATACCTGGCAGCTTTGCTTTGTAGTAGCCTATGCAAAGACTATGAAGGTTAGAGAAGAGGACAGAAAGAATATTAACAGGGAATTTAATAATTTTATGAGTTCTATGAAAGGTCTTGGGCTGTAATGATAGTATGCCCTGTGCTATAAGGTACCTACTGAAAGTCATAATTAATGGTTAAGAGTAGATAATATTTTGCATTTATAGCACTCCACAGCTTCAAAGAACTAGGCAAACTAATTAATCCTCAGGATTTTAAGATCTCTATTTAGATAGGAAGATTCCTCTTAGAAAGTTCTGTATAACACAGACGATTACATCTACTTACAAAATAGGACAAACAACAACAATAATATCACTGCCTTCATGAATTAGTTAAACACCATAATCCCTCTTCTGCTGATGGAAAAGCTGAGGTTTAACTATCAGAAAATTTCTGTGAGACATGTCAATGACAGAGTTGAAATTAAATTTTAGGAATTGACCATCTTTTGTCTCTTATTTTCTGTCTGCCAAGTAGATTTAAGAAATAATATGGTTTAACGATGGAAGATAGACAAATATATTTCCATTAAAATGTTCACAGTCATGATATTTCTTCTTTCATAACATTTCCATCACAATTGTGTAGTTTGGTGATATTTGTTTGAAGCCTACACCAGAAGTAATTCTGGGGTATGGGAAAAGCTTTCATCATAATATGGTCAAATTCTGACCACTGTCAAAGAACAGATCAGTTTCACTTCATCTATAAATTTATCTGTTTGTTGCTTTTAAAAATCTTTCCCTATTATCCATATTCTCAGCTTTCCAAATACAGCGAATATATATGGCTGCAATAAAATCTGATGTGATGCAGAGATGTCCACCAGAGTCTGCAGAGATCCTGTAGTAACATTGATCCCACTTCGGAGTTAACTCAGAGGCGTGATGATAATTAAAAATGTCAACATCATTAGATATTTCATTTTTCAAATATGAACGAAGAGGCTGAGTCACATATTTGCATAATTTACATAACAGCCATCTAATTTTGATGATTGAATTGATGACACCTGGGATGTCTAAGCTTTTGGATATTTTCTCTCTTGTTCACAAAGAGTCAGACCCAGAGAAATTTTCAGATCCTATCAATGTATTGAAGCTCCACTATGAGTATTCAAATACGAAAAACTGAGAAAATACAAACAATTCTTATTGTGGTTATCCACCTAATTTTTTTAAGTGTGATGGCAGCTGGTATGAATGGAACACAGAGAGCTGTTCTCATTTTATTGTTCTCACCTGACTCCTGCTAGGAAGATAAATGGCAAGGTTGTCAGTCAAAAATGTTTGAATACTAATTTTTCTCTCTCAAGCGGGACTAAATAATATTACAGCATTGCATCAATTATCTTATTAAAGCCTAGCTTTTATGAACAGTAAATTGGGTTTTTAAAAATTAACTTCTGAGTTCAACAGAAACAGACTATGATTAAAAGTGCAGCCCAATAACTTCCTGGTTTACTTTATTAAATCACTAATCTGCAGAAAAATGTTCCCTTAGTAAACCATAAATAGCCAAGAAACACAGCCAAGGTGACTCTTCATGGTGCAGGTAACTTAATTAACTCTATTTTAAACCTTTTAGCATATAATTTAAAATGGTTTGCATTATAAATGTGTTTCTGGTGTTGGCATCTGTGGTTTTATTGGTTTTGCTGGGGTATTTTTCACTTTTTTTCCTTTTTTTTAAAATGAATATTACAATAGACAGACCTAGAATTGTGTTATTAGTTGTTCAATTGCTTTGCTGCAGTATCTGTAAAAAATTATAAGCCAAAATGGCCTAGGATAAAATTTTTGCTCATGGGAAATGCAGCCTTCATGGGACAAGAGAGGAGGTCTTCTCATGAATTAATAAATAGCTTAAATAATAAGATTAAGTGATCAGCTTCAACAAAAGTAGAGGTTTAGCACTGAAGTCCCTCAGGGAGCTTTATTTGGGTAGCTACTGCTCAACACAAATGATCTAGAAAAGGAAGGGAATAATGAGGTGACTAAGTGTTCTGATGATACAAAATTCTTCAAAATAGTAATGATGAAAACTGCTAAGAGGTGCAGCAGATTTCAGGGTACTGGTCAACTAGGGGACAAGGAGCAAATGAACATTACTGTTGATAAATGTAAGGTAATGTATATAGGGGGAATAGCTCTTTATTAGAAATACACAGTGATAGTCACTAAACAAGCTGTTCCCATTTAGAAGGGATATTTGTCATCTGTAATCCTAAAAAAAGCACTACTACCTCAATACTCAGTGACAGTCAAAGGCTAAGTAGAATGATAAGAGTACAGCCATGGCACAGTTGCATCTGGAATTATCAACTCTTTCCAGTCTCCTCGACTAAAAAACAAGACAAGGGATGGGTAAAGAAAAGCAAAGGTATGGATTGCTTTCAATAATAAACAGACTCTGATGCATTGGCTTGGCAAAGTGAACACTCAGGTGTTAAAATCCATGAACATAAAAAAAAAAGAAAAAGTTATTTATGTTTTTTCTTGACGGAATTAAGAAACAGTAAGTTAGTAGACAGAAGCGTTTAAACAAAAGTACATACTTTCTCAGTACAATTAGTATCTTCTGGAGTCCATGTTGTGGAGTTCATTGCAATGTACTGCTTTGGATCTGAAATGGGTTTGAAACCAGATTAGCCTGTATCATATCACTCTCTACAACCACCTGAAAGGAGGTTGTATTATGGAGGGTGTTAGTCTCTTCTGTTAAGTAGTAAGTGACAGGACAAGAGGAAATGGCCTCAAGTTGTGCCAGGGAAGGTTCAGATTGGATATTAGGAAAAAAAATTCTTAATGGAAAGGGTTGTAAAACACTGGAACAGGCTGCCCAGGGAATTGGTGGAGTCACCATTCCTGGAGATGTTTAAAAGGCATTTAAACGACATTCTTAGGGACATGGTTTAGTGCTAGAGTCAGGTTATGGTTGGACTCAATGACCCTGAGGGTCTCTTCCAACCAAAATGATTCTATGGAAAAGAGGCCCTGACAGTCTACTCTTACAATGCTATATGACAACCTTTAGCTCAGACGCAGGGTGAGGAAAGGCAGAAGAAAAATCTGGAGAGGTACCACTCTATCCTTTCTCACACGTCAGAAGCAGAAAGATTAAATAGATGAAAATTTCAGACAAAGTGATTTTTATGATACTGGAGGGGTTATTTCTTGTTATTTGATTTCTGCTTCTCATCTGTGAAATAAGGCTAAAAATACATACCACCCTTACTTTGGAAGCATGTTATGATTTGAGATTTTCCCATAATGTCCTTAAAGACACCTAAGGTACACAGGTTGCAGGCTCTAGTTTTGATTGCAAAAACACTCTGACATTTGCTTACGATTAAATGATTTAAAATATCTTCTAATAATGTGGAGGAAGTTTCTTCTGATTATAGTGTCTTTTGAAGAGGAATGACATTGGGTGGAAATTATGTTGACATATATATATGTGTGTGTATATATATACATATATATATGTACGCTTCGTTATCTGTATTTATTGAATGGAGGGCTGTTAATATCCTCTTTGAGCCATCCTCTGGCTATATATGCAGAAAGCTATAAAATCACAATTCAACCACATGATGATATAAATGGTAGCATTCTGCTATTCCAAGGAGAATTGAACTCAAATGTTTTTCAGACTCCAGATTTCCTGTCCTTAGCAGAGATGTAATGGATCCTGATCACACAATCTCAGACACTGTTGGCTGCTGGAGCAGCTGTAGCATTTTCTGCTGCCTCTTTTTGCAGTACTTGCTCAAATAGTAAGTCTGTCTTGAGTGCTCTTTTCTGACTTGCTTGCTAATGAAGGAGGTGGAGAAAGATGTCATAGTGTCTATTACTTTGCATACAAGAACCACTTTCAAGCAAGTGGTGCCTTGACCTGTGAAGGTAAGATGTCCATACCTCCTGTAAAAAGTGATTACTGCAATCTTACTCACATGCATTTATCTCTGTTAAAAATTCTGCTTGTTCTGGAATTTACTCTCTAGCACCTTTAAGGCCACTGAACAAAGCATTTTCCTAAAATATTATGACTGCACAAACACCTGTGCAGACCAACCTTGCACTGAGCTACTCAAAATTTTTTCAGGGGTTCAACAATGCTCAACACTCCTCACCTCTGATTTGATGGTCTAATGGCTGAGCATAGTGTAGAATGAAGTACAGATGGGAATTCAAGATCAAAGGCTTTTAAAGAAAAGTGCCTGGATACACTTGCAGCAAATTATTGATTTTGATATAGTTGTACAACATGCTTTGCAACATAAAACTGCTTATCTTCACTGTAAGGGCAAAACAAGAACTGTACATGGGGTCATTTGCAGCTGTTTACTTCAGGTTACATAAAAAATCGTGATGGATTATTTGTTTGACTCAATATATAAATGCCACATTGCACAGTACTATGTACAAGGTGTATTTTTAGAGATGTTGTTTCCTTTCGTAGATTGCTCACCTGGCTTTTGGAAATCATAAAATCCTACTTGGAGTCATGCAAACTTTAAAGTCTCCAAATCTCAAAGATATTCTTTAGTAAGCATCCTCTTAATAGCACACTCTTTTTTGAAGTCATCTTTTCAAATCTAAATATCCAGCACTGGATTTGACAGTTCATCACAGTGATTTTTCAGAACGTCTTTAATGATGCACTCTGTCTTCAGCCACAGAATGGAGTTGGTTTTTAGATAGGCAGTAACTCTTTCCCCGCCTCTAAACTTCTTTCTAAAGCTTGCTAGGATTTTCAATGGCTTAACAAATTAGTACATTCTCAATTTTTTCTCACATCAGTCATCAGCACAGACAATTTAAACACTTTAAAATATATTAATATGGGAGATCTCTTTCCTTCACCACAGTTTACAGCATTTTTTTTTTTTAGTGTGGTTCAAACTGCCTGAAACTCTAACTCTACTGATAAGTCTATACATAGGAATTATTTAAAGAGCTAGATCTTTCAATTTAGCATCAATGTAATTTTTTTTCAGAATAATGTTATTACTGGCAGCCACAACCTTCAAAATTCCTACAACATTAAAAACTAAAATCTAGCACAACGGTATATAGTTACTGACTTGGGCTTGGAGTGGAATTGGAAAGATTACACTTTCTTACAAGTGTTATGATACACAGCAGAAGTTATATTTCTACATTCAACCATGTTAAATTTTGTGTGAGAATACGGATACATAGTTATCAGAGAAATCATAGGAATGGTCAAAGAAGTCAGACCACTGTGCTTTGAATTCTCTAGCCAAAGGTGGCTACAAGTGATTTCCTCTAGAGTAAGAGGCCAAAACCTGAGTGATACTTTTCCATGTTTCTCTTACAACCTCCAACACCTCCAAGAATTCCTGATGCTGAGGTAGTCCCTTTGTACTTAGTAGCTTCAATTTAATTTTTCTCACCCAAAATTTGTCCAGTTTCTTTTTACCTCCATGTAAACATTTAGCATTCAGTTTTAGAAAAATATGTGTATTTACAAAAGCTAGAGATTTGCCTTAATTTTACCTGTCTTGGTTTTTAATCTGTTTAGTAAACAATCTGCCTACTACGAAGCATGGAGACAGAGAATATTATTACAAAATCCTGAGCTGTTAAACCATGAGTCTGACAAGGGATTAATTCCTTTAAAATTTGCCTAAGGGTTGCGGAGGATTTTAACAGTTGGGAATTAAAGGATGATGGAGTGTTTGCAGCTCAGCCATGATGTACTTCACCCCAGGATGTGACTTGCACAGAACAAACAGCAGACAGTGAAGAGTGATACCAAGATAAAGCAAAAGACATTTCTTTCTTTAAAAATTTTCATAAAGTTTTCTCCTAGATCTTCAGATCTCTAAGAAAGTTAAATTTCTACTGAAGTTAGCAAAATATAAGCAAAATATTTCCTTCACATACTCATTGTATTTAATTAAGCTTTTTTCATATACGTGGAGGAAATGGAGAAGGCACTTTTCTCCCATTTTTCTATGTATTTTCTCAATTCTTTTCAATTTTGGTATCCTCTCATGCATACAGTTTTACTGTTCTCTGTATACTTTACTCTGCATTAAATTATTCAGTGGCTGGTTTAAATAACTACATAGACACCACCCCCTCTATAATATCTTTCATAATTCTCAAAAACATGTTCTGGAAACTTTAAGTTTTGTCAGTAGAGCTTCTAAAAAGTTATCACCATTTTTTTAAGTAAAAACTTTGCTAAAAGGTTACTAAGGTATAGCATTTATTCTGAGACACCACATATTTCTCACTTTTTTTCAGTTGTAATTTGTTTGCACACATTGTGCATTACCCCCTTCTTTCTCTGTGTGTATATATACGCACCTATTCAAAGTCTGAGATAAATAACATCAATAACGGTGGTATTCAGCAAGACTAAGCAATGTTCAGTAGTGGAACTTGGTTTATATTTTTTAAACATGCAAGTATGCAGTCAAAAGACATATTTTCAAATGTAGATATGCAGAGCACAAAATTACTCTGCACTAGAAATGTTATGGCATTGACCTATCAATTATATTATTTAAAAACTAATATAGGAGTTACCAAGTTTATCTGACATTTAACTTTTCTGAAATATGTTTTGTTTACCTGTTTTAATTTCATGTGTACTTGAAACTGTTGATTCATAGGAGATTTAATCAGGTTTTGCAACTATTCCATTATTAACTTTCCAACAACAGTTCTAGTGAAGAGTTCTTTATTTCTTGATAGTCCAAGTTCTTCAAAAGCAACTGTAAAAACTAACTCAGTCACTTAGACTTGTTAGAATGTTATTTTTTTTTCATTTTTCTTCAGTCATTTATGGATGGATGGATGGATGTAGTTACTATATTTTTTTTAAGGGTTTGGGTTATATAAAACCCTATGTTCAACTTCATATACATACCTATATATGTATACACACACACACATATAAATAGCCAGCTTCAATATTTTTCTTTCTCCTCTTATGCTCTTGCTGGCTCTGGAAATACTTGTAAAGTTTAGTTCCCAACATGTTCATCTCCAGTTCACACAGACCTCCGAGCAATCCATCACAAAGCCAAACTGGCCATTTCTCCCAGTCATAGTATATAGCCTGGCTTGGCTATCTTATACCAGCACATAAATAATAAATAATTATGAATAAAATATTATGAATATTATGAATAAAATCATGAATATTATGAATAAAATCATAAGATAATTACACTTGGCAGAAATCAATAGGAAATTTACATTGCCACATCTCTAGTATGTATATAACTTTTATTTCTTTTATTCTTCTTGGACACTAATATACTAAAAAAAATTTTTCAAGAATTGTTTAAATAAATGTAAATAATTTGAATCCTCACTTAATTTTTGTTCAATTTGAGTTTCCTTCATATGGAAAATACATTTTCCTTCTGGTAGAATTCTAATTCAGATGCTCCATTTCCAGTTTCACATTACTGTGTAGTTAAGATATCTACATCTAGGAACTGCTACTTGCATTAGTACATCTTTTTTCCTGTAAATTCCAAACCTTTTTGAACATAATTCTCCTTGCAGAGTTGTTCTTCCTCTCAGGTTGCTATTAGGTGACTCTTTAACCAGATATTTGATAAAATTCAAATAATCTACACTTAATGAAAATATTTAATCTAGAATCAGTAGCATTCAGGACTGGAAATATACTTCAGTCATATAACTTGTGAAGTGAGATATTTTCAATACTATTAAGTAATTTTCTTTATTTTACCTACACTGTGAATTGATCTTGTCAGTATCAGCTTACATATTACACAAGAGGTAACACTTCTTTACAATAGTAAAACTTCCTTTTGGGGGGGAGGGCTGGAAGGCAATTCTTGAGACAGACTTCTGTCATTTAGAGATTGCCCACAAACTAATAATATGTAACATGTAGTTAGATTGTAAAAGATGCAAGCTCTTGTGTTCACATCAGGATTTTCTGAGTAAGAATCCTTCACTTTGTCCCTGATAGCTGTCTAGGTTTCTAGGGACAGTCATTTTATGTTGCTTATCAGTGGGGAAAAAAAAAAAAAAAAATTACAAGTGATTAACAATGTTGTGAGACTTAACAAATGTTTATGACATGAAATTTCCAAATGGAAGGAACTATTAAAAAAATGAAGAATGCTACAGACATAAAAGTGCTGGTAGACATTGTTTCTATTTTGACTTTAAATAGTAGGCCTTTCTAACCTGACTAAAGGAAACTGATGAAGCTGTTAACAGTAGATGACAAGAGAGAGACAAAAGAATGGAGAGGTAGTACAGCTTGTGCTACATACTTGCAGCATAGCTTATTTCACAGCATTGGGTGCAAATAGGTCTTTCTACATCTAAAAGCTCTGCAGCCTTTATGAGGCAATGTGCCAGATCTCCAAGAAAAATATATTGCTTAGAAAGAAAGATGCTGGGGTGCAGGGGAAGCAGACACAGGTCAAATAGACAAACATGAGGAAGACACCTGGATGACTTAACTCTTCTGCAGAATATTCCAAAGACATCAGCTATTTAACCTCTGGTAATTTATACATTTTGTCAAAACAAAACATTTCTGGATCTTTGAAAATGGCACAAAGGGAAAAAAAATAATACAAATTCAAGTACAGGGATAGAAAACTGGAGAAGTCAGTGAAAAAAAAGTGTATCACAAGTTTTATGGCCATACAATTATTTTCTGGGCACAAAAATATCCTTTGACCATCACTATCTTCTGAATCCCAAATGTGGGCTTCTATTCAATATCACTTTTTGAAAATGTGAATTATGCTTTAACATCTCAAATTTCATACCAACAGATCTTGATCAGCAAAAACTGAAGTACTACAGGAAACAAAAAATATGTACCCAACTCAGAGTCTTACATAACTTAGCAAGCATTTATGTAAATTAAATATATTGAGCACAAACTTAGATTCGTTTCTTATGAGAACATATACACAAAATCAAATAATTCCATCTCATTATAGGCATTATGCCACAATAAAAATATATAGCCACTTCATATTTCAAAAGGTAATAAAATCCTTCTTACACAGTCTGCTCTGCACTAAAAGAAGCTTAGCAACTTAAATTTTATATAAATATCCTTGCTGAATCACCATTAAAGTATTACTAACTCTCATCAAGGATTCAAATATATTCTGGCTTTAACACACGTTCTTCATTGCACCATTTCAGGTCACGATACTTTGACTTACTTCATTTCTGTAAGAAACGTTTAAGCAAGTAGAAGAAAAACCAAGAGAAAACATGTTTTCATAAGGTATATTTGAGGAGACAGAAGAACTAGAACAAATTGCATACATGGCTATCTAAGAAAAACAATGAAATTGCTTCTTCTAAGCAAAATTTTAGCCAATGAACTAAGTTTACCACCTTGGTATAAGTCAGACTTTCTGCAGAGAGTCTTTGTGTTTAAAACCAGTAGAATTAAGCAATACAATTAACAACCTGATAAATGAAGGATGCCTTTGATCTATCAACATCTTTAGCATATGTAACCAGGAAACAGAAAAAATAATTCTAAAGAGGGTTTATATTTATGAAACAGCTACTTTTTTTTTTTTTTTAAATGAACTGTATAAAACTGTATAAAATAACTGAGAAAAGAATACGGGAAAAATTCAGTCTATACAATGACATTGAGAGCTCCTGTATTCCTAAATTGTAGATTGTAATCATTAAAATAATTATTAACTTATTAGTTATTAATTAGTTAATAATTCAACAGCAATTAACAACTATTTTAATTAATTATCCCTAGTAATTTAAGTATTAAATAGTTATGTAAATGCATTTTGTTTCTTCTCCAAATCATTGCTAGACCGTATTGCAAAGGAATGACTGCTTCCCAGAATCCAGATGAACAAAATACAGGTTCTAAAGCCAATGAGATGATTGTGAGGAAACATGAAATTTGCATTTCTTAACTTCAAATTTCTAAAAAAGTTTAACTTTGGGGTGGTTTTTTTTTTAATTATTCTGAAACAGCTAATTAATCTGCACTCTTTTTCATGCATTGATTTCAAAATGACTAGGCAAATATAATTCCCTTTCTGGAAGGAAGGAAAATGTGGGATGCTGTAGGAAGGATTTGCTGGACATCACCCATAGCTCAAGAGGAGAGACAACCCAATAGGACCATGAGTGCCAGTTCAGAATTTAGTATTTTAAACTGTATTGCCTCTTCCAGTAAAGTACTGTTTTCTGTGGACGATTTGTTATTTTGGAACTGCATTATATCTAACTGAACTGTGGCCATGTTTCAAATTAAACCTTATTCAAAAGAGATTATGTTGTATTGAAAGGAGCTTAAAATACAATTTTTACTTTTGTTGTTGTTGGAGTTTCTGGGTTTGTTTTCCTTGTTGTTTTTTGGTTCTGTTTTTCTTTGGTTTTATTTTCATCTATGGGTCTAAAAATTCATTAGAAACAAACACGGGCTTAAGTGACTGAAGTCACTTAAGTCGCTTAAGTCACTACCAGTGTTCTGCATGCATCCATCTTAGTGCCAGTACTCTTCAATGTCTTCATAAATTACTTGGATGCAGGACTTGATGGCATCCTAAGTTTGTTGATGACACAAAACTGGGAGGAGCTGTTAACACTCCCATAGGCAAAGAGGCCCCGCAGAGAGATCTGGACAAATTGAAGAACTGGGAAATCACCAACTGCACAAAGTTTCACAAGGGCAAGTGTTGGATTTTGCACCTGGAACATGGCAACCCAGGCTGTACATACAGACTGGGGAATGAGATGCTCGAGAGCTGCTCTGCAGAGGGGGATCTGGGAGTTCTGGTCAATGGTGAGTTGAATATAAGCCAACAGTGTCCCTGGCAGCCAAGGGGGGGTCACCCATGTCCTGGGGTGCATCCAGCACAGCATTGCTAGCCAGGCAGGGAGGTGATTGTCCCGCTCTGCTCTGCGCTGGTGTGGCCTCACCTGGAGCACTTTGTGCAGGTCTGGGTGCCACAGCATAAAAAAGATACTTAGCTACTGGAGAGTGTCTGGAAGAGGGCTATAAAGTTGATGAAGGGTTTGGAGGGGAAGCCATATGAGGAATGGCTGAAGTCACTTAGTTTGTTCAGCCTGGAGGAGACTGACAAGAGACCTCATGGAAGCTACAGCTTCCTCACAAGGGAAGAAGGAGGGACAGGTGCTGATCTTTTCTCTCTGATGACCAATGACAGAACCTGAGGGAATGGCAGGAAGATGTGCCAGGGAAGGTTTAGGTTGGACATTAAGAAAAAGTTCTTAAGGTCCTAGAGGATGGTGGAGCAGTGGAACAGGCTCCCCAGGGAGGCAGTCACAGCCCCAAGCATGGCAGTGTTCAAAAAGCAACTGGACAATACCCTCAGACATACAGTGTGAATTTTGTGGTTGTCATGTGCAGGGACAGGAGTTGGGCTTGATAATCCTTGTGGGTCCCTTCCAACTCAGGACATTCTATGATTCTGTAAGGTATATCTGCTTACAGATATGGTAAGTGGAAAGCTATACAAACTAGAAATTAAGATGAATATGCTTCTAGCCAATGACATTAAAATCTCTTATGAGCAAATGGTATCTTTAGCAGTCACTAAGCAGTAGATCTTGGATACAGGCATCTAGTAATAAGTAAAACTTAATGAGAAAAGTTGTTCATGTGGCTCATATTCCTACATTTAAGCATTAGTCAAAATAAATTGATGTTTAAAATTCTTCACTAAATGACCTATACATAGCACAGTTTGGTGTACTCTGCTTCTATGATCAAAAAGGTGAAAATTATTAGAAACTGAATTACATAAAGCAACTAGACCTGTCTTTCCTTGTAACTGTAAACGCAATAACAGCCATTATCTTCCTTCATTAACACATTAATGTTATTTACTATTTCTATGTATCACTACACAAAAACATTGGTTGTTTTATGTTGTTTTGTTAGTGCAATGTTTATTTTCTGTATCTTGAGTTACAATATCTGAATTTATATTGGCAGTACATTGTATTTCATCTATGCAGCAAAGGCACTTTATTGAAAGCATACATAAACTTTATTTCTTTTGTTGGTCATGGCTTTAGAAATAGTTGAGATAAAACTTGTAACCTGAATTTTAGTTGTGCATGCATATTCCTTCCATTACTCTCCTTTCTATTATACGTCTACATTTTCACTTGTTCAGTTTACTAAGAGAGACAGATGTGCTCAGACAACGCTAACGTAGAAACAAAGGAAGAAAACTGAAATTAATTAAACAGCAGTTCATTGTCTATTAGTTATTAAGAAACAACAAATGCACATGCTTTATTTCAAAGCAAATTTTTAGATTATTTGCAAAATGTTACAAATATTCAATAGTACGAAATTAACCCAGAAGGAATCTAGATGCGGTTTAGGCTATGAAGATTTAAAATATTCACACTGCTAAATAAATCTGTGTTTATAGTCAACACTTCTAAAATTCTCTTGCTGAAGTTGAAAAGAAATCACAGGTTGAAAATGTAAAACCTCAGATGTGTCAAAAATTCTCTAAGCCTTGCTGTAGTGTTGGATTGCATTTTCAAACTAAGCTTGTTTGTTTAGCCCTTACAATATCTAGATCTATGTAATTTCATAGAAGTAAAATACATGAGAATTTTTCAGTTAGGCAATTTGATTCATACAGTAGAAGCATTTACTTCCACTGAAATATATTGACCCTCAGTATTTTAGCTTCTTTAACATTTTTGCTAGTTCAGGAATCAGCTATTACACAATTTTTCAGTTTTGATTAAGATTTTCAAAGCTGCTGAGGAGATTTAGTCACATTCAGTTCCCTTTCATTGAGAAGACAAATGTGTGAAGTCTCTTAAATAGCATTAGAAAAGTATATATGCATACAGTAGTCCAAACAACAACAAAAAAATGCAATTAGAGACAAACTATCACGTTCTCATGCATTTTTATGCGTAAGTGTATGTATATTTGTACACAGACATTCCTCTTCTATGCAATTGTGTTTATTTTATGATATCACGGATTACTTACTACGTACTACGACATTATATAACTATACATTATAACTATATTCATTCCTGAATAGTTTGGTTATTTTTCAATTAAGCTTTTAAATAGTATGCATTGGGAGCAAGCATAAACGGTTATCATATTATTGAAGTAAGGTCCAGCTTCAGAATGTTGAAGTGAAAAAAAAATTGAAATCTTTCTAATAAAGACATGAACTGGAGTTTTCAAAATTCAGCAGCGGTTTTACTGGGTGTCTAGCTGTGTGTGTAGCTGCGAGGCCTTAGGTGCTACTATTTTAACAATTGCACTTTGAAAGTACTGATGTGTGAATTACTTTGAACAGATCATTATTGTAACAAAGTGGAGTTTGACTATCATGGATAAGTGGCATCTGTAACAAAAATCAATAAGAACACAGTGAATTTCATCTTACATGATTTATTTTTGCAGTACCATCAGAAATGGTTTAAACACTATGCTTTGCAGAAAAGCCGCGAACAGTAAGGACAACTAGCTATGCTACCATAAACAAATAGTGCGTGTATTTGACTTTCCAACTCAAAAGGAATTAGTCTAATGAATTAGTCTAGATGGGAGAAGATTAAATGAGGCTAAATTAAGAGAATAAAAAGAAAATTAGTGTGACTTGCAATCTGCTATGGCAGAATAAAAAATGACTGATGAAATATGTATAATTTACATATAAGTTGCATATACTCTCTGTATATACAGAAATAATTTTTACAGTTATAGTGTTAAAATTTAATAGAGAGTTAAAATATTTTACTTATTCAGGTATAAAACAGATCCAATTCCTCACTGGGATAAAAATCAAGACATTTTCACAAATAAAAATTGCAGAGAATCCCATTGTAGATTAGCTTCAAATTTAAGATATGCATCAAACATATAGGTAATAAACAATGACATTCATCTTCCCCAACTTTAACCATCAAAATAAGATACTTAATCTAAGGTACTTGGCCAGATGTTCAGTCTTCAACAGAAAGATAGTGTGTTTGCACAATTGTCCCCACCCTTCAGACTGGAGAACCACCTCTGTTCCTTGATTCATAAAGGATCATAAACTTAGCCACTTTACCTCTTACATAGGCTTCACTTCTTCAGGTTTCTTATTTCAACTTTTCTTTATCATGATTTTCAGGGACATTCCTCAAATCTTACTGGATTTTGTAGGTCATTAAAAATACTCTCTCCAGAAAATGGCTTCTGAACCCCTTTCAGATAAGCCAGAGAGATCAATGATTCCTACTGTAAATATGGACTGTGCTACTGGATCCTCAGTTTTACATATTCAGTTCTCATTTTCCATGTTTTCATTGATGAGCCAAGAGTCAGCATGTTAGCCAGAATATTAAGTTACTTTACATGCACTGTTTTGAAATATCTGGAAGTACAATCATAGACTGATGTTATACAGAAATTTGAATATTTTTTGAGGGGGTGGATGGGGTTGGTTTGTTTTCCTGTTAGTTTTTAAAGCTGGCCATTAACATAATTGTAGGGCAAATTTACTCAACCTGGAATAAGTGTGAAGGAGTAGAACCTGTGTGAACTCAAAACCAGACCTTCGTATTTGCCTTTAAATATGCATTGAGCTAAACTGAAAGTAGAAGGCAGATGATAACATGTCCTTGGTATCATTCAACAACCTTCTTACCGGACTGTAGTAAATTAAGATTAAAAAAGGCTAACAAAGCCGAGAGACATGACAGCCAGCTTTTTTTATAATAGTGATCTTTTTTCCTCTTTGGGCCAATTGCCCTTTCTTGTCCTCTCTGTCCTTCCCCAAAAGACATACTATGAAAAAGATCATGATACTATAATTTTATTCCAAGTATGCCTTTTTTTTTTTTTTTAAGCACTTCTGTGTGATTAGCCTAAGGGATGTTTTCACACATGCCATGAAAGGCAAATCAAATACTACAAGGACAATAACAAACATACTGTGAATTTTGAGGATGCCATTTCCTTCATCTTGAAAGACAAATCTCTTACTCAAACACCAGCCACGTATCCATGACTTGAATTCATGTGGATACTTACAGCACTCTGCAAAGCCCCACAAAATTCATTTTAAAATCTGGTAATGCTGCTATGGTAAATGATAGCACAGCAGGTCTTTATCATATCATTTACATTACCCAATCACTTACAAGTAGTAGAAAGAAAATAAAAGAACCTTGGAAGTCTTAGGCTGCCTATATGGTAAACCCACATATTTTTATGAAATATAAATGAATGCATATTTTATTACCCCATGCTACAGCAAATGTGATTTCACACGTGTAACTCTGATTCTCAGTTTTTCTTACTTAAAAATGAAAAATATATATCATTTATTTCCTGTACTGAGTATCTGTTTAAAAAAAATATAGTATTTCTGTTAATCTGAGCATTTGTCTAGCTGTCTACTTATTTATTTATGGAAGAATTCATAGTCATGTCATTACTTCTTTCTCTAGCTGGATTTACAATTTATTTACAAATTTGTATTTTGTGGTAGAAGCAAGAAAACGCTTAAAAGAAAACCAAATATCAATAGATATGTCTTCCACAACTATCAAGTTGTCAAAAATTTGTAAAGCTATGTAAATCTTAAAAAGTTGCACTTTTTACTGTTAAAGTCATTAGAATACATCCTGCTTTCAAGCAGATTGTGCATTTGTTTTTTTTCATTCGCTTGTTTCTTTTATTTTGTTTTGTTTTTAATTTTAAGCATGACTTTTCCCCTTTTGTTGCAGATTTGAGTTCATTTTCAAAAAATACATGGCTGGTGTGGAAAACAGCCTCTAATCCTCTGAATTTAGGATCACTTGTGTTGGGGTCTGATTCAGGAAGCTCCAAGCCAGAGGGATTCTTTGATATTGCCTGCGGTGAGATTAAGACACAAACAAGGTCAGATGCCTCTTAACTCGGGAACTTCATTGAACGTTATCAGAGAAAGTAGCAATAGGACAGGCAGGAAACAAGAAGTTGAGGAAAACAGGAAACTTGGCAAATAGTGGGGATGGGTTGGCAAGAGGAAAGTTACCACCATAGACCCAGGGTCCAATCGGCTACTCTGGCAGACAGGGTGGTGCATCCCAGGGATGCAGCATATCTGTCACTCCTGAGGTGCCACCCCTGACATCCCTGTGCAGTGTGCACATGGTGCCAGTCAGTGCTGGGGGTCTCAGGGGGCATGTGCACCTGTTACGCGGCCTTTCTATATTGACTGGTTCACGCCTTTTTGCACACACACCCCCCACCTCCGTCCTGGCGTGCCGATCCCCTGCCACACCCTGCATACTTTGGCGGGGGTAGGTGATTTGTCCTTGGTCAGGCAAGTCTCTCATTGCCTGTCACTGGGCATGGTCCCCACGGACCCAGCCACCTGTAGCCAGGCAAAGTTCTCACAGCTGAGAAGGTTTGCAAGCTCCTGTGACTTGTCACTGGGCAGGTTCCTGGGGAGTGATGTCATTGCTTGCAGCAGAGGAGGGAACAAGCAAACTTTGAGACAACTTAAAATATGCTCCCTGACACCTTGAAATGAACGAATAAGAATTGGGTATAGAAACACCCTTGTTTTTCCTGTACTTCAATCCAAAAGTTCTACAGCAGCATGACTACATATGTTTTTCATGACTGAATAGATTTGCAATGAGGTGCATACTGAAATACTCTCACATTACTTCAGTGAAAAGAGAATTGGCAGTTCAAGATGTGCTCGGAATTTAGAATTCTTACCCTTTTGGAAATAGGGAAGTCAATCCGTTAAATGAAAAGAACAAAGCCTGGTATGATGACTAATCACATCTTATGCAACTTTGATAAATTTGATATAGAGATGTACATCTTTCTAAAATTAAGTTTCCTGTTCATTATCCAATACACAATGGCTTTACAGTTATGGGGGAGCATGAAGAAAGAAATAATTATTGCTGGCTCTGCGTAAGCACATTGAACAATACCACTCCATGAAGAAAGCACAATGTCAGAACACAAAATTTCTTATAACTAGAAGAATAGTAGCAGATTTGTCCAGGTTAATTGCTAGCAAACTGGGTTGCTTTTAGGTTTCTTTTCATGCAACAGCTTAATTCCCTGACTTGAGCAGATGCAGAAGCCTTCAGAGAGCATCACGTAAATGAGTGGCTAATGCAGTAAGTAAATGCCCAAGATGGTTGAAGTTTTTAAAGCAATGAAAACTTTGCAGTAGTAAGTCATGAAGTTCAGATGATCTATGACTCATTTTAGCATCTGTATTAGGGTTGGAGGAGGCTTGTTCAATTATTAGGAACAGAAAGTTGGAGTGCATCTGTCAACTAGCAAAAGTAATGTGGGTGCTAGTCCTCGTAACCACTTGATATGCCCAGAATTCCTCATAGCTGAAAATAAACATTTCATCAAATAATTAAAAAAGATGTTAAAACAATGAAGCTCAAAAGAGGTGGTCTTTCTCTCTAAAACTATCAGACAAATTTCACCTTCAGAAATAGTAACCAAAATAAGAGAACCCTCACGAGATTTAAAAATTATTAGAAGATTATTATTCTATCAGTATTAAACTTTGGAATATTCTTTGGAATATTCTTCTGTGAAGAACCAACTACATAGGAACAGACTAGGTATAAACTCTCCATTAATTCTTTACCTCAAAGCTGGAACCAGATTCATACTACTCTTCTTTTTTCTTTCCATTGAGTGGAAAGGCAAGCTAAAGTAGCCACACTGCTGGATTCTTTTGCTGTCTGCACAAAGTCACTTAAAGTAGTAAAGTACTGAAGCCCTTTGTTGTCTCTTGCCATACATCCTAAATGACCAAAGTTCCTTTCTTGAAAGCTGCAATCATAGCTATACTCTGACCTTGGAAATTGTATGAATAAAACACCCATTAAAAACCAATCTTCCTATGTGTGACATTCGCTTCTATGGCGATCTTGCTATAATATTGGAGCTGGTGAAGTTGTTCTGACTTCAGATTCCCAGCCCTGTGAATAGTCAATTTCTTGTAAGCAATTATAAAAACTTTATATTATGATTGAAAAAATACTGGTAATGTAGACTTAATGTTGGCATTACATTTTCTTTAGGAACAGTCATCAAAAGATATTCCTTTTTAGAAAAACTAGCATACAAAAAGCACAGAAAAAGGTCTTATTCTTTTAAGTCAAACTGCTACCAAAGTGCTGAAAGATAGCGCCTATAATGCATTCCCATCTATATCCATGCTGACATTTTTAAAATCAGATGCCACAATTTCACCTAAAAAAATAATGTATTATGCATTAACCTAGGTATCAACAAGCAATAACTTCAGAAGAAAAATTAGCAGCTTCAGTAGAACTCCGTCAGCATTTGAGCTATCAGTTATTGTTGTGATAGAGGGAGAAAAAAAAATTGATAGACGTTCTGGCTAACCATGAAGCAATTTGATCTAACAGAGGAGTGCTTGGGTACAACAGAAGAACAATTCAATTCATCCTGCTAATAGAAACAGACTAGATTTTCATCCATATCTGTGGTAAGGGCATGAAATAGATGAAAAAAAAAATCTTATAGAAGGTCATAGCCATGAACAGAGAATGAAGCAAAACCCCTGTTTTCAGAGAGCTGGGGATTTCTGTAATAATGAAACACTGACATCTGGACTAGGGCTATGAGAGACAAAAGGTTTTGTGTGGGCAGGAAATGAAAGCGAAATAAAAGGAAATAAAGTCCTGAAGACAAAAGTTTGCTGAATACTGATCTAACAGAAATCCGTCACTCCCACTGTTACCTCAAGGCTGTCATCTACCTGCAAAACATATAGCATTTACCTAAGTGAGAATGTTTACCACAGAAACTATTAATTCAGAAACTCTCTTAGGAAAACAGTGATTCAGTGGTCAGCTGTGTCTAGAAACTAGCTATACTTTTCTCACATAACATAAGAGAAGCTTCTACTGCTGGCTAGGTAATTTCTTTCTAACTTTTCAGAAAACTCCAACTCTAATATTAGTGTGACTGAGTCCTCTTGAGAAAATGTGTGGTATCTCGCTGGTCAGTAAGAAAAAATGGTAACAGAACAGAATCTAAACTAATACAGGATAAAAACAGAGGGAGCTTTGAATTATAGGGATTGATGGGTGCTACACTGAGAGGAGAAAAAGAACAAAGAGGAATGATACAGAATTAGGTGACAGAAAAGACAGAAGTGAATAGAACATATTTATTTTGTTGAAAGGAAGCTAAAGATGTTTTATCCACAATAAGTAGACAAGATGCAGGAAGAGGGAATGAAGAGAATATGGAAGTCCTGGATAAGGAATTGAAACAAAAGTTGTGAAAAGAAAGAAATACATCTTTTGTTGCCTATTTTTTTCCCTCAAATACAAAGTCCTGAATTAAAGAAGAAAAATATTTTAATATTAAAATTAATCCCAATTGAGGTGAAGAGAAGTACAGTAGATTTGGACTATATTTTGTTTGAGAGATAATAAAAAGAACCTAAATCAAACAGCTCTGATTCAGCAAAGCTGGTAGGCAGGCATTTAAGAAATTCCTTCTGAATCCAAGAAAACTCTTCCATACGTATTTGTAACTGGTGTATAAAATGTGTATGATATCACATACTCCATGAAGTTCAGAATGGAGTTTGAGTTCTTAATTGGCATAGACACTCAAACAACCCTTTGATGTGTTTGATATTTCTGGGTTTATGATGATGCTCACTAAAATTAGAGAATTGAGAAAAATCTTAGAAGGATAGTTATGAGAAAACGGAATTTCATATGGCCTGTACAACATGAACAGAAGTGCCAACTTTGCTTATAATGTATATCTAAACAATATTTAAATATTTTGACCCTTGACCATGTCTTGCACCAATATTACACAATTTGATCTTTATCTGATATCTGGGAAAAAGAAAAAAAAAAAAATATGTGCACTATAACGGAATAAGGGAAGGAAAAGAAAAGGTACAATAAGTGAACTCAAAGCTCAGTCATTGACAAAAATGACCATATTAAGTACTTGGAATAAAACACTTAATAAAATCTACACCTACATGTTGAATTCCAAAAGTCTGGATTTGCGACCAGGTCCAGAGCAAGGGCTTTTAAAATGACAACACTATCCAACAAATAACACAGAAGACTGATGGCAACTTTCTCTATTCTAAATAATTCGTAGAATATACTGTCTTGCACAAGCTATCTGATAACTGTCAGAGTATGATCACGTGATTACTTTTTAATAGTGCCAGTATTGATTTCTGCCATTTCTTTTCACTTTGAATGAATTTGAAGTGTAATAATAAAATATATTTCTCACTGAGGTTGAGCTGAGGACAATGCTCTTTTAAATAGCCAGGTAGGAGAGGATCAGCCTATAAACTGATATAGTCCACCTACCAGGGAGACTGGCTACTCAAACATGTGTCAAAAGCAGTAATCAGAAGAACAAGTATCAGCTGCTGTCTGGAAACCACCAGTCCTCAGCAAGTCTCCATTAAACATGCAGGATCAAAGTTTAGACCTGGTCAAAGAGTACTAATCCGAAAAAACGGCATTCATTCACTATTAACTTAGTTTTCAATAAGTAAAAGACTTACAGACCTCAGTAACATATGAAGATTTATAAAAATTAGGATTGGGACATAACAGATTCAATTTCATGTACAGAACATATGTCATATTCTTTCCAATGCATATCATCTCCAAATCTGGAAACTGGGGGAATTAATATAATGCATAAATAGTGGTGAATTTTTTTCCCTCTTCAATTTATAAATAAGTAAATATTTCTGCCTCAAAAGAAATGGAATAGAAAGGATTAGGTGGACTAACAGAACAGAATAAAAAAATTAAGGAGACATCTACAGTATGTATCAAATGTAAAACATGCAGCTAAATCATAAACTCAGAAACAAACTCTAGCTTAAGGTTATTTGACAGGTCATCAGTCCAAGACAACCTCAAATGAGTTTGACACAGACTTGGGAAAAGCCTTCCTAAGTGTTTTAGAACCATATCTACATCTGATAACCCAGAACCTTGTCCCAAATTGGTTCCAACAAACCCCTATGACATTTTAATGAGTATTAATTTGCAATACTGGTACATCTGTAATCAGCAAGTTACCCTGTATTCACAAAAGTTGGGATAAATGCATTAAAAGCTCTAAGCTAAAATACGTAACTTCAGCATGTTAAATCACTGGGTGAAAGCTTTAACTAGAAATTAATTTAGTTCATGATGTAAGCATTTGTTCATTTGTCTGAACTTTTCCACATATTTCAGACTCTACTCCTTATTGAAAAGAGGAAAAGAAAATCTCTATTATCATAAAGAGATTTTTAAGGCGGAACAGTGTGAATATTTCCATTCATAAAGAAAAAAATCACAAAGTTTAGTGTTTGTAACTCAATTTTGTGGAATACATAAAATTATTTATGTCATATAGCTGATGTTTTCATTACCAGTTATGACTGTTCTACATGTTTAGTGGAGTCAGGTACTAGCAAGTATTCTGGCTCTAAACCAGATATTTCCTTACCTAATTTTCATATTTAATTTCTTAGCTAAATTCTATAGATTAAGAAAAAAAGGATAAATGAACCGAAACTATTTTATACCAGATCTTCCATAAGTTTAAAAAAAAAAAAAAGTGGTTAAGACTTCCCATCTGAGAGAATTATTTCACAGCTTGGTAGTGCATTAAGTATGGACCCAAATTAAAACATATTTACCTTGATACAAAAGTACTTAAAGCAACCAAAGTAAGCATAGTAACCATCGAGCTACAAGTTATTCCTATAACTATCTTTATTTCACCTCCTTTATTATTGTACCACAAAGCAGTCATGTCTAGTGCCTTGCATTTTTAAGCAGAGAGACTGTTCTTTCTCCGAGGTCATTACTCCTCACCCATTCTCATGCAACCTTTGCTATGCATATGACTAGTATCCTCTCAAACTAGTCCTTAAAAGTTGAAGTGAGTGTAATACAGAAAATGAAAGGGTTAATGAAAATATTATGTCAGATTTATTAAGCCCATCTAGGGCATATAGCATTTCAAAATACATTTTTAACTTTTAGCCTGTAACATGTGTTCCAGGTTTTCAAAAAATATAGGAACTGTGAAACTGAAATCACTACATTTATAAATTCATTTGATATAACTACCAGAATAACAGTCTTGAAACAGTTATCTTAATTTTTTGAATACAATTTCTAAATATTTTGTCCCTGTAAGTCAACAAAACCTGGTTTAGGAAGATAAAATAAATTAAATATACACACACACATTATTTAAAAAAATAAAAAATCAATGGAAACTTAGGCTTTGACATCATTTTACTCAATTATTTCAGACAGAATCTGCAGATGTGTTTAAAAAAATCACATCTAAGGACAAAGGGCATTAGGCAGTTTTTAGCAATATAGGGTTTTTTTTTTTTTATGTTGAATGTAAGTTCTTCTCTGAAGTGAAATTCTTTCAGACTTTTACAGTTCATCCATTTTCCAAACACTTTGGTACATAGAAGCTTAGCTTTCACATGAAAACATTCAAGGGTGGCAGAGAGGTAATATCCTTTATTCTTCACACTATATTTGTGAATGATGCTGATACGTTAAATACTTGACAAAATAAACAGAAGGCAGAAGAAAAGATGGGAAAAGAAAGAAGGAAAGTAAAATCCTATGAAACCCTAGTGTTTAAAGGCCATAAATCTGTTCCAAAAATCCATTGATTCTATACAAAACCCATCACATGCCTCTCCACCACTGCTGGACTGATTTAAGAGTTAGCTAGCAGCTCAATATTTCCTCCTACCAGTGCAGATTCTTAGATTGTAAAAATTCTTAACTTCCTTGAAGTCATTAGATTTGTCATGGTTAAAACCCGCTGTAAACTGAACTATTAGTCTTCCATATAACAGTTGCAATAGCTGACATAGTCACATCACTCTAATCGTAATAGCAAACGGGCCATAGGTCACTAATGCCTTTGAGTTTGTTCACCATATTAATACATTGAACAAACTTGTACTAACTAATCAAACAAAACTCTTTTAGATTATATGAGCACAGGTCACATCTTCTATTTTGAGCGCTAGCACTTCTGCAGTTTGAGTCTTAAGCCAACGAAGATAAGAGCAAAGAGGCAAAGACTGATAAGTTGCAAGTCTTGCAGTATGTGCGTTTTTATTTTTAAGCTATCTTTAAGAGACCTAATTTCTTCCAGAATTCACTCTTTACTCAAAATGCCTCACCTCTTCTGTTGCCCTACCTTAAATGCAAGTTGCACTAGGTACGTAGAACCAAAGAATCATTTGAGTTGGAAGGGATCTTTAAAGACCATGTAGTCCAACGTCTCTGCAATAAGGAGGGAGATCTTCAACTAGATCAGGTTGCTCAGAGCCCCATCCAGCCTGGCCTTCAATGTTGCCAGGGAGCGGACACCTACCACCTCTCTGGGCAATGTGACTGATTAAGAGACCAGCAGCACTGGACCTCAGGGAAGATATCCACCCTCTCAGTTCCAGTTTAATTAAAAGTCAAACAAAAAATTATGAGGAGTCTGTGCCAATCCCTAGGTTTTCAAAACTGACATTTTCCAAGTTCTTTACAGAGACATGAGTGTAAAATAGAGACCAACAATTACAAGTCAAAATTTTGCGACAGTACATTAAACAGCACAGTCAGACTACCGAGGAAGGCCCACAGGTACTCAAGCATGAGTCTCATGATGTTGAGTCTCTGATTAGATTAGAGGAATCAAACATTTTAAACGACTAACGTTTACAAGTGTTTGAAATCAGAAAGTGAGTATATGCAAAAAATTGTCTTTGCTGTTCTGTAAAGTTGTAGACATGTCCAGGATATGCAGTAACATTAAAACAGATTCATGCTTTTCTTCTTACAAAAGGGAACAAGGGCAATAACATCTAAAATTTCTAATTGTAAGACAAGTATCTTCTATAGTCTAAGAGCTGCAGTAAATTAGATTTACAAAGTACTTGGTACAAGAGATTTTTCGTACAAGTAAAAATATTTGATAAATGGAGTGTAAAATGGAGTGTAAAATGTAAATTACTTGTGTTCAGAATGCACAGTCTGTTCACTTGTTTAGTTTCAGATGTTTCTGAAGAGTAAATGTATATTTAGGCAAAAATTAAATGCACAAAATATCCATTGGAAACATTTGCAGAAAGAAAACAAGCTGGAAAGCTGGAGAGAATATGGCACTGATTTAAAAGGGTTCTGCCTTTGCATTTTGGATTCAAAATGGCTTAATTTTAATTTTTATAGACTGATATTGACAGGGCTTACTGAAAATGATACCTTAGAGAAAAAAAATCTATGCTAATAATATTGATGATGGGTAAGATTTCCTTAAATTATTTTGAATAATGTTAAGTACCATAGATAAGAGCAGTATTTAGTTTAGCTTCCTTACATCAAGGTCCATTTTGTTCATTAGAAGAAATGTTTTGTTGTCAATTGTGTTTTAGAAGAGAAAGAAAATATTCTTTTTCTGACACAACAGTTCTGCTTTCTTCCCTGATAGTTTATACATAAAGCACCTCAACTGCTGCTACACGTGTCCTGAGTTAGACCAAGCATTTGACAGAATTTAGGGAAACTGTGTTATGGCTGACATAGAGTTGCACTGGTTTTCTTCCTTTGAAGGAATGGGTATTTTTAATTTTGTATTGTTAGCCTTTTTGCTATTAAAACAACAATTCCTCATTGCCTCCCAACACAGAGGCAGATTAACTGTACTAATCAGTGTTTCAGAATGGACATAGGCATAATTAGCAAATACCTTTACTTTTAAGTTGTTGTTCCCATACATGTACAACCTCGGGGTACTTCAGTGGAGGTGTTAAATGCCTTACATTCTTGAAAGCCAGTCAGCCCATTTTCTATTGTACTGCAGTATAAAGAAATTCACACTGCCAGAAGGCACATCTTTGTAAGCCACTACATTGTTTTCTTTTTTAGAACCTTTTTCTAAGATGTTTCATGCATGTAGGATTTGTGAAGGATATTGGTCTGTTGGATGAGGTCCATTTTATTTACAGAACTGTGAAGTCTCAGTTGTGACAGTACTGTCTCCCCTAACCCATTATTGTACCTCAGTCCAGGTTGCCTGAGGAATTAGTTTTATCTCCAAAATCTGTTCAGCTGTTTTTCCTGATATTGCCATCTTTGGTCCTGTGCAACGTCCCTTGTGCTGTTGAAAAATTTGTACACTGACATTGCCTGGAACTAAGGTTACTTTATTTTGAAGTATGAACAATAAAGCTTACAATTTCTCAAAGGTCTTGTTACTTATTATTTTGCACTTAACTGTACCTGAAGCAGTCTCAGTATGGACCATTTTAACCAAAACAGTATTTTCATAATTTCTGCTACATCAGCACCACAGGCTAAAATATGAGAAAAAAACAAAAGGTAGGATTTAGTCAAGGTTGTCCAGCCAGCTCACTAACTGAGCTGAGGATTTTGCAGGGTAAAGACGATCCCAGAAGAAGAAGGTTACCACTGAAGAACTGTATCCAAAAATAATATGAATCAGAAAAACAAATTTTGATTATGTAGGAAGACTGAATTCTGGCTTGTAATGTTTCATACGAATTTTAAATATATCTGGCCAGTCCATTGGAAACCCCTTGCTGGCTTCTCAAAAATCCTCCCAGACAATTGCTTTTTTCTTAGCTTGAAGAAATAAAATAACACCTTTCTCAGATACTTCGATATTTTAAACGTCTGTTGCACCTTGCTTTAAAGGTTTTTTTTTTTTTTTTTAATATTAGCAGATATTACATAGGACTGCTTTTAAATTTTCACAGCTGTAAGATCTTTACAAAACTCAGCATTTCTCAGTACAGAGCCTATACTGAGACCAGATAACCTGTTAATCCAACATTTAACCTTACTAAACAGTCTTTTGCACCATAGTAAAAATCAATGAGTTTATTAATGCTTAGTTCACATTGCCAATGTCAGCAATTAGTCTATTTGCATTTTCTATTTGAACATCCACATGAAAGTTAGTATATATTTACCCATTTCTTAATTTGCAATAGGTTTTCTTCTTCCCTTTCTTCTATCAGCTAGCTTCTTAAGGAAGAGAGAATGAATGAGTAAATTAAAAGCCCACAGGGGGAGAAAATACATCCGTGTGAGGAATCAATCAGATTTTCACATCTGTCAGAAAAGTTAACAGAACTTGTAACACATTTATTTATTATGAATACAAAATTTTTACCACCCAAAAATAAAAAAGAGGGGAAAAAAAGCCCTATAAGCTGTTTTCTGACAGTCAGGCTTTGAAAAATATGAAGCAATAACAACTTTGAGAAGTGAGAAGATGATTTAGAAACAAAAATAAACAGATCAGTTTGGGGAACTTTTACATTCAATTTTGAAAAAAATAAAATGTCATTTATTACTTGAACTGGAAAAAGGAAAAACACCCAGAAATTATTTTCTGATTCTCTCAATAAACCTTGAAACAATCACAGAAATAGTCACTGAAACAAACCTATTTAAGTAAAACAGATAAAACATTCCTACCTCTAATTAGAAGGAAAAGATAATCTTTTTTTTTTTAATGTACTAGTAAGACATACTAATCCAAATTAACAATCAGATAACCATTCTGAACACCTACCAGTTTAAAATCAAGAAACATTCATATTGTTCACATTTAAAAGACCTCTACTTTTTACATTTCTACATACCTAAAAGAACAGTTGCAAGTTGTCTCCTCTGTATTTGTTACAAACTGAAGCATCATGTGCTCTGGATTAACCTGAATGAATTGCACACAGGTGTGAAAAAATGACCTCAGGACAAAGGGAACCTCATACTCCTAAGATAGAAAATGTCAAGTCTCAGCTTTCTTCCCATCTCACTGCCTTTTTTTCCTACTTCTTATTTTTACTAAAGACTACCATCAACTTTTTTTTTTTTTTACATTTTATACATCTGAGAAAAGGGACATTTATATGAAGTTAAAATACATATTTGTATAAATTACATATTGTGTATACATGATGTATATGATATAATATATAGTTTCATGTTTGTATATTTTACACAAAAATATATATATATGAAGTATATAATATATAAATCTGATTAATTGTGGAAAAAAACAGGTGGAAAAGCTCTTACGAAGTCTTAAGACAATCATGAAGTTTTTTCATAGTAGCATTTTTGTAGCTCTTTTGGTCTAATATTACATGAGTCAAGGTTTATAGAGTCATGTGATTTTTTTTCTTGACCAATTAACATATTTAGTAAATAAAAATAAACAGGCTTCTAGTTGCAATATTTTTACACTCTTTTTCTACATGTAACATTTAAGGAAGAAGCTTTAAAATATGAAGAAATATGAAGAAATTTCAAGCAGTTACAAAACTTTTATCCCTTTAAGAAAAACAGACAGAACATTGTCATCCAAAATAATTAGGGCTGAGATTGCTAAAATTTTTCATGAATTTAATAAGGAGATTGTGATTTTTAATATTCAATAGAATTGGATGTCTTAGCATAGAAGAGGTTTTCACTGTTATTTACCAAAACAAGCTACAGGAGGAGGAACTTAAAATAGGATGGTTTCACATGAAGTGAGCTTTAGTTACTTTTTTTATATCTTTCTTAAATAATAAACACTACGAACCAAAGACATACAATAATAAAAAATCTGTAGTTTTAAAAGACATTAGAATTTTTATGATCTGCTCTGGTCGATTAAAACATCATGAACACAACAAAACCCCATCTTTCAGAACCCAAAATTCACTACCCATATACAGAACATTAGAATTTCTGGCAGAATTTGTATATCTTGGTTAAAAACTACAGTCAATGAAATACCTATATAGTTTTTATCTATGCCTAGGGACAAGCAGATTCAACTAGGCACCTCAACTTAATTCATTTTAGTTCCTCAGAAACCTACCAACTTGTAGAGCCTTGACCAAACTAAACAATTAGGTCAATTCATAGCCTGTTACAGGTCTCTAATTAGATTTTCTTCTATTTGGATGTATTTTAGAGGTACTGGATAAAATGAATAACGAAGTCTTGATAAAGCCACTGGAAACAATATTTTTCACTCAAGCTTCTTTATGGTCAACACGAAGGACCTTTCTTCTTTTCTGTTCTCTGATAAAACCCCGAGTCCTGCGGTGTTTGTTTTTAAGTAAAATATTTAAAAGGTAGGAGTTCCCAAATGCTTTATCACTCACTTAATGCTTTCTCTTCAGTGATGAATGAACCATCATCTCCTCCTCTTAAAATAATAAATCCATCTCTATTTGTAAATAAAAGAATTTCAGTCTTACCCTCCAGAAGGGGATTGGGACCATAAGCCTGTAGAGGAAGGAACCTCGAGGAGGGATAAATTTATTCATAAGTTACTTCTTTTTTTTTTTTCTTCAATGTTAGTCATAGACTAGTTCATTGACTGCCTTTCTCTACTGCAAACATAATCAGAGAGTCATATTTTTGCATCTAACTCTTCATGCACTCTCCATAGGAGCCAGTCCATTCAAAGTCCTTTTGTAATTCATTGTGGAACCAGGTGAAAAATGAAATTGTCTAAATAGCTGGGATTGGGGGTTTTTCTTGCATTTGATTGGTTGGTTGGTTTTTCTTTCCAGGGCTGAAATGGGTCTCTAGTTATGCACACTGCAAGAAATATGAAAACAAGAAAGTTCATGTAAAAACTGTTTCCTTTCTTCTATCTCTATTTTCCCCTTTTAATAATGCTCCTAATGCAACTGCTCTGTAGAGTTCCTTTTCCTTTCACTTTTCTTTGCCTGCCTGTACTGTTACCAATGGAATCCCAAACACAGAAAATGATACATCAAATAATGTCTTCACTGGATGGTGGTAAGTTCCTGGAAGTTGTTATTCCTGCTGCTGATGCTAGTGGGGTACTAGGAAAGGAAATGAGAAATAGCTGCTGCTGTAGTCATCACAGCTGTAGGCACTACTACTTTCTCCTCCATACATCATTTTTAGCTTATATTCCAACTCATCATTCTCCGAACAGCTGCTGTTTCTATCCTGGATTTGATCTCTTTAACAACAATATATTGTCTAAGATTCTTGCCATTTTTGTTATGTTCCTATCACACCTCGTTTCACTTGTCCTACTTTTACTTCCACTTAGTAGTCAGGCAGACTTTGTCTCTCCTTTGTAATCTTTTCTTTGAGGAACTTAATGAATTGCAGCTCTTTCAAACCTTTTCAAATGTCTTTGAAATTTCTCTTGCAACATTCGACCTTGAAGGAGTGAATACGTTTCACTTCTACTGAAAAAACAGACTTTTGCATGTTGCAAAGATGATTATAACAAGATGATATTTGATTGTTTGGTTTAATCCTTTTTTCTAATAAGCAACAAAAATGGGAAGATGGTCTTTTCACACAACCTGAACAGTCAAAGAAGAGCAACAAGCCACAGTGGAAAAGACCAGAGAAGGCACGTGACATCAAAACACAGGTCTCCAGTAAATTTTTAAGCAGCAAAATAAAGTTGAGTGAATCACACGTTTAAATGGATACTCACAATGGTCTTAGGAAACATACATCGAGCTTTTTGTAGACAGTACAGCAAAGGAGACATTCATGGAGTTTGCTGATGTTAATGAACGTAGTCTGCTGCACTTGAGGGGACTCATGACAAATGATATGAAAGCAGTTGTTTGGAGGCTTATCACGGGAGAAATAATAACTAGGATCCTTTAGCAGTTGGGACAAAAACGTGATTTCTCAGAAACAGAAAACAAGTTCATAAGAAGAAAAGAAAGAGTCTTAAGAGTCTTGAAAGTAGAATCAAAACACAGTATCTGGCATCTTAAAAAGGGAGAGCTACTGGAGAGCTGTAAAGATTGTGACAACTAACCAAATCAAAATGACAAGGCAGGAAAGCCACCCTTGCTGCAGAATTCAGGGTGAAAGTTAGCAAGGCAAGAACACCTTTTACAGGGTCAAAAAGAACATAATTACTAAATACTAAGATCATTTACATTGGTTTAGTGTGTACTTCTGTTACTGTATAAGAAGTAGCTGTTAGGTGAATTGAAAATTCACTCTTATGAGTGCATGTAAACTGAGAGTTTAAAGTCAGTGGCAAAAAAATTATATCCCTAGCTTCTGTTCTTGGCTTCACTGCACTTGCATAACAGACACAGCTTTCTTTGCCTGTCACTGCATACTCCTCCACATACTCATGCTTTAATACAAGTGCATTAAACTCTCCCAGCTGATGTACTGTAGAGTTATCTTTTGTTACTCACGTATCTACCCACTCCTCAGCTTTCTGCCTTCCTGGATGGCATGGACAAATAAGTCATTCTCTCAGCAATTAGGATCATACAGTCTTCCATTTTCATTGGTTGCTATTTTTCACTTATGTTCTAAAAAAAGGTATTAACCTTTTTTCCCACAAGAGTAGTTTGGTTTATGTTTATGCATGAGTCTGTACATACACACATATGCTGAGCTAAAAAAGTTAACTCGCTAGTTGTCATTTCCTAATTGAAGTATAGCAAGTACCACTGGAATCTAACATCAGAAAACAGAATATGTCTTAAATAAATACATGTATGTAAAGAAAATAAAAAAAATACAGAGAGGTAGTAAGGCAATAGCTATCCCATTGCATTAACCTACTCAAGACTTCTGATTTTTTTTTCTGAAACACAAACATGTAAAACTTCTAACATTTTTTCTTAAATTTTAATGGCATGGAGAGGCCCACTCTGCAATTGCCAAGTGTCAAATATTTATTGGTGAGGTGGAAGACAGTCCATTTCCTGACTCACTAGGAGTGAAGTCAACGCATAACCTTCATAAAAATATTAGCATTGAAGCTACCAAAAAAAAAAAAGAACAACAAAAAAACCCCAAACAAACAAACAAAAAAAACCCACAAAGTAAAACAAACAAGAACAAACAAGTATTTGGCTTAAAGATTCCAAGCCAAAATGATGATCTAGGAGAGAGGAAAAAGGGAAAAAAATATTCTCAGCAACATTATGGATGCTATGGAATCCACCTGAAATGTATGAAATTGAGGTGCAGTTCCAGTTTTTAATCAGAATGAAGAATTTAGTGTTTGTTTTTCTTTTTTTCCCCCAAATCTTATAACAGTGCATTTAGTTAGGCTTTGAAATTGGTTCAGATCAATCAATCGTAGAATCATAGTATATCAGGTTGGAAGGGACCTCAAGAATCATCTGGTCCAGCCTTCCTTGGCAAAAGCACAATCTAGACAAGATGACCCAGCACCGTGTTCAGCTGAATCTTGAAACTGTCCAGTGTTGGAGAATCCACTACTTCCCTGGGGAGAGTATTCCAAGGGCTGATTGTTCTCATTGGGAAAATTTTCCCTCGTGTCCAATTGAAATCCCACCAGGAGTAACTTGTACCCATTACCCCTTCTCTTTTCATGTGACTCCTTGTAGGAAGGGAGCCTCCATCTTCTTTGTAGCCACCCTTTAAATACTGGAACATGGTGATGAGGTCTCCCCTAAACCTTCTCTCTCAAGGCTGAATAAATCCAGTTCTCTCAGCATTTCCTTCTATGAGAGCTTCCAAATCCTTTGATTGTCTTTGTGGCCCTTTCTGGACCCTCTCCAGTCTGTCCACATATTTGGTATAGCAGGGACCAAAACAGAACACAGTATTCCAGGTGTAGCCTAACCAGTGCTGAGTAGAGTGAAATAATGACTTCTTTGGCTCTGCTGATGATACCTTTGGTGCAGCCCAGCATCTTGTTGGCCGTCTTTGTTGCAGCAGCAGCACACTGTTCACTCTTATTGAGCTTCTGGTCCTCCAGGAGCCCCATCTCCCTTTCCACAGAGCTGCTCCCCAGCTGGGTAGATCACAGCTGGTGCTGCAAAACAAGAAAAAGAATTCAGGAAGTTCTGTTGTAGAAAACCTCTTGACCTTGCCAGTATAATGTCCACCTGAACTTTCACTGACCATGTTATTATTCCAAACACTTGCTTAGTTCTGCAATACATCTGTCTCTATTTCTCTTCCGTTTTAAGCAAATATTTGATCTTGAACATAAGAAACCGTCACACCTCCCATTTCACCATTACCAATATTTTTCCACAAAAAGAGTTTTGCATTCATTAAATAGCATTTTCCTATAAGAAGAAAAAAAATCACTGTGGAAAAAAAAAAATAAATCAACAAGTCTTTATGAAGAATACTTCTAAGGAAACTGAGAAAATAAGAAGTATGCTTGTAAGGTAGATCTGACTTTTGAAACCATGGTTATTTGTGTGCTTTTTTGCTTACATAAAATTTACAATACTCATTCTTCGGTCTTTTTGATGCATAGTAGCAAATTATGTATTTCATATATTAAGGCAATCACTAGAAATGTAAGGTATTGTGTGCACTGTGAAACAAAATATAACTATTGTGTCATACTACAATGTCTTTTATTGGAAACTTTCTATACTGTATAAAAAACCCCACTTTATAACAAAACCTCTGGTAAAAGTATTTTAGTGAATCAAGTCTTGCATGCTTATCCACATGGAAAACATTTAGGTTTTAGATTTAGGGATTAATTTTGTTAACCAGACTTACAAGGATTAATACAAACAATTGCAATTTACAGCTGCTATCTCCACATCAGTTAAAAAGATCACTGACGAACTCCTGCTTGTATACAAAGAGATATTATGTCCAATAATCCTTATAGTTTAAATTTTATAATAGCTCAAGAACTAAAAAATTTGGATTTGTGGCTATAGTGCTCTGGAGCGTAGAGCAAAGTTCCAGCAGGATGGTGCTTTCCTGCTCTCCTCACCCAGCTGTTTTTCTCAGAGTCTGCCCCGGAAATCCGTCCCTGTTTAACGAACAACCTTTATCTTTCCAGCCCCATGCCAGTGCTCGTTACCCATTCTTTCTTTCCTTTTCTCTGTCATTTTCTCTCTGAATCTTTAAATTATTTTCTTGAAAGTGAAGCAGTTTCAAGGAAGGGCTGTGAAAGCATATTCCCACATGCAAGATTTGTCAATAACCTGGTGATTGACACAGTCTATGTTAAGAGATTTAAGTAGGCAAACATTCAGGAAATTGTGGAAAAGCATCCAGGTATCCCACTGGTATTAAGGATGAAGAGAAAGGGTCAGAAAGAACTATCACCTACTCTTCTATCCATGTTTTTCAACAAACATGACAGCTGCCATGCTGTTTTGCAAGATCTGTGCCCTTGTGATAGGTTTTACATGCTCTGAGTACACCTGCAGAATTAAATCCCTTAGGGGAATCTCATGCAGGAAATGCAATTTTATTGATTGTCATGATGCTTGAGTGCGAGACAGCAGTCTGTCTCAGCTGAACGTTTGATTCCCTAGGCTCAGATATTTCTGAGATACTATCTTTACATTTCGTGCAAAAAGAAAAGAGTAGGAGCTTGGGCCACCTTATGGATTAAAGCCCAAAACACTTTACTCCCACTTCTGAATGTATCAGTCTAGATGCCAAAAGTCCCTTCAGAAGTTGAATCCAGAAACTAAGAACAGGGATTTAACAGAACTAATGACTGTGTGACAGAAGGTAAATGACAGCTTGCTTGGAAGTCAAGAAGAACTGTAGAGTTGTGCAGGGGATGTTTGTTTAAAGCACTGCTCTGTGCTGACTCCTCCAGGGCCACATGGAAGTGGTCGAGAGGGGCAGAAGCAAGTCAGGGACCATAATCTTCTCCAGGAGTGGACATGAAGGTATGACTGCACCCTCTGGGAAGTGGGGGAGGAATGGGGAAGTGTAGAAAGAAGAATTATGTTTTTCTTGTCTCCATTTATTCCACCTTGCTCCCTGTTTCATGGTAATGTATCTGGGCAGTGCCACCTTTGTATCCTGAATGTCATCACAGACTAATGTTTCCTGAAGGTGACACATATATCCAGGTCCTCTTTGAAACTCCAGTGATTTCATTAGTATGTGTTTAAATGATACAACACACAGAAAATTATTTGCAGTCTCTTTTTCATCCAACATATATCTGCCCTGTAAACAGAAACCAGATGCCTGTGTGTTTTGGGAAATCAGAACAAAAAGTTCTTCTGGACTCATTACTTTTTTTTCCACCTTCTCTTTTAAAGTACAAATCTTCCAGCAAAAATTAACTTTCATATCAAATACTCAGCCATTTCTCAGAGCTTATTTATCTTAATAAAAAAGGTAGGAATTGACTATTAGAGTAAAAAATTATAGATGCTGGAGGATCGAGCATACAATAGGAAAACTTAGTTTTTATTGTGAGGGCTAGCTACACCAATGATTCATTATTAGGACACACTAAGAAACTTTAGAAATCTCATTCTAGGGTCAAGCATTAAACCAAAAAGTAAAAAACTATCCCCTAGATATCCATATATTGCATCTCTCATTGAAGAAGATGAATAGAATTCATTCCCTATCTGTGTCATGTTCTATTTCCTCGTTGGTCAGCTGGAGGAACAGTGGGTTATACAACAGTCCTCAGATCATCAGCATGAATCTTTCCCCCATTTTGATCATATAAAGGATGGAGACTTCACATTTCTTAGTTGGCAACAAAAAGTAGAACTGCTGCTAAACAAGATGGTATTCCTAGAAAACCTAGTCAGTTTTCTTCTGTCTCAGCACAAAATGGCAGAAGCACGTGTGTGAAATGTTACTGCACAAGCTAATGTAAAATACGTGATACAAGAAAAAAGGAAAATTGTTGGGGAGGGGTGTTGTGTACTGGCTAGATGAGTTCTCTGATGAACAGGTATTATAAACATGCAAGGCAGACATACTTTCAAGTGTTTCATTGCTTATATATTTTTGGTTTATCATTTTAGTTGCAATATTTAAAGTGTAGGAAATAAAACCCTGAGGGTCTCTTTTCACTATCCACAAAAAAATGTTTCACACAAGAATAAGAATGCCTACTGCTAAAACTGACCTGAATGATGATACTTGAAATGCTCGATTTTTTAATTTTTTTTTTTATTAACCTTAAGCCATGTAGGGCAAATAAGTAAGAAATAACAACTCATTATTTTTTCTGTAAATCATGCATTCCTAACATATCAGTTCAACAACTTTCTTCATTATGCATGAAGTGAAATATCTCTTCATAAATTTTAGTATCATCATATTCTATTGTTGGCAGATTTGTACTGTACCACAATAAAATCAATAAATGCAACAATAAAATCATGCATCACCATCTGTGTGTTCCAAACAATTTTGTAGTAGATTTACAACCTCCTGCTTTGAGGAATTTATCTGAAATGTCCAATCATTCTATAGGTGTGCTATAATAAATTCTTATTATAGGTGTATGTATTATGCATTAATATATTATACATGCATATTATACATGTATATACTATATATTATATACTATGTTATACATTAGTTAAACATCATACATAATATATCTATGCTTCTGTCTTTTTTAGATATACAAACACAGACTTATTTCTTCTTTTTGACTTCTAGCCGTATTTTCAAGATTTAATAAATTACTGTATTGATGATCTAAGTTTTATCTGTTTGCTCAGTGGATAGCCCTCACCCATTTAAAAAACTATACCTATTACATGAACCATTATAAAAAGCCAGTTAACAAGGTATTTTAATATGGTAATTGAAACTGCTTTAATGATTGTAGGAAGAGATGGTTAAAAAAACACATACATTAGGAGGGTAAAGTACTTATTTTCCACATTTTTGTGTATTAAATTTTGTCTTACAATGCTAAAAGAAAATAGCTAAGCATCTTCAGCATAGTGTACCTCTTAGAAAAATCTTGATGGAAATGTCTTTTCCATGGAATATAATTTCTGTCAGTGTCAGATATCATAGAAAACAGATCTGTATAGACTAACAAATTCAGAAAATGGAGTTGGTTTTATGCTGGGATATTGTGAATTCAGCTACTTTTCCTTTCCAGATCCTGGAAGTAAACTTGCCATTCAAACACACTGTTTTAGTTCAGAGGCATTATTGTTTAATCTTTCCATGACCCAAAATGGGAATTTTTTGCATTGCTTTCAAAATTGCTTTGCTAAATGCCTATTGTATTTTTATTTTAAGTGTCCTGGGATGTAATAAGTTGAGTTTTAGTACAAAAATAACCATATGTTATGTCTTTATTATATTAGACAAAATGGAAACGCACACCTCAGCTAACACAGTGCTTGGCCCGTAAGGTGTTCTTTCTTCTGTGGCATTTGCTCTGGTGTGTGGTGAATCGATGTGTCTCCAAAAGAAAAAAGAGAAGTCATGTGATGTCACATCATCTTTTAGCTTGCCTTTGAAGATTTTATGCCTGGTATGCTACACAAGAAGCATCCACCATTTGAATGCAAGCAGCGCTGATATAATAACTAGCATGGTACATTTCAGTCTTAATTGGAGAAACTACATAGCACATGTTTAACTCATACCTAATTGAACAGAAATTCAATTCCTGGGGTGAGAAAATTATGTAAATTTACTGGATAGGACAAATAATATAAGGATTATAACCTCTTCAGTAGCGTGATCTAATATTGCAGGCACATTACCAATTCACATTACGTCTCCATGACCGAGCAGATAAAACATGCAAAATTAAATGTAATTTTAATTTCCCTGGATTTATGATCAATATATCAATTATCATTATCTAAAATGTTATTTTCTCTTACCATACACTCCGAGGTTTATCCAGGAATTATTTTAATAACTATCATGAATAAGTCTTAATCAGCATTTTAGCATCAAGTTATCACAAATCTGTCTGTATTTTTACCAAGTGTTAAAGTGATTGCAATCAACTTTGTATCTGAAATTGTTACTGAGGTAAAAATAGAGTCTTATCTATTGAGGGGGTTATGTCATTAACTGGAATCATTGAGCTAATTACAGCAACTTTGGAACATACTTTCAACTTGGGAGTTTTCTGTCATCTCAAAGGGAAATAAACTCCCTTTGGGCATTAAACCATATTTGTGTTGGTATAAATGTGTTTACAAAGAAAATGTGAGACACTTCCTAGTCTCTATTGCACTAAAAAATCGTATAACATTTTTGCGTGCCATGTTTTGAAATACAGACATAAGTACTGATTGTGTTACTTTTTATGAATATTTGACAAGCAGTCTTCAAAAGAAAATGGTAAATGGTATAAATAGTAGCATGTAATTCTAAAAGCCTTTTATCAAAAGAGAGAGGGACCAATAAGATTATCTTTTGCAAAAGCATAAAAACCATAAAAAAAGCCCAAAGTTTTTTATTTTATATTTATTAAGTAATTCTCTTTCAAGTAAGAGTACTTGCAAAAATTCAAGCAGGTTTTACTTTGGATAATTCAGAGAAAGAAAATATATTTGGGGAATATGTTACCAAATGCCATAAACAATCCATAAAACCAGTGGGTTTTTTTCAGCTACGATTCAAGTAAGAAGTTTTTAATTTAAACCATCCATATTATAGAAAATAACTTATTTTAAAGGCACTGTAGAGCATCCATTTCTTTGTCATTAAAGGATTTTTTTTCTCTTTGGAAGTTATTTTGGTTATTGTAAATTGATGTTTTCTTCTGATGGTGAAAAAATTACAATTGCTTAAATATTTAAAGATAGAATAAATGTCTCAAGTGGTGCATTAGAAACATTTTGTATATAAAGTTTGATAACTAGTAATAGCATCTTAATATCAGTGCTATACAAACAATAAAATATTTTATATTCCAAAATGTAGGACAGCGGCCACATAACAACTGGTTATAAGTTTGAAGGAACCATTTGAGTATGAAGTGTTTATCTTAATTTTGGAGTTAATTAGGTATTTAGAAATGTGTAAGTAGTTCAGCACCAGAGCAAAAAGAACAGAGGACAATGATCTAAAAATTGTGAAAGAAAAAAATGGGCTCCCTGAATGACTATGAATAGTTTGTAACCTGTTTATAAAAAAAAAAAAAAAAAAATCAAAAATTCTGTTTTCAGACCAGGTAAACTTTTTAAATGTATAAACAGTTTATTGAGTTCTGACAAAAATTAAAGACTTACCTCAGTAAATGTGCTTAACAAGATAATAAATCAAACTGTAAATATTACATATATTTCTACAGTTCCATCCCCGAAAGGAAAAGGAATACTAATGGTTCATCTGTTCATGAGCTAAGTACACTTGTAATAATGTATCACAGAACTACTGAGCCAATGGAAGCATTGCAGATGCTCACACTTCAGCCTAAGATTATAGAATTAATAAAAAATCCTCTGCAAAACTGAAAAATCAGGAGAAGACTCTACAGTACTGGCTCATAGCAGCTCTGCACCCTTCCTTTCAGCTCAACCTCTGCAGGCTCACATCTAAGTGGTAGCAAGACACCAGCAATGTTTCATTCAGCATTGCTCTGTATTCATCATTAGAGACATGAAAGAGCAAGAGAACTCAGGTACTTGTTATTCAGGAGCACTGATTGTTTACACTATATTATAAACAATTAATGTTTCAGATATTAGAGCAAATGGTGTTTAGGTACTTTTATTTCAGACAACAAATTCTTTAGATCATACGCCACACTTTCATTTTCTTATTGCATTTCCCTTTTTTGTGCTTTGTTGTTGGTACAGGGTTTTGGTTTTGTTTTGCTTGGTTTTAGGCTTTTTTTGTTTGTTTGTTTGTTTTTTTGGGGGGGGGGGGGTTGTGGGTTATTTTTGTTGTTTTGTTTTGTTTTGTTTATTTTTTTTTTAAGTTTGGTCCTTTCCAAACTAATCTGAGGCAATTTCTTAGTGACATTCAGGAAGCATGTATTAAAAAAGTATATTTTTTTTGTTGGTCTGCTTTCTTAAGTGACGAGGAGCATCAGTGGTTTTCTGGACTAAAACAGTATCATTTTATGCAAAAACAATATCCTTCCCACCTAGTAGATGAGGTTCTTAGGGACAAGGCTTAGGGGTAGACTTGGCAGTGTTAGGTGAACAGTTGGACGCAATGATCTTAAGCGTCTTTTCCAATCAAAATTATCCTATGACTCTATGAATAGCCCTAACACGGTACACACCAACAGAATCTCAAGGGCTCCATTGCAGTAAACCCCAAATCTGTTCTAAACCTTTCTAAGAATTTTCTAAAGAATCATACCAAAGTTATACAATAACAGCAAATTATAAATACCATAGAAAAGCACATAACTTGCATAATTCATTGCATGAGGCATGTTCAGTATTAGTATCTTATAGGTTCAGCATTAACTTTGTTTATAATAAAAAAATAAGTGTCAGATTTCACTTTACAACAGTAACAAAATCACATAGTCTACAGCGTCCACTGGTGAAACAAAGATTATTAAAACATATCTAAAGAAACTGGATTTCGTTCCTTCTTATAATAAATTTAATGGAAATTTGAAATTGTTATGATTAGAAATTTAAGATGATAAGTGTGTCTTAAAATACAGTGCCAAATTACAAATCTTTAAGCTACATTATCTTTGCAAGGAGACATAATTAATCTTGGTAAATCTTGGAGAGAAATGGTTGAACTTAATTACATTTTAAGGCTATTTTCTATTCAATAATTGCTTGTTGCAAATATACACCTTTAATGACTTCTTTTAATTAACTGGTCTAAGTACTTTATTTGGTTAGAGCGGACCTGATAAGATTGCTCACTAGCCCACCTATATGTTTTCTAGGTTATTAAATATACACTGAAAAGAATGTTCCAAACATTAAACAAAGCTCTTTTGACCATGAATAATCTGTGCTAAAATGTCTAAGGTATAAGAAGACAAGACACATCACTTTCGGAGAATAATATTCTTTAAATTTAATTTACTTACAAAGAAGACATTTTGCTCAAAGCATTATTGCCCTTAAACATCCATATTGATAAAGAAATGTACAGTTAGGTGAAGAAGCCAACATTTATTCCTTGTGTTCCTTATTACTCTCATTTTTTCTTTTTTTTTCTTCGTTTTTTATGGGAAGACATTACAGGTGTTTTGCTTATCTTCAATTAGATTGTTCCCTAAGACAAGGAGCATTAATCTAATGTGAATAAAATACCGAGAGTCATCCTTTGTGTGATTAAAGAACACTATTGTTAATATTTGCCCTACCTACCTGTAATGGATTTGACAATGTATCCATTACCTCTTTGCAACCTACTGTTCGGTGTTCTGATTTTTGTCTGCAGCAGCACAAAACATGAATACTGCAATATTTTACTTGCATTTCAAAGAGAGGAATCCTTCAAACAGATTCAGTGAATTTCATATAACTTGCAGGAGGTAGTATCACTGTTGGAAAAGACCTATGTGTTAGCAGTTGCTGTAGTCAGCGTATAAGAATTTTATGAGCACTTTCTAGGCAACAGAAGAGTCAAATCTGCATCCTGAGAAACTGGATGATAGTGTGCTCTATAGCCACAGTTCACACATGAGGATCCTGTAGGAGGCAGCTTTTCACAGGGATGATGATTTTTTGTAATGAAATCCTGTTACTATATCTTTGTGAACATTTTGCTGATGGGAATATGTATAGTCTCTTGTGCTGAACAAATTGCATATTGTGATGGTTAATTTAATAATTTTTTTTTATTGTAGTTTACTTTCAATACCTCAATAATGTACAGAGCTGGAAGATTACTTTAACTTATTTAATTAATTATGTCCCAATACAGATAATGTCAAAAAAGGGTCTAGGACTTGTTTTCCTGAAAAGAATTAATTCCTCAGCTCCTTCATTAGTGTAAAACAGCAAGTTTTGCTAATTCAGATATGGTAGAATTAATTCAGAAAATGTGGAGTGCACTGGGTTTGGGTCAACCCCCACTCATCTACAAGAAGGACCAGAAGGAAGGACCTCGGTGCTGGGAAAGGTCATGGAACAGATTATCTTGAGTAACATCACACAGTATATACAAGAGAACCATGCAATCAGGACCAGTCAAGATGGGTTTATGAAAGGCAGGTCCTGTTTGACCAACCTAATCTCCTTCAATGACAAGGTGACCCATTTAGTAGATGAGGGAAAAGCTGTGGATGGTGTGTACTTAGACTTCAGTAAAGCCTTTGACACCGTATCCCACAGCATTCTCCTGGAGAAGCTGGCAGCTCATGGCCTGCATGGGTGTACTCTCTGATGGATAAAGAATTGACTGGAGGCCTGGGCCCAAAGAGTTGTGGTGAAAGGAGACAAATCAAGTTGGTAGCCAGTCACAAGGGTGTTCTCCAGGGTTCAGTATTGAGGCCAGTTCTGTTTAATCTCTTTATATATGGGTGATGATATGGATGATGAGACTGAGTACACCCTTAGTAAGCTTCCAGATGACACCAAACTGGGTGTGAGTATTGATCCGCTGGAGGGTAGGAAGGCCGTACAGAGGCATCTGGACTGGCTGGATCATTTGGCTCAGCCCAATTGTATGAGATTTAACAAGGCCAAGTGCCAGGTCCTGCACTTTGGTCATAACAACCCCAGGCAAGGCTACAAGGGAAGAGTGGCTGGAAAACTGCCTGGCAGAAAGGGATCTGGAGGTGTTGATTGACAGCTGTCTGAATGTGAGCCAGCAGTGTGTCCTGGTGGCCAAAAAGGCCAACAGCATCCTGGCTTGTATCAGGAATACTGTGGCCAGCAGGACTACAGAAGTGATTGTGCCACTGGATTCAGCACTGTTGAGGTCCCGCCTTGAATGTTGTGTTCAGTTTTGGGTCTCTCATCATAAGAAGGACATGGAGGTACTAGAGAGAGTGCAGAGGAGGCGACGAAGCTGATGAGGGGTATGGAGCACAAGTGTGATGAGGGAACTGGGGCTGTTTAACCTGGAGGAGGCTGAAGGGAGACCTTGTTGCTGTCTACAACTACCTGTGAGGAGGCTGTAGCATGGAGGTTGTTGGTCTTTTCTCCCAAGTAGCAAGTGATAGGACAAGAGGAAATGGCCTCAAGTTGTGCCAGGGGAGGTTCAGATTGGATATTAGGAAAAAATTATTCACAGAAAGGGTTGTCAGGTGTTGGAACAGGCTGCTCAAGGAAGTTGTGGAATCACCATCATTGGAGGTCTTTAAAAGGCATTTAGACAAGGTTCTTAGGGACATGGTTTAGTGCTAGAGTTAGGTTAGGTTATGGTTGGCATTGATTATCCTGAGGGTCTCTTCCAACTGAAGTGATTCTATGATTTTAATCTATGGTTCTATGAACCTTGTCTGAATTCACGTTATTCTCCAATCTGTTCGAACTTCTGAGTTTTCTTAAATTTCTAGAGAGGTCAGACTGCACTTGCTGTACTACAAAGTGTATACCACAAAAAATCCCGAGATTATAGGAAATATAAGAATATTCCCAGCAAAACGCACTGATATTTCTTGTGTCAAATAATCACTGAAATAACTCCTCTGCATAATATGTAAATGGATGTCAGAAAATTAGTGTCCAGATCCCATTAAGATTCTCCATCTGAGAGTTCCATCTTCAAAAGTCCTATTTATGTATCATCTTAGAAGAAAAGCAATAAACTCAAGATTGACCTCAAAATGAGAGGAGAAGAGCTTGAAATAATGAACTTACATACACTCTTGATCAACCAAATGGGATCTTTGTACTCTCACTCATAGAAACAGAATGGCACAAAAATAGTATAACCAAAAATAATAGGTAAAAATAAGAAAAGATGTTCTTACATAAAGTTAAAAAAAAAAAAAAAAAAAAGAAGTCTGAGTCAAATATCAGGAGAGATGGTCCAAAACAGCCAAGACAAGACCTAACCTAGACAGAATGCTTTTGTAACAACTGCTACCTATATTTACTTGTCACAGCACTATCACTGATTTTTTTATCAGAATTTCTCCAGAGCACGATATACCAGCTCAACTTAGCTAATGTCAAACTTTGATTTTTCTTCCTTGGAAATTAATAAAAAGTAATGAAAAAAATATCCATGGGTTTAGAATGACAAGAAGCGGGTATTTCAATATTAGTTGATGGAAAAGCATAACCAGTACTTCCTTTGAAAGAAGTTGAATTCATAGAACAGCTGCCCAAAGTGCTGGACACTTTGCAGGATGAGTGTCCCAAGAAGGGGGCTCATGTCAGTTGTTCAGCTGGGGAGAGCTCCCTACCTTCCATTTCTGTATGTGCAACCCAGTTCTCAATGCCCGCATATCTGTTTTGCCATTCTGTAGAAAAAGAACAAGAAATATTGATACTAATATTATACATGTATTGTAAAACAAGTTTAATTTACTGTCTTTAAAAGGTCACTAAATTTAATGTTTATCACATGTAAACTGTCCTGTGCAAAACCAAATGAACTCCAAAATTCAAATCCCCCAATATTAATTGATGCTTGTGTTTACTGCAATAAATTGTTCATAACTGTAGATCACTGATAAGCAATAGGGAAAAAAAAAAAAAAGAAAATACAGACAATTTTCAGATCAAGAATTTTCCTCATGTTTGTTCCCTTAATGCTTATGAGGTGTGGAAATTACTTTACAACCTGTGAGATTTTAAAGAGGTATGTTTATTTACACAGTGCTGGGCACACGGAGGATAACTCTGCCCAAGATGTGTGTAAATTTTCAGTAGCTGTGAACTTGGTTAAATGCAGTAAAGTGTTACATATTCATGAAAGTTTTAGGAATGCCTATACATATTCATAACCTGTCCCTGAGAAGGTGGTTCTTATTATAATGAGTTCTGGGAGACCATATCCATAGTCTCCACCTCCGGCTCCTCCTGGTTGCAGCTGCGCAGTGATCGTGAACCCGGGTCCTCTTCTCTGTACACGGTCACCTTTGGTCTAGTATGATGAGTTGGTTAGGATTCAGACTGCTGAGCTGGTTAAAACTGGCATATCTCCTGTCCTGTGCCCAAGTTTTTGTTATCTAGTTCACCCAAGGATGCACCCAAGGTTTTTCTCTTTGCAAGGCGTCAGCGAACTCTGTTTCTCATACAATACGTTACGCAAAGCTAAGCAAGGCTAGGCAAGAGTGATGTGGGCTAAGGGTTAGTTCTCTAAGTGTTAGCTCTTTAGTTCTTTACGTGTTAGTTCTTTAAGTGTTAATTAGTTAATTGTTAATTCCCTGTATTGCTTATTTATATATATGGTGGTGTAAACAAGTTCTTAAAACGTATGTATCAGAATAATTTTTTCACAGTTTTTTAAATGGTCTCCATGCTTGGAATGCCATATTCCAAACATTTTGCCTGAATTATGAATAAAATAAAAGAGAACACAGCACAGTCATCTATTATAACTACAATGTGACAAGTTAAAAATGTGTGATAACTGGTGGTGACCATCAACACTGTAAAATTTGGGTTTACTATATTTTAACAATACAAACATGAGAATTTCACTATGTGTGAAAACTAAAATGAGTTTCAAAACCATATTTCATTCTTTTAACATTAAAATGAAGTTTATCATTACTTGAAGTATCTGTGTGCTCTTACAACCACAACTGATGACAATTATTTAAAAACAAGCAAAAAAAAAAAAAATGCAAATGAGAAAAAGATGGTAAAACATTTGCAAAACACTAAGCATTTTTTAAAGACTTGAAAGTTCAAAAGCCAGACAAAATTGTACTGAAAATGGCTAAGAGTAAATAACAAATAAAGTCATAAAATTGCTTAGTTTTACAGTAAAGATTAAAAAAATAAAACCAACAACAAACATAAGAATTTATGTTGGGAAAAGGTACCATGGGAAATAAATCACTTCTAGGAAAACTTTCGGAGCAAAAGAGCTACTATAAAGTATAGTAAATAATGGACAAAATCAGCAATACTTTAAAAGTACCAAGTGTTGAACTGCTTGCTTTTAATTTCATCCTGAAACAATAAAACAATCTAGAAAAAAAAATCCTTGTGCAGTCACTCATGTATGTCAATTCTTGTCTTACTCATCCTTTTGAAGTATTCTCTTCACCTTCTGCTCACAAAGAAGTGTTATCACATTTCTAATAATCTATCCCTAAAACATCTTCATTTTTGAAGTAGAGGAACTGGAAATGAACACAACATCATGTCTACATGCCATGAATGCATCATAGAATTCTAACATGAATTGCTATTTTCTATGCTATTTTTTAAAACATTCTGATGTTCTCGTATTTATTTTGAATCATGTTATATCATCACCATACACAAGAAGAGCTTTTTACTGAACCTAATGCAATGTTTTCTCCTCAGTGGCCCTAAGCTATTTTTGTAATACAAAAATTATCTCTGCTGTTGGGTGTTTCCATACATTTATCAAAAGCAAATTGATTATTTTTCACTTAATATTTCAGCTATGTTTGTTACATTCTCCTAAGTGCTCGAAATTCATTGTAATTTCACTTATTTAAAATTTTATCACATTTTCTCTGAATTACGTTGCAGATCTTGTAAACTATATTGAATGACATCAAATTTAAAATATTGGGTATTCTTCCATCATTCTTACGCCATATTAAAGAAAACAAACAAACAAACAAAAAGCACCTCACTTTTTTATTACTTCATTTTGTATTTTACAGGAGGTCTTTTTGCTCTTAAATATACATTGCCTCTTAGTAAAGAATAAAGGCCTGATCTCACACCTACATAATTTTATGCTTATTTATGTCAAAATGATGTATTCACAATATAGAACATTTAAAACAGCATTTGAAGGATAAGAAGCTAAGTTTCCATAATAGCCTTTTGTGAAGAATTTTGCCAGAGAGTTTTTCATCCACATGAATTACTATTAATACCTTTGAATACACCAATTAGCTTGCCTGTTGACACAATCACAATGTTGTAGTATTTTTAGGGTACTTTTCGCTTTTAGATAGGAATATTGATTCATTCCTATGAAATTGTTCTTGATCAATTTCAAACAATTTTCTTTTACCAGTAAGCAATTCTATGCTTCATTTAGGGATAAATAGCCTGAAGTTACCCAAGCACCAAGCATGGCAATAAATTGAAACTATTAATTATATAACTATTTTATTTAGATCTTATTGAAGCATTTTATTCTGATATAAAGTACTGAAAACTCTGGTTGGAAGGCTGGCCTTCTTGCAAGGACAAGATTTAGCTGTGCGAGCTCTGTAGCACGTGGTAGGGGTAACATATACATCTAGGTGCAGAGAAGGAGTTTTCATGGTATTGAATAGGAGCTTTAGAATCTGCATTTTGCTTGATTTGGGGGTTTTGTTCAGGTATTTCACCTGTTCCAAACAAATCTTATTCACAATTACTGATGTAGACCAAAGACAGAGTTTGCTAGCCAATTTACCAGCCAGCTGCCACTAAAATAAAATGTGTCATCCAAAAACCTACAGAAAGATATTTAAAAAAAAAAACCAAACAAACAAACAAAAAAAACCACCACCACCAACAAAAACACACAAAAACCCTCAACCAAACCAAATGAAAACGACAACAAAACCACACCATGAATTATTTTCTCCTGGTTTACTATCTTAACAGCAGGCTCTGAAGGCTGATGCTGTCAGAGCACAGGTAGAGGTACAATTGCATGGCCAGAGGTGAGGAGCAGCATCACTCCTGGCAGCTGTTAGCCACTAACTTAGCTGTGACATCAAACAGCACCATAAATTAATTCCAATAATGAATCATTTTGCCTTTCAGCTTGATTTTCTATCACTTCCATCTGGAAAACCTTTTATTTTATGCAAATAAAAGGTGTTAAATGCTACTAAATTTAATCATACTTGTACTTTTACCGTCACTATGAAATGGAATAAGCATCTATAGAGGATGTAAGGAAGTGGAGATTTAAATTCAGTCCTAAATATATGTGAACAGAATATATCTTGCATTCGTGATTATAGCTCATCTTTACAATACGTCCAGCTTTTTCAAACATACCAAAGTTAAATAGTTTCTTTCACTCATATGAAAAGCTTTTTCAAAATAAAGCTCTTTTTAAAAATGCAAGCAATTCTTAAGTATTTACTGCAACATATTTTCATGTTCAGGAGTACCAACTTTTTCTGCTTTTATCTGACTCTTATATTGACTATTGCTTCAGTTCTACCTTGCTGCAATTATTATGGATGACAGCTGTGTAAGGATTGTTTAGACTGAATGCATTGGACTAGACATGTCCATTGTTTTGATATGGTACCTTGGAAGAAAAAGAGACTTACATTGCTTTCTTACTAAAATTATGAACTATTGCTATATATATTTCATTAACATTTTTGGAGGACTATGGTGGGTCCATGGATTCCCTGACAGAGGCCATGGGAACAGATATTGGCCTTGAAGATATTAAGGTGTACCCATGAGAAAGAATGAAGTAAAAGAGTAACATTGACGACAGCAAAATTAGCCAATGATACGTTACTACTGCAGCCTGTAACCAATAGCAAAAATACACCTGAGCTGGAAAAGACTATACAAAAAGGCGTATGTGGCAGTAAATGGAGACTGCTGTTTGTACTTAAAAACTTGATCTATGTCATTTGTCCATGTCAACTGCGACAAACATTACAGTTGCATTTGTTGTATTCAATTGCAGACTCTTTTGCCTCGTATTTCCTCCAATGGTTACATTCCATATCAGAGAAATGAAATAAAACTGAGTCAAACAAAAAGAGTTGAGAAATTAAATGATAGCAAAAAATAGGTAAATGGTAGTATCTAAACTACTAAAGGCTTAGAAACATTATGTTAACTTATTCTTTTCTGTTTGACATTTCTGAGTAAATGTTTTTTTGGTTTCCTCCGAAACTGAATTTTTCTTCATTCACTAAGCTGACGGCTCACTGATGCAGGTCCCACTTGCACAACTTGTATGACTGGTCAAGTCCCATGATTATGCGTGAAGAACTTTAGGTTCATCTGCCTTTGATAATATCAGAATTCAGTTAGGACACACTTATGACCTTGTAATTTATTTTCCAAATAATTTATTTTAATACCATTTGATGTTGTTGTTGATTTGATTTTATTTACTTTATTTGGCTATCTTTGTAAACTAAGATAGCACAAATACACACTACTATAAAAAATTAGAAGGAAATAGTGCAGAATATGTTACAGAATGCTTTTCTCTAGTTCGTATCAGAAATCCTTATCTAAGTGTTATATTCCATTCCAAACAAAATGTTGTACAGGCAATGTGGCTCAATGACAACGCTAAAAAAAAAAAAAAATATTTTAAAACAAAGAAAGAAAAACCCTACAGATATTATTCAGTGCAATGTCGTGAATTGCAAATGTATTTGCAAAAATCTTCATGATTTTGATTACCTGTAATTTGCAAATTAAATAAAATGTGGTAGTTGTGAAATAAATAACCTGCATACACTGCTATCTCAGCTCTGATTATAACTTTGCATCAGAAATAGATTAATTGATTGGTCTGCAATAAAATCCTGAATTCCATACTATGTTCACTTCAGGGTCTCTTCTTCCATAATGTTAGTCTTGTTTATCAGTTCCATACAAATACACTGTGCTATATCATAAAGATCATACATATGGTGATGAAGAGGAACATATGAACTTAGCAACAAAAAATGTGGAAATGCCAGGAATTCTACACATGAACTGGTATCTCTCATTATATGTAGAGAAAGACAGAAAACTGCTGCATACAAGCACAAAGATCATGGTACAGGAAATGTTTGATACTGATATGTGAGAACTATTAGCAAATTCTGTAACAGCCTTCTTCTGTCACTGCTTTACAAAAGAGGAGCTGCTCTTGCTGTGATGTACCCATTTGCACAGGCATAACCCTGAATTCTATCTAATCAGTCTAGTCTCATTTAAACCACAGACATGACACTTGGATTTGCCAAACAGAGCTCTACCGTCTAACATATTTACTCTAAGAACACATTTAGCCTTGTTTTCAGAAAGTCCCCAAGCAACACAATGTGATTTTCAGTATAGTTTCAAACAGTGGTACAAAATGTGTTGGTTTCCATGTTCCACATAGCATAGAATAAAGGATGTTTCTCCAAAGGGACTTGTCTGTTGAGCTGTTATCTGTCATAACAAGTCTGAAACACAAGTCTGGATATGACACACTTTTCTCCTCCAACATTACACAAAAAACACTCAAGGTTCTACATACCCATCTGTGGTTGATTCCAGACCAGATGTCCTGATTCTTCTTGGCTATATTGCTATAGTTTATCCCACATGCAGTTGCTCAAAAGTTCATTACATTAAGTGAAAGGAAGCAGTAGTAGTGATAGGGTCAAATTTTATTTTAGTATAACCACTGAAATGCAAAATGCATTTCCCCTTCTGTAACATTGTCTAAAGACACAGACACATCTGAGAATAGAATTAAACTCCAAAAAGAACCAGAGATGGAGTTAGTTATCTTCTTGTAAGAACTCCTAGGGTAAATGATTTTCCAGAATATTCATATGAGAAAAGTGTGAAAGAACATTATAAATTTCTAAAAACTAACAGATAATAGCATTCTATGGCAGATCCATTGTACCTAGCAGCAATTATTTTAAACTCTGAATCAGTTTGTATGATGAACCCAGTCACAAAACTGTTTTATTTTTTTTTTAATTGAAATAGATAAACCAGACCATATATACATTGTGGAATGCTATATTTTACAAAACAGGTACTTTGAAAATATGTTAGTTTTTAAAAGGGATAACTAGTTTGACACAATTTTACAACTTCAAAAATTACAACAAAAATATTTGACAAAAAAGCATCTAATACAAATTTTTAGTGCATAACCGGTTAAATGGTGAGTAGAATTAATCCAGCAAATTTATATTCATAAATAATGGTAGTGAAGGTGACAATGAAAGATTATGTCTAGTTGCACCTGCCCAGATTTCAAAATGGACATTGAAAACATGGAATGTGTCACACAAATAACAAGCGAAAAAAATGCATGTATTTGAAAGCTCAGACTCATATATTTATATGAAAGACAACAGTGACAACAATATTGAAAGACTGGTGATTGGTCATAAATGCTTCCTGAGGAAGAAAGGTAGATAAAAATGAGGTTTTTTACGCTAGTGAAGAGTCATGACAAGTATCTGTGGTTGGATACTAGGGTTTGATGCATTTAAGTAAGGATTTACACACATACAATTGACGGTGAAATAGTTACGCATTGGAATAAGCTACTAAGCAAAATTTTCCCTGTCATGATGATTTCCAATCAGGTCTAAAAGCTCTTCCAGAAAACCTGGTTTTGTTGTGTACAAGCTATTTAACCTAATATTGGGGTTATTACATAAAAACAGATGGCTTTATTGTGCAGAATGTCACATTAAATAATCTAATAAATCTGTGTAGTCTTCATCTGTATTAATTCAAAATAAAAAGAACAAAAGGACCAAAAATTCCTGTATTAGGGAATACTGTGATTGACACTGAGAAAACAGTGCTGTTTGCCTTGATATTAAAATTCTAGTTTTGGCTAATTACTTTTCATATTAGAGTAAGATAACCAGAAGTCCAGTTGCAAAAAAATAGCAGCCTTGAAGACAAAGAACATGGAGGTGGTATTTGAATTTCTTATGTGTTTGGGAATTTTTTAAATTGTTTTTTATTTTATTTTGTAGTCAGATTTCCTAAAGGAATAGAGATTTCTAGAACAAAAACAAATACACCAAGTCACCGAAGGAAGTCAGACAAGAAGTTCAAGACAGGTCCAGGCTGAAGTTAGAAAGCAGTGCTGGGCAAGTCTTGTATACTCAAGGGGTATAAAAGGTGGTGAAAGCAACAGGTTAAGATACTCGAAGCTTCCTGGTTTTTCATGGATGAACAAGAAAGAATTAGATACATGCATGTTTACACGCTTACATTACATGCTTATGTGCTTCCTTATAAACAGTTTAGCACCTATTGCCCTTACATTTATTCTTAGCTTAAGTAACACTGGGCATGTAATTTACATGTGTCCTTTGAGGAGCTTTCTTCACATGTGAACACTGCAAAATAGTTAATTCTCCCACATATGATAGCTATAGTTGTCATCAGTGGCAATTAATAACAACATCAAGATAAACTGAAATAAGGAAAAAGATTTGAGGAAAAATAGAAAATGAGACTGAGGTGGAGAGGGATTTTACCTTTGGCAAAGACATAGAAAAAATATTATTTCATAAATGTATAGATACAAGAACAAAGAAAAGAAACTGATAAGGAAAAAAATAAATAAGCATTTAAAATACCATGTAAGGTAGTATAGTGTGTCCACTGGATATATTATTTCTAATAGGAAATTAGCAAAAATTTTTTGTTTAAAAAAAAAAAAAATTAAGCTCCTTCTGAAATCAACTCAAAAAGCAAAGCAAGAGGAAAAAAAAACCCTGACAGACAGACATTTTAACTAGTATATAAACCCATTTATTTTATTGCTTTCAATATAGTCAGTAAAAGACAATATCCCGCTTTATTACTTCTGGTAAAATCTTTTCACATTTTGGACTTTTTTTTTTTTTTTATATTATGTCCTGCATTGTTCAGCTTAAAACAAAAGGTGCAACTGTTGAGTTACATTTCCTAGTTTAAATTTATCTTCATTTGCTTGGGGAAAGATGGTAGCACAAACTTATGCGAGAAAAATAGATTAAAATTAGAACTGCCCTCTCCGTAGTTCCGTATTACATCTGAAAACACATTCTTCAGTAACTTGTGCAAACAGGTCTAATACACCTCTTTGTGGTTGTTTCAGGCAGGCTGTATATTTTTCACAGACTAAAATAACTAACGTTCTTGTGGAAACTTCTGTCTTTCAAATCGATATTTCTCTTTCTGCATTCTAACACTTTTCAAAGAATCAGATATTGCTCATGCAATTATTTTAATAAAGAGGATATAAGAGCTATCTAAAAAAGCATACTTCAGTCCTCTGTTGGAGGTATGACTGTTATGATCTCCTCTGACAAGATGTATCATAATTCTGCTAAAACCCCACGTGATTTACATTGAGTTTCTAGCATTAAACTTGCCTTTCGCTTCGTTTCTAATCCTGTGTCTTTTGCCAGTCACCACAATTTAAATTGATCAGTTAGATCTTTTTTTATGGAAGCAGGATAGGAAGGTTAATGACACATGGAGTTTCATTCTTTCAGGTATTAGCCTAGGTACCAAACCTGAATTCTGAAAGCTCATAAGTGTATGCGTGAATCCATTCCTATGCAGAACATTAAGCAAATGCTTTAAGACTTGTTCAGAACTAGAATGCTTTCACGTATCAGTGCCTGGTCCATTTATTGTACAGGGAAGGGTGTTATATACAAAGGAAAATCTTAGACATGTCATATTGACTCAAAAATATGTTATGTCTGGAAATAAGCCTCCCAGTGCTCTGCAACCAACAACCTAAAGATGCTGAAGACTTTTAAAGAGTAAAGAATCTCAAATCAGATATGCTTTACTATTGCTATCAGAAAGATCCTACGCTACTAAGTTATTTATTTGTGAGGAAGCAGATAAACAGGGTTTTTTTAGTTGAATTATATACCTTGAGTTACAGTTGTAGTCTTCCAGTTCAACGTCTAACAAAATCCATCATCATGGCCCTTCTCTCTAAACTTTTCTGTTCTGCCAAAAGTCAAAGTAAATTTCAATAAGACTAATTAAGGTTAAAGTCAGAAACTCTCCTAACACCCAGGACACAAGTTACGACTCTGCTTATACCTTACCTTTTTTTTTTTTTTTTCAATTTAAAACACTTCTTCTCTGTGCTCACAATTTGTGGGAGTGGACTATGAGAATACCCCATGAGGGCCACACTGAAGGAAAAGAGTCAGTTTTCAGAAGCTATTTTCTGTGGACATATCACAAAACAATAGGCAGTATTATAGTTATGAGACTGTAGATACAGTAGCTTATTTTTGCGGAATAGCATTTGTCACTTTTTCTTCCAATAAATATTAGAAGGCTTCTAAAACAGACTGAATTTCAACTTTACGATGTCATTTTATTATGTGCTGTGCTTTAACAGTATAGTACAGGTAGCAAGAAGATATACGCAGTTTTGGAAATATATTTTATTTTAAGCCAGCACTCTTCGATATCTTTATAAATGACTTAGATTCAGGACTTGAGAGATCACTTAGTAACTTTGCTGAAGACACAAAACTGGAGGAGCTGTTGACACTTTTGAGGGCTGAGAGGCCCTGCAGAGGGATCTGGACAAATTGGGGAACTGGGCAGTCATCAACCACAGGAGGTTCAATGACAGCAAGTGCCGGATTTTGCACCTGAGACACAGCAACCTGGCTGTACATACAGACCGGGGGACGACATGCTGGAAAGCAGCTCCGTGGAGAGGAATCCGAGGGTTCTGGTTTGACAGCAAGTTGAACATGAGCCAGCAGTGTCCCTGGCAGCCAAGAGGGCCGTGTCCTGGGATGCATCCAGCACAACACTGCCAGCTGTGCGAGAGAGGTGATTCTGCACTGGTACAGCCTCACCTGCAGAACTGTGTACGGTTCTGGGTGCCACAGGATAAGAAGGATATTAAGGTAGTGGAGAGTGTCCAGAAGAGGGCCACAAAGTTGGTGGAGGGTTTGGAGGGGGAGCCCTATGAGGGGCAGCTAAAGTAACTTGGTTTGTTCAGCTTGAAGAAGAGGAGACTGAGGGGAGATCTCATTGCGGTCTACAGCTTCCTCACAAGGGGAGGGGGAGGGGCAGACACCAAGCTCTTCTCTTTAGTGATGAGTGACAGAACCTGAGGGAATAGCATGGAAGATGTGCCAGGGGAGGTTTAGGTTGGACATTAGGAAAAGGTTCTTCACCCAGAGGGTCGTGGAGCACTGGAACAGGCTCTCCGGGGAGGCAGTCATGGCCCCAAGCCTGGCAGTATTCAAGAACAGACTGAACAATGCCCTTGGACGCATGTTGTGAATTTTGAGGTTGTCATATGCAGAGACAGGAGCTGGATTCGATGATCCTTGTGGGTCCCTTCCAACTCAGGACATTCTGTGATTCTGATTAATATTGCTTTAAGTAGGCTAAATATTTTATAACATGTTTACAGTCTTGTAAAGGTAATTGCAAACTGTATTTTTAAATATTTATCCAGATCTAGATTCATTGCTACTCTGAGGCTTTTCAGAGTTTTGGGGAACGATATACAACCTGTAAGGATTTCAAAAATTTGTTCAAAATGCATGGAGTTCATCTATATCACATATATTCATCTCTTATCTTTACAGAGAGTTTTGTTAACACTAACCCGAGACAATTAATTGATATTCCCTTATGTCTTTATCTTACCATACAATAATTTTTCTCCATTTTAGATACTAGCTATCTGGTCTATAATTTCTGGAAACACAGCGGTTTCAGAATTACCCAGATATTCTAGTAGTACCTTTGTTCTTTTGATCAGCTGCATGGGGGCATTTGTGCTTTGCTTTTCCTACAACTTACAGTACTTATGAGGAAGAAAAATCTCTCATATGACTGTATAAACACTCAATTCAGAAGAAGTCTGACATATGTGCTCACGTTCACCCTGTTCAGGACAGTGTTCATTTACATACTATCTGATTTCAGTGCTTTCTGAATAGATGGATGTGTAAGTGCTCTCTTGAGCAAAGGTACCTGGCTGATCTGGCATAAAATGGAACTGATATGCTGCTGTCCATATTCCAAGTTCATGATATATTATCTGTCATCATTAATTTCCTGAGGGCCAGAGTTAGAACCAGGCCTTTTATGCGGTGCCATTCTTAAAAAACATGTTGTGCTACTTAAGAAAATGAAGAATAACATTCATTTTGATAGTATATAAGATCTGAAAGAATGATTCTAGTTTTCAGTGTCTAAACTCATTGAATGCATGGCTGTAAATTTGTACAGCAGTATATTAGAAATGTCTGTGTATGAATCCTCTTATTACTTAACACCCACATATCTTGTAAACTAATAATGGGATTTGTGTTGAATCTTCTGTACACTGTTCAGAAAATTTACCCTACATCCTCTGCTTTACCCTTTAAAAATTTAATCAAGCATCTGTCATTTCATATCCTTCTCAAAACCCTTTATTTTGCTGTGTAGAGGCCAGATTATGCCACGGTTATTTGGAGGAACAGGTTGCATCCCAGATTAGTTTCCCTCAGTATGAATAAACTCTCAGTTAACATCTGAAAATAAAATAAAGACACTGTGTGTACTTATGTGTTCAAGGGGGCATGGGAAAAGTAGGAGAGAAGGGAAGGAAATAAAAAAGGTAAAGTTTTTCCTGTGACTCTTCATCTTTTGTTGTTGTTGTTTAGTTTTGATTTTGCCTTTTTTTTTTTTTTTTTTTATCTGTATGTATGAACATCATCAGAACCTGGATTAAAACTATTTGCTAGATAGCCAGTCTGAACATACTTAATCATATGACCAAATTTTACCCAGATGAGTGATATAAGAGGTGATCTCTTCAATAGTCTAGGGGCTCTTCGTGCCTTCCTTCCAAAATACTCTACACGTTTTTATGTGGCAAGTGCGCCTGGGTTCACATGGCTGCACAGACATCCATTCCTATCATGCTGGATGTAGCCATGATGTGTCTAGCCACAGATTTTCTCCATGTGAATTTTCAGTGTTCTCAAAACAGAAGTAATGTAAGAAAGGGCTTCTACTTTTCTAGACACTATACAGAGAATGCAGGAAAATTATCTGCATAAAACCAGGATGATAATTTAGAAGTCAATGAATAAGACTTAAGTAGAAGCAGCTGTATTACTACGGTGGGTGACATGATCCAGAGAGATGAACAAACACCTGCTACCCACCTCAGAGCATATTGCTAAACTTAATCAGTCAATGTTGAAAAGCACTTTAAAATCCACTGAAAAAAGGGCAAGTATTATTAATTGTTATTCTAATTGTCATAATTATCTCGATTATTGTTATGTGAGATGTACTGCGTGAGAAGGCACGAGGTTCAATGAGTGCTGTTGCTAGAGGATATGAAATATTTATTTTAGAATTCTCTAAATTATAGCCATGTCTACATTGTCAATTTGGTTAATGTCTCTTTTTAGTCTTTGGTCCCACTTCTCTGATATACCACACTGCATGCATATTATTTTGCTTCTGGACTGTCATTTGGAGAGAGACTTTAGATCCTTCTGAGAAGAAATTTTACTAAGACCAAGGTTACCTCATGTTTTGCTCCATGCAGACCGTGTGTATATGACCATAAAAGGAAATTAATCCTACGCTTTGGGACAGTCCTTCAAAAGCAGCACTGCAATTCAGTGTGATCATAGGCACTCATTCCTCTCCCTGGGCAACACACCTTGCATTCTTTGTACTGTGTATCAAAACCATGATCCTACTGCAATTGGCAGTCATTACTTCAGGTCTTCCGGTTCACTGAAAAAGGGAGCAAAAAATGTCTTACCGTCACAGAAGAGATCCTTGAAGCCAGAAGGGACCTGGACACTGGAGTCCATTTGTGTGGGGAATGTGGAGGCCCCAGGAGCTTTGTGTTTAGCACAATCAAACCTCTGCTTCACAGAAAGCAGCTGGACTGGCTGATGCAGCAGGGTAGAAATGCATTGCAAATCATGTCAACTCAAACATCAAATCTCCCTGAAGACTAGCTTGTTAATGATGATTGCCAGCTAGAGGTCTAGTGCAGTTTGGCATACATGACCAGAGCAGGACCTTTGGGACCATCACAAGAAAGCAGTTGTGGTAAATGCTCAGCTTTCCTTATGTCTGACTGAGAACAGAGAGCAAGGAGGAAAGGTGGCAGGGGTTGTAGACTGTGTTTGGGTGCAGACAAAGTATGACAGGGAGCAAGCTAAAACAAGCAGGACACAAGCTACGCAGAGGAACAACAGCTTCTGTATCTGGCAGCCTCTCACCACCAGCTCGCCTGACTGTATATCCAGAGAAAAGGTCTACATGACAAAAAGCTACATGACGGTTCAGGTTTTTGGCTGGCCAAGAACAGAGATTGATAAACCAGGGCTATACACATTTATGACCATCAAGACCAGACAAACATCTACAAACACTGTATAAACATAAGCTACCAGGTAACCCCTCTACATGGGTCAGAGAAATACTGCTTTCACAGTGGAACTCTGCTCCTCAGGTGGAAAAAAACCAAAAATCATTCACTTTCACTGAAAGGACTGCAGCTGATAGAAACACTTGCTTACTAGTTTTCCAGAGCACCATTCAGGTAAAGAAGCAATCACATGCCTTACACATCCTTCATTCTCTCTCTCTCTGTTTTTCCTTATGATGTCACATCCACTATGGGCTTACCAAGGTACCACTTTCTGGCACCTCTTCTCTGTCCACCAGCCTAGGTAGCATCTAATCGAGGTGCAGCTACTGCCCTGTGGCTATCTTATGTTGTGTTTTTTCCCCTCAGAGTTCAGGAATGATTGATACAGTCACAGGAGAAGAAACTGCTGGCACGGTAAAAAATAGATTTTTTAAGGAGCCAGGGCAGCCACTTGTTCCATCCATGACTTTTCTATGGTAGTCTCTGACATCTTACTTGATACAATGTGACGCTTTGTAGCTAGGGTATTTTATCTGTTTATAGGGAATGCCACACATACATGTGAATCCCATTGATGACCACAGCTCTGAAAAGCCCTGAAAGACACCTGGAGAAATTGCTGATGAAGACTTCTCATGGTCTAACAATCTGCTGAAGCCTTTCAGACCTCAATTGTGATCAGACCTGTGGTGGAATGATTTCACAATAGCCAGTAAAAGCCATGCCCAACAATTCTCAGAGGTTCAGCAGTAACCATTTTTTAGCTAGTATTTGGGCCCAGAGATGGATAGACTCCATCTTGCTTGTGATGATAATCCTGGCAGAATGGCTTAAATGTGATTCTCTGTGTTTAAAAGTTGCACAGAGAACCTCTTTTCCCTTAATGGCTATAATCACTAAAATGTCTGTGTTCCAGGGTCTTACAAGTGGGATTTCCTTTCATTTTGCAAGGTCTCCAGAGCAGAGGAGAAGGCGGCACACCTAGTGATGTAGTCAAGATTATAACCTTTCCACTTGAGCAACAATAGGGAAAAAAAATAATATAAAAAGAGGGGCATCAGAGAGTAACATGCAAACACAGTACTCTAAACAAAACATGTTTGGGAAGGATACAGACTTCTGTTATATATCCTGATAATACAGAGTGGGATGATGAAGAGAATGACCAACATGGTATGCAAGTTATCTTACACAGGATTTTCCCTAGTTAGCTACAAGGGTTGTGGAGTAGGTGCTGAGCCAATTAGGATTAAGCAGTGGAGGTGAGTCCAATCTGTCACAGGATTTGTCTTGAGCACTGAGAGTATAAACTGTTTCCTATATATCACTACGGCAAGGAATATCTCTGGCCTGAATCCCCTTAAATATCACTGTTTTTCTCCTCCTCCAATGTCTTTCTTTTGTAAGATTTTAATAGTATTTGATAGCATCATCAAATAATCAATCTTTTCCAATTGGTTAGCAGGTCATAAGTCCTGGCATTTCATGACTCATGCATATAATTTACTAGAAATCACAAATGACAGTAATTCATAAAAGATTCCATATGTTTTCTAAAAATGCCACAAAAAATACTTCTCTGTGTTTGTTACTGGGCTAGTTAATAAACAGCAATATGTATATGCACTATATGTACATATATATACTATATATATGTACACACACACACATTGTGGGAACATCTATCATAGATATATCACAGGAAATGTTATGCACCCACTGTACCTAAATAGAGTGATTGTTGAAGCCTACCTGCCATTTTCTCCCCTGACTTGAATAAATAAGAAGTCCTCCAAACTCCTGTTTTTTAAAAACATGTTCTACTGGCTCTCATTATGAATGAAGTATTCGAGAGTCTCAGATCATATGAACCATTACAGTTCAACTGTTATTTAAAATAAAGTTAAAACAAATATTTCAAGATTTTTTTATTATTCTTTTAAACCAGTAACTACTAGAGCTTACTAGCCTGACTAGCAGGCTTCTTAGAAGGCTAGTCCTTACTAGCCAAGTCCTTACTAATAGGCTCTGCACATACAATCTCATTCTTCCTAGGCGCTGTGGTCATCAAAATGTTAATGTTCCAGAGTCTTGCAGTAGGACTTCCTCCTGTTTGATAAGGTCTTGATCTTTTGCTCCCATCTCAAGCCTGATACAAAATTATGAACATCTACTTAGAATTCAAAAAATGGCATAATATATAGGAATGAAATACATAGATTCAAAAATTGTCTGTTGGAATAAGCTGGAAAAGTGCATAGAAGTGCATTACCACTGTAATATAAAGTCCTTAATGGTCTTAGCTTTGCCAAAAATGACTCAAGGCATACTGGGGCTGTGTTTCAAACATGAGTTTTCAGCTGAAAAAGTCAGGAGATGAAAAACAGTAGGAAATCCTTTTACAACTCAGAGCCAATCTAAGCACTATTTTAAAACTGAAAATAGAAAATGTAATCTCTGGAGTAGAAATAAGGAGATACACCTTCTTTAATAAAATATCCAGGGACTGAGAAGTACCTTGTCCTAATGGGGTGATGATCAGTGAATCTTTTCCATATTCTAAGTTGAGACATGTAGACAGAGCTATCAAGAAATGGCAACTGTGTTTGAACTTGGCCATATTAAAGGTCCATTTAGTCTAGAATACTGTCTCTGGAAATGACTAATAATGATGATTTGACTAATAAAGATTATTCAAATAGAGAATAAAAACAAGATAGAATCATGTATCTTATATTGGCAGTCTCTCACCACAACTATTTGAGGTACAGGGATTTTTTTGAGCTAGAAGAGCATCTTCACCATGTGTTTTGAGTTTTATGGAAGTATTTTATTCCATTACTTAATGACATCATTTTTAAAGTGCACTTTGACATAAATAACATCCTGAGGCATAGAGTTCTGCGATAGAATCTTACATTGTGCAAAAATGTATTTCCATTCTGTTTTAATAAAATGAGACAAATAGGAAGGATTTGTCTTTTCTCAATACTCGAATTCAGGTAAGAATGTCTATTTCCAGAGTGAAGTATATGGTAGAATAGTTCAAAATGAAGTACCAGAACTTGTCCAGATCATTCAGTTACAAATACATACCAACATAATACTTACAGATTATTTTTTGATTGTGATTAAGGTAAAATTAGCACTGTCTATACTTATGCATATTCATTACTGTGATAGGTGTATTTGAAATGTAGAGTTGGTTTTTTGGCCTTCCAACAATTAAGATTCCGTAAGATTTCCCTTTCTTATTCTGTACTTATGTAATCTATCCGATTGTACAAACAATCTTTCAACTCTGAGATGGCAACAACTACATATTAATTTAGCAACTGATATGTATGCATAAATATTAGTGCGATGGATCATAGCATAACGACAAGGTATAAACAGGCTGGAGTTTGATAATACGTTAAGAAATTAACAGGTTGAAAATTCGGAGTTTTTGAGAAAAGAGTCTCCAAAAACCCCATGCCTGCAACTGTCATTATTTGAAGTACTTTCTGACAAGACAAAGTCAGTATACATGTCATTTTGTGTAGAATATTGCCATACTTTTAAAAAATTACAAGACTGTCATGAATTTGTTTTAGCAATATTTATATCCTTCCAGAAAAGTTCTGTAAAGAGAAACACTAAGGTTCTTCATCTTGAAATGAGGTTTTGATGGGATAGCATTTCACAGGTGCTGGTGAAAGAAGGTGAGGAAAAGTCAATGTGAGTCCTGACACTCTGAAATCTTCATCCTACAGAGCCCATATTGGGTACTTGTTCACCAGAGTGAGGAGTGAAGCCCATCCCAAAGTCTTTTCTCATTGAGTTCTGCAGCTGCTTTTCCTTCCAGATGGAAATTTGTGAAAACCAAAAACCTCTTAGTGTTTGCTGCAGATGCTCCTGCTATGTCAGTCCTCCTTTCACCTGAAAGAAAAGAGAAGATTGAAACAGCATCTCTGAGGAACTGTATCACCCTACATCTGGAGAGGTCTATAAAGAGAAGCAAGTCACTTTCGTCTTTAACCATTGATATCAATATTTGACATTAAGCGTGAAAATACACAAGCAGCATTTAAGAAATTTATCAATTCTTTTCCTTATTATACAGTTTAACCAATCCTAGAGTATCACTACTTTATTAGAGTTTGATTTTTACCCAGCTACCTTTATGTGCCATCACAAAGGTAAGCAAGACTACTTATAACAAAATTTCTGAGATAAAGGTAAGAAAAACTGGTGGTAGTAAACAGATCTGTCTACATAAACATATTCCATTAAGTCCATGTTTTACTTTGCATGACTGTGTACTCCAATTTCTTTTCTGATTCTGACTTACCTAGAAACATTTGTTTTGCCTTTTTGGTACTGATCTCATGAAGTGGAACTCTAAAGAATAACCTACAGAAAGTATGAATAAAGAAAAAATACATTATGTAGTTATTCCCCTGGAATTTTGAGAGAAAAGGGACATTTTTATATGAAATCTAACTGTTAATGCTTCAAATGAATTATTCCAGCTGCCTGCATTAATCTAGAAAATCAGTCTGCAATCCAGAATGACAAATTCCAATCCATGTTCTAAACACTGAACCAAATAAATCTATAAAATGAAAAAAAATAAACAAAGCTAGTTACTCAGAGCTGATGCTCATGATGAAGTAATAGCTGTTCCTGCTGCTATATGGTTCACAGATACTAATGTTGCCATGTCTTTGAACCATTTTCAGATCCAAAGTTTTCATGATTTAATCTCACCATACTTTTAATAAATTAATATTTTTCGAAGGTTACCATTTTTATGGTTATGTGACCTAGTTACATATGAAAGTTAAAAAACTGTTCTTCATGAAGAATTTAGAAATCTCCTTTATAAGAATCACTGGAAGTCTTGCCTTTTTCCCTATGGTTATTTGTTGCAGTGGGCCATAACTGCCAACTAAAGCTGTATCAACATATACAACTTGATACCTTGGGAGGGTGCTAAAAATTGTGACCATAATGTAACAGTTATGTCCTTGGAGGTTGTTTTTGTTTTGAGGTACCTTTGGTGAGTTAATTCAGGCCACCTGAAAATAAATTGTCTAGTGCTTCCATCAGTTTTTGACATTTGATGTGTGCTCTTGTAAACCAATCCCACAAAGTAAAGGCTATCTCTGCCATAAAACAAGAAATGAGTTTATGTTCCCACTTGACTCAGTCATCTTTCTCATACACTACACAGTGTCGTGGGTAGATTTTGATATGGCTTTGATTTAGCAGCAATTTCAAAATTTGTTGAGGTAGATCACAAGTTTGATATATAATTCCTAATAGCACTTAATTGACAGCTGATTAATAAAGTGATTTAAAACAATTCAATGGGATTTGTTATAATAAGAACAGTGACTTGATTACAGATTGAAAAATGACAAGGGTCACATTATACTTACAAAAGAATAAATCAGATCACATGCACATAGACATACACACCAATATATGAGTAAAAACACTTAAATATAGATTTGGAAATCACATTCACACACACACATACTAATCAATGGATAATTGAATATATGTAGAGGTATACCAATGAACAAAATTTCCCTCTCTTGAGTTTAGCAAATAGCTCATTTTAAAGCATTGGCATGCTGATTGCATGCTCGTTGAGTCTCAAGACATCTGTCTTCACCCACAGGTTTGTGGCCTCTGTTCGTTGTGAGGTGACATCACCCTCTGATGTCCCACCTCAGAAGGAGATGCAAAGTGGCAGGCCTCTGCAACTCCGAAGAGCTCAACCAGCCTCACTCAGGATCACTATTTATTGCAGAGGTGTCGAAGTCATTTTCACCAGGAGTCATGTCAGCCTCACACTTGCCTTCAAAGACTCGAATGTAATTTTAGGACTCCTAACTGCTCCTCCATTTATAGAGTCCTAAAATTACATTCAGCCCTTTGAGGGCAACTACAAGGCTGATGTGGCCTCCAGAGAAAATGAGCTCGACACCCCTGATTTATAGAGTTGCGAGATCATCTACTTTAGTCAGTGTTTTTCTGTTCAAGATGCAACTAGGATGAGGTAATATTCTGGCGTTTTCCACCATTTGTCTGTGTCCAGAACTTTTCAGATTGTATAGTTCTATATCATCTGGCTCAGGCTACAATCCAGGTAGCAGGTGCACCAGGTTGTCGGGAGTGACTGATGGTCGCTGCCCTTCCAGGCAGGAGTCTTTTCCCACATGGCAGGAGCTCCACGAGCGTGGAGAGGGTGCCTTAATTCTCCAACTCACTGCACTTGCATAATGCGAATTGCCCTCCTCAACATGCATGGCTTGCACTGGTATCCAGATGGCCCAGGTGGGAATGCAACTACCACATACCATTAATGTACACTACAGAGTTTTTCTTATCAGCCTTTTTGGCTTGAATAAGGTTACTATTTATAGTGCATTTCCTGTTTATTCATTACTGACATTCTTATCCATATAGTAGCTTTATGTTCTTCTTTTTTAGCTCTCCCGAAGTTCTAATATTATCATGAACCTGGTAGTGCCATAAACTCACGATAAAACCATGCTATGGGGCACGCTCCTTCAAGGTACTGATCAATCATTTTGCAGTGCTTCTCCAACTCTTGTTTAAGGATACCTTTTACTTTAAAAAAACTTATAATCATGTGCCACAAAGACAGGAAGAGAGGAGGAACAAAGATGAAAATTAACAGAGTTCCAGAAGTCTTCAGAAAAAAAATCAAGTTTTGGTCACTTTTAAGAATAGACCATAGAGATGTCAGCTTAGGAAGGAAATGTTTTTGCCACCAGTTTTGGACACTCTGAAAATTAGCACTGTTGTGTATGTAGACATCGAGAGGATTGGGGATATTATTATTATTGTTATTACTATTATTATAAATACATTCCAAAACATATTTCTCTTTCTATGATTTAGTTTCTTGGAAAACAGTCTCAAAGTTTAGATTCAAGGGAATTTTGTTATTTGATTTTTGGTTTTTTGTTTGTTTGTTTTGGGTTTGGGTTTTTTTGGTTTGGTTTGGTTTTTTTTTTAAGAATTCAAAGCTGTCCATTTTCATTTGCTGGCTAATCCATTTGTCTCTCCAGAAATAGAAGTTAATATCTCTGTTGTTAGGAAGAAAAAAAAAAAAAAAAAAAAGCCAACTAAATCATATAAAGAAATCAACTTCACTCTTAAACTGTTTTTTTTTTTTCAGTTACATGTCCTGTAAGTGTAAAATGTGTGGGAAAAGTTGGGTAGTAGTTATTTTCCTCTGCAGAAATTACAGGTATAGAGATTAAAATAAACAGATTTCTGAGAGAGGAATTTCTTCCTAATGCCCTGTGTTCACTGATAAATATCACAAGAGAATAATGACTGGTATTGTTACTTAAACAGAACAATAGTAAATCCTAAATAAAACCTTAAACTGAAAGTTCAGTGTGTCTTAGATTACTACTACCACAATAACTACATAACAAGAATGTTCCCATGAGTAAAATATTAAAAGTTATGGAAATAGAACAAATATTAAAAAAACCTTACAGGTTCCATTTTTTTCAACATGCACAGTTGAAAGGACTTTGAAATCATTAACAAATTAATTGGAGTCTGTGATAATCTTTATTATGAGGCAATGGAGGGATGCAGAATTAAAACTATTTTTTCAGGATAACTGTCATCTTCAAACATGTTGAACATTGACTTAAATTTTAATCTATGATGATTAAGTTTGACACTTGACTGCCATAGTACAGTCTGGTAAGCCATGGATCTTTCAGGTGACATCTTAACATTTTAGGTATTGCATCAGATAAAAGGGAGAGTTATTTTCCCTCCTCACATCCACTAAGTACACAGGACAAAGACAAAATTAACAGTTTTATGCACAAGAAGAATCTAAGCTTCTAGCGTCTCCTCTATGAAACTGCATCATAATAAGAGATCTATATTTTGTGATGGTGTTTCAGTTAAAAATAAAATTTTTGAAAAGATTCCAAACTACAAGCCAAGAAAATCTCATTTGAAAGAGCAGAGGAAAGTTGAAATGAACAAAAATAAACAAAGTGAGATAATATGCTATGAAAAGTATAAAATGAACTTAATAAGTATCCCCCTCTTAAAAATTATAATTAGACCCCAAAATCCTTCAAACCTTACTTAATTTGCATATCATTCGTTGTCCATCTGTTGTATTTCTAATTTCTTCTTTGCCATCTGGTTTTCTAACGCTGAATCTACCACACAAATTTTCCTACATGTAAGGATGCTAAATTGTAAATGACCGATTAAAATGTATTGTAAAATAAATGCACTTAGGCCTTTTTGAAGACCTAGATCACTGCTTAACACTAATTATACACCGTAAATCACCCAGTGTAGCTGATATAGTGAATAACAATTTTAAAGTTGACTCCTGGGAAGAATGGAAGTAAAGAAGGAGCTAGAGCAAAAGACACAACCAGAGAAATCAAAGGAAGGGTCTCAGAAAGGTTATGAAAAGACAAATCCCAAAGCAGTTCAGCAGAATGAAGATATTGACAAGAACACACAAGAAGGAAATTTGATGGTCCCAGAATGTATCATGCCATGTGACAGGGGAAGCAGTAGCAGTTGGTGCATGTTCGACAGCACTTCACTCTGCAATTGGTCCTAATAATTTTAACAGGATAGATTTCTGTTCGCTGGCGTCTCATAATCTGTCCTTTGCAATGTATCTAGCAATTTTGCCTCTTCATACACCCCAGGACTCTTAAACTCTTCTAGTTGTTCATCTCAGCTGTTCTGATTTTTGTCTATCTGTTACGTGCCTTTCCCAACAGGCACTCCAACCCATTCAATTAAACAGCTGCTACAAACACTTCTATATTTGGCACAGCATCCCAACGGTTTCAAGAGGTTTACTTGAAGATCAAGTGGGTCAGAATCTATATTTCTGTAAACTATGATACGCGTCTAATCTTACACGATCTTTATGAGTGGGGTCCAAGAGACTGTTCTGTATTCCATGGGTTCTGAAAATATATTCTGATTTTGTCCACTATATTTTCAGGCTCATCAAAGACACAATTTCTATGAATGTACACATGCAAAGAGGAATCAGTCATTGCAGAAGTAGCATAAAACACATTACTTGGCCAGCTGGGCATGTAAATAGGTGGTGGGACAGCAAAGAAAATAAATAGGTAGATAGATAGATAGATAGATAGATAGATAGATAGATAGATAGATAGATTGATGGACAGACAGACAAACAAACAAACAAACAAATAAAAGGACAGCCTGCTTTCTAGGACTTATGAAATAAAATAAAGTTCTGAATCCAGAGCAACACAGCACCACAGTATCCGCCAGTTATTTATTGTAAGAATAGTTTGGAGAGTAGTAAAGGAGCATTATAAAGGTTAAATTGTCCAGGGTTTTTACAAAAAAACTTTTAAGGGAGACATTCAGAAAGAACACTCAATGTAGACATCAGCAAAGTTTTTTTCAGAATTGGGCCAATTAGATAATCCAATAAATTTTGAAAAATCATTTAGGACCCAAAACCAGGAACTCTTAAAATGTGTTACGGAAAAAAATGCCTTTGAAGTGAGGAAAATGTGACATGGGGGATTCTGACTTATGAATTCAATTTAACCAACACATTTGTAAGAGTTTATTTCAGTCTTATCTACCTGGTTCTAGCCATGTCTAGATGACTTTAAATACTCTGTGATAATTGCACAAAATTTGCAGGCTTAATTGTGGCAAATATGCAGTCCAGTATGAGTGACTGTAAATCTACACTGCTCTCCAGGGTATATGGGGAGATGATTTTCCATAGCAAAGTGTAGTCCTTTAACATATTAATATGTTTAACATGTACATTGTTTAACCTGTGTAGAATAAAATAGCAATACTGGCCAGTCAATATGTATACAAGAGCAATGGTTTTCTCTTCTTTCTCCTTTTTTTCTTCCCTACAATAACTCTCAGTCTCTGAAGGAATTAGAGTGATATATCTCAAACTGCAGGAACAGAATTTTGCATAGGATATCTGTGGTTTACATTGCAATGTAGATGTGCAAGACCCACACAGATTCTAATCCAAAATCTTAATTGAATACATGAACCTAGTCAAACTCTCCCCTCAGAGGACTCAAAGTCCAATGCAAGTCAAGTGGACACACATCTGGAACCTATCAAATTTCAGATTTAAGCAGACATGGTTTCACAAAGTTCTTAATAAAAGTACTTGCTGATTGTTAAATTATGTATGCTTCTCAGGCATGTCACAACATAAAGCAAAAAGATTCAAAATGCTCTAGAAGGAACATATTCAAGTCTCTGACTTCTACCTCTGTCACTTGAAAAGTACTAAAAAACTCAAATTTTTCATGTTCCTCATTGCAATATCTCACTAACAAATTCCGCTTAACTGTCTCAAAAATAGAGTTAAAACTTCTCTTTTCAAACAATTTCCACTCTTAAAGAAAGTCTTTTTTTGACAAGTAGTGCTAATTATGAAGATAATGCTTTCAGCTACTTTTTATCATATTATTTAACACTTTGTCAGCAATCCCTACCTGAAGCACAAAGTTATTCCATATGAACTGGACTAGGAAGACTTTGTTCTTATATGTATACGTATATGTATACGTATATGTATATGTATATGTATACGTATATGTATACGTATATGTATATGTATATGTATACGTATCGCTTACAGCAATGCAGAAGTCCACAAAAAGTACTAAACCAGATATTTTTTTACTAAATTTGACAAATTTTAAATATCCTCTTTTTTTGCAGATTACAAACAAGAAAAGGAGATAACACTCCAAATAGCTCCAGGAAAACAACAAATATCATAGGACAACTAATATACTAATCTTAAACATTTTTTCTACAGTAATCCTCCAATGGAAGGACACTGACATCAGACGAGATACTAATTTACACCGGAACAACAGTCCAAGGCAGATACACTAGATGCACAGTAATTCCATTTTTGAATGACGAAAAGAAAGGAAATATGTTGATACTTTTATTTAATGAGGATATTAATTTGAATTATGACACAACAGAGTTTCCTGAGTAACTGAAGCTCTGTATTTCTCGTGTCATTCCATCTAGCAGATAAATGCACGGGAGATCTTTCCACTGTAGGAGATGAAAAAGAAAGAAGGAAATTCAAATGCCTCAATGATGCTAAACTGCATCATTCAATCCATATCACAGCTGGCATTAGGAGAGTTTTCCAGAAACTTAAATCATGTTGAATTATGTTTTTACTAACATATACACCCAGCTGAAAGGTTCTTCTGACAAACTGTCTAAAAAAGTTCAAAAACCTTATTGTATGTTTTATTTGCCTTTTAAACTCAAGTAACTTTCCTAAGTAACTTTCCGTGTAGACTACACTAAAATATTTTAAACAAAACAACATGTATCAGTTATCATACTATGCCATAGTTCATAGATTACAAAAAAGCAGTACACTTATTTTTACCTGCACTGAAATATCTTGCTTGCAGATGAAGATGTACTATTTACACTCTCTTATTAAACGCTTCTTTTGAATTCAAAGAGTATTTATATGTCAAATTTTAGAAGATAATTACAATGTTAAGTATACAACACAGTTTCGTCCTTGTTTGGAGGAAGACTGATTCTTTTTTTGCAAAGGCTGATGTCAATAAATTTTAACTTTAGTTTAATGATTTGGCATTTGCCAAACATTCAACAAACATTTTCAAAGGTGTCGAGGGTTAAGATTGCAGGGTGACAATCAAACCCTGGCAGATGTATTGTTAACCTCCTCTCCCCCCCACTTCCCCCTTTTGCCCCTCCCTCTCCCCCCTTCCCACTAAGGACAGGCGATTGGGAGGGAAAGAAGGACAGAGAGAAGAGAGTTGGAAAAATTAAAGATGTTTTAATAATGTTACTAATAAGAATAGAGAAAATAATACAAAATATACAAAACCAATCTTGAAAGTCTCAGCAACTGCAGAGCCGGCACCCAAAGTCCTGGATTGGACTCTGTAGCCAGACGGAGCTGGATTCAGTCTCTCACTAGGCCTCAGTTCACAGGGACGACTAGCAAGGTCCTCTCCTAATGTTGGCCTTAAGCAGAAGGGTAGGAAAAAGGGACGAGATCCTCATGATCTCCCACTTTTATATGAAGTATTCACGTGAATGGAATGTTATGCACCGGTTGGTCAGTTTCTTGGTCACCGGTTTCTCGTTGCCCCTCTCGCAAGATATCCATCCGTACTTATCAATAAGTTAGCATTCCATTGCTAGGTTTACCAAAACGTGTCTGGTTCTCCAGGAAAATGCAGCTAATATGAAGGCTTTAGCTGACAGGCAAAATTCACTGAAAGAGAAACTTGGTTTTTAACAAAACCAGGACAAAAGGTGAAATAAAGTAATGAACTTTAAAATTCAGAGAAAAATGCAATTGTAAGAAAGTGCATGATTATAAGAATGTTGTTCCTTAGATACTCAATGCAGTGAATGTACTTCTAGGTCATATTAATGATTGAAAAATAAAATATCGTGTTACTATATACAAAGACATGAAAATGATAGGTGGGGATATATAAATTCTATAAAATGGGCTGGGTTTTAATGCATTTTTTTTCTTATACAGAATAATTTTCTTTTTTGCCCTCAAAATATAGGACTTCTCTGATCATGTTCACCATGATGTAATTCACACACAAAGTTTCAAATTGAAAATAACTAGGTTTTCCCTCACTCAACTTTTGTTTAGAGTTTTGTTTCAGAACCACTCTGTTCTGATTAATTGTTCAAAATAAATAATAAAAGAAGAGTAAGATACTAAAACCAGAATATTACATATTACTATGGACTGCCATTTTCACAAACACATTCTTTCAGAAATTTCATTTACCTTTCCATTTTTTATAATCAAAGAGGGTGTGGCAGACTGGAAAATTGAACTTAGCTCTTTCACCAACTCACAGGACAAAATAAGGGAATACTAGGACACTTTCTTTCTCAGCAGAATCTGATTAGTGAAGAATCATCATAGGCAGCTGCTGGGTTGCAGGCCCCTCTCTTGTACAAGTTAAAACTGAAAGCAGGAAATAGTGGATGGGGAAAACATAACTAAAAAAAATGAAATCAATCTTTGGTTTCTACTTCATTGAAAGATATGGTCATGTCAGTCAGAACATTCGATTTGTAAGTAATGCACCTCTACTAATATCTTCATGCAAACTGACCATGATTTACATATGCCACTGATTAGTGAATTCACTTATAAATAATAGATAAAGTGCGTTTAAACATATTCTGAAAGATAATACACATTTATACAGAAAACATTAACTGAAAAATATTAAATACTAGCGATGAAATTTTATTTCCATTTTATTGAAGAACATCTAGCTCAAAGAAACTATATAGCATGACCAAGGTTTTCCTTTTGAACGTTTGGATGGTTTTAACACTAAAGGCCAATGGCATTTGGCACATTTCATAATGAAATTCAGACCTCAAGATGATAAATCAAAGTGACATCAGAAGCAATTCATAATCCCTCTCTAGTGTCTTTTGAAATAAGTTGCAGTCTCTATCAGCTACTTTGATTCAGCATATGCAACTCGCTCCTTCCTCTCAAAATTGTCACCAAAGCTGCTTGTTAATACACACAGGTGTTTAGTGTCAGGTCAGGGGGAAGACTGTCATACCATAAAAGTATTTGTTTTCCCTAGGGGGAGGGTGAGAAAGTTATGTTTAAATGATGCAACTTCTTCACTACTAGAAACTGTCACTACTAGAGCAAGCGATGGCAATGTTTTCTTAGTGTGTGGAGATGTAAAACTCTCAGATATTTTTCTTCTCCTTATGATATCCATTGTTTTTTTCCCACTAAATTTTCAGTGTCTATCCCATCATTATCCTATTCACACAAAAGGCTATTAAAAAAATGTCTTTTTTCCTAAAATTTAGGTGAAATTTTTGATAGCCATATTACTTTGGACGAGATTAAAATTTCACTCATATTTATGTCTGCTTCCCTTGCACTATCCACAATTTCCATAATTAGTACAAAACCTCATGATAAAGCATCATGTCAATAGGATACAAAGCAGAACTCTAACTTAATTGTCTAGACTAGAAAATAACTACATTTTTCTGGTTTTGTGTAATTGGTTCTCAGTGACAGAGTTTGCTTTAACCTGGCTTTAGTATCAAAAGAGAAAAAGTAGGAAGAATTATTCTATGAAAACAGGAGAAACATCAAAACATCACTGAACTCAAGATAAACAGACAATGCAGCTCAGAGCAATTCCCTGGCTAGAGGTGCTGAGGGACAGATGTCTGAATTTGGCTGATTGGAACGAAGGAAACTGGTACAAAGAGCAAAATATCTAAAAGTAAAACAGATTTAAACCGAGAATTCTTTCAATTAAATTCATTCAAGGGTATAAACACACCTTTTTCTGCCACCCTGTTCTACCTTACATGCTCAGTTGATATAAAGTAAGCAGTACTATTAACTTATTTTGACTAATTTATCCTGGACCTATTCCTTCTTTCATCTCTGTTTTCAGTTTTCCCATTAAAAGCTTTACCACACCTTTCCATTCGGCATTAACTTTCTTTTTCTTCCCTACAGAGTTATGGAAGTTCCCTTTGTGATGCACAGATATTTTGGTATACACTTTTTAACTGTAGATCACAGAATGCAATGCTCTTAGCACATGCATTCCTTGACACTTTTCTCTTGCATGTTAATCAGAAAGTTCCCAGGGGCCATTTTTGCTGTAGAATACTGAAAAGGTTACTGCCACAAGGACAAAAAAAATGCAAATTATTAAATAACAGACAACATAGAACACAGTGTTGCACGTCATGGAATAATGATCACAACTGCTGAGGGGAAACCGTGAAAAAAAAATAAAAATGAACATTTCCATACAATTTAAACTAAACAGCAATCTTCATGCTATTTATTCAAAACATATATTAAAATGGAAAACATTAATTAAAAATAGAGTATACAGTTTTCACTGAATATTGACTTTCCTTGAGTGAATTTCTCTTTTAGATTTATTTTTTGTATCAATTGAAATAATAATTTAAAAAAACAAACTTAAATATCTCTGAAATCCAACACTTAAAAATTTTAGTACACATGTACTTTCCCACACAAAAACACATTCAAATTCTCTTGCTACCATAGTTTAGTTACATCATACTTCAGAAAATGGCGTAATCACTTCAATAACGTTCTCATGGCATTGAAATAGAATCCCTATTGTACAAAAATTTGGGTTGCACTTTCATGAGGAGTATCCAATATGAAGATAGAAAATTAGAAAACTAGTGTATCAACAAATTAAACACTTTGCAGAATGAAACCAACACGAGAGGACCAAGTTCCATTCAATAATTCATTATCAATTTGGTGATCAATCATAGAAATCTTTTTGTATCACATTTTGATTTCTTTCTAGCTACATACAAGAAAAAAACTTATTCTTGTCACTAGAAATACGTAGGATCAGGGTTTAGATCTTCAAGTTGTATAATAATAACTTGAGACATAACTTTAATAGAGAAAAATACATATGTTTGCTACACTGATTAAAAAAGATGTGCTTGAGTGGAAAACTCTAGCCATCTGGAATGGTGCTAAATGAACTCTTTGCTAGGTTAGTGTTTTATTTTGTTGATAGCCAGAGCACTTGATTTCTATGTTTGGCATTTATTATTCTTTGGAAATTGCTTTCCTCAGCCACTATAACACTATTATAGCAACACATTTTAACCCTACTTAAAATATATTCTCACTTGTGACTGGAAAACTTTCACAACAAAACTGAATAAATTAATCATTACAAATTTCTAAAAGTCATTAGGATTGTATTTACTCTCATTTACCAGGCTTCAGTTGTCAGCTAGAAATACAGCAAACAATATTTAGCATAAAGAAAACAACTTCAAATGTTTATGTTTGGCTTAAAAATTATCTTCAGTCTGGATGACAAATTGTTAAAATGGTAAGTTGGCTAAGCTAATCGAATTTACTTTATCACAAAACAAAAAAAAAAAAAGACAAAATGAATAGAAACACTTAAATATATTTAACCTGCATTTACACTCACGATCAAAAACTTTCCGTGTACAAGAAGAAACTTTTATATTAGGGGAAAAAAAATCCTGTTGAGGAAAAGTTGATGAATTACATCAAAAGGGGGAAAAAGAGCTTCACTCAGGAGCTATCAGGACTCAGTGACAGAGTTTTAGACTTGAAGCAGAAGGAGGATAACATCAGGCTTGGCCATAGCAAATTATGGAGTGACATGCCAAGGTCAGAGGTGCTAGTAAGGGTCCTTAGCCTGTTGCTCCAAGATGTGCTGGTTACGCTGCAGCATACTTTCTTTACAGAGATGAGCCGTAGGCTCCTGAGGTAATAGAGGTCAAAAGGAAAACTCCAGTGAAATACCTCAAAGGAATTAAGGTGTGTTCCTCTAAGAAGGTGATGCAGCCAACAGCCCAGCTGAAGTGTCTCTACACCAATACATGTAGCATAGGAAACAAACGTGAGGAGTTGGAAGCCACCATGTTGCCAGAAGACTATGACTCAGTGGCCATTACTGAAACTTGGCAGCATGGATCCCATGACTGGAGTGTGGCCCTTGATGGCTACAGCCTGTTAGAAGGAACAGGCAAGAAAAGAAGGGCAGAGGGTTTTTCCTCTACATCAAGAGATTGATAGAGCGAAGAACTGTCTCTGAAGAATAACCACTAGTATGCTGAAAGCTTATGGGTAAGAATCAGAGACCAGGGCAACACAGGGAACCTTGTGGTTGGTGTCTTCTACAGACCACCTGGTCAAGGGGAGCTCATTGAAGAAAACCTCTCACTCCAGCTACAGGAGGCATTGTGCTCACAGACCCTTGTCCTGCTGGGGGACTTCAACCATTCTGATACCTGCTGAAAAAGTAGCATGGTGAGCTGTAAGCAATCCAGGACACTCCTGGAGTGCATTGAGGATAACTTCCTAAGCCAGGTAATAGACAGCCCTACCAGGTGGGATGTGATACTTGGACCTGACAGTCACCAACACAAGCGAGTTAATTGGTGACATCAAGATTGGAGGCAGCCTGGGTTGCAGTGATCATGCACTCATAGAGTTCACAGTCCTGAAAGACGTGGGTCAGGCAAAGAGTAAAGTCACAAACCTGAATTTTAGGAAAGCCAACTTCCAGCTGTTCAGAGAGTCAGTCAATAGGATGCCCTGGGAAACTTCTCTGAGGGACAAGGGAGCAGAACAGAGCTGGCAGATTTTAAAGATATTTTCCATTGAATGCAAGAGCTCTTGATCCAAAGGTCTAAGAAATCACAAAAAGAAGGCAAAAGACCAATGGATGAGTCAAGACCTGCTGGTCAAACTAAAGGGTAAGAAGGAAATGCACAGGCAGTGGCAGCAGAGACAGGTATCCTGGAATGAATACAAGTTGTTCAGGAATGGGGTCAGGAAGGCCAAGGTGCAGCTGGAGCTGAACTTGGCAAGGGACGCAAAAAAATAATAATAAGGGCTTCTATAGGTATGTCAGCCAGAAAAGAAAGGTCAAAGAAAGCATACCCCCGCCATGATGAACATGACTGGCATAGGACCTGAACAAGCTCGAAAAGTGGTGCCATGTGAATCTGATGAGGTTCAATAAGGTCAAGTGCAATGTCCTGCGCTTGGCTCAGGGCAGCCTCCAGTATCAATACAGACTTGGGGATGAAGGGATTGAGAGCAACCCTGTGGAGAAGATCTTGGGGGTACTGGTGGGTGAAAACCTGGACATGAGCCACAGCCCAGAAAGCCAGCTGTATCCTGGGCTGCATCAAAAAAAGTTTGACCAACAGGTCAAGGGATGTGACTCTACCCCACTTGGAGTACTGCATTCAGCTCTGGAGTCCTCTGTTGGAGAGGATCCAGAGGAGGGCAACAAATATGATCAGAGGTATAAAAAACCTATCTTATGAAGAAAGGCTGTGGGGGTGGGGTTGTTCAGCCTGCAGAAGAGAAGGTTCTATGGAGACCTTATTGCAGACTTTCAGCACTTAAAGGGGACCTATAAGAAAGATTGGTACAAACTTTTCAGTAGGGTCTGGAGCAAAAAGACAAGGAGTAATAGTTTCAATCTAAAAGAGGGGAGATATAGATCAGATATAAGGAAGAATTTTGTTTTGTTTCATTTTGGTTTGGTTTGTTTTTTGACACTGGGTGTGGTGAAACACTGGCACAGGTTGCCCAGATAGTTGGTAGATGCTCCCTGAAAACATTCAAGACTGGGCTGGATGGGGGTCTGAGCAATCTGATCTATTTGAAGATGTCCCAGCTCATGGTAGGGAGGTTGGACTAGCTGACATATGGAGCCAAGGCAATGACTTCTAATATGTGCTCAGTATGAACAGGAGATTCAGAGTCTGATCTTAACAGAGGCTGACCTTGAGATTTGTTCCATATGCTTGACTAGAGCATATGTATCGAGATGACTATCCACATGGTCTCTGAATGGAATTTTTGATCTAACAGAATTTGATAAAACACCATGTGAATTTTGGGATCTTAAGCCAAAGAACAAATGGATATATATTCACCCTTTACTTTCTGTATACAGTACACAAACTATATCATACTTCTTTTTTTTTTCTTTTCTCTTTCCTTCATGCATGCACATGAATGTTTATATTTGGTTGTTTTGCTCTTTGCTGACTGATACAACTTTATTAGCAGGACCTTACCTAAGCACTTAATTTTAAGGACAACATTAATTTCATTGGAACTAAATTAATATCAGCACATTTCAGCTTAAAAGTTTTATTAAATCTTTTGTGCCTAAGTAGACAGCTTCTTCAAAACAATGGGATACCAGGTAAGGAAAAATTGAAATTAACTTCCAGTTATCTCCAGATTTGGTGCAAGATGAGTTGCAAGAATTGGGATTTTTTTTCCACACCCCCTGCCTTTTTCACTCTACTATGCAATGAATTCTGATGTCTCTAATTTTACTGCATGAAAGTGTAATAAATCAAACTTGCATTTTGATTGCAATAAATAAATAGCTTTGAACACAATAAATTGTTTCATGATTAACAGAACTAATTCAACATGGTGTGGATTTCATCTAAATTTATGTGTCTATGACACAGGCAGCTTCATCTCAGGGATTCATCCTAGGATCATACTCATGATGTAAACAGCTCTGTTGAGCATTGATAAGGATCGTGGCTGAAAACATTGTGACAAAATTAGTTCAGCCAGAAGACACATTCGGAGCAGGGGGAACTGCGATCTACCCGTCAACGACAAGCTAACGAGCCACAGATCAGGCCGGCTGACTGACCAGAGATGGAGGATGTGCTGGAGGACACATAGCCCCATCTCATGATATGCCCAGCTAGGCAAACAAAGGGAAAAAGTTGAGACCCTTTTAACGTTGCCCGGGGCTTGTCGAAACTTGTTCATCTTTTGCAATCATCACTTCCCCCTAGATTTCTGCATGACACAAAGGGGCAAAGCGGAGACCCCTCAATGTGACCAGGGCTTGTCCCTCTTTCCAATCATCACTTTCGCCCCCCAGACTTTACTCTGGGAGCTATAAAGAGCCCACCTAAAAGAGCACAGTTTAGGGAATACCAGTCTCATCCAAGGGAATACCAGTCTCATCTAAGGGCCTATCCAGTCTCACCAGTGGAATACCAGCTCGGCCTCACCAAGGGAATACTGCCCTACCAGTCTCACCGCAGGAAATACCAGCTTGACCTCACTGAGAGAATACCAGCACCCTGAGAACCTTCACTCTGAATAAGACCTCAGAGGATGCTGCACTCCTGACCCCAGCATCCTCGCCGTGGAACACCGAGCCTACACATCATCGTACAAGTCCTGTCATCCACACTGTGGGGCTGTAAGAGACTGGATCCCTCACTCTTTTCTTTCTTCCTTTCTCTCTGCTCTTTCCTTCTCTCCTTTTTCTATACCCCCATTTCTTTGTCTCTCCTTCAGTACTTTCTCTCTCCCTTAGTTTTCCTTTCCTCTCTACCACTCTCTTTCTCCCTTTTCCTTTTGAACATATAAGGATAACACCATCTTTAAGCTCTGCTGTTGATTACTGGTTAAATTTCATATTATAGCTACTGATGGTTGCCAATATATTGCTCGTAGTAGGACTTTCACTGTTAATGTGTTGACAAGTTCTGTTATACTTTTGCCAAGTCACCATTCGCTGTAACCAATATTCCAACAAGTACTTTTAATAAAACTCACAACTGAATTGGACACTGGAGGTGATTGTCTGTCATTCACTTTACATAACCGCACAGAATGAACCAGGAGTTAACTCACACCTGGTCTCATCTGTTGAGTCAGGGCGCGTGTCGCGTCTAGAATTAACTCATCCCTCATCACATCTGTTGGGACAGGACAAGCTCACATACAAGTAATTTATTTAACAAGTCAGATTAAAAATACATATGCCATTTAGGTTAAAACTTCTGTAGATTCAGGATTTAGAAAAAATGATGCTCACCTTCAGTAGTTTGGCCATATTTTTACGAAGTTTACTATAGATTACTGTTATTAAGACTTGTAATTTTCATATTTTTCTCAATTTATAGGGTAATCTTATCAAAACTGAGATTAGAAAATAGGTGACAGCCCACCTACTTGAGTTAACACATTATTTTTGCAATGTAAATAATAATAGACATCTTGGTCCCTATTTACATTACTGTATTTCTATTACAATCAATAGAAAGTGCAGCTACACTGAATACCTGTTTCTATCAAGTGAGACATTTGGCGGAGATATAAACCATTGGACTAGTCCCATTTTCTGCTTTAGTTAAACTCTATAATACAACTGGACAGATAAAATCCAATGATATCATTATCATGATACTGCGGTTTTCCAGCTGAATAATGACATATGCAATGTCTGGAGTAAAAACATGTATAATTCTACTATGTAATTCAAATACATGAATATTTAAATATATATTATGTCATAATTATATTTTTAAAGTAAGACAAACATTACTTTGTTTTATAATAAAATAACTTCCAGACTACCAAATTTTTTAAAATTTTGCGATTAGAAGGTCTTTATTGTAACATTACTTTATGTATTTTTTTTAGTTCTATTCTGAAATTATCTAGTATTTACCTTGAGAAATACTGTAATCTCCAGTGCAGCTATGGTAATTTTATTTCTGTCACTAGATGTAAGATGAACTATTCAAATCTGTCTGGAAAAAAAAATCCCTCTTTGCAATGTAGTCAGTCTGCTCTTCTCCTATGTGTGCTATGAAATACCTGTGGAAATATAGTAGAAAAAATACGCAAACAACCTTTCAGGTTTTAAGTTCTTGGTCACTTCTGTATTCATATTATTTGTACCTTGAATTGATCAAAAATCTATACTTGTGACAAAGTTCAAGTCAACAAAACAAGCATCTGCTCCCCTGAAATAAATTTTAAAGCATTGTTTGGGGAGATTAATAGTTCTTCTTAAAAAAAAAATAAATAAATAAAAAAATCTGACTGAATTAAACTACTTGCTAGCATGAAGTGGAGGTGCTAAAAACAGGGTCTAGAAACAATCTATCATTCTTTGGTAGAAAATATCTTTCAGAATACTGAAATACTTTCCCCTAAAAGATTAACTTGTCCAAATCTTATTCCTATTAGCAAAATATTTTTCAGATAAATAAATATTAACTGTTGAATATGGAATTAGTTGTTTCAACCAAGATAATGAACATTTATTATCCAGTGCTATTAGACACACTTTATTTTTTCCATCTCTAAAATATGTAAAATAATTGCCTTAGTTTTCCTTGCTTCTGAGTTGAATATTGAACATGTGCAGCAACAAAACTGAAACCCTGGCCATTTAAAAATGGAACATATTCTAGTCAACGAGCAAACTGATATGGCTGTATTTATATGAAAGGAAAAATAGCTGTAGCAGCAAGGACTGAGGAAGAGAGCAACCTCTGCATATCCATGAGAATGGAGGACATGGTTTCTAGTCACTGGCATGAATTATCTATCTAGAAACTTAAATCCGTTTGATGCACCCCAAGTAAACGTACATCACCATCAGACTGCTAGCAACCTGATTTTCTAGTGTCTTTGCCTATTTTGGATCACAAATTCCAATCTGAAGTGAAGGAGTCAAAGTTTTATTTCCTTATGAAATTTCTTTATGGTTTTGATGTCATGAATTTGCATGTTTCCCATGCAAAAATACAAGAATTAATGGTTTTTTGTCAAAGCTGTAGCATAAGTCCATTGCAGGACAATTTCACTGACTCTTAAAAACTGGAACCACGAAGTTTAACAAAGTTAATTCAGTTTGAAAAATAGCTATGAACTCGATTAGGGAACCAAGTTCTAGCTAGATCCTCAGTAAATCAGCACTGATGCAGTGGTTTCAATTTTTATATGCTAATTCAAAATAGTTGAAGCTCTGTCCTGATCTTTTGTAAATTAATGGAAGTTATCATCGGAATATGAACATACTAGAGATCTATAATACACAACTGGTTATGGAAAATTCTCTCTCATTGAAAGCAGATACTGTCAACTTTTCATCTCCTGTTAAAAATGAATTTTTGGTCCTTAAAAATCAATGGAAAAAGTTTTATTCAAATTAGGCAGTTGAGGAATTGGTATTTGAGTATGAAATTGATGTGCTCTTGAGCTTCTCTGTACAAAAATTTTTGGCATCTCAGAAAAGTGTCTACACAGCATTTGAAAATACTTGAGTGGTACTCACATAGTTTTATTGTAGCTCCAAAGCTGCTTATAACCATATGTGGGATGAAGGACATGGCTTCTATAGCAGAGAAATGCATCTTAATCAAGCTGACTAACAAAAACAAATGAGAAAGATTTTCTGTCTCTTTATTAATCAAACTCCTTACTGCCTGCTAATGCACCTGGAAATCCCCACACCAGGCCAGACCTCTGGGCTGGTCCCTCCCAGCTGCCTTGACTGAGGTTTGGCCACTGGTGCAGGGCCAGCCCAGCCTTGGCTTGGCATCCAACAGCAGAGCAGGGAAACCACATGGCGAGGGGTGGAGTGGAAAAGCGGTTGGTGGAACAGGGTGTGGGAAGCCAAGAACTGCCTTTCAGCCCCAGCCATTACCACCTGCCCAGCCCTGGTCCATGTTGAGCCAGGTCCAAACCCAGCCACAGACTATCCCAGGTGTTGCCTTCATAGCTGGGCCTAGGGCCTGTGGCAACACCAGGTGATGGCCAGACTATGGCTGACTCTGGTCACTGTCTCCAGCCAAGGATGTAGATGGTCACAGGAGAGGTCAGGGCCTCAGGCCTTGGTAGGCTACCCCCTGACATATCCTTTTTTATTTCTGTATCTCGCACTTTGCTGATACCACACATTTCAGACTACAGATATGTGATAAGAAAATAATTTGTTTAGGTAGTTTTGTTTTCATTCAGTTGTTTCAACTTAAATGACAGTCAGATTTACTTCCTCAGGAGTTACAATTACTTCTAATGCCACAGGTACGAACAGCTCTGATCAGTCCTTCCAGTTAGCATTTCCTTACATTTGTTAGGAAAGAATTACATTACCCATCCTATTGCCTATTCATCTAATCTTATTATTTACTTCAGAATGTTTTCAGGCTCCATTATACTTTACTAGCCTCAGTAATTTAGTGTCAACTATATTTTTTTTCCCCCAAAGTCCTTTTTTTCTTTTTTACATGCCATATAATTATCTGTAGAAAATTTGACATGGAAAATATCATAACAACTGTTAGCCTTTGGACAAACGAAAGATTTGATTTACACTCATATTGTCTGGCTCCTGCTTTTCATCCCTCATTTTTAATCATTACCATTAATTTATTACTCACTCTTTGACAATCTTCCCTGAACAGTCTCACATAAAGAATTAACTCTGAAACAGTTAGAAAAATCAAATTACTTATTTTTTTTAAGAAAGCACATTATTATACCAATAGATTTTAAAGAGTATATCTATATCTGAAACACAAATACAAGGCACATTTGTTACACTTTAAAGAAAGGTGCCTTTATCTCTTCTTCCTCAGAAGCTGCTGCCTATTCAATCATGTATATGTGAAAGTACATGTGTATACAAGCACACAGTTCTGCTTTATATGCTTCAGATCAAGATCACATAGTATTTTTTGTGTGTGAGATGAGGCATGCAAGTCCCATTCCCTCTGCCAACTTATTGTTTTAAGGTGAACCAAAAATCATTGACACTACTTAATGGGAACTCTTGACCATCCTCAAACTAAGGCCGTGTTCTACATATTCATATTGATATGGATAAAAATATGCCTGTTTATCAATAAATAACTTTATCTATTAAATCCATACAGTAGAGTGAGACACAAAGTATGGAGGGTGATGTCCATATCTTCATCAAGAGCTCAAAATAACATCGACCAGGAAAAAGTAAGAGGTCTCTGCCTTTTCTCTCAAAATTAGCTTCTAGACAAAAGGGAACAGAGCATATCCATGGAACTACAAATTTACTGATGGTCCAGTTAGTATTTTAACAGTTTAATAGTCTTAACAGTCTAATTAACATGAAAGAGTCTCATTGATATGACAGGCAAAATTGCTGTATGAAAACTTCCCAGTACCCACCCTTTTTCTCTGATATTAGGCTCGTCCTCCTCATTTGCCTCTAGTTCCTAAGGTCAACAGCTTCAGTCTTTCTCAAGAAGACTGTGGGGGCCTGGGGAAACGTTAAGGCAAGGCAGCAGCTACCAGAGCACTTTACCAGGAAGAGAAAGATGTAGGTGATGGCTGAGTCTTTCTTGTCAGCATTCGATATGCTGTAGTCTTATTTCTCTATGCTTTTTCATCCCAGGCTGTTCCCTCATCACTGCTCCCAGTCATAGCTGAAAGCTGTCCTGTGCCCCTCTTTTGTTCATAGGCACATATTTGTCATGCAGGAACCATCTGGGGTTGCCAGGACCTCCCCCATGGTGGCACTCACACACCCAGACTCACACAGGCTGGGCAACAGTCACTCATTCCCTAACAGTTGTTAAAATATGATAAAAACAGCGGAGTTCATAACAAGTCTGGGAAAGGCTCGAGATCCTGTGCTGTCAGGTCAGTACAAAGCCTACAGGCTTGTACTATTGACAGCAAAAGCCATATCTACCAGACTACATTCACAAACCTGTTGTTGCCTTTCTTTGAAGATAATTCCTAAGAGTAGAAGAGTCAGAAGGCAGTTTGCATCTATTTCCCTAATTGTAGTTCACAGCATGCATTTGACTAGAAAGAGTTCTGATCCAAAGCAGAAGTTACTGTCAGAATTCAAAGAACAATCAGCACTAGAACAAGCCTAGTTCTTGATGTTCCAATCACAAATGGATATTCTCACATCCTGAATTTGTGACTGGTTTGTGGATGTAAAATAACAGCATGGACAGTAGCTAGTTAGTCTGAAACAATGTCTGTACCTGCCACATATGAACTCTTCTACCGTGTAACATGAATATATCTCTAAATTGCTAGTATTACCTTCACCCAAGGGAAAAGATACAACTCAGGCTGATTAATGAACTTCATTGGCAACTGGGATCTGCACGGCAAGAGATACTTTGAGACAAGGGTCATGGAGGCACACTGAAGTTAGTTTTAGGCAGACAACAAGGTCCAAAACAAGCTTTTATTCTGGTCAAAAAGGTGCAGCAAATTAACCAGTAAGGAATGGGGTTTTAGCACTCCAATAACATAAATACAGGTTCGAATATCAGTTGAGGAAATTATTGGGGTGCAGCAAATAACAACAATCGAGATCCACAATGCGCATACACATGGCTCACAAAAACAATGTCAGAGCCGTCCCTGACATCAGGAAACAAATACACTTGCTCACATTTAAGCATGGAACACCCTCACTTCATTTAGTGAGGAAAAACACCCGCAAATCCTGCAAGGAAATCGGCAAGGAAAATACACTCGCTTATGCAGTGAGGAACTATTAAGTAGGTTATCACTCACCCACACGGTGTGGTGAGGCAGTCCCAGTCCCAGGAGATCACCTTAGGCAGCGAGCCTGTCTAAGGGGAGGACTCTCAACAACAGCATTCTTGGCTCGTTTCTCAGAGAGGACACACACAAGAAATGCCTCGGTAGGACCCTGTTTATAGCCATGTCAGATCTGGCTATGGGCATTCCAGAAGCTTCTCTGCTCCCCCATTCTGGCTGCGAGACACCCAGAAAGTTCTCAGCACCTCCCACTTCAGCTGTGGGCACCCAGAAACTTCTCGACTCTCTGGTGCCTCTTCCTCTCTCCTAGCTAACCGACAGGCAGTTAAACAAAAGGAGCTGTTAACTTTCCCCATAGCAGGAGAGACGGGAGGCTTTGGGGAAGAGGGTGGGGGTGTGCATGCAACTTCCACACTGAAAGAGCGGGGGGAAGCTAGAGAGAGGGTGGTGTGCAACTGCCACAACAAGTGAAAAAATTTCAAGTGAACCTAAGATGTTCCATCTGAATCAGCTGTGACATCTGACTATTCACCTGTAGGGACAGACATTTACTAACCACCTTTAGAAATTCAGTAACCACCATGACATTTAATCAGCTGCTTAGGCAAGGTAGGCAATCAAACTCCACCTTTAGGTGAATTATGACTAGTGTAAAGATTTATCTGAAGACACTTGCTGTCATGAGGAGCCAAATGAAAGGATCCTATATCAGGAGATCCGGAGCCAGTTCAAAATTAAAATATTTATTTTTTGAAAAATTGAAGGACAAAGCTTACTTGAAGTAAACATCTTTCAGGCTGAGATAGATACGTTAAGGACATACAGTATTTGGTTTGTTTCTTACAAGTATTCCATTGCCAATACAGAAAAGGCTCCTCATGTTTGGTTGGAACCTCCTGTGCTTCAGTCTGTGCCCACTGCCCCTCATCCTGTCACTGGACACCACTGAAAAGAGTCTGGTCCCATCCTCTTGACACCCACCCTTGAGATTTTTATAAGCATTGATAAGATCCTCTCTCAGCCCTCTCTTCTCCAGACTGAACAGACCCAGCTGTCTGAGTCTTTCCTCATAAGAAAGATGCTTCAGACCCCTGATCATCTTCATAGCGCATCACCGGACTCCGTCCAGTAGTTCCTTGTCCTTCTTAAACTGAGAACCCCAGAACTGGACAGAGTAGAGGGGGAGGATAAACTGCCTCCTTCCTGGTGAGTGTAGAGGACCTACCTTTGTCCCAGGCAGATACCATGGTCAGGCTCCTTCTGCAAGAGTGATAACCACCAATTGATCTAATCTCTTGAGCTGGCAGAGCTTCCCTGCACTGCCTGCATGCCTTTCCACACAAACTGCAGTGCTAACTGCCCCTGTTTGCTCACCCTGTTCCCAGCGCTACTGGTTGTCTACGCTCCCCAGGGGCCGTTTAAATCTCCTGCAGTTGTTCCTGGCAACACCCCTTCAAAAACAGACTCTCTCACAAGATCTACTGCTTCTCAGTGCAAATGCCATAGCAGACTTTTCCTCAGTTTTCCCTGGCTCTGGGAAACCTGCTTTCCACCCGAATCTAGTACTCAGTCAGGGGAACTATCCAATTTTTTTCATAACTCATGAGCATTGGCTAAAGTGATGAAAGTCTACCTTTGTTTGCAATCATTTTAGTCCCAGAAAAAGAAAAAAATGGCTATTTTGATCAATTATATAATATGGTCAAATGATATTTTTTATTATTATGTGAAGAGCCATGTATGCCACCTTATACTTAGACCTTGACAAGAATGACTATTTTCACACATATAATACTAAATTCTGATTGGTCTCTGAGGTCATTCAGCAAAATACACACACAAGTACCCACAACACTTACACTGTAGAACTTTTCACACAAATATCTGTAAGTATCTCAGAATTTTGTTTTCATTACAAAAATAGTTTCTTTGGACTATTTTACTATAGCTGCATTAAAGGAGTACTTCAGACCCAATTTGAAAATAGTAGGGGTCACAGTACATTAACAAAGATCAGCCCACATGAGATTATTATATTTTTTACACTGCAGCCTAACAAGACATACATGAAGCTTAAATACTATTTCATAATGAAATAACAAGGTTGTGTTATTGCTGCTCAGAGGGAACACTTTGAATGTGACCAAACTGCTAATTCTACTATAACTGTCCAAAGTGCCTCAAGGGCCATTTATTAAAAATAAAAAATAAATTGTTTCTGCCACTGTATAAATCCCTAAATATACAAGGTCTTGAGGGCAGCATTTTGAAGGAGAAATATTTAAATGTTAGAAGCAGAATTTGCTTAGTAGGAGACTTTGGATTTCCATTTAGTTACAACAGAGCTACATGTGCCCATCTCAAATTATGATAATAAGCAGTTGAAGTCAAAACTAAATATCATAAAAAATAAGGTCTGCACTACATCAAAACACAGTACATAGACACACTCCATTTGGAAATCACTTTATTTATTACAGCTAGTGATAATCCCAATTGCCAAAGGAGAAGAGAGGGCAATCTTTATGGAAAAATTTCATCGTCTAAGTTCCATATTGCATCTAGATCATCAGAGAATAAGAATCATTCCTGGAAAGTTTTAACAATAAATTAAAGTTGGGATTTTTTGTTTTGTTTGGGTTTTTTCCGTGTTTTGTTTTTTTTGTGTTTTTGTTTGTTTGTTTTTGTCTTGTTTTGTTTTTGGGGTTTGTTTTCTTTTTTTTTTTTTTTAGTTGAAAGCTGAATAACTACAAGACCTGCTAGTGGTCATTCTACCACTGTCGCCTGACATAATTGGTTATATTTTTAACAGAAAACTTAGTGCAGAACCAGGGTGGGCCAGATTCTGCTTTGTTGTAAAGTGAATAAAATTAAGTACTTCCACGTAATCAATTTAATATGTGCAATCTTCATGCTAAAAAAAAAAAAAAAAAAAAAAGCAGAATTGGGTCTTTAATTTCCATCCTTCTCTGAAGCATTTAAAAAGTATGTAGTATTTGAATATTAAAAAGTCAACCTGATGATAAAAATATTGAAAGTGTCTATAACAAAAGCAGTAAATAAAAAGCTCACTTTAAATGTGAAACAGTATTACTATTCTTATAAACTATGCAGATCTAACCACACAGAAATGTTCAGCCCTGCTGCTTCTTAGCAGTGTCATAGTTACTATGCAGTAGGATAACATTGTAGTTGTACTTACTGTCACTTTGCGACAAAAGAGACCCATTTTACTGTGTGTCATAAATACACATGTGGAGGGACAGCACCCACTCCAAAAAAATCTCATATATTAGTAGCCAAGGTTGAAAAGTTACTATCCCAAACAAAAGGAAATGTGATTGATACTGAGAAAAAAAGGGGGAGAATAAAATACAGACTAAAGTAGACTAAAGCATTTTTTGCTGTAGCATTCCTAGGGCCTGTACACCACATATTGATGGTATAATAAATTCAAAGAAAATGAAGAAATATCTTTCAATTTACCAAAGATTTCTAGAATAAACCGTATTTTACCTTCTCCCAGCTCATTTCCTTTTACTACTTCATTCCACAGCAAAAAGCACATTATACTGTATTTGTGACGTAATTTTCATGTCTGCAATGCCACGCGTAGGATTATGACTTAACCAAAGGATTAAGCAGAATATAAGATGCAAGGATAGTCTGGGAGCTTTGCTGCTGGATTAAAGCACAAATCTTCAACAGTAGTGAATGGAACATAAAGGATATTTCTTTTATCATAAATGTTCTCTCAAACTTGCTCCACTATAACAGCTCATTTGATCATTGTGACAGGCAAGTACACAAAGCTACAAATACCACAGACAGCTTGACTACACCAATGGGAAATGAGGAATTTTTTTTGCTACAGTTTTTTGTCTCTTTAGGGGTTTTTGGCCCACTTGGGTTCAGTAAGAGTTCCCAGAAACTGTTTTATTAGTGCCTTGAACAGAAAAGGACAGCACAGTTCCACTTCTACTGGCATAATCTTCATATGCAAATGATTGCTATCATATTATGCCCAAATCTGTGTACTAAGCATTTAAAAGGAGGCTTACAGTAACAAGCTGAGCTTTTTCGCCAAGTGGGATGGCAGATGCATTGGGACAGAGAGAGGAGGCTGAACATGGTGACAAAAAAGAAGATAAAAAATACACACAGAACAATTCAGGTAAAATGCAATGTTAGATTTCACAATACAAGCCCTGGAGGCTCTACTGGGATCTTAGCCCAAAACTTTCCTGTAGTATCAAGTAGGGAAATAGAGGACATTTTTTTTTATTAAATGTAAGAGGGAAGATTTAAGGTAGTTGCTTGGTAAATAACTAAGACAGCAAACAACTCAAGTAAGGTCATCAGAATATGGCATAAAACTGGTTTTCACAGAATAATGTTAAACTACTAAAGAAGAGTAATATAGGCAAAAGTCACCATTACTAGGCTAGCTGAATTACTGTAAATTAACAACCCATACTGACAATTTCACAGTTGGATCTCATCAACCACGCAAAAATGCTGCAGGGGGAAAAGTATTCTGTACCCTTCAACTAGTACAGAGAAAGTAAGGTGTCCCCACATAGATTCACATAGGTTAATGCTGTGAAATCAGTCTTATTTCCAAGGAGGAAATCCATTGTTAGACCACTATGATAATTTTGAAAAACTCAGCCTTGAATCTCACAGCCAGTTGTAAGGGAACTACCAGCAGAAATACCAATCAACTCATTTTAAGTATCATGCAGTACACAGATAAGTAGGAAAAAAAAAAAAAAAAGGAAAAAAAATAAGTCATCAAAACTTGAAAGTTATAGTAAAATGTAGAAGTTGACTCCTTCTAAGCAAATGCATTGCTTTTAATAGGGAAAAAAAAAATAAACAATACTTCTAAATCTATACACTTCACAATTCAAAGAAATAAAAACCACAAAAAGTCACAAGCAAGTATGTTTCCATGAATAGGAATATATACTTTGCAAAAGGTTTTAACTCTGTTATGACAGAATTGTCTCACTTCCAGATGAAGAATTCACAGCAGTTTTACCCAGAGAGAATCTCCAGAAGTAGTCCAAGTCATTCTTGCAAACCTTGAACCACAGGAGACTCTATAACTCTAGCTACAATTGCTCAAAACAACAGGGAAGTTATCTTTTCAATCTCATTAAATGCAGATACAGAATCTAGATACGCAGAGCACACAGGCCTTTATTGTAGCCTCATCAAGCTGTGGCTAGCTAGACTCAGGACTAATGAGAAAAGAGCATAGCTGTACCCAAACAAGGGAAATTGCTGAAAGCCTTAGCAAAACCCACATCCCTTCCCTGAGAGCCGCTTTTAAGCTGAGGCCCTCAAGATTGGCTTCAGCTGAGATACTCCAGCTGTGTTGCAGTCTTGCTGTGCTCCTTCACTTCCCTGTCGATCCAGACTCTGCTCCTGACCCACAGATTGGCTTGCCCTTGGATCTACCTTATCACTGTGATCTTGCCAACCAACTGTGTTTGACTCTGTTTACCTCTGTTGACCTGACTATCTCCCAGCTCAGGGTCTGCAGTGGCTGGACCAATCCCCATCACAATCCCTTGCCCAACCCAGGTTACCTCACTGGGGGCTGTGGAACAGGGCTGTTTGGGGAGGAAGGGTACTGCATTGCCGTGATGGCCCTGGGTCTCCAGTCTTTACACTAAAGGCCACTACTATGCGCCCTAGCACAGAGGATTAAACTCTGATCATTGCTGGAGTCTCTAAAGCAATAGTTACTGCAGGATGTTTTCCTAACTTTCTGTCAAGGCAAACAAGTTGCATATTCCACCATCCAGCGTGCTGTACATTTCCCCTGCCCTCTTCCATTCCTCCCATCTTCCCAGTAGTACCCTTTTCAGCAGAACTGGCCCTCTTCAAGCAGGATTCCCTCATGGAGTCACTGAGATAGACTCATGATTATGTACAAATACTGTTACATACTTGAGGTTATGTACCTCAAATTCAATCTTCCCTTCTCTCTGCACTTTCTCAAGCCTAATGCAATTATGGAATAGGGCATTACACTTGTCTTCTATCATGTCATTAGTCTGAAGCTGCACCTAAATGGCATTCTGTAAATTAAAAATAAGAATCTTGCAAAGATTTCAGATTTATTCCTTAAGAAGAGGTGAGATCTAATGTCTTGAAAGAATTATCCCTGAAATCCCAATAGATACATATCTGCCTCATTCAGCAGATGGACTCCCAGGAAACCATTTTCCCACTTTCTTCAGCACAGAGAGAACACCACTAGCATAAAACTGTGATAAATCAGGATACTGGCCCTTTTTATACTGAACCCAAATTGCAGACCTAATAAAAGCCACACAGATGTACTTGACAGGATGATAGTGAGTTAGTGCACCGTTCTTCTACCTCGCGAAACTTCAAGGAATGGCACAGCCTTAAGCTGCAATTTAAATGAGGAAAGTGGATTCATCCTTGTCTACTCTAACTCACAGGATGCATTTCTCCTTGAACAGCCATTTAAGCTCCTGTGTCTCCATTGGCTTCAATACATTTCCTCCAGAATCACAATAGAGCAAAGTTAGCTAGTCTGTAGGATTTAACAGAAATGTCAACAAAAGTAGATATTGTAGCCAGTATATTATTAAAGAGTCCCTAAAGATAGTCCTCAAAAATGGGATGAAATGCTTGAATTCATTATGGTGTAAACTCGAGGGCATTCAGCTTGCATTAGAGTTGAATTTGACTATCAGATTTAAATACTTATTCAAAGAAGGAAGATATGCATTTGCTGAAAGACAGTGCTTATCACTCAGAAACTAATGAGCTATGCTGGTCTTACAACTATTTAACTGAAAGAAGAACTCTATCTGTATCTTTAAGAGGTAATAAGCCTTAAATGATGAGCAACACCAGTAGCCATTTTACTGCAACATTTGTTTGCATCAATTTAATGCAAATTCATTATAGCAGATCAAATCATAATAACAAAAAATCATATCCACAAGCTCATATTTTAAAGCTTGAACACTTAGGTTTAAGTACGTTTTCCATTTAATACACAGGAAGAAACTGTGGGCAGATTTGATGCACTAGTTTAAGGTAACTACACACAGAAGGTCTTTGAGTGCTAACACACTATTTAAAAAGCATTCTATAAGACATCACAATATCATACAGTATGTTTGGGATTGGAAGGGACCTCAAAAGATCATCTAGTCCAATCCCCCTGCTGGAGCAGGAACATCTAGGTGAGGTCACAGAGGAACATGTCCAGGCGGATTTTGAATGTCTCAAGAGAAGGAGACTCCACAACCTCCCTGGGCAGCCTGTTCTAGTGCTCTGTCACCCTCACTGAGAAGAAGTTTATTCTCAAATTTAAGTGGAACCTCTTGTGTTCCAGCTTGATCCCATTACTCCTTGTCCTATCATTGTTTGCCACTCATGGCACTCACCCTTTATAAATTTATAAACATTAATAAGGTCACCCCTCAGTCTCCTCTTCTCCAAACTAAAGAGACCCAGCTCCCTCAGCCTTTCTTCATAAGGGAGGTGCTCCACTCCCTTAATCATCTTTGTTGCCCTATGCTGGACCCTCTCCAGCAGTTCCCTGTCCTTCTTGAACTGAGGGGCCCAGAAATGGACACAATATTCCAGATGGGGTCTCACCAGGGCGGAGTAGAGGGTAAGGAGGACCTCTCTCGATCTACTGACCACCCCCCTTGTAATACACCCGAGGATGCCATTGGCCTTCCTGGCCACAAGGGCACAGAGTTGTGAAACAGAGCATAGGCATTTTGGTTTTCTTCTAATTAGCCTTTTATGTAGGTATGTGGTTGCAAAGCTCAACAGGTAAAAAGAAGTTTGTGTCTAGAACAGGATAAAAAAAATGGCAGCAACATATATTTATGTTGCTAGAAATCAGTTAGGATGAATTCTATATCAAATCAGTTGAGGAAAGTACTGTAGTGCTTTTGGGGCTAATAACATTGATTAAGGATAACCGTGTCTCGTATTTCATTGTAGAATGCATTGTTGCTCCACACTGAATCTTTGCATGTTGTGTGAGGGATGCTGACACAATCGATAGTCTGTTCCCCACAAAAAATAGTTCAAAGATTCCATGTGAATAACATTACTCTGTTTTCTCAGAATCCTTTGCAGCATCAAGTAGAATGGCCACAGAAAGGGATTCCAGCTGTTTTTCATAATATTAAATAAATAAATAAATAAACAAATAAAAGGTTCAGCTGACAAGCAGGAAGTAGAGAAATTATGCACTCTTTCCTGAAACTAACTTGATTAAAGTCAATGATCTCAGATAAAATTAAGACAACTAAGCCCTAATCTCTTAGACTTTTTTTTTTTTTCCTAAAAGACCAAGTAACTGCTGTCACCACAGGTAAAATGAGGAGAAAGGTAGACTGTTTCTTATTTCTGGTTTTATTGTGTCTTTTTTTCCCTGCTGATAAAATAAATATTTGAATGATCATAGAAAAAGAAAAAAATCTTCTTTTGTAATTCTTTTAAAAGTTTTAGTTTTATTTGGGATAGACATGGCTTGTTTGATTTTTTGTTTTTGTTTTTTTTTTTTTAAATGGTGCAGCAACTGTTGATTCTGAGGTAAACAGGTGCTTTCTGTAATACTTGTATGTGTGTCTGGACTTAACTGCTTTATGAATGTACATGGGCTTATATTAAAGGTTTAACTAGGTCAATATTTAGTCTAAGTCTAGATCCAGATGTTGCTTTTAGTGAAAGTGTTTCTCATATTCATTACTAAAACATGGCATGATTTTTCCAGTGAATTTTTAATTTGTTTCAACAAAAAGGGCATGAAGAATCATCCACTGAAAGTTTCAAATTTATTTAAAATATAGTATAGGGGCTTTTTTTAGGGTAAGAGAAGGAAAGAAGAAGGGAAGGGAATTTCTACATATGGAAGATTTTATTTTATCCTTTCTTTTGAAGTGGCGTGGGTTTTTTGTTTTGTCGGGGGTTTTTTGGCTCCAAAATATTTTTTTTTTTTCATGTTTTCAGTTCAGCAGTAAAATAAAACCAGTCGCGGATATTCATTTTAATACATACATCTTTTAATCCTATATATTTCTAAATTGATGGCAAGACAACCCAGAGAGAGATGCTCAGCGGAAGAAGATTTCAGAGACCAAATGGTAAAGTAAGGTCACATCAAGATGCTTCGACCAACAAAGCCTTGAATCAGACATGAAGAGATTATTACAAATCAAAAGAAACTTGGAACAGTTTGCGGGAGCTTGAAAATCATCAGTTTCCTGAAAGCAAGGGTACATTTTTGCAGGGGAAAACTGTACATAATCCATTATTACTTCAGTTTTATATTCCCTAATGGATTAGTGTTCCCTGTTCAGAAAGTTTGAATAGTCTACTTAATTTTCTATTAATAAAAATACTTTAAAAATTAGCAACCCATTTATCATTGGTAATTCATCTTACACTGTAACAGTGACAGAACTAGGCATTTTTTTCTCAAAACTTTGGCCAACTTTGATTAAGTGATAACAGGAGTTGTAAAATCATGTAAAAAATGCTCATTAACAAAACCAAACTACACTTTCTGAATGGATGAAAAGTACTAGCACTAACACACTGTTTAAAAAAAAAAACAAACAAACAAACAAAAAAAACCAAAAAAAAAACCCCACCAGACAGAACTAGCACTACTTCTTTTCATACTCAAGCTACAAAAGCTGTGTCACTTCGCTTTCAAAAACAAAATTACAGAAGACAGCTTGAGCCAATCTAACACCTTGTCACTGCTCCCTGCTGCATGCTGTCTCTGTTTACCTTGCATTAGTTGTAACATATATCAGGTCTCTACACAAGACAATTTCAGATGGTTTTCTGCTGGGTTAGTGCAATCAATCTTTTCAGTAATAATCTTGAGTAGAGGCTAAAAAGGGGCAGAACCACACCAGGTGAAAGAGGAAGGAGGAGCTGCTCCTGCAGCCGTGTAAGAGGAAACTTTCCTATTTGGCAGTGATCAGTTGCAGGACTCACTCAGGGTCTCATGTGATTCCACCTGGAGAGAGATCAGATGATTATCAGTTTGACAACTTCAGTGCTGAGGATTTAACAAGCTTGAGAGAGAGTTAAAGAGATTAATGCTCATTCTGATGACAAAATATGTGTAGGACATATTATTTTACTAGTTCATTTACTGTATAAATGTAGGAGCAGTTACATTTTATGTACATAGTTACACACATAGTTACATTAGTTACATTTTAGGACTGTATAAATATATGGATTTATACAGTCCTAAAGTTACATTCTGCCCTTTAAAGGCAATGGCGAGGCTGACGTGGCCCCTAGTGAAAATAAATTTAACACACCTGCTGTAGAGAAAGACCATACGATACTAGGTTTGGTTATCAAAATTTCAGAAACACCTGAAGGCTGCTGTTGGTTAGAAGTAATATGGCCTTGCTGATAAAGTACGGCTTGTCTACGATCTCTGAAGTATGAAAGTTAATTGTTATGAGCGTGAACAGAAGTGCACTGCCTGCTCCATCTGCAGCTCTCCAACAGCAAAAGCTTCCTCCATTTTGTAGACATCAGGCTTTGTCTTATATGCACAAACAGTAGCTCAAACTGCATTCTTGTACTACCACAACATACAAATTCTGTTGTCTCAGTTCTTACACTTCTATATGGAGACCCAGCGGAGACAGAATCAGACAGAAATTAGAGGAAAAAAACATGCTAGTAGAAGGAAAAAAAAATATGAAAGGAGTTACTATCAGTTATATAATTATGTCTAGATTTGATTTTAATTGTTCAACTGCCAACAATATTTTTTTAAAATTATCTAGATTTTTTGATAAGTGAAAAGAAGAATAATTTTATAAAATGCTATTTAAATGTTGTGTTTATTATTAGTGAGGTCACAGTGTTATTAAAATTCTGTTGGTACAGGAAAGATGAGTCCACTGTGTTCATACAACATTATTTAAAAGCTCTTAAAAGATCCATAATGTGTTTCACAGGAGTCTAGCTTCACATTTTTAAACTGTTCTTACAGCATAGGAAAGGTGCAACAAGCGAAGATTGAAGACTATATCAAAATGGCTTCAACTGAAGAGATTAAATCACAACTTCCTATAATAATTTATTTATGTCATATCAGCAAAGGTACGGGATAAAGGTGTACCTCTTTAGACTATGTCAGATCATGCATATCTCAAGAGTAAACCTATGTCATAGCCCAGAGGACTGATGCAAGTTAGTCTTTTCAAAAATGCAAAATAAAGTCATTCAAATGTGTGGGCATAGAGTGGGATAAAGAAGGCTAGTAACTGATGATGGGAAAGCTAACTGTAACTATACATTTATTTTTTTTTTTGCTTTTGTCATTATTCTCTATTAGGATGTTTGCATACTTAAAGAAAGGCAATAGGAATAAAAGAACTAAAAGGAATCCAAATAGCAACCCCAGGAGAATAGTGCAGAATTATCTCAGAGGGAGGGTCACCTTTCATGTGCAACTGTTGGGGATACACAAAAGAGAGGCATGGAGAAATCTCAAGATTTGCTGCTCAATCAACTTTTTCTCTCCTCAGGAGTCATCATATTCTAAAACCACCACATCTATTTCAATCATCAGGTGGATGTAGCAATTGCCAAAGGCAGAGTCAGTCCCTTTTCCTTCCACTGAACTCTATAACATGCTGCACAGTTTCCTGGCATAAAGCTGAAGAACATTCTGACATAGACATATTTGTGAAAATGAAGCAAACCCCACTCTCCAGCTGGGAAAAACAAATTCAACATTTTCAGAATTCTAAGAAGGCTTATTTTCTCGTTTAAAGCTGTAAATAGCTAAGTACACATGCATCATGGCAAGTGGAGGCTTTTGCATTTTTTTAACACCACCTGCAAAAAGAAAGAGAAGAATGACAAACTAAAGTATGTGTGGGATGATCACATGTTAGAGAAATGGGTTTACATCCACTATATGATTTGTAAGAAATGAATTCATTTTGATTTAAAGTGATAAACGCTTCTTTCAAAGAAAACTGCCAGAAAATGTATCATTTTAGTTTTCCTGTTCTAAAGCCACTTCACATTAAACTACTTCTCTGCAAAGGTACTGCAAACAGCATTATATGGCAACCTAAATCAAAATATATATTATATGCAAGTGATAGTTTGTGATCTATTTCAATATAGGTCTTCACTGTGTTCATCTATCACCTTAAGATATATCAAGAAGTTTTTCCTTTAATCTTTCACTGAACACACTCGAATCCAGTAAGGACTTATACAAATCAAAATGATCAAGAAATATGTTTGAAGCTCAACATTTTTAGCATCTCAGGCATAGTTTGTCCATATTAATATTAAAATGAGACAATCCCAGTGAACAACAGTACAATTTATGAAATAATTTAACTCCATAAATATTTTAGCAAACACATTATTAGCTCCTGCAAGTATGTAACTTATCTGTGCAATCAAATTAACCCTCTAATACACTGGAAAAATCTATATGCTTGACCGAATAATCAGTCTAGCTTAATGATATAGTGTATATTATGGAATTAAAATCACACTGCTTTGTTTGTCCCTTAAAAATAAAAAAAAGATAAGAACTTATTGCTGATACGCAGTTGCTTTGCTATGTCAGTAATGAAAGTTTGAAACATATATTTTTCCAGATGTTTGGCCCACAAGTTGCTCTAAATCTTGAGAACTGAGCATTAAATATTCACATGACAAATTTCTAATATATTAGAATGGAGTCAAGAGATTCAGGTTCTGCCTGCTTCTATGCCACTTAATATGCATTCATGTTTTTGCGTGTTGTTTGTCTAATTTGTTCTCTATACTTCATTATTGGGTTCATACTATATCATCAGAAAGGAAACATGATGTCATTTATTATCACTGATTGCAAGATGGATTCCATAATCAGGTGTCACGCAAACATCTCAAATATGCAAAAACAAACAAACAAAACAACCACAAAAACTCCAAATAAAGATACTGAAAATCTAAATCGAAGTGTGATATCTGTTCAGAAATCACGTTTTATTTCACGTTTATCTTTCTTCCATAACTCAACAAGAAATCAGTAATTTAAAAGACATACAAATCAACATGTTCATCTAAGGGAAGCATTAATTACCCTTTAAAAAAACGTTATTTTATGTACCACCATTTAGAAGACCTGCTTCTTTCACTGACTTCAGTCTACTGAAAGTGATGTTTCATTCATTTACTGATCTGACACATGAACAAATTGTTACTGTGATAATTACTGGTATGCTCCAAAGAGAGATCATGAATTTCAGAACAAAACAGGAGGATAAGAACACTTCAGTATCTGTCCTGCTTAATGTCCTAGGCAATACAAATGACAGAAAACAATAGAGAAAAATTGGATGTGTGATTTGTTGATTTGGGCATAATGCTTTTAATTTTGCTTGTGTTCTCCTCTCTTCTCCAAAAGCTATCCTCAACTATTTAACCCCTAGTAGAAAATCTATAATCCAGTTCTAGCCTGCCTGCTGAATGCCACAGCACAAAATCTATCAAGAACTGGAAAATCCTCTGCAGTGAGAACTTTCAGAAATACGTCTTCTTCAGATGAAACCTCAAGGGCACAAATAAAATCGGCAGTTGCATTGTTACCATTTCTCCAATCATCATGGAAGATTCTGCTCACCTAATTTATATAGTCATTCCAAACCTCCCTTGACTTATTTAGCTATTACCTTTATGGGGTTTTTCTCAGGGGATGCCTGTGAAAGGACAATTTCTGCACCTGACAACCAGCTGTTCAGTAACAGAGAACAAATGAGATGGTCTTACTTGGCTCTTGAATGCATTATCCTAGAGGGCTAGAAGAGAAGAATCATGTCTGTATCTGGTGTGGATAAACACTTCTCCCCATACATCCTAAGTGGTGGAAAAGGAGGGAAGGAGGCCTTTGAATGAGTCCCTGCTGTCCTCCCTGCAGGATAGCACCAACAGTCCCCTCCTCTTTTTGCCCAGCTGAGGAGCACCTCACTCTTCCAGTGCTGCATTGCAGGTGGCATAGGTGGCTGCCCACCTCTAGTCCACACACCTGCTATTTAACTTAAAAATCTGGACTATCTCAAGTAACTCAAGATGGCCATATATTACATCCCCTTGCAGTGGCCTTCCTCAGTATATATTTTATCAAGAAATGCTGGAGCCACTGCTGCATTCATAGCTTGGAAGTAGTCATCCTGGATCTGCGGTAATGAGAGGTTTTCTGAGATATTCACGACTGCTACTTTCACTGACTACTTACAAAGCAGCTGGGTAGCATAGACTTCCAAAACTACTCTTTTGCTTCTGATCAGCCCTAGTAGCTGTTTGCTTTTTGTAAAGCAGCTGATGACTCACCTGATCAATTGGGATCAATTTCCTCAAAAGTCATGAGAAAAAATCTCAAATCATAAGCTGTTCTTCTTACTTGGCTTTAGAGTTTCACTTGCGAGGAAGGTTTTTCTCTGCATAGTATCTGCAGCACTTGTTACACAAACAGAAAGTCACTGATTGATAAGACTTGACTTGTTAATTGTGCAAAGGGACCAATTATAACATACTATTAGGATGTACCCTTGTCCCTGTAGATGTTGAGACTGGAATCACAGGAAGTCAAATATTATGACAACTGTTCTTTTGGGCTTGGATAAGGAGCTTGAAAGTTATTAAAATAAAATATGAATGGGTAGACATGCATACAATATAATTAAATGCATTAAAATAGTGCAGGAGTTCCTAAAATATGATTAATACTTCCATGTTACTAACAAAAGAAAAGAACTACTGCTGCTGAAAGGAACAGTTGACAAAAAGAGTTGGTATACAAAAGGAATCCAAATAAATAGAAAATCTTGTCAACTAAGAAAGCATGCAGCTGGATTCTCATATCAGAATATGACTACAAAGTAACATAATAGGGATGTGAAGTGTGATACAGAATACTTTGGCTTTTATTTCAAAATATTAGAAAGGATTTCAAATACTGAAGAGATGTTGCTGAGATGAAAGAAGACTGTGCTCTGGATAATGCATCAGTATAAAAAGTTCTAGATTATTATATGTCATAATTAAAAACAAAAACAGTCCTACAGATCATCTGGCGCCTTAGCAATTGATTAAAATTTGGCTAATATAAGCTGGTTTCTCTGTATAAAGGTCTCAAGTGGGCAGAACCACAAAACAATATTGTTCTGGAGAGCACGTTCAGTCTAGGTCAATGCTTTGCAACACTATGATGACCTAATGCCTGATGTATTGCAACAGGCAATATACAAAGCATGATTTACAGGCCAATCTTATTTTTATTTTATTTTATTTTAAATTAATTAAGTAAAAATCTTCTCTATGTTTGTGTTTCAATAGCTCAATATGCATTTTTCTTCCTTTCTGGCTCTATTACCTTTATCTAGATGACATTTTACAGGCATACAAGTCCAAAAAGCAGATATTTCTAACCAGAAGTCTATGATGGACAAAAAATAGTCTCTTTCTAGAGTGAAATAGAAAATGAATGCTAGAAAGATGTGAAGGTAGCCAGAATATGGCATAAGTTTATTGGATCTAGCCATGTAATTCCTCTATCATCGATTTGGTCATACATTCCAATGACATAAATTGCTTGTGAAAGGTCCGGTATCAGCATCTATTTTAAACTGTTTTGCTCAATAGGCACATAAATGCCTTTCTGCATAGAAATCTATGCAATTTTTCTTACTATCTTTTTGTCATATGCAAAGACTTCTGAGAAGCAGACTGTGTTCTGAAAATAATATTTATTTAGTACATTGTAAAAATTATTTATAAAATAGGAATGAAGAGTCTTCACTGACTAGTCTTTAAGAGGATTTATGAATACTTTCTTAAGCATATTTCTTTCATATTTTATGCTTGCTAACTGTAAACTTTAGTGACCATAAATTACTAATCTTAAGAAAAGGCCTTAAGGTTGCACATCCTCAGTTTTATTCTGACTTATAATTTTATCATAATTGAATTTGAGGATTTCTGATAAATACAGCACAATCTTTTTTTAGAAAATTATAATAGAGCTGAAATAATATTATCTCATTTATCTTGACATTACTGTACCTTTTTTCTTTTCCCATGTATGTAACAATTACATTTTGTTATTAATGCTACTGTGAATAAAAGAATAGAGTTCACTGCTCATGATGTTGAGAGTTGGCCTGAGGTTCCCTTCTTCAGAAGACACTATCATCTGTCCTTTTCAGAAAAAAATAAATGCTGACATTTTGTAAACAAAATCAACTGGCTAAGCTGACAGCACATACAGTGTTCTGTATTCAGAGACCCTTAGAGATTGTTATCTGATGAACATTTGTGAAAAAAATGAATATTACAATATGTAGTCCTATTTTACCATTTTAGTGACGATATTTGCATATGGCAATGACAGGGAGGTTTGTACACAATGTGAAGCTGACATGTTGGCATCACTAAAATGATGTGGACTAGTCACTTTTGAAAGGTCATTCTCCAAAGGAAATTATTTTTCTCTGTTATCTAGCATACAATTGTTTAGTTTTAAAACTTTCTGAAGGCATTCAGATTCCAGTGTAATCAAAATAGTGCATTCCATTATTATAAAAAAAGATTACGAATGACCTTTCACCAGGCAAAAGACATGGCACAACTGGCAGCTTTCTGTATTTATTTTCAATTAGATATAAATATTCAGCAATGCTCCAATTTTCAGCTACATGCTTGCCCAAAGACAAGCATTTCAGACTATGCAGATACTAAGAAAGTTTGAATATTAAATGAAAAATAAATCTATATGAAAAGGTAAGGAGTATCTAAAGAAATAAATGAAAATTGATAGTGGCATCAGTGAGAAGATACAGTGTGTTAAACAAACAAAGCATGAAAGCAAACATCTGTTTATGGTCATTGCTACTGTGCGTGCTCTTTTTCATAAAGAATTTTGCTCTATACCCTTTTCAGGTACATGAAATATTTAAGCAGGAAAAGCCGAATCTGACCAACAGATACCTGTTATTAGTGTTCCATCAAAACACAGGCTTGATTACAGTCATAGTATCTTCCATAGAGTCTATCAGCAGCTCCTAAACTGGAAATTTGGTGAGATGTGGGTTGAGTGTCACCATCTTGCCAGCTTGGTCTGAATGATTTGTCCTGGCACCCCAGGGTTTCTTTCCAATAGATGCCTGCTTTGTGAGAGAATGGGAAGAGAGGGGGGAAAGAAGGTAGAGAAAATGGTGTGCACCTAACTCTTGTCACATAGGTGGCCAGTCACAGCTTCCAATTTCAGTGTATATCTGCAGAGCCATAGCTATTCCTAGTCTGCTCCAAAACTTCTCCGATAACTCCAGGTGCTACTCAAAACTTGGTGGAGTTTTATTCCATGTGTGGCTGTCACTGCAGCAAAGACCTACTTTAAGAGTTTCCTAATGAAATCCTTCTGGGTCCCATCAGATTCATCTCATCCAGTAACCAGTCTTATCTCCAATTCTTGGCTTTCTCTTCTTTATTAGAGAGTTCTGTCATAAGCAGGGTAGGGAGATTTCTAGATTGAAATAATTTGGGTTGGGCTGCAGCTCCAAGCTCTTCTGCAAGACACAGTATACTAACTCAAAGAAGAGAACATTATTACTAAATAAATCTCAGTTAAGTAGTTCTCAGGTTGAATCTTGGAGCACGTAAGTCTTCACAACATGAATGAACCTATACCTACAGAACTTGTTTGACTCCATACCCACTGAAGACCACCACTGGTCATTGCATGAAGCTCTACTCATTGACTTTGGCCTTGGATACTTGCAAAAAATGATGAGTACATTTTGTGATGTGGAAGCCAGTGTCAGTTGGGTAGTACTCATCACTGCTTCCTGGATTAATCTTGCCACACATTTATATGTTCCTTATGATAGAACCATTCATCTCAAACCATAATTCCTTATCAAATTCCAAGAAATCAAATGTGATCTATTTCGAGTATTTTGCATTATTACTATCATAATACCAGTTTGTGCTGAATTATATGACTACAGCTATGTCACAAAGCAAGAAGGAATCATCTCAGCTTGAGGGATTTGTTTTACAATAACTTCCTTTCTTTCCTGACAGATACCCAACAGAGAGGAGTTCAAATACTTTTTAAAGGATCTCTGTCAAAATAAACTGATAAAAAGCAAGACTTAATTAGCCAATTTCCTGGATGACCTAACTTTACTTCTTCCTTTGTCAACTCTGTCTGTTTACAGAGCACTGAAAAGCTCTTCTGACACTGTGGTGGAGTTCATATTGCTAGACACATGCAAAATATGTACTTTTCCTTTGTAAGAACATCCTACCTCCAAGGACCAGAATTCAAACAGTTTATACAAGATGAAATTATGAAAGTAATTTGGCCACTGGAGTATTATCCCCAATGTCAATGTCTTCATTATGTTATCATCCAGCACTTACACTAATTAATTATGATTATATCTAACTCTTAAATCAGACTTTCAAAAATTTGCTTTTTGCATGTAACTGCAGTCGATTATTTCAGAATTCGTATTTTAGTAGTTTCTGCATATACAAATTTAGTCGGTAGAAAAGAATGGCACAAGAATAACACAGATGTCAATCAAAAATTCCCAGAATCACTATCCCAGCAGTAGCCAACCAGCTTTCATGTAAAAGGAACAGCTGAAACACATACCGGATTTCACAGTCTGGCCTTTTCCAATTTGAACTTAAGAGCTCTACTTCAAGCAGGCTTTTGTTTGAGTTATATTTTTAATTTAGTTAATTTATTTGGTGGAGAAAGATGGCTTGAAATTTCCGGGTTGAATAGAGTGACAGTGCTTGAAGTAGCAAGGCCTTTTAGAAGGCAGCTTTGTGTTTGCTCCCACAATGAGTCAGAGTGGATTCATGTGGAGTCCTGGCAGAGTGTGTTCCCTGGCAACTTCTCTTTAACTACAAAATAAATAAAGAAAGGGCAGTGAAAGCCTTTCTACTCTCAAATTTCAAATTCACTTTTTTTTTTTTTTCATTTGTTGATATTAGTCTGCTTTCTATCTTTGCACTTCATCAGCAGAGATACTCCTTACGCAGGATAGACAAAATAGCTTATTCAGTCATTTTTGCAAGATTTGTAGAAAAGTTGTTTTGTTAAAGTTGCAGGTAATAATGAATAGACTCTGAAGTCTCCTAGAGAGAAATTCCCTGCCTTGTGCCAGACCTTTTGTATTACTGGTTTGATATTTTCTCTAGTGGCACAAAGCTGGCAGGACTAGCATGCTCACTGCCTTGGACTGTGCAGTTTGGGGCAGTATAACCACAACAGTGTATAGCTCCGTTCTGTCAAGTCAGCATTGTTAGATTACTAACCCTATTCTCTGACAATAAGAGTGTCCTAGAAACCTCAGTAACAGTAGCTATAACATGTATGCAAATGTGATAGATACGAAGGTGTTGCAGCCAGCTCCCTGCACACCCACCAGCCCTTCCCAGACAAGAAGTTGTCTCATGACACAGTTCCCAGTCTTCTTTGCCATGTGTAGGAGATACAAAGAGGATTTGGTTTATTTTTCAGCCAGGCCTCCTCACTTCTTCCCTTCCCATCCAGCTTCCCTCCTCACAGACATGTCTTAATTGCTAGGGTCCCATATTTCGCTGTTTATATCTTCTGGTGTAAGGCTAAATATATGCATTCAAAATAAAAAGATAGCTCAAATATGTTTTGGTTTATTTTTAAAAGTGTAGCATAAAATGTTTTTACAGTGGTATCTAACTTTGTGTGTACATGTTAAGGCACACAAACATCTGTCCAGAACGTCATCAATTCTCTCTTCTTTCTGTCTTCCTTTCCTTCTGTCTTACTTTCTTAAGTTGAACCAGAGTTTAGGGATCCAAGTCCTCAGTCAGAATTTTGAACATAGGGCATATTCATATCATGACATCAAAACTATTTTTGTATCCTTGAAATTCTCATTTTCAGTATTACTAATAGTAGAATTCTTAGTTAATTCCATATTGTGCTGCATCAAAATTATATTGGTAATATTATCATTTCTACTTATATACTATTTACAAACATTCTAAAAACTTTTCCTCTTTTAATCATAATGCCTTTTCTATTAAAGTGCCCAATTTCATTTCTCTCAAAATAGATATTGTATTTGTCTTATTTTCAGAGATCAATAATTATGTTCTACAGATACACACAAACATATACACACCCTTGCAGCTATTTTACTAATTTGTGCAAAATAGGTGATAGATATGAATGAACAGAAATGGCATATACTGCTTTTCATACAAATAGTTGTACACAAATAAAAGGAGGATCAAACACAGAAATCTTGTGAAAAATGCAGGAAAATGTAACCAAAACCACACCCCTCTTATCTACAAGGATATGAAAGCACTCATCAGAATTATCCAACAAACACAGTTATGACAGTAATCCTAGTCTAGACAAGGTCCTATAATCTAAAATGAGATTTTCAGAATCATCTGAGAGCTATTAGTCCTCTAGGTCTCAAGATGCAGTAGTTTTATGTGAGTGAAACACAGTCAAACAGTTTAAAGAGATCAGTTACAGAACAGAAAAAGTGGATAATACACTATTGACTTCATGAGAAAAGTTTTAAATGCAGAAAAAATTTGAAGAATTTAAAATATTTTTAGAAAATTGTATTTACATAAAATCCTTGATATGTATAAAAACTTGTACCTTCATTGAAGGCATTAATTAACAAGAACGAACCAAAAATTCTTAAAAGAGATTTAGTTACCTACAAGAGATTAAAGTAAAAAATCATCTGTATAAAGCAAGTTAAGACTAAGAAAATTTTGAAAGACATAAATTACTTCCTGAAAATGAGTGGCCACTGCCTGACAGCTCTTCTATTGTTTTCTGGTTTTAAAACTTTACAGATTGTTCAGTTCCCCTCTAGCAGTCACAGGTAGAGAGGTATCAGGATGTTTGTTAGATGCTTTTTGCTTCTACAGTGTCTTTTACAAAGGTAAATATATCAATGAAAGTAATTCCTGGATGCTGGAATTCACATTTAAAAGGAAATCTACATTCTTCCTAAAATAAAGGACTCCATCAGAGACCTCTGTTCCCAACAAGACCAGCAAAGATAAAAATTACTTTATTTAAAAACAGTATATGCACTGAACAACATTAGATGGACATAAAAATGATCCAATCTACACCGTACAAATACACATCCAGCCTCATATGATTTAAATCTTACACATAATGAAAGAGTTATTGAAAGCCATATTGACCATGAGGTTTTCTTCAGCACCTGAGCTAGAGTGTTTCAGTACAAGACACTGACGGGTTTTACAAAATTTGATAAATTTAAAAGAAACTCAGACAATAAGTATTACTGGGTGAAGGTGGGTACGATACGTAGAAAGAAGGAACAGAGGTAGAATGTGGCTACAAGGCTAGCCATGAGGCTAGCATCTCATCTTTTTGCTGCACTCATGAAAAATGTGCATAGTAGACAATTTTTTTCTGTCAGAAGATTCTTGCTGCCACCTTGCTTTGTAAAAGTACATTTATTTAGTCAGGCAGCTGACCTCAGGAGAAAGAGAAAAGGCTTATATAAATCTTTGAAAGAAGCAAATATTCCTTCTCTTATATTCTATAAAACATTTTTAATGAAACATTAAGTGGATTAACTTACTCTTAAATTGTATAACACACTAATAATTTGGATAACACACTAATGTCATTTTGAGTGCCCTTCATATTACACCAGTTTATCCTGTGTCAAATATTAAAGCATTATGCGTTGGTCATTTATTCCAACAATCCTCATCTATGTATCAGTTGAAGAGAATGTTATTATATTTCTCTAACCATAGCAACAGAATAACACATTCCATATCCCTTTTGTTCGACTGTTGAATGCTTCCACTGCACTGAAAGCATTAAGCATTACATAATAATTTTAATATCAAGATAAATATTACCAAGATAAAGTATCACAGAATCACAGAATGTTAGCGATTGGAAGGGACCTCAAGAGATCATCTAGTCCAATCCCCCCAAACTGGAGCAGGAACACTTAGATGAGGCTACACAGGAATCTGTCCAGGTGGGTTTTGAATGTCTCCAGAGTAGGAAAATCCACAACCCCCCTGGGCAGCCTGTTTCAGTGTTCTGATACATTTACTGAGAAGAAGTTTCTTCTCAAATTTAAGTGGAACCTCTTGTGTTCCAGTTTGAACCCATTACCCCTTGTCCTACCATTGGTTGTCACCGAGAAGAGCCTGGCTCCATCCTTGTGACACTCACCCTTTATATATTTGTAAACATTAATAATCTCAGTCTCCTCTTCTCCAAGCTAAAGAGCTCCAGCTCCCTCAGCCTTTCCTCATAAGGGAGGTACTCCACTCCCTTAATCATCTTTGTTGCTGTGCACTTGACTCTCTCCAGCAGTTCCCTGTCCTTCTTGAACTGAGGGGCCCACAACTGGAAACAATACTCTAGGTGTGGTCTCACTAGGGCAGAGTAGAGGAGGAGGAGAACCTCTCTCAACCTACTGACCACCCCCCTTCTAATACACCCCAGGATGCCATTTGCCTTCTTGGCTACAAGAACACAGTGTTGGCCTATGGTCATCCTGCTGTCCACGAGGACCCCCAGGTCCTTTTCCTCTATACTGCTCGCTAATAGGTCATTCCCTAACTTATACTGGAACCTGCGGTTGTTCCTACCCAGATACAAGACTCTACACTTGCCCTTGTTATATTTCATCAAATTTTTCCCCGCCCAGCTCTCCAACCTGTCCAGGTCTTGCTGGATGGCAGCACAGCCTTCTGGTGTGTCAGCCACTCCTCCCAGCGTGGTGTCATCAGCAAACTTGCTGATAGTACACTCTATTGCGTCATCCAAATAATTGATTAATATATCGAATAATACTGGTCTCAGGACTGACCCTTGAGGCACTCCACTTGATACTGGCCTCCAACTGGACTCCGCCCCATTGACCACAACTCTCTGGCTTCTTTCCTTCAGCCAGTTTCCAGTCCACCTCACTACCCGATCATCCAGACCGCTCTCTCTCAGTTTAGCTGTAAGGATGCTGTGGGAGACTCTGTCAAATGCTTTACTGAAGTCAAGGTAGACCACATCCACTGCTCTGCCATCATCTAACCACCTTGTCATGTCCTCATAAAAGGCTATGAGGTTGGTCAAACATGACTTCCCCTTGGTGAAGCCATGTTGACTGTCCCTAATGACCCTCTTATCCTTGATATGCCTTGAGATGGCACCAAGAATAAGTTGTTCCATCACTTTCTCAGGGATGGAGGTGAGGCTGACCTGTCTATAGTTACCCGGGTTCTCCTTCTTGCCCTTTTTGAAGACTGGAGTGACATTTGTTTTCCAGTCCTCAGGTACCTCTCCCGTTTCCCAAGACTTGGCAAAGATGATGGACAGTGGTCCAGCAATGACCTCAGCCAGCTCCATCAGCACCTGTGGGTGCTTCCCATCTGGACCCATGAATTTATGGATGTCCAGATTGCCTAATTGCTCCCTAACCCAGTCCTCATCAACAGAGGCAAACTCCTCCGTTGTCCTGACTTCCTCTGTGGCCTCAGTGGTACAGGGCTCCTCAGGACAGCTTCTGGCAGAGTAGACAGAGAAGGCATTCAGTAATTCTGCCTTCTCTGTATCTTCTGTCACTGGGGCACCCACCTAGTTCGTCAGTGGACCTACATTGCCTCTGGTGTTAGTTTTATCTGCCACGTACTTAAAAGAGGTCTTTCTGTTATCCTTGACCCCTCTCGCCAGGTTTGATTCTAAGGAGGCCTTAGCTTTCCTAGTTGCCTCCCTATATCCTCTGACAACAGCCTTGTATTCTTCCCGAGTGGCCAGCCCCTCCTTCCATGATCTATAAACTCTCCTCTTCCACTTGAGCTTACCCAGCAGTTCCCTGTTTAACCACACAGGTCTCCTGGCTCACTTCCTTGACTTCCTACGTGTCAGGATGCTCTGATCTTGTGCCCGGTAGAAACAGTCCCTGAACACTAAACAACTATCTTAGGCCCCTTTACCTTCAAGCAGCCTTGTCCATGGGATTTCCCCCAGCAATTGCTTGAAAAGGCCAAAGTTTGCCCTGCTGAAATCCAGGATTGCAATTCTGCTTGCTATTCTGTTCCTGCCACAGGAGATCCTGAACTCCACCATTTCATGGTCGCTGCAACCAAGGCAGCCCTCAACCTTTCCTGCTTCAACCAGACCCTCCTTGTTAGTGAGGATGAGATCCAGCAGTGCATCTCTCCTAGTCAGCTCCTCTACCATTTGCAACAGAAAGTTTTTCTCAATGCGCTGGAGGAACCCCCTGGACTGTGGCTGGCTGGCTGAGTAGTCCTTCCAGCAAACATTAAGTACATTAAATCTGTTTGAAGACATACTTTGCAATTTAATCTTTGTAAGGAGAATCAGATGATCAGCTCCTATAGGAGCACAGACAAAACTGGGAAAGTTTTTGGTACACTTAATAGAAAACACAACTGTACCATTAGCATTATTATATGCTAATTCTAGACATGCAAGCAGCCTAAAATTGATAGCAAGTAATATCTGGAAAAAAAAAAATCTGTTTGTGCATCTTATTTATTTTGAACATCTGATAGTATCTGAGGTATTCTGTGCAAATTTTTTGATACAGGATATGTCCCTAGATAAGCATTAGCAAGATCAGAGCCTTAGATATTCCCTAACTTTTGGACTCAAAATAACCTGTTTCACCAAACTCTTTCCAGTGGCTATCCTCTCTCAAAAGAACACACCTTTGTATTTAAGTTTTTATTTAGACAAAAGTACTCCTGTGTCTGAGATTTTCAATAGGGTCACTATAGTGATTGTATCATTGGTATATTATCACATTTCCTTTCCAACATCTTTATACCTAAAAGTCTTTTTTTTCTGATCTCAGCCCAATAGCTGCACGATGCATTGTTGAAAAATTTGATTGAGATATTTCTGTGATAGATGAAAAGCTTATGGAAATACAAAACCGACAGTTAGGAACCTGTTGAATCAGCATTTTTACACCTGGATAGAAAAGACTCGGTTCAAATTTTTTCTAATTAAAATTGCTGGGATCTTCACCTGCTTAGTGCAGTACAAGCTTTGAACCAAAGCAAAACCCACAAATTTAAGAGTTACAATTATCAAATTAGCACATCATTAATGAGGTAATATTAGCAAAGAAGATAGCCTTGTGAAAATCACGATTTGTGTAACCCTGAATTTTCTTTCGTTGCTTATATTCAAAATCCTGTATTAAAAGTCCTTCTCTTGGGGAAGCAAGAGGGGGACACCAAACTCCTCTCTAAGCTCTGTCATGGCACCCTAGGTTGGTGTAAATAACTTACACATTCAGTCTCTAAAAGAAAAATTAATACATGTATGAATCAAATCCCTCTTCTAAGTGTTAAGAAACATGATACTTTCTTGTGGTTTTTGAAGTTTAGGCACCTTTTGGTTTTGTTGTCAAAAGGTGGTAAAAAAGTAAACAAGGGTAGGATGGACACTGTAACAACAAAACACGGTTTTAGTTCGTGAAGTTCTCTGGGGTGATGTTAAGGTAAACCCAGTTTCAGCAGGATTCAGTCTCCATGTCACTGATTTAAAGTATCATCTATTAGAGAATGCATATGCTAATACTTTCTTAATCTGAAAGTAAGGTTTGTAGTAAAATTGCAGAAAAGAACAGGCTGAGCAAAGCAAAACTGAATCAGACCTCTGCAGATACATTCTCACTGGACTTCTACAAGGGAATGTTAAGATAATTGCAAGTACTGCCATTGCTTATTCTTGCATGTAATCATATTGAACATTTCTAACAAAAGTGCTCAACTGTTCTAAGAATTTTCTTAAACCTTCTTTCCTTCTCACTCTCTCCTAGCTTTGTGGATTGGTAATGCAGTAAGTACAGGTAAGTAGGTAAGTACAGGAGGCTTAGAACTACGTGGATAATTATCACCTGTCTGTTCTGAAGACCAGTACCGGCATTTAACATAAATAATATCATATTGTTTATTAAGTAGTTGATCTAAAAAAACTGATTAATATAATAAGTAGGAGAAAAGATTTGTTGTGCATGGGGTTTTTTTAAGAAATTGAAAATTTTTCTGAGACTCACACTGTGTTGTATTTTTATCACTAATTGGGTGAGGAAGGGCATAAGTCACACAGTTTGAAAAAGTTAACTCATCCCTTAAAAGTTTCTAAAATTCTTTATAAGTACTGCATCTTAACTCTGAACCTATGAATGTACCAATTTGAAGCTGCTTTCATGATATGTAACCCCAACACAAAGCACAGATATAATACTTTCTATTATTGTTTTCTGCCCAATATATATAATGTGATATTAATTTCAGTAACTCGTCATTTTAAAAAAATAGAAACTTCAATGTGTTTTATGAAATAATGGAGTAATCTGTGTTTGCTTGGGTTTTTTTCAATCTTACTAGAACTTGACTTGAAAATCTATACTCCATTTAAGCACAAAAGTTTTGGTCAGACTGAGGTTTTTTTGAAACTAGGGTTTGGAGCCAATAACACAGCATTCTATGTCTAAAATTAAGCACATATGTCTTTCTAGGATGAAATTCTTATGTTAAATCATAAACAAACATTTCTGAGAAGAAAAACTTCATAGATTTAGCAAATTTGAACTCTGGAAAAAGAATGAAGTTATAAATTCTCTCCTGTACAAGGGTAACTACTGTGGATATGGACTATATTCGTCTTCTCAGAGTGTTTTTATTTATCTGTTACTTCTTTTGAAGAACTAACCGACTGTGTGAAACCCTTTCAAATATCCTTGGTGAGCAATTGAGCCTGCTCTGAAAGAAATTTTAGGAGGTTATGGTGTGCAGGACTCAAGGGAGTCAGAAGAGTAAGCCATCACCTGATGCAGTGACTATAGCGAGAAGCCAAATGCCAGCAGCTGGGACCCAGCAAGGACTGACCTTCAAGAATACTCAAGAAGGCTGGGCAGAGTTTGCTACAATGCAGAAAGCAGCAGCCCTGAAGGACTAAAACCAGGACCAGGACCCACAAGCAGATACAGTGGGTAGGAGGACAAATGTGTATGAGACCATTTTACTCTGATGTGGCCGGTTTAAGATTTAAAGGACAGGCATCCTACTTCTTTATTCTAAGAAAACACAGCTTACTGATTTTAAAAACTTTTTAGTCTTCCTTGGGGACATAGGGGGTTTAGTTACATTCATCTCAAAATCGGTAAATCTACCGTCTTGTCAGGCAGTATTTTTGACAATTGTAGCTGTTTTCTTTATATAATGTTTTAGCTACACTTTCCATCCTTGTCAAGGAGACTATCCTTCATAATATAAACCCAACAAGCAAAAAACTCTTAAGCTATTTGCCAAGATTTTCAGAAAATGGTTATTATGGTGCAAGATGGCACAGGGATACTCTTCTGTTAAATTATTAACTGTAAAAGCTTTGGGAAGGGTAGGAAGAGGGAATGTACTAATATTAAACTACATCTATCTATGAAATTCAAACACAGATGCTGAATTTGGGCAAGACCCTTATTCAGTGTAATCAGCATAATTCTTTTGACTTCCCTCAAATTCAGCCAGCATGTACAAGTTGATTAGCTGCTTCGGTTTTCCTATTCATCATTACTTCTGCCAAGGACAGAATCTGACCATAGCCTCTACACGTTGTGTGCTGGGTTAATCCTTATGACTGAAGTATTAGGCCACGTGAACCTCTATGCTTATATATCCATCAATTTTGATGAGAAGTCACACAGGCACAAGAGTCCATCTGCCAAAATGTCTTTCTAAAGCTGGAAGATACTGTTTGTTTATTCTTTTCAAAGTAGATGCTTATCAGACTCTACAGATGAGACTATTTTGTTTTTCAGAGCAGCCCTTGTCACATTTGTCAAAGTAAATGTCTGGTTCTTCACTCATTCATTCATCTTTTTTTCTGTTTTCCAAACTTTTCTTTCCATTGTAGCAGTTGCAGTGGATCAGAGCCATATGGCTCTGACTTTCAACTGTTGCAACAAGCTGCTCTACCACCTGGCGAAGGACTGATACAGACTTTGATGCCTTGCTCCTTATTTCCAGAAATTCAGTGTCTACTTTCACAGTACCTAGGCTTTCACAAATCAGTGAAAGGAAAGAATGATCTAAACCCACTTAACAGACAATGTACAGATTGTTGTATTGATATATGTCGAAAAAATGTGTATTGGAAGACTACAAAATAGGAATTAATTTCTTTTTAACATCTTAACAGTGCAAAAGTAGAGTAAATGGCTAATTATGACTAGAATATGCTTTGTAGATTTTTCAATTAATCCTGCATCTAAAAGTAGATGAGATCTTGAAATGCCATATATTTTGAGAGCTCATGGCAACCTCTTAAAAAAAAAAAAAAAAATCCATCTTCAGCTTTTGTCATATTTCCAGGCCAGTATAATAGAATCAATGTTGATCCCTTCACCTTAGTTACCTTTCCACACAGCACACAACAGTTTTTCTATACGGTATATCACAAAATATTCATAAAGGTTTACACTATTTTTCCCTTTGTCTTGTAAGTGAAATATACATGTTATTAGCATTCATACTGTAACTGAAGAACAGTATGAAGGTCTACATAAAAAAAAAATTATACTTCAGAAAAATAGAAATAAAATCTGCACTGAATATCCTTACTTGAGGGTGCATTTTCCTGCATATGCAGTAGTGGTAGGTTTCACAAACAAGATAAAATCTATAAAGTTTTTTCTACATGTAATGTATTCCCAGAGCTTCGCATTCATCAACACCGACATTTTGTGGAACTGCATTTTCAACCTTAGAAAATCTGGCTGATTCATGATTTCATATTACACAGACTACTTGGCGGTTTTATGTTTGCAATTCACTGGTCATAACATATCTGTGTAACAGTCTTGTTAATTGAAATGAAAGCCACATAAAGAGGAACTTTTTGTTCTCAAAGATTCAACAAAACTGTCATTTCTGGCAAGTAAGAGAAGATTAGGTGAGATAAGAACAGATCAAAGAGTAGGGGTTGAAGGCTAGGATGGAAGCATTAAATTAGGCACTTTTTCACAGTAGACCTGGGAAAGACAGAAGCACTGTGGAACAGAAGGAGTGTGAGGATAAATACGGAAGGGAGGAAGGAAAGATTAGTTTCAAGAAATGGAGAAGATTAGCTCGCCTGTTGGAAAGGGAGTTGTTTATATTCTGGCATCCTGGAGAATGAACAGAACAAGGACTCTGGTATGAGCAGTTTTATATAATCACGCAAAACCCAAACTTGAGTGACTTATAACATCTCTGAGGAACTGGAGATGAGTAACAGAAAACCTTGTAAAATTAGAGGGGGGATGCACGGGAAGCTAAACTTCTAAGAAAATTAGGAACCCTAATGACTGATTTAACAACCCATCTTTCATTACTGCCTTGTCATGTGTTGCTAAAGGTCCTTTTAAATTCCAACTTGCTGGATTTCTGCCAAGTTATACCATATTTTAAAGTGAACTTTGGTGTCAGTGAAGCTCAGCAAACTTAAAATGTAAAACCCCCTCTAAGCTACAGAGGAGCTACATTACGTGCAACTGCGCAGTGAACTTCATCAGCTCAGCTCCTCATAATGTGTTGTCAAAGGACACAAGAACAACTCAGAGTACTTTTTTCTCTGAGTTCCAAGCTAAAAACCAATGTCTTTGTGGTGCTAAATAGAAATAATTCAGTAGCACTTAGGAAGTGCAGACGTTTATCCACTAGTCTGACACCTCCTGGTCATAAATAGCCTTGACTTTCAGTCCTCATTAATTTGATGGGGTTAGATTCTGTCTGTTTCTATTCTGCCAGAGGACAAGCTCTTTAGAACTCTATTTTAGCCTTCATCAATGCAAAATACCTAATTTAATGATCTCCCAGTGGAACGGAGTAGGCATCATAAAAATTTTGCAGAAAATCCAGCCATTAAATTATTAACAGAGTTCACATGGAACAGTGTTATCAATTACCTTGCCTGGCAGTTGTCACTGATTTCACATGAGCACCAAACTGGAGTGTTGTATCATTCTTGACTCCAATGATTTCATTGTTAGAGAATATGATTCACAAGACAAGATATCCCTCTTTTCCTCCTCCTCCAACTTCTTCCTTCCTATGGTGTCTCTCTCCTCTTTCCAGAAGCCTGAGATTCCTGCAGTGTACACATACAAACTACTGAAAGAAGAACAGAGCCCAGAAAAAAAAGATTAAGTATCTGACTCGTTTACACTCACTCATTAGCTATTTAATTGTTAATTTAAGAACTGCTGATCTGATTTAATTATTTGTTATTTCCATTTTGAACAAATTACTGTTGTGGTTATCATGCACTTGATACACTATGCACACCTCAATTGTTGTCAATTTTCTACCACATCTTGGAAAGAATATCAATATTAATGGTCAAAAATCCCTGAATACAGAAATGCTACTCTGTTGTATTATCTTCTAAAACCTGTTAGCTACTCCACTTGGCATATTCAGTAAAAAAATTATACATAACAGATGCTTTTTTGAAGCCATGGAATAGGTTCCTACAAGTTTATAGACTACAGAGACTTTTGAAAATAATGGGAAAACAATGAAGTATGCACAAACAACAGAAGTGCCTTTTTGTAAAGAAGTAAATAATAACAATAAAGTACTAATCATGAGAAAATTAATGTTCTGCCATAACTGGGCAAAAATGGGTGATGAAAAATTAAGGCTGTTGCAAAGTCTCAACACTTATAAAAGGAAAAAGATGCAGTAACACAAGCTAAGGATACAAGGTCAGCTTATCACTGAACTTAAGTTTCGACATGCATTTTTTTCTTTTTTTTTACCTATTTTAGACAGACAGATAAATGCACACTGAAAAGTGAGAAAGCATTATTTTAGAGGATAAATTTACATAATGCATGTCTAAATTTGTTGTTTCAGGCAAAATATTAGGTGCTTATGTACCTCTCCAGTAAAGTAAGAACTTGAATTTTATTTTAAGAACAGATTACTATGAGTATTTTAAAGGAGATATACATGATTTACTCCATTCAGCTGCAGCTTTAAATTGTAGAATGTGAAAGCCAAATTATTTTTTAACATCTTTTTGTCAGTATAGTGCTGACTTATGGTACCAAATTGACAGATGAAAAATATACACACTAGTCTGAGTCAGTGAAATAAGGATATGACAAATATCAAAAACTGTTCTCTAGCAGATTAAAATAGGCATGTGTATATGGGTCCTTGCTTACGAAGGAGGAAAGAAAGTTGAAAAAAACATTCGATTATTAGTATGATGTTCCTATAATGATACAAGTTTTCAACCATAAAAGGAATGAAACCATAGCACTTCAGAGATGGCTTCAAAGGGAACTTTATTCTTGTGTGTTCAATAAGAGCAGACACAATATAGTTTAAAAATACAAACATGTGCTCTTGCATTATCATAATCAGGCATATTAAGAGACTATAAAGGGATTTTTCCATTCAAAATGAAATAAATTGGTTACTTAAGTTTCTTGCCAACCAGTGCTTTCCATTCCACTGTCAGTACCTCATATGTTTTATTTCCCTTTCTTTTTTGCTTAGACCACCAATGAAAACAAGAAGCTATCCCTTTCTGAGTTGTTTTCTCTTTGATTATGAATCTTACCTTCACACTTTGGTAAAGGAAAACATCGACCCTCAGTTTTTAGAGGTGTCTCCCTGTTTTTCCTGGTATCATTGATGAGCTGGGAAGGCAGTTAAAAATCTTTTTGCCGTCCCTCAGAAATTGGAAATCTACTTCAACACAGACAATGTCTTACTTTTTCTTCTGAATTATTCAGCATTATCTCTAGCTTTCCTTCATACTATATTATATCTAAACTATGTACTTGGTTTCCTTTTTTTCCTAGCCTGTGTTCTCATTGCAGTGGAGCTATGACCTGGAGCTCTGGGAAGGCTAATCACCTGAGAACAGGCCTGTCTTCTCAGATAACTTCTATAGCCTTCATTCAGGTTCAAAAATATCCTATCACTATTTTATAGTATGGTCATATTCACAGTCTTCACTTAAATTTTCTTAATCTTTTCAACTCTGTTCTTTCTAGGCTCCTTTCTAAACTACTTCTCAGAAAGCCTGGGATTGGTTTTTACTAAAGCAATCACTGGGCAACTAAGTCAACAACAATGTTGGTTCGTCTTCCAGGCAGTCTTGCTTTGAGCCTACTGATTACTCAGGAATTGTATGTTCCAAAACATCTTGACTTTTGAGAAACCAAAAAGTGATTTGTCACATACAACATGAGACAGGCCTCTACAGTAAGATCTAGCTTATCTGACATAGCTGTGTTTTTGAAAAGAGTAGAAAGACCTGAGCAGCACATTGAGATTAATCTTGTTCATTATTTTAAGGGTGAGTGAGCAAAATCTAGTCTGTTTTATACTCTGGAATATCGTTTTCTGAAGAACATTAAGTTCTGCGCTAAAATTTCTACAAGGAAATGTAAGAAATTCAATCAACATTTTAATCCAAGATTCTGTTTAAAATTTTCTACAGAAAATTATTTTTTGAATACGTATTTTCTGTCCTAAAATTACTCTGAAGTACCTTCTGAACTTAGGAGGGGCCAATGTTTTGTAATTAAATCAAGCATGCTTAGTTTGGCAGAATGTTTTCATAAAGTTATAGACAGCAATTGCTCAAATGATGTGTCTACAAAAACTGTTAATGGAGTTGTACGACAGAAGAGAGGATCAGAATGATTAAAACAACATCATCACAACAACTGATACTAAATTAATTAACAAGACAATTGTATTTCCTTCCAGCATCAGAAATTCTACTTTCATTTTCTCTGTTTTAAATTAAAATTCCTTACATGTTTTTGTATGTTCATATTTGCTATCTCAGTAGAACTGCATTCTCTCTTTTTGTTTGTGGTATAACAGCTTGAAGAATGTTGAATGTGTTTAAGGAAGGGGGAATTTGCCAACTTTATAACAGTGTAAGCCTGTTTTGGCTAAGGTCCACACAAGTGGGCATGAATTTACCAACTTTGTTAAAAAAAAAAAAAAAAAAAGTATCTAAGGAATCTGATATGAAAAGATCAGTGGTTCTTCTTCCCTTTTTTATGAACGCTCTATGAAAAGACCAAGCTGCCACCTGTGCCAGGCTAGCTCCCACCAAAACAATTTACCACCTAGAGCTAGAAAGGGGACATAATTACAGCAGAGAGGAGGGTGAGATGGAAAGGAAGATACTGCTTTGGAGTAATGTAATTATGTTTTTTCTCACAAGGGAAAGACTTATTAAAAGTGAAATACACAGTACAACAGCTCTAATGAGCCTTGTAATAGAGCTGAGGGACAGCACACAACCATTTCTGCAGTAACCTGCATTATATGTGAATGCAGCTAACCTTGTCTTCTTCAGATTGCTCATTCTTCATTAAAGCAGCTCCTCAATAATTTGACATACAAGATGCTTAAAAAAGATGGACCCAGTTTGAAATCACTATACCTCTGCAAACATGAACCGCCCATGAATGAAACTCTTACCACTTGAAATGGCAGGGCATAGAGTTTAAAATTATTACTGCTGGATGCCTCTACATGCACAAACCCCCCAACCTCAGTCAATTGCAATATGTTGTTTTGAAATTGGGTCCATCTTTTTAAAACATCCTGTATATTGTAATTTGAATATTATCCCTATCAATCTTGAGTACTTATAGATGTCCCTGTGATATCTAACTGCTGTGTTCTGCACAATGCTGAAATATTGTTTAAACAAGCACAGGTTTGTTTTTGAAGAAGTCCTACACTAGCACTTTTCCATCTTTGCTTTATTGCAAGTTCATTTACATAACAAATCATAGAATCCTATGATCAACTCATGGCCCACATCAAGGATACCTGTGAAATGCAATCAGCTAAGATCTTATTCTGCCCTGTCTGTCAAGGCTTTTCCTTTCAGAATGTAAACACTCGCTAGTGTTGGAACACTTTATTTTCTTCCTCATTTTCTTTAAGTAAACGGGGCCTTTTCACATATATATTTATTTTCCCACAGAAAAGTAATGTTTCTGCTCTCTCCTTATCATAAGTATGTGCAGTATGATGGATAGATTGGATAGGATTTAGTCTACATCCAGGGATGTTTTTCAGGTACAGCACCTACAAATTATCATTGCTAAAAGTGGCTAAATGATACAAAACCTGCTCCATGCTGAAAGTACTAAGAAGACATCTTTTCTTCCAGTCAAGAGCAATGTCTTAGCAAGTTGATATGTCTAAGAAACCTCATAGGCCGTGCTAAGTTTCCAAAACAGATAACATCAGACACAGATCACACATGCACAAATCCTAATCTAAACAATTCTTAACAATAATCATGTTGAAGAGAACTTTCTGTAAACTATCTAGTTAGTCATCCAAGTACTCCAGTCAATACTACCTGATAGAATAGCTCTCTTAAGATACATGGTGAAGTAATCGTTTGTCCCAAACAAATTAATGGGAATTAGAGGACTTCAAAATCAGTAGGAATTAGTGTTCTTACCATTTCTGTTTTGCTTCTTTCAAGTGTTGTACATTCAGAGGAAAAGGGGATTTATTTGTCTGCCTATAGCATCTGGGATACTCAGTCTGCTGAATGACTAATGGAAGATTGATTGTAGTTCAATGTACAGACTCATTACAGAGTGATGTTTGAAGAGCAGTATGATGAAAAAAAGCCAGTCAGAACAAAGAGTCAAGCCAGGGCAAGAAGTTAACAAAATAACTCAAGGAATGTAATTATATGGGCACAAAACCTGGAGGATCACAAATACAGAATTTACTTTTATGTAAGGATGCTCTTTTAAAATGATCAGATTAATCCCTGATTTCCAACTAATCATGGAGCTTTTGACATCAGCCAAGTCCATACAGGTACAGGTGTTTCCGCTTTACCCAACAGAAGTGTAAAGTCCTAATGCTGAAAGCTGCTACACCTACAGGAGGGCCTGTTTAAGCATTTCAAAGAAATTCTGAAGAAAATGTGAGCTGTACCAACAAGAATGAGTATAAAGAAGGGTACAAATAAGAAGAAACCAACATGTTAAATAAATTAAGTACACTAAACTTCAGGAGATGATGACCAGAAAGCTACAGAAGGAATTTTTAAAAAGTCACTCAAGATTTGCACATCTTGCATGTTCTCCTATGTCTTTACCATTGTTTAAAGACAGAAAAGTAGCAAGGGCATCACACAGTTATTTTCCCTGCTTAGCACAGTTAATTAATTAGGTCGGATACCCTTTATCATATAGATTAGCACTTTATTTTGGGAGTAACACCTTGAAATCATAAGACGTCTCAGGCACAAGTTCTCTCTCAGTATGGATATCAAAAACAGCCTTTAATTAACCAACACTGAATTCCTAAAGCTTTATCCTGTATTGAAGCCTACCATTTCTACAATCAGGAGAACAGATAATGAAGGAAGGGAAACTTGGTGTCTCAGAACAAACTAGCATTTGTCATGACCAACGTTTCAAAATTAAGAGTAAGTGCAAGCTTCGGCAAGACTCTGTCATTAAGCTTGCATAAAACTAAGGATTTATGAACTGGAAACTCCAGTATAAACATTTTGTACCTATACAGATAAAACATGGATCATCACTAAGCAAATTTTACAATGAAGGAGTATTTGTTAATCTGTGATGTGTTGTCTTTCTTGCAAATACAGGAATTTGTGATTTTGTAAGTAAGTTATCTGAAATAATTTGCATATTATGGCTACATGTATTATCCAGAGACTTACACTCGCTAATGTAAAAGATTCCTTTTTGTCATAAATTCCTTGGTAAAATATTGTGGAATCTATGCCTCTATTGTGTCTATTATGATGGTCTGTTTAATACAATCACATCATTGTAACTGTAACCATTTGGAGAACTGCAGGAGATCATGTTTCACTGACTGTCCTTTATTTGCATGTTCTGAGAAGCTAATTGTAGTCAAACTTTATATTAAAACTACCTGACATTTCCCACTTAAGAGCAGAAGGGTGCAGAACTCTAAACCTGCTGAAATCTGTATGCTTATTCACGTGTTCAGATGTTTACAAAATAATAACCTTCCCCAACCTCCTTGATCCCTCCTGAAACCCCTCAAATTCAGGAAGCCCTCAAATATCATACACTGGAAAAAAAGATTTGACAATGTGAGTCAGAGGGATGATTTTTACCTTTTTCTGAAAGATCAGCACAAATTCTGTCAAATTCTGAAACTTAAAAATTGCAACTGTATAAGTGTATGCACCAGAAAGAGTCAGTGAATTATCGGAGTTCCCAAGACAGACTCTTCCATCCACAACTTTCTGAGACACATTTCCTTGCATTTGGCTAAATTAAAGAATATTTTCTTGGATTTGATCCTCTACCCAAGTAATTCAGATTTCCCTGGCCTTGTACTATATCTTATCCCACGGATCTTCAGTATCTCTAAGCTTCACCATCAGGGCTGTATAGCATAATCTGGATTGTTGACACAAATATCACACAGCAAACAAGCTCTGGGCTCTATGAACCCTACTAGATATGGTCCTATACATCATTCTCAATAGCTACATAATAGGATCTGTCAAGTCTTTAATCAATCTAATCAATTGCTTATATATATATGCAAATTTATGAGCCTTATGTAGTATCAAGTATGTCATGTAGTATCAAGTCAAATGTCTGGAGAAAATCAAATATAATACATCAACACATTTGTTTTTACCAGTCAGACCTTTAATCTTGGTGGAAATCATATAAAACTATTCCAACTAACAATTATAATCTATCCCCTATTTATTTTTTTTTACAAACCCCATAAATTACCTTTCCATTATTTTTTCCATCAGGTTAAGCTTTCTCAGCTGTCTACCTTTTCTTTAAGTACTCTAACAATACTTCAGAATTCCTCTGTTTTTTCAAAAACAGTTTAAGAAGCTGTTGATTCGGATTATTCTCTAAGTGAAACTGATACGAGCCCATTTATTAGTAGTTTTTAAGGTTTTGTTCAAATCTAAACAGTTATAAGGAAAAGTTTATAGTTGATTCTAAAGGTAAATTCTTAAAAGTTTCTCTTTTGATGATTTTTGTTCTGTTTTCCTGAACTGAAATAGAAGCATAAAGCTTCACTTCTGGGAACAGCAAAAACTACCCTCAAGGTTTTGGACATGGCACAACATTAGTTTTGAAAATTCCTTTCCAGTGCAGGGAGTCGTGCCTCCATCAGCGGCCTACAGAGTTTCTAGGGCTACCAAACATCTGGCAAATTAAATCTGGACCAGCAATATGGCCATTCAGCTTCCAGGAGCCCTGCCAGCATGTCTGAGCAGAATCACAGTATCACAGAATCACAGAATCACAGAATCACAGAATGTTAGCGATTGGAAGGGACCTCAAGAGATCATCTATTCCAACCCCCCCCCAAACTGGAGCACTTAGATGAGGCTACACAGGAATATGTCCAGGAGGGTTTTGAATGTCTCCACAGTAGGAGACTTCTCAACCCCGCTGAGCAGCCTGTTCCAGTGTTCTGTTACGTTCACTGAGAAGAAGTTTCTTCTCAAATTTAAGTGGAACCTCTTGTGTTCCAATTTGAACCCATTACCCCTTGTCTTACCATTGGTTGTCACTGAGAAGAGCCTGGCTCCATCCTCATGACACTCACCCTTTGTATATTTGTAAACATTAATGAGGTCACCCCTCAGTTTCCTCTTCTCCAAACTAAAGACACCCAGCTCCCTCAGCCTTTCCTCATAAGGGAGATGCTCCACTCCCTTAATCATCTTTGTTGCCCTGCGCTGGACTCTCTCCAGCAGTTCCCTGTCCTTCTTGAACAGAAGGGCCCAGAACTGGACACAACATTCCAGGTGTGGTCTCACCAGGGCAGAGTAGAGGGGAAGGAGATGCTCTCTTGACCTACTAACCACCCCACTTCTAAAACATCCCAGAATGCCATTGGCCTTCTTGGCCACAAGGGCACAGTGCTGGCTCATGGTCATACAGCATTGCACTGTGCTGTGTGCACATACCCAAAGATTAGGTTCTGAGTGTCACAGTGTCAGGCCATGTTTTCATGGGCTTGAAAGGAAAATGAATGTGCAGTTCTCAATCAGGCATGAAAACCTTTTACACAATAGATGGAGAAGGTTAGATGATTCAGAATGAGATTAGCAATAACTTGAATGTTAACAGAGTATGTCCTAGAAGAAACAGAAGGGGAAAAATGTGAGGTTTTATGCTGCCATCTCCTCACCAACCCCATCTGAGATTCAACAATCCAATTCCAGGTTGCAAGGAGAAGCCAGCCTACTTTAAGTCTGTAACTCAACTGTTGTAATATGAGTTTATTAGAAATTTCTACCAAAATTAAAGTTTTACTCCTTCTTACTGCATTATATGGGAGGAGGAAGTGGTAGCATTCCTTGCCCATTTTATACTGACAAATATTTAGAATATGTTCAAGATATGGAAGACATTGTAAAATAATTGAAAAATTTTAGGCCAGGTGTTCACCCTTTCACCATTTCACCACCACAAAAGATCATAACATATTTTCATTCTACGCCTTCTGATCCAGTAAATCTTTCGTGTTTTTCTGCTAACTAAACCAACTTAGCAGGTGAGAATAGAAAGTGTCCTCTTACTCCCTTCCAGGCACACAAAGAACAATATAAATACTGGTATTAAACTACTGTCTGGAAGGAAAAAATGTGAGTCTGGACACATTATTGGACACTACATCTTCCAGTGAGACTAATCTTTTACATGCTTGATGTTTATTCTGAGTATATCTGTTAGGTAAGACCTCTTGCAGGACACAGGGAGGCAAACATCTCCTTTCAGGAGCAGATTTAACTGTTATCTAGACCATCACTAAAAAGACTGAATCACTTTTAGGGCTGAAATTGAACCTTGCCTAAATCCCCTTTTAGGTAAATAAATTGACCATGCATCTGGCTCTTTTACCTCTAGTTTTAGTTGGTCTTCAGATTAGGCTGTGGCTTTACTTGTTTTGAAGTCAGACCTGAAATATACAGGCTGTACTATTAACTTGTTTAAACTGGACTAGACCAATAAGAAACAGCATTTTACACCTGAATTCCTGATCCTATATTATCAAAAATTCCCACATTATTAAAAATGTTATTTTATCTAATTATAAAGTCTATTTATATAAATAATTTACCTTGTATTCTGAAGTCCAAAGAAAAGCATCACTTATGAAGCTTAAAGAATAAAGATCAGATTCATCTCAGGTGTAAATTCATTCATAAATACATTTAGCCCAATGTGATCTGTCTCAATGGTTAGAACTTTTTAAAGAACTGCTATGCTGTTTTCCATGTTCCCAAAGAAAAGCATTGTTTTGTGAGCAGGGGGTAGATTACTTCCACATGGAAAAACTGGTGAAGCCTTTTTAAATCACTGTTTCACAAACTGTAGCAATTTAAAGCTAATCTCAATTATAGTACTAAGGTGTATTACTGCACAGTGTGATAATGGTATTTTCTACCTTAAGTGGACTTTGATTCAAACAACAGGCTCAAAGGAAGAAAAGAGAAAAAGGAATCATCCATTTACTATATGCTCATTGTAAAACTTGTAGAGTTTTATAGAGGGGTTTTGGGGTCTTGATTGGTTAGTTGGGTTTTCTTTGTTCATGGGGTTTTTGTTCATTTTTGTTTTAATTAACCTAACAGGCACAAAAATGACTGCAGAGAGAGGAGGAACTTTTTTTTTTTTTTTTTTTTTGATGGTATTTACCTCTTTTCTTACCATCAGTTCTAAATATCTTGAAGAACATTTAAGATTTGAGCAAGAGATAACAGAATTTGATTGTTTTCACTAACATAGTGGTGTTGCCATACTAATTTTCAAATAGTTCATAGTCATATAAAAGCTATTAATCACTTTATTATTTGAATAAACATTAGAAGAAATCTATTGATGTCTTGACTATTGCTTTGGGGGGAGGGTGTGTAGGGGTAAAGTAAGAGTAAAAAGAAGCCCATGTCCTAAGCTAAATGTAGTTTCTAACTCTAACAGGTAAAGTTTTAAAACGCAGAATCCTCAAGACCACTTCAGGAGCATTTCTTCACAAAATAAATTTTAAAATAAACAAATAAGTGTTGAAAAAGCACATATTGGAAACTGTGCTGAAGTCCCAGATGTATTATCTGTTTATTAGAACAGAAAATGTAGGGAATATTGCTGCATTCCAGATACAGTACCCAATCCACAAATTCCTGGAGTAAGTGTCCAAATAATCTACAATGAAGAACAAGTATTCACCTATTCCTGGTCTTGTTCCTGAAGGCTTTCTTTTGCAGTCACTGTCAGAGAAAGAACACAGTTCTTGACATGTCTTTGGTTTGAAAAAATTATTTCACAGAAATATTTTAAACTGAGCATGAATCAAGGGTAAATTTGCTTTTTGACATTGCATTGTCAGAGTACTTTATGATATTCCTCCTAAGCATTGCCAGCAAAACTTCCTCCTGTCTTTCAAAGCACCCCTGTCTTTTCACTTTCTGACAGAGCTTTTCCTACTCACAAACAGATATTTGATGCCCCCTTTTAAATCCAGTTCCAAGCAATGACAAGAGGATCATACTGTAAATGAATTAATCAAAATTTCAATATATCCATTTAGCTTCAGATGAGCAGCTAGCATACAAAACACACTCTTGTTTCTCTATGAATGTGAGTTAAGAAAGAGAATGGAAAAAGAACATTTTCAACCAGATTAATTCTCTTGGAAACTGAAGTAGCTTACAGCAATCCATCAAAGGAGGCTTCTTTTTACCACGTGTGGATCCATCCCCATGAATAACACATTGAAGCTAACTAAAATGTTACAACAAGGAGAATAAATTTGCACAGGACAGAAGGGCAAATCGTAGTTTGAAGAGAGAAGAAAGCCAGGTGTTTGAATTCCTCCAAAGGAGACCTGTTATCTGGAATAAGAAGATGGTCTTGAGAGACAGCACTCATTAACTTGTAAAGTCTCTGACTGAGAAACTCTTCAGAAGAACTGAAACATATCTCCAGTGCTAGATACAATTTCAGACAGAACTATTTATTTGGAAAAAAAATATATATTGCTTATAGGAATTGAAAGTGCTAGAAAGTCTAGCCAAAATGTGTTTTTTGATCTGTCTTGGTTGGTTGGTTGTTTTTTTTAATATCATTGCTCTGTTGTGGGGGAAAAGCAAATGAAATATAAAGCCTCCCAACTCCATTACCCTTAATAGAGAGGTGTATAAAATTGGTATTCCTCTCTGAACCGAACATATACCTGCTGGGCTAAAACTTGCATGACCATTAGATCTGGTTACATGTTACCTCACCAGCTTCCCAAAAATTGCAGTTAAAAAGAAATCCTGTTTTAAAAATTATTAAAATAACAAAAAAAAAGATTTAAGACAGACGATCTAGCAAATATTAGAATTAGGCATAGTGACACAGCCTCCATTTGCCCTATTTTGTAAACAATTAACAGCAAAGGTGAGTCACACTCACAAATTATCATGGACACAGACAAGGACAGAGATTTAGCATTTTCATGCTGAAAAGCAGTGGAATTATTTGGAGAACTCATGTCATACCAGAATCCTACTTCTCTTTCTGGCTTTGCCATGGAATCTTCACCAAGTTTTCATTTCAATTATCAGTAAAATAGGGCAGCAGGAGGCTGCATCTTCCTAATTCCTGAATTATGAGACTAGCATAGTCCATTTTCTGAACTAAGAGGATATTTGGGTAAGAGCTGGAGGGGCAGTATGCTATTTCTGAATATTTAGCTGTGCACAGACTATATATGAAGCCTAGTGGAGACTGGTAGTGTTTTCTCTGAATCTGGCATGTACCAAAGCCTTTGGTACTAGAGCAGCTCCAGTGGTGACACAAGGCTCAAAAAGATCTTATCAGGCCCCTCACTATGCTCTACTGAGTGTATGTAAATGATTATTTTCAGAGGTTTATGCCCCAGCCAAATTCAGAGGAATTTTCTTAGAGACAGCAAAAATCTCTTTGACCAAATGACTGTTCTTCTGACAATTTCTTGATTCCTACTGCAAAGCCAAAGAACCACATTTCAAATAAATGATTTTACAAAAATCTGATACAGGCAGAATTGTCTGGATTGCTTAAGCCCTCTTTTTTACTTTTTCCTTTTTTTCCTGTTTTTTTAAACATAGCTGATGCATTCTGTTCTGCAAATGAGGAAGCAAACAAATGGTTTTAAGACAAAACCACATATATTAAATTTATCACAGAAATACATGTAGCTGCCTGATGCATGGTACAATTTTAAACTACAATGACACAAGGTAGGTATGTATCATTACATCAATTAATGAATTTCCTGAAAATGGAAAGAGTTAAGGAGCCAAACTCTGCAATTTTGTGCTCAGATTTGCAGAGAAAGGAAAAAAAAAGAGGGTGGGAGAATTAAATTTCAGTAATTTTGGAATATTTCCTTTGCCATTTTAAGTAGCAGCTTTCCATTTTCATTTTGAAAATTTTGAATATTTGTTTTGTATTTGACCTGAAACTTTTAAAAAGGTCAAAGAATAATCAATAATACCAAATTATAACAAAATAATTAATTCTTAGTTAAATTTAAAATAAAATCAAACAAAGACAATTTTTTAACTTAAAAAAGCTTTAATACAGCTTCTAGTGGTTTTTTTCTTAATTATTCAGATCAGCAACCAAGCTCATGATCTACTTTTCTGACACCTGTACTAATGCCTTGGGTCAGAACCTTGGTATGTAATTTCATCAGATGCAGTAGAATATTATAATGTCTCAAAGCTACTGAAAGGTTGAGATCCTTTCCCTATTTCTAGACACATACATTCTCCAGATGATTTTTCCACTATTCCATTCAATTCATTAAAATGGCATAAAACAAAGATGGGGGCAGGGGGGGAAGAAAAAAAGTGTTTTTTCTACTCATTTAGTAAATCAAATCAGCTGGGGGAAAGGGCCAGCCATGCTGGACCCAGTACAAGGACAGAAAAAAGGAGAATGTCATCATCTCCTTTGGGTAACAGTGAACTATTATTCTGGTACAAATGCATCTGAAATTGTATTCCTATAATAAAAATAATTAGGCAAAATACTACTTCAGAAAAAACACACTAGACCAACCCAGCTCCTAGTTGTTTCATACAGATAGATGCTATGAAAGGCAGCTGAACAACGTATGTAAACTATACCATCACAACTGCTGAGCATCCAAATTTACTTTCTTACCGTTTTTTCTGACCTAATTCAATTATATACATTTACTTGCAGATAAGACAGTTTATATGATAAATTATGAAATTCCAGGTGAAAACAGAATTATATTTTGCTAAAATAAATGGTTTTCTAAAAGTATTTAGGAAAACAGGAAGCAAGTACTTATTTCTACGCTTTGCCAGAAAATACTTCCATATCTACTTACAACATACAGGTTACACATTATTCTAAATCATAGGTCCTAAAATAATTTAATATTTCTCACATTCCTACTACTGACTTTTCCCAAAATGCTACGGGACAGGCACTTTTACTTCAGTAGGACTTATTTCAGAAGCTTTGTTTGAAGTGGTGAATCTGAAGAACTTGAATTTGACGTTAATATCAGACCTGAAACTGGATCCAAACAATCATATGTTTATCGGCCTGAACCAATAATAGCAGGCGTTGTGATATGAATTTACAAGGCTCTACAGCCTCAAATGAAAGATCGTTGTGCTGAAACTTTGATTATAGATGGTAAGAACCACTATGGGTGATGGATGCTTAAGTGATCACTTGTTGGCCTTAGGCTGTGAAGCTGCAAGAAACACTGATATGAACAAAGCTAATGTAATTTTTGCTATTTTAAGATCACTCAACTCTCTATTGATGTGAGCAGAGATTTGATGGACACAAAAATCTCTGGCTACTTGCTCCCAAGAGGCACATAAACTTTACTTGCAGTTCTTTGTTGTCCTAAATTTTTAATCTGAGAATAGTGGAATAGTCTGAGAATGCCTTGAAGAATAGTGATTGAAAATGAAAAAAGTAGAGCAAGTTTATTAATTCTTCAGCTGAGCTGGAATAGTTTTTGCTGTGACTGTTTTCTTACATGAAGATTTTCCAATTAGTAGAAAAGTGACAAATGTTTAAAAGAGTTGGTCAATGCTTCTTGCAATAGTTTGAAGTGAAGGAATTCATCACAAAGTTGTACCCCCTTGAAGTATAGCAGCATGCATTATATGTCCACTTATTGCTCATAATCCTGGCAGTTATAGGTTCAAGGACTGGAGGATTATCCCACTGCTCAGGTCTCAAGAGAGTTTGTTCCTTTCAGCAGCATCAGAGAACCTAAGTCCAAATCCTAGTTGCATTTAGGACCACAGCACGGTTTTCTTCTTTCTGAGGAAAGTACAGTTGTCTTATGATTCCACAGGTGAGCCACTAAGAATAGTCCCACAGACTATGCATCAGGCTGCAGGTGTTTTGCAAAACACCTAAACACAGAAACTACTCAGGCTATTCCTTCTGGAAGGCAACTATGAGGAGCCCTCTACACTTGTCAGGAAGGAGCAACCCAGACAGAGCTGCCATGGAAACATGCAGCCATCCAGACCCCAGACTGCAGGGAGTGCCAGAGTCTTTCACTGGAATGGGATGGCAGTAGAGATAGAAGCTGTGTGAAGTATGACCAGGTGAGTGACCTGCTCAGCCTGGTAGTAGAGCTGAGAGAGAAGGTAGAAAGGTTAAGAATCAGGGAGTCAGAGAAGAAGGTAGACTGGTGGGATCATGCTCTGACCTCCCTTAGACAGGAAAGACTACCAGTAAAAATACAACATCAAGGGAGTCCTTTATCCTTCCCGCATCAGACTGAAGACAGTAGGTCAAGGAAAAGGAGTCAATGAAAGCAAGTCCACACATGGGGTGGCAAGTGAAATCCCCCCTTGCCTACCTCACCCTCCCAGGTGCCTTTGTACAGAAGGGATGAGGCTCTGGAGGTAAAAGACCAGACAATGGATGAGGAAAATGAAGATCTATCTAACCACAGGTGTTGACAGGATCAGAAAGGCCGACAACCCATACCTAATACAAAGGTATTATAACCACCTCCACAAGGAAGAAAATAGGGGTATAGCTGTAGGTGACCCCCCTCTGAGGGGTACAGAGGGTCCAATATGCCAGACAGACCAACCCCTTAGGAAGGTCTGCTGCCTTCCTGGGGCCTAGCTTAAGGACATTACCAGGAAAGTTCCTAGCCTGGTATGGCACTCAGACTACTTCTGGTTACTGGTCTTCTGTGTGGGTAGCAATGAAACTGCGACCTGTAGTCCAAGTGTGATCAAAAGAGACTTCAGAGCCTTGGAACAGCTGATAAGGCAATTGGGAGCACAGGCTATTTTCTCCTCCCTCCTTCCATTTGTGGGCAGTGACATTAGAAGAAGCATACAGGTGCATTCTATTAATACATGGCTCCATGGCTAGTGTCATCACCACAGTTTTGTTTTTTTTTGATAATGGGATAGTGTATATGGCATCGGTTTCACTGGCATCAGATGGAGTTCACCTTTCCCAAAGGTGAACTTGTCTTTGCACAAGAGCTAGCAGGGCTCGTAGACAGAGCTTTAAACTAGACATGATGGGGGAGGGGAATGATATCAGGCTTGTCCATGACAAACTGTGGGATAAGACGCTAAGGACAGAGGGATGGAATGCTAGTGAGAACCCTCAGCTGGTGACCCTGACGCATGTTGGCCTCACAAGACCACATTTGAAGTCTTATGGAGATGAGCCAGGCACACCTGAGGTAATAGAGGACGACAGGAAAACTCTAGTGAAATACTTCAAAGGAATTAAGATGTGTTCCTCTAATAAGGTGACACAGCCAACAGACCAGCTGGAGTGCCTCTACACCAATACATGTAGCATGGGCAACAAACAAGAAGAGTTGGAAGCCACCATGCTGCTAGAAGACTATGACCTAGAAGCCATTACTGAAAGTTGGTGGGACGGATCCCATGAGTGGAGTGTGGTGATTGATGGCTATAGGCTATTCAGAAGGGAGAGGTAAGGAAGGAAGGGCAGAAGGGTTGTCCTCTACATCAAGAGATGGATAGGGTGTGAGTAGTTGTCTCTGAAGAATAGCCATGAGCATGTTGAAAGCTTATGAGAAACAATCAGAGACCAACACAACAAAAGAAACCTTGTGGTTAGTGTCTCCTACAGGCTGCCCAATCAGGTGGAGGCTATTGATGAAGCCTTCTTACTCCAGCTACAGGAGGCATTGCACTCACAGGCTCTTGTCCTGCTGGGGTATTCCAACCATCCTGAAATCTGCTGGAAAGTAGCACAGCAAGGTGTAAGCAAACCAGGAGACTCCTGGAGCCCATTGAGGCTAACTTCCTAAGCCAGGTAATAGACAGCCCTACCAGGTGGGATGTGATACTGGACATGACAGTCATCAACACAAGCGAGTTAATTGGTGACATCAAGGTTGGAGGTAGCCTGGGCTGTAGTGATCATGCACTCATGGAGTTCACAGTCCTGAGAGATATGGGTCAGGTAAAGAGTAAAGTCACAAACCTGAATTTTAGGAAAGCCAACTTCCAGCTGTTCAGGGAGTCAGTCAATAGGATGCCCTGGGAAACTTCTCTGAGGGACAAGGGAGCAGAACAGGGTTGTTAGATCTTTAAGGATGCTTTCCATTCAGTGCAAGAGCTTTTGATCCCCAGGTGTAAGAAATGAGGAAAGGAAGGCAAGAGAATGACGGATGAGTCAGGATCTGCTGGTCAAACTAAAGGGTAAGAAGGAAATGCACAGGCAGTGGCAGCAGGGACAGGTATCCTGGGACAAGTATAGGGACACTGCCTGGTTGTGTAGGGATGGGGCCAGGAAGGCCAAGGTGCAGCTAGATCTGAACTTGGCAAGGGATGCAAAAAATAATAAGGGCTTCTATAAGTATGTCAGCCAGAAAAGGAAGGTCAAAGGAAGCATATCCACCTGATGAGAAAGACTGGTAAACTGGTAACAACAGATGAGGAGAAGGTTGAAGTACTCAGCAACTTCTTTGTCTCAGTCTTCACTGGCAAGCTCTCTTCCCACACTTCTCAAGTGGAAAATGAACTGCAAGAGAGGGACTGCGTGAGCAAAGTCCTACTCACTGCAAGTGAGGATCAGGTTCATGACCACTTAAGGAACCTGAACAAATGTAAGTCCATGAGACCTGATGAGATACACCCCAGAGGGAACTGGCTGATGTAGTTACAAAACACTGTCCATGATATTTGGGAAGTCATGGCAGTCAGGTGAAGTTTATGGTGACCTGAACAAGGGAAACACCACACCCATTTTTAAAAAAGATAGAAACAAGGACTCTGGGAACTACCAACCTGTCAGCCTCACATCTGTGCCTGGGAAGACCATGGAACAGATCCTCCTAGAAGCTATGAGAAGGCCAGGGAGGTGATGCAAGACAGCCAGCATAGCTTCACCAAGGGCAAGCCTTACCTGACCAACCTAGTGGCCTGCTATGATGGAGTAACTACATCAGTGGACAAAGGAAGGGCTACGGATGTCATCTATCTGGACTTCTCTCTAAGTTGAAGAGGTACGGATTTGGTGTGTAGACTGTTTGGTGGGTGAGGAACTGGCTGGATGGTTGCACCCAGAGAGTAGTGGCCAATGTCTGGATGGACACCGGTGACAAGTGGTGTCCCTGCGAAGTCCATACTGGGACCAGTACTTGTCAGTATCTTCACCCATTACATAGACAGTGGTATCGAGTGCACCCTCAGCAAGTTCGTTGATGACACCAAGCTGAGTGATGCAGTTGACATTCCTGAGGGATGGGCTGCCACCCAGAGGTACCTGGACAAGTTTGAGAAGTGGGCCCATGGGAACCTGATGAGGTTCAACAAGGCCAAATGCAAGGTCCTGCTCCTGGGTCACAGCAACCCTCAGTATCAATACAGGTTGAGGGATGAAGGGACTGTGAGCAGCCCTGCCAAGAAGGACTTGAGCGTACTGGTGGATGAAAACCTGAACATGAGCTGGCAATGTGCATTTGCACCCCAGAAGGCCGATCTTGGGTTGTATCAAACGAAATATGACCAGCAGGTCGAGGGAGGTGATTCTGTCCCTCTATTCTGCTCTGGTGAGACCCCACCTGGAGTTCTGCATCCAGCTCTGGAACCCTCAGTACAGGAAAGACATGGACCTGTTGGAGAGGGTCCAGAGAAGGGCCACAAAGATTATCAGAGAGCTGGAACACCTCTCCTGTGAGGATAGGCTGAGAAAGCTGGGGTTGCAGCTCTGAGGAGACCTTATTGTGTACTGTAAAGGAGCCTATGAGAAAGACGGGGACAGACCTGACTGACTGAAAACTATACATACGTCACTAGAAACATTCAAAAAATGTCGAAACATGTTCAGTTACTGTTTCATAGGTGCATAAGAGTGTTTCTGGTGTATATGGAATGTGAGTGTTCAATTGATAATTATACGATTTGGTTTCAACATTTTCCCCTATAAAAAGTCTGCCTGTCTCAGACTGCATTAAGTTTTAATTATTGCGTATAACCTGATAGTTTTTTTGTACATAGTATAATTATTTTTCATAAATTATAGGTATGATCTATGGACCAATATACTCAGAATATGAAGATACCTTTTGATGAAAGAGATGTTTTTGTGCTCAGTGGCAGTCCATGTAGCTATATCAGAGTCCAGTTATTTTGGGGATTTCAAAAGGGGGTTTTGTGTGTTGGTTTGAGGATTTTTATTCAGCTAAATCCTGAACAGTGAGCTCTTCTGTTTATCCTGTGGTTTTACCCTTTTTTAATTTTTTTTTTTTTACCATTTCTTTCTTTCTTAATCACATGGGTGACATTGAAGCTGGAAGGATGGAAGACACACATGAAGACACAATAGATTGCAAAGCAACTTAAACAGCTTGGAAAAAGAGCATTTGCAAGCAATGAAAATTTGGTCCTGATAAGTGTAAAACAAACTGAGATAAAATAGCAGAGATACTGAATGAGAGCATAGGAACAAGCTGCAATACAAAGTGGATTTTTCTTGACTTTATTTTCTTAATTCTGTTTTAGTAATTCTTTTTCATGTCATCAGACACTACATGTTAGAGGCAAAGATCGTTGGTGTTCATAGGAATTTTTGTTCTTTATTTTTTGCAAGAAGCTGCCCTCAATACAGAAATAATTTAAGAGTTCACAGATTTTAATAGCAGTTGAGATGTAGAAATGAATTCTTAATGCTGAGATACCACTTGTAAGAAAACAAAAGTGCACAGTTAGGCCACTTCTATCAACGTGTTATCTATTTAAATGTATGTAGCATTCATGGGTATACTGGATTTATACAAACATTCAAAAGATACACATAGGAGGAAGATAGACATTTCCAGTTTTATTCCGCCTGTATATCTTAGGTCAGTAGGAAGAGTATTCAGTCCCCAAGGTCATTAATTTTGTGTCTATTATAAATCCTTGGCAGTGTTTCTGAGATTTCTGTGGTGTTACAACAAAATAAACATACTTTCAGCAGGAAATGTATTTATGCCAAATTTATTTACTTCATGTAGATTGGTGAACAGCCTTCTGATGTTAGCAACGTTTTTTTCAATATTGGACTTGTGAAAGAGGTTAACGTTTTCTAGATCGTTCAATGGCGTTACTCCAGTTGATCTTATATAGCAGCTGTTTAGAAGTGATTTTAGTAAATCTAAATTAGTACTTTTCCTGGCCTTTCTAACATGTACCTTATGCCACAAACACCGTTCTTAGATGTGCTCACTTACACTCCCTCAGTCATTTAGGCTCTAAATTGTAATCCCTGGGAGTCTGGAAGTAAAGACTCTAAGGGGCCTGACAGTGGTTTCTCTTAATGCCACTTTACACCATTCTAATAGCAACAGAGTCATAAAAATAATGTAAATATAAATTACTCCCATTTTAATGCCTTTTTCATATTACCAGAATGATGTGAAGTGCCCTTCTTATGAATGAGAATGAGACCTCAAGAGCCCAAATTGATGTAATTCACATGTTGATGGACAAAATGATAGGAACAAAGCAAGCAAAATATAAATATATGAGTTTACTTCAGAGCTTGTTTAGTGCATACCTTCTACTTTCCTTTGGTTCCTTGGCAAGTCACTCGCATATCTTAGATGCCCTTATGCTTATGCACACATCAGTTTTGGAAGAGGATGAGGTGTGTGGTTGTCTGGGCCTGTGGCAGTTGCACATCCTCCTGAGATCCAGAGCCTTCAATGGGGCAGTTAATGGTTCTTTAGCACCTTCTGTGCCCCATTGTGCCTATCCCTAGGTACACACCCAGGGTGGTATCAAGGTGCTGACAGTCACCCGGGGCAGGGTGACTTCACCTCCATTCAGCTTGGGGGGGAAGAAGGGGTGGGTCCCTCAGTCAATTGACAGGGTTCTCAACAAAGGAGGTTCCCAGAGAAGCCGAGAAGATTCTGGACCATGTTGTAATAACCACAGCCAGATCTGACCAGGCTAGAAAATGGGGTCCCTGCCAAAGACCCCCTTTGAGTGGTCTTCTTGGAACAGCGGGTCTGTGAACTGAAGCCCTCCCCTTAGACTGGGACACCATCTAAGGAGGCTTCCTGGGATTGAGAGCACCTCACCTTTTCCTGTGATGAGTGGTTATTTACTGGATATGTCCTTGAATAAGTCCTCGCATAATCCAGGTTAGGTACCCTTGAGTGAGAGGCCTCTGGTTTTGTTTCTTTTGAGTGCGTGCAGATTGTGGATCTTCATTATTCTTATGTTGTCGTACCCCAATAATCTCAACTGATATCCAAACTTGTATTTTCTGTTGTCAGAGTGCTAAATAATTGTATAAACCCTGTTTCTAGTCAGTTTATTGGTTACACTTTTCCAGCTAGAATAAAGTCTGTTATGGAACTTACTGTCCATCTAAAACTGACTTCAGGGTGCCTCCGTGACAGGGCCTAAGGCCTTCATGCATCTTCACTGCTTAAAAATTTCAGTGATTAAAGACCCATCCTCCTCTGCCAGAGTCCATTATCCCAGGGGAAAAGCTGGAAAATGAGAAAGTGCATTTTCTTCTGCTGCTGGAGAGTCCCAGCCCAGGCCTGCCTCCCCCAGTGTGAGCCCAGGTGATGGGTGCAGAGGTGCTGGCCTGGTATGGCACAAGCCTTCCCTCTGCCATTTTGCCATGGAGACAGCAGTTTAATGCAAAGCAAATAAATGTCTGGGACAGGTGTCTTCCTAAACGCGGCACAATAACAGACACCACAGCAGTAACTACCACAGTATCAAGCATCATTTATTTCCCATAACACTAGAGTTTTGCATAAACAAAATAAAAACTACCTTCGAATTTGTATTTGTTGACACTTAACTTGGCAGCGACTGGTGATGGCTGTGGCCCAGCCTGGTCACCATGCCTGGCTTGGCCTGGTCTGGTTTGTGTTGCTGGGGGCTATGGGATGGGGCTGCTCTGGGAAGGAGGGCAGGGCCTCCCTCTGCCCTGTGCTCTCTGAATGGCTGCCACCTGATCCTGGTCTGTCCTTCCTGGGACACCTCACAAGGAGAGCGCCAGGGCATCAATCTTTAACTCAGCGTTTTACCACCTCAACAACATATGGGGGGCAGCTCCTCCTAATACACACATCATTTCATGGGGCAGGAGTACAGCCTTACAAAATCTACTTGTTCCCCCATGGTACAATAAAATAAGAAGAGATTCTCGTACATAAATGAACAGGGTCTGCTTTATCACAGCTATTATTTATCCCTTGAGGGAGAGTCACTGTTACCCTGTTTTTAACCTACTCTATTACTTTCATTGGAAGAATTTTTTTTTTTTTCATTATTAACAATGATACTGTGCATATTTATGTTATGATATGCATTTTGCCCATATTTTCTCTTCGTGTTTCCTTCTTCCTTAAATTTTTTAAACAGATTACATACAATACCTTTGGTCAAAAGTGCACAATTAACAACAATATCAAAGGATGCCTGAATGACTACTAAACTATAAACGGAGAAAACAATCCAAGTATTTTAAATAAGTAATCAAGCAATTTTTCATGTAAAAGTTTCTAACAGAAATAAAGGTTGCTCTTAAATGTTTAATAAAGTCAAGCAGGAACTCCTGGGAAAACAACAAATTTTGACATTTCAACAAGTAATTAAACATTTTATTTCAATTTTGAAAAACATGATACTTTTAAGTGTTGGTGAAATACCAACATGTATTTTGATTATCAAATCCACTTGTGTGGTGTAACCATACATAATTTATTATCTATTAATATTAGCCATCATAATAATCCCATAAGAGATAAAAGCCCAGATAAATCAATTCTGGCAAAGTAATGAACAGATACCATCACTGTTCAAATAGAATAAATAATGATATCTATTCAGTGTAATTCTAGAGGAACATTGCTACTGCTGAAATAGCTTTTCACAATAATTCTGAAGCAATTATTTCAGTACCAAAACAAGCAAGCAAGCAAACAAACAAACAAACAAAACTGGTGAAAATGGCTTTAACCAACTTGGTTTCTCTTTCAGAATGTATATAAAAAAAACCACGTTGCATTGGAAACTTGAGTTCAACTGATTATTTATCTGAATCTTTTGCAGAGTTACCATTCTTCAAGTGTGGCTGCCAGAGCTGGAGCAGCCCCGTCCCCACCCCAGCTTTCTCACCTTCTTCTGGCAGTGTTGGTCTGTGCCCCAGGTGCCATCCTGCAGTTGTGGCAGGATGGTCAGAGGAGGGGGTAAAAGGGAGTTGATGGATCCAGCTGTGGTCATCTGAGCCATGGATTACAGCTGGGGAATGCTGGTACCAGGAGGGGAAGCAGGAGCCAGTGTTGAGTGGAAGGAGATGGCTCTTTGCTGGTCATTCTCCAGGTACCCTCTTGCAGGATGGATCATAGCATCACACCTGGAGAAGAGAAGGCTCTAGGGAGACCTTACTGCAGCCTTTCAGTATTGTAAAGGAGCCTATTAGAAAGACAGGTACAGATTTTTTAGTAGTGCCTGTTACAATAGGACAAGAACTAATGGTTTTAAATGAAAAGAGGGGGATTCAGGTTGGACATGAGGAAGAAATTTTTTACAATGAGGGTGGTAAAATACTGGCACAGGTTGCCTAGAAAGATGGTGGGTGTCCCATCCCTGAAGACATTCAAGGCCAGGCTGGACGGGGCTCTGAGCAACCTGATCTAGGTGAAGATGTTCCTGCTTATGGCAGGGGGTTGGACTAGACGACGTTTGAAGGTGCCTTCCAACCCAAACTAGTCTATGGTTCTATGATTCTATGATTTTATGATGTGATTTTACATTCAGTCATGCTAAAAAGCATATTGCTCAGTTGCAGCCATTTTACTAACAACAAAACACTTGTTCTTTTACTGCATGCTAGTTCTCTAATCATTGGGACATCCATAGGTGTTATCAATGGTGATATTTTCTTCTAATTAGTTGCTAAAACATTAGAAAGTGTAAAGCAATGAACAAAGCCTTCTAGATCTTCAGTACAAACATGCCCAACAAATTAAAATAATATTAGAAAACCTGGGGTGTAACTGAGGTCTTCTGAATACATCATAGGCCTTGAAGAGAGCTGTTTATCTCCTTGTGACAGAAACTATTCTCTGAAGATGGAAAAGTTTTAAAATAATGTAAAAAGTCTCTTGGTCTTCAGTTTCCACATCTTGAAGCAACAGCATTGACATCAGCTAGAAGGCACTCTGAAGAAATTGTGGGTACTACCTTACATAGTTAGAAAGGAGAAAGTTCAACCTTCCATTCGACCTAAATTCTATATGCAGAATAAAAGAAGGACATTTTTCAGATTACTTTCTAATAGGAAAAACATAAAATCAGTACTGAAATCTGATCTTTTTTATAATAGCATGTTGCTAAAAAATTAACTGCTGGCATTATTTCTATGAAATATTCTGAAAAATAAATTCTTGTTAGATATTTTCTGTAAGTTGCAATACAAAACTAAGAAAATCACGGGGTTTGTATGTGTAAGGGCTATAATTTCACTCTACATGACATAATGTCTTCTCCATAGGAGAATGTGAGCCAGGGGGTTGGTATGACAGCAAGACAGGCACAGGACAGAGATCTGACCAACAAGGGTACAGTCGAGTACCACGTGAGAAAGAGGAGCAGAACAAGCTTAGTGCCAGCACCTAGAGTTAGCCAACAGCTCAGTGCTCAGCAGGCAAGACCAGGGTGATGAGGAAGGTCCCAGGTCAAGACAGGAACTTCAGCCAGTGGAGCAGGGGCTGGGGCCACCTCTGCTGGGTACATGGCCAGGCAGGGCTGTAGTGTAGCTCAGGCAAGACCACAGTTGAGGGCCTGAACTTCAGTGCAGCCCCTAAGAGAAGTGGGACATAGCTCTCTCTCCCAATACTCTGAACCAGGGTTGTACAGCTATATACCAACACTGAGCCTGGGCATAGGTAGCTAATCCCTAGGGGTGTACTCAGGGTCTTGACAGGCAGTATAGATCAGACAATCCTATCTTAGGAGAGTAAAGAGCTATAGAGATGTAAGCTGTGTCATATCACTTGCCTTCAAGGGCAGCTACTGGTCAGTTTACCTGCTGGTAGAGACTACAGATGTATGCTCCAGCAGTGGTTTGCTGAAAGGCACACATACTACAGAGCTCATGATTTGTCTATATCACAAGCAATGCAACCTACTAATTAAAACAAGACCATTCTAAGATTTTTGCTGCAGGTTCACTTTCACCAGTACATAGATAACCTACCTAATCCATTGAGCAAATTTAATTTTAGCCAACAAACAAACAAACAAACAAAAACAAACAACAAAAAAACACAGGACAAAACCTGCAAAAGACAAAAAAAAAGGCAAGGGGGTGGAGGGGGAGTGGACTGGATTTATTTGATGGAGTTCTTGTACTTTGTTGTTCATTTGTTTTGTTAAAAAAAGATGCCTCCTAAACTGAGTGCCTTGCCATCCAGATGGACATGACCGCACTTCGCATACACTTGGCAGCTTACTTTAGGTGGCAGCTTACTTAATGTGAAAATAGATATCTGAAGATCTCACACACCTCAGGAGATGGATGTGTTGACAACAAGGAGATGCTGAAAGGTACAATACCTTTCCATACCTTCACAACTGTGATTTGTGTGGTTTTTTTTCTCTATTTTTGATCTTCATTGTCACGTACCATATTGAGAAAGTTCTGCAAAGAGCAAGTTCTCATGGCTTTCAACAGCACATATCTGCAATTTGTCAGCATTAGTGTTTCATGACTAATCTTTCCTCTGGGTTAATCTGATTAAACAGCATGTCACAGCTTCCTGTAAGTCAGTTTGCTGGTAATAGAGTCCAGCCAAGGAAGACTTCATTCCTGAAAAGCATTCTGCTTCTCTTTCAGCTGAATTTGTGTCATGTCATCATTGCCATCAAATCACTTTTCTTGTCCTCTAGATAAAAGTAAACAATTTGCATAAATAATCACATAAAAATTGGTATTTTCCTCATTGCTGATATCATAAAAGACAGTTTCAGCTTTAGACAAAACATGGGCTGGTTTTGAGAACAAAATTCCTTGTAATTTTCTCTGCTTTATATTTTTGTTTACTCACTGCCATATTCAAATTGCAGCTGTTCTGATGAATTTTGAGGAAACTGAGTGACCTATGTGGCAGTCAGAGCAGTGTAGGTGATGATAATGCAGTTAATATAGGCCTTCCCAATCCACCTTTTTCTTGTTCGGTTGTTGGAATGCGGTACTGGTGATTGACTGGTCACAGCCCGTATGTGAGGTTATGAAGCAGATATCACTACTATCAGCACAATCTGTTCTCTCTCTCTTCAGCACACGAAGAAGACAGGAGGCCTCATTTCCCATATGTCCACTGAAGTCTACCAGAAGAAGAAACTTCACAGATTGAAGACATCCAACTCCTGTTACATAGACTTTTTCTTCTATTTTCCAGGCCTAACACAGTGCCTAAATTATGCTCAGATTTATGAAGCACATTGCAAAATAGAAAAATCACATGCATTCGATGATTATTTGTATCTTACCATATTTTTTACAGCTTAGTATTGCTTCCAGCACTTAATTTTATCCCTTATTGCAAAGCTAAACAAAGGAATACTCTGTTTTTTAAAAGTGATTACCTCTGCAACAATTGCATGCTTATTCGGCAAGTGAATTTTCAATCGGTACAGTAATGTTTATTGCATTAAAACCTCACTGTTTACCAGGGAGATACAGAAATATAGCTGGCTTTGGACTATTCATTACTACTCAGGCTTTTCAAGTGACAACATTAACTTCCTCTGATTACCTTTGCAATATCTGACATTCAGTTAAGACAATGTCCTTATGTGTATAGTGCATTATCCCTTTATTCCAAGTACAGTATCATTATTTTTTTTACATGAGGCTTGTAATTCATTAATTTTTAACTCTTAATTTGATTCATTAGAGCCTTAAAGAACATAAATGAGAAATAATACTTTGTAAAATCATTTTATTTCATGAAAAAAAAGAATTCTAATGTGTCATGCATGTAGACAAACTAAGAAATCTCTTTAAAATGTAAGTTAGAATAGAATTCTAGGAAAAAAGTTACCTCACTAATTGTTAATGATTAATTGCTAAATTTATACCAAATTATCAGGCAAGGAACTAATTGCTTTCCTGCATTAACTATTATATAAATATATGTGTCATTTTTTCCCAGTATGGGGCTGATCTCATTCTCCTTCAGATCAATACTAATTTTTCAATTTAGCTCAACAGACATTAGATAAGCTTCTCTGGGAAAAGTATCTTCCCCAAGCTGATTAAAAACAGAGAGTTTCCACATAAAAAGACCTCTACATGATTTTTCCCCATTAAAGTAATGATGCAATTGATATTTGCACGTTATGCTACAGGTCACAGTTTTAAGAGCTTGCACCCAAAGTAGCACCATCCTCCTGAGATCCATTCTGTACTTTCATCAGGATGTTTTCTTACACTTTCTTGGTCTGAAAATACACAAAACTTCTCCAAATATGGAAATTTGGCAGCAGGAGTCATTGTTCTAGAAGTGTCATGAATAGGTTGTAGGGTTTTTCCATGGCAAAGTACAGTTCTGCATCTCACTAAAGAAGACACTTCGGTATATTTCTTTGTTAGTTTTAAAATTATTTTAAATCAAGATGTCTTCTCTGAAGGACTCGTAGTTGAAGCTATAAATTGGGGGCTGGTTACATCTGTTAAAAAGATATCACGTCACTTTCATCACCCACATCTTTTGTAAAGCATATTTTTAGACATTAAGAAAGAAGTTATCTCTACGTATCAATCATCCCTCAACATAATGTCGTGTATGTGAAATTGTATGGGAAACAGTTACAGAATCATAGAATCATAGAACAGTTTATGCAGAAAGAGACCTTTAAAGATTATCTAGTTCCAGCCTGCCTGCCACAGGCAGGAACACCTTCCACTAAACCAGGCTGCTCAAAGCCCCATCCAACATGGTCTTGAACATGTCCAGTGATGGGGCATCCACAGCTTCTCTGGGTAACCTGTTCCAGTGCCTCACAACACACACCATAAAAAATGTGTTCCTGATGTCTAATCTAAACCTACCCTATCCAGTTTAAAACTGTTGCCGCTTGTCTTGTCACTAGAGGTCCTGGTAGAAAGTCTCCCTCCATCTTTCTTATAAGTCCCCTTTAAATGTTGAAATTGTACAGTAAGATCTCCCTGGACCTTTCTATTCTCCACGCTAAACAACCCCAACTCACTCAGCCTTTCCTCATAGGAGAGGTGTCCCAGCCCTATGAGCAATTACTTGTGCTTTTTCCTAAGCTTTTTAAAATGTAAATCAAAATTTAAATTGCTGTTCATCCACGCCATAGCATAGAAAATTCCTCACAAAAGAAAGGTTTGCTGTCTCTTTGGCCTGCCATGGGATCTTAATTGTAGAAAACAAACAAACAAACAAACAAACAAACAAAAACACCTAAAATTTAAATTGCACTTTATCTCTAAAGTAAAGCTGTGCAGTTTGCTGGTTGATCTTCTGAGGTATAACTAACACTATAAATTAAGATAAACACTTTCTAAAGTTATTTTCCTCTACCTCATTTGCATTATTTGAAATAAATGTAGTTAGTTACGGGAGTATCAGCGTATTTTGTGCTGCTGACCTGATCCTTAGTATATCACTTCATAAGTAACAACACATTGCTCAGCTGATACCTGGTTACATCAGCTGCTTCTAGGCTGTCAGATTTACCTAAAGGTTCTGAAATACCTGAGTTTTTTCCATGCACCTTGATGGCATGCTAAGATGCAACTATAGACCCACTCTCAGGTTACTAGCTGAGTATCACTAACTTGTTGGCTTTGAACACAAAAGTCTAGTAAAATCACTAACCTAAAATGAAGATGTAAGATGAATGTCAAGAGTGATAGATGCTTCGTGACACTCATAAAACAACATTTATAGTTGGACTGAAACAAAACATAATTTCACTCTCTCAAGCTTTAGCCTCTGAAAGCTATATTTATCCAATACCAGGTTGGTAATCTGCTATTGTTTATTCTGATTTAAAAACTAAAATGCTTCAGTATTGGATTTCGATTTTTTTTCTGATCAGTTTCAATATAAGACTATATTGTGGTTTACTAATATACTTCTGTGTGATGTTTGCATTATATTATATTTATTTTACTTACTGCCTTTATATTAAAGTCTTAGAATGATGTAAACATCTTCAAATTTTCTCCATTAAAATTTCTCCTTTAACACTGGAAGGATTTTTGAGCAGTCTGTCTAATCTCATCTAGGTCTCCAGCACAAAGTCATAGAATCATAGAATCGTAGAATCATTTCAGTTGGAAGAAATCTTCAGGATCATCAAAGTCAACCATAACTTAACTCTATCACTAAACCATGTCCCTAACAACCTCGTTTAAATGCCTTTTAAACACCTCCGGGGATGTTGACTTCACCACTTCCCTGGGCAGCCTGTTCCAATGCCTGACAACCCTTTTTGTGAAGATTTTTTTCCTAATATCCAATCTAAACCTCCCCTGGCACAACTTGAGGCCGTTTCTTCTCATCCTATCACTTGCTACTTGAGAGAAGAGACCAACCACCTCCATGCTACAATCACCTCTCAGGTAGTTGTAGACAGCGATAATCTCTCCCCTCAGACTCCTTTTCTCCAGGTTAAACAGCCCCAGCTCCCTCAGCTGCTCCTCATCAGACTTGTGCTGCAGACCTCCAGACCCCTCATCAGCCTCGTCACCCTTCTCTACACTCTCTCTAGTACCTCCATGTCCTTCTGATGAGGAGGCCCCCAAAACTGAACACAGGATTCAAGGTGGAGCCTTATCAGCGCTGAGTACAGTGACACAATCACTTCCTTAGTCCTGTTGGCCGCACTATTCCTGATACAAGCCAGGATGCTGTTGGCCTTTTTGGCCATCTGAGCACACTGCTGGTTCATATTCTGCTGGTTGTCAATCAATACCTCCAGGTCCTTTTCCACCAGGCAGCTTTCCAGCCGCCCTTCCCTGATCCTGTAGCACTGCCTGGGGCTGTTGTGATCCAGTCGCAGGACCCGGCACTTGGCCTTGTTGAACCTCATACAATTGGCCTGAGCCCAACAATCCAGCCAGTCCAGATCCCTCTGTATGACCTTTCTACCCTCCAGCAGATCAACACTCCCACCCAGTTTGGTGCATTCTGCAAACTTACGAGGGTGCACTCAATCCTCTCATCCATATAATTGATCAAGGGATTGAACAGAACTGGCCCAAATACTGAGCCCTGGGGAACACCACTTGTGATCGGCTGCCAACTGGATTTAGCTCCATTCACCACAAGTCTTTGAGCCCAGTCATCCTGCCAGTTTTATTCACTGCAGAGTACTCCCACCCAGGCCATGAGCTGCCAGCTTCTCCAGCAGAATGCTGTGGGATATGGTGTCAAAAGCTTTGCAGAAGTCTAGGTACACAACATCCACAGCCCTTCCCTCATCTACTAGGTGTGTCGCCTTGTCATAGAAGGAAATCAGGTTGGTCAAATAGGACCTACCTTTCACAAACCCACGTTGACTGGGCCCAATCACATGGTTTTTTTGTATGTGCTGTGTGATGTTACTCAGGATGATCTGCTCCATGACCTTCTCCAGCACCAATGTTAGACTGATCGGTCTGTAGTTCGCCAGATCCTCCTTCCGGCCCTTCTTGTTGATGGGCATCATGTTTGCCAACTTGCAGTCAACTGGGACCGCCCCAGTTAGCCAAGATTGCTGATAGATAATGGAAAGTGGCTTAGTGATCACCTCCACCAGCTCACTCAGCACCCTTGGGTGTATCTCATCTGGCCCCCCAACAGACTTGTGATGTCTAAGTGGTATAGCAGGTCACTGACCATTTGGGCTTCATTCTGCTCCCCATCCCTGTCTTCTGGCTCAGGGGGCTGGGTACATGCATCACAACTGATCTGACTATTAAAGACTGAGGCAAAGAAGGCATTTAGTACCTCAGCCTTTCCCTCATCTTCTGTCACTATGTTTCTGGCCACATCCATCCTTAGCCCTCCTCTTGTTAATATATTTGTAGAAACATTTCTTATTGCCTTTAACAGCAGTCACCAGGCTCAACTCTAGTTGGGCTTTGGCTTTTCTAATTTTTTCCCTGCATAACCTCACAGAATTCTTACATACCTCTTGAGTGGCCTGTCCCTCCTTCCAAGAGTTATAGATTCTCTTCTTATTCTTAAATTCCAGCCACAGATCTCTATTCAGCCAGGCTGGTCTTCTTCCCCACTGGCTCACCTTCCAGCATATGGAAACCACCTGCTCCTGCACCTCTAAAATTACCTTCTTGAAGAGAGACCAGCCTTCCTGGACTCCTTCGTCCTTCAGGACTGTCTCCCAAGGGACTCTGCCAACCAGCCTTGCAAACAGTCGAAGTCTGCCCTTTGTAAGTCCAAAGAAGCAGTTCTGCTGACCACCCTTCTACCTTCCCCAATAATAGAAAACTCAATCATTTCATGATCAATATGCCCAAGGCAACCTCCAACCAACACATTGTCCATGGGTCCTTCTCTATTTATAAACAACAGACCAGAGGGACTTCTTCCCTAGTAGGCTCACTAACCAGCTGTGTTAGGAAGTTGTCTTCCATGCACTGCAGGAGACTCCTAGACTGCTTCCTCTCTGCTGTGTTGTATTCCCAGTAGACATCTAGTAGGTTGAAGTCCCCCATAAGAACAAAGGCTAGTGGTCGGGAGACTTCTCCCAGCTGCCTGCAAAATCTTTCATCTGCCTCTTCATCCTGGTTGGGTAGTTTGTAACAGGTGCCCACCAGGATGTCCCCCTTGTTGACCTTCCCCTTGAGTCTCTCCCATAGACACTCAACCCTATCATCACCCTCCTCAAGTTGCAGACATACCTCAAGCCCACCCTACTCTGAGTCACGAGCCTGAGCAAAGTTATTCTTGGCATATTGTACCAGTTTATATCTGAAGTAAGGGAGAAGCAAAGTTTTCTTTCAGTGACTGAAATACCATTTTCAACTTGATTCAGTAATACTGAAACTTCTATTCGATTTTCTCATTAGCACCCTGACTCACTGGGGTAAGTTCAGTCATCAGTTCAGGAAATTGTGAAACCAAGGATTATGGTTTTGTTTATGGATTAAGTACTCCTGTATTTTGGGTGACATGAAAAAGGCCTTTGTGAAGTTAATGATTCATCCAGTGATTTCTGAATCACAGAATACCCTAGATAAGCACCTAAGCAATGACAGTTCCAAACAATGAGAGAATATTCATTGTGTGATATACAGAACAGTAAAGAGCAGTTCAGGGGTTTATGTAGTGAGATTTCTGTTGATACTGCATCTTCAGTGCAGAAATTCAGTTTCATAGTCTATGGCTCCTTGAAGAAGCATATTTTATTTGACATTCCATTTTTGCGTTCAATTAACAGGCGGTTTCATCTGAAAGCCAGACAAAGCTAAGGCATTCTCTCTGGAACCTACAGGTTTGATGTGATATATTTGATCTGACCTCCATTCCCCATGCAGCATCATCCTTCTGAGACAAAACAATCCAAAATCACACGCATGACAGAGAGACATTTCCCTGTTATAATAAAGTGCACATCTGAAATCTTGCTGAGATGCTATTTTGGCAGTGTGAAAAAAAAAGCCTCCACCACAACACAGTAGGCATCTCAAAGAGAAAAGGGACATTGAAGGGAAAACTGTTTGCAAAATCAATGAGACAAAAAGATAAACACTGCACCGAAGCACTGAATGTTCACTGTGTCTTATAGGATTCTTTTCATATAGAAACAGAAACTGACTTTTGATTTAACTGCTAAATTAAATAATTCTGACTTCAAAGGAGGAGATTGAACAAACAGGTAAAATGAGGTACAAATGTATGCTCTTTACCCATAAGTAGAAAAGGAACAGAAGATTGAGGTCCCTACCAGAGATCACTGATGACCAGAACAACCCAGTTTATTAAGAACATTTTGAATTTGTAAGTGCCTTAGTGTAATAGTTAATGTAATTTAAAATGTTATTTTATTATTTTTTATATTTCATACATTAGTACAGACTTCCCCACAGCTATGAGTTCTTGTCTACTTTCAGCGCAATATCCCTGTTCATTTCTCTAATTTTCCAGAAAGCATTCAACACCTAGCAGGTTATCCTCCACAAGGTTGAATTAGAGAGTCTTGAGATGCACTCAGTGAGTTGTTACATTATCAGAATAGTTACAAGAAAGTTAGCATAAGAATCAAGTTTCTTCTATGCATGGTAGAAATAAGGGAAGTTTAAATTGCCATTTTAGTTGCTGTAGCTGCAATGATTCTTTGATAGGAAAAAAAAATATATATAAATTTTTGGTAACTACTTATAAAACAATATCACACCTTCAAATTATTTTTTTTTTTAATATTATTGGACTTTTAAGGCAGGTGACAGAAAGAACTGTGGGAAAAAACAGATAAGAACTTTTTGTTTATTCTGACTTTTGGGTATATTGATTTTACTTTTATCTAAACACATGCACTTTCTTTTGAGACTAGAAAATCTTAACTTCCACATAATCTTATAAACCAATGCAGTGATTCAAAAAGTGTTATATTTTAACACAAAATAAAATCATTATACTTTAATTCTGGAGAAGGTTGGTTAGTTGACTTTTATTTTCTAGCATCATAGCAAGCACAGAATAATTTTTTTCTCCAAAGTTTCACTGGCATCTCCATTGTATGTGTCACATCTATGCATCTTTGTGATGTGTCATCTTTCTTCTCCTTGTCACAGGTGAATAAAGGGCCTAGCCATAAACTCAACCTTAATATTAAATATTTGTGCCAAGAATCTGTGTTCTATTTTCTGAGTGCTGGAGTTACTAGTCAAAATACAGGTCTCCTGAAGAGTAATGTTGATTCTTTCTTAGCTGCATAGTGTCAGTGTTGTTTGCCTGCTTCGCAATAAAGAGCAGTTAAGTTTTCCTCTACTTCTGTTAAAAATGAGTGAGATCAGAGGGACATAAAAAGCTTTGTTGTTCTAAATTACTTCTAAAGTATTTTCAGGGTATGGTATGTGTGAGAGCCTTTGAGCAACAGAAATATGTCATTTGAGTCTAGAGCTCCTATGCTGAACCCATGTTCCTTAGGTGGTAATGACATTTTACAGAAGGGAGAAGATGTTTGAGGAGATCTGTTCTAATGAGATAAGAGAAAATATGCACAAATCATTGGGAGATAATTTGTCCATGAAAACGAATGAGACAGAGGAAAGAACAGTTCCAATCAGGCACAGAATAATATAAGTAATGCATTGCCTCCAAAAGCCTTCAGAAATTAGAATTTGAGATCTTGTATCATCTCTGGGATGCAGGAGGCTGCCTGCAGCTTTTTCTCAACAGAGAACAGTTGGAGGGGATTTGATATCTCTTCTTATAAAGAAGGGATTACTACTTGGGATGGAGTTCGGCCACTAGAGAGGAAGAATGCAGTGCTCAAGTCGCCTGATCAGAAAGAGATTTATCAGTTACACTGAGAATTATTTTCAGCTGCCTTTACAAAAGTATCCAACTAAGAAGCTAGCTGATAGATTTGAGATGCTTGTGTTCAGTAATAAAAGCAATACTTATAATAATAATTCAGGCTTCTTTAACTCTTCATTTCTCACTAAATAGATGCGAGCATTTTTATCTTTTAACAGTTGTTGTCAACAGTAGCAACACAAACTGTTTTGAATTTGTTTTGTTTTGACTTTCTGTCAAGTTAAAACAACTCCAGTGCATCACCAGGCCTAACGTGTCCAGTAGAATTAACATACAATACCCACTCACAGCAGGTCTGAATTCGGTATATTAATTTTAATTAGAAAATAGAATGTGAAGACAGATTCTTTCTGATGTAAAGTAAACTGACCACAGTAATTAAGAAAATTGACATCTGATGCCCCCTGTACAAGTCACAGAGGGTCACAAAGATAATTCCTCCTGAAAATAAAACAGAAGATGATGTAATAGAATATTAGAAAGATGTAGGAAACAATGAAAGAGCACTGTGCATCCTTCCCAACAGGAAGATGATGATTCCTGCAGATCTTCAATTATATTTCAAAATATAATTCTTCAAGGAGAAACACACTTTGAAAATTTCACAGATGTTTCTGACAGAAGGGATATCCAAGATCAAAGTTTTGTCATCAGAACTGAGCCTAAGGACACAGATAAGAATCTGCAGGCAGCACATACTGCTAGAAACAAACCTGAAGGTACAGCAAGCCACTGTGTTTTGTTACGGGTGTTGCTTTGGTCTTTTATGTCTGGCAAAAGGAACTGGGATGCTGAGTAAATATTTGTAGAAGAGAGTCATGTTCAACTATGCTGTCACTGGTCATCCTGAAAGTCTGACTGTGTTGAAAACATTTAAAATGTATGGATGCATGTAGTAGAATACATACTCCTGGAAACCAAAAATAAAAAACAGATCTAGATAGATGGCTGATACAATTAGCAATAGCTAGACATCTACTTTGATGATAATGAAATATTAGATCATGAAAAAATGGTATTACTCCCAAAATCAGTTTCAACATTATACTACCAGAACAAGCAGCATTATTAAGTCAGTTACACAAACCCAGGGTTTGGTTGCAATAACACTCACCACTACTGCAATTTCCAGACATTATCTAACAGCATTGTTTCTATGCTTAAGACTAAAACTGCAACTTTTTGCCTGGTCGATGACTTATGTTTTGCCTCTACCCAAATGTGAGCATTTTCACCATGTATAGTTGTGTTTTTTTGTCTGTATGACATGTGTTTGGAATTCAGAAAAAGAAGTAACGGTTTTCAAGAGAAGACAAGGCTAAGTTTATTAATTTATGTTAGTAGCTGAGTCATGGTAAAAAGTTATGATATTAGGGGAACTGTTGTCTTTTTTTTTTTTTTTCAAAATTAAATTCTCACAGTAAAATTATTTTTAATCAACATTCAAATTTTCCATTGGCAAAAGCAAGATTAGACCTTTTCTTTTTTCCTCTTTCCCAAAGACTACAAAATTATGTCTCCCTTTATGCATCACAATTAAATTTTTAAAATGTCATTGGATTTTTAAAGTGCACAATTCTGTTCTTGTGGATTTTTTTTTTTTAAAGACTTTAAATTTGGACCCTGAAGGAGCCAAGTCAAAGGTAGCTACATGGAAAGTATTCATTAAGTCAAAGATTTGCAGAGGAATTTAAAGGATCTATGCAAGTAGCTCCAAATGAAGTTAGGATTTGGAAGCTTTGGAGCTGACACCTTCCAAAGAGCGTGGGTCCAAAAGAGAATCAGGAAATATGAAGCTCCTTTCTTAAATTGCGTTAATTCAAATGCAGGACCATCTCTGGAGAAGAGCAAATACTTCAAACTAATTGAATAAAGATGTATCAAGGAAGGTTATTTTCAGATAGATTAATTTAGGAATATAATATCACCAGAAACACATTGGTACATCATTGATAATGGCAATTAGGTTTGTTTGGCCGTTTTCACAACTCACTACCTTTTGTACATCTGCAATATGTCAGTCTCCTCATCAGAACAACTTTTGCCTTTCTGTACATCACTGACCAGAATTGTACCACACATGAGACGAAAACAGTGTCTAAGAGGGGGTAAACAAGATACTGTCCAGAAACTCCAAAATGTGTTGTTACAACTCTGTTACTAAACAAATGACATTAGCACCCAGAGTAAGAACGTTATAATAGCTCTCGTGGAGTCTTCAGCTACATGAAGGTTTGTTACTATGCTGATATTATGTATCTACAGGATCTAAGCCAAACGTGATCTTATAGGATCTTCAGTAAAATTGCTTTAGTTTCATCCTTTCATTGTGGGATGTGAAACACTGTCTACTCAGTTGAGTAAATGTATCTTACATACCCAATAAGATCCCAACATGGGTACAAGATGATCTTCCTGACTGTTTTTTTTTTTTTCGTAAGTTTATTTATTTCAACATTAAGACTCATATTTCAACTATATGTAACATGTTAAAACCAATGAAATAAATGTTTACAATAGCAGGCACAATTATAACAATGTATTAAGAGGCGTGTGCAGTTTTAGAGCAAAATTCACTGACTCTTAACAGTGTCTGGTTGACTATGCTGATTGTTGGATCAAACTTTTATCGATACATCCTCTCTGTAGTGCCGGATTTGTGAATCTGTGAAAATGACAATAAAGTATCCAAGAACATAGTTTAGCCATTAATGACATAAATACTAACTGTCCAGAAAGGACTTTTCAGGTTGCTAGTTTATCCCAAACTAAGAACTGGCTGAAGACATGATATCTGTCATGCTGTTTCACAGATCTGATGCGTGTAAAGAGAATAATATACACTGGATGTGTTATGGTTGCATCATGAGTGTTGCAATCTTCTATACAACACTTGACATCCTACATTCTCCTAGAATAAGGAATATATGGTCCCAAACTTATGAAAATGGCATATGTCTACACAATAGATTGTAGTTCAGTGAAAAGGTACTGAAAGATCTAGATGTAAATGTGCCATTGCAACACTGTAAGCAGCCTAGCTGCAGCATTCAGTAGATCACTGTAAGTGAAGTTACCCTTTTTTTGTCAGTAGACCTTTCCTGTGAAAGCCTGTAGTAAATCAAAATGTCTTAGAGACATTTTCTTCAAAACAAAGCATCACCTCTTCACATAAAGATCCATATAATGTGAAGGCAAGAATAAAAACATGTTTATAGGTACATAAGCTTTAATATGTATTTCTTCCTTAGCTGTATTTAATGCATTTGTGCTGACTTCCAAAATCAGGTTGCCTTCATTATTGGTTTGGGATTAAAGCCTAATCATTGCCTTTTTTGGTGCGTCTAGGTGACAAAACCCTCTCTAGCCCACATACATCTGGAGACTTTGCTTGAAACGTCATTCAGAAATATTTTTCTAGTTCATAGGCATTTCACAGAAATGTGAATACTATTTCAAAATATTAAAAAAAAAAAAAGAAAAAAGAATGTGATAGTCAAATTACTGTTTTATTTATTACACCTTTTTAATAATCTAAAGTCTTTCTACACTTCTTACAGTCAAAAAGACCTAATAACATTTGAGTTTTTCCATATTAACAAATAAATTCAACACATTGGGCCTGGGTAACAAGCTCTGAATAATGGTGATTATTGCCTAGCAGATGAAAATGTCACAAGCTGCCTTCAGCTAGAATAGTAAATGGTTGAACAGCCCAAGGCTCCGTTAAACAAATGACCAACAAAATCTGTCAGCACAAGTAGGTTAACTTTTATTTTCAAATAAACAAGCATAGCAAAATAAAGATCAGTGGACAGGTATGCAACATTGTTTTCTTGATATCTCCAAAAGATACTATTAAACTGTATTAAAAGACAGGAATACTGAAGAAGAAAGAAATGAGTAATGTATACTCTTCAGAAACATTCAGTAGCAGAAGCAAAAATTTGGAAAAAATGAAAGGGGGAACAAAATGCATTTTCTGTCCAAATATCAGTCACATGCTACGAGAAAATATAATAACAACTGTGCAAACTACGGTTTATTTTTAACCTCAAGTTTGTGAAGGGAGAGAAGATCCTACTGCGTGATAAAACTGTCTGCTAGGAAGAAGTTAACAATCGATCTGCAATAATAGTTTTCACAGTCTACAACTGAGAAACTTCCATCTCATTTGCAGGATGTGTTAAAAAAATTTCATTACGTCCTTCAGACTGAATTATAGACTGAAATCTTTGAGCATATCAGCAAAAGGGCAGAAGGCAGAGTAGCATATGGATGGATGCATGGATGCATGGATTGATGGACAGATATATATATCTTCCCTTTTGGTCTTTCATGTATATCCTCCTATGTCAAGCACATACTTTCAGAATAAATGGTATTTCAGTCTTCATTCTTTGTATCCAGTATGGAACTCATCATCAACTGGCTTTCACTTTAAGGGAAGTGAAAAAATGTACAGCCACAGAGGAGAATTATGAATTTTAATTCACTGGGGGTAGTGGTCATTTTAAGATAAGCAATTTTGCATGAGCATGTTTATTGAGTTGCTCTGTGCATCTTAATGTGCTGAAACTCTGAAACATGAGAAAGCACATGTAGTATTGCTTTTTTCATGTTGAATTATTTACCTGGATGACGACAATACAATTATTACTGATTTTGTTTCTTTATGTGGAAACCATAGCGTTTTTTTAAGGGAACCACTAAATACTTAATGAGGTGAGTATATAATGTATATCATAACGTTAAGAATAGTGAAACAGCAAAATAAACTAGAATTTAAAAAAAAAAAAATTTTTAAAAACTTGCATTGTTTGATTGAAATACTACAATGATATTTGTAAATTATGTTTCTTCATGTGTTATTAAGGAAAATCTTTAAAACATCTCATATAAAAATAGAATGTCATGCTTCTTTTAACACCACACTAGCTCTTATACTGACTTTTTTTCTGGCCATCTACATTTCAGTTTATGCGTCTCAAGGGTGCTGCCTCAAGGTCAAAGTAGTGCAAATTCATACTCACTTCACTGCCAGTTTTGCTCTTCCAAGCAGTTTCAGAGTAAGCTCCAATTCTATTTACAATTTGTCTCTTGTGGGAAGGATGTTGGTTGTCATTTTTTTTCAGTACTGTGATGTGCTATAGATATGTGCTGTCAAGCTTCTGAGAGATTTGAGGAATGAAAGCAACTGGTTTCCAAACCAGACTTTGGCATTTATTACATATAAACATGAAAGTCACAGGAAAAATAAAGAAAAAAATATTTGGAAATTACAAGATGTCCCATGTTTTGAATAATGTCCTTCAAAAATGCTGGAAATTCTACAGTCTTTCTAGAAAACACTGAGGTTTCACAGTGTTAGCGTTAATAATTGTGTATTTGTTTTATGTAATAGTTATTTTGGGCAGGTACTGTTTTCCTTATTGGGGGGTGGAGTTTTGGGTTGGCTCTTTTGTTTGTTTGTTGTGGTTGGGTTTTTTTTTAATAAATTTTCTCAGAGCACTATTCATTTATTAGATACTTTAAACTTTTGAACTAAAAACAGCCATAAGCATGGGGTGGTCAGTCTTTCTTTTCTAATTCTAGCTCCCTTTCTTCCAATACAGATTCTTCCAGGCATTTTGATCTTAAATGACCTCTCCCTGTCTTATCCCAGGAGACCGTATAAACGGAATTTCCTAATAAATGCAGAACTCACAGAAATTACATGAATGTTGCCCAACTATTTATTCAGTCTAACAGGTAGGAAAATAGTCATTCTCTAGGATACTAAAAGCTGTCTTTTGTCTTCTCTATTAAATAATGAAATGAATCCAGAAAAATCAGTATCAGGAAGGATGCTCATGTGAGATAGAGGAATACTGAGCTCAATGTTACCTTTCTGCTGATTCTTTTTCATAGCAGCCTTGTGCTCCTTATCTGTTCTGGACAAAATTTACTCCAAATCATGTCACCTAAAAACATAACGAAGGATAAGAATAAGGATTTTTAGGTCTTGGTAGGCAGCAAGTTCAACATGAGTCAGTAGAATGCCCTGGCAGGAAAAAAGTCCTACAGCACCCTAAGCTGCATTAACAGGTGCATAGCCAGTAGAGTACTGTGTGCAAAAAAAAAAACACCCAAACCTTTACTATGTTTAGGGAAAGAGAATGGCTGTCAATAGCAAAAAACAGTGAGTTTTACCAGCAATGTGTTTTCTCGAAAAACTTACTCAAAGTAAATCTCTCTTGTCAGGTAAAGGACACGTCCTATGTATCATGTCCCGCCTGGTATACTAATTTGCTACTTTTATATGGTACAACGTCTGAGGTAGTTGATTACATTTTGATTCAACAGTTAAATGACAAGTCAGATTTACAAGGCAATTCTCATACATATTCTTTACCAACTGATCACTAACAAGATCTGTTATCATAAAAATGCCATAATTTCTGCTCTTAGAAGATCATAGGCAACAAGAAGGTTCAGAGTATTGAATATTAATGATATTTTATTTAACTAGATCAACTTGGATATAACTAGAAAAATAAATTTTAAATAGGTAGAAGGTACGATAATTTGAATTTGCATAGCTATTTTTCAAAAATCCTATTGTTTATTTATTTTTCATCAATATAATAGTACATAAAAATAATATTAACTGATAACAGAAAGAAAATCTTGACCATAAGATAAAATATTCAAATAGCAATATCTTTCTCTGTTTTTCAGGACTGGGTATTTCAGATAGGAAGCATGTCAGAGGCAAAAGGGCCCTGTCTACGAATAGCCTAATAGTGAGCTCAAGATCCATAGCTTAATCTCTTGATGAAATGTTTAGATGTGCTATGAAGAGTTCCTACCTTGTGGTAGCCATTTCTGGTCACCTGGGTAGTCATGATGATAGCACAGCAAAGCTCCCCTCTCTTTAATCAAGTATAAACCTCTTAGTACTTTACAGATACAGTTTTTTTGAAAAGTAAGAGTCAGCAGTGACTGCCATTGAAATTAAGGGTGAAATATGTCTGAAAATGATCTGGCCATTATGAAACATCATAAAATCATAGAATCATTTCAGTTGGAAGAGACCCTTAAGATCATCGAGTCCAACCATAACCTAACTCTGGCACTAAACCACATCCCCAAGGACCTCATCTATACATCTTGTAAACACCTCCAGGGATGGTGACTCCACTATTTCCCTGGGCAGCCTGTTCCAATGCTTCACAACCCTCTTTGTGAAGAAATTTTTCCTAATATCCAATCTGAACCTTCCCTGACACCAAAGATATCTGAAAGATAGTTATGAATCAAGGCATACTATTAAATATATATTTGGGATAAACACAGTGAAAAAAAAATAATTACCATTTTAGAAATGCCAGTAAAAATTATTTTTCTTTTCTCTGTTGCCAATTTACAAAGCTCATTTTCTCAACCCACTATTTTCTAGTCTTGTTTTGAAGTCAGAATCTAGTCACAGTGACAATCTCATAATACATTTTTAGAAATCCATTTTAGCAAAGGATACTAAGGAAATACTTAGCTTGAGAAATTATTAGTCATTGGCTTTCTTTCTGAAGAAGCCATACATTGGGAAATGGTTGTAAGGATTACATTCAAGAACTTCAAGACTGGCTTGTGCCTCGCGAAACTGGTGTGTACATATGGAATTATTTAATATACAAACACCAGATTTGTATGCACAGATGCAGTTGTGTGCATGTCTGCAAGTTCATATCAGCCTTCTCTTTATGAAAAATTATCTTTGTAAGCTAAGCACCTGATCGAACCTTTCCCATATATACATATTTTAATATATATTATATATATATCTGTATTTATACATATGAAGTGCCTATCACTATTTCTGTCATGCAATACTACATTCCAGAAGTAGTTTTTATAGACCAGTGTATATTGAACTGGTGTAGTGGTGCCATAAGTGCTTCTTTGTTCAGTTAGATTTCTTTCTTAGCAGTAAAGATTGTTTTATGGATGCAATGTGTATTTTGCCTGCTTGAATAACCGGTAGCCTGATCTATCCTCTTATTCAAGTGTGGAATAGAATGTTACTCCTGAAATCAGTTGTCAACAACTCATGGCCCAGAGGACTCAAAGAAGACTTTGCAAAAACTATCCACAAGTTATCATTTTATAGCAGTATAAGAAGATACCTTCCAGTCCACACCATTGTATATCCCAATACTTCTTTACCTCTCTCTTCCCTGTCAACTCAGCTATTCTGACCAATATTTGTCAGAGGATAAAGAGAGTTGGTATGTCCATGTGCCTAAAGGTGGGAGAAAGAAGGACTGCATGACATATACTTATTCCTGCATTATGGGGCCCAGTATTGAGATAGTCTAGGCACAGTCAGGTAAAGAACTTCTTTATTCTCCCATACCCCTTTTTGTAGATGATCAAGCCAAATCAGGAGCTAAGTGCATTTTACTTCACTTCCTAGAAAGGGAAATTTATTAGAAAACTTGGCTTGAAATATCTTTTTTGTTGTTGTTGTTTTCCTGTTATATTCAATTCCACAAATTTCCCTTTTTGTTTTACCCTTGCACTTCCTTTATTTTTCAGTCTCCTAAATACTAAACACTATACCATGACACAAAGTAAGCTATAAATGTTCCTACAGACATGCCCAGCTATTATCTCTCTAAGCTAAAACCAGATTATGCTACTAAATAAAAATAGGAAGTTATGCTATAACAGTTTCAGGCAAGTAAAGACATGGGGGCATTAAGGAAACATGATGGACAGGGATTGAACCTTGCAGCTGAATGAGCAGGATAAATGATAACAAGCTTCAGTGATAGCAAGACTAAACAACAGACTTCACTAAGTAAAAAACCCTCTGAACATTTTATGTCAGCAATGCACAAAGCCACAGAACAGATTATCCAGGAGTAGAACAAAGATTAAATTAGCATGAGTATCTCCAGAGCTTACAAACAACGTTAAAAAAAATCACAGATAAGGTATTTCTGCCTGCTTCTAACAAGCAATGTTAAACCATCCCTTTCTTAATTTAGAAGTTAAGATTTATTTGTAAAAACTGTGTGGATTAAATAGAGAATCCATATCCATGGAAGTGGAAAGACTACTATGCATATGCAATTTAAAATGAGAAAGAGTTTAGTTAATGAAATGGTTAGAAGAAACATCAAAGCTTATACCTGTAAAAAACAAATATACATAAATAACTACACAGTATACCACATGCATCCAAACCATCTGAATCATATGGAATAGTCTTTGGTGGTCAGCCTGTCCTTCTTTCTGGGAAGATATTTTTTAATAATAGATGCTGTTGATTCTGGTTATAATGATATTTCAAATAAACTAACTCAAAAATAAATGACAGCTTTAACCAAAATAGTCTTCTAATGCCTCTTTTGTGGCCCATGTTAAATCTGTCTCTCAAAAAAACTGTATACAAAGGCAAAACCTGTGACCAACTTGTCTCTTCCATTGATGAAGCCAAAAACTGAAGGGCAGTTTCTCTTTAGAGCTGTTCAATACTTTGGCTTCACAAGCAAAGTGCAAGTTGATTGAAACTTGACGGTTATATATAGATAGACCATAATTCTTGAGATACAGATGGTTACCCCAGAGCAGAGCTGAAACTCACTAGTAGAACAGTGTACAAAAAAAAAAAAAAACACACCACAAAAAAGTCATTACTTGAGTTCTGCATACTAATTAAATAAAAAATTATGCTTTCCACATCTGTTAGTTCAGTGTCTTTCAATGGAACAGTCAGCTCACATCTTGCAGAAAGAAACAGCTACCTCCACAAAATACAGCATCTATTTTCAGGGAAAAATGATTCAACTATATAGAGAAATGTAACTATTTGTATTACTGTTACCATAGCCTCTCAATGAAAATAAATCAAGTTTATTTGCAAAAGCTTGACTTTGGCTATGATTAAAACCAAAACAAAAACAAAAACAAAAAACAAACAAACAAAAAACCAAAAAACAACAAACAAACAAACAAAGAAAAACCCTCACACACACACAAAAAGATGAAATTTCAGGTTTCTGTGTCTTTTAAAATTAAAACCTGATTTCTTAGGTATGAGGCACATTTAAAGCTTTGCTTTTCACTTACCTTATTATTTTAATAGGTAAATATTTCAAAAGAAAAGAATGATTCACACTGGAAAATGCTTCTTACTTACTTCATTCTTATTTGCTAGACTATCATCTCAAAATGATATGATCAAATCTCCTCTTCAAACTTTTCAGCTGACATGAGATCATATTTGGAAATGCTTTCCATTTCAACCTCGTAAATCCAAATCAGAGAAAATATAGGGATAAAGAACATGTGAAAGTATAATAACACTCTCAAGACACTAAACGACAGCAGGATAAGAGGTCTTGGAACGTTACCTATTTTTCTCAATTTCAACAGATGTTTGTTGTGGGTTGTTTTTCTTTGTTTGTTTGTTTGTTTGTTTGTTTGTTTTTTAAGGAGCTTCCAAAAAGGTACATCTTGAGAACTTTTCTGATTGAATTCCTAGTCTTTCTTCCCCACAAAGGTCTTAACAAAGAGGAGTATTTTCTAAGACACATAAGAGATTCATGGACTACACACAGTTGTCTGTTTGGCCCTACAGAAGTCTTACATCACTTTTCCAGAAAACCTGCTTTGTAACAGGTTTTAGCTTACCACGTATTATACCTAGTCTGAAAAGACATATCTTTGTGCTAAATTTCATCCTCATTTTAGAACATAGTTCTGAAGTTTCTAGTAATATATCCTCTCTATATCAAATCAACAAACCATAGTTATCATTACTTATAGGAGCTCCCCAGTTGTTTGTCTAAAATAAAAATCTGAAAATTATTACAGTGAGGTCATAGTTGAAGGTACGTCCACAGTAGTCATTAAAAAACCAACCAACCAAACAAACAAACAAACAAGAAAGTGAAAGAGATCAAACTTAAGTTGAGTCAGCAAGTCACAGTCACAGTTAGTCTTACAGTCTTAGACTGAAAAATAAGTATCAATATTAACACGGATGTTGATGCAGACTTGCAGGCAATTTTGTTGTTCTTCACAGCAAAGTGGAGATTAGAACAATTCAGAGAAAGGAAAGATATAACCACAAAATAAGGTGTATTGTTATCACTGGTTCCTTCTCATAAGTCAAATAAATAATTAGATGCAAAAATATTGTGATGTAAAGTGACGAAGTTCAAGTGTAATGGAAAAGAAAATGCAATCTCCCAAGAACCTTGTAACACAAGTTCTGAAAATCTTAACAGTGCTTAGATGCTTCATCACTGGCTTTCATTCCCAGTACTGCAAAATTATATCTAGAAACATTCTTTATATCTTTAAGATACATAACACTTTTATGTAAAGTACACCTCATTGTACTTCCTTTTACAAAAGCACCAAAAAGAAATACCTTGTTAGTTGAGAAAATAAAGTCATTAGGTTTTTAAGATTTGATGTCTATCAAAAAGTAAATTACTGTATCGCTGGATGGCTCCCTAAAACTATATCTGTACTGTCAGAATGGATTTAACATAGCAGCTTAACTTGGCAGCCCAAAAGAGAAGTGGCATGATAGTGAACACCTGAAAGATGCCCTAATGCAAAGTAATAGTTTGCTTTCATTCAGACCAGTTCCGGCAAAATAATAGCTGTTTCAATGTCATAAATCATCAAGGCATGACAGCACAGGAAAAACATTTTTCTCAAAAGTTATTCATTAAAATAGATCAATATTACTGGTTTTAAAAAAATCATGAGGTTGAATCTGAATACAAAATTCATATAAACAAGCAAGCAATCATGCACAACTGTCACAATCTACAGGGTTATCCTGTCTGCAGGTGTATAGAGATCACCACCATGCGTTCATAAGTTTCTGTGATACACAAGGACATGGAAGTTTTGTCCTCTAAATTTTTCTGCTTTATTACAGATTACGACAAATACTATACAAATCACCAGTAGCTAGTGCACCACAAAATCACCACTAGCAAATATGATATATATATGCCAAGCTATTACGAATTACTATCAGCACTAACATCATATCAGTCAAAGCCAAAAGGAACAATCAATACTAGAAGTAATCAATCGTATAGAAACAATCAATAATAGCAACAGTAAAGTAAGTGTATACCATTACAGTTTGATATAAACTTACAATTAGTGAAGCAACTTATAAAATAAATTGATATCAAGTGAATTTCAGAAGGGACCAAACCATCCCAAAGGGAAGCACAAACTAGTCCCAGAGGAGAACTGAAATGTCCGAGGGCTGGGACAACAAACTGAACTGACCCCAAAAGGGGTATCAGTAAGATAACACACAGAGCCTCCCGTCAGGTGTGATCTGTGCCACAAAATATGGAGTCAGCTGGGCATCTTCAGGAAGAGCCCAAGCTCTTGTAGAAAGCCCCTGCAGAGAATTCAGCCTGTTTAAGGAAAAGAAAAATACATGCAGCATGGAATGTTCTCAGAGAGAGAGGCTACATTTATGATAAAAATTAAGTCATCATTATAACATAAAAGGTCATATGACATACTAATTCTAGAAGACAATAGATGTTGTTAGTTTCAATTTTTTACCTGTAAGAGCCAACACATATTTTCTTTCAGTGTATATATATATTTTTTTTTTTTCCCCAGACTGTTTTCCACCTTCTCAGAGGATAAGTTTTTGTTTCACTTCCTTGTTTTTGCACCTTTTGGTGGTATCTCAGGGTGTCTCTGTCTTCTAGGTCCACCAGTTGTACTTCAAAGATGCCAGCTACATTTTTCAAGGATGTTTCTGGTTCACAGACTTAGTTCCTAGGCTCTGACTTCCAGGCTGGCAGGCCTTTCTCTGACAGTATTTTTCAGCAGTTTTCCTTTTTCCAGCAGCTTTCTCCTTTTAACCAGGCCACCTTTATTGCTGCTCACATCAACAACTTATTCTTATGGGCTTAAGGGTTATCTTTGGAGCATTTTCTACTGCCATTGCTATTTATGCAGCCCTAGCAAGGTCTCATCACCTAAGGCAATCCAGAAAGACTGAGAAAGGGGAGAAGGGGGTTACCAGAAAATTTTTAAAATTCAAGGTGCACAGATTAAGTGAAAGAAAGCCATTCACACACCAATTAAGCCTTTATAAGAGAGTTACAACATTTTTCTTTCAGTAAGAACCTCAACCCTCAGCACCTGATTTGTACTGGATTTTCATAAAATTGGAGATCCCACTGAATCAAGAAACAGTCTGTCAGATAAAACCTGTGTCCTGCAGGTTTGAAGAACAAAACTTTTTTTCTTTCCATAGTCAACTAAGAGTGAACAAATACACTTTTGACGATTTGCAGACAGAATAAAAGACTAAGAAAATGGAGGAAAAATTGGTCTAACCATGCAGTCATTTACACAAGCAAGCTATTTCCATTTAAATAAAAAAATATTGCTGACTTGAGCAAGTACCTCCTATCTACATAACAACTTGCAAAAATGGAACTGAAGTCATCCCCGTAAAGTATTACCTAAGAGTAAGGGGACAACAGATAAATAATCTTTAAATGAGATAAGCTAAATTTTAAGAGAATTTTATATCTGATAGTATATTAAAAGTATCACATAGAAATCCTCCTGAGGAATCCACATTTGAACTACTCTCCAGGTGACAGAGCGCTTTCTCCCTGCTGGATTTATTGTAATGTCTGGTTTTTGAATAGCAGTTTACCTCTTCTGCCAATTTAATTACAGAACTACATTTGAAACAAACTTTTCTCTACTGTGCATTCTATCTAGGATAGAATTCTATCTAGTTTTCTTGCCTTGAAAAATCTGTTTAAGAAACATATTTGGAACAAATATTTATATACATTTATAAATTTATCTAGGAATGTGTAAGTTCACCTACTACAGAGTCTCTTATACTACATGAAAGCCATTTATGTTCAAACAGTTTACTGTTTAGGTGAGAATGAATGTAATTGTGGATTTTGGAAAGGATGGTGTTCCTTATTTAATAGATGGCCCACAATATTCACCGAATTAAGAGCTAGCTTTAAACAAAATAAAATTATGTTGAAAATACAGGACTTCAGGAGTTTCAGGTAGTCACATCATAATACGCTAGCATACAGCAGGGAAAGTATATTCTTATCCCTATCTTATTTTCAGGAGGCTCGGGAAACCTGAGGGCTGCTTCTGGCAATTCACCTGGATGCCCTTTTTCCCTTTTATCAGTTCCACCATGTTTTACAAAATGTACAATGGCCTGTGGTGGCAGAAGATCACCCACAGAGTCTAAATCTGAGTCCAGCAGAATATACTTATGCAAGGCATAAATCTCAGGAGAGACAGAAAGTAACTTCTTCAGAATTAAAAGCAGATGTACCACACTGTGACACTGGCATACACTGTAGGTGTTATGGAATGATATTTGCTTATGGGAAAACACACTGAGCCTTCCTGATTCCTGTAGCAGTTTCCAGTGCTCTTTAGATGGTAGGCTTACACTATCGCACCCTGGTAATTTAGGAAGCTCTTCCATATATGTCAAATCAAGCACAACATCAAAGGGTAACAAGAATAAAGAACAGCCTGAAGTGGTGTCATGCACATAGGTAGCAACAGATCCCTTTTCACCTTCTTCATTCCTGCGGGTATTCATCAGGACCAGAAACAATCTGTTTCTCAAGTTCAGCTACAAAGCTTTTTAAAAAAACTACCTACTTAGAAATAAACCGTAGCAGACTAAGTCACCATAAACTTTTTACATCTGTTCAATAAATAATAAAGTTCAGGCTCATGGAATCCCCTTATTTTGTCATCAGTTACATTGGCAAGGTTGGTTTCAGGAAAAGGCAATGGTGTTGGACTGAAAATGATATTTACTCTTGAGTTCTGTTACATCATTTTATTATTACAAAAGTAAGTTCTACACTTCAGATTTCTGATGCCAAAAAGTACACATAGACAAGTGGGACAGTGAAGTATATGTTGTTCCTTGGGAAAAGTAGGGTCTTTCTTCCAATGCAGAATGAAAGCATTGAGAGGAAAATAAGACAAGTACATAACACCATGAAACTTCATATTAATAAATTCAGGAGGCTTAAAATAAGCTAGTAAAATGTAGATACCCTGGAGAACTGTGCTTTGTTAGTGAAAGTACTTAACTAATGGTGCTTCTGACATAGTAAGTCAGAGTCATTCATTTTGTGGTAAAACAGTCATGCATTTCTACTTGGATTTAAAAGACACAAAAAACGGATAAACAAACAAGTAAGAAAACACACAGAAAGCAAAGTGCAGCAAAAGAAAACAGTTAGTTGTAGCTGCTGTCACCTTATTCCAAAAACTAGTAGGTAGAATCCCATGGAAGACAGCTCTGAAGGGCTCATAAAAATTGGCAGATCTCTAAAGATTACATCCTCCAAGGACAAGAATAGCCCATCTCAATTCTTAAGAAAACAAGCAGAAATATCAGAAGACTCAGCTAAGCATGAAGCTCAAAGCAGAGCTCCAGTGGAAAAAAGGCACTGTATATGAGGTGGAAACATGAACAGACTACAGACAATGATGTTAGGAAATCCAAACCTCAGTTAGAGGTGAGAGTTACCAATGGACATTAAGGGCATCAAGATCTTCTACTGCTACATTCATAGTAAAATGGTCAACAAGGAAAATGAGGAAACATTTGTTAGCCTTCATTGCACTAATAAATCTTGACAGCCTTGACCAGCTTCATCTGCAGTCTCTACCACACTCCACACTGCTCCAGGAGTTGCATTTCAGCTCAGGTCTAGACCTTCAGTCCTTGTCTGAGCTGCATCATATATATCTTCTAGTCTCCACCCTTGTCTCCAGTTCTGTTTTCTGGCTGAACTTCTACATTGCCGATAGTTTGTCTCTCTGACTCCTGTCTCTTGTTCCATCTCCTGCTGCTAGATGGACCCTCGACCTGGTTTGTCACCTCACCTTGTCTGGAGACAGACTCAGGGTGGCCTAGCAGCAGGCTGTTAGTACCTAGGAGTGGTTACCAAGAAGATGGAGCCAGGCCCTTCAATGGCACATGATGGAAGCACAAAAGACAACAGGAGGAAGTTGAACTTCTGGTAATATATTATTTAATGGACATTGTTAATAATTTTATTTTGTAAAAAGTGTCTTATTAATGTAGAATTAAGCAGGCATAAGAGAAAAAATACTTATATGACAGGAATTAGGCTATTAGTAATAAAATGCACTTTCCTTTTTCCTCTAATATATATATTATATAATAAAATATATATATAAATGTATTTTATATATTTTGATTTAATATATAATATGTAACATATTATATATATTTAGATAAAATATATATTCTATTGACATAGTTTCAGAATTAAAATGTGTCATCCATCTGAGCAAATTCACTCTAAAGGAATTTAGCAGTCAAAATGAGAAGCCAGCCACAGCAGAAACAAAACACTATTCAGGGCTATTATCTTTAAACAACAGTAACTAATATGGATTGAGATTTACAGTTCGATTTTTAACAAAAAGAATCTTGGATGACACTATTTGAACTATTCAAGGAATAGTTTCATACCACAGAAATCAATGGAAAAGGTAGCACAGAAATTTTGTAAGACAGTTTATACTGCGGAAGCGGGGGATGGGGATAGAAGGATAAACTATCGTGACTCATAGACCTCTTCCTCTGAAACCCATATGTTTGACTCATTCCATTCCCTTTCTTCCACAGAAATGATATTGGTTCCATACTATGCAAGCATATGAGACTAATAATAGCATCCATCATCGTAACCATGCTATCAAGGCAGATGATAAGAGCAGGAGTAGGAAGAGAATATCATTGTGCATAAATCACACAAGCCTAACAGAGAAACACAAAAATGTATAGAGGAACTCATTGTAAATCCTGTGCACTGACTTCTCCTAGAGTCTCAATAAGGAAAGGACCAAAGCCAGGATTTTGGAACTGGTAGTAATATCAGTAGGAAAGGAAAACAAGAAAGTTACAGGACAAGAAACAAGGTGCTGCAGAAGTTCCATCAACGGGGGAACAAGCTTCAAGGAGTAGCAAGAGACAAAAAAGCCACAGGAAGAAATTAAATTGTTCTATCTATAGCATGATAGCTAGAGAGTTTGACAAAGTGTTGGAAGAATAAATGTTTTCCCTAAAGCAGAAATGTCAGTGTATCCTCAACAGACCTAGCTGTGTGCCAAAAGCTTCAACAGTTTCAAGGTGTACAACAGTAATCAGTCTATCATTTCAAATATAAGAAGTGATTTTGAGTCATTGAGGCCCAGTATTACAATATGAAGGTCAAAAGATTCGAAATAAAAGAACAACATACATTGGTGCAGGTAAGAGAGGTCTGAAAAGAAAACAAGAGGAGTGAAAAGAGAAAGAAATAGCACTATATAGACTGTTATTAATTTTTAGAATGAATATGAATCATAAAGAAATTGAAGTTAAAATTGGCAAATTCTCAATGGCTAAAGTACTCTGTAAGGCAGTAAATAGAAAGAAGGTGTATTTGTTGTGAAAGAAGTTCATAGCCTAAATGTTAGCACTGTATTGTGTCAAAAGTCAAACATCTACTTCTCAGCATGCCTTCCCTACAAGTTGGAAAGGGGTAAAGGGGAGTGCCTCAAAAAAACAGACAGCTAGGCTTGAGCTGTGGGTAGCTAACCCAGACACAAGCTGTCAAGCAGCATGGAAAAGGAAAAAAAAAAAAAAAAAAAGGAAAGTAGTTTCACTTTGTAAGTTTTATATCAATGCTGCTGCTCATAAAGAAATTGACACAGAATGGATTAAAAATATACAGGTAAATAATTTCAAATTATGAATTTGGTTTAGAGAAAAACAGTGTATGAGTTATGTGAGCTAACAGTAAAGACCACAGATAATTAATCTACTCCAGATATTAATAAAAGACTAAATATTCATGTATGCAAATGATTAATATTTAAAGGCATGTTATGATCTGCTTAATTATCATTGATTAATCAATGATAATTTGCAAGTGATTAATCAATGGATCTCTACAGAACTGAAAGAAAACATGTTCCTATCTGAAAATAGGAAGGCACATACACAAACATTCCAGAAACAACTGGATATAGGGAAACACTATTTGGGAAGAAATAGAATTCAGTCCCAATAAACAGACAATTATGAAGACTCACATCCTTCCAGAGACCTGTACAGTCGAGAGGATTTGGCAGAGTTGCTGTCGGAAAACCAGGCAGCAGCAAGTTGTGCAGAATTATAATATACCAATGAGCAGGTAAGAACAGAAGAAGGGTGATGCTCACATCAACTGAAACTTATGGCAGGTAAAATCTGAATCTCAAGCTACATCACTCAATTATCTGTCAACTGTATACTTGATACAGTACAGTAGTGTGAGTATGGCTCATTTCTCAAAAATGACAAAAAGTGAACAATTTCCAGAATTATTTCTATTAAGAAATAAAAATGAAAGGATTTGGTTTATGCCATAATATTCACTGGAGCAGCAAACCAGTTTCAGACATTCAGAATAGGCATAGGTGCACAATTCAACAGCTTTCCGAGGCAATACAGATGGAGCTTGGCAAGAATTCTGACACAGGGGCCAGGGGTCAGGCAAGGCCAGCTGTGCACACACAGCAGCCACAGGATGTGAGGGAGAAATGCATAATGCAAACACCATCACTAGAGGGAAAACACTGAGTATCAGAAAGGTACAGAATTTGACAAAAATTGTAATTGCTCCAGGGAAAACATGCAACCATTAAGGTGCTATACCAAACAAACTAGCAGGGAGGTGTGGAGCACCTTAGGAATCACTGTGGAATAAACAGCAGTCAGCTTACATTGCATCACCTCCTTCTGACCAAAAGGACTAAGGAAGAAATGTCTCTTGTGCAAAGCACAAATCAGAAGAACAGAAAGCTGAATGGGTCCAAATTGATCATCTCAGTGTTAGTCATAGCAAAGAAAAATTCAGGAAAGAAAATCAAACTTTTGTATGTTCAGATGTCTTAATAACCTACTATTGTAGGAATACTACAACTGCCACTAAAGGCTGGGTGATATGACATTCAGGTTACTATATTCACTGTGTAAAGTGATCAAGTGATGCACTGGTAAATGAAGCTGGATTAGAAAAGCAGCTGCGAACCTGCAACTTGTCATTTGGCAGTTACTGATTCTTGTAAATGCCCTTTGCACCTCATCTGCAGAAGAAGGGAATAGTGGTTGTTAAGTCTGGAAAGATTTGGAGGACGATTTGCTTTCAAATAAAGGAATGGCACTATACCTGGGTTCATAATGAGTCCTTTTCTGGGAAACTGGGGAAGACAATTGGGAATAATTTTCATTTACAGTAAAGATTTCTGTTGGATATGAGGAGGAATATTTTCTAATGTTAAAGGTTGAAATACCAGAACAAGTTCATAACTTAGAAAAGAAAGGAAAAAAACAAAAGTCAAGCAAAAACCACTAACAACCAAAACCAAACCAAAACAAAACAAAAACACAGGGAAAGATTAGATACATCCAACTTTTTTTCACCGAATAGACTAAGACAATCTCTTGGAGTAATTTTGGTTCCTATATTACTATGATAACTCCCAGAAGCAATTCAGGGTTGTTATATTTCCTTTTCATTTAATAATTAATATTTTCACAAGGTTCTTATTTCAATATATTTAGGCATCTGTCTCTACTACTGATGAATTTCTCACTTTTTTAGCTGTATGTTCAAATAGAGATTATAGTTGAGTTAAAGATACATACTTTGGTCTTTTTCACATCAGATCACTAACGAGTGAGTAAAGCTTCTTTTAGGTTTGTGATACTTCTTTCCGAATAGTATTTATATTTCTGAACAATTTTCTGAATTGATCCACTTCTTAGGACCTTTTGCCTCCTAACACAGTATTTGTGACTTCTTATATATGTTTTGCATAAATCAGTAACTCACATCTCCAGGGCTTTTTTCAGTTTTTGACAGTCTAAGTTATCATTTGTCTGCTGGAACAGAGATTAAAGCTGATTTCATTGTCAGTCAAATCTTAATCTACTACTGCACTGTTGTTAACCTGTGTAATAGTCTGTGTACAGATTGTATCTACTCATCTTTCAGTGTTTCAATCATTCACTCAAAGTTTGAATTTATTGTAATAGTACAAACCTATATCTGGTCATAAAGTCTTGATATTGCTGATCTTTGTTGTTGGCATGCCATAGTACTTTGCAGTGAATTGCCATGGAAGAGAAACTTACCAAGGCAATTTTGTTTTCTCCTTTATTTTCTTTTCATATGCAAAACTAATGCAGACAGAGCAATCTCATTTGTATGAATATTCTAGAGAGGAGGATGCATCACAAAATGAAAACTTTTTAGAGAACAATGAGTAAGACCCTGCCTGCAGGAAAACAGATAACAAACAAATCCTTTTGATGTCATCAAGGCTGACATCAAAACAACCAGGGTTATCCAAGGTAATAAGAGAGTGAGTCTTCCTAATGCAGCTCAGGATACCAAGCAGGCAAATAATACATGGGGTGCATTAGAATGAGTGTGACCGGCAGGTCAAGGAAGATTATCCTCCCCCTCTACTCTGCCCTGGTGAGGCTGCATCTGGAGTACTGTGTCCAGTTCTGGGTTCCACAGTTTAAGAAGGACAAGGAATTACTGGAAGAAGGCCAGCAGAGAGCTACAAAGATGATGAGGGGTCTGGAGCATCTTTCTTATGAGGAGAGACTGGGAGAGCTGGGTCTGTTCAGCCTGAAGAAGAGAAAGCTGGGAGGGGATCTTATAAATGCTTACACGTATCTCAAGGGTGGGTGTCAAGAGGAGGGACCAGACTCTTTTCAGTGGTGACCAATGACAGGACTAGGGGCAACAGGCAGAGACTAAAGCACAGGAGGTTCCATCCAACCTCCATAGGAGGTTCCATCTTTACTTTGACAGTGCCAGAGCACTGGAACAGGCTGCCCAGAGAGGTTATGGAGTTTCCTCTTCTGGAAACATTTAAACCTGCCTCGCCTCCTTCCCATGTGATCTGTTTTAGGTGAACTTGCTTTAGCAGGTGGGTGGGTCTAGACAATCTTCAGAGGTCCCTTCCAAGCCCAGCATTCTGTGAACAGCAGAGTCAACACATAGTCTAAATTCAAAAGAAACAAAACATTAAAAGAAACAAAAGTGTTTGCAAAGGCATGGCAATTTTTCCAGACTGTGAAAGAAAAGATATGAATTAATAGTGGGTTTACTACAAATTATACTTAATGTTTTATTCTTGCCTATATAGCAGGTTCTCCGGAATATGATGACCATGCAGCTGAGTGAAGGATTATCTTATTTATATACTATGTTGAAAGTCAAAGTTAATGTTCTATGAATGCATACAATTCTTACCAATAGACGGTATAGCATGCCTAAAACAAGTACAACTGGTATACGTGCAACATAAAAAGAAACATTTCATGTAATACCTAAAATTATGATAACTTCAAACAATATGTTATGAAATGAAAATACTTCAAGATATAAGCCTAATGAAATCAAAGATACATAGGCTTAAAACTACCATTCAGGTTCTGTCAGCCATACTATTATCTTAGTTGGGTATTTTTCATGTTGAATAGATTCTACTCATAAATGTCACTGCAGGGATATTTGTTCACCAGAATGTGTGTTAGTAATTTCAAACCTTTGAACAAAGGTCCCCCATTGTGACATTTTTGCTGCCACCAGGATGTCAGTGTGTTTGGGGATTTCAGATGCCATGGCAGCTAAAATCCTGGGTGGAAGTTAAGATTCGTTTACTAGTTTTTAATGACTCTAAATGAAAAGAAAAAGAAGGGAGGGAGAGAGGGAGCAAGGAAGGAAGGAAGAAAGGAAAGAACGAAGGAGCGAGCAAAGAACTAGTTTTCAGAGTCCAGCAATAAATTTTTCCTTAAATTAGCAGCCATTTATCAACAGCATATCCTGCACTCCCTTACCTCTAGTATCTTTCATTTTGAATCCTAATTACCTGGGTATCCCACAATAAATAGAAATTGTCATTCAATTAATAATAGATGTAAAGAAGCGTGACACTGTAAAACAGTTAAAACAATGCTTGATTTGTCTGATTTATTCTTGGTGTTTTCTAGTCAGTTTGGAACAATGAATGCTTTCTTTTCATTATCCTCTATTTGGAGCTATACTTCTCATTTTCTCTCTTGTATTGAGTTAGCAAAAGGTGAGAATTCACATTTGAGACAATTGAATTATCAAAAAAAAAATGAAACATGATTTCCAGCTACAGATGAATGTATTATTCTTCTTTATTCCTATTCTCTTTTCTCCTATGAATCCTTGACAGCCCTTCTCACATGGTGACAGAACTTTTTTTTCACAATCAAAATACAATACAACGTATTATAGGCTTTTTTATTTAGTGGTATTTCTAGTTACAGAAATATTTAAAATTAATAAAATCCAGGAATTCCTAATGATTTTTACTCAGTTTTTTTTGCCTATTGTGAGTTTTACATTTAAAGAATTTTAACACATAAAAGTGTGATATTGGATCTTCTGGACTTTCTTTTATTGGCGATTTCATTGGACTTACAAATTCTCTCACAAAGATGACATTTTTGATGTAAGCGGTCCAGTAATCTGAAAATTGTCTAGTCTTACAAATAACTTTACTCCTTACCTATGTGCAGTTTCACAGGGCAGGCTTCATACAAATTGGGCCACTTCAGAATCAGTTTCCAAATTCTTCAAGTCAGCCTAACTAATAATTTTAGTCTTGATCCTTTGCTGAGCTTCATGCTATTAATTCTGTGCATGTACAAAGCCACAGTGGTATTAACACTGTGTTTGGGGCTGCACTTATTTTTCAACTCATTGAGTGCTACTTCCAAATAAATTCACTGGATTGAAATTAAGATGGCATTTAGGGAAGTGGTCATGGTTTTCTGTGCTTCAATAACTAAGCAGGAAATTCTGAAAAGAAAATATGAAAGGAAAACAGATGAATGGAAGGCAATGTGAGCAGCAACAGTAATTGTGATCTCCTTTCTTCAGTTTTTCTCTTGGTTCTACAGCATTTTTTAACTCCCACATAATCCCTCTTTGGCTTTATTTTTTTCTGCCAGCTTTCACTGGCCATGACATTTTTTATCTCTTCAGTTCAGCCTCCAATTTTTGAAACATAATGTAATACTGGAAATCTGGTTCCAGTTTTAAAGGAAACAATGGAAAATGATTACTGTCTTCCCAAGACAATCTCAGTTACACCTTTAAAAGACAGCAGAGTTCCGAATTCTCTGCAAAATGTCAGAGTAGCTTTGGTTCCACTGAAAACTGTTCACAGAAGAGGTAACATTCTGTGACAGTGCCTCTCAGCACAGCTGCCAGCTTTGCAGGAAGGATTGCCAGGACTGGCTTGCTGTAAATCTGGAGTTAAGAAGCACCTAGACGTCAAAAGTCTAGGGGACATTTCCACTAAAATTTCTTGAAAGGAAGCCCCTCATGTCTATCATTGAATCTTCTGCTATAATTTTAGAATTTTGAACTGTCCTCTTCAATCTGCCAGAGAGAAGCTGGAGGTTCCCTGTGCATTTCCTAATCTTCCCCATACACAAAGACACTGATAACTCCACGTACCTAATCGTGTTGTCTGAGTCAAACACATATAATCAAAAAGTAGAAAAATGCATATTTATTACTAACTAGAAAAATACATAATAAGAATACAGTGTGTCTTTCTTAACTCCCTATCCATCACATTTGTCTTTTTTTTGTCTATGTCCCCACATTTCTTCTTAGTCTTATTTGCTCCATCCTACATACAGTTTTACAACGTGAGTTGCTCTTCCTTTCTGCTTATAAGGACAGGTAGACAGCTATTATCTCTTGATCTACTTTTGCCTACTACCTCTAGTTCCCTTATTTGAAAACACAACAGAAATTAAAGCTTCCACCTGTGAGAAGCTCTAAACCTCTGTGACCATTGTGATTGCACTAACAGGTACATAACTGCCCCTGTTATTCCCTAACTGTTGTACAGGACTATCACCACTCTTCCACTGAGTAACCACAAATCACATGCTGTTGACAATAGACCTTGTATTTAAGCATTTATGTATGAAACTACACATCTTGCAGGAGGCAAAAAATACAAATAACATTATAGCTAGTAGAAAGAGGAGTTCTTCAAGAATTTTTTTCCCTGTTCTTTCTCTGAAACAAGTCTGTCTTGGGATATAATGGCCAGTGGCGTGAAGGCTTGTGCATGGTCGAGAAACCAAAAGCAGTTACATGAATGGATGACAGGAATCTTGCTAATGTCTTAACAAGACACACTAACATTTAATAACAAGCGAGTTATGATACTATCACAAGAAATGTCAATGCTGACTTTTCATATAATGTATCTCCCAGGCAGGTAGCATGTTTATATACACACTCCCACGTGGTGAATACACCATGTATTTAATGCAATACTGGAATTTAACTGCACTGAGATTATATGCCAGCATTTTAGTGATGCACAGTAACACTGTGAAAGCCATCTGTTAAAGCTGTGGTAAGATTATAGGCAGTAAAACTGTTAAATGTTATTTGCCTGTCTTTTTAGCTCTCCATTCTGTTCACTGAGACTCACTGGAGCATGTATAGTATACTGTAAGTGATTAAAACAGGAGGTACAGTATTGAGACTAGTCTACTATCAGAGAAACAGTATTATTTTGTGATTTTTCCTAAAGACTCAGAGCAATTGAGAATTATGTTACCTGGAGGTCACTGTTATTGCTTGAATCTCCAGTGATGTCCAGCTCAGAACTTAGGAACTTACATGGCATTACTCATTCCAAAAAAAATGCTTGGTCTTGTGGTATGAAGAAAGCAGTTAGCCAGAAAAGAAGTACTGGTTAAGGTCAAGTCTGAGTTGTTTAATATAAATTCCATTCACCTCATCAAAATTTTTTTCATAAGAGAGTTCTTCTCCAGAAAGACCGATGTCGTCTTCTTCAAGCAACTCAAACTAGCTCAGTAAAATGAACCCACGTTGGAGGGAAAGTTACAACATTGTAAGAGGAAGGGCATGCACTCAAAAGCAGCATATTGTTTATAATTTGTTCTTTTTTCTATTTTGAAGTAGTCTAAAAGCTAGAGAATAAAAAATAGTGCAGAGAAGTGGTAGATTTAAGAGTAAACTGTGTGATATCCCTAAAAATCAAGGTCAGTTATGGAAACTGCTGAACTCTTCTCATCTAAGAAAGTTTAAAGTTGTTGGCGGTTTTTTTCGCCAAAAAAATTGCATCTGAAAAAAACTCTACCATTAAATACCCATGTTTCTGCTTGAATTCTTCTACCAGTTTTGTGAAACATTCCAAAAAAGCTGAAATCTCTTTCTATTTCAAGATATCAGACAATGAAACTATGAGGTCTAATACAGAACCCATAGTTTGTAAGTAAGATATCAAATGTTATGTCACCAGGACAAATTGTGAAGTATAAAACCCCACACTCCGTATGTTATAATTAGAGTAAGCTATTATAACACTAATGGTAAGTTTTTTTAAAAGCCTTAGTTTTCATGACTGCCAGAACTTAAATTTTACGTAAGTCCACACAAAATGCAATGAAAACCCCCTTTTTAATACAAGTTCAAAGAAAAGCTTATTTGTATTCATCTTCCTTTTACCTATGGAAAAGAACAACACTAATACAGAACAAGAACATGGTTTCATAAACTAATTTCAGGTTAGTCTAGTTACCTCTTCAGACACTGCACAACCTAGATCTGTTTCAAAAATAGCCTGCAGACATTTTGAAAAACAATATGTACTATTTTTTGGAATTAGGCCTTTGAACAGTTTCGAGACACTTTCACTTTAAAAGAAAAAAAAAAAAAAAAAAAAAAGAGAGAGAGAGCTATTTGTATTTTCTGTCTATTTAAGCCCAGTAAAGGGACACCTACAAATGTGAGTCACCAAAAGAAAACATAATTTTCCAGCAAGGTCACAGAATTTTCTCACAGACCTTGCCAGTCTACTGAAAATCAAAGGTCTTAATCCTTCAAATTTTATCACGTATTCTCAATTTCATTGCTGTGCATTCCATCGAAGTTAGTAACACTTCTTACAGTGGAAAGTATATATGTGAACATTTACAGCATCGTTGCCTAACTATGCAGAGGGTTAGCTTGTTAGATAAGGAGAGGAGGAAACAAGAGCCCTTTTACTCATACCTGGGTATCAAAAGTGGTGACATATTTTAGCAAATTCCTTGGAGAAGAGAAGTTTATATATGAAGTCACAGATCCAATTTTTATAGGTTCCTTAATAAACCACCAGACCTGTATTCTGACAGCAAAAATAATAGACTTAATACTTGCTTGAGAAGCACTTGTGTGAAATCTTGAAGTAAACACTAGCATTGAACACACTGCATATGTAACCAGAGTGGTAGGGTCTGTTTGTCCACTAAACTCCACGGCAGATATAGCAGTGGAGATGATAGCCTTCCTGGCTTTGTACAATGACGTTTCTTTAGGTAAGAGAATCAGATGAATTCTGAATGTTTCAATGTGAAATTAAACTCTTATATATCTTATACTTTTTGGATAAGAAAGTAGTTTAGGAATGCAGGACAACTTTAATGATTAATGTTTGTGACGCCTATACATGTACATCTCAAGGGTAAATTTTCTGCATGGTTCATTATTAATGGAAATTGCCCGCCTAACTCCCTGTACATCATGCAGAAAATATGTTCCTTTGCATCTATCATGATAGAAAATGTAGGAAAATATTTCCATATTTCAAAAATTATATTCAAAGTAGCACTGATAAGAAGCTAATAAATATGCAAAAAAGCTGAAGAGAAAAAGAAATAAAAGTGGAAAGAGGTTCTTGTAAGAATTTATTCTTGACACAATAAGGTGATTTGCAAAAACGTAACATAAATAAAAGCATTATTTAAGGTTATATATTCTTATACTTTCAAAACAGTGTATTTTCTTTGTTTCTCCAGTAGTAATTATATAGGGTTATATAATGCATACTATGTACATAAAACTCCTATTAGCCAAGCAAAGGAAAAAATACCACAGATTATCCTTTTCCTACATTATTGAAACACATTGAGAAAGCATTTCTAGAGAACGGGTGGCATAGAACCAGAGCAGGTTGTTTTTTTTTTTTTTTAAATAGGGAACTCTTTCATATCAAGGTTTAATGATGTTGACTCTTGATCAGACAGGTATCCCTTCAAGATACTGGTAAGTAACTTTAATGTTTAGTTTCTGAATAGTGCTGCTGAAGTCCAGATGAAACCTTCTCACTGCCTTACATATGAAACTTCAGTCAAATAAAACACAGAATCATAGAACATCTCAAGTTGAAAGGGACTTGCAAGGATAATCAAGTCCAAATCCCTGCTCCTTGCAGAACTACCTAGAACTAAACCATGTGACTAAGAGCATCATCCAGATGCTCCTTGACCTCTGACAGGCTTTGTGCTGTGATCATTTCCCTGGGGAACCTGTAGTAAAATAAAATAAGTGTGTGTTAAGTGTAATGAGTTAAAAGGATATGTCATTTAACTGATATAAACTGCAATATCTCAGAAGACCTACCACAATATTAAGCATAGCGTGAAAGATATGGCCTGGGAATTTTTTTAAAGAATAAAATATCATTTACAATACGGAATACACACAAATATACCATGAAAAATAGTGGAAAGCAGAAAAAATATCCCAGGAAAAAAGGTCCTGTAGTAGAAACAAAGCAGCCTTGGAAAGTGGGATACTCCAGGACTAACTGGAAACAAAATGTGATTATGATTTGCTTACAGAGGAATGGATGGGTGAATAATGATGTGACAAAGCCCTTGTTGTTGCAAAATTAATCAGAAGACTCAAAGCTAGAACAGCTAGAACTAGTATGTTTTTCTATTGAAACACTGATAGTGTTAAGTAGCAACAAAGCAAAGTTAGAAAGTATCAAGAGAGGAAATGAGGACATAACAAAATCACAACATGCCACAGTATGAATCTATGGTTACTCAGATTTTGAATAATATCTGTCTGGCCAATGCTTCTCAAAATACAGGCATAAGAAGTGGAAAAGATACAGAGCAAGTCTTGCAGGAAAGACACAAAGCAAGACTGTAGATACAGTACAGTCTCTTAGCAAAGATAAATTGAACAGAATGTGGACTTTTACCTTGGAGGAGAAAAAAGAAGGAATGCTAGTCCAAGGTACAAGGAAATCATGAAGAAGTGATGAACTGAGTAAAGTGTTACTCGCCCAGTGAACTGATCAGGTAGTAGACTTAGAACAAGAAATAGGCTTAATACAAAAAAGAATAGTATGACTTACACCAGACGTTCAAAACTGTGAATGATTTTGCCATAGAATAGAGAGAGAGTTGCAGAAAAAACTGCATTGAGAGGATGCTAACAAGACAGTTTTGACATAACTTCCATCTCTAGGAAATTCCTAAATTGCTAATTCCTAGGAAATGCAGGAACATAGCATGAGAAAGATCATGATATTGCCAGTCTTGCCTTCTTTCACTGGATGTTTACTGCTGGCCATTTTTTTTAACCAGGAGACTGAGATGGATGGAACTCTGGAGTCACATAATTGAGTAATTCCCATATTTCTAGGGTTCCACATGAAGAGAAAGACTTAGTGTTCGTCTGTAATTTTCTTTTATTCAAGCCTGGACTTTGAATTTCTTCATTTTGTATTTATTAACACCTTATGTCTTTCATCACTGTACAGTTAAGCAGTTGCTGAAACCAAGACATATTGTCTACATCTACAGTCATAAATTAAGTGCATGCATAATAGTCAACAAATAAATCAAAATTCTATAAATTCCATTGATAGTTCCTATCTGTAAATACTTAAGATGGTTCTGAAAAGATTTCACCATTATTTGCTAAATATGAATAGCATATTATGCTGTAACTATTGCTATATCTCCATATTAGACAACACCTAAGTCTACTACATATTGCAAATCTATTGCCTACCTGATTCCCAAGCTGTCTTAGGATCTTTTTAGTACTGCTAGCCAAAGGGTGATTCTTAAAGCTACTAAAGGTGATTCTTTTAGATGTTACTAAGGAACCTCAATGGGGTCTTAGAACCCTGCTATGCAGTTTTCAGTTCTCATATGAACTGGCTAAAATCGGATGTGTTACCAAAGACAGGGAAGAAGGCAGAAAGAAAAATAACTTATGCCTCTCATTAGGGCTTTGTATAACAAAGTTCAGTAGAAAGAAGTGCTGTGTAAAGAACGCATTGATATATTCCAAAATGTAACAAGTCAGTAACCATATTCTGTAATAAACCAAGTTGCTGGATCATCTTCAGATGTAATCTTGTATAGACTATGCAGTTCTTGAAAAACCCAAGCAAATCCCAGACTGGCTCTGTTTTGTTGTTCTCTGGACATCTGGACATTGTAATTATTTTCTCCCCCATTTTAACTGACCTCCTGTCATGTAATGAAAATGAGAAAGATTGGTCATAAATTGCTCTAGTTTGGAACTCAGCACTACAAATCGTCTTTACTTCTGTGGAAAATAAAATAAATTCAAATTGCTTGTATTTGGTAAACATATATACCCACTTTTCATCAGTTTTTTCTGCTCCTTTTTTTCCTTACAGAATGAAAAATACTGTTTGAGACAACCAATATGACAGTACTAAGCAGTATGAAATTAAACAGCAGCTGTAATGCTTGTACAAAATTTAATCTACAAAAAGTTGAAGCATTTAATCTTCCTATTTCAATTTATACCCCCAAATCTAAGCAAGGTGACTGAATGATCAGGTCTTCTCATTTTTGTGATTTTATATGGTTTTAAATATAAACTTTTTTCCCCCTTTCTCTTGGCTATTCCATATGACTAGTTGAGAAGTAGGAAAAGAATTAATTAAACCTGAGTTTATTGCTTTATCTATTTTTTCTATCCAGTACCACTTGACAGAACTTTGTTTGAAGGAGTTAAGAGTATGATCTTACTGTTACAGTAATTTATTTCTCTAAATGAGAAGTGTTGGTTGGCTGAGAGGCACTGTAAATATTTATGTCAGATTCTCTGCACAACCAGTCCAAACACCAAAGGCATATAGCAGCTAACTTGAGCCTCTATTCAAACTAAAACAGTCTACATACTGGGTTGCTGGCTGTAAAGAGCTTAACACATCAATATTTAAAACAGTCCACAGCCAGCAGACACCTGTAGTGTTTTCTTTTTTTGTGAATAGATTGCAAGATTCAATACAAATAGACAAAAAATATAAACCTATCAGTTTTGTACACTGAATAACAAATATTAGTCTCTCCCATTTTGTTTTCTGTTATTCAGTAGCTTAATAATAAAGCAGATATTCCAGCAAGTTAGAGCTAAAGAATAAATTTGTGTAGCTCCTAATCCATCATATTATCCCACATGGACCAGAACATCCACTCACATGGAAATATGAAGGGGCATACCTCCACCTCAGTGGAACAACTCATGTAAAGGCCACAGGAATTAATGGGACCATTAAAACATATGCATCTGAACATATGCTACATCTTTTACTCATTTAGTACCTTTGAAAGATGCACTATCCAGGAGTTGTTGCATCATGCTGATGAGATATGAAAAGGACACCAGAACAATGGACTTCCACAGACATCAGTAAAACATCCTTGGCATTTCTCCAATGCTTTTGTGCTGGTTTTGTCTCTCATAGAGCTATTTTCTTCGTAGTAGCTAGTATGAGGTTATGTTTTAGATTTGTACTGGAAACAGTGTTATAATACAGGGAAGTTTTAGTTATTCCTGAGCAGTGATTGCATAGAGTCAAGGTCTTTTTGGCTCCTCACATTATTCCTCCAGTGAGCTGTACAAGAAGTTGAGAGGGGACATGGCTGGGACAGTTGACCCCAGCTGACCAAAAGGATATTCCATACCATATGACCTCATGCTCAGCATATAAAGCTGGGGACAAAGGAGGAAGTGGGGCACATTTGGGGTGATGACATTTGTTTTTCACAAGTCACCATTGTGCATGATGGGGCTTTGCTGTCCTGGACATGGCTGAACACCTTCCTGCTGTGGGGAAGTAATAAAGGAATTATTTGGTTTGCTTTGCTTGTGCACACAGCTTTTGATGTAGCTATTAAACTATCTGTATCTCAACACATGAGTTTTCTCAGTTTTATTCTTCTGATTCTCTCCTCCATCCTGCTGGGGGATGTGAGCAAGCAGCTGTGTGGTGCTTAGTTGTCAGCTTGGGTAAAACCACAGCAGCTTTGAATCATTAGGAGGAGAACAATTATGAAGCTAGTTTTACTGTTATTATATTAACTGTAAGCTTAATAAGCATGAAATACAAAAAATAAGCTACATTGAAAATCTTTATCTGTAGATGAGAGGTACTGGCTGTAGCACATATGGACATGGAAAGAAAAAGCAAAATATTTCAGCAAACTTTCAGTGTGAGTACATTTTTCCCTAATACAAAACACATTTTTTGATTTTGTTAGCTTCAAGAGATCATAGAGTTAATGACAGATAGCAACCGAACTAATATCAATTAGGAAAATAAGTCTGAGTTGGAAAGAGGTTACTAAAGGAGTGCCACAAGAGCATTATAACCTATTTTCTTCAATTGATATAAGAATGAGGTGTAAGTTGCTAAAACATAGAATCATAGAATCATTTCAGTTGGAAGAGAGTGTCAGAATCATAGAGTCCAAACATAACCTAAATCTAGCACTAAACCATGTCCCTAAGAACCTCATATAAATGCCTTTTAAAAATCTCCAGGGATGGTGACTCCACCACTTGCCCAGGCAGCCTGTTTCAATGCCTGACAACCCTTTTTGTGAAGAATTTTTTCCTAATATCCAATCTGAACCTTCCCTGGTGCAACTTGAGGCCATTTCCTCTTGTCCTATCACTTGCTACTTGGGAAAAGAGACCAACACCCTCCATGCTACAACCTCTTTTCAGGTAGCTGTAGACAGCAATATGGTCTCCCCTCAGCCTCCTTTTCTCCAGACTAGGCAGCCGCAGCTCCCTCAGTTGCTCTTTATCAGACCTGTGCTCCAGGCCCCTCACCAGTTTTGTTGCCTCCTCTGTGCTCTCTCTAGTACCTCAATGTCTTTCTTATGATGAGGGGCCCAGCTTCATTGAAGTTATTTGTTAATAACAAAGCACAGAATGAAGAAAGATCAACCAACATGAAATACACAATATAATTAAGAAAGTTCTGGGAAACCTTAAAGTAATGACTTATGCAATTCAGTGTAAAGAAGTGTAATACAGCAAGTCCAGGGGGAAAAAAAAAAGAAAGCTGATGTGCACTGTCTACAGTAATATGTTCCACAATAGCAAACAAGCAGAAGTTTTCATGAAGCAATGAGTAAAGTCTTGAACCTTTCAGAATACTATTAAATGTGACTGAAAAAAACAAAAACCACATTGAATTATGGAGTCCATAAATGGATGCATCAAATACAAGACAGAAGAAATTCCTCTGCAGTATTATTACAACGAAACTGTATTTGGATATTTTGTATAGTGGTTGTCCCTTTCATTGGAACTAAGAACTTGTGAAGGAAACCACAACGATGCAGGAAATCAAAAGTATTTTCCATTTAAATAGGTGATAAAATTTAAGTCTTACTTAGGAAAGAAAAGCAAGAAGAGAAACACTGAAGTTCTTTGAGACAGCTACCCTGAGGGACCTAAGTGGCAGGGGGTTGTTGGATTCCTATGAATTTTCTGATCTCCTATGAGATCTCCCCACAGATATGAAGCCATTCACACTGCTACATAACAATATTCTTGACTACATAACCTTCATGCAGAGGTCTGGTATATTAATTGACATTTTAAAGTACCATTCTACCTTCTCTCTTTTGCTTTTTCATATGGATATACCTAAACAATTGTAACTTGAAGTTTTATGAGTCATCCCTAATAGCAATTAGTTCTGTGAGTGCTAATGGCTGTTCATAATGTTGTGTCCACAAGTACTGCCAGAGTAAAAGTATTTCCACTAATTTCAGATTACCAGAAACATTTTTCTCCCAAAGCATGAAATGTAAACAGCTCTAGGTTACTTCATGTCCCATTTTTTGGTTAGTCTAAATCAAGAGGCAGGAAATATAAATTCTTCCTTTTCTGCTTGTTTACATTTTAGGTTGCTAAGGTGCATTTCTGAAAACTTTCTCGAATTTCAAGTATCAACTAGTATAGTAGCAAAAGAGATGTTTTTGCTTTTAATAGTCCTCTTTCTGACATGTGACATAACATGATGCTGGCTTGGATTTTTAGGTAACGCTGACTATTTGAGAAGCCCACTTCATAATCCCAGGACTCCTGAAGTTGGAAACATGCCATACCTGTTTTAAAAATGCATAATTTACCACAGTTCATTATTCTACTTTTTTGGAAAATAGTATCTATACCAAAATCAACAGCAACTTTTATCATTAAGCACTATAAAGATTAGTTTCCTGACATGGAATTTTTAGACTACCAGAGGTCTCTTGTATCAGAATTTGAACACAACACATTCTCTCCACATGCTGTTTTCCTCAAATGGAAAGCAGAAAAATTCTCAACAAGTGTAAGAGAGCAACATCATAGGAAAAAAAGTAACTAAATACTCAAAAATATCACCAGATGGGAGAGATGTTGGTAAATCCAAATGGCAGCTTCGTGGACAAATTCATACCAAAAGAAGAAAAGCTCAGCAATTTCAGAGAAATTTCAGATTGCTTAAGCATGAACTTCAATGAAGTCATGTGGAAGGTGGATAATGCATCTGTGCATTGCTGACTATATATTGCCAAGCCTTTTACAAGTGGGACAGATACTAAATGTCAGTTGTATTATACAACTGACATATTCAGGACATGCTTTAACAACACTCTTCCATAATAAAAGGTCACACAGGCATCACTTAGAAAGGGAAATTCTTCTTAAAACAATGTAGAGAAATATCTAGTCTGTCAATACAATAGTCCAAAGACTGAATTGTACATTCTAATGTTGAAATAATGAACAGTGATAGATGCCTTATGTACCTAAGAATGCAAATGCTAAACTATTAAAACCAGAAATATATTTCCTATAAAAATTATTGCCTTCACAAAAAAGATATCATGTGCTTAAGCTGACTCTTCTTGTGCATAAACTTCTATAAACCGGGAGTGACACCAGTGCAATTCAATTGCAACAGGGCAATTCAATTGCTCAGGTGTGTACTACCTATTTTTTGCTATTAACTACATGTTCATTAATACTATTTGATACTGAAATTACAAATTAAAATATCTCAAGTATAATATTATTACTTTAATGTAAGGAAAGTTTATCAATCTTAACTGATATCAGTAGAAATTACACAGTAGACGCAGCTCAATATGTTTCAAGACAATTAATTTACTTCATACTAGTGTATAAGGGTTTTTATGTCAAAATTTATGCTTCTGGAAATTTGAAAAGTAGAAAGAAACAGATATAGTTATATGTTCACTTAAAGGCTAGATTTTCTTAAAGAAAAATCTGTACTTTCTGAAGTAAAAGGAAAAAAAAAAGTATTACTCGAATTACAAAAAAATGTTCTTAAAATTATAGTCCAAGTAGATTTTGTTATATTTTTAATTTAACAAACCTTATTTGGATTTGATAGGAAAGACACACTGGATTTGAGGAAAAAGGCTATATCATACATATCCTTATAAATGCCTGACTACTACTGAGTGTGTCTAGTTTTGCGAATGTCTAGTTTTAGGCAGTAAAGGACTGTATTTAGAATAAAACCAAGCTATAAATGGAATGATCCCATTATCTATGTCCCTATTATCTTCTAATAATCTTTCTTCTTATAAATGCAAGTTTTTCTTTCCTTGTTGGGATTATCATAGAGGTTTCTTCACTAAATATAAAGAACAACAGCACAAATAACTCACAGACTTGTTAAGTTGTCCACTACAAGTGAATGTGAATAGCTTGAGTATATGAGAAAGAGGACTCAACTCAAGAGCAGGAAAAGAATATGTACCCTATCAAGTTCTTGGCAAATTCCTAGGTCAGTGGAGTGGCAGTCTTAAACTCTGCTGTGAGGATTGCCGCAGTTTCTGCAGCAATGAGAGAAAGAGAGATGAGAGACACACAAAGTGAAAAGGAGGCACAATCACCACCTGAGCTACAGATCCAGTCTGATACTGTATTTAGGAAATAAGTGAGATTCCAAAGTAAATGAACACAAAATTCTCACTGTAACTGAAAGAGGGCTTTTTTCCATTCAAAGGTAAACTGAAGAAAAGTGTTTTGTTTAAATCGCTCAGTGCCACAATGTCAAAACTTCTGTCCCACAATGTTCAACCAGGGTTGGACCATTCTCTTCAAGAACATGCTAAAGCGAAAGACTGCACGAAGACGTGTGTTTTTATTACAAACATTTAATACTTACGTGCTATACATCTATAATTTGTTTGCTCTAAATTATATTTTTTATTATTATTATTTCATGCTGTTCCTAGTGTTCCTGCATACTAGTCTTAATACTCCTTGCCAATTTGCAGAATTTTAACCAACTTTCCAAGATGCTTTTCTTCTGATCAACTGATAGTTTTCTCCAAACCTGGTCCCAAATAGAACTTAGTCACAACTTGGTTGTGGCAACAAAAAATGTCTTTCCAAGTGACAACACAAGCAACACACTGAGAAAAGGGAACAAGCTTAGGCTACTTTCACTGAGAGAAGTAGCAAAATGCTTGTTTTCCTACTGAGACTAAAATGAGTTTGAACTGCTACTTGGAAAAATACAAGATTAGACAGTTTTTGATTTTTCTGTGTTCAAAATAGAGGAAATTTAACTCATTTACAAAGTCCCATACTCTGCAAAAAAATCAAACATATAGAAAACATTTTTTTGAAAACAATTTTATTTAGTATGAGTAACTTGGTAATCAAATGTTATAATGACCAAGAAGGTTGGAAAAACAACATTAATGTTGTTCCAAGGGTCACCCAACCAAGTCAGTATTTTCTATTTCTACAAAACCTGTGGAAGAATTATCTCACTCTTGTATGACATGCCAAAACCTGATAAAGATGTAAAACATTAATACATATGAATTTCAGAGAACTTAGGGAATGAGATTAGTTTTTTTATCATCCATAAACTAGTATGGACTAGCATGGACCTCAGGGAGTATTATAAAGTAATTCATCCTACAGAACTACTTTTAAAATGGTAACATCCTTGTGGTGAATGTCTGTAAGCACTGAATACACATCTATAACTTTGCCACATCATATTACCAATCCATGTAGCCAGACTATGAGACTTTGAAAACACTACAAAATGAAAATGAAGACTGAGAAAGAGCCATTTCATGATTATATTTGAAAGTGCAACTTAACAGTCTATGATGACAAACAAAAAACTTGTATTGGCACAATTCATTGTCAGACACTTGATTCCTGTATCATATGCCATAACAAAAACTGTAAAACTTCAGCCTTACTCATGGCTGTAACCAACAGTGAATGACTAAAGATAACAAACAGAATTTCAGCTAAGCTGACTTTATATGTTAGGTTATGTAATACAGATAAATGCACAGTATCAGGTCACTCGAACTTGCAATGTGTTGACTGGGCCCCTTATCAGAATACTGTCAAAATGATCATCATGAAGATCTCACATATTTTAATCCAATTAGACTGTCTAATCTCTCAAAGGAGTGATTGAGTCCAACAGTCACAGGTTAGAGAGGTTAAAGAGATTCCTTAAACAATATGGAACTGCAAAACCTCACACAGCAAACATTTCCCTAAAATCTCTGCAGTAAACCAGGCCAAAACATTCTAGCAAGCACAGATCTCATAAGGTCAAGTTAAAAACCCTGGAAACTCCTTAGTCTTTCTCATTTTGGTACTTTTCCAGGTGTAACAGATTAACAAATGATGTATTCATATTAAACCATGTAAAACTGCTGGATGTGAAAACTTCCATAAAAACCTGAGATCAAAAGTTATACTTTGGTAAATACACTGCAGTGACAGCCAGAGAATTTATGAACATGCCTAAGCTTGCAAAGAAAACTGGACTTATTAGCCACAGGAAAATAAAGTTGTTTAGTGGTTGTTGCAGATTATACTAGTGACTCTAGTTGCAGTGACTTTGGAGTCATCTCGAAACAGCTGAGATTTTGGTCTTGATCTGCTACTGTATATGTCAGGCAGTTATAAAGGAAATTAAAGACAGTGGCTGTACTCACTGACCTGTTGATGGGTATGGGTATGGAGGAAAGATTCATTGTTCAAATTGCCATTGCTATAACCATCTTACATTGAGAAGTTTGAAATGCTCAGCAATAGTCACCTGCATGATTACCTTGGCTTCCTGACTAGTTGCATAAGAATTTTTGGTAATGAAATCCCTCTGAATTCTCTGTATTAAATAACACACCACCCTCTTCCTTCTGCAAACATACGCGCATAAATCACATCACAACTAGGCTCATCTACTTCAAGCTGCAGGGACAGAAACCAAGTACTTGAACAATCATGAAGCTGTAAAATTTCTTCTGCAGAACTGAAGTACACTCAACTACACCTGAACAAGACATAAGAAAAGTACATAATATTTTGTATACATGTAGAGTCAATAATGCCACATACTCCAACTACCGCAAACTTCAAATTGTCTTGCATATACGCATAGCTAACAACCTTGGGGTACGCTTGTATATGGGAGGTGCAAAAGGAATGAATCACATCTTCCCACATTCTGTCAAATCTGCTAGTAAACCTGGTGCTCATTTGCAATCCATCATTACTTTTGGAAATGTTGTATGTGAAATAAATATGAAGAACAAAGAGAATCCCTACTTCTTAAGTTTAATCTTCTTGAATTATCTGAAATCAAGATTTTATTTAAGAAAGATAGGCATATATTTCAGGATGCTATAATTAGTTCTTATATGCTGAAGCACTTTCAAATATCAAGACATACTTTGGAGTATGAATATCGGAGAAAGATCGATTCTTACTTTTCGTATTACTCATGTAGCAAGTGCCCAAATAGAATGCATGAACTGAACAATGTTTCTTATTTTTTCCCAGCAACTTATTTTCTACATAATAAATAGTTATTGTATACTGTTGAAGTGAAATATTGTAATTATTTAATTAGGCTGTTTTGTCCTCTGTAAAATGCAAAAGCTATAAATACAGAAGCAAATCAAATTGAGTTCTGCTGTAGGCAGGAAACCCATCTCTAGTGAATAGCCTGCTGCTCAGATATCATTTTTTAACCTCAATCTTTATACTTTCACAATTAAAACTAAGGGTACACATGCAGTATAGTTGTACTCAGTGATTTTCCATAGCTTGGTACTAAAACAGCGTTCTGATCTTAAAAAATGACACATGGCTTAATCTAATTAGTTCAGGAAGAAAAGAAGAATTTCTGTTGTAAGAGAAATATTGCATACAACTGAAAACAAGAAAAACAATTTTTAAAATGACATTGCATATGTGTACCTACTTAACACTCTTTCCATACACAGCCTCTAGCAATGGCTGATTTTCAGTCTAACTCATTTTACTCTTATTGTCTGTCACTTAAAAAATTACTGACAATAAGTTACAACACAGTCTTGATATTGCTAAAACTCAGGAAATAACTTAGATACGTAAGAAGTAAAAATCTTGCTTCTTATATCCCTATTTTAAAGTGCTGTTAGTACCATCATCTAACAACTGAAGTATTAATGGCAACCAAATGCACTTGCCATGAGCCACTTTTGTGATTGTCAGAGAATGTAGATTTGCTTTAACAAGCACAAGCACCTTGAAAACTTTTTTATAGTTTCTTGTACTTCTCTCTCACAAATATTTTCCTTTATAACTTTTGTTCTCGCTACATTAGAAACCATCCATAAGGATGTTAACACATTAAATCTCCTACATTATAATTTTACAAACTTATAAACTTATAAACTTCTGTGACACACATACATTTCAATTTGATTGCAAATAACAATGTTCTGCTCAAAAACAATTATAAGCTTTACTTACAAAATAATTTAAACATTACAGTAACAATCACCTCTCACCCACTCTGAAACAAAAAGTATAGTTCAACAGAGACTGACAAATTGCTGTATTTTGCATAATTCCTTTAGTTTTATTTCTTTCAAAATACAATTCCAATATTTTTTTTCCAAAGACTGGTGAGGTCAGTTCCATATTTTGGGCCAGTAGCAATGTAAGTCATTATTTATCTTAGTAATCATAATGTCTGTTTTCATTTGTGATTTATTGGTTTAACATAAGAGATTGAAACTCTTCAGGGGAAAAAAATCCCGAAACTTTCACTGACTCCATTTGTGATGATTACACTTCTGAGAATTAACAGATTTAAAACGTTAGGCAAATATTTCAAAAGAGGAACTAAATCAAAGCTAATAAGCTAATACCAAAAGAAAGAAAAGCAAATAACTGAATTCTAATAAATGACCAAATTGATACACAAAACCGCATTAACATCACTAAAACTGAAAAATCAAAGACTTAAGAAATGCCAGGGTTCAGAATTGCCTCTGCAACCTTAATTTGTCCTTGTTCTGCAGATACATTATAATGAAGTATTTAATTAAGATTAATGTCAAAGGTAACCACTAATTCCAAGTGGCCAATTTTCGTTACACAGCTCTGCATGTTCCTAGTCCAGTTCACACTGGCTTTAGGTTGTCTGCAGTACTTTACATTTCTGCGGATTTGATTCTCTGGTATGAAGTTGGAGACTGAGAAAATAAGCATTAATATTTATTACCATGCTAAAAACATTTGGTTTAAGTGACTTACCTAACATCACAGAGGAACTCTATGGCATAGTAAAACATAATATAATTCTCAAAGATATCATTCAATTAATCGATCTTTTTCTCTTCTTTCAGTCCTCTGCCGTATTGATTACATTTTCCAATTTTTTTCGGCTAATGAATTAGAGATTTGATCTATCAACATCTTCCTTCCCCCCAAAACCATGAATCATCCCTAGAGCTACTCCTTCAGCTGGATGAGACAAAGGCTCTCTGTTCTGCAGAGGAGGGGTGGAACACGACGACAGATGGACAAGGCACAGAAGACAGAAGGTCTATCATGTAGTTCTAGTTCACCATATAAAAATAAAAATTAAAAAAAAAAAATTGCATGACCAACAAGTTCATTTATTTTATTATGAACATCTCATAACTGTAAGATGTTTACATACAGTACATGCATGTACTTCCCTCAAATTTATTAAAGTGAATGAAGGAAAGAAATGTTATCACATTGATACCCATACAGAAGGCTTAGAGTCTTTAAATCCACCTTACACCTTTTGTTTGAGCTCATCAGTTAGGGCATAGTACAGTAAATTGCTATTACCTAGTGGACAAAGTAATCTCAGATATATTTTATCATGACTCACATATTTACTAAAAGCAGATACATTATGGAAGTGAGATACATTGAATTTCAAGTCCTATCATGCAATTTGGGTACAGACATTTCTTTTTTCTTAGAACCTGAAGTTCTGTTACTCTCCTAGTCCTGTCTCACCCACCAGTGGCTACTTTCATCATTCTTTCCATTCCTCTGTCTTCTCAGAGCTCATGCTGTGCCGGTTGTACCACTTAAGCCTTGATTTTCTTTTTCCCTGCTTTACGGTTTTGTTCATTTTCTTGTTTGTTTGTACTTGGTTTTGTTGTTGTTGTTGTTTTGGTTGGTTTTTGTTTATTTGGGATTCTGTGGGGTTTTTTTGTTGTTTTGTTGTTGGTTGGTTTGTGTGGTATTTTTTTTCCTGTTCTCATCAGTTTTTATTGCCAGACTTTCTTTAATTGTTCTTCATCACCACTCAGTTTTCCTTTTTTACCTCTTGTCTAGTCTTGTCTCACGCTCCCCATCCAGTGGTTCCTTGGTCCAGTTTCTATGCTCAAGGATTTTCAGTTCCTCTTTGAAGCTCTACTCTGTTTTCAGATTTATCTTACACTTCTTATTTCCCGAATCATCTTCTGTAGATCCTAAACTCTTTGACTGGATGATTACACACTCCTTTCCTCCTGGAGTCTCAAAAACATATTTCCATTGCTTTGCTTTTCCATAACAACAATTTACCTTGCCCCAGATTTCAGCCTCAGCTTTATCCCAGCCCTTTTCATCCATTCAACATCTAGTCCTATTTTTACCCTGACCTTCCACCACACTTATTCTTTTTCTAGAGCTAGTCTCCAAAAACATTTATCTGAATACATTTTACCTTCCTCTCTTATCTTTTTCTCCTCCTTTTATTTTGGGCTACGTGACATCCTTTTGATTCCACCTAGTGTCAGCAGATTAAAAGACAACACTAATCTCTGAAACCAATGACCTGGATCTATTTCCCACTTGTTAGGTACTGTGTTCTCCCAGACCACATCTGTTAGGGAAAACAAGAGTGAGGCTGCTCCCTGATAAAGGTTAGCCAAGAACACAGAGATGCCCAGCCCATCAGGACAGAGGCCTCACCAGCCACAGCCTGCTCCCATAGTACTCAAGCAAAGAAGTAGGCCAGAGATCACACTGTGAAGTCAATCTGCAGGTCAAGATTAGGATCAGATCTAGTCATCACTAGGCAGGTCCATAAAATGAGACATGCTAAGATCAAACCATTGACTGAAATCTGAATTAAACTATTCCATGACCAGGTAAGGACAAAACTAGAGACCTATACCCTTCTAACACAACTTGGCTTAAATAGAATTTCTGTGCCCATGGCTGTGAGTGGACACCCCAGGTGAGACTGGTCAGGACCATTAAGGCTTATTAATGCTTTCAGCATCCCAACTGAATGTCAGGGCAAAAATTGGAGTACACAATTTCTCACATTCTCTCATTTCTTGTTAAGGAGAGTTTTGGTGTGCATGCCGTGACACAATCAAGTAGGTCTTCAGTGAGGACAATCATGGCATTAGAACTGTTTATACATAAGCTACATAGAGTCTACTCATTCTGCTTCTAATTGTGGTAACCTTACACCACCTGAGAAGATTGCAATCTCATTCTCCTTGCTAGAAAGAGCAATAGTAATCCAGTCTGGCTGGAAGGCTCTATTTCACTGCTAGATCATCTAACTCTTAGGAGCATGTTGAATAAAGATAGAATGTGTAGAAATTTTAAAGGCTAAGATCTATTAAGTCAATTGTGAGCATTTTATTTCCCTGTGACTTATGCCTTGAGTTGATTTTTCACAGAGACAGCAAAAGAAATACTCTCAACAGAAAGGCCCTACCAAGTCTTAAACCCCCTTTTTAAAGTATGCATTCGCATTCGCTAGAACAAATATTGTAGGAGTCTTCAGCACAGGCAAAACAATGTATTTGTTCAATTCTTTTTGAGTCTTACTCTGGAACAGCTAAAATACTTTGACTTGTATTTGAAAACATTTTAATTAAGGATGCACTAATGTGAAAACCTTAGTATAAAGAAAAAAAAAAAGTTGAGTCTAAATGTTTAGAGCCTCCTTTTCAATCACCAAAATGTGTGAAAAAATCATGGTATTTGTACTGGTGTCAATAATCAAAGATGCTTTAAGAAAGTAAAATGGATGACATTATGTTCTACAGAATGAACAGCTTCCTTCTTATTGAGTTTTTTAATATTTCTTTGTCTCCTCAGCTGGATGCAAGAGAGGTTTTCTTCAACACATTGCATAATCTGTGCATAAGGAATCAAACACAAAACAATTAAGAATTACAAAGCATCAGAAATAACAAAACAAGAAATAATTGGATATATATATATTTCAGATATGTTAGCTAGGTTGTATTCTAAACTGTATGTAAACCTGTTCATCCAAGCATATTTAAAGCACAATTAGACTCTAATTCCATGCAATATGTTTTCATGGCAAATTGTAATGTACATTATATGTACTTATATGGTAAGTAAATAAAGGTCTAAGAGGCGGTTTGGGGTAAGTAATTTAAAATTTTCTTCAAGTGGTTGCTTCTTAGTTGATAGTTAGAAAATATAGGAAAGCACACACTTTTGCTAATTATCAAACACTTAGGAGTAGGAGGAACTGACTAGTATGTATGGAGAATCTAGTATGTATGGAGAATCAGGTTACCAGCACCATTTTTTCTGTGTCTTCATTCCACAAATTATATGGATGAGAGATCAGGTTATCAATGAGGTAATTCTGCTTCCACTCACCATTGGTAATTGTTATAATTATTTTCACAAACTTGAAGTCCACATTAGGGACTATTGAATTAGAATTATACCAGTTTGTTTTGACCTTGGTTCACTTTGCATTGGCATTGCATTGACAGTGTTTCTTCTCCAAAAGCCAGCAAAATATCTCATTTATAATGTTCATCTTACTAACAGAACAAAGTTTCACTGAATTCATAATATTGCTCTGGAATGGATACATACTGTATATTCACACATCAACATGTTTTATGGAAATGAACACGTTTCTTCTTGGAAGCACATTTTCAAACTTTAGTTGCTCTTTACTGGAGCCAATTTTTTTTCAAACAAAAAAAGCAATGCATTTTATGTCTATAGATTTTTATTCATGACAGTATATTTTCACAATTGGATAGATTCAACTAAATTAGTAGTTACAGTATTTGTTCAAACCAATGCATTTTTGCTGGCATCTGGTAAGTAAATGTTATCAAATTTTTTAATTTTTTTTTTTTTAGGAATCAGCTTCAACCAAACCCACATTATTTCAAACAACAGCAACTCACCTCCACCACACAATTTCTCGAAGCAAACAAAACACCAAATCTTCTGTTCCAGCTGCTGAAGTATGGTAAGGCGATTATATAAAACACAAATACACAGACTTCAGTCAAGAAACCTCTGAACTTCTGGCCTCACATGAGCCCACAATGGTGCACTGGGCAGGGAAATGCACTTTCTGTGACCATATGTGTCCCCTTCTGGAGAGAGACCCTACAACCCAGGAAAGCCATTCTACCACTTGCAGGTAGGAGGGGGCAAATGAAAGAATTGAAGGTTTGCCTCTGTAAGAGATGGCTGTTATCCAACCAGATATTTCTTCAAGGCTAGGTGGCAGCTGCATGGGCGTTTTGTCACAACATTTTTGTATTGAGCCATGTAAATAAGTCTCACTTTCCAAATTACTGTTTTAAATCTGATCATGAGTGTTTAGCAGTATTGCAAGCTGGGATAGAAGCTGTCTCTAACTTCTGTCACTACCAGCCTACCTTCTCTATATCTTTCTTCATGTGGGGCTTTTTTGTTGTCGTTGGAACACTGCAATTGTATTTTGACTACTTCTTCACTACCCTCTATATTATACAAAATTTACTTTAAAATATGTATTGCAGAACATGACACAGAGCAAGTGTTTCTAGAGCTACGTTTCACAGCTTTTAATACTGGAAGTTTCTCCTTAAATCCTCTCTATATCTTCCACTGAATTCAACAGAACTACAATGTTTTGTCAACTAAATAAGCCTTCCTTGGGTATCATTTCCTCTCCCTAATCACTGATCACTGATGCTATCAAGAAGCATCATTAAAATGATTATCCCTTTATATTTTGCTTGTCTTTCAAGGCTAACTCTAGAGGTAGATCGACCCCATACCACACAGACAACTCCTTACAGAGGAGATGTAACTTTTTGGAGAGAAGCCCTAAGCCTTGTAAACCAGGAGAAAAAAAGTGTGCTAGCAAATTAACAGAATGTGTAGTGGACCAGGACATGAAGCAGTAAGTGATCTGAGTGGTCTGTCAAGGCTGCCTGTAATTTCATCAGCTGTTCATCAACACCTGTGAAATCTATGTTGTCTAAAAAAGGATCAACAGGAAATAACAGAGAGGGAACAACTAAGAAAGCTGGCTGCTCTGCTAGAGGAAGGAATTTTCTGTCAGCTTCTGAGTAAACACAATCAAGAAAAAAAAATGTGAGGTAGGATGACGCAATGTAGGATTCATGATGAAAGCGTAGGGAAGCTGGACAACTTGCAGTTTACCAATTCAGCAAGAAGAAAATCTTGCTGACACTTTCTGAATCCTGCTTGGAGATTAAATTATTTTGCTTTGTTTAACATTAGGAATATCTGTAAGTATCACCTTGATCGATACCAGAATAACGCAGAGAAACTTTTTCTGGTTCTGATAAAATGTTTACCTTCTGCATCTGTTTTTCAGCATTGATCTACTGTTGACATTTTAGGGTATTACTTTTTACTCTGTTCTGCAGTGAATTTCCTGAAAACTCCCTGTTGCCCTTTTGGTCTAGAAGTAATGAGGCTTCTGGTCATTAAGTGTATGAGCTCCATTAATCAGAAGAAAATAAGTATGACATCATATCTAGCAGTTCTAATTATTTCAATAATAAATTTATCAGATATATAGCTAGTCAACCAAACCAGGGGCTTCTGGTTGGGATTTCTTTCTATTTTGACAAACGGACAGAAAGCTTGCTTCAGCATATGCAGCGTAAAGACCTCTTGATACTCCTCTCTACTACAAAGATTTATTGATGGGGTTTAAACCCTGGGTTTAATTATCTAATGTTTAGTAAAAAATTATGCTGTGTGATGAAGAAAGTAATGCTAATCCCCCCCCGCCTTGACCCTCCCTTTCCTGTGAACCTGTTTCTTATTAACATGTTTCTAGGTCATTTCAGGACCACTTGAGCCAGAAGAGAATGGTGAGAACCAGCAGTTCTGGTTGTGCTTCTGACATGAGGTGTGATGTTATGTCCACGTTACTGGGTTCTGGGAGGAAAATGTTAACTGCTGTTTCTAAAGACGCAGATTAACTTTTCCAAAAGTACTAATGCAGTAAAGATGTGGAAAACCTGTGATGCACAGACAGACGCTTCATTCTTACACCTGCCAGGGGACCTCTTTTTACAGTTCCTAATTGCTAAGCTGGGAAGACACTTGTATCTTTCCTATAATGCTTCCTGGAACAAGATTACAATCAGAAGTATGTTTTGTCAAAAGTACTGAGCTGTCAGTTATCATAATTAATGCAAAAGCACCTCAGGTTGGATTACAGTCCTAGTTTAGCAAAGGAATTGAATTACTTATCTTGTCAGGACTGCTCTTTCAATTTATTCCCCCCACCAAAAAAATGTAAGTTTTGAGCATTTGTTGACATTTTTTGTGCTGACTTAAAAATCACGACTTGTTCCTTTTTGCAAGACTTCAAAAATATTTTGAGAAACATTTTCCATTCATTACTGCTTTATACATACTGAACTGTATGAACAGTGGTAAAACCTTCGCCTATTGTGGTTTTTTTTAATCAGCAATAAAAAAAAAAGGTAAAGCAAGGATCTACTCATTCACCAGAGACAGATTTCAAATGCTTCCCTGTCCTAGGGGACATTCCAGTGCAACACCTTTGATAGTGTACAAGTGATGTACGTGATGTTTATTTGATACAAAATCATACAAATGATAGAACTTTAAAATGTAACTCTGTAATTTGATTCTGTACTGTGCTTGGACATCTTTTGGAGATGGGGGAACTCAATATAAATTCTGATGCAGTCTTAACTGTTGCCAGGCGTAATCATTCCTTGCTAATGAACAAAGTAGAAGATATGAATACAGAATACATGACTTTCCAGATACCAGTCTAGTGCAAGTTCTTTAAGTTCGAGCTGTTAGCACTTCTTTAATGATCTGAGATCATACACTCTTCAGAGAAATAAGGTTTTAAAGACTTTCCCTCTCCTATAGGTATGCAAGACTTGTGCATCACTTGTTTATCTCAGTAAAGCTCTTCGGTGTTAAATCGGACATCAAGGTGGAAATTCAGAGAGGTACTGTGCGAAACATACTGCATCATGTTGGAGAGCAAATCTCAATTGGAAAAGGATGGAACCAGAACCTGTTCACTACAAGTGTTTGGGTGCAGGGGAATCTTGCTTTCTCTGAGATAAGGCAACACAATTCCTTCCAACTTAAAGCATTCTGATTTCACTAAGAGGTTTGGGCAAAAGGTGAACGATACTGTGCTAAACATCAAATATGCAAACATGAAAAAGTAGTCTGACATCTTGGATTTCTTACATTCAGTGCCTTACCTTTTAGACCATAAGCAATTTGGTACTCCTAGCTGAATGCTACAAACCTTTCCAAAGAAAGCCTTCAAATAGAAAACTTTCTCCAAGCCATTCAGAGTCCAGGCAACACTACGAAATGTCCAGGAAGTTCCTTATTGCCACTGTCTGAACACCTCACAGGAGGAACTGGTCACTGTTACTGTGGTGAAGGTGCCTATGAGTGTTTAATCCTGAAGATACAGGCGACTTAGCCGGTAAATCTGCTGCTTTCAGGGAGGCGGAAGGAAAAGCAGAGGCAGGAGAAGGTGCTTTACGCCTCCCTTGCAGGGAGCGAAGCAAAACGTCTGGATCCTTTCCACAGCCTCTGTTCCTGGCCACACCTCGCGGGTACTTCTCCCCGTTTTTCCCTCCGGCGATGCGGAGGAGCTGGCCGCCTGTACTCACGGGGGCAGGCGGGGCGCCGGCCATGGCGCTGCGGCCCGAGGACCCCATCTCCGTCACCCGCGAGTTACTCGCGCCACCGGGGCAGCCGCCGGGGACGCTGGGTTCATCCCAATCCCACGGCCCCGCTGTCGGTGCGCCTCGTCCTCACCGCCCGGCCGCGCCTGCCTGTGGCCTCCGGGCCCGCTCCTTCCCCAGCCGCGGCAGGACGAGGGGCGCCGGGCGGCGGTTAACGCCCGTCTCTCCCGCTGCGCTTCTCTCCCTCTCGCCGCGCCGCCGATCTGGCCGCGGGAGGCGGATGTCCGCGGGGTGCCCCGCCTCGCTTGGAGGCTGCCCAACGCCCCGCCGCCCTCGAAGGTTTCCCACCCCGCCATCGGAGCGCTATCTGGCGTTAACGGTCGCCTGCAGCTGGCGCCCGGGGCGCTGAGGGCCAAGGCGCGCGGCGAGGGGACACCTGCTGCTCCTCCCCCGGGCGCGGGGCGAGGGGCCTCCCGGCTGCTGCATCCCTGCCGCCCCGCGCCACCAGTGTGGCAGCCGGGAGAGCCTCTCCGCCCACCGCCTGCCGCGCTCTGCCCCGGGGCGGCGCCGTCTCTCCTGCGGCGCCCGCTACCGCCGCCGGACAGCCCCGCACCTCGCCGCGTGCGCCGACGGCCGCCACTTCAGGACTGGGTCTGGACAGCGCCCCGCCGCCCGCCCCCTCTCCCCCGTCGCTCACCGCCCATTGGTTGGAGAGCCGCAGCAGAGCCGGGTCTCCCCGCGATTGGCCCGAGCCGGCTGCCACTCAGTGGCGCAGGAGGTAGGGTCTGTCACATCCCTCGCGGCTGAAGGCTCGGAGAAACGCCCGTTTGTTTTGTAACCTGTCGCCTAGCGCCTCCTCTGTCACCGCCTCATTGGCAATCCGGCCGAACCAGGGGACTTTCTATTGGAAAGCCACCGATGCCAGTCACACACCCACCTGAGGGGGCGTGCCGTGTCGCTGGGGGTGTGGCCAACGAGGTGGCAGGGGCGTGCCCACGGTGCGGGGAGGGGCGGGGTGTGGCCGCGGGGGCGGGCAGAGGGGCGTGTCTCCCGGCTGAAGGGGCGGGGCGAGAGGCAGAGGCGGGGCGAGGCCAGGGGAGCCTCGCAAGCGGAGATTGCCCTTGTGTCTCGAGCCGGGAAGCGGCTGGGAGCGGAGTGGAGCAGCGCAGCCTCCCCGCGCGTCGCGGCGCCAGCGCAGCCGCCCCCGCCGCCTCCGCCCGCTAGCGGGACGGGACGGGACGGGACAGGAGAGGCGAGCAAGCGGACGGACGGACACGCCAGCAGGGGCAAGGGGAGCCAGTGGGGGCACTCGGCACCGCTCCGCGGGGGAACCTGAACCTGCCCAGCAGCGCCGGAGCCAGAAGAGAGAGCCATTCCCCCCCCTCCTCCCTCCCCAATCCGCCCCCGCGACCCTGGTCCTCCTCCTCCTCCTCACCCCACTGGATACAGCGAGGGAGACACTGCGGCGGAGGCGGCGGCGGCGGCGGCTCCTGCGGGGGGAAGGAAGCGCCCGGATAGCGGAGCGGCGGGAGGCTGCGGATCTGCGTGCCTGGCGCCCACCCAGCCCGAGGGGAGACCCCAGGATGCGGCTGAAGCCCGGCGCGCTCCTGCGCTTCTACAGCCTCTGCGGGATCCTCGTACAAGGTACCGCCTCCTCCCCACCCCTGCCCCGCACGCAGGGAGGGAGGGACCCCCGGGGGGGCACCGCTGCGGCCCGGGGCATCCCCGGCCCCGCTGCCCACCCCCGCCCCTCCCCCCCGCCGCTCGGCCTCCCCGCCACCCCACTCGTGACCCACTCTCCCCCTCGCCGCTCTACCGGCTCCCACCGCCTCCGCCGCCCTCTCTTCGCCGGGTGCCCCCAGCCTCCCGTGCGGGTAGCTCTATCCAGCGCTAAAGCGCCGCACGGTTGTTAACCCTTCCTGGCCTTCCCCCGTCAGCCTCTTCTCATCCTCGTTCGCCCTCCGCACATCTTCACCCCCCCAACCCGCCCGCCGCCGCCAGTCGCTTGCCAACCCCTGCAGCCATCCCTTCAACTCCCCGTCACCTCCCCGCTCGCACACCGCCAGCGTGCCCCCGAAAGTGCGAGTGCAACCGCAGCGTGTGCGCTGCTACAACATCCCGGGGAAACGTGCGGGCTCCAGCCGTGCCTCCCCGGAGGGGAGACGAAGGGTTGACGGGAGGGGGAGGAGAGGGGGCTCCATGCCTCGCTCGCGCCGCTGCCGGGAACGCGTGTCTGTAGGTGCGGTATAAAATATATACGCAGGGTAATCGGATGAGCCGGGAGTTCGGAAGCGGATCCCGGCACCATCCTGCTCCAGGCGGCTCATCCTGCAGCGAGTTTCCAGACTGGATGTGTTCCTGTCTCCCTCTCGCCAACCGCCGCCTTCTCGCCCGCCGCACCGCCGCTCCCCCTAATTAACGCTATCCGTCCAAGTCAGATGTAGCGGCCACCGCGGAGGGAAAACCGCCGCACGCTGCTACCATGCCGGTGACCGCCCGTCTGCCTGCGGGAGATCTTCCTCCAGACCTCTCCCGCTCGGAGGGAAGGAGAGCCAGCAGCCGAGCCCCCGGCACTGCGCTGCCGCCGGGAGTTTGCCCTCTCCGCGGCGGCGGGATGGCGGCGCAGTCCCCCCCCCATCCCCGCCGCTCTGCGGGGCCCGCGCGGGGTGGGGCGGGAGGGGGGAGATAACGGTCGGGCACAAGGGTGAGGGAAGGCGGTAACGGCAGCGGCGGCCCCGGCGGGCGATGTTGGGTGTAAACGGGGTCAGGGAACCACCGCGCAGCAACTTGCTGCCGAGCGACCGGTCCTCGGCGGCTGCGGGGGAACGGCGGGGCGTCTCTCTCCCATCCGCTCGTTCGGCGTGCCGCGTATGCCACTTTGAGAGGGAGAAGAGACGATTAAACTAAGTGACCTTGTGAGATTATTATTTTGTCTTTTTTTTTTTTTTTTTTTTTCTGCTTCTACCCCCTGTCGTTCCATTTCACGTCAAGTTTAATAAATTTCGCGTTTCCCCCGCCTGCGTCAAGTGTCGGGTGATCTCCGGGGGGAGTACCGCCTGGCAGCCCGTAGCGAGAGCAGAGGCAGCCGCTCGGCTGCCCAAAACACACGAGTCTCATCCGTCCGCCCCCTCAGTCCTTCGTCGGCCCGAAGCCTCCGAATGCCCCCGCTCCACCTCCCGAGCAAGTCACCGGTCTCTGAGAGGAGAATGAAGAGGAGGGGGAGTGCGCTTGGCAAGTGCAAAGGGCAGTTTCATCGGGCAGATTATTTGTATTCTTTACCGATGTTTGAGTTGCCCTGTACGTCACTGCACAAGGAGCTGCTGTGTTGGTGCTATACAAGATTATTTATTGGGGCATGTGTGGCGGGCTGCACCTGGGGGTTGGCTTCTTCTCTGCCTTTTACATTTCCCTGTGAATTGTCAATTCATTGCCCTGCAAAGGAGGCGGGGGGGTGGGGAGCGTCTGGACTGACTTTCTGTCACCAATAAAATCGGGGCTGCTGCTAGAGGGGGAGGATTTGATCTTTCCTAAGATGCAATCAGCTGCATTCAGTGCATCACAGTTTTGAGAGTAAACCAGTGATTAAAAACAGTGATGCCTTTCACAGCAGTTTAGGGAGTGTGCCAGGCAAAATGTCACTCTGTGAACTGCATTAGGTAAAAAACATGTTGCAAGAAAGGAGGTGTAATACAAATCTGACTGCGACCGTGTGAAAATAACCAGATTGGGCCTGTCCTTGCAGATGGGGAAAAGCGATGCTTAACATGCTACCCAGCTTGCCCTCCGTGTGTATAAAACATCTCCCTCTTTTCAGTTCCTCACACAATTATTTTTTCAACTGCTGATTAAAAATGTAGTTGGAAATACTTGGACTCTCTGTATACTGCACTTGCACAAAGTGCTGTTCCAGGAGGCACTTTTTCTGGGCACTTAAACAGACGGGGAGCAGGACATAAAGAACCTCTAACCCTTAGACAGGAGTGAGAGGAAACAATTTCTACTAAGCTTTTCTCCTAAGGTAAAAGAGAATAGAGAAGATGAGTAAATATTTTCTAGAAGACTATCCTGAATAGTGACTGTATCTAACAGAATACCGAATTGTTTTAGTCCACCTTATAGTGTTACTTTTGTCAATTTCTGCCATTTGTTTTGGCACAACTAGAAGAAACCATTACCATATTAGACAAAATTATTGTTGGCAGCTTTATACCTGCATTTAGAAGTAGTTTTTCTTGTTGGCCTGCTTTGCTTCCCCAAACTGTGTTGTCAAGTGGCCCAATGGATTTGTTGGATTCCCCTGATTTTCTGCTTATGGGCCGTGGGATACACAGGTATTTCGTCAGCTGTGTACATGAATAAGATCTTTGTTCTGAGGATATGAAGCACTTCTGGGTTTTAACTGAGGATAGTTCCTTTTTGTGAAATTGAAGCTAATTAAGTTTAAAGACAAGGTGACAAAGAGTCAAGCTGATGTGTATTTTGTATGGAAGTGTGCCTTTCTGGCATGATCTGTGGAGAGACTTGCTTAAGGAGTCTGTCCTGAGTATTGATGAAGCATCAGCTTCATCAGGAAAGAGGACATAGAATAATGCTTCTCAGCTTGTGTGTGGAATAGCATTAGCAGCAAGCAGTCCCTTCGTAAAGAAGGCAAATAAGAAGTAAAAGAGCGCAGTGTCAACTGCATGCTGTGAAAGGGGAGCAGTGGAAGTGGAAGAGGGAGTAATAACACATTGAGCTGAAAAGCGGTTTGTCAGCTGAGTTCGGGTATGATATTAGTCTGCTCTGCCCTCTCCAGTGTTTGCTGTGAAAATAGTAGGATCTCTGGTTGCTGTTGTTCTTAGCTTGTGCACTGTAATGATTCTGGAGTACTTACATGGTGTCCCAAGTGGTTAAATGGTTACGTATGTTTACAGTCACTCTTACATTTTTATTTCATTCCAGTCAATTTTTTCTGCCTCATGAATTTAGCCTTCCTTGGACAAAATTTAACAGTTTGAGGACAGCATATATTTAGAATAATTTAAGTACATCATCTGAGCTGGCTTTATGCAACCTGAAAAGTGAGTTCTTTATTGCGAAGGGTTATCACATGAGAGAATGTAACAGTAAAAATAGTTTTGTTGGATTTGTGGGATACCGATAGGGGTTAAAATTATCCTGGAATTGTAGCTGCTGTAGCCCCCTGCTGTGTGATAATGCAAATGGCACTTCATGCCTTAATGTGCTCTGCTTCTGAGAAGACACTGGATAATGCTGGATATGGGAGCAAATGGTCTCTTTCCAGTTCTCTGTCAACACCAAGCAAATCTTCTCAATATGGTTTCTTCAGGCACTTCAAATGCTCACAACCTGTTTACTAATGAAAATAATATAGAGACACACTAATTTGTCTAAATCTGTGATCAGTGATGCATCAAATCAGTGAAGACAGATAATTGCTTATGGGCGAGACTTTTTTTTTTCCCCATAAGCCCAGACCTGTTATAAGCAGAATTAAAAAAAAGGGCAAATGTCTACTTCTCAGATCATCTAAGCTGATTTAAGACAAAGTTGTCATATATGACTCAATATCTTGTGTATCTAGATTCTGCTTTGAATTTTCAGTGGCATTTCTGTTAGCGGAAACTTGGCAGCCCAATGCTGTATGCATAGGGATTGTCTTGACTGCTACATGTTGTTACGCTAATATGGCGTACAGCAAGTTGAAAGCATGTTGTAATTTTGCAAATTCTTTGTGGGTATAGGTAATTACAGAATAGAAGACAGTAGTTTTGATACAATCTTTATCTGGAATATTTTACACACAAGTTGCAATATAAAATGTATCACTCTGCTTGATGGTGACTGTCTTTAAATGACTTCAGTCAATCTAACCAAGGTTTGGTAGGCTTATTAACTGCTTAGTTCTCAGGTTAGTTCATATTTCATGAATTCCTTTGCTTGATTTTTTAATGTATTTTTATTGATAGTCGTCATATAACAGTCATGTTTAGTTTTAGAACATGAAGTGTCTAAAAAATTCAAATTCTCATTGATGACCTCGCATGACTTTCCTGAGGAATACATGAATCTGGATCAGTTACTCTCATAATATTTATCACTCTTAAACTCAAAATATTTATCAAGTTTCTATAATCAACAGTAAACAGTTTTGAAGTTTCTCACTGAAGAAGTAACTCCGTGGAAATGTTGATGAAGAGAGACACCTCCATTGAAACAAATATATTTTTCATGTCTACTTTCTTGTTAATTCTAATTTTTTTGTTTGTTTGTTTTTAATTTAAGAAATGCAAACCAGTGAATCTCCCTTTGCTTTTAAATTTACTTAGTTGTCAGTTACAGTTTCATTATATGTTACTATAAATATATTTAAGCCGTATTTTTTTATTATAGAAACCTTAGTTCTAATAATTAGCTTTCACATCACTCTGACTTGATCCTACTATTGACAAAATGTGTTGAATGTGATTAGCCTTTCCACCAAAGAATGAATCTTCTAATATTGTTGGGTAAATTCAATATTGGACTTTGAGGGCTGTATTTTTGGTTTTGTTTTTTTAAATGCATAACAAATGGTGATTAAGTAACTGGTAACAACTGCATGTGTGGTGAAGACATTGACATGGACATCAGATATTTGTCAAGAGAATAGCAGCAAAGCCAGAGTGTGGCTGACTGTGTTAAAACAATGATTACCTCTTCATTTCATATTTAAAACTAGAAATAGAAGATGCTGTCATTGTCCTCTTAATGCCTTCTCCAAGATAAAGAAGGAATAGTTCAATTTTGGTTTAAAATGTCAGTCTGATGACAGGCTAATTCTGTTACACACTCTCAAAACAATGGAGGGTCTTCTCCAGAGAGAATGCCACTGATACGCTTTTTAAAATGCACGTTCCAAAACAAAAGTAAAATGATAAAACTATTAGACATGGTTTAATACGTGTCTCCTCTGGGTTTACATCAATATTAAGTATGATCTTAATGAGTATATTGCTTCTTCCCAAGGAGTTTTTGAGGTGTGTTTAAAAGGAACAAAGGTAAATACCAAATTCCAGTGACCAGGAGTAACTTGTAAAATAATGATTTCTATCAGGAAACTGCCCTTGAACATCTTCTGTTTCTACAAAATGGAAACATTTTGAAATAATTGAGTATTTTGAAAAATGAAAATGGGTGCTTTTGCAAAGATTCTTAATGTCGCTTTTTTTTTTTTTTAGTGAACTTATTTCAAGATTGTTTCCCTTCATTTTATAAATGAAAATTCAAAGCAAAGTCCAAATGTTTACAATTTCTTTTATGTTAATGTACAATAAGTTCAGGCTGTGTGCTTTAAATGTCAATACATAGGACGCTATCATGATAGCATTTTAAGGGGTAAAGAGGAAGAAGCAGAAAACATTTATTTCATTGACAAAACAGAGTTCTAACACTGGAGGCTGTGTATTGCATCTTCCAGTGCTATCTTTTAATACTAATGTTTTGTGTGTAGGACTTTCTAACATGGAGAACTTGGAATAGGCAAAAAGGATTCAGTGAAGAATGTAGGTAGTTATTTTAATTGTATATGGACTGGAAGACTCCGTGTTTCTTCCTTTAGCAATATCTGCCTACATCCTATATCTTTCCCCTAATACCTGTAAATGTGAAAATAAAATCATACTCACATCCTTTGCCATCCTTTCATTTACAAAACTGAGATCTTGAGATGTGTCTAAGCCTTTCAGGAGTGTTTTTTCTGTCTGACAAGTTTAAGATTTTTAAGGGGAAGATCATTTCTTCTTAACTATGAGTTGTGTTGTATTTATTGCTAGCTAGTATAATCAAGTGGCTCTTGGAGACTGTGAATGCTTTCATAGCTCCCACATTTTAAGTAGCAGCAAATCACTGTTAATATAGTTTTACGTTACTATAAATTCATAAATTTAATTCCTTTCCATTTTGTAATACTCAATTAAGGATTCTCCTTTTTTTTCGTACGTAGCTGTTAAAGAATATTAACTGTCCATGGGCAGCTGCTCCTCAGTTTTAGGAAAATTATTAGTATATAGTCTGCATTTCTCAATTTGAATGCCTAAAGCTCTTTCAGAGCTGAAGTTCTCTCTCTCTGCGTGTGTATACTTATATATGAAGTTTTGTTCTTGTAGAGATGTATTACAGAACCACTCTCCAGCTTAGTTTTTGGTCTGTGCATGGAGTTGGCAAGGTTTAGATTATTTGTAAAAGAGTGCATATTGTTATATAAGCAGTCTAGTGGTTATCTGCATAGCTTTGATATTCCCTCTATTGTCATCTTTCTGTAAACAGTTTGTTGACTACCTGTGTTTTTCTTTGTTGGATGGGAAAGAGTGCGAGAGAGACAGCTTTCTTATGTTAGAAGTGAAAATATTCTGGTTATATTTTAAACTTCTTATATAACACAATATTAATCAAACAATGATTCTAATAATGGCAACTCAATTGCCAAATGTTAGCTAAAGTAACCTGAGTATGCTATCACATGCAAACATAGTTTGTGACCATGTATGAAAATACAGTTACGCCTTTCTGTGTATCATCAATGTATAATGCATTGTATTATTGCCGCTTCTTCTGGCAGAAGCTGTTTGGCCATCACAGCTATACTGACCCGTCTGTCTGTGTCTTAAAAACTCTGCCTTTTCAAAGTTCAACATTGGGAACTCCACAACTGCAACTGACTGACAGATCTGAAGAGAAAAAGAGCAAATTACTTCACAGGAGCAGTTGTAGTAGGCACTTTGGTATTTTCCATTTGTTGCGATATTTATCCCAAACTGACCTACATCTGCTGGATTATCAGTGTAACTTGACCTGCTTTTATTCCTGCTATGGTATAAGGCATGTGAAATGTCCTGTTCACTGAAGTAAGCATTGCAGTTTCCTCTTAACTTTACTTTTTTTTTTAACTTTTCTATTGCACTTGCAGATTTCTAATAATGTTATTGATGCTTCCAGGCTTTTATAGTGTATCCCTTTAATACTAAGAAAAATAGGTGAGATTTGGACTAATATGGAGAAAGCTATAAGTACCATCTTGTTTAATGATAATTTTCATTAATGAAAAGTGATGTTTCTACAGTATAAAGGGAATCCTCTCAATTTTAAATTAAAACCAATTGTAACAAAGTTAGCAACAGCCAACATGAAGGAGCTTTTCAGAGCTTAAATAACTAGTCAGAAAATTACTAGGACATTATATACTAAAAGAGATTGCATCTCATCTTAGCAGTGCATTAGCTTTATATTCTGTGCTTTCTCTAAGAGCTGAAGTCCTGAATCTGACATGTTACAGTTCTAGAACATATTTTGACTGCTGCTTACGCAAATAAAATCAAGATGATGAGTATTTGAAGACAAGTAGTGTATAAATAAGTACGGGCTAGCACCTTGACTATTTGCTCAGCTTCTTCAGAAGATTCTCTTTGACTTACTTTGATTTTTTTTTTTTTTTTTGTCAAGTATTTGGCATATCTCTCCTCACTAAATGTAAAATATATGGGTTACAAACTGCTGGTTAATACTTCTTTTTGAAATGTAAAATGCAAAATGGATGCCATTCTTAGAGTGAACAGCCACCTTCACTCCTTAAAGAAAGGTCCAGAGCTCTCATGTCAGTATTTTCCCCTTAAAATAAGTTTGAACTTTAGAATTGGATTAGACTAAAACTAAACTGTTTTCTCTTTCCTCAATCATTTTTGTTTTGCCAATTATAGCTCATTATTGCTTTACTGTGTTCTGAATGATGAACTTTGGAGGTGGGGAAGGCAGGTAGTCAATAGAAATATATAGATAATTTGTTTTTTATTTATGGTAGATAAAAATCTCAGTGTCTTATATACTTATTAATGACATGTTCACATATGTTTAACACACAAGACTAATGTAATTTCAAAATAGCTTGGAACATAAGATTATTTTAAGTGAATAGACTTTTATCTATTTTGTGTAAACAATACTTGAGGGACATGTCATTTAAAATAAGGTGATTGCAGAATTTCCCAAACTGTTTTTGGATTTTGAGAAAAATAATTATATCAGATTTTGTACAGATTTGCTTTTGTGTGTTAGAAAAGCAAATGATACTTCTGTTCTACAAAACCACAATTTTGTCCTAGTCTGATATGAAATGGAGTAACAGGAAATCTGGATAAAGAAGGCAGGGGTATTCTTAATTTACTGTGACATCTGTATTGCAGGATTTGGAAGTGCAGATGCTTTTAATGTTCATTAGATTATGCCTATTGCAAAATGAAATACATGTAATTCTCAACAGGAAAACAGAATCCAGTAGTCTATATCATTTAAAGTGAACAAATGAAAATTTGCTGTTTAATGAATTGTTAATATCATAGGCTTTTTGTCTTACAACTGATCACTAAAAATGCTTGTCATTTGAACAACTTCTAGAAAGGAAATAACTTCAGAAAGAAATTTCAAAATTGATGACTAACTGGTCATGGAAAAATGCAGAGTGATCTCCCTGCAGGTCTTGTCTGCCTGGGATACCTGTCAAGGAAACGAAACTGTTTCTTCTCTTTGTCACTGCGAGGCTTGAAGTGGGGAAACAGCAATAGCCCTGCTTTGCATGCATGAAGGGATTCCCCTTCTTAAGACAGTCAGGATAAAGGCCTCAAATTTGGATCCTATATAATCTGTTTACATTGATGTGTCAACTTTGCAACAAGTGAGCTGTGGCACGCCAACACCTTAGTGGCTTTCATGAATGATGCCTAGGTAAGTAGGTAGATGGTGGACAGGGAATGAGGCAACTGATTTTCTCTATGACTAAAACATCCCCTCCAGAGTTATCACAGAAGCCTGTGCTGTGAAAGACCCAAACACATAGGGAGATTAGGCTGGAACAAAACACTCAATGACTTCAGGTTTGCAGGATCCAGCATACCTTTTCATCTTTCTCCTGCTATGCCTCTCCACCTCTTCCTTCCCCCAGGAAATGAAATGCAGCAGGTGAAGGGTTTAGGGCAAGTGTGTTCTGTGGAAGTTATGAGAGGACATCTTCCTCTCTGCCTTGTAGGAGGAGATACCTGGGAGGGATGTGATAGGAAGTGTAGATTTATTTACTTATTAGTTATTATTGTTTTCTTTTATTCCCCCTATTTCTCTCTACCTACATCAAATGTGCACTAACAGAAGCGAGGAGGGGGGACAGTGGGTGTCAGTTCCTGGCACCAGGACCTGAGTCCTACCAGGGGCATCAAGTTGCAGAAGCTTTTTGGTGAGGTAGTAGTCATAAGACTCTAGTTTGTTTTGTCTGTTAAGAGCTTGATTTTTTGCACCAGTACAGCATGGAAGGCTTACAGACATAGGTAAGAAGGGTCAAATGTGAGAAGTGAAAATACTTCAAAAGCTACCGTATGAAAACCAGCAATTTAGATTAACTTCAGCTTATTGATGCAAATGTGCTACATGATATCATTTCAATGTAGCTACATTTTATTTTCCTTGTTCTAAGTTAGATAAATCAATTATTTGATTGGAACATTTTGTTCAAATGCAGATAAGGCACTTTGTAGGTTCAGTTAACTCCTATTTTCTCTATAATGTTACAAGTCATGCCATCGCAATGTGAAATGCAGTACTATCCAGATTAGTAACAGTGTCCATGTCACTTGTGCTTTATTTCAATCAAGAGACTTACAGAAAATATCTGGTGCCATGTATATTAGTGTAAGAAATTAGAGTTGACTGATGAATATCAATGTCAAAACAGAAGATGTCTTTAGAAAAAAAGTTCCACTGCTATTATGGCCTGTTGCTGCGAATGAGATCTTAGAAAATCCAGCATGTCTATAAAAATAGATTGATGATTCTGCATGTGTATCTGTGTGCTTATCAAACTGAGACAGAGGCAGCTATGCTTGTAAAACTTGGTTAAGATGTCTGCGTGGTAGGAGTAGGGGGCTTCTTAGGTGCTGCTGTGTCAAGGTAAAATTCCAGGCTGTTCAAATACACATCTCCCATTCTCTAGCAGGGAAATTCTTTACATGAAAACTTCTGGTTGAATTAGCAGCTAAAATATCCACCCTGTTTCTGAGAGGTTTCTACCATTTGCAGAGTAGAAAAGAAAGCTTGCATGAACTATAATTTTTAAACCTGTTACTGAGGCTCTTGTGATATCTGTATCAAGAATCTATTTTTCACATCTGGAACATATACACATACTTTAACGTGTCAGGGCAATCAATACAGATAGAATGTTTTGGTTAAATTAGCGAAATGGTCCGGCAAGTGATATTAGGGATGGATGAGCAATCCATTCAGTTTTTATGGTGCTTCAGAACAATATTTGTATGATTACAAGTCTCTAGCATTCTTGCATATGCATTTTTTTCTTCACAGAATACACTTGTAAAGTATCTACATCAGTTGCTTTAATAACTTCTGACAAACTTGTTAGTATTGTTTCCTATGGAAATGTGACAGATTTATTTGCAGAATACACAAGCATATGTGAATATAGATTGCAAAAATAAATAAATGGATGATAATATTTGAAAACTTTTAAATAGAGAACTAGGTGGTGCTGTTCTTTCATCTTTGTAGCTTAGCCGAGTTCTTAAGTGTGGACTGAGAACACCAGACTACTACTTTTCAAACACTCTTAAATGTTTGAAGAAGTTATAGCTTCTGACTTCATTGAGAATGCTACTTTAAAAATTAATGACTGTACAACACTTTCTATTTTATGTAGAAGAACTTTGACATCCAACAAATGGTTTAGTTTTATTCAGCATGGTGATATACTACCTTTTAATCTCAGTTTAAATTACTTAAGAGTGAATTCTAATATTTTTTTAACTCTTTTCTTCGCTCTATATTCAGGATCATTTGGTCAGATCAGTTTAGCATGATTAGATGCATGAACCTTTGAATCCTTTTCCATTGTTGGTTTAATCATTAATAATAGCTGGAAGAAATTTGTTGTAACTGTGCAGTAGCAGTATATAAACCACAGTTAATTAAGCACAAAAATCAATTTATTAAATTTTCTTCCATTTACAAAAAATAAAAAGTTTTACAAAGTTTTAATCACTGTCTTGTCTCAATGACATTAATGTTGTAATAAGAAATAGTGAAACTATGCTATAATGAAGTGCCTGGAATCTAACAGATTTGTTATATCAGTGGTCAGTGTTACCACAGAACAATACATATCTAATTAGAATCCAACTTCAGTCTGTAACACTTTGGTAGAGAATGCCTCTCATTGACCACTGGTTAAACATAAATTTTGAAAGAATAGATGGAAGATAAAGAAATAAGGGGAAAATGTACTTCTGTACTGAAAGGGATGAAAACTACTCTAACTAGGTCAAACTTAAGTCTTTAAGTAAATAATTACTTATTAAAAAAAAAAAAAACAAACTGTAGCTGCTAATAGTCACAAATGGGAGAGCGCAAAACCACTTTTTGCAGTTGCTCTTCCCTGTTCCTTCTGAAGTGCTGTAATATGGAGATTAATCTTAAGCAGTAAGTTTGGTTTGTACTTTTTGATTGTTCATGAGTGAACACAGAATGCTTTTACTTGACTCAGATTAGAGATTGTCTAAAATATACAAACAATGCCCATAATATTGCAAATTAATATCTACCCAGTTAAAAGCAATGATTCATTTTATGTTGCTTTTTTGTAAGATTTTGGTGTCATAACTGTAGTGATTATTGTCCCAGTGTTTGAAAAATATTGAATCATGTTTTGATTTATTTTTGGAAACTGGAGAGAAACCCAAACCAACTCTACTTGACAAAGATATAGTTTTAAAAAATCCCTTTTCATTCCTGACAATCAAGTATTTTTGGCATTCGAACAAAAGGCACATTTGAGTAGTATACTGCATGTGTTAATAGACTTCGTAGAAAGTTTTTGGTGTGTACCTTTAAAAGCTATTAATAAAAACTCGCTGCCATAGTTATTTCAGTGCCTAGCACTTACTGATTTCAGAATTGTATATCAGAGATAGAGGTTCAATTTGCATGGGTTAGCAGACTATTTATCTTTAAAAGAGGTGTGCTAATAGATTGCACATTGCTAACTGTAATTTGTACAAGTATGTAAAAGATTTCTGAATGCATCTTATAAATGGAATATTATTAAACTTGTTATCTTAAGGAGTTTCTGCTTTCTCCCACAACTTGCAGTTTTGCTTGTGGATTAACACATACTCATGAATATTTGAAGTACTGCATTTTTGCAGTATTTTGCTTGTTTCCAGGAAAGTGTGGGACCCCTGAATCAAGCCCTTCGATATGCAAATGTCTTCCTGAATAAGTATTTGGCTGGACAGAGAGAATTTATTTCAAATAGTTACTTCTTTTCAATTCCTCTGATTCAAAACAAATAAAATAAACAGTTTGTATACTGTATTCTTGAGAGGCCTTTGTTGTCAATAAATAAATGAAGAACCACTTCAAAGTCTTCCTGTACCAAGCCACTCCTGTCTAAACAGCTAAGTATGAACACATGAAGGAATGAAGTGTTAGAGTTAGAGCTACTGGTGTTTTACTGAGAGATTTTTTTAAGTTACAGACACTACTGAAGAACCTAATTTAAGGCAGTTGCCCTGGAAGTGCCTTGTGATTTCTAAACCATTCAAAAATATTTTTTTAGAAAATGGATGTTAGTTGATCCTCAAATCTGAGGGAGAGAGAGGGTTATTATTATTTCAAACCAGAGCAAAGAAGACATAAAGCTGATTTTCTTTATCACGTGTTCTGTGTAGATCCTGTGAAACACAATAATTCCACAAGCATCAGTAAAGCTCAGGGTTTCTTTCTGAGTACTTTACAGTCACGCTTTTTTTTTGTTTTCTCTTTTTTTCTTTTTTTTTTTTTTTTTTTGTTCTTTTTCCCCTGAATATTACCAGTATGAGGAGATATCTGAACTAGGTACTGAGTTTTAGGTAACTTTTCTATTTGAAATTATTGAGATTAGTACTGTAGCTGTGGGGTTATTTTGTTTCTTTTTTTCCCCTTAGCTAATATTTCAATGAATAATTTATGCATGAAGGGCAAGATAATACCATATATAAGGTTACTTTTCTAATCTAAAAAGATACTACAATGTAAGGAATCCATAAAATATTTTGCATTTTTATTTGTGGGAAAATGATTTTTTTTTTCTTCATCCTTTTTTGGTTTTCAAGTTCTCTTCTGCTTCATATTGTATTTTCAGCTTTTATTGCCGTTTAATCTGCTCTGTCATCTCTTCTTCCTGCATTGCCTAGGTTTTTAGGGTTTTTGTTCCTATGTCAGTGTGCTGACACAAGACTTCTACATTTTCAATGTATTAAATCAGTTGAAGAAGACGAAGTCTGAATAAACAGGCAATTATCATCAGTCTCAAGCCAAAACATAAGAATCTCACTCTCATCTGAAACTTCAACCCAGGTTGTTCTTATGTCAGACGTAAGACAAAGTAAAGGTTTGTGGGATTTTTATTTTTATTATTTAGTTTTTTTTAAGCTTGTTTGGCTTTGGGTAGGAAGATAACACTAAACATTAATGTCTAATTTAGTAAAAAAGACAACCAAGAACATCGTAACTTCAATTGTACCTGTGGAAGAGATACAGGTTGTTAGAAGGGTCCCATAGAGAATTACCTTGTTTTTCATAACAATATATCCCTTTTGTTGTGGCTGTACCACTTTAAGTTCTTAGATACTTTCTCTTGATGTTTGCAGAGATTTTAATTTTCTTTTCATAATTTTTCAGTTTCCACAGTTACAGTAACTGTTTACTCGCAAATGTTCAATATAACTTCAGTAGAGAATTTGACTTCAGTTTGTTTCTTCAGTACACCCTTAGACAACTCATACTTCAGAGTTCAGATTAAAATTAAACAATGTACATATGAGAATTTAAACTCAATGGAAAAAAAAAACCAACCTGAAATCTTTCTGCCAAATATGTGATTTAAAAGAAGTATTTCATATTTAGAGTAACCTGGGTACTTTCTCCTTTTCTCTGATAATGGGATCTCAGAACCTTTGGGTTTCACTTTTTCAACCATGGTCCATCAATTCTAATTAAATTGAGCTCTAAGGCTGTGCAGGCTTATGATAATGATACAAATGTTTTTCTGAGAGTTGTTTCCCAGTATTTGTCATGATTAATTCCTCATGAAAGCCTCTACCTGTGCATAACACTGCCAACATAAGGAAATTAAATGGAAAGTACAAGATAGACACAGAATTGTGTTTGTGTACATCTGTCTATATCAAAACTGAAAATGAATGATCAAGATGATAGGGCAATTATTGCGTGTTATCTGATGAACCTAATTTGATTACTTAGTTGATTGTATGTAAATATTCCCAATATCTAGGACACAAGTTGTTTGGAGTTTTTTCCAAGCCACCCCATACCCTTTCCCCACCACTGAAGAGTTCTAAGTGCATATAAAACTTGGCAAGAAACACTTAAAAAATAAACAAAATTCTAAAATCCAACTCTTCTGCCATGAATCCAGTTATCTAAAGTAAATCAAACATGATTGTATCTTTTCAATGGTGAGGGACTGTATTATTTTCAATTCTGTTTATTTTCCTTGTGAAACACATAAGCATTGGTATCAATGCTCAGATAAAATCAAGATTTTGTTACTGCAATGGAATTACTTGTGTGTTGTCTATAATTTTTTGCAATTGCAGTTTGAATTGTAGGTATCATCCATGTGCGTGCTGTATACCTGTTTCTGAAAATTCCAAGATGCTGTCACAGTATGTGATAAATCCTTCAGTCACACAAGAGTGTTGGTCTTTTTTTTCAACTTGCCAAGCACACAAACTATATATCTTAAGTAATTGTTGTATAGAAATGTCATACATGTAATGGGATCATTTTATCTATGCTCATTTGTCAGCACCTGCATCCCAGAATGAACATGTTAAATAAGAACTAGTATTTCGCAGTTTGCATTTGTGCATTTTCTGATGACCCCAGCAAATCAAAACCTCTTCTTCCACCCCGCCAAAAAAAAAATCTGTTGAGATTGTGCAAATACTAAGATATGTTGAGTAAAATGATATAATATATGAAGCTTTTAACCACCTAAAATGTTGGCTAAACAGTGACTATTGGTCCTTTAAATGTTTTGTCTTATTGCTGAGTCTGCTGGCAAGTATTTTTTAACATTTTCATTTTTGGAGCTTTCTCATCACAATATACAAGAAAAAGTATTAAGCAAAGCACAGTTCTTTATTCTGCAGTGACTCTTGTATTGAGCCTGTCTTATTCTACAATTAATGTATCTGCTGAGTAGTTTAAGTTCACCAGCTTATAGCATATCTAGGTTATAAGGCTGAAAGCAGACATCTCCAAACAAGTCTGGGAACTAGAAACATCATGGGGCTGTGGCTGAGCTGATTAGCCTTGTGTAGTTCATTTCAATACACTTTTTTTTTTTTTTCTTACTCTTGGGGTTGCAAACACATACATTTAACTTTCTATTAGTACATGTCCCTGCTCAGCAAAAATATTTAGTATCAAATTTTACTATCACTGTACTAAACCAGATCTAGACATTAGTCTTAGTTTCTAATTATAATATTTTTCATAATATAAAGTGATGCATCAAAATGTTAAAAACACATATTGAAATTCAGAGTTTTGATGGAGATGTAGGCCAGCTTCCAAAAGTGCAGTACCCATTGTGGTCGGTGGAATTTCATGTGCAGAACTTCAAAGAGTCACACAGAATCACACAGAATCACAGAATGATAGGGATTGGAAGGTTGTTTCTCTAGTATTTAACAAAGATAAGTGATGTATAGTCTGCATGTGTTGAATATTCATGCTTTAATAAACTTTGTCTTTTTCATCAGTTGATTTGCACTGCATTCAAAGCTAATAAATTAAGAGTCTGTGCATGAGTTATGTTCTGATGAGAGAGAATGGGCAAAACTAAAGATAAATGCAACAACTGAAGTGGTCTGGAAGTGAAAAGTAAAAACCTCTCCTGAAAATGTTTATTTTTCCTCTCTGTGAATAAAAGTAATTTCAAAAAGATGTACTGTTTGTTTTCAAGTGTTGATGCCAATACAACTGAATTATGGAAGACCTGTTACGAACTAGTTGAATACAAAGTTAAGTTGTTCCAGGTCATCGTGGATCACCTGGTTAATGCTGGATGTGGAAGGCTGTGCTACATTATAGCCTTTGTCCTTCTTTTATGAAACAGATGTTCTCATTGAAGAGACATAATCCATTTCTATGAAATGTGTGGATGTCAGCTTGCCATTCTTTAGATGTAATCATTTTAGTTAATTTCTGTTAAATTATTGTTTTGTAACTGCAGGAGTTCATATGTTTAAGTTATGTTAAAGTTGTTCAGATAAGCTGAAAAAATGGAAACAAAAGTGTCCAATATAAATATTTTCAGTACTTTTAAGCTTTTAATTTGTTTTGCGAGCATTACTAACTCTAAAAAGGGTAGTTTGAAATGGTAACAAACATAACTGTTAGTGTGACCTGTTTTCACACAAACAACCTAAAGTTTACAACACCAGGAAGTCACTTGGAATGCCTCTAGTTTTGCACTGTATTTGTCTTAATAATTGTTTTCTTTCTTTGAGATTTTGTTGTTAAGCAGGCAATAATTCTCCTATAAAAGATTAGGCTATTTACTAGCAAGGTTAAAAGGTGATACTTCTAATAAAATATGATAGAATAAAATTTATGATATATTTGAAGTATGTCCACTAAATTTTCAGTGGCAGACGTATCACTTTTATTATCGTCTTCCTTAGACTCACATGAGGAGAGCTGCCAAACCAGATCTTCTGATTGTACCTTGCTAATACTGAAGCTTAAAGACTAATCTTGCTAATCTAAAGACCTGAGTGTGCACATATGCATGCAGTAAGCATCTGGAGAGAAGGATAAGATTTGCAAGGCCAGAAGACACCGATGTAGTCATGTGGAAGAGGTTTCAGATTAAATCCAAACTTGGATCCTTTTGTTTCTCCTGGACAGTACTGGTCTCAGCAGCTAGCAACAAGCTATAGTTAGTTGAGCTTGACATGAGTATCCCATTTGAACACTGCTTCCCTGATCCTTGTGAGATAAGGGCATTTTTCCCCTTTAAAATGAAAGTAAGAATCTTCTGTTCTAATGTTGACTCACTATGATCTAACCCCCTAAACCACCAGATCAGGTTCTTCTTAAACAGGATTCAAAGAATTAGGGAGCTGCTAAAGGGAGACCTTATCACTCTCTACAACTCCCTGAAAGGAGGTTGTAGTATGGAGGGTGTTGGTCTCTTCTCCTCAGTAGCAAGTGATCACAGAATCACAGAATCACAGAATTGGCTAGGTTGGAAAAGACCTCAGAGATCATCAAGTCCAACCCTTGGTCCAACTTCAGCCCATTTACTAGATCATGGCACTAAGAGCCATGTCCAATCTCAGTTTAAAAACCTCCAGGGACGGTGAGTCCACCACCTCCCTAGGCAGGCCATTCCAATGCCTGATCACTCTTTCCGTAAAGAACTTCTTCCTAATATCCAGCCTAAACTTCCCCTGGCAGAGTTTAAGCCCATGTCCCCTTGTCCTATTGCTAACTGCCTGGGAGAAGAGACCAGTTCCCACCTGACTATAACTTCCCTTCAGGTAGTTATAGAGAGCAATGAGGTCACCTCTAAGCCTCCTCCTCTCCAGGCTGAACAACCCCAGCTCCCTCAGCCTCTCACCATAGGTCATGTGCTCAAGTCCCTTCACCAGTCTTGTTGCTCTTCTCTGGACCCGCTCCAGCACCTCAATATCCCTCCTGAACTGAGGGGCCCAGAACTGAACACAATACTCCAGGTGTGGCCTCACCAATGCAGAGTACAGGGGAAGGATCACTTCCCTTGTCCTGCTGACCACACTATTTTTGATACAAGACAGGATACCATTGGCCTTCTTGGCCACCTGGGCACACTGTTGGCTCATGTTGAGCTTGCTGTCAATCAGTACCCCCAGGTCCCTTTCTGTCTGGCTGCTCTCCAGCCCGACGTCCTAGAAGAATTTGTAAGATCTTATGAGAGAAAAATATTTTTGTTCGTATTTTCTCTTTTCATGTAGCTGGAAATTTGACAATGGAGTGTCTCACACAGTCTGAGTTATAGTGTGGCTTTCATCTGTGGTCCAGGAATGCCCTGTCACAAAACTGTTAGTGATAAAGTCCTACTCTTGTAACTTTTGTTCAACTACTCTAATTTTGACATTGAACGTGAATATTTCCTGCACCTTATACTGTTACTTCACTTGTCTTGGACAGCACCTTGTCTTGTAAGACCTTCTTTTTGCTTTATGGCAAAATACCTGATGGCTTTAGGTTTTTGAAGAATGGCTTTGTATGTATATTGCAGTTCTCATTGACCATCTAGCCAAAGCATCTCCTATCCCCACCTTCCTAAATAGTGCTAGGTACAAGGAGTGGATGTGGATTCTTTCAGAGGTGTTTTGTTTGTTTGTTTTGTCTGTGGATTCCCTTACCAAAGTCTTAACTACGTTGCCTTTTTAGTCAGGAAGTGGTAAATTTGGAGAGGTGGTACTTAAGGTAACTAAGCTGCTGATTGTGCTTGCACAATTTAGAACTTTAGGAACTTTAGAAACTTTAGAATATGGCAGAAGATTTATTCATTCCCAACTCTTACACCACCTTAACAATGCTCAACTGAACATGTTGGTGTTTCTTATGACTACTTCTCTGTCGCCAAGGAGAGATTTGGGAGAAATACTGAGGTAGCAAGCAGGCGAACAAGAAGATATGACTAAACATCTGTCCCTCTACTGATCACTACAAACACTGGCAAATAATTGAAAATTTGAGGATAGTTAGCAAAAAAAAAGGAGATGGGGAAAAAAGTAAATAACAAAGGAGTAATAGATCTGGTCAATGTTTCATAGCTTAGGTTTGATTGAATGGCATTTTTGTCTATGCCAACAAATTCCAAATCTCCAGGAAATTGTTTAGGTAGAGACAGGCACAACTTTATTGACTTTGGAAATGAAGTTTGAGCATGGAAAAAGCCCAAGTAGAGTACTATAAAAGAGGAATATTGGATCCATAGCATATTTATTTAGTACTGCAAATGTAAATATATTTTTGGTACTTGCTGTTGTTTCTTGGCCAGATCACAGACCAAGGCCTGAAACAGGTGAACATATCCTGATGCTCAGCTTGCTCCTATTCCTTGGTAGCTGCATTCATTTGATAATGTAAGCTATTATGGTGAGTTAAGAAACAGGAAAATGCAGAGTTCTGAAATGGTGTGTGGAAAGAAGAAAAGAAGTAATGTACAACAATATGGCAGAAGGGAGATACATGGAACATGATTTGAGGCATGAAGTGGGGAGTGCCTGCTGTAAGATATAGGAAAATAACAGAAGCAGTTTCAAATGGAAAAGAAATGCAAAGCTCCCTGCTATCCCTGCTATGTGTATGTAGTTTGGCTTCAATACACAGTTTGGTTATGACCAAATTGAAACTTAAAAATGTTTTTAAAGTTCTTAGTTGGAATTAAGAAATTATGTGTTTTGCACAAGTTTCTGCTTCATATAATTTCTGTAATAAAAGAATAAAATATTATTTCAGGTGAAACATTAAATATCAATGTGTGGTTATCAATTTTTTTTTTTTTATTTGTGCAAGTTGTTGCTTTTGTTTTTGTTTTTCTGTATGAGACCTCTTCAGTAATCATGATTTACTTGTTTATGTGATTGGTTCTTCCTATGTCTGATTTCAGAAGAATAACTAGAGTGACTTCCTCAATGCAGTTCTTATATAGTGACAAGTATCTCATACTTCTATTCCAAATGCTGGGTGCTTGACTAGCCTCAATCCAGAGAGTGAATATCCCTCTATGAACAGAGCCTATGCTAATAGTTTTCAGAATATACATCAGCACTAATCTGCTCTTCTAAGCTGCCACATAATATAGTTCCTTTTATGAACTAAGAATTCATTTATAAATAAGATTAGGACTTTTTTGTTACTAATCCTTCCTTATTTTTAATGTCCACTGCTGCTGGATTACTACATTTGTCATTTACAGGCACTGTCACATTTGGAGCCCACACTTGTGATTTTTAATTTTTTTTTTTTTGCTTTGCTTCCAAGTCTTAAGCTGTCAGCTTAAAACAGAAAACTCTATAGCATGCAAAAGGAATGATGAGCTACAATTTCTAATTTCAGACTGTTTTATTGCTCCACTGCTTTAACTCATGAAGTTTTTTTCAGATGTTAAATTGTGCTTTTTCCCTGTACTGATAGTTCTTCCAAAGGTTATCGTCAGTAAACATTCTTACCTATGTGGAAATTTTGCTTGTGAGAATCTTACATGAAGTTTGTCCAAAGACCAATCTGAGACTCTCCAGAAATAAGCAGAAGCTAGTAGAATTTATTTTCCATGTGATATATGCAATATTTTCTTTCTTGGGACAATCTGACGCTATTTGATTCCTACTTTGTATTCGTGGTAAAAAAATAGTGTGTTTTTTGTTTGTTTGTTTGTTTTAAATGTATCCAATATATCATCACACTTAAAATATTCTACAGCTTATGACGCAGAATTTGAAATTTGCTTTAGTTTTTAATCAAAATTACATTGCATAAAAAAAAAATACAGATGCAAATATTTTTCCTTCTTCAATCTTCTTTGTATATTATTTGCAAGACTTTACTTGTTGGTAGTTCTTCTCCTAAGCATGAATTTGCTCTTGCCTTGATTTGTTTTTATGATCATGTTGTGCCTTTTTTTTTTTCTTTTTGTAAGTGTCCTTGTTTTCAGCAGGATTAGGTGAAAATTGATCAGAGTAGTCTCTTGAAGTAGCTATCTATTCAGAAGCTTCTCCAATAGGTTTTGGGTTTTTTTTTCCTTTTGATTAAGATGCTGTTTCCCAATGGACTCATGTGAAAGTGCTGAATCTAAGTATCTTCACATTTTAGTGGATTTGGTACAGATGCTTTATTTCTTAATTTTGTCTTTCTGAAATGAAAATGCTTTGTTTCAGGTTTGATTTTGTTTATCTTCTAGTTTAACCTGGAATACTTTTTAGTTGTTTGGTCCAAGATTGTATTCCGCATTCCGATTCAGGTACTTAACAAAACAATGTGTAAGATAGCATAACGGCTAGTTGATATTTTGTGGCAAAAAGCCAGAAATCTTATTTCGATCAGATTCTTTTATTCCCAACACTGGTACTGGGTGTTGTTGAGTGTATATGTGGAAAGTCGAAAACTCCAGAAATGAATTAGCTTCTCTAATATCTGTTTATGGACGAAAACCATCAAGTTGTCAGTAGAGATTAAACTTAAAAAAGGAAATTCTTTTACAGGACTTCCAAAATTCTTCTGTGGGTTACAATCACAAGAGAGAGAAAACAGATGGCATTTTATTTTTTACTGTTCAACTGCTTATAAACATTTATTTCTGCATTTGACTGGCATTTTAAAATATGGGTTTTGCAGACTTTCAGGGGTTTTTTACTGACTTTGGAATAGCACATAAAATTACTTGACAGTAGTATAAAGAAATTATTGGTTAATATAAAGTTAATATTTTTACCAATCTGAAGCTGTTTCTCACATGGGAACATTATATTGGCATTACATTAATTCAACAAGACTTGTTGATGAGTAGTGTGTAGTTTTCAAATTGATTCTTGATCATTTATAGTTGCTTATATAAACAAAAACTTTATAAATTTATAAAAACTCATGACAGAAATTGCATTATTGTGTGTGCATATATGCATGTGCATGTGTATGTATAATTTAAAATATAAGTTAGGAATGTCTGGTCTGTTGAATTATGCTTGCTCTTTATCTTTTTCTCAGTAAGAAGGAAAATATATCTTGGCATCTTTTTTACTCATGACACTTTCATGTAAAGTGACTGAGGTGTTTTTTTTTTTTTTTGCCTTTTTTTTTTTTTCTTAATCTTCTTTTTCTCCTAAAATTTTACAACTGTAAAATTCATGGTTCCTTAAGAGGTAACTTTTAAAAAACAGGTAGTGGACTTAAATAACTCTACTCACATTTCTTATATAGCTTATAGATATATCGTGTAAGTAAGTATATAGGCATTAATTATGCTAATACTTTGTGCATATATATGTAAAATCTCCTAAAATATTTTATGGGCATGTTACTGAACATTTAATCTAATAGGTGTTGAGGAACAAGCTTCAGTTTCGCCTTTGCTTAGTGGAATTTCTAAAATGCTGCCTTTCCAGAGCATATTAGAGCAAATCTTTTGAAGAGTGTAGTCAGAAACTACAGTATGCTGCCTTAAGAAATCGACTCATTATATGGTGTTCAGGCAGATTCATATTTATCTACAAGTCAATTTAAAATTATGTTCTTTCAATAAGCACCAAAACAATGGTTAGAGAAGATTCCTCCATCAATAGTTACTGAAGGAAGAAAAAACAATAGGATCAGGTAACTGATCCATTTCCACCAGAACATTTTCAAAGATTCACTTTAATGTTGGAGCAGACTAGAAAGTAATTTAAAAAGTTCAAAACTGTGATCACTTGCTGTGTTTACTACAAAGGACATCTGTTAAAATCTTGCTAAATCCAGATGCACATTTAAAAAGTTATTTAAATTATTGGAGTTGGGCTGACAAATTAAAAGACTGAATCATTGTTTATTATAAGTATCAGTTGCCAGAAAGATTGCTATCCTTCCACATTGTTTCTAAACATTTTTGCTTGGGAAAATGACAAAATTTTGCATCATTTCTTGTTTTGCCAGGATGCATTTTTCTGCAAGCTGTTAGATATGCTCCAAATACCCTGGAAGTTATAAATCAGTTGGACGACAGTGTTAGTCAGCATCTTCAGCTGCTGTGTCTTCCAGTAGGCTTTTTAAAGGTCATAGGTAGAGTGTGCAATGTTGCTCCGCTTTTGCATTTGGCTGTGTGCCTCAATGAAGGTTTTCATTTTGATCTCCCTTGTGTGTCAGGCAGCTCTGAGAAATGTGGAGTGACTCTGGAGGCAGCTGAATTGCTGAGTCCCTTTGATTCTGCACTTGCTCATATAGATAGGGTGGAGGTGGGGAGCAGGTGGCACAGTGACCTTTGGAGAGTGGTGAAGGTTGACAGAGGAGCTGTAAGGAGGAGGAACTCATAAGGAAACACTGTGGGGCCTGCAGGAGAGAAATACAGAAGACATGATGAAGAAGGTGTGGCATCAAGACTGGATCAGAGCAAGAGGGAAGAGAGGCTGCAGAAATGTGTGGTGAAGAGACAAGGGCCTGTGGAATATTGACAAGGGGGAGAAAGCAGTGGCCATGGGCCTCTTTAGAGATGATGGAAGAAGCCGATCAAACTGTGTGCTCAGAACCACTTACCCTATTTGCTTTTAAGACATCTTAAGTTTTTTCTTGTGCTGCCGAGAACAGTTTTACAGCTGCCAACATTTGCTGGTTTGATAGTGTCATAAAATTCTTTTTACATATGCATTAACTTTAAAAATATTTCATAACTACAAATGTCTGTATATACTTGTTCATTATTTCAAATTGCATTGCTTTGACTGTACCACATGTACTACAAAAAAAACCCCAACAAACTAGATGTATGGTTGAGTTTAGCCTCTTGGTTTATTAATACTCTGCTTTGACAGCATTATGGATAACTTTGGTAACCATTACAAATACCTTAACTGATTAAGGCATGTGCCAAATATGTATGAGTAAAAAAGAACCAAACACCTTTCAAATATCGATATTATTATGAAAGACTTTAATATATTAAAGAAAACAATAGTATTATTTTTATAAATAGATACATAAAATATATTAAAATAATAGTATAAGTATATATATTCATGTAAGATTCTGAGGCTTTATGTTGTTCTAAACTGTGCAATAAACCTTGATTTTATAATAGTCATTCAGCAAATATCAGTAAGGACTGAAGTCATGGCCTTCTTCCTAGGTTAAAGTCAGTCCTACAGTCCACCTATCATTTTTTTTTTCCTCCTGTCTTCTGCTAAAACCATAAAGTAAGAATTTTAACATTCTGTTCTTGGTTTAATCATGGTATATTACTGAGTTTGTTTTGAATATAAAACCAAATTACATTTCTCTTGCTTTTTCCTTGATTACCCAACCTGGTAAAAGAAAGGGAAACAAGTTCTGACTTTCCCATTCCTGTCTCCTTGAATCTTGTGAAGTCTCCATCTTTATTCAATGTTTATCTACCCATAAGCATTTAAAAGACTCCTGTCACAGCAAGCTTTCAAGATAATAATCTAAAGGACATATTCCATTCCAGTAACACACATCAGGAATTCTCAGCTCACTCACAAATTCTGTAATCCAGGATACTCTTAACAAATTTAGTCAGTAAAATAAAACCCCTGATCTTCACTCCTATATCATTATGACTTTCTTAAAAGGCAGATGCTCCATTTGTTGTGTTGGTATGTTTGCTTTTCTATTACTGGGCTGATATTCTTACATGGTTATAAGATAGCAGCCTTCATGATGGGACTTTTTACTTGTGTTGTGTAATTACTTATGATATTTGATTCTGTTGATGATGACAGTTGATCTTAACAAGCTTTGGAACATTTTGGACAGAGTGTATGCCTCCAACTTCTCAGAAGAAAAGTCGAATATAAAATAAATAGCATATTTACCTTTTTAAGCATTTCTGCACTTTCTAAAAATATTTCAGTTCAATTCTGCTTCATCAGACCTTAACTAATCTTTGTAAGTGTTGGGGCTTAGGGGAGGTTTACTTTTTTTTTTTTTTTTAATTGACTCCATGCTGGCTGTCATATGTAAGATTTATGTTAGCTCATGTTAACTGTGTACATAGAGCTATAATTTACAGTAGGTTAGCTTTGCTGCCTAGGCTTTCTCTGAACTCAGTGGGAAGGAGGCTACTAACTCTCAATTTCTGGATTTCAAGTGCATAAGAAAAAAGATGTTAATGAATTTGTTTTTGCATTAGAGGTATCTATGCAATCAAGAAGCCATGTCATTATTTCTCCTCACTTTGGCCGCAAGCTCATTAAGCTTGTTTCTTACTTAACTTCATGTCCACAGGAAAAAATTTGCATATTTCAAAAGTATTTTTGAAAATATTGTTCTTCACAACCTGCCCAGAGATGACTTTTCATTTTCTGACTGTGGGAGAAGAAGGAATTAATGGAGAGACAACGTAGTCACACTGAAAATGGACAAAATGGTCATTTTCCTTTTAGTCTTTAGGGAGTTCAGAGAACTGAAAGGTCACTGGATGTGATCAGCTGGTAAGAAGGCAACCATATATGAGACCTGTGCTTGCTGCATGGCTGCCCAAGTTGTGTAGGAGGGGCTGACTTCTTCCCCTTCCTCTGGAAATCGGGATGGTAATTGGTAATAAGAAAATACTATGTTTTTCATATTATCCTATCTTTTAGGGAAAAAAAAAAATCAGTTCAGAAAAGGGAATAATTTATAACTTGAATGCATGCAAGTAAAAACAAGGAAGTTGGATGATTTCCATTTTTACAGTGGAAATAGTTTTCCGCTTCTGTTTGTCTCTTTCTTCAACTTCGTGTCTGGCTTACATGAGCTAAGAACAGTCTTTTTTATCCATCCTTAGAGTTTGTCTGAAATTATTTCTCAAATTTCGAAGTTTTTAAAAAAGCCAATCCCAAAACCTAAAGCTAACACTTCCCTCTCCCTCTTCCTTTTTGGATGTCATAGATCTTTCAGGTGAAAGTGAAAAATAAAACCATAGAAGGCAGGGACATCCTTTTCTACATGTCAGAATAAGTCAAAGCAAACTTTTTGTTTTGTTTTTGTTTTTCCCTTTGGCCAAATCATTCAAAATGGCTGGTTTCTCCCTAATCCACCAGTGGGGTATTTGGGAGGGCAGTTTAGCGGATCCTTTTGTGAATACAGGTTCTACCTGGCTTATCAGAACTATTTTACCAGTTTTATATCTTCTTTTAGCTGCTTCAAAGTTTATGGTGCACCTGCTGGACATAAAGAAGCTAGCAGGCTCTCTTGGGTTATAAGAGCTGCCTGTCTGATTCAATGGCAGTTCGAAGCAGAGCCTCTTAATGGAAAGCAGGGATGTTGTGTGCAAGGAGCAGATGTGTACAGCATTGTTGATACTTTTGTAATGTAATGGATATTGAGGAGTAGGGAATTTGGGTGACTGACTAGTGACAGAGAAAAGGAAGGGCTAACAGATTCCACTTAAAGCTTGTTCTTTCAGAGTACTTGTCAAAGTTTACTGCAGGGCAACAGCAAACCGTGGCAGATGCTCTCTCTTACCCCCCACCCTCCTCCCTGCTAAGGAAAGGTGATAAAGAGGAAAAGGTAGAGAGACTTGCAAGTTGGAAAAATTTTAAATGCTTTACTAATGCTACTAACAAATAGAGGAAATATACAAAATATACAAAACCAATCTTGAATTTGCTGGGGTAGTACAGGGTTGCCTGCGGGAGCTGAGTTGACATGGCTCGAGTGGCTGCATGGCACACACCTGGAAGTCCTGGGTAGGTCTTTACAGCAAACCAGAACTGGATTCAGGGATGCAGGATCTGGAACCAGGCCTCGGATCACAGGCACAACGGGCAGGGTTCTCTTCAGATGCTGGCCATGGTCGAAGAGAGCGAGAACCTTGTGATCTCCCACTTTTATAGGGTGTGTGACGTGGATGGAATACTTGGTCAATTTTAGTCACCTGTTCTGTTCCCTTCTCCTTGTAAATACAGCCCTCTCACTTATGGGGCATGCAAAATTTTATCAGTTAACCTTGGTTGCTATAGCAATAAATCCAAACACGGGCTTCTTCTGCATTCCATTGGTCATCATATCAATTCCAGAGTGCGGTGTCTCAAAAAACATGCTGCTAAATTAAAAAAACATGCAGTTACTTAGAAGGTACTTAGAAGAACTTAGCTGAAGGGAAAATCACTAAAAGACAACTGGTCTTTAAAAACTGTTAAAAACCAGACCAGGACAGTACTGCACCTTAAACAGCAAAAAGTATCTTCCTGAGTTCTGTTGTCAAAATCTATAAACCAGCCGTTTGCATGCATACTTGCAGATGATTTCTTTTTCAGAGATCCTGTACAGAAAAAAATGAAAATATTTTATTCAGTTTCAGGGCATTAGGATTCAGCAAGTCTGTAACTTTTATGAAGCTGTAAAGCTTTTGCTATTGCTAACTGACATAATGAACTGCACAGATTATCTTGCTGAAATTTAGCTGCAGCTTGCTGGAAATCTGAAGTCCAGTATGCCTCTTCTTCCCCATGCTGGGTCTTGCATATAGGTGTTTTGACTCTGCAAGTGTCAGTGCTCCCTCTGCTACATCTGTTGTCAACTCCATGTGCCAGCATATTATTGGACTGTAGTGCAAGGCCTGGAGAGTTTTGTTTATGAAACAGCCCAATTTTGATGTTGGTGTTTGAAGAGTATTTACTTAGTTTGAAAACTCTCAAATTAATTGGTTTTGGAGAACAATATGTTTTTGCACAGTGAAATTGCTACAGCAGAATAGTTTTATGTAAGGAGATACTCCATATTTGTAAAGGTAAATGTGATTATACAGGGAGAATATTGTGGTTACATATTAATAGGTACAGCCAAAAATGATAGAAACACAGAACTGTTATTAATATATACCAATAGAATTACCATGCTTGGGGAACATGTGATAAGTTAAGAGAATAGGAATTCAATATTCAAGGTGTGGTTATGGCCACTCTGTTTTGGTGCTTAAAATTGCAAGTAAGACTTATGATATTTTTATCATTTATTTGCTTATGCCTGTGTCTGTGTTGGTATGTTCTTTGTCAGCTTCCTCTGTTTAGAAGTAGAAAAATGATTATTTTGTTTTCTAACTGTATTCAGCATATGTTTGCTGTGTAATGTGGTGGGGGACAGCAAGCTTGCCTGTGGCTTTTAGGAGCTGCAAAGCTAATTAATTTAACTGCTCATTGTGCTCTGGCACCTCTAAGTAGACCACTTAATTTTCTGTACTTGTAGATTCTATTCATAGGTGTCAATTCACTGATGTGGTAAAACACATTAACATTTGAAGTCTCATTATTTTTTAATACAGCTACTGATTTGGAGAATCTGTATGACTTAAAGTTGGTCATAAAGTTTTTCGTGATTCTTTTCTTGTCATTCTTTTCGACCCATTTGAAGCATGTTAATAGTTTTACTGCAAAGGTACGGTTGGCATACATTTTCAAGGACAGTGTTAAATTGAAAAATATTCTGACAACCCTTATCCATATGTTCCTCTTTGTTCTCCTTTTAGATATGTGCACATAGAAAGTATTTGCTGAGTTGCCTGATGTTGTAGTTTAACCCCAGCTGGCAACTAAGCCTCACCCAGCCAATCTCTCACTCCCCCAGTGAGATGGGGGAGAGAATCATGAGGATAAACATGAGAAAACTTGTGAGTTGAGATAAAAGCACTTTAATAAGTAAAGCAAAAGCCACATGCACAGGCATAGTAAAACATGGAATTCATTCACTACTTCTCACCGGCAGGCAGGTGTTCAGCCAGCTCCAGGAAAACTGGGCTCTATCATGCATAAGGGTTACTTGGCAAGATCACTGCCATCACTCCAAATGTCCCCCTCTTCATTCTTCTTCTCCCAGCTTTTACATTGAGCATTATGTCATATGGTATGAAATATTGCTTCGGTCAGCTGGGCTCAGCTGTCCCGCCTATCTCATCTCCCAACCTTTTATACACTCCCCACTTTCTTGCTGGCAGGCAACGATGAGAAACTGAAAAATTCTTGACTGCTCAGCAGTAACTAAAACATCAGTATGTTATCAACATTATTCTCATACTAAATCCAAAACACAGCACTGTACCAGCCAAAAGGGGTAAGTGATGCATGAGGATGACAGCCATCACATGCTTTCACTAGTCAAGTTTGTGTGTAACACAATGGCTTAATTCCCAAAATATAGTGGCATAAAAATTACTTAAAAGAGTCAAGGCAGGAAGTTCTATTCTGAACTTAAAACTTTTAGTAGTTCTTCAATATATTACCTATACATTCAGTATATTGACAATGAACACTATTAGCTTTGTTATTGGGTCACTGCAGTTGTAGATGATCTTATTGGACATCTAGGTTCTGTATTTAGGGTTTTCAGTTGAAGCTTTCCAGATTTTCTGAGTCTTACCACACTTAAGAAGTACTTCAATGTTGGTCATATAAATACAGATATGTAAGTTCGCTTAAGCTAATGAAAATGTGTAACTTGTATACCTAGGATGCCTGGGGTGCGGAAGTCAACATTTCCATAACCTAAAGAAACCACAGATGCCTAAAGAAATATGTCAATAATTTATTGTTGCATACTAGTAGATACATAGGTTTCTTGTATTCGTGGCTGAATTTGTAAAACTTGATTCAATGAAAATGTGGCAAGAATAATTTGTGTATTCGTACAATGCAAGCCTGATGCTACCAGAGTCTAGAAAATTCACTGCTTTAAGCTGGTGTGCTTGTTTCATGTACAAGCTGAAGCAAATTCTGTATTTCAGTATTTCCATTACTTTTACTGATTTTTTTTTTTTTGGTGACTTCGTTAGTTTCACTCTTTTGAGCAATCTCTTGTAACACAGATATAGTATTTAAGCAGACAAAAGCTAACTAAAAGGGACGCTTAGCAGAATCTTACTTGAGGTTGTGTATACAAACCAGTTTCTTTGATCCACTTCACAAAAAGTTAAATCTCTCACTTCCAGTGTGTAGGCCAAGATACAAGTGGCAAAAAATAAAACTGGAAAACTGAAGTGAAACAAATAAACCTTGCTTCTGAGGACTTGCAAAGTTTGAAGATACTGTGTTTTTCTTTTTTTCCAGACAAAACAGAAATCATGTCTGAAGGTGTATTTTGAGGATGATTGATTGAGATTGTGAAATATGTCTGAAATAAAATGTATTCCATAAAATAGTGAATCTGTTGATACTTTGGTAATTTGCTGAGAGTTCTCATAGTTGTTATATACTTCATAGAGCTGTTTCCAAATTAATTGCTGAGTGAACATTAGTTTGCTAATGTTAAAGAAGGTGAGTTTAGGTACTCTTATATACCCTAATAAGATGGAGGCAGATCTGAGTACTGATTTAGAGATCGAAACTGAGTTTAGTTTAGAAAAGAAAAGGGGATTAAAGCTCTGAAGAAGCAGGGACTAAATTTATTTCACCCTATAACAGAATTCTTCTGGTGGCCTATTTTGTAATTATCCATATAGCTCTACTGGAAGAGTCCTACAGTAATTTTACATGTAGTTACCAGATGGGTTTTGTTTTGTTTTTTTCATATTTTTATGGTGTGGGTTTTTTTGTTTGTTTCTTTGATCACTTGGCTTTTACTGTTCTGTGCTACCCCTAACTTGTCAGAAACATAGAGAAAAATTTTAAACTCCAGCTTTTCAAAACAGAAGATCATGTTGGTGGTGTAAGTAAAGATACAGGCTCTAATCTGTACATGCTACTGTCAAATTGATATTTGTCTTTGTAATGGTGTATCAATTGACCTTTCAAACTTTCAATACCATGTTGACTACATAGTATTTTGAACTGCTTTCTTCATTTACTTCTGTTTTCAATATTCCATCTAATTACTTACTCAGTCTAATAAATGGTTTTGTTCTTATATGCTGAAAGTATAGTTTTACTTTAATTGCTATATCTGATTTCACATTAGTCCTCAGTATCCTAGCAACTTAATTCCTTGGTAATTTTTCTCACTCATCGTTATTACTTTTGCAGTTTGACCAACCTTTTTATTTTTTTTTTCTTGACTGTTGCAATGCAAATCTAAACATAGTTCTGTCTAATTTTCCAGTTACTTGTTCAATAAAATAGAGAATATCCAGTTATAGAAATGGAGTCTAGATTAGTCAAGCCTACTGAAAACAAATGCAACGTGGATATTCTTTCTGTGTTAATGGATTTCCATTATGTTGTTTATTCAGAGGAAGTAAATGTTGTTTTTTGCCCTAAAATCTCTCTTGACCCTGAAAAACTGTTCTATAATCTTTAGTGCATGTAGAGTTACGTTTAGCAAAATTGGCTTTCACACTGGGGAGATCATCCTGACAAGTGTGTGTTTTCATCTCCAAGGCTGTTCATTTTGGAAACTAATGGAAAGAATGCTATTATTTCTGCATATATCTGTTGTAGCAAATAGATTTTGTATACTGGATATCTAAATAGGTATGTTGTGGGGCTATTTTTTTTTTTTTTTTTGAATGCTTGTAATGGTTGGATGTATTTATTAAGTGAAATACAAATTTTACTTTATTTAGTATCATTTTTCTTCTGGCTAGTTCCTTTATCAAAGAGAACATTTTTGGAAGAAATTTGTTTACATTTTGAGACCCTGAAATAGAAAACAAACATCATCCTGGATTTGAGATTAACATCAAGCTTGGAGAAAATAGGATTGCAGTGCTGTGCAGCTGGAATTATTTGAAAGTGTGCTGGGGGTGGGGAATTTAAGGACAGATGGTTTTCCATGTGAACTAGTAAGAGGATGTTAAATATGAGAGTAGTGCTGACATGTTTATGTGTATTTTTATACTGAGAAGAATTTTAGATGTTAACCATCAAAGTAAATAAAATTGCTTAAACCAATGTATAATACTTGATTACTAAAGTGGACACTAATATGTGGATCAACTTCAAGACTATAGATTTATATACTGAATTTCACCCTTGGGATGTAAGGAACCTATGTGGAAATTATGAGGTTGACAAAGCTATTTCTGAGAATAGAGAGTGCCTATGAGTCTTGATAATATTTTCTAAATAAAAACCAGAATGTCTTTGGAAAAAAAGTACCTTGTTAGGAAAAGAATAGCTATAAATACCTGTTCCCACAGTGTTACCTGTCTAAGAGGCCATGAAGTCAGAAGACTTGAGAAGATTTGAGTTCTTGAGAATCCCTGTTGTCAGAAGGAGATGTGCAAAGAATCCCAACTGCACCTTCTGGCTGCTGCCTGGTGCTTGGAGTCCTTGGGGTAAACAGTAAAGCAGGTTTAAATCTGATCTCACAAATCTGCTGTGGAAAGGATAAGCCATCACTTCAGCTTGAACTCCACAATTCTGCACTCTGCGAACTTAGAAATATGACTATAGTTTTCCTTCCCTCTCCTCACTTTCCCTAGATTCTGGATTTTTGTCTTTGTGTGTAGTATTTATTCATTACTTCATCTTTTCAGTTGATGGATTGAACGCTTATGCCATTTAGTGAGCAAAGTTAATTTTTTAGAGTCTTCTCAATGGAAAACTCCTTACTATTCCCTTATCCTTATGCTTTCAGTACCAAGAGTATTAAGAAAATGTGTAGTTATTATTAGAATTCCTAGGTAAAAAAAAAAAAAAAAAAAAGTTGATTTTCATCTTACATTAATAACACAAGACAGTCAAAGAAAAAATAATAGTCATCAGGATATTTAGTACATCCTAAATTGTTCCTTTTACTAATGAGATTTAATGTAATGCATCAATGTATTTTCCAGGCACAAATGAAGAAAAATAGAGATCAAGTTTGTTTTAATCAATTTTTATTAATTCTGCCCTGAAGCTTGTCATGATTTTCAGCATGGAACACAAACATGCAGAGCAGCAGACAGAGAGGAAATCTGTCTCATTAATCTCTTTTGGATGGAGCATAGTGGAGAGTCGTTTAGGATGCAGGCAGGTTTTATGGATAACATGCTGTCTGTTTCCACCCGAGCCAGAAAGGTTTCCATGTTCTGGTGAAAAAGATACCAAGCTATTAGTACAGAGAAGGCAGTCAGAGAAGGGGTGAGCAAAGTTTCCTGTCACCATCCTGGAAGGCATGGGAAAAATGCAAAGATCTCTGGATTTTTCCTCTATGAAAATAATTATTGATGATAAACTACTTAAATGTGAATCATGAAAGGTTTTGGGTGCTAGTTTCAGGTCAACATCTTTGGTTCACAGGAAATACGTGAAAAACTGCAAGTAGTTGATTTTAAAAGGTTTTATGTTTGGTTTCATTTTTCCCATTTAGGATAAAACAATTTTTCCCATATTTACTTTTAGGATTAAAAAACCTAAAATAATTGAGAAAATACTATGGAAAACACATCAATACTTTAAAAAGCCAAACCAACCAAACAAAAAACACACAAAACCCCAAACCTGTAGCAGATCAAAAACTACTGATGGAATTTAATGCTGTTACCTTTTTCACATTGCTAATAGCAATCAGTATTTTTATGAATAGCAGTTGTGTGGCAGATGAGATGAAGGTGATATGCTGAAGAGTTTGGAGATTTTTTTTTAAGGCAGTTTTCTCATAACTATCTACACTCTAGAAGGCTCCCAGTTCTTCAGCCAGGAGCTGGAATCATTCATAGACCTGACTGCAGCTCAGAGCTTTCATGTGCTCTTAGGCAGAGGCACTCAGATTTCTCTGTGGAGCCTGTGCTCCAAAGTGCATTCACACTCCTTATTCCAGAGAAAGGACACAGGGATACCTGGGCACAGAAATGGTGTTCCCTGATCATTTACCCAGTTATAGTTGCTGTCATGATCGCAGTCTGCCGTGAAGTGGCAGACACTGGAAGTTAACCTCCTCAGGTAGTATACTCTGAAATATCTGATTTCATGAAAGGTTAATCACCTCTAAGAAATTTTGATAGTATTTAGCATTTTTCGGAATTTGATTAGAAAATAACTAGCTCTATTTAAGAATCAGTTTTGAAAATGCAGCATACTACAGCTGTAAAAAATGACATATTAATCTGTCTCTCTAAAGTGGAATATGATTTATATTATATTTTTACATTATTGTCTGAGAGAAGCTAACATGCTATAACTACAAAAAGTGCATGTTTCGTAATGGATCACAAAGATGTTTCTTGTTATTACAGAGAAGTAAGAACTGAAGTCTTTTGTACTAGTACCTATATGATCTGTACTCCTAATCTCATTTAAAAAAAAAAAAAAAAAAAAAAGATGAGTCCAATGCCTTGCTTCAGTGAGTGTTAAGGTTTCTTGTTTATTAACTTCCATGGCCATTTACTTTTTCTAATGATCCATATTTTAGAAGCTGAAAGAACTAAGGAGCTTTCCAAGAGAAAATGATGTGTGTGTGGGGGGGGAAACCCAGCTGGATTACTCACTTGTAGTTTGGCTTGATAGATTATAAAATAAAGTAGCTCTTAAGTATCTCTTCTTCCGGCACATCCCCCACCCCCATTCTCCATCCCCCCTTTTTCCCCTTCCCTGTATTTTAAGTTTATTGCTGAATTGATATGAGGGAGAAAAGAACTGAGGCGCAATAACAGAATAACTAGTTTGATAGAGGGCAACTAAATTCTAAAAGTAGAATTTCATGGATCTTCATAAGGCAAAAAAGAAATTGGCTTTTTTTTTTTTTTTTTGCTGTATCTTCTGCATTACGCTTGCATTTTGGCTTTTGAGACTGATCTTTTCTTCTTGTCAAGTGTATGAATTCTAAGTCACTATTGTAAATGGTGATTACTACTACCTTTACAAAAAGTTAATGTAAAAGGGAAGATGATAACCAACATCTTTTGCTGTCTCACTCCATGATATCATAGAAATTCTTGACTGCCTGTGTTAGGTAAATGTCTTTCTTGGCAGATGAAAGCCACTAGGAAATGATGAGTATCATTTGGTTTAGCCTGCTGTGTTCTTTTTCTGGATAAGAAACTGAAACCCAGATTCACAGAACACTGGTGTAGGAAGTAAGATACCTGAAGGATGATCTTAGTTACTTGTCTAGGAGTCTAGATATGAATGAAAATCAGTGTGTACCACATAAACTTCCAAGAGATCTCTCATCATACATAAAGAAAGACCACCACATGAATATCTCAGCATGTCTTTCATGCCAACTAAAAGAACGGACTCCCACCTAAGTCTTCAGTGGCTGATCAATAGATAGATATCACCTGTCTCAGCTAAGTGCTCTAGCCGAAGGGCTTGGAGGAATAACTGCTTCATGAATTCCTGCTCTAGTCCATCTGTTTATGAAGGGTTTGCTACACAATATTGCAATTCTGATAGGAAGGTTGTGAAGTAAAATAACTTCTTTCACTTGCTAGAGAAGTTTAATATTCCCTTGATGAACAAGATGGATTAAAACTCTTCTGACTGGGTAGTGAGTCTGTTCTTCACAATTTTTGAGTCATTATTCAAACCGCTGTTCTTCTGGGGTTCTGTGCATCCTACTTAAATGGCAGTGGATTGGCAATACCCTGTTTCCTTCTGCTTTCCCTGATGGTTTTCTGAAAGATAAGAAGGTTCCTTCTTTTACATTTTCATTTCTAGTGATGACAGATTTCAGACCTCTTTATTTGACAAAGTTAGATTCTCAAGCTACATGCTTAAACTCATATGTGTGAAGTGAAATGTTCACTGTCATCTGACTTGCATGTTTTCCTGCTCAGTGTATTTAAATGGCATCCTCTGCTCTTAGATTGCTCTTTTCTGTAAATGCTCCATACAAATTGGATCTTTACTGTTGACTTGGACTCCACACTGTTAAGTAATTGTAGTGGAAATGCTGAGTGTCATTGCTTTGAAGTACCACAGTTTATCCAGCTCTATTAAAGATGGCTTTTGCAAGTTTTAACAGATTTTTTTTAATTTGTTTGAAATTAAGAAGTTCTTCATAATTTCTTAAGTTACCTGTCTTCATAATTTTATCAAAATAACACCATTTTAACAGGGTTTTTTTTATTTGTTTGTTTGAGATTAAGAAGTTCTTCATAATTTCTGAAGTTGCCTGTCTTCATAGTTTTCTCAAAATCATACAGTCTCCAGATTCTTTTTTCTCCTGAAAAAGCTAATACCTGCCAAGTAAAGTGGTATGATTTCTCATCATTGCTAGGATAATGAATTGGCTCAGATCAATGCAAACCTCATGTAATACTAGTAAAATGAGAGAAAAAACAGGAGAAATCAGGAATGATAGTACTGGCAGCTCTGAATGGCATTTGAAAATTCAGTCCACAGCTGGGGTGTGTTGTGAAAAACAGATGAATTCCTCATGTAGTCTGCCTTAAGACTACAATCCTTTTCTTCTGACCACCAAAATGAATATTTCGGGCTTATGTTGCTGCACGATTAACTAATTTGAATATAATGGGTTTAATAAATTTGTTTGTAGAGGTATTTTTAATAGGTACTAGCAGCCTAAACATAACAAAACAGTTCTAACTGATATTTATTATGTCTGAAATTCTTCATGGTTCTATACCTGTATTCTGTACAGGTTAGCTGTTAGCTCTCCACCCTGGCTGAGCACAGTGGAAAAATGTTGAGCTGAAATTGCTTAAATGAGGGAGAAGGAAGAGTTTGCATTAACTTCCTTTGAGAGGAAGAAATTCACAGAGTTACAGAATGCCTGGGCTTGGAAGGGACCTCAAAAGATCATCTAGTCCCACTCACTTGCTAAAGCAGGTTCACCTAAAGCAGATCACACAGGAATGTGTCCAGGCAGGTCTTGAATGTCTCCAGAGAAGGAGAATCCACAACCTCTCTGGGCAGCCTGTTCCAATGCTCTGGCACCCTCAAAGAAGTTGCTCCTCATATTCAGATGGAACCTCCTGTGCTTTAGTCTGTGCCTGTTGCCCCTCATCCTAGCATTGGGCACCACTGAAAGGAGTCTGGTCCCATCCCTTTGACACCCAACATTGAGATATTTATAAGATTGCCTCTCAGCCTTCTCTTCTTCAGACTGAACAGACCCAGCTCTCTCAGCCTTTCCTCCTAAGAAAGATGCTCCAGACCCCTCATCATCTTTGTAGCCTGCCACTGGACTCCCTCTAGTAATTCCTTGTCCTTCTTGAACTGTGGAGCCCAGAACTGGACACAGTACTGCAGATGCAGCCTCACCAGGGCAGAGTAGAGGAGGAGGAGAACCTCCCTTGGCCTGCTGATCACACTTTTCTTAATGTGCTGCAGGATACTGTTGGCTTTCTTGGCCACAAGGGCATATTGTTGACTCATGGTCAACCTGTTGTCAGCCAGAACTCCCAAGTCCTTCTCTGCAATGCTTCTTTCCAGCAGGTTTGCCCCTAACCTGTACTGGTGCCTGGGGTTGTTCCTCCCCAGGTACAGGACCCTACACTTGCCCTTGTTGAATTTCATTAGGTTCTTCTCATCTGTGGTTATTATTTGTCCTGTTCTTACCATATCAAGTCTTTTTGACTGACAAATACAAGGTATTTAGCCAAGGTATTTAGACAAAGGAAGCACTCAGTGGGTTTCTGAACTAAACCCAGAGGGCTGATTCAAGGATATTTTCATTATTTTTCTGTTTCTTGTGTTTTTAGTGAAGAATATTTAATTGTCAGTACGTATTTATGTTTCAATTCAGATAATTTAACTACATCTCAACTCTAGTCTTGTTAGGTGTTCATACTGGTGATTTTCAATAATTTACTGAAATGGCTTTAGAATTATGTTTAGTTTTATCATTTTTGTTACATAATTCCATTAGATCTTGATATATTCAGAAACCTTATAAACAATAGCTTTGTATCCCAGTTGGTTTATTAAAAATAAGTATGAATGAATATTCTGTCACTGTTCTCACATCCTTAATTCATACAACATTCTAAAACCATTCACTTTTAAAATATTTTTTAATTATTTGGAACTTGCAAAATGTGTGTTAAGTTTATGCAGTGAAGTCTTTTATATTAGAAATGCTCCATAATTACATTTTTCCAGTCATGAAAAATGAATTAGTGCTGCATTTTATGTGATGACAAATTTTTCTGTTTGTTCTAATTTTACTGAATAGCATACTGTAGCTTCTTGGCACAGCCTAGAATAACTCTATTTAGCTATGAAAGTAGGAACTGTGCTTAATACCAGAAAAGGCCAATATTGTGTGTAAACAATTAATTTGCACAAAAACAAAGTAAAACAACTGTGAGAAGAATGACATGTGGGAATTGACTATCAGACACCAGTACACCAGTTTGTCTAGACAGCTGGGATCAATGAAGGTGCTTGCAATGGAGCTTTAGAGGCATTGCTAGGCAAGCGGTACAGATAATTTCTCTTGTGGTAGTACTAGTATATCCCTGTCTAACCTCCTTTTGACAATGGTGAAGCAGGAGATGGGAGACATCAGATGTATTTTCTTTCTCTTCATTGCTGAGTAATCTAATTAGAGATTTAACCAAAGCTTACTCTTTTTTTCTTTTTGATCTGTAGGAAAGTGTTGTTTTTTTTTTTTTTGTTCCATTCCAGATGAAAATGGAAAATGCCTGAGAGACAAATTCTCAAAAGAAAACATACTTCAGGTCTGTCAAAACATTTTGTTTTGCTAAATATGCCTCATGATACATTGTTTTTAACCATTATTAAAGATTGGTAATCAGGTTGCTTACAATTTGGTGTAGTTGGCTTCCTAGACGTAATTCGTAGTGATGCTTCCTTGGTTCATGTAAATTGTCAGATGGAATCAACCAACCATGTTCTTGCTTAGCTCCAGAGAATTAGGAAACATTTCAAACAAACAAGCAAACAAAAAACCTATCAAACAGGTTCACTGGATTACCTCCATTTCATGAAGCTTTCCTAAGTAGATCCTGCTAATAAATGAAAAGAAGGATTTTAGACAGGAGAGAGAAAAAGAAATAATAGTGACTGTTAATCTAATTCCTCAATTAGTTTACTGTTCTGGAGCTGCCTTTTAGTGCTCAAGTTAGCATCCAGTTATTTATTTTTCTTTCTGTTGTGTGTATGCACTTTGCCATTGAGCCACTGTGCTTCTTTATAGCATATATTTAAAGTTTAGAATGTTTTTATGTTATATGTAATGTAATAAATGCATTGTTCAAACAGTACAGAATACTTTCCATGCCTCTGTGCTTTATTTATCATGCCAGAGGAATCTCTTGTGAGTCACTTAATTCAGTGTTATTACTTGTCCACTGGAAAGCTTCCTCACCTTTCAAATCTGAATGCTGTGTGAGATGGTCAAAAGCTTTCTGAAAGCCGCATTCACCGCCTTCCCTTATCTGTGTAGACAGTCATTTTGTCACAGAGGGAAATTAGGTTGCCTAAGCATGATTTGCTGTTTGTAAATCCACGTTGACTGCTCTTGGTGGACCTTTTTTACATTTTGAATTGAATAGCAAGGATTTACAATCTATGGCTTATGACTTTCTTGTTATCTCAGGTGGTTGCCTGATTTCTTTTCAAAATAAAACAACCCCCAAAACCATAGTGATTGATTTTGGCTTTGTTTGAAAGCATTTTGGAAATCTTTGTAAATTTCTTAGATGGAACATCATTAACCGTGTGCTTGTTGTTCCTCACAGAACTGCAATGTGTTTCCATGCTTTTCTTCAAAGAAGCCATGTTGACTGTTGACTCTTCCAATCTAAATCGCACTTATCCACACATTCTACTAACTCTACTCTCCATTTATGGTCTCTGCTATTTTACCCCATGCAGGGTTTAGGCATGTGGGCCCTCAACAAACAATGGAACCTATTCTTTTTCTTTTTAAACAACTGTTGTTTCCACTTGATAGATAGGAAGGTAAATTTAGATCCAAGTTTAAAGTGCTAGCTGTGGAGTGTTGCACAGCAAGGATTATATTGTGTTGGAGGGACAGATTCCAACCAACTTAAAGTGTGGTATTTTTTTGTTGGTTGGTTGGTTTTTAAACTGAAAAATGTGATTGAGGCTGCCTTGAAAGTCCATTATTAATTGTTGGTGCTGATCAGAACATTAATATATTCTTGGCTACATATGACTCTTAAAAAATAGTCTGCTACCTAAATTAGTAGCTTTAGGCTGTTCCAACAGGCTTAAGATATAAGACAGCAGAACATTTGCTGCAATTACCTAATCTTAGTGAACAATGGAGAAAAAAAAATCTGCTCTAAAAGACAAAGTTCATGATCTGCTGACTATGTAAAGATCAGAAGAAGGTGGCTATGACAGACAATTCAAGCAACACAGAAACAGTCATCTTCACAGTGAAAAGCTTGTCAAAAATAATACAGCAGAAACAGTTTTGCAAATATACTAGCTGTAACAGCTGTCTCCATTGTTCTAAAGTGACCTCTGTGCTCGTATATAAAGTTTAAACTGAGTCTAAATGAATTGGATAAATAGCCAAATTATGTGAGTAATTTGAAGTTCTGTATGTGTTTCAAATGCAGCCCTTGGTGTTCCTTCGGCAGTTGAACATCAGCACGGGAAGCTCTCTTCCCTAATGACAGCTAATGACTTATTTTATGCATCTTTGGTCTATTTTATGGAGTTCTTACCTTTAATCCACCAAATTTTAAGATGCTTCCTTCTTTTCATATGTGTTGTGCTGGAGAATGACTGGTTTCTGCTGTTGTAGTTTTGTAGCTTACCTTGCTGCCTAGCATATTTTTGTGCATTCTCAAGTAAACTTCAGTAAACTATCTTAATTTGTTTTAGTCCTTTTTTTTTTCTTGTCTAGACTGTCTGCAAAGATAAACTTTTTGAGGCTTCTTTTCATCTTTTTTTGGACAAGTATCCTTATTTTTATGGAGTACTCTTCGAAAATAAGCACTAGAGCCGTAAAACCCAGGAATATTGCTGACATATGACTATGAAAGATGTATGTAAACCTTTCTTCTTTTTTTTTTTTTTTTTTTTTTTTCAGTGCAAAGCATTGTAGTTCAGCTGCTTAAAGCTTGTTCAGGTATTTAAATGGCATTTTATTCCAAGATGAATTAAACCCTGTGGGATAGAAAAGTATCTATTTTAACAAATTTTGTAAAAACTGCCTTTGACTTTGTAGGTGAATGGAATAAAAAAAAAAAAAAAAAAAAAGTGCTGAGTGTCAAGGCCCTGAAGGCACAAATAGGCCTCAGTTCCCTTGATCATCATGACCTGGGGTCCCAGTCCATACCCTCTGCCCATGAGCCCTAGAACTCCATTTAAGCTCAGTCCAGGCACCTGCTCTTCCCCTGAGTGTGTCTGTCTCCATTCCTGTTCCTGGCTGATCCTGAATTGTCAGGGGGATTTCTCAGATCAACCTTGGGTTGTTCCTTTCCTTACTGCTCACTGGGACCCGCTACAGTCACCTGTGACTCTGCTCAACCTGCTCAGATACTTCAGGGCTGTTCTCTGCTGAGGAGGCACTACTTGTGCTGGTGTTGTCCATGGCTCGCTGCTTGTGGAGTAGCCCTCTCCTTGCTTCTCCCTGATGGTGAGGTTAGTAAATTTTATAGATTTAAGGGTCAAGATTTAAAGTAACTAAACCACTATTGAAGATGTTTTTTTCTAGCTATCAAGGAAGGTGCACTGAATAGCAGGTGTGGGTTGTTTTTTTTTGAAGTAATGATTTGGTACATATTGCAAATAAGCAGCCATGGCATAGTATTCTGTGTCCTGTGATTTTATTAGCCTCTTTTTCTTAGTTTCTCACCTGTAAGCTGCAGATACTGAAGCTTAGCATGCTTTTAATTCTCACTATAGAAGCTTGGTATGCAGATCTATTAGCTATAGTGTTATTACAAATTAACTTATTATTTTTAGAAAGAAATTTAACTTAAAATGTATCATGTATCTGTTATTTCAAGAAATACTATCAATGAGCTAATTAATTTTGGTCTCTAATTTTTCTTCCTTTTACTGTGTGTTTTTACATCTCCTGGTTGTTACAGAAATTAAAAGGCTCTTCAGATAATTTGTTGAAGAAAGACAATTCCAGATGTAAATTTTCAGGTTTTTTCTTTTTGATTTAGTTTTTTTAAACATTGTGTTGATACCTGTGAATAGACTAGTAGTCACAGAAAAGGTACTAGGCATTAGTGAGACATGCCCACCTGATAAGAGAAAAGCAGAAACATGTGATTTGCTGAGTAGTGAGAGTAACAGATTCAATAATGTCCCCTATGGAGAAAAGGTGAGCATAGTCTCCAACACAGCCTACATAATACCTCTGATCTTACCTAGGTGCATTCTGACAGTGCAGTACAAGGGTGGTTTTCATTTTTATAAGTCACTGGCAAGGGTTTCAGCAACTTGAAACTCACCACTAGTATTTGTCATGGATAGTATCCGTTATGTAATTCCTGCCCCCACAAGCAACACCGCTTTAATTATTCTGTTCTGTACATGATACTGTGTTGTACAATATAGTTACATGATATATGATGGATAGACATGAGACAGATGCTCTGTTTTTAAGCTCAACTGTAAGCAATACACATTAAGCTAATGCATCCTGTTTTTTTCAGCAAGAATTAAAGCTTTGGGTTCAGTGGGCAGAGCTAATGCTGTCAGCAAATAGTTTGTTCACATCTGCCTACAAAATCAATTGTAGGCTTGACTCTTAAATTCATTGTAAAAGTCGACAATGTGTAGTTAGTAAAAGATAATAACTTGCTGTATTGTGCAGTAATTTAAAAAAGTGTGGGTTCTGCATTATGATCAGTGCATGCTCAGAAAATGCTAAAGAGATTGTACAGGTGCCAAGAAAAAGTTGCTGCTGCTTAAAACATGCAAGTGTGCTGCTTTAATCAACTCAGATGCACAAACATATCAGTAATTGAATTAATGTAGATTTAAATAAAGATGCGGAAGATAGATAAACTGATAGGTGATGTTACTTTTCATCTGTTTCCTATATTTTTAGTGTTTAAATTGATAAAGCTTTTGCGTGGATTCTCTAAGGCCTACTTAGGTCTACTTCATTTCAGGAAGCATCCGCTACTTCATCTTGCTATCAGGGTTCTTCCCTGGCTGCTTCTGTGATGCTGCTCTTGCTGTCGGCTAAAAGTTCTGTCTGTGTAAACAGCATTTTACGTTTGTTGCCAGTTGGGTGTGAGCATTGCTGGCATGCCTCCTGAGCTGTGTTTGAAAAAGCTAGCTCTAGAGTGAGGTTTCACAGGCAGCAGTTTCTCTGGAAGAACTTTTTGCAGGTTTAAGTTTGTGGGATTGGAAGCTAAAAATAACTTAATCTTTGCTCATAAACTGAACAAGCTCCTTATGTTGTTCTTAGAGTTAATAAATCAGTTTAGGTTAGTACAGCCCTATAGAAGTACATTTTTTTATGGTAGATGTTGAGTTTTGTGTTTAGTTCATTATTGATCTTTTTGAGAAGAACGAGTTTTGGAAGGATGTCAGAAAACTGCCCTAAGAATTAACAATAACAGTAAAAAGAAGATCACTCTGGTTTTTTTTCAAAAAAATTTGTCATATGAGACAGTATTTTGCCTGAGAGGAAATTAATAAATCATAAACTGGAAATAAACATGCATATTCTGAAAAGAAATGTTTTAAAGCAAATATGCAATAGCATTAAAACTCACTGCAACTTCAAGGAAGGTCTGTTTCTACTTGAAAAAAACTAGTCTTAGTCTATACAAAACCAGTTCTGTTTTTGAGTGCTTATCTATTGCAATTCACATCCCTTAGGCACTAGGTCTTCGTGTGACCTTACGTTGGATTACTTAAAATGGATTAGTTAGAATAGCAAACTATTTTTTTTTTTTCTGCTGTTGCTTTTAAACATCTAGTCGTTGGAGCTTCTCTTTGCATTGTTGTCTCTACTGCTCAAAGTTAATCTGTACCGATGATTACAGATTCTGTTGCCAGCAGGAACTTAAGTTAAACTACTGTTTGCTACCAGTCATTTACCAAACTAACTTTTGATGTTCTGATAAAAGGACAATCCACTAAAGAAAACTTTAGTGGAAAATGGAAGAATTAGTTATTTTATTATGCATTAAGATGCAAATAATTATCTTAATTTATATCATCAGCTTTGTTTTAGTATGACTTACCCTTATTTCTTCCTCCTCATGGTTGTAGAGACATCCTATCTCAAGGAAATCTACTTTTTTAATAATCAGAGACAAGGATTCTGAAAATATTGTATTATATTGCCAAATATTTTCACTCAACAAACTCTGTAGATTTATAGCAATGGTGGTCATTTCAGCTAATGAGTAAAGTCTAGGTACATTCTGTGCTCAATGAAGCTGTATTTGGTGTTAATGTGTTACATATGTATATGTTATTTCATATATGATTTTCTTTTGTTTCTCTAAGTTTATTAAACTTACCTCTTTAATGGTGGGTGTTTCAGTACATGTGTAATAAAACCTTGTGCAGTTTGGAACACGGGGGTGGAGGCATGCAGTAATACAGACTGCTTCATTTCTGTGGTGAGAAATATAGATCATATTTATCTCAGACCTTCAAATATACTAATAGTATAACTATGAGATGATGTCTTACATATGTCTCTTGTTGCTCTTGAGCCTTATTTAGATGCATATTTGACTTTGGTACAGGGCTCAGGTTTTTTTTAACTTTAGAATCTGGCAGCCAGGCCTTAAAGAAAAGTCATATGAAATAATTTCATATTTATTTGTCTCTTTTCTGTCACTGTAGTGTTGCTATATGAGTCACTGTTTTTGAAGATTATATCTGTCTGTGTTGAGTTTAACCGAATGGTTAGTTCATCCCTTTGGCTTGAATATTTCTCTGGAGGTCTTTAAACCTATCATTGTTTTTTGTTTCAGTAGTTTCTTGTCTTTCAAGAGACTTGTTTTAGACTTGTTAGACTGTATAAGCATGATGACTGAAGTATTCGAGCATCAAACGTTGGATGAGAAAACTGACTACTTTGTATATATGCTTTAGGTTTTAAATGTATAAAAAATTGTCTGGTTTTTGTGTTCTCACATTCAGTGGAAGACCAAATGCCATTCAAATAAATACTGAGTTCAAATATAACATGAAGTCTTGAAAAATAATATATATAAAGCTGCTTATTTTTTTTAATTACACTCAAAAACCTTTTTAATTAAGATGTAGGGTTTTTTTCTCGCAACAATTTTTGGGTACAGCTCTGACAATGAGGCCAGAAAAAGTGTGTATGTGGTAACATGGGGTTTAGGAACTTGTAGATTAAAACTAATCATTCTGCTAGATTGTTTTGTGTTTGGATCTCTTCCACAGTCCAGAGGCCAGCAATAAGAGTTTAGGTGGCAAAGCAGCAGGAATAAGCAATATGGGAACAGAGGGAGAGGGATTACTTCATTCAGTTCCTTCCAGTGTTTAAGTCAGTGTGAAATTACGAAGTCATGGGATGGAGGAGTCCATCTGAAAGGGAATTACCTGCCATCTCAATACTTTTGAAATATGATAATGGCTTACATCGAACCTTATAACTTTATTTCTCTCTGCTTTTGGGGATTTTTAAGAAATACTAAATTTTTCTCTGCAAAAAAGTTGTGAAATCTTTTCTCTTGCTAGTGCGGAGTGGATTTTGCATGTTGTTCATGAGTATTAATGAAAGTACCCTTTTCAGGGTAAGATAAAGTATTGTTAAGGTGGTGATTGTACAAAAAGATAGTCTTAATTGCCACATTTTAAAGCCTAGTAATTCTGTTTGAAAGTCTTGTTTTCGTATGTGGTAGCTATAAGGGTTTTTTACTAATGATTTATGCCACAGACTTTGCATGGACATTATGACCATCTCCTCTGCTTCCTGCACCCTCATCCTCTGAATGAATAGTTTTTATGCAGCCTTGTCTCATAAGTAACAAAAAGCTTTGGTCATTTGGTAGTTGTAATTATCTAGATTGCTTAACAAAAGGACAGTCTCTGGCAGTCTGTGCATGTAGATATCACCCATCCTGCCTGTTTAAGATGAAAAGTCACTTCTGTCTCTTCCCACAATTAGTAGATGGAGAGGGAAGAGTGAATTTTTCTAGGGGAAGATCTAGCAAATGTGCAACAGGAAGAAATTTGTAATTAGTGCTCCAGTACAATATACTTTAGCATCTACCAAATCTGAAGCAGAAAAGAATAATTACTGTAAAACTTCAGTTTCAGTTATTCTACTGAGTATCCCTACCATGGTATTCAGAATGCTACAACCTGTTTTGTCTGCCACTCTATGAAACTGGCCCATTTCAAGTTAGCCATCCATGCCATTTAGGTGACAGCTATGTAGCTGCATAGAGCCTCTGACTGGAAGAGAACACTAATGACCCAGTTTGAGCTGCCTGGTGTCACAACCCATTACAGGTTAGTAATCATATTTTAAATTCAGTTAAATTCAGTTACTCTGTATCATTCCAGTCCTTAAGTCTGTGATGTAGGCACCATCCAAAACTAGTCTTACTTTGATTTGCATCTTTTCCCTAGGCCATCACAGTGTTATTTGCTGTCCAAATCTATCAGTTTGTTCAGATTATAAATCTATCAAGAGCATTTGCTTTTTTTGGGCATCAGCCTCATCAGTATACATCAACAAAGACACTGCAGCAGCAGGGCAGCCCTAGCCTGAAGAACGAACTGATGTACATGCAAGGATGAGATGATTTCTCCTGAAGTAGGGCTGCATATGCTACACTATGCATTGATGATGGGGTGTTATTTCCCTAAGTCAGTCTGTGTGTTCCTTGTGCATTTTTAAATTGCTCTCCTGAGAAAAGCTTTGCCTTTTACTATTCAGCCTATTAGTGATGATAATATTGCCCGAGTCTGAACTAAAAGCAGGACTGGAGAGCTGGAATCTGCAGGTTTTACACAACCAAAAAGTTGTTCAGTTACTTGAAAACGGTGTTAAATGGGGATAGGATATTGTATTGTGTGTTAGTGAACAATGTGGAAAAACCTGATGAAATTTAACAAGGGAAAGGGTAGAGTCCTGCATCTGGGCAGGAACAACCCCAGGTTCCAGTATAGGTTGGGAAATTACATATTAGAGAGCAGTGTAGGGGAAAGGGACCTGGGGGTCCTGGTGGACAGCAGGATGACCATGAGCCAGCACTGTGCCCTTGTGGCCAGGAAGGCCAATGGCATCCTCAGGTGTGTTACAAGGGGGGTGGTCAGTAGATCGAGAGAGGTCCTCCTTACCCTCTACTCCGCCCTCTTGAGACCCCATCTGGAATATTGTGTCCAGTTCTGGGCCCCTCAATTCAAGAAGGACAGGGAACTGCTGGAGAGGGTCCAGCATAGGGCAACAAAGATGCTTAAGGGAGTGGAACACCTCCCTTATGAAGAAAGGCTGAGGGAGCTGGGTCTCTTTAGTTTGGAAAAGAGAAGACTGAGGGGTGACCTTATTAATGTTTGTAAATATATGAAGGGTGAGTGTCATGAGGATGGAGCCAGGCTCTTCTTGGTGGCAAACAATGATAGGACAAGGAGTAATGGGATCAAGCTGGAACACAAGAGGTTCCACTTAAATTTGAGAAAGAACTTCTTCTCAGTGAGGGTGACAGAGCACTAGAACAGGCTGCCCAGGGAGGCTGTGGAGTCTCCTTTCCTGGAGACATTCAAGGCTCACCTGGACACCTTCCTGTGCGACCTCACCTAGGTGTTCCTGCTCCAACAGGGGGATTGGACTAGATGATCTTTCGAGGTCCCTTCCAATCCCAAACATACTGTGATACTGTGTAATGGAAGGAACTGGAACTTCTGGACACTTTCACATTGTAGTAACAGAGAGATAAGATGTAAACTTAGGCCAGTGTTGGTGGGTTTTTTTGCTTTTTTTTATTATTAAAAGGGATCTCGGGCTTTTTTGAAGTGATATGCTTCTACCATGGAGTCCTTCGAAAACGTAAGTTTGCGCATCAGACTGACGAGAACAACAGTAGCTGCTGCTTCATGTTCTCAAAGCCAGGTGGAAAACTGGTGTGCTGCTTGCTAGTAGAGTTAACTTTTTTCAAATTTTAACTCATAGCTTAGAAGCCTAGAACCAGGTAATACATGCGTCATTTAAGATGAGATTAACATTCAGGCATCCTTAGTATTGAACTTGGGTCTATTGCTCCTTTTGCTGAAAGTCTTGCTACTTTAAATTTATCAGAGAGTCTCCTAGCATTTTTTTCTCTAGTTGGCTATACTTGAAAACATCAGCTTCCATACCTTTTTCATTCCATTCCATGTTTAGACTTGTGGCTTGACTGCCCTTGAAGATTTGCTGGTGAAGATACTTTTCCATGCACAACTGTACCCATCTTCTTGGAAATAAGCTTATGCCAGGTAAAGAGTATATGTTTTGCCACTAAAACTGATTATAATAAACTTCTGACAATCTGTCTTCTAGTATTGTCTACATTGCCACTTCTGCCAACTAGTTGTATTGCATAGAGGTGTTCCTGCACTCCTATCTGTACTTGAAAATGTCTTAAATGTTGATCTAGACTCATGTGTTCCCCATGTTTCTTTCTGGCCATCCGTATTACTAGCCGGAACCTTCACATGTACAGTTGATGGGAAGATTAGTATTTGTACACAAAATACTAAATAGAGCTGTAATCTTAATAAAACGTTCCGATAGGATCTATGGTTTGAAAAACATTGAGGCAGAAAATTCCTTGTGAAGATGGGAAGTAAGATTGCTGATGATTGGTTTTGAACAGATTTAATTCAGCGGGTACACTGAAGCAATATAATCTTAAAATAATATAAGTTATAGCCCTGGTGCTGTCTACTTGACCTGTGTCTGTGTTTCAGAGACTGGTTTGTAAGCACTTAGGAAAAGACCAGAGTTTTGGTGAAGTTGTTCTGTGTTTCCTACTTGAAAGTTTCACAAGCATGTCCACAAATTCTAGGTTCAAAGCACACCCCCGTTGCTAACATCATGTGTAGTGGCTGTTTGCTTAGTTGTGACCAGTTGTTTTCTGAAAGGCGGTAGGCTGATAAAACTGCTGGAAGAAATTGTATTGGCAGAGCTGCTAGGTCTGAACATATATCAAGAAATAAGGTATGTTATTTTTCTTTGCCTCCTGGTAGCTTCTGTGATTCTGTGTAGGCAAGTTCTGTGAGGGTAAGAATGATCAAGATCTGCTTTGACTATATAATGGTGGAAGGTCTTTAGAAACAAAATGAAGTGGGGATGGAGGAGCAGGAAGGTGTTTCCCCCAAAAAAATCCCAAACCAACCAACCAAAAAACCAACCAAACAAGAAAAACCCCACAAACCCTAAAACAAACCAACAGACATTTTTGTCTGTATAAAGGTTGTCACAGACTGTGAACCAAAGGTGTACCTACTGTGAAAGTATGCAGTGCGCACTACCTATTAGAAAACAGAATCATTATATTGGAACTCCAGATGTGAATACTTGAAGCTGTAACACGAAGGAAGATCACAAGTAGGGTCTCTTTTTCCACAGTTGCTGCTTGGAAAATAAGGTAGCAATATGAAGATGGATTAATGAGGATATGGTGTTGGTCCTCTTCTCCATTCCATCTGCCTAGTAAGACAGATGTGTAATAGGTCACCTGACTCCATAACAGCACTGTAGCCCCTGGTCTGTACCATGGTCATGTCTTTTCTGTATTTGTCAGCATTTTGGAAAACATCTACTGTTCCTAAAACATTATCAAAACTGATTTAAGTATAGCTTTGTGTAAGAAGCCATATTGTTCATTCAAAAAAAAAAAAAAAACCCAAACCAAAACAAAACCGAAACAACAAAGAGTAGAAATAATGACAAATACTATGTCTGGATTTTACATACTAATTGTTGAGGTCTATCTTGTGTATTAGCTTTTCTGAAAAGCAAAAGTCTGACCTAAAATGCAAGAAGTTGAGTGACAGTTATATTTCATATTGCTTAACTTTGAAACTCCATGAAAACTGTTATAACTAGTTCTCTTTATAGGGAAGTAAATAAATTCAGTGTGGTATGTGGTGCTTTTCCTTTTTCTTCCATTGATGCTGGTTTCTGCTGCTTCTGTTCTTTTTGGCAGTGCTCTTTTTACCATTCCCCCTCCTCTCCCATATAAGCAAGATTCCATTGGCTTCATCTTTCTAGGCAGGCGCTCTCGATGGAAGTGATATCTGAGAAGTTGCTAAGGCAAAGGATGTCAGGGGCTTTAACTTAGCATTGCCAAGGTTAGTTGGGGAACAAGTGCATTCATTGAAGTTTCAGATCTTGCTTTATAGTTTCCTTGCCTTTTCAGGTGAGTATTATTGGACAGCATGGGGGCAAAGTGTATTTTAGTCCTCAGAGATACATTTTCCATAAGTTATTGATTGATATTGGACAGTTGCTTTTGGTCATGGTGAGGTCACTTGCTTCCCTTGATATAAATCCAAGAAAACCTCTTTGTCCCTTCTCTCAGTTGCTTCCCAGTGGGGAGTTTTTCATTCTTTTTATTCTTCATTGCACAACATGCACTTAGATGCGTGGTTTGGGGGTTTGATTTTTTTTGCTTCTGCCAGTTGTTAAAGTGGCTTGTTATTTCTCAGTGGTTTTGGTATGTTGAAAAAAATAACATTTCCAAGGAAATTAAAAGAGCAAAAGGCAACCATGAAATGAGAATCCTGCCTCATTTGAACGCTGGTCCAGACCTAGGAGCAGTACTTGACTGTGTGTTCATAAAAGCTCTACCTCTGCTTTTGTTGCCAGCATCTGCAGAGTACAGCACTTGCATCTGTCAGCCTGCCTTGTCAGGACTTAAGATCGCTGTCAGCAGGAGAAGGGAAAAGGCTACGTGGAGTTAAAAGCTCAGTTACTAGAGTATTAAGTTCAAACAAGCCTGTGCACATTAGAGCCGCCTGCAATCCCTTTGCCTGCTTACCTTCTTGAGTCATTTGGAGAACTGAAGCCGACAGGCTGGGCACTCACTGCCGTGCATGGCGGTCCTGTCTCTCTGGAGGAGTGGAGGCAGGCTGCTGCGCTTACCTTATAAATAGCACAATCATAGAACCCTTTAGGTTAGAAAAGACCTTTAAGATCATAGAGTCCAACAGTGTTGCATTATATGCTTTCTCCATTGTGCTTCGGATTTAGAGGTGGCATCACCACAAAACTGTTTTCCTCATCATGAAACAACCTACAAATTGTTAACTACTACAGAAGCTTGGGGAGAAATAAGAAGAAGGAAAAGGGAAACAACTAGCAGTGCATTTTCATTGTAACTTCATTCTTGTTGAGATGAGTTTTAAAACTTAAAGACAAAAAAAAATAAATGAAGTCTAGATTGAGCTGGTGACACCAGATGTCTGACTCTTAACTGGGTGTACCGGGTGTGGGTGCCCAGGCGTTGGGGGCTGCTGGGCGGCCTCTGTAAGGAGAGGCCAGGGCTGTCCTGTTCCAGCCAGCTCCAGCCCACCCACTGCAGGGCACGGCTGAGCCCTATGGCCATGGTGTCAGCACCTTGGGGAGTCTGTGTAAGGAGGGGCAAAACACTAGTTGTAGCTGAGGGGAAAAGTGTGAGAAACAGCCCTGAGAGCCCTGAGGGGAGAAGGGGAGAAGTGGGAAGAGATGGTCCAGGCACCTGAGAAGGGATCCCCTGTGGCTCCTAGAGGCATTGTGGTGGGGCAGGTAGTCCCTGGCAGCCAGTGGAGAGGACAATACTAGAGCAAATACCCACATTGTAGCCTGTGAAGAGCCCATCTTGGAGCGGATTTATCCCAAAGGACTGCAGCCCGTGGGAACGACCCATACTGGAGAAGGGGAAGTGTGTGAGGAGGAGGGAGCAGCAAAGAAAAGCTGAGGATTGACTATAAACTAATGCCGTGCTGCTCAGGGAGGAAGGAGATAGAGGAGCCAGGAATGAAAGAGTGAAGGTTCACAGTAGCAGGGAAGGTTGTTGGAACAATAAAGGACTCAGCACTCCGATTCAATGTGAATCACGCAAAGCCATCTATTACAAAAACAAGCCTCCTTATATATGCAACTACTCTCTGATCACGCGTCCACGCTCCAAGCGTGCATTCACTAATTGAATATCATCTTATGTTCACGAGCTGTCCATGCGCTGGAGTCTCACTGATGGTAGGTCCGTTGACTCATGCTGTGTTAAGGCCTTGTTAACGAAGAAACGTCCCTCTCTCATAGCTTTTCAGCTTCTCGAGGTGGCCTTGAGATTCCTTTGAGCCTAACTAATTCAACAATAAACCTCCATCTAACAAAACCCCTCCACAGAAGGTGGTTTAGGTTTGGTTTTTTTTTTTTCTTACTATTCAACTCTATTTTAATTGGCAAGAAACTAAATTAATTTTACCCAAGTAAAGTATGTTTTGCCTGTGATGATAATTGATAAGTGATCTTCCTGTCTTTTTCTTGATCCACAAGCTTTTTCATCTTCTCTCCCCCTTCTTCCACTGATGAGAAGGGGGAGTGAGAGAGCAGCTGGGCAGGTGTCTGGCAGCTGGCCAAAGTCGGCTCATCATGTCTAGGAAGTTGAAATCCATGCGTGCTGTTGAGAATTTTCTGCACGATTGTTTAACTGACTTTCAATTCTTTTTCTGCTGAAGCATTTTCAGCATTTGTGCATTCAAATGTAGCCCACCTCTGAAGTCAGCAGAATTTTTTGAACTTCAAATTCTTAGCTTTTCAACTGCATTACTACAATAGGTGAGTCCAAAACACTCCTTTCATGCACATATATAACATACATATTTTAATGTACCTTTTTTTTTTTTTTGATTCTGAAAAAACTCTTGAGCAATACCTACTTCTTAATTAAGGCATGCAAAAGGCTATTCAGTGCTAGTGAGCTATGCCAGCTAAAATTTGTTAAATAGAAGTGACTTGTGTGGTTTCTTAGTGAATTCAAATTAGGAAAATTAATGTTTGCCAAATGAGAGAACTTGATGGGGTAAATAACAAGCTTCTGGAAAGATTTGAAATAAATATTATCATAAAAATATGTTGGGAATTGTCCTAGAGTGTCTCCATTTACAGAGAACAGATGGTATGGAGATTATTAATGGCACACAAAGCTTTTTTTCTCTTGGTCACGAGTTTGAACTGCAATGAGGCTGGACGTGATTGAAAGTTGTGACCATCTGTCCAATGGCCTACATGAAATGAGCTAGTTGTCTAAATCCAGTTACTAAAGAGTGTCACCTGCATCATCATGTAAATATCACAATTAATACCCATTTTTGTCTTTTATCAGTTGGTCTTTTGGAAAAGAAATAGCTTTTCAATAATAGGCAAAACTCCTACAGATTACAAATACACTTTTGCTATGACGTGCATTTGCTTCATTTTTCTCCAGATGTAATGTGACTGAAAACATTAATTCACTTAAAATATTCTAGTTTACAGGAGCTGCACTGATGTCCTGGCTTATTATGTTGAAAGAGGCATTTTATTTTGATTGCCAAGAGTCTTAATCTGACTCTGATCCCATGGTTATGCCATTGCAGTACCCTTGCTGTGCTCTGTCTCCACACTAATCAAACCTTCCAAAGGTTTTAAGGCCAATTTTCTTAATTTTACACTTATCTTTGTCTCTCATAATGATGTTAACAAACTCTTTACCCTGTTCACCTTGCAAAGCAAATGTTATTGTCTTCTTTTGAAAATCTGAATCATGTCAAACAACTAGAACCTTTTTTTGAAGCAGATATTCATAATAAGGTCTGATTTAAAAACCTGAGGCTTTAGATTCTTTAGCGTTTAGATCATAGGCTTAATTTGCAAAGAGAGGAAAAAATATTCATAAAAGGAAAAAAAATACTGGTTTGATAAGAAAACAAACAAAAAAAACCCTTTGCAACTCTGTTGTCTTTGTTCTACTTACTGTATGCACTGTTGAGAAGAATTTTCATACAAAGCTGGAAGATTGGTTAAGATACTTGACACATTTGGTTATAAACTGAGCATTTGGAAAGACATGAAATGGTGACTGCTTTCCTTTACAGGATTATAAAAACAGAACAGCTATGCTGAGGATTCCTATGCTCTGTTTGGAATGCTAATAAGCATGTGAAAGGAATCATCTGCATCGGTCCTTATGTGTTTTTGCTATTATTTTAGTGACCACATTTTCCTAACATCTTACCATGTAGTGAGGGAAGGAGAAGCTGCAAGGGACAGGAGGCTAATCTGAATCCAGTTTATCATAGCCAGATCCTTTTATTTCACTGAAAATATTTTCAAATGCATCTTTTATTGCTGTTACTTATGTTAATGTGTGAAAAATACAACTGAAAGCACTAGAACTTTTCCTCAGTAACTTACTCTTCTACATTTTGATCCTACATCATTTGCACTTTTTGACTCTCATTCATATTATTCTGTAAATTATGCATAGTATATTGGTTGTGGCTAAATAATTTGCACGCATTTGCTATGCATAAGTAGAAGGAATTCTAAAGTAACTAGACTCTAACTAGTCTCTGCACCCTCAATGTTTTCCCTTACTGTGAGATTAATTTGTACAAAGTCCAATAAAACATAGGTTTTTCTGTTGCGCTGAATAACACTTTAGATGATATTGTGCATTCATTACTCACTCCGCATTATGAAGAATGGGGAGAGGTGGGGATGAACTTCCTTATGTCATTGAAACTAAAATAGTCACAGGACAAGATGTGTTTTTGGTAGAAGCAAGAGATTGTTGCATGTTTCTCACTGAAAAGGTGAAATGCCTGTTTCAGACTTAACATTACTCCCCTTAAATAAGTGGGGAAGAACATCCATTGCAATCTAATGAGAGCAATAGCTTTTACAGTCTGAAAGGAAGCCCTTTTCTCTATTTTCTCTCTGGGTCATTAAGTCAGTAAAAAAACAAAACAAAACCAAACAAACAAAACAAAACCCAAAACAACCATGAAAGAGGAGTTTGCTCAAGTTACAAAGACATTCTGCTAAAACATTGTTAGTTATATCCATCCACCAGTTCTTCTGAAAGCCTTCATAATATCAAAAATTAAGCAAAGGCAAAATACCATTTATTTAGCTTTAAGTAATAGCCTTTATGGCCTCAACACCATGGAAAGGAAATTAAGGAGTTTAGTTTCTTTGGATACCGTGTGAAGCCTTGTAACCTCAAGGGCTTTTCTTTTTTTTTTTCTTTTTCTTTTTCTTTATTTTTTTTTTTCTTTCCTGTGAAATTACTCATGGTCAGAGAGATGATAGCAGTTGGCATCTACTTTCCTGATGATTAATATACTTTAGGTTTTATTCTGTCATTAAATTAACAGGGAGATTCCTTGGTAGGCATCCCTCTCTTGACTCTGAAAATACCAGCAAACTTGTTAGGAACATGACACCTCTGCCCTCAGCCCATAGCAGCATAAACTCTGTGCTATCTGCCTAGATCTAATCTTACTGGTACATCTAGTTTTAATCAAAGAACACTCGTTCACAGACCAAGTTGAGATTCTTTCCAAAGTAATGTTTGTTTGTTTTTAGTGCTTATTGTTGAAGTTTCTGGCTTTATTAGAAGAAAACTGTATGTTATACTCTATAGAATACCCTTGTTATTGAAATGTTTTCACGTTATACAAATGTGAGATACTCTCCTTGAAGAAATGTTAATCTTAAAGGACTGGTTTGTGGAAGGGAAACACAAATGTGTGTGTTGGTTTTTATTTGTTTACTCCTTCTGACTAGAATGATGAAAGCAGAGGTTTCCTGTGACTGTGTGTTGGAGTTCTTTAACTTGGCACTGGCAAAGCTGTGTATTGGTGAGAACCAGCAGTTTGAATTTGCAGAAAGAAAATATATGTCGTTATCTAGGAATATTTTATGAGCTTCTGAAGCAATCTTCAGCAGTGCCAGTCAGAACACCGTTTTGGCATGCTCTGTAGTGACTGCAGTGTTTGCGCTGTTCTGCAGCTGCTAAAATTGTCAGGCTTTAAACATAGTATATCTTTATCTACCATTGGGATTGAAATAACATGGTTTCATTTCTGCACATAGAATATTAGTCATTAATATGCAAACAGATACCCAATTATTATTTGTCCTGCTGTTTTCAATTCTGGCAGATTGTCAGTGCTGGGATTTGAAACAAGCTCCTTGGTGTGAAAGGTCTCTCTTGTTTGTGAATAGTTCTGGAGAGCTGACATGCACACTGACTTTCTAAGGCTTACTGAGTCATTAGGGAGTGTTAAATGTATTGCATTTTCGTAATTTTCAGGGTGTTTAAAATGAATTTTACTAGAGCATTTGAAATAGTGGAGCTAATATCTTTCATGATACTTGACACATTGCTATTTTTGTCAGGTAACTTATACAACTCTGCTGATACAGTTAATATAAACTAGCAGTTGTATAACTTTCACAGATAATTGAGAAATAAGCATTTATTTTTGGCTGGGTCTAAAAGCTACTTGACTAGCAGTAATACAAATACATATTTTACCATTTGTTGTGAACTGTATTTTCAGAATTACTAATATTTTAGGAGAAAAAGAATATACAGATATTTTAATCATGCATATGTTTTATATCAGCATTTGTAAAAATAACTAGCTGATGCAGAAAATACAGATGATTAGATTAGTAACTACTAGTGGGGAAAAAACCCCAAAGCAAACCAGAAATCCAGAAATGGTCAGACTTCTGGTAAATTGCACTTCTGAAAGGTTTCTATGTATTCTGCCTCATTTACAGCCTTGAGCAAAACCAGCTGCATATATCTTTTCTTATGTCTTATACTTCATTCATTGCTTTCACTGATGTTGAAACTTCCTTTGTGCCAGCAACAGACTTGCTGGGTCATGGAACTAGCCTTGTACTCTGTAAATACAGAACTATCACTGTCCATGTTTGAGGACTTATTTACACAAATAGAAGTTTTTATTTTAAGTTCTTCAAACAACTATTTTTTTTTTTTTGAATATTACTAAATTGACTTAAAATGTGTGATTGATCTTTTGGTCAGGTATAAAATCTGTAGTTAATAAGAATGTATTTGTCACTTTTCTGTCATATCTGCTTCTGGAAAGAAATGCAGACTCAAGAGGATTTTTAGTTTTTTGAGTGTTCTTTGCATAAATATACAGTAAGATGTGGACTTTAGTTCCTGAAGAAAATGTCATTAAAATTTATTTTATTTGGAGCAGAAGCAGATTATGGTACTGGTAGTCATTATAAGTCTGACTTTTTTCATGAACAAGAATCCTAGAAAGATTCTTCTGAGACTAATTATTTTTGTCCTAAAAGATTAGTTTTGTGGCAAAAGTTTGTCATGATTTATTACTACATTTAGACAGAAGCTTTGGAGGACATTTTATATGTTTTGAGTCCATCCTGGATCATAGCTGAGGCATCTGTCCTGGTGGCCAAGTTTGACAGAGCTTCACACTGAGATATGGAGTTGAGTGACTTTGTACTAGCTTCCATTACTGAGGAGATGTAATTGTTGGAATTACCCACGATTTTTTCTAAATTTGAGATCAAATAGATAAATAAATTTGGGGCTGAGATTTTGCTGGGTTATTTGTAGTCCTTACTGAATGAATGGGAACTTTGTTAATTTTGAACTCCATGAAAACAAGTATTTGAGAAGGAACCATGCTGTTCAGGAAGTACTGCCAAATGTTTCTAATGTTTAATGTTAAGTAGTGTGGAGCATCAGCTGCTGTAAGAATGTATTAAGGTTACAGGCTTTCACAATCCACAATACTGTTTGTGGTCCCTAGGTAGCTCCCTGAGGAATTGTATTTTAAAGAAAAATTAAATAACATAATTTTATTTTCTCTTGATGACTTTGGTGGTTGTTGTTAGAGCTGTGAAATGTAACTCTCTTTTAAGAGCTGTGTGTTTGATGTTCATCTGCACAGTCTTGCTAACGGTATTTACAGCATTCCCAAAGTACAAATAATAAGTAGCTCTATTTAGCATGTTCTAGCATGGTTTTTCCTTCTTGGAGAGACATTCTTGCTGAAGTTTGCTTGGACTTCTTGTTTTGGTGTATTTTTTGAAAAGGTCTGCAAGAGACCATTTAAAGAGACTATTGACTGTTATTTCATTGACCTGAGGTGTTGTTTTTTCCTCTTTTTTTGTACTCTTTTATACTGCTGTTGTCTGAATAAGTTGAAAAATTGTGTTGGTAGAATGTGGCTCTAACTTATATGCTAATTTCTGTCTCAGAATCTGATTTGCCTTCTTTGGTTGCTATCCTAGTACCTGGTCAAATTTTTATATATATGTGGGTGGGTGTGTATGTGGCTGGGTGGGTGTGTGTATATATTAAAAAAAAATAGTTTTTTGAATCCCAAAACAGACTTAAACTTTAAGGAAAGAAAACCAATTGCAACTCTCTAGTTGAGAGAACACATGACTGACAATCAGATACAGTTCATAAATCTATAAAATGTCACCCCTCTCTAAACTTCATGGCGAGAACTGACATCATGACAGAGGGAACACCTGTACTTTTAGGTTGAAGTTTGCTTTCTGCTACGTAACTACAACATTTCTAACTCCAGTCTTCCAAAGGAAGGCTGGGGTGAGAGCTTTTCCATGACTAATAATTCCAAGCATTGCAGTGACCAGCAGATATCCTTAACTATCATCTTTGTACAGCTGGCATGCTTCCCTGCGCTATTTCTCCCTGAAACATGAATTCCAGTTGAAACCTTCAAAACTACCTGCATAGTGTTGAAATTGAAAGGGATTTATTTGCCTACTTGTGTTGCTCTCCCTCTTATTATGGGCAAAAGGAAACCCACCATGTGTATTCAGGGCCAAGAATTTTTTATTAGTCCTGTTAATTTTTTTAATAATCTAGTAATCCAAATGACCTAATTAAAACAGGAAAAGCCTCAATAAAAATAATTTTAAAGTCTTTACCCATATCCACGTAACAAGTAGCTCTTATGTATCAGGAAAGGAACACTGACTTTGGTTTTTATGTGATAAATGAAAGGCCATCTTCAGCTTGCAGCTCTTTTAGTGAGATTTATCTTGAAACTTGTATGCTGCATTTGTGGGTTGAGGCAGAGGGGACTGAGTAATTCTAGGATCTATTGCAAATTTATGAACATAAAAAAGGATGGGTTGTGCCATTGCATATAGCAGAAGCTTGAGAACTGAAGCTCAGTGCAGGAGACATCCATATTTGATGGGAGAGAATGATGGAGGAAGAAGAAATTCAGTCACAAGCTGGGTAGCTGATGAAGTTCCTGTCATTCTTCACTCACAAAAATGAATTTGGCTGAATTTCAGTGTGTGATTTTATTTATTTATTTATTTATTTATTTATTTATTTATTTATTTATTTAACAGCTGTTATTTCATAGGAGCACATCTTTGTGCTTGGATTCTCTCAAGTCAGTTTAAACCAGAGTGTTTCAGTTTAGTTCAGTCAAGAAACACATCAGCAAATTTAACCAAAAAGAAGTTTGCACTCACTGAAACAGATTTGCATACACTTGCATGAAAGTGATTTTTATCATGATAAACTCTTAAACTTCCCCACATTTGTGGTCTGATGGAGAAATATTGTTCTATAAAATGTACAGACATGTCTATATAGGAAAGGACAAAGTGTTTTTATCTTCTCTTTAAACCAGCCAAAATACATATCTTTGAAACCTGTAACGAAGAATGCCTACTTGTGTTTCTTTCTTGAAAAATTTTGATGCAAGCGATTTAAAATGGTGAATATTTTGTGCCTTAAGCTTGTTACCATTATGCAAAATTAGTCCATTTTCATGTAATGGAATCCCTTGATGGCTTGGGCGGTTAAGCTCACGTCTGAGGGCTGCTTCTGAGCTTGAGGAATAGGTGTAAGAGAAGGATTCAGGTGCTGGGGCTCAGGTAGGAACTGCTCAAACTGATGCTGGAAGCAGGTATCAGTTTTGACGGACACAGCTACCAAGGGAAGGACTACATACAGACCTTGCACTTTTAATCTGACTGACCCGGGTGCTGTTACTGCTTTGGTTAATGTGGTGTGATTTGTTTCTTTATTGCTCTGTGTCAGGATGTGTGCCCTCTCTATGCATTCCCTGACTTCTAGGATTGTTTTAGCTGTGTACAGTTGTGGTACAGCCTTATTCAGAGGCAGTTAGGTTACTGAGATGCTTGCAACTGTATTTGCCATATAATTTCAAGATATGTACACTTTCCAACAGTTTATCTTGCAGTAGATTATACACTAGATAAAATAAAAGTAAGGGAAGGGAATAAAGTAAAATCAAGTCTCTAGCAGAAAAGTTAGAGCCTCAAGAAGGTTTTGCTAATTATCACATCTGTTCCAGAGCTTCAAACATTTCTCTGTCGTGAGAGCTAACAATATTCATATACATGCCAGAAAACTGAACGATACGTTATTAAAATGTGGTTTTATTGCAGTCTCCTGAATACTTCACAAACATTTCAAGCAAGAACTAAAGTAGTATAAATGAATCTGAATCTTGCTGTACCTCCAAATTTAGGGCAATGATGTCCCAGTAGTGTGACAGACATTTCAAAGGCACATATTCACAAGCTCGCTGTCAGTTCTGACCTGGGTGGATCTGAATTTATCTCATCAAGACATAAAGGAACTTTTCAAAAACACATCTTCCTAATTCTTGAATATGTTGTTGCAGTAATATGAATAAAGGAAGAGGAACACTTCTTCCATTCCAGGTGTGTGGGCGTTTTATTTATTTGTTTATTCTTTTAGGCAACAGTATCTGGACAAATTTACTTTCCCAAATATTATTAATCACGTATCTTCACATGTAATATGGTTACATGTTTTTGATCAATGGTCGAAAAACTTTAAAAATATGTCTTCAATACTAGCACTGATCCAAGTATAAGTATTAAGGAGGAGGGGAATGAGCAAGGAAAAAATAGGAAAGATACAAATTAAATTTTGTAATTTATCAGAAATATTTTGAAACAGCAATAAAGTGGTATGAAAGAGAAGGATTGAGCAAGATAGCAGTGCTGTGAGTTGGGGAAGAAAATAAAGCATTCAAGATGTGGTGAGTTATGTTGGCTGTTTCAGAAGAACAATGTTCAGATGCTCACGTTTCTACTTTAATTGTTGGAAATAAAATCTTACATGCAAAAAAAACCAAATGATGCCAACTGAAATAACAAGGATCCATAGAGGAAATGTCAGGAGTTTATAAAGAATTTTCAAAATACAACTTTGGCATGAACTTTCCTGCAAAGAGAATATTGCTGAAGACAACAGTAGGCTGAATGAGAGATTATTTTCATGAAGCAGTGGGACAGAAAATGCTTGCTGAGATCTAGGCTGGTGAAGGAAAGTATCATGAATAGTGTCCACCAAGACAGAGCACTTCAACTCGTAGTGTAACCACTCTGAACATAAAGACTTAACAGTAACAGTCAGTGTGGGTGCTGAAATTCTGATGGATAACTAACAGTATTTCATCTATAGTTATTGCCTGTACTTCTTCAGGCTCAGAGACACATTGTTTTGACTGCTACACTGCAGCAGTAGTTAGAAAGCAACTGGAAATACTCAGGATAGTTGAGAAATGCAGAGGAACGTTGTTTACTCCTCAGTGGTACAGATAACATCCTCTGTGTAATCTATACATCTGTGCTGCAGGGAAAATTAGCTCAGTTGTACTGGCACTAGTGTGTTGGGCAGATACAGTGAATACTGACAGAATTGATTCTTGGAAGCAGCCGGTGAGTTGCTACTTCATCTGAAATTTAAGTGATTCACGCCAAGGGGTATCATGAGCATGTAGTTCTGTGTAACAGAGCCTCTGATGATGGGATACAGGATACTGGAGGACAGCTTCACGATAGCATGTGCAGTATTGTTTTACTGAACTAAAAATGGTGAAAGAAATGAATCAGCACAGTTCCACAAAGTCAGCTTTCACAGCAAGTATTTTTTTTCTTAAAATTTATGTATAGGATTTTAGACTATACTGTTTAGAAGATAGTTACAGACTTAATTGGTAGAAGATACTCACAAGAAAACAGAAGACTTTTAATGTGACTATGTTTTGTCTGATCAGGCTTGTTCCCAGTATTTGGGGATGGGGAGTTCCAGGTAGTTTTTGGTAATTCAGAGAATAATGCTTCACATGCCTCCATTATGGGATGTATCTTTCATTGACTAGAAATCCAATCTAGTTTGCAAGAATTTTTAAGATACTTTACATATAAGAAAATCTATGCAACATTTTCTAACGATTGTTGTGTGGCGAAATTGGAGTCCTGTGTAAGCTTTAAGGCCAGACTCTGAGTAACAAACTAATTTGTCTCAGTTGAAAAAGGCAGGGAAGAGGTCACACTCTTCTTTTTTTCACTTTAAAGAAATAAGTAATCTGTCATTATATAATATTGAAAATACCATAATTGGGCTACCGGGGGGCACCCTTCACAAATTAACCATATTGCTTGATATTGGATATTGAATGAGTTCAAGAAATTCTAAGCAGAAAGGAAAACTTTCTTGAATTAATTAGGTATTATTAGAAAATACCCACAAAAAACCAAACCAAAACAAAAAAATTACTATAGTATTATACCTGTAGAAAATAGCTGGAACAAGTGTGAGGATTGCAGAGGCTTTGCTATGAAGGAAGCTAGCTAAATCTAGAGACTGACTATGGAACAAAGAAAACCCGCTAGAAGACTTTACAGTTGAGGCAAGTCACAGGGTTAAAATGTGCGAAGCATGCAGAAAGGTTTTCTGAGTGAAATGAACCATTACAGCCTATTCCTGTTTTTTCTGTTTTCAAATTTTAGGGTACCATATACCTTTTTTTTTGCTCATCTACTAGAAGTACTAATACTGGTATGGATACAGTGAAGCATTAGCTACTGAAAGAAGTTTTTTATCTTTAAAGAATGTGCAATTCTTATGTACCTCCTTTTTACAGAATCTGTGTGATCACAATACCAGCTCAAGTATGATTACTGAATTATACATGTACTGTTACAGATTTGTCTGAAACATAATGACTGACCTCTCCCACTTGTGTTTTGAAGTGGCCATAAGTTTCTTTTTCTTCTATACTGACGTAATGGTGAGAACCTTTAACAGAGGCTATTTTCTGATTATTTTTTTCCTATATGTTTATGTAACCTGGCATTGCAACTGGAATTAAAGGGCTGAGATGCAGTTCATCCTGCAGTCCTTCAGCAACTCATTCCAGAACTTTGTCAAACCAGCGTAGTCCTTCTGTGTCTATCTATAGAAGGGGAATATCAATGATATTGCTAATATCTATGTTTGCAGCCAGTTTCAAGCATTTACAATGGAGATCCACAATTAGAAAAAAGTGAGTAGTCAACACAGTGACTGTAGGAAGCTTTGATTTTTCTTTTGTTTCTTTGTTTTTGTGTTTTTTGGTTTTTTGTGTGTTTTTTTTTTTTTTTTTTTTTTTTTTTCCCCGATTGGCCACACTTTCTGTCTACCCATGTGGATCTTTCTGAGAAGTCTTTTCTTCAGGGTAACTTCAACAGGTTGAAAAAGAATTTCCCAATTAAGAATCATTGCTTGACAGGAAACCAGTTAACCTGTCTTCTGTATATAAAGTATGTATAATAACAATTACATTTATTTGAATGTGTCCAAAGTAAATTGTACAGTGCATTGCTCATCAAAGCAATACATTTGGAGTAATTTTTCTCCTGATACCAAGATGAGCTGCCTTAATTTGGAAGATGGGGAAACGGGAACTGTTAAATAAAGCTTTGAATTTAAGAGACACTGTTGTCATAGAAATCTTACACCTTCCATTTTTTCCAGAGAACCTACACAATATTTCTGAAGTAGTCAGGATGACAAAAGTCTTTCGACCTATGCTTCAATGTATAAAGATATTAGGTTTGAACTTTTGCATATTGTCGGTTGCCTAAATAATATGACATAAAGTTCCACTTAGCTATTTGTGATTTACATCCTTGGTTCTATGTGTGATGAGCTTGTTGGGCTTTTCTTTCAGCAAACATCTCATTTTAGATTAGCTCTCTACTAATTTGAAACGAAAGATTCTAATAGAGGAAGGAAGCAACTGACAAACCACTCTTTCTTATAGGTCAAATAGGATTATATTTTGTCTTGGATGTGTCAGACAAAACTTTTTGAGTTGAAGTTTTATTTTTTCTTTTTTTTTCAGATTAGGACAAGCTCTTCTGTTTGACAAGGACTTTAAGAAGGCAGCTGTTTGGTGCACAAAATGCTGGTGTTTGATTTGTAAACACTACAAAGATTGAAAATCGTTTGGTTTTGGTTTTTTTTTTAATTTCTAGCTAGTGTAGAGCAGTTTGGGTTTGGAGTGGCAATTCAGTCAACATTCCACTTGAGACAGGAGCTGGTGCTGATATACAACTTAAACTTTAAATCCTGCTTTGGATTCCTAACAGCCAAACTATAGAAGACTTGTTTGTAGGCCAGGTTTGTAAGAACATGTGACTGGATTGAATCAAGCTAGAGGACCATATAGCATTCTTCTGTCTCCAGCAGTGAACAGAGTAGTACAAGGATTTACGACACAACCCCTAAAATCTGTGTCTCTTAATTTCATGAGCTTCTGGAGCCAGATGTGGGGTTTTACATACTTAGTTACTCTCATTGGATAGTTATTCCATGAACTTGCCCCAGTCTCCATTGTAATTTTTAGCTTTATCTTTTTGGCAAGGAGTATGGGTTTATCACCTCTTGTAAGCAAACCACTTATTTGGTTTTAAACCTGTCTCCTACTAATTCATTTTGATAACTACTAGCTCATACATTAGAGTATACAGTGATACTTAACTGCTCTCTCTGTGCCACTGATGACCATGCAGACTTTGTAGTTGTGGCTTTTGAATACCTGAGTAAGTTAATGCATGATTTTGTTATTGCTGTTGCTCTTTGAATTCCCCATCCCGTCCCTGTCCCAACTCACCCCCTTTTCTTTTCCTCAGTATCTTTTTAGATGAGGTGGTCAGAACCTAGCACAGTATTCAAGATGCAGACAAACTGAGTTTATACTGTGGTCTAATGGTGACCTCTGTTTCATTCTGTTGTTTTCCTAATAATCACTAGCATTCCATTAGCTTAGTGCAAAAAACGCAGAGTAGTGGCTGGATTTTCATAGCATTCTCTAGCATTACACCAGAGCCTCACTCCTGAATAGTGATAGTCAACTTAACCTCCACAAATGTAAAAATGAAGTTAGGATTTTTGACATGTGTATTGCATAAGTTGTACTGAATTTCATATACCACTTTATTGCAAGTCATAAAGTCTCCTTAAGATAATCTGAAATTCTTCATAGTTGCTCACTGCACTTCCTATTCAAAATATTTTTTCTTTTTCTTTTGGTAGGTACTGGTTAATTTGATAGGCACCATAGGAGGAGCCTGAGCTGTATTTTATGAACTTTACTAACACAGATAAGTGAAGTATCTTATACAACAAGGAACAGCTGCTGCTAAATGTAGCAGAAGCCCTCCTATAATCATGTGTATTGATAAGAATGCTTTCTGTAGTCTAGGGACTGAGATTCTAATTTTATCTCTGTTGTGCCTTTCGGTTTTTGGATAAAGTTAAAAAAATTAAGAATTTATCTTCATTTTTTAATTGCATAATACATTGTGATATGAATTGTTAAAGGTAAACATGGAAGGACATTGTGTTTTATTTTCCTGCACCTGCTTCTTTGTGGGGATGGCTTTTTACCTGATCTGAATGTTTAAACAGTACTAGGATTTCTGAAAGATGCCACATTGCTTTACTGTAAAGAAACCAAACTGTATTTGAGCTGTATGGCAAAGAGAGAAAGCAATTGGACTGAAGCGGTGTTGTGTAACATATGCTTTAATATTTGAAATTAAGTTAGGTGCTAGCAAGGTAGCTTAACACAATAAGTTGCTTGGATATGAGTGAAAGATGGGACTGTTATTCCCTGGTGAAGTGGCAAATGTGAAACATAATATAGAAGGGAGCAAACTACTAGGATTGAACCAAGAAGATTAATTGGGAGTGATAAGCTTTATGAGGAGAGGCAGGTGCAAAAGAGGTCGTGAACTGCTTGAAGAGTCTGGAAGAGAATCCAGAATTTCTGAGCCTCAGACTTCATTAGATGTTGGCAAGTAGCCATGAAATCCACTAACAGGAAATGTGTTCTCCATTTCTCTCTCTTGCTGATTCACACAGCTGTTGTAGGTTACAATCTTGTACCAGTTAGGAATGCCAGAATCCATACTACTTCTTCAATTTTAATTTGCCCTGCACTCTCCCTGTGAGTATGTATTATAATTGTCTTTAATTACGTGTTCACACACTGTTTGCCACTGCATTCTTACTCAATGCATAGGATGGATGTTGTTTGGTGAATGAATGAGAGTTGTACAGATAATTAAACTGTTGTCTCTACAGTTTCTGCTGTAACTTCGTGAAGAAATTGAAAGTCATGTAGTGAGGGAAACAGATACATGAAAAATTATCATCTTTCAATGGAAGCCATTGTAGAGTACTGAAGAATACTGTTCTCATGGCTTCTAACTTTGAAGTTGTTTAAACTACTTTTTCTATTTTTCCCCAAAGCATTGTTCATAAAAATGGCTGTAATAGCTAGCCACTGGCATGACAGGTGTCTTGGAGTAGATTGTCAAACACCAGCACAATAAGGGGGAAGGATGACTTAAGTTAGCTTGCTGGAAATCTGAAGGAAAGAAAATTCTTAGAATTCATAGCTATAGACAGTGCTGTGTTGTGCCAGGGATCACAGTCTTAAACTGTGTGACACGGAAGAATCAATATCCTATTTCACAAAGGAAGAAGGCTTAAGATATTTCAAAACCAGAATGGTGTTAGTACTTTTTTTTTGTTTGTTTGTTTTATTTTCTCCCATAAATTTGGAGGAAGTCTAACTTTTCTCAATTTCTCAGGAAGGTGCTCAGGAAAGTGTTGTTCTAGGCTGATCTGTCTCACTCTCCTTGAACTTGTTTTCTGTATAAATCCAGTGGAAGAAAATTGAAAACAAATCTTAAACTTATATCACCATCTGGTTAAGGCCATATTCATGGGTTAATATATTTAATAATAGAGCCTTTTTCATGGTTGTGTAGTATTTGACAAGAAATAAGCATGTCTACCAGAGAAAGGCATGAAAGGAAGATAGGTGATAGAATTGTCTAGTCTTGTCAGTGTTAGCAGGCTTAGGTCTGAAAAGCTCAGTGTTCGCATGATGTAAGCAGTTATATTCATGTAAAGAAAGCAGATGCCTTAAAATCCCTTTCACATTTAGTAGTAGTTGTGCTTTTCTGGCAAAATGTTAGGTTTAGAAACCCAGAAGACTAGCTCGCACCATTTCTTGGCTTTGCCTTTGGAGCCAAAACACTGAAGAGCCCAGGTTCATGGATCCAATTGCACTGGAGCTTTTCAGCTATAAGACGAAGGTTGTCCTGACACAAAGTAATGCCCATGTTAAATAAGGACAAAAACCCTTTCCTTATAATCCATATCTGATAGCTGAACTGAATCTAGCTGTGACTTGACACATAGCCTAGTTTGAGAAGAAATGAAAAGAGTGTACAGTAAACTGCACATTTTGTGAAGTGGTATATACTTAAACCAGTTAGTCTGTGCTGTGTTGGTGGCAGGTGTGTGTGTGTTTTGGTTTTTTAATATTTTGGTTTTTTAATTGGTGTGTGGTAAAGTATCGCATTAACTAATCAGGTTGTTAGGTTAGAGCACCTTCACAACGGATTTTATCTAGTTACTATTTTTTTGATCACCAAATGTGTTTAGAGATGCTAGCATATTTACACTCAAACACAACAACAAACATTCAGAATTCATAACTAAAGAAAAAAAAATACAATCCAAAAAGAGATTTGCCATGAACACACAAAATAATAAGTTATTTTGAGTGTACATGCAGAGAATAATTGGTTGTTGTGAGGTTATAGAAATCTTAGTGGGTAACTGAAAACATATCCTTGAATATTACCTGAGGTGTTTATTTTCCCCATTTCTAAAGAGAGATATAACAATATTTACCTAATAGAATATTTTTATAAAAATGAATTAGTGTTTCTAGAATGCTGATATACTACATTCATGAAGAAGGTGGGGAAACACATAAGTGTTCAATTCAGAGACAGATACAGCTGTTTTTCAACAAATAATGCATAAGAAACACATATTTAAGGATGAGGATAATTCAAAAGTACTAGCAAATCTTTTTTGATGTTAAAAACTTTAAAGATTTTTCAGTATGGTAGTGTTCTGGTTTTAATGTCATATGTAACAAATGTGAGTGTAAGCCTTTTTAAGAGCTGTCTCTGTAAATTTGGGCTTAAAAACCAGAATTTTGACTATGGGTAGTTAGGTTTGGTTATATTTCTTAATTAGAAAAGGAACAGTAGTAGAATGTTCTACATTCTTTTAATGTTACTGTGTTCTTTTCCTTTTTGACATAATTAAGAACAAAAGTAACTAATACTCATTTTTCCCCCTCTCTTGTGAAAGAAACTGTTTTGTTTTGTTTTTGTTGTTTTTTTTTTTTTTTTCCTCCTTGCAAATTTTCATTTAAATTATTTTCTTTATATAGAATTCTCAACTGGTTTTTTATGGAGGTGTGGGACACAATCTTTTTCAGATTCACCATGTTCTTGATAATTGACTTTCGTCTTTTCCTGCTTCTTACTGTACTCGTGTTTTTCTAGAAATTCAGCTTCTGAAAAAATCTCAGGTTTCCTGAAAGATTTTATTACCAAGCAGACAATCGCAGATTAATAACAAAGGAAATAAAAAGGAATATGGATTTTAAAATGTTTACACTAACTCTAATTGCTCAATTATTAAGGGTTTTAGAATTCTTGAGGATGACCTTTAGCTGAGTTGTTAACCAGTTCCTATTCGGTTTTCTTCCAATTAGCTATGGAGCACTTATAACCTCATATTTTGGAGTGTGAAAATCAAACCTTTCACCTTTTTTTAAGATTTTTTTTTTTTATCATTAACGATTTCTGTCTTTTTTTGAGTTGCCTTTTGAATTCAGAGTGCTAATACTGTTGTGTAGAGACAAATGAATTTCAAGAGAGTTAGTGTTAACCTGATCTTCATTAAAAGTTTGGGGGAAATGGAGAGAGTAAAAGGAGAGACTATGGTGTTTTGCTAAATGTAGTGGATTCTTGTGAAAGAGCTGTAGTTTTGCTTAGGATTTCCCTATTTTTTCTTCACCAAACAGTAGTATGTTTACATGCTCTGTCAAATATATGCACAGCAAATACGACTGCCTTCAGACTTTCTGTGCCTTTGCTAAAAAAAATTTCTGTCTGTATAAGTGACTTCTCAAGGATCTCTTGTATTTTAGTGGTTTTTTAGCACAGTTAGTCCAGCTATGTTCAAGTAACTAGAAGATCTGGACAAAATAACGACATCATGTATGTGCAGATCACCCGTGATGCCTTTGAAGCTGGTGTCAGACATCTGCATCCCCTTTAGCACAACAGTCTCTGATGCAGTTCCTGGGGAGGTAGAAAGGGATGTATGTAGCTTTCCTCAGTGGCATATATATTGTAGGCTCTGCTTTTTATTTTATTTTTTTCTGCAGAGCTCTCCCAGAGAAAAAAATACTTTGCATTTTATAGCTGTCAAATGACTTCTCATTTAAAGATGTACTCATTTTACACACCTTAGCTTTTTATGGGGTTTATTATTTGTTCTTTATGTTAAGCTTAAAAATCATGCAATGTTCTCCCTTGACCCATCACATCTTTTCCAGGGTGAAGGGTCAGAGTCTATTTTCCTATTTCTTTTGCAGAAATAATTTGGTACCATGTTCTTGTTATTTTGAAAGTGCTCAGCTACTGAAAGAACAAATATGGAAGATGGACATTCGGCTTGTTCAGCTGTAGAGTATGAGTTGGGGAAAAAAGAAATTTAAAACTTTACAAGACCTTTTTGCTCCAGCTGAAATCAAACATTATAATAATATATTTGCCATTCTTTTTCCTTCCAGACATATAAATCAAGATATAACTCTGGCTTCTAAGCTAAACTTTATCTGCTGTGAACCACATATCCTAATGTAATGATAAGACCAGATCTTAAGGTTTTGATTTGATCACAATAACAGGCTGTAACTACCCATGGCAATAAGACTGTCATTTCTGACCTGAAACTTAGTTTTAACATTTTTGCAGTACCCCCTGTGAAAGACTGAGTCCCATTCAGTACATTTGCCTTCCTTTGCCAAAGGCTTCTGAGACCAGGAGGTGTCGTGGAGAACACTACACATCTAACAACCAGTGAAGTCCAGAACTATTGGTATTCCACCTAAGAAAAAGGCTACTATACTTATATGCATGATAGCATTTTCATTTGTGATATCTTAAGAGCAATTAGAGCACAAAAATTGGAATTGAAGTACTTTGTGATTCTGAAAGAAACATAAACATTGAGACTATGCTGCTTTTTCTTTTGAATAGCAAGTAAACAGAAGGGAGGTCAAGGCATCAAAGATGTTATCACATTTTGCACTTCAAAAGATCAGTGTAGTTACTGGGGTTTGTGTTTTGGTTTGGTTTTTTTTGTTGTTTGTTTGGTTTGTTTGGTTTGTTTTTTTGTTTGTTTGTTTTCTTTTTAAAGTGCTAAGATTAGATCTAAGGAACAGATTTCTAAAACTCTTCTTAATCTCTGCACCACAGTAGTTGTCATATCACTTTCAATTTCATAGTTTATATTAGGGTCAACAAACAATAAAAACAAATCAATTCCAATTTCAAGGTTTGGAAGACTTCTGAACTGTTGAAAATGTGGATAAGTGTTTCAGCCTAGCAAGAAAGAAATAACTTGCAAGTTTCCATACAGACTTCAGGTTTCTTAGTGTCCTGCATTGTATCAATATCTTAGTGTCTAAAAGTAAGTATTTGAGAGGAAGGTTAAATGTTCAGCAGATCCTCACATCCATGCAGTGTGTATAGAACTATCTTTATATCTTTCCTCAGCCACTTTTTTCCTTTTAAGCATCAGTGTAAAGATTGATTCTGGGAAGATTTATGTACAAGACAAAATCCATAGAGCATTGAACTAAACTTGGAGGCAGACTGGTAATTTTCAGTAATCAATCTGCTTTTAAAAATCAAACTGCAACATTTCTTCTATTAACATTCTTTGTTTTGTTAGATTTTTGTCATGACCTTTATGTTCTAAAATAATTGTGATGTTCAAAATTATTTTAGTGAATCTGCAACTGAGCAAGTCAAATTTATCTCTTGTCCTGCAAATCAATTATAATGAATTACAGTCATTCAGGACCTAAAGACTGTAATAACTCTGACAGAATTACGGGCAAACTAAGGGTTCATTTATTATCTGATAACTTTGCTTTCATTGAAAATGAATGTATACTCAGCTATTTTTCCTTTCTAACTAAAGAATGGCTATTAAACTAAAAAAAATGAAAGATAGCCCGCTATATTCCTCTAATACAGTTCTACCTCGTACCATGTTAACAAAGATGTGTATTAGATTGGAATAATATTTTACCTGTAACAGAGCTGACCAAGTTAACTTTTATCTCAGTGGAGCCCTTGTTAACACTTCATAGTTTTCTGTTCAGACAAGCTTACATAGTGTGGATAATATTACTTGGAAGTAAAAATCATCCAGTATTACTGTTGCCAGAAAGAATACCTGTATCAAACAAGATTGTCACCGTTTGAAGTTATCCTCCTTACCAGAAAGCAGAATGCATTTTTGTTTAGTAATTTATTTGTAGGATATATGTGTGGAGGTAATAACACGTCAACAATAAAGCAGGGATCATGGAGATATTAGATGAATGGTTATTCTCCTAAGATTTGACAAATAAAACTATGTATGTGTATGCAGACTCTCAGAAGTCATCTTAGAACTGTAGTATGTGTTAATGTGAATATACATTTTTTAAGTACTCTGACTTGTGGTATTTTTTTTCCTTCTCTTACTTTTGTGTGACAGGCAAAACACCCTATAGCAGAGTGTCACATGGATACAAAGCCTGTATATCAGTCTGCATTTTTTTTTTTTAATTAGCACTGTTAGCTGTTAATGATGTTTTTGGATAAAATATGTCAGGAGAATTAGAAATAAGGGGTTAGTTGCTACTAATACTGAATAATTATTAGTTTATCTTTCATTAAGGCATTATAAGTACAATGTGTTACAGATCACTTTTTGAAATAAAGACTTCCTTATGAAGGAGAAAAAAAATCAAATGGACTAATAGTTTCAAATTTGAAAAACTCAATCTCTAAATGAATATGAAACATCAGAATTATCTACGGTTTAATTCTTTTTTTTTTTTCTTTATTTTGCTGATGAATGGATACTTGCAATGGTTTGCTGGTTAAATTTTACACTGGAAATTATTTTGACTGTGACATTTAGATAACCCTTCCTGCAACTGATTTGTTACAATGATGAAGCACTACTTTATTCATCATTTAGTCATTTCAGTAATTATGGAGAATATAAAAGAACAGAAATTTAAGACCAAATACTCTTTTTTTCTTCTTTTCTTTTTTTTTTTTTTTTCCCCCTCTTGTTTAAACCAAATGAAAACCTTGGTCTTTCTGTAATGAGCCACTTCATTTACCCCATTTTCCATTATTTATGTGTTAGTTATTTGTGGGAAGGATATTTGTTTTTAAGACATTATCTTTTGTAGGTGTTTTTGTGTAGCTATGTGGCCTAGATGCGTGCTTTGTTTTAATTTAAAACTTTGATTTAAATGGAATTTAAAATATTGTATATGTGAAGGTATTTTTATTAGCTTTTCTCCTAGTCCTACAATTTTATTTTCTAACTGTAATCTCAAGAGTATAATTTTTTCCAGCCCTAACCTTTTCTTGTAGACTCAGTTTTAGAAGATGTTATTCATTAGTTAGTTGATCATAGAGACAATAGAATTTTTCTTTTTTGTTGTTGTGTTTTGATTTGGTTTGATACTCATTTTATCTTAGAATCATAGAATGATGTGGGTTGGAAGGGACTTCTAGAGGTCATCTAGTCCAACCACCTCTGCAATAAACAGGGATGTCTTCAAATAAATCAGGTTGCTTTTCAGTCTCTTGATTATCCTTTATTTAAATAAGCTTTGCAAAAAGAAAGGAGAAAATGATAGACCTTCAATAGTTTGATGGCTTCCCAGTCCTGTAGTTGGCTTCCAAGCACAAAGGTAGTGTGAATATTATTGAGTATACTTTTGGTACTGCTACTTCTCCAAGATCTAAATTGCTGTTTTCTTCTAAAGCTGGTGTAGTTGATTTAGCCAGCTGCTGAATGAATCCTAATCTAGTTTTCAATAGCTGTGGAAGAATCTGACTATAGTAGACAAATAACAGTAACTCAGCCCTGAATGTGGAGAGGAAGATGGAGTAAAACTGCACATAATCCTTGACTGTGGAATAACATCTTAATTTTTAAGTAACTGGAGATGAATGAAAACATTCTTGAACTTGCTGACAGTATAGATTAAAATTGCTTTTGGGTAAAATGGTGTCCTTCATCTCTCAGTATGGAATCTGTTTTCACATATTGACCTGACCAACGTGAAAGAGTGTAAACATAGTAATCTGAAGGGAAACCATGTATGTTTTATTTTTATAATGCAAGGCATTAGGTATTTGCCTTTCAGATTAGAGAGTTTTCTTTAGCTGTGGTTCAGCCAGCTTCTTAAAGATTTTTCTGTATGGGAATCACATTATCTTCTTGTACTTAACTTGTGCTGCTCAAGATTTGCTGCTGCTTTTTTTTTTTTTTTTTAATAAGTGGGGGGAAAACAGCCTTTGGTCAACCTATAAATGCAGTTAATGACTTGTTTCTTTCAAACGAGCCATAATAGTTCATGGATTTCTGTAAACTCGGTCAGCCATCTAACTAGGTTTATCTTTGGTAAACATTGTCTTGTCCACCTCTCATAATGACAGCATCCCCATATACTAAAAATACCTGATAATCCATTTTATTGTAGAACCCTGTAATCACAGGCCTGTAAAACAAAACAAATTGAAGAGTCCTCTACTAGAATAATTCAATCCCTGTGTGACTTGAGAAAATATGCATACAACGCTGCCCATCTTAGTCATCTTCATGTCAAAGTGGTGTATGAGCCTTATGCCTCTTACTTCCCATCTGTAAGTCTATATTTATGCTAACAGTAAGCTTCCCATATGCCTGTACTGAGTCATATAAAGTTGAAAATGGGTATATCAAAAATTGGTGGGAAAGCCTAGTGTTCCATATTTGAAACTTCTAGCAATATTACAAAAGCGGCTTTGACACTTCTCAGCAACAAGCCTGAAGAAAACTGCAATCAATTAATATTGTGTCAGGAGTCACAAAATGTGGAAGATTTCTTTATTTCTCTGACATTCCTGTTTGTGTTGTGGGTTTTTTTGTTGTTGTTTTTTGTTTGTTTGTTTTTGGTTTTTGTGTGTGCTTGTCTGCAGTTATTTTTGAATTATTGTCAAATCCATGCAGTCTTGTGGTACTCTGATGGAATGTTTCATGTCTTTCCCTCTTTAAGTTCTTTGGTTATTTCTATAAATCACTGAAAATGATTGAGGGTCATTTTCTATTTAGGTCTTAGCACATAGACCATTAATATCTTGAATCTGATCTGATGTGTGCTTTTTTTCTAACCTCAGTGTCCATATTTGAAAAAGATTGTTATTTAATGGTCTCTAATGCTCAATTTAGTTTATAATGGGGAAACTAGGATCTCTGTTGTGTGTTGTTTTTTTTTTTTGTGTGTGTGTGTTTGGAGTTTTTCGTTTGTTTTTTCTTTCTGTTTCCTTTCTTGAGCATTTCTTTTAATTTGCTGAGTAAAATGCTTTAATGTACGATTTCTGGTTACTGGTATTTATTGTTAATAATATTTGAGATTAATTTTATTTTTCCAGTACAAAAGAAACTATATACCAACCTCAATTGCAAAATGAGTCTTCTTAAGTGTCATTGGCAAATCTTTTATGTTCAAACTCAAAGACGATGAAGCACCTGCAAAATAAGTCCTAGAATGTTATAGCAACGTAAGCCATAAGAGAAGGGAAACTTTGTTTTCTTTTCCATCCTTCATCTACAGGAGGAATCTAATGCTGAAGACAGGTTTTTAAAAATCATGAGTAGATAAAATGAGAACAATTCTGCTGCCATAGGGACAAAGAACTAGACTTAAAAATCTAACAATGTATTAAAAAGGTCATGTCAGATGTGAAGAAAAAATTAGGCTTGTAAAGGAAAGAAATGGCTCTTGCCAACATGGAATCTTAGATTTTGCTATTTAAGATTATGCAGACTTGTCTTATCTAGTGGAAACATTGATGAAGATACTGCATAGTTGAAAGACAGTTGAGGAATACAAAGAGGTAAATATAATACTATAAGAATTTATTGGCTGGGAAGAAGCAAAATTATTACCAAATGTTATGGGAGGCTCTGAAAGGAGAGAAAAATAAGGTAAAGAAGGTGCAGCAAGGTAAGAAGCCTTTGTTTTGACGGCATTTTAAGCAGAGCCAAGGATTTCTATGGATGTTACAATTTTAGATCATGCAGGGGAAAAGAAAAATAGAATAACAGATTTAAATATTAAGGAATAGGACGTAAAGTAACATAATGATTTTTTTTTTTTTAAACCTTCTTTGATAATCTATACGGAAAGTGAAATTAAGAAAATATTTGAGGGTAAATGAAGTGCCAGCAAAGATGAATTGGTTTCTACCAAAAACCCCACATCTCTGTTGTTGAGAAGTTGGAGTGGTTGAGTTTTTGTTTTCCAGTGAGTAAAGTGAGCCAATATAGGTTAAGAAAAACATTGACTACTTTTAAAGTAGAAATCAATAATTCTCAGCCATGACTTTCTGTATTAGATAAAGCTTGCTGTGCTGTAATTTCTTTTTGGTGTATCTACATGTAAATGATGGCAGCCATGTGGTAGTGACTATTCCAGAGGAAAAAAACACAGGGTGGCCTTGAAATTGTAGCAGTCTCTTATTTTGAGTGCAAGTATCCTTAAGCCATCAAACTATGTTGGTGAAGTAAAACTGAAAATATTTGGAAAAAAAATGTAGTGGGATGTTGATAGAATTAAAGTCTAAAACCAAATCACATTAAAAACTCTGTTGTTTATACATGAATTCCCAGAAGATTGATACTTTGAATATAAAGTTGTTATTTTCTTTTTTAAGACTATCATACACCACCTACTTAACAGGTAATTAAGTGCATCCTTTGATTTCATAAGGTTTGTTTTTGTGCAGTTACTTAACCTTGTCCTTTGTAAATTTCTCCCTTATCCAACAAAAGGTGTAAAAGGACTTACTTGTTCCTAAAAAAAAATCTCCCTCCCCCTCCGCCCCCCCACCCCAAAGTTGTCAGCATTCCTGTTTATAAACTGGACACTAATAAATGTGTTTTCAAATATAACTAAATTGGATAAGGGGGTAGTATCCTCGAAGATGTAAGCAGGGGCTGCTCAGTCAATGCCCCTACTAAAGGAGGAATGGCTTCAGTATGAATCTACACCTTCATATAAATCAGACAATCTGGAATAAGCAAATGCCCTGATTGTGGAACTCATTAGGTGCCAGAGACTGTATTAAAAGGTAAGCAATTCTAAGAATGCCCTAACTGTGTGGAAAAAAGCTTCAGCTGAAGTTCAGAATAAATTACTAGAGAACTAAATAGTAATGTAACTGGATATAGGAACTGTGTGTATTTTTTTTCATATTTTGTCATACGTATTGATTTATGTTCTCTGGTGTCTAGGAATAGAGGTGCCAGGGTGAACCCTTTGCAAAACTTCAGACTCCAGTTTCAAATACAGCGCTTTAAGTGGAAATAACAAATTATGTGGCCTACACATTTTTATCCAACACAAGCTAATTGTAAAATGAAAAAAAGACTGACTAATGCTCATACACTTGAGGAAAAAAAAGTTACAATATAGAAGTATAGAAGTATAAGTTTTTGTTCTAAGTGACAGTAAATAATAGTAAAAAAAGTCTATCATTTAAAAAGCGTGTTTTCATGACCTTGAGTTACAGTTTCACATATGTAAAACTGTTTCTTTGTTACTCTTTCCTTTTCTCTTCCAACTTTCTTTTAAAGTTGGGTTCCTCTGAAGGATAAATGCATGGCAACATTTGTAACAGTTTAAGTCCATTTCCCAAGTTAGAATGAAGTTGGTCCAAAATGATACAAAATAGATTAGATTAGAAGTTCTTGCTGTCAGTGTCTGAAGTTGACATTGGGGCACTCTGGGGTACAGTGGCTCAACCAGTCCTCGTCCTGGAGTGTTACTGCAGGCCATGTCCTAATTGCATCTTCTGACAGAGCGACGTTGGCATCATGCTGCTCTGATCCTTGTCTGGGGTGACAGGAAGAAAGAGGAAACATGCTTCTACAGGGCCAGGGTCGTTTTTTGATGTTGCAGCACACAGAGCAGTGTGACCTTGGCTGTGGAAACAGAGCCAATACAAAGGGCGATTATGTGCAGACCAAAAAATGTTAGGATTTCCAGATATTTTCACACTTTATGCTTATCTTTGGTTTTGCCTGGTCTGAAATTGCCAACAGGAAATCAAATTTCTCAGCTTCCCATGCTTTTTACAATTACTATTTAGAACTGTATGCTCTGTATTTCACCTTTCCATGTTACCGAACAGGAACCGATTTGCGGTAGTCTAGACTTAGAGCTGATCATTCTGACCTTAAATTATGAACTTCAGAGGGCTCCTTGTTGGCAGCACATGAATTTCAATGTCTGACTTGGTGAAGCAGGTCAGTGGAAATGGAGCTCAAGTGCAGTACCTCTAATAAATATGGCTTCAAATATATCTTTTTGTGATACCAAGGAAATGAAGCTAAATGGCAATTATTTCAAATTTTTGAGAAGAACAAGAATATAGATGATCACATGGGTGTAAGTATTATACATATGCATGTGTTTTTGTTTATTTAATTGCTAAATTCATCCCGAGTCCTTTATTTCAAGTTTTTGGGGGAACTGGATAAAGGATCCTACATATGTGTGTGGTTGTTTCCCTACTTCTTGTTATCTTAAATTTATATCCTGCTATCTACCTATAGACATAATTAGCTAGATAAACATTAAGTTAACCATTTTCTCTATGTGAAAAGAAGGTAAAGTATTCCAAGCTTAAGTATGAAATCACTTGTTCAAACACTGGAAGATACTCCCTACAGAGGTGGTCAATGCCCTGAGACTGTAAGTGTTTAAGAGGCACTTGGAAAATGCCCTTATTAACAAGCTTTAACTTTTGGTCAGGCAGTTGGATTAGATTACTGTTGGTAGGTCTCCTCCTACTGAAATATTCTATTCTAATTAACTTGTTATTGTCTAACTAATAGCTTGAGAATGACAACATCATGAGCTGTGAATTGTGAATTACTTTTAAAAATGGAAGAGGCTGCAGAAAACAGACTGAAATGCCTCAAAAATTCCCAGGCTTGGTTATTTTCCTTTGTTATCTCATCCACCATACATTGACCAGATTGTAGCAGGCCATTGCAGTTGACTAAAAATGACAAACATAATGTCCTTAATGAATTGTTTTTCCCTCAGAACTATTCACAGAAGGTTAATATAACTTATTGTCACTTTTTTCTTCAAGCTGTCTTTTTGCGGGAATCTAAAAAACCTTAATATCAGGTTTTCTGGGTAACAAAAGACAAAATGAAACAGCAAATGGTAGGCTATCACTGATAGCAGACAGCAATTGCAAATTTTGTTTTCTACAAAGTGGAAAATAGAAAGCAAACAGGTCCAAGAATGCTATAAACAAAACTGATTTTAGAGCAGAAGTACAGAACTTAGTAGTAATTTTAATTATATGGATTTATCTAGTGTACCTATTAAGTCCCACTACAAACTACGAGTATTTTAGTAATGTCTTCTGTTTAACTGTAAGCTGTTTTACTTTTCAGAGGTGGCTATTGTTCAGTAAATCCCTTTTCATAGCATGGATCTAATGACATTTTTTGAGACTTCTGGCAGTGTTGTTTCTTTTTGAGAAGTTTCATTTCATCAATTTTTGGGGAGGAAAGGAGTAAAGGAATGTTACATTTAAAATATTATTGTTATGGCTGAAAATAGTGTGACATAGTCAAACAGTGTCTTTTAAAAATTGCTTCGCTATTCTGAAGTTATTGAAAACAATATACAGCATATCAATACTTGGTATTTCTTGTCACATGTTGAAATGAGTATTATTCTTTTTTGTGCGATGAAATAAAAATAGGAGTTGGGGAATTCTGTAGAGATAAGAAGGAAAAGTTTTTGAGCAATGATACTGCTAAGCTTTTTTTTTTTTTTTTTTTTTTTTTGTATAATTTGTATCATGAAGCTGGGTAAAATGTCTTCATTGCAAGTTTCCCATCATTGTTCTTTCATTTGGTAGGTACTGTCACATATAAATATTGTGAAGAGCTTGCTGTGTGGATGAATCTTTACATAAAATGTTTTAAGTTTATAATGTGGTGTTAAGAGCTTCAAACTAATATTGTTTGGTCATATCTACTGTGAACCAGAAACACTGATGTACATCAAGATTTGCACTTCCTTGAGAACTTGGAACAATTATGCAAGCCATTGAGATCTACTTTATGCCAAAACGCTGGTTGTAACATTGTGGTAAGATTGTCTTCTGATGGTCACAATAAAAGCAGCTAATGTTAGTCATCCACAAAATATTTTAGAGAACAGACACACGCACATTAAAACATAGCCAACAGAATTTATGAGTGAATGAAAACATGAAATAGGAGTATTTTCACACCGTGTTATAGTACACATTGTAGGGGTGATAACTCACCTTTCTTCCTGACCTTTGGATCAGAATTTGTTTGTAATGTCTAAAGTAACTCTCTTTGTTACACAGTCTATATATACATCTGAGTTAGCTTTTAAATTGTGTGGTTAGTATACCAAGATTGCAAGAGTTTTCTTCCTGTTCCCTTCAAGCACTTCTCTGGTGCTCTTGCAGATTCTTCTCCTCATGAAAGCTTTAATCCGCTAGATTGTTTTGTATTACAGTAGTGCCCATATACATCTTGGTGATTTCCTCTCTTCAGATTAATAACTTGAGTGGAATTGATTTGACTGAAAGCTGATAGCCTTGCTCCTCCTCCTTTGTAATACTTTCATGGGGATCCAATGCTTGTAAAATCAACTATGTGGTTTGTAAATTCTGTTTTGAAAGTTGTTGATGTGAAGAATCCAAACCGGACTGTTGATAATTGTGCTGGGTTTGATGTATCTAAATGGAAAGTCCATTATTTTCTTAACCAAATTTTAGTTGCCTCATAATGACAGCTTCATACAAGACCGTATTCTGTAGTGCATATTGAAAAGAGGTCTTTTCCCTCAAGAACAGTAGATATGATATATTGGAATGGAGAGAAACATCAATGTTTTAATACTTTTCATAGTTGAAATATTATAGTCATAAATAATTTGTAGAAAATTAATGTGATGACTATGCTTTTTTTTTTGTGCACTAAACTTGTTTAATTTTAAGAATTGAAACATCATCCTGTGAACATGGGAAATATTGCATTCCCTTGTTTTCCCCTCATCTGAATGACTTCTTTAAAAAGAAAAAAAAAAAAAAAGTCACCTACCAAAAGAGTTTTTTTTTCTTTTCTTTTTGTAGAAAGTAGAAAAAGATTCAAGGACTCATGTTGAAGAAGAATTGCTGCTGTAGTTGGCTACATTAAACAATTTAACTGAAAGATTTTTCTGTAAAAAAGCTGATGGCTTCTCCTTTGAACATTTGGTTACCTGGATGAATGCCCATTCTTTGTGCTAAAGGCTGCAAAAACTGCAAATATATTTAATTATCCATTGACAGCATCTAATGACTATGTTAATATAATTAGTTAGAATTTGGAGTTTTCAGTGAGATATTAACATTTTTTGGCAAGGTCTTTGGGACACAGTGACTTGCATACTGTAGCTACATTTCTTTTCTTTGGTTTCTTTGTTTGATTTTCTTGAAAGGTCTCTGGCACACACAAATTCAGTACTATTTGATTTTTGGCAGACTCCTTTTTCACATGCAATTTTTTTCCTAGTTAACAATGTGACGTGACCTTTGCTGGATTTTCCTGCACATGGTTTTGCTGACATTGTTTGGTTTTCTACTAGGTTGATTTTTTGAATCTCAAGGATTTTGTGTAGGTAGCGATTCTCCCTGAAGTATTAAGAGAGATGCGTATTATTAGCCAACAAAACGTGTTCATCTGCAAAGTTGTAACATTTCTGCAAAGTCAGCTGCTGCAATTTTTTTCTTCTGACCTGTCTCTTGATCATGCTTTAAAAGAGAAGGTTAGTCTAGTTTAACCGCTGGGCAGTAGTGCCTTTGTGAAACTCCCATTCTAGGCTTATATTTCAAATTGTTCAGTTGGATTTCATACAGATTTGCTTTGGAATTAACATGGAAGGACCTAGACCATTGCTTGTAGACTAGAAACCATCCACATGGAGCATAAGTCCAGTGCAGAAGCTGTGCAGGCAAGGTCAGCATAACATCAGGCTGCATTTGCTGTTCCAGAGAAGCAGGCAATTAGCAGGGGCATGATCTTTCTGTCATGTGGTTTCCAGACAAGAATTCTCTTGTAGAAACCTGGTTTGCATTGTGTGATAACCAGATACAGAATGTGCCTGAAAATACATCCTTAAGAAAGAAAATCCCTGTTTCAGAAGCGACTTAGACATTTTGGTACTTCTGTGCATACACTCGTATATTTTTATATGTTACATGTATTACAGGGCATTCATAACAAAGGCCTTGAGCCCAGGCATTATATTTGCTTTAGTTCAAATGCTTCCTGCAGCTTTTATACTCTGTCCTGAATTTCTGGTTGGTTTTATGTAAAAGAGTTAAAATGTTGTAGGGAAAACTTGCTCAAAATAAGGGTGTCCCAGTCCGATGCATGGTCTCCCTCCTAAATAGTTGGTTTTAGATCCAAAACAACTCTTATGATCTTATCTTACAAATATTTTTATCTCTTATTCAGAGACTTATTTCTTACACCCATATCACCATTGGAAACAACTCTATGTGGCCTGTCTTCAAGCTACAAGAAGCTTGAAGCTTCAAACTACTCGTTGCACTCTGAGTAACAAAAGCCAAAGCAAGTACCAGCCATGTAGGCCATATTTTGGTAGGGTTGTCAGCTACTGTTGTGCTTCAAAACAGATCCTGTTTCAGTAGGCAGTCCTTCAGAAAAATGTAGTTAAAAATGAATGTAAAATCAAGCACTCTGAGAGAAAAAAAAAAATGAAACACTAAGCTCAGTACAGTTTATTATGAGATTGCCCTAAAGCACTGGGAGCAAGCAAAGTATAAAAAATTAAATGCTTATCTGCTTTTTGTCTTAGAGAAATATCTTAAAAGCTGGCGTGGCAGAAATGGACCGCAAAATGATCCACAGTCTTGCTGCTTTCTTCATAGGGTAAAGCTGCTTTCCTGAAGCTCTGTTAAGTCACTTGTATCTACTACCATGCCTTATCTGAAGTTTTCAATGAGTCAAGTGTATGCAGCTTCCTCAGTTATCAACCTCTCACAAATATTCACTGTGTTTTTAAGAACAGTGTATTCTGTAGGAAAAAACAAAAGACTTTGTATGTGGCACCATACAGACCTCAGGCTGATACTGTTTAGTTACAGATAAATAGTTCTAACCAGACAAAGAACTTATGATATTTCTAGCAACTTTAGGAACATCTATCAAGCCATTTTTAATAAGTGTTAATTTATTTTTGTGGATTTAAAAAAATAATTACAACAACCAAAAGCCATAAAAACAATCTAACAGTTTTGTTAAGTAACATTCAATTAGAATATAGTAATTTTATGCCCAGGTGAAAAGACTTTAAATTTCCTCTTGGTCCGAGCAAATGTAAAAAAGTTTCAGATACTTGTGACTATGACAATCTTTTTCATAAAGAAATAATTTGAATTCTTCTGTAGTTCTGTGCCTCTGTACGTGGTAACTTTTAATGACTATTTTCTGTAATGCAGTCTTCAGACAGTATAGATAAAAGATAAACATAATAGTTAAGTCATTTCTACCGAATATGTCAGTTCGATTTTTGGTTTGGTGGTGTTTTTTTGTTTGTTTTTTGTTTTTTGTTTGTTTGTTTGTTTGTTTGTTTTGTTTGTTTGTTTGTTGTTTTTTTTTTTTTTTAGGCACAGTTAGAAGTTTATTGTTGTTTGTGTAATGAGCTGTAGTTCCTGAGAAGAAAATTAGTGCAAGAGTATTTTCCTCAGCATATAGTCCTCCTGATGCATACAATCTGAAAGAACCTTAACGGTGCGTACTTTTGCATGGTTAGCTACATGTTCCAGTGTTTTTTTATGCATGCTGTACTCTCATTTTAATCCGTGACATTTGCTCAAAGAGACATAAAGAAAACAAAGTGTAAATAAGAATACTTTCCATTGTTGAACATGTTCTAAGTTTATTATAACACACTGCTTTAACATATTGATATTTATCCGAGAAGCATCACCTTCTTTGAAGACAAAATGGAAGGATGTTGTGGTGCTGCATTGCTCACAGAAGCATGTGAATGGTCAAAGAAAATAAAGATGCGTCCGCGTTGATCTGCTGTGAGATGTAGAGGGTGCCTATGGGTTGATACTTTAAAAACCTGGGGGCGAGGAGGGAAGAAGGAAGCAGGAGTGGTGGAGAGAGAATTTTCACTGACTTGCGATGTATACAGTATTAAACCAGCAGAATATGATTTGTGGTGATCTAATTATGTCCAAAAACTCCTAGGGAGCTGAGGAGGAGGATGCACAAAACTGCAGTGAAGAGCAGCTTTAAATGGAGATTAAGGCTAGTAAATGGAAATTCTTTGTCTCCAGTTTAGCAACTTCTGTGAATATTGGATTTTATAATCCCATGAGAATTTGTAATAAAAATTAATTGGAAGAAGACATCAGCTACTTATTTTGGTAATAGTTGACCATAATCCCTACATGAACAAATGGATGTATATTGGTTCAAGCAGAGAGTACTTGGTATTGTAAAATGCCAACAACTGTGAAAATATGTAAGAATATTCCTACCTCAGTTCAGTGACTAGTGGAGAAAAAAAATATTACTGTATGAAATGTATAATAGTAGCTATTAAGATATACGCAATGCTCAGTATGAATACTGAATTGGTCACTTGCACTATAAAATTTTCCATGCTAATCAGATTTGGAAATTTTTATTTCATAAACTGGGAAAACAATCAAATCTATGTTGTTTCTTATTTTCTGAAAACAGGTAGAAACCTAATGGATTTCCTTCTCTCTAGCTCGCTCTTTTTTCTTTTTTTTTTTTTTTTTTTTCTAACCAGATAGGCAAGGTAACCTTTTTACTTTTGTGTGTGGGTGATTTTTTCTTTTTGTTTTGTTTTATAGTTTAAATTGTCATACTTGCATTTTCCCAATTTCATCTATGAAGTCTGTTAGCTCCCGATCATCTCTTGTGACCATTCTGACACAGCTACTAAAAATGACAATGAACGAGGAGAAATAACACTTCATGTCTCTTTTATTTTTTCATCCTGATGAAAAGTGGGCCAGACAGTTTTAAAGTTATTTCCTAGCTGAGTTAGACTGCCCTTCCTCTCACCTGCTCCCAGCCTTTGATTTTTTTTTTTTTTAAATGAACAAATAACCTTGACATTTGTTATGTTTAAGAACTCAGTATGTCCTCTATTTGAGTTTTTGTCTCTTTGAATAATGGAGTAATTCAGTGACTTCTTAAACTTAAATGTTATAGATATTGACTAAAAATAGCAGTTATTGAGAACTATTGCTTTTTAAAATTAACAGGTACTAGTATAATACTTTTAATTTTTAAGTACCATCAATTAATGACAATTTCTTGCTTGAAGAGGACTTAGAGTCTTTTAGTATTCAGATATTGAAGCTGTAAAATACCCCAGAAGCATTGTAGTAAATGTGTGAATAAACATGTGAAAAAGTTTGAATATATGCAAGCATGGTAATGCATTTTAAATTAGCTTAATTAAATTCTATTGGTTTATGTTCATGGAAAGGATTTGTGAACCTTAATTAGTTCATTTGCAAGACAGTCATATTAGCAAATTGTTTCTTTCTTTTGATAGGGTTAGATATTAAAGTAAAAATAGGTAAGGGAAACCTTAGACTGTAGCAGTACTTTAGCAGAGCTGGTGCCAAGTACTGATTTACTGTTAGATCATATCCCTATATCTTCCCTGTGCTGTGTATTGTTTTCATAATGACCTCATGACTGAAAGATTTTAATTTCTTTGTATAAGTTGAAAATATAGGCTAGATCCAGTGGAGTGGAAAACACGAGCAGCATAATTCCCTCATCCAACACACAGGTATACTGAATTCATTAAATAAGATTAATAAACAACAGGTATAAGTTTAGAAAAAAAAAATAGGAGGAGGTTGTTTCTTAGCTCAGGGTTGTAGGGCATTCACAAACTGATGGAAAGAAAGGAGCATGCCTCTTGATTTCTTTCTTTCATCCTATCCTATTATCTCTTACAAGTGGGTGAGAGTCCTAGGAAAAATGAAACAGGTTACCTCATCCATTTTTGAAGGCTTATCAAAGGGTTTTAAAGGAAACATTAATATTTGTAAACATGTCTATCATACACTTGGCAGTGTGACTTATGTAACTGCTTATGTAGTCTTTCATTGAGCCAGCATGAAGTGTTTGATTCACAAGGATGAAGACTTAAGCTTACTTTGAGCTCCAGTCAATGTATAGGTCCAGTCTAACAACCTGAGCAAACCTTTTCAAAACCAGCTCTTGTACATTCCTGCTTTGGAAGAGTTGGCAGTGTTAGAGTTTTCGGATTTTGGGCAGCAAACACAGAGGCTAGGAAAATTCCCTTCATTTCTCATAATCTTTATTCCTTTTTCTTTCTTTCTGGAAAGCTGTGCTCTCAAATAGATCTCCTCCCTCCCCCCCATAAATACAATATTAAGTGAATAGCACAAGTATGTGCAAAAGGAATGTTGTGTTGCCCCTGTTTCTCTTACTCTTTGGCTTCTTTGACGTGGTTATTTCAGTCCAGAAAAATCAAGATTCGTCAAACAATAATATACTTTCATATCAGATCTGTTTTAATTTTGATTATGATGTTCATATTTCAACTTTTCTTTAGTAGTAATGCCACATTTTATTTTTCTTTCAGCCTGCTGAGAGTCTCAAATTGTTTATAAACACTAGTCAAATAATTCTTCCCTGTTATTAATGTACTCCAGGTGCGGATTTTGAAACAAAGGGAAGATTAAATGACTTGCCCAAAGTGTCAAGCTAAGTACCTACTAACAACAAGCTCCTGTTAGAGTCACTGTGTGTCCTTTCTTCATTTAATGCATATAAATACCCATTTATCACTAGAGATGAGCTAAGAAAAGTGGGAAAAAAACCCTTCATACAGAAAATGGAAGGCACACAATCATTTAGATGCTGTCAGTGCCTTAAAGAAAGGAAAGGAAGGATGAAGGGAGATGATATATGTTGAGATAGAACTAATAGCGGGTAGCATTGTTAAGCTTTTGTTTAGCTGGATTAAGAACAGCTCACATGTACAGACAGAAAGAAGGTGAATCAGCTTTCTTTCCTATGTGTTGAAGTGTCAGTGGTAGGCTTGCTTTTTGGAACTCAAGCCTGCAAGTAGTGTGTAGAGCCAGGGATTTCCATTGCAGCCCTGGAGATGACTGAGGTGCCCAGACACAGGAGCAGAGCAAGGCTGCACCCTGCATGGCCACCTCACAGCCGTGGGCTGCTGTGGCCTGCAAGGCTGGCTGTGCAGCACGACACAGACAATATCACCTGGAGACCATGTGTGGATTTAGCATGAAAATCTCTTTAGCCCCAGTAAAGCTTCAGGTCCGAGTGTCAGGTCCTAAGTTACTAAACTTGTATGTCCTCAAAAAGAAGACAGGACAGTGAAGTAGTGTCTGTAAATGCCTGCACATAGGTGCAAGACTGTGTAAGAACTAGAGCAACCAATGGACTTTTAATTCTGCTTCACAAGGAGGAATGTTGTCCAAGATATCTGAGCTTGTGTGCTGCCTGGAGCTATCTGTGTCCTCAAGACCCTCGGCCACCAGTGGCTCTATGGCAGCTGGCAACAAGACTGCAATGCACTATTTTTTTTTTTACTTCTGCATGAGAAAAATTGTGTGGTAGAAAGGAGCAAAACTCAGTAATAGCTTACAAATACACAGTGCACTGTTGTTTCACAAGCAGTCTGCACCAGTCTGTAAACTGTCCAGCTTGGGAAGACTTTTTTTTTTTTTTTTTTTTTTTTTTTTTTTTTTTTTTTTTTCCCCTGGAGTCCCAGGGTGAATGAAAGTGGTGTTAACTAGTTAAGTATGAATACAAAGTATCAAGTTTTCTGTCTACTGCACAGGCAGAAAATGGAAACGGCTGGTAGCAGGTTACACAACATCAGCAAAAGCAATGCTAGTGGCCAGTTAAAAGTGAATTTGACCAGGGAGTAAGGGTCGGCAAAGAGAAGGAACAGAAATGGGAAAGGGAGAAGATAGACAGGCTACCATGTGGTCACAGAGTTCTCAGACTGAGAGGACAGGCATGTGATGGTGCCTTGCTCTGCTCTATGACCTGGCTGGGATGAACGTATTATTTGCCAAGTACTGAAATTTTTGTGTTAATTCTGTCATTTTGACCTTGACAAACACCATGATGCTCTGTGGTCTGCAGGAGTTTAGAGTGACAGACCTGGTGGTCCTTTCTGGACTTTTAATAATAAAAAATGTCTTACATTAAATGTAAGTGTCCATAAAGTTAATTAAGGGCTGTAAGTGAGATTGAAGAAAAGTGCACTGCTCATTATATGCAAGATTAAGTCTTAAATGTGTATCCTTTATTTAGGTAGCTTTCTGAAACAAGGTCTATTGTGAGTTAAGTGTTGCCATCTTCAACATGTGCGATAGCTCTGGATTCTTCAGAGTCACATGAACATTCTTAAAATGGTTATCACAAAGACATAAAAACATTCTGGTATTCATATGCTTTTGGGGAGACTCAACCCTTTCCTGTTGTAGCCTGCCAGAAAATTCAGTAAATTTACATTTAAAGGTTGTACATAGTAGTCTCAGCTCTTCCACAGACTGTTGTTAACAATTCTTATTATAAACCAGGGTTTCCTACCTAGGGATATCCCATTCACCCAAACTGACTGACAGCTTGCACAAGGTAATTTCAGGTAGCATTGGGAAAAAAAACAGGTTTCAACTTCACCATGCAGTTTTTTTGTAAAGTATGTCTATACCACACATTAACAGAGTGTGGCTCTCTGTTACCCTTCAGCAACTACACTGCATGTCAACATGTAACACTGCCGCTGTTTTTGCGCTAAGGAATTTGCTTAACTCTGTTGTTTGAGCCCTGATTCACTCCTTCATGTACCTTGAATAGAGCTGCTATTCTATGTAACTCTAACAGCTGAACCACAATTTCTTCCAGGAATCAAGAAAAATCCTCAGTATATATTGTCTAGATTTTTTTGTTCTTGTTGTGTGTACATTTGGTAGCACCTTTTAATATAAATTAATCTCTTTTTTTTGCATGCTCTGTAGGACAAGCAGGACAACAGCTTGTTTCTCTCTTCTAATTATACATGTAACTAAAATGACATGTTTCATAAACATCAGTGTCAACTTCCGTTTTATAGCTTTAATATATACTATATTCTATGGTGTGGTGGTTTGTTTTGTGTGCTTTTTTTTTTTCCTTAGGTGAAAAGAAAGATTGATATTTTACTTTCTTGGGTCCTTTAGTGTGAAATCTTTCAGCTATAGCCAAAATTAATTCACAGAACTTTGTAAGATGGCAAAATTGTTGTTTCATGAACTTAATTAAGGATGGGAAAACAAAAGATAATAGAGCATTTAGCCACAGAGATCTAAGAAGGTTGCCACAGATCAAAGAACAGATTGTAAAATGTGGATGCTGCTGAGACAGAGGTTCAGATAATCTAGAGAATGTAGTCAAAGGTGGCATGCAGATGACAGGAATGAATGACTGGAAGGCAGATTTAGGATGGCACAAAAGGAATTTGCTATTTCTCCTGGTTTGTTTCTGGCACAATGACTTGGAAAGAAATTACTGTTCCATAGGAAATTCTGCTATTTACTTTTCACTCAAATTCAGGACAAAAAGCTCTGTTTAACATAGAAATAACACCCTAGTAACTTGATTTTTGTTTTTGATGCATTGAAGGCTTCTTGCCTAACTGATGTTTAACCATTTGTATTTGATTTTGAAAAATCAAAACATTATAAATGGAAATACAGCAAAAGTCAAATAGAAAAATATGAAAGTAAATTTTTAGCAAAATGTAAAAATCCTAGTGAAGTGTTTCAAAACTAAGCAAGACAGAAAAGGTTTTCAAACTGTTCTGTACAAAATCAATTTTGATAAAAATACAGTTTTGATGAAAAACGGCATGTATTTTTTTATCCTTTTGAAGTCCTGCAGGCTATATCACACAGAGATGAAAATAAGGTAGTTGAAACTATTACTGGGCAAGATTAGCTAGAAAATAGTTGTAAAGGTGGTAGACTAAGGTGACATTCTGTTTCTGCTACATTTCTATGTTGCTGCTGAGCAGCATAGTACCTACTTCAAAAGGTACAGCAGTTCTGGTATGGCTCATAATACAAATTGGCTCCACATTTTTAAGGACCTGACTTAAAATGTTTAACTGTAATATTCTTATCACAGCAAGAGATTCAATGAGTGACAATCAGGCTGCTCGTGTAGAAGTCCCCAAACTTACAGTTTGTATTTATATTTGTCTAAAATTACTTGAGGCAAGTGTTTTTTTGTTTTGTTTTGTTTTTTCTAAGCAGCTTTTTAAGGGATTAATGTAAGGAGATCTTCTGCAAAGCCAACTGGAGAAATTACACAGAAAGAGTCAATTCTGTGTTTGTGTACTTGCTTTTGCATAGAGTTGTACTGTCAACAAAAGCAGTAAAACAGATTTTCCAAATCTGTATAATCACAGAGAAATGCACAAAAATCATAAAATGCTGGTTATAAACTCTAAGAAATAGGTGTAATATGCAAACAGGAGAAGCAATTTTTGTATACTTACTGTGATGCCCACAAAATCCAGGCCAGACCAAAAAGCCCCACGTCTTGTTAAAATGTAGAAGTTATCATTAGATGACATTGAAGAAAAATGCTACAGAATTTTTCATAAAATGCATAATTCTAATTATAAGTAGAATTTTAGAATAGATTTTGTTTTCTTGTACGCATCTTTCTGTTATTATTTGCCAAGATTACTAATGTAATACATTGAAGTGAAATAAGCCGTCAGGTTACACTCTGAATGAATACTATGTTCATCTCTCCGTTCCTGTGAGGTTTCATTAGTGTTTCTATGCTTGAATTTTACATTATAAATTCACTGTCATTATAACTTGTAATTTAAGGACGTCTACTTATATATAATCAGTAATGATTCCAGATAGCCTATGTAACAGGAATCAAATACAAATGCATGACAATGGAAGTGCCCACAAATGCTGTTTTTCCTGTGTCTTTGTTCTAGGTATAGGTACTCTTGTGTAGTCGAATGAACAACAGCTTCAGAGAATGTTAACTAACTGCTGGTGTAGCAGTATGCCTCTTACTCTTACCTGATGAAGGAAAAATAGATTAAGACAGAGACTTTTTTACTCTAATTTCAGAGTATATGTCAGTTGTTCTAAGTAATTACCATGCATTTATGAAGTATTTAATCTCCCAAGTAAGTATCAAAACACAGGAAAGGCTAATTTTGTAGCCAACATTCATAACTGCCATAAAATAATACAAAATCTTTATTACGATACAATTCCAAGTCAGGTATTTAGTGTTTTTTGTTTGTTTTTTTGTTTTGTTTGGGTGTGTGTTGTAGATTTCTAGAGATGGTACTATTTGGCTTGGGAGGGGGAGCAAAACGTATTAAGGTAATTAATCCTATGTGTTTGTATTCTTCTCTGAAATGCAGTCTCTGAGTTTTTCCCTAATTTCCACCTGTATAAAATAATTAAAAAAAAAAAAAAAAAAAAAGACAGCCCCAAACCTTTAGCCAGAATACCTCAATGCAGTATTTTGAGTGATCTCAGAGATATCTATTTCAGGTCAAAAATACTGTCTTACAGTAGAAAGTATTTTTGTATGTTAAGAAAAACTGTGGTAGACAACATTGCAATGCGGATATTCTCTTTCAAGAAACTGTCTTTGATTTTAGTAGAGATCATACTTGTTTCAGGAAGAAAATATACATTTGAATATATATGTTAGAACAAGTGGTGCTGTACTGTGTTTTCTCAATAATTAACCAATTTTCTCACTCTGAACCAGAATGTGTAGTTATTAAATCCTCCCCAGAACACTACTTTAAAACACTTACACTCAGTGTAGCATTCATTTTTATAGCTCTTGTTTGATCATGGATGGTCTCTTATTTGCTATCAATTGATAAGAAACATTTTTGATCAGTTGTTTGATTCGTGAGAAGAAGTGTTTATTCCTGAGTTTATTTAGATTGTATTAGGCAAATTAGGAATCTTTTCAATAGTCAACAGTTATTTTATCTTTTAAAGTTACAGTCCATGGTTGTAGCCTCTCTGAAGAATACAGTGTATTAATTTCACTCTTTTCAACTGCCTTATTATTCTGTGTTCAGAAATCCACTTTCTGAAACATTCAGCTAATTCTGGAGAGATGTTTACTGATAATCCAAGTCTTCTTCCTAGCTGCTTCTTTTCCAATGTGGAAACCTTGGTTCTGAGCAGAAGTTTAACCTTCCATCATGGGAAATGTTAAGTGGATCAGCCACGATCTGACTTTTTTATTTTCTCAAGAGAAGCAAAACCCTTAAATAAATAACAGGAATAGTAATAATATATTGGAAAGCCCACTAATGTTTTGGATTTTCTGAACCTTAGTATTTTGAATTGTCTGGCCTTCAAAGGGTTTTGGTACTCTGTCTAGCCATTATGAAATTGAAGAAAATTTATTCTGTGTATATAATTTTGCATAGAAATACCTACCATTTTTCAGTGTGATCTTCCACACTTCTTAAGTAAATTGGGCCTGTAATTGAAGTTCTTGTTCACTTTCAATGCTGTTCTCCGTAATAGGTGAGGAGACAGAGGAGAAAGTATGCACTGTGAAATCTTTCATTCACTTGGCTAGGTTGTATCAAAAGGATAGTTTCTTCAGTGTATCTTGAAAGTAAATATTTTTTTATTTATTAGGATTCATTTATATTGTTTGATCCACAACCGTGCGTTATTACCACAATGACATTAGTGTTTCCTACATGTTCAATATTTTGTGTATTTTGTCTTTCATCCATTCAGCTGTTTGCTTACTGAGTCCTAGAGAAAGATCAAGAAGGGAAATTAAATCATAGTTAGGGTGTGACACGTTTGTGACCTTGATGATGTTAATGAGGATGTCACAGTGTCTGAGAGTCAGACTAGTGTATTGTGATTCTATTGAGGTAAGCCATCAAGAATGGAGGTGGTTGTACTATGGGAAGGTGGAAATAACTGCACTGTTTCCAGTTTCTCCATCTGAACGTGGCAAATACATTGTAACTGGATCCTCATCAGGTGGGAAAGGACAATATCTCTTCTCCTGGAAAATGTGATCTTTGGGGACTCTTTGGAAGGAAGATTGGGCTTTTAGAGTGTTCTTTTTGTTACATTAGCAACTGGTTTTTGTGTTAGCCACAGAAACCTTTAGTTATTTCCTCTTACTCTACTAGTATATACTTGTCTGCTGGGAGGTTGAGGTTAACTTGATTTCTCACTTGAACTGAAAATCAATTCAAAAACCCCTTAGTCGTAGTGCTATAAACTACATTTGAGAAGTTGATCTACTGTTGAATTTTATGTGATTTTGTGCTGGGAATTGAGTCCTAGCTTTCTGAAATTGAGGTTTTCGTAAGATGACAGGATTTTTTTTTTTTTTTCCCTCCTTTCTTTTTATAGCATCTGATTTAATGAAAAGTTCTGTGGTGTGTGTTTTGGGGTGTGTGTGTTTTTTTTTTTTTTTTTTTTTTTTTATTTTCATGGATCCAGCATAATGTAATAACCATTTTATACATGACTCAGAATCTTTTAATTAAGTATGTGTGGTCAGGTTGCAGCTCATAAAAACTAATTCAGTAAACAGGTAGAAGTACTAAATGGATGAATAATGTCCATAATACAGGTTTGTGGATTTTTCTTGTTTTGGTAATGTTCAGGATTACTTAAAGTAAAAATGTCAGAGACTGTATTTTTCCAGATTTTTTTTTTTTTTTAACTTTTAATGAGTCTTCTTAGATTTGTTCTACTTCTGTTGAATTTTTTCCCTTTAGTCTCTTCTAGTAATGACTTTGGAAGTGAAGTTTATACAATTCAGCCATGTATGAGTCACTTCCCCTTCCTGCCTTGCTTGGTTTTTTTTACTGCTTTGTAACTGGGCATAGATTCAAAGGAAAAGCTCTCATTAGTGCCACCACAAACAGAGGCTACTGTTACCTAATGTGTTTGACCTGATGGCTAATCACATCTGTAACTCAACCTTCAGCACATATGTATTTTTGAACTAACTGTGGCAGGCAGCTGTTGTAGTTCATGGTGCAATTACAGCTGGTGAAACAGAGATGAGGATGATGTGGAAGCTGAAAGAGGGAAAATGTGTTAGGGCGGAAGAGTTAATGTGAGAAGAAGCTGCTGGCTTTTTGGGTTGAAGTTCAGGATTCAAATCCAGAGAAATCTGAATTTATTCAGTTTGTTTGCTCAGCTTGATCTTTTTGTGCTTTACACTGGGGTGATACTTGTGGAATAGCTCTGTAGAAGTTGTGAAGTCTGTATCATGGTGGGCAAATTTGGGACTATGCAGACAGTCCTAGTTCTTATATGTGACAGCAAGAGAGGCACAGAGAGCACTTGAATAGCATGGAGAGCTTAAAAGAAAGGAGCCAGTTCCATATGCTCCTAGTTTACACATGTTTATATTAATATGAGTTATTAAAATAAGGTGAATTCTATAGCTGTGTTCAAGAACATGTTCTCAATTATGCTGAAGTGTACAGATTGCCAACTATGATATGGAGTAGAATTTTCTGATTTATATTTTTAATGTGGGGAGAGGAGAACAAAAATCTCAGGTGTCAATGAATTGTGTAGGCGAGTCATAGAATCATAGAATATCAGGCTGGAAGGGACCACAAGAATTTTCTGGTCCAGCCTTTCTTGGCAAAAGCATGGGGTTTAGGTCTAACCTGTTTTTTCTCAATGTTTTCTTTAAAATGAGGTCTGTAAACTTTAAAGTTATCTCATAGATCATTCACGTTACTTAAAAAAAAAAATCATGAAAAGCCTTATCGTTGCATTTTGTGCTGTTGAATGAATCTGTTTTGCTCTAATATTGTATCTGTGAAAGTCAGGAGTTTCTGGTTTTGATAAACGGGGAGGTCACATTGTCACAGGCATAAGTGGGTACATGTTCTGTTATTTAAAGTCATTAGAAGGTATGGATGTATAAACTACTGTTTTAGCATTTCTTTCTGAAAACAGTACCAAATTTGTCGAAGTGAAAGACAAAGTACTCATCTTGGATTTTACCTTTCTAACAACTGTTTCCATATGTCAAGTTTTTGCTGAGTCTCTTTTAGAATCAATCTAGTTCCTTTGTTTGTGAATGTCAAGGTTTAAGGCAAAGCGGCAATAAACCGTGGCAGACGCTCCCTGTTATCCCCTCACTTCCCGCCACCCCTTTCCTTTAGATCGGAAAGATGATTGGAAAGAGAAGAGGAAAGGAAGAGAGACCTAGACTTCAAGTTGGAGAGTTTTAAAGGGTTTTACTAATGCTACTAATAAATAGAGAATATATACACAACATATACAAAACCAATCTCAAGTGCTTGATGTGGAGTTGGTGTCACTCCAGCAGCGGCAGAGCTGGATGTGTGGAGCTGGCGGCTCCAACAGGTGCAGCTCAGGCCCCTGGAAGTCATGGGCGGGACTTCACAGCAGGCCAGAACCTGGTTGCAGGGATGCAGGGCCTGAGGTCTGTAGATCGCAGGCAGACAGGCAGGGTCCTCTCTAGATGCCGGCCATGGTCGAAGAGACCTTGACCCTTGTGATGACCCTCTTATATAGGGGGTATGACAATTATGGGATGGAATACTTCAGTTGGTCAGTTTTATTCACCTGTTCCATCCACCCCTTCTCAAACACACCCCTCTCACAGCGAAACGTGAGAAAACTCATAAGTCTTGCTTGGCTACCATAGTAATAAATCTAAACACGAGCTTCTTCAGCATTTCGTTGGTCTCTTATCACCACCAAGTACAGCATCTGAGGAAAAATATGCAGGCTGAAACTCAGAAGAGTACAACCACCTAGAAAAACTTAACTGAAAGAAAAATCACTAAAAGAGAACTGATCTTGTTTTTAACAAAACCAGGACATTGAATTTAATAGAAACAATTTAAATAAATAAAGTTATAATCAGCCCAGCTGCGTCAAGTTTATTTGCTTTATTCTAGTAAAGCCACTCTGATTTCATAGGCTGTAAATGAAGATACTTCTGTCTCTTTGACTTGGAACAAGTCATTTGATGTTTCCCATCTGTCAAAGAGTGATTGCTGTTTTTTATCACAGAAAGGACAGTAATATTTGAAATATGTATAGAACCTGTGCATGTAAATTATTCCAGGAACGGTTGTGTGGATATCCCTTTAGTGTTCCAAACTCTTCAGACCTAGCCCATGCGTTTATACACAAGTTGCAGTGTTTAGAAAAAACTCTGTATGCACAGAATTGATCCAAATAGCTCAATGACACATTGAAGAAGGTACAGAATTTGCTGGTTTTAGCCACTTTTGTGTATTTTCCTGTCTATGATGGTGTTGTTAATGGCCAAAATATCCAATTTAAATTGTGATGCCTAAATTTAAGGAAGATAAATCTAGTGATGGACCTTGTAGGTCTGTGAAGAATTAAAAAAAACCAACCAACCAACCAACCAAACAAACAAACAAAAAACAAAAACAAAACCAGCCCAAAACATTGAAACAGGTGCCCAGTACCACTTTTCTGATTGCAACCACTATAGAAATCAAACTTTTCATAGCAGTTATAGGAATGAGAACAAAATAGATGTAGAATATTTGCTGCATATACTTAATTTTAAAGCAGCAAGTAGTTTCAGTTATTTAAATGGGATTACAATATTAACTAACACAAACTATCTACCATCAACCTACCATTCCAAGTAAACATTTGTAGACACACTTTGGTATATATACATCAAACACCACTATTAAGGACAATTATTTCTCTTTATACTTTCATGTTTTATTTTTCATGTTAATGAAAAACATAACCATATCTCATTATGTTTTTCTTTTTCAAGATAAGAGAAAGCCTTGATGAAGTAGTGTTATGTATTTTTTGGCGGTGGTTTATCTGAACTTTTTGCTTGCTTTTTCATTGTCTTAGTTGAATAATTTTCAATGCAGCTGTCAAGTTCCATAAGCCTTAACAATTTTTGTGTACAAAGACATGACTGGAAAAAAAAAAACAACCCTATGAAGTAAGAACAAAAAACAAACCAACCAACGAATATGTGACTGCATATACCTGTCTGGTAGATAGAGATTTTATTGACATACAACCTGTATATAGTGACTATCTGCTTTATTACATGTTGTGGATTGATAATGTTGATTGTATCCAAATACAATCTATTTAATTATCTTTTTAAGACATACAATAAACATAGAAAGCCACTTGCTATAGAATTTGACAGTAAGTCTTCCTTTAAAAAGTTAGTTGTATGTAATACCACTTCAAACACTCTGCACTTCATAAAGCATAAGATTTATCTTTTCAAATCTTGTAGTAAATAGAAAACAGATGTCAGTGCTTACAAAGCTGCATCTTCATTATGTGTCAGGAAGTGACAAATTCCAAAAAGGCTAAATTTCAGGGGTTTATTGCACAAGAGATGTTCTGTAGTTTTGATGAAGTATGTGTGTGATGTCTTGTTTTGAGCCTTATTGGTAGGACTGAAATAACTCAGATGGTAACATTTTCTCAAGTTTCTATGCTCTAGAGAAGTTGTATTAAATTTATTTAAATTTTTGTCATGATTTTTTTTTTTTTTAATAGGGACAGTATTCTCCCTTCTCCCAGATCTTAGAGCTTACTAGGACTTGGAATCAAGAATGCCATCTAGTTAAAGCAACCTCTCTTCTGTTTTATGGTTCGTATGAACTTTGATTCTTTTGTCCCCAGTTATCAATGACAGTGACAATGGTAGTCAAGTTAGGTTACCTTTTTAAAGTTTTTGTTTGTTTGGTTGTTTTTTTGTTTGTTTGTTTTTTAAGAATGCTCAAGGCATTGTTTTGTGATTATATTGAACATTTCCTGCAGCATCCTCTTGAGCACAATGTGCAGCCCTGCTGTCTTAATTTAAAGAAAGATTTGATGACATTAGAGAAGATGGAGAGGAAATCTGGTTATATTATCAAGGGTGTGGAGTAGCTGCCAACGAAGAGAGATCAGAGGAGGCTCAGCAGTTCAGTCTGAAGAGGAGAGAGTGAGGAATGTGACTGAAGTTTACAAATTCATATAATGGTCAGCCAAACAAAACTGACTGGCAAACAATGCCAGTACTAGGGACATCTGATGAAATGAATAGAACTGTATAAAACAGATGGAAGTAAAATACTTCTGTAGACTGGACAGTGAGCTTCTGCTGCATGCCATTAGAGTCACAAGAATTTGGGCCCATTTTCAACATTTTACTATGAATTCACAATGACATAAGAAGTGCTCTACTGGATCAAGCCAATGGCTTACCTAACCCAGTTCTGTCAGCAGAGTGGGACACTTGAGGGAAAACACACCAACTTTATCTCTTTCCAGAGCTCATTTCTCTTAACTGCTTAATTGAGGGTGCTAGAAGGTGTACTAGAAGGTAACTCCCTGCCTACTGCTTTTGGTATCTTTCTGTACCCATTGTCCACAAATTAATCTAATCCTTTTTTGAATATGCTGGTACCATGTCCCACAAACATAATGTGGCAGGATTTTTCAGAATGAAGCTGTGTGTTCCTTCATTTTGAATGTTAAGCCATCTCAGAGTTTTAAGGAAAAATACTAACATTTGAGACAGAGGCCTTTAAAGCCAAGCCAAACCTGCTGTTCATTCAGTAGGAGACCTTCTACAGGCCTTTCCTGTCTATGCTGCATAGGAAGAGTGGGTGACACCAGATCTTTTGGATTTTGCAGTGGGCATTATTAGATTTGTGTTGAGAGGCGAAATTACTTCCCCCTTCCTCTGTTCCTTCTTATAATATGAAGCTTTGATGTGTGAAAGTTGGAACCCTGTGAGCTTTAGTTATAAGTGTTTTACCAGTGCAGTAAACTAACCAGTGGGGAGGACTAGTCTTCCTAATCCTGAACTGGAGTCTCCTTGCTTTATGATGACACTGCATTTGAATACCATTTGGCTAGTTCATTTTTACTGAAGCCACTCCTTTAACGGATAGTATTAAAACAGCAGCCCCTTTTTGCTTTCCCTTGACTGTCAGTTTGATTATAGAGGACTACAAAATTAGTACTAATTTTGGATGGATTAGTGTTGACCTGTTTTTAGTTCCTCTATCAAAGCAGAACAGAGGAGTTGCAGAAAAGGATAGAAAGAATTCTTGCTGCGATGGATTAGCGGTAGGCTATTTATTGATTGCTGTTTCCATGTGGTACCTTACTTAAGCTAAACTGCATCTATACTATTCTGTCTGTGTGGTGTTCACAACAATGACTGAATTGAACCATTTGCAGATATGTGGTTTGAGTTTATTAACAGTATTTTACTGAATATAAAAGGATTCCTGACACAAATGGGCTTGTTTGAGAGACTGTGTAGCTGTTTTGTTCACAGAGTACAGTACATCTTATTTGACTTTATTTACTTTCGGTATCTTTTAAAAACCTTTTCACATGTACAATAGGAACACAACCAAATCCACACCAGACAGGAACAGTAGTTAAGTGCACTTATACTTGTTGCTGCATGCAGTACATCAAATATAATGGGAATGTAACAATATACTCTTGTACATAGTCATTTTTTTTTTCAAGTCAATCTCTTTGATAATAATTTTTAGTGTTGTACTTTTCATAACTTGTAGTTTGCTGTATTATTCTTTTTATAAGTATATATAAAGTGTAATACTTGGTTTCCCTGAAGTTTCAAGAAATTGAAATTGTGTTGTGGGGGGTGTGTGTGTGTTGGTTTTTTGTAGGTTTTTTGGTTTGACTTGGGCTTCTTGAATGAATGGCTTTTCCATACCTCATATTTCCAAGTGTAAGTGCTAAAGAAAAGAAGATTCTTTTTAGAAGATGAAAAGAAATCCTTATTACTGTGCCTTTATGAAGAAGAAAATGTGTAATTCTGAATCTGTATAAATTCAAGAATTACAGAGAACTTACATATTTAATAACATAATTTTATGGTACATCTTGTGTTTCCAGAACAGGAGGCACAATACTGAAATTTTCTGGCTTGTCAATTCAGATCACTTTTAAATTCAATTTTAAAAATGTGTCCAAGTCTGAACTCACATAGTAGGCAGATTCATCTCTTACTATTGCAATTTAAATGTGTCACTAGGTATTTAAATAGGTTTGGCCATACCTAGTTTACGACTGAGATCAATTTTCTGTGCTCAGGTAACAGGAGCGATAGGGATTCGTAATGCCAAACATGGTCTCCAGCATTCTGTCAGAGCCATTGGGGAGCAGAATTGACATAGTATTACTTGGCAGGCATCTGCTGGCATAGATGTCACTGCAAAAGTGGAGCCATAATATCAATTGTATATTCAGCTTTTCTTTCATTACATGGGCTTATTATTTATTTTAAGGCAAATGTGGTTCTTGATCTGTTCTGCGTCAGGCACAGTTAAAATCTATTGTATGTTGGCTTAACATTTTACTCACTTAAAAGCAACTCATTTTGGGGACTATATTTTTTTTTTTTTTTTAATTAAATCATTGCAGAACAGTATCATTACAACACTAATGGGAACATTTACTTTGCTTTTTTTTTTTTATTTTTATTTAATCTTCCTTGAATTGATTTTGAATGACTTCATAATTAATGTTTTCTTTATGTGTTTCAGATTAAATTTTCCTTGTTTTGAGATTCTTAATTTCCTAGGAATTGGCTTCATAAAAGAGGCATTCAAGAGTGCTTCTAATTTCTTTCTTCAGATTTACCACAGGGACTCCTAGTTTTGAAGGGAACTCATAAATACAAAGCAATTTATTTAAGCCTGGGTTTTAGGCCTGACTTGACGCAAAAGAGGGCTACGCAGAAAATTAAGATTCGTTATGTCCATTCCGCCATTATGCACCCCCTGATAGTTAACTCAAATAAAAGACCAAGGCATGTGTTTGAGTGTGTTAACCAGCAGGATGGAATTCAGGCAATGTGGGTGGAAGGTAACCTGCATGTGCTAGGGATCCCTGCATGGGACTCCATCCATGCTCCTCGGAGGGGATTTTCTGCCTCTTACTGTGTCTAGTCCAGGGGCATCTCTTTTCAAAGTGTGTTTGGATTGTGATCTTCAAGGGAAGCGGTCAATTGCAGGCAGAACTGTTCTGCTCTTTTTAACTGGAGACTGCCTCTCCAAATGCCACAGTTTTGAAGCCTAAGGGAAAAACTGTTTCATTCTAAGATAAATACTGCCAGTGTTGAGACCTTGGGTATACAGTAAAGCCTTAAGGCTGGATAATGGAAAAAACGGACATGACAGTGAGAACTTAAAAAAATGAAAACATTGTTTGGTATTTTATAATTTCTAGTCTAGCATGAAGTTAAAATACTATGAAAGCAACAAAATTACCAGACTAGAAGTATCTTAAAATATTTTATAACTAATGTCGAAACAATGCACACATGCTCAATAGTGTGTGGTTTGTTTTGGTTTTTTGGTTTTTTTGGTTTTTTTTGTGTGTAGTGTTTTTGTTTTGGTTTGGTTTTTTTGTGGTTTTGTGTGTGTCTTTGTGTTTTTTTCTGAGCCCTGCAGCTCTTAAGGCTAATTTTAGAGCATCCAGCTGCTAATTCTCCAGCTGATCATATAGAGTATAATTGCACTTAAGCAGGTCTTTAATAAATGCAAAGATGGTACATACAAATAAGGGAAATTCAAGTATAACCTGCACATGTGAGAAAGTGGTTCAATCCTCGTGCCGCTTTACCCCCCAGCCTTGCTATAGAAAGGACCAATAGAGACTGCTAGTAGCCAAGTGTGGTACCTCTTTCCTGCCTACCCTGTGTATTGGGTTTGCATGGCAAAGTTTTGATAGCAGGGGAGCTGCAGTGGTGACTTCTTTGAGAAGATGTTAGAAGCTTCCACCATGTCCGATACAGTCAGTGCCAGACAGCTCTAAGACAGACACACTGCTGGCCAAGGCCAAGCCTATCAATGAGAGCGGTAACACCTTTATGATAATATATTTAAGAAGAGGAAAAAGTTGCTATGCAACATCAACTGCAGTGGAAGAAAAGAGTGAGAATAAGTGAGAGAAACAGCCCTGCAGACACCAAGGTCAGAAGGAGGGGCAGGAGGTGCTTGAGATGCCAGAGCAGAGATTCTCCTGCAGCCTGTGGTGCAGACAATGGTGAGCCTGGCTGTCCCCTGCAGCCCATGGAGGTCCAAGGTGGAGCAGAGATCCACCTGCAGCCCATGGAGGACCACACGCCAGAGCAGGTGGATGCCTCAAGGAGTCTGTGACCCCATGGAGAGCCCATGCTGGAACAGGCTCCTGGAAGGACCTGTGGCCCCATGGAAAGAGCTGAAGCAGGTTTGCTGTCAGGACTTGTGACCCCATGGGGGACCCATGTTGGAGCAGTTCATGAGGAATTGTAGCCCATGGGAAGGACTCAAGTCAGATAAATTTGTGGAGACCTGTCTCCTCTGGGAAGGACCCTGTGTTACAGCAGGGGAAGATTGTGAGGAGTCCCTCCCCTGAGGAGGAAGGAGCAGTAGAAACAATGTGTGATGAACTGACTGCAACCCCAACTCCCCATCCCTCTGTAGAGAAAATCAGGAAGAAGAGAGTGGTGGGGGGAAGGTGTTTTAAGATTTAGTTTTTATTTCTCATTACCCGACTCTGATTTTGATAGGTAATAAATTAAACAAATTTACCCAAGTCGAGTCTGTTTTGCCCATGATGGTAATTGGTTAGTGATCTTCCTTGACCTTTTCTTGACCCACAAACCTTTTGTTATATTTTTCTCCCCCTGTCCAGTTGAGGAGGTGGAGTGAAAGAGTGGCTTGGTGGGCACCTGGCATCCAGCCAGGGTCAACTCACCACACCCCATGATGTGGACAGGTGCTTCCTAGGAATGTATTTACTTTATGGTAACTGCCAAATAGGTCTCAGAAGTGATTTTTAGACTCTGAGAGGCTGACAATTGTACCTGTCTTTTCTGTTTTCTAGTTAAATTAATATGATCTCCACTTACAAGGGTTCCAGAGAATCAAGTTTAAAAAGTAATATTGATGTCAAATCTAAGCTTGATAATCTATCACTGTAGTAATGACAGTCTCTAAATTAGCCACTATTATTACTTGGGGGGTGGGGGGGGACCCTCTTGGACACATTATGGGTAGTCATCTGAAAAAGTTTAGCTACTATTGCTGAATTTCAGAAGGAAAATGGAATCCAGAACAAGAGAGAAAAGATCAGGATGTAGTTTGAAATTCATGAGCCACATTGTCTCAAAGTTATAAATTAAAAATAAGGAAATTACACAGCAGGATAATGAAGATGATAATTGTGGAGAGGTTTCCTTTTGAGGTGAGATTAAGTATACTGTAGTGTGTTATGACCTGGAAGAGAGACAACAGAGAAGGTGTAACATGATGTCGCTGTTTAAAGCCGGATGACAATAAAAGGAGTAATAGGTGCTCTCTATTAGCCTGTGCCCTACCCACCAAGGAGAGGGAAAAGGAGGAGAAGGAAGAGAGACTTATGAGTTGGAAAATTGAAACAATTTTACTAATAATAAGAAAAATAGTGCAAAATATACAAAATCAATATACAATTTCCCAGATGATCGTGGAATCAGGTGCTGCTGGGACTGGGGTGCTAGAGGCTGCAGGGCAGACACCAGGACTAGGCTTCACAGTAGATAGGAACCAGATTCAGGAACAGACAGTTAGTCTTTAACTGTATACCAGGGAACAAATGTTTCATTGTGTCTATTATTTTCCTTATGTTTTATGGGAGCACGCACTTTTTCTTGTTAATTTATTAGTTTAGTAATATCTTTTTTTTTCTGTGATTACATTAGGATGCCTCGCAAAGATAACTGAAAGGTATCCCAGAGTGTTTCAAAACAAACACACAGAAAGTTTCGTATTTGACAACATGACTCATTTGTTTTTGAAAGCTGACCCAGAAAAATTAGTTGCTGTCAGATAGGAAATCTTTGCTTTTTTTTTCCTGATTTGGTATAAATTTTCGAATAAAAACCTGGGACAATCAGAAATATCAGAACACTTAAGATCTGAATTCTACTGTTACAAATAGTTCTACTATTTAGTTCTACTCTACAAATAGTTCTGTTTTAGACAGAGAAACTTGAGTTTGGATCTTCTAAACAATTGTGTTCAAATGAGGTAGAACATTGTCTTAGAATAAATAACATCTCTCGTTTTGGGAAAAAAAAAAAAATGAAAACTCTTTTAGAAACTAAATCTGACATGATAGCAGACTAGAACTCTGCCAGGATGAGAAATGGGTAATACATTGTAATTGCCAGGTCAGAAAAGTATAGATCTTTAAATTGAAGTTAATAATCTTTCCTCAAAACTAAGATTTCTATCAATATACAGATTTTGTCAGTAAAAAAATGAGTTGATTAGTACTTACAATAACACTGTTTGCAAATATAGTTTTATAACCAATTATATGTATTTTTTTTAAGATATCTGAAGTAAAAAAAAAAAAAAAAATGGAGATTAACATAAACAGTGTTATTCTGTTAACCTTCTGAACAGGACTATCAGTCTTCGAAATAGTACTTGATGAGTCTTAAAAGTATTAGTTTTTCTTGTGTTAGATCAATCTTACTTACACAACCTGAAGTTAAAAAAAAAGGGGGCAAAATTAATTTTATAAGGAGAGAAAACCATCTTTGAAAATAAGTTTTCCTCAGAATATAAGATGGCCATTTTTCCTCACTGAAAGGTAAGCACGTTATCAAAGCCCTGAGTTACCTACCACAAGCGCTAAAAAAAATAAAATCATGGAGAGCCCTTCCATGAAGACACTATATTGCTTTTCTGTGCTGCTGCAGAACACAGCTTACAGCAGAAAGAAGCTCCGTTCCTGAGCAGAAGCTTCAGAATTGACAGAAAAGAATAATACATAATCACTGATTTTTAAATTGTATTTTTAGAGAGCTTCTAGAAAAACCTGAGAAGCGTTTTCCTTAATATTTCAAAAATAGCTTTTCTTTTTTTCTTTGAAAATGTGCATGTTTTTTATAATGACTTTTTTTTTTTTTTTAAGTCGGGACATGTTTATGAAGCTTAACATATTAATAAGAAAATATGAATGACATTTGCCCTAAGTGATAAAAGAGAACTTAGTAAAATACAGGATCATTCTAAGGCTCTTTAGCTAGTAGTATTCAAAAGAAGTAGGTGAGTTCTTTTTTGGTGTTGTATCATCTCTGGTGTTACCTTGGGTTACTCTAATAATGGTAAGAAAAAAGGAATAGAAATATAACTTTTTGAACTCTTACCTTTGTAAGACACCCAAACTCTATTTTCTTTCTGAAAAGAAAATAAAATACCAGATGTTTTTCACTACAAGTGCTTAAAAATAACTTGCCTTATTGTAAAAGGAAACTTGTGCAATTTAGTAGAATTGACAAAAGTGAAAGAAACCTTACAGTTGAGTTATTTTTAGAATGGAGGAAGGAATGATTTAAAAGATTTGAATATTTAACTGATTTTCAGTGTTTTCAAAGTGGTAAATGCTATACCCGGTTTCAGAGAGCTTAAGGTTTCCTCCTCAGTCCTTATAACAGAACCTATATTCGAATAGGACAAATAAATCTGTATTTATAATGATTGTGTTCATTTTGGTTTTCCAATATAATAAAAATCCTATTGCTTGCATACCTACTATCTATAGCAGATGTGATGTGGTAGACTAGAGACAAATATTTTATTGCACTTCTTTCCTGACTTTTAAGTTGATAGTTGGAAAGTAGGGAAAAAAATACATTGGCATGAAGGAATTTGTGTGATTGCATTTTTGTGTGCCTGCAAATTCCCGCATATCACTGATAAGACTGTGTTGGTATTTTTAATATTTATGCATTCCTAAAGATATGTTGTTTTTGTTTTTGAGCTGATAATTTGAAAGTATTATGCATTCCTGGGTAAAAATATAATATTAATTCAGCTGAATTATATAAACTAGTATCTTGAATACAGGGGTACATGGTTTCAGATTTGTTATAAGTTTTTATCATGATGCAATTTGCAGAAGGTAATCTGTAAAGCTTTTCTTCCAGATGATGTAAACAAAAATTATTCTTTCAAATTGAAATATTTAGCTTAACAGAAATTACATCATTGATAGTGACAGAGAATTAAAATATTAGAGGTCAAAATCTGTCAGATCTGGTTAATCAACAGATTCATGTATTGAACCATGAATTCAGTTCTATTTTCCATGACAGAATCACTCATTAAAATGAACATTGCACATAAATAGCCATGCCACTCGCGTGGAAAACTGTAAAACATTTGTTCAGTATGTAGGGTTTTGTTCATAATTTTAGTATTCAGTCAAATATCACATCACAATATGATTCCAAAAGAAGTGCTGGTCTAAAATATATTCGATCTCATGAACATATTACCATTTGTTCATAAAAAAGGTGTAAGCTGAGGTAGCTTTCATTATAAACACATATACATATAGTTAGGTGTAATTTTCAAGAAAATACAGAATGCTAGACAGTAAATCAATATTAAATTTTCAATCAGTATATTTTTAAATGATAATAACCATGGTTTTATGTCCAAGATTAATGGGTATGTACAAATGCCAGTGGAACTGAGTATATTTCATTTGGCAATAAACAAGCTAATAATTAAAGATTGTATTTCCTAGTTTGCCAAGGGTAATTAAGACAATTCAGATAACACCAGCTTCTTAAAAAACAAAAAACAACAACAACAAAAAAGAAATCACAGAACAAAAAATCCCCACAAAAAACAGAAACCAAACTCCAGAAAATACCTTATTTTGCACTGTCTAGTGCATTTTTTACTGTTAATCAAGCTGACCTAAATAAACTGGTTTGGTAAAACTACTACTCATTTAATACATTATAAAAAGTAGATTTAAAGTAAGGAATAAAAAAGAGATCCTGGAAACAGGATTTGTTTCTTTCTTGGTCTCTCTCACAGTCTTTGCCATCACTGTTGATGATGCAAAACATTCCAGGGCACTTCTGGAAACAGTTCCTTGTAACTTATCTTCCTCAGAAAGAATGTCTATTTGGTAGTGAAGACTCCTGAGCTACCAAGCTCTACTTTTCTTATCTAAACAGTTGACCTCTTTCTTCATTGGTATTTCTGATTTTATTTCTGAAGGTCAGCTGTCCTTGTGTCCCAGGTCAGCTTTGGATGCTCTCTCAAAATATGTGTTTTCACTTTATTGTTGGACAAACTTAAGTGGCGAAGTAGCCTTCCATTTGGATGGTCTGTGTGCTTCTCCTTTTTTCTTTAGAGAGAGAGGTGAAATTTCAGAGAATTCAGAAGTAACATGAGTGAGAGGTTTGTTTGGGAAATTGGAGAGGTGTATGGAGAGAGACTTAGAAACATGTGAGGCCCCAGTGGAAGTAGATGAGAAAGGCACTTTGAGGGGTAGACACTTGTGTAGGAGCAGACTTTTGGGAATGGGGAAGGGATTAATGAGAGAAAGATGAATAACTTTGAGTATGAGATATTTGGGAGTGTGGGAAGCAAACATGTTTCTTTTTAGTAATTTCTAATTTGAACTCTGTTTTGGTATTCACAATGCTGTCTTCTGTAGTCTTCCTCTATATTAAAGTGCATCTAGACAAGTAATGGTACACTTTCATGCTTTTTCAGACAAATTATTGGTTCAGAGAAGAAAGTGTCTACATCCATGAGAACAATGATTCCAATATTTGCAGAGCTGTAGGGAATATTCTCATTTACTTTTACACATTGCTTCACTGTTGTTGGGATTCCAGGTGTCAAACTATAACCTTCATTCAAGGTAAGGCTTTTCCAGAATCATGGCATGCAGTTGGCATTCTTAAATAGAAAAGTTTTCCGTAACGTAGGAATACTTTTGTATTGAAAACTTTCTTAATGGAAGGTGGCAAAAGAGCATATTTTTCAAAAGTAAACACTGTGGAATTTTTTGAGATTATTGTCAATGTTACAGGTAGGAACCATGATAATGATATTAAAATGGCTTTTATAATTATTTTGTTAAAAATATTAGCTTTTTCCAATCTCAGAAGTTTGTAAGCTTTTAGTTTTAAAAAGGAAAATTGTCTCTCAAGGCCAATATTAGGTGCAACCAATATGGATTTGCTTTATTACTATTGTTAATATTCCATTAGTTGAACTCCTACAATTGTCTAAGTGTATCCATTGTAATTCAGTGCTACTAGACTGTCATCTTAACAGTGGTGTGTATCTGTGCACTTCTTGTTCAATTGCTTGGAGTTGTGTGTTAGTCTTCTAGGATATCAAGTACATATAGGAAAAAAGTATATATACTAAAAGAATGCTTTGGAAATTTGAAGAAACTGAAGGTGTAAATAATATTATATAGAGAGGGTAAGAGCTTACAGAATCCCACAAAAAAAAAAAAAACAAAACCAAAACAAACAAAACAAAACAAAAAAACCCCACAAAACCCAAAAACCAAAAAAAACTCCAAACAACCTTTACATACAGGATCTTATGGATCTCTTTAAAATCAGTACTGGTGAAACAAAAAGAATCCAAGTGCAGAACTTGATATATCTTCAGTAATTCCACTAAAACTACAAATACAAAATGTGTTATTTGTTAAAAGATTAGTCAATAGAAATATTTCAGTATCACTTACAATGTGTACTATTCCAGTGACAATGAATAAACAATTTTCTGTTATCAACAAATGTAAAAGAAATTTGCACGTGGGAGTATATGATTTTAAAACAGTAAACGTATGGCTGGCCTTGAGTACTCAATGGTATAATATGATTCTGCCCAACCTGTTAATAGATGTTATTTTTTTAACATTTTGAGTCAACTATCAAATGAACCACACATAATGAGTGTTTCCAAACCTATCAACATCAATATTTTTAAAATAAACTGGGAAAAAAAAAAATAAGCAAGGAAGTGTTCCTCTAAAACTTACTTCAGAAATCATGCTGAAGGTTTTAATTTAATGGGGAAATGTGTGATTTACAATAAGTTTTCAGCTTCACATTTTTTCGCTGACACTAATTTCTCATTAGTCTATCAGACAGAGGAATAGATATTTCAGATAGCTGGGAAAAAGGTGAAAAGATCCTACTAAATCCTTTTAAGAATTTGAGTTATTTTACACAATTTCATGTTCTGTTTTAAAAAATCAACAAATATGAGATCTGACTAGTTTAAATTTTCTCTCAGGTAAAAAAAAATGAGTTTAAAATTATAAACGACATTTTGGGAGAAGTATAGTTTGCATTTTTTTTGTCCAAAGTGGCTTCTGTGTCACTTAATTACTGCTGTATGTAGTGATCAAATAAATCTCATCCATCTCTTTAGGTAAGATCTAGATCTTGTCATTCTTGTGCAGGAATCAAAGTATATTTATTAGTAAATTAAAAAAGCGACAAAAAAAAAATAACCCTCAACCAAACCAGGATAATATTACAAAAGGAAGTGGAATATTTTTTTTTTTTTTACAGCAGCATGAATAGGAAAGACATAGCAAGAAGAAGGTTGAAATGACATAATTTTAAGCTTTAAAAACAAACAAACAAAACACCAAAAAAAACTCAGAAAACCCCCATATATTTAAAAGTACTTCAAGAGGTCTTATTTTATATGATATTTTTTGAGATTCATTACAGAGTTATTAGAAATATTGTTCTTGTATTAAGATAGAAGCATTTGTATAATTTAGTAGCAAAACAGAGAAGTTACTTAAACTCCAGCTGATCTTTTTTCCTTAATTGTCCTAAGGAAGTAGTTCACAGGATGTCATGATTTAAATTTAAATCTATTGTCAGACTTCATTTACAAACTTTCAGATATTAATTTGCAGGCTAAAATTGCATATCATATCTGTTTATTTTTATGCTTTTATTAACACTGACATATACTTGTGGTTGAAAGACCCTCTATAAGAATCTGAAGTTTACAGTATGTCAGTAATACTTTTTCCCTTTCTGTGTGAAACACGCTATATGTAGTAGATGAAACGATTCATCACAGAACTTTTTTTTTTTTTTAATGTTGAGACTCAAAAGGGGTGTGAGTTTCGTTTTTAGGCATAATAATCCTTTGAATTATCTTTGTCAAATCAGTATGTTAATGTAGTTAAACTTTAATTTAAAAGCAAACCAATGTGTCAACTGAACCTTGTTCTCTCATGTTGTAGTTACCAAACTGTAAATATATTAAATGACTGCCTACAAAATGGCATAAAGACTTTATGATAATAATATTCATGGAGTTTAACTTTTAAGCATGTGAAGTGCTTTGTCTGAAAAGCACAATTGCATTAAAGGTGTGTGCAGCATTAGCTGAAGTCTCTCATAATTCCTACACACTGTCTTTAACATAAAATATAAAAGCAATTTCAGAAATCTGTGGAGCTGTAGACAAGACCAGACATCTATATTTGGAATATTTTTAAGAAAACAAAAGCTCTGCTCATGTCTTTGGAAGGGGAAAATTACTTTCAAATTTTAAAGTGTAGAGGAAACATTTTTAGGACATGGCATTTCTACAGTTCTTACCTTTCTGTAAATAATAGAGAAGGAACATATCAGTTCATACCATTAGACATGTAACTCTAAACGCACAAAATACTCTGAAGAAGTAGAACAAACCTGTTGCACTATAAGTCAAATTTAAAGAAAAATAGGAAAATGTGTTTAGGAAAACTAAAGCAGAAATGTAGACTTCATCAGATAGATTGGAAAATCACTTTCTGAATATCTCTGCTTCAATTTCTTCCATTTTTTCTTTAATATCATTGAATTAAAAACCCAGAATATGTGTATGTCTCGATTTCAACAATTTTCTGTCTAAAATATTGACTCCTTTTAGCACAGATTTCATCAGTCTTAGAAGAAAAAATAGGTGTTTGATTATTAGCTTTAAGAGTCACAGAGTATCTTAATAGCTTATAGAAATAATAAGCAGAAAAAAATCAAAACTGGTAATACAAAATATTCTTAAAATCCATGTTATTGTACTTATCCTAAAATAGCTTGACTATTAAAAGGCAAAAGATTTCTACTGGTCGACTTCTATTAATTTTTTTGGTATTCAGTGATTAAGATCTGTTCAGTCTAAAGCTGGCCGTTCCCCTATGGCATCTATTTCTGAGACTTCTCTTTTCATGTGGTGGAAAGAAATGAAAATTGGAAAGGTGGTGATTAAATTATTTTTGTACTTCATGGTTGAGTTGTTTGGGATTATTGAAAGTTGGCAGCAATACTAGTTTTCCTAAAACTCTGAACACTTGTTGATCCAATTGACTTTTTCCATATTATGTGTCTGTACATTTATGTATGAGTTGTGTCAGGGAATTTTCAATTCAAATTTTCAAATTTGTTGGAATTTTCAATAAATTTAGCAAAGAATGAGTATGGCTCTTACACTAGCAGTAATTCATGCTGTTCCGCTAGCATGATTCAACTCTGATTTAGAGACATCTCTCCTGTATTAAGAAAATTACTGACATTCTGATTTTTAAAAATATTACTTTTCTCTCTGCGTCTTTGAAATCTACATAGGCTTTTCAGAATGGAAACTTGTCATTCTTGATTTGTGTGTTTATATATATTTATATATGTACACACACATATCTCAGCAGTTTTAAGATAGTTTTAAAGATTGCTCTGTATTTCTCAAAATTATAGATTCTCAGTTCTCGAGAGATACTTTTTGAGGAGAGCAATATTATAAATTATTTTAGGGGAAATGCAGGTAATCATTAGAAGTCCAAACACAAAATTAACTAAACTGCTTTTCTTTAATATAAAACCTTATATCCTGACATCTGAAGATGCAAAAGCAGTGATCATATCACATACAGAGGATCATGAACTGGAGAATTGTGGGCATGATCATGTGTGCTATTGGAAAAAATAGTACTAAAATAAAGTGTTTTACTTTGTAAACAGTATTCATTCATATGTGGAGATTATAGTGAAATATTCAAATCTGTATATGACATCTCTTTGTGCTATTTTAGAGTGTTCCTTAGCATGGGATTTGCATGCAGTTATATTCAGAGAGTGATTGTTTTTAAATTGCTAATCTAATTGTATTCTGAACAATGTCTTGTAACTGCCACAGGGGTGAAATACACTTCACCATTGACTCTCTGGTTTGTGTAAGTCATACCTTTTTAGGTCTTAATTTTTGAGGTTTTACCTGCCTAAGCATGGGAGAATGTTGTTCTCTTACACATAGGGTGGGGTCCTGGGCCAGTTTCTGATATGGTGGTTCTGGTGGCCTGACTTAGCTAATGATGCCAAAGGTTTTCTTTTGTCTTGATAAAGATGTTGATATTGGAATGGTTAATCACATCAAAGTATAATCATTTAAACAAAAACCACATGTAAGGCAATACATCAAAATTAATAGAACAAATATGCTTGCGCTGTTCTCCTGGACTTTACAATCACAGGACCTGTGAATGTCTACGCTTTCTCCGTGTTTACCCACTCCTTGTCAGAGCACCACAGTGAGGATGTGCTGGCCAGCTGTGCACGGTTTGTTCCTTTTTGTTGGGTCTAGAATACTTGCTTTGATCACTTCAGGTTTGTGCTTTCTTAGGTTCCGAGTGTAATCTTTCAGGCATGTCCTGACATATCCTTATCTTTAGCCCTTACTTAGACTGGGGGGAAAAAGGGAGACCTCCTTTTATCAATAAGCAATTTTCTCCTTGTTGGCTGCTAGGTATTAATAAAATGGATTTATAAATCCAGGACTTTTAGAAGTCTTCCACTGATAGTGATTGAGGGAATTAGAGACCTGTTCTAATACATTTAATATTTCAGTTTTTTAGAAACTCACTCCAAAGACCTAGATTCCCATTTCCCATTCTGTTTTTTCACTGCATAGGGAAAAATGCCTGTCTAGGCACTTTCCCATCAAAGTTCTGGTCAACTTTAAGTCCCTTTATGGTTCCTTAAAAATAACCAACCAACAACAACAAACAAAACCAACCAAACAAAAAAACAAAAAAAACCCCTCAAACCCAAACAAAACCAAGAAAAACCCCAAACCCACTTTAACAGAATTTATCTGCATGTTTAGAACTATTGAAATATCTTAGACAAGTTGTTAACTTTAATGAAATTCCAATGTGCCTGAAATTCTTACAACTGTTTATCGAATCATCATACCTTGTGCAATAACTTTAAAATAGAAGGGAAAGCTAATAAACATTCACTTAATTGGGAAACCTAATGAATGTAGTAGTTCAATAGGCAGCATGTCAATTAATGGACACATTGGAGATCTGCATACCCAGCAGCAGCTTCAGAATATGAGATGAGCTGTGCTGTTCTTATGTTTGCAGAGTCACGGCGCTTGGCTGTTGTGGGTTCAGCTACTGACTGAATGCACTTCAAGTCTGAGTAGTATGTCCAGAGTAATTGTTTTATATTCATCTTACATTTTGTTGACTGTACTTTGCTATTTAGTGAGGCAGCCATCCTGCAAAGTAGCCTTTCCACATTTTAGTGATATCCTTTAGTGATATCCTATTTTAGTGATATCCTTAATCAGTTTGATGTGAAAATCCCCGAGGTTCTTGGGCCTAGAAAATCTGCTTACTGTTTTGTTCTTTTTTGATACGTTTCACAATGAGATTTTTTCCATTTCAAAACTAAGTTTGCAAAACTGACTTGAGTCTTTTTTTTACTTTAACACGGCAGCAACCTGAAGGTTGTGTCAAGTCACATTTTATTTGTAACACATAAGCTCTTACAAGCTTTATCTCATTATATTTAGTACAGAAGACTTTCCAAATGGATGCATGGATGTTGCAGTATAGTTTTTGAACAACATTTGTCAGACTTGTCATGAGGATAAAGTTTAGACTTCCACCCCTACCCTGTGTGTGCGCTACTGAAAAACAAAGAAGGAAAGGAAACATTAATGGATCTAAAAGTCTCTGGTCTAAAGTCTACCAACCCCAACCCTACAACATCTTCTCCTGCCTGAAGGAAAGTTATCAGCAGAATAAGTAAGCCATGAGTAAAGGCAACCGTGAAAGAAGCAGGAAACAGTAGCAGGTTCATACTTTTCATTGACTTTCATCTCAGGCTTCTAAGTCTTTGGTAATGCAGTCTGTGTACAAAAGATCTTGTGTGACTCTTGAAACTTTGCTGTTATTAGTTTACTAATTTCTTCTACAATAATGGCTTTTAACAGTTTATTAAAAAAATCTAGAAAACGTACTGTACTGTTTGGATCCAGCTCAAGAAAATTGTCCCATTTTCAAAGGGGAAGTGCTGCGGCAGAAATATAATGAAACAAACCATGAATCAGATGGGATGATTTTGTGAGAAGAGAGGAAAAAAAAATAGACGTTTATTTAGTCCAAATACTCATTGCAGTTACTGTGGAAGAAAGTAAGGGGATAGTTCTTACAGTAACTATAAGAGTGCGAATAATTTTGGTGGTTGTGTCAAACAAGGTTGAAACAATGATCTTTACTGAAGAAAATATTAGGTTTTAGATGGTATTTAAATTTACATGGAAAGGAAGAGAAGGAAATAGAAAATAAATGCTGGTTTTAAGTTGGGTCTTTCAGCGGCGACAGGCGGTGGGGACACACAAGCTCTTTCCTGAGTAGAATATTTCTCAATTCTTTTCCTCTAGTAGCTTTAGTTTATTTTCCTCCACATCCTTATTTTGTAATTGGTGTTTTTTGTTTGATTGTTTGTTTTTTGTTTTTGTTTTTTTTTTATGGAGATTTTATTTCAGCCTATGCTCTTCTTTAATGGAGTATTAACTCCTTTTGATTCAAAAAATATTTAATTTGGAAATCTTTCTGCTGATCCTAAGATGTTTGCATCTATCTGGACTAGTGCAATTTATATGTTGTGACAAATTTGTTTTGAATAATTCACAGGAGATGCAAGATTTATTGCTAACAACCATCATGTACAATCTGTGGTGGTTCTTAATGAAGACTCGGTTTGATTTATATTAATGTTTCACTCATTAAGATCTTCAGTTGAACAACATTTAAAAAAATTATCCTGGTCAGTAATTTGGAACCAAATTTTAACAACAAGAAGATGGAGGGCTGGGGGCAAGGAGGGAAAGAGGGATCCGTAGGGGTTTTATCAGATACGTCAATAAGTTGGACGCTAGAAAGGTACAGCACGGCTTTAAATTGCAGAATAAGGAATGAAAGGTGAAGTGAAAAGCACGAAGTGAAAACTACCTTTTTTATTAGCTGGCTTGCTAAAATGTATAGAGAGTAGAAAATTAATTTCACAGAAAAGCAGGAGGGTTTTTTCTTTCCCATCTCCCCCTCCTTTTTTCATCTTTAAATCTTGAGTGGACCCATTTAGTCATGTGTTTGCAAGACTTTATAAATACCTGAAATGGTTATATGTGAAACTTTGTGAAAACAGAGACCTTGAAATTTGAATTATGGACAGTTCCCCCATTAATGGGTTAAAATCAAAACTTTGATCTGTCCAAGCTACTTATCGATACAAAACATTTATGTAACTAGTTTTTTATAATTATTATGGTCTTCCATTAAAATATTTTAATAGGTGTGAACCTTATAAAATGTTTGTAAAACAAACACAACTAGAAAAACAGCTAGCATGTCTGTGCCTGCCATGCTGTGGAAACAGTCAACAAGGGAAATGAGACTGATGTACGCAAAAAAGCATCAAACCAACAGCAGTGAAAACCAGGGTTGGCAGCAGAATGACATGAGGAAAATCTGAACAGTGTGATGTCTGTGAAGACTTTGCTAGATTAATAATAAATAGGTATACATAAATAATTATAGTTTTTGACAGTTTTAATGACAAGTCATCCAAGGAAAAAAAATCTGCATATTTGGAATTGAAAAATGTCAAGTTTGAGATGACAGAGGGAAAGAGATGGTTTGGAACAGAGACTGGCAGCTTGTCGAAATATGTGTAATACTAAATACAGGTGATTATATTATTTGAAATTAAAAATAAGCTGTGATTTGGTTATTTTTAAATTGTTAGGCCTTCTCAGCTGCAAATTTCACCAGGTGCTCAGAGCAGTTGTTAAAACAAGCACGTCATGTGTTACTTAAAAATAACATTCCTAGGCATCACTTAATATCTTTCCACTAAAGGAAAGCTGTTTTCCATGGTTAGAAGCAAATTCCTCTTTTCCCAATGTAATTTAAGGTAGATTCTAAAACTGTGTAATTCGTAAGGAACAGCTAAGATTTTAAAAGTTTTCTTTTTTGAAATTAATATATGGATGAATTAGGCAGCGGCTGGATATACTATGGATATTTGTCTTGTTGATTGCATCTAAAACTGATTGAAGACATACCTCTTTTGGCTTATTAACCATATTTTTAAATATAATCTTTTTTCCCTTTATTGCACCTCATTGATCTCACTTGTCTCACTGTAGCTCAAAATACTGTGGAAATCAAGGGCAAAAATATACACCTTTTTTTTTTTTTTTTTTTTTAACAGCAATGTGTCAACACTAAATATGTATAGAAGACTTCATATACATAAAATCCCTTTGTTTTTCTCTTGTTGGCCTGTACCAGTAGGATAAATTGGTCATTATTTAGCAGCTAAGTCAAGAGAAGCCCCAGAAATCTGACAGTAAATGAAGTTATGCTGCCCTACTGGTCCAGTGTCCATGTTGTTCTGAAGCCAGAAAAGACTGGTGTTGGAGAGGTGGTGGTGTCTGGAACTGAATCTGCACCTCATGACATGCAGTATTAATGTAGATCCACCGTAGGGAAGTCTGCAAGTTGCATCAGTCTTTATTGAGGCTAGCGTGAGTTCAACAAACAAAAAGGAAGACGTTGGTGTCTGGAAGATTATCATACTGCCTAATTTGCTCTATCTGTGTTCAGTTTTGGGACCCTTATCATAAGAAGAACATTGAAGTGCTAGAGAGTGCAGAGGAGCATGACGAAGCTGGTGAGGAGTCTGGAGCTCAAGTCTGATGAGGAGCAGTTGAAGGAGCTGGGGCTGTTTAGCCTGGAGAAAAGAAGGCTGAGGGGAGACCTTATCACTGTCTACAACTGTCTGAAAGGAGGTTGTAGCATGGAGGGTGTTGGTCTCTTCTCCCATGTAGCAACTGATAGGACAAAAGGAAATGGCCTCAAGTTGCACCAGGAGAGGTTCAGATTGGACACTGGGAAAAAATTAATGGAAAGGATTGTTGGGAATTGGAAGAGGCTGCCCAGTGAAGTGGTGGAGTCACCATCACTGGAGGTGTTTAAAAGGCATTTAGACGAGGTTCTTAGGGACATGGTGAAATGCTAGAGTTAGGGTAGGTTATGGTTGGATTCAATGATCCTGAATGTCTCTCCCAACCAAAATGATTTTATGATCTCTTGTTTCAGAAGATGGTAGTAAGAGAATCCCCTTCCAAATTTATTATTAAAGTGAATATACTTTCTTTCAGGTTGTTGGCTCTAAAAAGATAGAGACAGCTTGTTAGTTTATTTTGAGATAAATAGTGAATATCTTATAAATAGTCACAAACTTCAAAAAAAATAGCTTTTAAATAAAGATAGGTCAATTCATTATCACAGTACAATGTGATATCTCAGGATCTCATTATTTTAAGAGGCTAGTCTCAGTTTTGATTGGTAGTAGGAATTAAATAAAGGACTAATATACCATTTGCAAGCTATTTATTGGTTGTGATTTTTAGTAACGGCTTGCCGAAGCTCAGCTCATACAAGCTTATTTAGTTGTCATACCTGTCAGGCCTCCAGTTAGCACAGGATTTGCTGAAGAGGTATGTTGCTTTAGTTATACATGTGTCAAAAAATAAACCCATTAAAATGATACTTAAATACCCATAAATTTTAGTGTGTTTCATTTTCCTGTCTTGATTTGAATTTTTATATGATAAATACTAAACTTAGGAAGAAAATCTGAGCTCCCTTTTAATCATTGTGAATTTAAATGCTGGTAGCTTTTTAAAAATGGAAACCAATTAATCTGTGTGTGCATTTTGGTGTGATACTGATTGTCAATAGATTGAGAAAGTCTGTAGAGTGATACAAATGTATTAGAAACAAATGTAAGCTTTGAAGTATTAGATCTAGTACATTTTCAAGATCGCCTCTGTAGCCTTGTGTGTGTGTTTTCATCTGGGTGTGTCTGAATATACATGAGCAGTTTTATACTCTTAAATTGTGCAGTATTTTTCCAAATGTATTTGACAAAAATGTGAAAGCTTTGATCCAATACTTCAATTTTATCATACATTTGATCTTTTGATAATTGCAATTACTTTCATGTATACTCATATCCATATTGCATATAGATTAAAGAAGCACATTGTGTTTGGAAAAGAATAACAACACAAAAGAGACTTTGTATCTCTGAAGAAGATTATGCAAAATGTAAGGAGCTAATGATTCACAAAATTGTATTTCTAAATAATTATGATTGCTATTAAGCAGTTGCTGGAGGGAATTTTTTTATGTTTAGAAAGTGAATTACATGTAGCTCAAATACAAACCTTTCAACTTTCAGTTCATTTCAACTAGAGTTAAGTTACAGAGTTTCTGTTTTTTATCTGTGTTGATTGATCCCACCACCTTGTAAAAATTAGTTGAATTGTCCAGAGATTGTGTTAACTAAATAACGAGTTCACATTTCTTGCTTTGTCATTACACAGACACTAGCTTCTTGTTTCCTAATGTCACTGAGATGAAGATTGACATGGCCCACAGCAGTCTCCGTCTTTTGAAATCCAATCATACATAACTCAGCCCTGCTTGAAGAGGTTTCCTTTTTCTCAGAGCAGTGGTCCATCATCTCTAGCGATGCTGTATTTCATGGATTTTGAATATCATATGAAATGTGACAGTTCTTACATTGTATGTCTTTACTGGTATTTTACTAGGTTTCTTGCGTGAGCGAATGAGTTAATACACATATGATAGCAAATACCTGGTATTTACTCAGAAAAAAAAAAAAAAAAAGTGGTGTTTAATGTTTGGCAGAAAACACTCAGTAGTTAATGACAAAACTAAATCCTTGCTTCTTGCTACCATAAAATGAGTATTACAAGCAAATAAAATCAATGGTTAAGTTATGCTTGACCCAAGAAGAGATACTAAGAGATGTCATCCATTTTGGAAGAGCATTGGTGTGTGGAAAGTTGTGTGGAAAATATCACTGCTCAGCCTTTTGTGAAGGATATATGTTATCTAAACTAACCAAAACGATGTTCATTTATCTTTAAATCACTAAAGTTTTCATTAAGTTTTATTGTACTAGAAGTTCGAAGAGTCTGTACAATGATAATTAGAAAAGAAATGAATCTCTTAACAATTTTTTGCACTCATAAAGAATTCACTTCAATTAGTTAAATTATTTCTCAAATACTTAGTTGACTAGAAAGTTTTCAGGAATCAACCTCTGCAATTTTCCTGTTTTTTTTTTTTTTCATATATAGGCAGCTGAATTCTGGATTTAGGTGTACACCCCAACCTTAATTCTAGATTTTCTATGATTGAAGCCCACATAACAGAATATTTTCTCTTTAAACTTCCACATAGATTGCCTCATCTGTTGAGTGATTAACTTTTTTGCCTTTTTTTCATTGAACAGACGTTTACAAAATGTACCCCAGTATTTTTATGACTGCTTGAACTACCACTTTGCTTTATGCAAAGTTTAGGTTTACAGATTGGTATCTGCAAAACAAAACAAAACTGTCTAGTTTTGACCTAAGTTACAGCAGAGAGGGAGAGCTACATAACTTGCTGTGACATGTTTATGCATTGTTTTTGCTGCAAAGCTTATACCTTTCTGCTATAGTTTTACTAGTATTAAGACTCCTTGTCTTATCCAGTCTGGACACTGAGCATCATTTTAAGACAATGTAGCTAGCAGATGGTTAGAAACAATAAAACCTTTAAGATTATGGGATTTTTTAAATTATTTTTGCTATTAAAACCTGAAATGTTAGTCTTTAACAACATGCATGTATTTACTTTTAGATAAAAGTATTCATGCAGAACTCAAAGGAACTGTATCTGTAGAATTAAATATATACACCTCCACTGTTCCTTCGAAATGCTCAATAATTACTAATGCCAGCCTTTGTAAAATGGTTTTCATTTTCTTTTAAGAAAATAGACATATTTGGTTTAAGTTTCTTCATGTGTCCTTTCATTTGAAAGCTGATTGCATATCTTTGGAAGTAGAATTTATCATGATGGCAATAATAAGATTAACTCTAGAAGTCCAATTGATTGCTGCTAAAATTGGAAATGAAGCTATTTGCTTCCTAGGCATATATTCCCAAGCAGACCTTGCTATTTAATGTGCATGTATCTTCCTTCAGTGAAATTAGACAAGCTAATTATAGTATTTACTTAGTAATTTACATGTAGCACACACAGGGAAGTACTAGATAGCCAAAAATACAAAGCAATTATAAATTCATTGTCATCAAGAGAAAGAGTTTGGAAATACCAGAAGAGTGTGAAATCTCTGAGGACAACCCCAAAAGTAGGGTGTTGAGTGTCTGGAATGAAAGAGGACCAAGGGGGTGTGTACAGTGAGATGAGTGTATGACGGGGAATGAGAAAACTGGAAAACAGAATGAGGTAAAAAGAACAGGGAAAAAACAGGAACAGGAAAAGGGAAACATTAGAAGAAAAACAACCATTTTTCAGCATTTTTTGTCTTACCTATATGTTAGTAGTAGTGCATTACTACAGAGCAGTGTGTTTGCTGCGTTGACACAGAACAACTCCATGCATAATTTTAATCTTTGAGTTAACAGTAGCCATTGATGCTTATGTCACTTTTGGATAGTTTTCAGAGAAGTCATAAAATGCACCTCTCCTCTCTCAAAAGTAACACTGACACTCTTTTGTATTGTCAAAAAATATTTTATTGTTGGCTACTTTGTCTATTTTCCACTTCTCCAAAGAAAAAGTAAAATTGGTGATTTGTGGCCCTTTCCCCTGCCAAAGCCAACCAAACAACAACTAAAACCAACAACAACAGCAAAAGAACAAACCGAAAACAACCAACCAACACGACAAACTAAGGCACACAGAAACATAAAAATCTAGTTTAAGAAGACTGAAGTTTACCCAGCACTGTGGGACTTCCATTTCTGATCAGGACCTTTGAAAATTACAAGGTCTCTATGCAATATGCCGATTAATAATTGTGTGGACAATTCTTTGTTTCTCAGGAATTTTAATGTATAGTTATTCTATTCTATGCCAATAGCATAGTAAATTTGATTGATAATTTTTACATCTTACGTATCTTTCGAGCTGGTGGCTACACTTAGGTTAAGGTTTCCTGTATGACCACATATACATTTGAAAGTAACAACCTAGTGCGCATTTTTTTTTTTTTTAATGAGATTTAGTTCAGTTTTTCAATTCAAGTACAATTTCATTTAGTCAGGAGCAATCATGAAACAGCAATTGTTTTGGCTATCAATATTTTACAAGGCAGTCTCAAGGTCACTTTAAGCATGTAAACCATTTTACTCACTATTTTTGACTAATGACTACAATTTGCTGCCACATTAATAGTCTGACACTGGGAAGTCATAAAAGCATTTCATTGGAAAATGCTGTTGCTTAGAAGGTTTTTCACTGCCACACTCATATAATTTGAAGCACTTGCTGACAGAAGTTGCAGTTCTGTTGGTCTCTAAATCACACTTCTGTGTCAAAAACATTATTTACATGGACATTTTTACTATTTTAAAGCTACTATGGAAAAATCATGTTTGTAAACTTTCTTCGCTTATATAGAGGACTAGCTAGTAGTTAAGTTTTTTTCATTTATGCTAAGTTTTTTATTATGTCCCTTGTAGTTTAATTCATTGGCAAAATCTCCCAAATTTGAAAGTGCATAGCCTTTCCTAAAGATAATGCAATTTTTGTTTAATATATTACATTAGCTTCCTTGGTAAAGGTGCCATTTCATTTTCTATTTTTTGTTTGTTTCCTATTAAATATTTGAGATACAAGAATTTTTTTTCTCTTTAACAAATGTGGCTTATGCATATATATTGATGAAGAAACCTTTTATTCTGAGATTCATAATTGTTTTCCATTCACACTACTCAGTAATAAATGCTGAATTCATTAAACCTCTAGGAGAGCATAACATTGTTGAAACTTATTTTGTATTACCTAAAGCACAGTATGTTCACTATGCTGTTAGAGAGAGAAAAAGATAAAAATATAAAAATATGACAATTCAGAAAAGTTGTCTAATTTTATCAGGAAAAATGCTGTATCTCCCACCAGGCTTCACAAGAAACCTTGAAAGTGATTATGGTAGTCACAAAAGTTAATTAGTTTTGTAACTATGTTTTGTTAAAATGTTGCTTTAGGCAGAATACAGAATCTTTATCCATTTTGTGTTTAGAAGATTTTGAGACTCCTCTTGTGGTAGCAGAACAGTATTGTACCTGCACTATAGATGAACAAATTGGTTGAATTTTACACAAATGGAACTTTTACTTGTTTTGTGATCCACCTCATTCTGTGAAATATTTCTAGCTCCTTCCTTTTCACTTGGATTTAAAGATAAAATATGTTATTTCAAAAGGTTCGTAAATATAGAAGCTAATTGCCTACATTACATATTAATACTTCCTTCTTCTTCCTCATACCAAGACTGCTTATGCATTTTCTTCTTTTTCCTAGGTGAGTAACTGAAGGTTAACAGAATTCCTGCTTGTCAAGTATGCTTAATGCTTTTCTATAGTATGCTGGGGGTAAGTAAGATAACTATTACTTTTGTTTGTTTGTTTTTTAATCATCGCAATATAAAAAAAAAAAATAGAAAACTTGGTAATAACTTCTGCAATGATGCTTTCATTAGTGTCATAATTGGCTACTCTATAAACACTGTGCAAAAACTTTGAACAGATTTGAAAATGCATTTTATATGGAGAAGATTGGATACTAGGTGTTATTCTGTTTCATAGAATTTTCTCTTCTGTCCTTTTGTCATTTAAATTCTATATTTAGGGCAGAATTGCAAACTTTGAGAAGTTTGTAGATGTGAAAATGTTTTGGTTTCTAAAGGAATAAGTGTACATGAAAGTAGAAAGTTGTACAAATAATTTTAGGAAAATACTTCACAGACTTAGAAAACTATTGTGCTTGTGACTACTACATTTATGCATAAATGTGTTGTATTTTGAACTTTGTTAATGGTCAACATTATGCTTTGGGTTTATGTTGGTTCTACAGAAGTTGTTAGAAAATTTTTTTGTGGTATAATAGTTCTTAGTTATTATTTATTCCTTAGTTGTAATTTCTATCTTTCATACGTTATAACTGGAAAGAAAGACATATATATATATATATATATATGTTGGTTTTGTTTTTTTTTTTCTGAAAGACTTTTAAAAAAATGGTTGACTTATACTGGATTTACTTTTTATCAACTACTGTGTGTATGATCAGAAAAACAAGAAGTAAAGGCTTCTGTTGTAATCCCAGCCCTACTGGAATGCATCAATGGCCACAGTTGCTTCCATTAGAAATGTCTTTCATATCAGTCAGAAATTAAAATTAGTAGAAACACAGGTGTATATAAATATATTGAAATACTTTAAACCTGTACAAATCTCAGTTCTGACTTCACAGAAATTGGTATTTATTTAAATGCTAATTAAAACGCTTTGTTTGTTAGATTGATATTTAAAGTCTGTGGTGTTAACTTAGTCATTCTTTCTTCTGAAAGTAACGGTGTGGTGTGAACATGGATGCCTGGATTATCAAATGCCCAGCTGGTTTAAATATTTTTAGAAAGAAGGAAATGTTGAAAATATGCCTTTAGACATAGTTCCTTAGATTTTCTTGGAAGTCTGATATGTGCTCTACTAGTAATGCTTTCCTGCTTTATGTGGTTAAACTAAAAAGCATGGCTTCATTCAATGATATTTGTACAGTAATATTCATACAATGTGAAAATAGCATACTTCTAGGAAATTCGAATTTTGAGGGTTTTCTTTTTAAACCTGTAAAAGTTTTTAAAAGTTCATATAAAGATTGCAGAATAGTTCCATATGATGCACAGCATGTGCAAATAAGAATACATGAATACAGAAATAATAATCATGCATTCAAAGCCTCAAGGCAGAAAATGTATATTAAAAAATGTAGTTAAGAATGCCAGTTTAGGATGTCTGACGGTCATTTTGTTATGGTGTCCTTATTTTGGATATACCATTGTTTGTCAAAAATGTGACTGTTACTCTGCTGTTAATCTGTTATACTTTTTCTTTAAATGTCAAAAAAAACCAAACCAACCAAACAAAACCCAACAATAACAAAAAACACCACCACCACAAAAAAAACCCCACAAAAACAAACAAACAAAAAACTAAACCCACAACCCTCTACAAAGATGAGGAGAAGGTTGGAAAGATATTTTGTGTATTCAAGTATGTCTAGTTCAATGTTCTTAGGTACCAAGGTAACTTTTCAAGAACTAATAAAACACACTTCAAGTTCAGATGTCTTGTGGAAACAATAACAGTTTTTCTCTCCTTTGAAAACCTTGTTTTGTAAAAACTTGTCCTATCAAACCTCAGACTATTTACTTCAATTGAAATACAGAGAATAAAGTGATAAGCCTCAGGGAAGTGAATGGCAATCTTGCTTTCCTGGGTCAGTAATTCACCCCATATGAAATTATTCAGTGTTGTGTTATTTTCATTCAGCGGTTCCTTAGATAATAGATACAATGTATAGACTACTGATTGAACCAAACAATTCAAATGTGACTGTAGTTTGCAGGCTTCTGAGGTATTTCATATTCATTTTCTACTACCTGGATATGTAAATCTACCAAATGGAGTAAACAAACTTCAGTTTATCTCTTCTCTGTATAAGTTCCATTGTTGGCAACTATACACAGTTCTGTCTGGTTTTATGTATAATTAAACTTAAAGCAGATTCACAAGAAGAAATATTGAGATCATGCATTTAAATGCCAGGTTGGATTCTATCTGGAAACTTAGATTTTAAAAAGGTAATCCAGGCGAAAGAAAAATATTATGGAATGCAAAACCAGTTCCTTTCTCTAGTAGTAATTTCTAACATAAAAACAGCATTTCCAAAAAACTGACATATTTAGGCAGCACTAATTAGCTATTGGAGAAGCCTCTGACAGTTTTAGAATAGTCCCGCATTATTGGAGGCTTGCATCTCGAGTGTAGAATAGATTGCATTCTTCTTACGTGTTCTATAGAAATAATCTTTATTGCATTTAATTAGGCTCAAAAGCAAAGAAAAAGGAAGTGAAATTTTAACTTAGATATGTTAATAAACAGTAGTAGGAACAAATCAATTTGAAAATACCCATACTGTTTTCATTGCTACCTGATTAAGTAACTCTACTAATGTCTAAAAGGATACAGTGTGTTTTCTAAATATAGAATTCCGTACATAAGATGAGCTGTACTTTAAAATTAGAGCTGTCTTAAAAAGCTTATACAGGAGTGATGTCTTTTGACATCTTGATTAATTACATCAGTTTTGTTTACATGTTTTTTTTTGTTTTTTTTTTTGACTAGGCTTGTGTTACTAACTACAGCAGCAACAGAAAATACTTCTATTTGTAAACAGAGAAGGTGTTTTATTGCACTTTTTGTTTGTTTTTAAAGTAAACTGTAACTTCGTTTTTGTAGCCAGGTTGATACTTCATTTTGGTTCACATGAAACTCAATATGAACTCTTAATTAGTTTATAGTTAAAACTGATTAGATTTTCAGTCTATAAGAACAGATGAGAGTATATCTGTCTTTCCATCCCACTGTTCCTCCTCTCCCCCTCTTCCAGCCCATTGCAAATGTTTCCTGGTGTTAATTGAACCATAAACTGCCTGAATTTATAAATAACTGCTGAAAACAGGAGTATCTTCCTGAATATTTTCATAAACACTTTTAAAATTCTGCTGACACAAAAGCAGGCATTGCACTGCCCATCAAAAAATACAGACATTGTGTTCATACTGTCTCTCCTGCAGGTACAAAATCAAGGTACAGTACAGTCTCTGAAGTGCCTCAAAAATTTGAGTATTCAGGACCACATCTAATGAAAACAGTGTGTTTAAAATGTAGCTTGATAAAGCATTTTCTCTAATCTTCAGGTAACTTTAATACTTCATTTTTTTGCCCTAGTTTGAGATGAAATGTGAATTTAATAGGCTTTTGAGCACTATGACTGTGCTTTGGTTTATTCTGGTTGAAGGCAGAATAAACTGAAGAAACAAGTAGTGTAGTGTTTTGATAACTTGTTACTTATTCTTTTCCTCTTTTTTTTTTTCTGTTTAATTCCTACAGCAAATAAATATTTTAGAAATATCTCCATTGTACTTCAGAGACAGTGAAATAGAAAGTTTAACTTGGTACATTAAAGTTTCTTGTATATGGAAGTACCACTTGTGGAGCATTTTTGAGATCTCAGCAGTTACAAATGAAAACATTTATTCAGTAATATCTGCAAACCTTGTGAAACTACAGTCAATCTGAAACTTGTCTATTTATACACTTTGTAGGGGACAGTTCATGGCACCAGTTATGGAAATATCTTTAGTGTCCCTGAACAAAAGCTAGCTGTTCTTCTGTAGTTTTCTTCAAATGCCTTTTTTTTTTTTTTTTTTTTGGTAATATCTACATGCTCAAAAGAAGATTTGTGTAATGTGCTTAAAATCACAGATTTTGTTCCTATCGGCTGCTGGTTTATCAACTGTGGTTTTCTTTGAATTCTATTTTATTACCTTGATACACTTTCTGTATAGAATAGATAGAATCTGGTATCAATGGTAATTCATGGTGTGGATTAACACAACTCAAATATCAGGGTTTGTTTTACAGCATTCCACTGCAAGGCGATGAGTTAGCCTTTAAAATGGTATGTGGTATGGAGACTGTATTTGAATAAGGCATCCTGCCTGTTAGCATGTATGTGAAAATGACTCTATTGGGATTTCCTGTGCCTGTTATCCGCTAAGTAGAGGAGTTGAGGGCAGCCCAGGGAGGAATGGAAAACATAAAGTAGAATAGCTAAGTGCGGCAGATCAGTGTGAATAAAAAAAATAGGAAGAATCATTTAGTCAAGCTGAAGATCTGAAGTGGATGCAATAGCAACTGAAAATGCGTATGCATCTTCTGGCAGGCAAGGCTCAAACCTGGAAAGCTGGGAAATCTGTAATAGCAGCATCAGGAATGGGAGCAAGTGAGGCTGGAAGAGCATCAGCAGCTGGGTTAGGAACAGGAATGGGCACTGGGGCTGGATGGGGCAGGGCTGAGGGTAAAAGTGCAGAGGAGGGGTGAAGGGAGAACATTAAGCCAAGTGGTGAGATGTCCCATGTAAACAGGGAGTCAAGCAGTTTTATGTACCTGGTGGGCTGGAAATGCAAGCCAGCATCCTACAGAGAGGTCTTTACCCTCTACTGCCCTGGAAAGTTGAATCTGGCTAGCAGCATGGGATGAGCTGCTGCTTGTTGGCCATGAAGAGGCAAAGAACTTGCACTGTTCAAGTTTAAAGAGGAACATAGTGTGGGGTTTATGATTGCTCTGCTCAAAGAGTTCATGTTTATTGCTAGCAGCTTTGCATGTAGGTATATGACACTAAATATTTTCCATATCAAAGCTACCATGTAATGACAGGCTGCATTAAGCAGAGTAATTACTAAGAGAAACTTCACAAAGATTTGTCGTGTCTACAGCATATTTCTCTGCAGTGAATGGAAGCTGTTGCTAGGGGCACAATGTACTTTGTCTATGATCCACAATTTAATTGAACATCTTGTTATGTTTTTGTTTTATTGCTTACAGCACAGAAAATATGCTATGTGGCTTCCAATATAAATAAAATATATTATCCTTCATTCAGCTTGCAAGATACAGTGCTGTGCAGAAGTAACGTGATAATAAGGAGAAAGCAGGAAGGAAACATGAGCTCACTGAGATGGTATTCACCGGGAGGTGAAACAGTGTGTTGCTGTAAAGACTCCTGACTTCATGTTAATGGAATAAAGTAAATAAAAGTCTTTGCAGTTTTTTGACTTAAGAAGATATGCATCTTCTAGAAGACAGAAGGTAACCTGAGCTGCCTCAGGAAAGGCACCTCAACAACTGAGCTGCTACAGAGTATCTTGAAATGAAGTTGTTGTTCTTGGAGATAAACTGTAGTGCAGCTTGTACTATGCAGGAGTCAGGATAGAATGAAAACTACTCATTTATGAAGTTGCCAGTTTGGACAGCCTTTCTGGCCACCTGGATGCTCTTTTCCATGATATTCAAACCTTTTTTCAGTGGAGACAAGTACAAAGCAAAATTGACTGATTTACAGAACTGTGCTAGTTAGGTACCCAGTTCAGTGATGGTGACTTTTGTGAGTAAGCTAATGTTTCCTCCCACATTCCTCACTTTGGGCTCTTTCTCTTCTGCTATATTTTAGCTTTCATCTAGGAAAGCCCATTTTCTTCCTTCTCAACTGTCTCCCACATCTTATTTTATATGGATTATCTAGTGTGTTTGTTTATGGTTGTTGTTATTTTTTATTATTTTGTTTATTTATTAAGAAAGGAAGCACAAATTAATCTCTTCTGCAAGGAATGATTGAAGATTTATTATGGTTATTTCTGTCCAGGAATTTCTACATCAGTCTCCTCTTTTTTTTTTTTTTTTTTTGTATAAATAGTTGAAAATGTGTGAAGCTACACAGAAAGATGGATCAGATAAATAATTTAGTCATTTCCTTATTTGCACCGTACATGGAAACTTTGAGAGAAATTGTTTTAGGAAGTGCCAAGTGCTTCAACACGAAGCAAAGAGGCTTTCTTGAGAATAGTCAGTAGTAGCAGGCAACTTGTGTGTATATAGAGACCTGAGATTCAAGTGCTTCTTCTATGTTAAACAGAAGAGGAGCCAATATATGGTTCTTCTAAATGCAAGATGAGGATCATAAGCAATGTGCATATTAATATTGGTGTGGTATAGAGTTCTCAGTGTTTTTGGCCAGAGATTGGCCCAATCTAGTTTGGATTAGAGAAATATTTTCTGAACTGTTACATTTTCCAAAATGATATTAAAAGAAATAAATATTATTAGATTAGAAGTAAATATTAGTAGATTATTCCATTATTCTGTGATTAGCCTTTCATAAATGTTTTTTTCCTTTTTTTTTCTTCCCAGAAAATTCATGATTGATTCCACTTTCATGTTTCAAAAACTTTAGTAGAATTGTATATGAAGCTTTATCCTACTTTATAACCTACTATGCTATAGATATAGTATGTCAAGTATTGTATATCTCTTAGCTTTTTGACAGTAGAACAGTTCTCAAATATTTTTGATCACAAAAATATTTTAGACTTTTCCATAACACTTGCAGTTACCTTCACTGGATTTAAAAGTAAAAAACTATAAATAACTTAATTTTGTTGGGTCAATGTCATCCAAGTCCGTGATTTCTTATTTGTGATATCTTCTAACAGGCAGTTAGATAGTATCTTATCCTAAGTACCCAGTTAAAATCTGTCTAGTAAGCATGTCTGTAAAACATTAGTCAATGAGATGAGCTTTAATTTATCATCAAATCAATTATATGTTTGTGTTGTAATGTACGTAACTTATTAGATGTATATAAGCTTCCAGGAAAGGAGAAAAAATGAAAACCACTATCCAATATTAAGAAAAATGAGAGGTGTACACTTTTTATTTATGTGTAACAAACCTGGTCAAGTTTCAGAGGTTTTCTCTCATACAGGTTTGCTTATTCTTTGTTTTATATTTTTTTTTTCTTTTATTGTGCCAGGTGGTTTTACTGTTTTTTTTTTTTTTTTTTTTTTTGTCATTTCCTACTAAACATGCTGGATGAATGGGAACGTTTCACTTATTGCTATTTTAGGGAAGTAATAACAGGTTTCAGACATGAATGTGGTTTCTGTAATATAGTCCATTAAACAGAGTGAAAACCAATGCCCTTTGTGATGATATTGTCTATGGTTTATTAGTAAAATGTTACCTTCTGATTGTGACTATATCCAGGCAAATTGTTTTGAACTCAGTCTGGTTGAATAAAAGCACTAACATGCAGTTGGATGCATTTACTGAACTGGGTTCAGCTTAAGGAACTTCTGAGATTTTTACAGGAGATACATGCAAAAAGCTAAGTAAGTGAGCCCGTGTAGGCCTAGTCTGTTATTATTTTGTATGATTATACTTTGTTTAGTTAGAACTGCTACTGGTTGGAGAGGGTACATTTCTAAGTGGATTAGTATTACCCCTCCTTGTAAGGGAAATTATGCTAGTCATAGAATATTACATTGCTCTTCATTAGACATTTACTATTTCTTTTTTGTCCTTAAAATGAAATGATTGCCCTTGATGCAGTAGCATGCATTTGTATAATGCAATTACACTTTCTTGTCACATGCTGTAGCTTGTTCATCCAGGGCCTATAATCTATCAATAGGGACCCTTAATGGGAAAATTATATTTCAATGAACATCTTTTCTGCTTTTGCTGTCTTTTCTCTGTGGCATGTTCTTTTCTAGCTTTCTGCTTTGCTACTTTGTACTTCATCATCTTTTAGGCTTTGTAACAATTCTCTTTCTACTATTTATTCCTCATTGTTCTTACCGTGAATTTTAATTTTCCTTTCTCCTTTTCCATACAAGCTGGCTTTGTTTTCTTGACTGCTTTGTAGCTTCACTGGAGAGCAGGAAAAAGTAATTAAGACTTTGATCCTACAGTAAGCAATTCTCTCATTCTTTGAGGGTAGAAGTGACTCAGTACAGAATAAGGTTGTATAAAATTACACTTATTGCATGGATTAAGTAGTGCTAAAGTGTTAACCATGTTAACGCTTAAAAATTAAGAAGTTAAAAGTGCTCTTAACTTGCTTGGACTGATGGCAACAGACATTATACATTTTTTAATGTAAAAAAAATATTTAAACTGCAACAAAAATATTATGACACTTGACAAGTCAAGGGAAGGTCTAATTTGAAAAGTTTGTCCTATTTCTTTTGTAGCAGTCATCATTTTTTGGTTTTGATTTTCTTTAACTGAAGTCTTGTTTGAAGGCCTTTTGGATAGAAAAAGTCAAAATGAGCTAAAAACTGTTATTACTACTGCTTCTGATGATTAATTTTGGTTTCTTGTAGGTAAAATGAGACAAATTCAGAAAAAGTAGAAAAGTAAAACTAGGAAATGTACCTTTTATTGATGCACTGACCTACTTGCAGATGTTGTGAGAAAGCAGTAGAAGCCAAGCACGTGGATTTTACTCCCTGCTAAAGCCAAGGCACACACTTGCCAAGATCAAGCCATTTTAGGGTACAGACTAATTTTTCTCTAGAAGTAAATGTAGCTGTTTAAAATGGTTGTTACCTTACTAGTGATTACCACCTTTGCAGCTGAATTAATGGTTGTGTGAATGCTGTTCTTCAAATCACAGTATGGCTCCTCACAAATCCAAATAACTTCGTGCTGAAATGACCAAACTGAGTCAGTAATGAGCATTAGGTGCAGTAAGTTTTCAGTCATTCCAGTTAGCTGTGCCAGAATTCGTCTTTCTATGCTCTTAGTCACAATTTTGCTGGGTTTTTAGCTCATTGACTCATGACAATGTTGTAATAAAAAGTCTTTACTAGCTCAGTCAAAATCCTTCTCAGAAACATAGTCAAGGAATGAAAAGATCAGGGCAGGGAACAACAATAATAATAGAAAAGTTAGAAGAAAATAAATAGATCAAGGAAAATCTGAGAATGGGCAGAAATGGTGGTGTCAAACTCCAGATCATTTTCAGAAAGAAGCAGAACTAAATAGAAGCTTTAAGTGGTTTGAAAACCTCTGTATCCCTTTCTATGATTTGTCTGATATGGGGAAAGGGACCTGGGGGTCCTGGTGGACAGCAGGATGACCATAAGCCAGCACGGTGCCCTTGTGGCCAAGAAGGCAAATGGCATCCTGGGGTGTATTAGAAGGGGGGTATTTAGTAGGTCGAGAGGTTCTCCTTCCCCTCTACTCTGTCCTGGTGAGATCACATCTGGAATATTGTGTCCAGTTCTGGGCCCCTCAGTTCAAGAAGGACGGGGAACTGCTGAAGAGAGTCCGGCACAGAGCCATGAAGCTGATTAAGGATTGGAGCATTTCCCTTGTGAGGAAAGGCTGAGGGAGCTGGGCCTCTTTAGTTTGGAGGAGACTGAGGGGTAACCTTATTAATGTTTACAAATATATAAAGGGTGAGTGTCACGAGGATAGAGCCAGGCTCTTCTTGGTGACAACCAATGGTAGGACAAGGGGTAATGGGTTCAAACTGGAACACAAGAGGTTCGACTTGAATTTGAGAAGAAACTTCTTCTCAGTGAGGGTAACCGAACACTGGAGCAGGCTGCCCAGGGAGGTTGTGGGGTCTCCTACTCTGGAGACATTCAAAACCTGCCTGGGCACATTCCTGTGCAGCCTCATCTAAGTGTTCCTGCTCCAGCAGGGGGATTGAACTAGATGATCTTTTGAGGTCCGTTCCAATACCTAACATTCTGTGTGATTCTGTGACTAGGACAGAAGTGCCAAAGACAAAACAATTGTTCCTCAAATCTCAAAAGCTGAGCAAATGGGAAGAAGGGTCATGCTCCTCCCTAATTTTAGTTCTGTTTTCATAGATACCAGTGTGGAGTATTTTTTTTCTATTTGCATCTAGTATAAAATGCCACATTCACTGTGTGCGAAACAGCCTACCTTTTCACCCTGATTCACTATTTAGGGCACATTTTTTGCAGACTCGGATCTTAGATTTCTGCTAGTATGCTGTTTTTATTGCCATCACTATTTTATCATCTTTGACTCAGTGGTTTCAACAGATAATTCAGTATATCAGTATTTTTCTGATCATTATGGAGAATTTTGAGTAATACCAGACTGAATAGTGCAGGCTAACAGTAGCACTGTCAGATCTCTGGCTCTGGAAAGTGAATGTCACTCTACCAGCTTTGACTACACATGATCATATTGTGCATTTGTTTCACATGACATCCCAGTGAGAAATGATACCTTTCTCTTACCTTCCTTTTCTTTTAAATTAAGATTTATTCTCCAAATAAAAAAGTCGAAGGAGTCTAATGCTTTTCATGCTATAGTGAACCCTTTGAGAAGATTATTGTCTTATGCTGCAGTGATCTGCAGCAGTAATCTGTTTTGAATTAGACATTTGGTAAATATTCCCTAAACCAACATCTAGTAGTTGGTAATGTCAAGAGATTTTTCAGCTGTGGGTGCTGTGGGTTTTTTTGTGTTTTTGTTTGTTTGAAATATTTATTGAGTTTTTTTTTATAGTAAAAGTGGACTAGTTGTAAGACATTGAATATTCTTTATATAATCAAGACATGATTCATTCTTAAGTTTTGTATGAATGTTTTCTATACATTTGCATGCTCCTATATTCTGTTCTGAATGTATAACTGTCAACTCTCGCTAGCAGATATCAAACAACTTTCTGGTACCTTTTTACTTAGCAATTGCACTAGATTTGGAAATATGAGGGAAACTGATATTCTTAATTCAGGTAATCGTCAAATTTCAGCCTGTCCATCACTGGCTGAAAGACCTTTGGGTGTGTTTTTTGTTTCTTTTGTTTTGACTTTTGAACACATATACATGGTACGTACATATACATAATGAATTATATTAAGTGCATATTTGAAGGATGCTTTTTCAGTCTCTTGCACTCCTTATTTGGTGTTCTAAACTTACACTGACAGCTACCAAAACATCTTTTTTTTTAATAAAGGCAAAAGATTAGAAAATTGGGTTGTTTCGCAATTTCTATTTTGAAGAGACGGAAGGATTGTTTTAAATTTCTGTTGTAAATTAAACTTCACAAAACTCAGCTGTTGTATTTCCATTCCATCCCACTGAAGAATTGCTGTCCATTGCATGAATGGACTTCTCAGTTTCTTAAGAAGCTGAGAACACAATTACTGTCTGGCTTCAGGGAGGCTTCTTAGCAAACAGGGATTGCTGCAGGGACAATGCAGGGACAGACAAACATGCAGTTTGACATGTCCATCTGTAGTTAAAATTTTATATATAAATGTATGTCAGAGAGCTCTTAATAACTTCAAAATAGTTTTGAATTAATCAATGCTATTTTATACTAAAATATGTTGCATTATTTGTAGTGCTCACAAAAGGATTTGTATGCTGGTGACTGAAAATATGCTTCACCACTTTTTCCCTAATAATCTGGAAGAAAGTTACTTCAAAAACAGGAGATCCCTCGGATTTATAGATTCTAGATACTTGAGGTGTCCTTTAGTATCAAGGTCATTGTAAGTCAGTATGCAGGCTGACAGCTTGCAGCAGAGAGAAGTAGGCTGAATTGCAGTGGAAAGTAACTTGGAGATCAGCACCACTGGCTGACTCCCTTGCTTAGTTGAAGTATTTCTGTACCAGTACCAGGTGAAGAAGTTTTATTCAGGAAAGTCCCTGGAATAGTTACAATTCCTGAATCATCTAACATTGGCTTCACTCTGGTAGCCCCTTGGGAAATCTAATTGCTAGCAGCTTCTTAGAGGTCAATATTATAGATTGCTTTTTACAGAAAGATCAAGGAAAAGATCAAGCTGTACTTCTTGTTTGAAGATGGGAGGGAGGAAGGACAGGTAGGAAAGGGCAGGGAGCTCAATAAGAGAATGTGATCTGCACACTGGGGCTCTAAAACAACTTTTAATCATAACCTGGTATTTGATGATGGTGTTTCAGAAATAAAGCACAAGGATGAAACCAAGTTGAATAATTAAACAAACACTAACCACTTCTAGGAGCACCAGCCCTGTTAAACAATTTCCCACAGAGGAAAAAAGTTTTGTTGTAAAGAAACAATGTTATTTTTGTTTATTTTCTGAGTCCAACCTGTATTTTGAAGCTTAGTTATATATAATTTTAATTAAAATCCATTTAGACCCTGTTAGTTTTTGAGGAAGTAACTCTACCAATAAGTCCTGTGTTTGATATGACAAATATAAGACATATGTAGATGTACTGACCACTTCTATTGAAAATAATGAGGATAGCAAAAATGAACTTAATCTTTTTATTTCTAAAATTATGAGAAATACCTTATTCTATAAATCAGACATTGAATATGTGTCTTATTTTCTTGTATTTCTTCTTTTATCTCTTCTGGGTTTTTCAGGCCAGTTACTGTGTTGAGTGCTAAATAACCAATATGAGTTGAATACTTAGAGTATTAGTTAGTACTGATAAGTAGATAGAGAGTACGGAGCATATAGGGCCACAGAATAGTGTTTTTTGGAGATACCTTGTTCATGAGTGCCTTCACTTTCTATTGTTTGAGGCTGTATTAAAGGGAAACAATGTCACAAACTGAAGCTATGAGAGAAAGCAGTTGCTTTGCAGAATCTTTTGGGTGATTAGCAGATTAAGTATTTCAATTTATATAATCAAAGTTCCAGAATAATCTTTTATTCATTAAAAAAAAAAAAAAAACAACAACCAAACATTATGAACCTAGAGCCTAAGTTCTTTGAGATATTCATCATGACTGGGCAAGCTTTCAGTTGGATTTATGCAGAAAATGTCTGCAGAGTACTGGAAAAGTTGAGTGTCTAAACCCTGTTTTCTGTCTGAAAACTTGTACTTGTAGAATGGCTTGATAGAACATAGGACAAGAGGAAGACACTTGTGCTACATTTTTTATAGCTTTTATAATGAGATAACGGAAGTTGATATAAATTTGGTTCACATTTAGGGAGATAATTTAATATAAAGAGATCTGTTTTATTGACCATTTAAGAAAGCACTTGGGCAACACAGCAATAAGACTGTAGTATCATAATTCTAAAAGTGTATTTTATTATCACCTAATAATTTTTATTGTCACTGCAGTTTTGAGGCAACTGCAGTGCAAATACTAGGCCTAAATTGCCCCTGCCTGGCAGCGTCTAGTCTTTTATGCCTTGTTCTTTTTTTCTGCAATCCAACCTGGAGTAATTACTGCAACAGTTTCTCGTTTGCAGAAATGAGGGGGGTAAGGGAGGCTGGCGATGGATACCATACTCTCACACCATTGCCTGCCTGTGACGGCTGTTGCAATGTCTTTTCCACAATGTCATGTCCCACTAAAGCTGTCATGTGTTTATAGGAACGTCAGCTTTCAAGGCAGGAGGGGGGAAAGGAGAAGGAGGTGGGTTGGAATAGGACATGGTGGTGAAGGAGATGTAAGTGGTAGGAATGATCGCCTGTTCTACTTTTCAGCACAGTGTTTGGTGCCACCCTCACCTTTGTATTTCCTCTTCTGCTGTCCAGTGAGACCTGAAGGGGGATTAGAGCCATATCCCATACTCCCGCAGAACTTCTCCAAAAGATTTCTTGGTCATATCAAGATGCATGATTTATATTTGTGAACTACTATGAGGAAAAAAGAATGTAAAGTAGTATAATTTTTCAGTATGCACAAACTTTGATTTGAGAAACTTAAATCCTCAAAGGACTCATAACAAGCAAACATGTTAAAGGTGATGAGTTTAAAAGGGTGAACAGGATGTGTAATGGGACAATACCACAGCTCATCAGGACTCTTTGTCTCCATTAAAGCCTGAATGCCAGGAATGTAATGGGACAGTAAGGACAAAACCAAGACTAAGAAAAGACCATCATTGGTATATTGGGTCTGTGCAGAAACAGGATCTTTACTAGGTAAATCAGAGATCACCTTAGGAAGGACCAAACACCTCACTGCAGGGGAGGATCATTTCTGCCAGAACCACCTGGGTGAAGGCAGGGGACTCCCTTTTTAATGCTGTTTTCAGTTGCGTTCCTGAATGTTTGGCATATTTTTCTTGTACAATTAGCAGTGTGTTGTTCTACTGTTTGAGGCTTGAAAAAATTCTGTTTAATTGAATTTTTGTATTTGCCATTTTGTTCCAATTATCTTTGAGCAATGCATCTTAAATAACACTTCTCTGTAAGACAAATATTTTGCAGGTAAAGTGATCTGTCAAAAAACACTAGGATGTTATAGTATAAATTTTGTCACAGGTGCCTTACATACTGACTTAACTAGATTAGCAGTTGTGATTTCTTGTCCTGCTTTTCCAAATAAGCTTTTGTATTTTATGCATATGTGTTTCAACTGACACTGGATATTTACTCTGATATACATTTTAATAACATATAGAACAATTAAAAGAAAAGGAAGATGACACTTCTGAGGCAAAACAAGAAGTTTTAACTAGATTTTTATCATTTATCATTTTTCTTTTATATTAGAAAAAAGATAGAAAAGATGTATACAGTTCTAGAGTGAAGGCAGTGGAGTGTAGAACTGCATGCCCCTGTCAAATTGATAGAGTGAAGATGTTGAGGGATATAATGGAAACTTTTTATTCAGTGAAGAGTGGAATGAAAAAAACTAGTTTTAGTCATTCATCAGCATTGATTGCCTTCATGCTTTAGGCTTAGATCAGAACTCACACATAATATAGAGAAAGTTAAACAAATATGGAGATCCACTTTGGAAAATGTAGTTAGATGAAGCTTAACCTTCAATGCAGGGAAATCATGAAAATATTTACCATGGAAATTAACTATGGGTGATAACTACAGTGGTGATATACAAAGGAATAAATGACAGATAGTAGCTCTGATGAAAAGCAAAAAATGTAATGTGTAGTGGAACAAATGATCCTGTGCAATACATAACATTCTACATTTCTCATTTGACATTATTGAAAGGAAACAAAAGCAATAAAATAAGCCTACACATCAGTGTAGTAGTTCATACCCTTCTTTCTTTGGGACACATCAATATTCACTTAAGTTTTTTCACACCTGGCTATGTCAGTCAGAAGACAAGTATTCTACACCTGTTAGTACCTTGCCTCTGCAATCATCGTTGCAACTATTATTATATTAAATCAATCATTTAGGAATTTTATTATGCAACCTTCTGAAGTTTTAATGTACTGTAATTTTTAAGTAGCGCCATTATGGTTGCCTGCTGGGAATTTTATGTTTAATTTTCATGATGCTTTGGTATTCATTATTTAGAGTTTAGAGTTGTCCAGAAGACTGGCTTTTGCAAGACTTTGTACAAGAACATAAGAACACTGAGATTTAGAGTCACAACAACTGAAAAGAAATTACATGCAAGAAAACAATCAGAACAGCTGCTGTTGTTACTTATACAAGGAGTTGTTGTTTCTGCTTCAAAAACTGCAATAAAAATAAGGTAAATGCTGAGCATTTTTCTGTCTGCTTCCATTATTTTCATAATATTTAGTTGCTATTCATTGGCAGTGTTTTTATTAGCCTGGGGTCACAAATGTTCATTATAATAAAAGCAGCAGTGATCGCTATAGCTGAGAATAAATTTTAATTTCTGAGAGTCACAAGTTTAGATATTCATCTTTCAGATATTTTTTTTTCCGGAAGAAGAGTGAACAAGTTCGTTGATGTATATATAGAACAGAAAGCTACCTCAGGATTATGAAAAACAAACAAAAAAAATCAAAGCCACCACCACCAAGAAAGCCTGAAAACTCCACTTCATTTACCTTTTCTTACTAAGGGGTGGAGGGTAGAGGCAGGATTAGAAGACAAGATTGCAGGTAGTGGGAAGAGAGAGACAATTTTACATGAAAACTGGTTTTAAACTGAAGAGGTCATAAACCATAAAAGAAAAAAAGCAAAAAGCCTTTTTTTCATCCACTGTATTACTCTGAGGGTGAAGTATCCATTGAAATAATACAGATTTCCTGTTTTATTCATTTATTTTAGTGGAAAGAGTTCAGGTGTTTTTTTATGGTTTTTCTTTTCCTTTTCTCTCTGTGTTCACTTCTTATAGGTGAAAAGATTTAAAAAAAAATGTAGAAGATAAAAGGATTTTCTGTATTTCAGTTTGTTAGTATGTTCACTAGTAGATCCATTTGTATGCTGTTTGTTTCAGCCTGACATTGGAAGAGGTAAAGTAGAGAAGTGGATAGTCAGAGGAATTTCATGACTGTCTTCTCTGCTTTAACCAACTACTTAATGGGAAAACATAAGTTATTTGGGTCAATCTGATTTTGATAGAGTGCTTCCAAATATTGTTGCCCATATAAAGATGAAATTGTGAGTATCCTTTTACTTAATTTTAGATACAGTTGTTTTTAATCCCGGCTTAAAGTCAGACAGACCTGGGCTCTGTCTCCTTTGTACAATGGTCCTTTCTGTCTTAACTGTCAATATTTATTCTTCAGCTTTGCAGCATTTGTTTTCATGTTTTCGTGTTTTGACTTCTAGGGTTCCTTCTCTTAATTTTAATTGAAAATTACAGAGTTTCTGATAAGGTTCAGGCTAAAGCAAACAAGCACTATTTACAATATAGCTTGTAAATACAAATGTCATAAGGAAGAAATTTTCTATTACATTTTTTACAGAACTAGTTGTATTATATGAATGCAAAAAACTGTTTTCCAACATTCTTTTCATCATCTCAAAACTGAAGACAATAGTTAAGGGTTGTTCTTTATACCTAAATAGAGGCAGATTTAAACAAACAAACAAAGCCAAACCTTGTGATTTTCTTTCTATATCTTTAGGGACTCCAAGAAAATAGAATTATTACAGTGATAGTTAAGATGATACTGAATGCATAGATGATACGTTCTCAGGAGATAAACTGTGGAATTTAGTGCAAGGTAATATGTGCATTTTATCATAGTGACTGACCTGACGTTGTAATTCACACCAATAGGAATAAAGAATTTACTATTACATTTCTTTTGTATGAATAGAATTTGTGTATGTCCTGACATGTTTGTTTAAATTTTTCAGATCTCTTAAATCATTGCATAGATATAACCGTCATGTATAAAAATATGTTCACTATATAGTTCTGTTAGCATTTTGTTGTATGCTAGCGTATCTGTGTATATATGTTTGTAGCTGTGTGTGGAATTAAAGAAATTAGTAGCTTAAATCTAATTAGTTACTGTTTCTAACATCTACTTGGGAAGAAATTATTGAAAGTGTAAAACAAGCACTGAGAAGCAGAAGTCTTTTTAGCATTGTAATGAATCAAGGCTATGAGACAAAATATTTTTTGAAGATGTGGTATGAATGCTAAACAAGTGTCAATGTAGTAACGGTAGCTAGTGTATTGGCCAGGAGTGTCCAGTACATTTATTTGTTTGTTTGTTTTATTTGTTGTTGTTGTTTAATAGCTTCTTATACACCAGATAGTTCAAATTTCAGGTGTTTTTATTGAATAGCTCCACTGAAATGTTTCATAAAATCTCCAGCAATGATGTCAGTTACTTTTGTTGAAGTACTAAGATACATTGAACAGAAGTAAAACATAATACAAAAATAATGTGAATAAGATACTTCATCTAATGTTGGCCAACTTGAAATACAAAGAGTTAACTAACTGTAATTTGTCAGTGTGCAATCAACAACTGAGGTGACTTGCCATTTTCAGTAGTCATTCAATAATTATTTTAGTTGCTAACAGAAACAGCTGTTTACTTTTCCGTTCTTATGCCATATTTTCTGTTGTTAATTTGGAGAATATTAGAATTAAAAGCTACTATGAGATAAGTAAACACAAGTTAAATGAAAACAGTATATTAATCCATTTTGTGATATTGTGCTACTGGATTTGTGAAACAACAAGTTTGTCTTATTTTCAAGGACGATCACAAAATTGCAACCTTGTAACATTGTTCAGAAAAGACATCCATGTAATGAAATGAGTTTCATATTGTGAAGAAGTGACAAAGGTTATGCAAAATCATAAAAATTCATGACTTCCAAATATTTAAATGTAAACAGCTATTCATAACAAATACTGAATCTTCTTTCCAAACGATTTCTCCCTTCTTGATTTCTTGAAAGTACTTAATTACCTGACTGAGGGGAGAGGGAGGAGAATACAAACTTTGGTCTTGTAGCAATAATAATAATTAGTAATGATTTTCATTTAATGACTTTCATTGACAGACATATTGTGTTGTGATAGAGTCTGAATACAATGTATCTGTTATTTGTAATGACCAGAACAAGTATCACAGTCTTAAAGTAAACCTGAATTGGGAACCTAAATGAAATATCCTGTGCCTAGGTTTAAAAATCATTACTGATTGAGATGGTGTGGGTGCTTTGTTGTTGTTGTTTTTTTTTGGGGGTGGTTGTTGTTTGTTGTTTGTTTTTGTTGTTTGTTTTTGTTTGCTTGTTTGTTTGCTTGTTTTTGAGATAAGATCCCTCTGCTGCTCACTTCATTCTTCAAGATTTGTGAACTTTACCTGTTTGTAAGGCAGGAATTGGGTGAAAAGTATATTTGTTGCCTTAGCAAATGACCTCCACTAACCCACATCTCATTTGTTGGTTTTTTTTTCACTTGGTGATCACTTGACTTATTTTGATGTTTTTTTAACTATGAGGTTTTTTTTCTTAGACTTCTTTTTCTACTAGACAATCTGCTTTTATTAGACTTTAATTAGTTTAGTTTTCTTTATTATATTATCTGATTTATAGCCTGAATGTTTCACTCTCACTAGTGAAGCTTGGGAGACAGCATGGGAAACAGCATTTTCAGCAGGCTGAAGAGATCTGTCTCTGTCTTGATCTGTCAGACTCTCCTAGGGCAATAGGTCAAAAGAAAACTGTTCACGCGAGCTTAGGGTTTGAAGAGAGCTGTCTGCCTGCTAGCTAGTAAAAAACAGCAGATATAGTAATTTCCTGACAAATGATGAGAAGATGGTAAGAGGAAATTATTGAAGTTTGACTCCCTGATGTTCCATGGAGTATGTTGTCAGGTCTTGTGCTGCTTGTGACTTGCAGAAGTCACAAATGCACAAATGCACCTTGCCACCATGTCTTGCTGTGCATTGAGCTACTTTTTTTGGGAGAACATCTTGTCATCATGGTTGATATACTTTTTATTCGGAGATTAGACTAGCAGAATACCCTCTTCATGGGACTTTAACTGTTTAACTATATAACTATTCTTTTTTTCTTTCTTTCTTTTCTTTTTAATCAATTTACATAAAGACTGATCTCCTGAAAAGCTGCTGTTTTACTTATAATGTATTTCTTGACCTCATATTATCAGAGGTGATTGAGATACAACCATCTTAAAATAACTAGAAGGAGGCTGATAGCAGGATGCAATTGTGAGGGACGTCTTACTTAGAGCTTTTTCCTGTCTTTACTCCATCAACATCCACATTGATTTTTTTTTTTTTTTTTTTTTTTTAAGTGTTCTGACAGTTTATCCACTCTCTCTCTTTACTTCCCCCATTTTTTTCTCCCCAGCACATGGACATAATCTCACTACTGATGAACAAGAGGGTTGAGAACATCCATAGTTGTAGACAAGTTGCTTTGTGCTTCTACTTCTTTTTTTAAACGGATTTGGGTAACAATATAAACTTCTGAAGAAGTGAAGGACTGACTCCTTTCAATGGAAGGAATAGAGACTTCAGATTCATGAGGAATCTGAAGGAATTCTGACTCTCATCTCTATACTTCCCCATTTTTTCTCCCCAGCACATGGACATACTCTCACTACTGATGAACAAGTGGGTTGAGAGCATTCATAGTTGTAGACAAGTTGCTTTGTGTTTCTACTTGTTTAATAAAGTATAAATATATTTTATGGCTTCTTTTTTTTAATGGATTTGTGTAACAATATAAACTTCTGAAGAAGTGAAGGACTGGTTCCTTTCAATGGAAGGAATAGAGACTTCAGATTCATGAGGATTCTGAGGAATTCTGACTCTCATCTCTATACTGTCAATCTGATTACATTTTCAGTAGGTGATGAGTGACAGTTGTTACCAGCCGACGGCTGCACGGTGACCTGTGTGAAAGCAATTGCAATCTTGTTTCATTTCATGGTCTACAGGTGTCTACACTGCAGAATAAACCAACAAAACTGACAGTAATTGGCACTGGTTTCAGCAATCTCTGCAAGAGGTCAAGGACAATCCAGCATTCTAGGGCATTGCTGAGGCATTTTGGAGTCATTGTCTAAAGAAACTTCTGTTGTTTCCCAAGTTCAAGCTGCTCTGGGGATCAAAAGAGTGTTTTGGTTTCCAGGAATGTTGTTTCATGGTCTTCAGCAAGACTGTCTTTTCAGAAAGAAAACAGTGAATGGCAGTGGGTTGAGAGTGGTCAAGATAACTACCCTTTCCCAAGTGACAAGTGACAGGATGCGAGAAAATGGCCTCAAGTTGCACCAGGGGAGTTTTAGATTGAATGTTAGGAAAAAATTATTCACAGAAAGGCTTGTCAGGCATTGGAACAGGCTGCCCAGGGTAGTGGTGGAGTCACCATCCCTGAAGGTGTTTAAAAGATGCATAAATGAGGTTCTTAGGTATATAGTTTAGACATGGACTTGGCAGTGTTAGACTAATGGTTGGACTTGATGATCTTAAAAATCTTTTCCAACCAGAACAGTTCTATGATTCTATCTAGTTATGGAAGTATTAATTCCTTTATCAAAATACCTAATGGGAATGATATCTTCCAATTGTCTTTAAATAAAATTGGAGATTATCTTTTAATACTTCTTGTGATTTCAGTTTTAATTAAGAATAATAAGGGGGGAAAGAAATTATTTTTGTGAACCTGTGTATTTGTGTATACACACGTATATACACAAACACACATGGGTTTTATGTAAACCTATTAAGCACAGCATATTCTGTGTAGTTTGTGATTTATGACAGAACGTGGCATGATTAATAACAATTAAATGCCAATAGATCCTTAATTGCACCTTATGCTCTATAGAGCTGTGCAGTCACTTCTTTCTGTATTTACCGAAGATTCAACTATCATAAGAATTTGTAGGTTCTGTATGAATGTGTGTATTTTGTAAGTATAAAGTGATTTTGGGGGTTTCATTTATTTTTTCAGGTGGAGGGGCTCTTGCTTTGAGTTTTAGTTCTGAAAGAAGATTTATTGTTTCTGTTTTGATAAGAGATTTTTTTGTTGTTCTTCCCTCACCCCTATTATTCTGCTCAGTGATAGTAAAAGAAGTGATAGCAGAAGTTTACCAGCTTCAAACTGATATTTAAATACAGCTGCCTTGGAGTTCTGGCAAGGACAGCTGGAAGAGACTCAACAGGTGTCTAATGTATTGTTCTGGTATCAAATCCTTCTCTTCGGAGCTAAAGATGTCGAAAAGAAGAGTAAGGAATTTCCTCCTCTCCAGTATAAATCAAGCAGTACTAGTGCATGATTGTATGGGGGTATACACTGGGTAGTATGTACTAGCTAGCCTCTTGGAAGATAAAGGCTGGGATCATTTAGGCTGAGAACAGACCTCTTTTTGCCAGTTTTGGATTAGGTTTGATCCTAATGATGACATCCCTCACTGCTCGCACAAGATGGTTAAATTCAAACCATGCAGTTGTGTGCCCATTCCTTCCTCACAGAATTTTACCCAACAAAATTCATATAGACATTGTAATAGCATCAACAAAATAAATTTATTAATTCATTTTTCACTTTTATTTTCCTTTTTAGTACCACCATTATTTAATTAGCTAGCTGTAGGTAGTTTTGAAATCAAAATTTGTGCCATCTCTTAGAAATCAGAACATGCTTCTAGAAAAGAAAAAAAAAAAGTTACATCTATCATAATGATTATCTTTTTTGGTTTATCTTTTCTCAACAATTGTGGATCCCACAGGTTACTGTAAACTCAGCAAATGTTTTTAATACTTTCGTGTTTAAGAAGTGGATTCATGTCTTTCTGCTACAGTTAGATATATTTTGTATATTTTTCTCATTACAGAAGTATTAACTTCAATGTTAAGCAGTATAATTATGTACTTGTAAATAAAAAAGATCAATACATAGTGCTAAAACATTAAGGTTTTCTAAACCAACATCCAACTCTGAAGAGAGTTTGGTCTTTAACTCCTTCAGGTCCCTTGGATAAGCCTTAGTGTAACTGTGTATTAATTTGGAAGCAGAAGCTTCAAACTTAAATTTTCTTCCTATTTCTTCTTTCTCTCAGACCTTTTCCTTTTTTTCCTTTCCACCGTGTGTGTATATATATGTATACAGTTGTTTGTTTTTGTTTTTTGTTTTCCCTGGGAGAGAGAAACAACACATTTTATTGGCATGCTTTTGTCACAAAATAGTCTCATAATGTGGGCTTTTACTCATTTTTAATCCCATGGCATAGGAATCTGATATTTCTTTACTATACTGCAATAGAACCAATAAAGTAATTTTAGCTCAGTTTGGATGCTTACTTAAAATTCATGGTAAGTCAAGGAAGGTATTTCTTGTTACTTTGTGCTGCTTAGGATGAAAACCTAATGCAGATACTTTTCCACATATAGTATTCACTGAAGAATTACAAATAGTTATAGGTTGTCAATGTTGTTAAATTATTGATGCATCTGACCTAAGTGATTCACATCAATGTTATATTTCATTCTGTTCTTCAGTGCAGAGCAACATATTTTTTTCATTAATGCACATCAACATGAAACCCATAAGTGCTTTTTAAAAGTATATTAATGCTGTGGTTTTGGAAGATATTTGAAGTAATGGCAGTATTTGCTCCATCTTGTCACAAAGAAGCTTATAAGCAAAACAAAAGAGGTGTGTGATAGAGATAATAATGACAAGAGGAAATATTTCTCAAAGAGATCTATTTTAAGAGAGCTGAGCTTCACCCTAGGGGGCAAGCGGGAAAGGAAAAATGAGTTGATGAATGGGAACAGAGATATTTCTGGAAGCATAGAACAACACTCTTAAGGCAAAATAAGTTAAGAAAATGAAAGATTTGGAAAATGCGTTAGGAAAGCATGGAAAGAAATTTATTTGAGATGAAAGTCTAGAATAGTCCACATGCAGACCATAAGTGACAATATAACATTTTGAGGATAAAGAAGAGGTTTAGGAAGCTAGGGAGCGATTCAAAAGTGGATTGCGTGATTTGGATCGTGGAACACAACATTCATTCAATAACATTTTTAAAAGGGAATGAATAAGATTTGGTAAGTATGTTCTACTTTAAAATAGTGTATTCAGAAGTCTGTTCCAAGCCTGAATAGCTCATCCAACAAAAGAGCTTAAGGCATGTTAATTTTATATATGGGCTATCGAAGAAGAAAGTGATATAATCATCCTTTGATTTCTACAGTTCCAATGACCAGGGTCTCATTTGTATCTGGGTTAAAATAGCAGCTTTTCACATAGGTTCAGAGCAAGGCTGATGTATGATGGACTTTGTGGTGAGATGCATTAACCTGCATAATAATGATACAAAAGTAAGTTTGAGGGTAAAACAGATTTATTGCAACCCATTTCTAATTGAATTGTATTTGCAGAAATTTCAGTTGCTAAATGAGAAGCACTCTTCTGAGTATAAAGTGATAAAGTGGCATGTTATAAATATTATAGATCAATAAAAAGTAATACACAATATAATGTCTAAATATGTGCTGAATGAATTGTTACCTTAAAGTGTATTAAAAGAGGGCATTGTTCTTTGTTTAAATGTTTGTCCTCTATTTTTATATTGAAAATTTGAAAGTATTTGTTTTATATTGTGTAAGCTCTTTACTCCGATAATTATTTACTCTTTTTTTTCTTTCTTTTTTTTTTTTTTTTTTTAATTGTTTTGATTAATGTTTCTGTATTGGGAGCTTAATTTGAGTCTTTACCAGGTATGTTTTTGTATGTTTTTGTCTATTTGAATTTGATCCTCTTTTTACTGTATCATTTATAGATGATTGGAGAAATCTTTGAGCAGCTTCAATTTTGTTCCCTTGCGTAAGGAGCCAAAAGATTATATAATATTTAAATATATGAGGGATTTTTAGTGATCTGTTGTATATAAACTTGCTTGGCATTGTTCAACATAGTGTACTGTGTTTTTAAGTACATGACTGCCTTTGGGTGCTATGAGTCATACAGGGAGAATCCTATGTGGTGAATTAAAACTGTGTAATTTAGATGTTACATGTGGCATTTACAGTTGCAGTGTTTATCCTACTGCTGGTTTAGGATAAGATGGTGAGTCTTATCAATTGTGATGCTTTTTTGAGATACTTGAGTGAAAGGTGCCTGGAGTATAAAATAATGCAAACATTCATCTTCTCTAAGACAATAGTATATGATAATCTATAAGTATGCATGAGACAAATGTGAGTTTCAGAAGCTGGAAATAATTGTTCAGTTATGAATGTCTCAGTAGATAATTTAAAGGAAAACAGGTGAAATCTTTCTTCTGACGCACAACTCATTTGTGATTTTAGGTAAATTATTGAGGTCCAGATTTTACAAAAGCATCACTCTCTTGGTTTTTACTTTAAAAACTTGCTGGATTTTTGTGTATCAGTTTTCTTCTTGTGCTAAGAGCACAAAGTCATTCAAAATGTAAACACAGGGTGAGTTGCTCTAAGAGCAGTGTACTTGCATATTTGTGAAAGCTCCTAACATAGATTGAGAACACACTGATAATGCCTAGTGCAAGTTCTTGATGTTGTACTTAAGTCCATGTATGGAAGATATGAGTGGCATCCTTTCTACCCAAAGCATTAATTTTATTATAAATTATAGGGAACTAAATAGCTTGTCACATGTTGGGAAATTTGATTTCAAGTGCTTTGAAATAAATGTCGTAACATCAAGGAACAATGAATAAGAATCCAGACCTTGATCAGAGCCGAGTGGGGAAGAAAGAGGAGCAGGAACCTGTTAACTACACATCGACACACATCTGCTTAACTACACAAGCAGAAGCTTGTAGCAAACCAAGAAAGAGGCTTTTGCAATATTTATAGTTAAGAAACTAATGCTGAAATTTGGTATATTTTGAAAGTTCAAGAAAAGCCTTGTTGTTCCTTCCCTGAATTGCAAGGCTTTAAACAGAGTGGATTCCACCTTCTCTGAATGTACGACAATGTCAATTATTTAGTTTTTTTTTTTCTTCATTTTATACTGTGGGAAAATGGAAAGTTTTTAATGTTGTCAGGTCTCTGTCTCCATTGTGACAATGGAGGACATTTTTCCTTGCTTTATTCATATGGAAAAAAATAGTTACTGTGGAATAGGCAGGATCTAAGATTAAGACTAGTAATTTTCTAACTTGGATGGTTTCATTTCCTGACAGATCTCAATCAAGCAGCTAGAAGCATTTATTGTTAAATATGTCTCTCATACTATGATAGAAATTAAGTAATCAAAGTTATGGTAGTAAATAAACAGATTTTGTTGGGTCATTGGAGTAATATAGCCTCTGGGTCCAGTTACCCACTGTTGCGTGGTCTCTGGAGGGCATGAGAAGGAAGGTATCCCTCCTTCACTTTTAGGGTCCTTTCTTACCAAGCTTTTGCAGTTATACTGGACTTCAGTAAATGTAGCATGTCTAAGGCATCATCCTTAGGAGAAAAGCCATATTTCTGGAATCCATTAGCAACTTCTCCAAGGTTTTCCTTTTAATTTGATAAACCTGTATGTTTGACTTTTACTTAGAATGAAATCTCACATGAAAACTTTATGACAATCCCTATTTTTTTATTATTATTATTACAGTGTGAAATAATTCAAATTGATTTACAGCAAGAAAATAGATCTAAGCTACAGGGTTTTATTAAGTTTCCTCATACAATGTTTGAACAAAGAAAGAAAGAAAAAAAAATAGCCTGGAAATAATTTTGAATCGTTTACTTTTGGTGCTGTTTATAAAGTTATTTTCTGCATATGCATAGATTTGTGTCTGAGTGTATATGCATGTATACATATACATATTGTTTCCTACTGCCCAAATATTAATAGCTGGCAGGCTATAGAATAAAGTGGGTGGTTTTTTTTTTTTTTTTTTTTTTGTTTTTTTAATCTCAAATGAAATGTGTCTTCAGAACATATGGAGATGATCCTAGAGCTATTCCTTATGTAGTTTGTGCATTTATGCTGTTGACTATAGTCCCTTATGTGTAAGATAGGTACGATCTTTGGTGATGTAAGCTGGGAACTAACTCTCCAAATGCAGTGTCAGTTAAACATGAAATATCCTGCGGATACATTGTTCATTAGTCATTAGTATTGTCAGATGTTACCATCTTTTAACTATACTGACACTCAACAGTCTGAAAAATGTTTTCTCTTTCTCGTTAAATTGCTCAAAGAAATTATTAGTCATGCAGTGTTTTCTGGATTTCTGGACGATTGGATTTCAAGGCAGATATTGGGGTTGTGCATATATCTCTTTTTTGCTTGTTTTGTTTTGCTTTTGGAAAGACAATCTTCTATTATGCCAGATGTTAATATTAGCACGATACTAAACTTCAAACTTATATATCCAAATACTTGTGATTTAAAGCTTTTGTGTGTGAACATGCATGGTTGGCTTTGCTTAGCTGAGACCACCTTATTCTTAAAGAAATTTAGCATTTACTGCTTGAAACAGTATTAGAAATAAAATGTTAGAATGTTTTCAGTCTTCATCCTTATAATGCTTAATTTTTATCTGTACTTTTAGTATGTTTTGATGGAGAGATAAAATGTAAACCAATGCACTGAATATGTGTATCGACTACTGCTCAGATACATAGTGGGTTTTGATGACTTTTTAAAAATAAATACAATTTTTAAAAACATTTTTTAAAAAGTATTGTACTATTAAATCTTAAATACTATTGCAGAGAAATCTGAGGTTGTATGGATAAATGAAACTGGTTTTGCCTCAGATTCTAGATTTCACACTATAGTCTTTTTTTTATTATTTATCACTCTCATTAAAGTTTATTGTTACATGTTTATTGGGGTGTCTTAGCGTTGACTGGTTTTATGATATATTTTATTGCTCTGAAGATTTTTAGATTGAATGTTATAAAATGTTAGCTTATGTTAAAATATTTCTTCTTTTAATTTCCATTTTTAATGTCAGTGTGTGATACTCTGATGGTTACAAATGGCTGTTGGTAGGAAGGAACATTGCACTCGGGTTTATTTCAAAACACAGCCCACTAACTTCTCAATATGACTAAAGTCACCCCTGCTGTGACCACAAGTTTGGACCAGGTGACTTCTGACAGTCGCCTTCAACTCAGTTTGTCTGGGATTCTAAACCTCTCCATGGTCAGATGGTTGCCAGAATTCTTAGGGAATTGAAGGCTGTTCACGCTCCTGTCAGTAGAAGCAAGGCAAATAGCTTACAATTGCAGGAGTGTTTAATCTGTTCCATGTAAGATCTTGATTACTTTGAGCTCTAGATTTTTTCTAAACTCTATGGAATATCATACTGGTTATGTATAAAATGTTTGCACACTAGTAGCCGCAGCCTTCTTTACATGTCTAACATTTTGACTTCCATTCTCCAATGTACTTGTCAGGACACCCCAAATATGAGGAGGGGGAACATGGGGGCTGTTGTTTCATTGCTGTGATTTTTCTTTCGTTTCTGCTTGTTTGTTTAATTGCTGCGACTGTGTGTGTACTCTGAGGATAAGCCTGAAAACATGAGCTAATACATATCTTTGTGCATGTGTACGCATGCAGCTCTTTTCCTCTCTGCTAATAATTTGTGAAACTTGAAACAAAAGTTTCCTGGTCAAAATTTTCATATTATTTTTTGAGCTTAATACTATATATATTTTTTTCTCATTATCTTTACCTACAGAGAGTGATTAGTATAGCTGCTGCAATATGCTAGGCTACCTCTTAACTGATATATAAGATTTGAAATTAATTATATTATTCGTGTACTGTTTTCAAATAAAGTCTGTTGGAAGGATGATGGTTACTGGGATTTCATTTTGATAAATAAAACTTATTGTAATGAGCCTAGAGGTCATTATGTGTGAGGTACAGTGCTATATAAATGTCTACTCTTATTTTTTATTACTGAGTAATTTGTAATTCCCTTGTCAGTCAGTGACCCATGTGTGAACACTTCTGTATACCAGTCAAATCAGATCTTTTCTTTTGCAGAAAAAAAGCAAGTCTTCATTGTATTACAATATTCTCTTACAAAAGACATTATCAGGAGATAATTGATTGTGCTGGAGAATTAAAAATGTTGCAGCATGACCAAGGTCGTCTAACCCTCACCAATGTCGGTTACCCTATGATAAGAGTGCTTTGTTCGGAAATATTGCTATTGCAAAATGGTTTAGTAGTAACACAAAGAGGTTGTTCAGAATTTGAAAAGGCCGTATTTTGAGAGAGAAATACTACCCAGAAGCAAAATGCATCCTGACACTGTAGTGGTACACTGTGGATCATAAAAATGCTAATGGTTACAAGCCAAAGTGCCCTTTACCAGGTTCTAACAGTTTTCAGTATGATCTTTACTTTTTGAAACAACATGGATTTAATAAGAACAGAAGCTGTATGTCAAGATATTATAGATGTAAAACACAAACTTTCTAAATCACAAATATTGAAATCCAGGGTGTCGATGATTCCAATAATAATCTGATGACACTTAAGAGGTCAAAATAATTTTGTATAATTGGCAGGATTTCTGTCATCCCTGAGTAGATAATTTAGTCTAAGTGTATTGTAACAGCAATTCAAGCTGTGGCAGATTCGTCTCCCTCTTTATGGCAACAGAGAGCCTGATGATTGATTTTAGTTGTGGCATTAGGATAGAGATAAAGATAAAAAGGTACATGCTTTTTCACACAAGGTTTGTCCTAGTTATGTCACAGAAAACCAGAGGTGCTCCAATTCATTTACTTCTTCATTGAGGAGACAATCTGTCCGCATTCCATATACTTACACTCCCAAATTAGATTAGATTGAAAAGAATATCTTTCTGTGTAGCTAGTACTGCTGCTGCAATGAATACGTCTTTAGTGGACTCCTGATTAATGTAAAAAGACATTAACATCATACTTTGTGCAGTGACTGCTTTAGCAGTTTTGAAGTCAGGTATTTATACATAATATTTGTTAGGGCCCTTATTTATGCATTTAATACTCCTACACTGATCTTACATGTCAAGCAATTACTCATTCTCATAGACCAATGTTGAAGCTGAGTTCTGAATGCTTTTTTAGAGCATGTATTTTTCAAGTTTGAAGATCTGAAAATGGCTTCTTATGAGTACATAATCTGCAGAAAGATCTGCGCTATTCTTGACTAACAAAGCAATACAACTTTGTCATTGTCATAGAAGAAAATGCATAAGATTTCTGATGTTCCTTTGTACATTCAGCGTTAAATGTTGTGGATGGGATTGACCTCTTGGCCCATCCTGTGGAGGCCTTTCTGATTTAGTTGGTATCTCAGTGGGTGTGAGAGCTAAGATGCACAAGAGGTGAATGGAACTTCCTTAAAATGATGCATGGAATTCTAGCTTGATTGTACTCATTGCAAAACTGTAGTTGTAATAGCAGATATCTCCTTGGGAATGTCTGAATAGTTGCAGATTTTTTATCACGTATATAGCACCTTGGAAAGCTTTTTTCTTGTTGTGAAAAATATTAATAATTGAATCAAGCCGTGATACCACAAAAATTATCAGACTGTGAAGCTAAGGTGTAAACCAGACACTTCTTTGCTTTTTCTCTGGTATGAAGTATTCAGTTTTCTTTATAAAGGCTGTTTAAGGAGTGGAGTCTCTTTGTAAGCACTACTAGAACTATTTTTTAAGAAAATCCTTACCAGCATGCAACTTGAATTTCTATTATGAGAGATTTGGCAAAAATACTGGTTTTAAGTGGCAAAAAGTGGTCTCAGAGTTAAGAGCACTTCTCTGCTGTGGGATGATTTCTGACAGGAGTGATGTTCATAATGCACAGCCAGTTAACAATGGTGGATGAGTGGTCATATATAACCTCAGGATTATAGCAGTTATACTTACCAGGGCCTAAGACCATTAATTTTTTGTGTTTGTGTTACCATCCATTCTCATTGTATCAGCCTTCATTCCTCCTCTTTTTCTAGCTTGTTTGCTGTAGTTTGAAATGGTTAAGTCCAATATTTTGATTAGTTAAATATTGGGAACTGGGATTAATAATGTAGGTTCTGAGTGCTTGGTTCTGGAACATGACTAGCTCGTTGAATTTCCAGTAATTTTTTTTTTTTTAAACTACTGATTGCTAAAATACTAGAGCATGTATACTTACACTGAACAATTTCTAGAAGTTTTACAAGTACTTATTTTTTTTAACAATTCAAATTCTGGTCTGGAGGGGGATTGTACAGCTTTATAAATACTAAAAATTGAAGCAAAGAAAGATGAAAAGACTCTAGTGTGGTTAAGGACAAATGTAGGCTTATGCTTGAATACCAAACTGAGTTCATGCATGAGAGAATATGGCAAGTGCCATTTTTTTTCCTCACAAGAACTGTTCACTAGTTGATATTAATATTATTTCCAGATAACTGCTGTATACAGTTCTACCAGCCTCACTGACACTTGTATGGCTTACTTTTAAGTCATTGTTAGTTGGTCACTGCAATAAACAAGATTAAATTTTATCTAAATATTTGGCACCATGAAGGGTAGCCACAGAGAAATCAAAGTTCTGTGATCATGGATAGTGGTGGTTGGTTTGTTTGTTTGTTTTAAATACATATAGGGAGCGAATACCAATTCAAAGACTATTGTACATCAGTCAGGTTTGGAATGTGAAGGGGGCGTTATCACATGCTAATACCCACAATAGTTAAAGAAGTTACGTATAATGATAATTGGATGTCAGATGACAACTTAGGTTTGTAATGGATTTAGAAATCACTTCACTAGCAGGGGCTGTTTAGTGTTTGAAGGACTAATTGGCTTTTTTTGTTTCTTGTAGTCTTTAATTTACTTTTTGAATGCTATTTTTCCTCCTATATCTTTCTTACATAGTTACAGAGCTGTACTAATCAAATTGAATTGCCTCTTCTTATTTCTCAAATTTTAATCACAACAGAAAACTGGGATTTTTAGGTAGCTAATTATAGTAAACCCTCTTGATATTACTTCTTTATTTCTTTTCATTCTCTTGTCAGGTTCAGTTCTGTTCTTTTGGCTGTTCATCCTCCTCTAAATAACTATTGGCGTGGTTGCATCAAAAGTGGTTATTTCATCCAACTTCTTGCATGTGCATTCACCTTTACTTTGACACAGTTTCAATGAGCTCTTTATTAGTTTGGGGCGAGGACTCAGAGTCGAAGTCAAGGGCAGGGGGATGGTCTACTGTGTTCCTCGGAACTAATACAGGGTTGACTTTTTAATTTAATGGTGGAGAATCACTCTCTTTACTACTTACCCTGATGTACTTCTGTCAGATCTCTATCTAGTGAACATGAGAGTGGTTTTTGGTTAACTCACCCTATGGCTAGTGATGCATCCTCTCACCTTTAAAGGAATGACATAGGAGACCTGGGAATTCAGTTTAGTCATCAGAGATGCTGCCTGCAAAACTGATCCTGATGCCAGCTGTGTATTGCTCTACTGGTCAGGCCACAGTTTTCATGTAATGCTAGCATTTCTCATCTGGTTTTCAATATTAGATCACTTAATGATGTTGAGCCTCTATTTTCTGTTTTGCAGATAAACTTCTGACAGTCTCATATCCATATTAGTTGCTTGTTTGCAATTTTCTACAAAACCTTTATTTGAAAAATCTTACTCTTAGATGTTAGTTTTCCTGATATTTTCCTTTATAGTCAATATAGATTTATCTCTTAGAAAATCTTAACCATGCTGATTGAACCTTCGTTATTTTAACTTTCTGTCATGTTACTTTGATTTGATTATCCTAAATATAATGGTTTCTCTGTAAGATATTTCCTAGTCTTTTCTTATTCTCCTGAACTACCAACATTGCTAGAAGATAAATCTTTACAGATTGTTCTGTTTAGTTACCATGCATGTTGACTGAGGGTTGGGGTTTTTCTTAATTATTCATGGAAGTACTTGACTCTAGTTACTACAAACAAGGAGGGAGGTAAATAAGTCTTCTGAGAGATCACCCAAGAAAACATCTGTCTTCATATGTCCACTGAAGGTGAATTTCAGTCTGTGATGTTTCATGATTACATAGCGCTTTTCATTTCAGAGCATTTTGCACTTTTTATCTGGAGAGTTCAATGAGAGTTCAACCAATGCTAGGAAAGCTTTGAAGTAAAGAAGGCTTTTTGCAGGAACTAACAGAAAGCAATATTGCTTTTGTCCTCAATATTGCTAAACCTTTGGCAAAGAATCAACGTTTCTGAGAAGAGCTGGTGGACATGCTTTATCTTCTTCCAGAAGAGGAAGGGAAAGGGTAGAAAGTTGTCCAACAAATGAAGCTGCTTATAAAGGATGTCCACATCAAGAAGACTGAAGTCTCACTCCAGATAGCAGGTGGGAAGATGTCTGTGCCAAGCCATCCAGATGACTGCATGGACTCACCTTTACTGATGCCAAGTCAGTGTTAGTTTTGTGGAATCAAATGTGAGTTTACTCTGCAGTTCTTAAGGGACATCAGCCTTTTCCCATCAAACTTACTGGTAAACAGAGACAACATTACTAAAATTGGGATCAAAAGTGTGAACCAATCTCACACTGAGACCGCTTCATTAAACAGTTTTCTGTAAAAGATTATATTGTGATTATTTTTCATTATTTCTTCCTCTCTTAAACAGTTTAAAATACATATGACTGTGTCCATTAAGCAGCAGCTAACATGCTACTGAGTCCTGTGATTCTCCTCCAAAAGGTTGATACTCCCCAATTTTTTTTTTCCCCCGTCTAATTCATCTTCACTTTTACCTATCTTAGATTTCTTCCCTTCTGTTCCAGTTTGAAGAGCAGCTATACCAGTGTCTTTTCTCCTTGTCACGCTGTTTTTTGATAAATCACTGTGAGCTCTGCAATTTTTTTCACAGTAAGATTTCAGCATTATTACTGAGTCAGAGTTGCAGTTTCCAAATGGCAGGGGTCACAAAGCCTGTTAATCAAGTTTGTATCAACATCTGTGGATTTCTGCAGTCCTGTACTCTGACTTCTTGATCCATCATGCTTGACTAAAGTTGTTATTTATGGAGAAAAATACATCTGAATCCACTTATTTAGCCAGTGTTTCTGCTTTCAAACACATTGAGACCACAAATGGATGTCTTTTCAGTAACTGAATTCTGCTGCTATGGTACAAGGCTTAAGCTGGAATAAATCAGATTAGTTTACTCACCACTGTACTTCACCTACTGAAAGGCCACCATCCTTCACTGCTTTGTGGAGAAACAGAAGCTCTCATTGCAAACCTGTCACTTGACCGTTCACTTGTCATGTTTTACTAAGCTCTTGGCAAAAGGAGGAGTTACTTAAATACAGTATATTTCATAGCGTTGAGATGATTATTTTGCTCACAAAACATTTTAGAGCAAGAACACCCTCTCAAACCCTGTTTTCTTCTTACAGTTATCTTACCCTTCCTTTTTTTTCAGAGACCAAGTGAGATGGTGAAAGGTTTAAAATGTTTGTAGAATGTGTCGTGAGAAACAACATTACATGTGTTTCTCAAAACTTGAAAAAAAACTTACAACAAAATATTGTCATTCAGTAATATAAAGCAGAGGATTACAATTCTTACAGGCAGATTTTCCAGCAGTAGTAGCATATTTGTTTTTCAGATTCTCTGTTAAATTAGTGTAAGAACTATCAACTTTCTTAAATTCTTCTTTCCCAAAAATACAAGTGAGAAAATAGTCACAAAAAGCATTGTTACATTCATATTCATTCATTCATACCCTACCCAGATGACAGAAAAGGAAGGTGCTTTTTATAAAATGATTACTCAGTAATTGATACTGTACTTTAAGAGACTGAAAACCTAACAAATATTAGAAACAAAATATAGAATACAAGATTTTTATATACTTCAGTGTTTATACTCCCAAATTCATGTCATTTTGACAAAATATTTAATTTCAGTGAATGTTGGAAAAGGTGTGTAAGATCCATTGAAACAATAGGTTTTGTATTATATACATTCAAAAATACTAATCTATTTAAGCAAAGATTAGTTTCTCAAATGATGTTCATCTTACATGGAATTAATAACCTTCAACCAAAGCAAATCAAGTCAGGCTTTAACCTACCTCTCTCGGAGTTGTGTAGTGAGGATGACAAGAATATAAGACAAAATCTGAGATGTGGACAAAAAGGTTCATGCAAAGTAATTGTTGTTTTGGACTGTAAATTTTAATCCATTATAACTAGGCTCAAACACATCTTATTAATCAAAACACGAACCATTACAATCAACACATTTTTGCCAACCAGAAATAAGTTTGTTAATTTCTGTAGCATAAAAATCCGTGTTTTGGGATTTGACGAACTCTTGGAAAGTGTTTTCTGCATCCTGCTGGTTGTGGAAGCATTTTCCCTGGAAAAAGTTGTTGAAGTCCTTGAAGAAGTGGTAGTTAGTTGGTGAGAGGTCAGATGAATATGGCAGATGAGGCAGTTTTCAGTGCATCTCATCAGTTTGCTCAGTTTGCTGAGCATATTTCTCAGACGTAATGGTTTGGCCAGGATTCAGAAAGCCGTAGTGGATCAGACTGGTGGCAGACCACCAATCAGTGACCAGGACCTTTTTTTGGTGCAAGTTTGGCTCTGGGAAGTGCTTTGGAGGTTCTTCTCCATCCAAACCACTGAGCTGGTCATCACTGGTTGCGATATAAAATCCGCTTTTCATCGCATGTCACAATTCGAAAAATGGTTCGTTGTTGTTGAGTAGAATAAGATGACATTTCAGAACAACAATATTTTTGATTTTCGGTCAGCTCATGAGGCACCCACTTACTGAGCTTTTTCACCTTTCCAATTTGATTCAAATGCCAAATGGCCACAGAATGGTTGACTTCGAGTTCTTCAGCAACTTCTTGTGTAGTTGTAAGAGGATCAACTTCGACCATTGCTCTCCATTTTTCTTTGTCACCTTCCACTAGCCAGCCACTATGCTCTTCATCTTTAAGGTTCCCATCTCCTTTGCAAAACTTCTTGATCAACTGCTGCACTGTATGTTCATTAGCAGTTCCTGAGCCAAATGTGTTGTTGATGTTGCAAGTTGTCTTCACTGCTTTATGACCTGTTTTGTACTTCAGTAAGAAAACCACTCGAATTTGTTTTTTGTCTAAAAACATTTCCATAGTCTAAAATAAAGATAAAATAAACATCAAGTAATAATATCAAAAACAAACAAAAAACACAAACAAAACCCCCAAATAAAAAACCACAAATAAAACCCCATTAAGTGAGAAAAAAAGTATTAAAATTGTGCATAACACAACCACATTTATTTAAGAAAGTATTCCAATATCAAACACCAAATTTCAATGATGCAAAAACCCCAATTTGTTTTCCACCAAACAAATAACATTTAGACCATTCTAGCTGATTGAGAGAATATGGGAACCTGTTTCCTGGGTTGAAATCTGCCATCATGGAAGTAAAACACTTGCACCTACAGGTACATCCCAAGAACTGTTTACTCACATATAACAGATATTTCTACTAGATACCTGGTTCTCAGGGAACAGGAAAGTATTTTTCCACCTTTGTAGGACAGAGGTGAGTATAGCTCTTCCTTCAACTGAGACGACGATAGATAATGTAAACTTACTGATTCAGTGATGAATAAGACCAGCAGGAAAATCAAGCATTTTCCTTTCTCCTGCACAAGTTTCACTCTAGACAGGTTTGGTTCTCAAGGTCATGAAAAATGAGCCTCAGTTTCCTTTGTCTCCCTTCTGTCCTCTGCTTCCATATTTCTGCTTATTTTACAAAAAAGAATCTGAACTTACGAGTCTTTGTCTCTGTTTTTGTTGCTTCATCTTCTATTTTTTTTTTTTTTTTTCCCCAGAATATTTGCAGTTTACACAAGGGGACAATTTTGTCCCTTCTCAATGTATTGGCAAATTTAGGATATGAGTGTTCATGACTCACTGTAAGGCTCTTTAGGTTCTGAAACAAATTTGTTTTCATGTTCACTTGATTTTAGATCCTGCTGCACCCAAGGAGTAACATGGGAATTTCCAGAAAATTCTGAATATGAAATGTAAATATGAAAATGAATAATTGAATAGTTATTCATCTGTGATGTGATCCAGTTAATGGTGTCAGTTCTTCAGCCAGTTTGGGACCCTTTGTTCTATAAAAGGCCTCCTGATTCAGTCTGAAAACAACAGGAGTCACTGTTGGGAGATACCACTCCAGATTAATGCTTGTTTGTGGAAAGCAAAATTTCCACAAATTATTCTTACTTCAACAAATCCCTCACTGCTGCTGAAAAGTTGTATGCAAAGTATTTTGCAACTGTTGAAAGTGATGTGGAACAAGTCTACCTGGAGTCAAGTTCATCCATAATTCAAAATTCCTCATATAATTTCAATCAGAAAGGAACAGACTTTGAGTTTGGCTTAGGGAGCTTAAAAAGGAATAGAAAGGAATTGGGAAGTAATATCAAGATAACGTTAAAGCTTTCCTTTTTATTTTTACAGGAGTTGTAAGGATAGCTATAACTTTTTCACATTAATTTGAAACGTAGCTGGATTCTTTATGATTCAGATGCAGAATTTTAATTCTCATAGCTTCCAAACGGCAACATGTAGGAGTTTGGTTACCTGTATTATAATTTTCCATGGACATCTTTCAAGAAAAAAAATGTAATGAATATACATGCTTTCCTATGCAACACATATCAATTAATGAAAATATTCCTGTGTACAGAAGCTTCACATGACCCACATGAAGGACTAACTTATCTTTTTACTCTCATCCTGTAAATGACATATGCTGGAAAAATAATATTGAGGGTTTCAGATGTCAGATTTTTTTTTTTATTTACTTTTTTTTTTTTTTTTTTTTTAAGAAAAACCTTCAAATTTACCCCATTGTATGAAACATTTTAAATCTGGAAATGATGCTGATCTTTGAGGGAAGAGACAGTATTTTTTCATATATTATAATTTTTGAATGTTTTGACCAATATATTGTCACATGATTAAATTCTATGAATAATAACTTATAACAACAAAGTGTTATGTGTTATGTTGGCATTCATATACCTGCATGTAATTAACACTTAATTTCTACTCTTTTCCTTTATGCATCTCAGTTCAGAGTTTCACATATTTTATATCAGGATAAATTGTCCAAAATGGTGATCTACAGGCTTTACTAGCTATAATTAATTTCTTATAGATTTCATGTCACTAGAATTAAATGTGGCATTTAGCCTTTTCTTAAAGATCTGTATTGTTTGGATTCAAGAAATAGCATTTCCCAAATATGAACTTTTTTTTTTTCTTTTACAGTAACTTAAGTGTTAAAGCCTGAAAGGATTTTAGAAAGCTGCAGTGAATGTGTTAAGACTGTTAATGAAGCCTCTGAATCTAAGGACAAAATTAGCTCTCACACCCACACTGCGAAAAGTACAGCAACTGTCTGATAGAATTGCATCATGACTTTTACCTGGGGACGATAGTTTTATATTCACTTGAAATAATGAAATTGGAAAGACAGGTGTCCCCAAAGGACACTTTAAGGAGCTTGTACCTACCTAAATTGCTTGACAAAAATCCCTGAAATTTGAATCTGAGCTATGTAAAAATGCTTATTGAGTGTGAGCGACAGATAATACATTCTATCATGTAATATTTGCTTTTAAGTGTACAAGAATATACTGACACAGAATAACCTGAGAAAGAGTGAAGGGAACTTTTGAATACAAGGACTTTGAACTACTTAATTTCATTAAAGGGAAAGCTAGGTCTGCGTATGAGCTTATGATTCATCAAAATCAAATGCTGGAGTACAAAATGGGGGGAGCTACTTCTTTCCTCCATTTCAGTGAGTGGGAAAGACACCCGTGGCTGTAGTCATGGAGAAGAAGAATCTCCAAGATCCAGAATATCCTGTTCTTCTCACTTCTCAGCCCACACAAGTTCCTTCTTTGAGGTGCAGCACAGGATCAGGCCCAGCAGATCTGTAAAGAACAAGACCAGGAGGATTGTCATTCCCTTGGCACTGTGTTGCTAGTCCCCTGCTGCTGACTTCACTTATTCCTTCCCGATTTTATCTGTCTGTTTAAACTACCCGTATCTGTACAAGATCATGAGGACTGAATAGTGCTCCGCACTATTCAGCAATGTAGGCCTGGAATGGGCTATCAGAAAGCACTGCAGGAGGATGAGGGGGTAGAAAAAGAAGAATAAAATTCAATGCTTATAGAGTAGTCAAATAAAAATATTCTAGATACAGGTACATAATGGGAAATGTACATACAAATGTGAATGGATATAACTGACAGGAGTCTTAAGCTGACAGTAATTGAGAAGAACCTTAGTAGAGATTAAAAAAAAGGATATTTGAATAAGTGGCATCCCTGTTTAAGAATGTTTATGCGTCTTCAAAAAAAAAATCTAGCAAAGGCACCTTGTGAAAGTAAGGATTAACATTGAAATCTCCAGCCTCCTAGACAAACTTCACAAGACAAATTTCTTCATAGTGGGCTATTGAGTGTGCTGATGACTACAAGGAAGCACCTCATACAGAAAGGTTTAGTTATTTCTCCATAATGTTCTCAATAATGAGTAGGCTGACTCCAGTAGCAAAGAGCTAAACATTTCCTTATTATGTGTACTCCCATCTCTCTAGCTAGCACACTATTATGCAGTAGTAAAAAGCCCACTGGCTACGTCCTCCTAGAAGAGGAAAACGTGACTTTTAATAAAAGGGAGGAGATTGATTTCATGTCCATCATTCAGAGATTCTTAGTGGTATCAAGATAACATTTACCCTTCACTTTAGTAAGGTCAATGTTATTAAAACTTTATTGCCTGTGATTGTGAAGTAGAATTTTTAGGCTTGATTCTTGTAGTTGTTCTTAGAACCCTTTATAAAATTCAAATGGAAGAGTTTGGAACTACTGAATGCAATCTATTTACATTCATCAAAATGTAGGGTGATTTTGCATCATACGATGATATAAGGACACCAAAGTTCAGGAATTTTTTTTGGATGAATTTTAGAAATAAGAAATCTGGTACACATGAGAATATTAAATTCTTATTCTTATGTTCTTGAAGTAGTTGATACCTTCTGGTACTGTGTTATCATCACTGTTTTTAGATGAAGAGGAATATTTTATAAACAAGACAATATGGTGAAGTAAACTAAAAATCTTTATAGATTCATTTTAAGGCTGTGGGTTAAGACACAAAATCCTAGGCCTGTTACCAAATACGAGAGACCAGTTTCCTGGGCTACTGAAAACAAATTTATTAATAAATAGGGGTCTTAAATGAGAAAAAAAATGAGAAAAAGCATTTATAATCTGGCAATAAGTTAAAATCCTGTAAAATAATTATTGATAAAAAGCAAAAAATTGAATAATTTGAAAATGCCTTTAAGTATGTATACAGTTCACACAGGAAGATGCATATATTAATTTCTTATTTACTATTCACTTGAAAACTGATATGGATTGTAACATTTTACATTTACCTTTAGGATTTCTGTGATTAATGTTGGATCTCATTTATGCTGGAAATTGATTTGGTCTTAACCACATTTTCATAAACTACAGTATCCGAGAACTTAGAACATATACTGTAATCTTACCAATCAACATACAGATTCATTTACTGATAAACTTACTTTTACTTTCTGCATATAGCATAAGGCTATATTCCTTACTATTTGTTAGTCATCAGATCAATACTTAGAAAGGCAGCTTCTACTACAGAATTGCCTATTACTTTCAAAATGCTGCAAGCTATTAAGGAAATCTAAAATACTGAGAAGAATGCAGATGTACTGTAAAAGAAATGTATAAAACATCTAAAGGATGTGATACAACAAATACGTAGGATATAGTTGTCAAGGAATTTGGTAAATAATGCTTACCACTTTAATTGATTCAAAAACCTACAACATTTGCGGGAGGGAGTGGGTATTGGGGAAAGCATTGATGTAGTAATTTTGGATTTGTGCAAAAGGTTGAATGTTGCCTTGCTAAGCCTTGCTTACAAAATTAATTCAAATTGGCTTGGAGAAGAGCAGTGTCATGTAGATTAAAAGCTGGATGAAAGACTACAAACAAAGGGTGTCTTGAGGGTACCACAGGGATCACTGCTAGAACCAGTAATTTTTAACATCTTTATTAATGATCTGGGAGACAGTGTTAACAATGGGCTAATAAAATTAGCATGTGATACTGAATTGTAAGGGCATAGAAATACTTGAAAATTAAAGAAAAAAAAAAGATACAAGGTCTACAGAGAGATTAGAAACACTGGTAGAAGTACCACAATGAGCTTCAGCTTTGAGAAGATGCAGCCCAATTAGATCTCATGAGCAGAATTTGGAAGATGGATGACATACTTAAAGAAACTTGGAAGTGATTATGTAGAAAAAAAGCTGAATGTAGGAGTGATAATCCTAACAGCAAACCAAATGTGCATTGGCTGCATAAGATGCTGGCAAAGGAGGGATGGTAGCAATGAGAGCAGGCCAGGAGCCCCAAGGGCTGTGGTTGGGCTTTCAACAGCTAAGTTGGAAAATTTTAAGTTTCTTAGAGCAGGTACCTGATAAATGCTGCAGTGGGGAACAGCCATTAAATAACAGATCAGTTGTTTATGGGTTTTCTTCCTTCTCCCTAACTTCTCTGTATCTAACGTGATATTCTGAAGGCCACATTGCAGCTCTTAAATATGACCATATAAGCTAATACTGAATAGGTGCATGTTACTAAATTATTATTCCTAAAGTTACCAATGGAAAATATCTGGTAGAATCTTCAATAGTGAATCAAACCACAAATAAATAATGGAAAATACAGTAGTATTGAGTACTTCTGGGAGTGAAACCGATTTAGTGCACATAAAGCAGCAAATAAACATATTCAGCTCTCAAAAATTCGATATTTCTCTAAGAGAAATATAAACACTTTCTGTGTCAGAATAAAAAATGTTGACTGAGTCATGATTACATGATATACTTACGACTAAATTCTTAAAGAAATAGATTATTTTTCCTTAAAACTTTATTCCGATCACTTCAAAAACTCATGAACTGCTTTTGAAAATCTCAGTATGCAGTGTACAAAACTACAAGTATTTGAAATTGTCTTTAAAACAATATCTCCCCCACTTGAACTGTTTCAGTGTTGAGAGGTAACTTTCTTCCTCTTCATTGCATGTGTCTAAAATTTGTATTTAGACTTCGGAAATACAACCTAATATTTTGGAGATTCAAGTATTACATAAGAGCATAAATTATTATAGTTTAACTAATTTATATAAACTAATATATATATATATAAACTAATATATATAAACTAATTTATATAATTTAATTTAATTAATAATTTTTTTCCATTTGAGACCTTAATTTTGATTTAAATAAAGCTCTACTTTGTTTTCAGCTGGAATAGATGTAAGTAAATGCCAGTTGTTTACATCCAAAGTAAAATCAGAAAGGCTTACTAACTTAAAAAAAAAAATTAAATTCCTTCCTTTTTAAGAATATGTTACAGATAGAATGTAAAGCTACATGCAGGCCATGATGTTTACATCTGGATGCAGGTGTTTCTCCATCCTAACTTAAAGAAAAAATGCATATATATATATATATATATATATCTCAAACCAGTTGTTTTTTTTTTTTTTCTTTCTTTTTCTAGGGGAAGAGATCTATAGACAGTTCCAGTATACAACAAACCTGAGCCATTAAAGCTGTGGTCTTTTCATTATTTTTGTACATATACAAAATATGCTATTCTGTCTGTTTTGCTGCTGACAGAGTGGCAAATTGAATCTTTTGTCCTCTGGATGTATATTGTCATAATTGCATGCTGACAACATGATTTGCTTGATGGAAGTGGTGATTGTCACTGTTCTTTTAGTTTCGTTAAAGGGTGTTTTGCAGACTGACTGTATTCTCTAAAATAACTCCACGAAAGTATCACTTATTTTCAGGATTCTGGAATAAATCAACACATTTTTTTAGGAATCTATCACATAAATATTATAGAAACTACTAATTTTTTTATGCTATGTGAAATAATTTTTCTGTCCAGTTGAAGTTTAAAGAGAGTTGCAGCAGCAAGAATCTGTAAACAAAAGCATAATTTCTCTAGTAGTTCTCAGTGTGGTTTTCCAGCTTTATCGGCTGAAGAGAGATAAGATTTGTTGTGGAAATATGTGAAACTTGGACAGCAAATCTTCTTTGCCAACTGTTTATTCTTACCTATCTCTTTCCAGCTGACCCACACTACTTGTTCTGGACATAGCCAAGAAGCTCATGTTGCTTGAAAAACATTTGCATTGATTTTGAAGCTGTGCATTCAATAAGCAAGTTTGAAGAGGCAGTGATAACTTGGGCAACATTTGCTGCATTAATTGTTTGTGAATCTAAATGTGAATTATATTGGAAAATTGATCTGGCTGCACAGTAACCACTATTTTATCTTAAAGCGGTTTATGTAGCAATGTTACGTATGAAAAGCAGCCTCAGAAAAGAGCATCTCCTATTGTGTCTCTGTTGCTTGAATGAGAAGGAACTCAAAGTCCCTTCATCATCTCTGGTGGGATGTAGACATGTAGCATCCATCGAGGGTTTTTGTGAGTGTGGGGGTGTAATTGAAAGGACTTTTTTCTTACATGTACATTTCTGCAGAATAGACAACAGAACCTAGTGAAGAAAATGCCAGGGAAAAAACCTTAGTGATAACTTATTTATGAGCTACACCTCTTTGAAAATTAATAGAAGTTTCCATTTTCTATAGAATCCTGAAAATTAAATGAACACCAGTTGTGAGTTTTGTTGATTGTTGTTCCAGTCATCTGTTAGTATGCCACTGAAACCTGGCTCTGAGTGCTCTCTATCAATAACAAAGGTTTAGGGTTTTTTGTTTAGTTTTTTGTTTTGCTTATTGGTTTGCTCCAGATGTAGTCAGCACACTGAAATCTACATTTTGAGTACTTTTTTGAAATATTTGTCAAATAGATTTTTGGCTTCTGTTAATGATAAAGGTAACATTGTACAGTCCCAGACTGCAGTAAAATACCCTGAGTTTTTTTTGTTTGTTTGTTTGTTTGTTTGTTTTTTTGTGTGTGTGTGATTAAATACATACAAATCTGCATATATATATATATATATTTTTTTTTTTTTCCCCGTTTATCTTCAAACTATGGGACTGCTTGGTCTATCAACATATTTATTCCATTATAGTACCAGTATAAACAAATAAAAATCTGGGCAGGAAATTAGATTTTGATCAGAAAACAAAGTTCTGTTTAAGTATTCTTTATGTGTGTAGTATTAATAGTAATATAGATTTACTATATTTGAGGGCACAAATGTAATATGCATCTTAATTTCTGAAAGGGTGAAATATATCTTTGTCACACCTGTAAATATAAACAAATCGAGTTCATTAAGTGAGGTTTGTAAGCAACTAGAACTCATGAGGTCACCTTGCAAGTCTTTTGCAACTTTTTAATCTTTTAAAGGTTTTAAAATATTAACTATCTAATCCTTTCAAAAGCTCGCTGAGAAAAGCGATACGTATATTCACACCACTCAACTCCAGGCAGTTAGAGCAAGGCTCCACTCCAGGACCCAGAAACATTTGCATGACTCTGGATTTACGTGTGTAACCTCACTCCAGATTGGGCTCAGACCTGCACACATTTCAGTCCTCTTCCTTCTTCTTCTCCCGCTTTTGCTTGCTATGGTTTTCATAAGGATCAGACAGCCCTGAGGATGGCAAGGACCATGGAGCAGGCTCCAGAGAACAGATGAGGGAGTGGCAATGAAGTTAGGTGGTTGTATTCCTGTTTCAGTGGTAAAGAGTTTTATCAAAATATTTAAGCAAACATGATCATTAGAACAATCTACTTGTTAGAAGCAGTGATTGCTCTTTCTTGAAGGCTGTATATTGCACATACTTGTTGACATACTATAGAAGTATGGCCTGTTATTAATGAAAAGGCACTTGGCAGAATCAATTAACATAGACATTTGTTCGATTCAATATTGCTACGTTTTGTTGTTCTATCAGACATTTGCTGAACTTGGTTGATTAGCCCGTTCTCCTCCGTTTCCATTTCCAGTGGTAAAATCTTCTGAAGACTTTTTTAAAGCTTTCACTTTGACATATAAGGTTAAACTAATAAGATACACTGCTCAAATGCTCTTCAGAAAATTCCCAGCAGTGATGTAGTACATGGTTACACAAGACACGTTAAACCATCTGGTTTTGCATTTAATTCACAAAGAAGTAAGCTGAACATGAGTTATGAATTGTCTCAAGCACTGATGGTAAAAATAGGATGATATCTCAGCTAAGGTGCCAGATAAAAGAAAACATGGTAAGTGCAAGGCTAGCATCTCTAGAAGAGAATATGGATTACCTAGCCTATTGCTAGAACATACAACATCTGTTTTCTTTTTGCCCTGCAGAGAGATGGAGACATTTCAGTTGTGGGTTGGATTTTTTGAGTTTTATATATGTGGATTTTTTTTTGCTGTTGTTTTTACCGGAAGTAAAATTAACTCTCAGAAAGGGAACAGAAAAAAAACCTGTTTTAGCTGAAATTGGTAGTAGAGTGTACTGCTTTAATCATCGTTCTAATGTAAAGACTTTTCCTGCAATTACACAGGTGACAGCATGGTTTTGTATGACTTATCAACTGTGTGTGAGATATGTTGATACTTTTAAAAAGTCTTTTTTACAGGTTTTGTTGTTTTATAGCATTTACTATTCATTTCTTATAATTGAAAGAACTGGGTAGCATAAAACGGCTTCATATTGTATGGTTTAATTGACAATAATTAGCAATTTACCACACATTGTTTGAAGGAGACTGAATAATCTTGGCTAAGAATATTGCTTGTAGGGTGAAGCTCCTACACAAATTGCTTTCTCAAACAAAAAAATGTAATCAGTTTTAAATATCTAAAACAAATTTTGTGAAATTATGTGATGTTGTGCTCACTGTATTATACGGAAGAAAACAGAACCTTATTTGAACAAGTGGGGTATTTGAATGTTAAGAACACCTGGTGGTGAGTTTTGTTATGGATTAGCTGAGAACTTGAAATATAATATCGGTATTTCAAAATACAATTAACACACTGACAAGAACCGAAGGCTATATTTTAGAAAGAAACTAAGTTCTATGAATTAAGCTCATGTTATCCACAGGCTCTTCAGGCAGTGATGTACAGGGGGAGGACTGGAGATTTTCTTTCATAGTCTCCAGCCTGTAGTTTGTTTGTTGCCTACTGGATACTGCCCCCTGGGGAACCAAGTCCTTTCCCCCAGGTTCAGGAGGGGAAAGATATGCTGTGTGAGAGGTGGCAGCTCCCAGGAGTGAGAAAAGCAAAACAGGAACAAGACATGTAAGATACTCACAGGCTTCAAACAATGAAATGCAACAGGATTTAACTTGGTGGAGAGCCAGGGCGAGATTAATATGTTGTTCATTTGCATCCTGTTTGATTATGGCTGCTCTCTCACCCTCAAGGGTCAGTACAGGCATAATTTTATAAGCGGTGTACAGTAAATAAGGATTAAGAGATTTTATTTTTTTCCTCTGAGACTTTTTTTCATTGATTCCTTTGGTCCTATCACACCAAACAAAGAGGTAGTTCCATAAATTTATGTCCATTCCTCTCACATCTGTCTTCGAATAAGACAGATATTACTCTAAATCCTAGACAAAAAATTATTCATAGCTCATTCTGACCTCCAGCAGCCTTTGAAAGAAGTATCATATTGCCCTCTTCAGCCACCATGTCACTTCTTGGTGCTGCCTTTACTAACAGAAGATTCACTAGTGTCGTCCCCTCCCCACACACCCCGTAATATTAATCAGTGAAACAATTAACACTGTCTTTAAAATTGTTACAATTTTTACTTTTTCATTAGCACCTGCTTTGACAAATGGGATCAGTTCACACCTCCGAATAGCTATGGCAGCCTGTCTGCAGCCCTCTGCAAATGTCACTGTAAATTTAACCAAACCTTTGAAGGTTATTGTCTCTGGCATAAGGACTAGAGAATTTGGGGTTAGTGAAGCTAAGATCCAAGAGTACAGTTATGAAGGAACCTAAACTGGAAAGGATAATTATGCAGACATTTTTTGCAACTGTGTAACTGCTTTATACAGCAGGACATGATTGTACTGCAGTAATAAATTGTAATGTTGTCCATGCCTTTTAAAATGTTATCTTTGCTTTTGCATGCAAGGAAATAACAAATAAGATGTATTCCAATTTGCAGGTAATCCAGTTAATTTAATTCTAGTTTGCATACATCACATTTGAGTTGAATTTATCATCACTACCAAAATCACCTTTTAGAAAACAAAGTCTGAATACTTTTGAATAATCCTGGCAGTGGTGGAAGTGTTGCTTTTATTTGCATTTGATTATGTTGCCACATCTAACTTTTCCATTTTTAAAAATATTTATTCAATAAATATTTTTTCATTTGCAAATATTTTCTTTTTATTCTAGCAGTTTATAGAATCAATCACCAAGTCACAATAAACCCCATTTTCTTTGAACAGTTACTTTTCACTTATTCAGAAGCAGTTCACTAACAATGTGTTAAAAGCAAAATCTTTGTAAGGTTCCATGCCACCTATGACTGCACACTTCTAGCTTTAAAAAATCACTATAATTTGAATAATTTGACTACATATTTTAGGATATTCACACAGAGTACTGGTGTCATAAATTCCTTCCCAAAAAAATTGAAATTATTCCTTTCATTTAAATAGAGATTTCAGTATTTAAAAATGCTTTTTCAGATCCAGTTACTGAATGTTAGATTCAAAGCTTTTGTGCTATTCTCAAAGCTAATAAAGTTTAGAAAGGATTGAATTAAAATGTGAAAGGAAATTTCCTACTACACAAATACTGAGCTTTTACTTAAAAACTTGCTACTGGAAAAGTAAAATATGCTGAATTATCATCTGTAATTAAAAACAAAACAAAACAAACTTCCCGTGGTGTTTTCTTGTATCTCTACATTTCCCATGGCAAACTCTGTCATGGAAAGTAACAGGGACTTAAGTCCAAGCATTCCAGTTTCTTCTCTGAGGGATAGATTTTTTTTTTTGTTGTTGTTGTTAACATGTACAAGTCAGCATTCTTTTCTGTCCTATCAGGAGTTTCAACTAGTTAGCTAAAATTTTTCTGTTGTTGGGGTTAGAATGACCTTTTCCTTTCCTGTGGCAAGGTGGTTATAATCAAACCTTTATCAGAATTAAGCAAAGACTATGCATATTTGTATTGCTAAATAAATAAACAAAAAAAAAAAAAACCAAGACTTTCCAAACAGATAAATTATTGCCTTGGGGTAAATGCAAGTTTGCTTGCTTAAATACTTAGCATTGTATGGTAACAAATAATTACCATATCTGCAGTTGGATTGCGCATAGGTTTATCATTACTTAGCTGTAAAAGTGTCACTGTTTTATCTTTTTTCCTGTACCTATGCTAAGTCTTATCTCACTCTTAAAAAACAAATTAGGCAATAACCCAAGTTACATTCTGGACTTCAAAGAGGTTCTGACCTCATCTCCTTTGTATCTAATGTTTAAATGTTTTAAGCTTACGTTTTCACTATGCAAATGAAAATCAAATTTTATATAAAATCATAAGACTTTAAACCCATTCATAAAGTACTTACTAGATTTAGCAACTCAGCTCCAAAGTGACTGTCTGATATATCAACTTACTCTCCCACTTCCTCCCTTGATGAAGACTGAAATGCTTAGATCCAGCTGTGGTGTGGGGGTTTTCTTGTTTGTGTTTTTTTTTGTTGTTGTTGTTGTTTGTTTTTGTTGTGGTTGGTTTTATTTGTGGGTTTGTTTGTTTGTTTGTTATAGCAGAGGTTTAATGAAAGTAATGTCTCTTTGAGGTCTTCTGGCCTTCAGCTTCTGTCAAGGGTTGTCAGACCTTTTGTAGTCCCTCCTTTTAGCAAAGATACACTCTTTTCCAAAATTGTCTGTGAATTTGTTTGCACTGTCACAGTTATTGTAGGAAATGTCTCATTTTTAAGAATTTTTTCTTTTTTATGGGTGAGGATCAAATCAAATTGCTACTCTGCAGGTAAAATTGGCACGTTCATCTTCTGCATAAACTTTGTTCAACTTTAATGTCAGGAACTCAGAACCATGAAAGAAAACAACCTGTTTGACTGTCCTCCTGTTGTCCTTAAAACCTCCTATTTCTATTTCTACCTCCTACACTCTTTGAGATGCTGAATATAGAAGGCTATCTTGCATCATGCTAAGAAATAAATGTGCTTTTTTTTCAGTTTGTATAGTGCCCCTGTCACTGAGTAATTGAATCTGTGAATTATTCATACACTCACTAGTGACATGATGTGTATTACAAGTTTTCCAAGTATATGTATAAATGTTTTTTTCTAGCTATATTGTATTCTGTTAATTTGTGGTGGAGGTGATGAAATACATTTACCTCACTGAGAAAGCAAATCAGAAAGTTAATTCTGTTTTCAATTAGCATGTGAAAGCAACACAATAATGAAACATAGAAAGGAGAAGTAAATCTAAAAACTTGATTCAAGACCAGAGAAAGTACATGAGGGAACACAACCTCAGGTTGTAATGGGGGATAATAAGAAGTGAGATGACCTTGCACAAGTCACTTGATGTTCGTGGTGTCGGGCTTGCAGGACGTTGTGCAAGTCAGTTGGGGGCTGACCGCAGCCCAGCCTGGCTGGGCTCCTTGTCTCTGTGTGACTGTGGAGCCACTCCTGCTGAAGCAGTGGTTCACAATCCAGGGTTGTTATTGTTTAATAAGTAAGGACCAAAGCCTTAGGAAAAAAAAAAAAAAAGCCTTGTCTAGAAGCAATGCCAGAAATCATAGAATCACAGAATAGTTTGGGTTGCAAGGGACCTTTAAAGGTCATCTAGTCCAACCTCCCTGCAATGAGCAGGGGCGCCTTGAACTAGATCAGAAATGCTGATTTGGGCACTACTTCTGTAGATAAATGTTATTTCAAAGACTGGGGATCAGCTCCACTGCAGGTGCTCAGAAAGCCTCTTTTTCTCCATAATAAGACTTTATACTGGGTTTTAAAGAATCTTCGGTTTCACAAAGGAAAGAATACAGCTTTTTTGATGTTAAGATTTTTGTTGTCTTATATAGTTCTTCGGACGAAGTGAAAGAAAGGGGTAGTTAATAATGTGCAAGAGCAAAATGGCCTTTCTGAATTAACAGAATTGATACTGAATATTGGAAAATGTGGAAATCTTGGTCAGAACCACTGAAAGGCTGTCAAAGAACCGATGAGTGTGCAAACTACTCGAGGGACAAAATGGATCTGGATATAGGGATTCATTCTTTAGACCAAAGAAGAGGACACATTGTTCCAGCTCCCACTGACAGGGATCTGGAGACAAATCTGTTTTGAAAAGCCTGTAAGACCGCCCCTAAGAACCAAAATATAATTTACCTTCAAGCTGTTTTGCCTTCAGATTTTGCACTTGAAATAAACTGGAAATTAAGTTGCTTAAGTTATGCTAGGATTTCTTTGACAATGATAAAATAAGAGAAATACCCAGAGTAAAAACCGCTAGTCAAAAATTATAGCTTTGGGTGAGATGTTGCACTTATATCTAAGGAAATGATGTTTGTTCTTGACAAATGTATCTGATTGCCACCAGATATATTTATTTATTGAGCAGTAAGCTGAAAAACATTCTAAAATGGAGAAAATTTTTTATTTTATCATCAATGATATCTAAGATGTAGATGGTTGCAAAAACTGCTTTTAAATTATGTTCTTGTTACTCGATGTGAAACTGAAACCAATTTTGCCATTTTCATGTCTTTTTAGCCAAATTGATATTTAACAGAAGTAAGAAATTAAACAAAGAAAACTCATTCAATACCATATTGAATGCTATTTTGCCTGTCTCCTCTGCAGCAGCTGAAGTAAAACAAATAAAGTGTTTCTGGTCACACTCAGCTTATCAAGCATAACAAAGTTGAAATATAAATAAAAAAGAACCTGGCACCAGAATACCATAAGCTGGAATGGTGCTTTTCTTGAGTTCTGTGACATTAACTCTAGTCCAGAAACACTGTCAGTTCACAGGTCCTTAAAATAACCTATCCACTTCCATATGGTTGTGTCTTTGACTACATCAACCTGCATCTGCTTATTAGTTTCAGCACAGCAAAATTAATAAAAGCCCCACAATAATTTGTTTTGGTCTTCAGCTGTGAAATATTTAAATTGTATTCTGACTTACACCGTGAGGACTGCTGGGATCTCAGGCACTTTGATTGCAAAACTCTTGAGAGGATATCAAAGATCAAATAGACTGGCACCAAATTTCAAGATAATATTATAATTTAAGAGGTATTAATTTATGTAACTGTACAGACAACTTTTTTTTTTTTTTTTTTTTTTTATTCAGTGGCTGTAAAAAGTGTATCAGATATTTAAAACAGAATGTGATTGACTTTACCTTATTCTACACCTGTGGTTAAAGTAGAACTTTGTTACGTACCTTGACAGGCAGTGACTAATGGTACACACAGCCATCCGCCCATAATACTCAAGGCAAAGAAACTGGCATTTCACTCTGTCTGCACGTTCTTGTGACTGCTGTGCCCAAAGATCCATCAGCACTAATGCAATTATGTGGATGCCTGGAATGCTTTATGCTCAAAGTGCTTTTAATCAGCATACAAATAATGTAAATAATGCAAATGTGAACCACACATTTGTAAGAAGCCTCACCTCATATTTTTTTCTGTTCCGTGATTGTTATGCCTGAATTGATGCTCTTATGCCTCCATATCATACCATACCTTTTTTCTTTTCTTTTTTTAAATGTTGTAAATTTGGCAAGGGAACTTTGTCTACAAATTGCAAAACCAGTATGAAGTGAGATAATTCATTTTCCATGAGCTGGGCTCAGTTGCTCATTTAGCCATAAGAAATCTACACAAAATGTGCCTTTTTTTAATGTGTGTTGTACTAAATGCAAGTCTTTGATCAGACAGTACATGAACAAGGAATGTTGTTTTTCTGAATTAGGTGGAAATGAGGCTTAAGGCAGACTGCTGTCAGGATCCTAAGTACTAAATAAAATATAAACTAGTTAAACTTTGCAACCTCCAAGGACAGGCGTAATTTCATATATCAAAAGAAGTCCGATATCCTGAATTGGGAGTGATTTTGTCTCTTTTCCCAAGTAACGAGTGATGGGATGACAGCAAATGGCCTCAAGTTGTGCCAGGGCAGGTTTAGATTGGATATTAGGAAAAAATTCTCCATGGAAGCAGTTGTGAGGCGTTGGAACAGGCTGCCCAGGGAAGTGGTCAAGACACTATCCCTGGAGGTGTCTAAAAGACACGTAGATGAGGTTCTTAGGGACATGGCTTAGAAGTGGACTTGACAGTGTTAGGCTAATGCTTGGACCTAATGATCTTGAACATCATTTTCAACCAAAAAAATTCTATAATTCTACAGTATATATTGTTATAGCTTTAAATAAAATGTTGAACTTTAAAAGTACTTAAAGCTTAGAATATAGAAAAAAATAACTTTTTCTCTACTTCTTCTCTATTAACATTGTTCTTCAGTTATCACAATAATGTATTTTACCCTTGTATTTTGCTGACCTTCTTAAAAAAAAAAAAAAATCTGGAGCTCTACTTGTTTTCTTTCTTGGAGATGTGAAAGTTTTGGGGTTTTTTGTGTGTGTGTGTTTTTTTTGTTTGTTTGTTTTTTAAATTCAGTATTATTTATCTTTTATGTTCATTTTTTCTTTTATTTCCCATGGCTTGGTACTCCAGCAAACTGTCACATTGGAACAGAGATGAGTCTTGAAAATGTGTTGACCTTTCAGTCATTTGTTTACATTTTTAGGCTAATTCTGACACTATTACACTTCTCAGCTTTTGCTGAGTGTTGAGGAATCATTCATAGTCTCTTTTTTGAACACATTACCTTTTCATTCTTGGCTTACTTTATGGTCATCTGCTAACATTACTCTTCCTTTTGTTTAATGGTCCTTATATTTCAGTTTTCTCATTTCCCAATTTATCAAGTATGTTTCGTGCAGCTAAATCTTGCTCATAAATACTAAGATTTTTACACTTTGTGATGTAAGTTATTCCTCAACAGTAACAAGAACAGAGCAAGACCTTTGCAACTCTCCTTGCAGTCCCTCTCTTCCCCTCTCCATGTGACCACAGGCAATGGCAGCATTTGTGCCAGGACATGAACCATTTTAAAAAGGCTTATGTATCCACAGTGGTGCATATACTGTGGTTTAGAAACTCATATCATTTTCCTACTCTGCAGAGCTCTATGGTCATTGGCATTTACATTTTGTACAAGCCTTGTGAGCTTGGACTATACAACAGCAAAATCTAAATGAGTCCTGTTTTTCTCTGTCTGAAACTGCTATCACAGAAATTGTATTTTATGTCAAATTGTATTACATTTGTTAAACTCTGGTAGCCTTTCCATGTATTGTGCATAAAAAACGGGTGTTTGGCAAAATGGTGATGACAACAGGGTTGACTGACCTCTCTGCCCATGTCTGGACTTACCTCTACTACTACTCCTTTTCTTCTTTGGAGTCCACATAACATAGTGACGAAAGAGCATGATACAGAAGATTAAGAGACCAGAACCTCCATACATTTTAATTAAAAACTAAAATACTAGCTTTACTCATGATTTTGAGGAAGCTAGTAAGCCTGATCTCTTTTTTCAGCACTAAAATATAAAATATTTATACTCCTCAGTCACTGAGCAGCACTTGGAGGAGTTTTAGGTAGTGATTGCTAGAAGCAGCTATACAAGAAAGACCAATAAAAAATATGTGATAGAAGAAAGGGATTTGAATCAGGAAATAAGGAAGGCTAACTATTGATAACTCTTCAAACAAGCAATTTATACAGATATTTAAACAATGTATCAGCAATTATCTATTTTTCCAAATTAGGATATGATTTTGAGTAGACAGTTCACTTTCATTTCTGTTTTAATTATTTCCTAGTGTTTTAATCAAAATTTCTTGTCTGTATTTTTAATCATTTGTGTGTATTTTATAGAAGTGCAAACCAAATGTCTCTATATGTGTATTTAATGCACATTCATTGCTTGAAGCTAGTATTCACTATGGCTAAAATTTCACTTTTGCAGTATAGAGGAAATTTTGTTGGAAACTATGAATAATCATATTTGGTACTCTGTAAATACCACAGATTTTCTCCTAGTCTTGGGGGAAAGCATTAAGAAAGTTGTCAAATAAACATTTTCAATATTTCAAGCACTTAAATCTCGCAGTCTGATCTTACAGTCATCTCAGTAGGTCAACTCTCTTATTATGGAATTTTCCACGTTCTTTTATGTGGTGCATAACCAGGCTTTCAATCTCGTAATTTTGTTAGCTTGATTATGCAAGTTATGTTTGAGAAAATGATAATGAAGAGCAAGAATGCTTGTTGTCTCTTTGCATCAATTTCTAGTTGTGAGTTATTTCCTGGGAGAAAAGAACATAAGGAAGAAGGGATTACTTGCGAAGTTTTCATGCCCAACTTTATTTTTGGACCCTGGACGTATAAAAATAAGAATAGGCTGCTAGACTTTCATATATCTAGTCTTTCTTTCCATTCTCATTCTTTGGTAAACTGATGTGGAAACCTCAAAGCAATAATGGTGTCTTAAGGAGAACTTTAGATCAGGAGACAAGGAAAACAATCCGGAAGCGATATTTGACATGTAGTACAAAATACCAACAAAAAAAACCCCAGGTAGCATTGCTAACCAATCCTTCATATTCTATTGATATCAGGCAAAACTGAAAAAAAATTTGTAGGTTTAGAGCCACATCACAGCTGTTTAGAATTTCTACTAAATTTTCATTTAATTTGTACCTTTTTACAATTATTTAAATTGATAATATAGTGAAAGCCAAAGCAGAAGCATTGAACTCGTTTTAACACAGTGTAAAACTATAGTTTGAAGATGTACGGCCTTCGCTTCTTCCTTCTAAACGGTTGCTTAAGGATGATCTTAGAGTTGGTACTATTTCTTTTTTTATTATTGATTGCATCAGGAAAGGAGAGATGCGATTACTAATTGCTGTTACTAATGTCCATATCATAAGAAAGATGTTCTGGAGAACTGCCAGCAGCTTTTTTCTTCCCATTTGTCAAAAGGATAAAGATGAGAATTAAGCAGCAGAGCAAATTTATCTAATCTCAAGCCACAGCTCTGCATCTGAATTTTAACAGTCAGTCCTTAAGGGCAGGGTCCATAACCAACATCCCGTGTATTTCGTGTGTCCTAAAGAAACACACTGTGTATGCAAAACTAAGAATTTGTTCTTAATCTTGTTAAAATGTTAAGTCTACTCTAGGAATTATTAATACTTTTAGACTGAATTATGCAACTGTTGCAGCTCATTCCCAATAATGATACAGTTAGAACTGATATAAGCAAACTTTTTATATGTTCCTCCTTCTCTGGTGTTACTCTTACTTTTCTCAAAGCCTCTTAGGGGCTAAGACTCATAGCAGTAGTCTTATTTAGTAAAAAACAGGGTGGAGTTATGGTGAGCCGAGAGCATTTCAAGTTCTTCACCAGAAACTGTTCATGTTAATGTTGCTCCTTTTTTTCTTTTCTTTGGTGGGAAGAGTATGATGTTGACCTAAGGTGTCTCTTCCTCCACACACAGAGTCTGCTTTGGTTCATTTTTATTGTTTTGCTAACACAGTCTATTAACCTGATCTTCATTCACTGATAAAATAATTTATTTTCCCCAACTCACAAAGCTACAGTCCCTTAGTGACTAATGATTGACAGTTTCTGATTTGTGTTTATAGCCCTGGCAGCTTTGCCGTTGTCCTGTGCTCCCACTGTCAAGGCTTTTGCTATCATCTGATGGTTGTACTTTCTGGGGACCTGTGTTTAAATCCCCTGTTTTTCTTCAAGATGTAGTTTTCTGATAGCCTAAGTAATGTCTCATTACCACAAACTAATCACACATACATCTTTGTTCTAAGACTATTAATGATTCACTTGACAAAACTAATGATCCATTAGAAGACATGCATGCATCAATTAACATGTAGATATAGTGCTCTGGTAACCAATTGCAACCCGTATCTTCTAGTTACAGCAGTTGCACTGGTATGTTATCAAAAGTACTTTGAAATAACAGCTACTTAGACCTTTCCTTGTGCAGCAACATCAAATTAAACAGCTCTTACATTTAGGAGTTAGTGCTTTTCTTCTGTCTACTTTTTCTCAGTGTAAATGCCAGCTCAAATCCATGGTTCATTTTGCAGCCTCACTAACCAAACCAACTTAACCAAATGGGGGAAGGAATGATTAATTGTGGGGATAGGAAAAAGGGACAAAACCCATTGCTCAGACCATACTGTGGTTAAAGGGAACACACAGGCAACTACACCTTTCAATGTCTCATCTGATCTCCCGAACATTTTCTCTGGTGTTTATCAGAGCAGAGAACGAAGATGCAAGGACAGAGAAGGTGGGCACAGGAATGTGGGAAAGCCTTCTAATAGTCACAGGAAACTGTCAGCAAGAGAAAAGCAGTGAGTGACGGATCCTAAGAAAAGTCACAAACTCTGTGAGAGGTTTGCCTTGTATTGATTGAAAAACCATTGAAAAGTAATTTTTTTTCTTTTGGGGGTGAGAGTTGTGTTTTTTGTTTTGTTGGTGTTTTTTTAATTTGTCTAGGTCCATGTAAGTCCTTATACTACTAGTTAAAGCTGTAGCATGTTCTGTATATATCATGTTGTATTTCACAGTGAACCTAAAGAAAATGTGGAACAGAAATTCTTGTGTTTTATCAGAAATAAGGTCAGCACCGGTCTTGGAGGCCTGAAATAGTTTGGCTGTTGATTACTTTCCTGTCAAATTTTAATGGGCAGATGCCACAGCCAGGAAATATGCCATGAGCTCAGGAATTGAACAGTGGGACAGCTTAATTTAGTAATCTTGCTCACTGAAAAACAGCTTTGGAGTTGGAGACATTATAGCTTCAGACTAAATTATCAGTGTACAACCTGAGCTAAGTAGCCTCTCTGGCAGCAAGACGTATTAACCTCTCTCAGAGGCATGTGAAGATGCCATCGCACTGTGGCCTGACATTGTCACAGAGCTCATGTGGGACTTGAACTTGCATTGGCAGTAAGGCAAATGGACAACGCCTGCCATTCACAGAAACTTCAGCAACTACGTGGATTAAGGCCATGAGTGTTGCATGGTAACAGCTCATCCAACTTCCAGAGCTAACTGCAAAACTCCAAACAGACGGTCTAGCTCTTTGTGTTAGGAGGCAGGAGGAAAAGAAAAATACAAAAAAAAAGGCCTTGTTTGGTTCTGCTCCATACTTTTGTTCCAGCTTGTGCAGGCTCAGGCCAGCATGGCTTCAATAGTTACAATTCAACTGTATTTTCTACAAGCTTTTTACTTGTGACCGAGTGACATTTAAACATGTGTGTTGTTTTTTTCTTTTTTTCCCCCCAAATGAAAGTATTTTTAGCATTTTTCAATACCTGTGTAATCTGAAAACTTTTTAAAAATCTGCTCCTACATCAAAATTTTAACTGTATGTGAGATGACTTGTTTTTAACAGGCTGACCTGTGGCCTGAGCTGTGGACAGAACCACTTCTTCCCACTCTCTGCTTTGAACCATACTTGCACTAGTCTTTTTTTTTTTTTTTTTTTAATTCTTTTTTCAGAAATTTTGATTAGCAGATATGAAATGGAACTTGGTATATTTTTTGTGCTCACTCAGTATCTTTCAAGCGAGGGATTTAAAGTGCATCGCACATTTGTGGCAGAACCCGTAACTGAAACTCCAATTTCCTGGCACATTTGGGGTCTAATTAGTGGCTTGGGTTTCAAGCGAATGCATGTGGGTAGATCAATACACGTGTATTAATCTTTATAGAGCAAAACAGAACTGAGCTGAGTTACATTTGTACTTGCAGAAACAGGTTCTAAATTAACTTTTGTTTTTCTCAACTATCATACAACAGCCACTGAGAACAAGAGAAGCAATTGAATATGATTACCTTGTCATTGTGTCGATTATATATGGTGTAAGGTTGGGATGGTAACACCACCTCATCAGTTTTGTTTTAAACACAAGACTTTCAGGGAAATGAGGATTTAGTACATTTTAATTCCATCACATATGCTGAGGTTAAGCTCAGCTCAAAGAACTTTATCCCTGAAATTTCTAGTCAAAGTTTGATCACTCCATTAACTTTCAGAAACTAGAAGATTGACCTCAAATCCTCAACCTCAATACGAATTTTGCAGTGGTTAAGATTCAGTAGCAAACACTTCTCTATCTCCAGAAAAGTCTTTCTTTACGTTCTTTAACAAAACTGGAAGGATGCAGTTAGCCTTTCGTTACCAAATCAAGCTTCACTAAAATTTAAGCTTTATGACTAAGACCATCAAAATTACAGTCCTCTTGTTATTTGACTTTACAGCATTCCTACTTTTTCTCAGTGTAAAAAAAAAATATAATTGCTTGTTTACCAGTTAATGCTGCCTACCTTGATTCAGTTAATGGGAGGTAGCATCCACACTGCTATTGGTCATTAGTTTCTTGTTGAGACTGATATACTGCTTGAAAATTTCTTCTGGCATCTTACGATGTTCATCTTGATTAAAGACTGGGATGTTTTTGGTGAAAGAAAAGGTCAACACCATAAATCATCTACCTTCAAAAAATATGTCAAAATAGATTTCTGCACATACTTTGTATTGGTATTTCTGAGCTGAACTGATTGTCAGGGGTCAGAGGAGACTATATTCAACTAGAGCTTTTTCAGACATGATAGCATGCCTGAGGATACTCATTGAGATTGAGATTTGCAGAGCAGAAAGTTGGAGTTCATTTAACACTTTGGCAAATTGTTGTTACTTCAACATTGCTCCTTACAGAAAAGCAAAATTGTAGCTTGACTGAGTTGCCAGTGTTTTGTAGTATTTGTTATGTAGATTTTCCCTATCCCTTAACCTTGTTTTGCATTTTTTTCAGAATATTCCTGCTATTGCCTATTTTACCCGAAAATAAAACTTATTCTTAAAAATACTTAGCTTACCATTGATTTTAAATGTATTTATTTTCTCTTAGTTTATCTACTTGCCCTGTTGTACAAAGCTTTTATTGAATGTTTTTGATTTGATGATCTCTTACTGCTGAAAAGAAGTGACTAGCAAGATTTCTCTCCTTTATTTAGTTATTGTTCTTTGGCGTAACACTGGCAGCTTTTTCATGTCATTCTCAGCAATATGCTGTAACATTTGGGATTATCAATAATCCCTAGCTGTTAGATAGTTGGATTGCACTTAATTACAGTTAGATTTGTATTCCTAAATCACTTAGTACGGATTGCCATATTCCTGGGTATTAACCCAAAGCAATCAGCATACCTGAAGAGCATCTACTGGGCAAGAAACTGGACCTTTTCCAGCCAATTACCAAATGCTAATTAGAAGATGAAGTAGGTCAAATGAGAACGAATAACTTCTCTCGCTTGTCTTTGCTCCAATTCTTTGGGTGGGCTCCCAGGCAAAGCTTGGGAGAGATCACAGTTTCCACAGGCAGATGTTTTATGTACCCTGGCTCATTTCACTATGGCTCTTTTACACCATGTGTTTCCTCTCACTAGGGCTCCTCTAGTTTTGTGTGATTGATAACGCTTCCTGAGGTCCCTTAACTCACACCTCCTTTTTATGTAGTACTGGTAATTCTATTGATCAGAGCATTCCTAAATACCCCCCAAAAATACAGCAAGACTGAAACTGGTGTGGGAAGCCAAATTCAGAGCCAGTATAAAAGATTATATAAATGTTTGTGGTAGTAAATTAGAAAAGGAATATGCTTCCACAGTTAGTGGGCCATGAGCATTTTTTGTGGAAGCTTCTGAGAAAATCCAGCAAATAATATTCAACAGTAAAATGTGGAACATTTAATACGAAGGTTGATAAAGAATTTGTGATAAACCTCAAAACATCTTGATGTTTACCTGTGGTCCACTGGTACAACAAACTTAGCTATAGTTAAGGAGTGGAAGACTACAGAAGATGCTGAATTTCTCTAAACAGAGTTTTTAAAGATCTTGTCTGAAAAGTAAGGTGAAAGAATTAGAGTACGTTTTTAAGCTTTAGTCTAGATTTCAGTTTATGTGATTTTTATTTTCAGTACTACTAAGGTGGTTGTAATTTGCTAATTCCTACTTATATACTCCCCATCCAATAAATTACACAATTTCTACAGCATTTTTGCTCTTTTATTTATGATAGCTATTTATACTCCTTGAAGAGGCCAAGACCTCTGCCTTCCAGAAATGTAGAATTTTTCTTTGCTCTTCTACTCTACTTAAACACTGATCTTATGGATTCTTTTGGGGTTTCTGCTTTATTTTCTTTTCTCCGTTTTAAATCCAGCAGTTCTAACTAATGGAATTTAAACTAATTTAAATTTAATTTAAATTTAAATTTAAATTTAAATTTAAACTAATTTAAATTAAGTTTATAGAAATATTCAAAACGGATGGTTTTGAAGAGAAAATGGAACAACAAGAGCATATTAGATAGGTTTCAAAAAATAGATTATTTGACTTTGATTTGTTTTGAAGAGAAAAAATGACATCTGTTAACTGCCTGGAGTTAGGAGGAGATTTCCCCTTGCGGCTCTCTTACATCTTCTGAATCACCTTTTACTGTCAATGACACAGATGGAGCATCCTATTAGAGTACTTATGCTGTAATTTTTATATTTTATCTATAAAGTACAACTGTAAAGGAATCATGGCAGAAGAAACAAAGCACATCTTGAAATACAATGAGCTCATCAGTGAGTAAGCCTTTAACGAGATTAGAAACATGCATAAATATCTTCCTGAAATAAGGTCCATGGTATGAAGAGTCATGAAAAAATACATATTATTCAAATCCTTCCAGTGTGGACAGAGTAAAAAAAAATGTTTTGATTTAGTGCTTGACATTTTATTAGTTTGCTTAACACTGTTGAAATCTCTTTTTATGCTTTTGAACACTTTTTAAAGGGTGGTATTTTGGAGCTGTTTCAAGTCCCTGTGAAGTGGATGGGGAAATTGTTCTTCCTAGAAGTTCTGTCAAAATGTTGCAGCTTTTACATCTGGAAGTCTAAATCCAAGGACTGAAGCTTTCTGCTTTTATGATGAAAAGCAAATGAGTTGTTATTCTAATTATACATTTAAAATATCAATAGGAGTACCCAGTAAGAAGCAGTAAACATCTCTATATAAATTTCCTGTTATATTGATTGTATCTCATATAATAGCACATTACCTGATTGCTGTTGATCAGCAAAATGGAATGAGATTTTATTTATTACTTTTCACCGTTGGGTCTCATAATAAATTATTATGGTGAATGTGAGAGGCAGAACAGTGACTGCTGCTGCAGTTATGTTAATTGTTCATAATTTTTAATATCAAAATTCTTTAAAATATATATATGGAATAACTTTAATCACCAGCTTATTGTACGCTCAAAACGCAATAATGTTTTGATTGTTTTAGGCTTTTAAAAGAGCAGTTAGTTTTGTAATTTTAACATCCTACAGCTCTACAGATCTTTTGTATTATTGTATAGTTTAATTTTTCCTGTACCAGCAAACAGATATTAAGAATGAGAGCACAGCTGCTGTGCATATGTGTTATCATTGACCCTGGTGATACTCTACTTTTACACTGAGGATCCCAGAGTGAAGGTCAGTGTGCTAATTTCCTACATGGACAGAGCACCAACTGACTCTGAGCTTTCTTAACTACTTTCTTAGCAGGTTGGCTTGTGAAGGAGTCTTTGCTCCCTTGATGGGTCAATTTCTCTATTTTGCTAAACCACTTTTATGTGCCAGCTCTCCCTTTATAGTCTGCAGAGATTCTTTTATTACCCTCACCTCTGTCACCTGAATGTCAACAGTCAAATTGCCAAAGTAGTCAGTCTTCCACTAAAGCAAACTCAAAATATTAAGATATTTTGTTGGCCTTTTGTATTTCGGTCAGATTCAAATCTCTTTTGACTGGCAGAAGGAAAACACATGACCAGGCAATGGTGAATTTGACTTGTGATTTCAGTGTTACGCACTCATCCTTGTTTGTTGTATCAAAAATCCTTTTGTGTACTGTGAATTATCATGTTAATAAAATCTCTCAGAAGAGAAACCAGTGGAAAGGTCTGCACTGTCTTCTGAGCTGGTTCTTGAGGCTTTACCCTCACATTGTGTACTAACTGTTACTTATGTCGTTATTGCAAGCTCTTGCATTTTCTGGAGGCTGCTCTTGCCAGGAGTCCATGCACCAATTGTTCTGCTGCTGACTTGCTCTTGTCCTTCACATCTTAGACATTGTTGCCAGAATCCAAAGGAACATCGTGCCCAGCTGGGACAGGATTGTTGCTCAGATAAGTTGTCATCTCATGTCCCCATGTGGGGCAGTGTTAGTGATCATCTGTCTAGTGTATCTGCAAGCATTAAAGATCTTTTAGTAACACAGGTGTCAAATACATGGCCCTCCACCCTTTTTTATCCAACCTGGCACTTTGTTTCTACATGGTGCCAGTGCCAAACTCTTTGTCCTCAGGCTCCTGCCAGCGTGTTGGTCATGTGTGCAATGTATGTGACACACATTATGCTGCAGGAGCTGTGGCTGTAGCTAAAAGAGAGTGGTGAACCTGTGTAAGGAGAGTAATATGTCACACTGATGGGGGGACACTAGTAACTACCTTGGGGCATTGAAGGACAAGACAAGCAAGAATTATGAAGTGGAGGGGGTAGCAGGGGTAGGGAGGTGCTTAGAGGAGTACTCTCAACAGGGCAACAATTTAATTTAATTTTTTAATAAATGAGCCAGATACATGTACTTTAGCAATTGCATATTATTAAAAAAAAACAAAACAAAACAAAACACACACACACACAAAAAAAACACAAAAACAAAAACAACAAAAAAAACCCCACAAAACAAAAAAAAAACTCCTGTAAAAAGATATTTTGTAATCAGAAGCCAGGGTCACACTCATTAGTTCAAAAATGTCCAGTAAGAGAAAGATTGACGCAGAAAGAAGGCAATTTAATGATGGATGGGAAGGAGAATACATGTTTGTGTTTCAAGGAGAAAAAACAATATGTCTTTTGTGTTATGAGACAGTATTGGTGCTAAAGGAGTACAATGCATGTGACCAAGTGGTAAACACAAGACCAGCAGGTCGAATCCTAAAATTACATTTGGCCCTTTGAAGGCAACCGCAAGGCTGGTGTGACCCCCGGTGAAAATGAGTTTGACACCCCTATCTTAGTATCATCTATGAGATGGGCTTGATGCCACAGTGGAGAATGCTGTCAAACCTTAGTGTGTTGCTGTGCACTTCACGACATATTAGAGGAGAATAAGGAACCTTTCCTCTTGTGAGAGGATGGGTATTGTGGAGGACCCTCATCCACCAACAACACTGGGCACTGTATTGATGTGTATGGCTCCCTGCAGGAAAGAATAGCATGGTTTCTTTGGTAACAAGATTTGTGTCTCTGCCTCACATTGAGACTTTGAAATCTCTGTTTTAACATTGAAAACTCCACTCTCAAAAAGGATGTCTCATGATTTTTCTTCTCCATCTCATTTACTCCCTGTAGATATCAGAATTCTTCTGTTGTTTAACAGTGAGCAGAAGGTTGACCGTGTTGGCAAGGTCATCTCATATTTCTCAGGGTTGCTTCATAAATTCCACTTTAAGTGAAAAAACAATTCATTCTTCTGTGCTTTGACCAGGAAACTACAATAGAAATACAGTTTTGCTCCACTTAAGGTGCTAGCTGATATTTCTTCCGTTTCCTAATCACCCTGCTCTGTTGTTCCAAAAACATAGTCTTCAACATGCCATCCGTGTGCCTATCTGTGACACTTGACCGTAACCTTTTTGGGTCTCCCTTCATAATTACACTATATCAGGTTAAAGATGCTGTCTTATAGCTTCCAATACAAATCCTTCCTCTTTTTCCTGATATTTTCCATTCACTGTGTTTCAGTCTTGGCTCTTGGTCTCTGAAAGGCATTGTGAAAGCTGGTTCCTTTTAGCCTTACCCTCATTTACCAGTTGTGGTGATCATGGGGACCCAGAGCATTCTTCAAGAAACAGATAATTTAGGTGATTAGAAGCTTTGTACTAAATGATGTTTCCAAAGGCACTACAAAATGATATCCCAGTATTTTCTACCTGTGTTGTGCAAAGTGCTCTCATTATTTGGACTATAGATTTGTGAAGTCAGTAAATAATAATTAGTTATGCATATATTTATAGGTAAAAATGGCATTGTTAGGAGGTATTTTAGCTTATTTCTGAAATGCAATAGTATATTGTAAATCCAAAATACATTTAGAGGTACTATACTGTTGCCCATCTATCATTATTGCATCTGGGTGCTTCTCATGTAAAATTGATAATAATAGCAGCATCTATAGTGGATTCTGTTGTAGTTCTTTTGTTTAGAGGGAAATGTTCAGTGCAGGATTTTTGATTCATTGTAATTCATTCCTTTACACTTGCAGGAGGAGGTTGCTTTAGTGTTTTAGATTCAAGGGAATGTCAGTTTTCTTCGTACATTTTCTGTAATGGAAGAAGACAACTTTACAGTGTTTTCACTGAAGTTTTTCAGGCTGGTTTTGCATGGAGTCCTTCAAAAGCTTGAGGGAAGAGCTGCAGTATGTGATGCTATTATATAAACAATCAATTTAATGTCCAAAAAGTATGAAAAAGCATTACATTCTAAACACCATATTTCTTGTGGAATATATTATAATCACCAGGACTGAAGAAAGAACAAGTTTGCTAGAGAAATGGTCATTCATTGTTAGTGTATCACTTGCTTGATTGGATGGTGAAAACTAAGCAATTCAGAGAAAGACAGATTAGCAAGACTTATTTTATTTCCATGTTACAGGAAGTGTATGCTCTAAAAACATCAGAAGGCCAGGCAAAATAAATTAATAGGAAAAAAATCCAGTCTCAAAGCTTCAGCAGCCAATCCTACATGTTTGTTTCAGTCTTAGACTCTTATTCCCATCGACATTAGCATTTTGCCCTTCAGTGCAAGGCTACAGATAACATGAAAAAAATGAATGAAATTAAAATCTCTGGGGGAAAATATTAGTCTCTGTGCAGTACAGTCAGTTGTAGCTTTGTTCAATGCCTCTCTCTGCAAACCTACTTCTAACTATGGTGCATACATAAATGCTTTTTATTATGGTTCATATGTAGCAAATCTTCTCCTTCAGACCCTAGTGTTTTGAATTCAGAAGGCAGTGGCTGAGCTCCATATATTCAGGCTTCCTTTATCTAATGCAAGAGAAAAGTGTGATTTTGTGTAAGTGCACTGAGCTGGTGGAAATGTTTGGCAGCTACTCTTCAACCCTGAGGTCATTTGAATAAATTATAGTTGATGGTTGTAGTAAGGATTGCAAATAAGGAAATGCCAATAACAAAATGCATCAGTCAGTTGCACATTCTTTCCTCTGTGCTTCTGTTTTGTATTTGTTTTTACTTAAAATAGCTGTGACCTTCCATTGTGTGTAATAGTGAAGCATAATTCCTATTTTTTAAAGTGTAAGTAATATGCCTGTACCTTTCATCCAAACTAAACAAACAAACAAACTATCACTTATGTTGAATTAGCACTTACCCTGGTGGCAGCCAAAGGTAAAGTGCAGTTTTATGTCAACTCTCTGAAATCTCTCTCTGTGTGAACAGCAGTACACAATGGGCTGTAATGGGAATTTCTTACAAATCCCTCCCTGCAGGGATTTACATTGTCAGTAGTCTCCCACATATAATATGCCATAATTGAAAGGCAAACTCAGTCAGTTTTTTCCTCCAAATTATACAATAATATTGTTTTATGTGTCATGTAAAGTATTTTCTTGTTTTGTGTGTATATATGTACTTCTGGCAAATCAGAAAGTGAAGGTAATTTTTTTCATCTTTTTTCTTCAAGGCTGAGTGTATTTTGTTACTTCTTAATTGCTAGCTTTCATACCACTACATTGTTTCCTGGAGTTTAGTGGGATTCTGGTTTAGTCAGAGACAGATATAACATTAAAAACGAAGGCTGACTTAGAGGAAAATAGTCAGCCATGACACAGGTAATTCTGAGTGAACTATAAGTCAAGATCTTTTATCATGAATTTTTTTTTGTGGCATATATTCACAGATGATAAATATGTCTACAAAACCGGGTAAACCAAAATTAAAATTAAAACTATAAGAAAAGACTATGAAAGTTGGTAACCTTGGTACACTGAGGCTGTTTGTGGCAGTTACAAAGATTAAAGTCTTGAATTAGTCAATCTAGGCAAAGTAATTTTGCAACTTCATTAACATGTACTGAAAATCAAATCACTGATAGGTCATGTGACCTGTGTGGTTTGTTGGCAGTCATTTCCATAATAGATTTTTTTTGTTGTTGTTGCTTAAACCACAGGATAAAGTGAAATTCAGTCAGCCTCTAAGGAGGAAGTGAATCTGAACAAAGAAATCTATGTATGTACTTCTGAGGATGAAAAACTGAGACCCACACAATGGGAAGCCATCCTTAACAAACTACAGTGGTCTTCAAGTACTCAGGTTTGGGGGACAGATGTTCTACCTGTCCCACAGGAGCATGAGGTAGGGAGATGCTCCACAGCTCTAGGCAAACCCTGAGGTACCATATGTGGCTTTTCAATTTGGCTTCGGCTGAGTAAATCCTTGCTCAACAGCTGAGTTAGGAGAGGCGATGTAGACACAATTGCCATTTCAGTGAGAGTCTAATGTAGAGCAACTGGAAGAGATGGGATAGGAGAAGAGACACAGAAGACCAAGCTGATATATAAAGTTTTGACTTTGTAATTTTAAAATAATTACTGAGAACAAAAGGCCACAGCTTCCATTTTCCCATGGCTGGTCAATAAAGGGTATAGATAAAAACAAAAGAAATAAACTTCTCAGATGTTGGAGTAGCCTTTCCCTTCCTTTTTGAGATACTCACCACCTTAGAGTTCAGTCAAGAATGTCGTCTGATGAGGCAGATTGTTAGCTTTCTGCTGGATAATTCAATGTGATCCTCTGACACAGCTGTGATTATATGATGTACAAACTGAAGGAGGGTAGATAGAAATTAGGAAGGTAATATTGATTTTGTAGTTAACTTTGCTAAAACAGTTACTATCATAATATACCTAATTTTAGTATCTGCTCTTCAAAACAACGAACCAAAAACCTTAAGAAATTGGACAGGTGGCAGAAAAGAGTTACAGGATATTTCAGGAATAGAAATTTATTCTACTATGCAGGCTAAAGAAACTCCATGCACATAGTTTATCAAGTGAGGGGATGTAACATCTCTTTTATACCAATTGTGCTATGTATTCTGTGCTATGTCCGTATAGACTGCAGTTTTCTCCTCTGACTCGAAGTTTTTCCAAGTTTTTATTTTACTCAAAAAGACCTCATGGTGGAACGGAGAGTTTTTATATGAACACCTAGGAGTGTATCTTGACTTCTAGGGTGAGCTTTGCCCTGTGATTGGAAATTGCCTGTTGAAGATTGAATGTAGGTGGCTGTAATTGTATTGGTGAGATAACTAAGAGTAAGAAACATGCTTATGGTTTCTACTTTGCACACAACATGTCCGACAGCATTCTAAACATACAGTATATATTGTATTAAAAAAACGAACTACTTATTTTGACTTATATCAATACATATAAATCAACAATCAGGAAGTCAGACATTTTTTCTTCACAGGATAAGCAGACAGAGCTTAAAAGTTTATTACCCATTTTCTTCTTATTACATAATTAGTAGATTGAAGGATTGCGACTAGCAAGTTTTAAACTGCTTGAATATTAAAAAATGATGATAATCAGAAACAAACATTAAATATGAAAGTCATGTAATACAGACCAGAAGAAAGCGATATACCTGGTGTATTTATGACAACACTCAAGATCTTCAGAACAATAATTCTAGGAGAAATGGAAGGCTAATGGGGGACTGGAAGTTGCAATATTTACTCTGTCATTTCCCATCTACTTGTCTTCTGTTGAACTGTGTTGTTTACCCTTAATAGTGAAATATTTCATCTTCTGGACTTAAACAGACAGATTTTCTTAGTTTTTTTCTTTTTTTTTTCCCTTAGATTCATATTGCTAGTTTGTTGTCTTTGCATATCGTATTGATTTTAATGCAACACTCAAGAGAGATGAAATACGACTTTTTTTTTTTTTAACCCTTAAAAGTTCAGTTTTCTTGTATCTTTAGACTATTTATGTTCATATCTTTCAAAAAGTCTTCCATCAGTATGGATATTACATATGCTATAATACTCCTCTTCCCAACAGGAGATTATCCTAGTCTTCAGATTGCATTACTCTGCTGTCAAAATATAACTACTGTTCATTACCAGAGCACCACCCATAATGAAAATATGAGCATTGAGCAGTGAAGCATGCAGTACATTAATTCCATATTGGGAAAAACTGTAAATTTGTACTCAATTGCATATTACTTACAGAAATAATATATTGGTTCTAAAAGGTATTTGAAAAATAATTGGATTTCCAGGCATTAATTAAAATAAACTTCAACACAAACCAAAAAAGTTTATAGCTCAGATAGAAACTTATGAGATTTAAAAGATGAGTTGGCATATCTTATGTAATTACCTCAAGATTTGTACTCTAGTGAAGGAAAACAACTTTATTTTTTCCCCCAAAGAGTAAACAAAAGAGAAGTTATGGCAAGTTTTAAACAGTATTTTATAATTGAGAAATAGGAGGATCTTGGTACATTTTCTACAAAATCTATCTCTTCCTTACAGATCTGTACCTGCAGCACAAGTTTTAATTCACCAGAGCATATTTCATATAAATTCATTTATCACAGGGATTACTTTAAGCACAACTTATAATGAAAATGTCATTCATAGTTTTCAAACATTGGAGTATTACATATTTTATTTTTACAATGTTATTAAACACATGCTGCAGGCAGAAACAGCTTTTAAAATTCTAAAATACGCAATCACAGAGAAAAATGCTTTTTATAATGTCCAAATCCTTATTTCTTAATGTCAGGAGCCACCAAATCATATATGTAGGAGACCTTTCTTCCATTTCCTTCCTCCCGTCAATTGCTGTTTTAGGGCCAGACCAATGTGGTGGCACAGCAGGCAGTCAGCAAGAACGCATTGAATAATGGAAAAAACCTTGAAAATACCCATACCATTGGGATGTGCAGGAAAGCCGTCATATGGACCCAGCTTATTAGTGCTGGCTCCCTTCCACGTCAGCAAGACCCAGGCTGGCTCCCGCTGGCTCAGCTCCCTGTTCCTCAGTGTTTTGGACACAGAAGGGGGTTATTAGCTGAGGTGCATTGCCTTCCAGGGCCAGGTTTTGCCTGGATTAAACAGAGGCTAACAGGAACCTGAGGCTCCCTGGAGTCAGCTGAAATGTTGCCATAAGCAGCTGCATCGCTGACCTGGCTCAGAAATCTTGACATGGCTCTGCTAAAGCATCCTGCTGGACCAAAGATGCCTCTGCAAACTGCCAGGTCTAATATCTCAGCATCTGTGGTGCACTTAATCTACAACTCAGATAAACTATACATGGATATTCAAGAGCTGGATGTGTTTCTAAAGGAGAACTAAATGATCTCTGACTCTTTTATGCCTTATTCTTTCTCCATATTTGCAGTTAGCTGGTTGACTGCAAGAGCAGTGAAGGCTGAGCGGAGAACAAGCACGCAGTGATGAGCAGGCTAGTTAACCAATTAGTTCAGATTTTCTCCAGGCCTGTCTCTAGTTGTGCATGCTGCATATTGCTTAGTCATGATTGAGGCACTTTGGAGGCTGTCTGAAATTCCTGTCTGAGCTAGATATTGTCATGGGCTGTCAGCTGAGCTGTCTGCTCCAAACTATTTGCAAATTAATAAATTAAAACTGTATTCATGTGGAATTTGCTTTCTGATACATTTTAGTAATTTAATTACTTCAGTAAATCTACGATTGAGAAATTCAGCTTATCATAGATAAATTAATAATCTAGCTTGTCATTTTTGCAAATTGATCAACTGTCAACTTAGGTTTTAAAATCAGGCTAAAGGATAGTGTCAAAAGAGAAAAGAGCAAATAAGAGTGTTACATTACTTTCTTCAGTAATGAAGAGATGGGGACATAGGATGTCTTCTATTCCTTTAATAATTTGAGTTCTTCCTGTCATAAGGCATAATAATATAACAATGTTATATATTATTACAGGCATATAGTAATAATAATTACCTAAAATATGTTGGAGAAGAATAAAAATCCTTATAATTATCTTTAAAAAACGGCTTACTTTTTAAAGTACCATGAAAATCAGCTGGAGCTTATTAATTAATATGTACAAACAACTGTTTGTACTCTCTCTCTTCTACTTCTCTTCCAGATACACTTTTCTTCTTGCCATAGGGAACATAATCTTTAAGAGTAATTTGTTCATTTTTCTCTATCCTTTCTGTACTTTTGAGGGTTCTATGATACATGGAACATAGTCTTGATCATAGCAGATAACATTTATATTGGTGGTTTCTATTGTCTGGCTGAATCCACTGGTGGCCTGCTCTTTCAGGTTTGGACAATTTTTTTTTTTCTATAATTATATATTTTATATTAAGTAATACATAAAATAAATGGAATTAGACTTATTTTGTAAGTTAATAGAAGCATTCTTCTAAGTATTCCAGTACAGTCTGTATTTCTATTTCCTCGAAAGATACTTAAATTTTCAAAAGTATACCTGAAAATAGTGCCTAAAAAGTATATCGAGGTGAACAAAACCATTATTTTACTTTACTGATATCCAGACTTGCTCTATACAAAGTATTTTTTGTTTCTGGACATAACCATGGGATTCTTACTACAGAATTATCTATTTTAGAGAAGATGGCAAAAAGAGAAACTCAAGATTTGTGGTGTCTTTTTTTTTCTTTTTTAAATTAAATGTTATGATCATAGACTCTGTTACAATTCTCATTAGCATATTTTCCTGTCCTTTTCTTGTGGATCCTGTAACTTCTTTCTGTCATTGCCCATGTTTTTGAAAAGAGCCCTTTGAAAAGGAGGGAGGAAAAGGTAATTTTATTTTAAAATGTCTCCTATCTTAGTAGTACTTTTGATCTTTTTTTAAAAAAAAAACTTTTTTGTTAGTATCTTGTCATGTTATACATTTAATATAATGTGCGACTGCCCATTGCTGCTTCAATCTCTTTTCCACTTTTTGTGATCTAGTCTACTTTTGTGATAGTATATTTCTCTTTCTGCAAAACTAGTCATGTTAAAATGCTTTCTGCCAGTCACTTATCTGTAGTGGGATTCTATTACGATCCAAGGGATTGCTCTTTCAAGAACCTCATTAAAGTCTGAACAAACCATATGAAATGAAAATTCCTTCCCCAAGGCACAAATACTATAGACAATACTGCATTGCAAAGCTAGCTAGGTGGGATAATATTAGACAGGTGGTAATGAAAATATCAGGAAGACTTAATAGCTAAAATGTGTAACAGTTAAGGTCAAGAAAGCATCCTGTTTTCTGATTTTTAAGCAGAGAACATAAGCATATAAAAACTTTCATTGGAAGGCATTGATCACCGTGGGGTTTCTCATGGACTTTTCACAGATTTACTGACAAATCTTACAATAAAGACAGTACAGTTCCCCACAAAAATATATCAAAAGTTGATTTTTAATAGCTTGTTATTGAAGAAAAACAGTTAAACAAATTTGTACATAAACAGGCTTCAAAGCTCATATGCTCTAAATATATTCAAGAAATTCACTAGTACTAATTTTACTGCCTGAGACTTGGACATAATTTGATAAGATCTTACCAATCATTAATATGTGGGTAACTTCTGTTAGTTTTAAAAATATTTGTATTTAAACATATGCAGATCTTGAAATAGAGTGGTCTATGATTCAGTGTTTCATAAAATTTTGTCTGTAGCCAGGGCTTACCTCTTTTTTCTAATTTTTTATTTTTGAACAGCTTGTTCTCTCCTGAGAAGGAAAGAAGTGCTTGAAAGCTCTTATTTCTGAAAGAGCGATAGTATTAGAGGGATGCTTCAGAGACAGTAAAAATATATATATATATATATATTCTTTAAAAGAGCTTCTCTGAAAATTGTTGTATTCTCTTAGTACTGAAACTTTTAGTTGTGGTGCTCTTGACAGCTCTTTACTTATGGCCAAAGTTTAGACCTGTTCAGAGCAGATAGACTTGTGAGTTGTGCATTTTTTGCTGTTTATATTTTGGATGAAAGGCTGAGCATTTTTCTTTTTGATACAGACCTCATTTCAAGTAGTTGTTGCCTCTATCTCCTCCATTTAGAATCTACTTTTCTTCTGTAGCTGCGTATTTCCCATAAATACCCCAAGGGAAAGTATCTAATTTAATAAAACTGTCCCTGAATTAAAGCTTTAAGAAAGAGATAATTAATGTTAGCCAAATCCTTAACTTCTAAATAAAGATATACAGTAACTTGCTTTTGTGTGCTTTGGACAGTTAGGGTTTTTATTTTGGGGTATGGTGCTGTTTGTCTTCATATCCTACTAATGTATAATTTCTGGTTTTACTGTAAGACATTAGCAAAGGGTTCATCAATGGTGTTAATTTATCAAAACAGGAAGGTTTAGCTATTTGAGGAGTACACACTGTCAATTAAGACAAATAGTTATTGGCTGTTGGGAAGCTCATGAACAAGTAATTATAAGAGATGTTCCCTGTTGAACTACCACACATTATTCATCAGATTTCAAGTGATGTGGATTAGGCTGATAAATTGATTTTGCATCATTTGTATCTTTCTCCACTAAGGTCACTTGCAGTTTTTAATTTTGTTTGGTTTAAGGGGAGGTGGCAGGGGTGGTGGGGGAGGGAGAGGGAAGAAGAAAAGCTTTCTTTGAAATTCATTTAAATCATTAATAACTGAGCTAAGAAAGTAATATGCAATCAAAGATCCTACTTAACCCTGGCTAAATGCAATTCCCTTTGCGGTTTGTGTGTGCCTCAGTCGCCTTGGAAGAGGTAAAAAAACCATCAATTTTCCATGGGCTTTCAAGGGTAATGCAGTTCTTGTGAAGTTAACACAACTGACAAGTAAAAATTCTTAGAGTGACTCCGATCTCAGAAACATGGGCTGTTTTCCCATGTGCACAAGAATAGAAGCTCTGGCTACCCAGGGAGGCAGGAGCAGTGGGTGGAAGGCTGGGCTGACCCTGCATGACTGGGAAACACCACTTGATCCTAGCTGCGTTTCTTTCCATGTTCTGTAGACCAGAGCAAGGACTGCAGAATAATCAATAAGTAGTAGTTACACATTTCCCATTAATTACTGACCAGGTAGCTCCAGGCAGGCAGTCTAGTGAAGGCAGTTCCACTGAGACAGGGGCCACAAGTAGGGTACAAAGCAGGTAGTGACTCGCTTGAAATCTCTCCAGAAGAGGTTTGTTTTTGTCCACCTGCTGGTATTTGCAGAGAAAAGGTGCAAGTATAAGTTTTAAAATACACTGTGGAGATACGAGCTTTCACACCACATTTATCAGTGTAAAAATTCTACATTTCCACAACACTAAAATTATTCTATATCTTAAAAAAAAAGGGAGAGAGCAAAAGATTTGTATTTGGAAATATTGAAGACATACTGGTCAGAAAAATCATTAAAGGTACAAAATGGTAAAATTACTCTTCCTGTCCTCTGACACAAAAAATTCATTCTATTTAGACAAAATTTGATGGCCATATAGGGGTTGGATCCTCTTAGAATAAGAATGTCAATAAACAAGATCAATCCCTTAGAAAAGACAATATGATCTCATTATATGTTTTTGCTCTGGAGATGATGTCTACATTTGTTTAGTGTTCATTACTGTAGGTATAAACGGAAGTAAAAAATGAACTTGTGTGCATTCGTGCTGTGGAATAAATATACTGAATATTAAAAATTAGACTTTAAAAAACAGGGGTAAAAAAAATCAAGTAAATGTAAATAGATACACCTGGGCCCTAATGGGTTAAAAGTAATTTCCTTTTTGTTTGGAGTTGCTTGCATGTGTTACAAAATTAAAAGTTAGGCACCACCACACATTCTTTCCTATGACTGTTCCTGTATGCTATTTCATACTATGTCTGAACACAACAAACAGGAAAAAGAAAAGTATACAGTTAGGACACAGAGAACTCTTAGGCCAGACTGGAGGCTTTTTTTCTTTATCAGTGGTTAGAGCTTTGGGGGGAAACCCAGGCAGCAGATACTCCTACTACATCTTCTGGCTTCCAAGGGCCATATTACAAATATGTATTGGATTCTGCTTTAGTGAAGACATAGTCATCTGTGTGAGCCGTACCATGAAGCTGAGTTCAAATTTTCCTGTCCCCTTTCTCTGCTGGTGCAGAGTGATATGAATAGTAAATGTGAGCATGGTTCAGGGGATACTCAGCCAAACTGCTGGGCCTTGTTTATCTTTAACAGCCTAACAGTAATGTTAGAATTGTTACTGACTAATAACTGCTTATCTCAATGTTATTTTCTTAAGGGTAAGTTGGTTTGTACCTGGGCTGTTATGATGCCAGGTTAAACTGTAGTGTCTTATTAGATGTAGATTTTGTTTCAAATGCCTGATTAGGAACACATGAGTAAGAACAAACACAAAATTCCTCTTATTCTCTTAAGTAGATAGTTTTTGTCATAAAGCTGTTTCAGGAACATTTCTCTGAACTCTATGGGCTGTATAAAACTGGATTATTTGCATGGAATACAAAATGTCTGGATTTTTCTCAACAGAGCAAAAATCCTGTAGACTGTATTGACATGTCACCTTTGATTTAAACGAGTGATTTTATAAAAGAAAACTTGTAGAATGATCTGTCTCTGTAGGCATATTCTTGTATGTAATAATGTGATACAGTATCAATATGTCTGATTTCCAGGGAGGATGAGATGTGCTTTGTGTTTTGACCAATCTACAAACACACCTATCCTTTCCATCTAAACTGTATTGTTTGCTGTGGGAAATTGGGTTGCATGAATTAAATATACAGTGGCTCCAACAGCATTCCAAATTGAAGCAGTTTGTGGCATCTGATTTCCTTTTGTAATTTTTCTCAAATTTGTGTTCTGATATTGTTTAGATAAAGTGGTGTAATTTGGTTGAGCTGTAGAAACACCTTAAACTGAAAGGTACCACACACAGAATAACTGAGAAATGAAGTGGACCCATGAGTGAGATTTGTGAGGCTAATATGTTACGTTTTCTTCACAACTTCTCAAGGACTTTTCCTGTGGTTTCAGAGCCTGGACTGGTCTTAGTAATGGAGAAGCTGAAATTTGAGCCTTGTTACAGAATCATCTTTCACAATGATAAACAAGTGTAGCTGGCACTCTGACTATCCAACGACACTGAGCCATCCTAGCCCTTTCCCTCGTCCTGTTTTGTTGAGTATATTAAAAGACAAAGTTTCTCAAGGTGTTATAGCAATAACTGGCCTCTGTTAACTGTAGGTATTTACAGCTTTTAAATGGTATTAGGTATCAGGCTGCCTTTTTTTTTTTCCCCTAAAAATTGTACCATATTGTAAAGTTAATTTGCTTGTAACTGTAGTACATCATCAGTGATCTGGTTTTTGTTTTGTTTTGTTTTAATTGAAACCTAAGTCAGACAAATCTCATTAAGCATCTTCTATATAATTAATTTCCAAAGAAAATACTGCATGTATTAAAATGTAACTTTGGTTAAGGTATATGATGACTAAAATTATTAAATGACTTTTCTGATAGTCATTACTCTTTGAACCTCTTCCTTCTTGGGAAATCTACAGCAGCTGAAATGAGAGAACGCTGTATAAAAATCCAGTATCAAATATTACTGAGGATGCCAGACAACAATGCCAAAAATATTTGTGAAAAAAAAAAAAAAAGTCTCTGTTTCTGCTCTAGCAAAGCAGGCAAATATCTGTACACTGCTTTCAGTGTAGTTATTTAGATGTGTATGAAAGCAGAGTGCTTTGCACATGGTTAAATAGGAATACATTTACTATTTAGGAAAAACAGATGAAACTTGGACTGCAACTTATTAGAAAACATTTTGATTGAAAAATATGCAGATGAGGGGTAAAATGATTCTTTTCTACCATATCATCTGAACAGTTCACTCTGCAAAGCATAAATTCAGTTCAGATTGAAGCTAAAAGATACATAGTAAACCCAGTTTCTTACAGGTTGCAGTTCATTAGTAACATGTAATATCCTGTACTTTTTATGTAACCTCTTGTATCGTTCCAAATTTTTCAGTGTTATTTTCATGAGACTCAGTTCTGTAAATCTTTGTCAAGATGTTCTTACTGTTGACACTGACTCCCATAGTCTGGTGGCATCTTCTGTCTCCCATTTGGAGATAAAACATTGCTCCAGTCACTTGCTTGGAACAAGGAGATTGCTTACTGCAAAAACAGGCTATCAGCATTTATTTGTATGACATTTGTCACAGGTTTAAGACAAATGAAACACTTAAGAGGAATGAAGCTGGTTTGGTTGTTGTTTTCCATTTCTCCTAAGAGATAGGAGAATGCTTTTCTCTTTGACTCATGCATATATACGTGTACACACATGCATGTATGTGCATAATGACCATGTCAGACTTAATATTTACAAATTGACTTCTGTCTTTGGGTTTTATTGTTGGTGGATTTTACTAAATCAGAAATGTTAGGCATGATACTGTGAAGTTGGCCGTGGTTTTGAAATTAATAACACATAATTTTTGGACAGGAAGTGAAGAGAGTTTATTGCTTTAATTACAGTGTAATGTTCATATTAAATATATTTATATTTTAAAATTCTAGTTTTAAGGAGATTTTAATAGAAGCTGGAGCTGATGAGGCAAAGCAATGCAAAAAGGCTGTTCCAGATGGCATATATCCAGAGGGAGACATTTGCATATTGACAACGGTGGAAATATATGAAAAGAGAAATAAGTAACGAGTATGAGACTAGTGAAGAGAATCCAAGTGAGAATAGTTCAGGACTCAATCTGTTGTTATAACGAAAGGAGTAGCAGTGTTCTCTACAGGCTATAATCTGATCCCAGGGAAAGATACTGAAATTGCTAAGTGCTTCAGTCAAGCGATAGAGGAATGCAAGAATGAGTCAGCAGGGCAGTTACAGATGAAATTGTAGAGTAGGAGAATAAAAATTTTGCAAATACAGGAGGAAAGGGAGAAGATGATGAATTTATAATGAAGGTCGGTCTTGAGGTGATGGTAGAAATATAAAGGTCATTTTTTTATGGATTAGAAACAGAAAATACTACATTGTGTGAGGCTTTAGTTACTGTCATGGGTAATTTGGTGGACCACTGATCTAATCTGGCATACTGGTGCTTCTTCTTTGTGTTGGATGGTATTTTTCTTCTCCAGGGAAAGCACACACTGTGAAGCAAAATGTTTATATTTGACTAACGGCATCTAAAATTAATTGAAAGAAATATGAAAAATACTATTGAATGTTAAGGCCCTTTCCCATTCCTTTTCAATGTTGTTTACAGTGGCAACACCAATTTTATTAATACCTTATATACTAGCTCATGCAGTTTAGAACTAAACCTTGTGTCAAGGAAAGTAGGCTCTTTAGTTAAAAGCAAGTAGCAGCTGTTACCTTTGATTTTGGAAGGCAAATTTTCTTGCTAAATGCCTAATTATAGTGCTGTGTGTCTGCTCACCTTCAGTGCAATGCAACTTTTTTTCAGACTCCTTACTTTGAAGTTTCTTTTAAATTTGTTATTTAATTATTAGGCCAATGCTATCTGGATATTTTGGTATAGATATTAATTTCTTCCCCATGGACTTTTTTTTCCCCTAGCCTATAGAGAGTATGCAGTGTCATGCCGTAGGCTCAGTGCACTAAGGGAGGCATTTTTTTTACTTCCTCAGATATGAGCCAGCAAAGGCTCGCTGGGAGTACTCCTGAGAGCATGGAGAGTTTCCTAAATTGCAGGTTAATTAAAAATTACCCTGCCTGGAAATATAGATGCTCTACTGTGCACTTTATAACTTCATCTGCCATCTACTACTCAACATGGCAGCATCCTTACTCCAATTGTGCAGACCAGAATATTGGCTGCTGCCTGGCTGAAGGATTCTCCTTCACAATTCAAAATAAAGAGTAACCTGGACTTTCTGTAGCCACCTTCTGGAATTAACAGAGATTGCTGTCATTATGCAGCAGAAGGTAGGTTCACTTTGTAACAGTGCAAATTTAAAAGAATATATATACTGAATTAAAGCATGATTAGTATAACTTAGAGCTTGACAGATTGGAGAGTTCCTTTTTCTTCTGCCAGAAAGACTAACAGCTATACCTCTCATGAAGTTAAAGCAAGTCTGTTTTTATAATGAAAATGGTTATGAAAGGGTAGAGTCATGATTTGGTGGCTGTATCATTGCCATCTTATCAACCTTCTGACAGTGGTATCTATAGATCAACTGCTGATTCATTTCCCCTTATTAAAATCGCATATGATGCAAAAAAGACACTGATATATACTTAAACAATTTTTTTAAAATTCTGCAACTACTCTCTCTTTACAGTTAGAAAATGCTTTATTTGTTTTATCCTAATTTATGTTGTAGTATATATTGTACAGTATTTCTGAATATTTTAGCACATTTTCTTCAAGGTAGTATGATAGATACGAAATGCAACGTAAAATTTAGTTGCTATAGTTTCTGCAGAGAAAGAGCCATTTGAAAAACCCTTCTGAACAGTAAGGCAATGTGCTAACTTAATATGTGGGGATTTTGAAGGGGAAAATTTTCAAGGGCATGAAGGGAAGGGACATGCCCAAATGGCTCTGCAAAGGAGGGACTCTGGCTGCCCTGGGGGTGGCTGAGCTGCAGGGAACATGCTGTCTTCCGTCCCTCCAACTGAGCTCCCCAAGTCCCTCCTGGGCAGGGAGGGTGACTCAGCTCTGCTTGGGAATCCTGGGGCCACTGCTGGGGCAGAGATGGTGAGCAGATAGGGAAGGAAAAAGTAAGATTAAAAAAAGTAAAACTATTGAAAGTCTTAAGGAAAAAAAAAAGAGTAGAAAAGAGGGAAAATCTCTGTTTTGTGGACATTTGCTTAAATAGAGCTGTTTTCTAGAGGATGTTTCACTATCAAGACGTGTTGGATATACCTTTCAGTTCACACCAATGTAAACTGAGGGCTCTAATTAAAGCATTACACTTAGACCCTGCCGTCTTACAGTGATGTGGCTGGGTTGGAGAAGGTCCAGAGAAGGGCCAAAAAGATGTTCAAAGAACTGGGAAGCCATAGTATGAGGAAAGGCTGAGAGAATTGAGCTTGTTCAGCCTTGAGAAAAGAAAGATTAGGGGAGACCTTATCACCATGTTCCAGTATTTAAAGGGTGGCTATAAAGAAGATGGAAACTCCCTGTTTACAAAGAGTAACATGAAACAGATGAGGAGCAATGGGTACAAGATACTCCTGGGATTCTTCCAGTTTGGCACTAGAGAAATTTTTCACTATGAGAACAATCAACCATTGGAATAATCTCCCCAGGGAAGTGGTGGATTCCCCAACACTGGACACTCTTAAGATTCAGCTGGACACGGTGCTGTCCCATCTTTTCTAGACTGTGATTTTGCCAAGAAAGGTTGGACCAGATGATCCTTGTGGTTCCTTCCAACTTGGTATTCTATGTTTATGCTTCATTGTACAACAAAGATCAAGCTGCACTCTGAAAAGAACATGTTAATATAGGCTTGTAATTTTAATTTCTCACACTTTTTCACTCTGTATTTCAGTAAAAATCTAATCTACCCAATCATTGCTTTAGGCTAACAGCCTGTAATACAGAATAGTGTCAAAAATGTCAAACTTAATGAAAAAAATGGGGTCAAACATTAGTGTTCACTAAAAAAATTTATTTAAATGCTTTTTTTCCACCAGATTTATGCATTCTCATTGGTGGGGTTTTTGGAATGCATATTAATCAAAGCTAAAATAAAAAGGGAAAGCTGTACTGCCATGAAACTCTTCCATGTCTGATATATGTATTAAAGCTATGAATCCATTAAATATATTTTTAAGAAATCATTGACATATAACCTTAAAGAAGAAAAGAGTTTTATGCTATGGAGGTCAGGTATATCTTATTGGATCTTGTTGACTCTTCTACTTCAGCTTTTTAAAATGAAAAACTAAAAATTTGCAATCTATTGGGCAAGGTGATGAAATTAATTAAAATAGTTTAAAATTTCTGTCATAAAGTTAAAAGGAGATGAGGAATAGATTCTACAATATTCATGCTATTAAATTGCAACAAATAGTTTAATTACCTGACTCACTCATGTATGACAAACTCCTGAAATCTCATAGGTAATTTGATAGTACATACAAGATGAAACCACCTGCACATCAGTACTCTGGTCCATTTGCATAACTCCCTTAAACAGGGAGGCACTGGAAAACCTGGGAAAATGACTTAACAAGTCTTTATGTGTTCATTGCTATCCTTCCATCTCTTCCATTAATATTTGTTTTGTTTTTCTCCTTCATGCTACAGTAGTAATGCTGATGATGCAACCCCAGACAGTCATTTCGGTGTAATAGCTTTGAGCGTGAAATGCTTGATTTGCACTCCTGAGCAGCTATCGTGGGCTTCATTCCCCAGGTCTGTGTGTGTGTGGAGTCATGAAAATGAGGAGGTTTTTTTAAACTTTAGGGAAGTGGGTAATGCACAGACTGAAAAAGGAAGAGAGTAATGCAGTCATAGAAGAATTGAAGGCAGGAGTAAAAAACTTTTTGATCAAAACAACAGGTTCATTTGATTCAGTTCTTGGGTGTTTCCTTTTATAGAGGAGAAAAATTCGCAAGAGTGTAAGACAAGACAATAAACAGATTACCCTTAGTCTATTCTACTGTATTTAAGGCCGTAACAAAAATAGCACACATTTTACACAGAACACAGAACAACTTTTTTTCCTCTGGACAAAGACTATCTGGACTCAGGACAGCTTTCTTCTTAGTTGTTTAGGTCATAAATGCAGAAACAACGGTGATTATTTGCCAATGTATTAAATATTCTACTTTTGAAGACTCTTAGAAAGGTCAAGAATTACAGCATCGACTGTTCTGGTTTTGGCTCCATTTAGAATTTCACAGCTTCCACCTCCCCACATATGTGTACAAATTTAAATCCTCCTAAATGGTCTTAACTGATATGATCAAGGTCAAATATCTTTGAAAAAGTTCTGAAAAACTAGTGTCACAAAATTAATTTGAGGCTGAACAATTTTAATCTTTTTGTTCCTGTAATCAAAACTTCGAAGGAAAAATCCAGAAATAAAAAAAATATTTTGGTGTTGAAATATATAAGATGGTTTGACCTAGGGGAAAATTAATTTATCTGTGGAGAAACAAGTACCTGTAAATGTAGTGATTTTTGCTTCTGGATCAGAGATGAAGAAATAAGACTGAATAACTAAGAGTATACTACTAAAATATATTATACTATATGCTTTTTTTGCCACTTTACTCCTACATACTGAGATATTACAAAGTATGCTATATCCCAAAAATACCCAAAACAACATTCAACAAAAAAAGTTAATTAATTTGACCTGTTATTATCAAATTATGTTCCCAAAAAGTTAAGGACAGTATTCTGAAAAGCTGAAATAACTGAAAATATACAGGATATAAATTCAACCTATGTTAGTAACTAGTGTTTCATAGAAATATCAAGAATGTCAGTATCCTCTGTTTGCTGATGGCATTTCTAAATAATTTTTTTTTTTTTAATTTAACAATGACTGAAAATTAAGTAAAGTAATTTATTTTACTTGACTTAGAAGCAATATTCACACTTTAGTCTTGACCTTTGATTTATGAGCTTATCGCCAGCCCCCACCCCCATCATCTGTTCATCCCTAATTGGGAGAGTCATATAAAAGTCAATGATAAGGTTAGTCTTAACCATCTGCCGAAAGTCTTTTTTCTGGAAATTCACACATGTATGTGCAGAAACACACACTATGGAGTCACTGTCCTTGTATAACAAGCTACTTTGACATATCTTAATGAACAGGATTAACTGCATTTCCCTACATAGATTTACTTGTGCTTAAAGTTAGACGCAAATTCAATTCGTATCTTTATGAATTAGATTCAGTAATACTGGATGTCTGCAATGAAGAGTTTATTTTTGTTTAAAATTTGGATTACATGCATTTTCTACATAGTTCAAAATGTTTTTATTCTGTTAAAGGGCAAATGTTTTGGCATCTACTTCTTAAATAAGTAAGTTTATGATCAGCGATGTACCAAACCAATAGACTGGTTTTCTGTTTTAGTTTGATAGATTAATTTCTACGTCTTTCAGTATAGTAAATTGTTAGAGGTATTACTCAGATACCACTATCTACAGCATTGCTTATGGTAGTAACAAAATGTTATATTCATTACAGGGGTGTCAAACTCATTTTCACTGGGGATCACATCAGCCTCACGGTTGTCTTCAAAGGGCTGAATGTAATTTTAGGACTGTGTAAATGTAACTGCTCCTGCATTTATACAGTCCTAAAATTAGATTCGGCCCTTTGAAGGCAACCGTGAGGCTGATGTGGTCCCCAGTGAAAATTAGTCTGACACCCCTACATTAGAAGTACTTAACAAATTCCTAGGTTTTCCTTTGACTGCAGGGAAAACTAGTGCGACTCAGCAACTATAGACTAGCCTTCAAACACATATATGTCTGTATATGTATACATGTGAAGCCAGAAGTCTAATCCATGCAAATCTTTGAATAATTTGATTACAATATTTTAACCTATTTTCTATTAATCAGTACATAAGACCTTCTACATGAAATGCATCTTTTAAGTGAAATTGCTACAGTAGAGTCTAAAGAAAAAAGAAAAAAATCACTTAATTATTGTTACCATATCCTGCAGCCTGTATTTTAGCTACCCTTAATTCACTGTCATGGTCTCAACCTTTTTCAACTCATTTTCTTCCCTGTATTTTTTTTTTTTTTTTAATAAAATGTGATCTGAAATGAAGACCCTCTTTTCCATTCGGTACTTTATAGCAGTGATGGGAAAACAAAATGAAAAGGGTGGGGATGAGGATGATGTTTTGACTGAGCCAAAAACTGTAACAAAAAAAGAAAGGGAAAATAATAAAGAAAAAAATAAATCTTTCACTTGAGTAAAACATGTCATTTGATTGCTCCTAAATAAAATTTTTCATTTTATATTTTGAACAAGAATCTTCTAAAATAGAAATTTAAGAAAGTGTGAAAAGGAAATCTTGTTTTCCAAAAGATCTACCATTTCCACTCCCTCCCCCCACCATTTTTAAAAATTGATTCAAAAAGTGAAAAACAAAACAAAGTGTAACCTTCTGTTCATTAAGGATAACTTATCATATTTGCTTGGAATTCTCATCAGCACTATCTTGGTCTCAGGAGACATGCATAGTTATGGCTGGATTCCTGCCTGGACAGCTCTTGAAGAGTGTTGACACTCTTCAGTTTATTCATAATCCTCTGTTCTTCACTGAATTTCTTTCCAATGTGGCAATGTACGTGTGATGAAACTGTTCCACTGTAGGAAAATGGTGACAAAGATATAATTCATCCGTTAAGTCTTTCACAACTGTGATCTGTGATACAGAACATTTAAACTGTGACATCAATAGTGTATCCAACAAAAGAACTAAACTTTAAGGACAGGATGATCAGTAGGAATATGTTTGTAGATATTGTCAATGATTCTATTGAAAAATGAAACTTAAAGAAATATATGTTCTTACACTAGAATAGCATATTTGTGCTATAACTGCATTATTGTTGGGAAGAACATCTGCAATTAATTTGGCAGTTATGCAAGTATTCTAAGAAATTAATTTTCCTCCTTAATATAAAAAAAAAGAAAAAACAGAAAACAAACAACCAAATAAAAACCCCAACGCACTAAACAAAAGGAATCGAGAAAATTGGTCTTATAATTGTGTAAAGTACTAAATAAGTTTCCTTTTAAATATGAAATCAAATGAAGTTTGAGAATCTCTTCAGTCATACTCCTGAAATCTCTGTTAGAAAGCCATAGATGTTTAGTATTGATGATACTGCTGAAAAATATTTTTATGAGTCTCTTGCAGAGGGCTGGGATTTATTCTTAGATTTGAAGTATGTTTTTTGGATGAAGAAGAGAGAATGTATTTTACTTTCTAATGTATAAAACAAATATTGAAGCAGAATGTAGGCTCAGTTTTTTACATTATATAAAATAGTTTGATTTTACATGTAGTCATGTCTACAAGATGCCATTTATAGCTATTTAGAAGTCACTTTACGAATACTAAAATATTGCACAGAACTGCATAATTTCAAGCACAATGGCTCATAAGTGCCATGGTGTGTTCTTTTCATTATGCACTGCACATAAAATGTCGAATTATAAAATTATAATGAATACAGCCTAAGTATTAAATATACTGTTTTGGCATATTAATATTATGCTGTGGATCTATTCTAGAGCATAGCAGTTATATATTTGAATTTTTAATTTGGTTCAGCGGTGATCACTGGGTGGGAGATTTTTGAGGCAAGTATAAAATACTGTGATGCCTTTGTGTGTTCTGCGATATTGGAGACTTGATCAAGGTTTTCTGGCACTCCACCAGTTCCAATCAGTTGAGTGATCCTCCTGCAAATGCAGAGGCCTTTAGAATAGTGATGCCAGAAGATGCCTTAAAAGACAGGCTGGCTGAGAGTTGTTGTATGAAGTTGTAAGCAATTTTACCACTAATTAAAACAATAATTAAATTCAGTGTTTTTGAAGTTATTTTCACCTATTGATTTCAGGGACGTTGCTCAGATAGTAAGTTCAAAAAACCCCATATTCATGTGCCTTTCACTTCTAAAGATAAAACACTTTTTAACTTGCAGGATTAGGGCCAAAATACCTTTCTTTTTCTCAGGTCTTCACTTGTCTCATCTTAAAGAGAAAGTATTATAAATTTATTATAACTGTGAAGAGACATAAAATTACCAGTAATTTCTTTTATTCATTACAACCACTTTATTTACTTCCTCCAACTGTGTTTAAAACTGATTTTTTTTAATAATTCAAAAAAAAAATAGTTCTTAAAAACTTGTATATTTTAAGTGCTTTTGGGTTTTCTGCAGTATGATTCAAGATACTTTGGAAGTGTTTTGTTTGTTTGTTTTTTTACCAGACTGCTTTCAAAAAATATGTATCACACACCTAAATGCACATAATAAGTGAATGAGAAATATTTTACCTTTTTAAGGAGAAGGGGCTGTGAAATATTTGCAGTTAATTTTATTATACCAGATATGCACCTTGTTTTTTCACTGTTAGCAAATACGTAATGCACTAAATAGTGCACTACATTTTTGATGTCAGGTACTATAAAAGGCCATACATCATTGGATTAGGTAAAATTGGCAAACTACAGGCTTCAGGAAATCTTGAGTTTTGGAAAAAAAGTTAAAATTATGAGATCTTTTATTATCTTTCATTTGGTGGGCTTAAGGTTAGTTTGTGCCTGTAGAGTTTATCTCACTTGAGCTTTGATGTAGACTGCGACAATGGTCATATTTATTTGAACTGTATGGTTTAGAATTTTCTTCTGTAAAATTTTAACACTGAGGAGAATGATGTCTTTTACAGAGAACTAGAACTTCTCCTGAACAGAATTATCTTCTTTTTTTTTTTTTTCTTTTTCTCATTAGAGCTGTCACTCTCCTGACTTAAGCAATTAGAATAGGTATTTATAACATTAAAATTAGGCAAAGACATCATGTTATAATAACATTAGAAAACCAGTTCATTTGGGGGGAGGGCGGGGAGGTCTTAGATGAAGTGAAGAAACAGGATTTTCGCAACATTCTCCATTTTATTTATTCAACATCCCAAGTTTGGTATGTCATTGCTTCTTAGTTGTTACTATTTATTTATATATTATTTTATAAACATAAGGACTATAGAAAAGTTACCTAAGAAAAAAGATGAGACTTAACACATAGAAAAAACATAACTGGACTGCAGCATAAATAAGTGTTTTAAGTACTCAAGCATTTTTCTGCTAGGGTGATATATATATATATATAAAGTCTGCAATTCTGTAAGACACCCATGATGCCAGTGGACAGAACTTCATTGAATCATTCAGAGGCTGAATTTTTTTTTCTTGATAACACCACCATGTTTTGTATAAATTCTCTTTCTCTTTGTGACCAATGCATATTGTTAACAAAGATTTTGCTGAAATAGAAAAAATACAAGGTCTTAGAAAAACATGTACAATGTAAGGCTTATAGAGGAGCCTCAGGCTCTGGGAAGATTAAAGTTGAAGAAGAAATATAAATCCTAATGAGGTTCCATCCTAACATTACCTGTCTATGAGACCTTGGTAGAACTAGTGAGAAGAATTTCAAAATACAGTTTCAGTCATATGGCTGCCCTCTAATGTCCCCACTAATGAATCGTTAACATTTGTGGCTTTTGCTAAAATTAAAGTACTGGTGCTATATTTTCAGCAAAGAAACAGCCTGAGTATTTTCTTCAGGTTTTGGATAGTTTAGAAATAGCACGTTCTAGCTCTGCTTTTCCTGTCCCTTAAGTTTACTTATCCAAAAACAAAACAAAACAAAACAAAGCAAAGCAAAACAAAACAAAACAAAACAAAACAAAAACCACAAAACAAAAAAACCACCACAGAGCAATTTTAAATTACAAATTCTTAAAACATGTTGGGTGTATTTTTTTCTCTGTTTTCACTACTACCTGTTTCCTTTTGTTTGCTTGCTTATTCTTTTCCTCTTTCAAATCCTACAGGTCAAGCCACATTAGAATGTCTGATGTTGACTTGCTAAGAAACATCACTGAGAAAATCCTGGATGCTTGTTTGAGTCAGATTAAAGATTGTTTCAGTAGCGCTACAGTAGCCTCAGGGCAGCTCCTCCAGATGAGATATGTAGGATAGCTCTTCTGAGTGCACTGCGTACTCTCATTAAACCTGCTGTGCTGACACGGTGTCATGGACAGAATCTAAATGCGGATGTGTGAGAGCCACCACAGCTGGTTTTCTGTCTGAACATTCACAATTGAGCTAACCCCCGGGTTTCTCTCCTACGCTCATGGAGAGTCTGGGTCGCATTGGCAGAGGGCTGCACAGGAAGTGTTAGGTAGTGGATTTATTAGGCAAATAGTCACTTGCTTGGGCTCCCATATGGAACAGCTTCACGTTGTATGTTTTCTGGTTTTAGCTTATGACTTTCTTTGTCTGTACATAATCAGCGCAACTGATCAGGTGCCCACTTCAGAGTTTCAAGTATCTGTCATGTGAGTTAGATATTTTAAAATTTCAGAACTATAAGAGGAACAAAATACCAAAGAAAAGTAGTCTGCTCTCTTGATGTGAATGCCACATCAGTAGTCATCATCATCATCTGGAAATGTATGGTTTCCAGATTTTGTGAAAGCATTTTTGTGTAGGGTATTAAAGTCAATACCATATGAACTGCAATAAGAAATAAGTCTAACAGAAGCGTATATGATATCTAGTTATGTACATAGTACTGTTTGTAAGAGAACTCATCTTAAATCTTGTTTTATATGGACTTTTGCTATGTAAAGGTTATTTCTAAGCTGAAATCTCTTAGTTTTAGACAGGAATAGCCATTTTGTAGAACTAGAAGGGTATACAAAGAGTACAGTTACTTCAAAGAAAAAAAATAGGTCCCTTTTTTGGTAGCTATCCTTGTAAAATCAAACTCAGTACTTGAACAATTCTAGTTTCAAACTACACACACCTGCCTCACCTGTTTCAATTAATACTTTTCTGGGTTGTGTTTTTTTGTTTGTTCATTCATTTGGTGTGAGTGTGATTATGTTTGACTGGGTTTTGGGGAGGTGTTTGGGTTTTTTTTGATGGGGAGGCTGGTTTTTATACTTTAAAAATATATCTTAGGGCGAAGTCTTGAATCAGCTTTTCATAACAGGAAATTTTAACCCTCCAAAAACTGGGATACATAGTAACTGCAAGTCTTTGTATAATTAAGCCAGCTCTCTGATTGACATTTATATTGATGATTAACATTTCTATTCACTAAAAAATAATTGTGTTACTTGTAGGAAATGGAACTTTGCCACCCACATCTCAAAATGAAGTACAATAGATATCATAGTGGAAAGCTACATTTATTTTGCATTCCCAAATTTAAACATGAAAAGTATTTATAATAGTTAAGCATCAAAATGATTACTGAAGCTGCACATTCAAATCTTGTCTTTTCTCAGTAGACTGATATTGATGGAAAATCCCATAGATATCCATCAAAATGAAACTTTCAAGGACATAACTCATTATCAGCTAAGAGTGTTTATAGCCTTTGGATATTTTACGGTCATTTGGATCTGCAGTATTAATTCTGCATTACCCAACATCATACATATATTATTTAATATATACCAAACAGCCAGCTTTCAAAGTGAATTCTTTGTTCTCCCCAGCTCCTCATTTTCTCTGAAAACAAAACATTGCAGAGGAATTATTTAATATAAAACAAAATAATCATTTCAGAAAACTGATGCCAGGTAGGGCCACAAGTGTCTTCAGGCTAATAGTTATTGATTAGCATTTTTAAAGTTTGATAGCTAATAGTTTAACATTATTTTTTGCCTTAATGATTTCATTTTTTTGCACAAATCCTTTGACTTAACATGACAGTCACATTATTAATTAACAGAAATTGGAAAGAGTGACTTCAACTTACTGCTAGCTGCATTATTTATTCATTTATATACAGTATAAATAATTCTGGGTGTATTCCAAAGAAATTAATAATCATAGGAATAGTATCACTGAACTTTCATATCAAGGACACATGGTTATACTTTATTACAACATTTGAATTAATGTGCAAATTTAACACCCTTATTCTGTGCTATGCTTATTACAAGTCAGAGAGAAACTGATAGCATTACAGAACTTGAAGCAGGAGGGTACAACTCTGAAAAAACATACACGCAACCGATCTGTAAAGGTCACGTTTATTTTGGAATTTTGGAATCTGAGTAGTGGAAGGAAACCTAATGTTATCATCTTTAGTTAGGTGCCTGATGATTAAAAAAGAAAAACAAACAAACGTGTCAAAACACCAAACCTTCTGTGAATGGCCAGTGTTTATAGCTTATTGAGCTCCTACATCTCTCATATTTTTCTGTGTAATAGAGAAGGAAATTAATATTTTACCACGTGCTTAGCTGATAATGATGCTAATACATGTTTTTTGTTTTTGAACAGGGGGGAAATTAGCATCATTTTGGTTATGTTTTTCATTTTCCGATATTTGCATCTTTAACACTTGAATATTCTAATGAATTCTGGTTGTTCATTTCTTCTGTCCAGATTTAAATAACTCACTTCTGAAGTACTTTGTCCATCTATTAGTTAGTTCTGCAAGCAGATTATATGTAGATACAGGGCATACTGAATGCAAACGTCACTGGGGCTTCTACTCTGTACTTTATGTTAAATCATTATGTTGTGATCATTTAGTAGGACACAGCAACTTTTCACATTCAAATTTTGTACGTTGTGCCTCTAGGCTTTCAAATACAGACACACCAGAGGCCACACGATATGGTTGTAGCTCTGTATTATTAATTGAAGTGGTGTTTTCTCAGTCTCAAGAAAAATGGTGACTAACAACTACAAGAACATTCCTGTGAGTGGTATGAATTGTTAGCAAAGAATTCAGTATATGATACTACGTTGAAAATCTCTTTTTTGAAATTCGTATGTTTATTATCTTTCAAGCTGTTATCTAATGGATAGATGGAGTTTGCATCAGGACTTCAAAGTTTCTGTATTCAGTTTCTTAAATTCCCATTGCAAGCTAGTTGTATACAACTTTTCCTCTGCAAAAAAATGGAAAATCCTCCCTATGTCTTCATACTAGGTGGGTTTTTCATTATTTAAATGTTCTTTCTTCCGTATAGTATGGCTTTTACTGTTTTTTGTGGTTTTTTTTTTTTTTTTTTTTTCCATTATACCATGATTTTACTTTGCTTTTTATATATTGTAGTTTCTCTTTATGGATTCAATACTTCTATTTCATCCATGTTTACTATTGTATTTTGACCGTGCTATTTTTCTAGTGTTAATGAAGTCCTTTCATGGAATGTAATTGCAACAGTTTTATGTGAAGTATGTGGACTCCAGGAATAGCAAACACAGTTGCTTTTGTTACTTGTTTGTCTCTTGTCTCTTAATTTCCATCAGGCTGCCAATATTATAACTCATGTAAAGCACCAAAGCTCCAAAATGTTAAAGGAAATTTTAAAATATGGGATATCTAATAAAGAATAAGCTGTGGATTTCTCTCTCTTTTTTTTTTTTTTTTTAATTATTATTGGAAGATACTGTTTTTAATTGTATTGGAGTCTTAGAGCTGTTGATACCTTTGCAAGTTGAAGGAAAAAAATAAAAGACACAAGAACACTTTAAGATAAATTTCATTCTTGAAACAGAGTCAATAAGGCTATGTAACATGTCATGTGACTGAAAGAAATGGTTTAAACATTTTTATAATACTCAGACTGTTGTAGAGTCATGTCCTTATAAAGTACACATAGGAGAGGAAAAAGCTGATCATAGGCATAAAGATTTAATGAATGCAATTTAGTGGGGGTTTTTTGTTTGGTTTTGGGTTTGTGTTTATTTTGTTTGTATTTGTTGTTGTTGTTGTTTTGTTTTTTTCCTCCTGTTCTGTGCTTATTAAAAAAAAAAAAAAATTTGATTCCCAAACAAAACAAAAATCCCCAGCCATAACAATGGGCACAAATCATACTGAACTAGGTAACTTATAAGGCTCAAAATTCAGGAACTCTGATTTCTGCTTATATCTGACAATCTGCTTGTTTTACCTCCCCCTCAAGTTCAAAGGTGTGATACAGAGGCACATAGAAAGCCAAGAGGCATTCCAATGGCAGCAATCCATCACAGTCCGCCAAGTCAGGAGTCAGGCCAGTGCACAGGATGATGCTGTTCTGCGTGACTCACTCAAACCTAACTCCCATAAATCATGAAACAGCTATGGAACTAAAAAGACATCTAACAGGTCTTTTTGTGAGTTAACTTTCATCTAATAAGGACGTGCTTAACATTGGATGATACTTCAATTCTTACAACCTCCCTCTTACAGTAGATTTGTTTGGCTCATTTGTTCTACTAATGTTATTTTATTATGATCACGAGGATGATTTTGGTTTTGGTTCGGGTGAATGGTTTTGACCGAGTCTTCAGCAAAATTGCATAAACCATTTCCATTTGTTTATGTCATATTAAAATTACTCATTTTGTTTTGATTAATATTTTGAAACTTTGACTATCAAGCCAGCAGTGTGCCCAGGTCGCCAAAAAGGCCAACAACATCCTGGCTTGTTTCAGAAATAGTGTGGCCAGCGGGACTAGGGAAGTGATTGTGCCACTGTACTTGGTGCTGGTGAGGCCCCACCTTGAATACTGTGTTCAGTTTTGGGCCCCTCATTACAAGAAAGAGATTGAGGTGCTGGAGAGAGTTCAGAGGAGGGTGATAAAGCTGGTGAGGGGCCTGGAGCACAAGTCTGATGAGAAGCAGTGGAGGGAACTGGGGCTGTTTAGCCCAGAGAATAGGAAGCTGAAGGGAGACTTTATCACTCTCTGCAACTACCTGAAAGGAGGCTGTAGCATGGGAATGTTGGTCTCTTCGCCGAAGTAACAAGTGATAGGATGAGAGGAAAGGGCCTCAAGTTGTGCCAGGGAAGGTTCAGATAGGATATTAGGAAAAAATTCTTCATGGAAAGGGTTGTCAGGCATTAGAAGAGGCTGCCCAGGGAAGTGGTGGAGTCACCGTCCCTGGAGGTCTTCAAAAGGGTGTTTAAATGAGGTTCTTAGAAACATAGTTTAGTGACAGAGTTTGGTTATGGTGGGACTTGATGATCTTGAGGATCTCTTCCTACTGAAATAATTCTGTGATTCTAAGTTTATAACTGAACATTGAAATACAGTACATAATTTCTCTCTAAGGGGAAATGGAAAGGAAATTATTTTTATTTGCTGCCTACAGTATTACTTCAATCTTCTTTTAAAACCAAAATATTCAGCCTCTTACTTTAAGAGACTGTGCTTTTGACGAACAAATGAGTTGAAATTTCACACTAAATGCTAAATGTCAAGAAAAATACCACTTGGGTAGGAAGCAAAAAATTCTTGAAGTGCTTATGAAAGCAAACATATTGAATATAAGGAAACGCAATTTAAAAGATAAACAAAAGAGCGCCCCCCCCTCAACATACACACACAAAAACCCCACAAACAAACGTATCTCCACTTCTTAATAGGGAGATTTAATAATAAAACAGGGTTTTGAAATTTCTATAACACACACAAGACAGAGGGGCTTTTTTATTTTCATTTTTAGAAATTTTTATTAATTTGGGGTTTAGCTTTAATTCTCTTTTCAGTTGTAAAGGACTTGAAATTATAGCCTGAACTTTAATTCTTCTTCAATAAGTTCTTTGATAGTTTTAGACAGGTAATCACAGGAGCAATTAAGGATGTTGTCCTGAGGCATCTTTACTGCAGGTGCACCTATCTGATTGCTGTTTTGTAATTAGTGTATAATTCTAACAACCCATATGCATCATATAAGTTCTACAGTGCTTCAAAGAAGAGAAAACCCCTTTCAAGTCTAAATAAGTACTTAATAATTTAGGTTGCTCTGTTATTTGGTCTCAGATCTTCTTGTTGTGATGTTTTGTTTGTGAAACTCAAAGCTAACGGAGAATTTGTCATGCAATTGGTTAAACTGTTAGAGAAAAGTATTGAATAACAGCGCTGATTAAAACATTTAAACTAGAATTCCTTGAAATATGCAAAAAACTTAAAATTATTACAGAGGCAATGCCAGCTTTAGGTTTTTTGTTTTTGAAGTCTTTGAAATCTGACTTTGCAGAACAGATTGTGAATCCCTGGCCCATTACACACCTGCAGAGATTTTGGTGTTTTATTTCTCTTGGGTGAAACAGCACAAGCCCAAACCATGTTAATCACTGTCAGAACCAGTTGTATAAAATGCCAAAATGCAATGAACCGGGAATTTTATAATACATATGACAATACAGTTTAAAGTGTTGTTTTGTTAGGCTTGCAATTTGTTGTAATTTATCACTTATGATAGTACTGGAACGGAAGAATATCTGGGACCTCCAAGTGATCCTTTCACTTAGAAGAAACGGTCTTGTATTTGTATGCTGTTTTAAACATGAGGGAAGAAAAAAAAAGAAAAGATGAAGTGCAGCTATGAGATGTGTAACATTTGTTTTTTAAGTATATACAATTTAAATGCATGAAAATTTTATGTTAATATCTACTTAATATGTGTATTCTGTTGGAGATAATTTAGCATTAGTTACATCTTGTTTATAGAAAGAGGCCTATATTCTATTATCCTTCTAAATAATAGTCAGTTTTAGCATATGAGAATATTAGGCTTGTTTGAGGGACACTATTAAAAGTTGAAAAGAGAAACAGCTCTCTGCTAAACAAAATCTACTATCATACTGCCCTGTGTGAGTGAATTATTGTATCAAGAGTTACTTCTGAATGTGGTTTTTAAGCAACTTTGCTTATTTCCAGAAGTCTTTTCAGGAAAATAAACTACTTTGTTTCAGCTGCTTGCAACAAGGGAGTGACAGTGCTGTTCTAGAACAGAACAGTTTCCTATTATATTGCCATGCATGCAAGAATTGTTCTTATCCTCTAGACTAGTGAATTTCTAAGTTACTGCATCAATTATCCGCTGGTTACTGTTTCTTCTGAAACAGTTTTAACTGAAAATACAGAGAAATTATGACTCATTCTAACAGAATTTACAGATTCAGGTTCTGATCTTTTAACCTGCATGTGTTTATGCAGATCATTAACTTAAAGCACAAGAGTTAAGCTAGTTTGCTCCACTGGAACCATATCTGAAATTAAACTTCTTCCCATGTCTTTGCTGTTGTCTGTTGGGTACAGATTTCAAAGGTACCTTGTAGGCAACTGTTGAAGATTCTTGCTGTGTTCCCACAGGAAATTTTCACTGGCAGTGGAATTACTGACCACAGAAAAAATGCCTCTGACTACATCTCTGTTTGTTGTTCATCCTGTTGTGACAGCTTTTTCCATCACTTTGCTATGTTACGTTCTGGCTGAATCCCTCTCATAGCTCTTGACATGATTGTAGTACCTGTGTGACAGTCACTGAACCAGGTCATTGGAAATTTAAACCCTAGGGTATGACATAATTTCAAAGGTAGTTATAGCTCCTGCTCTCAAATGGGTAAGCACTTACATGTTTTCTAAAGTAATTTTCAGTTGGGAATATTGAAACAATTAGACTAGGTTAAATATGTTTTGAGGAAGAGTACACAGAATCTCTTTGGGATGGGAGCAGAAGAAGAAAAATTACTAAAAACTCAGTCCTGAAAGATGTTATCAAATTGGACAATTGTCTTGATTTTTTTTTTTTTCCTAATATGATCTTCCCAACGGTAGTACAACAGCTGATACATTTCTCCGAAAGGCAAATAAAAAGAGGTTTTGTAAGTGTTAAATTAGCTACTATTTTTCATGCTGGTCATTTCCACACACTATATCCCAAATATAGCTTTGGAATGGATATAAATGATTTCTTGTATCCTGAGACGACTAAGAAGGATATGGTCCCTTGGCAGGGTGGTGAAATAAGTGCCCATATCTATCATAATGCCCAGTGGATCTGTATTAGTAATATAGTAGGATCCATCACTGTTCAAAAACTCAGACAAGTCTTTCATATGGAACAATAATATTATTTATGGTACTTAGCTATTTTTATTGTAACAACTCACCTGAAATCACGGATGCTTCATGACCATATGGATAAGAGTTTGCACTGTGAGTTTTACTGCCAAGTCCAAACTCAGAATTTTGCATCTAAAAACAATGTAGGTTGAACTTTGAAGCATGTTTTTGGCCTCACTGTATTGGATATATACATTTTTTTCAAGTATTTTTTTAATTAAGGTAATCCATTTGGATCACTAACAACCCTATTTTTTAATGTAACAGAATGATAAGAAATTTGTCACACTCTGTTCTTAAGAAAATTTCTCTTTGTGAGAGGCTAATGTTCCTGGGCTTTAGTTTCCCAAACTTGCTTTCTTGATTTTTGCATTTTGCTAACTTCTAAGCTTCCTCAAGGGAAAGAAATGGGTTCTTCTAGAGGAATAATTAGATTAAGTGCTTAATTTCTCTAGCTCACACCCTAGAAGAACCAGTCTCTCTTCACTAAGGAAAAAGCCAAGAAAGTCCCACATTAAGTAATCTTCTGCTAATGATCTGCCTCTCAGTCTCAAATAGAGGCACAAAAAGTTCATCCAGTTGACCCTCTTAGTCTCACTTATTATTAATATTATGGCTTTTAATAGTTTCCTTCCTTGACAGACACGTGTTTTCTAAGTCTATAAATTATGACCAGTAATATCTGAATTTGCTCAAAAAAGGCAAAGGTGAATTTAGGAAGTTCTCATGCACAATTCTTTACTTCTTTTGCCTCGAACAGTGAGACCTACACTTCGTTCATGATCAGAGTAGTGAAAGTAAATTGCTTCACTTTTGCTTCACTGCAAGTCTTATGTCCTAACAGAATAACGTGGTAGAGCAGTCAATTATTACATGACCGTATGTTTCTGTATGACAGTTTTTTTTGTGATTTCTTCCTTAAGCCTGAGAAGATTTTGCTGTGAAGTAGGTCTCTGCTGAATGCATCAGAATTAAAACAAGTTCTCAAGATAGTGACTTCAATCTGGATCCTTATGTCATTCCTGTTATCTACATTTATCTCTCATTCTGTCAAAGATGTGGTAGTTTGTTTTTATTACTGTTGTTTGCTGTTGTTTTGTTGTGGGTTGTTGTTGTTTTTTTTTTTTCCCTTTTCTGTTGTATCTGTTGTACCTGTGTGATAAAGTCTCATGTTTGTTTATCTTTTGATGAATGAGTTCTAGAAATCTTTTGCTTGGAAGTCAAACAGTCTTGTTTGAAGCTGTCTTGGCTGAAATATAATTTTGGGATCCTGCCCTTTTATTTGAATTTGGCTTTAAATGATCTCAGGAAAGAATCAGGTGTCTGTGAATACCTGACTAATGTCTTTCTCTGAACACTTCACCATTCATATCCATCACTTTAGTGGAGTGGGGGAGGTAAGCTGTGTGTGATATGTTCATGAAGTATGCATGCAGTCTAGGAAGTACATGTTTAGAAAGTGTACATGTAATCCAGAAATTATAAGTATATTTGACTCTATGACCTGTAAAAAGAAAGGGGGGATGTCCATAAGATAATGGAGTACCTAATTTAGGCTTCCTCCTCAAGAATCTTCCTCCACTTTCCAGACAGGTCTCTCCTGACTGTGGGCTACAGAAGGGGAACTGAGAGTTTCAACTCCACAAAAGAAATCTTTGTTTAAACTGATACACTGCTGGACTGTGGAACTCCTTGCCATAGAATGTTGTAGATTCCAAAAAGCTTATACAAGCTAAAAAAGCAACAGCTGGGTTAGAGAATCAAAAAAATAATTTAGAGCAATTAGATGGAAAAATACCAACTCTAGCACAGGAAATCCTTGAATGACACCTTTCTGCAGGCTATCAGAAAATTCTGAGAAAGCTTAGTACTTGTTTTTCCTTAAGCTTCTTCTTTTTGCTATTGGTACCTGGCTTTATAACTTGATCTAGTTGTTTTTACGTCCTCTTTTGAAAGAAATATTGCTTGCTTTTGTGGATACTCTTTGTGTCTTTTGGACACTGAAGGACAACATATTTTATACTGTATTTTCTTAAAAAAAAAGATCAAACTCATTTTCTTGGTGGTGATTAAAATGATATATTAATACTCTCATACTTTTTGCATATTTCGAGGATCGATCTAAATAAAATAAGTCTACTGAATGAATGGTGTTTATTCCTGCATCACATTCCATTATATAGATTATAATTTATGAAAACAATTTTTCAATTCATTAAAACATTTTGCATAAAAGGAAATGTTTCCTTTGTGAGGTTTTTTTTTTTTGGTTGGTTTTTTTTTTTTTTTTTTTTTTTTTAGTTACTAGTAGGACTAGAATTCTGAAAGGAATTCAAGCAAGTATAGGTAAAATAAGTGTGAAACTCATGCAGTGAACATGTTTTCAGCTTCTTTTGTAGATGGGTTTGGTCTCATAATAATAAATTCTAGATATTTCTTCTCTTAACGCCTCTGAAGACTTCCTGTTACAAGTTTACAATTTTAATTTCTAGTTCACGTATAAAATATTTTGTGTTCTCTGTTGTGTATCCCTGAAATTTTGCCTGTCACTAGCGATCTGTAATGTTGGTGGGACTGGGCATGCTTTACTTTCAGTGATCAGTTTTAGACGTGTGATCAGTTCATACCACTATAAAGGTTGGCTGGCATTCCCTACTTGCCAATGATAAATCAATAACAAATAATTCAAGAGTGCAAGTATTCTTTTAAAATAAATTAAGCCTTTAGGTATAAAAAGATTGCTTGTTTAAAGTTCAATATATAAAATAGAATTTATTTAATTTATTCTGAGTGAAGTAATACATATTAAATAATCATCCAACTGAAGATCAATTTGAATATATCCATAAATATACTTGCATCTTAAGAATTCTGGCTTTTTAGTATATTAAAGTGATTATTAAAATACCATTTTTCATTTTAACCACGTCTTGAATACTTTTAACATTCAGGTTTCTCACATGCACTTCAATCTGGGGTTATATATCTAAGGGTATGGTTGAACCATGACAGAAGGACTCTAGTGCCCTTCACAGGCCGCTAGCTTCTGATAGTCTCATTTTATCTTTACTGCTTGTGTACAAGAAACATCAAATAAATGTGGTGCTGTTGAGTTATGCTTTGGCTGTTTTGAAGGAGTGTTTGGGCCCAGACTGGTACCACAACAGAAGGGAGGGAAGGGTTCCTGCCTAAGAAGGGCTGAGATGTGAACTCTCCTGTTGCTTTTTCCAAGGTGATTTTTTTAACTCAGGCTTTCTTCCTGCACTCCCAAGAGGCTTTACATACTTCACAACCCACTTTTGGAAACAGACTGTGCAGCCTTTCTATCATAATAATGGTGGAGTGTCTGGTCACATTAATCTTACATTATTTCTCTTGTTTTTCAAGGGAGTTCATGAGGAAGAGAGTACACAAGAGGTTGTAGGCCAGGGTTTGATACAGAGTGCCTTTTGATTGCTCTCAGCTGTAGGGAGGGTGGGAACAGATTGCCAAGGTACAGGCAGAGGCTCAGGGGAAATAAAGGGAAAAAAAATGTCAGTGTAAAGACTTTGGATTAATTAGGTATGGACAATGTATTTGGGTTAGGTATAGTATTATACAAGAAAGAACAGAGTTTACATGTGCTCACTTTTTTTGTTCCTGCTAGTCATTCACCATGCATTTCTATATGAAAAATATTATTGATGTAGTTGAATTGCAAGAGCAAAGTGTATGTCCACATAGACACAGGGCACTGGTGGCAGCTCAAGTCTACCTGTTTTTTTAAAGGAGTGTTAGGCAGTGTACAGTACAGAAAATTTCACCTAGTTCTTAGGGGAAAAATTGAAACTATCACTGTGGCTCTGTGATCAAAAATAAAGAGGAACGTATTCCCTCAACACTCTTTCAAAGTAAGAAAAATAAAACAATAAAAAACTTTGGGGAGAAAAAAAGAACTGGAAAATGTAGACCAAAACCAAACCCTACCCATTGGTTTCTGGGTAACGCAAAAGCTGAACTACATACATGGGCTACGAAATAGATGATATAAGCATCTTACAACCTTGAACTAAAAGTAGAACAAGTGAAAATCCCTACTCTGTAAATATTAAATGTTGAGTAGATAATATATGAAAGCTCTCAATCAGGGATTTTTTTTTTAATGTATTTTCTCCCTTATGCCCCCTTGACACTCTATAATAATGAACAAGTTATTTAGTTAATGAAGAAAGCATCTTGTATTTAAAGATCTACATATTAATGTGACCTTCCTTTGTTCATAGCTGTTAATATTTATTGCCTTTTCTTGTTGAGATTTTATTTGGTGTTCTGTGACAAACAAGAGTATGATTAGTGAAGCTGTAAAGTTTTCATGGTGACTGCCTGTGTTCCCAAGATAGCAGCATTAGTGTCTGCAGAAGCAGTTAATGCTGTTTATCATTAGTGACAGAGGCTGGGAAGGACCTTCTGTGGCTTTTATCTTTCACCTTGCCAACAGAAGTTGATGAGCTTTGTGATTTAAATGCATAGGTGATATTGTAATATTTGTATATATTTCACATAGACAAGTGCACAGGTAAACTCATCTTGTTGATTGAGATTAATTAAAACCCATGTTACTGTAGGACTGGGTAGACTATGAACGGATGTACTAGGAAAAAAATAGTGATCAGCACTTTATTTGCTTTTCTTTATGATTAAGTTAAAATTTGCAGAATTTGTACAACAGAAGTGCAGGTTAATATTTTATAACTTTTTCCACTTGACATGTTTTTAATCTCTAATTAAAGTTATTTTCAAAATTTCTTTAGGAAATTTTGAATTGAGAATCTTGAACTCTACATTTTACATCTGCTATTTAGAATAAAAAAAATAATAACTAGTTGCAATTGACTAATTTTGAGAACACTCAAAATATCTTGCAAAATTACGTGCCTTATGGAGCTTCATATTCAGAGCTTCTTTTGTATGTACGTGTTCGTGTACATTGCATCTGCTTTATTTCCATCTTTATACAGAAAGTTTCAACATTCAGTTTTTCCATTATTTAAGTGTTTTAATGTGTGTATTTGGAAAACAGATGATAAACACTGTAGTTGTGCCAAAGGCTTGGCATACAACTATACTTATGGAAAAAATTTGAAATTTTGTGTGTCATGTTTTACTTCTGAAAGTCAATTTCAGCATAAACTGACCTTTTTAAAGGAAAAGTTGTAATGAAAATACAGCACTGTGACTAACAAAAATGGTTGTAGATTGGTATGTAAGTTAATGCAGATGTCTTACAGATCCTTCAGCTGTTTAAAAAACTGTTTATTTTGAGAGCAAAATCCAAAATAAGTAGTCTTTCATAACTACTGTCCAAAGAAGGTCCAGACTGCTATATTTCCTATGATCCTTACTTATATTCTGGGAAAAGTATTAGATTTTATTGTATATTTTCACTATAGAATGTCAAAAGAGAAAATATATGAAAAGCTAAGAGTCAGTGCCACAAAACCTTTCTGCACTCAACGTTATATAGAGGCAATTGTCCTATGACATCAGAATTTAATCAGCAACGTGGGTATGAAGTATATGGGCCCTTCCTGTAAGCTCAGAGAATAAAAGGCCCAGGTATGAGATCCCCTTTGTACAGAGTACCTTTTTTCTCATTATAGTTATCCCTTTTTTTTTTTTTTTTACAGTTGAAGCTGTTTTAAACCACTGATGATCAAGTAATATTTATAGTTTTGTGATTATAATATTCCAGAAAATGTTCTGTGTTCTTTTTTTCCTTAATATTTTAGACCAATAACAGATGTATTATTTAACCACATAAATAATGCATAGTTATCTACACAAATTTGGTTTCTAGCTAGCTGTAAGTGCTTTGATGGTCAAGGGGAAGGGAATAGAAGAGATGCATGAGTGTGGAGGATTTTGTGGTATATGAAGCAGCACCTACGTAACAGTGAAGACTAATTGTGAGATTTCTTGCCTGTTTGCATTATTACAATACATCTAATAGGGATTGGGGAAAAAAAAGAAGACTTTAATTTGTTTCTTAAAATAGAAAATTTTAGGATTTATTTCTTAACTTACTTTAATTTTGTGTGCATTTTGAGTTGGATTTGTTCCACTGAGTGATCACTGATATTTTTTCATCTGAATTTTATTCAAAGGGCAAACTTTAAAGACTGAGAATTACATTTTCTTGTAGCAGCTCAGTTTAACTAGGTGAAGTATAACAAAACAAAATATACTGCAAAAGAGAGGAGTGGATAAAATATACATATAAATACACTTGCTTATGTGATATATTATTACAATTTTTAAAAGATATATTAACTTGTTCTTATGAATACGAAAATGCTGCTTCAGTCTTAAAGGGTTAAGATTTAACATTTTAACAACCTGTTTTATGATTATTTTCATACAACAGAAATAAGACTGAGTTGTCTTCGTCACTGTGGTGTTTTCTTACATCAAATACCAGCAGTAGAAGCAATGTAAGCCTTTCTCCTTGACATCTGTAAACCATAATCTAATCTTTACTTAGACAATATGATTCTGATGTTTTGGAAGAAAAAATATTCTCTACTTTCCTCCTCTTACTGTCAAACATACTTGAATCTACATATTCTTCCAAGATTTACGGTGTAAAATTAGCTTTTACAAGAAGCGAGAGTATGTACACAGAGGCTCATTTCCTCCAAGAATGCCACTTTGTACACTCTTTTCAGCCAGTGGTGAGATGGAAGCTTCTCCTTTTAGTTACTCAGAACATCTGAGGACACCACCTTGACATTGTCTGGATTTTTTTTCTCCTTGAGGAAGATCATTCAGAAAACTTGTCACTGTATACAAGTATGGCCTTCACAGCAAAGAAGAAGAGAATCACACTTAGTATCTTAAATAGCTTAATACAGTGCATAAGGACTGATAAAATACAAGTAGAACATAAAGAATTCACTTGCAGTGTGTGCAATATATCACTACAAATGCAATCAGAAAGAATACAAACTTTAAACCAAAGTTTCAAATGTTACCTGGAAGATTATCATCAGATGACCATTCTGTTAGGAGAGAGGTAATACAAAGCTGATTTGAACTGATAGGCTAAATTGTGAAGCAAATCATAAAGTATTTGCAGATGGGAACCTTTGCTTTAATCTACGTTTGATGCAGGAGGAACAGAATATCAAAGGAAAGCCTATTTTTATTATCCTGTCACTAATATAAAATTGGCTTATATACAAGGCAACCAAATGTCACTAACAGTAACTTTTACTATGAGCTATTTACATCAGTTTGGGTCAGTCAGCTTTGCGTGTAGAAAGTTTGTTTGGTTTTCCTTTTGATTATTTTTATTTCTGAGATTTTTTTCCAGTATTTTTTGCCTGTCTTCTGCATTTATTTTTAATCTCTTTCCAGTGCTATTTAATGCTATCTAGTAAACCAAGTAGGAATAGATTAAGAAAGTTCTATGCTGCTCTATAGTTAAGACTTTTACACTGAATCTTCTAGACAGAAGGTGAATGGGAAATCTCAGGAAGCTGCAATTATCCTTGGTTGAGTACCTCCACTTGCAGACATGTACTGACAGGGATCTAATACCTATAGCAGAAATAATTTCTTTCCAAGTGGTAGAAGACCTTTGATCATCGAGGCCACTTTGTTCAACTTGCGTAAAAAGGGTGGTATTCACTTGAGGTGTTTTGGTTTTTGTTGATATAAAGAGGACTGAGGATTCCTAATGACTAAGAATTAGAAGACTCTGAAATTTATTTCTTGAGCTTTGCTGACTGCAAATGAATGATTGGAGTTTGCAATTTTAGGAATATGGTTGAAGTGACTGAGGAAAATCAAATGCAATAAATTTGCTGCTTAACTCATGTATCTGTTTACTAACTCCATGAGAAAAATTTCCCTGATGACTAGATCATGTATCCATTTTCCCTAATAAGCATTGCAAACAGGATGAGATTATCATATTAACCCAGAATATAATGACTATTATATGTTTTCCAAAAATAAAATCATTTGGGTATTAACAAGTCTTTCAGTCCATGTAGAATTTAATCACAAAGGTGCTCACAAAAGTGCTAGTCTGCAAGAATGTGCAACCTGAGGTGCTCCAATAGGAGGGGAAAGCTGGACAATAGGGAGAACTGATAAAATAATCACAAGAAAAAGTAGCATTTTCTTATTATGATTTCTCACAAATCTTTTTAATTGAGCAGAAGATATTTGAACCCATTTGTCAGTACATTTATCCACCAAAGATTCCAGAGCACAGACAAAACAAAATGGGCATTCCTTTCAAGCCTCAGAACTATTTTCCCTATTGTAACTTGGAAATACCTGATTCTTTCACTGCCAATGAACTAGATGAATAAGGATAAATATTTAATAAAGCATTTGCATATTTGCTTTTGTATTTCACATCCACAACAACCTTTGTTTCTTTCACTACTGCAATATAAGAAACCACATAAATTGATACTGATGAAGCACAGAAAAGGCCTTCTAAACTTTGCTTACTCATATGACTGAAGGGTTTATGGAAAAAGTTTGTAATTTGGTTTTCATTTAGAACTCTTAAATTTTTTATGTTCCATTGTTGTAATGTGGATTTAAGCTCTTCAATTATACAAGCCTTTTTGAATAAGTAACCTCTGCTCTAATCTAACTTAATGGACTTTATGTAGTAGCTGGGAGATTCTTATATAACAATTAGTATAGGCAATGTCAAACTTAATGGTAAGAGGAATTCATTAAGGTCAGTGCTAATACTACATTAGTTATACCTGAAACTGAAGCACATGAGGAAAACATTGAGTTAGATGAAATTTTTATATCAGTTAACACCAGTAATAAATTGATTTGAGGCAGCCACCACAGTTTCGCCAGGAGCAAGTCCTTCCTGACCAACCTAGTGGCCTTCTACAATGGAGTAATTGCATCAATGGACAAAGGAAGGGCTATGGATGTCATCTATCTGGACTTCCGTAAAGCCTTTGACACAGTACTCCACAACATCCTTCTCTCTAAACTGGAGAAATACTAATTTGATGGATGGAATGTTTGGTGGACAAGAAACTGGCTGGGTGGTTGCATCCAGAGAGGGGTGGTCAATAGCACAATGTCTGGATGGACACTGGAGATGAGTGGTGTCCTCAGGGATCCATATCTGGACCAGTACTATTTAATATCTTCATCAATGACATAGACAGTGGAATCAAGTGCACCCTCAGCAAGTTCATGGATGACGCAAAGCTGAATGGTACAGTTGACATGCCTGAGGGCTGGGCTGCCATCCAGAGGGGTCTGGATAAGCTCAAGAAGTGCATCCGTGCAAACCTCACAAGGTTCAACAAGGCCAAGTGCAAGGTCGTGCACCTGGGTCAGGGCAACCCCCAGTACCAATATAGGCTGGGGGATGAAGAGATTGAGAGCAGCCCTGGGAAGAAGGACTTGGCGATACTGGTGGATGAAAGATTGGACATGAGCCGGCAATGTGTGCTTGCAGCCCAGAAGGCCAAACATATCTTGGGCTGCATCAAAAGGAGCGTGGCCAGCAGGTCGAGGGAGGTGATTCTGTCCCTCTATTCTGCTCTGGTGAGACCCCACCTGGAGTTCTGCATCCAGGTCTGGGACCCTCAGTACAGGAAAGACGTGGACCTGTTGGAGAGGGTCCAGAGGAGGCCACCAAAATGGTCAGAGGGGTGGAGTACTTTTCTATGAGGACAGACTGAGGGAGTTGGGGTTGTTCAGCCTGGAGAAGAGAAGGTTCTGGGGAGATCTTATTGTGGTGATGTGATGAGGACAGAGTCTTTAGCAGGGCCTGTTATGACAATGCAGGGGTTAAGGGTTTTAAACTAAAAGAGGGGAGTTTCAGGCTAGACATGAGGAAGAGGAAGAGGCAGGTAAAACAGTGGAACAGGTTCCCCAGAGAGGTGGTAGATGCACCATGCCTGGAGACATTTCAGGCCAGGCTGGATGAGGCTCTGAGCAACCTGATCTAGATGAAGATGTCCCTGCACATTGCAAGGGGGTTGGACTAGATGACTTTGGGAGATCCCTTCCATCCCAAATTATTATATGATTGTTATCGTATGTTCGGCGCGAGCAACAATCAACAACAGAAAAGTGTGGACTAAAATTAATTAATGTAAATTAGTATTTTAGCAGGCTGTAATTTTTAATGACATTTGTAGAGACCATCTTAAAAAATTAAAAATATAACCAAATCTTAATTCAACAAGGAGAAGAGAGGGAGATGATCCGTAGACTGCTTGAAACTGATACATTCATTTAACCATTTTTAATGCATTTAGGATTATAAATGGTACTTCAAAGAGAAACTTCTAAATGGCATGAAAAAATTTTTCAAGGAGAAGGAAGTACTTGTATTTTACTTACGTAAGAGCTTTCTCTCTTTCTCCATAAAGAAACCAAGGATAGGTTACGAGGCTTTGTTTGCAATGATGTAATGTCTTCAGTGGTAAAGACTTTGGTTGTGAATTGTAAGATGAATGTTGTTTTGCCTTTTTCATTCATTTCTCTCTGTTTTGTGAGCTCACCTGTCCTTTCTTTTGCTTTTTCAACAGAATCTAAGACCATGCTTGAGACCTTATTGTTTTTCTTTTGAATAAAGGTTTATGATGCTTTTAGTGAATTTTTCTGCTGTATCAGATGTTATAAATTACAGAGTGCTCTTCTTTAGCTTCATTAAGGAAGCCTTCATGGAAGCCTGCTGCCATTTAAGCTAGAAGAGCTTGTACTCACTTTCCTCATTTGTTTAGGTAGGTCATTGACCTGGTGTGGAATAGATGGGAAGTTAGTCAATCCCAGTAAGCTAGTATTAATATAAATTATTTCCTACATAAAAAGTAAAAATATGCTAGTGAACAGAGAGGCAGGGAGAAGTTATTACAAACCATTTGTGGGGCTGGAGTCTAAGAAACTTATTTGTTTGTCAATTTTATCATCTTTTGGTTTTTATTCTTGTTTTCATGGGAGCTGAATGAAGCATATTTTTATGCAATTGAGGAGAAGAAAGGAACAGAATCATCAGTCTGCAGATACTAATATCTTTTCCAAAATTTTTAAATGCAGGTGGGCGTGGAAAATAATGTCTCAATGAAAAAATACATTGTATATGTCAGGGGTGTCAAAGTCTGCTCTTACATTTATACAGTCCTAAAGCTACATTTGGCCCTTTGAAGACAACAGCAAGGCTGATGTGATCCCCAGTGAAAATGACTTTGACACACCTGGTATATGTGAATGAACAAATTAGTTATTAAATGTTGCTGTTTATGTTGCCTCTCTTTAAGAGGAAGCATTCTTCAGAGTGAAATAGTGTCTTATGTTTTGCTGGTTATTCTCCCCAAGATACTCTTGGAAGTGCTGAACTTTACTTTTCTATTAAATATTTTAAACATTCTCCTTTGTGCATGAGATGGGCAGAATGCCAATTAGAAAGAATTCTTCAGTGGGAATGTTCTTTATTTTTTTTTCTCTGTCTCTTTTTGAACCTACCATTGCCTAAACTCAGCTCTTTTTTAATAAAAATAACTTTCATTAAAAAATGATTATATAAAACTGCCAATCAACAATATTCTGATTCTGATGGAAGAATAAACCTGTTCTGTAGGTGTTTGATTTTGGTGTTTTTTTTTTTTTCTGTCATCTGTTTGAATGACAGAGAACAGTAATGATGATCAATTGTAGATGCTGATTTTAGTTTTTGAAAAATTTTCTTTCAAACCAAATACCTTTTCATTTGCTAAAAGTTACAATTTAAAGAAAGCACTCTGTTATCAATTATTAAATTAAGTAACACAGTTTAGGCACATATTTCAGTTATATCACTTATTTGCCTTTGTCACATTAAGAAGAAAAAACTTTTCAGAACCAAATGAACCACGCAAGGATAAAAGCCTGCAGAACTGGATGGAAGATGAGGTCTTCTAAATGACTGAAATACTCTGGTTTATATTTAGTATGACTCTTTTTAGGCATAAGGCTGTTTTGGGAGTGGCTATAATAGATACATTATCAAAACTAATTCTTCAGTTCGTATTTAGAAAGTGAAAGAAATCTCTATTAACACAAAGTTCTTCAGATGCTGATACCAACACCTGATTTTTCATGTTTTATACACAGAGTCAGCTACAGGGTCAGACTGCTCAGGGTTTTCTCCAGGTGGGACTTGAAAATTTCCCAAGCTGAAGATTGTGTGACCTCTCTGAGCAACCTGTTTCACCATCTGGCTGTCCTCTTGGGGATTTTTTTTTTTTCCCCTTACTATCAGATGGAATTTATCAATTAAAATTGTGCTGCTGAAAACAAAACCAGGAACTTAGGCATCTTTTTAAAAACTCATATTGGTCATGTTTCTATTTAATGTAGAAGTGAAGAATGCAGGGGTCAGTTCTGGAGGATGTGTGGGTATTGTTTTAGGGTTTTTTTGCTGGTTTTTGTTTGGTTTTGCTTTGTTTTTGCTTTTTAGCTGGTTGTGTGTTTATATGCAAAGGCTTTATTGTACTATGCTCTTCTATCATTTGTTAAGCTTGTATAGAAAACTTATCAGGTTCAACTGTATTGACACAGTCTTCCATCTGCTTAATGGGATGATATCTTAAAGTGGCTTCCACAGGTTTCTTGATGACACAAAAAATTACTTAAATTACTCAGAAATATCTTTCAATGTATCTTATTTTAAATTATTACAGCTTAGAGCTTAAATGACTCATTAGTTTTCTTAGACGTTGGTCACTGCCACAGTAGAAAACTTAGATATACCCTGTCCTCCGTGTTAGAAATAATTATTTTAAGGACAGTAATCAGTTTAGAAATCTCAGTATATCTTAGGAATCCTGGTGGAAGCAAAATGGCAAACAGAATGAAATGAGACGAAGTGAGATTATAAGAACAAAGCTCTCTAAAAGTATCTTAAAATGCATTAACGACATTTTATTTGCTAAATGAGAGAGGAAGTATTTATCATGATCACATTACACACATGAAAATTCCTTTCAATTGTTTGTGCCAATTTTTATTTGCTTTGCTAGTATTTTATTGTTTGTTAACACTTTCTTTGTTGTGATTTAATATTTGAAGCAGAAGACACCTCTTATCATTATAATTTGGATTTTTACTGTGGGGTGTGGAGAGGCTGAAACAAAGACGGACTGTCGCAAGGTTTTTTTCTCTCCTAATAACAGGTCATGATTTATATTTGTTGAAACCAACAGCTATACTTCTTTGAGATCAGTTCATTCATTTAAAGCCTAAACACTGTCCTAGTTTTCATGGTGATCAATTAGTTGTCCATATTGTATTTCATTTCAGTATGCATTTTTTCTCAACTAGATTCAGATTATTTATCTTAAAAAATTTACGCGTTTATAGCACCTATTGCTGTGGATTTCCTGGGAATGCCTATCTAAAAGCTAACCAAAATAATTTGAAACAAAATTAAGTACTAATAGTCCTTTTGAATTTGAATGTAAAGGGAAACTCACATTTGAAAGAGTCGTATTCAGGAGAAAAAAAATCACTTGCTGCTAAGTGAAAATAAGTGCATGGAGATATTATATATTGCCATCAAATAAGTCTGCTAAACAGTGTGCAGGACCTAAATATACTTGCTTTGGTAAAACCTCTAGCCAAATGTAAAATATGCTTAGGAAAAGAGCAAAGAACCAGGGGAAAAAAAACCAGTCAGATTTGCATCTGTGTGTATTCTCAGATTGCTAGGAGACTGTGGTTTAGGATCTTCCTGAGCTGGAGGACATTTTTCTGCTCCGAAGTCTTGGAGATATTTTTCTGCCATGAAATTAAGCTCATTCTCTTATGGAATGTTGTTTTATTGTCAAGAGCTGTCTATGGTAATGACTTGTGGAGTTTGCCTATGCATTGTGTAGAAAAAGGACTAGCTCTCACCCTCCATTATTTAATGATTTCATGTTATGTTTTCTAGTTTTGCATTGTGAGCAATACTGAATTGCTTACTTATTCAATAATAAAGATGACATACTCTCCCATATTCAGCATTAAAAATGATTTAAAAAAATGGAATAAAAAAAGCTATGTTAAGCATACCAAACTTTGAAATGAATAGGCCATTATCACATGAAGGTAAGCGTAATGGAAGTATGTTAGATTGTTTTGAAAAACCAATTTATCTAGTTTAATATTATTATGCATTTTTTGGGACAGAAGTGATTTCAGCAAAAAAAAAAAAAAATCTGCTTGACTCAAACCTGACAACTGTTATTTATATCAAAATCATACTTGTATTTAAGTGGTACAATCTCTCATTGTTCCTGGGAGAAGTGCTGCTTCAGCAGGACTAGGCAAATTAGAATTTCCATAATTTTGCAAATCCGTGACTGTCCACTGTAGTGATTGTGGTTTTGTGTCTGCTTACTCTAACTGTTGAATTAAATAAATTTTATTTTTGAAACAGGATGAGATCTTGTACCCTGTCAGTTACAGAACTCCAGGTGACTGGTGGTAATTTCTGAAGGAATAGTAAGCTGTTTGCCTTTGATCCATAACCTTTATTTCCCCAACTGCTGCAATCCTCCTAATTTCAGATCTGTATCGACCACCCGTCTCTCACAATAAAAATCACAGTTTGCCTTTCCCTGTCCAGCTGCATCCCAAGTATAGGTCCTTATGTACTATGTGAAAAATGTTCAGCAGATCTAATTTTGGTTCAGGATTTACATGGTTTTCTTTGAATGAATGCATTAGATGAAAAAGCCCTTTGAAAGACAGTACCGTGTATTAGGAAGGAAATATATTTTTGAGAAAACATACCTTAAAAAGCAACTCCCAGAAAACAAGAAAACCCAGACCAGTCTGTATAGATACCAGCACCTTAGATGGTCACCTTCTTCTACATAAAGACTCTAGAGAAAGTGAAATCCAGGGCTATGGGGTTCTTAGATACCTAGTAGAGAAAGAATCAATACATCTCTCATCTCATGAAGTCTTACTTTTTACAAGCTTTTCTTTAATGTTCTTCTAGGTCAGCTTGTGCCTTTTCTCAAAATTCACAAAAGTGCTCTTGAAAAGATAACACTCCTTCCTTCACATGGCTTTGTGTATTTGAAGCTTTTTGGATCGTTATGCTTTCACTCTCACAGAACAGTTATCAGTTTAACATATAACTTAGGAAAACAATGTTGTCTTTCAAATCCATGCTTGTCAGTTATTTTCTGGAAAGAGGTGGTGGTGTCTTCCCAAGCAGATTGCATTCATTTTAAGAATTTTAGGTATATGGTGATCATCCCATGAGTTTTAGCAGCAGAACATATTTACACCAAAGATGTTGGTGCTTCATCATAGTCACATTGTTATCTCACAAACTGCATCACTAAATATTTAAATTTCAGTATTCATAATGTTTTATATACAATTTTCATATCATTTATGTTACTGTGTAATATAACTTACAAGAATCCTATTGCATCAGTGGATATGCTTTTAAAATTTCTGTTAAAATTAAAATAAAAGTTTAGAGACTTAGCTTCATGAAATTGTATAATGTGGTTGAAAAACCCAAGTACAGGAATGAAATTTTATTTTGTTTGTTTGTTTGTTTCTTTCTTTCTTTCTTTTAGTGGATGGGAAGTTTCCAGGCATCATGTACAAATGCCATTTGGAGGAGGAGACAGTAATGACAACAAACTATACTTAATATATATGTACAGTTATTTTAACTTACATTTTTTAGGGAGGTATTTGTTGCTTAAACACATGTCTACCGCAGTTTTGAATGCAGTGGCACTTGGACTCTAGCTGCTCCTAAGTGAGACCTTCCCACAGTCCCCTGTCATTGGCAGTAGAGGCCTGTCACAGGCTGGTATGAGTATATCAAAGTGTAGTAGATGCCTGCAGTTTAGGCAACTGAACTCCAGCTCTAGTACCACTTCAGAGTGTTCATCAGTAATTAATCTCAAGAATATTTTCTGTAAAGATTTTTTTCATGTGTATGGTTACAACACAACAAATCCCCTCCCATCCTCATTCTGTGCAGGAAAATAAAGAATATTCAATGAAGTTTTTTCAGCTGTAGACAGCTGTATCGGGTTACTTGTGTTGTACAAATTTTCACAGAGCAGAAAGAGGTTGTCATGTTTATACAATCACAGGACCTTCTAAATTACTGGTAAATGCATGGGTTCAATTTTAGAAAAGTGTATCAGTTTTAAATATCTCACTCTTTATAGAACAATTCAATAATTACCCGTATATTTATTCACTGGTTTCTATGTTAACAATTTACAAAGTACCAACCATTTTTAACAAGGGGTAAAGACATAGATATGTCTAGCTTTTATGAAGAAATGTGTAGACTTTGGTACAGTCAAAATTCTGAGCTACAGTATTTGGAATTCTTTTGCAATAGGGACCACATATGACTGACTGGGTGATTTAAAGGAATCAGTTAAGAACCAGAATTCAGCAGGTAGAACAAATTGCAATAATCTAGTGGTGGAGCAAACATGAAAACTTGTGGTGTCAAGATTTGCTGCTGGAACAAGTGTCAAAAGGAGTAATGGGAAGCTTTGTTTCATGACAACTGTTTAGCACAGAACATCAGATTTTTCGAAGCGTGTCTCATTGTATAAGTTGTGATTGTCGAGTGCACTTTTAGGACCTTTAGAAAAAAATAACAGTTGTTGCTAGGAATGCATCCAGAAGAGGATCATAAGAACATTGAACCTGAAAAGCAGGTAGCCTTTGTTTCAAGTCTTCTTGGAAAGAGAAATAGTGCAGAATTCTTCGGTGAGTTGAATCTTACATTACTCTCCATCTGCCCTTCTGCTGAAGTCTGGTTCATCTGAACTGCAGAAGTTCAGAAAGACCCTGCAGTTTTATGAGTTCAGAAATTTGTAAAAGCTCTGCAGAATGCTTTCTCTTTCACTCACCCAGAACTTCGCAATAGTAATGCAAAGATTCTTTGAACCTCAGTACACCAGAACTGAATTACAGTTTTGCATCAGATACGGTTTTCTTTCCCTCTTTCCACTATGTCACTTCACCAGTGGTTGAGGACAGAAATTACCAGCATCCTTCTGTAATTAGAGCAGTGCTGTTAAGCAGGGTACTCTGAAACCCAGAGGTCTCCATTAGTCTCTAGGGACAGTGTTTATGGGAAATTTTCACTGACAGTATTGTCTGCATATATTGATATTCTATTCCTTTAACTTTTTCATAAGATTTAAGACTAAAACACTGATCTTCATTCATTAGTGAGAGGGGCCATGAAGCTAAATAGAAGAAATGAGTCAAAAACTGTCCCAAATTATGTCTAAACATGAAAGAATTTAGAAACAGAAAAACAGTATTAAACCAGAAGTACTTACTCTAGTATCCTCAACTGTCTGCAATGATGTGTATTAATACATGTTCAATGAAGGTGATCATAAACAGTCAAATTTTAGTTGAATTTTCTATTCCTTAGATTTCCCATCACTGTGACATTTCGTAACATTGGCAAAGTTGAATAAAGTTTGTAATCAAAGTAAGAGTATAAAGCTGGATCCTACAAGATTACGTGAAAGCATAGAGTTCTTGCTGTCTGGAATCCTGTTGCTCTCACTGTGACTCCATGTGACAGTAGCATATTCCACTTTCAGGAGATGAGAGGAAATGTCTTCCTTTGTATCAAAAGAAAACATGTTAATTAGCGTGACTGCTGCCACAATTTACTTTGACCCTCTAGCTGATGGGGATGAAGGCTTGTTCTCTTACAAGATGGAATTTTGAAAGCAAGACAGGATTATTAACCTCCTTGCTGCTGCTGGCTGTGTGAAGCGTGCCACCCTCTTCTAACACAACAGCTTTGAGTCCTTCTCCTGTTTGGGATTCATCATCTTCAACTTTCTCCATTGATGTACAAGGGTCCTTCCATCCTACATGATGGTCTTGAGTACACCCTGGAAACTCTGGCATGGAAAACTTTTAATCCTGTAAGTTTATCTCCTCTCAGTTGCTGTAGTGCTGGAAGGTGGCTGGGTCTCTGAGCTACCACCAGGCTCTGTGCATGCTATGCTTCCAGCATTTCTGCCGTGCTGCCGGCCTTGGCACGTATCGTGCCTGGACCTCTTGGAAACAAATCGTTTTATAGACATGTTTTTGCTATCTTCAAGAGTAGAAATGTAATTCTGTGCAACCATTGCACTCTATGGATTTTGCTTTCTTCGCTTTTACAGTAGTTTAGCAGAGGACATTTTGAGTTGGTTATTCTTCATGTTGCACTGAACCAGGGAGAATTCAAAGGAAGGTAACAGTTCACTTATGGATTTTGATTATTTCTGCAAAGTATTTGCGATGCTTCCCTTCAGAAGTTCCACTTAACTGACCAAAAATTCTTCTGACACTTTAATATTCTGCTTATAATTAGTAATATCTTCTGGACTTTCTTGGAAGTCTCCTCCTAACAGCTCATTTGAAGAGACCCTTACATTATGCAGGTGGTGCTTTGAAACTGAGAATAGGAAAACATTCAAATATGCTAGTTAGTGTGATAGGAAGTCATTTCAATATGTCAGAAAAATAAAACTTTGAAAAGAATATATTACAAGAGGCACACTTATGAATTCACAAATGGATGAATTATTGATTATGCCTATCAGTGGAAAAAATCAAATTAAAGTTAAAGGAAAGAATTATTTGAATAGCTGTGTTCATTCAAAATGTATAATAATCATGATATAAATACTTATAGAAAAGCTAAAAATATTTTAAGGTAAGACAATAATGCTGGTTCTGATTTGTTTTTTCTGGCAGTTGTTAAGACAGCTGTTATACATGAAAATGCACATTTCTCTTGAAACGATGCATGGATATTTGTCAGGAAAATAAAACTTAATGTTAAATAATGAAATACAAGAAGATGGGTGTATAAAATTAATTAAAAGTGAGAAGGAGGTGGTTCTTTCTAAACAGGCATGCATGAGAACAAGATGTGTTTGAAGCATTCAGTCCCCAAAGAATTTGGTTATGGAAAGAGGCAAGCTATGAACATTTGAAAAGTACAATCTGAAAGTGCTTCAACTATCCAACACAATGTGATGATGCCTACTCAGAAGTAAAATAATTGCATGAGGGAAACTGCACCAGTCTAGAGAAAAATCATAACCTGTTCTCATCTATAGTTTGAAAAAACTTCCTAAAGTTCCATGTTTTTATTTTAAATGAAGACTTTTTTTTTTTTTAGTATATCTGACACAACTACGTGTGCTAACTAGAAATGTCACTTATAATTAACATACCTAGAACAAATCCTTTTTTGGAAATCTTTCAATGCTTTTAAACATGTCAATTTGCTTTCAATGCCTTTCTAAGCAATCTCCAGTAAATTGATTCAAAAACTTGTGAAAAAGAAAAGGCTTTATTTATTTTATCCTGTATTTATTGAATTTAATTCTATTTAAGCAGAAGCTGCTAGAGCATATGACAGTTTTAAGGGTGTGGATGTTATAACTCTCTACTCATCTGTCTGGCATAGACACACATCAAGTTATTATGCATAAAATCCATCTCTTAACTAATTAGCAGTCTCAACATATCTTCAAAGTATAAATGAATTATTAAATGTTGGCCCAGGACTGATGAGGAATGATTGAAAAGAAAAAATTAATTCTTTAGCCATTAAAGATGAGGATCAGAAAAAAAGGAAGATATTACTACATTAAAAAAAAAAAAAAACAAACCAAAAATAGATTTTTTATTTGCTTGATTTCTGACTGAAGCCTCCAAAACCAGCAAATTACATCTGTTCCTTTGACAATTCTGTCAAAAGAAAGGTAGAGTTTACCACAGAAATAAAGTTTCAGGATTCTGGGCTAATCCTGTAGCAGTCAAACTCATTTACATCTTTAAAAAAATGAATCGGTAATTGTTGACTTTTTCAGGTACAAAAATGTGACCCTTATTACTTTACTTGTTCATTTATCAAGAGAAAAAAAAAAAAGTAGAAAAAAAACCCATAGCTTTGGATTTTGTCTTTGTGCTGTGCACGGTTTAGTCCTCCATATTTTATGCGTGTTTGGTCACAGAAGCATATTTTTCTCGATAAAAAACTGGACTGTCTAATATAAAATGTCTATCAGCTTTTTATTAAATATATGAAATGAGAAACCAGGCTATGGCAATGAAACTATGTCAGAATAAATTGCGACTTCACACTGTAAGCCTGGTGGCTCACCACAGGTCATCATTAGGACCCAATTCATCTTAAAATGCGCACCATCTTTGAAGTAATAACACCCAATGCCTGTGCCTGTACTAGTAGCTCTGATCAAAAACTGTAAATCTTTTTGTCACCATATATTGTGTGAAACAATTAATCTCAATCCCTGGAGATGTGGACTTTGTGAAGAAACTGTGTTTTGTCAACAGTAAGGGGAGCTGTAAATCAGTTTCAAATGGATGTTTGTCTAGGGTAAAGAAAAGAGTTCACCCTATAAAATGCATGCATCCTGAAAAATGCATTGTATAATACAATGATGCCTTAGGAAGCATAACTTCAGCATTGTTACAATTTCAGATATTTTAAGATAAACCCTACTGGTACAAGTGGCACTGGGTGTTTAGTACAGTAACCTTTTTCTTACTAGACTTGCTTGATACTTCACATTATTTTAATCATTTTTAATACCGTCTTTAGTCTGCATCCTTGTCCTGTTTCTCAGTACTTCTGTAACATATTGTTGACCTTAAGAGGATGCACTAGGAAAAGGACAATTCCTCTAAAGTGATTACGAATTTGTTATATATCTTAAGAAACACAGAGCCATTGACTTTTTTTCAACTCTTATGTATATAATCTCATAGAATAAGCCAAAATGTTACAGATATTTGAATGCAAATAATGTAGTAACTGTAAGTCACTCTTATTTCTGATCAGTCTTGTCAGAACCTATGTTAGTCAGTAATAGTCATCCAATACCACTTAACTAGCAAAACTGTTAGTTAAGAACATTTTCTTAGATAAAAATGCAGTATAGCTGCTGAATTTAGCTTTGAAAAAAATAGTTTTTTGATTGGTTAATATTTTTTGGCCCTTTTCCCCATTTTGCTTTCTAATAAATCTAAAGAATAAGTTGGTTAAGTTAAAGACTTCCAGTGCAATCTTTTTTTCAAGGTTATATACTCTGGCAAATGTTTACCTTTCTTTTATATAACTGTGAATGATAATTATGAAGTATACTGTCACATTGCATTAGTTATGTATTTAAAACATCAAACATTTATCCAAATTTCAGGATTTTTAAAAAATAATTATATTCATTTTTTACTTTGTACTTTCTTGTCCTAACAACACAAGTTTGATTACCTGGATACTATTATTTCCAGCTGGCAGAAGATTATAATTTTATCCCAATTGGACAGAAAATAGTAAACATTATCAACTAGAAACTCATATGTATTTTCTACCACCAGTTTAAATGAATTGTTGTCAGGAGATTTTTCTGCCCTTAAGTGAATAGCTGAATACTCTGACATTCAGGAGCTTTAACCAATGTTGATATCCCACTAGCCTGTTTCATCATTCTCTGACCTAATGTCTGGAAAGAAGATACAGGAGCATAGCAATGGAAAATTTTCCCCAATACAGTAGCATAGTTGCTTGTATAGTGGAGTAGAGTATTTTGTCAGTCCTGGGCAAGTTTATAGGCAGTTATTGAATCCAGCAGCACCATATTGACACTGATACAATTCAGTGTATAGGGTTGTGTTATCCACAGTTTAACAAAATAGAACAGAGTATCTGCTTTGGCCTGTGTGAGTCCTTAATATATGAGCTGTAAAATCTGTACAAATGATACTGCAGAAAAGAAAGTGATGCTGTCTGTCGTTATGCCATTCACATAAACTACATATTAAAATAAAGTGATCACCATCAGGAAAAAATGGCAAGGGTAGTCTCATTACCATAGAAAGGTTATGTTTGCACATTTTTCTTCAAAGGAATTACATTGAGTGCTTTATATTAGTGAGGTGAGTTGTAGTGTTTGCAGGGGGCTGGGGACAGTGACAAAATCACTCCTGTTCAAGCAGTAAAGAAGAAATGTGTACCATTTTTTATTATACAGTTCATTCAAAAATAATTAGTCTTTGGACCATTTTAGTTGTATGGGTTTTACTTTACCCTCTAAAAATAGATTCTCCAATTTTTTGTATTTTTTTAATTATTTTTTTTATGACAGAAAGTAAGCTGATCACAGAGAAATCATACCTTGTTCTTCCACAACCAGATCAACATTACCATATTTGGGAGCTTTAGGACAAAATGTAATTTCATTGTCAATTTTAAGGTCTGAATAATTTTTCTGTAGATAGCATAAACACCAGAAGGCAGAAAAAAACCTTAGAGTTCTCTTAGTTTTTAATGACCAAGGGCTTGTAAAATATGAATAGAACCTCTATTTAAATTGTAGACTTCATGAGTTAGGATCAGCAATAATAATCTATTAACAGGACTAGATTATATTTATTGTTTAAGGATTTTTGTTTGTTTTGTTTTTAATTAAATATTAGGTAGCATAATTCTGTAAAATCTGAAGTATAAACTTCTATGTTTATACATTTTTATTTCTGAATGTTGAACACTTTCTAATTAGGAGAATTAATTGTATTATTTTCTGGTAGTTGGCTACTTCATTCCACTTTAGAGTTTTTGTCAATGGAAAAAATGCATAAATGAGAAAGATAAAAACTTTAATTCAAATCTTACACTGAATTTACATTGGAATACATTGAATTGAATTGTCCACTAGATTGGAAATTAGAGAAAACATATTTTGCGTGTGAATTAAACAAATAAACAAAACCAAAACAGAACAACACCAAAACCAAAACCCCAAACTCCTGTGTTAAAAACAAAGACATAATGCACATGCAATGTTAAGGATACCAAGCCTTCAAACAGATCTCAGGATTTGTGTTTGTATTTTTTGATGCTGCTTCTCTTTTCTTCATGCATTTTAGGTTTTATATCATAATGAAGTACATGAGTTTTCTTATTTGCGCAGCAAAGAAAGGAGGACAAGGAAAGTAACCAGTATCTGGTTTAACTGTACACTTTGAAAATTAGATTTGGTTTAACCCATTCCTTTCTCCAGCCATGGCTACAAAACACGGTGATCTTGCAGGGCTCAGCTTGGCCCTGATGGCAAACCCCGGGCCCCCAGCATAGTCACAGGCTACTAGGTTCATTGGTCTGAAAATATGAATGCACCTAAAGTATATCAGATTTTTAAGGAGATATTGTAATAAAGACACACAGGTTAGTTTAAAAATGGAAGACCTCAAACTTCATTAAAAGGAAAGGAAAAAAGAAAAACACAAAAAGAAAGCACAAACAAACACAAACCAAAATAAACAAAACAACAACCACCTTTTTAACAGAAAAACAGTAAATGGTTAGGAGTAAAACCTCCTAATTTTTCTCTTCATCTTTCTTCACCGCGACAAAAATGATAAGGTTCAAATAAAATCTCTTGAAGGCACACAAAGGCTGCTTGTTTTCCCCTTCCAACCCAAACAACAGAAGTGCTACATCCTCTATGGACCAGTGATCTGCTAACCTGGGTTTTCTTTCAGCAGGGAAATAAACCAACCACTTCCCTGGAGCAATTTAATCATTTAACTTATTGATCTCTGTGTTCAGGCCAGGGGTAAACTAGACCCTCAGCAACTCATGATCATGTGGGAAAGGGGGAAAAAAAACAACCAAATGAAACAAAAAAACCCAGCTTAAGGAAATCCTTCTTTTGCTTTGCTTAATAGTTTATCTTTGGTTTTCCTCAGTAGATTCTACCTCTGTCTACAGCCACTGCTGAACTGGTATCAGTTGAGATCATTCAGCTGAAAGTGTGCTTCCCTAAGAAACTATGAATTACACCAGGAAAGAGAAAGCTATGTAAAAGAAAATAATCAAGAAAAAGAAAGAAATCTGAAACAGTAAAAACAACAACAACAAACAAGCCAAAACCATAACAACAGTAACAAAACCCCCTGTATGTATTTTCAGAACTTATTCTATGATAATTTATACAACAGTCACACTAAAAATGGTTAGAATCATTTCATGATTCGTGGATATTTCACATTGGAAATAATGTAGTGTATAGGAATAGGTTTATGTGCCATAGCAGTACAACTTCTATCTTTAGTGGGAATTTATGATACTGCTGTTAAGCCTCAGACTCCTAGCAAATTTCCCTGTGAAAAAAAGGATTATTTTATGTCATGTAAGTTATTTCATCCCAATGCAAGCAACACTTTAGTTGGTGATTTACCCTGTGTAGCCCAGCACAAAAGATTAAAAAATGTTTACAGTGCAATCTTATTGGAGAATTTGCATGTCTTCTCAACCAGCTGTAAAGTTCCTGGAAGCAGAGCAATGACTGGAGAGGCATCAATCCAAAGCAAAAGTTTTCTGATTAATTGGTTTGCCTTGGTGTAACCATTTCAGTACAGCGGGACAAATCAGACTTACTGCAAGAAAGAAGTTCCTCTTTTGAACCAATGCTTAATGTAATCCTACGTTCAGACCGTCTGTCTTATGAGTAAGATCTCCAGTGGAGCAGATTTTAAATGTACTAAGCTTTTTTTAATTATTATTTATTTTTTCCAGGGATAAAAATCTGTTAAATTTTGATCTCTTAAGGCCTAATCCTCAGATGCTGTGAAATCTGTTTATTCTTTTGACTTTGGTGGAACTATAAGGATGTACATCAGTTCAGCATCATGTTATCTTCCCCGTCGGTATTTCTGCTAATTCAAGTGAGAAATAAATCCTCACTGAAGAGGCAAGCAATTCCCTTTTACTCCTCTCTTGATTTGGATAAGATCTGGCACTTTGAAGAATGTATTAGATTTGCAATGTCCTTTGGTTCTCTTATTCTGTATGGCAAACAAGGCTTCGTTTCACCTAGGATCCTTTTTTTTTTTTTTTTTGTTTTGTTTTGTTTTGTTTTGTTTTGTTTTGTTTTGTTTTGTTTTGTTTTGTTTTGTTTTGTTTTGTTTTGTTTTGTTATAAAGGATCTGTGCACGTATTACTAGATTATATTTAACCTAAGATGAATATTTTCCAGGCAGTGTTATCTGTTGTTAGACAACTGTTTGAAAACAGAAAAATCCTCATTCAACCTCCAATTTAGGAAATAGGAAATAGTGCATAAAGAAGTGGATCAAGCAGGAAGTCTCCTTTGACAAAAAGTTATTCCTGATTGCAAGAGTCTTAGAAAAAGGTTTTCCACACTGCAAAATACATTGGCAACAAAGAATGTTGGTGTTGGTCAAAATCAAACAACAAAGTAACCTTTACAGTTCAGGAGGTAAAGTTGCAGACAGTATGGTTAAGTACAAAATAATCTGCTGTTCTGAGGGAGTAAGTGGTAAATGTCAATATAGTCCCCAAGAAAATATTTTTTTTTTAAAAAAAAAAGCTTACAGAACTTTCTTTTGCAATATTTATGTAAACTTCATTCAGTTGCTTAAAACTAGGTATCTAATTCAATTTAAGATGTCTTAATATAGCCAAGAGATCTACCCAGGGTTGACAAACATGGCACGAGGCCTGTGGAAGGCCCGAGACTATCTGGGTTAACAGCTGGACAGCAGGCAGGATACCCCCGAGTCTCTGCTACAGCACCAGATGCCTGTGTCTAGGCATGGGACACCTCTGCTTAGGTAACAGAACCAGCCCCAGAACAACTCAACAACTGTGTCCTGGCTCCTTTTTTCCACTATTATTATTATAATTCATTACTATTACTTTCATTATAAACTTTTAAAAGTTGTAAGTCATCGTGTGAGGAGAGATCCTTTATTTAATTCTCTACAGTTTAATTCCCAGAATACTAAGTAATATTTTTTGTGTTTTTCATGAGTACTGCTTGTAATGTGTTATTCTAACATTCACTTCTGTGTAGTCCTAGAGTTAATTTACAAGATTTTTTAAGGTCTTTGTGTTTCTCAGAAACAGGGCTATAGACCGAGGTAATTTGATAAAGGAAAACACACAATGGAAAACAGTATTTTCAGGATAGAAAAACATACCAAACAGTATATCGAAATTGAATGAGCACATAATATTTCTCCCTGTGATGGGGATGTCTTGTTCATTGACAAAAGCAGGATCAGTCCCTAAGTTGTGTTCTTCTGCTGTCAGGCACCTGTTCAAGAATATGTCCATGAAGATACAGCTTTCAAGCAGTCATTTCAAGCAGCACTTTACAAATTTCAGTTTTGCAGGCAATTTTTAATTTGTCTTAATGACATTCATTCATTAATAGATACTGTAAAAGCTAAACTGTTGTTTTTTACAAGTGAGAGAAAGGTTGAATAATATTTCCGTATTACCAAATGCGTTCAGTGTCCTAGAAAGCACTTTAAATGTACCTGGTAGTTAAGACATAACAAAAGTATATGTTTACATAAGAAGTAACATCTCATCTAAATTAGCTGTAGTGGAGCAAGAGCAATAAACAAAAGTAGATATTTGACTGTCAAAGGAAATGTTCAACATATGAAAATAGGGCTATTGCAAAGGGAGGTACATGAATTACAGCTGATTGGTGACCTCTAATTGGGTTTGGACAAATATTTGGAAGGTGGTTATAATTTAAATATTGAGAACTATCTGCCACATATAAGAGATGTTCTGCTACTATCTAACTATTGTTTTCCCAAAGCTTTCTACCATATTACACCTCTTTACAGGAAATATATTGATTAATACTCTAAATCTGTTTTTCAGTCCCAGAAAACATAATTCCTATAGAAGTCTGGGATTTTATTCCCCTAAAGCTTCTTCACTCTGAGGCATTGCTCTCCTTTTTCTTACAACTGTCATTTGTTTCTCATGCAAAATTAAAATTTTCTTCAACTTTTCCCATTATGTTTTATTAAAATATTGATTAAATAGCCTTCACAGAAAGGCTGACATTTCTTCTTGTAATAATTTTAAGTTTCCATGTCAAATAAGAACTTGCTGCGTCCCTAGTATTTTGTTATTTTCAGAAGAGAAAAACAAGATTTAAATATGATTTGAAGCAACACTATGCAGTACATGTATTATGAACTTCCTAATAAAAAAAAAAAAAAGCCAAGTAATACTAAACAATTCCTTCTGCTTTCTTGAGTGTAAAAGGATCTCTGCATTTCTTGGTCTAGGTGCAAATATGTGTCTCTGTATGAGCAACAGGATGTATGTGCCTCATTTTGGGTGCTTTGTCCCGATATCCTCTGAAGATTTTGTTAGTTCTTCATACATCATGTCCAGTTGAATAAAAAGTGAAATTAATTAACCAGCTAAATATGGAGAGTAATTATAACAGTGAATAGGAAAAAAAAAAAAAAAGCAGCTATATTTTTTGTTCTTTAATTACTACCTAGCATCATTTACCGTTAATCTAATACACATTTTTATTTTATATTTTAACTTCAGATGTAATGTTTCTGCAGAAAGTGTTTTCAGAGTGCCTTATGTGTAGCCATTACTGTCTCCCTGTATTTCTCTCCTTCTTGCCTGAGCTGGGAGATTCCAGGAAAATGTTTCACTCTTAAGTTTTTCCTACAAAACCCTTCGCTCTCCTTAGTAACCAAGTAGGGAGCTTCAATTCTCAAGTCTTTCTTGCAGGTATTTTATTGCACTTTGGCTTGGTTTTATTTTATTATTTGCTGGAATATTTTCTAGATTACTTTAGAATAAATTATCTGATAAATGAACAGTTTTCCTTATTGAAACAAAAAAGAGAATGGAAAAAATGGGGAGAATAAACGATTGTCTCTGATACCTTCAAACACATTTAGAAAGTCCATACACAAGTCTGGAGAAATATAGAAGAGCAGTGGGTTGTCTGAGCATCAGTCACAGGAAGGAAGTCACTGAGGCACACAATCAAAAAAGAATATAAACCCAAAGGAATACCAGAGACTATCCATCCCTTGATGATTTGTATTTCAAAAAGAAATATTCCATGTAGTCCCAAACTGAACAAGTTTCTTCTGGCTTCAATTTGCATCAGAACCTCAGGTCCCCATAGAATGGAGTTACAACTGTGGTCCAAAAAATTATCTGGAAAACCAAATAAAAATGATTTTGTAGGGTTTATGCTCAAAGTAGGTCTACCCAAGCTTTACTGTTGTTAACAAGTAGATTGTGTTTGTAGCTGAGAATTCATCGTAAGTAGAAATGTTATTTGGGCATGAGGGGCAGAGGTTTCTCTCATCTGTTCTGTCTGTCTGCGAAGGGTGTAAATATGTCTCTTGCAAAGCCCCTGTTGATTATGTTTCTTTTCCTCCAGACCAAGGTGGTTGTTAGCCTTGATAACAGTTGTGTGATCTGATTTTTAGAGTTTATGTCTTCCCTTCATAACACCAACCTTTTTGTCTTTACCTTCAAACACATGCATGCGTCCCAACCTCTAAGGCTGACACAAGAAAATCCTCTTGTCACTCAAAAAATAGAGTTATCAAAAAAAGACCATCTCAGACTGTGAGGCCAGTAAAGGCCATCTGCTTCCTCAGCCAACAGAAAGGCCGTGGCAGTGATAGTAAGGAAACTTCGTTTCATGGTTCTGTCAGCCGTGACAATGGAGGGCTTGTTGATGGTTTGACAGGTCTTGGAGTAGCTGATGTATTTGATGCAGGTCAGTTCCCAGCTTGGGCTTTGGTTTTCTCCAGAAACAGCCACTGCTTGATGGAGGAGCCTGAATGTATTCAGCTTGAGAAGAAGTCAACCCGAACGACTTTTCAACCTAAGGGGGAAAAACAAAAAAAAGATAGTGTTGTGAGTACTCCCAGAAGCATTGTCAATTATTTCAGAAATATCAAGGAATGATAACACTAAACGAACTTCTACTTTTTAAAGGCACATCAGAATTATGCTGCTACTTAAGGTATTTGAAGAATGGTTTTATTAGGTAAATTGAAAAGTAAACATAATGCTATGTGTAAACAGGGGGAAGGGTTTATCAGCTCCTTCAAGACTGAGGCAATACGTATAATAAGCTTTACCTGGGTAATTAATGCACATAATTTTTAACCATTATGGAAAATGAATTTAAGTGACTGAATAAAGTGAATTTAAAATTATGTTTCAACAAGGTAAATGAATCAGTCTTCGTAGCCTAATGTTAGGCTTCAGGTTGCTGGAGTGGTAAACAAAGTTTCTAGCTGTGGGAAGCTTTCAGTAAATACATTTTCTTTAAAGTGTAATTCTATATGAGCTCCCAGTAAATTGCAATGAGAGCAGATTCAGTTATCAATTATTTGGACAAAATTATGGCCTCTATCTGTTGTCTACATAGCAGGTTTTTTTAAGGTGAACAGAACTGAAGGGTATGGGGTAATTTTGGTGTCAGCATTCCAGTAGTGTTGCAGTCTGTCTTGCTGTGTGTAGTAGTGAGCTGAAGAGGTTAACATGAAAAACAAATTACTGTACTTTTCTGTAGTCTTCATTAATGATGTACTTCACCAGAAAAAGAAAAAGACAAAGACAACCGATGGGAATGGAACCAGCTTTGCAGGCTGAATTGGTATTCTGCTGTGCACAGTATGTTTTACTCCCTGGCAGCAAGATGACTTGTTTTTTCCAATTTTTGATGGTAAAGGGTCAGGAAATAATATTAACTAAGGCAAGTGATTAAAAAGAATTAAATTGAAAACCTTTCTCTGCCCAGCAGAAGTCAGCTTTGAAACCAACTTATATTGCTTACGAATGATTTATCATTTCACTCTTAAGTGATTTCCTTCTCTCCATCCCCCGATGATAAACTCCAAGTATCACACACACAAAGGACATTATTTGATCCTCAAAGTTGTGGTAGGAAGATGTATTTCTTAAAGCACATTTGGGGATGTTTCAGGTATTTATTTCATATGTGCAATAAGCCTTGCTCCAGTCCTTGTAATTTTTAAGGAATGGATTTAGATATGTAAGGAATGATTTTTTTTTTCTTTTTTTTTTTTTTTTCCTGAGCTCCATGTTATCCAACAGATCACTACTCTGAAGAGTGTTTTGGGAATTCAGTATTGACAGGTGGATACAGAAAACCAGAAACATTGGCATTCTTATTCTCTCTTTCTTTTCTGTCCTTAGAAAATCTACCTGACAGTACCTGGTTTCCAGTGTCCCAGATCCTCCTTAATGGTGATCTTTTTAGAAATACTAGAGAAAGTTTTATCATGTAATTTTTCAGTAAATACTGCTTTTTTGTTTGGCTGATTTTGGTGTAAAGTCAAGTGATTTACGTTAGCTTTTCCAAATTTTTCTGTTCTTGGGTAATGAACAGCAAGATTGTTAAGTATTTAATTAATTTTAATGGGGCCTTTTTGAATTATTTATTAAAGGCTGTACTTCTGTATTAATTTCATCTTTAGAAATAGCAATATTCTAATTTCTCTATTTTCTAGGAAGGTATTCTAGAATTTTTTTTTTTTTTTTGGTTTGTTTGCCATGTTTACATTCTTTGGGTCATGGAAGGAAGAAGAACATTTATTACCTCATCCTCATGTTAGGATTTAATTTTAGTATATACTGACATGGACAAATAATTTCCCTATCAACTCTTTTAAGTTACAATATTGAAACATCTAACTTTTTTTTTTAAAAAAAAAAACAAATAAAACAAAACAAAACAAAACAAAACATTAAGTACTTTGTGTACCTGTGTTAATGACTTTATTTACACAAACCTCCCTCATGAACACACATTTTTGAAACAATAAAGCATAAAAGTAAGGCAAAAGATCCCTAAAAATACATTTAAAGAGTAAATCCTATCAGTCTTACACTTTCAAGAAGATAAAAATATAAAGAAGCACTCTTGCTATCAAATATAATTTTTTTCTGTAATCATGGGAACTTGGAACTTGTAGTATTCCCCTTCATGTATTTGTGGAGTGTTCACTATGAACAAAGAGTATATAACTAATAAAGTACATTTGTTGTTATTTTAGATTAAAACATATTGCCAATGTTTTGTTCAGAAAAGTCCTCAAAATATCTGCTTCCCTAGTGACTTTGCAAATCAAAATTTCTATTTTTGTGGCCTAAAATATTTTTTTAAAAGCCTGTCCACTTATTATGGATTATAAGGATACTTTCCATTTATAAAGCATATTACCATAAAAAGTGTGAGCTGTCTTACTTGCTCATCTATTTACCAATATGTTGCTGTTATAAATTAAAACCAACTCGCAGTACACAGTGAAATGCTGGTATTGTGGTTATAATATGTAGGAAGATAACTACAAGTTTTGTCCTGTATTCATGTGGAAGAGGTTAATTCCTCCTTTCCTCAAGATTTCTTTTCTTTCTGGATAGCTAAGATATACCACTCTTCATCTATTTAACCTAAATACACAATGATCATCATATTACCTTTCACTTCTTAAAGCCATTTATTTAGTATTTCCTATTTTGTTTATATTTTGATACACTGTAATATCTGGAAATATTTAAATATCTTATTGCTTTTTAACCTAATGGTTTAAAGTTAAACAGAGGTTTGAATTCAGGAAAATATAAAGTATTCTTCTCAAGTAGCAGCAGTTTGTCTTTAATTTTATACACCCTTGAGTGATTATAGAAACAAAGCAAATTTTCCTTTGTAGATATCTTTATTGTACATGTATGCATATGTGTGTGATATTGAAACATATAATAAATCTCCGTATGATTTTTTCTTCTTTTTTCCTTTTGTTTTGTCAAATGAAAACATAACTTTGTTTTGCTGTCTACTCGCCCTAGCTGCTATTCTCCTTTCCTCGATGATGACATTTTATACTTCAAGAATATTGATTAAGCTCTATTCCTTTAATTCTAAATTAAAGCAAAAGTATTTGTTTACCTTAGTCATTGCACAGAATTATCTCACAGGATGGGTTTAGAGTAAATTTATTATTATTATTAGTATTCATGAAATATTTTTATATGCTTAGATAAGAGGATCTGCAAAATTCAAAATCAATGACTTAAGATATTTATTAATAGTTTCTTACTTTGCAATTTCTTTGTGGGTTTTTCAAAGGTAACACCTCTTTAACTAAATACTAAATTCTAATATAGCTACCATGGTGGTACAAAAAAACTTTTCAGATCTTCATTCAGATTTTTTATCTCTTTTATATTTTCTTTAAGATACGTGATTATTTTTAGGGTTATTTTTAAATAGTAGGATTGTACAATGAATTAATTTAAAAAGTCTTCTGAGTGAACGAAAGGACAATCTACTGAAAATTAGTCCATGTTTGTGGAAGATCAGAGTAAACAGTTTTTTGGTTTAACAACAATAGATCTCTCTTAGAAAAAAAGAAACAACTAGCTTTTACTGTAAGTCTGCACATTGTGTTTTCATTATGTTTTCTTCCTAGAATGCTGTTAAGGCAGTTTTTGGCTTTTGAGGTTTATATTGTGGTTTTTGTTTTAAAACAAAAACAAACGAACCACCCAACCAGCCAACCAAACAAAAACAACAACAAGAACAACAAAGAAAACACCAAGAAAAATGGTATTAAAGAATTCTAATTTGGGGGGTTGAGTATCTTACAATGGTTAGCATAGAAGTTTCTATGTTTAAATGTAGAAAAATTAATTTCGTCTCCCACCTGTCACTAACACAAATGCAGACATTTGGCTTTTTTTCAGAAAAAGTTTTGAACTTGGAAATGATTATGATATCTTCTAACTTCTGTTTTATTACAAAATATAACCTATAATTGACTCTCTATGAATACAGCATTGCAAGTAGCCCATGTCACCTTATGGGTAAGGTTCAGTGCCTCAACTCACAGACCTCAGTGATACCACTGGAAGCGTGACTCACTTTAGTCAGTATTTGTACTTTGTATTTACATTCAGTGTTACTTACTAAAGAGTTTGTAAGCACCTTACAGGTGCGAATATATAAAGATAAATAGATAGAGGAATTACATTTAGTTAACACTAAATTCCATTTGAATGGTTTCCATCTGTTAAAATTAGAACCAAATGGTAAAATAAATTCAGCAGAATCACAGAATCACAGAATTGACTGGGTTGGAAAAGCCCTCAGAGATCATCCAGTCCAACCCTTGGTCCAACTTCAGTCCATTTACTAGATCATGACACTAAGTGCCATGAGTCCTTCTAGAGTATTACATCTTGCAATTAAACTACGAGATTTGCTACAACTTGGAAATGTAATTGATTTTATTTTAGTATCACATATTAAGAAATTTCCTATTCCATTGCATATATTAATAAGCCATTTGACAAATTTCTATTGAGAAGCTGCATCCTTTAGCCAGATGTTACCCTCACTGTGCATGCTTAAACAAATTACCTCTAAATAAGAAAAGCAATATAAGGTTCAAAAGAAAATGCTGAACTCAAATATGCTAGATTTCCCTGTCTGTCTCTCAAGACCCTTAATGACTGTTCTCAGATGGTCAAGCCATTTTTTCTTTTTCTGTGTCACCCTGTTTAGAAAAAACAAACAAACAAACAAACAAACAAATCACCTTGCACAGTTTATGCAGACATGCAATTTAAAATTGGGATTATATTTTTCTTATCCAACACTTTAGAATTTAATAGAATTATCTGCTGAGTGCTTTCCTGAAAAAAATGAAATTCTGGGAAGCTTCCAGTTCTCGTCACCTTTTACTTGTGATGACTACCTCTGCTGGGAAGAAGATAACATTTCTAATTTTGCACCAGCCTTGGCAAGCTTCCATTAGTTCTAAAGTAATCATGAGATTCTTGTGGATACACAAGCTAGTTTCCACTTCTCTTTGTAGTGCCTTCCTTCCTTCCTTCCTTCCTTCCTTCCTTCCTTCCTTCCTTCCTTCCTTCCTTCCTTCCTTCCTTCCTTCCTTCCTTCCTTCCTTCCTTCCTTCCTTCCTTCCTTCCTTCCTTCCTTCCTTCCTTCCTTCCTTCCTTCCTTCCTTCCTTCCTTCCTTCCTTCCTTCCTTCCTATGAAACAGTTTCAGTCAAAACTGCTACATAAAAATCCTTACGCATTAAATTTTCCCAGTTTCAAGAAACACATTTCCTCATTATTAAAATAAATTATTCCTTGATTATCTAAAGATTAATCTAGAGATTCCACCTGGGGGTTTTTTTGGCTATCTAAGTATATGATGAAAATTTTAATTCATGAGGCACAGAGACAGATAAAATTAAATTTTTTTTTTTTTTTTCAGCATCTTCTTATTTATTCACTACAAACAATGCTTTCTTCTTGTGGTCAGGGATTCTTATTTTCCAGGATTTGTAATACATGTGACTTTAGATTCATTCATACTGCCAGTATTCTCCACCAATATTTGTTATTAATTAAAAAAAAAAAAAAAGTTACAGTCATGCCTTTCTAATATGTACTAGCTTTGTCATCAAAATTGTAATTTATACCAGACAGTGTTGAAGATACAGGAGTAGAGGAATTGTTTTTGTAATGAACTCATAGAATTTCTGTGATAAACCTGAATTTTGAATTCATGTTTTTCATTTGAAAACATTGTAATTAGAAAGTACAAGACTGAATATTTAAGGTAACATTTAATTTGTACTCTGTCTCTTCTCAAGCATTATCTGCATGACTTTCATATGTTCTCAGTCAGGCTGAGGTATAAAAAGGGACACAAAATAATTTCTCAGCTAATAAAATATCTTTTTTGTTGTTCTCATAACTTAAAAATTTCTTGTCATTAGAGACAGAAAGGAAATTATTCCTAATCTGCATAATTTCAACATACATATACATACTTATACTTTCAGAGAAGCTGTTTGCTTACTTTAAAAAAAACAAATACAAAAAAAGTATTTATTTTGAAAGGAAGCCTGGTAAATTTTGGAAACCTTCTCCATGATATCTACTTCAGACAGGATAATGTATAATGTTATTTTAGATAATTTGGGAAATTTTATTTAAATTTTATGACTCACAAATAATCACAGTTTGACACGTTGTTTTTGCTGATCCATATATTTCTCTTTTTAAAATTAGTTTGATGACATGAAAAGAAACCTATTGTGTTACTTTGGTGCAGAAATTGTAGCTTCAGGAAACTGATCTCAAAGAAGTAGTCTGTGGCTAGAGGTGGAGGTTGAAGCACAAAAAGAAGAAGTTGAAACACAAAACACAAAAGATTAAAATTACCTTAAAATTTCAGTAAACATTCAGTGCAGGAAAGTTGTTTTATCTAGTGTGCTGAGGAAAAAAAAAAGAAGATATTTAATGCTTCTGGATGAATGTGATTGCACTTTGTCACCTGCTGTTTACAAAGACAGAGTTCAACAGATAATTAACATGTAGCAGGAATATAAAATGAGCTTTTGGAGCCACATTTGAGGGGGTAGGAGACTAGTTAACACAGAAGTGACAAACAAGTGGATTGCAGTTAGTTTGAAACTCTGAATGCAAATGAATTTAAGTCTCTTTAAATTTTCTCAAATATGCTTGAGCATGGGATTCACCCACTTAATAACAGTAGTAATATTTATAGTATTAGTAGCATAAGAATAATAAGGTATATTAAACTATTTTTTTCAAGACATATCCGTCTCTCTTCCAAGTAGCTTTATTTTTACACAGCAGTGGCTGTATACTTCCATTGGGTAAAGAAAGCTCTGCCTCCTTAGAATTGTCAGCTACTCAATTGATCTTACCAAAGAGCTTCTGTTTCATTCTTCAAACTTGTCATCATATTGAGCACTCTTTTAATATTTAGTATTGTCTTCATAAATGATCAAAATTTTTTACCTCAATGTACCACGGGGTCTATAAGGCAATATGGAGGTGACAAAAAAAAACCACCTCCCCCTTCCCCCAAACACACAAAAATCCCACAGAGATAAACACTGCATTTTTATGTTACTCTTTTAGTCAGGTGGAATGCAGATCTACTCTCATTAAATATAAATTATTTTCTAAATTATAGTATACAAAGAACTTCCTGGAGATAATCTCACAAATAAAGGTGATTCACGTATATTTTTGTTACACCCTTAAGAAAAAAAAACATTGCACAGGCATCCTTCTTGAAGGAAAAGTGCAACACTGCTTAATGAGGCTTTCAAACACAGACTCAACATTAAAATAAAATAGCCTGTTAGCATTCCCTATTTTACTTCAGGGGCAGAATAATGTTACCCGTGAAACCATAACCAAATGCTCCTCTTCTGTTTGACAGCTGGAGATACCAGATTGTATAGAGCTGGTGAGGTGTATTTGGGAAGGATTTGTCTGAAGGTAGTAGTCAAATTCACCATAACTGAGGGAGGGCTATACCTGGAGAAGGGAGGGAACTGGGGACAGCCCTGGCAGCCTGGCAAGCGGCAGGTGGGGGGATATGGAGGGGTTACTCAACAGCACATTGCCACAGTGACTGCAGGAGAAGATGAGAATGAAGGATGCACTGGGGCTGGCAGAGAATTGTAGCTCAGAAAGTCACAAGAAGAAGAAACAAATACCTGTGATGGTAAAATTCCATACGCCATCAAAAGCTGGTGAAGAAAGAGCAGGTTGACCGCTATCACTGGAAGTTCTAAATTATTCAAATGACAAAAAATTCCTTAGAAATTTGTAGTAACAAATCAAATGTTTTAACATTCCAGAATCAAATTACAGTACTTGTTTGTGGAACTGAGTTACATCATATAATTTCATTTTGGTTCAGCGTTTATGATTTTGAAGAGTTAAGTGTGTAAAACAGACCTTTAGTCTTGCCTAGCAGGCTATATAAAACCATTTTTATCTATTGTTTAATGGTTTCTCTTGAAACCTAACTTATTTTCTCCTTCATAGTCAGCTGGCATTTCCAGTAACTCCTATTTGTAATTTTTTTCCTCTTTGAGGGAAATATAAAACTTTTTTTTGAGGAGAGTTACAGGAGATTGTTTCCAATTCAGCATCTTCAGTCACATGCAGGCAGTTACCTGAAATAATGTTCCGCCTCTGGCCTATTCCAGTGATTTTGTCTGCAATGGCAAATTATCTGTCATTATAGATGTCTCTCCTTTTAAATTGTCATATGAATAATTTTATTTGTGGCATTACAGAAGGATAGGTTTTAATGTGTAAGTTAAAACATAGTTTTGTCACAGATGAAAGTTTGTCACTGACATTATGCCAGATTTGCTTTTGTGGCTGCTTGTCTACATAATGTTCCACACTACATTATGCAGTTAATCACTTTGCAAATGGTATAAGATAAAGATAAAGCATAGTTTCTTTTGCTTCTACAAAACTTGAATATTTGCACCAAATGCAAATTGTCAACAGTTCAGCAAAAATCATTTAAAGTATAATTAATTCACTGTAATTAACTGGCTACTAACCAATGATGAAAGCAAGATATCAGATAACTTACAATGTTCCATTTTTATTTTATTTGACTTAATAACTTTAATGAACAAACATTGTGTAGATCAGTTTAGGACTCAAAATCCTTCCCTTACTTTTGGTAGCTGACAGTCTAACAAGGAAATAATACTGTTGCTTTCTTTGTGCAAGAAAACAGCAGTTCCACTGGCATTTCTTTCCATGCACTTTCCATGCAATATCTGGAGCTTTTCAGATCTTGTATGTAACAGTTTTGATGTAATGATATTCCTTTGCTCCCTGGACATGTACTCCCTTGAGAGCTAACTTCATGCAGGACTCCAATTAGCAATAATGGAGCTGAATTAGTTAAATGGTCAAGTGAATCATCACATACTTTTGATATTCTCTGTTGACTGGCACCAAAAACTGGCACTGGCAAACAAGCTCCTGATGATAAAGCAAGAAATAAAGTATGGAAATGTAATTACCCATTTGTGACCCTGAACTGGCTGTTCTTGTCTCTGAAGCAAGAGATCATTGCATACACATTATCATTTGTATTGGGGTGTTTTCTCGAAGCTGCAGTCATGAAATTGCAAAAAGTGCTTCAATGATCAAAGCTTTCGTAGCAGCAAAAATTAGATTTGCTTACTGTGAGATGGAATGGAGACCTGTCCTTATCAGCTGAGAAACTGGGATATTTCTGAGCTTCATCTAACAGTGGGTGGCACAGGATGAGGATATGCCTTGTAACTACCTGTCATCTCCTGTAGCAGCTATTATATCTCTGTCCTTTGCTTAAGTGGATACTTCAGCAGCAGTGATTTCTGATCTGCCTGCTATTCCTTGTAGCACTTTCTACAGCTACAGCAAGAATAAGTGGTATTGAATTGTTCCTTTGTTCTTCCTCTTGTCATACCCTCTGTATCAAATGTCCAGGGTGATGCCTTTGCTACTGAAGAACCTCTCTGGTGGGAGATCTTGTTTTGATTATACAGTACCTTATGAAAAGCAAGCAGCCTACAAACTACCCTCCCCCCAACTATTGTTTAAAACCTGGAAGTTGTTAACGAGGTATTGCTCAGCAAGTCATCTTATCCATAAATGTTACTGGAGGACAAAATATTCTCTAGAGTCTTCTTTCCATCAGTTTACCTTTCTACAAAATTTCCTAAAAGGAAAATGAGACTTCAATAGTAGGCAAAAAAAAACCCCAAACAAACAAACAAACAACATTAAGTGCAGCAATGCCTAGAAGTGTTTGCTTTAATTATGTGTTGTCATGGAAAAATGAATAGTCCTAATGAAATTCAGGCATCCAAAATACAGAATCAGTCCCACATTGAATTTCAATTATGACAATTCTGTTTTCAGTACCTCTGTCAAAATCCTGTAATAGAGTTTTAGGAAATCCCAGCTCTAGCAGGCTGCAGAAAGTGTACACACAGTTATGACAAAATTTTTGTGACCCCCTTTGACAAACCCTTTGCAGAGTGCCTGTAAAGAAGTCCCGTAGTACCCTAGCAGGTCATGATGATCTAATATTGAGAGCACAAGCCACAGACTGCACGTATCAGTTCCAGTACCAGGTGATGGGTTTCCCAACAAGATTTTAATAGTCCAAAATTCTGTCTCTTCTATCTAAACTAAAATAAATGAAATTCCTTAAATATCCAAATAATCAGAATACGAAAATACTCTGGAAGTCTGAGCTTTTGCTTTACTTTCAGATTAATAAAGGAGTGACCTTGAAAGGAAATAAATCTGCTTAATCTGTCCTCAGTATTCCAGAAATACATGAAGGAATAAAATGGCTGTCAGAGTTACAAGATTCTACCAACGGTATTAAATGCACAGAGAAATCTGGAAAGAAGGTTTTGCTATTTTGCTTTACCCTGCCTCCTTCTCATTTTGAAAGAATGAGAGAGCCAGTTTTAACTTTGTTCCACTCTGCAGGATGATTCAGAGTTGAGTTTTATTGATCATTTCAATTCCTTTACTCTGATAGTCTTGCATAATGCCTATAATTTTTTTTTTTAATTGGTAGTAGTAACAGTAGTATTTACAAGATTTAAATTTTAAATGTTACTCTGATGTAAATGTGAAATTATTAATATTACTTTCTCGTATGTCTCTGTGTAATGGGATAAACACAGAATAAGTTAGAATGTGAATTTAAAGTGCGACACCTATGCTGCATTTACAAGGTAGATTAACCCAAACTAGACAGGACACTTCTGGGTCAGAGTAAGAGCTCTGAGTCATGAGTTCTGTCAATTCTTGCTGGGCAGCTGAAGAAGATCTGAATGGAATCTGTGCTCTATGACTCTCTGCTGAAAGCTTCTGCTCCAGGAGTGTGATGATGAAATGGTGGCATTTCTACTCCAGAACCACAACACTATTAACAGAAACCAAACAACATTTCAGTTTATTTTAATATGTGAGATTATAAGCCATGGTACCCAAGAGGTCTGATTTGCAATCCCTGCAGGAGATTTAGCTGCAGAGATTAAAGGTATTAAGTCCCGCAAACCGTTGGTTTATTTTAACTCCTGAACCGGGGCTGGAAGTGGGGAGCTGTGGGAAGTAACTTCTTCAGCTGCAGAAAGTTAATCAGGAAAGAAACATGAATCAGAGCCATAGAGCTGCTGACCTGGAAGTAAGTAAAGTGGGATTAATTTCTATTCTGGTTTATTCTGCCCTGACTTCCCATTTTACACAGTTCTCCCAACAGCTGTGACACCATTGGGTTGAATTGCCCCAGCTCCACAGCACAGAGCCACTGACTCAGAAGGCAGTAGCTTCCTCATGAAGAAAAACTTGTTTGCCTTTCCCCTCTGCCACATCCCACTCCTGCAGGAGGTGGGGACACAGCTCCTATCTGCTTCAACTGAATGTTATTAACTGACTAAAGAGCTGGTTTATGCCCACTCGGTTGCATGAGGCATGCTTCTGAGGAGGACTTCAGCAGAGAATCTCTAAAGAATGATCTATCGTAGAACTCTTTAAGCCTACAAAGTGATCTGCTTTTATTCTGTATGTGCATGCTAAATTGTTTGTCTCGAATATATTTATATGGCGAGCAAGTTTTGTTTTCTCACAAGAGTTTTAGACATTAAGGGTTTTTTTTTTCAATTATTATTTTTCTTTCATTATATAAAGACAATATAAAGACTTAGGCAGGGTAAACCACTCATCGTATGGTTCTGAGGCTGAGTTTCTTATCTATATCATACATTTTTTTCTCTTTTTTTTTTTTTGTTTGCATGTGAGTGACTGGATCCTGGACATGGTATTAAGGAAATGTCAAAGTAGACATCTATTCTTAGTCTATAAGTCATTATTTAACAACTTCAAAGGTTTGACAACTACAAAGAAATGAAGCACAAACACCTAGGTATTGATTTTGTCTTTTGATTTGTATCTACTCTATTAAATTCTACAGGCATTGACAACTGCTGAACTCATCTTCAAAATTCTGTGAGCTTTCAGTCTTTAAGGACAGATTTATTTCATTTTCTACACTTTTTTTATTGTTATGAAATCTCTTTGTCATTAAACTGTTACTGCAGTCTTAAGGAGAACTATTTAAAATTAAATCTGTTGAAGGTTATTATTCCCCTGTGTCTGTGCTGAAAGATAATGCTATGGTAACATGTAACTGATGAATTTATGGGCACTTGAAATCAATGGATTTACAATATTAGATTTAGTTACCCAATATGAGTACTAATAATCAGTCACAAATGGCTGGTATCATATAAAATTGATTATATAAAGAATAGATCCTGAAAAGGATTTTTTTTCAGCTGTATTCCAAAATGCACATAATTATACTAGCTGGAAAAAATAAAAAAAAAGAAAAGAAAAGAAATGTTACACTTCCACTTAATTAAAAAAGAACATTAGAGTAGTTTGTAGACTGCTAACTGGGAATACCTTAAATTTTAAAGTGAAGAATTAATAGATATCACAGTATCACAGTATGTTTGGGATTGGAAGGGACCTCAAAAGATATCAGTAAGCACTTCCAGAAATATCACTTATCTCTCAATGGAAGATGACTATCTGAACCTAGAAACAGAACAACACTGCTATATTGCCATAGCCAGTGCTGGAAGTGTGAGTACTTAGTGCAAAAGTCAGTGACTCTTTCACTCAATTTATCTGCAAAAATAGCTAGGCCAAGCTTGATACTAATGCGGTGTTCTCATGGGTATGCATGTGTACATGCTATGTGGTGTCTTCCATGATGACAAATTCATATATAAAATTGGTTTTGTTTCATATGTGAAATCTAGGAGAACTTTTCACCTTCCTTGACTTCACACACTTGGCAGTGTGTGACTGAGCCCTCTTTAACCCTAGTCTTTGTGGGAAGGGCACTACATAAGAGGTCTAGGATAATAATGAAAAATAAATAAATAAATAAATAAATAAATAAATAAATAAATAAATAAATAAATAAATAAATATATTCCAGTCAAGTAATTTGGGTGGATAATATAATTGCCTGATCCCACCAGCTAAGGATACTCCATGGTAAAGAACCACTCAGCTGATGAAGAGTCAACAGAGCTGGTAGAGTTTTGTGGTGAACCTTGGGCAAGCCAGCATTTTTGGAGTTGCTTAGTTTGAGTACTTTGCTTCAACCAGTTTCAGCTCTCAGGTAGCCCTCCAAGGAAGGTCTGTACTGCAACACAAAAAAGACAAGGAGCAACCCTAGGCCCTGGAGCCAATGGTACAAACAGGGCTACATTTACAATGATTCAAAGTAGTTCTCTCTTAGGGCACACTGGCCTTGCTCACGTAACAGGTCAGTTTGCCCTGGGTCTCTTCAGCCCTTCATGGTGTTTGAGGCCATAGACATAGCTGTTTTTTTCTTAAGTTCAAACTGCATAAAACATTAGGGCTCTTTTGCACTGACCACCTTGATATTTTGTAATATGAACGTGAAAGTATGTGCTGCTCTGTGCTGTAGCTGGGGTATGTCTGAAGAAGCAAAATATGCCAAGACAGTGTCAAGAAACTGTTTTGGGTGATAGAAGGCAGCTGAGTGTAATGTACTATGTCTTGAGAGCAGACCTGGGAGTATATTATGTCCAAAAATGAACAGAGGCATTACTTTGGGAAGAGCTAGTTTGTTCACTCCAAAAGACAGTCTGCGATCAAAGTAACAAGCAATGTGGATAATCAGGGATGATTCAGTGCTCAGTGTTACTTCTAGACATCTTTTATGTTCAGTGTAGATGTACCTTCGGGGACAACTACAAGGAATTTTAATTTAGAGGAACCCAAGGATTGCTGAAAACTGCTCATAAAACAAGCTAAAACTAGTTTGAAAGCCAAGAAACTGTGGTTATTTCTTCTTATTTCAGGGGAAACTAGAGATGGTTTGTCACTAAACAAGTATGTCATATAATACGTGTTATTTCACAAACTTTGACCTTTATAAGCAGGCAAGCACACAGCTTTCTCACTGAGTCATTCTTACAGTGTCCACTTCTGGAGTGAGGAATATGGTGCAGAGCAAGTAGTAAAACCAGAGATTTCTCATTCTGAAAGGGAGAGATGTGAGATGAATGTTGAGATGAGCGAAAGTAATATTTTTTTCTAGGTGATGAGAAGAAAAAAATAGCAGGAGGTGGTATTTGGAGATGATATTTTAACTGTAAGTTCAAGAACTGTCTCTGATTTAATTTCTCCAGTTTAATTTCTCCAGCCCTGGAGATACTGTAAATCATCTTTCTCTAGTTTTGTGAATCTAGACCCTCACTGCCTTTGTCATTTTTCACATTTAATTTCATATCAGCTGGAACATAATAGAAAGGGCTAAACCTTTATTTTGGAAAGGCAGATTAGGATGAGCAAAGAAAAAAACTGGAACTTTTAAAACTCAGTTTGATCTGGTCAGAAATTTTAATCAAAGTTTTTAGTTCAATTGCAGATGAAACATTAGCAAGCAGAGACCTGCTGAAAGCTATAGTTTCAAACTGAGTTGATAGTTTCTTTTGATCCAGGACTTAGCTGTTCCTTATGAATTTGATCTGTCTGGCTTTCTATGAGCAGAATCGAAGCCGCTGAGTAAACACTGTAGGATGAGGTAGTAAAGTGTACTATGAATGACTGAATAATTTGTAAGTTTTGTTTGTTTGTTTGTAATAGTAATAATAATAAGTAAAATAGGGCACAACTGAATTTCAGTGAAGCACTAACTGTATTTCAGTAGACTATCCATCTGTAACCAGTGTATGCATTATCACTGATTTTTTAGGTAAAGTTTCAGTGGCAGTAGATAAAAAAGGCAATGCATTTTTTGGACCACACTTTGTGATCCAGCCAAAGTGAAACAAAAGGAATGAAAAGAAAACTATGATGTTTCTTTTTGTAAGTACTTGCATAATGAAAACACTGCAAAAGAAAGAAAGACCTTCAGATTTGTAAAAAAATGACCATAATTATCCAGTTCCTTGATCTTTTTCAGAATAATCTATAAGGGCTTATTATATTTCATGGGAGACCTTTCTGACAGTAAACTTGTTTTGGATATTGAAGTGTCAACAGATCTTTGAAATCCTTCTAGTAATTTAAGACATAGATATTTCTGTGTGCATTTTATTCGATCAATTTGGGGGGGGACAGAATTCAAATGTGACTGAAGTGATTAGTGTCTCTTTTTTATTTTTTTGGGTGATTTCTTAAAGCAGATATGAAACTGTAACAGTAGCTAGCTAACAGAATGAAGTTACTGATATTTTTAGGTATAAGGAAAGTTATATAAAGTATTTTAATGGTATCTTTTATTTTAGAGGAGAACCTGAGAGCTGTAAATGTACCAATCAAACAAGAAACAGATTTAAGGATGCAACAGTTTCTCAGAGATATAATTTCATTATTTTGCTTATTATTTTAATTATTTTTTGATTTAATCTTTTTTTTAAGGTGACAAATATAGTTTGGATAATGTCACGAAGAGGTAAACAGTTACATTACTATGCCCACTTATCATGGCCTTTAAGAAAGTACCATTGTTCAGCTTTCCAGAGAGGAATTGTAAGCTGACAAGTAGAAAATCTCTCATCTGTCAAATTGAAATGTGCACCTAAAATCACTTAGATGAGAATCATAGAATCATTAGAATTAGATTGGAAAATACCTTTAAGATCATCAAGTCCATCTGTCCAATCTAACACATCCAAGTCCACCACCAAACCATGTCCCTAAAAACATAACTTGAGAAACATGAGTGTGAATAGACAAAGGCAGACCATCATGAAAGAAGTAGTAAAGCTTAAAATGATAAATATTTGAGGAACCTTCTTAACCCTTTTTTGTTTGTTTTTTTTTTCTTTTTCTTTGCATAATTAATTTGCAACTAGCCTTCCTGTCTCATCCAAAGATGAGAGATACTGTCAGATTGATTGACAGATTAAGGGCTGGTTGTTTCCAGAAGAAGGGAGAAAGAACACAGCAGTAACTTTTTTGAGTGGACAGGTTTAGCTTAGCTGCCAGTAGCTTGGTTAGAAGGACAGGCATTTCTGTGTTCATCTGGCTTGAGTTACTGCTTTCTACTTACACCTTTACCTCCTGCCTGTGTTTCAGTGCTGGGGAGATGCAGAATTTACAGGGAAGTAATGAGCAACATGCAATTGGCTCTTTAAGCAATTTTCTTCTGGCCTTTACTTCTTAGGGACCTGGGGGTCAGATACTAATACGTGTCTCAGCATTTAGAAAGTAGTTTGCCAGTTCACACATCACTTGATAGACTATCTCTTCAGTGTGAACTTTTGCTGCTGTTTCCATACTCACTTCATCTCAGATCCAAAATCCAAACTTGAAACAGGACTTATTTCAGTTCCTTTAAAACAGATAGCTTTGGACTTGTCTCTCTATCGTAACAAGTTCCAAATCAAAGAATTTTTTTTCTCCTTAAACAATTTTGATTTTAATTATATATAAATATTTTCTTCTTATGGAGACTGAAAGAATAACATTAAAAGTTACTGTGCTTTATACTGGTGTTGCAGGGATTCATTATAATGGACTCAACTGCCTGTAACAATCACGAAGCAAGAGTCTTCATTAAACTGTTGAAAATATCAGCACTTGTTTTAGTGTTCAAAGGCCTCCTTCAGTTTTCTAGTAGAGAAGGCAACCCGATATCATTACAGGAGAGTCAATAAATCCAGTCTGGGAAGCTAAAGGGGCGTCCAATTTCAGAGTCAAGGGGCTTTGACAGTGAATGCCCTTCTAGGAGGTCCCGCTTTACTAAATTGATAGAGCTCTAGCACAAATTCCTCTGCAGCACAATCACACAACAGAGAAAATATCTCACAAGTACCCTTTTTCCAGTCATTTAAAGGTCAAAACTAACTCCTTTGATTCCATTTGAAAGACCACAGGTGTGGTAAGTAGCTTAGGTTACAAAGTTAATGACTGATAAAGTTGATTCTGCATGACAGAAGGAATACAGGCATTTCTCAAACAAGATTTAGTTTGTTATCTCTATTGCTAGCCCTGCTGTTTTAACCCCTAGTAATTACGTGACAGCCATTCAGATTTGCTAAAACATGTGTGGAGTAAAACAACTTCATGCACTTGGGTATTGAAATGAGGCAAATGGGAGGATTAGGGAAAGAGATACCACTTTCTTTCTCGCTGTAAATAGATGTCATATAAAGTTGTGCATTATAGGAAGTTTTCCTCTCCTCCATCTGGGTTTCTCTGTTCTCTTTCATGGATGGATTGCCACATGGCCACTCAGCAGGGTTTTGTTTTAAAGTTTTATTTTAAAGAAAAAAGCCATGAATCCTTGTAATTTTGTATCTGGGAAGAAAGGGGAAAGTACAACAAAGAAGAATAAATCCTTTCGTAAAAATGAAGTGATTTCCTGCTCCTGATTGTCCCAGTGACATTGGTGGCAGACCTGGAAAGTTGACCTCTGCTGTGGTACAATGTTTGGAGGTTGCAAGCTGACAACTTCTGCTATCACTTTCAGCTGAACTGAGGTATTTTTACAGTACTGGGAAATGAAATTCCTCAAAGTCTGGATAGCCATAACGTCAAAGGACCTTAGAGGAAAACTGTCAGGAATGGCTCACTGTTGTATTTCATTTTGACAGCTGAAATACCTCGGCTCAGTTGTGACAGCCCTGCATGGTCTGGTGAGGAAACCATCTGGTGGAAAATTCATGACCAGTTCCAGCAGGGAGGCAAACAGCTGGGGGGAGTTCCCCACTTGCAAGTAGAAGTGATAAATCTGCAAAGTCCTTCAGCTCTCTGTACTTAATGTAGTGCCATAGAATCAGTTAAGAAATTAAGGCCTTATTAAAATGCGAACAGCTACTGATAAACAGGAAGGGTAGAACAACATTTCACCAAATAAGCAAGAACTCAGTTCATTTTTTAATCTGGGATTATGATTGAAGAGATTTGTTAAAAGTAGCACAGTAGAACAAAGGCAAAAAGGAGCAGAAGTTGCTTAGTGAATGAATGAAAAAAAAATGAATGAAAACAGAAGAGGGGAAAAGGGCTGATTACAGAGAAGAAAAAAAGAGGAAAGATTCAGTGAGCATAAAGGAAAGCCTAGATGCGGTCAAGCAGGGAATCCAAGTCATGCCCTCTGGTCTGTTTGTGTTCTCCTATAAAATCCTTCTTTGGCCTTTAGAAGTGGTTACCTTTGTATTTTCCAAAGTACTACTGCCACTAAATTGGGAACCCACACACTGAACACAGAAATTCATCCTTCTAGTAATTTTCCATTTCATTAATACTGTTTTTACGGATTCACAGACTTTTGTGTTTTCCCAAGATGATATTTTAAACTGAGTTTATTTGTATTTGAACATGGCTGATTTTTTTCATCATAGTCCCTTTTGTTGTTGATGATTGGACATTTGAGATTAGTAAATGGCAGCAACAGTCTCTTTTTTTTTTCTTTTTCTGTTGCTGTCTTTGTTTTTTTCTTGCTATGCAGTTTCGTTGAGGGCACTTGTTTAGAATTGTGATCATCTTCGATGATCAATAACCAGAAGTGGTAACTGACCAAATTAACATTTAGAAAATCAAAAGACTATAAATATGCTGAAGTTTTCTTACCATGGGAAATCGTTAAACATCATAAAATAACTCACAAAGCAACAGCCAATGCCATCATAGTAAATTAAAATGTACCATTAACAAGAAAGTATACCCCAGAGCTGTCTGTGTGGAAAATCAAGACTCTCCCAGAGTAATACTAACCACTTATATTACACTTCACATATTTCAAGGATTAAGATGTGACAACTGAGATGTTTTTGCCACATTGTTTCTGAGTGTATAGATGGTGTTATCCTTATTTGAGATGCGTGAGAGCTGAGAGGGAATCTGAATTTTTACAACTACCTGTTACCAGGTGTGAAAGCTTGAGAGCAGTAATTCTAGTCTTTAATATATGTGATTTCTACTTTTTAAAAGAAATTATATATTTTAAATTTTTGTACATTTTAACAATCCTTCTTTGCTTCTGGAAGAGAAGTTTGAGAAATACCACAGTATAATGTATTTTCTTATATATTTCATTCAAATAGACTACTGGAAACATTCCGATGATGGGAATATTATAAATGTCTTCAAGTGATGGCTAGGAATCACCTGTGAAACAGAACACAGTGACCTAGCATTCTCATGTTTACACATAAATTTCTGTTGGAGATTTCAGTATAAGTAGGATAATGTGAAAGGTAAGGAGGAATTTTGATTGAAGGTAACAAAAGTAGCAGCTATTGGTCAAGACCATGGAATAATGTAATTCTTCATATAGTACTCTATAGTATATGTGTGTATATGTATGCATAATATGTTTGTGTATGCAGTATTCCTATACTGTGTATAGAAAATTGATTAAATGCTACCACTTAGGAAAGCAGAGGTTTGGTTTTTAAAGTGATGCGGAGAGTAACACGGAAGAGGGATCAGTCAACCTATTAACAGCTGTGTGTCTCTAGATTGTGCTGGAATATTCTTTCTGTTCCGTTCCTGAGCTAAGACAATGGAAATGTTTCAGCTTTTTAAAATTTTCTCTCCTCCCTCCCTTATCTCTAAATTTTTGCATTGTATGTTACAGCACCTCGAGTTAGGAAAACACTTATCTCTATGGACATAACAATTTTATTTACTTGATGATTCATTGTTGCCTTTCATGAAGAATATATTCAAATCTCTTCTGTACCTGTGTTGGCCATTCCACGTCGTCTTTTCTAAAAAATTCTGACTTCTGAGGTAAGAATTGAGATTTGTAAATGCTGACCTCCCATTTTCAATTTCAAGGACTGAGATGCTATCTAAAGCAACAGTGATTAATTGAGTCAGAGGAGATTATTCTTATCTGAATATATATTTTCAAGGGAACATAAGTTTGCTTGATAGTAAAGCGTGGGAATTAAAATCAACTATTGAACCACTGAACAAGTACAGTGTGAGCAAACCTCATCAACATGCTACACATCAGAGGGCACAGAGATGGCCGCTCAGTTCTTGGCTTGTGCCAACACTGCCAACAAAGGCGATAATTGTGATGGACTCCTTGATGTGAAGAACTGTTCACCAAAACCAATCAACAAGCAGCTGCCACATAGGAAGGCATTTAGGTAACCAACACCTGTGGCCTTATTTAAAATTACAATTAGCTGTTTTGTTGGAGAGTTCCAATTCCAAGAGAGATTTACTTTCCTTTTTTTTCTACAATTGCTGACAGATAATTATATATCATGTAATTTTTCTGAAATTTGTTTTTATTCATCAGTGCATGATATTAATTTACTAAGTCTGCTTTTGAAGGATTAAGAATCTTTTTTTCTGAGTGCTGCATGTGGGTTTGATGTTTCAGCAGCATCTGTGCATAACGTGAATTGAGATGTACTTATACTGTTAGCTTGTTTGAATCCTTTATTTTCTTTGACCATGAAACATCCCCCCTTGTGACAGAATAGTTTCACCTCAAAGGTTTACTAGACTTAAAATACAATAAATAAAATAAGGAACCATAAGCAGGCTTTATGCTTTCTGTTTTTCTCACTGCAACATCTAAAAAATGAGAAAGATGGAAAGTGGCAAATAGTGTTTTCTGCCCTGTGAAGTGAACCCTTTAAATAAGGGCTGAAAATCAAGGTATAGAAGCTGAAATGTCCAGAATTATGACACTGAATGGAAAACAGGTGAGTTTGAGAAACTGTAATGAAGGAGTTTCACAATTAGACCAATAGACTTAGCAATATGTTTGTTTGGCTTTGAGTTGTTGTTGGGTTTTGCCATTCAACATTTAGTCTTTTATCAAGGTCGAGAGATTTTTCTGCCAAGAGAGCATCTCTCCAGGTGGTAAAATTTTCTCTTAGCAGAAGAAAAACTGGAGGGACTGTAGAAGAGCTGCATTTACTGCTTGAATTGTTACCTGAAAGCAACAGCTAGTTTGAGGAGGAGTCTGATTTCATATTTTTTCATGCAAGGAAGATACAGAAGCAGGCTGTTAATTTTAGAATACTTAAAGCAAAAACTCTTCAAAATTATGTGTGTGGGTGTATGTGTGGGAGATGTTGTTTCTATTTTTGGTTTGGTTTGGTATGAAGACAGATAAATGAACTGAAACCACCTTTCTAGAATTGGGCATTCTTACAGCAATGAGATAGCAACAAGTACTCACCCAGGTTCCTGTACTAGCAACTGTTTGCTGACTAGAGGGTGGGTCACTGCTTATAAATTTGAACTTTTTAATCATTTGGAGATAGTGACATAATACAGAAACTCTTTAGACAATTGAAGATAACAAAAAATAGAACAATTTCTATAATAAAAGTCCTGTGTAAAAAAAATGTGTTATTAAAACAATTCTATTAATCCAAACCTAGTAATGATATGATGCATGAAAACTTTTTTTAAAAACGAAACTCTTATATTTTTGAAGAAATACAGAAGAGTTTTAATGTTGGTTTTATCTCTGTGCTCTGTCTTTGGGGAAAGACAGTAGAAGACAAACATGACAGTACATTAATTCATTGTTTCAGTAAAAGATCAGATACATTCAAAATGCACATTTGTTTTCTTTGTTTGACTTTACTCAGTGAAATAGGGGGAAAGACCAGCTTTCCGGTAGTATATGAATGTTGCAAGTACATAATAAACCCAGATCTCCAAACACATCAGTCGTGTCATCTGAAATATGCATTGTGTCTCACATTACAATTGCTTCCTCAATATTCATGAAACATTCATGCTGGATATATGCAGTACGTACCACATGGATAGATGTGACATGAAACAAAAACAATAATCAAAAATTCACTATAAGGAGGCCAAAACAGAGGCAGAATAGCCTCCATTTCACCTTTACATATGCTATTAGAAAATAAATTGATTGCAAATAAAGTATGTGAAGCTTTTCTATTTACACATTTGCACATGCACACACATACATACAAATACAGGTGCACAGAGTTACATATGCACACCAGTGCTCTGTCTTCCTTCTATTCAATTAGTCAAGTCAATGAAGGGTTGAGTGTCTAATAACTTTTTTTTTTTTTTCCTACTGTAAGGGGATGACATGGCCCTCTAATCTTGGAGGAATCTTGGTTGTTAATGGTGAGTTTAGCTTCTTAAGGTCATGAAGCAGTTGGATGTAAAAGAATATCCACATGTTATTCTCACTGCTTGAATTACAACTCTCTTTTTCCTGTTCAGTTAGTCAGTTCTGTTTATTTTCCTTGGAAGCTAAAAAGAGAAATGGCTCTGTGCTATGTTTTGTCACCTCCCATAGATCCTCAGGAGGATGGAGTAATAAATTTCATTTCATAGGTAGGCTGTGGAGTTTTTTTTTATTTAAAGTATTTTAATATATCTTCATGTGTAGATGTCTGGCACATTTGCATGACCTGAAAGAATTTCCAGACTTCAAGGTCTGGTTGGGTTCCATAGATGTAGCTCAGGGGGACCTGACTCAAGCCAGAGGGGTTGAAATCTTTGCAGGTGTTTCCAGTTGTAAATTTATTGGTTTGTTTTACAAAACCAGAAAATAATTCCTATCTGTGAAAAAGAGCTCTAAGTCATGGTGTTTGATTATCCATTGTCATGTTGCCTTCCTTGAGTGTTCAAATATTTTTTTCTATTCTTATCAAGTAATCCAGCAACTAGAGTTCTGAGCTACTTCTGAAGTACTTTAAATGATTACATCCCATTTTAATCCTTTTGCAGGTAAAATAGTGAAATGTGTCTGTTACAGTGATAGCTGAGAGGCACAAAGCATGTCTGTCCTAAAAGAGGCTTTGAAACAACCACCTAGTGACCTTACAGAAGAGAAATGCAACCCATACTAAATCAAACTTTTCTTGGTGGCGTACCTCCTCTGCCACTATACAACTTGGTTTCATTTCACCGTCCTTAAGTTCACATGCAAGAGGTCTTTTTCAATGCTACTTTCAATAAAAACTCTTAGCTGTTGCATAAGACAAGTTTAGGAGGAGTTTGGGTCAACAGAGATCCAGTCCAGCCCTCATTAGAACCTGCCAGCCATTGATTTCTGATCCTAGGCAATGCCAGCAGCATTTGAAATAGGTGTCAGAAGAGAGGAAAGAAGGAAAGAGAAGAGGCACATGGTGATATCAGCTGGTCAGCTCACTCATGGAGGTAGTGAAATCTCCATAGAGGAAGATATGCTCCTGCACTTAGTCGGTGTTGCTGTAAAGGATTCAGATAGGATGTTGTGCTGGGGGTGGGGATGCTCAGCCAGTTCAACATGGAGGAACGTAAAGAGCCTGGGTTGATATGGTGATGGACAGCAGAGTCTAGCAGTCAAGAAGCTACAGCAGGCTTTTTCTCCTTGGTTTGGATGTGGGTGTGGAGAGAAGGAGAGAAGAATAGCTGAAACCAGCTGGTGTGCTGGGACTCCCGCAGTGGCTAGAGATTCTTTGTTTCCCTTGTAAACTGTGTATGGACTTTAAGATACCACAAGATACAGAGGACGATCTGAGATTCTAGCTGTTTAGTTATCTGCATTATGCAGTCCTCATCCTCATAGTACGTGGAATAATGAGTGTAGGCTTTAAGCACAATATATAGTCTAATCCCGAAATGCATGTTTAATAAAAATTATGATATATTTTTCTCTACAGCGATGAATAATAAAATAACAAATAATGAAATACTTATGAAGTATTACTGTATCAAAATAACATTTTTCAAAGAGAAAGGTGTTATGTATGACATGTTTATATCTATTTATTTATTTAACCAAGCTACCCAAGTTTTATCCCACAGTAGACCAGCAGAAGGGATATTTGATCATTTGTACCAGGAAATTCATAGTAAGTAATTCATATTCTTCTATGTGAAGAATAGTTTTCTAAATCGTGGGTGCTTGTCAGTCTTTAACTGACTTAGAGAAGGCGTTATTTTTAAAATTACCATGTCAATTTAACTGTGACAGTAACAGAGGCAGGTACCAGCAGTTTTCTTCTGATTATGTTAAAATCTCATCTATTATTTAGTTTAAAACTGACAGCATATATTAAGGCTTAATGAAGGCTTTCAGTAATTTCAAAGACCAGATTTATCTTTGCAGATTTTGGGACATTTCTGTCATTTATGAATGCTATGATTTGAATAAAGGTTAATCTTGGGAGGAGTTTCATCCAAATTATTTTAACTTTGAAATAAGGAACTTTGAATTTACAAAAAAAAAGAGTTCTTTGGAAATCAGTTACATGTAGTCTGATCTTAAAAGCAACCAGAATGATGGTTAGAGTTTGGATTTTTTTTCTTAAAGATCACATATTAAAATAACAGTACATATGTGAAAAGTAATAGACATTATGAAAATTAATCTTGTTCATAGTCTTTTTATAGTGCTCGTTAAAATTGACTGAATTTTAATGAATCTGTCTCCTGGAGCAAGGAGAATTTTTGAAATTCATACTTCTGAAACAGAGCTCGGAGATGAGTCAGTTTCCATTTTATTTGTTAAGGTAACACTAGTTTTGTTTGCTTGGTTGGTTTCTTGTTTTTAGTGTTTTTTGAGGGGGGTTGTTTTTGTTTTTTAAAGGAAGAGTTGAATGATTATTCAGTCTTTATGACTTTGTATGACTTTTTTCTCTGAAAACATGTGAAGCTATTGGCTGATTTCTATCAAATATGACAGAAAGCTAGAAGTCTCCAAGGTAATTACATTTTTTTTTTATTTCATAAAGAAAGAGAGTCAGGAAAAAAGAAAGAGCTGGCTTTGAACTATCATAAATTTGCCTCAGGAGCTTTTGTTTTTGTTTTGGAATGGCAATTTTAAGGAAATCAGAAGTAATTTTATTGCAAAAAGGATGGAAATGTATAAGCATATGCAAAGAATTATGGAAAATTTTATACAGTCAAGTTAAAATAAAATCAATCAATAGCAACAAAGTTTTAGGAAAGCAAGGTTTTTGGTTTTGTTTTGTTTTTGTTTTTTTTCATTCCACTCCATTTTCTTTTTTTTAGCAGGGGCGAGGGAAAAGTTCGTGGAGTTGCCATAAAACATAATTAGCTCATTTTATAAGGCAGTACTTGACAGAAGAATAATTCCCAGTTTTTAATAGTGATATATTTTTTCAAATGCTCACAATTCCATATTTTTCTAATTGCATACTTTGTACAATGACAAACATACGGATTAATCTTTAAAATTGAGCAAAAATTATGTTTCGTATTTAATTTTTGCTGTCAGCTAGGAAAATGAGGAGAAACAAGTGCTTATGAATCTTTGAATGATTTTAATACATAAGCAATTCTGAGATTAGTATCTATGAAGAAGTGGAGACTCCATTCATGCTGTTCTGCCACCTCTGTTCCTGACATTAACTCTACTTCTTTTGGAGAACAACACACAGCTGAATTTCGACCTTACAAACACCGGAATATCACACAAATTGACATTGTATGCACAGGTTAAGTGTTGTGATTAATGTGTAGCTAGTGTGCTCCCTCCTCTTTTTTTTTTTTTTTTTTTTAATTTATCTTTTTTATTTTTGCTAAGCAAAGCTGAAACTCCTTGTGAGGATATATGCATTTTGTCTCTATTGATGCCAAAGCACAGTACTGTTAATAAATTGGTTCTTTTTCTATATTTCCTTGCTTTTTAAGGTCATTGTTATTGAACCTTTCTTTTTTCTTGAGACTACAGGAAACTTACGTATCTTTTTTCTTCTTGTCACAATTTCATTTTTGCTATTAACTGGTGAAAGAATTGACCATAAAATATCTTGAATATTTGAAGTTTGAAAATGAAATAGTAGCAACCAAGAGGAGCTGAGGCTTGTGGTGTGGATCAGAACATCCACCGTGGTAAAGTAAGGTCATTTGCTATCCTGCTGGTAGCAGATGTCTGGGACAGCAGATTGTCTGGGCTAAATGTGCTGAAATTTCTGTAAAACGTGTGCAGAAACAAGGAATTTCATTCACATGGTAATAAAGTATCTAGGGCAGATATTGCATTCATCTATGTAATGTTATTTACAGTACATAATAAAACTCTGAAGTTCTTTATTTCATTTATTTTGTGACATGAAAGAAGCATTTAATAACTGACCTCTGCAATGGAACTGCTTCATGAAGTGCTAGCCATCTTCCAGGGCAGTCTGGCTCCAAGAAATGGGAACATCAGCCCTTCTTGCTCACAGCATAAGTATCATACCAAGCTTCAATGAAATGGTGGCTATCTTCCCCAAAGACTTTGTTTTCTGAGCTATTAGTAAAAATGTACACGATGTCATGTTCTGGTAGGGTCTAGTCATATCCTGATGAAATTGTCTGTAGGCAAGCAATTGCCTTGCTGGACGGTAGACAGAAGTGGAATGACTATTATTTCTAAGAACGACAAAATTCTTACTATAAGGGGGAAAGAATGTTTTTATTACTTACAACTTAGTTTTCCTATGTGTGGTAATTATTTCAAAGTAAGTCCAGAATATGCAGAGAGCACAAACAATGGAAAACTAGCATTTTGTTAGTGAAAGGAATCAGAAGTGAGCAGGTGCAGAAGTACAATTCTTATGAGAGCCTATGTTTAATTATTTTTAATTCCTAATCTAAGTGACAGATTTAGTTAAAATCCTGAGAAAATTCAGTCTTTAATTAGAGTACGTCCTTTGAGCAGGGAAGGTGATATAATGTATCCTCCAAATAAAACAAAGAGGGTAATTCCTTTTTTAATACAGGGATTGTTTATATAATGTAACATTAAAAGGAATGAAAATTAACATATGCCAAGGCTACTCCAAGGTTGCAAGGCGAGCACTGGCAGCCTAGGAAACACTGTGATCAAGATTGCCTGTGCAAGACTGATTTGTCTCCTTCAGGCAGGTGCACTAATACCGTCTTTAATTACCTATTCACAGACTAGTATTTCTGCACAACCTTTCACTTCTGCTGACCACCAAATGAGGTGCTATTCAGTACTTTTTTCTAGTTTCACCATTCCTATCAGCTTGTGACTACATCTTACATTTACAGCACACAGGCCAGTCCTCACACTGAACACAGACAGAATTATTAATTTTCTCATATGCTTTTTCCAAGTCTTTCAGCAGTTATATCTTACAACTAGATCCACAAAGGGGCACAGGAATTTTTCTGTTTAGTGTTGTAATGCCTAATTTGTACCTGTCTGTATCTCAGCTTAGATTGCACAACTCCAAGTTAAATTCCCTTTCCAGTGTGTGGATGCCTTGGGGTATTGCTGCTACAGGCTTTTGTGCAGAGCGGGAAATCTTGATCTCTGTTTAGATGTCATGAATACTGGCAGCAGTCAAGGCATGTCAGTGTGAGTCTAATTTGCTCGGCTGTCATTAGATATAACTTCTGGTGCCCGACGTGGCAGTCAGGAGGCAGTCCACCACTGCACATGTTGACCATGGATGCTTGTACATACAATGGATGCTTATACATGTCTGAACCCAGGTGGCTTCTGCTGCTCCTTGCTCATTGACAGAAAACACTTCCAAGGGCAATTACCTGAAGTATTTCTTTCTCCAGGAAAGGAGGACAATTCTGTCTTCTGTTGAGATGGTAAATCCACCACCCTCTTGCTCACCTCTTACCTGCTAGCTCCTAGTTAGATACTCAGACTACAGGACATGTAAGTTTATATATCACCATTTTTTGGATGAGCTTTTATATCCTCAGGTACAGTATTTTGGGGATAATCTCATAACTACCAACCAGATAATGTAAAAGTGGAGACCCTGCCAATATCTCCTCCCAGAGGCCACTGCTAAACCTGGACTGGACTGAGAGTCACTTGTAGCCTGGTGTGAAGTAGGTACAGTCGTGGGGGACAGTGATAGAGCTGTGAGTGGTCATGGGGTTGTGGGCTGGGGAGTAGGGTCTGGGGGAGTCTTGGGGTTAGGCCTCATGGTGCTAGGGTTGAGGGCAACCACTGGGTCCCAGCCACAGGGCCGGTCAGCTGGCAGGGCAGTGCCCTCAGCCAGCACAGCCCTGTCACATGGTAGCCAGCAAGGCAAGACAGGCAGGACTGGTGATGGCAACCATGTTCAGCCAAGGGTCCTGATCATCTGCTGTGGCTGCAGGGACCAGGAAAGCTGCTTTGGGTTGTGTTGACATCCAGCTCAGCAGGACTGTGGTGCAACAGCAGCACAGCTCAGGCAGGGATACTGGGATTGATATGATACTCAGTGTAAAAGCAGCTCCCATGGGAAGTGGGCACAGTCCCAGCTGTGGTTTCTTCTCACTTTATTCACAGTAGCTGTCTTCAACGTGCTCTGATCTGGCCCAGAGCCTGGCTGGCCAAAGCCCCAGGAGGTAGGGTGCACTTCGGGTCCTGACAGCTTGCTCCCTTCCCATTGTAAAACTTCAAAGTGCCAGAAAGAGGGAGAGGAGAGAGTATGAACACCACAAAGCATGTGGGGAAGCAGACCTGAGCTTTCCCATTGCAAGACGGTTTTATTGTAAAATAGCTATCTGTTTAGCTGTCTAAGCCTTAATAAATCACTGACAAAGTCAACTTTAAAACACCATTGTGATTGCAAGCCATTTTACTATTATTCTTAAGTTGTATAGGGCAAACTCGGGCAACAAATTAAATCTATCAGTTGGGTCTTCGGTTTGGCACACCTAGGGCACGGTTGTGTAGAGGTTTATGTGCTGGTAACAACATTCCCTCTGTTTCTGTTGCCGTTGTGAATGCTTTGTGTCTGCAGGTTATGACCCAGATGTCTCCAATTAATTACCCCCGAATAAGGAACAGGCAATTAGTAGCCATGAGGAGGAATTTGATTTAACATTTTTTGATTACAGAGTGTAAGCAGGATAGACTCTGCTGGTTTCTTCTGTAAGATTATTTTCCTATGGTGTTGTCTTTTTCCTCCTCACTAGACAGCTTTGAGCTCCCATACCAGATGCCTTGTGGATGGTACAGTAACAGTCTCTCTCAGGCAGCCGTCCTTCTGTAAATGGGCCAGCGTCCCACAGAGGGAATGGATGACATGAACAGAGACTGTTCATCTTTCAAGAGAGCTGGACCATGTTTGTACGAATGAACTTAATGCTAATGTTTATACCTAGAAACCTCACGTTCTTTAAAAATAGTTGTTTTACGTAACAGTAAGTAATATCTTTGGTGTATATCATTGTTAATCTGTAACTGTTTCAATATTTATATCCTTTTGGGATACAGTGGTATAAATAGAGATATATACATAGAGAGAGACATATAAAGGAACAAAAAGGTTTCGAAGGTGCTGATGGTGGATTTGGCCTGCACATTCACTCATAGCCAGGACTTACGCACGTAACCTCCATTCTACAGGCCAAAAACTGCTGGGACCTACAGCTCTGTCGAGCACTTTCTGTAAAAGTCTGCGATGATGTGAAAACAAGGGTTTTCAGAGGGGTTAGGATGTTAATTATATTACAATAAGAAGGGAGAGTGAGAGAATTGGAAGTGTCCTAGGTATGTGTAATGAGTAAGTAATGGAAAAGACTGAAATGCATTAATATTAAACCTTCTCTACATAACTCATCCATATTGGACACAGCTGTCGGTAAAATATGCCCTTACTCTTGACAAGTAGCTCCTGTGTTTTGCTTGTAGATTAGCTTGCAGCCCTGCTCTGTATTCTTTATCTTCATCACTGCACCAGTCCTTTAATTAGGCAGTGAAATCTTCTGCATAGTGATTAGGAAATCACAGTTAAGAAGGTGTTACAAAGAGGCTCTAGAAGCTGCTCAAAATAGCTTTCAGCTTTGGAAATTCCTCCATCTACTGTGGGAAGAAAATGTGTGTAGGATTCAGAAGAACATGAAAACTAACCTTTGCTCAGTTGATGTAGAAAATTGTTAGCCTTTAGTATAAGAATACTGTGCTTAATAAAAATTAGTCTGCAAGTGAGTAGCTAGCAGTTGTTCCCTCTTGTCACATGGCATGCAGAAATTATACTGAGATCACCTACAGAAATTAAAGACACGTTCAACAGCTTCATGTTGATGGAGATCTTTGATTTCAAGAGAAACTATGTGACATTCAACCCAAATGTATTCAGAACTTCAGCTACTTATGCTTGAATAAAGTCTAGATTTGTTCTTTGTAGCACTGCTGTTTGTAATGGACTCTATCCCACTGTTGGCTTGTTTGTTTTTCCGCCTTTGGAAACATAGGTACTTTACTTCCTGGAAATCATATAGTATTAACTTTTTAATTTCCCAGCTTCAGTCATTGACCGTTGCATGTGGAAGTATAGTCACGTACAGTGAAGCAGAGTAGAACATAACATTAGTATTGTCAAAAAAAAAAAAAAAAAAAGGCCATTTTCCTTGAGCTTCATGCTTCCAATATTTATAGAGAAGTTACGTTTAGTGCTTGTACTGAAATACTGTTAATTGAATCTGGAAACTGTTGTGCCTGTTGCCTGCAAGAAAGTGGCGAAATCTGTTTTTTTATATGCTACAATATTACTGTACTACCTACATACAGACCTCATTATAAACAGAGAGAACAAGGAGGTTTTGGGTTAGAGAAACTGGCTCAGGACAGCCCAGTGGTCAAAAAAGGGCTCATTCACTTCATCCTTCCTGCTGACTGAAATGTGCTTGGTAGCCATGTGAGAACGAAAGGCTTCCTAACCTTGCTGTGTGGAGGCAGAAGAAGGTGGAGTTCATCTGCTAAGGAGATCGATGTTCTTGCTATAAATATATGTGGAGAAAAGAAGGAAGCCACCATTCTTCAAAGCATCTCCTATCATGTTTTGCTACATGTTTGTATATCTATAGGCTCCTTATCATTGTTGGAAGTGTCTACTCCTCAAAGCAAGGTGGCTACAAAACCTAATCTTGGTGTAAAATTTTGGATTGATTGTGTAAAGCTAACAAAAGATATTGAACAAAGAGAGTCCTTTGTGCCTGTGTGCTTTTTTTGGCAGTAACATTTATCCCCCATAATTCTAGCCTACTATTTTTTTTTAAAAATGAGATGTCCAGAATCACTTGGGTCAAACTTCCTTCTTTTTTTTTCCCTTTTCAGAAGTAACTAAATGGAATGTTTGAAATGATGAACATTAAACTATAGATTTATTTCAGTGAGCGAGCAGTATGCTGGAGAATCTTTATTCACAGCATACATGGGATTAATCCTCATGAATACAGGTTTTCTTCTTCTGTCAATGTGGTTGCATAAGTGATCAAGTGACTATGGCTGTTTTTTTTTTTCTCATGTGTATAAATTTTTTATGCATCTGAATTATCTACTGTTATTATTTAGATGAAACAATCTGGAGATTTCTTCATAGTGTCTAGATAGTAGAAGAGGTCAGAAGGGTCTTTATGGCTGGATGAATGAATAGAACTTTTACTATTGCATGCAGAGTTCATCCTGTTGTGAGTTGGGTTGGGGAGACTTTGGCTGGATTTCTTTTTTTCTTCTGTTTAAATTTTTCCTTTCTACTTTCTTCTTATATAATGCTATGAACTGCAGGCGGATATAGTTTAAAAATATTAGGGATGTAGACAATTTAAATTGTAGCTTCTTTCTTACTGCAGTGGTAAAGGGTTCTCTTTATTGCAGAGAACATATGTGATATGCATTACTTGTTTATTACTGGAAAAAACTTACAGTGTTTTTAAATGCATAACTGTACAAAGAGTTATAAATATTGTGCGTGCAGGATTGACTCTCTACACATATCTATTCTTTCTGTGTTTTCCAGAATGTGGTATGTGTTATTAGGGCAGGTTTTAGATGTGAAAATTTTTAGTCTTTTAGCAACAGTATTTTTATGTAGCCACAGACCTTTCTTTTTAATGTACTGTATCTGCTGCACAATATATTTGTTCTCAAGACTGTGAATAAAGTACAAAGGAAATCACTGGAATGGGTGACGAGAAGGGTCTCAGGCTGGCATGAGATTATTGGAACACTGGTCTTTTTACTTGCTTATAATCTGTGTTGGTGTATCTTAAATCAGAAAATAACGTATTTCCAGGCTAAAGTGCATGTCTAGGATTAGAGAATTCTGTGATTGAATGTACTTGTCACTTAAAGATGTTTTAAGTTCCTTACACATTAAATGGGCAAGTTGGACAATACAGAGTCAAGGCAAGCAACATGCTGAACAATAAAATATACCACAGAGTCAGTGGGTAACACTGAAATTTTTGTGTGTTGAAGAGAAGAACATGAGAAAGAGTTGAGGGGACTAGGAAAAAAAGAAGATGAAGAAGGTTCTGAAGTTTTTCTTCCTTCTTGGCATAAGTGTCAACTTGTAGATTTGCAGTTCATTGTCAAAGGCTGCTGTTTGGCTCAGATATCTTGGTAATGCACTTGAGCAGAAGGAGTGGACTTTTCTTGCAAGGTAGGAGAAATGTTAGTAACCTTTTCCAAGTGGGGCTAGGGCACAGTGTAACTTGCTTGGGGGCATCTGCACCGAGCTCCCAGACTCAGGGTTTTTGTGGGGCTAGGTTGGGTTTCACACCATTGCTGCTGGAGTCAGCTGTTGAGCAGTCATTGCTGTAAAGCCCAGGATGGAAATAATGACACAGATGGCAAGAGAAAGCTGCCTGGGGCAGGGCTGACAAGGAGAGGAGAGGAAAGAGGAGAAGAAATCATATTAAAGTGCTACTACATAAGTGCTACTGGTATTTTCCTATGTATATTGCTCAATCGCAGACTACAGTTCTGTTCCTCCTCAGACTCCTTGCTTTTGAATCCTACCTCTCATTTCAGAGAATGAATGGACATTTTTGCATTAAGTATTTCATAACATGCGTATCTGTAAGCAGGTTATAGGTACAAATGAGTAGTCTAACCTCAACCTGCAGGCTAGGCAGCTAAGCAAGCCTGGGGCTGGGTGTTTCTGCTGCTGAATCTGGACCACTCTGCAGCAAGTTTTATCAGGTGAGAGGGAGAACAGGGAGCATTTGCTTCTGGGATCTGCTGTGAATCAGGCTCCTTTGGGAGTGACAGGAATCCTAATGAATGTTTATGTTTATTTTGCGTCAAGGTGTTTTCAAGTAACAATACTGGCAAGCAGGATCCAGACAGTAGGACACTTTTCACTTCTCACTGAGCAACACAGGCACATGTCTACATGATATGTAGATTTTTTGATGTAGCTTTAAAGTCCTTAAGCTCTAGCTGAAATGAAAGAGAAGTTAATCTATAATAGCCCTTTATAGGATCCAGCATAGCGTGATCTTGATTTTAGTTTGGTCATCAGTGCATTATTGCCATTTTGAAGTGACTAACTTTGGCAACTTTTTAATTCTCATTTACTAACTGCTAGATAAAACAAACATGGAGGAAAAGGACAAATGTCCAATTTTTCCAATATTTTTTTCTCTCTCTCCTTTTCTTTTTCTTTTTTTTTTTTTTTTTTACCTTAAATATAAGTTTGTGTGATGCCATTAGAGGGAATTGGGAAGGTTGCTATTCTTTCATTTCTTGCTGTTTTATATAATTTTGATTATTCATTCCCTGCATTGTTAGGTAAGCTGCATTTCATAGGAGGTACTCCTTAGTATCATTTTCCAGAGAACATGTCATTTTTTTTGTTCAGAAATGCTGTTTGTAAAATATAGGACAATAAATAGATCCCAAGAGTTAGAAACGAAACATTTATAATTTGGCTATTGATTTTAAGGTAACAAACTGCATGCTCCAGAAAATTTTGATTTTTGATATTAATTGCATTTACTTAACCTAGTGCGTGTAGTACAAAACTTCAAAAACTCTTAACAACAACAACAACAACAACAACAGCAAAAAAAATCTGAGTTTTCAGTCTAGAGCTCATAGCAGTTCCTTTGACTTTTTCTCTCAGGTTACTTAGAACTTGTGACAAGTCTACCTTTCTCTCACCTGAAAAAAATCTGAGTGTGCATGTAGAGACACAAATAAATTTCTACCTGTTCTTTCACAACTTGAAAACATGAAATGTTGAAATGTAATGGCTTGGCCAAGAACTGATTTCTCATGCTTACATTTTGAGATGGTAGTTTCTTTGTGAAAAGGGGACACTTGGTGCCAAACTTTCTCAAACCTTGGTTCTGTCTATGTAATATGCTGCAGGCAGTTTAAGGCAAACAAGGCATGTAATTCTGCGTCCACTCTATGAGAATGTTTAGACATATTTCCATTGGAATTATGCATTGCTTAGATAATTTGGGAATAACTTTTTCCATGCCTGCTTTACTTTAGGGGAACATTAGAAAACAAACAAGGGAGTAATTAATTGCATTTCTTTGCTTCATTAATTTCACTTTGTGTCCTACATTGAAAAGCGTAGTGGTGGTGTACCCTTGTACCAGTTAGACATATGTATTAACATAAATGAAACTGTGAAAAGTTCAGTATCCCTGAAGAATCTTCCCCACACTGGCACTGAATTAATATATTGGGTTTTCTTAGACACAAATTTCACACTGACATAATCACAAAAGTGTTCTAGGGCTGTGCTTTTTCCACTTTTCCTTCAACATTGTTCCATTTGAAGCATCTCCCGCATGCCATTTGCCTTAATAGGTATGTGTGGTGGGGGTGATCTTCTCATCTTCCTTTTAAGACACACACTGTGCCTCGATGACACTAGTCCAGTTGATCACAGTTCTCAGACAGCTTAATAAAATCATTTTTTGTGACTCATTCAACTTGTTAAAACTCAGTCCTTCATAGATAATAAAATCACATTGTGTACAATAAATCTTTAATGCAAAAGATTCACCATTGTTGTTGTTCCTATCTGCAGCAGTATTTTGTTTTAAAATTAAAGCATCTTTTTAACATGGTATATGAAACTCTAAAATAATTAATACATCTTAAATAATTAGGCTTTGGCAAAGCTGAAATTCTCCCAATGACAGACAAATAACTTACTTTACACTATTTAAATGTTTTTAATTATAGCATTGTCAACTGCACTGCCAAGTTATAAAATGGTGTGTGAAAATGCTTTTTGGCTGTGTAGCCTCTAGTGTGTAACACTGGAAAACTCATTTGGAACTCAATGAGTTAAGACTGTTTGAAGGCACAACTGTTAGGTTTTCCTTTCCTGTGCCTCTAGGAGTATGTACACTATACCTGTCATGTAATCTTCTACTCCTTCCTTTACTTATGGCTGTAGTACACAACTGAGTTTGCTCTTTTTTGTTTCCAGTAGTTATTAATTGTATAGCTTTTTTTACTTAGTTTTGATCTTAGTTATTTAAGGAAAGTTATTATAAATCTTTCATCTCTACATGTCCTGATGAAGTATATCCACTAGAAAAAAACTGCTGTATTTCTTCAGAAAAAGAAGAAACCTAATTAAAAATGTATATATATATATATTTAATGTGATGTGACAGTCACTGCTGTTTTCCATAGCTATATAGCACTTCTAGATAAAAAATCTACATGGACTACTCACACATTCGGCCACAGTACATGGAGTTTCTAACAGTGCAGGATGCATTGAATGGCCTAATAGCTTCTGGAGAATGCTTAGGGGCACTTTCAGTAGTTCCATTAAAAAAAAAAAAAAAAGAAAAAAAAGTTTAAAGAAAACTGCACTCCACACTTCAGATTTGAACCCTCAGTTATTCCTGTACTTTGAACGTAAATATATATTGAAAGCCTGAAGTTGGACAGCAGAGATTTTTCTGGATCAACTAAAAAGCATTGGTGATAAAGCCAAGTGATTGTGGTGGAATTATATTCAATAGATCATGAGAAAACTGTGTAAATTAAGGTAAAAAGAGAGGGTAGACGAGAAGAATGGATGATACCACAACTGTGCTTAGTCCTAGTTTTTACAGCATGGTTAAATGAACTAACAGAACAAACTACTAAAATAACATCCATTTAACTCCTTGTCCTAAATCTGGAGGTGAAGATGTTACATAAAAGAGGAGAATAGATAATTTCTTTACATATTCTTAGCAAAGTGCTTTTGACAATTAAGACTGGAACTAAGTACAGCTGAAATTTTAAATATTCATGTACATTTAATGGCCTGGTCATTCTTCTTATAGCAATGATTTAACCCTTGGGGCTTCAGATACCTTTGGCATTTCCATTCCCAACAAACAACAGCACAGTCGACTTCCACTGCAAAATACTTGTATGCCAGAGACAGGATTTATTTGGTGCAGACATAAGTACCTGGAGGTCACTTTCCAGGCTTTTTAGGGAGGTGAAAACTTCTCTGCCCACTGAGATATAAAAACACAAGCCTAAGTTCTTTCCCTCTTCTAGTTCTTTCCCTTCCCTCTGCCCCCCCAAGTACTGTTTTCCCATTAAGCAATGCAGAAGCAATTAGGATATTTTTCTGTGAACTACTATGAGCAGCAAAAAATGGGTGAAAAACAAACAAACAAACAAAACAAACAACAACAGAACTTTCAAGAACAGTTTAGTTCCTTTGAGCTTCTTTCAAGGCTGTACAGAAATATGCAAGTAACTTCTGATACAGGGATAGCTCCAACTCAGTCAGACCAGAAACTTTTATGGTTTGTGAGGGAAAATAACACTGAGCTATTAGGTCGTAGTTCCGTCTATGGCATGCTGGAGGCTTTGTGATGCCAGTTACTATTTCTGAAACCTGGCAACTGTTGTCATAACCTCAACTATTGCCACCACCAGCAGTTTCCTGTTATCAAGAAGGCTAGAACAGAGATAAACAAGAACTGAAACAAATATTTGCTCCCAATAGTCACCACAGTTGTTACCTGTTTTGCTTTGCCAGCACATAAATCCAAATCAAAGTACTTAGTTATGCAGATGTACTTACAGAAGTGATATTTAAAGAAACTAGCATGTGCCTTAAGAACAAATTTTTAATACTGGAGAGAGGAGAAGAGAGGAGAATAAATTAAATAATTATACTTCTTTAAAGGACTGTTATGGTATACCGTGGTGGTGTTACATGTGAATTCCAAAGATGTGGAGATGTAGTGTTTAAAAAGAAAATTATTTTTGGTAACTGTAAACTAAAAAATCACATCCTATGTTCACAAGAACACAACTCTGCAATCTGGAGGAGGAAAAAGACAGAGGAGAGACAAGATTTTTAAAAGTATGGTCCAGTGAAAATGAAAATTCAGTTGCTAAACTTGGAGAAAAAGGAAGTTGTTAGCAAAGGTTATGTATCTAAAACTAGAAATGGTAGAAAATTGGTAGAGTAAATGAGAACATAATCTTTAACCAGCAGCCGCGAAAGACAGTCGTGGAAGAGTTTTAGCATATTATGAGAAAAAGGAATCCTGATTATTCTTATTATAAATATCAGTCTTAAGAAGGATGTGGAAAAGATACAAAGACTGGATAATGTATTTGTTTTTGATGAAAGAAGAAAGGCAGACAAGTAATGTAGTTGCATTATGTAATGCTGAAATATTTTGTATTCCAAAGGGAAAAGGATGCTAGTGACTGTGTGAGTAAAACCATACAGGGTATTTGCTTAAAACTGTCTTAAGATGAAATAGAGATTGGTCACGCGGTTGTGGAGCCAACGTTTCTCTCTCCCCTTTGCTACTGTACTGGTGATGCTTTGCTCTGTGAATTCAGTCTAAGAAGATCTTGTGGTCTCTTGTTTGGAAACAGACAGAGATCTTGCTCTCACTTCTGCACACGCACTTGATCCGCCTCCATACGAGTTCATCCAGCTTCTCGACTCAGCGCCTGTGTCTGAAAGAACTCCCTGTAATTGGCGATTAGCTCGCATCTATCAATCTTATTGTTAGGAGGATTGACAGTTGAGACAGATGTCCAAGCTTATTCAATTAAAGCTTCAGTTGCATCCATTGCCAACCTTACGTCAGGTCAGTCCCTTCAAATGCAATTTGCAAAGCTTCAAGAAGGAGCTTTTTCCATACATTTTCAAACCCATTCTCTACAAATATTTTCCACAATTTTCTGTTATTTTTTCTGAGTGTGGTTGGAATCTAATTTTAACTTTGTATTCCTTTTGTTATGTGCTGGTCTAGAGCATAGACTCATTATATTTTTATAGTGTGAACTCTTTTAAATGTGCCAGACTGATGTTTTGTGATTCAGTAGTCAATATCCATAGATGGCATTTCCAAAGGTATTATTAGCTATGTGCAGGCAAACAATTCCTTTTATTTATTTTTAAATTCAAATCCTTTATGTGAATCACACAAAAGAGATTAGTTTCTCATTCAAATAAATGAGTCTCTAGCCAGATAAAAATCTACTTGCAGTGTGACTATTAAGGTGGTGAATAAATGCCTTTTGTACATCAGAAGGATTTCATTAACAAGTCAGAAAGGGCATTTTGACTTGTTTCCAACTTGGTACAAGCCTTTTTCTTTCTCACTGATCAACACAAAGACAAGCAAGAGATTTTCCTTTATAATGTTTCAGAAAGCCACAGCAAAAAGGTGTGTGTGTGTATCTTTTTTCAATTGGGGCGGGGGGGGGGGGATGAAGCTAGTTTAGTTTTGTCTTCTGAAAAATACTAATTTTTTTCAGAAACACTGGAATTCTTGTGCAAAGATTTCATTACAAGTGCCCTCATGAGCAATTTATTGATGTTATTAGCCTTCTTTGTGAGCTGGAAGGAAGTTGTACCTCAAAAGAAGCTGGAAAGGATTAAAAATGCTGAAAAAAAAAAAGTAGAGATTAGAACATCAATGCTGCTCTGTCTTTGTAGCATGCTGCAGTGCTACCACTGATGAAAGTAAGAGGAGCAGCATAACATTTCATAACTGAAGGAAGTGATCTAGCTGGTAGCTGAACTAAGAACGGATATTCAGACAAAAATCAGTCTATAGTCTTGGATCATAATTTTCTTTTTTTTTTCTTTTCTTGTGTTCACTGTAGAATCGTGCCATTGCTGTATTTTCTAAAACAAGTCAAATGTATTTGGATTCAGTCTTGTTGCCTCTCTTTTCTACAGTCCCTTTTTCATTCAAAGGGGTTGCATATAAGAAAGTGGAGAGTCTGTAAATTATTTGAATATTTTTGAGTCCTTAAGGCAGTGGGGAAAGAAATTATGAGAGAGATTTGATTCATTTTTATATTGTTACTGGAGAGTTCAGTTCTATTTTGTGCAGTGTATCATCTGTACATTAGTTACTGGCATGCCTATGTTGAATAATTGAAATTTGGAGCTCAGCGTAAAATCCTCTGCAAAATGTATTTGGAGGCATTTCATTTGGCTATGTCATATTTCCTTTAAAATCCAGTTTCATTTTTGTGTTGATGTTCTAGTTTGGGTTTATGGGTATCCTTGTTTTTTTCTTTTCTGTGATACAAGTACTCTGTTTATAGAGGCTCATTTTTCCTCAGACTGAACTGGTATTCTAATTGGTTCCATAACTCACATCTGGCAACATCTTTCAAAACTGTAAGAGAAGTTATGGCTATATCTCAAAATATTGCGTTCTGGACTTTAATCAAACTGAATTTTAAATACATTAAAAAAAATACGATACGCATAGTGCCTTAGGCTACTTAACTTTTTAAGTTGTATGGGTAACAATATCTGGAGGAGTTCCAAAAGAAAGAATTCCTTCCTTGTTGCTATGAAGGAGTTTTTTCTCATGAAGAGCAATTCTTTTGTTCTTCACATTCCAAATAACCTTGAAAATTTATAGGCCGATCAAGTGGGACATACTTAGTGAGAGTGTTCAGGGTCAGAAATTGAAAACTCACTTTTTTATACTATCCCAAGTGTTTATGCGGAAGTTTTATGTCTTCCTTTATTCCAAGTTACACAAAGCCTTCTGGGTTTCTTTTAACAGAATAACAGTACCAGAGTTTAATCATTTTTATCCTTATGTATAACCAAAGCTCCAAACCAAAAGAGATTTTATTTGAAATTAGTTTTATGAAATACCATGACTTGCGTTACTTGTGTGCATGTGTAAGTGTGTGTGGCTTCTTAACAAATATCCAAGGGTTAACCTTTTGCCAGTGTCATTCTCCATTTCCATGGGCATTGTTTATGACAGGCAATAACTGGTTAGGGCCAGTGGAAAGATTAAAAAGTTCATTGGCATTTGAATAGGTCCACTTGGGCAGTATAGTGGATATACTAAAGAAGCTGGCCAAGCAAGACAACAGCTTTGCCAAATGGGCCGGTGACCAGCTAAGGGATCATCTAGCATTTTGACAAAAGGCATTTTGACAAAACTGATTGCCAGGTTATTTGACAGTAGCTGGACACAGACAATTTGGGGAGGGCAGAATGCTGGATGCAGGTACAAGTGATAAGAGAGCCTCCTGTCTTAGAAGAGAAGCCAGGTCCTGTGCAAAGAGGAGGAAAGTGAACATGCTTGGCAATTCTGACTACATATTGCTCTGCAATCAAGAGTAATGAGTGACACCAAGGAAGCACTTACAGATGTGAAATGATTTGACCACATCTGTATATTAGGGCTATGTTAACTACAACTGAGATAAGAAATTCTGAAAATTACTTTATTTTGCTTCAGCTGAGGCTTAAAAAATATAAACTACAAACTTAGAGCTCTGATTTATGGTGCTCAGGTAGCTGCAGTATGTGAGTAAACACACAAAGTCCAGAAAAGCTATTACTTTTTTGGTTTTTTTCTTTTTCCCACTGGTGCAGTGAGGAAGTAAAAGCTCAAATCTTTGTGGAACCCTTTGCTAAAAGAATTTATTCCTAAAAGCTTTTCTAGAAAACCTAAAGTCAGAGACTGCATCTGATGTCTTTCCATGCTGAGGAAGCTTAGCAACGAATGGAGCCTGTCTGGGATATAGGCATAGCAGTGCAACCTGATTTGATCACAGAAAAAGCTTCGCTAGAACCAACGTCAGGCAGAAGCAGAATTAAGCTGCTTGTTTCAACCCTGGAACAGAGTGTTCAGAAATGCAAGATTTAAGGCTTGTCGATTCCCGACCCGAGCTGAGTCACTTATTATCCAGTTACACTCAGGGCAGTCCAGCCTCAGAAGGTTTATTGGCGTAGCTCAGTGACATATTAATGTGGCTAGCCTGCTTCCAGGACAGGACGAATAATTTCCAGCAGCACTGTATAGACTTGCTATTCTGGGACCTCTCTCTTGATTTTCCTTCCATGCTCTAATTACATAGCTGCTAATTCTTCTACAGGCTTCATTCTGAGAAGGACTGTGTCGTGCTACTAATTTAATAATGCACACTGCCTCTTTATAACATTAAAATTGCTTTGGTCAGCACTTGAAAATTTAAGTAGCTGAAATTAATCACTGTAACTAGAGACCTGGTTATTTTAAGTGGTTTGGGGTTTGTTCAGGTTGAGGCTGGGAAAGAGAGTATGAGGTGCCACTCAGGTTGCATTTTACCAAGCTAGAATTGCATGTAGTCAGTCTACTGATAAGAAGTTGAAAATATAAAGATTTAGGATTTTAGCTGTAGAGCCCTGTATTTTTTATTTGTACTTTTTATTTGTACGTTTTTGTCAATTATAAATGTGAATGTAATGATGTAATTCACTGGACTATTGATGCTAAATGCAGTGATGCTCTTCAGTGACAGTGACAAGTGGCAAGGACACTGAAGTGTCTAGATATATATATATCTTTTGAGCACCATCTGCTCTTGTAGAACTGGAGGGCACTTTTGTTACGTGAACTTGTGTTATAGTTGACACTATATACAGCTAAAGTTCAAGAGGGTTCTGGTCACTGTTGGTTAATGGCCACTGAGTGGTTAATGACCACATGCTAAAGAGAGCATTCACATCTCTTAAAAGAAGTCATCAGCGTACATCTCAAGTACATTTTTAGTTCAAGTTGGAGGATAACACACATATATGAGCTAAGGATCAACATTTTTTGTGAGAAAACTCAGGTTTTCTCCTTTTTTCTTAAGGCTGTCTTAGAGCACCTGTAACATGTTACCAGCAATAAATCTTTCATTAAAAAACACATGAATGGAAGAGAGGAATTCTAAATGATGGTGTAGATGTTATTTTGTCTCTATTATTGATATGTTTTGTGCACTGCACATATAGTAGTGTTCAGAACTGAAGAGTGAAGCAAAAGGAAACATAATTCACCTGTGATGAAAATGTGATAAGCTTGGTGTGGCAGATGCACACCCTCATCACCCCCCTCCCCCTTCCTTTGATATGGAAGGTGCAGGCACATCTCCCTCTTCCTCAACACATCCTCCCCGCTCCCCTCTCCTGTGATGGGGGTAACAGCTTTTGTTTGACCCCAGAGCCCGTTGGCCAGGATCGTTAAGAGAGAGAAGAAGGGGGTGCAGAAGCGCCAAGCTGCCGAGAAGTTTCTGGGCACCCCACAGCCAGAGTGGGGGTGCAGAGAAGCTTCTGGAATGCCCACAGTCAGGTCTGACTCGGGTATTTAAACAGGACCGAGGCAAGTATGTTGCCTGTCCTCTCGGAGCCCTCCCAGGACTGGGACGCCATTTGCCTCGTCTCCACGTGTGGGTGAGTGATATCCTTATTGCCTCACCAGATAAGCGAGTGTATTAAATAATTCCTCACCACTTGGGCAGGTGCTTATTCCATTCTTAAATATAAGCACGTGTATTTTCTTTAATAATTCCTTGCCAGATTCAGACAAGCGTGTATTTTTCCTGGAGTCAGGGACGGCTCTGGCATTGTTTTTGGTGAGCCACATGTATGCACACTGTGGATTTCCATTGTTATTATTTGCTGCACCCCAATAATTTCCTCAAAGTTGATATCCGAGCCTGTATTTTATGTTACTGGAGTAACATAAAATGTATAAACCCCATTTCTAATTGGATGTTTATCCGGACTTTCCCAGGGAGAATAAAAGCCTGTTTTGGATCTGGTTGTCCGCCTAAAACTAATTTCAGGGTGCCTTTGTGACACTCGGACTGGAAGCTTCTGGGTTTCTGTGACGTAGCTGGGCAAGAGCCAAAGAAGGATCTTGTTTTGCATTTGTTTTTCCTACTGTTCATAATGCCAACCTCAAAGGTCTTACGAGTAAAACTGTGTAAATGGTACAATGTTAATGGTAGAGTGGTAAACCAGCTTTGTGTGTTTGAAAATCACTCACATCTTTTACAGTAGAGATTGCCTGACATATAAGATCACACAAGTTTGAACCAAAGATTTATGGCTGCAATGTATTTCAAAGGACAGTATTTTAAGGAGGAAATGTAATTTTCCCTACTAAACATGATACCTCTTGCTGTGTGAAAGTTCTCATTTACTTTTGTTCCGTGAACTACACACAGAGAGGCACAGAAAAAGAATTTGAGAGCTTCCTCTGGAGGTGAATGTAGATAGGTCCTTAAACCAAAACCAGGAGAAGGACTCTCATGATGGTAATTTCCTAGTTAACAGACAATTTTCAGCAAGCCTGTGTTGTGAATAACATCATTGAGTAGAAATAACAATTATTGAATCACTGTGGTTGCTTATGTTTCAATCCTAAAAGAGACAGAGCCTATGCCTGGCTTTATTGGACAGAGAAAGAGGCTTGACTCCTTCAGATTTTTTTGGGTCTTCTTCAAGTCATTGCACATTCTCTTGTTCACTGTATACATGCCCCATGGAGGTTGGTTGCTGTCTCAGGCAACTATACCCCTGCATTGCAACTTGACTTGAGTTAGAGTGAGTATTTAAATGACAAGATTGAGAACTGAATGCAAATGTTACTTTTCACCTGAATTAATTCCCTTACATTCGATGTGCAGTCACATGAGTACTCATACTAATACAAAATAAGTGGTGTTATGGGGACAAGAAGAAACAGAAGCAGCAACTTCTTTTGAAGAGTTAATTGGGGAAACATTCCTCTAACATTTCAGCACTCATATTAAAAATAGTTGTTAGTATAGTAATTAGTCTATTGTTAGCATTTCCTTTTTCTCTTCTCTCAAAAGGGCTCTGAAAATGTTCAGGTCCTGCCATCTGGCAGTGGTTATCCATAAGCCCTTATCATCTGCTGTCCAAACCACCACCGCATCTTTCTAAGATGTCTGGCTACTGCCTAATTACTCAACAGCTCTAGTTATCCTCCTTCCGTACCTTCATAAACTCAACTTCTTCTTATAAGCTACTGCTTTATTTTAGTATCTCCAGACCCTCTCGAAGAGACAAATTGCCTTTCTGTCCCGTTTTCAGCTGGGGTAGATGTGATTTACTTCCTAGGAGCTGGTACATGGTGTGGTTTAGATTCAGTGTGAGGTGAATGTTGACAACACACTGATGTTTTAGTTGTTGCTGAGCAGCCAAGGACTTTTCAGCTCCTCGTACTGGCCTGCCAGTGAGAATGTGAGGAGTGCACAAAAGACTGGGAGGGGGCACAGTCAGGAGAGCTGAGCTCAGCTGACCAAAGGGGTATTCCATACCATATGACAGAACGCTTAGTGTATAAAGCTGGGGGAAGAAGAAAAAAGTGGGTGATGTGCAGAGTCACAGCGTTTGTCTTCCCAAGTAACCATTATGTGTGATGGACCCCGGCTTTGCTTGTGAGCGTGACTTTTGCTTCACCTATTAAACTGTCTTTATCTCAACCAATGAATTTTCTCACTTTTACTCTTCTGATTCTCTCCCCCATCTTACCGGAGAGGAGCAAGTGAGTGGTGGTGGTTAGTTGCTGCCTGGGGTTAAATCATGACACTTTGCTTCTGGTCCTTTCCCTCATCTGCCTTATGTATGTCTCAGCTCCTCATTATTCAAGTTCAAAGTGTTTATTGCCTCAGCCTTTTCCCTCAGCTAACAAGCTGGCATCCATTTATTCCTTAGACACCTTCTACTTCCATTTGCCACATCCAGCACAGTTTGAAGCAGTTTGTTTTGCTATAAATTAGAGTTTATGGTAACATACAATGTATTTGGAAATGTCACAATATTTAAATAACAAACTTCAATGCCCGTGAATAACAAAAAAATAAAAGCCATAAGAAGTGGTAGCAGAACTCTGTTTCTGTAGTCTTAATGACTTATATAGGTCTGTAACTGAAGTCTCTTTAGCTAAACAGAGACCTTTCCTAAATTCAGTGGGTTTTAGATCAAGCCATATGTTTTCAGACAGGCTGCCAGACCACCCACCATCATCCATCTTCATCCTATATTTATTTTTATTGTGACAACTTCAAATTACATTTTTTCCTATTTTATTCTCAGAACTTGTTTTGCTTTTACAACAATCTCTTCAAATAAAGTCTTTGCAAAGAAACAGATGGTGATCTTATTTTCTGTACTGTGAATGGACAGCACTTCACAGTTTAGTAAGCAAAGTGAGACCCTTGTGGTATTCAGTGCATTTAAAAGGATAAATCAAGCATCAGAACACAGAGATGGTCCCTTTTCCATTAATCACTAGTACAGCAACTTTATGCTATTTCTACAAAATGGCTGAATTACATCTTGACAGTCGATGCAAAGAAAGATTTGGTAATGACATGCATTTTCCACTGACCACTAATCCATTTTTCAGTAAAACTAAGTCTTTAATGAGAAAATTTGTTTCAAGAACCACTATTAATCTTCTATTTTCTATGTTGGGAGCACAGATCATAAAATAACTTTACCATTGGATAAAACAACTTGTGGAGTACAGTATCTTTAGACATGAATAATTTCTGGTAATTGCTTTATCTCAAATTGCAATTAGGAGAGTGAAGATCCTTCTGATCTTGAAATATAGTTCAATAATAATACTACTTCTGAAAGTCTATTCTATAAGAAAATGGTCTAGAGAATGGAGATACTTGATCATTTTTTTTTTTTTTTCCTAATTGAATCACTTGTTATAGCATGTTCATTCATACAAATAAACTATGTTGCAGGGTTTCTTTCTGTTCTTGTTAACCACCATTACACATCTTAAAGTTATATATTTTGTAATAATTAGAACATACTCTTTTTTTTCCTGTTCCTATCTGGTTTAGAAGTCACATCAAAGGCAGTTTAGTAAGTATAATGGAGTTCTTAAATATCTGACATTTTTAAAAGAAAAATTAAGAGAAGAGTGTTTTTTTAAAGGAAGTATTTAAAGCCAGTTTAAAGTTAGGTACTAGCTTCCATGATGGTGAATGTTAAGTTCAATAACTGCAGGTGATAAAAATACTAATTGTTGTGCACACATAAATGTGATGAGAAAAGTTGTGATAAATATCCCATGCCACCAACAGCTTATTCTACAACAGCAACTACCTGTTAGTCTTGAAATAACTGTTTCTGCTTTCAAAGTGCTGTATAAATATGAGGTTAGTGCAAGAAAGAATTGTGCTTGCTAACTCAGAAGGTGGGGTCCTGTCATTGTGAAGTAAGATTTTGCGTTTGGTTTCGATAAATGTCTCAAAAGGGAAATATTGCAAAATCAGGGCCTATGACTGCACCAATTCAGGCTAATGTAACAATATCTGATGAACACTGTAACAGTTACTAGACATGATATTAATACAATATGTTTTCAATTGCTTGTTTCCTTCCTGTTTGCAGATCTTTTGGTTTTGTATATGTGGCTTTTTAGTTGTTTCTCAAGACTACTGGAAGGAAATAGATGCATTTTAATGTAAACTTCAGATTTCTGTGCTTATATGTCCATACCTTATTACTGAGTTTGGCTCTTCTGCTAAAGTTGGCTGACAAAAACATATAGTTTGTTGTTTTTTTTTTTTTCATGATCAGAAATTTTTAAAAGACTTGAACCTTTTGTGCATTTCTAGCTTGACAGTAAAATTACTCTGCTGACCCTATACCTGAGAATTTGCAGAATAATTCCTCTGATTTAGTTTTAAATTTTGTTTAATTTGGTTTTATTTCCATAATTATGGACTCTATAGAGTGCTATAAGTGGCTTCCAGAGTTGGCTAAGTGATTATCCAACTTCTAAACATTTAGGTCAAGTGTCTGCTGACAGCTTAGGTGAATAAGAGAACAGAGAGGAAGATACAAAAAATCTTGGTATTCTATTTCATATTTTTCTATATCATATTAACTGCTCATCCAAATTTGATCACACGTTGTCTTTGAGTTCTGAAAATTGAAATAAAATTTATGTCAAAAATGTATATACTACAGTATGAGGTACCAATATGAGAACTGCAGTCACAATTAGCATGTGAAGTCACGGCTGTGCTACTGTCTGTATTTTAGTGTCTGTTATTTTAATTCATTTTAACAAACACTTAGGAAAGCATATGTCAAATAATATTTAATTTTAATACAAAATCTGGCAAATACTAAGTGGCAACAACATCAACCCTTTATAATATATGGCATAACTGGTAGTCCCAGGAGAAATATAACAATTTAATGTGCTTAGTATTTTATTCTGACACGAAGATCCACAGGAGTACCATTTAAACTTATGAATGGCAAAAGATGGTAAAAGAGCATGAAGAATGAACTCAGCACTCTTTGGGTTCTGAGCTTTTGTTGTCTAGAAGTAGAGTGATACTTACTATAACATTTTATTTCTTGTCCGTATTTTATCATGTCTGGGACAAGAATGATGTAATCAGACTCATCAGTTAAGGCTGATACAACCAACTCAATTTGAAATCAGTAGACATTCTCAAAGGGTTACATTTAGGTGTGTGTTTATGCACTTTTACTAAGTTCTTAGAAAAAAAGGTGTTGTACGAACATTATCAAAATAAGGTAGAGAATTTAGTTCATCAGGTAGAAATTTGAGTACATATTTACTTATTTTATATCACCGTGTATATATAGACAGGTGGGTATACCCACCACATAACTTAGTAACTGCATTATATGTAGAAATAGGGAGAAAATAGACTATTTTAATGTATCAGTGTTTTTGTATGAAATGTATTGATATGTTAATGTTTCATGAAACAATATTTCCAAGAGGAAAAGTATTTTAAATTATTTTTTCATTCTTCTGCCTCTACACACTGAGTTATAGTTTTGAGTATAATAACCAATTATCTTGTACTTCTTTTGCTGAATACGGAAATATAATTTATAATCTTCTGCCAATTAGCTTTTCTCCTTAGTAGTATTTCTGAAGCATTCATTGCTGTTGTAAAATTCTATTAAGATAAGAAAATACAGAGTGTTAGATTTCTTTGCTTAGTTTTTCTTGAGACTATCACACAGTGTTTCTCCCAGTAAGCTTGGAAGAGAGAGAATGTAATTTGTACTTTCCAAAGCTTTTGATTTGAACTGATTGGTATTTTCTTTCAAAAAGCTGAGTAAGTTTTATTACAGTACAAACATGACCTTCAGGAAAAGGTTAAAGATAACTTTAACAAACTACTTTCCCAGCTACTCAAAAAGAATCAGTTAGGAAATGACTGGGCTCAGCTTCTCAGGTAAGTAGCCCTCATTAAATGTCTGTTATTGACATACTAATTATTATCAGACAATTGACAATTGCTGATATTAAATCTGGAACAAGCATACACAATCAACTAATGAAATTGAAATGCTAGAATTAAGGTGCTGCTAGCTGGCTTTTATAGCTAATGAGGAGATTTCTGTAATCACACAGGTAGTTGCTAGTGGTTTAATGGTGTCCTTTATGGGGTTTATAGTTAGTAAGATCATGTGGTTTAATTATTTCTGGCATCTTAATACAATCTTCGTTCTTTTCACCTTTCACATGAGGAGACTCATTACTTTTCTCCAAGGATCTAGTATGATAGACAAAATGTCAGAAGTAATTAAAACTAATGATGGCCACACACAGAGAAATGTTGAGTAGGAATTTGGTCTATTTTGTACTGAGAATTCCCCGTGGAAATCTGAAATGAAATGCTTCCCACTCGTATTTGGGCTCATTCTCATCAGCCTCTTATTTTCATCAGTTTGATAGTTTTGTGCTTCTTTGGCACCCTGATTTATTGGTTTGCACGAAAAAGGTCAAACATTTTATGGCCTCACATTGTTTAGGCTGTCTTTATAACTCCCTGGGTAGAATGATTGTTTTGAGATAGGAGTGCCTCCTGTTTAAAATCCAGCATCCTGGAATTTGTTGTCATGGCCCCCAGGTCCCTTTGACAATAAGAACTGTGCTTGGCTGTGCTGTGATGTTGATGTGGCTTTTAATCAGAAATTAACATTGTTCAGCAACATGATTTGGGATTCTTCACAATTCTTACTCATTGTATGTACTCCAGCAGTTTTGTCTTCATTAAAGTCTTGGCAAATGTTCATAACAGCTATATGAGTAATAAGGTTTTTCCTAATACTGAATAGTTATGACATAGCAGACACTAGGTTTTCTATTCAGAATAGGAAGAAATTGGAATAAGATATTGTCTTCAAGTGGAATATGAACACTCAGCTCCTCTTTGAATTTCTTGACTTTCTTTTGAAATCTTTCCTTGAAATTACTGATTATGTTTCTTAGTCCTGTCTGTAGCTCAGGCTAGTTGTGACTGGTAAGGACAACTAGATTATTCAAAAACTAGCAAAAAAAACCCCTCTGAATTGAAAACGCTGTTTTTAGATGATGTGTTGGGCTAAGGCCATTTACACTCAGCCAGGGGCTGCTTTCATTTGCACCTCTGAACTTTTTTCTTTCCTGGTGAGTGGCCCCACAGAGGGAAGTATGTCACTGTGTTTGGTCATGCAGTGGGGAAGAGCTGAAACCAAAGGGTTTGTGATTTAAGCCAAGATTTTCAGAACTTCTACATGTCTGGCAGATGTTTGCTTCAAACCTGCAACCACAGAGTAAACAAGCAGTGACAGAGCTATGGAACTTGTGGTGGGAGAACATGGACAGTGGAAGGGGAAAAGTTAGCATGAGAGTTGGACAATCAGACAGTCACAGTCCTGTTCTTAAGCAATCCACAAGGGGTATATATATCAGCAGCTCTTTTTTTTTCACACTCGCCATGTGGGCAAAGGAGAGGGGTGGTGCAGATAATTGTGGAGAGCACCTAATCACACTGGTTGGTGGTGCAAATCTGTCTCAATTGAGTTCTTCTCAGCCAGGTAAATTCTAACCATCATAGTTCTCACCTTTTAGCTTTGCTTTGACGAAAGGAAACTTAACAAGGCAAAATATATGCCCCAAAATACTAAGTTCTGCTTATACTCTGAGGTAAAAAGGTTATCCGTCAAACTGTGAGTGCCGGATGGTGTAGTTATAGAGATTTGGAATTAATATTAGCAATATGAGCTGCATTCTTCAATGTATAATTGCTTCAGGATCTTCACTATAAATCTTGTTTCTGTAACTCTTTAGACACAATTAGAAGTGACCCTGTGTGTGATTCATGTAAAAAGACTAGAAACAAGGAATAAGCATGACAGTACTTAAATATTGGTTTTAAAAATAATGTTTACTTTAACCCCTGAATCTCCCTTTCCTCAAATTTTCTCAGTGACAAAACTTTAGAAACTCTAAATACAAGTGAAATGGTTAAAAATGTTCTTAATTCCAATCACATGAGAATCCTTGAGTGTATGAGTCTATTTCTGTATTTTTTAATTCATTTTATCTCTTCCATATGAGATCATACAAACAATGTTTGGAAGGCAGGGTATTTTGCAGACTGAAATATTACTGACCTGTCTTCTTCCATACTTAGACTTCTTGGTTATAATAAATGTCATTTTCATCTAAGACCTACAACAGACCTATTAATAGAAGTCAAGTAAGCATTAAAAATGCACCTTCCTTCACCTAGAGCTATCACAGCTCCATCCCTTTTCCACTGTATTAGGAATAGGGCTCATTTATCTTCTGATGCTGAATCCCCATCTTTCACACTTGATGAAGCCTTGCTTCAGGATAAATCTTGTGGCATTTTGCTTTGTCTTTCTTAAACAAAATGCTGTTAATAAACTAATTACACATAGACTGCATGGCATTGCTAGCAATCTACCATATATATCTACTTGTAGGTTTAACTGATGGTACTTTTAATTTTGCTTATCGGGTTTAACTTCTTTACCTGCCTTTTTGATAGCTATGACTGAAGTGGAAATTGATTCTAGCTTTTTAAGATCACTTTGTCTTTAGGCTTGCTATATTGAAAAGCCACTGATAAAAGGTGCTGATGAATGAGGTGCAAGGATTAAAACTATGTCCTGTTTGTGTTTGTATGTGAGGCAATAGATCTGCAAGATAGAGTTCATTTTCTCCTTGCTATTGTTAATGTTGTTCTGCAAGATAAAAATAGAACCCGCTTCTTTCCCAGTATTTTTTTCAATTGGTGTATTTCCATGAGTGAGATTGTTCACCAGTACTAAAACTACATGCCCTATTTTTTTTTGAGCAAAAAAAGAGAATTTATTTGAAAAAGAATATTTATATCCATAGAGTACTCTAAGAGAAATGTAAGAGAAAAGACAAGAAGAGGACATGAAATTTTGTATCCAACATGCTGGTGAAGCAACTAGCTTGCACCAAAAAAAAAAAAAAAAAAAAAAAAGTTCACCTTTCACTGGAAAATATACAAAAAAAGTTAAGCATTACTGACAGCCCAAATAACAATTCCTGTCTTCACCTATGCGCGACTCTGAGCTAGTGTTGGTTTATTCTTATTCTGTTTAGTCATCTAAAATCTAGCTTGCTTTGCCTTCAAGTAACTCTTTTGCCTTTGTGGTGCTGAAGAATGGGTTGCGGGATGTGGTTGAGTTCAGACCTTCAAAAGAAAACATAATTGCTCAATTAGACTCTCCAGGAGAGCTTCATTTGTTGTAGTCAATTATATTGGTCACTGGCTACCATTAAGAAAGGAAAAGGGAATGAAAAGGGAAGGAACAAGGGATCACACATTCTTAACAGGTCAGATTAAACCAGCCATGAAGGTTCATGGTGTCATAAACATTGCAGAGAGTGAAAAAAGACTTTGATAGCTGATAACTTAATTATCTGCCACTATCGGTTTGGAAGGGCTTTTAAACATGTCCAAAGTGTCTACCAAAATTTTCAGCAGGAGTGACAGCAGATTTTTAAGTAAGGATAAAAATGTAGCAGTCTTCCTGGAATAAGACTGTGACAGACTATGATGAATTACCTTATTATAGTTGTTCACATGACAAATGTACTTGATCAGTGTTTCTTCTTGGGAATAGTTGAGCTTATCCAGAGGCAAAAGTTGAAAGGAAATGAAAGCTAACTAGTAATCTGAAGTGGAATACATCAGAATTTCTAGCAACAGAAGCAGAGAAACCTAATCAATTATTGTGTATATCAATAAAAAACCCACTTCTTATGTCCCCTGTAGTCTGACTTCTTCCTTTATCTATTTAATATTATTGATAGGAATTTCAAATACACATATGCTTTTAATCGACTCAGTTGACATCAAGAGTCCTACTTAAGGCATAATGCTTTATAAACAGCAAGATTTAGCCTTTTCCCATGTTGCAGGACCACAGCACTAACTTAGAGTACCTACCTTGAGCTCAGAGAGTGACAGACAAATTGCCTGTAAATCACAACTGACTTTGCTGCCCAGCTTTCCAAATGAACTTTGCAGCCATGACAGTGCTGGTTACAAAGCCAGTTTGTGACAGTGTACTGGGTTCAGGTGCCCAGGGGCTGCCAGGGGCTGCAGGGGCCTCTGTGAGGAGTGGCCGGGGCTGCCTTGTACTGAGCACAGCTGGTTCCAGCAGCTCCAACCCACCTACTGCAGGGCGTGGCTGAGCCCCCCAGCCACCATGGCAGTGTCTTGGGGAGAGTCTGTGTAAGGAAGGGCAAAATATTAGGAGGAAAAGTGTGAGCTCCAAGGGGAGAGGAGGTGACCCAGGCACTGGAGCAGGGGTTCCCCTGCAGCCCCTATAGAGGTCGTGGTGGAGGAGGTGTCCACGCTGCACCTATGGAGGACCCACACTGGTGCAGGGGAAAAGAGCTCAGAGGATGGAGTGGCAAAGAGGAGCTGGTGTGGACTGAGCACAATCCCCATTCCACCCTTGCTCCACCACTCAGTTGCTGGGGGAGTCAGAGGAGTTGGGAGTAAAGAAGTGAAAGTCTTTCAGCTTTTGCCTTTGTTTCTCACCATCCAACTCTGTTTTAAGTGGCAATGAATTAAATTAATTTTCCCCAAGTCGAGTCTGTTTCACCCCTGGCAACAAAAAATTAGCATTCTCATCTTATTTCCCTTCCCCTTTCCTGTTGAGGAAGGGGAGTGAGAGCAGCTCGTTGGTGATCTGGCAGCCAGCTAAAGTCAACCCACTGCAGATTCTCTGGGTCCTCTTTTTCTCTTGATAGAGCATCTCAACTCAGGCCTGTATCTAGCACACTCATATTTCCTCCCTTTTTTTTTTTTTTTTTCTAGGTATTTACCATTACAGTAAACTGAAATTATAAGTGTCAAATAACATTCAGAATTTTAAACTACCATTTATCAAAGTCACTTATTTCAGTTTTGTAAAATACTAGAAGTGAGACAAAAATTATAACTATTTTAATTTCTACATTATTTCAAAAGAAACTCATGACATAATATCTAATACACAAGGTGTTTCAAAAAGATGGAAACAGTTTCAAAACAGTAGTGATTTCAAATTGGGTCCATCATTTTGAAACACCCTCTATAATTATTTAGCCAGTGTATTAGAGCTATTCTAACCTGTAATTCTCTGATATGCCCACCTTACAATTTCAGCCGAAAAATAATAGAAATCCCACTCCAGAGTTCAAAGTTAACAAATGAGCTTTTGTTTACTGATATCTCTAAACACATAACTTATGTTGTTTCCCCAAATTGAAATTGAGAGTTTACATCTGCCCCTTCTAGCTTTGAGAGACAAGGCTACAAGCCTGTCTGTCAGAACACAAAATCTGTGTAACAGAACAAGAGTGAAATTTGAACTGAGAAAAATCTCAATAGTTTTGGACAAATTAGATGTTTTGATTCATCCTAGCACTTTAAAACAAAACAAAACACAACAAAACAACAGCTTGATATATCATTTTAAAATACTCTCAACTATACTTTGTGTGTGTGTTTAGCCCTTAAGCAATGTATATATTGTTCTGATTTCTACTAAGACTTCTTACAAGACTGCAACATAGTATGTTGATTAGTACACTTGTGAAGTATTGTTCTAAGTAATAAAAATTAGGCTGAAATCAAACTTTAGGTACAAACCATGTTTTTGAGTTTTTTAACGTATTTTTACTTTTCTTCTGATCTAGTCATTGACAATGGTTTTCCAGTCAGTAGTGTGACTTAAGAACATTTTCTGTGTTTCTAGTTGCATATAATTATTATTTTGTTTCAAGGCATGATTTGAAAATCAACTATGCATGCAAAAAAGCTTGTGCTGTTGTTTATATTGGTTTTAGAGGACAAATAAGTACATCTGCATCTGAGCTTTCAAAAGTTGTCAGAAAATAATTTTCTAAAGAAGAATTGCTTCTCAGTGCTTAAATTTAAATTGCGGAAAATAAGATTTTGTTCTTGCATGTGCTTTGTTATACTGTGTTCATGAAGTACTCAGCATACTTTAATCATCTTGATCACATTAAAATGAAAACAGCTAACAGAATATGTAGTCAGCTATTTTGGGAGTAATATTACCAATATAACGCATTTTTTCTCATTGTTTTCTTTGAATTTTTCTGGTGTTTCTGTGATTTAGAGAACAGGAATAGGCCTGTATTTTCATCAAAAACATATGTTATTGTCCCCATAAGTATCTCTCCAGACCTAGTACAACTATAATATATCTGGAAAAAAATGAGCACCTGGATGGGTTTGTTGGTAGTTCTTTAGCTCAAACTCTTTAGGTTTTGTGTTTGAAGACCAGTGTACCTAGTCACATCAAGTTAGCAGGCAGCAAAGCCTCAGAAGTTGTGCTAGAGGCAGCAACACAGTTAACATGCTGCAGCTATTTTTCACAAAGTTGTAAGCTATATTTTTGCTAAGTTGGCTGGATTACTGGAAGAGCCTCTACACAACAATAAGTAACTCTGTGAGGACTTAAGTGGAGCACGTTTACTAAAGGAGATGCAGAAAGAAGACACAAACCGCATTTGCTCTTTGTCTTCACTGTAGGGAGGTGCAAGCCAGATATGTGAAGTAGATTCACTCTGCCAACAGCAACAGAGCTGCAGAAGTAGGATCGTATGTCCCTCGTTCCCTATGTACATTTACAATGCACCCTATATAGAGATTGTGTGTTGTATTTCTGGAGAATTAAAAAAAAAAAAAAAAGTATATTTGTCTCTACAAGACTCAAACCTGATTGTCCCTTGTCCAAATAAACACACTCCTAACGACCTATTGATCAGTTTCTTTAAACTTACTCAATGTATTTCGTCTTACTGCTTTTGCTCTTAATATAGCTAGCTCTGAGAAGCGAGAAGTGTTTTTCACATTCTTCTGTTAGAAATGCACAATTATATTTCTACTGATAACTTATGTAATCATAATAATTAAAAAATCTATCTGAATATAAAAGTGTTCTGTAGTCTTTATACCAATCCTTGATTAGTGTTCTTGTTTGACAAATGTATATCTGAACAATATTTCAAGTGAAAAATTGAACTGAAGTCAAGTGGGGGTTGTTTGAAGTAATTGAGAATGAAGGCGCTGGACCTGACTGAAACAGCACTTTATCCTGTTTGGGACTGATTTAATGTCTTAATTGTTTTCACATGTTATTTGGGTTGATGAATCCTATCGATGTTATAATGAGACTAAATAATTGTCAGTATCCTGTGAGTCTCCTATGCCTTTTTTTTCTTGAAGGCTTTTCTAATTTATACATTTTGTTCCTTATTTTACTTCTTGAATATTCTGCTTCCTCTTTATGAGTCTTAATTTAATTTCTTTCTTTATAAAATAACAAAATGTAAAATATCCAGCAAAGACCAAATGCATACATAGAAAAGTAAACTAAAATGCTAAAAGTTTGAGTGGGATTTGATTTTTTTACTGTGTCTTGTTGTGCAGAATTATCTATTCTGTATTTTTTTCAGATAGCTTATTGTTGTGCTTAGCAGAGATTCAGTCAAATGATACTTCTGTCAAAATTTTGACAAAGCAGTTAAACAGAAGAATGAATAAAATGGCAAATTAATTTAATGGATAGACTTGGGTCTAATGCTTCTTTATCTGTCATTTGCTTGTTTTGTTCTGCTTAATTTAGCTGCTTTTCAGCTCATAAACTTCAAACTCAACCCAAAGTCGAGCTCAAGGAGGTTTCATATGATACAGGCAGGCCTGATTAGCCCAAGAACTGTGAGCAAGTATGGTATCTATGCAGTCTGCACAACTGTGGTGAAGATGTAAATGTTTATTTTTTGTCTTCTGGGTTTGAACTCAAAGGATTAATCTATAGTGAGAAATTTAGAAGCAGGTTGCTAACATTCAGTATATAAAATCACCAGTTTTCAGATCTTAAACAAGGCATCTGTCTGAAGGGAAGGTAATTTAAAGTAGCTTGTGATTTATAGTAGTTTGACCCATCACTGGTGATCATAACTAAAAACGATGTTTTGTATCATTACTGTGGAATATTTTATGTTTTTTTTTTCCCAAATGGGTTTTAAGAATAACAGATCTGCTTATTCAAGACTACTAATTTATACTGTTGCATGTCATAAGCACTGGTCTTGATTGATAACTGGTCAGATATTTATTGAACTCAGCTTATTTCTGGATGGTAGATCATAAAACCTTTATCTCCCAATTTATATCTGAGTTGTAAAACTTTGATCTCTTTAAATCATATGGAAATAAACTCTAAGCCTTTATAGGCATCTGCAGTGATGTTATTTCTTCATGCCATTTGCTGCATCTTCAGTCTACATTCCACAGAATTCTTCCTTGGTCTAGTTTTGTTTGCTTCCTTTGACTAGGTCAAATCAGAAGATGTCAGTGCCATTTTGCTATCCCACACTAAAGCACTTTCCTTACTAGTTATTACATCTAAATTACTTGTTGGTCACCAACATCTGCTGCTCAGTTTCTCATCCAAATATACAGGGTATAATACTCTATCTGATGCCTTATTTATGTTTTTCTTTCTATAAAATGTGTTCTGGCTACTAAGAACTGCAGGTGGTTTTGTATCTCAGATCTAAGCATTATATCCCCGTATACACTCTTAGAATCTGTTTCTTTTTTGCAAGGACCATTTTAAAATTTCTCTCATGCATCATGAAAGGGACGGTTCTGAGGATTGCAGTTGTGACAGTTGTTAATAAAGCTAGAATAATACACATAAATCCCAAGACAAGCACATTTTTGATTCTGCAGTTTGATAGGAAGAGTAGAAAAGGAAGGGTAGAAGGATACAACAGAAACATTATTTATCTGGAGCTGCTGTACTTTGTGTCTTAGACAAATGGTATGACTGCTGTTTGAATAGGGAAGATGCGTCTAACTGTGAACTTGTAGTAGCAGGACATCCAGGCAACGAAGTCTTCCTTTTTCAAAACCTGCTTTGCACACCCGGATGGGAGCCCAGCATGGAAGTTCCCTTTGCTGTTCCCTGTAAGGAGGGGTCACTGACAGCACAGTCCGGAGACTCACAAGCACGGGCAGCTCTGGCTCAGAAAGATACTGGCCCAGTGTTAACATATCAATATTGGGGATATTGCCATGGAGGTTTTGATGCTGTTGGAAGGCTGCTGGTGTGCTGAAAAGCTTGGTGGAGCATGGCTATTGCTGGTAATTATATTCTAGAAAGAATGAATAGGGTGTGAATAGCATTTTGCTTTGTATCTTGTAGATTAACTGCTAATAAAGTCAAACAGTTTGAAAAGATCTACTGTGCCAGGATTTTTAAAAAATATATAGGTTTATTTATTTGGAAAGAACAAGGAAATCTTTGCTTCTTGATCATTATGAGCATTAGTGGACTTGATATGATGAATTTAAAGAGTTACTAGTAGTTGAGGGTACCAAAATACGATGACAGATTACATCCATATATTCCAGCAATGGCTGTTTTGTGCAATTCTTGTCATTTTTCTGAGTTTATTTCAGTCATGAAAGAGAAATAAATATTTTAATTTTTTTTTTATCTTGAAATACTTCTAGATTATAGCACTTTTTAAGCCCTCTTCATAGTATTTAGCAACCTCAAAATAAACCACATTGACATTTAAAAATCTAACTACTTGCTTGTTTTAAAAAAAATAGTTTATATTCTTGATGGAATATTCTATAGCTCTTCTAGCATAATAACAACCTTATTGAAAGTTATATGGGTGAAACCAAACAGCTTTCCTCTAGAATAAAATCACAGAATCAAATGGCTAGAAAACATTTATCATTAGGAAAATTTCTTTTTTTTCCTCCTTCATTATTTTCCCCAAAGACCAGCCCAGTACCCTGATATCCTAGTCACATTTTTCAAGCAAAATCTACAAAAAATAACCTTAGACAAGAAATTTTCCTACGTTTAGTTCCTAAGTATCCTGGGAGCTAAATACTTACTCCTTTAGTGGTCACTAAAAAATTACAAACTTGACAGAGGGAGCAGGAAAATAAGTGGTTTTAAAGAATGCTCTGTTACACAGGTTTTCATGACAGAAGAACAGAAAAGTTAGCTTTCCTGTCCCCTGTCCCACAGCTGTTCACTGAGAAAATCAGTTAGATCACCTAATGGATAAACAGAATTAGGTTAAAGGGAAGGTTGTGTTGCTCTGCCAGCAATGCTAGTTTCCTTTGCCCACTGAGAGTTATCACATTCTCTGTTGTGCCATTTCAAGTATTCCTATTACCAGAAATTAGCCCAGATCTGTCTAAATGATCCGGTTTAAAAAGAAAACAGTAAATGGTTTTTAAGTGATTGAAATCTAGAGTGGGAAATGTCACCAAGTAGTTTTGGGTCAGTGCATAGCCACTTAAACAGAATGTGAAGAAACTACAGCTTTTGTGGGGAGAAAGAAATAAGCAGATACACTATTGCCCGCATTGAAAGAAATTGTTGCCAGCCTGTTCTGGCTGGTTATGTTGGTGATTCTGGGCCAGGACGACAGAAGCGCCAGGGTGGCTGATAGCCTGGGTGCTCTCGCCCAACCTCCCCGCTGATCTGAAACCAGCATTACTGCCTGAATCCTTCACTGAGGCTGAGCCTCGAATCCTGTGTTCAGTTTTGGGCTCCTCACTATAGGAATGACACTGAGGTCCTGGAGAGACCTCAGAGAAGTGCAATGAGGCTGGTGATGGGTTGGGAACACAAGTCTGATGAGGAGTGGCTGAGGGAACTGGGGCTGTTTAGCCTGGAGAAGAGGAGGCTGAGGGGAGACCTTATTACTGTCTACAACTACCTGAAAGGAGATTGTAGCACGGAGGGTGCTGGTCTCTTCTCCCAAGCAGCAATTGACAGGATGAGAGGAAGTGGCCTCAAATTGCACCTGGGAAGGTTTGGATTGGATATTAGGAAAAAATTATTAACAGACGTTGGAACAGGCTGCCCAGGGAAGTGGTTGAGTCGCCATCCCTGGAGGTGTTTAAAAGACTCATAGATAAGGTTCTTATGGACTTGATTTAGTTACAATGTTAGGTTAATGGTTGGACTCAACGATCTTCTGGGTGTTTTCCAACCCGAACAATTCTATGATTTCAAAATCCCATGGCACCGTTCAGGTCCAATGACAAGGAGAACAGTAAACCCTCCGCTCCCCTGTTTTTGTTGGACTGTTGGTTTTCTCAGTAAAATCTCTAATCACTTCATTTTGACGTGGAATAAGTGCCGATTGATATAGGAGCCCTTTTTCCCAGCCCAGGGTGATGGGTCAGGAGGAGACTGAACCACCCCTCTCCTCAGCCGTATGGCAGCGGTGGGACAGGTGAGCACTAGGCCCCAGGGTTGGAGCTGTGCTGGGGCTACGCCTGCAGAAGCCATTGCCCCAGGCTTTGGGGGTTGTCAAGGTGAGCCCAAGCCAGTCAGTGAGGCCAGGGCCTCAGAGAACAGAGGGATCCCTCTCAGGGTTTGCAAGTGAAGGAGCAGGACAGGGTGGTAAGGCCTGCTTAGGCATCTTCCCCCGCTTCCCCCACACACACCATGCCAGGAGGATGTAATCTGAGAAGGGTGTGAAAATGGTGAACAGGGAAAAAGGAGGACTCGTGAGCCTGGTGTGGTGGTGTAGCCAGCAGAGTCAGAGGGATGGTGCTGGACATGCTCCAGTTGCAGCGCAAACTGGAAACAAAATGGTACTGCATTGTGGATGATGTAGAAGAACATAGATGGAGATGGGATAAACCCATTTAGGCAGCTCATCCAATGCAACAAAAAACTGTGTTAGTTTGTCAGGTGAGCGAATTGCTAACATGTGCTGGTCACATCAGCAGTGATACCTAATCAGGCCCTCAGGAGCACGAGGTGCAGTTTGTAATACCTAAAAGTTCAGACTGTGATCATGTTATCCTCTGTAGTCTTGTGCACATTGCACATTGTTACTCACTGTTATCTATCCCCAGGGACAAGGACAGAGTTTATTAAATGTATATTAAGATTTTGATGATGTCAAAAGTAGAGTTTATAAAAGATATATATTCAAACAGCTCTTAAAGCGTGTTTCACAGAGGTGAGGGATGCAATGTATTGGACGTAAATAACAGAATGGGTGACGGGACTGGCATTGGTGGCCTGTGCAGGACAAGGCAGTGAACTGCCCTGGACCTGTCCCAGCTGGCTCTGAAACCGGAGTAAACACGCCATTGCTTGCCAAAACTTCAGCCAGTCGGGGGGTCTATAATGCACCTTCTCAGACATGCTGAAGAAAAAGTGGCAGCCACTAGTGACAAGAGACAAGTGGAGAGGCTCCTGGTGAGACATGCCAAGTAGACACCCTGGAAGATGCACTTGGAGACACAAGGGAGATATTTCAGGGTTATACAAGATACTCCCAGGTTATATGAAGGAGAACCCAAAAGTTTCAAGAAGAAACTGAAGGAGCCATCCAGGGGACTAGCAGTCCTACTGCTGGGCTGCACAAATCAAGCATAGCTGGAGCCTCTATGCTGACCCACTTGCCTTTCCTCACAGACTGTGCTGTCTCTCCTGTAGGACATGGTGGTCATCTAATTTAGAAAACTGCACACATATCTGTGATTAAAATGTTTTTGTATCTGAGTTCATTTAGTCTCCACACTATCAGTGTGGTCTTACACCATGGCAGTGCATGTTTGAATAAGAGGTAGTAATAATTTGTTGTGGTAGTTAAGGACAGTTCTGTCATATGCTTTTGGATGGGAAAGTATTAAAAGCCTTCAGATTAAGCAGTTTGTCAACACTAGGTACCTCCTGTGATAAATGGTAGCTTCTTAAAGCATACTGGATACCTTTAAGTAGGCAGAGATGCTACATAATGGGGAAGGAGAGAGCTGAACTGAAAATTACCAGCAGCAACACAGTCATAGGTGAACAGGATTTCATAGAATCAGTGAAGTTAGGTTAAATGGAGAGGTAGTGACAATGGGAATAAAAAGAAAAATGTTGAAGTAGCTTTTGTAACAAACTACGATAGATCTAAAGGAAGAAAGATTGTAGTGGTGGATTTCAAATTATCTATTGGTGGATTTCAAATTATCTACTATTTGCATCTTGAAGACATACCTAAGGTGGCTGTTTATGTGTTAATTCTTTCTGTGTTGCTCATGAGATGTTGAACTAAATTCAAATCTTGGTAGGATTTCATGCAAGTTGCTGCAAACTAATAAATGTAATGGCAAGTAATAATTTGTTGATGTTTTCCAATGCCCCTCACCCTCAATTGTAGATTCTAGCACAGTGAGTCCCGGCAGTTTATGCTTACAGCTCTAAATTAAGGGATACTTTGTGTTATCTTTCCGTAAGGTTAACTCTGATAAAAAGTGAACAATTTTGTAGTTTTGGTTAGGGCCCAGTAATCTACACAAGCATTAAACAGTTTGTAGCAACAGAGTTGCAGTTGTCCAAGGAATCCATATATTCCACAGCTCAAGCAGGTGAAATAACTTTTAGTTACTCTTTTGCTGCCATCATTAAAGTTATTTTGCTTAAAAGAATGTGTATAATTTAAAGGGTATATGGTTTGTGAACATTCATATTTCCCAGTTTCTACACTTTATAAACAGAAGATGCCATTGCTTCTTCAGATATTTTTTGAGCTTCAGGACACTTTATACTGCTTACAAAATGTTGTGGTACATTTGTCATTGTTGGCTGGCTATTGGAAAAGAAGATAGAAGACAAAATAGACACCAAAGCATTTTTTTTAGTAACATTAGACCAAAACAAAACAAAACAAAAAACAAACAAACAAAAAACCCAAAAACCAAACCCACAAAAAATCAGTGTAGAGGAGTATAAAAATCTGCCTTTGAGTTTATACCTTCCAAGAAAAATTGTATACACTTGTTTATTTGTACAAGTGGTGTTACATGCACACTGATAAAGTTAGAAAGATGATAATAACGTGAATCATGCTAATATATATATAAACATGGACGTTGGATTTTTCTTGCCAGATTTGGCTTTTGACCTTACTTGACTGAAAAGATTCATTTTATAGTCATCCAAGGAGAGGAAATGACAAGGCTGTGGTAGAAGATGCTGTCAGATCTCTTGGGTTGTATTAATACTAATTTTATAACTAGTCTACCTATCTTTTGGTTGGATGTAGTTCTTTTTTCTTTAATTGGCAAAATGTATTATTTGAATAATGCTATGTATTAATCTTTTTTTTTTTTTTTTTTTTTTTGTGTTCTAGGTAAGAGAATATCAGGTTTCTCACTATTATCAGACAACATCAAGGTAACAGATTTCAGGTATCTGAAGCCTATGATGAGACTATAACTGTGTGTGAATGTATGTGGATTCCCTTGCATATGCAAATGTTTGAATCAGTAATAGATTTTATTTCCAACAGAAAAGTAGCCATCTTTAGCAAGGCTTTAGCAAACCTTCAAAATCTAATAGAAAGAATTATGTTCTGTGCTACAGTCTCATTACATTATGTTTTACTTTTCTTCTGTGAAAATTACTTAATTATTTTATTAGGATACTGGATATATTTTGTATGTCTATCTGTTTGCAAAGTAAGACTAAGACAACAATATGATCACTTTTTTGAGTAAAAGTAAAGTGGAAAAGAAAAAGTGAGTAAAAGTAAAGTGGAAAAGAAAAAAAAGTGTAATGCAAATAGTAAAAAAAAAAAAATAAATATGGAGATGCATATATAATCCACAATATTAAAGATTAAATTGGAAAGATTCTGAAATAGTAATATGCCAGGAGGGCACATCATACTCACTTCTTCCTGTGGATAGCGTATGTAGGCCAACATTTTGCTAAAAAAATTAGACTGGTGAAGCTTGCAATGCTGTGTGGACTAATGTGCTCAAGCATCCAAAATATTTACATTACAAACCCACAAACAAGCAAAGAGTTAAAAAAATAAATTACCAGATTCTTTCTTATATTTTCTGTCTTGTATTTCCTTTTACACCCTTGGTGTCAGTCAAGATTTATGGATATGACTCCTGTAAGAATCTTGTATTTTGAAGAGATAGCTGAACCTTATTTATTAACCTGGTTATTGAAATAAAATACAATGGGTATCCTGTGATGAAGATGTCAGCAGTAGTTTCAGCTACGATTGAGTACTAGAATTCTGTCACCTGCAGCTTTCTAAGATTTTTCTGGAAAAAAATAATTAAAATTGATACCTATTTTCCCCTCACAAATATTGTGTAGTTTTGCAGTCCTTGATATGATACTTTTCCAGCCAGAGTCATGCGTAGCATCTTGAAAACAATCAGAACATTTATAGAAGCCTTTCCTTCGTCGATTGCATCCTATCTTTAAAGTACAACTTAAAAAAATGCTAGTGCTGGTATGTCCTTTATAAGGTTGTATTCACATTTCAGCAACTCAGATTTTTGTTGACAGTATCTGGGCTGTTGTATACTGGGATACATAAAATCTTACAGCTATACAAAGGCAAGTAAACAGCATAAATCCTTCACTGCTAGACAGTGTTGTAATGGATCTAAATGGTTTTTTAAAGGTAGGCTTTGGAGAAATGTCCAGATATTTCAAGATTATTTAGCTAAAGTAGAAATCACACAAAGTTCTTTCATGAAAAACATTGGGATGGGTGTGTCTTTCACTGTCCAGCTGCATTTTGAATGCCTTGGCAGTGCCATTAGATCACAGTAAGATTGATAGTTATTTGATATAACAACATCTGTTCTGCAGTGTACTTCCAGCAAATGCTCTTACTTTAAATGTAATATGCTATTTGTTTTAATCTTGGAGCATGTTACCTGTAGCAAATGAATGGTAGTGAAGTTGCAGTGCAGGCTTTGAAACGATCTATTGTGTATCTTTGGTCAAATTGGTGTCTGCAGATTGTTCAGAACATCATTAGCTTTAATAAGGATGGCAGTTGGAACAGTTTCTGATTTATTTCACAAATTGGCATATGGAATTCTTCTGACTGTAGGGAAATTTTGTTTTGTTTTGTTTTCTTTTCTTTTTTTCCCCCACTCTTCCCCCCCACACACACACACCTTTTCTCCCTCCCATGATTCCCTACCCCATTCTTTTTGTTCCTGGTGAATGGATAAAACTGCATGGACATGTATCTTATCTGAACTTGGAAGACTGTTTCCAAAGTTTGTCACTGTGTTTTTTACCTGTCACACCATAGGAAGAGTTGTAATGAGAAATATGTCCAACAATGAAATCTGTAACCTAATTGACTTTGCATGCACAACATGCTGGCAAATGGTCTAGACAAAGAAAATTCTAGACAACAGTATTTTCCTGCTTTATGGAAGTTTAAGATAAACAAAGTGGTGATATCATCAAGTATTTCTGTAGTCAAAGACAAGTTTTTTCTAAAAAATGCTCCTTTTCTAGCATGAATATCAAAACCACAATATTGTAAAATGCAGTGCTCTTAAATACATCTACACAGCAGACATTCTATATATCTTGATGTTAATAACTCCACTTGTAAGTACCATTTCCTACTTTCAAGGAGTGGCATACTATTATTGAACTTGTATGCAAATTCCGGTTTCTCTTACAAAGTTACAGCAATCAAGAGAACGTCATGTGATAGTATCTGCTAAGTGTTGTTAAAATTCTTCATACAAACACAGACAAAAAATGCAGGTAGCTGTAGATGTTTGCTTGCACATTGATGGCTATCTAAGCAGTATACAATGTGATGTTACTTTTTTTTTTCTTTTAATAACTGAAAGAATATTTAGTATTAATAACTCTTTATGTTTATGTTTTACCCAGAAAGAACACAGGAAGTTATATAAAGCAATGTAAAACAGTTTGTTTTCCTGTCTCTGTCTTCTCCCTAAAGTCTCAAGTCAGTATGTTTGCAATGCCTGTTTTGAGAATTTTATCTTTCTTATCTTTATCTTTTTTATCTGTGAAGAAGTAGAAAATTCTAGAATTTCTTTGAGTGTAGGAGAGCTCAGTCCAGGCTTCATGTGGGCATTTTTTGACACACATTGACTCTGATTCTCTGTCAAGTACCTATGCCTTTTAAGTAATAAAGACTAGCTTCTTGGGCTAAATAGTGGTCTACCATACCTATTATTGTGGTTTAACCCCAGACAGCAACTAGACACCACACAGCTGCTCACTACTCTCTCCCAGTGGGATGGGGGCAGAGAATTGGAAGAGTAAAAATGAGAAAACTTGTGGGTTGAGATAAAGACAGTTTAATAATTGAAATAAAATACTACTACTAACAATAGTAATAATAATAATGATATGGCAATGCAAAAGAAAATTAGGAAAAGAGAGAAATAAAACCCAAGAAAGACAAGTGATGCAAATGAAAACAATTACTCACCACCAAGCTATTGATGCCTGACCAGTCCCTGAGCAGCAGCTCTCCCTCCAATCCCCCTACCCCCCAGTTTTATTGCTGAGCATGACATCATATGATGTGGAATATCCATTTGGTCAGCTGGGGTCAGCTCTCCTGGCTATGCCCAGCTTCTTGTGCTTCCCGATGCATTCACTGGCAGGGCGGGGTGAGGAGCAGAAACGCCCTTGTCTCTGTGCAAGCACTGTTCAGCAGTATCTGAAACATCCCTGTGTTATCATCAATGTTTCCAGCACAAATCCAAAACTTAGCACCATAAGAGCTACTGTGAAGAAAACTAACTCCATCCCAACCAAACTCAGCACACCTATATTGAAAGTGACATTATTAAAGTTCTTAAGAGATATATGAGTTTGGGTTCATTAATGGATATTTCTGAGCAGTTTGATGTAATAGCTGATCATAACCATATTAAAGAAGTATGTTATATAAAGCTAAATAATGCTTAACCAAAACTATTCTGCATAATTTGTGACAGAGGCGGTTATAATCCATTAGCCATAATTTCCAAGGCAATTTTCAGTCAATTTTAAGTTGTGACAACAGTGTGAGCTGTAAATTATTAAATAAATTGTAGAGCTTCTTGGTATTTCATATTGTTTTCACATACAACTACAACTATAAGCAGCCTTTTTTATATGTGAGGTTACTTTAGGGCAAATTGGATTTTTGTCTCTGTACCTATTGTGAATGGAGGTATGGTGTCTTTGTGATAAAAACAGGTAGGGATAATGGATAATCCTTCCTTTTACCTCTGCATCCCCTGTCTAGGAAAAAGTAATTGAACAAAAGATTTGACTTTACCAGTAAAATAAAATGCCTTCAGTCTATGAGTTTTCTTGCCAGTGCAGATATTAAATGAAATTTAAGACTGTAAGTAGATTTCTCAGGTTAAAAGTATGCTGATCCATGCCCCACCCCCATAAACTGTCTAATGCCATGAATGAGGAGAGAATTGTGCAGAAACACCAATATAAAATTAAGCTATTAAAGCATGTACTTGTATTAAGTATGAATGGAGAATAAAATTTAAAGTTGTATGGAAAATGTTCTGGGTTTTTTGTTTGTTTGTTTACTTGTTTTTCCAAATTTTCTTTTTGTAATTTATTTTGCAGGTTTTAACATTCTTGTGTGATAGTTTATATGCATATTTAACAGAATCAAAGAATCACAGAATGTTAGGGATTGGAAGGGACCTCAAAAGATCATCTAGTCCAATCCCCCTGCTGGAGCAGGAACGCCTAGGTGAGGTCACACAGGAATGTGTCCAGATGGGTTTTGAATATCTCCAAAGAAGGAGACTCCACAACCCCCCTGGGCAGCCTGTTCCAGTGTTCTGTTACCCTCATTGAGAAGAAGTTTATTCTCAAATTTAAGTGGAACCTCTTGTGTTCCAGTTTGAACCCACTACCCCTGGTCTTACCATTGGTTGTCACCGAGAAGAGCCTGGCTCCATCCTTGTGACACTCACCCTTTATATATTTATAAACATTAATAAGGTCACCCCTCAGTCTCCTCTTCTCCAAACTAAAGAGGCCCAGCTCCCTCAACCTTTCCTCATAAGGGAGATGCTCCACTCCCTTAATCATCTCTTTTGCCCTGTGCTGCACTCTCTCCAGCAGTTCCTTGTCATTCCTGAACTGAGGGGCCCAGAACTGGACACAATATTCCAGATGTGGTCTCACCAGGGCAGAGTAGAGGGGAAAGAGAACCTCTCTCAACCTACTAACCACCCCCCTTCTAATACACCCCAGGATGCCATTGGCCTTCTTGGCCACAAGGACACAGTGTAGGCTCATGATCATCCTGCTGTCCACCAGGACCCCCAGGTCCCTTTCCCCTATGCTGCTCTCTAACAGGTTGTTCCCCAACTTATACTGGAAGCTGGGGTTGTTCCTGCCCAGATGTAAGACTCTACACTTGCCCTTGTTATATTTCATTACATTTTTCCCCACCCAACTCTCCAGCCTGTCCAGGTCTTGTTGGATGGCAGCACAGCCTTCTGGTGTGTCAGCCACTCCTCCCAGCTTGGTGTCATCAGCAAACTTGTTGATAGTACACTCTATTCCGTCATCCAAGTCATTGATGAATATACTGAGTAATACTGACCCAAGTACTGACCCTTGAAGCACTCCACTAGACACAGGCCTCCAACTGGACTCTGCCCCATTGACCACAACTCTCTGGCTTCTTTCCTTCAGCCAGTTCGCAGTCCACCTCCCTACCCGATCGTCCAGATCACACTTCCTCACTTTAGCTGTGAGGATGCTGTGGGAGACTGTGTCAAATGTTTTACTGAAGTCAAGGTAGACCACATCCACCACTCTGCCATCATCTATCCACCAATTTCTTGAATTAATCTCCAAATTCAATACTTTCCTACAACAGATGAACAATTAAAATGAAAGAACAAAGTTCCAAATTGTCTATGATATCATGTACAATGAGAAAAAAAAATCCTTCAGAAGTATATTTGGTAATTATTATGTATCTCAAATAATTACTCCTTCCCTTATGCAATATAGGATCTTTACCATTCTCATGCAAATTATCGTATTAGGATATGAAAGTGAAAATATATTTTTCACATAATTTTTTATGTTGTAGGGTTACTTATGCTGTGGCAAGTGGCAGTCTGCAGTGATTTACCTACTTCTAGGATTACTGGCAAAATAACTCAAAATCCTTCTTCATGTCACGTTGTCCTTGACACGTGGCACATTACTATCTCATATTTTAGCTTATAATGACAGACCATAAAATCTTAACGCATGTACACACAAATCAATAGTAAGCTGAAGCATAGATTGTTTCTATAGTAATCAAATTATTCAGTAGAAAAGGCAGTAAAATTACTCTACTGTTGTGATAATAACTAAAAAAAACCCACATTACTATGAAAATCATATGATTTTACTAGAAATAAAACCAGAAAGTTAAATCAAAACTGTTTTTGTATCAATCAAACATCAGTTAATTAACTAGATTATTTAACAAGAAACCTTCAAAATTAAGCTGCTGTTAATTCTTTCAAAAGTAAATGCAAATATGTTGCTTTCCAGATCATAAGGTTTCAAACCAAAATGCAGGTTCTGGTGGAACAGAGTCAATTAACTTTTCCTCATCTGAGTCATTCACCTTTTCATCAGTGTTCTTTCTGTTCCCCTTGATTTGACTATTCAAAAATTCCGTTGCTCTCGCCCAGTCTTAAAAGATACTGTTTTTTTCATACTTGGTTTGACAAAGCTCAATGTAGAAAAGAACAGTGCTGTAGTGTGTTCTAGTGCTCTTGCTGTGTTGAACAACAGGTTGTTGTTAATATAGTCCTGCATGGGTGACACTAGTAATGAAGACTCAGATCTCAGATGAAACAGTTCAAGCCAAACATGCAATCTGGATACCTGTAATGGTGGTTGATTGCCTGTGGTAAAGTTGGTACCTGCATGTTTTGTTGCTAGTTAAAGATCATTTGAGAAGGCATAATCACATTACCACCACACATCTATTTAACTGTTTGTATGTTCCCTTAAAGACAACCATGTTGACTCCCTCCACATAAGTTAATAATATGATTTATTTATTCCCATGCATATTTATTCCATTCTAAAAATCATGATACTGAAGTTTCCTATACATTAGTAATGAGAAATTATTTCTGTGGGTTGCTTTCTTTTATGCTATCGAAGTACTTTTAAAGTAGTGAAACAGAAAGTCTAGATTTGTTTTGACTGCTAATAGATTTATTAAAAACCAAAAGGCTTCAGTGGGAACTGACGTTTATTGTCTCTTTTCTGACCTGTTACTAAGTCATTATCCAATACCTAGCACTGAATAGAAGTACAGATGGTAGAACTTTGGTAGGAATCCAAAAATAAGTCTTTCCCATGTGTATGTAGGTTAAAAGAAAACTCCTTAGTTAAAAGAATATATGTTTATTTTTGATTTTATAGTTGTTCTGTATTCAATTAATGCTAACCCATCATTGTCTTAGGCTTCTTCATCTTACCACATCTTTTCATTCTGTGACTTCTAAGCATGTTTTCACAGGCACTTAAGGAATTCAAGTAGCAATAATCTGTGTACAGAAAGTACACTAAAATACCTCAGGTGCTCTACTCAGATAGAATATGCATCTAAATGGATTTATACGTAATATGCACTTTGGCAAAGTGCCATGACTTTCAGAGTTAACTGGAGGAAGACTCAGCAATGAAAAATAACTGCAGTTGAATAAGGCAAAGAAATACAGATTATCTTTTTGTGCATGCTGAATTTGGAAGTACATTTCTGTATAATATGTGATTTTATTTGAAATGCAGACTGCTGCAAACCAGCATGTTCTGTTAAACATTAGCATTACTAAGACAGGCTCTTTATGTGGTATCTTCTGCCTTCTTTATCTGATTCAGTGGTGGCTAGTTTATGTAAATAGATGCCAGGAAGTCTGCTTGGGAATTTTCCTCCCAGACTACTAGTCACCCACCACACCACACCTTGCACTTCTCTTCCTCAAGAATCACATGATTTCCTATTAGAAACTGAGGATGGTGCCAAATCCACAGTCACCTTAGGAGAACAGCTCTGCAGCAGGATTTGCCCCTGTGCCACACTGATTTCTAAGCTAGTGTCTCTGACATCCCGATCCTGCAAGACTGTTCAACTTCCCATGGCATAGACTCCTCTCTACTTTTCCTCAAAGACCCCAAAATTCCCATTTTTCCCTCCTTATCTTCCTTGGTGTAGAAAATGAAACTGCCAAAACATGGAGCATTTGCCACATCTGCAGCTGTGTTAAAAGGGAAATTGAGCCTTTGGGAACAGTAGGAAACCTGAGTACGCAGGTCTGTCAAAGGATTTTTTCTTTTTTTTAAGAGTTATATATGTATGACAATATGATATTTTGCTCTGTCATACACATATTTGTATATGTAAGTGTGTCATATGTGTCACGCACACTTAAATTACACAACTAGCTGTTGTCTTTTAGGGTGCTGCTTAAAATCTTAATTATCCTTTTCATTTAAAAGCTTTTGAGAGAAAAATCATAGTTTAAGTAGTATATTTAATTAAATGAAAATTTTGTTACCTTTGTGAGGTCTTGGAATTTCAATATAAAATCATAAACACTATTTGTTGTCCAGTTTTTACACTTGTACATTTGTACAAAAAATCCTGTTTGATTTTTGAATGTTATTGCTTCTACCTAAAGTGCTATCATAAACAGTGCAGAAGGCCAAATCCCATTTAGTTTTAATTGACACAGCTTAAGTGAAGCTAGAGAATGAGTGGAAGCACCAGGTATGGCCAAACCATGCTACTAGAACAACTTGTTTTCAAGTGATCTTCATAAAGAATGGGTGCATTGTTGTCTTACTACACACTCAATAGTGCTGTTGCTTTAAACTTTTGATTTAAATTTAAGTTGCGTATTATGAACTTCAGGTCATGGATCAGTAGACGAAAAGACAGCTCCTTAATTTATTGCCCTGGAAATGAAGTATACACAGGATTCTTCTGGTGCTCCTTTATTGTACCGTATTTAATAAACAGTGAGAGAGATGGTTACATGCAATGAATCTATAAAACTGCAGTGTTCACTGGGAAGCTATATGCATCTTGTAGTGTTTATTAGTTGAGATTATTACTTTGTGATTTATTAAAAGAGTGGACAACTACAAGATAAGCATATATTAAGATGAAAACTGGGCTATATTTTCTGAGATATTTTAAGTTTTTAGGTCATTCTTGTTTGCAGATATACAGTTCTGAAGAAATTAACTTAGAGATCCTAAGTTACTGGGACTTGCCATTGAGTACCCTGTGGCTAAGTGCCAGTGGCAAAGCATTTATTTTATTTGTCTAAAGATAAATCCTGATAAAAAATGGAGGTAAATTCATTAAACTCCCTTAATACACCGTTTCTCTGAAAATAATAGAAAATATGATGTATCCAGAATACGATTATAGAAATACCTTACATTTATAGAAACAAACTTTGCTTGAATCAGAGGTTTCACTGGCGTCATTTTTGCATTATTCAGATTGGTGAAGTCTTTAAGATTTAGCTGATAATGTGTGGGGGTCTTGTTTGTTTGTTTATTTTTTGACTTTGTTTGTTTGTTTAATAAATACTTTCGTTTGGCTTTAACAGACATCAACTGTCTTGTTCTGGTTTCCTGACTTGCTTGTTGCTGGTGTTGCTTTGCATCTGTGACCTAAGGAAAACTCTTCACTTTTTGAAAATACTGAAGAAATCAATTACTCATATTCAGAGCATTTAATGCATTGCGTGTCCTAGATTTGGCAATAGAACTTCTGATGGTTTACAAAGCAAATATGTTTTATACCAGTTTTTACAATGTTCCTTTACTTCCAGTTTATTTCTTTGGTTATGAAGTATTCATGTGCACATGCAGAAGTAAACAGACGTTTGCTAATCTGTGTTTTAATGGTCAGATTCTGTCTGCTCTTTTGACAAATATTGACCTAAACCTGAAAAAGTGGCATTGTACAAGAACTAGATACTCTGTCCTTGCTCTGAAATGTGCCTGTATATTCAAGAACTCCTTCTGACACGACCAAATACTTTGCTTTTTTTATAACATTCAGCTCTCATCTATTAAGCCATTTATTTCTGTGTTAAGGCTGGCACCAGGTGTTAATGATAAAAGCAAACTGAAGGTGTGCAATCAAAGTGACAGAGGTTTATGTAGCTTAAGCAGCAACTTTGTTCTCTGGAAAAATGATGTGACTTTGTAACACTAGATTTAGCATGTCTGTTCAATAAAACAAAGTGACTCCTGTAGTGAAAAGTCCTCTAATGGGAATGAATGCTGTTTGTTCTTGAGGGCTCTTTGTTTTTCATCCTTACTCTAAACTACTTCTTGAATTATCCAGGATAGGTGGTGCCTATGAGCACCCTCTGTGTGCAGGTCTGTTACCACGGGGAAGAGTGGGAGGAAGGAAACATGAGTTTGGTTAATAGGGATGTTTACTTTTCTAAGTGAGTTTTTCTGTTGAAAAAATGTTGGAGGTTAAGCTGTTCAGACTTTGACAGGTTATATATCCCCTCTGCTCCCATTCAATTAATGGCAAAGAACAGTTAACAATATTTTGGTTTGAGAATCCTCAAAAGAAGAGGTGACAGAAGATGAGCCTATTATCCACCTTATCCTGTCTGTAATCTTTTATCTCATCTGCCTATCAAGCACACATTCGCTGTCTCCCCATTCCCCTTGCTGCACGCTACTGACCCACAGGGTCTGCTTCAGTCCTGATATGGGTCAATCAGTCATGGGATGGATTGCTGACTACACCACAGGAGGTGAAAACATTTCCCAGAGTTAATCTGTAGGATGAGAGAGAGGAGGCAGGGGAAGTGTAAGGTAACATACTTTAGAGCAGAATTTCACTCAATGGGGTATTTTAATTTAAATACCTCTATTAAGAGTTTAATAGAGTTGTAGCTTCTGTCCCCGCTGTGCTGACATGTAACTATTTTTCTCTTCCTGTCCTTGTTGTTTACGTCCCTTCCCATCAACTGCCTTTTTCCTTGGGATTAATAGAGATTCACTTGAGTTGCTGCATATCTCTTGTAGGAATTAAAATCATAATAGGAAATATTTTTGCTTCTAGAAGAAAGTGTGTGGAATAGTGATAGTTTAAAATGTAGGAGGCATTTGAACACTTCGAGAAGATCTCTGTGAGAGTAAGTGGCATGCAAAGTTATGAATACTTGTAGGAATAGGAGGGAAGTAGCAAAGACGCAAAGACTGAGCATTCCTCATACCTCTTTGAAGATAAAGGCCGTCATCCCTCATTGAAAATAAACCTGAAATGATATTGAGCTGCACTGCAGAAGAGAGAGCTGAAATAAGAGGGACTGCAGAAAATGTAACTTGGAGATAGTGGTGGGATTGCATGAAAATGTAGAGGTAGATGTTGACAGAGGCATAAAAATTCCAGTGAAGGAGCACTGGCTTTGCAGCTGATACCTCAGTATCTCTTTAGGTCCCATACAGAATATTGCAGTATGGTATCCTGCATACTGTGAGCCATAGAGGGGATAAGGATTATCACCTTCTCAGTCCGAACTGCTGTATAAATTAGACAGGATTTCAGGGTTTTAAAAGCTGTCTCTGTGATGGCTATATACGTATATATACATACACACATGTTATAAAATGTAAGAAATGCACTTCATTATGTCCTCTGTTATTTGGAATTCATTCTGTATTTACAGACTCTTCCATTTTATATGCAAATGACTGGTTATAATTTAGAAAAGGAAGATATTTATTTGATTAATTTCTTATTTAAATCTTATGAAATGTCACCTGCCATTCATCTACACACCAGTTACAACAAAGCAGAAAAGATTACAAAGAGGTGAAGCATTACATTTCTCCTAATCACAAGGCAGATATGACAGGTCTCAGTTTATGCACACAGACATTGCTGAGTGTGCTGAAGATATGAAGATACCTTTCTCCCTTCACAAAACTAATTAGAATAAAACTTTTGGTTTTAAAGATGTAGCTGGAAACCTTTGTTCCTTTGTCACAGAGAACAAGCACAAAGTTCTATAAATTTTCTGGTGAGACTGTGAAATGGATTTAATCTTTTTTTATAGATAGAAGCAAAATATAAATGAGGTACAGAAAATCTTGAAAGTTTGTTTGTTTTTCTTTGTTTTGTTGTTGTTATTTTTTGTTTGTTTTGCTTTCAAGGGTATGCTTTCCCATGGGCTTTTAGATTTTTTTTTTTTTTTAGTAAAGTATTATATCCTCATGTGTTCCATGGGGCATCTAGTGGGTAGCCTGTCAGTTCCACTACCTCAAGAAGGCTTCCCCCAGCTGTCAGTAGCCATCCCTCATACTCTGCTGTAGAATGTCAGTTTGAAACTTGTTGAATTCAACTGCTTTTCTGTGAAATAAAGGTATTTTTATGTCTTAGTCCAGTATTTAGGGCTTACAGATCTAGTCTCAGTTCACCATACTTGTTTGAGATTGAGCAGATAAACTATTCTATGTCAAAGCTTTACTTACTATGACACAAGTGATTACATACTTCTTAGGAATTTTGTGAAATACAATGATTTTTAATGATGTTTTCAAATGAGTTTGCTTTCTTCTAGTGCAAGTAATGTAAAATTCTAGTATGATATTATTATTGTGATTGGTTCTTTACTCCATTGGAGGCTTGCATATGGATTTTGTCTGGTGTTAGTCCTCACTGCTGTCTTCTCTTGAAGACATTTACATCTCCAAACGTTTCCTGAGACTGCCAAAACACAACATGAATTAGCAGTTAAGCTTCATATGTACACATACAGATTTTTGACCACATATAAAACATAAGTGCTGACTGTTATATTCTCCACTTTTTTTGAGAAAGTGATTTTAGGTTTATGAGTGCTCTGTGCATTATTTTTTTCTGGAACAATTTACTTACTCATTTCACAGAAACTATAAGACAGGTTAGAATGACCTTGAGTAGGAAAAAAAAAATAAATTAGATATGCATTTGAAAAAGCATATCTCAAAAACTATCCCATATGACAGTAATGTGAGAGTAATGTCTACCTAGATTAATAGCTTTATTATTAATGGTTTAGACAATATTATATCATTTAATTGATGCTTATAAATAGCTTCCTTCCCTGTGGTTATGAAATATAACATTTACCAAACTTCTTCTTTGATGGAATTTACATATGGCACATCATGATGATTAAAAGCCAACCGTCTTTTCACAGCATGGCAAGAAATAGGATTTGATTTATCTTCGTTGCTTGCCTACCACTTGCTGTGACTGTACTTTTGAAATTTTAATATTCTCATTTCTCAAAAGGAGCTTGTTATGTAAAGTATTATGTAAATATCTTTTATGCTTTGTTTTTTGGCTTTCTATATTTAAAACAGTAATTTTAATGTGCTAAGCAAATAAAGCAGGAAGGTGGGAATGAAAAGTCTTCTTAGCCAATTGGATTTTTGTCAAAAGAAGCAGGTTTCTACTTCAGAATCTGAAGTACAGTGTGATGTGAACTCTGTATATTGAGTCCCTTTCATATGAGCTGTTTAGCAATTGATGAATGAATGGCTGAAAATGTGTCATTCCTAGATTTCTGTTCCTAACCTATTACAGAATAGTGCCAGCACAGTATGGTTTACTATGACAGAAAACAGAGCACAGGCCTGTTGCATGTGGGCAGACAGATTTCTTCTGCCCCCTTTCTCATGCTCCCCTCTCGCAACTGCATCCCCAATAGCAAATATGGTGCCAGGTCCAGGCCTTGGACTATTCAGGCTGTGATGTGATAATCTTATTGGGATGGAGATGCAACAGCATGTCTCTGCTACAACAAACTACATTTTGCAAGAGTAGCGATTGTGTATTCCTCTTGCATCTGCTCAGAATTTAACACTCCCTTTTAATGCTGGCCTTCCCGACACTAGAGATTTGATCAAGGTGTTCTTCAAAATTCTGTACCATGCTGGGAAAGTCTAGTATAAACCTGTTGTCTGTCACCTTCTAATTCTATTTAAGCAATTAAGCACCTGCTGATTTACTGAGGTTACACTAGGATTTTTGCTTTGATTTTTCTCCATAATTTAGCTTAGTGTTTTTTTTTTTTTTTTTCTGTTGTTTGGTTCAACAAGGGAGATAAACCTAACTTGGCTGTCCTCCTTTCTGCTGCTTGTGAGACAGCCTGTGCCCACTAAACACCTGTTTCTTAGTAGAATGAAAATAAAGACAAATTAAATATACTTAGTGATATGGTTTAGAAAACTGAATACAAAACTAAGAGGCAAATTAATATAGAATATGGTCTAAAACTACACAGAACAGAGATAATTAACTAATGCCTGTACCAATGGTTTGAAATAGGATGTGCACGGTAGGTGGTTCATACCAAATACAGCAAACCCACAGATAGATTGAGGTTTTTGTTTTGGTTCTGTTTTTTTTTTTTTTTAATTAGACGGGGTTTCGGTTTTTTGTGGGTTTTTTTTGTTTTGGTTTTTCTTTTTGTTTTTTAAGGCACCATTTCCCTTGCCAGTGCTCTGTCTCCTAAAAAAAAACTTGCAAGGCATTTAACATGCAGAGAAGGAAGGAATAATTATACCATGGCCAATAAGGCATATGTAGCTCTGCCAATTTGAACTGGTAAATATGAAGAAACTATGTCCTCCATAGAAAACAATCCTGTTTTATTACATTATTAGAAAATATGATAAAGAAATCATATTCCTCTCCTAAATTTTATCAGAATATTTCATAACTTGTCAGTTTTCTGTGTCAGTTTTTTAGAAATAAATATGTGAAAATGAGTAATTATCAGTTCTAAAAATAACAGATACAATCATTCCAGAAGTGGACCCATGCTGGGCTGTAAAGCTGCTTAAGATAGCATTTTTCTTGGAATGCTCGCAGGTTCTGTCCCATGGGATGATGTGTGTTGGATCTGAATGGTAAAAAGGATTAAATATTCTGCAAGGCAGAGTAAATTACTTCCTGTCTCAGCAAGAATAAACATATAAAACTAGTACAAAATGTATTTTTCTTGCTCTGTGCATTGTTATAAATGCTATTTGTTGTGATAAACAATATAAACAAATAGATTGTAACCGTATTACCACAGCTGAAACTTGTCTTACTAGCTATAGGAGAAAAAAAAATGAGGATTATGCAGGACTTCTTGGGATTTAGTTGATAAACTGTAAACTGTGGCAAATCCCCATTTAAATAATTCTAGAAGGAAGCATGACACTCCTGAAATTCAGAAGTTTCTCACTTGCTAGCTGGGTCTGCAATAGTGAACTTGTGCTGTTTCCCAAAAGCTATTAAGCAACAGGCTGCTCTGTCTTGAGTACAAAAGGCTTCCAATTTCCTACATGGCAATTTCAGTCACTCTGGATATTTTTTCTTTAATGTTTCAATTATGTAGCAATTAATCAAGAAAATATGATGTGAACTATTCAGATAATGAGGCTAGTAAATAGAGTGCAATATATTATTTTTCTTAAAAATACACTTTCAAATCACAGTGAAGACTTCATCAAGGTATCGTTTGTATAATGAGAAATTATATCAGAGAGGCATCATTTAAATAATTTTCTGTATCCAAAGGATACACTATAAGGAAAACAAAACAGTATAAATGATTTATGGCAGATCTTTCATAGACCTGAAAGAGTACCGTAACAAAGAGAAAAAGCATTTTTTTGTCTCCACTGTAGTTTTTTATGATGATTGTTTGGAAGCTGAGCTGAAGAACATTCATTTTCTGTGCAGGTATTTTAAAAGATATTATATACTGCTAATATTTAAGCTGGGATAAATATATTTTTATTCCAATCGTACATTCATTTTTGTTGAAATGTAAAAACCAGCTTATCTTTTTCTTGCAGAAGAGAGTATAATTTGTATTTACCATTACTGAGGAATACTGTAATTGTACATGTGAAGATTAAGACATTGATGAAAAATGAGTGGCCTTTTCATTGCATGTGCCAGGTAGGGCACAGACTACACAACTGTGCCATGTTGCTCCACTGTTGATCTCAGACATGCCCTGTTCTAATAGAGAATTTCTGTGCCTGCATCCCTGATCTTCTACTAAGCAGAGAGCAGTGCTGCAGTGTGTCTGATAACTTTGTGCTTTTGTACATCAGAAACAATAAAGTATGTATGTGGTCTCACAACGACAGGAATAGTAACAAACAGATGGCTTCAGTTTATCCCTACAGTGGGTACCCAATGAGCAGAAGTGAGTTATATTTTGCATTGTTCTCATAAATCTGTTTCACTACACTTATTCAAGATGTGACTAGGTTCAGAGTAATAGTAGCAAAGCCTGTATAAACAAAAGTAAAAAAAAATGATTTTGTGCCTATTTTCTCTAGCTTCTTAAACGATTGTTAGATATTGGCGGTGTCTCTCAGAACATCTGTATAATGCTATTAAAATTAGAATATTGCCTAGCTTAGTCATAGTATGGATTCATGGTAGCTGACAGCTATCCTGACACATGAATGTATCCCTTGTGTGTAACAAAACAGTTTTTATTTCATTGCTTTATCATTGAGATTGAAGCATTGAGTATTTTGACCTTACAGATACTTGGTCAATCTGAGATGCTTAGCTAAAATGAAACTGGTTTAGCCCATGGCTCAGCTTCAAGGCAAATGCATGCCAAAGAGACCAGTGCTCTAAGAAAATTTGTAACAGAGAGCTTTGTACAGACTAATTAAGCACTTAGTAGCTGAGCTGTGGGTCAAAACTCCTACAGTTGTAATTTGTTTAATATACTTGTAAGACATCCAGTACTATTAAAAAGGTAGAGAGGAAAGAGAAAACTTATTCTGCTTTTGGAAGCATGTGAGATATTTTTACAGTTGCTAGCAATTGTTGAATCTGAATCAAGGCTACCTCTACCAATTTGTTCTAAGTCTTTTGCATTGCAGTTTTTGCAGTTTACGTGGACCAAAACGCCACACCTTATGTTCAAAGTAAGGAGTTTATTGTTATTCTAACTGAAATCTTAACAATCTAACCAAATAGTTACTATTATTTGAGCTCTGTTACATACATATAAAGTAGAAGAGTTATATTACAGAGAAAGTCACAATAGTAATAGTAGATTTTAAATTGTTACATACACTTACTAATATTTACCTCTTTGCTCTGGTATTATATGTACCTTCCAATTTCTCTCTGGGCCTCAATAGCTTCAATAATGCTCAAGCAGAAATGGAGGTAAGAGTGGATTGCAATAAGTCATCAGCATCCTAAGTCGTTGCTAGGATGAGTATGTTATAAATGCTCTGTTTTCTCCTCACTCCAGAGTTCCTTTGATGCTGATTTTACATCTTGTTGTAACATGCTCTACACCTTCTTCACTGGTTTACAGTCCACTTTACATCCTAGATGGTATGTTTTACAAAGATTGGATGTCTGTTCTTTTTTCTCTCATTATTCAGCTCCCAAGGTTGCATCTTTCAGCGACCAGTAATTGACTACAGAAGATTTTTCTGCAGTCTTCTTTCTGTACTTTGAAGGCCTCTGCTATCATTTCGTGCTTGCATTCCTCTATACTGCATTTTTTTGCTAGATACAGAGATAGCTTGCTATATGCAGAATAACAACTCACTCTTATTTTCCATTAGTTGTAAAAATATATCAGAATTCTACTAACAGTGGGGTTTACACCACACCATTGTACAAAACTAATGCAAATCAGGTCAGGTAAAAGTTACCTAATTAGACAGTTGCTGTTACAGCTTGTTGTGCTGAAATAATGCTCTAGGCAAGCCTAAAACAAACCTAGACGAAAGTTGACAAGTCCCTGTCTTGAGACCTCGCAGAGTTAGTATAAAGCTTGTGATCTGTTAGTAGCACTGGTGATGACTTTCCTGGGTTACAGAGCTGCACAGCAACTTAGTGACTTGAAGCCAGTGTTATCATTCGGTATTCATAATGAAATCACATAATTAGATTTTTTCTTTACCTCTGTTTATTTATTATTCATGTATTTATTTATTTCTGCAGTTGGAATTCCAGATTGTATTAGCATTGTTCCCATCCCATTCTGAAAACACTAGATAGGAAGACAAATCAGGAATATGTCTGCTGTGTTTTAAATATTTTGGAGGTAGCTTTGGTTTAGTTTTACCTTAAATTAATAGATTAACAGCTAAATCATGGTAGCAATACCATGAAAAGGTAGTCCCTGTGTGGAGCCTGAAAGAAATACTTGGATATCTGAGGTAGCCCTCACAGTGGTTTCAGTTGCCTCAAGCTGACAGTTGGTCTAGAACCCTCTCCCTTCCCTGAAGAAACAGCCCAAAATCTCCCACCGTGGTAATTCTCTAACATGCTTGGCAAAAATACCCAGATGGAGTTGTAAGACAAGCTTTCACTGACACAGGACTTAAGTTGCCCAATGATATCATATGCCTTTTTAGGATGTGTAGTTCAACAAAAAGTCAACATGAGGAGGAAATAAAAAGGCAAAGGCAATAGGTGCTTACAACTTTAATTCTGTACCTTTTGGAGTTAATATAAGATATCTGAGAGCATTTCAACCACATCTGGGTGAGGCATTCCTCTACAGCATGGTGGGGGAGTTACAACAGCTTGGCGAAGCATAATGTTGAATAAAATATGTGGGAGGGCTATGTCCTCAGGCTTATCACCTTGTATATGATCAGTATAGAAAGGTATATGCCCACTTAAGAGAGGTTCATGAGCTGCTTTTCCCAGCTGCTTTGTGTATGTTGGGCCAAGGTCTGAGCCAGTTGTCATCTTAAGGGATTCCTTGCAATTAATCTGGATATTCTGAAGGTTAATACTTGGTAAGTGAAATTATAGATTTAGATGGATTATGTGCTTATGGCTAAGGAAACTGTAGAACTGGAAAATACTTGAAAAATATATTTTCTGTGGAGTAGGCTGGAAATGAAAGATGACTTAGGAGGAATTTAGCATAGATGACTGCAAACACAGAGGAATATTAGGATAATGAGTCGTAAAGAAAAAAGTAATAGTGTTAAAACTAAATTTTACAGTACAGATATATAGATGCTGAATGATGATTTGCCAGTAATTTAGGAAATTTGTAAATTAGGAAAAAACAAAAGGGAGTGCTTTTTTGAGATTATTCAAAGTGAAACTGTCACAACTTGTTGCTATAGAGTACTGTGGATGGACAAAATCTGGATGCATTGAATAAATCTAAAACTCATAGTGGAAATGAAAACTATCAAGGTTTTCTCAGCAACAACAAAAAGTGCCCTTTGTTCTGGGTAATCCTTAGACCTCAGACTACATGAAAGCTGCTGGAAGTTACGCTATTCTTGCAACCATCTTCTCTCTATCTGTTTGCTACTTGTTGGTATCAGACACTGGCAGCTCCTTGTTTACAGGGAGGAAAAATTCATATGCAACGAGGTGTTCTGAAAGGGACCTAGGTATCTGTCCACTAAGAAAAGGAAAATGTAGACATGAAGTTTTCCGGTCCTTATTTCTTAACCCATATTTACACTGTCTTTCAAGATTTAGTCTTGATTTCTTTGCTCTTATTCCCTCTCCGTAGAAGCCTTGTTTACCTTGTAGTGTTGTATCTAGTTTCTATCTAGTTTCCGTTTTATGAAATGTGGGTATAGAGCTCCATTCCTTTTTTGTGTGTCTGGACACAAATGTTAGTTTCACTCATAATTAGGAAAAAAAATATATATATAGTCTCCACAAAACCTTTGTGAAGTAGACCAGTGTTCCCCGAAGAACTAGAAGGAATCTTTCTTCTAGGCTATTAGAGTAGTTTATCAAGGGCTGAAAACTGTAGTAGCTAGATTTTAATCTTTGGTACCTGTTGTAACATTAATAAAGTGAGTTTCCTTTCCATTTTAGAAATGACTGCCAAAGATTAATCTTGGATAGAAACTTTTTTTTTTTTCTTAAGTAAGCTGGGATACATCAATATGTGCGTGTTGCAGCAATGTATACTATTAAACTTATATGCACCAACAATGAAAGAAAAATTTGGGGGCAGCTATTTTATTTCCTGTTCTGCCATGGGCCTCCTTCTTTTGTCAATTAGCTGAATCTATGTACTTCAATCAATAAACTTGTTAAAGAATAATTATCCACATTTGTGTTTTTAATGTACTTTGAGTTACTTGTGTGTTGGTTATAGGAGCACATTATTGATATTTGTACTATATTAAACACAGGAAAATTAAAAACATGAATGGGTCTTTATTAATAGACAGTCTTTTTGGCTGTATTGGACAGGGATTTTGGTGTCACCAGGAGAGCAGAGGAAAAACACCAGTAGAGTGGTTAGGTAACAAGGCATCATTACTTTGTGTTTCAGTATTGACAATTACAATTTAGAGAATTATTATTACAGGAATAAATGATATACTGTAAAAGTTAACTTCTCAGTTGCATGTGTAGCATATTACTTATGCTTATTACTTATGCCAAAAATAAAACAAGAAGGAACAATAGATATCAAATTAAGAATTTTATTGAAAATGTAAATTGATGTGTATCTGGAGATGCATGCAGAGATTTAGCGTGCTCAGCTTACGCATGAAGCTAGTCTAAATGACCCCCTTCTACAGATGATGCCTGTGAACTACCAGATGATCAACTCTAAATGAAAATACTAATCCATCAAATAGAAGGCTTAATTTTCTAGACAAGGAACTTTTTTCCTCCTTTGCTAGCTGTCATTCACAGTGTGCACAGACAGACATGGCTGCCAGTGCTGACAAAACCTGTGTCTGAGTGGAAAAATGAGAGGAGGGGTGAGATTGGCTGTATGGTTTTGCAAAGTGATTCTGAAGTTTTTGGACTTCATGCAAAGCTTGTAGCAAACTAAGGTTTATAAATCTTCAATTAACTGTTGAAAAGTTTATATCAAACCTGACAAATAACTAACTGTCACAAATAATTGATGAAATTGTGCGATGTTAATTAAAGTGACTGTTTTAAGGTATCTGTAAATAAAGGAAAGCACCTTTTCAATGTCAAGACTAGGCACTAATCTTGCAGTGCATACTTGAATATACTTGATTACCAATCTAACAAGTTTGAGAGTGGATTTGAAGCCGAGCGGAAATTACTTGTGTTAACTTGTGATGTTTCTGCTCCCCACTACAGAGATCTAGGGGCTTGTAAAATCTGTTCTCTCATGCTGAAGTGGGGAAGGTCACAAAGAGCAATTTCTTTGGGTAGCTGGGGTAGCTGGAATTTTTTTTTTTTTTCATGCTCCCTTTTTGCGAAGACAAAGCTCTAAGAACTCAACATATACTGCTACTGGGCAAAGTCACTGCTGGAGGTCGTAAGGATATTTTTGTTGACCTTCATTGTTAAGCACAATCTTTAATGCTGGGTTTAGTATGTTGTTATGTCTTTTTCTCATAGCTTATACTTATTTTTCAATGATTAAAAAAAAAAAAAAACACACAAAACCAAATCAAAACAAACACAACAAAACAAAAAAACACAACCAACCAACCAACCAAAAAAACTAATGTCAAATGAAAAAGATGGCTTTGAGTAATGACCATAACATTCCTTACATGGGGGGTTTATGCATTGTTCAAGGATGGACTGGCAGAATCAATGTATCTGCCACCCGCTGGCTTATGCTGTCCCCAGAACTCTTCAAGGGGATACAACACTAACCCTAAAAGGGTCTGGTCTTCATGAGCAAGATAATTTGTGAATGCAACTGAAACTTTGCTGAAAATAGGTGTTTCTCCACAGGCTGACAAAATAGTGAAATTTTGAACATGGTGCTCAACGCCCTGCTTCAATATGCATACACTTCCTCATTTTCTGGTTCCCAACAGGTCTTTCTCTGCTTCTCTATTTAGCACCTAAGTTTTTAATGGAGCCCTTTTGTCTCATTTCTGCAGGCTCTCCCTCCAGACTTTTCTGGCCTGATTGCCCACTTACACATCTCATCAGACATACAGTACTGCTGACACCACTTTTTGTAGCATTTTCTTCTGTCACACCCCTCTCTACCACCTATTCAAGGCTTTGTTTTTGACGTGATATAATTTCACATGTGAACAAGTCATCACAGCTTTTGTACCTCCCTTCCTTTTCTTTTCTCTCTCCTCCCTACTTAAGGTCTGTGGCAATCTTAAGTGAAACTTAAGTAGATAATTGCTACTTTCATGAGGGAGTTGCTCATGCATATTAGTGGCCAGTATATTCTAATCATAACAAACTATAGGAAAAATGACTTTGTATCATCTATGCAAGTATAAGTGGTTACTGCTTGTCCTTTGTTGTACTTGCTTACCTTTCTTTACTTCTGCATCCCCTGTGATTGTTTATTGAAGTATGATGCGATGAATGCAAATGCTGGCAGAAGCTCTTTGAGCACGACGGGCGGGCCGGGCAAGAGTAATGAGTCCAATTCAATATGAATTTAACATCAGTACTCTTTAATGAACTCTTAACAGCACTGAATATCAATGTCCGCCAGACCACGTTTTTCCAGCCCTCATATACTCTATACCCAAAGGCCATGCAGCAAGCACAGGCTACAATTGGTTACACTTGCTGTCACTCTTCCCCCCCCCACTATGGTGATTAGCTGCAGGGCACTGTCCACATACTGTTCATGCGCAGTGGCGACGCCCCTCCTGCAGCCTGGGTCGAGGGCAGAGCAGCTTCTGTTTACTTCCCTTCTGTCTTTGGTGTCTCAGGGAAATCCTTCCGTGTAGCACAGCCACATCAAGCTCTGGCTTGTTCACAGCACACAGCCAGAAACTCTCCACAGTTTATGACCGCTTGCTGTATATGGCTATAATGACAGTTTATAGACTATTCAGGGTATAAACCTGTGTTTGTCCATCTATTAGCACAATAAGGATATAGACTGATCAGAACTGTGTGTACTTACAGAATGTAATCTGCTAGGTAATCTTTTTAGGCCATTTTTCTCAGCAAGATATTGAGTGAATAAGTAAGTAAATTATATTTGTTTCCCTCAATGTATTTTTCAGCTGCTATTATTTTTAATTGTATAAAGAAAAAAAAAAGACAAAAAAGCTGTGCAGAAATTGAATATGTTTTAGAATTGCACTTCAAGATTTTGATAGTTGCAGTAGCCAGAAGAGTACTTGAATTAATCAGACCTCAGTTGGCTTGTGTGGTGGGAGGAAAAAACCCAACACAAAACAACAAAAAAATGCCACAACCCTGCTTGTTATACTGAAGAATCGACAGACATATTCAAATAGAGCTTAGCACTCATTTCTTATTGGACAGCAACCAAAAATATGTAGTGTTAAATATTAATAAAAATTTTTTTTCAGAAACTTTTCAAAGTTAATTTTTATTACATCCCAATGCCTGGTCTCATTGAAATGTTCCTGATGGCTTGACCATTTGTTCATATAAGTTCAGTAAATATTTTTACTCTCTGACTATCTCAAGGTATTTGCTACACTCCAGTGCCCAGTAGCATACTAGTACAGCTCCAGATATGACTGATAGGAGCTGAAAATTGGTTACAATGAGTTTCATCAATTTAAAGAAACTGGTGTTATGTCCAACAATGTAGGAACGTAAATTGACAGCTATCATTTCAGCTATAGGCCATTCAGCTGCTGAACAACTAGCTCATGAAGAAATTCATTTTTCTTTCAGCTGGCTGGCTTACAGTTTTACATATTACAAGAGTGGAATACATTTCTCCAACTCTAATTTAGCAGAAGCACAGCATAAAATAAGTCTCTGTTAGACTGACAAGTAAAATTACCAAATGAAACCATTATGTGGAAAACAGGAGATCTGTGCAAGTCTAAGAGGCAAGGATCATGTGCTTAAATGGCTTTGGGTGTCCATATTTTTTTAAAATTATTATTTTTTTTTTACACTGAGGCTGTAAAATCTGGCACTGAATTTAGGACTACATTACCCACTGTGTCCTTCACTAGGCTCCCACCTAAGCCCGTATTGCCTGTGAAACTGTCCAATGTTGTTTGTAACCAAAGGGGCCATCTGAGGCTTCACAGTGGTGGTGGCTTCAGGAGGAAGAATTAAGCTATGACGTTGTATATTATGTCCTTCGTGTTCAATGTTGTCCTTTAGAACAATGAGAGTTTAGGATCACCATTGAATGTGTGATATTTCTACTTTCTCTTTGCTCATTTATTGAAAGACTTATAAGAAGATGTGGCACATTCTGCTGAGAGATCTTTACTTTGTAATAAAATCAATATAAAATATGACACTACCTTTATTCTAACAATGCAACATTTAGTGCCTTTGTCTATTGCCATGGTTGTTGTGGGGGTTGTGTGCGTGCATTTTTGTTGTTGTTGTTGTTTGTTTGTTTGTTTGTTTTTAAGTGACTTCTATTCTAAGGCATTGTCTGTAATGAGTGGGTAGTTCTATGCAGCTTCACAGAATATACTTGCTATTGAATATAAATATGAATCTTGCATTGTAGATATGACCAGAATGCAATTGACAGTTAATGCAGTGAACATAAATCATGCTGATATAGTCCTTCATATTTTATTAAAATCATAGATAAATGGACTTAATGAGTACTTGTTTTAAAATTTATCAAAGTGTGCACTATTAAAAGCAGGAAGCTCTTTCAGAGAAAATTCAATACTAAATCAGCTTTCATCAAAATGTTGAGGAAAAAAAAAAAATCAATTACAGCAATCATATTATCTTTCAAGTATGTCCAATGAAGTCAGCTAATGGATATAATTTATTCTTTATGGAATTACAGTTTAAGTGTACTGGAGTACACTTAAACACTGGAAATACTAAAGCCATTATCATTTCACTTTGTATGAAAATTCTCAGTTTATGAATGCATAGGGAACCTGAACTGGAATTAGAGTTCTACAGCAGAATGTGTGGATTATCTGTAGCTTCCACTTTCTTTGCTTGCTTGAAATGTCCTTAATTATTATATTCTGCCTGAGATAATAGATTTTTTTTTTTTTTTTTTTTAGTTTGCACACTTCTCAGTCTTCCTAACCTTTCTGTGAAATAATGCAACGGACTTGTGTGTTTATCAAAGTATATCAGCCAGTAAATGACTCACACATTTTGGAGTTGTATCTGCTTGCTCCGCCTCATGTCTGGTTTTTTTTTCCAGGTGAACAGTAAGGTGAAATTAGGAAACCTCTGCTTGTACCAATTATCTTTGTACTGGAAGCTTATAAGCACAAATCCAACCTACTTCTCTGTTGTTTGGGAGGGTGTTCAAACTGATTGTTTACTCCCTATTTGACAGATTTTCTAGAAAGAAAACCAGTTTTAGTAGGAAGTGCTCAGAATTAAGGTGTAATATGAAGTGATTGCTACCCAAACACTCTTGAAATCTGATATTCTATTGTAGCAAAAAGGACAGGGAGTAGAAATGTGAAGCAACAGCAGAGGAAAAAACCAGTTTGCAGGGAAGACAGTATTGAAAAACAATAGGGAAGAATCTGAGAGATGAGACAAGTTCATTAGTCTGTAAGCAGGAGTACAATGATGCAATTTCCTTTTTCACTCCCTGTGTTTGTGTGTTCGTATTAATGAACATATATATTTATACTTACAAATAAAGTATAATCGATGTCTTTCCTTTCAAGCAGTGAAACCCAAAACTAATGTAAACATTAGTTTTTATTATTATTTTTGTACTCTGATGAAAACATACATATCGTCACGCATAAGTCAAAATGGCAATTACACATAACTGAAATGTATTAGCTTAACTTTTTTATTCTTCTACTGGAATATATCCCTGCTGCCATTCTATTCCTGAGAGCTCTGCAATTCACACAGTGGTCTTGATACCTGTTTATGCACAGAAGTTTGCCTGGAGATTTACAAATCAAGATGGGCATTGAAATTTCCAGTCTTAGAAAATTCCTGCTGTGTGTCAATGTGAATAGTTTTTGACCTACTTTATAAGAACATATCATGAATACAATTCATCACTGCTCAAGAAATATGCATAGGATATTTGGTGTTGATACTACTGGCTTTCTTAGCCCCATGTGGTTTTATAAGATGCCGCTGACTGTATGAAACTCATGAATCTCAGGGAGCAAAGGGTAAACAGAACTGCAAGATGAGTGTCTCTCTTTTTTTTTAATTTCTTTCAAAAGACTTTTTGTTGTTGGTTTTTGTTTTTGTTTTTTTTTTTTTTTCTATTCATGTCCTGTAGCATAGATTACTTGTCAGATAAATTTATGGTACCTTTCCAAGCTGTAAAGCAACAAGAAGGTAATGCAACAAGGCATTGCAGAGAAGGTTGTAATCTATCCCACAGTTTTTCCTTTTGCTTCACTGTACTGTATTACTAACAATAAAAGTAATGATATTCATTTAAAAAAAAAAAAAAGGGAGCAAAAATAGTCAAGGTCAGATAAGGGAAAACCAGAACTGTGAATGTCCCTGTGATTTAATGTGTCCCACCCTTCAGCCCTTGGAATGGTAATATTAACAGGCAGGAAACCAGGAAACTTCTGTACACAGCTGTTCTATGGGGATGTGGTTTTATGTTATTGCAGATACTTTTCTCCACTCAGGCTTCTCAGTATAGAATGTTCCCCTGACAATGAACTTTTACGATATTGCTGCTAATGGTTTGAAGGTTTTCTTGGTTGCGTGTTTTTCTTAAACACAAAAGAGGAGGTCTTTACTTCTATTTCAGTTACAATTTCCTGATCGTGAGGCAAAACATCCAGGATTCAAGCCTTAATAACAGATGTTATAGGTAGTACTGGAGCCACTTAAATGGGTTCTCTAAATTCAAGGGTCATTGGGTTAGCGTGGAGGAACAGAAAAAGATTGGAATGGTCACTCCTTGAACTGTGCAACCGGAGTGGTGAGAACCTGCATTTCTGTTGCTGCTCTAAGGTCTAGATATCTGGTTTATGTTGAGTATTCTAACAGTTGGATGAACTGATCATAGCAGTGTTTGAACAGAAGTGAACAGCTTTCACAGCTCGTAGAGCAGAAACTGTTGATGTTGCTCTATAAAAAGTATATTTAATTTGCAGACTGAATCCTCAAAAGGGATGGTGGAAGTCTAGAGGAGGCCACAACGGTGATCAGAGGGCTGACACACCTCTCCTATGAAGACAGGATGAGAGACTTGGGGTTGTTCAGCCTGGAGACAAGAAGGCTCTGGAGAGACCTTATTGAAATCTTCCAGTACCTAAAGGGGACCTACAAGAAAGCTGGAGAGGAATGTTTTACAAGGGCCTGTACTGATAGGAAAAGGGGTAATGCCTTTAAACTGAATGAGGGTAGATTTATATATATATATAAATATATATATATCTATATATATAGATATCTATATATATAGATATATATATATTTATATTCTTCATCATGAGGGTGGTGAGACACTGGAACAGGCTGTCCAGAGAAGCTGTGGATGCCCCATCCCTGGAAGTGTTCAAGGCCAGGCTGGACAGGGGTTTGAGCAACCTGGACTAGTGAAGTGTTTCTTCCCATGACAAGGAGGTTGGAAGTAGATGATCTTTAAGGTCCCTTCCAAGCCAAACCATTCTATGATTCTATAATTGGCAGGACATGCCAAGTTCATTAATCGCAGTAAGGTCTTCCTGTGAGCTAGATGCTGAATTATTGAAAGCCTTAGGATGTGTGCAGTTCTCCTGGGCTTTGAGTCACCAAACTTCTGTGAAGTATGTGGAAGGGTGGAAGATGGGTCATTTCTAACTGGCTTTCTTACCAGCAATCTAGTCTCTTGTGATTCACTACTCAGTGTTCCTTGCTTCTGTGTTTATGTGTCTGCTGTCCAAACACTATGGAAAAGCAAAAGTGGAAGTCTGACCTGATCTGATATCTTTGCACAAGTTCAATGAAATTAATTTAGTCATAATTTCAAACAGATAGGATATTTAGTCTCTGATAAAGCTGGTGTTTTTTGCTGGTTTTTGTTGTTGTTGTTGTTGTTTGTTTGTTTGTTTTTTGTTTTATTTTGTTTTTTGTTTGTTTGTTTTTTTTGTTTGGTTTGTTGTTTGCTTTATTTAATATTGTCAACTTTTACTGCAGGGTGACAAACTGTGGCAGATGCCCTCTGTTAAATCCCCCTGCACCTGCCCATCCACTAAGGAAAAGTAGTCGGAGGAAAATGGAGAGAGACTTGCAAGTTGGAAAAAAGTTAAAAATGCTTTACTAAAGCTACGCATAAACTGAGAAAATAATACCAAATATACAAAATCAATCTTGAATTTCTTGGGGCAGTGCAGCTGCAGCTGTGACGGAGCCAGCTCCAGCGGCTACAGAGAAGACACCTGAAAGTTCTGGGCTGGACTTACTTAGTTGCTCAATTTTAGTCACCTGTTCTGTTCACCCCTCCTTGCAAATACGCCCCTCTCATTTATGGGGTATGTGAAATTTATCATCAACCTTGGCTGCCATAGCAATAAATCTAAACCTGGGGCTCTTCTGCATACCACTGCTCACCTTATCAACTCTTGTCTGCAAAAACATGCAGCCAAATTCAGAAAAGTGCAGTTACTTAGAAGAACTTAGCTGAAAGGAAAATTCACTAGAAGAGAAACTGGTCTTTTTTTTTACAAAACCAGGAAAAATATATTTTTGTGAGCTTTTGGGAAAGTGTAGTTTGAGCATTTCTGGAGAAAGCAAAACAAAATGTGTAAGATATATTATTGCATAAAATGGAATTGTTCTTCTGTTTCAGTAGGCTTAGTACTCTGTAAATATCTTTTTAGTATCTACAGTAAAATATGTAATTAAACTGAAGGATATTTATGATGTCTTATGTAGTATACAGATGGTATCTTTACCCGTATCTGTATGCCTTGCCTTTTCAAGGACATCTGTTGAGGTCTGTTGCCTCCATAGGAAACAAGTCATTTTTGGAAAGAGGTGGTCTTTAAAATTTAATTTTATCAATATAAACTAGATCTCATGAGTATAAAATGTTTGCCAGAAACTAATTTTCTTCATTTTTAATTCAAATATTTTTTCTGCATTTTCTATCCAGAGCTGTTTGTAAAGGCCAAAGAAGCAATTGCTAACTGTCTGTGATATGTAAGAGTTGGATAGAACTAGCATCTCTGTCTTGGCTTTGGAGTCTTTTGTCCCTAATCTTTCAATGGGTTCTAAATAGATAGAAAACTATTTCTCCACAGCAGAAAAAGCACCTCAGGGAAAGTGAGGTCGAGTTACTTACAGTTCGTTACTGTATCGTGGCTTTTGTGCATGTGTGGCTTAGCGAAGTTGGTTTTGCTTCTCTTTCTCTTTTATTATCCTGCGATAATGTGGTAATAAATTCTAATGGCTTGAGCCTCCAATGTCCTAAGGCTACTCTCAGATGTTTTTAGGAGAACACAGGTCTTGTAAATTTGGCTTCAGCTAAGTAAGGAAACATAGGATGCAACAGGAGGAACAGGCAACCTGTCTATTTAATAGACAAATATTTAGTAGCTAAAGCTCTGTAACCCACAGAAGGAAGAATTTTTGAGCTGTATTCTTGTCTGCCACTGTTCAAACTGACAGAGAATATAAAAAATTCATTACTTTCCAAAAGGGGTTAAATCTTGTCTGTAAAATTTTGAGTTCACATCTGCACGATGTGCAAAGACACAATAGCAAAAGGCCATGAGTATCAGGGAAGACTTGGTAGGCCCGTGAGAAGTTTTTATTGTTTTGATCAGTGATAAACCAGCAAAGAACATAAATATTTGCCAAGGAAGAATCAGCAGACCTATAATGTTGGGTGGCAGAAGAAGAAGGAATCAAAATCTTACATTATCTGAATCTTATACTGGCCAAATGTATCAGATGCCTGCTGACTCCAGTGAAAGACCAAACACCGTTCATGGAAGAAAGCTCTAAGGGCAGAATTGTCGAAGCCAGCAACACAAGGAAGTAGGTTCAAATAAGTGCTGAAATTATGTATATATATATATATATATTTTAAAGTCACCTTAATTTGTGCCACAAACTCTCCCCAGTGCTTCTACTTTATATATTAACTGTCTTTCCATTTCTGACGATGTCACTGGTGAAGGAAACAAAGTACTGTCAGGCACTTTACTAGTAACAAATAGATCTGTAATGATCAGTGTACTCCCAGTAAATGGTGTAGCACATGACTTCTGTTTTCTGGAACAGTGTTCCCTGACCCTGTTGGAGGTGCAGTTGCTGCTGATGTAGGAACAGACCCTGTGCACTTTATATTATTTTACCTTTCTGAATAGTTTAATTTTTGATTAAATGGAGTTTGTTAAATCAACTTAGCTTGTTATGTGAATGACAATGAAGTCTTATTTGAGGAAAATTAGTTTCTTTTATGCTTAAAGAAATTATGGTACCAGGAGAAGAAATAATAAATCCACCAACTCCACCTGGATGCTTATGTTTGTGCATAGCCATAGCATTGCAAAACTATTGAAGAATTTGCTTTGCTGAAGAACAGATTTCTCCCACTAAATTTTTATGCATGCTTTAGGAATATAGTTATTGAGGTGTAAAAGCACAAAACCCCTCACCCAAATGAGCCAATTAGCACTAACAAATCTATTCAGCTTTTCTCTTATGGAACTGTTCTGCTGTCAGTTCTTAAAGAGAATGAGCTTCAAATTTAAAGGAAAATTAGCACCATAAGCTGTGGTCTGGTCAGGAACTCTTAAGGTTAATGTCCTTTATGGACGGAGAAAGTGGAAGACTTACTGTTGTCTTGATATTGTTCTCTGCCCAGAGAGTTAACACTAAAAATATATTGCCCATGCCACAAAATACAGAAAAACTAGGAATGAACTTTAGTTAAGCTCTCATGTCTGCATATATTTCTTTGATTAATGCTGCTCTGAACTAACCCACAACCTTGCCATAGATGTTTACACTTATTGCTGTTCTGTGTTTCACATATTAGAATTTTATTATGGGGTTGTGTATTTATTTTTTATTTTTTCAGCTACAATTATAGAATATGGCTTAGCTTCTGTAGTCACAATCTGTACCAAAAAGCTTTTGTAATATACATCTCTACCAACGTAATGTTTGTACCATATGTGTACCACGTGGGTGGTTTTATATTAAACAGATCATTTTTCAAATATTATTGAAAATTTGGTTTGGACAAAAAAGTAACAGAAGTTACTGGAATAAACACTACATAGATATATCAAAGGAGGGCTGGAATTTCAGGCACTGTGCAGAACATGTCAATTCAATATGCATTTGTATATTTTTAATACATGTTTGTGCTTTCAGGATGGGTTATTGTAGCTGATTCTTTTACACATTGATATAAAAATGTTATTGTGACACTGGTGACTTCAGGCAGTGCTTTCTGTGCATTGCAGCAAAGGCCAATGATGTCTCTCTTCCCTGGCTGTCCTCAGACAGTCTTAGTGAAGAGCAGTTCTGGGATGAGTACCTGATATGATATGCTATTGCTTCTCTTTCTTGATGTCTGTAGTGTAACAATTAGTTTCTCCCAACAAAATTCCCTCCTGAAAACCATAAACCAACACTTATCTTATGCTCAAGCTAGCTCTGTTTTGCCTAAGACAGGAAAGAGCAGCAGTCACAGAAAGGAGGGTGGAAGGAAAGATGAAACGTGGTTCATTGCCATCTTCAGTGTTTCAGCTGGCAAAATGGAGAGGCAACATAGGTGCAGTGAAACATCAAGTGCCCATTCCCTGGCAGGGTCTTACTCACTGGTCTAAGGAATTATTTTTGCTCTCTGCAAAATGCAAAAACTCACATTGGAATACTGTCACTCATCATATTCTCCTGAAAGGTGAAAATTTTTGTGCCAAACTCAGGTCCTGAGTCTGGTAGATAACAGATTTCAGTCTGTCTGACACCCATCAGGTCTTTGCTATTGGTCCACAAGATTTCCTAAGTTGAATTCCCTTTCGTCATTCGTGTTCAACTTCTACTTTTCTCCATGCTCGGTTAGTTTACTATAATGGTACTCTGTAAACAAAAAAGGGAGACTGAGGGCACTGTTAAGCAATTTTCAGTCTGATCTACCACATTTTATAAACAATTATGAAGTTTCCTTTTCCTTCTTTTTTTTTTTTTTTTTTCCTAAGGTTTCTGCAAATGGCACAAGTGGGGTGATGATTTAGTATCTCTGTAATTACAAGCCAAGAGTACTCTGTGGTGTTCTTGGTGTGTTTTAAATTGTGATACTCAATGTAGTTGTCATCGTTACTGAACATAATTTCTGTCCTTGATAGTGGAATGACAGATATAAAATAAAAAGAACTGCTTCTAGTAAAAAGCTTTCTATTCTCCTCACTTTATCTGCATTTCAGAAATTGAAATAATAGGGCAATACTTGCTAGATTTTATGGTACTGAAAATATGAAGAATAATACTTTATATACAGAACAGGTGAGATTTTTTCCCTGTTTATGTAGTGGGAGGTATGTTTCAGAAGCATGAAAAAGTGTCCTTCAAGAACCTGAAAACACGTCCTTCAGAAGCATGCAGTACATTCTGGGTGAGTTGTTAAAGACCTGTGAATCTTACAACCTCTTCCTTTGAGAAAGGATAATTGTATTAAATTGTATTAAAAAGATACTACTTTTAACAACAATACAGCTCTTCAAAATAGAAGTAAAATGCTGCAATAGTCTGCTGAAAACGTATTAACTCTTATGAAATGGTAGACATATTCAAATACTTCTAGATTTTGTGTGGACAGAAGTTACTGGAAAAAAAAGAACAAGCAACTGTGCACCTGCCTTCTTTTGCCTCTGAAAACATAGTTTGACAAACAGAAAATACCTTGAAAATACCAGCTCATTGAAGCAACTGTCTTTGTCTTCACAAGCTGCTTACCAGTCTGTTGATTATCAGTTATACCACTGCATACTAGTAAAAGTAAACATGTTTTAGTAAAGTAACATGTGCAGCTGGGGAAGCCTGAGGTAAAGAACTTGATTCTGTGTACACTTGTGGCTTTTCATCTACCAGGATATCTAATAGACCCTCTAATGGGAATATGAAGTGCAAGAAAAACAGAAATTGCTTAACACAATGTTAGTTACTGTAGATTTTATGCAAACTATTTTTTGACATCTTGTGGATTTGTTTCAATTTTGATTAGTCTATGTTTTCATTATTTAAACGGTTCTTAGGAGCTGGGAGTTGGTCTGGAGATTTTTTTGTTTGTTTGTTTCATAATCATGCTTTAACATGCTTTAACATCTGGATGGAGAGTGCTATTTTTTCACAAACAATTGCAGATTACCAAATCTATAATTTTACCTTACAGGAGGAAGAAATACTGTTACCACTCTTTTTGTAAAGTTTTTCAAAAGTTTACCACCTTTACGCTCAAATACAGTGGCCAGATGATGTGCACGCCATATGGCTACTAGCTTGCTGCATCATTCTGGGTGATTGTTAGAGGCATTACTAAAGGGTGTTATTTAAGCAGTGTGTAAACTGAAGCAGTTAATGGATAACATTTCTAGATATGAGGGATCTGATGTTGGTACCAGTAAGGCAAATCTAAGAAAAATAAACAATGTAGAATAGAGTTATTACTTTTTTATATATATAGAAAGCCCACAGGCTCTGCAAGAAATATCTAAACCTGCTCAGCATCTAGATTTTTTCTTTCTGTTTTAAGTATGAAAAAGCAGATAAGGAATGCTTCTTTATTTATCTGTACTTTCCAAAGAGATCAGATGGGATCCATGACTCGAAACCAGGGCTTGTAATTTCTGGCTGCATTTTCAAGGTGGTGCCGAAAACCTAGAATCATGGAATCACTGAGTGAGTGACACTGGCTTGTTTGGGTTTTTTTGTTTTATTTCTTGACGATGCTTCACTCCCTTTGTTGTCTTAGTGAGTTTGAGAAATTAATGTTTGAGCACTTGCACTGCTGCCCAGGCCAGGTAGGTTGACTTTCTTAGTAAATTACTAATGGGAACATGTGTTAGTATAACTTGTTCAAGAAATTATCAATTTCAGCATAATTATTTTAGCACAATGATCGACATGATCTCAAGTACAGAATGTCAGCTGTGGACTCCAGGCAACAGGAGTTGGAACATTTTTTTAATAAGTATTATTTCAGGAGCAGGAATGTTGTCACTGGGCAACAATTCGTAATGGATTTTCCTGGAGGGAAAGGGAAAAAATTTCTTAGGTTTTATCTGGCATAAGTACTTAAAACCAGTCAGATGAAATTGGAGGGGCTGCCAGAATTTAAGATTTTCCACAATTTCCTAAGCCTTCATCCAGATGGATTTAAATAATTTATTTTGTATTCATGTGTTTTGATGTAAATTAGTTGGTACAGCCTTTTCATAGCTTGTCCTATGTCCTGTTTAACAATTACATTTTGTTGAATGTATTATAAGAAAAATGCCTGAATAGAATATTTATTTTTTTTAAAATATGATGCAAGGTGAATTAATTTTATTAGGAAATTCCCTTTGAATAAGGTCCTGGTTTAGTTTGGGGAAATGGATCTCCCTTTGGTGATCACAAATCTATCTCTCAATTTTTCCAGTACTGTGTATTTTAATAACTCTAATGTACAGGGCATGTGTTTTAAGTGAGGAGGTGTAAAGCTTATTTCTAATGGCATGGAGGAAAGACCAAGCTAAAAATACATGCACATTATTGCTGTCAAATCAAAGGCTATTTCTGCATGAACAAGTAGCGTGGTATTAGAGGAAGGGACCTGTAGATGGGAACAGCTGGTGCTGGGGACCCAACACCCGTACTGTGTGTCTTTCTGAATGCTTGGCTTTGCATTGACTTCAGTATTGTGGACTTGAGTATCTGACAGAGGTTGGAGAGCACTAGAGGTATTCTTGGAGTACAGTGAATTTAGTTTCACCTCAAAGGAATCTATTTGTGCTTTTCAAGACTGCTGTAAGATGTGAAACAAAGCATTATAAGTGAGAATGATCAGGTTTGTTGTAAGGAAGTGACAGGTATGTATGAAATTTGATTCTAATCAAGTTCTCTGTTCTGATAATGAGCAACTTGTTATAATCAGATAAATATCAGAGCATGAATTTATGCATCAAATCTGTTCTGGGAAAACATGCCTGAAGGAAGTAACTTGCTATTGGGAACATTTTCTCAGCTCATCTGGACAGACATACCACTTCTGTAAGAATTTCACTGATTTTCTTCATACTTTTAGTGAGCACTCAGGAGGGAAAGTTCAGACCAAAGGATGCAATCCTGGCTTTGTCCAAATCGGCTATGAACTCTTCTTGACTTAAGAGACTCGTCTTGAGTTTCAAAAGACGTTGCCCTTTCCCCATCTGCTGCTGTTTCAACTGCCAGAAAATTGTCTTGGTGGTTGGTTGGATCTATTTCAGATGTTCTGAGGGCTTTATTTTCAGCCCTGATGGAATCATGGAACCACTCCTCCTGTCAACTGTTATAAAATCTAAGATTTGCCCTTGCATTTCTAAACTTTTAATTATTTGAATTTATGTACTCACTCTTTCTCCCATTTTCCATTTTCAGTCTTGGCTTTCCCTTCTCTCTTACCTCTTCCTCTCTCCCTTAAAATAATAAAAATATTTTGTTGTGGGGAATGTGTGCTGTGGTTTTTGGCTTGTTCATTTGGGAGGTGTTTGTTTTTGTTGTTGTTTTGTTTGTTTGTTTCTTCCCCGTCCCCTCCGCTGAATAAGTAACGAATCTCAAAGTTGAGATAAGTAGATAAAGCCAAAGTGCAGCCTCTGCACTCTGTGTTAGCCTGCATAGTGCAGGCATAGATGGAGGGAAGGGGAGGCTTTTGGCCGCTTCACCACTTTCTGTATTCTGCATCTACTTTGGGCCACAGGAAGACTTCTGGGCCATAGGAAGCAGAGAATGCGAGAACAGAAGACTCTGCTCCCAGTTTCCCTATTCCAGGGGCAGAAGCTGGGCTCAAGCAGGGTTGTTCCGAGTAACATATGACACAGAGATCAACTTGGAAAGGCATGTTCTCTAGGACTTTAGTTCCTCAGGCCTCAGTGTGACAGGGAACAGTTTCCTCTGATTCTAGGGCTCAGTCCTTGACATGGGACATGACAGTAGTGTTGGGGCAGGCTCCTCTTTGCAAGGAGATAATCTCGAGGGAGGTTTAAAATTGAGCTTCTTTAGTGCATCACCCATAAGTATTTAGGAAGAGTGGGCCTTCTTCCAGTTAGGTCTTTAAATACAATAATTTCTGTAAGAAAAGTATAAAACTTTCATCTTTGAATGAATACAGTATGCAGGCAGCCTTTCAGCCTGAGTGTGTTTCAGGTAGGCATTATATTCACATTTTTGTTCTACAGGCTGAAAGAATCTACAAGAAGTCAGTCTCACTGGATAATAATATTAAACGGTGAAGCATACAAGCACACCGATCCCCAGAGATGGCTTGAAATCTAGAGGGAATGCACCCATGTTAGCTGCATGACAGTGCCAGCAGGTTATCTGTCAGGAGAAAACTGGAAGTTACCAGATGTTTGTATTTGAAATACACCTCAAGCCAGTAAGACATCAGAATGATCAGTGTGTCAGAGCAAAGGTCTTCTCAGTACATAAAACCTGCATTTACCATACAGGAGGTATATTTCAAGATAGAGTAACTAATTACAATGAGGAAAGTTACATCTTCCCATTTTGTAATGAAGATTTCAGTGAAAGTGTACGTCCTGTAGAAATAATCTGACCAATACTAAAAGATAAACTTCCATGTATTTCAGACTGTATGATGTTGTTGTGGGTTAAGACCACACTATTAACGTGAAGGCCAGATGGAGGCGGATGCCAAAATACTTCAATCACATATGCTCACTTTTACAAGTCAAAGGACTTCTGTGCCTTGCAGGAGAGATGGTGGTCTGGCAGAGAAGTTGGGTGTGTCAGCATAAGGATTTCTGCCATAATTTGCTCAGCCTGCATGTGGGGCTGCAGGGTCCCTGGGCATCTCCCTTTGCTTTTTCTCTTCTGGAGTCTATCTTATTCTCTCTTGCATACGCTGACAATCTCTTAGATATTCTCCAGTGTCTCCTTTTTCTGAAGTTTTTTCCTCTGTGTTTCCTGGAGCATCTTTCAGAGTTTCTTCTCAGTTTTTCTTCCCAAGAACCTCTCCCTGTGTGTCTCCTGCCCCCATGGTGGTTGCTACTGAGGTGCCATGGGCAGCAGTTTTGGCCATGTTGGTGTGTTTGTCCTGGTGTCGGAACTGCCTATGATTGGCATGGAGTGACTCATGGCCTTCTGCCTCATGGGTTCACCATGTAACTCTCCACCACCCAGACTTTGCTGTTTTTTTACACACTGTGATTAATTTTACTTGCTGAAACACTTTCATAAAGTATTTTCTAGAATAATAAGTGTTGAACAACAGGAGTCATCAAAACTAGAAAGACAGCCCAACGGAGAGAGGAGAAACCAAACACAAAGTGAAGTGAGACTGGCTGTAGCTGTGTTGGAGGTTATCACCTGACCCAGTCATAGACCTCAAAGTCCAGCACAGCATCATTAGGTTCTGATGCTGCCTTCTTTGATCACAGGAATTTAACATGGTGAAGCATAGCTATTAATACCACGACTATAGATTCTAACTTGTGAATTCTGATGGCTTCAGCAGGGATGATGTAAAATGCCAGCAGCCATTGCTAACAGCTAGCTGTTTTCTGGGGGTTACTGCCACAGGGAAACATTCTAATGCAGTTTAACATACCAAAGACTGGTGCTTTGAGAAGCAGATTCGCATCCACTTGTGCTGCCATCCCAGTTGTGACAGTCTTGTCCCTCCAACTTTTCTGCAAGACATCTGGGAGCAATAACACCTTCAGTCACACAACTGAAGTTCCTCAGAATCTATATAAAAACTAGGGGCATTGTGGGGAAGAGGTAAGCTAATGGAAGATGAGAATATCTTTCAGTAAGTTCACTGTGCATTGAAAGATAATGCTATTTGGTTTGTTTATTTTCATTTGTTTTAAACATCTGTGAATCCATAACACTATTAGTGGACAGTAAATTGCTATGAATACCCCCAAATCCATCTACCTAATCCCTTTCATGGAACTTACCTCCATTTGGTTTAGGTTGTTGACTACTTCACAGCAATAACTGATTTGTTGCAATGTACCCATATATGTGCATTTTTCTTTATGAATAAAAGCAAGAATGAAAATAAAAGCTGTTTATTTAGCACACTGTAATATCAGTTTCACATGTTAGGCCTTTTGTTAGAAATTATTAATAAAAATGGTAGAAAAATCAGTAAACCAGCTGAAGTACAGGCAGTAGGTGGTACTGTCTGTTTGGTATTGGTGCATTGTCAACGTAGCAACAGCTACATGGCAAATGAAAGTATGACTGAAGCAAAGTCAGGTGTTAAAGTCGTATCAATTGCAATGGTCTGCTGTAGTGGAAACTGGTGATGTGTTCATGCTTCTTTAGTCTTTGGTTAAAAGACTCTCTCTCTAGACACGTATTGAAGAGTGATCCAGTAAAGCTTAAAAACATTTCAAAATCTTTGGAAAGGGAGTACATTAAATTTATAGGAATGTAGTGTTATCTTCTATGTTTGATACTTTTCACTATCTGGAATATGATTGATACTTTTCACTATGTGGAATATGACTTCAAGAGACCTCTGCAATAAGACTTATTTTTGAATGCTCTCTGTTTGAAATTGTTTTGTTTTCTGGTATTTGGTTTAAAACAAAACCAAATCATCCGTGACATTGCAATTAAATAATGAGACAGTGAATGAATGAAGGCAAAATTAGATAATCAACATATATAAGCAGTTAATCATGCAAGCGTCTTTTAGGTACCAACAGGGAATATTTCTATTTTTGATGGCCATGGCTCATGAAGGAGGCTTTCAGTACTGAATAGGTCTAGACTTGAGAGTGTTGGGATAAGTTGAAATTCCCTGTGGCTGCTCGACCTGCTTGTCAGACACTGGGACTTTGAACACAACTGTAACACAGCTTCAAGAATAATATTTAATTCCATAAAGGGAGTTTGAAAATGAATTTGTGATGTTTGTGAAGTCCATAAATACATCAGTGGAATGTGACAGAAATGTTCACAGGAAAAAAAAAATCATTTTTATACCAGAAACTAATTCAATACTGGTTTGTGTTTTTAAGTATAGGGCTGTACAGTGAACATAACAATGAAAACAAGTTTGCAGTGAACTCTTTCACTGCAATATGCAGGAGTCCCGATGGTGAAAGGTAATATTTAATTGTTTAATTAGGAATTGTGTCATGATGTACAAGAACTGGATTTTACAGGCTGTCTTGAGTCTGGCATTTCCTCCTTTTGAATGTTTTGCTTAGCAACCATCTCTTTATATGATTTTGTGGATGCAATTTAATATTTATATAATGGTAGTGCCCATGGGCTTGATCACGATCAAAGACCTGTTTTACTAACATGCATATAAATACAGTTTCTTTGCTGTTAACTGTTTCTCAACTGGAGCTTTTAATACAGTGTCATCAAGTTAAAGCTCATGGGGAAATGTGTCATGTTACAGCTGCTTCTAGATTAACAAAACTGTGTTACAATTTTTTAAAGAATAATATTCACATTCTTTGGAAGAAACCTAGGATGCAGAAACGTCCTCGAAGATGAGAAAAAGCTGTAAGGAATGTTGAAAATGAAGGTCCCCACAAGATTTTTTTTTTTTTTCAGGGTGGTTAAGGGACAATTATGCTGAATATCCTTTTTTAAACTTTTCTTTCCTATGAGATAGTTAACTGAGAGGTAATGGGCTGCAGCAGTTTTGGAGAAAATGACAGGTTATTTTCTCTCTGTCTGCCTGCTACAGAGCAAAATCAATATAAGGAACATAGCACTGTGAGTGGAAAAAAAAATGCTCTTGAGCATTATCCACACTCAAAAGATAGAATTCTTAATTTGTTGGAAGCACTGTTGAGACCAAATCCCAAGCTGAAGTTTTCAATACTGATTCTTAGATAATTTTTCTTCAGTGGTCAAAGAGAGGAAACAACAATAATGCCAGGCTTCAAAGCTCTAATTTATGAAGGAAGATTAAGAGGCTTATTTTGACTGAAATAGAAAAATATATTTTATGGTGATTTTAGCGAAGTTTATATGTTTAGGGGGAGGGTGGCTAATGTTAAATGAACTCTTTATTCTTTCAGGAAGAAAAAGAGGGAGGAAAATAGAAATGGATTAGGAAAGGTTGAGAAAAAGACAGCACGAGTGAGACATTTTTACAAAGAATCATAAGCATATGTAAAAAAAAATACTGGAAAGGTTATTGAAGCATGAAACATTGATGGATTCTAAAGGTATCTATTTTAGTTTCTGCGGATAGTAAGATATGTAAATGAAATAGTTGAATAAAAGTGAGGAAAGCATAGATAAGGTAGGTAAGGTTTCAAGTTTTATTTGTTGTTTTTGTTTGGTTGGTTTTGGTTTTGTTTTTGTTTTTTCTTTTCTGGATATTTGAGTACTCAATAAATGTAAGGGAAATGTATTTTAAAGCAAATTAGTCATTTTTTCTTTTCCAAAAACATCCTTTAAAGATGAAAGCAAGACTTGAATCTCTCATGTATCATATGTCTACTGAGATGTGCTCTAAGCTCACATGTTCACCATGCTTTAATGATTCTGAAGTTTGATGGCTATGCATATAGAAAAATCAGATGGTACTGCTTAATACTTACAGTTTCTTCCATTTTCAGGGAGAGTTTTTTTGTCATCTTTTCCTGTGTTAGGGTTGTCAGTGACATGAATGTAGCCAACATAACAAGTGTATTGTTGCTGGAAAATGCATGTGGGCTCCCTCATGAAACATGCCCAGAATGTCTTGATTTTGACAGTAAGCATATGCTAGCATAGTCACTGTTTTCCATGGAAAACAAGACAAATACCACTGGAAGAGGAGCCCTTCCAGTATTCAGATTTTCTCTAGGAAGATGATCTCTGATATTTTATTGAATATGTTTCCTGTTGGTTAAGAAAAAATAAATAATAAAATACTCTGAATTTTAATATGTTGCCTATTTGCTGAAATGCATGCAGATTTGTGAGGGGTAGCTTAGAAGTTGCATATCAGAACCGTAACTGAAGAAACACCAATAAAGTTATGGTGTGTTAGGTGCTTCATGGTATATACACAGGCATATGCTCTTTAACCACCTCATATTTACTGTAACTTAAACCAGCTGATTCCTGACAAGGGCAGGGGAGGGTGGGTAGGGTGATGTGAGCTCCCTGGTATTCTACCATTAACAGCTCTGTGCCATCTATCAGATCTGTGTCTCTTGCCCAGCTGTCTGACCAAGCAAAGGAAGGGAAATGAGAGGGAGGGAAAGAGGAACCTAGAGAGACAATTTTGCCTGGACCTTTCTGTTGTCCCCTATTGATAGATCTTGCTCTGCCTGTCTGCCAAGCAGCTGATGTAAGCAAACCTCCACAGCACAATCCTGACAATCCTGCACAGTGGCAGGCTGCCCTACCACAGTTTGACCTGATACTCAAACTGAGTTGGTTTCGGTAAAAGACTTTGAACGCTTCAGTGAAAGAGAGGAAAAAAGTGGAAGTGCAGGTCAACTGACTTACTGAAATTTGCTTTTCTGTTGTTTGTGAAGCTGTTATATGTAGCATTGCAGATGAAGATGAGCACTAGAAATTGTCTGACCTGAGATAAAATAAAAACATTTACTGTCTGGTAATTGGGAGTTACAGCAATATAGTGCATAGAAATGCAGGCTTCATTAGGCTTGCTGCTTACAAAATCACTTGTTATGAATACTGAATTTAAGTGGTGTTTGGATTTAAATATCCTAATACATGGATAAATACTTTCATGGACTCAGTTATGTAATTTCTTAGTGATACTTTCCTCATTACCCTTTTTCCTTTATGAGAAAGCTTTGTTAAATGTATTGGAACAGTTCAAAAGTCCATTAGTTTTTGACTTCTTACCTCTTGCTTAATGGGACATAGGTTGCTTAGTTATGTTAAAGCTTTTCCAGAGCATGTTTCCATACCTGGATGCATTTCATGAGACTTCAGTAGACCAGGGCTATCATAACCTACCACAGGAGTATGCACGATAGTGGATAATTTGTAAGTATTAACTCTATCCAGAGTTTTCAAAATGCTGAAAATGTTTTTAGCAGCATACCAGATATAGCTGACTGCTGTTTTTACCTGGTTGCTCTTCTGAATTTGAGATAGAAGATACAAGTAAACACCAATTAATGAGTGCCTTTTCCCTCTTCAGAAATGAGTATTCATATTTCACGCGGGTTGCTCCATCCATTTTCTGCGGAGACATCTGGATCAGAATAGGTTTTATAATGTGTTTAAGTCAGTAAATTATAGTATCATAACAATTGATTTACAACTTGAGGAATACTCCAAGTTGCAGTCTCTGTGGTAAGGCTAGGTGTTATTGTAGAAGATACTGAAGAAATGTTTATTTTGCTTTTTTTTTAATAAATGTTCTTCAATGAAACTCCCATCTAAAATGTTTTTTCTAAACTAAATATGCACAATTCAGTCGTATTTCGGTTTTTGTTACTCCTGTAAGTCGTGCATATGCCAGCTAATAAAATTGTGTAGACTATTCACCCCTTAATATTCATTGGCATTTTTCGGGTTTAAGTCATCCCAACATTGAGTGGGTGCCTAAAATAAGTCAGATGCATGAAAGTAAAGTACTGTGTTTTTTTCTCCATGGACTCTGCAAAGGGGAGGTCTTTACCAGTGTGAGAAAGACACCTAAAATTAGGTGAGCTGGATTGCATATGTTTCTTTTCTTTGCTATACCGCCTCTGCAAAATTTGCTTATCTTTATTAAACCATATAGTAGGAGGATTATAATGCTTTTATGATTTCTGCTTCATAGATTAGCACTACCTGGCCTGCAGCTCATCAGCAATGTGTTGCCTTTTAGACATGGAGATGGCTCCTGGCTGCAGGAGATGGCTGCTGCCTTGTCCTTGCTGGGAGGAAGATGTTTTCAGCACAGTGTTAGTGCTTTAGTGTGGTTGTTCAGCATTCATTGAAGTTTGGGACCCAATGACTATTAAAGTCATCTTACTTCTGAAGTTTATGAACTGCTCAGGTACTTTTTACATGCCAAAATGTTCCTCAGTAAAAGGGCACATTAAATTATTATTCAAATTTCTCTAGTTCCATATTCACGCACCTGTGTGTGGAGAACTCTGTTAATGAAATTGGGAATTAATGCTAGGAAAGCATCACCTGAAGCCGCAAGCCAGCTAAGACAAAACAATCCTCTCCGCCTCAGCCCCTGCCAAGTTAAACTGTCAATAGGACATAATTTGAAACCCTATATTTTCAGCTGCTTTGTATAAACAAAAACTTTAAAAGTAATTACAATTAAAGATTTTCAACTTAGGATTGTATTAAAACATAGGCATATATGTGCTCTGTATAGAAAGGTAAATTTGTTTAACTGAGTACAGCTGGGAATTTAAATAAAGTCTGGTTATTTCAAACCCTTTTAATTTATGTTGCTGTGTTCCCTGCTCTTTGAACCTTACCAAAAAATCTAATCATCATGATAACTACTATAAAATGTTATGACAAATTACAACACAAAATATGATGCAATACAATTTAGAGAGATGTAAAATTAACTAGTTGTGTTTCATGACTTGCAAGTGCTACATGAACAGAGTCCACTCAAAGTTTTCTGTATTGCTACAACTCATGTAGGTCCGTTGCACTAAGAACCCCAAAATGTAAAGAAAGCCAAAATTCTTCAAAATATGCCACAGGCAAAATTCTTTTTGAGTTCAAGGACCATACTGTCTTAGTGCTATTATATGTGAAATACTAGATCACCAAGATTTTTGGCACACAGAATAACAGAAAGACAGAATGTCATGGATTGGATGGGGCATCAAAAGATCATCTAGTCCAATTCCTCTGCTGGAGCAGGAACACCTAGATGAGGTTACACAGAAATGTGTCCAGGTAGATTTTGAATGTCTCCACAGAAGGAGACTCCACAACCTCCCTGGGCAGCCTGTTCCAGTGTTCTGTCACCCTCACTGTGAAGAAGGTCAAGAAGTTTCTCCTCATATTTAAGTGGAACCTCCTGTGTTCCAGTTTGAACCCATTGCCCCTTGTCTGACCATTGAATGTCACCAAAAAGAGCCTGGCTCTATCCTCATGACACTCACCCTTTACGTATTTATAAACATTAATGAGGTCTGTAGTGGCAGAGCCCCCCCCCCGCCCCGGGGGGATGGGGTTGTCGCCAGACTGGCTGAGAGGTGAAGCCAGAGACAAAAGAGACTAAAGGAGCACCATTAGAAGGTAATAATGAGTGAGCAATCGCCGGACACATGCGTGCAGAGCGCGTGGACAGCACATGCAGCCTATCATGTTATTGTATAACACGAGTTACAACCAATCACATTGTTGTAAGGCACGTGGACAGGGCAGCTTTGCTATAAAGCTAGCCCGGTCCGACAATAAAGCGAACTCTGTGAACAACATATTGGTGTGTCAGGTTCCGTGGCTTGCATGGATAAAGCAACAAGGTCACCCGTCAGTCTCCTCTTCTCCAAGCTAAAGAGACCTAGTTTGCTCACCCTTTCCTCGTAAGAGAGATGCTTCACTCCCTCAATCATCTTTGTGGCTCTGCGCTGGACTCTCTCCAGCAGTTCCCTGTCCTTCTTGGACCGAGGGGCCCAGAACTGGGCACAATATTCCAGGTGTGGTCTCACTAGGGCAGAGTAGAGGGGGAGGAGAACCTCTCTTGACCTACTAACCACCCCCCTTCTAATACATCCCAGGATGCCATTGGCCTTCTTGGCTACAGGGCACAGCGCTGGCTCATGGTCATCCTGCTGTCCACCAGGACCCCCAGGTCCCTTTCCCCTACACTGCTCTCTAACAGGTCGTTCCCCAGCTTATACTGGAACCTGGGGTTGTTCCTGCCCAGATGCAAGACTCTACACTTGCCCTTGTTATATTTCATTAAATTTTTTCCCACTGTCAAGGTTTAAGGCAAGATGACAATAAACCATGGCAGATGCTCCCTGTTACCCCCTTCACCTCCCACCACCCCTTTCCTCTAGATTGGAAAGAGGATAGGAAAGATAAGGAGGAAGGAAGAGAGACTTAGACTTCAAGTTGGCGAGTTTTAAAGGGCTTTACTAATGCTACTAATAGAGAATATATACAAAATATACAAAACCAATCTCGAATGCTTGATGTGGAGTTGGTGTCACTCCAGCAGTGGAAGAGCTGGGTGTGTGAAGCTGGCGGCTCCCGCAGGTACAGGCCGGGCCCCCAGAAGTCATGGGCGGGACTTCACAGCAAACCGGAACCTGGTTGCAGGGATGCAGGGCCTGAGGCCTGTAGATCACAGGCAGGGTCCTCTCTAGATGCCAGCCATGGTCAAAGAGAGCTACCCTTGTGATCACCCTCTTATATAGGGGGTATGATGATTATGGGATGGAATACTTATTTGGTCAATTTAAGTCACCTGTTCTATCCACCCCTCTTCAAACACACCCCTTTCACGACAGAACATGGAAAAACTTATCAGTCTTTCTTGGCTACCATAGTGATAAATCTAAATATGAGCTGCTTCTACATTCCGTTGGTCTTCTTATCAGCACCAAATACAGCACCCAAGGAAAAATATGCAGGCTAAAACTCAGAAAAGTACAGCCACCTAGAAGAACTTAACTGAAAGAAAAATCACTAAAAGAGAACTGGTCTTGTTTTTAACAAAACCAGAACACCTGCCCAACTCTCCAGCCTGTCCAGGTCTCGCTGGATGGCAGCACAGCCTTCTGGCATGTCAGCCACTCCTCCCAGCTTGGTGTCATCAGCAAACTTGCTGATAGTACACTCTATTCCCTCATCCAAATCATTGATCAATATATTGAATAATACCGGCCCCAGTACTGATCCTTGAGGCACTCCACTAGATACAGGCTTCCAACTAGACACCGCCCCATTGACCACGATTCTCTGGCTTCTTTCCTTCAGCCAGTTCACAGTCCACCTCACTTCCTGATCGTCCAGACCACGCTTCCTCAGTTTAGCAGTGATTATGCTGTGGGAGACTGTGTTGAATGCTTCACTGAAATCAAGGTAGACCACATCCCCTGCTTTACCATCATCTACCCACCTGGTTATGTCCTCATAAAAGTCAATGAGATTGGTTAAGCAAGGTGAAGTCCACCTTGGTGAAACCATGTTGGCTGCCCCTAATGACCCTCTTCTCCTTGATATGCCTTGAGATGGTACCAAGGATAAGTTGTTCCATCAACTTGCCAGGGATGGAGGTGAAGCTGACCAGTCTATAGTTACCTGGGTCCTCCTTCTTGCCCTTTTTGAAGACTGGAGTGATATTTGCTTTCTTCCAGTCCTTCAGGCACCTCTCCCGTTTTCCATGACTTGGCAAAGATGATGAATAGTGGCATTGTTTGGCAAAACAAGTAATTTCAGTGCAAGGTTTAAATCATGGGCGTTTTCATGTTTGCTTCTCTTTTAGTCTGTAGTGACACTGATTTAACACCTTTGATTTGATACCTTTTTTTTTTTTTTTTAAACTAGTAGACTAATAGGATAATTTAGATCTCAGTTTATAGCGTGATGTTTCACTAGTTGGAACATACTGTTTATATGCAGTAATTGAAATTGTGTGTTTCTGGACTGTAGAGCATGTTTGAGTTCAGGCCTTGTGAACAAACTCATTGAATTTCTGAACCAGCTGCCTGATCTGTGTCTTCCAGGTGCTTGTGTAGTAAGGGTCTTTATCTCTATGGAGAATTACCAGATTGTAATCTCACAATTTAGATTTTTTGAAAGGTCTTTAAAATGTTTCACAAGCTATTCAGATCTGCCAGAAATCACAATTTAGGCCAGCATCTTTTAGTCATGTTGTTAATGTTGGACCAGACTTTGCCTTTCTTACACATGCTGCTGAGGAAATCCATCATCATGCTAAAACCAGGGAAGTTTAATCCATCACTGTTGGATTCTGATACAGGGCTGTAGGGGGATGCAAGTCATCTTCTCGGTAGTAATCAAACAGCTGTGATACATGCCACTTTAAGCTTGTATCATCCTATAATAGACGGTTTTCTGCTACATGGGAGCCTGGTACAAAATCTTCTGACAGATGGACTGTCTTACAGAGGTTTCTTTTTGTGGAGTTTCAGGCTATGAACTAGTTATTGACAAATACTACATCATCAGTTCCAGCTGAAGACACAGACTAATAAGGGGAACATTTGCACTAATCCTTATTTAATCAGCCTTAAAATGGCAATTTTGAATTGATGAGGGCATAGGGAATAGATTTTATACTTCTGAAGTGCTACTAAAAATACCAGGAATGTGTGTATACAACCCAAGGATGAAATTAAAGTGCATTTTGAATGTACGGTGAGCGAAGCATGCTGCAGAAAGCTGAGGCTGAAGTCATACTTGGACTGAAGAGTTCCTTCTTTTAAAAACAATACACTCCTTCATAGAGAATTTGTGGGAGCACTATTGTTTTGTTTTGTTTTACTTTTTCTTTTTGTTGTGTTTCTCGAATCACTTCAAAAGCTGTTAAAACATTCTAAAGCATTAAGAAATTTAACATTAAAAAACAACAAAAAAGCAAACAAACAAACAAACAACACAAAAACACTGTAGCAAGCTAAAGATTTAGAACCCATGAGACTGAATTTGGTTGCCTACCTAATACAACCTCAGTGTTTACAATAATTTCCCAATCTACCTTACTGTATATTTAGAGAACCTAAAATGATATTTACAGTGTAACTCACTAATTTCTCTAATGCATATACTTGGAAGGCTGTTTAAAATGATACTGATTATGATCATTTTCATATAAGCATTATATAAATATTCATATTATATCATATTCATATAAGTATTCATGTAAAAGTAGGAATACTTTCTCACGATTTTCAATGTTTCAGCACAAAGAAACATAGTGCAGCAAGGGAAGATTGCTTGACTGTTCAGATGGAGTAATATAAATGTTGTAAAAGCCTTACTGAGTACATTAGTCTCCAAACATCAACCTCAATTTATTTTGAAAGTAATTTGTGTGAGCCATGGAACATGTTACAAGCATACAAGTGCTTTAGTTGTTTTTTTGAAGTTTTCTGACTTGAATACTTTGAGATTTGATGTTTATCTAAATACAGTTAGTAAGCCATCTAAAGCTGGAAAGTAGCTTCATTGAAAGCTGAGCTCAGAAACAGGAATGGGCACCAAGTAAAAGGGTTCCCAAAAGATATTTAAAGTATGATGGCTGCATCAACATACAGTCCTGAGGTATGATAGAGAGGTATTTTTCTAGCTGTAACAGAAAACATTCAGCCTGGGCTGACTGGTTCTGGCAAGAACTGGGTTGAATTCATCCAGTGCTGAAGTCTGTGCAACTTAAAGGAGACTGCTATTGACGCTTGAGTTATTTAAATTAATCTAGGCTAGGATAGCTTGTTAGACTGCTGCATACACTTGTTCTGAGGCAGGAATGAAGAATACAGTATCTAGAAATTATCTCAGTAATATTATGTAGACATAGTTATATGGATAACAGGGAGCTCATACTACTTTGGGCCATTTTTCGCCTGTTCTGCAATAAGAAGTATCAGACTGAATCAAGAGTAACATGCAACATTTACAGCAACAGTTCAAGACAAACAATTTAGTCAAACAGTTTGAAACAGTAGCAAAAATGTCAATGTGTTAATGACTTAACTTTCTATTTTACTTTTTCAGACCTTGCTCTAAAACAGCAAGCAAAGTTACGGAATGTTTATAAAGCGTCTGATAGTTGGTACAGTAAATCTGCTAGAGATCATTTTGCATTCTCTAAATACACTTAAAGTGAATTTTCTTACTTCAGTGAAATAGCCAGTCGATGTACTTGCATGTACATTTTCAGTTGTTCAAAAAATTCTCACTGACTAGCGCAGCAGTTCTGGAGTTTACTAATAGACACACAAAATGAAGAGGAAGTGCATCTAAACCTTCTTTTCAAAAAGCTATACTAGGAATACTGGGACATATAAAGCCTAAAACAATTGATATGACACCTGGGCTACTGAAAATAAGTGAAGCAGATACAGAGAAGTGGGTTATGCCCTTTTGTAAGTAGTAGAATTTGGAAGGCGTGTTATAAGCTTATGATATGCCTTTCTCTCTTTCTCTTCTAAAAACACCTCAAACCTAATAAGCATCCTTGTGTGCATGCAAACACACAAAGAGGTTTTACTTTTAAAAAACTCTTGGGATATGTTGGATGTCACCACCTTCTTTGATAGTGTCCTGTTGTGAGTAAAAATAACTAAATGCTGGCAACAAACCATTATAGGACCCTCTTGTTATTGTGAGTGTATCTTTTGAAAGTCTTTTAGATGTACAGCCTTGATATAGCTATCTTGACCATCCACAGCTATTTCATTCTTTTGAGGATCTCTGTCTACCTTCTGCCTCTAGTGTCCTCTCATTAGAGGTAACCCTGAGTATTAGGTAATGGACCCTACTTAGACTAGGAATGGAAAGCTATACTGTGCAATTGTCCTCTAATCTTTGAATTGAAAGTGATTGTATCTCATATCCAAGTAATAAATTTAGATCAATTAGGTTATAGAAGTAGAGGGAGAGGGAAAAGGAGTGAGGATATGATCGACCTTGTGTTTTATAAAACATTACTCCTTTTCAACAGTGACTGTGGTAAAGCATCAGAAAATAACAGGATGACATAAACAGAAGTTCAGTGCCATTGATGGCTGTAAACTGTAGGCCTGTCTGTCCAGGCCAGAAAAGACAGATGATATTGACAGTATTCTGCTTATATTTTTGCTAGAATCAGTTTCATTACTCAAACACAAAATGCACAAAACAACACAAGGAAAATTCTTTCATCAAAGTTGAGTATGTGACACTAGTAAGCTCTTCCCTTTTATTTCTTCCCCATTGCTGCTGGGCAAATGGCAAAACCCTGTCTTATTTCTATGACTAGTTGATCACAGGGCCTTTTGTTTGGTTTTGTAATTACTTAATTCCTGTGTAGACTATAATTGGTCAGCCGCTGAACTGGCTTATGTCAGCTTAGTCACCATCTGCCAAGATGTGCTTAAATAAAGAAAGGTCTCTCAGATAACCAAACAGTAACAAATAATTTCCTAAATGGCTTTGAAAAATACGTTTTAGCACCTAGTACACAAAAAGATAGGGGAAAAGTGGAAGGTGATTTGCAAGAGCAGATTCAGCATTAGAAATAAGAAATTTGGGCAAAATATGAATGATGTGGCATAGAGTAAGCCACCAACACTAACAAATGGAAACTATGAAATAGCCATAGTACAGGTAGGTACAAGATACTCAAGTTTTCATGTACATAGGTTGAAGGACAGGAGTCCTGGAAATCTTACTCTCTCATATTGAAAAATATAACAAATATTTTAGCAGTGAGCAGACTATTTTACCTGTGTCTCTTTCAAAGTATGTACTCTTGATAACTAGTCAAAACTACCAGCTAAAATTCTAGTGCAGACTGGTGACTGTTAGTCAGGTGATGAAGACTAAATCTTTGCAATATATTATGCAATACTAATTAATATATCTTACTGAGCTCATTTTTCTTTAATATTTTACATCACTTGTCATTACATTTTTCCTGAGACAAGTATTATAAAATAGTGCTAATAAAAATATTATAATAAACAAAGTAGAACAGTTTTAGATTTTTTTTTTTTTGTGGTTAATTGGTTAGTTATTGGGAAGTGTGGCAAGTTGCTTGAATTTAATGGTATAGGTCATGGGTTTATACAAGCACTATAGAAGTAGATATTTGTCCATCTTCTGTCCAAAAAACCTTAAGTCACATCATGTTGAACACAGGACAAATAGATTTTGTTGCTGCAACGCCACACCAGAAGGATGTTACGATGATGATTGATTCATTCATTCCAGTTTACAATTCCAACTACTTGTATACTAGAATGTTGATTTGAACTTAGAAAAGGGCAGTTTACCTTTTTATCAAACAAACTATGCCAGCAGCTGTAATAATTTGCTCACAGAAATGCAGACGTAGGTTTGTCCTTGGCCCTGCTGTACCATTCTTTTTCCTTGTCGATGATGTGCAAGTAAAAACTGTTTGCCAAAGGTCAGTGGTCCTCAGAGTACACCATTCAACTGAATGACAGTTTTAACATGAAGTGTTGTGTTCTGCTTTTTTGAGGGTATCTTTGTGGTAAGAACTCAACTACAGTGGCAAAAAAATATTTGGGGTATGTATTTAAAAGAAAAGTGTGAGGCTTTTGTCCTGTGCTACAAATCCTTTTCATAACTATTTCAGATTGTGAAGTCAAGTGATCACTTTTTTTGTAGCTAGGCACTGAAAAGCTACTGTGTCTCTAACAAAAAAGACAGGAAAGCTTCTTCCAGAGGCTTTGAGTTACTCAGACATGTCGTTTATAAACATTAAGCCTTATTTAGTGGGTCTACAAGTTCAAGCTTTTGAGAAAGCTTCTAAATTGCTACCCTGCCTAACTCATGAAAAGGCTTCTTATAATCTGGAATAGATAAGACAGCTGCAAGAAGTGTAGCACGGTGCCTACTGGCAAGGGAAAGGGTTTTATTCCAGGTAATGTACTGTGCAGAGACTGCCAGAGATCTGGTTCACCCTCAATCAGGAAGTATCTTGATCAAGATAAGATCATGATAGTCACTCTCTCAGCCTTCAAGAGGAAGGCTGCTAGCTGCCTAGTGTTGCTGTCACACATCTTTACAAGGAATAGCTTCCAAGAACAGCAAATATTTCAGATTAGCTATCAGGTAGCAATAGTATGACTGTTATTTGCTGCTATTTTCCTGTCATCACTGTGAAAGGAATCAAATTAATTTTAAATTTCCATGTCTTTGTAATGTGTTATAAGGATATACAGGCAGAAAAGAGAGACTGGAGAGGTTTCCTTCTAGGAGAAACCAATTGTTTTTGGTGTTGTGTTTACAACCTTAATTTAAAATTCAGGGAAGTTAATAATATATTTTTCTTCAGTGGGAAACCTTTAATATTAACTGAGTTTGTTCTCTCTATACTCTTTGATTGTTTGGCTCAACTGTGAGGTTTTTTTGGTTTTTTGAGAACTCTCCTATGATAAAGATAGACATACAGTTTTAAAAAATGCTAATGAATTCTGCTTATCCATACAGAAGTTAGTTCAAATTTAGATGAGAATATCAGTAGAAGGCTTGAGTGGTAAATAAATTAACATCTCCTAAGTGCACTCATTTTTGTCTCCTCTCTGGTGAAGTAAAGTTTGAATAACAAATGGAATCTAAGTGCAGAGATGGCTTGTTAGAAGTAGCATTCATTTCAGGTGTCAGTGTAACTAATATTCTAAAGCCTTCACTTTCATGTGAGACATTAATGTCTGCAGCTGATATGCTAGCTCTAAAGGCACAAAAAGAACTGTCAGTAATTAGAGGAGGTGAAACTTGAGTGTTCTAAAAAATGAATTTGATTTATATAAAACTCTTGCCTCCTACTGAAGAGCTGGTTTCGATTCTGATTCATTAAGCATGCGTTCCTGTTGTAAAAGCTGAATATAGTAAGTTGACGGTGAGAAAAAGATTAGTTAATTTGTTTTACCTATCTTTAAAGTATAGGCCATCTTTTTCAGGAGCACCAGCATAGTATCAATATAATCATACAGGTTGCAAAAGCCTGGCGGTCAATGGTCTACTATTAAACAGATAATTTAAATATTACTTCAGGGGTTTTTAATCCAAGTTACTCAGTATATTGGAAAATTTGTAGGTGTGCTTTCAAATAGGCAATACGGTTTCTGCACTATTTCCATTGCAGTTTCTAATGCTCTTTGGCAAGTCTGGACCAAAATCTTCTCAAGGCCTCTGACACTTGAGCTGTTTATACCCCTGCAACAGGATCACTATTATGGAGGAAGTGCTAATAGTTGCACTGTAATTAAAACTGCATATAAAGTAAAAAAAAGGTTGGAGAGGGGCAGAGAAATTTTAATTGATAGCTGAAATGGCCATAAAGTTATTTTTGTTATTTTTGTTATTTTTGTTTCGCTTAACGCTTTATACATTCTGCGAAACAGAGCAGGAAGCGAGAATCAACTTCCACAGCATATTATTTGATAAGTTGGTATTTCAGTGTTGGAATACCTTTCTGGACCTTTCCACTGATCACACAACAGATCTCTAATTCCTAGATCTTCTTTCAGACCTGTACACCCAATTGGTGGTGACATTTTCTCCAAATGATGAAAGTCAGGGAAAAAAAAACATACAAAAACTGATGATTGTGTTTGACACACAGCCATTGACCTTCCTTTTTTTCCCCCAAAGCCATTATGTTGGGCTTTCTCTATGCTTTTGAATTAGAGCAGCTTTCTGAGCTGCAGGGCAGGAGACTGGGATGAGCTGCCAGATATTGGGCAGCTTATGAGGACGAAAATGAGAACTGCGACAGAGGAGGAGGAAGATACAATTTTGCATGGTCTATAATGCCTCTGGAAAAATAAGTTTCAAATGTGGTATTTTGACTCCATACTGACTAATACTCAGTTTAGATTTCAGGAAATGAATATCGTTATTGTAAGATAACTTATCAACATATGGGAGAAACTGGGTATCTTGTTAGTAGCAACCGATCAGTAGCTTGATGCTGGATTGCTTCTAACTGGCTGTTACTGTTGCTATTACAGGATGTAAGAAATGCACCTGATGGAAATTATAATCAAAAGATGAATAGCAACTCATAAATTGCCTGTTTCAAATAATTTTATGCCTGCTTCTTTCTTCTTTTAACTGAATGTAAAATTGTATAGTCATATTACTCCTTGGCATTCACACTGAAAACTTTAAGTCACTGCTTTGAAGATCTGAAGAGCTATCACTTCTGTTTTCTTCATTTGTAGTTCTTGATCTATGGCAGTATTAGCAATCTTGACTGCAGATATATACATATAGTGTATATAATTGCGTATGTATATGTTTTAAAAACTTTGAATTATAATGCTTAGATGGAGAAAATTAAATCTAGGGAAAGCAAAACAAGAAGCAAACCAAACAAACAAAATACAAACAAAACCTAATAAATCAACCAGAACATTTATGTTCAGAGAGTTCTTACAACAGTCGCTCTAAGATGGATCTTATGTCTAAAGTTTTTAGGGTCTGTAGACTCTATTCTGACTTCCCGTGAGAGACAAGCTGCAGGGGGAGGGTCGCTGTGTTTGTCCTCATGGGAGTACAGTCTTTTATGAAATCAGAAGTTTGAAGGATGACCCTCATAGCAGAACAGTAAAAAAGAAGAGAAAATGATATGTAGTTAACCAGAAGTACAATAATAAAATCTTGTTCTGAATGCTACAGCCAGGAATATATTTCAGCCCCAATGGGTTCCCTTTCCCTTCTCCTCCCATGGAGCCCCTTTTTGTCTCATCTCTACCTCATATCTCTTATTCTACTCCTTAAACTTCAGTATGAAAATCATAAAAAGACAGGAAGCTGTGGCTGTAGAAGCTTGAAAGAAATATAGGAGAATGAAACTTATTCAGTTGCAGGGACATAAAGAAATTACAGCTTGGGGGGATGAGATTTACTGCCACTTTTGTTCTTGATTTTTACAGGATGCAATTACTTACTGTTGATTTGATAACATTTTTATTAACTGAAACTTAAAACTGACTATTTATAGCTTTCCATATTGATATATTGGAGACTGCGGTTGTTTTGAGGAGGCATGAATTTCCTTTTCCACAAACAAAAAAAATGTAAACAGATTTTTTTTCTTTTTTCGTTTTTTCTTTTTTTCCAGAGTAACAAGATAAAAATAAAACAAAAACTCTGGGTTCAGACTGACTTTCTGAGTATTAACCATCAACAAATTCTTAAGATTGGTTTCAGAACCCTGCAAATGAGTTCTGTAATTGTAATGCATTAATAAAACAGCATAACATTTCATATGTGGAGATCTTCACTGTTAACCTTAGATATCCTCTTGCAATACAGCAGAAGCGAATGAGACAATATGTGCTGTTTTCAAATGACATAAGTGTGCCTTTTAACATCATGGATTACAAAGATTACAAAAAAAATGCTTAGGAAGAATTGAATTTCAAAGTAAAAAATTGTTTCAATTTTAGTTTAGAATTTTGCTTGATACTGGCTTTACTCTGTTCTAACATGATCATTGTTTTTAGAGAATGCATGCTCTAAATTAATCAAAGTATAATAACTAGAAACAGAAATAATCTGTATGAATATATATTTACTTTTAGATTAATTTAATGAGTAATAGTTAAAAAGAAATAATCTGGTGGTTTGGTTTTGTTTTTTTTTTTTGGGTGCTATTCAATATAAGTAGCTTGTGACAATTTGTTGAGTGGCGAGATAACTCTTCCATAAAACGTCATAGGAAAAGTCTTAACTTATTTTTCTGTCTACCTACTTAAACTTGAGGGCAAGAGAGATTGGCTGATTATGCTAAAGGAAAAACTCCTGTAGTCTGAAAAATTTATAAGTATTCTTCTGTGTGTTACGTGCATTTATAATATGTAGAGTTCTGCATACATATACAATACATATACAACAATAACAAAAAGGAGAATGTCAAGAGTGCTTCAAATAGCTCTCTCGAAAAAAATCAAGCAATTAGAACTTGAAACAAACATTTAGTAAAGTCTCATTCTATTTGAAATTGCTGAATAGTGAATGGTGAATTGTACCATTCCATTAGCTGCAAAACAAGCATAATTTAGACAATTGTTCCAGTAGATTAATTAGTATTTTATGTTGCATGATGTAGAGGCACTCAACAGGATAGCATCACTTTAGATTTTCTCTACCTTGAATCACCTTCACCAGGCAACCCTACTTTAGTGTTACTTACTTACTCATTTTGCTTGTCAGAGTATTTGGGATGGCAGTGGAATGATAAGGATACTAAAGAGCTGGTATCTACAGACATGGATATAAAAAGTATGGAAGTTTTATTGTACTGGACAGATCTCTATCAATAGATGAATGGCAGACTATCTTTTAACAGCAAAAAAAAAAATCAGATGATTTTTTTTTAATAAAAGTGTATTAGAAGATCCTGACAGTTCTCCACGCTTTTAGAAAATTTGAAAAGCAAAAAATCAACATTAAAAGTACATTTGATACAAAAAGAAATCTGGCAAGAGAAATAAAGCTTTGTGTACAAATTTTGAACTAGCGCTGAAAGTATGATCTCAGGAAATAACCCATAATATAGTTACTTTTCAACAAGATCAATGAAATAAGGCTGTCAAGTTATTAGAAAGCACATACTGGTGGTATAAGACAGGTACAATAACCAATATTAATATGCTGTCTTATGTGAAAACAAAAATATGTCAAATGTAGAAGTTTTTAATTTTGACACATCAAAGCCTTTTCATCCTCCAGTAAGTATTGTTTCCTGTTTTTCACTAATCATTTCGCTTCTACAGCATTTTAAAATTTATTATTTCCTCTTTTGAATGGAGCTAAAAAAATAGCCAGCAGATATTAATGTAATTGCAAGTGTCAGTGGTCTCATCATGTGTATCAAATGCATTTTCAGTGCAGAAAAGAGTTTTGAAGTTCAAGTTTTAATTCTCATTTGCCTTTTTTTTCTGCTATAGTAATACTGTCTGTAACCAAATACCATATACAGAGTTCAGAATTAGTTTAACGTTGGATTCACAGCTTGCTTAAACTCAACAAAACTGTTGCAGGTAAAAACTGTTATTGGACAAGTAATATATTTTGACAGATTACTAGTATATCAAAAATGTGGCAAATATTAATTACCAGCCTGGCTTACTCCTGGAAAATGAAAGGGAAGCTTGTAAACTTATTTATTAATAATAATATTTATTTTTATTTTTATTATTATTTTTATTTTTATTTTTATTTACAAGCACAAACAAACAACACCTAATCTATTGTCTGTAGTTGATTTCAATGTTCTTTTGGGAAGTCTCAATTGCTCAAGTGTAAGCAGTTCTCCTGATGGGTACTAAGAAATCTTGTTTGTGTTTTAATAAGATTCATCTGCTTACTTGCTCTCTTGAGCTAGCTGTGTGCGTATGTGAAAAGCAAGCACAGCTGCAGGTTGGAAGAGAGGGAGGTGGCACTAGGAAACAAGCATAGATGAACTTGTGAATAGAAGTAAATACAGATTAAATTATATAGTAAGTATAATAAGTAAATATAAAAAAAAAAAAGCACAACCAAAAAGATTAATTGTGGAGTCATCACATACTTCAAATATTGTGTCAGGAAGATCAGGACTTGTTAAAAGTTTATCTTTTTCTTTTTTCATATATGGTGCACATACTTTTGGTTGTTTTGTATTATTTCTTTTTTCTTCTGCAGTTGGTTTTGGTTATATTAAGACTTTTATTAAATAAAATTATATTAGCCAGTGGTTATTGTTGAAGTGGCAATTTTATTTATAATTGGAAAGTTAAATATATTTATATAGCCTGATGATAAAATGTCTGTACAGCATACTGCCAACAGCGAGACCAGCTGTCAGATGAATTAACTGTGTTTCTTTGCCTCTTCTAGGAAAAACAAAGCAAAACTGTTGTATGACCAGTGGAGAAGTCTGAAAACATTTAATCTACAGTTCAATGAGCAATTCTCAGTCTTGAAATGGCAATCTCATATTTTAGTGATGATCTTGTGAAATCTGGGGTTTCTACATTCATTTAACCTAATAAATTACTGTCTTCAAGTTTGGAATCTAGAGAAATGTACCAAGAGTACAGGAAAGAGCAGGGGTGCAAGACAAGGATTAAAAGCAAAAAATGATATTTTGTGGCTCTCTCTGAAAGTATCCCTGTTTCCTCATGGAGATTAATTTATATGAAAAATGGTTTTATGCAGATTCAATATGCAGAAGATATAAAATGCTGTCCAGCTAGTGCCTGTCATGTAACAATACCACGTATACACACAAAATCTAAAAATGTAACTAGAAATAGGAAATAGCATGAGTGTGCTAGAGGAAGATCACAGAATTTCCTCCATGCCCACACATTTTGATCCGCAGTAGGCTGATTCACTTATATTTGTTCAACCCTATGGTAACCCTAGAGACTTTCACTGCCTCCACTATGGGAAAATTACTTGGTTGAAGTCAGTGATGTAACATGATCTGCTTTGAATGGCTGTTTGTTTTTAAAGGAGTCTTGGTAATACTGTCTTCATGATTCCCAGTCTATTATAACTGGATTTTGAAAGACAAATCTTGATGCCTAAGGGTTTGTTTCTGGCCTTTGACAGGAGCAAAAGAAAGAGTAAGTAAATAACTTATTCTTGTACATCTTACTCTTTCTTGTATAGAAACACGGAAGCTACTTCTGAGATACCAAATCAAAGCGAAAACTAGATGTCAGAAAGTACAAGGAGTAAGTGGGGCCATAGTTCAAGATGTTTGCCCGTGTATTAGTCAGTAGTGATTCTGAACCTGGTGTCCTATAGGGTTATATGCACTGCCTGTCTTTTCACCATTGCTGGGAATTTGTGAAGCAATAGCTTCAATAGCATCTGTCAGAAGGTTAGAGGTCTTCAAGATATTCAGTGTACAGAATTCCATGAAAGCAGCACTGGCAAGATAATTGTAATAACTGTCTATAGTGTCGGGGGAGGTGGGGGAGGAAGAAGTTTGTATTCTGTTTGAAAGCAACTAGCTCACTAGGTCAGTCCAAATATACCAGCTAGATAATCAGCCCCTGTATAACCATGGTATGTGTTGTGTCTCTTGTCCAGTGGGTGTTTCATGGAAAGGATACAGGAATTTTTTATGCTGGAGGGAAGAAATATAACGAGTAAGGAAGACAAACTTAATTAGTTTTGCTGTTTAAAGAAAACTCATTTAAATCCTTACTAAATTGGAGCACTCAGGAAAATTGTATTTGGATGTTTCTGTAGTAGAACTTAGAGTCATAATTTAAGTTGGAAGGAACCTCCAGTAGTTATCTAGTCCAAGTACCTGTTCCAAATATGTCCAATGAGGTCCGATTGCACAGGGTCACATTCAGTCAGGTCTTAAACACCTCCAAGGGCAGAGATCCCACAACCTCTCTGGGTAACCTGTTCCAGTATTTAACCACCCTCACAGTTTAAACAAACAAAGAAACAAAAAGCCCCAAGCCCTTTTTTCCTTTGTGTAATAGGGATTTCTCACATTTCAACTTATCCATTGCCTCTTGTACTATCACTGCACATCCCTGTGGAAAGTCTAGCTCCATCTTCTCTGTACCCTCTGACCATCACTTTTCCAGGCTGAAGAGGCCCAGGCCTCTGAGCCTCTCCTTGTCTGTTTGTTCTCCAGCCCCCTAACCAATTCTGTGGCCCACTACTGGATTTACTCCAGTACGTCCAGATCCTTCTTGTACTGGGGAGCCTGAAACAGTGTCCAGATGTGGCCTGGTACAGGCTGAAGAGAGGAGAGAAGGCTCACTTCCCTCATCCAGCATGCCTCACTGTTTGTATTTCTCCTTTTTAATTTTACACATTTGACTTGTTTTAATTAGATTTCTGATAAAATTCCTCCTATTAATTTATTGGTAGAACATGCTTTGCATTCTAGAAGCATCACCTGTGAAAGAAATTTGTTGGGATATTTTTATGTTCCCCCACTCCCAACCAGTGTGGATTTAAGAGTATTACTATATGTTCTGCCTTGGATCACAGAAGCAGTAAATTACTTTTAAGTTCATGCTGGACACTAGTTTGTTCTTTAACCTTAAAAATACATGCTTTATTTGCTTAAGAAAATCAGAAAATACTTCCAACGGAACCATGGTCTGTGTCTGATTATTCTTTCTCATTATTTTCCCCATTCATTAAAATCAACAGCTGAGTAACTTCTTTAATTTGCTTCTGAATCTCTTTGGAAACCTCTTTTAACAGAAATACTTTCTCTCATGCATATATAAAAACAGATGCTGACCAGAGAGCTGACAGAGTGTCAACCATATGTGCAACACCTACCTCGCCTTTTTCATATGCTGTAAACAACAAGGTGACAAATAAGCACACCATGGAGAAATTAAAACACGAAAGGAATCCCAGTGTAGTTGCAATATGGATAATACAGTCTGGAAAAAAATGAAGCTGCAAAATGTGTAAAACCAACAAAAGGAATGTTTTGTGTATTCTCCAGCTGCATATTGCATGGTAATAACAAAGTTACTTTTCATCCTGATATATACAGGTAGAAGGCTAATTATCCTTCCTTTTTCTTATCACAAAGATTATTGGTATTTAGGTGTAAGTCTGTTGGCATTACTTGAAATGGTTCTTGAATCACAGAAATAAAGGTTTGAATCAGGCTTAAGTGTTCAATTACCTAAGTGCCCTGCATAGACGCAGAACCTGTAGAGTGGTTTTCAATAATGTTCAGTAAGTGAGATTGTGCACTGGGTTCTGATCATTCCTTCCATTGCTTTAGGTATTTTATAATGAATTTTCCTTCCTGTGTCTTCCTGATAGTCAATGTGAATCTTTCCCTGCAAACTGAGTTATTGTCTTCATGTCCTCTAGCAGATATAGGGAGAAGAATTAACCAATCGTTCTTACAACCCTTTGTATATTGGAAATGTATTATCAACTTAGAAAGCAAGCATTTTATGAGATATAAAAAACAAACAAACAGGCCAACGACAAAAAGAAACAACCAAGCAACAACAGGTTTCATTTAACCTTTTACTGTAAGTCATGCATTTTGACCTACACGAACTTCTGAAAGCTTCTTCCTATGTCGTTTTATGTGTTATGTGTTCTTCAAGGAATACCATGTACATCACATAGCAAGAATAAATGTTCACTCTGTATTGGTCAAAACCTGTCAAAATTAAAAGGTTTTGTATGTATTTTGCTGCACATCATAGTAGACATTCAGCAAATGAACGGAGAATACTCAAAGCTGGTTTAATCCTCATTCCCCTACTTTGAGAATCCAGATCACTTCAGTAATTCTGTCTTGACAGGTGCAAGTGTCAGCGTATTGAATTTGAAATTTCTTGTTTGAACAAATGCTAGTTTCTGTTTCAGTATGCTTAATTCCAAACTTTAACTACCTGTTTAAAAAGTACACTGCCTGTGTAGCATGGACATGTACCAATAAGTGTATTACCAATTTTTTTCTAACCTGCAAGCTGTAAAGTTATTTTTGCCAGTTTTAAATGTTTTGGTTGTATTGGTCTATTATTCTTGATAGTAGTGGCTTCAAAAGTCTCTTTCATTCTCTTCTTGAAAGAAAATGCTTTCTCAAACAGTGGAAGACCCATCTTGGCACTTTCTTTGTGACAACAATACATGCTCTGTAATAGCCACTCGTGGGCAACTTTTACAAATGTTAACACAAAGAGAATAATTTCTGAAAAAAGTCTCAGCATCTAGTATTTCAGGCAATGAATAATGGCCACATTTAAGGAAGTCAAATTCATTTGCCTCCATGGTAGTACCTTCTTCAGAGAAGATACCCATAAACATCTCTTTCACAGTACTCTGCACCACAGGCTTGCTGTGCCTGACCCCTATGCTTTTCAGGCTCTTTTCAATATGTGAATTTTGATAGATTTTGACCCCATTAACTTGCCACATATGCATATTAGTCTTTATAGGAAACTTTATGGTTTTGTAGGTGTCTTTCTTACTCCTTGCAAAGTAAATACGTACTTATAATAATAATTTATCAGGAAAATAGAAAAAAAAAAAAGAATGAGTATGTCAGAAAAACAGAACTGTTACATCCAATTACAGCAACATGTAATCCCTCAAAGGTTCTTGTTCCTTTAGGTTGCGGGGGAGGGAGTTGTGTGGTGTTGTTTGTTTGTTTGTTTGTTTGTTTTCCTGGCTTTGTTGGTGGTGGGGTTTTTTAATGTACAGGTGACAATTTTGTGTAAAATTAGTTCTAGTAAAATTCCTGATTCTGTATATGTATATATATACATATTGCTATGAGCTTGTTCCTTATACATAGATATATCTCATGTACAATTGCTCCAGATTTCTGGTTTGGATTAAATTAAATATCAGAATCATCACTTTGGTTTCTAGTATAATAGAGGCAACAGCAGAATTACTAGTGTGTTGCTAGTCAGAAGAATAGTACACCAAATTGACCTATCCAGAAGCCAAAGTCTGAATGTGATTGACCACAACCTACCTTGGTGTTCATGTTGTAGATGACATAAATATACTATATCCAACTGTGCATTCTTTGCAATGGATAATTGGTAGTTACATTGCATCAAAGAAGATCACAGAATTACAATTTTGTGTGATATCTCACAGTGTCCTTACTGTCTAGAACTACTGTGCCCTCTTAAGTATTCTTTCAGCTATGTTGTTTGAACTGCAAGCATCAAATTTCTGTTAGCTCGTATTTGGATTTTTAAAGCCTGTCAGAATAACTAGATTTATTGTCAAAGTCTAGCTTATATTTAGACTCTTTGATCTAAATTAGCTGTTCTCTGTTTATGCTTTCAGATTGTTAGTAAATAAGCATATCTACAGTTACAGCTAGACGGCCTTAAGTTTACACACAATTTATGACCTCAAATTGGAAAAGGAGCTATTTTCTTGATGTTTTCCTATCTTTGTACCTCTTTGTAAAATCTTTCCTGTTAATAAATTTAACATATCTTGTTTTTCACCAGGTGCTGAAATTTTGCTAGCAATGTGTTGGCTCATCAGATTATAGGGATGTTGATAGTAACTTTACCGCGAATACACAAGGACTATACATTAAATATTGTTCACATTTAGAAAGGGAAAAACCTCAAATCCTCCTATATGAGATTCTCTAGTTACTGTAAGCTGTATTCTGCAGCAAGGGCTGTCACAGTGGAAAGGTAGATGCTTAGGAGAAATTTCTTCTGTGCCAAACTCTAGACAGGGCCTTGGAGACTGGCAGTTGTCACTTCTCCTCTATCAATTTCTTCAAGAAGACAGTGATCCTGTTCAACTAAAATTCCTAAGGTGTTTTAGGGCTAAGCTGCCAGGAAGTGTAAAGTCAGAGAAGATCAAGGTTTATCTACAAGTTATTTGAAGGAAATAAAAAATACGTCTTCGTGACCGTATCTGTAATTGTGTGATTTTGTAGCCTATTCTCAATTCTGCAAACACAAATGATGTTTCATCCCCAAACAATTAAAATTAGCTTCTGTCTAGGCACCTTACGAGATATATGTAAGTAATAAAGCTGTTTTAAACTCATTCTGGGTCTCCATTGGATCTTCCCATCCTGTGCCTGTTTTTCTAGCACTGACATACTACAGACTATCACTGCTGTTTATATTTCTGTCTGTATCGCTGGAGATACAACATAAAGGAGTAGAGATTCTTAACTTGGGAAAGAATTTATTTATATGTAGTCTATTGGCTGTCATTTCCTACCGAAACCTCTGCAATTTCAATAAAAACGATTGAAGGGGTATTTAAAAGGTGTTTTAAGAATTCTAAGTACCTCTGCCCAAATATAAAAATTATTGGTTCAGTATAAAAATTCTCCTGGGAACACAGCTTTTATCCATTGATGGATAAAAATGAGGTGACCACATTAAGGCTTTTGTTTATACTGGTGACTCAGGTGCAGCTGTTAGACTGATGTGTCTAACCCCTGAAGAAATGGATGGGTTCACCAAGGGTTTGCTGCTTTCTTTCCAAGAGACTCAAAACAGTATTTTTAACATACGCCTATGTTAAGAGGGTAGAGTACTCTCTTCAGCTGTTAAAAAACAGAAAGCAATACACGTTGTCCGAGTTTTTCTCACTGCAACATAGAAAATGCTTAGCGTAACAATTGTATGATATTCCATGGCTGGAATGTACCAGCTTTATATCCTGCACTGGTTGTTGGCAGCAGCTTAATTCCAAGCAAATTTTGGCACGTCAATTTTGACCTACATCAGTCAGATTCTCTTTTCTGGAAAGACTGCTTCTCTCTCTCTAATGTTATTTTCCCAATGACTTTTTCGAATATTGAAATTGCAATGAAAAAAGTTGTTAAGGAAGTCCAGCAGCTTATTTCTCATAAAAATCAAGTATTTCATGCTTAGTAGTGTTATTGTTACTGTTATGTAATTTTCCCACTGAAATATCTTGTGATAGCACCAGCCTAAGTGTTTCTAGGACACAAAAACACATGAACAACTTGAGAAGCATATGGCTTTCAGAACTTTCTCTGTTTCTACTTGTATTTTTCTTGTTACTAATGTTATCCCTAGATAATTACTAATAGAATTTTCCAAATATTTTTGGAGGGCCTGATAAGCTTTAAGGATTTCTCTGTGTGGCAATAATTGTTGCAAGGATTAGAAATATACAATGGCAAAAAATAGCACAAACCGAAGCAGAATGATGCCTTTTCCTTTCACTATGGAGTAGTTCGAACATTATGTATACAGCTTCATATTTTAACAAAAGATTTTATCATATTTCATTTATAAAACATATAGTATTAAGTCAGTCTACCTACTTTTAACTCCAAATCTCACAGGTTTTTAGCCTACATTTCCCTGAAGTGTTCCTAAAAACATCCTTTATTCTGGCACCTATTTTTTTCTTCTGTTACAGCACATGTTTTTTACAAACTTTAGGTAACCCTTCAAATGTTCACATGTTCACTGAGGATTTCCTTGGCTCTGTCTGACAAAGCAGCTCTCTGACTGCCTCAAAATCCATATTGATTATCAAGCTGGTTTTACTTTTTTTATAGGAATTTGTCATTTAGGGGGACACCATAATGAGGTAACATGTATATTTTAAGCGTAAAGAGTGTATTACAGAATCAAAGTGCATACACCCTGTGCAAAATAAATTATTGTTTAAATTTTGCTATGAACTTACAAATAGTTTGCAATATTTAGAAGCAGCAGTATTGAAAAATTAGTAGACCAACATCCTCAGCATTGCATTTTCTTCCTTTGCTAAATTTAAATGAAAACTTCACAGAGATTTTGCATTTTTTTTAATTTAATCTATTCATCAGTTTTATTGAAAGTAATATAAAGTGACACTTAATTCTATCATATTTGGCTAATATGTAACTCAGCTGTCATGCACCCAAAGAGATTCTTCAGGGTGTTCAGCTGTCATGTGTAATTTATAACACAGTTCTCTTGCGTGAGAAAGGAAAATTTAAAGCTGAGGATATTTGTTTTGCTTTCTCTGTGATGAGAACTGATACCAGTCTTTTTAAGACTCAGTTTCCATGTCTTTGTTTTGATAATATTGACCTTGGACTTCTGTAACAAAAGCAAAGAGTCAAGAACTCAACAAAGAAAGATCCTTGTAAAAAACGTTCTCTCAGAAATTGTATACCTGTAACATGCTGACTGTTAGGAAGAAGAGATCAGAAACATTAGAAGACATCAGATGATATCAAAGCAACAACTCACCCAATACAAATAATTATAAACACAGTATTTATTTTGTGTAATTTACTGAAAGTTCTATCTGTTTCCTTGGTAACTCTCTTACTAGGTCTTCCCAGGTGTTCCCTCCAATACTAGATACTCAAAATATCGAACTAAACAGTATAATTTACAATGAAATGAAATTAATCTCAGTAGAATTAATCAAATATGTCACCCATGAAGGGTAATTATGTTTCATTTTCTCAGGAAAGAAATCTAGGATGGAGCAATAGTTCTCATACCTGTGAAGTAACAGATGCTACTTCTAAATATGACAGAACAAACTTTTCAATACTTTTAAAACATTTTAAAATGTTGTTTGATAAGTAGAACTGGTAGGAGAACTTTAAAAACTACTTATATTGTATTAATGAGCCACCTGGTATTAGTTGTAACCTTTTATTTCTTTTCAAGTGTTTAGACAAACTCTCAGCACAAATATATCATCATGATAGTATGGTTCATTTGAAGTTTTCTCAGTGCATCATTCCTCTGTCATGAATTTAACAATTTATCTAACCTCAAAAACAATGCAGAAGCAGCTTGAGTAGCAAACCCTTTATTTGGATGCTGTGGTTCATCAACTGACTTGCTGATTTTTGTGGAAGTACTGCCTAAAGCTCAAGTTAGTTTAAAAAAAATAAAGTCTTGCAACTTATAACACTAGTAAACATTTTGTTGCTAAACAAGCAAGTCAAGTATTTATTACCAAACTTTTATTTATTAACAGTTTAAGTAATCTGTGGCTGCCTCGTTCTTCAAGAAATTGTTGTTCTATCCTCCAAAAAATTTTGAGATATATGACTCTCTCTGAAACTTGCAGATACATGGCAGAGAAACTTACTTTTCACTAACAATGTTTGTAGTTTTTTCTGGCTTCTTGTCTTTAAGTAAATGCTGTACATTCTTTTTTTTATTGCCTTTTAATGATTTTTTTGGTTTGGTTTGTTTTTTTTTTTTTTTTCACATGCATTTCATAGCACTTCTATTATGATCTGGCTATTTGGAGATGAACGTAGTCTTAAAATGGTGTAATTTTCTCATAAAACCTCAAAGCTTTAACAGCTCTTTCTGTTAATTTATCTAAAATGTATGAACATCAGTGTCATGGTGTTGGTGTTGAGGAACATTTTCATCTGAGGCCTGCACTGTTTTCTGAGACATTTGGGAGAAGAAAAGCAAGTTTGACTTCAGGCTGCGATATTATTATTCATAATGGTCTATCAAGCCAGCAGGATAGTTCTAGGTTGTATAATTTCTCACAGCTATTAAAGTTGGGAGTGATAAAAAAAAGAGAGAGAGAGAGAAATTGAATTGTGAATTAAGAAACTACATTTTAGCTGTCCTTCAAAATGTTCCTGTTAAGCAAGACTGTTTTCACTGAGATCACATCGGATGCTGTGTTGCTGCAATGACAGTCAGTGCTAGCATCTGAGTGACAAATGCTCACCTGATGCTCCATACACTGCTCTAAAAGATGCTTGCATCTTAATCAAGAAAGAAAACAAAACTGAGAAAAGTTAATGGTAGTATCTCATTTATAGAGAAGGGGAAATAAAATATAGGATGGCTATGTGGCTTATAATTTTTTTCATTGAAAGTCTGTGAAAGAACTTCTATGTAATTTTAGTTAGATTTTTAAAAGTTGTATTTGCATCGTTATCCAGTGAAAATGTTTCACTTCTCAAACCATTAGTTGAACATGGTGGTTTGTTTTCAGTTGCTGATTCCAAATGTTAGAGGAAAAAATGTGGGGTTTGTTTTTACAGCACTGCACTATTGAGTTGTGGTATTTATGGTAAATTTTATAAAGGTACTTAAATTCCTTCCTATAGGGAGCACAGGCTTCTGTGGGATTTCCAGTATATATTGTGATAGAAATTTTTACTCATATTCAATGTTAAAGGAAGAGTCCAGTTTGCATCTTTGTTCATGTAGTGTGTTGTTTTTTTGTTTGTTTGTTTCTTTCTTTTTTGTCCATTTAAAACCTTTAAGGCCTTTCTGTGAACACTTAAGTCCTTCTGAGTACTGGGAGAAGTACAATTTGGAATAAGCAAGATCAATTTTCAGCCTCCTACTGAGATACATTTTACCTTATTTGGTCAAATTATATTTTATCATAATGAAAGAAATAGATGCCTAAGAATGGTTTGTAAACTTCAAAAATATATACAATTAAGAAATGCAGAAAACACACATATCAGCTTTTCCAAAATTAAATACAGTCACTGTTCAGACATAATCTTGTTGTGACAGTCAATGTAAAAATAATACATATTGATTCAATAACCTTTACATTCTGCAGATACATCCAGAAGTCTCCACTGTTCCTTTTCCATGTTACTTCTTGTGCTCCTGGCTGATTCTAGGAATGCCTGAAAAATCTCTGTGTAGTCATTTTAGTACCACAAAAGTTGAACACTAAAAATACCAGCATAGTGTGTCTTCCAGACAACTCCTTACTTCCACCAAACCCCTGTGTACACCTTGCTTTCGTCACTGCAGCTTCCTAACCCACAGTAGTTATCCTTCCTTCTCTTCTCAAATTTTCAGCTCTACCAAATGTTTTTGTTTGTTTTTTCCAGACTCCTTTCCTCATAGTATCTTTTCCTTCAGTACCTTGTGACATATAGGAGGAAGGAAAAGCATGTTAGAGAGCAGGAGAGGGCAGAGTTGAGGCAGGGGAGTTCTGAGGGAGGCAGTGGTCCTGAAGGACACTCCATAGTTCAGAAGTCATTAATTTTGTCATGTTTGCTTCCTCTTGATTGTGAGATGGTTCCCACCAGTTCTGGTGCATGAGAAAACAGCAACGTATTTTATTTTTTTTTTACCATGTTTGTCTTACTCATTTAATTTCTGTGAGTTGATAGACTTGGGGGAGACAAAAGGAGAGGCAGGGGAAGTTAGAACACATTCAAAATTATAACCAGCATGTCTCAGTGGAGGGATGGATTGAAATCTATGTTCTAAATAGACTTGGTTAATTTGGCATGAACAATTGTACAAAATCAGTTGCTGGAATTTATTATGATCATTGCCTACCTCTGTTTCTTAGATCAGTGGGATGTCTTAAGTGAAGAAAATTTTGATCATAAGTGAGAAACTGCTCCAGGACTCAAAGTGTTTTGTTTGCAGTTTTAGTTGATAATGTAGAAAACATAGCCATTCATTATATTTCTCTATGCAGGCTGTCTAATAGCCTTATTCAACTTATTATTGGATCCTTACTGAATCAGAATGGGGAAGAAAAAGACCATGTAATTAGGTGCTACTACTACTGTACTGGGTGATACGGGACAACTACCTCTTCTGTTTTGCTGTGTGGGAGAATACTACTAGTTTTAGAGACTCTGATAAAAGATGTTTATTTTGGAACATCATATTTGCTTTGACAACAAAGGTTTTTGTATATTTTTTAAAACTTTGTCTGAAATTTCCTACTTTTTTCAAAGACATAGTCCCGTGCTGGAATTTGGTGTTTCATTTCTGTGGTTTGATAGCCATGGGAAAGAGAAAATAGGGGGTAAGGGGTTGGACATAGTCAAAATGTCAGTGAGTATCTATTTAACAAGCAGGATAAGCTACAATGCGTTTAGATTTTCTTTTTTTTTTTTTTTTTTAATTGTTCTGGTATTTAGAGATTGTACTCCATAGAAAATTCTAGGCTATTGTAAAGAAGCAAAAGATAGTAGTTGAATAAATGTGTTAAAACTCTTCTTACAACTCATTTGACATGCCTAGAAACAGAACACAGGGTTCTCTTAAAGAAAAGGAAGCCAATCTCAGCTTTGCTTTAAAGCATTAATAATTGTAGCAATGAATTAATGAGAAATAAAGCATATTCATGCTTGGGAAGAAAATGGTCACAGGTACTGAGACAGCCAAGATTAGACCCTAGACAATTCAGTAATGCAGCCCATATTTAAGATGATCAGTATACAAATACATGCTTGGAAAATAACGTTCCTTATAATTATTTCTGTAATGCAAGAACAGTTTCCTGCTCAATTAAGTCTTATTTTTCTGTCTTGGAGTGGCTGGACACCACAAACTAGATTGTCTAGCAGTTTTCTATAATCCAAACCATGTATATGAGAACAAAAGAGGAAGGACAAAGATGTAGGTATTGTACTTCTTTTTAATTCTGCAAGAAGTCTCTGCTTACAATTGGTATTTGTGTCTTATCTTAAAAATATACAAAATTTTCAAAGAGTTAGGACTGGGAGAATTTTGAGAATTTAAAGATATGTTTTCTCAAACTGACTTCACAATTTAAAACAAAATCTCAGGTTTCCTTTTCCCAAAGCTTTTCAGAATTCTCAATGTGTGCTTTCTTAGGACAGTACCCTATCTATCATGTTTTTAAGTATGCTGAGCTTGGGTAATGTATGTATCTATCTATCTATCTATCTATCTATCTATCTATCTATCTATCTATCTATCTTGCCTTAAAATTTTTGCTTTCTTACAGATATAATTCAAGGAAGCAGAAATTGTTATAACTTCTAGTTTAGTGTCACAATGTTATTTCTTGAGGTATGTCTCAATGACTGTTTGTATATTTCGTATACAGAGGAGTAATTACAGCAGATTTAAACTCACAATATCTTGTCACCTATTAACTGGGACAGTTATTTTACTGTAGCAAGATTATATGGATATTTTTGTGTTGCTTAAATGGAAAATAAAGACATGATATATCTGTCAAGTTGAAATACTTGTAGTGTTTTTCAGTAATATTTTTGATTAGGAATTGTGTGATCAAATTGTTTTGACATAAGACATCTTGTTAGGCAGTTGAAATATTAGCATGAATGTGAGCTAGCAATTTATGCAGCTACTGAGAATTAGATGACTAATTTTGTTAACAAATATGGTGAAGAATTAATATGTAAAGGAGGTAAAGATATGTTTAAGGTGGAGATCCTTAGCTTGCTCTCAATATCACAACAACATGGTCTGCCACACTATATAACAAGTAAATAAGAAGAGGATGAAGTCTTATTGGAAAATACTTCAGTTGAAATAGAAGAATTTAAACTTTTCTTCCTCATTTCCTGCCACAGTGAACTTGTGATTTCTTGTTAAAATTGTCATGTGTAGGGAAAAAAAAAAGAAAGTTATTAGAAGCAGGAGTGTTAATTTACCTCTATCCAAATCTTGTTCTAAACTGATAACTTGATCTTTGAAAATTTTATTTGCATTGGATAAAGTATTTATTTGTGTCTTCCTAAGTTGTTGTTTGTTTGGTTTTTTTTAATTATTATAGCTTGCGATGGCTTTTCCTTTAAGTGCCAAAAGTGAAATATTCCAGGGTAAATGTAAGGATCTTCTACCAGTTTCCTGTATGTTCTGTACTTCTGTTGGCTATATATTACCAATATACAATGTATCCTAAAGAAGAAGTTTTCACTTTTGGGGGATTAAGGCTATGAACACTAGATTGGCTTTCAACTAGCTGTGGATTTGACAGAGGTTCATTGGGAAGCAAGGTTTTCAATTTGCAAAATTGAAAAGGTCTCTTTGCCTCAAAGAATGTGCAAGTGCTCAGTGGAAGAGTAAAGTGAAAAAGTACAGGATGCACTAAAGAATTTGGTTATATTTTTTTTTAGGAAATGCAGGTGAATTATTAGAATCACTAGTAATAGCCATCTGGCAAATGTATAAAAAATACATTGCAAACATCCTCATAGTTAAATCAGAAAAATGTGCAGGAAGAATATCAGCCATTACACCATCATTTTTATGACCACTGATGCATAAAATTTAAATCTCTCTAACAAACTTTTATTTACTACAGTTTGATTACTAATTAATGGAGTATTCATTTGAAGATCAGGGAATAATAGTAGCCTTTATATTTTTTAATTTTCCTCTTAAATCTTATGTATGATTCATGATAAAGGGTCTGAAGTACATATCTTGACTTAGCATGATTTCCTTGTTTTTCACAGAGTAGGCTTGTCAACGCCCTGGTTCATGAGTTCATTTAAGTTACGAATTTTGTATTAAATTATAGACACAAATCATTCCAGTGGTTTGTTAAGTGAACTGACTGAGGAAATTATTGGAGAAATGGCTAGAACAAAGATTTAGGCATAACTCTTTTCCTCAACAAAGAAATGGAATTTGCTAGGAAAATCAGGTTTCCCAAGAAATGCAACCTGTGTATTTCAGTTATATTCTGGCTTTCTACAAGGAAAAAGCTTAAACCCTGTCTATTACTGGTCTGCTGGTTTGCCTTCAGCTTTTCTTTTTTATTTCTTCTTCCCCACCCCAGCCCACCCTTCTGTGTGTTTAAGTCTTTGGTTTTCATAACATCTTTTTTGGAAAGAAGGAATAAAGTTGCAGAGATCAAATAGCTGGACTGATTTGAACCATTAGTGTTTAAAAGACTTGGGTTGAATGTTTGGCACACGATCACTTATTATTTAAACTGAATTGTGGAGCTGTTTTCCTCTTTGATGAAAAGAGTCGTAGTGTTATAATTTCCTACAGAAATAATCATTAGTTTTATTGATGTTGAAAAATATCTGGTTAAATAGATATCATCTCAACTGTATGTTTCAAAGACTTTGAAAACTCTGTGTGACTTTCTGTGGGTAATGTGTTTCAGACTAAATTTTTACTGCAGTGAACACTGTTTTTAAGCTGTACTTTTAAATATAAATAAAATGTGAAATGTCACATTTTATTGGTTGTAGATTGAGACCTGGAAGTTAGGTTGAATGCAGGTTTCATCAATAGAATCACAAAAAATGAGTTTATAAGCAAAACATTTTTGGAAAAATATTTCTGGCAAAAATAAGTGGTGCTCTCTCATGTGATTCCATTAAAATAGCTAAGTAATTTTCTAAGTGTGCTCTTACAGCTTTTGAAATAACTGCCAAAATCACAAATAGCCAAGTTTAGACTGTGCATGTTATAACAGCAAAATTAAAGTTTTCTGTGAGGTTATGGTATTGGTTGCAAAATCATTTTATTTTGTGTTTTTGAGGATGTTTTGAAAAGCGTTTGGTATAACATTATATTCTCCACTTAATTCATTTCACAACTTGGTTGAAGTGTGATTGCCCTGTTCAGCAGGGCGATAGCTGGTATTTTGCTGTAAAGTGTAGTATGGGATATGCCAAATGTCACAAAGTCAGCTTTTCCATGTTTTAGAAGGTTTCGTAGTTACCTCTCTTAGTTTCTTGTCCCAAATTCAGTTTGAAGATAATTAAGAATAATTCTTACACGTAATTATTTTACAGGGGGGCAGTGAAGAACAGACAAGTAGGGATGTGCTTGCTATGATTTCATAGCATGCGGTAAAGAGAATGGAGAGTTCTATAATTTTTACATTCTGATTAATATTAAAATATAATAAATGCTATATTACTGAACCTACAGTTGCAAATTTGTAATTGTTTTCTAAAATTAATACACCGATGAAGTTGTAACACTTTGACTGCAATATCGGTTATGTGTAATCAGTCATTTTTGTAATGAGAGACTCTAAAGCAATGATGGTACTCAAAATTTGAAATCTGTCACAGCAAAAAATTGGTGACACTATTAAACAGTGTCTCTAGTATTCACTCTCTTCAGTCGAGACACCTCTTCTTCTAATGTTCCAGTGTTCAACTAGAAAGCAGAATGGCAGCCTTCTCTGGAGAAAATATAGTTAATTCAATGAAAGCAGCAATTTTGAGGAAGAATATTATAGACACAGAGATTATAGAAAGTAAAGAAAATGTTTACATCTTTTTTAATATAGGCTATTTTTGATTGCTGGATAATATATTTTGAGGAACAACTACAAAAATGATTCAAGTTCTTAATAAGGCCTCACCATTTGAATTTCATAATGAAATCAATAATAACTGAAATACTTAAAATTTCTTTTGAATCATAGTAGATATTTTGTTTTATTCTTATTTTTCAAAAGTCTAAAATAAAAAATGTTTTAAAATGTTAAATAAGAAGTAATGGTAAAAGTGAAAACAACAACAACAAACAAAAACAAACAAACAAACAAACCTCACAGAAATATTTTGTAGGAAAAACTTTGAGTAAAATGTTTTTGACAGGCTCTGAATGCATTTTTTCTTAAAAATGTATTTTCTCTGAAACGGATCCATTTCATGGGGTTTCTTTGTGTGTGTGTGGTTTGTTGTTTTGTTCTTTTTTTATTATTACTTTTTTTTACTTTTTTACTTTTTTATTACTTTTTTTTTTTTTTTTTTTTAATTAAGCTGCACTTTAAGACAGCTCTTCAATTATTTCCATTCCTTTTTTTTGCCCATATCTTCAATAAAGTAGGTAGACAAGACCGGCTTTTAGTAAATTAGGTATAAATGACTGTTCACGTGTGCCATTCCCTATTAGTTTGAGTTGAAGGAGTGTCATCTCACACCACTTTGTCCTTTCCTGATTTCGCCACAGCAGTGGTTATGCTTCAGTGGGTCTCTGTCATGGTGCAGATCTTCAGGTCTTGAAGTGTGAAACCAGAAGGGAAGGAGGCAAGCCATACTCAGAATTTCACTTCATTTAACATGTCTCTACCCATCTCTGCGATGCCTCTCAAATGTTTTGAAGCAATCCTCATAGCTGCTGCTTGTTTATTCCTCTCTGCTGCTTCTTCCCTGCTCACGCTCTCCCAAGGCATCAGGGTGATGGTGGAACTGAAGGCAGTCTGGGTAACTCAAGGAACTGGATATACTGTGCGGCCAGTGGAGACAGGGATCTGGAGTGATAAACTTTGAAGATGATGGGGGCTTGACTAATGGCAGTCTGGTGGCTGCAGTACTCAACTTAAGCATCAAATGTAAGCCCAAAGGAATAGAAGTAAGAAAGCAGAGACTCTATTATGTATAAGAGCTTGGGGATAAGGAAGATGCAAGACTAGGATGTTGCTAAGGACATGTGACACTAGGGTGTATGGTGTCTAGGAGGAGGCTGGACACTGCTTGGATGGGGGAGATGTCAGGCTCCTGCACTGGCTGGGGGGAGCCTCGTACTTGCCCATCCATGACTTTCATTCTTATCTTTCATATTGGACAAGACAGAGAAAAGCAGCAGTTGTCCAGTCTAGGTAGGCTTGGTTAGATGAAGGAAATGACTCCATCCTTAGTGATGTTGGAGCTGCAAACAGTGTGAAGGATAGTGAAGAAGCAGGATCATCCCATCCTGCTCTCTTCTGTAGGGAAAGGATAGCCAGGAAAGTTTGAAAGGAGATGCACGATTTGAGTTTTATCTACCAAAGTATATTCAGGCTTTACTCTGGTCAGGAACTGCTGTTATGATATCTGTAACAATGCAGTTTTCAGAGCATTAGTTTTCCATCTGTTCCATACTACAACTAATGCAGAAAGACACTATGGCAGCCAGGCAGTGAGGAGCAGCAGAGAATTAGTGGTTTTAGAAGGCTGCTTGTTCTCAACTCTGATGAGGCAAAATATAGGTGGATACTCCATGTCAAGATCTCTTCACAGAAACAACTGAGTAGAAGTCCATTCTCTTTCTTGTTCTGCTGTTGCTTCAGAACAAAATGAAACCATATAGTCCAATCTCTTGATTTTCTGCTGAACTTGTTTATTCTATGTCATGTAATTTTTTTGTGTTTGTTTTAGGGTTTTGTTGTTGTTGTCATTTTCTGCATATGGGGGTATTACTTCTACAAGTTGATTCTAAAAATGTTGGTTGTTGAAATTCTGTTTTGGTCTGTTCCTCCTTTTCAGATACGTTTTTTCCCTGTGTGAACCACACTTCTGAATTGCATTGTATTTATTCAATGTAGCGTATGTACCTCTTGAACTTCGATGTTAGTAATACCACAACTGCTATGAATGGCTCACTCTCATGGCCACATATAATTCTACAGAGTTTGTATTCAGAGTAACGCCACAATAATAAAAAGTAGGATTATTGTTAAAATTCTTGAAATATTAAAAAAATCGGGGTGTAATGCACAAGATCCTAATTTCTTTACACTAAAATCCTGATTTGCAAATGTGAGTGAAAGATTGACTTTTCTTTCCAGAGAGCTGCCAGCTCTAATCAAATTGAGAAGTAATTAGCAAATCAAAACTTGATTAGCTCTTTGCTTGATTTACTAAAATTACAGTTTATGCAGTTTAAATGATGGGGGAGGGGAAATGTCTGATCTCAACATATATCCCACTACTGTTCTGTATTAGGGGAGCAAGGGAAGAAAATCCTTGCCTACAGTACTTAGCTACTTCAATCCTGTAGGACTGTTACTTCAGTGAAAGTGATGCTGGATAAACAAAGACTGTGTCCTTTTTTTGTCTTTGAAGTAAATGTGTTGTGAGTAGCTGTTGTGAAGCTTGTTTAGGATACGTGTACCAGTATTCTTCTTCCTTCACAAAGTGCTTTGGTCTTGTTACAGAATTGTTAAAATGTGAAGGGTATGCATGTGTTTCTGAAAGAAAGTTATCTAATTGATTTACGTGCTGCAAGAGTACAGGCAAGGCTGAAAGGGGAGAGTGATCTTGATAGTGCTGGGCTTTGACTTCCATCTGTGCCACCTACTGGCTGTGGGATATTTGCCTTTGCTTAATTTCTGCAAGACTACTATTTTTCCTTTCTGTGGAACGGGTATCACTTTATCTTGCTCTTTCATCTTATTGAACTTTGAGTTCCTGCAGAAAAAAAAAACCAAATATAGCTGGAGTCTAGAATGCTGTAATAGATGGCCCCTCCAGCTACGTAAATCAAATGCAAAATGTTAGTTTTTTTATCTGTATGAACATGTAAGTTTTTCCGGTGTGCAATGTATGACAATCTTCCTTGTCTGTCTTCTCCTTGAGATTAGATGGCTGTAATACTCTCTGCATTTACATTGTGATCAGGACACGTTTTAATGCATCTTTTATACTGGAGTCTTATTTGTTACAGAAGTAACTGCATTGGAGAGCTTCTCTGAATTAATTTAATGGCAGAATTAGCAGGCCAGCTGTAATCCCATTGAAGTACCTTAAAAGCTGCACTTTTTGGAGGTAGCTTTATTAGAAAAGCAAGTTTGAAATGAATTCGAAACAGATTGAGATGCTTAATTTTTTGGGAACTGCCGTGACAGTACCTTAAAAATAAAAAAACTACTGTTTAATTAAACAGAAGACTAAAGACATAAGCCTTGTGATATTGCAGTATAGAATATTGCAGAAATGCTGATATTTAGGGAGTCCAGTTCTGCTCTTAAATGCTAAGTATGAAGCACTAATTAAAGAAAACTGAATTGTCATTTTATTTATATATCTGAAAACCAAAGAAATCCTTTGCATTATTATTTCAGAGTATATTCCAGCAAACTTCAGAAAAAAATTGATGCTCTATTCAATTGATGATTTGGTGGGGTTTTTTGCCCCTTTAGTATTTAGGGCACTTTTTTCTATCAGACATTGTTTGTTTATATAACAATTTGATATATGGAGTATTTCTACCTCAGGCTGCCACGTTGTGGTATGGCAGCTGATCTATTTCTTCTCTGTCCCTCTAGGGGACATCAGTAGTCTTGGGCTTTCAAACTTGTATAGACTATTCAATGAACTATTGTACTTTTTTTTTTTTTTTAATAACAAAAGCTTTATTTACTTTTTTTCTCAAGCTCTCAAGAACTGTACCATGCTTAGTTTCCCTGATGCCTTTCCTCCTGCAGATTTAACCTTCTGTTAGGTACCTATCTCCTTTTTCTACATCTACTGATAAGGAAGCCTTTCTCTCATAGGACTGAAGAGTGGTCCCACCATCTGTTCACAAGAACTGCCATGTCATCCCACAATGTCTTCTCTAGTGCAGCCACACCACACAATGAAGCACAATTTATTTGAAAGAAGGTCTGTTTACCTTACACTAAGAAGGTGCTATTGAAGGAGGTAGATCTCAAAACAAATGGCAATGGCAGGAAACCCTGACAAGCAAAGATGATGGCTGAAAGCTCTATGAATAGTATTATACGATATGTTCTGAGATACGGGAGGGCTTAAGTTGATCTGTCTGATGTCCCATCCAATGCTTAATTCCAATGTCTTTTATCTGGAACTTCAAGCTGATAGAATTCACACATTTAGAAGGGGAAAAATTAGATTTTTTCATTTTCAGCTGAGCACCTTACAGGAGTACGCAGGACAAAATTATCTATCTTTTCTATTTAAAGGCAAGAGATCTGTAGTAACCGTGTTGGTGTCAAGGCTGATTTTAGTTACAGAGAAATGCATTTTCATTTAAGGGGTCCAGATTTCGGTTTTTTGCTTGGAAGTTTTGAAGCAGGACAGGCAACATTTGATGGAAACATGCATGTGTCAAATAAGAAAATACATCATTTTGACACTGAGGATGAGGAATACATAACTGAAAGTTTTAAAAACTGTTTGATAGTTAGAGTGTTTTCTTTTGATCATGATTTCTATATCTTCATTTTCCAATAAACTAGTACTGAGTCTGGATGGGACAGAGTTAATTTTCTTCCTAGCAGACCATACAATGCTCTGCTTTGCATTTGTGGGTAAAACAGTGTTGATAACCCCTGGTGTTCTGCTTGTTGCTGAGGACTGTTTTCAGAGCCCCAAAGCTTTCTCTTTCTACCCCTGCAGATGCTGGGGGTGGGCAAGAGGATGGGAGAGGACACAGCCAAGACAGCTGCCCCCAGGTAACCCATGAGATATCCCACACCATATCATGGTGTGCTTGGCTGTGAAAGCTCAGGGAAAGGAGGAGGAAGAGGGGGTTATGTTTTTTGTTTTCCCAAGCAGCTGTTAACATCTGCTGAGGTCCTCCTTGTCAGAAAGGTGGCTGGACATCTGTCTGCTGATGAGAAGCAGTGAATTTTGCTTTTCTGGAACACACAGCTTTTGCTTTCCCTATTAAACTGTCATCTCAATCCATGAGTCTTCTTGCCTCCTTTTGGTTTTCTCCCATCCTGCAGAAGAGGGGAGTGAGCAAGAGGTAGGTTGAATATTTGGCTACTGATCAGGGTTGACCTCCTGCAAAATGATAGAGGTAAAAGAAGTTGCTTTAATTTAGAATCATGGAATGCTTTTGGTTGGAAGTGACCTTCAAAGGTCATCTAGTCCACCTTCCCTGGAATGAGTAGAGACATCTTCAACTATCAGTGGCTTAAAAGAGGTAGCTTTTAACAAGCATCAAGGATAAGCGTGTTGATGGGAAGCTGCCTCTCTTTTATTTATAATGTTAGGGAAAAAAAAAAGAAACGTAGGTACTGTCAGGAGTCGAATTTGGGACGAAAATAATTGGTTTGTACCTTAGGATCTTTTCCTTAATATTGGGCTGCAGTTCTTATGCCCCAACCCAAAGTTACATTTGCAAAGCCTCTGAAATGGGGGCAGAGGTTATGTGGGTGGGCTGTTCCAAGTTCCTTTCCTAAGTGTCCAACTTTTTTTGATTCTAGTATGTTTTCAGTATGTACTCCACAGTGTAAACTGAGTCCTTCTTAAGCAAATTAACCATTGTTAGCACTACCTGTAGTTGTGCCCATGAAGTTGTACTTGCAAAAACGTCTCATCTGTTCTTGCTGACCCTCAGGCAGGTAGCTACTGCTACAGTGGTGCCATGATAAATCTCTTGTACCTTTTCCTTTCTTGTTCCATTGTTTCAGTGAGAGTTCTTTGTGAAATAAGGTTACTCTTAGGTCACAAACCCAGCATTTGGGGAATACCAAACTCCTGTTTATTAGTACTGCATTAAAATACTAATTATTAATGGCACCCAATTTTTTTCAATATTTACACCATTGAAGTAGGTAGGTGAAGTTTAAATGGTATTAACCTTAAAATCATTGTATCTCAACACGTAATGCTGATTCATGCTACGAGTTGCCATAATTAAGAAGCATTCAGAAGTTGTTTTTCTTTCAGTGATTTCAGACATGCTCTTGCAATTCAAATTTTAGTGAAGATCATGGCCTGTACTCCACTAGTACAATTAAGGTAATTGACAAAGGCAAAACTGGTGTGCAAAGTTAATTAGATTTTTCCATCTCCTCACATTCAATTAAGCATGTTGGTCTGACACGTGTCTTCCTGTTTAATTGGCTTTATTTTTACACAGTATACAGGTTGTACTAGTATAGTAGTCTGTCAGATAAGTAGTGGTTATTGAAATAATCATGGAGCTGAACAATTTTTTTGCAAGTTTTGATTGTCCTCTTCTGTTTGAACAGCTGAGTCTTGTAATTAATATTTACTTTTTTATGTAACAGTTTTGATTTGCACTTTAAAGTACATTATTTTGGTTTAGTTTTGTTGCTTTTTGGTGGTTGATTTGTTTGGGTTTGGTTTTGTTTTTGTTTTTTTTTCTGGAGAACAAGGACGCTACTGTATAGCAGAAACAGACACAATAACAACTATAATTACAGCAGATGAGACTAGAAATTCTTTAAACTGTTTATGGATTAGGGCAGAAATTATAGCAATACTGAATGTTAAACCTGACACTGTCAGATAAATATGTCTTTGGTAACAGAACAGTATTAAAAGTTGGATTGCTGCCCTAGGGATCATACAGTTCTGTCAAACACTATTCATGGGCAACTATGTTATGGCTCAAGCTAAATAATTCACCCTTTCAAAAATACGTATTGGTTTGCAATACCATTGGTAAATTTATTCTTTTGATTGTCGTCTAGGTGAAAGGAGGACAAATACAGCTAAAGTAAGATTAGATGCAAGATCACAGCTAGTGTTCATAAAGTATGTATAAATATATATTTGGAAAACAAAATGCTTGTTCAACATGTGAATACAAGGATCTGTCCAGTCCCTGCAATCATGCGATACCGAAATTACTTGATCCATTTAAGTACCTTGGAGAATGAGAAGTAAAAATTTTTTGTGCTCTTGAATATGATGGCATTTGTACATTTTGGTGAAAATCCATGGTCTGCCAAATTTGAGGCCTGAAACAGCATCTCATATACTTCATTATACTCAAACGTCCAATATTTCACAGCTCATAAGCCTGGATTTAGCTTCCCTACGTGTCATGCACCTTTCATTTGCTCTACCTCTCCTCTGCAATGCTTACCCTTCCATCCCTTAACATCCACATCTTCTTCAGAAAGGATCATTAGGAAATAATGTTCTGGCTGTGGTTTTCCTGGCAGTACCACAGACCAAGTGAACCAGCCAATAGGTTATTGCTGCAAAATGTTGCCCTTTATTTCACAATAGACTGTTAATTGTGATCCTTGTCATCCCACAGGATGTGAGGTGGTTCTGTGCTGATAGTCTTGAGTTCTCACAAGTAGTGTGAACTGGACCCAGATAAAGAAACTCCTGCCATACCACTGTATGGCTTAAGATCCTAATGGAAAGCAGAGCTGTATTTCTCCTGTATTGTCACTGTTTTATGAACCTTGTATGTAACTGAATGGTTGCACAGGCTGGCTGCAGATTGACAGCCTTTGGAGAGAATGAGTGATTTGCACATTTTAATGGGAGTGCTTTAAATGGCCCAAAAGAATTCAAAGAGCAGCAAGGTTGCTAGTACTTCCTTGACCGAACTATCTCAGCAGTGGAAGTAGCTGTACAATATCTTATGCATTTTGGTTGAAATACTAGTAGGATGCAAAGATCATCTCAACATTTGAGCACAACAATACAATGTTAAGATGCACCTCTGTCCACGCACAGCGAGGGGCGCTAGCTGGCACCTCAGCAATCACAGTATTTCTGTGTGTCTGGGTGTGGTATCAGCTCTGTTTGTGGAGGTCTCAGCACTGAGACAAGACTGGCCCACTGAAGAACATCTTGATGCATTTGTGGAAAGCCTCTCTTTGTTGCAGTTAAAGTTGGACTTCTGGTGCTGCTGCCAGTGATACATCTGGTGATGCTGGTGGAAGTAAATTTCTGACTATGACTGTCTTGCAAGTTAATGCAGAAATTCCGTATGAAGCACTTGTGAAACACCAACTAAACCGGAATGAGTGGGTATGTTTATTTTTTTTTTTTTTTTTTTTTTTTTAAATTGGTCTCTTATGCTTCTGACTTTCTGTTGTTGCACTTGTAAACCCTTACAAATTAATATCATGCATCTTGGTCCAGGAGTCTGGACATGTAGAACTTAAAAATCTTATGGATAAAAGTCTCTTGACTTTGAAGTAATATGCCCATTTTAGTCTCAGGATCCTAACAATTTCCATGCCCAGTCTTATATAATGTAAAATTATTTGTTTCAAATGATGTCTCCAGTTTCTTTGGGACCAATCCTGTATTCTTCCAAGAAGTGATGTAAGAACATGCAAGGGCACAAGGTTTTGGTCTTCACGGGCATTTGCAATGAAACATACTTGTTCAAAATGTGTGAGGGCTGGCTAGGCAATTAGATTTGTATTGCAACCATTGTTCACTTAAATCTAGGGGTCTTATTTGCTTGTTTAGTCAGTAGAGAACAAAAGAGGCTGCAGAAGACTGTAGGAGGGGTGATTGTTTTGCCAGCCATATTTCCCTAGAAAATAGATGAAAGCAGAAAGCTTGGTATTTTCCCCGCTAATGTATGCAGAGATTTTTCTGAGTGACAATTTTAAAATTTATGGTGATCTATTAGGCAATTGTCTTGCTTAATGATATGTTTCAAATATATCTTGACACATCAAAAATAGTTAGCTTTTGTCTTGTATTCAACTTTCTGAAGGACTATGATCTTCCCATCACGAGAATGTGCTGTTTAAATTAGAAAAACTAAGGACAGTGATTTTTGAAAGCAATGGGGAAAATATCTAGTCAGGGTGGGATGGGGATGAGGGTTTTTTTGTCTCCAACAAAAATTTTTGGCCTTCCATATGCGAAGACTAACAGAGCCAGGTTCCACAGAAATTTAGATATGAAGAGGAAATCTGGGAATCCTTGAAGTCTTTGCAGGCTTTCAAACCCTTCTTAGACAGCAAGGATCATTCAAAAGCAAGTTATCTGTGTCATGCAGGATTTCTTAAATCGAAGGCTTGGTGGAATAAGACCCTAATTTGTTTTATTGTGGTGTACATGAAGCAGAGAGGGTCTCTCACTGCACTGATGCAAATAAGTGTCTATTCTCTTCTGCAGATGTATTAGTTATATCTATTCCAGAAGGCTATCTTCTTTAAAAAATGAATTAATCGTGCCACGTAACTGTGGATGGTTAGTGGGTTTTTTTAATTATTATTATTTATTTATTTATTTATTTTTGATTAATTTCTTTTGATTAGATGATAGGTTGGGACTTCATGAAGATCAACAAATAGAAGTCCACTGTTTCTGAAGTGATACTCATAAACATGGGAATGCAGGGACTTGGAGATCTAAGCCTGGATGCTCAAACTGCAAGAGGGGCAATACACTGGCAGAATAGACTTTTTTATTTTGAAAAGCAATGTTACATTATAATAAATTAGTGAATATGTATTTGGGATCCTTCTGGGTCCTGGAAAAGGGATTGCTCAAAATAGTTCAGACAGAATAGTTTCTTTCTATTGCAAGATGAATATATAAATCCATTTATCTACCTTAGAAATGCTTATCAGTGTGCGATCCATTCAATACTTTTCCTCAGAGTTCACCTGGCAGATACTGCTGCTTTTTTTTATGAGCTGAGAGAAGGAACACCAACTTCTACACATTCCTCTAGTGATTTAGTTTATTAGGGAAATGATGCATTTAACACTCCTACAAACAAATCTGTTGTGTCATGGGATATTAACTTTCTCTTGCCTGAATTAATGAAATCTGTTTGAGGATGATTTTTTCTCAACCTCAAGTGCCTTAAATAGAAGGCTATTTTCTGGCAGAAGGACAGAAGCAAATGCAGTTCACAGACGCAATAAACTGCAGGGTCTAGTGACTGAACCACAAAATGTTAAAGCTAAAATGATGTTGCATGTTAATTCAGAATTCGCGTCTGTGGAGTAATTCCATGGCAATCAGGCAGCCATGTCAATATTTTGTTTCTCTGTGCAGTACTCTTAGAAGAACATAACTTCAAAAGACAAAGCCTAGCAGGGAGGGAGAAATAAGGCAGAAGAGGATAAATCTGTCAGTTTTTAGGAAGAACAAATGCAAATATCCAGAAAACAAAACCTAATTATTATTATTATTATTTTATTTTTTTAACACTGCCTTGTATGCCAGTCACTTGTTTGGGCAACCTGTGTAGCAGAGAGTTGGCTACTTGCACTTCTCATTGATATTCTCTAGTGATAATGATGCTTGTAGGTCAAGTAAAAGGTCATTCAACCAAAACAGAAGAGAAGATGCTTGCCAGCCTGAGGTTAGTACTGCCTCTGGAGGTTTATGTATCAGCCACTTGGATTTCATAGCATACCTTTATTAAATGCTAGAGTTGCTGTGTAGTCACTCAGGAATTAATGAAAAGAGTGTAAGCTCTTCTTAGTTAAAATACTTGGAGTATATTATCGTTCTGATTTATGTGATGGAGAAGGTATCTGAATTTTGAACTGTATGAATTCTCTGCACCTTTGTCAGTTTCTCAAGACCTGAAACAGAGATATTGTTTAATTATCAGTCTGAAACTTGTTAACCAAATTTCCTTGGAAAAAATCATAATTTTCAAACTGAATATAAAGTATGAGATGTCAGCAAAGCCACAATTTAGGTTTTTTTTGTTGTTGTTCTTGTTGCTACCATATTGTACTTTTAACAGTAGTGGGAAATAGATCGAGTAGTCAGTTGTCAGCAGAAATCTCCAAAGAATAACTCAGGTTTTCTTCCTCAGCTGCTGCCAGTGTGGTGTGTCTGAATTTGCCTCTACAGGCAAAGGTTCAGAAAGGGTGTTGGAAAAAGAGCTGGTGTTAACAATAACCAGTTTGAGTTCTGTTCTCTGTAAAATCAAGCCTCCATCTTTTAATTTAAAAGAAATCTTCTTTAAAAACCCAGAAAACATACCAGCAAAAAGAGCAAGCTTTTAAGCACTTAAGAGATATTTAATAGCCTCATCCTTTTAAACTATTTGACAATACTATGATTTTTTAAGTAATGTTTTCATGATTATCATTATTTTAAGTACTTTCTAACAAACTAGGAAATAATTTGGAAAATCTCTAGTAGTGCTGTGATTATGGGTGGATTCAAACTGTTGGGTTTTTTGTTTGTTTATGTTGGGGTGGGGGTTTTTTGTTTGTTTTTCTTTTGTTTTTTTTTGGTGGGGTTTGTTTGTTGGTTGGTTGGTTTAAGCTTTTTTTTTTAATACCTTTAAGGACTTCAACTATTGGGTGAATGGGGACAACAGAGGAACAGCAAGATAATCAAAATAGAGGAAATGTAAAGTCTGTATGTGTTCTAACACATCATTGTAAAGTTTAGGTTTTGATGTTTCCAGTACAGAATGAAAACTTTAGTGTCAGCAGAGAGATTTCCCCCCAAGTATTCCTGTACGGATATTTGCTGTCTGTCAGAGGTGCAGACTTTTACAGGACATAGGAAAAAAGAATTACAGCTGTGATGACAGAATTACTTAGGTGATGAATAGAAGTAACTTTGCCTCTGTTTCTTTTTCAGTACTCTAAGTCTTTTAGGGAATTAACTGGTGGGCTGGGCTCAAAGGCTTCTTAATAAATGGGGTTTTGTCAGGCTGGTGACCAGTCACTAGTCAGTTCCGCAGGGATCCGTCTTAGGGCCAGCACTCTTCAATATCTTCATAAATTACTTGGACATAGGACTTGAGGGAATACTTAGTAAGTTTGCTGATGACACAAAATTGGAAGGAGCTTTCGACACTCTTGAGGGGAGAGAGGTCCTGCAGAGGGATCCAGACAAATTAGAGAACTGGGCAATCACCAACCACATGAAGTTCAGCAAGGGCAAGTGCTGGATTTTACACCTGGGACACAGCAACCTTGGCTGTACATACAGACTGGGGGACAAGATGCTGGAAAACAGCTCCTCAGAGCGGGGATCTGGATGAGGGCAAGTTGAACATGAACCAACAACATGCCCTGGCAGCCAAGGGGGCCACCCATGTCCTGGGGTGGATCAAGCCCAGCATTGCCAGCCGGGCGAGGGAGGTGATTGTCCCGCTCTGCTCTGCACTGGTGCGGCCTCACCTGGAGCACTGTGTGCAGTTCTGGGCAACACAGAATAAAAAGGACATAAAGCTATTAGAGAGTGTCCAGAAGAGGGCTTCGAGGTTAGTGAAGGGTTTGGAGAGGAAGCCATGTGAGTAGTGGCTAAATTCACTTGGTTTGTTCAGCCTGGAGAAGAGGAGATTGAGAAGAGACCTCATAGTGGTCTACACCTTCCTCACAAGGAAAGGGTGAGGAGCAGGTGCTGATCTCTTCTCTTTAGTGACCAATGACAGAACCCAAGGGAATGGCAGGAAGATGTGCCAGGAGAGGTTTAGGTTGGTCATTAGGAAAAGGTTCTTCACCCAGAGGGTGCTGGAGCACTAGAACAGGCTCCCCAGGGAGGTGTCATGGCCCCAAGCCTGACAGTGTTCAAGAAGAGATTGGACAAAGCCCTCAGACACATGATATGAACTGATCCTTGTGGGTCCCTTCCAACTCAGGACATTCTATGATTCAGTGATTTTCTCTTCCTCATTCTGGTTCAGGAAAAAAAAATCCCAGCTTCGCTAATGATTACTGATATCATATTAAAAGGAGAAGCAGGAAGTAAAATAAAGAAGTATGCAATTCTGGGGCATGTACAGAGGCCACCACCTCTACCCCTCAGCCTTCCAAAAATCTACCTTCAGTTTCATTTGTGAAAGAATGTTTCAAGCGCCTGTTTCTTCTGTTCTCTTGGTTACACCTAAGTGGAAAATGATCTGATATTTCTTTGCCTCTGTTAAAAAAAATCTTTCAGCCTACCATTTCAGATACACAGATCTTTGAAAAACAATTTGATTATTGCCTCTGTTAATGAATAATACCATTTAAGTGTGGATGGACATTATACGTGTTATAAACTTCTTGCTGTAACATATGTGTTATAAACTTCTTGCTATAACATATCAAATTATACTCATTACAGTAAAAATAAGATCCATTTATATTTCAGCAAAGAAGTGGATATAGATTCCCTCAGATTTTCAAGTACTTATGTTTGTTTCTGTTTTATTATTTTAATAGCAATGCTTGTTTTCTGTGGTTTAAGTGTTAGTTCAATCATAGTTTTGCTATCGTGTTCATTAATATTTTTTTTAATTGTTGTTCGTCATGTTGTCCATCTTATCATCCTTAATACCAAGAGCGTAGTGTTGTATTTTGACCTCCTATTAGTATTCTTACCACATTAAATAAAAAAGTCTTTCTTCAATAATTGGTAGGATAAAGAAATGTAATGTTCTGCAACTATCCCATTTTTCCTCATTTGGGTCCTTTATAAAGATGCTGTGCAGTCGCCTTCCTAAGCAGAGAGCACGTTCCTTGCCTAAGGCCAAAACAATTATCTGCCATCATAAAGAAGTTAAACCAGTGCGGATGAGGGGGAGAAAAGGCTTGAAGTGCTAGTTATAAATTCTAGGAGCAAATCTGTGGAAAAGTGAAAAGAATCAGTAAGGGTACCTTTTGAAAGCAAAGCCATGTCCTATTTGCTATGGAAAACATTAGGCTGCGGAGTTAGGACAAGCTGAAAGGGTGAGCGTGCTGCAAGGTCTTTGCATGTTTGCTGTTTTAAATGACTGTGACTTGAGAAGTACTTTGGCTAAAGATAGGCAGGTACTTATATCTCTCTACATATATTTAGATGTACAGAAGGGTAGTGTTGCCAACTGAAAACTGTGGCTTGATAAATTGTGAAGGAGTATTTTGGCAATGGCTTAGCTATGTGTAATTTTCTGTTTTAAGATTCTGCGTGATTTTTGTTTATTTTCAGTTACTGCATTTGAAATAATGCCTTTGTCACTGATGTTAGACATAAGCTTGTATCTTAATGAGCAATACTTCATGAAGCAGCAAAGTTACTGAGAATGTACAATGTTGCTTTTATCCCTATAACTGCAGAATCTGAGGCCTTAAGAGCCATTTATGTTCTTGCACAAATTGTCTGCTTTCCTTTAAGCCAAGTATAAGCATACTAATCAATTTTCTTATTTTTTAATATTTTTTATGAAAGATATTTCTTGGGGGTCCATTAATTTGGGGATCACATAACTGATCTCGCAGATTTGTGATCTGATCTCACTTATTTATGGATGATGAATGTCTAAATAAACAAGAGACCAGAATTTAAAATACATTATGAAGAAAATCTCTTATTGGGATAGAAAGATCTCATATGAGCCTAAATATTGACCGTTGATTGCATTATAAGCTAGACACAGCTTTTAAACAAAAACATTTAAGAATAATCTTGCTACAGAATAGTGTTGATTTGAAAAAAATCTACCCTCTGTGCCTCTGCCTGCCCTCCGCTTGACTCTTTGTGGTACAGATGTATCTAAGATTTTGATATAGCTTTTTTTTTATTAAAAAAAATTGTGGTTCTAAAATATAAATCATGCTCTAGTTCTTTCCCATATTAGCTGTATCTTTTATTGAGATTAAAAAAAAAAATAAATGCATAGTCACAGTAAGGTTTTTAATTAGAATGAATTTACATTAGTATTTTTCATTCATTCACTGCATAAGTGTTAAGGCTGTGCTGTTATACTTGATCTATAAACACAGAGGTAAAAGAAGGTCCATGTCTTGCAGCAACAGAAAAGCTAACTGCAAAGCAAAATACCAGAATTATACAGAGAAACAGAACTCAGTAAGGTGGTGTCACAATCCTGGCTGGCACCATGGGCTGTAGCTTCAGTGTTGTAACAGCCTTTGTCATTCTGACAGCATGAGGAAAGTGAAATTTAAGGGCCATTTCAGAAAGACTAATTCTTTATGTTTGCCAGCTTGTAGAACTGTCTTCTCCATTAAATGGGCTTCCTGCCCATCGAGAAGTAGTAATTGGCATCTTAATGTTGAAGTAGAGAATGAGATAGGACAAGAGGACTGTGGAAATGAAGAAAACATGTTTATGCAATAAAGAAAATTACTGAAGTGGCTTTACAAAGGTGCTGATTGATAGAGTGGGATGAGCTTCCTTGGGACTTTACATAGTTGTGTTGAGGTTCAGAGCGAAAAGGATGCAAATATTTTTAAGCTGTGCAATAGTGTGCTGCTCCCCTGAGATGATCTAGAGGATGCATGTTGTAGCAGACATTGCTCGTCGAGCACTACAGTATGCTTATCTGGGCTGATAATCCTTTTTTTTGGTGGTAGCCACATTTGGGATGGATTTGAGCACTGCAAAACTGCACTTGTCTATGCCAGAACAAGGAATGGTACCATGTGGAACCAAAGATGAAGGTTTTTTTCTGTATTAAAAGATGAGAATAACTATATTTTAGAGATGCTGTACAGGGGGCATCTGTGGACCAACAAGGTGAAGGATTTAGCAAAGGATATAATCAGTATAGTGATTTAAGTCAAGTTTAGAAGGCTCAGATGAAGGTGGTTATTGCTATAGGCAGCAGTCATGAGAGCGATTAAGAAAAAAAAGTGCAGGGGAAAGAGTGCAGAATGAAGAGCTTCAGTTGTGTCACAATACATCTGAGATGCATGCAAGACATCCATAAGAAAAGGCCATAGGAAGAAGCTAATGAGATTTAAATTTGGGCACAGTAGAACAGAACTAGAATAAAGAGGTAGATTTGTGAGACAGGAGCTTGGAGATGCTATATGAATATGTTATTTGAGTTTGTGATTGTGATTACTCAGTTTGAGACCTATGTCAAGTACAGTGGTCTTGAGGAATTTGCAGAGAGCTGGGGTGAAATAAAAAGACTCTACTGAAGGTCACAGAAAGAAGCCATTAAAAAAACAAGGGAGACACAAAGTTTGACAAAAAATCTGGAACTTAAACTAGCTAGAGTTCAAAAACTTGGAGTGAAGGGGCACAGCTGGAATTAAAACAATATGGTTAGTTAGGAACGTTTTGAATTTGTTCTTCAAAAAGTTTGAAAGGACCAACAGAAGTTTGAGAGGAGAGAGCTAATGGAGAGAGGCAGAGTAGTTACCTCAGAGTTTTTTTCTGTGAAGACTGCAGATGCAAAATATGCTTTTCCAGAGATAGAACTTAGAGCTCTTTGGTGGCCTTCTGCATTCTTCAAAATAAGAACAAGATAAATGCGTAAAGGAATTAAGGTCCTGTCAGGAAAGTAATTAACTTTTCTGTGGAATAAGGAAGGTTTTTCACGTTTGTTCATTTGTTTGGATTTAGATATAGGTTTTAAATTTATTGCAGAATGTAGCCACAAAGCTAGCTGCCTTTTTTTTTTTTTTTTTTTTTTTTAAATTTGGGAAGAAAATGAATTCTTCTGAATTTAGTACATATATTCCTTTTAAAATATTCCATAATTATTTTTATTGGCAGCATATTTTATGCACAGCACTTCTAACTGATGTAAAAAAAACCTCTTGCTTATATAATAAAAACATGTCTCTAAATAACTTGTCTCTAACAAATACAAAATACACTTGTTTGCCTGTTCTGGTGTTTTAAATAACCTTCTATAATTAAATTTCAGAAAACTTTGCCAGTGTATGTGTTAAGTCTATATAATATCTAATATATATCAAATAAAATTTGAACAAATGTAAAAAAAGAAAAGTTTCCATCTGTTGTTTTGTATTCACTTTTTAATGGACTTTGTTCAGATTTAAAACCCTTAATAATAATGAATTCTAAAATTTGTTTTACAAAGTATTCTGTGAGGTTCCATCTATCTTCACATACAAATTAATTTACCACCCACTATTCTGAAAATTCTTAAAATCTAGTAACTCCTAGCCTTTACATTAGGGCAACATATATATATGTGTAACATAGTGGATATGTAAAAGTCTGTCATGTTCAAAAGACAAAAAAGACTGTACAGAAAAATATCCACTTTTCAGGTCTAAGTTTTTCCTCATAAATGTGAAAATTTTGTCATTCTCACCTGGAATATCTCAGATATTAAAAAGTGATAATTTTAGAAGACAAAACTGAAATAAGGAGTAAATGTAAAATGTCTGTAATTTTTATCTGTCAACAAAAAGTACTCTGAAGTATGACAGTGATTGAATTTTTCATATATACTTATTTGAATAACCTCTGTTAATGTGTCTAAACACTTGTCTGAAAAGGCAACAGGTATGAATTTATTAAACTTGATTAGTATAAATAATTCCTCTGCACTCCAATACAACTGGTATTATGTAAGATCAGTTCTTGCAAAACTCCCACTTTTAAAAGTGAGAAAGCCTTTTCACATAAGGTAACTGCATCTAGGGTTGTTTCCCTGAGACTTTGACAGCAGACAATTTTGCATCAGAGTTGCTGGAGCAGATTTGCTGGTCTTACAGTAGTTGGTTTTCTTAATATATTACAGTGAACATTTGTGGGTTTTCAGTTATTTCTGTAAAATGGTCAAAACCTGCTTCTGAGACACTAACCCTGCTAAGAAACTTGCCTTTCTCAGCTGTGGTGCTTTGCTTTCCCACTCTTTCAGCAGTTGAGGGTCATCATTATCATATTGGCAGGTCACTAAGATTCGTGGTTTTATAGATGTTTTGTAAATTTGTCCATCCACTTGCAAATTACATTTGATTTGTGAGCATGAAAATTACTACGTAATCTAATGCTGTCCTGGGTCAAGTCATGATTTTCTGATGATGTCCAGTCGTTTCTTACTGGAGCTGGAAATGTCAGAGTTTTCTATTCCCTTGGTGAAAAACCTTTTTTTTTTTTCCTTAATAAGCATAGTTATCTCATAAAATTACTTTAAATGTCTTTTCCAGTTTTGTTCATTTAACACAGGGAGAGCGATCTCAGACACAGATCATTGCCAGTGGTTCCAAGCCTGAGAAGGTCAGTGCTGTTCCATTGGTAGAGCATGGGGACCTGAAACACTGCTGTAACTGCAGGAACTTGCTGTTTCACTGCACTGAAGAACTGCACTGAAGAAGAGGGTTGCTGAATATTTGCCTTATTTCTTTGCTCGTAGTTACATTTTCCTCTGCCATTGGGCAAAAGAGATCTGCTCCAAGAAAGTTATTTTCTCCAACCTAGAGAAAAACCAAGAGAAGAGCTATGATTCATGCCTCTAGGGGTTCATTAAAATGTATTCCTGTTCTGGTTAGTGAAAGTTCGTACTGGTTAAGAAAACTTTCAGATAATAAAAGTTTACTCTCAAAGTCCATGTTTAGTTCTGAGTGTGAATTTCAAAGAATTTTATTATAAACATAACACTTCTGAGATGCACTTGTTGGATTTCAGAACAAGTCCATTGAAGAATACAAAGTACTCTGTTTAGTGAGCAAGCAGCAGGTGGTGATCCTGTATGTTCCCTCAGCCCAAGCCTGGCCAGAACCCCACATGCTAGTTACCACAGATCAGGTAGAAAAAAATATCCTACTCATTATTTTATACTTGCTATGAGGAGTTAGTTTTCAGAACAAAACAGGAAATGAATACCCAAACCAGATTTTATAGCTTCCCTTTAGCTTCTGAAGTGTTTCTTTTTTTTTTTTTAATTCTAATTTATTAATTGAAAACTTATTTAGATCATTATGATAATGGTATTCTTAGGAATGCGTTACAGAATGAACTATTAAGTAACTTGACCTCTTACATCAGTAGTCAGTTTACTGAGGAAAAATTCAGACAGTTCCTAGCACACTGTAATATTACAATCTTTGTCAAATCCTATGGTTATCCTGTGCAAATAATTTTCAAATATTTTATACTATTGTTAAAATCTGCTTTAAATCTAAGGTCTCCTTCAGGAAAAAAAAAAATAATCAATTACATACTATGCATAAGTATCCCTTACAAGAAGCCTTAAATATCACATTTTTATTAACTATGAACCTCTAATATATTTTATACACAGTGAAATTCTATGCAGGTCATTGCAACTGCTGGGTTGTTGCTGCTGTTGGTGTAAGAGAAGTACATGTGGAGATAAGTCTCTCTTTCTTGTCTGGCCTGATACCGGAAGAATCAATAGCAACAAAAATTTTTGATGACAAGGAAGATAGATACAAGGTTTTGGTTGTTGAAAGAGACAGTATGTAATTCTTTGGCAGGTCTCATAGAAGTTTGGTTTAATGAAAAATTTAAAGTGCTATGGAGCTGGGTGGTGCCAAGGAGTAGGAGTACTGGTGTCCTGGTGTGGATAGCATCAAAGAAAATGTAGAAGAAAATAGTGGCATCTCTTAGGCAGAAGATACTGTGAAGAGATAAGTAAGAACCTGCAATCAGAAGCAAAGTTGTGTGACATTCTGGCTATGAGATTAAGATTAGAATATATTAAGATTAGAACCGATTTCATATACCTGTAAGGATGCATTGCCCTGAAGGGAAAGAGAAGTTTCTGTATTAAGGTGTATGCAAGTAGAGTGTAGATATTGCCATTGAAAAAGGTCATTCTTTCTGTTTTTTTCTTGTCATCAGGTGGCAAAGCAAACAGTAGAATTTGTATTCTGAGCCCAACAGTGTTAGTGGAGCAGACTGGTATCTCCTTTCTTTCCATTGATCAGATGACTTTTCACTTAGCACAGTGCACTGATGTTGAAACGTGACAAATTAGTTTTGGATTTCTGTGTATCTTCAGTCTCTTACATCATGGAAATCATATTCAAACTTCAAATATGAAGAGAAATATTGTGCAATTATGACATCACCATCTCATCTTTCTTACTAATATGGGATTTATAAAATAGTCACTAACGTGTTGTATTAAACTGCTGCTGCTTTAAACTACTATTATATTCTCATCTTCCTTCTCTCCGCTTTGTATGATCAAGAGCAAAGTCAACAAGTAACTTCATTTGTTAGTTTCAGTTTGTGTACTATTATCTTTCATCTCATTTGCAGTAATGATAGAGTTTGGGTTTTCCCCTAATTTTACTGTAGCAAACATTCCAGAAAATACACATTGTAGTTTCCCCTTTCAGAATTTTTGGGGTGGAACTGTGAGAGATTACTTATTATCTGTTATACAAAAGAGATATCCTCCTATCATGGCCTATTCCCTTCATAAATTTTATCCAATGAAATGTATCTTCAAGCTGTTAATTTACTTGCTGACATTTTATTGTTAGAGAAGTTCCACTGGTGCCTAGCCTATCAGGGTCTGATATTTTATCAGTTTTAAGTGTTCATAGTTAATTTCACTTTTTTCCTGAAAAATGATTTATAGTTTGAATATGGATAGGGTCTTTAACCTCACGTACTGGGTCTGGTTGTGGTAGGGTTAATTTTCTTCACAGCAGCCTGTATGGTTCTTTGATATGTGTCTTAGATTTGTGACTAAAACAATGTTGATAACACATCAATGTGTTGGCTACTGCTGAGTGGTGCTTGCACAGTGCCAAGGCCTTCTCTGTTTCTCACTCTGCTCCCTGCCATGAACAGCTGACCTGAATTGACCAAAGAGATATTCCATACCATATAGTGTCATGCTCAGCAATAAAACTATGTGGGAGAGGGAGTTTTTCCAAGGTAGCCATTGCTTCATGAGTGCCTGGGCATCAAACTGTTGGTGGGGGGTGGTCAGTGGCTACCCTTTGCATCACTCTTTTTAGTTTGTTTTTAGGTTTGTATTTTTTTTCCGATTCTTTTCTATTCACTTGGAGATTTTGTTGTTGGGTTTTTTTTTGCTTGTTTGGGGTTTTTTGTTTGTTTGCTTGTTTTTTCTTCCTACTTAATACATTATCTCAGCTCACATTTTTTTCATGCTTTTGCCTTTCCTTTCGTCACTCCCCACCCCGACTGAGTGAGCAACCGGATGGGGCAGGCTTAGGTGCTTAGATGCTCATTGGGGTCAACCCACCACACCCTTTCTTCAGATACTGAATATAAAAGCTGTTCATAGTATCAGAATCTGGAAAATCTGTTCATTTGTCTTTTCCTTCAAGAACAGTTAATTCTGCAATCATATTTAAGAACAAAGAATATATTTGGTTATTCGGTGGTGTCCTTCATCTTACTTGTTAGGGTGGCTAATATATTTGCCTTGTATTATGGTCATTTGTTTGAATAAATGTCATCATTATAGTGATTAATATCATGCCTTTCATAAGACCCATAAAATTTCCTGTGTAAATTCTCAGTGTCCTATTTTCAGTGATGCGGAGCAACTATTTTTTCATATTTAATACACTGAAAATAAGTTTGGAACAAGGGACTAAAGAAATGGGACAAACTTTTTAAAAATTACTTTATTCCTTCTCAGGAGATATTGAAATAAGGCTAAAATATCATGTAAGAATCCAGACAGCTGCTTAAATCTGGGCAACAAAGGTTTCCACCTTGTAGTGTGGTGGAATCATTTTTGGACATCCACAGTCTCCATAGTGGTGGAAACGCCAAGTGTAACTGAGCACAGATTTGGGCCAACCTGAGCTAGACTGAAGATTTGGGCAGAACATTATTGATGTGAGCTTGGTACATAGTTACTCATGCCCTGTTTTGCTGTCTGTGATATGATGTTCTCTGCTGAGGACTTCTGGCAAGTCTTAATGTGAGAGCCATAAAGTCGAATGTGTCTTTTTGATCAAGCTCTCTAACCATTTTGCACAGCAGCCCACTCTGGAATTTAGAATCAGTAGGGCTGAGACTTCAATAATCTAACAAGAGGTGTGGGGAGAAACAACTCCAAACTTGTCTTTGAAAGGCTTATAACAAATGGGCTAAACTGTTTACATTTTTTTTCACATAAATGTGCATTGTCAGATCATCTGTATGGCATGATAGCTTATAGCAGTTTCAGAGAAGAAAATTTTCCTTGATCAGTTTGTTATTTCTGTAGAGGATAAGCCTTTAATATTTTCTGTCTCGCCTCAATGCCTTCCCCTGCTAAGGACTCAGCCCTGAGTGCTTTGTATCTCATGCCCCATTGTCTAGTGTGCAAACAAATAAATGAAGAGAGAGCTTTAGATGGTATCTATCGTGTTTTAGTTTTGGTGGGTCCTTATCAGTCTCAAGTTGTCTGTGATTCTTGCTCTCAGCCAGTCCTTTGGTCTTTAGTTTGCTTTTGTGGCACAACAGGACAATTGAGTTCCATGCCTTGCAGATGACAGCAGCAAATGGCTTCCCTGCTCCTGTGAATTGCTGCAAACTTTCCCCTGTGTCAGCAGTGAAGTCTGATACCTCAGGCACAGGCTGCCTTCAGCACCTTCTCCTTCCTGGGCTCAGCTCCAGTTGTGTTTAGCTCCTTCTGCTGGTGCTTTTTCAGCACAGACCAGACATTGTTTTGCTGAGGTGTCAGTCAGATTTTGCATGGCAGCTCTTGCTCCTCTTCTTCTCTCCTGGCTCAGTGCATGGGTGGAGGTGGTGTCAGCACTGTTTAAACTCCTCTTTCTCAAGCTCCCAGCTAAAGCTGCATGGGCTCCTCTGTCCATCAGACAGACGAGGGACATACATTCACTTCCCCTCTGGAGCCCTTCTGTGCTGCTATCTTTAAAAGATTATTCTCTCAGTCTCCATCTGGCTGTGGGCTACAGCCTCTTTGACTAACATTGTGCTTTGCTGATGTTCCTGCTACTGTTTTAAGGTCGATGGCTCTTGCATTCTAGTGTTTTTTATTTATTTCCTCGCATTGCTTCTCTATAATGAGCCTCTTTTTAATGTGTTTCTACGTTTTTCTGCTGAAATTGGAATTCTGTGCTATTTTGGAGAAGGATATATAAAGCAATGATGGAATTTGGTACTTACTGTGATGATAGCTACTCTATGAATTCTTCATTTTTCTTTCATAAAAAGCCCTTGGTATTCTCTCCAGCCCAAAAGATGGTTTCATAAATATTGCTGACTCTAGTTATTCTGAGGATAATGTTTTTATTCCTGTATTTATTGAAATTGAAATATGTCCTTGTTTGATCCCTTAAGAGTAGTAGACATGTATTCTGCATCATACAGTTTCAAAGAAGTGAAAATTACTTTTGATTTTATGACTCTGGAATTTCTAGTCCCATGATTGATTAATTTTTCCGTGTAGCTAAACTCTTGGTACCTTTGTGACTGGCTCTTAATTATGCCGCTTACTTTTACCTGTCAGTTGTTTGTAGATATTGGTCAATTGGAGTGTGTGTGAACATGTACTGTTTTCCTCAGATTAAAACCAGCTTTGGATATACTATTTTTTTTTTTTTTTTGGTGTTAACTAATATCTTCGTTATCAGAGTTAACAAAATAGTTAACAGAGTAGTTAACAAATTTAGCATGTCTTGTTTTGCATCTTGCATTGAGTATTATATTGTAAAAGTTAGCTAAGTGCAGATATTAAATAATTCTTCATAATATCATAGATAATTACCACTCATATGGGAATAATTTAGAGCCGTTCATACATGAAATAGTTGTTTTTCGTAAAAGTATATCATTAATAGAAGACCACTTTAATATTAAGTGCACATGAAGAAACATTAATCACGGTCAGTGTCATTACAATGTTGCATTCATGCAAGTTTAAGGAGTGCATTACAAATGCTGATTAATCTAGGAAATAAACTAATGGAAGAGCACAAAGCTGAATGTCACTGCAAGCATATTTATGTAAGCTTTTGATTTAATCTGTCCAGCTAAGTGCTGCAGGTAAAGTGAGAGAAGCTGCCACCTGTAAAGTTCTAGTGATATTTAATGAATAGATTGGAGCTTTAGTCACTGGAGAGTCAATGGATTTCACCAACTGTGGTAATCAGCTATAAAGAAGAGATTTCAGGTGTCTCCATCTTTTATGCATTGCAGAGCAGTCATTGAAGAGGATGTTCTTTAACCAGATGCAAAATATTCAAGTTTTGTGGTTTGCTTTTGTTTTTTTGTTTGTGTTTTTTTGTTTGTTTGTTTGTTTGTGGTTTTTTTTTTTTGTTTTGTTTTTTTGGCGGTGGGGATAGTTTTAATTTCAGATACTTTTTTTTTTTTTTCTATACATACAATATTCTTTTCCTCCTTCTGGATGATTAAAACATCAGTATCTGCAAATTATGTTTTTCAAAGTGCAATAGCTTATTTTAAAAACCATCCACTTAGAGAGATCTGTCATGCAATGTCTGTCCCTCTATGCTACACGTCGTATTTGTAAACAGAAAGCATTCTTCAACCTGCTGCTACTGTAAGAGGTACAGCCGGCTTCAGCTTCTAATGAATCCAATTTTTTTAGGCAGGAATAAAAGAATAGCCCTTTGTCTCTTGTTCTAACCATTTTATATCCTATGCATATCTGATGGACATCTACAGACAGGCTGACAACAGATTTGTTATCTACAGCCTTGCAGAAAAAATTAAATAGTATGAGTAGGAGTCTAAAGAGGAGTGAGTACACAATAACAAACTGACAAATTGACAAAGCAGCTGAAGGAAAAGGAGAGCTATTTGATAATCCAAGGCTTTGTTGGTTTACTTTTTTTGGATAGAACAAATGTTTAAATTAGAAATCCATATAAAGTGCTGTGTATTTCTAGAATGAGTGTGCATTCTTTTTTTTTCTTTTTTTTTTTTTTTTTTTCTGTTACATTATGTACTACTTGGAAAAAGTCTAAAGGTTTATTCATGCATGTATTGATTTTTAACCTCTGGGCTACCTGTGCAATAAAGGAAAGTAAGACCAGCAAAATGGAGGTGTACTTAGATTTATGTCTTGATCCTGGGACCAGTGGCTTCTATCTAGTCCAAGGGTGCATCTGTGTAGACCTTTGCAAGCAGGTGCTACTTGCTCCCTCTGCCTCCTCACGTGGCAGGAGGCTGAATGAGTGCCATTGAGTACAAGTTGCAGTGCCATTGGTAAGCAAACGTTGCTCTTGCCAACACTATATCATTCTGACTCCATAATATTCCATAATACTCTGTTCACATGATTTCTGATCATTGTGTGGGTATTCTTTAGAGCCTACAAGTGATGTAAACATTTTTGATATATCAAAACAGCTGTAATGGTTTGTCTCAGAAAAAATCCCATTAGTTTTAGTTGAACTGGAACAATACCTTTCCTTCCTCCCCTTGCTTATAAACCTTTCTGGAAATAAGTTTTGCTCTACATTAAGAATAAAAATCACATTAGAAAAAGCAGCTTACATGGGGTAAAAATCATTCTCACTTTGCCCAAAACTGAAATTTTGAGCAATCAAAAATTTTTATTTATCACACAGAATGATGTAGCTTTTTTCTTTTTTTTTTTTTTAATATGAGGTGGAGGTATAAAAATTAGTTGCACATTGAATAACATTATGAAATCTAAACGCAACTTATTGAAGCAAAACACTTTGACTTTTTTAAAATACAATATTTTTTAATAAGCAGAAAAAGTGAGTATTCTTCCTGAGCTGTTTTTTTTCCTGCTGATGAGCACAGCCTGGTCATGTTGATGCAGTTGTGTTTCCAGTGGAAGACTGTACTGGCCTCTCTTCTTTCCCCTCCCAAAAAGGCTGACAGTCATCTGTCATTTCCTTGTTCCCCAGTAAACCTAGACATTGTTCTTGCTAGTCTCTCCTTGTAGAGTGCTACTTAGTTATGGTGTTTATTTCATTGTTTTATTGTATTATTTCCTAGACAATATAATGCTATGTTTGAAAAAATAGCTGATTAAATCACCCCTACAGGAAACAATTTGTTATATTACAGAGTATCTACAGAGGTAGAATATACGCTTATTTCCTGAAATTTCCCCAGTTATTACTTAACATTCCTCTTTCAGGGGGAAAAAGAAAAATAGTAAACAAAGAGCTGCCTAAAAATTTCAATATAGCAATGGCAGATTAGTGTCAGAGTTCAACTACTGTCTGTTGCTTTTGATAATTTTGTAGTAGCAGCCTACCTTATCAAATGCACGCTAGCTATGGTTGTTTTTAGATTGCATCACACTGGTCAGGTGAAAAGCGATTTAGAAAATGTGGAAATCACTGCCGCTTACACTTGTATTCATTATTTTTACACAATCTTTCAGAAGCTTCAAGAATGTCATGACCCCTTTTCTGTAAGTTAATTTGTACAATATGTCCAAACCATTGCAAAAATACACAGAAAAAGGTCATATTTGAACAGATTATTTGTCTCTTGATACTTTTATATTACCCTCACTTCCTCTTATAAGGGTTGAAGACATTGTCAGGAAGTTAAGGAAAAACTGTGTAGAGATTTATTTCATGTTATTCTGACCTCTGTTTTCCACCCTCCTCATCCTTGTCTCCCAAAAAGAATACAGAAAAGACTTTAAGTCTCTCTTGGAGTCAGTCAAAGGTACAGGGGTAGCTGTTTCAGTGCCAAGGGAGCTTCCAGACATTGTTTGCTCTAATCTTAGTTAAGGATTTCATGGAGAGTTTTGTTTTTTTTTTTCCCTATAATTTGTTTTGACACTATCAAATCTGAATACTATGGATTTTTTTTATTATTATTATGATCCTTTTAAGAGAATAGTCTCAGTCTAATTTATCCTGCTTATTTTATGCTTCCGTTTGTTCTTCTTCCTTCTGCCTTTGTTCTTACCATACTTTGCTTTGTAGCTTTCGTCTGCTGTTATCCACTCCTCCTTCCCTCAGAAATACCTTTCTCATTATCCCAGGCACGCATTCTGCTCCTTTTTTGTAAAGCCATACAACACGTGCTAAGGGCCTACACAGCTTTCTTGCTGACTTGGTTCGCTTGTCCAGCATGTTAACAGTTCTCAGGACAAGGACTGTCTGTTCCAGTGTTTGTATGATGCTCAATGCAGTAAGGATTATAACCATAGTAAGACTCTTACCATCCACTCTTCTGCTCATAGAAGTGATCACCCAAATTCCAATGTACAGTCCAGCCATTTGTTGTTGCTCTAAATATAATTAAAAAGTTGCAGCCTAGTTTAATCATTTAATCTACATATATGCATGTTTTGTACAGTCAGATTTTCAGGAGTAGTACTGATAATAAGAAACAGACTTTTTTGTAAGTTATCTCTTCTTTACTATAAATTGTTATCTAATGTTAGAGTCTTCAGAGTATTAAAAAAAATCCGTAATTCAACACCGAAAGTATGTGCAGGGAAATACCTGTGTCACCCACGCATAAGCACCAGCTTTAAGAGATTCCATAATAAATGGAGAGAGTGACAGGCTCTTTTACAGAGCAAGTCAGAGACGAAGCGTAACCTAAATGCTCTGGGCTCCTTCTGCTTTTCCTCTGCCTAAGCCATCGATTTTTGGAAGTCGAACATCTCAGTGAGGTGACTAAGTTTTGAGTAGCATAGTCACACAAAACTGCCCTTTCACCATCTTTCCATACTGCTGTCCTAAAAGGCCCAAAGCCAGCACCTCACTCCACACCAGCCAGAGCTGTGGTACATGGGGATGAGTAAGAAGTGGGAGAAGCAAAAAGAAGAACCGTGAAGACAGGTCAGGGTGCCCTTGGCAGCTGCTTCTAATGCACACAGCAGGACTCTTTCACCAGAACAGAGCTGAGAGCCTTTCCTCACATCCAACAGTGCAGTTAGTCCATCTGCAATGTCTAAGCATATTCTTCCCACATTGACTTCAAGGGTCAGGAGGCTTTTCTGCCAAGTTCTGATATAGTCAAGTTGCTTAATCAATACCAGTGTTAAACTGCCACCCATCACCATTTACAGGGGTGTTTTTCTTAGATTTTTCTAAGTTACTCGAATAATGTCATATGTGTCTTAAGAGATTAAAAATGGTAAGAATAAATGTATAGATGGTTTTGATGAATAGTGTCTTTAGTAGAAATTTAATAACTCAAATATAAAATATTGATCTTCTTGTACTTGCTCTCATAAATTCCTTTAAAACTGTAATTTTTTTTTAGTTGAAATTACACGGAAAGACAAACAGTCTTAGCACCTGTAATCTAACATGTGACATGATGTAATATACAGTTTGCAGCCCTGAAGGTCAGGAACTTGACTATTATTTATTATAGAGAGAGAACATGAATTGACACTATGGTGGAAGGGTCTATTTTTAGACAGAAGTGGAGCAAAATGGGGAGAATTCATGATATGTTGGATACCATACACCTTGTAAGTGGCTGTGGAAATCAAGTGCATTGATGAACTTCAGCAAATTTATTGACAGCAACAGTAAAAAAAAAAAAAAAGTGTTCTGTATGGTTCTGTATGTAATATGCTAATATTACAGAAGCATTTGATGATAAGCATAATAATAAAAGTCACCGTAAACCAAAGTTGTGTTCTGTACTTCTACTGCTAGTCTTGGTCTGGAACGAGAAGGCTGCTCTCTGTGCATATCAGGGGTATTGTGGCTGGATTAAGACAGCATTTGAAATGGTGGAGAGTACTTTCTGTGGTGAAAGTATGATAGAGTTTTCACCATTAAAGTAAGAGAAATAGATAAACTTTAGTGTTTTCTTTTTTGTCTACTACATCAGATTGTAACTGTTTCAGGTCTCTGTGTGCTATAGAGCTTTCCTGGCTAAGTTTGACCATCTTTCTAGCAGACTCCTCTGTTACCAAAATCCAAACTGTCTTGTTAACACTCTTTTAAACTTTGGTACCCTGAGGAAAGGTTTGTTGGTGAGGACACTGCAAGACTATTCTGGTTTCTTGGGTTTTAAGATTGCTGAACTCTTTGGTTTCAGGTGCCTTAATGTTTGCTTGGTATCTGTAAATCACCCTTAAAATAAACTAGTTTACAGTATCATGTAAAATTAAGTAGTAATTTCAAAATTCTAGCTGCAGAGAATATAATTACAGCTTTATGGAGTTAATACCGTTCTTATCTCTTTTTAGTCTACCCAAAGTGTCTGCTACGGTACATCATCCATCTAATAACCTGTTTGTAATGCAAGATTAAAAGTTTTGTTCTTATAAAAATTATTAATTTACAACCAGAGGGAAACAAAAAAGATTCATTTTGTACCCAGCCCCACTTGAGGTTCCATGCCAATTCAAATTTTAATTCCAGAAAGAATAATATCTTAAATTCCTGATTTAACTTAGCAATGGCTTTATCTTTTTTTCCCTTTAGATTATTCAAGAATCAGGGCAATTAGTAAATATTAGAAGAACTGTAATTGTATGATGAGTTAAAGCATTATTTTTCTATGGTGATCAAAAGTCCTTTTAGTCATTTGATGTACCCAACATATCACTTTTTATGAAACACCCAAGATAAAACTGAAGGTTAGGAATGCAGAATTGAAGATGAGATTATTTCATGTAGCATTAGGGATTCTTGATGCAGCTAATGTCTGAGTAACTTGGGCTGGAAGGGACCTCTGGAGGTCATGTGGTCAACCCCTTGAGCAAAGCAATCACAATTCTGAAGTTAAATGGGGTTACTGTGGGCCTTGATTGAACAAGATTTGAGCATCTCCAAAAAACTGAGATTCCTCAGTCCCTCTGGAACTGTTTCAGTTTTTACTACCCTCATGGAGAAAGTTTTTTCTACCTGCTGCAAGAGTAGACCATGATAATGACATTTCTGAGTTGACGATTCCTTGGAGTGACCAGCTCATCACTCTTCAAAGGATTCCATGATAGCATATAGGAATGGTTCATTAAAGGAAACCAGACTGTAGCTGCCAGCAATGACGGCTCTAATGCCCTTAGCCAGTGAGCAACTTCTTCGCCTTGTGTGTTAAGTTTCCAGGCTTGAAGCTGGTGAATCTGCCCTCCCACTTAGTGCAAGAGAGAAATAATGCTCAGATACAAGGATTTTAAAGCTGAGGTGAAGATGGATGGATGACAGTGTTTTCTGCTGAGCCACGGAGCAGTTTGGATATTCTACCACACTGTGCTGATTACACACTGGTAATTTATTTTACAGCCCTCTCAACCCTTGGAACAGCAGGAGTGGAAACTCTGAACTACCTCCAGTTTACTAATCCACTTTTATTTCCTAGTCTTTGTTTTATGGTAAATTCATGTTACTTTCTCCATACCTTCCAACAGATTTAATAAAAGATTTTACCTCTACCTACACATTGTCTTGCATTATAACAGGAACTTGGTCAGAGTCATAGAATAGTTTAGGTTGGGATAGACCTCTGGAGGTCATCTGGTCTAAACCCTTGGTCAAGACATGTTCAGTTGTGAAACTGTTAGATGTATAGTAAACATAAACACTACAAATAAATGTCTGTATGTTTTTCTTCTTAATTAAAAAAAAAAAATCCTAAAATAAAATGTAACAATCTGCTGGTATAACTGAAAATGCCTTCACCCTACTCATTAATTGAAGAGCTGGTAAATGAAGTGAATGAAGCTCTGAATCAGTTATCTGTTGAAAACTGTCTTCTCTAATCATGCCCCTGCTAGTAATTCTGAAGATCTCTCTTAAACAGAAATAGATATGGTGCCTAATAATCTATTTTAATTAAGTCTATCATTAATAACAGAAAGCTATTAACAATAAGAGCACTGAAACAGGCTGCCCAGAGAGGTTGTGGAGTCTACTTCTCTGGAGACATTCAAGACTCACCTGGACACATTTCTGTGCAGCCTGCTCGGGGTGAACCTGCTTTAGCAGGTGGATTGGACTGGATGGTCTCCAGAGGTCCCTTCAGACCCCAATCATTCTGTGATCCTGTGATAAGAGGGAGGTGGGTTTTTTTGGTTGTGGTTTTGTTTGTTTATTTGTTTGTTTGTTTTTTGCAGAAAACTAGTTTTAATTCCTGAGTGAAAAAATAGAGGGAACTCTTTCAAAAAACGTCTCAACAGTTTAATTTTTTACTTTTCTCTTATGTAGCTGAGTTGAAAATTGTTGCAGGAAGAAGCTGTTTATTTTGGTTTTACTATGTGAACTCTGAATATAGATATAACTTGTATTCATTGAGCACAGAGACTGTGGACAAAATAACTCAGAAAGGCACATAATACTGATGCAGCTGCAGATGGCAACTCCTGAAAGCCTGCGGGCATGGGAGCATATTGAATCTACCTTGAAATGCATTTACTCATTTCCTTGTTGTAGAGATTCTGCAACCTGTTTCTAGTCAGTGTTGCTCTTGTCGCTTGTTGGTGAGAGCAGGGAAGCATGAGAGGCTGAGGGAGTATGTGCCCTCACACTGGAAATGAGCAGGGGCAGCAGGCAGTGCCGCTCAGGTGTAGGCCAGCTGCCTTGTGGTTGTTGTGCTTTGTGGCCTGTCTTCTGAGTTACTGATTGCAAAATGTGAAAAAGTTTTCATTGGGAAATATGACATGATCCAGCATTTCACCTGTTTTATTGGCTTAATGTTTACTTGTCATTTCCTTTTGTAGTGGTGTTTGCCATTTGTAGAACGGTATATTTATGGGCCTTTGTGACTTCAAGCAACATTGGTAAATTGCGTCTACCAAAAAAGTGTTAATGTAGTTTGCTATCTTATTTTTTTTGGTGTATATATAGGAAAATAGGTGCTAAAAAGTGATCAGGATGTAAATCTCTTTGACATCGTATTTCTTTGATAAAACTCTGAACTTCTCCTTCAGTTGTGTATAACTAAGTGCTTACTAATAAACTCTACTTTTGTGGGCTTTTCTTATCTTCATAAGAAACTTACTGTAAAGTGTACCCAAATGTGTGTCTAGATCTGTAAGTTCTCTGCTAAATATCTGAATAATGAAAGGACAATCACATTTCATGTAATTTTTTTATGGCTTTCCACACACCTCTTCTTCCTTCCACTTTTACTCCCTTTTATTGTTTTTGTCGCATCGATGGTGTAGTCTTTCAGAGTTAGACTAGATGAAGCCTATGTTGCAGTAGATAGTTGGAGGGAGACTTAGTACTGTGTTTACTTTTTTGATGGCATTGTAGCACTTCACATGGAAATACAGGTGCTTCCAGACCAAGTCACCTATCAGGTTTCTCTAGTCTCATAGTCTGTCCTTGGCAGTGGCAAACAGGTTAAGAGGCGGGCCAGATAACATAATTCAACTAGGAGTTTACATTTATGGGATAAAGAAAATGTTATTAATAATAGTTCATGTTGTAATTTCGGCAGCGGGATTCTACTTATACCCTGAAGCATGAGATTTAATTGCTCTTACATCATTGTCTTTGCTTACAAAGCTGCCAGTGATGTTTATCATCAGAAAATTATCCTACCCTTTCAAAAAGCAGTTTTAATATTTATCTCAATGAACTTTCACAGCAGTAACTCCATAAATTAATTAAACACTGCCTTGGAAAAGTGGCTCCTTTTTGCAGTTGAAATCTTAGTATAATTTCATAGAACCATATTTTTCACACTCAGGGACTAAGGTTCAAAATAAATTGGATAGTTTTCATAATGCCCTTCATTATTTTATAATACTTTTTTCACAGTCAATGAATTAATTGGTTGATTGCATATATTAAATGGGCTTCCTTCTCCCATGCCCCCCAGCCCACTACTTTCTTTTGGATCACTTCAGTTCAAAATTAAATATGTAATAAGCCTATAAATGTTAGTAATCTTATGATTTATCTAAAGTAGCTGTATTACTGATTGTGTATTTATTATGTGTCTAAAGTATGTTCTTCTAAAGCTAAAACTTTAAACTTCAGTCAAATTTAGCAAATTCACTGAGTTAATTAACTTTGTCTTAAATATCGCCTGTTTGCAGATGCTGAAAGTCTCAAGTTGTGTGCTGTTTGTATTTATTTTTCCTATGTTAGTATTTATTTCTATTTATGAGACAAGACGTAGATTGTATGATAGCTATTCAGTGTTCCTAATATTAACTGTAATGTATGTTATATAATATTTTCAAATTAATGATGTGAATGAAGTATGAAACACTTATAGTTACATACAATGAAGGAATGTAGGTTGTAAGTAGATCCACAAAGAGAACTGAATCCAATACACAGCTGTATCCAAAACAGCAGCACAAAGAACTTATTTTCGACTGCATCAACTCCTTCATCTGACTCGCCACATAGTTGAAAATCTACTGATCATGGCATAAAAGCGAGCGAAGGGTAAAGAAATGTTTGGGGGATGGAGAGAGGGCAGAAACATTAACTCTAAATTTATGGTCATTTAATTCAAAATGCGATTATGATCTAAATACATATTTCTAAATTTTTATCATTTGAGTATAAAACGACTTAGTGTTAAAAAATATATCATGTCAAGATTATTATCTTCTGGTATTTAATTATCTTAATTACTCTTTTATTTTTATGCCCTTAATGTCTTCTCCAGTGCTCTGAATTTCATGTTTTTCAATTACCTAGGATTATTGTTAATAGAGTTTTTCATGGACTTTTGATGACCATGCACTCAACCTGGCATTCAACTTGAAGAGGAACTGCATCCTTCTGCCTTACATATAATATACGTATAAAAGACCCCATATTCCTCAGTGGCAGACTGTTCACTCCTTTCAAAAATCTAAAATAACACATAGTTTTCTGTATTGAATGAACTATGCAGATTTTAGAAACATTATTATCTGATAAAGCTACATACTGCTGCTTCTCAATACCTCACTTAATTTTAAGGGTGAAAGTGTGAAATGACATGTGGCAGTTTGGGGACTAAAATCATGGCTTCAACAGCCAGTGATCACCTTCTGGAAAGTTCCCTTTTAGTTTAACTGATTCTCAAAATTTTGATGTGAACAACAGATTGACACATAATACCTGTCAAGAGCCAGACCATCTTATGTCTGCTTGCTCTACTTAAGACAGGTGATATTATTTTTTCCTATTGGATTTACTTCATGAGGTAGTTGTTTGCTATGGCAATATTGGTTGCGTATTGATTCCTACATCTTATTGTATGAGTCATCACTTTGTCTGGTAGCAAGTCTTTGAAGAAATTGTTTTTCTTTATTGTGAATCTTCCCTCTGATAAAATTTCTTGGTTAATTTATTTTATCAATAATTTACATTGTACAACAGTCATACATCTTAGCTGACAAGTATATAATACTTTCACATGGCTACTAATATTTGCTGCATTAGAGGATGTTGAAAAATGCAGTTTAATCTAGCCAATGTTGTTCTAGTGCTGTTTCTTTTTTTTTTTTTTTTTTTTTTTTTGGGTGTATTTTTTCTAAATTACTATTGTTTTCTTTCAGTTATCTAATGGTATAGTTATTGCTTGATTCATAGCCTACTAGAGTCAATAGAAATATCCCTGTCATATTTAGTGGGTGTTAGATTACTTTTTCAGTTGCAAGCTGAATACTGTTCCTTCTGCACAGATCAAAGCCTTTTCCTTCCTCTCCCTCTCTGAATATCAGATTACAGTTCTGATTGAAAGACTGTGTTGATTTGACTCAAAATGGGTTAATTTTCTTCGTGGAGTTAGAAACCTTTCTTTTTCATAGCTAGCATGATCATTATTTGGACTTAATTTGAGAACAAGCAGATAACACCCCAGCGCAGAGTTGCTCTGGTCTGAGAGTCAAGGTTATTCTGAGCGCTCTGCCCATAGATGTGAGGCCTTGAGGAAATGGGGCATGGATGGGGCAGAGCTTGACTGACAATCAGACTGATCAATGAGAGTGTTCCATCCCATTAGTGTTATGCTTCAGATTTAAGAGCGGGGCTTTCCAGTTTCTCATCCCCTTTTCTCCTCTTCCTCTTTCTCCCTCTCTCTGGAGGTAGCCAGGAAAGTTTTGGTTGGGATGTTTAGCCTGGTCTTTTGCAATTTTGCAGAGGCCTCTGAGCCGTTCTGCCTTTTTCCTCTATTTTTCTCTCTCTGGGATCGATTGTGGGACCAGGTGTGGCTTGCTGGGACTGGCTGCTCAGTTGTGGACAGAGGTCGTAACGAATTCCCTTGAGTATCTTTTATTTATATATATATATATATATATATATATATATGCTTACTAGTAGTGTATTAGTATTTTGTTATTTTATTAAAATGTGTTTATCTCACTCCAAGTTTCTCCCTTCCCTTTTGATTCTCTCCCCTCCTGGGAGGGTAGGAGAGGGGGTGAGTAAGCGGCTATCATGGTTGTATTGCTAGTTTGGGTTAAATCACCACAAAGACCTATGCAATCAGTGGAGAAACTGGTGCAGCGTAGACCAGACTTCATAGTGAATATGAGGGGAGATCCAAACCCTTTCTTTATACTTGTCAGCACAATGCCATGAACATCCCAATGGCTGTAGAAGTGACAATGCACAGTAGGAGAACTTCTTCTGTAAGCTTTTGCAGAACACATCTTATTTTCTGATTTTTCATTAACCTGTTTTGTTACATAGACCTGATACATGTATTTAGCACACTAACGTTTGTTGTTCACCTTTGTCAATTTATAGAACATCATTTACCAGTTCAGCCAAGATGATATTGAAAGCTAAACTCAAGGAAAACGTGTTTTTAAAATTTAATTATAGCTGGAAAGATTACTGGTTAGCTGGTTAACTAGAAAGATATAAGGTTGCTGAGATTTCCCCAGACAACACAGTCTTATTTGCCTCTGTTAATAAAACAAAACAATTTTAAAATGTTAATTTCTGTTGTGTGCAGAACAAGATAATTGCATTACAGTGTTTGCTTTGCATATTTACTTATTATATGTAAAATTTTGCTGTGTTTTGTACAAAGTTCAACTTTATAATTCTGTTCATAAAATATCCTATAGTTCTAACTAAACTTACAGTCAACCACTGCTCTTTTTGTTTTTCCAATGGTACTGGCTTTAATAATTTGACAGTCTGATTTTGCTGTTCCCACGCTTTCCCAAATGTAATGGAATTTAAGCATTATATGCCATGTGAATTACAAAAACAATGAGAGAATTTGCAGAAGAATATGAAGTATCAGAAAGTAGTACTGTGGAATTAAAACCTTGTTTAAAATTAGAACTTTTTTTTTTTTTCATTCAAATTACATTTTGGTCTTGTATCAAGACAGTGTTTATTTTATTTAAAAATTAATGAAGAAATGGAGAAGTTACTTCTTGCCACATTAAATGCATAACCAAACATCTCAGAAACACAAGAAGACAAAATGATGTTATAAAAGCTTATTTTTTAATGCTCTTGCAGCTCATCAATCCAAATTATTGTTTTTCTTTATTTAAATAATTCCAACATAGAGGTTCTTTCCCATTGTTTAGTTGTAAATCTAATAATATGAGTGGAATTGTTCAATAATCTTCTGTCTCAAGCTTTTCTTCATTTCTGATTCATTGTGTCTATTATTAAACCCAGCTGTTGATGTTTTTGAACAAACTGATTTCTGAATTATCTCTGCATTGTGTTCTATAATAACACCACTTCTGAATTATCATGGGCTGCTCCCAATTTACTTTTAGATAATTAAAGGCTGTCTTTATTTCTGTCCAAGTTGTCTGTTTTATTTCCCAGAACACAAGGATGTGATTTCATTCACGCTGCTCTAGGGGTCTGAAGTTGATAATAATTTTTCTACATCTGCCCTCATCGGTGTCATCTTCCGATACATGATGCTTCAGTGTTATTCCTCGACTTTACTCATTAGCTGTCACAGTGTTGGGGTTGTGTTGTGTGAGTCCACCACAAGCCATTCCCTCTTGTTTTCCTCAGAAGCCTGTACCTTCATGCTTTGGAGGACCCTTGTCTTCTAGAGTACATTCCTCTTCATGCAGTCTCTAAATATTTAAATACATTGCATGTTAATGAATGTCAACATTGTTGGGATTACTGTAGTTTATCTTATGTATGGTGCGTATGCTAATTACTCAGCTTTAAGGACTTTAAAATTAAGAATCAATATAATGTATTTTGGATAACTAACTCATAGGGTTCTGTTTTCTGCATATAAACTGATATTTTGTATAACAAAGAAAAAAAAAAAACCTCTGCATGTACTTCAAATGGAAGACTGACCCAGGATATGTTTCAGTATGGGGTCACACATAATATCCGATTTCCTTGTTTCACTACCTCATGTCATTGCTATATACAATAGGAAGACTACCTAAAAAAGAAGAAAGGGGAAAAGTAAGGGATTTACAGTAAACCCCTGAACAATTTAAAATATTTTTTTATTCCCACTAAGGTTCATAAGGAAAGGACATTTTAGGCTCTTAATAGGCTCTTTAGTATTAACCTTAAATTATGAGAGTTCTATTTATTTTCCCTTGGCAAGAACAAGAATTTTAATCTGATCCTACTGTTTTTACTCTTGCCAAGGTAAAATTCCTCTGACTTCTTCTGCATTTAATAATTGAGATCTTTATGGACTGTTTTCTTCCCTTTGCTATTTTTTGAGGGACTGCGTGTGGTACTTTTAAATATAGTACTAGAGCTTAACAGTGAACATGGCAAAGAATGATCCTCACCTTACTAATAAAGCAAGGTATTTGATGTACAAGACACTTACCTATTTGCTTAAAAATGCAGTAGCACATTATTCCAGGTTAATGCTGTCTTCACAGAGCCACTACTTTTAGCTACTTGCTTTCACGTAAATGTGTAGCAGTAAGTGAAATCTTTGAACTGGCGGCAGTGTGGTAAGTTTCTGTTTACTTCATTACTTTAAATACAGGACTTTTCTCCATTGTTCCTCAAGGGGCAGCACTGTTAAGATGCTGTGCAAAATTTTCAGACAAGTGCTGAGGTACTTTAACAAAAAAAAGCGTCTTATTTATGATGTGTCAAATTACTGTTCTCAGAGTAGACCTTTTAGGTTGCATTCAGCCTTTAATTTGACTGAATTTAAATAGCATAAAATGCCTTTTAGTTGGAACTTGGCTCGCATACTATATCTCTCATTTCAATGAAAAACATTCAGATGCAAATACGGTTTGTTTGGACTGAGTACAAATGCCACTATCATGACTGATGAAGGCTTTTGATCACACATCTACAAACTGAAACCTTAAAAAGGAAGAGGCTATTTGGACTGGCATCTGCAGTGCCATGAATTATTTAGTTCCCATTATTCATAAATCTCTTTGAAGAGAAGGCTTATGAGGTTTTAAGGAGGAGTAGTCATAGTTGTGTTGCCAGTTTCTATTTATGCTGTGACTGCATGTGCAAACTTCTTCTAAACTGCAAATGCTGTACTGAATATGAAAGAGGTGCATGTGAGGTTTCTTTGGTTTCCTAGGGTAAGAATGGGGATGCCTCTGTTGTTACCATCTGCTTTTGTGTGCTCCAGGAGGTAGGCAAGGCAGGAACATGTTGGGATAATTTGGTGAGCTACTCAGTTAGCTGCTAGAGACCTGTTTGAATCTTGCAGGGCACATGTTCACAGCTGAAGTTTGTTCTGCCACTCACTCACTGAACTACAAATCTCTTTTGGCTGTGCTCTGACAGCAAAACAAAAAAAAGGAATGCCACCCTCCTTTTTGCATTGTTTTGCTCAGAATCCTTTGTTGTATGATGGTTTTTGCTACAAAAGAGTGAAATTTCAAAATGTTTCCTCTATTTCCAGCAATGATTAAAACTTTATCTATAAACACTATTCTGCTATAAAAGGGGTTTGCGTGCTTGTTTAGCTCAGTGTAATTGTGTAATAATGTTGTCTAGATGATGTACATTGGCAGAAGTGTTAAGGAATGGGTTAGAAATACCCAATAGTAACTTGTTTGTCTGCCTTGCAGACTAGTTTAGTGGGTTCGTTTGTGGTTTTTTTTTCTTTTTTCTTTTTCTTTTTCTTTTTCCTTTTTTTTTTTTCTTTTTTCCTTTTTCTTTTTTTCTTTCTCTTTTTTCTTTTTTTCTGTTTTCCTTTTTCTTTTTTTCCTTTTTCTTTTTCTTTTTTCCTTTTTTCTTTTTTCCTTTTTTCTTTTTTCCTTTTCCTTTTTTCTTTTCTTCATTTCTTTTTTCTTTTTTCTCTTTTTTCTTTTTCTTTCTTTTTTTTTTGTTTGTTTTGTGGGGTTTTTTTTTGTTTGTTTGATTGTTTGTTTGTTTTAATAGGATTTCAGTTTTCATTACTGAGTAATACTATGGGAAATTATTTGCCTGGTATATGTTCTTCCAGTCTAAACCTCAAATTATAAATCAAAATACTGTGAAGTTGTTGTGCAGCTCAGAAATATACAGCGTTCACAAATAATTTCTTTATTATAACACCTTTATCATCATAGGAGTACTAGGACTATTTTACTTCAGAAGTCATAGTTAGGATGATTCCCCAACAATAATTTCCTAAAATAATAGTATTTAAAAGTTTCTCAAAAGTGTTCCATGGAAGTGTTGTCAGCTTTCATTTTTCAACTGATTGTGCACATTACTCTAACTTGATTTCACTTGTTATTCAATGTACCAAAATGCATTATGCTTTATAGGCAGTAATGCATGTGTATATGCACACTTCTATATGAATTATGAACTATATAATATATAAATGTATCACATATATATTGTTTTATTTATTATTGCATAGAATATAATAATGTTATGTTATATATAGCTATGTATATTGAATGAATAGGTTTCTGTAATGTAGAATATATTTTTATTTCATAAAAGAGTATACTGAAATAACATACACAATATCTAGTATATATAATATGAAATATATAAATGTACATATATTGAGTGTAATAGGTTTACATTCATATTTTTTTAAATTCTGGGAGTAGTTTCACTGATATGGAAGTAAAAAGAAATATGAGAAATGAGAAGTGCAAGAAACATATGTTTGTTTTATATATATATATATAAAAAGAGGTTTTTTTGTTTGTTTTTTAATGTAAGTAATGTAACAGCTTTGTGGCAGTGTTAGAAGGAAGGAACACAGGCAGAGACCATCATAACGATAGTAAGGAAGCAGTTAATAATATATGAAAACTTTCTTGTTGGGTCATTAAGTATTGATTTACAGTTGTTCCAGAGTCTTAGTCTCTCTCCTTATTCACTATATCTCTTATCACTTTAGAAACACTTCTCAATATTCAAATGCTGAAAGCACACATGACTGGAGTTCAGAATTTTGAGATTTCTATAACAGTATATCTCGTACACATTCGATTCTCTGAGCTTTCTGATCTGGATCTTTCAATATGATCATTTCCCCTTCTTTTCACTTAATGATGGCTTTTTTCCTCTTCTCTCTGCTTTCATCTTTTTTACCTCCCTGTTTTTTATTTTTTCTTGTTGGCCTTGAAGAACTCTTTCATCATCCATAATTTTTAATTGATTTTATATATTAGCTTGCTACATCTCCTAGACTCAGTTGTTAAAGATTCTGTGCTACCTGCAAGCCATGATGCTTCAGTCTTTTAATTTTCATTCTTCCAAAGTGGCAGAACTTCGAGAACATCATTTTTTCTCACTTCGGTTATTACTAGCAGTCACTCAGAAGCTCTTACTTGGCTTTATCTCTGCAGTGGACCGTGTACCATCATTAGTGTGTCTGCTTGCCTGGTGCATATGCTGACCGTACTTTGTGTACACACACCCTGGTAAGGATGTTCACTAATAAGTCCTTATTTTGATAGCTCCTAGACAGAACTGGGCAATTTATGAAATGAGTCTGCTCTGTTTTGGAGGTATGGCCAACATATACATCTCAAGGCCAAGAGTGAAGGGCACATGATGAAAGGACCCAGTACAGAACAAAGCTGTGAAAACCATATCAGCAACTCATGTCAGTGGTCTGGGGATGTTCTTGTTAGACTGGCAAGCTATGAGCCACCCCTTCTGAAACCAACTCAGATTAAATGCAAGCTGACGAGAGTGTAGTTTTCTAATGTTAATTGCCGATCACCTAAGCAGAACTTTTCAACTCATCAGCTTAGTGCTCAGTGTAAAAAAATAGATTTATGTTTTTTTCTTGTTGCAAAAAACTTCCAGATTACATCTTCCCCCACAGACGGTGCTTCCAGCTTTTTACTTACTATAATAACACTTTAGGTTTATTATTACATACAGTAACCTGAGAGTGATATGGACAGCCAGGAATACGGATAGGTGCTGTAAACATAGACCTACTTTTAAATGAATCCTGCCTACAAACAATTTCAGTAGAGTGGCAATATACTCAAGTATGAATAGAAATGTTTTTAATGCTCAGATCAAAAAAATTAAGGTGCAGGTCAATATTAGTAGTATCGTATTTGGAACAATTATACCTTCTTCGAAACGATTTTTATTTTTTTAAGCTTCTTTAACAATGCTCTAAATTCTGAATTTAATATTACTTTATTTTCTGCCTGAAAAACCTAATGGCTGTTTTATGAGTTTTCAAATTCTGCATATTCATTCACACATATGCTTGTAGATTCTGCATATTCATTCCTCTCTTTCTAATAGAGAACTTGTATTTCTTTATACAAGAAGAGGATAGGGAGGGGTGTAAAATCATAAGTCTGGAATTGTGAATTCTTGAATTTGTGAATTTTCAGCTGTAGTTATCATACTGTAGGAAAGCTGCAGAAGAGCTGACAACTTTTACTGAGTTAGCTTGCATATTCAATGCATATATACATTTAAAATAATAGCAGGAAATTAGAACCATATACAGGAAATTACTTTTTTGTTAATTCAATTTTTGTGAATTGAATTGTGAATTTAATGCATATAGTCAGATAAAATGTCAAACATTCAATGGAAGACAGTCTGTGGTCAAAATTATTTATAGTGAGGATGAAATTTATGTCTTGATATTGCATCTTTACAAAAAGAATTTTTCATTTATATATCTCACACAAGCTACAAAAATAAGTCATTCTCAGTAAGCCTTGGCAAGGCAACTCTTCACCTTAACAGCACTATTAGGCATCACATTGGATATTGGTATTAAGTGGCAATTAGTGTTTTCTGTTTCCAACACCTAAGTGGAGTCCTTTTTTTGTAAAGCCATAAATAAGTGGTTAATACTACTTGGGTATAAGTTGGTGTTTGGGTTTTTGACTGTTTAGGGGTCTTAAAAAAACACCGTGGTTGATTTAGTATTACATCTTCACCACTTTTATTGTAAAGAGCTAAATTATATTTTTTGTATTTTGATTACTATACAGGTAAGTTTTAATATTTTTAATTTGCTTTGATAGATGAAAAAATGCTGAGAAAAAGATTTCATTACTGTTCAGAAATAAACGTATACTTTTAATATGTATAACAATATGATCCATTTTTACTTAAAATAAATTTCACCCATTATCATACATGCAAATAGCTATTTTCAGGAGTATGAGATATAGTTTGTCAATTATGAAGGTATTTTAATGTCTCTAAATCATCCAGTAAGCCTCACTAATTCCAAAGGAGTCATTTTGCTCTATAATATTGAAACTAACTCTCTGGAAGGTCTCAAGCGAAATGGCTATAATGTATCAGGTCAAGACAAGAAGTAAAGCTTTCCAGTACTTTTCTTGACATGAGAATTGCAGTGATTGCCAAGTCGTGATGACGAAAATCCCTTGTAGAATTTTTAGTGGCTGAATAAATTCATCTCTAAAAAGTCACATCTGAAATTCCCATTCTCTAACCGAAGAAGAGCTTCGATTTAGAACATATTTACTCTCAACCATTTAAACGTATGAAAATCCTGTCTCTGCACTTAATTTATTATGGTATTTTTTTCATCAGTCTTGTCAGTTACCCAAGTTTGTCTCCTAATGTATGGAAAAGCCTAAATTGATAATAATTGAGGAATAAAAAAAAAAAATAAAAATTCTGTTCACAGTTTTAATTATCTGGTCTTTAAGATACGTGCATGTTTCCACATGCATCAATTGCTGTCCCATCAGCACTTAATTTATACTTCAACCTTATTAAGAAAGCATTTCACATGGATGTTCTAATATGGATGTGTCTTAACACATGTTCCCACGGGCTGAGATGTTAAAGAAAAAAAAAAAAAAGTAACCATGCCATGAAAGGCAATTGCCTTCCCAAAACGTTCGTAGGGTTTACAGTAGATTAATTAGTTGTACATGGAAGTGAAGTAAGGAGAACCCTAGATGTTTGCCTGCCTACCTAGCTCCTTGTTCTTGATTATAACATTTCTGATTTCATGCTGGTTGTATAAGGGCTTATTTTCAAATAAAAGAACTATTAGAGCTTTGTGGGTTATCAGAGCTGTGGACTGTGAGTAGAAAATAATGTATATAAGCACAGTAGACTCAGAAAATGTCTAGTTGTAGTAATGTAAGACAGCAAATACAGTTAAAAAAGAATCTGATATGAGACCTGTATGCCACAGATTGCTCTTGGGTTGAGCAAAATGGAGAAGGTGTAGTTTGAGGTGTTTTGCCTGCATTGATACGCAGACGTGAAAAGAAACATGAGCTTACTTCTTCCAGCTGCTTGTGCCCAATCACAGTTACGTGATGACAGCCAGTTTGTTCCTAAGTAGTTTGTTAGGTGTATCCAAGTGGATTCTTTTCCTTTCTTCTCTTTCTAGAGACCTGATATAAACACAGAGGCAAAAACTTTTCTAATGTTTGGTGTAAGTTTTATAATAACTGTAAAAGAGATCTGAGAGAAAAAGTGAGTACTCGTATCTGACATAATGACACAGCCTCGTGGAGTTCTTCATTGTACTACTTTGGAACTGTTTTTATAAGTAAATATTAAAACACTCTGTTACTTCGATAAATGAAACACAAAAGTTGTTTTTACTCTTGTTCACAAACTATATTATTCATTTGTATGTGAAATTTCTGTGAAGTCTTGTGGAAACCCTGGTTGTGATGAAAGTGATTACTTATTGTTTGTAGAAGTTGCGTGTCCAGCTGTATTATAACATACATAAAGCTGGCATTCTGGGACAGACAAATCATGTTATCTACATGCCTTTAAGAGGAGCCTTTAGGGTATGATTTTACTCATCTTCTAGTTTCAGTATATAGTAATATACTGTGTTATGTGTTTCCAGCTGCTGATTTGAATCAGCTACAGCCGGAATGCTGAACTCTAGTGATGTTTAGATTATAAGATGCTTCTGTTGATCTCCATCATGCCAATTATAATGAGTGTTGAGAACAAAATTACTATATTTATAGACTATTTTTCAGAAAGAAAATAGAGCTGCATGTTCTTCAATATTTTGTGATTAGTATCACATAATAAAAGTCATTGCATGTGATAAACTAGTTGCAGTTTTAAAATATTTAATGTGTTTAGCAGCGTATTAGGAAGTTTGAAAGATGCTTACAATAATTTTAGCTTTTCTATTCCAGTATACCAATTGCTTCTCATTATCTGGGTTCAGTAATTACTATTTTACATATCTATATTCTATTGGGTTGGAAAGGAAAGATTCTAAACACAGGAAAATATTCTGTTATTACCTGGTACCGCATTCTAGAGTAATAGTGTGAGGGGAAAACCAAAATGCTGTAATCTGTGCCCCTTCATCACATTGCCTTTCGAAGTTTCACCAAGTAAGATATAATTGTATAGAATTTCTAGAGTTGATGCTTCCTATAAAGAAAAGTGTGCTTTGAAAGCAACATTGCTTTTTCTCACAGGGCACAGTAAACATACGGCAGCTGCTGTTTTGATTTTCTATTTCTCCTTTAGTAATAAAACAGTTGATTGTTATTGCCCAGGATGTACGGTCAGTTCATGGGTTTGCTAGGTGTAGTAATATGTAAGTAGCATGTTGTTGTTTGGGTCTGCGCATTGACTTATGTAGTTTATGTCTGGCTTGCCTATAGGTTTTATAGTGTGTATGTAGGAGAGACATTAAGCAAGATGGGTTAGTATTGTTTTGTTTGATCACAAGTTGCTTATTTCTGGTTTGGGTTTTGTTTCTTTTTTTACTAATTATGGGCTGAATGTAGATCCACTGAACACAATTGAAGACCTTTATGACCTTGTTAGTCTTGGATTTGAACATCTGCTGCTGCTGTCAAGAATTATTACGTTGTTCAATAGAGTAGCAGATATAGAAAAATAATGTGGTACAGTATGTATCTTTGAGATAGGTTTGTACTTTGTAGATTAACAGACAAGTTAGTATTTATTCATGGAATTGGAGGGGTGTGTTAGTATTTAAGATGTCCTTAAGAAATGGATGAAATAACTTTAAAGCAACAGGTGTTCTAAAGACAAGGGTGAAGTCCTGTATTCAGAAAGGATAAAATAAATATGTAAACCCAAAATGGTCAATAGGTAGATGTACAACAATATGGAGGGAAGGACTAAGGGTTTGTGTGGGCTTGAACACAATGTAATGGTGTCTTGTTAGACCCAAGTGCTATTTTGGAGTGTGCAGCCGAAGAGCTAGATGGAAGGCATTTTAAGTAATTGTTGCACTTTGCACTTGCGACTTCATCTGAATATCTCGCCCGATTTTAGTTTAGTCTTGAAAATCCAGAAGAGGAAAAAATCAACCAACCAACCAAAATAAACAAAAGTCAATAAAGAGGACGTTGGAAAACATGTTAAGAAAGTGGAAGAATGCGACTGTTTAGGCACAGAAAATAAATAAGTCATCTTCAAATTTGCAAGGGATTACATGGAAAGTATGAGAAGACTAATTGGTCTAGTCTCCTACATATAATAGTTAGGTTATATGTCAGGAAAAAAATTTGCCAGTTAGAGGACAATTGTGCATTAAAACAGATTACCTGGAGAGCTTTTGGAGTCCCTGTCACCAAAGGTTTTCACAATATTTTAGGCAATCTGTTAGTAGAGGTCCAAACATAATTCATGTTGATTCAAACCCAGAGATTACAGTAGTTGACCTCTTCATAACCCTTCCAAATTTTCATTTTTGTCCCCTTTTCAATTGCATCTTCAAGAACATATTTTATGTTCTAAGAAGAAACAAAACACTTTGTAGATGCATAATCCCTAATATATAGCACATACTCAATACATATTATATTTTGTACATATTTAATGTTGTAGTGGCAATAAAAGAAATTAATCAATTCTTTGTCATTACAAAATAACTTTTTTTTTTTTTTTTTGCATATCCATTCATTCATAGTTTTTCTCTTAAACTCTAGGAGGAAAAATATGTTAAATTCTCATAATCAAAAAGGTTCTTTTTCCAAAAATCAGTCAATGAATAAGTGAAATGTGTCTCTTTCTAGAGCGAAATTACCTGATGTCATCTTGGGAACTTGTGGACAGAATGATGCAAAGGTAGAATACATAAGAGAAGCTTCCATGTTTAAATTCCATATAATTACATATGCATGACTGCACAGATCTTTAATAGTTATACAAATAGAGAGATGAAGACTTATTTGGGAATATTTGCATTCTGAATATATCAGCAAATGCCACTAACTGATAATTTAGAAGTGTCCCTGAGAAGAGTTTGCAGAACTTACGTGTAGAAAATAATGTTCACTATAAAATACAAAGGCATATCAATAAAGGCAATCAAATGAATGGTCAGAAAATCAGAAGTAAACAAATTTGGTCATGAGAATATATCTAGGTTGTTTAAACCGTATCCTAATCTAAAAGAACTCACAAGGTCCCATGGTTCTCTGCCAACTTTTGGCCACACACTTCAAGATTAGACAGAAGTGTCTTCTTGAATGCAAGAGACTCGAAATCCCACTAAGAAATTCAGGTGATTATGGTGTTTTCTTTCTCCTTCAGTGGCTTTTGGAATAAATGCTGTTGTTGAAAAGGAGGTGGTGAAGCATGTTACATTAGAGCACATACTGGTATCTTTGCTTTGAATGAGTCTCCTAGTCTGTGAGAGTCTAATAATCTGCATTATTCTTCAGAGAAAATGATCCTGCTAAGCCTTCTGTCACACAGAGGAGCTTTTCCACTCAGAGAATCAGAGTGAGCATTTAGGTGACCTAAATGACCAGTGATAATCCATCAGTTTATCAAAAAAAAAAAAAAAAAGTAATTGTTGTCATCATCATCATCAAATTAAAAAGAAAATTCTAAATTTAGGTAGCTTAAAAATAACTCCTTTCGAAAACTGGAAATATGCTTCATATGTTGGGGGTGTTGAGAAAGAGAGTTGTGTTTTTTGTTGGTGTTTGGTGTATGTGGTTGTGTGGTGTTTATTGTCTTTTGTTCTGTGGTATTTTTTTGTTTCGTTTTGTTTTACGCTACATCTCTGATACTTTTTAGTATTCCAGCATTGCAGAAGGCTGTAAGACTAGTATAAAAATACAGACAAATAAATATGTCGAAACTACAGGCTGTTGATGCCTTATTTTTTTTTTTATTGAAGATGAGAGGACCTCCAGATTTGCTGGAACTGTAGGTTACTGTATTCAGGAGACAATCAGTGCGATGTGCTTTATGAGTGTGAGTTTCATCTTGTTTCTTTTAGTGAAAAGAGCTATTTACTAATTATAACATTTAGATATTTTACTGTTTTTTCCTCTAGCTGCATTCTTAGTATGTGTAATAGGTGAAATGAGAACAAGGCACTGACTTCCAACTTTTCACTTTTTCTTTTTTCTTTCTCCGTATTTTCTGAAAGAAAAGGTTAGGTAAGCTGGACATCTAGGGGAAACACTTTTCCCCTTTTTTATTTTTATTGAGCTGTTGAAGTAATTGGAAGGATATGTTTTTTTTTTTTTTTTCCAAAACAAAAGAAAAAAAAACCTCAAATTGAATAATAAATCACCTATAAGAGAAAAATAAAATAAACACTATATCAAATCTGTCTGAAAATGTCCACAAAATTGAACAGCATAGAGACAGCTGAGTGTGGAGAAAATATTGAACAACTTGTAACCACCATTTATCAAAGAATGTAATTTAACAATTGTTGGCATACAAAAAGCAAGAAGTCAGAAAGATATATCACAGAAAAAATAAAGCACAATATATTATTGATATTTGAGAGCAAGGGTATATATTAGGGTTTTTGAAATTTGAATCAAAATTTTACGTTCAAGCAATGATTTTTAAAAACATTGATTCAGCAGCATAGTTACAGCAGAAATACTTTTCTGATTTAAAAATTGCCTAAAAACCTTAGTTCTGTGAAAATTAACTGCCATGGTTCAGGACTTGGCACATTTTTCCTCCCCTTTCCTGATCTCTCAGGGTGGACTCCCCTGAGGTCTCTGACCTTGGCTTCTTGCTGCTCTGTGATCCCCTCACTCCCAGACCTTCTGTTAGTAGCCAACCCTTTTGTTTTGCACACACTATGACCAGAAGAGCCTTTTCTTTTTCCTCAGTCTTACCTAGAAACCTAGTAGCTCTGTTTTGCCTTTCAGCCTGGCTTTTGAGAATATGGTCTTTCTTCTCTCTTTGTCTTTCTTCTCCTTAAATTCCAATGAAGATCACTGTTCACACTTTTCTGTAGTACATATAGATCCTTTGACTGTAATGTTGTTTGCAGAAACCCATGGGTCTGTTGTCACTGACATCAGTGGCACAAAAAGCTGAGTTATCCCATTTCTGGTGCTCTAACCAAGACATCAGCCTCCCTCTGCTAAATTTCAGTCCTGATGATGCTCATTTGAAACATTTATGTATGCTTGTCTCCTCCTATGACTTTTCACATAGTAATAAGAAAAAAAGGTGAATAAAAATTTTCAAACATGTTGGACATAGATTGAAAATTGTCTTCTCTTTACACAGAGTGACAAGGAGACTAAAGAGGGAAGAGCAAAAAATTCTTTCACCTTTGGAAAAAGAAATACTAACCTTAATTATAATAATGAAAGAGAAATTTTCCCTCATGTTAGGTATTAAAAAGATGGGTCATCTGTGGAAAGAAGTCCCGTTAGTTCCTATATATAGGTAGAATTATACTTTCAAAGACCATTTTCAGCTAATTTGGCTGTTGTGCAGTTTGAACTTTACGAATTGATTTGTAATTGGACTGTGCTGTCAATGGAAAAACTTATAAGTATTGAACATGACATTTGTAAGAAGGTCACTGTCATCTAGTCCTCTATTAGTGGATTTACAGGGAGTTATAATTGGTCTAAGAAGCTTAGTAACCTGTCCTACTTCCAATTATAATGTACAACCTCATTTATATATTTTCTTTATTTACTGATACATGATAGATAATAATTCTCTAGTGCTCATGCTTCAAAATAAAGCTATCTAATCATAGAATGGTTGGATTCTTTTAATATCCATGTATATATGTACCCATACACATAGGTTATATATAATTTACATATGCATGTATGTGTGTATATGTATTTATTCTGGACTATTAAAGTACATACATATTTTTTCATATAGGTATGTGTATATATATACATACATGTGTGTATATATATATATTTAATTATGAATTATGAATGTGACTATAAAGTCTCTTGTTGCTTTTGAATTACCTCAGAGGGAGGCGTGTGTCCTTCAGACTTTTGTTGAGTGTAAATGATTGCTCTGGCTCAAAGTGATAGAGTGTTCGTGTAGATGTAATTCACAGGACAAAGAAAGAAAGGGAAACATGAGAAAATTAACAGATTGATGAACTTGATGCATTCATTATCAGCTTATATGTGAACAAAGGGGAAACTGCTCACTTCTTACAAAATTAGAATGGCACCATTAAATTCGTTTCCCATGAAAGCAATTTTTAGTAGGATTTACTGTCTGCTTTGCAGGTGAGTATCTCTTGTTAAACAGCCTTGCAGAAACAGCTCTGCAGAAGCATTTGCATGTGTCGTACCAACCCAAAGCAGAGTTGTTCTGTGGAGTAATGTTGATTTAAGACACCATGGGACTGCTTTTTCAGTTTTGTTTTCACTGCCAGGAGAATGGTAGCCAGGCAGAATGGTGAATCTGGAAGTAGAGGAGGGATCAGTGAAGAAACTAAAAACAAAAGAAACAAAACAAAGCAACAGAAAAAAAAAAAAAAAAGCTAGAGAATCAACATTACATTTTTGGGTGCATTCACAAAGTTAAAATTTTTAATTTTTCAACAATTCTTCATATATGGCAACTTGGTCATCACTGCCATGCTCTCCTTACTAATACCTTTTTGTGCGAACAAGAGAAGCCAAGAGAGCAAGTGTTTCTTTTTTGTGTGTGTGTGTTTGTTGGTCACAAGTTTAGCTGCCTTTCAATTGTGAATGCAGTTCTGCCTTAAAAGAGGCACCAGCCAAAGAAGAATTATTTGTTTTGTTTTTCTGAGGTACCTTTCTTGTCATGAATATGCTCTTGAATGAATGCCTTTCAGAGTGCGCTTGAGATTTTAAAGAGTTGTGGGTAGTGTCTTTTATGTAATTTACAAGCTAGCAGAGTGATTCCATTTTCACTTTGGATTCTGATTAATCTTGTATATCAGCAACATTATCCATGAGAGTCAGAAAACAGAAAGTAATAATTCTGTTGATTTTGGCAGTAGGGTAGATGTTAGAGGAACATTTTAACCTCCTGGGGTTTTTTTGCGTTTTTTTGGTGCTTTTGGAACTAATAGTGTGAAACTGTGTTTCTCCAGGAGACTCAAAGAAGCCTGTAATGTCTGCACCTTGTCTGCCACTCTTTTTTCTAAGTTTGAAAATTGATCACTGTTTGTTAAAATACTGTCTGCTCTTTTGCTTTGCATGCTCTATTAGGGTGCATAAACAACCTGAATGAAGAAAAACAATGATCATGTAACACAGATTATAAGTAATTGGAGTACCTGCAGTTTAAATGGTGTTTGTTTGCATCAGCTTCACAGGAGGATGATGTTTCAAGAAGTAGGAGCAAGGGAATGATTTCAGGTACTTCAGAAGGTACTTTTGGCAAAGCAAATTGTGCTGTAGGTTTTAGAATTCACGAATGTGTGGACACATGCTCTCACCTACTTGTGATTGATAGTTCGTGATTTTTCTGCACTCCTTGCTATGCTTTTTGAGTGTGTTTTGTGATATATTTTCTAAGTTCTCAACATGTCTTCTGACAGAATCATAGATCTGATCTATCTCATAGTACTGCAGTGTCTCAAACAAATTGGTCAAATAATCCTAGAAATGGTATTTCTTAGCTTTGAATCGATAGTGATAAAGTTTCTTTGTATTCTTACTTGCTCAAACTTCTGTCTAATCTATCTTTGTTCTCTTCTTCTGCAATCTTTTCCTTGCTTCCAGTGGCTGCATCAAAGAGCAAAGGTAGAGGTGAGTGTCTGCCTGCACTCTTCAATTTGCATTGCATGGTTCTGCAGCCCATGTATTTTCTCACAAAGTTTTAGGATATTTTCTGCTTCTCAAAGCCGAGAGAGATATTTTTGGATTTTGTGGTATAATAGATTAGATTTTTACAATTTTGTAATTGCCCCTAAGTGCAGACTATTTTCATTGTTTATCAAACATCACTATTTATACTATATTTTGTTAATTGTTTTCATTTAGGAAGTTTTTAAGAAAAATATAAAACCAAATGCATTGTAGTTAGATTTCTGACTTGCATTGTAGTAATGTAGGGGTATTGTCATTTTAATCAAAATGGGGATATTACATGAAAATGCTCATAAATATGTAAATGTAATTTATATTTTTACATCTAGACATAGTCATAAATACCTGAACAGAGAACAATGAACATAAGTGTCTCCTAAGCATTTCTCATCTTCTCACAGTAGTAGAAAATGATCATCATTGTTTCTGATAGCATACCAATATATAGAGAGGCATACTATGATCTCTACAGAGCAGCAAGGTGATTGTCACAAATCAGCACGACAAAGAAGTAAACCTTTCAGAATTAATCATGTAAGGTCAGTTGCACCTTCAGCCATTCCCTGAATTTCAACAAAGCAGTGATGTAGTAAATGTAACCTGATTAGTGCATTTTTACTTGCATGTACACATAAATGTATGCATACGTGTACATATACATATGTGTATGTTTATTTATGAATATATTTTTTTTCATAGAAAATCATGAAAATATATAATTTACTAGAATTTATCTAACATTTCTGATAGATTAGTTGTTTGATAATTAAACATCAGATTTTAAGGCAAATATTTATGCTTGGTTACATGTAGTTTAGAAGTTAAGTACTCTCATATTCAGTGTTTGTTAAGTTCATTTATATACAATGTCCAGGTTGAAGCTGTTGAACAAGAATAATAATAATAAAGAAAGCACAGCCAACTGATGGTGTTTATGTATCAGAATAATCAAATCAATAAATAAAATACAGCACAGCTGCCTTTTTTTTTAATTTATTTTAAGGCTTGCATGGCTTTTTGTAAAAATTTTTTCTCAGAATGTTTGCATGCATCAGATGTCATGAGTGAGGGGAGTGGATGAAGTTAAATTTGCATAATTGTCAATGCATGCCACAAAGTTTGCTTTACTCTTTTCTGTACTGTCATATAGTCACTCAGCTGTGCTGTATAACAGTGGTTGAGAGTTCAAGACCTTCATCATCAATGAAAGCAAAACAAAACAAAAACCAAAAAAAGCACACATCCACGGAAGCAAAATTTCAGCACAAATAAGTATGATCTCATCAGTATTCAGCAATTACTTCACGTAGCCATGTATTGCCATTCAAACAGGAACTGCCCTGGAGGCACAGGAATTATAAAATGAGTCAGAATTGCTCATAGGCTCAAATCATCTGTGGATATTAACACACCCTTATCCAGAAGTGCATGTGCATATTGAACAAACAGCTGAAACTATGGATAGTAAACTGGGTTTGACTCTGTGATAAGAGCAAATCCCATAGTCTGTAGCTGTGCATTATCTTTGGAGTTCTCTTGCTCAGTTGTACAGTGCCTTCAAGACATCATCAGCTTTTCCTTTGGTACTGAACAACCCTGTGAAGAAGGTACCATACATCCACCACGAATTCAGTGCTTTGTTGCAGGAAGAATTTCTATTTTAGCATTTATTTCCCTGAAATCTAGCACTCTAACATCTATGCTTCTATTTATGGATCTTCATCTTTCCTTTCTGAAAGTCTGGAATTTTTGCTGCCATTTTCAGCAAGATGAAGTTGACACTCAAGCCTGCCCTGAGATTGGAGGGTTCCAGAGCATGTTAGTAGGTGACATTATATGGGTTCACATGTCATAGAATCATAGAGTCATAGAATCATTTCAGTCGGAAGAGACCCTCAGGATCAAGTCCAACCATAACCTAACCTAACTTTAGGACTAAACCATGTCCCTAAGAGCCTCATCTAAACACCTTTTAAACAGCTCCAGGGATGGTGACTCCACCAGTTCCCTGGGCAGCCTGTTCCAATGCCTGACAGCCCATTTCGTGAAGGGCTTTTTTTTCCCAATGTCCAATCTAAATGCCTCTGGTGCAACTTGAGGCCATTTCCTCTCATCCTGTCACTTTCTACTTGGGAGAAGAGACCAACACACCCTCCATGCTACAACCTCCTTTCAGGTAGTTGTAGACAGCAATAAGGTCTCTCCTCAGCCTCCTTTCTTCCAGGCTAAACAGCCCCGGCTCCTTCAGCTGCTCCTCATCAGACTTGTGCTCCAGACCCTTTACCAGCTTCATTTCCTTTGCCTGTGCTCTCTCCAGCACCTCCATGTCTTTCTTGTGGTGAGGGTCCCAAACCTGAACACAGTATTCAAGGTGGGGGCCTCGCCAGTGCAGAGTACAGTGACAGTATCACTTCCTGTTGGCTACACTATTCCTGATACAAGCCAGGATGCTCTTGGCCTTTTTGGCCAGCTGAGCACACTGCTGTCTCATGTTTAGACAGCCGTCAGTCAACATCCCCAGATCTCTCTCTGCCAGGCAGCTTTCCGGCCACTCTTCCCTAAACCTGTAGTGCTTCCTGGGGTTGTTGTGACCCAAGTGCAGGACCCAGCACTTGGCCTTGTTAAACCTCATACAACTGGCCTCAGCCCATTGATCCAGCCAGTCCAGATCCCTCTGTATGGCCTTCCTACCCTCTAGCAGATCAACACTCCCACTCAATTTGGTGTCATCTGCAAACTTACTAAGGGTGCACTAAATCGTTTCGTCCAGATCATAGAAATGTTGTTCATGCTTTGTTAACGTGAGAAACTCCTGCTGGTCTCCAGCTTCCCTCCGTCTCCTTGTGGGATTGTCTACAGGCAGAACATTAGAGCCCTTGTTCTCAAATATTGTGTTCAATGTTCTTACCTGCAGCATTTTCTCAGACTTTGTTGAAGGCTGTTTGCATTCAGCGTGTCAAGCAGCTGTTGAACTCTCTAGTTTATTCCTACTTTGTGGCACTTAGAATCAGTTTAGGCTTGAAGGTCATCTGATCTGCAGATCATCTGGACTGTGTAAGTTCTGGTTGTTCAGAGCCTTACAGACAAATTTCCAGGTTAGATTTATGCTATCATTGCTGTCTTTTACCCTGGTTTTCTTATTTCTAGTTTATACTTTCTGTTAACTAGAAGAAACTGCATGAAATTTTTTTGTGGTCTCCAGAAAGGGTAAATACTTGGATTTTGCATAGAAGGTAGGATCTTGCTTTGAACTACCTTGGGCAGATACTGCCACAGGACACTCATGTTCTGGAAAGAACACTTTTGGCATTTTCAAGAAGTCTAATTCAGAGAACTTGAAAGAGTAAGGGGTAAAATTAGACATGAAAATAGTTATTCATAGCAGTGAATTGATGAAGTAGAAACCAAAGATGCCACCTGAAAGTCTCAGACAATCTGACTGAAGTTGTTTCAGTGCATGAATATTTTAAGGACTGTTCCTTAATGCACCAGATGAGATTTGTTCAACTTGAGCTCTGTAAATGAGCATTTCCTCTATCAAAGCACCAGTTTGAAGACCTCTTGACCTCCTAAGAAGGGCTGTTTTGACATTTTGGTGACAATATTGTTGCAGATATCTTCTGGCAGCAGTTAACAATGGTTTTCAGTCTCAGTGGTCTTATCAGAGCTGCTAATGACATGTCAATTTTCTGCCAGCAGGTGAAAGAGAGAGGCCAAGTGTCTTCATTCAAATGTAATTAGTTGAGGAATGGAATCATGTGCTCCACATTTTTACTTCTCTGATACACTCTATGTCAGCTGCTGTTAGAAAGTTATTTCCAGAGCTACCCCACTAACCTTATGCAGTTAGACACTTGACTTTATCACCCTTCAAAATTTAAACTGGAATTTTTTTGCTAATGGGAATGGTGTGGAAAAATATGACAACTTCTTATTGAAGAAAGGAGATTATAAAGGCAACTGCTGTACAGGAGGAAAAAGCAAGTCCTCAGAAAAGATCTATCATCTGCCTGTTGAGAATTACAACATTCCTTCCTGTTCCTAAGATTTCTGAGGCCCTAGATAAAAAATAGTGAAATTCCCAAGAAGAGACTTTTTGCAGAGGGGAAAATGTAACTGCCATAACATTGCAAGATTCATAGTATCCAATCTAAATTAAAACATGGTGGATTGGTAGCTTGTTTCTGCCATGCTCCTTTCCTCCATTTCAGCTATGCATGCAGTTCTATTTTTAATTTTCTCAAGTAGAAATAACATTCATATAATAGTTCTCCTGCTTCTCATAGCAATATATTACTGTACTTCCCACTCAGTCTGTATATAGATAATGCTATATTTTTTCTCCAAACTGTTGTAAAAGCTGTACCTCTATGGCTTCTAGAGGTCCTATTGATGTGGGACACATTTAAACTTTTTTTCTGTCTTAATACTACACTTCTAAGTACTGTAAATGCTTTTAACTCTATTTCACTTGCCTCAAAAGTTTGATACTAACAGTACTGTGTTTTATAGCCCATTGGCTATCCAGAAGATTTTTTAGATGTTGACTTGTGTTGCATCTGTGTCCCAAAGAAATTGCACTTATGTTTCAGCTCCATAGGGAAGAACTTTTTTCTTTCAGTCATATCTTCTACAAATGCAGAGGTATGTTGTTTCGGCTTTACTTTTAAAAGAGAAGACTGATTTTCTTTCAGAAACATAACATTTAAATTTAGCTTTAACAATGCTACTTCAAGCAAACATCTCAATTGCTAATATCAATCATCATAGCATTTGATACACTGTCTAAATGCATCTTAGTCAAGAGACAAAGATCACTCTGGACTTTATTCGCTTGATTTATTTTGTTCTCATTATGTCAATGAAATCGGTATCAGCTTATTTGAAGTTTAAGTCTGGAGGGATTGTGTGAAGGATGTTGTGCAAATATACATGCCTGGATAGTTGTGCAATGACTCATGTTATCTTTTAGTTAGGAATCAGTTTGCTTCTCGAAACTTTACTAGGTCTCATCAATGGGCATGTTCAACCCAACCATGTCTTTGATTTTCGTACAGCGTATGATAAACTTTATTGTATTCTCTATGTAAGTATTTGTCATCTTTGTAAATAATAGGTCTAATTCATCCCATTGTTTTGACTGAAAACCAGACAAACCAGGATAAACTGTGTTCATCAGAATTCCCCTGTATGGAAGACCTAAAGTTTAGATCCTTTCTTCAGTACATGCAATTAGTCAAGCATATTTCTCATTCAAGGTAAAATTATCCTGAAAACAAGCAAATAACACTGCAGCTGTCCATGTTAAGAATAGGATGAAATAAAAGTAAACAAAGGAGACTCAAATATTGCTATTTGTCTTATTTGCATTATCCTCACAAAGTTCTGAGCTGTTGCATTATTAACATCAGTCAGGCATTAGTTCTGCTGTCACAGAGTTTTCTTCATTGAGGGACAGATAATTCAGGGTACCATCTGCATAAAAATGACACACTGCAACATTATGGCAAAAAATACGAACTAGTGGAAGTGTATTGATGTTGAAAGTGTGAATCCAATATAGTGTCTAGGGAAACTCCATAACTCACAGGAGCCTGAAAGTGCATTTATTTATGGTTGCAAGCTTTCACCACCGAGACATGTAGAAATGAAAACCTGTCAGATTCCACCTTTAATACAAGGTCATTACAAAAAACTTGCCAAGGCTGTTGTAGTAACATAGCATGATCTGAAGCCTGATTGAAATTTTTAACACATTATAGTGCTATTGAAATAAAGTAGTAAAATTTGTAAAATCTTCTCTTGATATTTTTATTCAAAATAGAGTTTCAGCTTCTGAAGGTAAAAACACCTTTGGTATTTGTAAATGATTGTACTTCTCGAGGAGAACAACAAAGCTAATGAAGCCTTAATAACCATTCCTTTACTGTCTCTACAGTTTTCCTTCCCTTGTAGTTTAGTCACTGCTTCCAGTACATAACCTCTGTGGTCCAGTGCTTTTCTCTGCTGGTTAAGTCATGTCCAATGGCTAAACCTGTGAATCTGAAAGGTCTGGATTTCATTCCTATATCTGCCACAGTTTTCCTCTGTGAATTTTCATGGCACTTAAGGCCAGAGTTCTCTCATATTCAGCAGTTCTGATGGGGAGGAAAGTGACGATGAAGAACAAAATTTGATGCTTGTCTGTGAAGAATGAAGAAAGAAAGAAAGAAAGAAAGAAAGAAAGAAAGAAAGAAAGAAAGAAAGAAAGAAAGAAAGAAAGAAAGAAAGAAAGAAAGAAAGAAAGAAAGAAAGAAAGAAAGAAAGAAAGAAAGAAAGAAAGAAAGAAAGAAAGGAAGGAAGGAAGGAAGGAAGGAAGGAGAGGGAGGGGGGGAGGGAGGGAAAGAAAGAATTTGAAAATGACCATATTAAGAGTGCAGAGGACTGGAGTATATTGCTCCTCCTTGCATGTTTTTTGCTGCTGGTACTTGTACAGCAGCAGGTATTTGAGAAATGAATTTAGGTAGGCAATTGCTACTGTGTTTCTCCAATTCGAGTTCTATTTTTGTGAAAAGCATAAGGATTTTTCAAATTAATATTTACTTGCTAAACATAAAAACGTGTTGGTTTGGTTTTGTTTTTTTTTAAATCCTCCTAAATGTAAAAGTTCCCATTAGATCAAGATAATAGGTTATTTCACAGTTTCGGTTTTCCATCAAATAACATCAAACATTATAATTGCAGTAAACTCTAAAAAATCATCTATATCTACTTGAGTATAATATATATGCTATTTGTCAAAAGAGTTTTGAAAAAGACAGCAGTTGCCTGAGTTCTGAGGGTTTTTTAGCAGATTTGTGAAATATGTTGCTATATTTTTTTCTTCTTACAAACTCTAGCTGACCCTCTGAGGGAGAAAGCTGGAGTCATAATGATGATAATAGTTCTAAACAAAATTGCTGACTGATCTTTACCCTTTGCAATTATATTTGGGAAATACCTGGCCTTAACATCTGTAAGATTAAGACAGCTGAAATTTCCACATAATGTTGTGTTTACGCAGTCCAAATGCTCACCATTTTAGTTCCCGCAAAAATCTTTCTGCCATTCAGGGTCCCAAGTTCTACTACATACTAAGGAGGCTGTGAAAACATGAATCAGCTTTTCCACTTTTAGGTTGAGGGACTACGTGAGAAGCACTGGAAACAGGGGCCATACAAGCCTGTATATCCTTTTTGCTGCTTTTAATGCATCTTATTTTGGTATGTTTTCCGGAATAGATGTAAACAGAACAACCAGTAATAGTTTTGGTAATGCAACATGCTCATTAAAATTGTAGGTCGCCAGGAAATAAAGCAGCTCTGGCAACATAAAGATAATGAAGGAATGCACAAACCTCACTGAAAAGAGATTGGTAGGGGCAGATTATTGCTGCCCACGTGCTCTTTTCCTTTGAGAGGCATCTATGTTAAGCCAACATATCAGTCATTTATTGACTAAACAGTTTAATAACCAGGGTAGAAGAGTTTGGGATGGAGTAAGATACTGTTTGTTTTCATTCTTGTGATGTGCAGCACAGTTACGGGAGTCTAGAGAGGATGTTCCCTTTTGAGATGGACCCAGTTTTCATCTACTAAAACATTTTACCGTTTCTTATTCTCCAACTTTCAGATAGGCGACTCTTCCCTCCACAATGGTTAATGCAAATTCTGATTGCTTTTATTCAATTTGTCTGCCCTCATTTGGTTGTTGAGTATTTGAGACAAGACTGTCAAAAGCAGTGTATTAGGCGGACTTGCCATACTTGAATAGAAATCTACTGGAAATTGAGTTGCTTTATTTGCTATCTGGACGGATGTGCTGTTGTAAGTCTGGTTGCGATATTGAGCATTGAGCCCTTATGGCTATCTGAATAAAAATGTGTAGGCATTGCGTTTCATTTCAGATATGAAAGTATTGTGAACACATGAGACGCAGACACATATTGCTCTGTGCTGGCCCAATGAAGTCTTTTTTCAGATTTCAGCTGAACAAAACACTTTGCTTCAGAGTCCAGACTTTTAACTTAAGCACAATCAAAAAGATACAGTGAGTATCCAAGGTATGTTCATCATATTTATACATGTTATGAAATTGCTGGGCAGGATTTGAAAATATCTGGTAGTTAGATGGAGCTGCCTCTCTGAAGCAGGCTGTTGACTTCTCTTAGGCCCAAATATCAAAATTCCTCAACTTCTATTGAGACAAAATATCTGAGAGAGTTTGATAATAACACCTAAAGACTGGAGAAAATATACAGTTGGTGTATGGGTTATGGAAAACCCATGATCACTGATTTTTACTTCTTTGTTGATAGTTACAGATGCTTTTTAAATCACAGATTTTTATTTCAAGCTTAGCTTAGTTTCCTGTATGGTTTTATAACCAAAGGAAGTAGAGAGAGTGTTTTAAAGTAAAAGGATTTTTTTTCTCAAATTTTCTTTTGAAAACCTTAAGACTTTCATTGATTCTCCACATTAGCTCAGTTTTCAAGATTTGCTTCTTAAATCTCTGCATGAGATCAGATTTTCAGAGAATTTGTTTTACTTGAGTGGACAGTGTTCAGTGAAACACATGGTGTCTAAATGGCTGAGGATTCACTATAGTAGCTAACATTTGGTGCTTTATATTAACACTAGCTTGGTTTCTTGGTTCAGGTATAGGAACAGAAGAAAGGACTTTTATTTCTGTGTTGCCATTGTTCTGTAGAGGACCTCTGGAAATTCTTTGTAAATAAGTGTTATACTCTGCATTACTCTGGGATTCTTTCAAGGACTTCCTTACATATTTTTTTACATTACAACCTGCATATAAGGGAAAGGTAGTGGAAAACACTTGAGCAGAGTACTATGTAGGGATTTTTGTTCCTCAAAACCTGATGGATCATTAGAGATGAAGGAGAAAACTATGCAGGGTTCACTTACCAGGTGCCTTAGGTTCTTGATTCTAAATTAATATCCTCACTACTCACCTGATTGCAGAACATGCAAGTCCTTTTCCATTAAGCTGATAAAGTGAACTTCATCTCTTACAAAAACTAGCTAGAACCATCCTATTGCGTTTTTGCAGTTTCTCAGCTCAAATAAAAGAATCAGAACTTTATTTGGCCTATTTCCAATAACTGTAAATTTCAATAGGAACTTATAATCATTTATGTTTTGGAAACTGTTGCTGGGTCTCAGAAAGCTAAACAGATGAACTGGTGAATTTCTGTTCTTCAGAGACTACTGTAGCTGAAAGTGTGTCAGTAGCAGTATCCCAGGAAATAGAAAATCTTCAGATTTCTTTTTTTTGGAGCCTGATTCTGTGATTCTGTGAAGTCAGGTCCAGAAGTTAAATATTGCAATCATAATAAGTACACATTTTATGTGCTTGTTTGTTTCTTGTTTGGTTTTAGTTTTCTTGGGGTTTTTTTGTGTTTTTTTTTTGTTCGTTTGATTTTTTGTTTTTGTTTTTGTTGTTGTTGTGATTTTTTGTTTGGTTGGTTTGGTTTGGTTGGGGGCTTTTTGTGTTTTGTTTTGGTTTTTGTGGTTTTGTTTTGGTTTGTTTGTTTGTTTTTTGTTTTCTGTTTTTTGGGTTTTTTTTGTGATGAGTACTTTTAATGGAAATACTTTTGAAATTGAAAAAAGATTTAGTAATAAAGAAAAAACACTGTGAATGTTGGATCTTTCATTTGATATATCAGCAATCTGTTCATGGGCTCCCTGAAGAGCTAACAACAGACTAGCAGTCCTGATTCCAACCTAACCACCTTTTACATTTATTATGTGGTCTATAAAAGATGATAAAATCTTTAAAATATTGTAACTTGACAAAAAACCTTCAAAGGGAAATGGGCAAGATAGTTAAGGAGTTCAAATTTAAGTGAAGCTGTCAGAAGGGAAGGAAACACTGGAAAGAGGGCAATAGAACGGAATCGTGCACGGTGATTCCAAATGCAGTGGACCTTTGCAGCAGCCAACAGTAGAGGTTCTACCTGGACTTGGCAGGTGTGTCTTAGAAGTCACTGTCAGTTTGCCAAATTCTGGCTTTCCTAACCATGCTGGTTTAGATTGTGTAAGCAAAGACAAAGCTATAGAATCCTGATTTATAACAGTCCCCATGTATGATACAATACATCCAACTGGTCTCCCACAGGCTCACTTTTCATTTGTTAACTGTTGCTGAGAGTACTGCAAGCCTTTTGCATTGTGAGGGGTGGCTTTTTCATTCATGTGTTTTTTTCTAATAGTTATTGTTATTTTTATATACATAATATATGTTGCATGTGGTGTATCAGGAAAAGTACTTAAAGGATTTATTGTAGTTGGATTTAGAAACAATTGTTCATAACCTTAAGTTCCTTAAGGTAGAAATTTTGTGCTTTCATGCCATACTTACTAGATTCAAGATGTCTGTCGTCTGCGATCCCTTTGTTTCATAATTTCCTTCAGAAGTATTCATTTTCATTCATTTTGGGCAATAGTACTTACTGTATTTTTTGTCACTGATTTCTGGAACTGAAGTGTGTCAGCTAATGCTTCCCAAGTAGCAGCTGAAAAATGAAAGGAGAATAGCAATCCCTGCATTGATGTCGATTTACATTTTAGGAATTTACAAGTGTATAAAACTAATGAGCTAATAATTCAACATTCTTTTTAGATAATGTTATGTACAGAAATGAATAGGATGAAAAGGCTTTCTTCCCATGATTTGGCTGCTCTTACAGAATTTAATTTTGTAATGATTATCATAATGGACTGCCCATCCCACTCCAACAATAAATGATCCCCAGGAGGCAGACTAGTAAAATAAATGCTTCTCCAGAGGAGACATAATAAAATTGCTCTATTTGTTGTCTTTTTCTCTCTCCAGAAGCTCAGGAGAGAAAGTGGGCTATGTAGCACTGTTGAGAGGTTACGAATTTCTGGTTTCAGTGGTACCAGCTAGGACCAAGTTTCAGTGTCAGGAAAACACATTCCATTTACGTTCAGACACCTTCCAGCCCTGCTGATCCCAGTGTTTGCAAGGTGATGTGCTGCACAGTTGTATCCACCTCACCTGCAAACCAATATAGCATGTTTTCCTGGTCTTTCCTGCTTGCATTTTTTTTTTCCTTACTTTCTTTTTCTGATATGTCCTGGTAACACAGGAGGCAGTTTTGTAATCTTTTATTGTTCCTTCTGTATTCAGCTACCATCTTGATTTGATCTAAATATCTTTCAAAATATATTCAGTCATTTGTGTAGATTAGTGACAGCTATTTTAATAACTTTACCTTTTTAAAAATAAATTTTACTTTCTCCAATGCTTCTCTGAAGAGCAAAGCATTATTTCTCATGACAGTTCCTTAAAATAAGATGTCATATTAGAGATTTTGGCTGTAAACTTGTCAGTCTTACCTGAATAATGTTACATGTTTTCCAAAGGACATGAATTTGATTGACTTTTTGAGTTGCGGCGTTCAAGCCCTTTGGCTGCTTTTTAAAAGCAAATTGTGCATGGTATTCAGGAATATAGACAGCTATAAGAGATATTCTTGATCATCAAGTCCATTCTCTTTTCACAGGCATCACATATTACCTCTTCCTTATATGCATTCTTCTGTAAATCTGTTTTGGGGGGTTGTTTCGTTGCTTTTTTTGGGTTTTGTTTGGTTTGGTATTGTTTTTTCTTTCTCAGCTAGTTTTCTGATTAGGGAAACTGTGAACCCTTCTCTTGTAATTTTTGGGCACACTCTTCTAATAAATAGCTTATTCACATAACCTTTTCTTATGTCAATATTATCTTTAACTGTATACTAATCTTCTTCCTCCTTGTTTTCTATCACCATGAATAATACACAGATAAGTATCATGTCTTCTCTCAGTCTTTGTTTTGACAGACAGACAGATATTTTTCAGTCTCTTCTCTTTCCAGGCTAGTCTTGGCTGCATTATACTTCTCTGGTGTCTTGTGGTGTGAACTGGCTGCTGTTGATTGAAATGAGCAGAATGATCTGCAGTGTTTTACCTGGGGTTCACCCCGTCTTTTCTTTCAAGCCTTCCTACCTCTACCAGAAATACTTTTACCCAGCTTGTCATATGACTCCTTTCTTTGAAGCTGCTTTATATATTGGTCATTCATAGTCATCCACTGATATATTAGAAAATGTGCCTTATTCCTGCTCATTTGTTCTCAGCTGATGAGATCCACCGTGTAGGTGAAGTTTCAATTATTAATCACCAAGTACAAGACTTTTTTCTCATTTCTATTACCACTATCCTAAAGGCTGTCCAGCACTTTCTGAGAGATGTACCAGTCCTCTTCTGTATGAACTACCTTTAAAGATTTTCTCATTAACTTGCTCATGCTGTCTGTTAATAAAAATATTATTAATATAAAAAATAAAGAATGAAGAGGAGTCCTTGAAAAAAGTCCAAGTATTAATGACTTCCCTCAAGTATCCTCTTCTTTTCAGCTCCAGCCTGACACCATCTCCCATAAGCAAGTTCTTCATTTCCCACATTTCCTGTGCCAATATCTGCCTAATTTACAAATTATGTTTATGAGATTTCATTCTGATGCACTTAAGTAAAGATTAATCTACTAAATTCATATTACCTGCCAGAAACCAGATTGGTCTATATTTGTTAACTTTGTATTAATTTGTTGATCTCAGTTGACTATGACAGAGTTTCTATCCCTTCTTTCACCTCTCCATGGTCATTTCCAGGGAACAAATTCACTTATCCTTCCTGATCTGCACAAGATGCCTTGATGGTGGTTTTATTAACTTGTTTGTTTTTTTTTTTTTTTTTTTTTACTCAGGGCACCTGATATTTAGCAAGTGTAGTGCTGTATAGTGGTGTTAAAAAAAGCAAGCAGTGGGATTCAAAAAATACAAATTATGTCTAACCCAAATTACAGCTATTCTTCATATGTAATAATTTCCTGATAGGTGAGTTTTTTTGATCTTTGTTATTAGTATATTTTTCTGTTGGCTGTTTTCCATTCACTTTGTAGTTGTATTGTACTTGGCCACGCTGTGCATCCTTAAAGGACTTTATTGGACATTTCCTGTTTCTTGTACCTTTTTGCATATAAGTCCTCAAGTGCCTTATGTGTATCTTCCAACTTGCTACCTATGTTGTAATTCCTATTTCATTATTTTTCACCTGTATGCTTTTTAGTCACACTCTCCCATTCATTAGCGCATCAGTGATGGCCTTTAAAATGTGTGTGTATATTTATTTATTTGTTTAAAATTATTATTTTTTTCTCTGAGGCATCTTGCTTTCGGAGAATCCTGATCAAGATCACTACTGGTTTTAGTGGGTCCCTTGAGCATCCTGTTACTAATATGTCTTTCCAATTGTTAGCACCATGTACTTTCTGACAACTATCCCATTGCAGAAAAATTTGTAGTCAGATTGGTTTCTTAAGCATTGTCAACATGTCTGTCTACTTCACAACCAAATCTAGTTCTAAGGAACTAGAATAATTCCAATAAAATCCCATCTACCAGCTTCTTCAAAATTAATTTGACTCAGACAAAAATCTTTTCTGCCATCTCTTCATGCAGTTGCTATTAGGACCCAGCTGCCTTCATCATTATTTTTATCTTTCATGAAAAGCTCGTGCTCTTGTGGTATTCTAAGCATGATTGCTATTCCATCTTACTTCTCTTCATTCTGTAACAGAAGGCACTTGTCTACAGTTCCTGCATTTTGCTGTCCATATTCCTTGCATTAACATGCAAATATTTGGCTTGTTTCTTATCTCTTCACTAATTGAATTAGGCTCATCTTTTCAGCAGTATGTCTTATGCATGCAAATAGTCTTCATATCCAGATTTAGGAGTGTTTTTCTCAACTTCATAGACTGCTACAGCGATAAATCTAAATTTAGTGTTGATGTCCTTCCTGACCTCTTACTATGTACTAAACCAACATTTGGAGATTACAGATAATGCCCCAATCTTCTCTCTTAATTTCTTAGACTAAGATGCTTCTTGTTGCATAGTTCAGCCTAAATAATAGAAAACTGTTTTGAGGCAACTTGAGAGCTGTGTTTCCAGTGAAAGCATTCAAAATTTTATTTTATTTTTCTCTAATCCTGGAGGCACTTACTGCTGTTGGTTGTCTTTGTTATATTCCTTGCTTCGTCCATGTATTTCCATTAGAAAGAACAGAAAGAGTTATGACCTAGATTTCTTCATCTTTGCATGTCTTTTTGGTTTTGTTTTCAAGGTGCTTTTTTGGGGCTTTTTTGTTTGGTTGATTTTGTTTTAGTTTTGTTGGGGCTTTTTTGGTTTTGTTTTTGTTGTTGGTTTGGTTTGGTGTTTTCCTCCTTTTGCTTTCATTGCGATTGTTTTAACTGTGTGTTAATTTCTACCAACAGTATGTAAATATAAAAGTGCTCAAAAAGTAAGCAGAGAAAAGCCAAGAAAATGATTTGATTATCTGGGGACATGCCACTGGTTTCTTCTGAAGTAATACAAGAATACTGTCTTGGTAGAAACAAGACCATAGAGTTCATGTGCTTTTGACATAATTCTCCAGATTTTACAAGCTCTTTTATTGACCGAAAATGGATAGGTCAGCTTTCTGAATTGCTTCTCTGTAAGTGCATGCATTTATGAATTGCCAGCACTTTGCTTTCCCTGTAAGTAGGATTTAATCTCTCAGATGAAATGGGAATTAAACAGGAGATTAATCTGTTCCACAAAGGATCATACTATTGCCAATCTTCATTGTCTGCGAGGTCTCCAAATCTTGTCATATATTACTCATGTTAATGTGTTAATAATAGTAAGGCTGTGACTTTTTTTTTTCCTTAGTTGAGTTGTTCATGTCCCTTGATTTATGTAGATTCCTAAACAGAAAATAATTTTGTGGATGAATAGGTGTCCAAACAGGAGTCTGAGCCATAGGTGACTTCCTAACATCCTGTATGACATTCAGTGACCTCTGCAGCCTTGTGCCTTATCTCATTTTATTCAATATTAACAAGATGCAAAACCACATAACTGAAGCAGGGAACAGAGTGTTAAGTGACATAGCGGGAAGGAAGTAACCCGTAGTGGTGTTGGGCAAAACTTTCTGGGGAAAGCTTTTTGAGTCCTGTCTCCAGCACAGCGTAACAGCCTTGCTTCTACCTCAAGCTCCTAATGCTGGGCATATCCAGCCAACAGATCCTGCCTCATATGTTACATGGAGAGCGAAGTCCCAAAAAAAGGTCCTTGCTCTAGGTCTTTATAGGAAGCTACACATGGCAAGAGGCAGGGCATGTAGATGCACAACAGGTTCTGGTTGTGGAGGCTGTGCATTCCAAGGAAGATCTGGACCACAGGGCTGGGTGCTGGTTGCATGACAGTGATGCAGGAATAGGGCAGACTTAGAAAAAAGGTATGTCTCAGTGTAAGACGTGACAGACTGGTTTTATCACAGCATGATGGTTGAGTTGGTTGATCAGGGTAAGAGGAGATGAAGGCAGCAGTACTGTAAGAGATTTGTAAGGGAACTGACAGGTGGCAGAGAAAGACTTAGGATTTGGGTTTTTGGGAGGCCTGAGGCTTCATGGGCAGGGATGCAGAAGGGTATAACTGTTACCTATAATGAAATTTTGAAAAGTAGTTTTTGTAGTGTGGAATGTTGACTATTATATGTTAAAATATATTTTGTAAATTTAGGAGAGATGTATCTTTTTCCTTATTGTTTAGTACTGTCAGAAGGGAAATTGAATAACTTTTCAAATACTTTGTTATTACTCAGTAGAAAGTGTTATAAATTGGGAAAGCTGTTTATCTCTGGTATAAGTATTATTACATACAGCAACATAAACCAAGCTCTATATGAAAAGACAGGAGTTTGATTTTAACTATGACAGACTGCATTTAATATGAGCTTGTCAGTGTTTATGTCCAAGGTATGTATTTCCCATTCTCATCTTCAAACTTCATCTAATTCCTTCTGTAATGTGCTGCAGTTCTTTACACTGTGCAGAGAATTTCATTCCAATGAAGTTTTACAGCTTTCTCATGTAGAGAAGTGAAGCATCAGGCTTGTACGGATTGTATATTTGAAACTTGATCCTGTAAACATTTACTTATGTGCTTAAAGTTAAGCCTGCAATTCTCATGGAGTCAGTGAGTCTACCTGTGTATTTAAAGTTGGGGATAAAGTCAATGTAAATATCTCAAATATCTTAGTTATTGTATCACATCCATGAGAAATAAATAGCTTATTTGATTCTCAGCCAGCTTTGGTACTAGTACATCTAGCATTGTCTTTGAGTCATAGGTTTTTTTGCACGTTGCTTCCAGTGTTTCAGAAAACGCCTGTGAATTTATCTGCTAAAAAAAAAAAGGTGGGAAGTTGGGAAGCCTGACTGGGATTGATTGTTTGTTTTTTAAATAAAGCCAGGCTGATTTGGTGACAATGCAGGATGATTTTGAAACACCTCATCATAATTAGTTTATTGACTTACTGTTGGATTACTAACAGAGACTCAAAAGTTGTTTGAGTGTCTTCAAATTAGCATGAGAATTCACACAAGATTACCTGAATTTACTTGGTAGTTGGGGTAAAAAAGCCTCATGGTCGGAAGATTTGCTTTCCGAATAGCCATGCAATGAAAGAGCTTATTGCGAAGTTAGTTTAAGTTTTTGTTTTTTTGTTTATTTTGTTTGTTTTTCTTAGCTCACTAAAGAAAATCAGCTCATATATTTGGGTGTATCTCAGTACTTGATCAGACAGCAGTAGCAGAATTCATCAAAGTCCTTTCCTCCCTCCAATGACCCTCAAACATTTTCCCTTGTTAGCCCAAGGTTGTGACATCTATTTATTGCATCAAACACATCTGCCTTATAAAATTACATATTATTGCAGTTTCTTCTCAAAATTGGTTTTGTTAGTGAAAATTGCACTCCCTGTCACCTAGCAGGCAGCTTTATAGCTTGGTTGTAAGATAAGCACAGTATGCTCTTCCTGAGAAGTCTGCACTTGAATTAAGTACACAGCTGCTCACTCATTCCCCTCCCCCAAGTGGGATAGGGGAACAAATCAAAAGGGGAGAAACTCATGGGTTAAGAACAGTTTAATAGGACAGCAAAGGAAGATAAATTAATATCTATATCTGTACCTATATTGATACACAAAATAAGAGATGCACGATGCAATTGCTCATGAACACTAGTCACGTACAGCTGATCCCAGAAGAGTGGAGACCAGGACAGCAGGTCATTCTCAAACATGATTCTGCTGAACAGCTGATCATGGAAAAAAAAGAGCACCTTGGTCTCAAACAGCTGATCCTGGAAGAAGAGAGGCAAGAGCAAGCCAGAAAAGTCCACTCCAGCTATATAATGACTACAATGCAAATGGTAGAGGATTTCTCATTGGCCAACCTGGATATCAATCTAGATGTTGTCCTATTATGCTCCCTCCCAGCTTCTAAGTGCACCTGCAGCTGGCAAGTTGAAAAAGTCCTTGGTCTCCTTGGCAACAGCCAAAACATAAGTGAGTCCTCATGTTTTTTTCATATCAACTCCAAAACACAGCCTAGCTACGGGAAGGAAAAGATCAACTCTGTCCCAAGGAAAAGTGTAGGAAGTCCAGTGTGTTACCACATTATTCTCATGCTAAACCGAAAACAAAAGACTGTACTAGCTACTAAAAGAAAATATTCTAACTACTATGAAGAACAGTAACTATCCCAGCAAAACCTGCACATTGAGTCAGCTGAAACCTTTGAACTGCTTGGCCAAGGGAGTACTGAAGTCTGACATCTCCTTGACCAAAGAGCTTCCTGGTGCTTTGGAGTGCTTTTCTCTTGAATCTTCTTCTATAGTCTCCTTGAAAGGTGAAATAAGAGCTGGGCTTGCTGCAATCAAAGCTGGAAAGAGGTTTTGTTTTTAGCAAAGCAGAGCACTTGAGCACTTCCACAGTACCATGCTTGATGTGGGTAATTGAAATTCCATTGTGATCTTTGTATGTGCCAGGCTAATGTCAAAGCATATTTCTTTGAGAGGCTACTGGCTTAATTTCTCTAGCTTCTTGGGTTGAAGAGAAGGTATGGGTTTCTAGAAACTTAGCAGCTTAGCACTGGAATGTAGAATAGATCAACAGAAGAGAAAACTTAAAAGAAGAGGTGTTTTAAGGACTTCCCCGCATTTTCATTAGCAGGATCATAGTTATACAGAAAACCAGTGCATGTGACTCTGTGGATCTTGTTCAGTTGTTCATAAGTGCACCATTCTGTGCTGCTGGACGTCAAGAGGAGGTTGTTTGAGCCCATGACCTGGATTCTGGTCAAAGCCTATGTGCCAGTGTTTCACTTCTCTACCCTGGGGTTGAGGGTTAAAAGCTGCTATAGGAAACAAGGCAAAACAACAGGGTGATGAGAGCAAGGAACTCAAGATGACCCCAAAATAAGTGGGAGAAGATTTTGAACTAAATGCTAACACAGGTTTTACAAATCAATTAAACGAAACCCTATTTCTCGTGCTCAGATCTCCCAGCTTCTGTACTGATTTGAATTTCATTATTTTCCTGGTTCCCATCCCATCCATCATGCCCTAGGGTGCTTTGTTTTGGGTTTTTTTGGTGGTTTTTGTTTTTGTTTTTTCCTTTTCCATTTTCAGTCTTGTTCTGCCACTTCTGTCATTCAAGTATTAAGGCCTCGCAGCTATAGAGGTCTCTGTAATGGTACTTGCTGGGTTGTTCATGGCAAATTATCTTACAACATATTGTTTCCCTGTTTCTCTCTGCTTTGTTCCATTGAGTGTGTGATGAGAGCTTTTATTAGACATAAATTGTGTATCCTGGGGGAGCATAATAGAAAAACACAAAACACCACTCAATCTGTAAAATTTAAAGCCATGCTTAAAATGTGTGGGAGAGAGGTGGGGATTCTTAGAAGAGGAACACTGTGCTGAAGGAGTGAGAGGTCTGGGCTGGTATCAGGAGGATGCCAATGAAAGGATAGACAAGGCTTCCTCAACTAGTGTCACTTATGATTGGAATAAGCCATTTAATCTTAAAACCCGTTGAGCTTTGTGTTGCACCCATTGCTATTCACTTATCTATAATATGGTAATGTATTCATTATGCTTTGTGTTGCTGTTGAATGCATTATAATGTGAAGTCAGATTGTAGCATGAAAGTTCACTAAAATGCTAGGTTTCTTTTTTTTTTTTCTATAACTGTGTGAAATGAAGCAGATATTTTCTGATCCTGAACTCCATGAGATGGCCTCTAAAATACACAGATGTTGCTGTGTATACCTCTAGATTCATTTTTAATCGGAAGAAGAGACTGCCCAGCTAGGAGGGGCTTGGGCAGCTCGAGAAGCCTAGAAAATTGATCTGAAACAGAAGCTGGAGAGAAGCAACACCTTGAATGTATTTTATTTTCCACTGATTTAAATTTTAAATCGAAAGGTAATGATCGCAGTGTTTTCTGGTGGGGATTGACATCTATTTTTCTAAGAATAAAGGGCAAAATGACATTTAGATTCCAGAAGAGATGTCATTTAGCTGTGTCAAAGAAAATATCGGGAACTCTAATGACCTAGTTTCCTGTTAAATCTCTAGACCATTGCTGAAGTTAGGAGCATAGGGAAAATACATTTCATCTTCAAAGAATTCAAGATGAGGTTTATAACTTTCTTAAAGAGGAAAAATTGAAACCTCTCTGCTGAAATGAGGCAGATAAAGTTTCAGCCCAAGATAGATATTTTTCCCTGAAGATTTGAAAATTAAACTTCCTGCTTTAAATGAGAAGTTTGGAAAAATGCAGTGTGCTAAACCACTGTCTTTGGTGTGAAAAGACAATGGAAGAAAATTACATATTTTTACTTCTATATAGTCTAAATAAATAAATAAATAAATAAAAAACATTTGAATTCTGCAAATAACACAAGGACTGAAAAATACTTTCAGATTTTAGTTGAAATCAGAACCACTTTAAGTATTTGGAGGGGGAAGAAAATCGCATTGTTTTGTAGCACTTTGTCTTTTCCTGCCATACCATTTTAAGATGAGGTGCATATGAAGTATATTTTGCTATATTTTTAGTTGAATCTGATAGCTCTCCTGCAGAGTTTTATGATACTGATTTAGGAAATGATAAACCGCTCACAGCCATGTATGGCCTGTCTACACGTGTACCAGGTAAACAAGCAGGCACAGAATTATTATGTTGGTGGGGGGGTTTGGCTAATCTTCTATTCCCAGTCTTCTGGAACAAATCCAGTGACTACTTCTTTGTCCTTCACATATTTCTCCAGAGCAGACTACTGTCCCCTTATGTGCTCCAGATTTAGATGAGAAAACCTGTGTTTGTTCTTCTGCTTTGGTTTCGATTCTGCCTATTAAGAATCCCTGCACATTCACCAACTCGTGGAGTTCAGTGAGGCTACCAGAAAGAAGTACTGTCTTAGGTCTTGAATCAGAAATAATACAGCTAAGGCATAGCTATTCATCAAAGCAATCTAGGCATATTGATAGAAGTGTTACAAATAGCTTCTGTATGTCACTACCACAGACGAGGAAAGAGGTGATGTGTTGTGCCTCATTGGGCCATATAGACATTCCCCACATTTCACTAGTACTTAAAATTCGTCTGAGTCTTGAATATAAATGAAACTGTTCTGAAACATCCTTGTTTTGGAAGAAGCAAAAGCTTTTTTTTTGAAAATTAACTGTTCATGATGGAGGAAATACTTCAATTGATGTACATTCTGGTTGTTATATTCTCAACTGCCATTTCTGTTTGTGGAATTTGGTGCATCTCTCCAATCAGTACTTCGAATTTTTATGCAGCTGCATCACTTGAAGAAGGGAAACATGATGAGGAAGCGGGGGAAAAAAGGAAAGGGGGTGGAGAAGACAATAATTTTATCTGTCATTTTTCAATATATCCATTTTTGTGTTAGTGACAATTACTCTTCAAAAAACATTGAACCTGAGCAAAAGGAAAAAGGTAATACTTTTACCTTCTGCTTATTGAGTGACTCACAAACACTCGTGTACATGAACCCTAGCGCCTTAGAATAGTTGTGGTATTGGAGCTTTCTGCATAATTTACCATAGAAGAACATGAGACATTCAGCAGTCAGTGCTCATTCAGAGATGTTCTGCATTACTAGCAGCACTAGTAAATATGCCTGCTCCATACATAATTTATGGTCTTCAGCAGAGGTAGTTTTATGCTTCGTAATAGGATAGCTTTGATCCCTTGAAATTTGTTTGTTAAACTTAAAGGTTGGGTATAAAACAAAGACTTTAAAATCGTTCCTGCATTGCTTGTTTCAACACTCTTCATTTTCACATCCCGTTAACAAGGTTGAAATTGGTTCTGACCCAGTTTTGGGGAAATGAGCCTTCCTGTAATGGATTTTGTGTGTAAGACTTTTTATTAGCCAATTCCCTTCACACCAAACTTGATGTAGAATGAAAATTGCTTTAGAAACCTTAGTATGGTCTATTCTATACTTCTGCTTAAAGAATTTATTGTTATTTCTTGTGACCTGTAGGAGGAAAATGTAGATAGATTTTGTGTTCTGTGAATCCCTCTTTTAATGCTGTGATGCAGTTAGAGACTGTGTATAAATGTAAATGAATGTGTTGGAACTCATTGAAATGTGCTCGTTTTGTTTTGTGGGAGAGCTCCACATTAAAATAATCCATATTACATAGAAATACATTCCATCTTTCAAGTTCAGTAAGGTGTCAGGGTAAAAAAATTGTCAGTTTAAAATGTTTCAGTGTGCTGAAATTTAAATGTTTTCATTTATACCTTGTCTTTAGTTTTTGCAGCATTCTTTAGACAATATGTGAATTTAAACATTATCAAATGTATAATATTTTTAAACAATATAAGGATCTAAAATACATCTCTAAATGAAAATACACAGCGTTCCTCTCTGGTATTTCAAAGAACGTAAAGTTATTTTTTTCTACAGAGAATGTCACCAGAATTGATGCATTCCTCTGAAATATTTCAGTGCTGACATACCAGCACTGTCTGATGGCGTTTGTTTTTTCTCCTTTCTCCCTGTTGATCCTGTTTTCTCAGTTCTATTTATTTCCTTTTTTTCTTTCTCTCTCTTTTTTTTTTTTTTTTTTCCCATTTCCATTGATCACTGTACTTCAACCTAGTATCATTCTTTGGTTTTAAATGTCTTGTCCACACCCAAGCTATTTCAATAAGAAATTTTAGAATTGACTAGTGGTTTACAGTTTTTCACTAAATACTAAGATCTGCCTTTTGGAAACTAGGTCTCTTTTTATACATGTCAAGTTAGGCATATTAGAAACAAATTAAAAATTTCTCATTGCTGTTCAGACATCTTGTCATAATCTTTTTCTCTCTAGCTCCTCGGTGTTCAGTCATCTGCAGGTAGTTTGCCCAAAGCAATGATTTAAATATTCTCTCTGTCTGCAGTCCAATTCAGTTGCTCCTTTTTTTCTGTTCACTGTACCAGCCTTCTAACTCTTGCTGCATCAGATTCAATTTCTGTAGTGTCATCTGCAAGGCGTCATATATCATTTTAGTTCCTCCATTTTTTTTTTCTGTTATGATTTATTGTTCTAATATTTGGGAGGTCTTACGTAATGTGGTCTCCTGGTGGTGTGGTTTAACCCCAGCCAGAAACTAAGGCCCACGCAGCTGCTCACTCAGTCATCCCTGGTAGGATGGGGAGAGAGTCAGAAGAGTAAAAGTGATAAAACTCATGATTTGAGATGAAGACACTTCAATAGGTAAAGAGAAAGTTGCACTTGAAAGCAAAACAAAACAAGGGATTCATTCACCACTCCGCATGGGCAGCCATCCCCAGGAAAAACAGACTCCATCCTGCAGAATGGTTACTTGGGAAGCCAAACGCCGTAACTCTGAACAGCCCCCCTTTCTTCTCTTTCCCACAGCTTTATATAGTCATCATGATGTCATATGCTATGGATTATCCCTTTGGTCAGCTGGGCTCAGCTGTCCTAGCTGTGTCCCCTCCCAACCTTTTGTGCACTCCCTACCTTGTTGCTGGCAGGCCAGTATGAGGAGCTGAAAAGGCCTTGACTGCTCAGCAGTAACTGAACCGTCAGTGTGTTATCAAAATTATTCTCATACTCCTATCCTAAATCCACAATGCAGCACTGTACCAGCCACTAGGAAGAAAATAAATGCAAGATTGAGAATGAGGTAGAACTTTTGCCATCTCTTTGACATGTGTAGTTATTAATCTGTGGATGATCACACACCAGCAAAGCTTTTTCAGGCTTATTAAATGTGTGCTTGCTTAGAGGATCGATACAGCTTTTGTGTCTCATCTTTTATAGTGCAACCACACCAGGCAGCTCTGTGAGTGCCTGAAAAAATATCTACTACTTTTTACCTCCATTTGGTATTTTAATATTTTTAATACAGATGAGTCATCTGTAAGCATATGAGGGAGAAAAAAATATAAAGTCTACTTTCCTGGATAACCTTCTTGTCTGCCAGAGTTAGCAAATGTTGCTTACAGTAGTGAGGAGATGGGAAGAGTCTTCGCTTCTCTTTGTAACTGTTTCACCACAGCTCTTAAGATGTTCTGATATCTTTCATTAGATGTCTATGGGTTTTGTAATTTGGGAGCAAACATTTGATTTAATCTATCTTTTGCACTAATAAGTGTATTGGCATTTATTCATATTGGACAATTTTTCCTACTGTGTTCTAGACAGCAAAAAAAGAAATGCCCTACCCCCACACACCTCCAAGTAAAACAGTGCAGCTCAATGTTTTTGGAAGGTCAGGCCACACATCTCACTTCAGAGTCAGGAGGAGGCCCAAACAGACAGAGTAAACATGTGAAGTATCCATTCACAGGCAGCACATTGAGCATTTTCCAGAAGCCTTGTGTTAGTTGCATGTCAACAGAGTGGTTACACTGCATGGGTTCAGAGGCCTTTCTGCAGGTACTGGGTTTGCTGTACATTCTGTTCCAGTCTTTTGAACAGAACTTCCCAGATACAAACAAACATGATATTGCTTTGGGGGGTGAGAGGGGTTGCTGGTTTTGTTGATTTTTATTTTTTTCCTTTCTTTCTTCCCTGGGATGTTGTCCTTCTGTGTATGAAGCCTGAAGCAACAGTATCTGTAGCAGCAGTAGTTAGTCAACAGCAAGTGAGTTTTCTCTATCAATGTACCAGTTCTGAAATATAGACTGGCATTGAGCTTTCATCTTTTTTGCACTCTTTTACCAGCAGTTTAATGTCTTCAGTGTGGCTTTTGGAACAAAAGAATCAGAGTGCAGCACTGGTACAACACACAATTGTTTCTTTCACATTTTCATTTGTATATGAAGAAGAGTTGTTATCTCCTGTCCTGTGACAAGTCTCATGTTGTTTGCCATCGTGTTTTTCTTTTTTATTGAAGCTCCAACTCTTGGAATCACTGGGTTATATAAATTTGTCCATATGGCATTGCATAAAAAACCGGAAATATTTATGCAAATCCCAAATCATAATTTCAGTTCCTTGTTTTCTCTTCTTAATTTCATCCTCTCTTAGGCCAGGTTCATTTATTCTAAACAATTTTTTCTTGATGGTATATTTGGATGGAGCTGTTCTGCTTATTGTAAAGATTAGATGAATAAAAAACAAGTTCTCTTTATGGGCCAGTGCAGGTCTACAACAACTATATGTAAGCAGTTCTTGCTGAAAACATAAGCAGATTCTGGTTTTGTTTTGTTGGCGGTAGTTTTTTTGTGGGTTTAGTTTATTTCTTTTTGGTTGTTTCTGTTTTTTTTTCCTGCTGCCCTAAAGCAAAGCCATTAAAAACTGGTTTTACAGAGAGCATCTTCTGAGGACCTACATGTACTCCTACAAAGGAAAGTTTCCACGTATGGGGAATGAGATGCGCTAGCTACAGCAAATTTATTATTTCAAAATAATTGCCCAGAAGCAGCATAAATAACATTAGAGTCTTTCAGTGGAACGGACACTGGAACAACGGCTTGTTTGGAGACTATAACAGTCGCCTTGTTTTGTTCTACTCAAAACGCGGGGCAGAATTATGTTTAAGTAAAAGCCGAGCAATTATTCTTGGTCTTTTAAAGTTGTAAACTTACATTGTGAAACCTTATTTTAAGCTGTTTCTGAAAGTAAATTTAGTGTAATATTAAGTAAGAGAACATTCCGGCTGGGTTTTGAGCTAGCTTTTATAATCATATTGCATTGTTATTCAGTGCATATTTGCTATGTATATCTGCATAGAAGTTTCTCTTTCATACAGGAAATCACAGGAATGTGATTTGATACTAATTTTCTCTCTCACAAGTTGATATTGGAGAAGCTCTTTCCAGCCCTCAGGACCTCATTTGCAGTGATTCAGCTGTTTGCCAGCCAGCCTGGGGCTGTTGAGACCAAATCATTTCATAGATCCAGTTCAAGTCCTGGCCAGTCTGACAGTGGAAGTGGTGAAGCAGCACACAGGGCAAAGTAAACCTAACTTAACATGGCAAATAGATATCTAGAGAAAACCAGGAGAGATCTTCTAGAACAGGGGTGTCAAACTCATTTTTACCAGGGGCTACCTCAGCCTCGCGGTTGCTTTCAAAGGGCCAAATGTAATTTTAGGGCTGTATAAATGTAACTACTCCTAGATTTATACCAACCTAAAATTACCTTTGGCCCTTTGAAGGCAACCACAAGGCTGATATGGCCCTAGGTGAAAATGAGTTTGACGCCCCTGTCCTAGAGTCTGCTGTCAATGAATGAGTAAAGGAGACTTTCTGATCCAAGTCTGTCATACATGGCAAGCATGCTTGACAAAAGGCTTCAGGGCTTTTGATGACAGAAAGTACAAATTGTAAATTGAAGAATATCTAAATTAGACTCTTTAATTATAGATCAAATTAATTAAGATCAAATCCTCATTTATGCACTTGATATTTTTAGAAGTGGATTATTTTACAGTGAGCTACATTTCTCCTGACTTTAGACTCATATTGTCAGTACTGTGTTGATAAATTAGTTTTCATCAGTGGATATTATTTTAGGAGAACTGAAGAATGGAAAGCTCAACGAATGATTTATAAGTGCATGTCATAGACTGTAATTCTGTGATGCTCAGGAGAACTCAGGTTTTTTATACAATGTATGATGCTAAAAGGTGTCTTCATTACTATCATTCTTACTGTTCCTTTGATTCTCAGAGTTGAACAGGAGGAGCAACATCCAAAAGTGAGTAAAACAGCTCTCATAATATAAAGAAGTAGAAGTCTATATAAGAGCTAGCTTTTCACTAAAGGCTTGGAAAGGTATTGTTATGAATTTTACTGTGTCTTCTTGAAATGGGGTCACATAACTACTGAGCTTAAGGTAATTCTAAAAATCAACATAATGATGTTGAAAAGGACAGTGATCTGTACTCCACAACTGCCTAGCCCAACGGCCACACTGGTGAAAGAATATAGTTTACCTGAATCATTTAGTTGATATGATTTGGTGTTTATGGTTCTGTGAAAGAAGCTCAGACAGATCAGTAAAACTGATGGTTAAACTGCAAATCGGAGTATAGTGTAGAGGCAGCTGCGCTTGCTCCAGGTCAGAAGTAGAGAAACAGCATAAATGAGTCATTGTAGGACTTGGTACTGTAGCAGTTAGATACTTCCCACAGCTTGTTCTGAAGAGAAACTACTGATCACTGACTGCATACTGGAAAAAAAAATAAAAAATCTAAGAATGAAGTGTGACAGATACCTTGAGGCTGAGTATTGACTGAAAAAATATTTGAATCACAGCTAAAGTCACCTTTTCTGTTGTTTCATGTGCTCAGAGATATAGAAGTTTGTTTACTCCTTTTAAACTGGTATGACTTGATCACAGGAAATCCCCACACCATCATCAGCTTCCCTTCCCAAATGAAACAGTTTTCAAATCTGATTTTATAATTAGCTTATATTCTTAGCTAACTACTTTCAAACAAAACCAGATACTCTATAATGGCTACAGTCAAAGTCTGTGCCAGCATACGCTTAGGCACTTGCTTGTTAGCTTTGTGTACGTAAACAAGCACGTGGTCTTGAGAATACAAAAGTCATGATACTTAAAGGCACTTGGTGTTGGAGATCAGTTCTCCTCTTACCCTCCTCTCAAATAGAGTCTTTCAGGCAGGGATTCCAATTGCTGAGTGCATGAATGCCAAAAAAGAGGTGTTTCGTGCTCTTTCATTTCTTCACCTGAGAAATGCACTCTGCTGTCCAGAAAAAGTCGAGTTGTCTCAATCTGTGCAACAGATGTTAGTCATTGTGTCTCCTCCTCCCCTCTCCTGCTCTCCCCTGATAGGCAAATGTGATCTTTGACATTTGTATTTCCCTTGTGGTGAAATATATTTCCCTGATTAGGCTAGTTGTGGTAACTGCCGAGAATTTAAAAAAAAAAAAAAAAAATCTCTAATGAAGCTGGTAAATCAGTTTTGTGAATTTTATCAGGTATCCTCCTCTGCCATGTAATGAATTCCTGAGTAAGTGGGAGAATTTTCTTTTTCCAGAGTGTGGGCAAGCCCCTACATTTTCAAAAATTAATTTGTAGTATATTTTAAGGCATTTTAATTCACACTTGTTCTGTTTCCCTTTTCTTCTTATGAATAAAACCCATCAACACTCAATACTCATGTAATTACAAACACTTGGTAGAACCCACTGCAAGAAGAACCACTTAAGTATTATGTGTGATTGTGCAGCTCACAACCTGCCAGGCTGCCAACCGGACAGCTATACAGTAATAAATGCAATTCAGAAATTTTTCTTGTCTTTACATTTCCTAATTGCACAACAGCATTTTTGATAGTTTTTCAAATGTTTCATCCTTTAGGGTGATTAAGGAAACAGCTCCTGGTGTTGTGGTTTAACCACACCTATGGTTGCCATATATTTTCCTTTCATGAATGTCTCTGCTTATTTCTCCATGGGCCGCAAAGAGGAGGCTGCTGATCCTCACTTGGTGAATAATTTTTCTTCTTCCTGACTCTCATTGCAACACCCCTTAGTGAGCTCAGAGTTTCATTTTTGCATGGGTATGTGGGTATGGTGCTGACTGATGTAATAGCTGTGTGTGGATATGTCATCTGAGCTGCCAACACCCACACTAACAAGATTAAAGCTCGTTCCAATGACACTTGTGATTCAGCAAGGAAACCTTCAACTGCACTGCCCTTTTTTCCCCAATATATGGTTACTCTACAGCCACTTTCTGTGGTGGGCTATGAGGATAAACATTCTAGCGCTCCTGCCTTTTGGTCATGAAAAAATAATGTTGTAATTTAATCCTAAAAGAAAAACATGTTTATATAAAGTAATTATGTAGAATGCAAGAAGTAAGGTAATGTTAATGTGGCCAGTAAGAGAATTTTTGGCTATCCTGCAAATTAGACACAAGCAAGTGTTTTCTTAACAATGTGCAGAATGAATGTTGTTCTCCCTTTTCTAGAAGAAAATTATTCAAGTCAACATTTTGTTAGATACCAAATAACCTTTAGAATAATTCAGTAAATTATAAAATAAATGACTTCAACTAAAATATTCTTACAGCCAAGTAGGAAATCTAGTCAGCCATTACTGACATGGATTCACTGATCTAGAAAATTACTTTAATGCACATATCAATATACTTGCTGATTTTTTTCAGTGGATTTTTAAAAAACTGTTATTGCAGAGACCCCTTGTGCTTCCTATGTTATAAAATTCACTGAAGTTTTCATACACTAAAGCAATAACGCAGGTAGTGTAGCTCCTAGGTTTACCTTTTTAATAAAAATTAATAAAATTTTAAGTCAAACTTAGCTGTAAAAATATGTGTTTGTATGGAGCTGGTAAATTAATTGTGTTCCAAAGGCAGAAAGTTACATTGAACTGTGAATCTCATTCCATATATATAAGGAATTCTTTGTGCAAGAGGACATACCAAAATATTATTCTGAGGAAGACAGAAAATTTTCATTGTTTCTTTCACATCCCCATTGGTGTGGAGTTGGAATTACTTCCTATTAAATATCCAATTTTTCTAATTGAAAAGAATCAATTAATAAAGTTCTTCTGTTGGCCTATTGACATATAATAGGCTTTTTTGGATAAAAAGAGACAAAGATTTCAGTCCAGGTGACAGTGAAGCTAATGTTAACCTTTTACTGCATCTTGCAGAAATTTATAAGTCCCTTCTAACTGAGTTCTTAGTTCTACTATTGGCTTCACACAAGTATACCCATCCTGTCCCTTTTTGTGCTTTTTGAGGAATAAGAATTGAATTGACTCGTGAGAGAGGATTAACAAATGCCTGTATATAAAAGTACATCTCATGAATGCACAAAGTGAAGAAATTTGGAAACTGTTTTTCTGCTGATTCCTTTTGTCGTATCAACTTATTAACTTTAAGAATAGTAAGGACAAGAATTTCAGACAAATATGATATTTGGGGTGAAGCTTTCTAGTCATAGACTACTGGAAAAAACAGACCCCATATTAAATCCTAACAAAAAGAAGGGGTCCAAAGGTCAAAACAACAACAGCAAGAACAAAACCACCAACAAACAAACAAACAAGAGACTCTAGAACAAAAACTTGGAGATTTTGAATAGGAGACTTCTGTCTACTGTGAAAGCAAGGTCAAGTGATAAAAAAAATGCTTTTCTATATATCTATTTTTGAGGGCAGCTGGAGAATTCAGGCATTCATTTCCTTTTAATTAATTTATTTTCAATTACATTTTAAAAAATTTAACTTGTTCTTGTACATAAATACCCTTAACAGTTTCCTTGACACAGTCTGTACAATCTATTAGGGACACAATGCTGAATGCAACTTGCATTTAGGCATTTTTAAGTTTGCATTGTTATGGAAAAGAAGTTTAACACATAAATATATTTTTCTAATTTACATCTGTATATTAATATAACGTTCAATAGCACAACAGGGGAAGTTTGGGGACATGTTAGGAAAAAAAAAAAAATCAGATTTAATTTTTGGCTACATAAAAAGATTGTGGCATTTGTAAATAACCCTCTTAGAGAGGAATGGGGAAAAAAAAAATACAATCAGTATACAGCACCATGCTTAACAAAGCCACAGCAGCTTTTTCCTGTCTCGGTTGCTACATGGCACACATCCAGATATCTGCTGTACTAACATTTGCTCCTGGGAGGAGATGAAGAAAAAAGGGTCCATAAGGTTTCCATTGGCCTAGACAACTGAAACATCTGCTAGATTCATGAGCAGCTTGCTGGCCTAAGTCAGCAGGGAGAAGTGCTGCAGATCAGCACTGCAATATCAATAGATATCTCATAGACCATAGGGAGGAAAAAAAGAAAGTCAGTAGAGTAAACGATTTATTTCAAAGTACACCAAAGTCTTGTGTAGTTTTATATAAAGTAATATTTAAATTGCACAAAATTAGAGCCATCTGTGTGCAAGACTCATTAGGGAACAGGTGCATGAAAGAAGAGCAGGATGTCATCCTCATCTTCTAATATCTACTAATAGGAGCAAATCACCTAAGCTCCCAGATGAAATTTGACAAATAGCAGTCACCTGAGAAAATATTTCCTTCATGCAGAAGCTTGCACCAGAAGAAGCCTTCTCCATTTTTCTGAAATACAAATGGTGTGAAGATGCTTGTTGGAAGGGAATTGGCTGTTCTGTGTCAGGACACACAACAGAGAAAAAGAGCAAGTGTTGAAGTAACAAGCATAGAGGACACAGGAGAATATGCATCCTCATTTGGTGTAAACTGCCTTTCACATCCTTAGTTCAAGTCTGGGTTCCGGAGCCTGAATGTGTAGTCTGGCCTAAGTAATTTTGTTTAGAGTTTGGTGCCACTTAGGCTCAAAAGGGCTACAGAAACTGTCTCCATTGATCATTCTCCAAACCAAATTCCTGGTGTTATTTAATTGTGTACACCAAAAGAGGGAGAAAAAAAAATCAAGTATCAAGTAATTTTTAAAACTATTATTTCATATTGGAACTTTCATTAAACAGAGCTGTCTTTCAGATATCTCATCTCCTCTATACTAGAAAACCAGTCAAACATCAAAGAAGGTAAATATTGACATGGTGGGTGACAACACCAGTAATGAAAACTTTGTGAATATAAAGATGATCACAAGTAGAAAACCTTTTATTAATCAGTCAGGCTTTTGGTCTGTGAGAATCAGAACTTCTTTCTTCAGGGAATGTTCCCAATTGGTGGGGATGCATCTGTGTATTGATCAACACAAAAGTCATTAAGAGAGTGCCTGTTCAGATCAAAACCATCTGCAGCATGATATTTCTCACCTTTAAGACAGTATTGCCTTTTAACACATTCCCCCCACCCCCAATGGTTTTTACAGTAAATAAGTTTGCTATCAAAGGGATTTTATTTGAAAGTGTGTTTAATTTGTCCATATAGTGTTACATTGGCAGAACTCAAGAATCTAACTCCTTGATATTGATCCCCATTTACCACTATATTTTAATTGTGACTTGTTTACAACTGCAGAGTATTTCACTGAAAACCACTGGTAATCTGGTTAATCAGAACAGATAAGTGTAACATCACAAGTAGTGTCTCTGGTCAAAATCTGTTTTTTTCTACTTTTGCTTTTTCTTAATTTGCCTTTGAGGTTTTCATATCATAAGAAGCAAACTGAACAGTGAAAGTGTTAGAAGTCCGGGTAGCAAGTATTTATTTAATCTGCTAGTGAAATGACAGGTGATTGTTACCCAGACTTGTTTCCAAACCAGAGGTACTAAGATCAGTGTTTAGATACACTGTTCTGTTCTAATTAAAATATACAGTCTGAAGTAAAAAGAAATTAAATTAGCAGAAAAAGTGGGGTTTTATTGATGATCATATCACTGTTCTTTGTTCCCACTCCTGTTTGTGTATATATGTGTAAACGTGTGCAAGATACACATTTGCTTTTGCATTTTAGCAAGAATAAAAGCTATTGTGTGGGCACATACTAAGGTAAAGCCAGAAAAATTTTCATTTTCAGTTTTGCTCATCAGTTTTATACAGTGAAAAATTCCAGCTTTCATCTAAACACAGAAGACTTAAAGTGGTGAGTGAGCTATTGCCAGGGATATTTGTAAATAAGGGCAAGCAGTTCAATGATGGTGCATTTTGGGGATTCCTAAATACTCTTCGAGGTTACAAACATTCAAAGAACAACAGTACTTGGAGCTGACCTGCATAGTGGTTTCTTCTTCGGGCTTTTAACAACTCTTTTGGATCAAATTTCAGAAGGTGGCGAGACAAAACTAAAAGTGGAAGAATTTTAAACCTTGACTGTGTTCTGCTCAGATGAAAAGAGTGATTGAATAGAGAATATAAATAAACAGACAGATAAAATTATTGTCCTTGCCAAATGAGTTACCTACATGTTGTACTTCAGACTCCATTATCTATTTTAAGGATGAAGGAAGAAGGAAAACTGTGTTTCTGGAGAGAAACAAGAATATTTTATTTTATAATGACTGAAACCTGGAAAACCTGAGAGAACTTTTTTCTTTTTTTTCTTTTTTTTCTTTTTTTTTTCCCCAATGGATTTGAAATGTTTCAGAGATGGGAGCAAAGAAATGTTGAAAATTATGGTGACAAAATGATGAGAAAAAAAAGTATGAATAGATGTACTCATTTAATTGCATTTTTTTCTTGGTTGCATAATTCTCTTTCAGTGGAATGTTTAATTTAGAAAAATGAAAACCAATGTATTTTGACTTTTCTGAACAAAAATGGTTTGCTTTCAACACTTAGGGAAAAATTTGTATTTCTGATGTTTTCAGTCCACCTCTACTTTTCCTCTAGCCAAAATTATGTTCTCAATTATTGCTGAATTTCTACTAATTAAAAATCTTCCTTAAACATTACTTTTTTCCAACATTTACTGTTTTCCAAAATATCTTCTTCTAATACTAAGCTTATAAGCTTTCATATATCCTCAAATTATTTCAAGCCAAGATTTAAATAGGGTAGAGTTGTGGGAAAGGCTATGATTAGGCTACTGAAGTATCTGTGAGATCAGCACGAGTTCTGCAAACAAATCAGCTGAGCATCTGGCCTGAATGAGGAGATAATACACGCAGCCTGTGGAGAGATGCTAACCTGAGACAATGCTAAGCACTACCAAGTTGTAAGGAAATATAAGTAACATGAGTTTAGCATGCAAAATCCAACAATGGCTGCAAATGTCTGGTGCACAGTTTCACTATGCAGTGACAGCTGTTAACAATTAATAGCTTACACAAATTCATGACTCGCAGAAACAATGAAACATACAGGATGAGAGAGAAAATCTGTGGAACTGACTTAGGAAGTCTATGGAAAGGATTCATTTACTCATTTGGTGTGTTAATTGTTGATTGTAATGTGCTCCATATTGAAGCTCTATATGTGACTATTTATAATTCTCAGTTTGGGAAGAAAAAAGAAATTAAAAAAAAAAAAAAAGAAAAAAGACCTAATGAAATAGCACCCAAAAGAAAAAAAAAATGAAAAAAACAACCCCAAAGCCTGCATTATCCTGGATATTCTGAATCTTCACACTGATCCTAAAGAGTCCAAGTACCAGTGCAGCATTTTTCACAACACTTGCTCCAGACTGATACCTCAGTCTAGGTCTGATCTATTTTATCTTCTGAACATCTCTGAATATGATTGTAGTTTTCTTATTTCTTAGATGTTTGTCTTTCAACTGTTCTTGTTCCAACTGGAGAGACAATCATCTGCTCGTCTTGGTTATCAGTCTTTCAAATGGCATCCCAGAAAGATAAAGTCGTTTTGTGACCTTTTTATAATTAACTTTCTGGACATTCTTGAGATTATGTGCCTGTTGTCTTTCTAGGAATACTTCCCTCAAGAAGGATTAGATTGTCCCATATATAATTCTTCAGAACTGTGATTGATGATTTCATATTCTTCCCTAGCCCACTTATTTAAGTGTGACACTGCCTTCTGGATGGAGTGTGCTTGAAAGAGGACTATCAATGTATGGCCATGAGCTCTGAGCATTGCTTCAGGACATCTTTCATAGTATTTGCTTTCTAGACACTAGAAAGATTCGTTAAAAGTGTTAAAATGTATATCTACAGACCCAAATTGAACTCATTTTAAGTATCTTATTTAATTTTTTTTTTTTATTTTTTTAAATAAAAAGAACTCAGGTTAATAATGTGCACTTAAAAGAGTAGGTATGATTTGCATTAAGTTCAGATAAACATGTAAGCTTTTGGATGCTTATCATTATTTTGTGGATATTTTGAGTGTACAGAACTAGAACGAAAATTTCTCACACAGAATATTCCTCAAGGGAGACTATTTCCCCAAAGCAAAACCATGCTGTACCAGGCTGAACATCAAAACACTTGTGGAATTTTTAAATTTATTTTATTTTTGTATTGATTGGTTGGGGTTTCTTTCTTCTTGTTCAAGTGCAGTGGGCTTTAAGAGTGTAAATGGCTGGGTCATTCCATCACAGTACCAAACACCTGTGGCTTGCAATGAGTTATCATATGGAGACAGGAGGGAAAAGGTATGAAAATTGTTTGCTTTAGATCATATTTCATTGCAGTCAGTTTTAGAACTGTTATAAGTGCTTGCTAATGGATCATGTATATTAATGCATTGTGTGTTACACTGGCAGCAAATTTTAAATTGAATTTTATCGTGGCTAAATATCTGCGTGATAGTTGTTTGATACAAAGAACTCATAATGTAAGTCAGATAGGATGTGTAGCTGCATACTTTACTTTTAAGTCTTCCCATGATGTTTAGGATTGAATAGTTTTCCTATTGTTCTGTTTCACATCAAAATGATGTTAGTGTAAAAAAAAATTTGGCACAAATACTACAGAATTGCTGGCTTACTCATGAGATACTGAGTGTGGACAACCCTGGTTCTGTTACAGTCATCTTAGAAAAATCAGCAATGTTAAGTTTGTCACTTCTTTTCGTAGCCATTTCTGTAAATTATTTAGATTCACGTGCATGTAACTAGAGTTGGATCTTCTCTTGGAATTTATGATTATTTGTTTTACCTGGCTCTTATTCCATGGAGAATTTCCGCAGTGAAAGAGAGGAGTATCCAAACCAGAGTATTTTATATTCTTCACTGATTGTTTCTTGTAGGTAGGCAATTAATCAGAAGACAGAAAGTAATGTTCAAGCAGACTGCTGCCTCTAGATTGTATGTTGCAGCGTGGTGGTAAATTTTTGAGGCCCCCAAATCACAGTATTACAATAGCAGTCTGGAAAACTGTCTTAACCACTGTTGATACTGAACTAAAATACAAAACTGTGACATAGCAAATAGGACATGGGGGTGATTTGAGACACACAGCATGGCTTCACCAAGGGCAAGTCCTGCCTGACCAACCTTGTGGGCTTCTGAGATGTAGTGATTACATCATTGGGCAAGGAAAGAGCTATGAATGTCGTCTACCTGGACTTCTATAAGGCCTTTGACACAGTCCCCCACAACATCCTTCTTTCTAAATTAGAGAGATATTGATTTGATGTGTGGATGAGAAATTGGCTGGATGATTGCATCCAGAAGGTAGTGATCCCAGCTTAATGTCCAGGTGGAGATTGGTGACAAGTGGTGTCCTTCAGGGGATCCTGTTGGGACCAATACTGTTTAATATCTTCATCAGTGACATAGACAGTGGAATCAAGTGCACCTTCAGCACATTTGCAGACTGGTGCAGTTGACATGGCCAAGGGACAGGATGCCATCAAGAGGAACCTGGACAAACTCAGTAAGTGTGCCCATGCAAACCTCATGAGGTTCAACAAGCCAAGAGCAAGGTCCTGCAACTGTGTCAGGGCAACCCGCAGTATCAATACAGGCTGTGGGATGAAGGGATTGAGAGGAGCCCTGGGGAGAAGGACTTGGTGGATAAAAAGTTGGACATGAACCCGGACATGTGTGCCTGCATCCCAGAAGTCAAATTGTATCTTGGGCTGCATCAAAAGAAGCATGGCCAGCAGGTGGAAGGAGGTGATTCTGCCCCTCTATTCTGCTCTGATGAGACCCCACCTGGATTTCTGCATGCAGCTCTGGGGCCCTCATTACAGGAAAGACATGGACCTGTTGCAGAAGTTCCAGAGGAGACCACAAAAATGATCAGAAGGCTGGAACACCTCTCCTATGTGTACAGGTTGAGAGAGTTGGGGATTGTTCAGCCTGGAGAAGAGAAGGCTCCAGGGAGACTTTACTGTGGCTTTCCAATAGTTAAAGAGAGCTTAGAAGACAGATGGGGACAGACTCTTTATCAGGGCCTGTTGCAATAGGACAAGGGGTAATGGCTTTGAACTGAAAGAGGGGAGATTTAGACTAGATATAAGGAAGACTCTTTTTTTTTTTTACAATGTAGGCAGTAAAACACTGGAGCAAGTTGCCCAGAGAGGTCTTATATGCCCCATCCCTGGAAACACTCAAGGCCAGGCTGTGCAGTGCTCTGAGCAACCTGATCTAGTTGAAGATGTCCCTACTCATGGCAGAGGGGTTGGACTATATGACCTTTGAAGGTTCCTTCCAACCCAAACTGTTCTATGATTCTGTGAGATACAAGCAGTATAGGCTGATTGGCTGCTCTTTTACCTGTATGATGTTTTTTTTGGGGGGAGACCTACATTGGAAGAGATAGAAGCTTTTCTCTATTCTCTGTAAAAGTCACTTTTTTGAGATGGGCTAATATTGCTTAAGTGTCATATCTATTTCTGTTGGAAATATATTTTATAAGTTAAATTTCTTATGTATCTTTATTTTATTACTTACTGTAGAAACATCATCATTAACTTATGATCTTTCCTTGTTTATGTTGACATGCTTTACATTTCCAAATACAAATTTCACTTTGTCTTTAAACTCCCTAAATAGTCTTCAATTTCTGGAAAACTCAGAGCCCTATCTTCAGTTCTGTCACTACGTCACCTTTGTCCTGAACCTGCTTCTAAACAGTAGCACACATTCATGCAAAGACAAAGGCTTGAACTATCCTACCTACTTGTGCACCTCCCCAGAACCCTCTGTGGTGTGATTTATAGTCAGTCCTAAAAAGTCTGGTAACTCATGTGTTTACAGCTCTTTAATTTCCTTTTGACATGACATGTCCAGAACTTAATTTCATGTGTTGCTCAGATGAGAAGGTTGAACAAAGAAATAATAATTGTAACTGAAAGTACTTTCATTAGCTTGAATGGCCAAGTATCTAACCGCTGTGAAGTTGGTAGTTGTCTCTCTCACACTTTTTGTTGTTTGTCTTTATGGAATAATTGTACTCCATTATGCAATTTTCTCAAATTTATATCTACAATCTCTTCCACTGAAATATAGTCTGAATCAATTATATCTTTAATTTGCAGCTGTTGTAGAAACATACACCTGAAACACAGGGAGTGAAGGAACATATGCCTCTTCCTTCTCTGTTGTTGCTGTTTAGTATTAATTCTATAGTCTGAAATCAGAGCCTCTGCTGTCATGCTCTTGTCCTTTGGGTTATTTTAGTAATTGCTTAAACATTTTAAAAAGCCCAGTGACCTTGAATGCACAGTTTGAGGGTAATAGTTATTTGCTGAGTTGTTTCTTCTCTCTCTTCCAAAACTCTGTCATTCTATAGAAAGTTCCTGCAGTGTTCTCATTAACTCAAATTTTCTCTGCAAGTGGTTTTGATACTGGAGCCATGTAATAGTTACCAGGGCACTCATTTTCTCTTTCTTTGTTTTGTTCTTTTTTAAACAATGTTTCTTCAGTAAGCAAACAATTTATAGGACATTCTCTTTGGGGATCAACTCTTAAAAGTATATGGTGTCTAGATATAGGACTAAATTATTGCCAGCAAGTTAGGAAAGGCAAATCTACCTGATCGAAGACTGCGTATCAAATTATGCTCATGCAAATTTCTCTTTAGCATGCAGGCTATCTTGTCGTCTTGTCTTTTAGAATCAAGCAAAGCAAACAATTTTGTATCAAGAATTAAACTCTCTTCCTTATTCTGTAGTCAATGTCTTACAACACTCTTAGGACTGTTCTTAGAAATGAAATAAAATAAATGAAATAAAGTAATAGGGCTAACAACTTCCTCTGTAGTTTTCTTCTTTAAAATTTTCAGGACCTTAACCTTATATACGGTATCTGTGCTGAAAAAATAGAGAAGGGGATTCATTCCTAATAAATTTTGAGAGAAAGCCACAAAACTGGTTCAGTATATCATTCTGGTGTTTGTTTATAATGTTTTAGTTCCTTTGCTAAGTAAGAAGACTAAAATTAATGTATTCTTCCTACAGATGAAAGCTGCTGTTTGAAGAAGTAAGTTGCTTGCCTCCTCACCCAACTATTTACTCTGGATTTTTTTCTTTTAGGGTCTGGTCCTTTTGAAGTCAATATTAAAAAAAAAATCTGACTGATTTGAAAAATAATTTGCTCAAGACTTTTTTTTTCTTTATTTCCCCTCAAAGAGTTTTGCATTTTTAATAGGCTTTGGCTGACATCATTCAATAAGGGTGTCAAATAAAAGGCCAAAGACTGAAAAGGTTAAATCTCTGCTATAGGCTTCCTCTGTGAGAATGAACAGAACTGTAAACTCTACTCTTTTCCTTTTGTATACTGATAAACTTTGTTTACCTCAGAGGGATGCTGGGCAGCCAGACTTGCACGAAAAGGTAGATCCGATCTGCCAAAAGATTGTTGAGTACTGTCACCTCTTTTCCAGTCCCTTCTCTCTTTCCACACCCATTTCTTCTTATGGCTTTCTGATGTATAGTGACATGAGTAGGCCAAGCTTGCTGCACAGGTATGGTGAAACTCTCTTAAAACATAACTGTTTCCTATGAAAACAGATCTCTCCAGAAACAAAGGAGAGGATTACGTTTTCTCAGTGCTTATAACCACCAAGCCACATGTATGATTAGCCTGGTAAACTGGTTACAATAGATAACCAAAGCATCAAATGGAAGTGTTGAACTCATGAAAGAACTTTCATTTTAATTGCAGAAAAAAAATACTGAAACAAAACAAAACAAAACAAAACAAAACAAACCATAAACAAATAAACATGAGATGAACTCACAAGATGAATGTTTCCAAACTGGACCAAATAATGATAATTATTCTGCATAGTCTTGTCACATACTGAGATAACAATCAGTTTTAAAATCTGTAAAAGCAATTGAGCCATGATTTCTGGGTGGAAAAAAAAAAAATAAAAAACCCCTTTCTTGACTGAAAACAGCTTGTGACTAATGAGCTATGAGCCTGTTGGTTCTACTGGAAAATAGTATTGGTCCTCTACAAAGCATTGCAAAAACAACCTGGGATAGAATATACTTAACTATAGCTCTAGTCAAAATAGTTGAAATATTTTTTGCTAACAAAGCTTCCTAAAATGAGCAGAGGGACCGGGATAGAGCATGGTCACAGTGATATATCTAGATGCTGCCTAGTTTTTGCAATGACTTTATTGCTTATTGTAGTTAATCTTTGTGTAACCTTGTAGTGTTTTCTAATTAAGCTTTTTGCTTCATCTTCAGATGCAAAGCAATTGTAATGTAGACCATCAGTGCTTTTTACTTTCCATTTTTTATTAGTATACTCCAGACAGACAGTAAATTGTTTGACTTGCCTCAAAGTTCGAATATAGAACAGAATGTAATTGTATATGGATAGATAGTGGATAGATATGTGGATAGATATATGACTGATTGACCTCACCTGTCAGTGGAGGGTAGAAGTGTCCTTGCCAACCATTTCTTGTGAAGAAAGCAAGGAAGCTATATGGGTAGCCCCATCTGTGAATGGTGATCATCTGCACCACGTTCATTATCTCAAGCATACTTGTCAATCACCTCAGTTAACAATAAAGGAGGAAGTAAATTACACAGAACTTGCCTAAAAAGCTCAGTTCAGGACAGCACATATTTTTTACATATTCTGCAATTTCTAGATGTTTATAAAAAATAAAATGTCTCTTTTAATACTTACTAAGTAGCATTTGAGGGGAGCAGACTTCTCTTTGATCCAAATTAAAACTCCTGTGAAAGATATAACTTTCACCCCCCTCCTTTGTTCCATGTTACCTTCTTACTCACTCCCTGTCCCTCCTCAGCTTATACTCCCACTGGGTGCATATTTTCAAGAGAGCCCTGACCTTTGCAAGTCCTGTGTCCCATCATCATCATGTAATCCCATGATAGTTTTTCTCCAGGTGAATTTCTAAAGCAAGTATCTGTGTCTGCCCTTGGTACAAGCACCAAATTTGGGCATCCTTTCCATACCTGCAACCTGTAATAAGGAATAACTAGCGCTATTGTATAATGTACTGCTAAGGTTTCTGGAGTGGCGTGCGGTGTCCTGGCTGCCGGTGTTGAAGGAAGAGAAGGGCTGTCAAGTTGTTCCAGGAATAGAGGGGCCATCCAGTGAGAGGCAAATAAAGCATCTCGGTTTGTTCAACTAGCACAATACAGACTAAGAGGTGATGTATCTGGGAAACACTTAATGCACAGGTGAGCAGTGTAGTAAGTGCTTAGAGGTTTTCAAATGGATGTTGAAATATAACATATAATTAATTATTATTAAGTCGTATGCCATGTTTTTTTATTATTTTCTGCTCAAGCATACTGACCATGTAGGAGCTTTACTGGAATAAAGAAGAATTTATTTCAGTATTGTTTGCTATTGCTATGAGTGCAGTTTTGTTACTGCTGTCATCATTTTGGGGTTTCAACAAAATAAGTACGATGCCAGAATTTTTGTATTTGTGACAATGGGGAGTCCAATTCAGAAATTAAAGAGAATAAGTTAGACTTCGATTAATTCCTAAAATCTGGAAGGGGAATCCACTTTCTTTTTGATTATACTTCTTTATGGTGTCTAAAATTGACACATCCAACATTTAAAAAAATACACAAATAGACATTTATGAATTTTTAAAATAACTTGATTAGAAGAGAGCTATGTTTAGATAGGGACAACAGAAAGGATCTCAAATAATTTGGAGTACAGAAGTATTATTTAGTAATATACATATGCAAAAACCAGGAGATACATGTGATTTGAACAATATATGCAATGAAATAATAATTTTTTTCATACATAAACTCAAACAAAAGCATTTATTTTATCATTGTTTCAAGCTTCTGTTCCCCACAAGTACATTTCTCTGTCCTGTACCCACAGCAGTATGGGCTGAAATCAGATGAGAAAAAGTGGAAAAACATATATAAAAAATGAAAAAATATATATATTTTTACCTTTTTAATCCAAATCTTTTTACAAGTTGAATAAACATTATTATTCATTTTGTGTAGATTGGTTAGCAAAGTATATATTAAATGGATTGCCTGAGGTCATGTGACAAGTCAATGGTAGATTTAGGAATGTTATTCAAATATTTACAAAATCTTAGATTTTGAAATCTGATATTTCATTTAATTTCATGGGATTATATCTGACTGCCATCACCACCATTGAAGGAAATATGGACATTAGTTTCTAGATAAATTTTCTGCCTTCACAGAAAATTTTATCATGCCCTGGTTTAACACAAAGCTTCATCACAAATTAATTCCTTTTCAATGTTTTAAAAAATGTGTTTATAAATGAATATGTGATTAATTTAGTATTTTAATGACTTCAGTCATTCACTTCAAATATAACTTACAGTTATATCTGGGAAAATGTAACCCTGATCTTTAAAATATTTTTGACTGCTCCAAGGCCTTTGATTGAAATAGCCTGATGTCTTGAGTAATAACCAAAACTTATTCGGAACCAACCTTACAAGCTTTAAGTGGATTAGAACTGTTTGAAAAAATAGGCTGAAAGTATAACAACAAATAATAACTCACCATTGAATAGCCATTTTTCTATGCATTTCTCTGCATAGGGAAAAGCAGTTCGTGCTGCACTGTTTAGATGGTTTTCAGAGTTGTTTTTTAGAAACACCCTGGAAAAAACAATTGTTGCCATCAGTGTTTGCGGATGCCACAAAGACCATGGATATATGAAATGACAAAAAGCTCAGGTCACTGGCCTCAGGGAAATATATATTTCAGTACAGTGAAACATAGGGACATAACGTCTAAGGGCTACATCAAGAGAACTGGAATAGGGGGCTGTCTTTGGAGCAGTGTATGAGAAAAAACACTGTCATCATGGTGGACAGTCAGCCAAACTTGAGTCCTCATCTGACTCTGTGGCCAAGGGATCTCGTTTAGATCTGCAACCAACCATATGAAGTGCTGGTAGAAAAGTGGCCTCACTGTTGTATTTTCTCCTTCTCTGACTGTTACAGTGGAATTTCCAGGTCTGGGCTTCACACTTCAGAAAAAAGATGACAAATTGAAGAGGGCACAGAGAAGAGCCACAGACTAATTAAAGGATTAGAAAAATATGATATCTACAGAAAGCCGTAGGAGCTCAATTTATTTAGATTATCAAAGAGAAGGTTAATGGGTGATATGATCGCAGCCTCTAAGTGTTTATAAAAAAAAGAGAAAATTGATAATAGAGGGCTCTTCAGAACAGGGAAAAAGGTATAACGAGTCAGTGGATGCTAGGTGCTGAAGTGAGACAAATTCAGACTAGAAGTAAAATCCTGTCTTCTTTTTTAAACAATGATGACCATTGCTCTCTGAAATAAGTTATTGAAGGTACCACTAACTTTTCCATTACTAGACTTCTAAAGTCTAGGCAGAATGCTTTTGTTAGATAACATTGTCTTGTTCAATCTCTGCTTGCAGAGTTAAGGGAGAAATTGAGAAACGGGAATTAAATAATTATATTGAGAACCAGTCATAATAGAGGACCACAGTGTTAGCATTCAGTTGGAGAAATGATGTTGAAAATTGTGTTTCTTTTAATATACTGACCTCCATCTGGCAGTGCCTTCAGGCTTCCCTTCTTGTTCAAGAATCATCACTAAGCATTTTTTGATTTAATGGCACTGCTCATATGGATCAGAACCAACTCAGAACTTGAATGGGGTTTTTTTTTTCAGTGGAAATAAATTTTTCCCAGGCATAAGGGTTTTTTCTGAAGCAAGTCCCTTGTGATTCCAGTTGGTGGCCTCCAGTCATGGGTTGCTGTGCTGCAGTGGGAGCCTGCTGCCCTGTCAGCTCAAGGGTAGTACCTAGAGAACACTTTGTCTGCATGACTGGTGGCCTGGGCTCTTCATCCCACTGATTACTTGCATGGGCGGGCAGCTTTTCTGGCATGCTTCCTGGGCACATGCTACCCATCTATTTAACAGGAAAAAAATCTGATCTATGGTGGTATAAAACCACTTATTTGACACTTATAATGCTGTGTTAAATGACATGATTCTGATGTTTTCTATAATGTTCATCTATCTGGTATAGGGTTCTACAGCCTTCTCTAGTCCTTTCAGCCCTGAAGCTCCTACTTCAATAACCCAAGTTAGATGCTGATAGAGACAATGAAGTAAATCTCATAAATATTTATTTGTCTTGGTTTTCTCATCACTTATTAATAATTTTGGTCTTCATTAAGAGATGTGCAGTGTCCATTCTTTTGGTCTTGCTTTGTCTATTTTTCCTCTGTTCCGCACAGGCTCCCTTCTTTCCACCAGGGCTGGTTTCCAGATTAAATGACTCCTTTTCTCCATACCTCTTTCTCCACTCCAGGTTTCCTGTGATGCTCTGTGCATCTTCTCCATATCCACACAGCTTCTCTAGTGATAAAGGATAGGATGAATATTTTTGTTTTCCTTTTATATGCTAGATTAATTCTTGCTTCCAAAACATCAGGATGCAGTGGAGTGGCCAGAGAAAAAAAAGTTCATCTGACTTCTTTCAGATCATGGCATCTACAGTTTCCATTTAAATGGCTGATCAGAAAAGTTTACCTGCTAACCACTTTTCTGGTCAAACAAGTCTGAGACTTGTCAATCATTAGCAAATGATAGACTGCATATACAATGACACCTTCATGATAAGAACTATAACATCAAAAAGAGAATGTAGGATAATTCTCAGGAGATCTCCCAAGCTGCATTAACAGGGTCCTAAAACATTACCGCAGTTCTATATTAAACTATCTCCCATTCCTAGTCTTTAATGTGAATGACAGCTTTCACTGTGCTAATCTCTGATGCTAGGTTCTGTCTAATGCTTCTTGTATGCAAAATATATTTTAGCCCACATAGCCTCTTATGCACAACTCATACTTTAGAAGGTTATTTCTTTGGTAAGATGCCTGTAATTTAGTGGAAGTAATAACAGGCTGTGTGCATTTTTGCTGGATTTTTAAAATTCTAACTTAAGCAATAAACAATTTATGCAATATCTTGAGGTTACTTGACACATTGGAATTGAAAGAGGAGAAATGGAAGGAAATGACAAATCTTCCTGTTTTCCTTTTTTTTTCTCCATCCTTGTTTATGATTTTCACTCATCAAGTATTTCTCAACGTGTGGTTTTCAAGAAGCAGGGTTTGATTAATGAAGTGTCAGATACAGAGGATGTCATGAGAATTCTGGCATTTATTGTTTGCAGCATTTAAATTAGCCATGGTGTTTTCAATATTCCTTATTTTTGTATTTACTATATCTGTTATCCTGTTGATAGTAAATAACCTCTTACAGTAAATATCAGTACATAGTCAATTTTGATCTTTAGACATCTACAGAAAGTTGATATTTATACAAAAATTATACCAGTCATTCAGATTTGCATTTTGATGGAAATTCTTCATTTATTGGTTTATTTTAAAGCAAGGTTGTCGAGAGTGTTAGACTACCTAAACACTAAGGGTTTCAGTGATGTAGATGCTTAGGTACCAGGTTTAAGGCCATCAAGATTATTTTACATGGGGATATGGACAGTTATTGAAACCTGGCTAGAATTAAATTTTTGGCAATATCGACAGGTCAAATAGAAGTTCAGTTGCTAATCTTTTATTTAGTAATTGCTTACTCTGGTGATCTGAAAACCTGTATACTAGATAATAGACTTCTGTATTATCATGCCTTCCATATAGAAGGCATGCCTCCATTTAACTTAGCTGGCAACAATTCTTGTGAGAGCCACTAAAATAGGATGTTTCTGTGAAGGTTTTGTGCCAGTTGTGCGATTCAGTATTGGTATGATCAGTGGATATTCTATATATAATTTCCTTGATGTACTTCTGACATGTCTATGAGCTTGTACGCTCCTGTAGGACTGTAGAGAGATTTTCCAGTTCTGGCACATCCCACTTGTGTGTCACAGCATTATGCTTCTTATACTAGCAGTTCTACCTGCCCTTGAATGCTTTTTGTATTAAGAGAACCTGTATAAAAGGAAAGGAAGAAAGAGGCATGTGCTTGATTTAGACTATTGGATTGTCTTTCTTTTGCACTGTATTCTGGAATAAATTAATACATCTCCCAGTTAATGATATATCTTGCTTATTATTGAAGAATGTCTCTTTTCCCACCCATGTTGAAAATGACTTCCATGTTTTTACTGTGCTCCCTTGTAGTGATACTTCTTTTCAGAATGTGTTGTGCTGTTTGACAAGGAGTGTGTTATTCTCACAGTACTTAAACACTTTAGTCTAACTATGCCATTGAAAATGCGTGTGATTCAAGAACCTGGGTGATACTGCTCCTGTATTGTGTAGAAGTATTTGGAAGTCTTCCCAGTGACTTTTTAGCAAGCACTTAATGTGATTCATAATGCTTTGGAATAGAATCACAGATGTGAAAGAGACCTACTACATCATCAATTCCACTTTCATATGAAACCAGGTTATATTCCCTCAACAGAGGATGCATCGAGTATTAGATTCACACTACATTTGCTCTCCAACAACTTTCTAAACCTGGCAGGAAAACATTGTCCTGAGAGTCCTTTAAAAAGCATAAAAAGAAACAGGGAGACAAGGCTGCCATGTCCCTCTATTTTAAAAATGCTACACGAATTTTTATGTTACACTTTCAGTGATGTTTTCAACAGCCATTTAATTATATGATCTGTACTGAGACATCTCTATACATATGTAGCACATAAGCCCTATGCAGAGGCGTATCCAGGATGTAAGGGTACTTGCAAAGTTAAAAATTGCAAAGTATTTTTTTGGAACTAATTAATATAACTTACAGGGTGGGGGGAAGGGGAAGAGAAAGAGGGGGAAAATGCCTGCTTCTTAATTAATCTATCTGTGTCTTGGATACAGAGAATATATTGTGAATATATATTTTGATTTATTGTATTACCTTTCTTTGGTCAGAATAGATCACACTGAGTTCAGGCTCTGTCATCTGTGGGAAGCTGCTGCAATAAATTCGATTTTACAACTTAAATTCTCTTTTTTTTTTTTTCCTCTTACTCTCTTCTCTTCTCCATCCCTCCCCTCCCTCCTCAGGCAGCCAAGGGCAGTTTCCACTTACACAGAACGTCACGGTTGTTGAAGGGGGAACAGCAAATTTGACCTGCAGGGTCGATCAAAATGATAACACCTCCCTCCAGTGGTCAAATCCAGCTCAACAAACACTCTACTTCGATGACAAGAAAGGTAAATCGTTTCTGAACTCATGCTTCTGCACAATTTTTTTCTAAAAAAGAAATGTTTAAAAACATTTCCCTTTAATATTTTAATGTGAAAATATTTGCTAGGAATATATGTTTTCATCTATAATTACTATATAATCTTTTTTGAAGGGGCTTCACTGAAGTATATGAAATGTTGCATATAAAATTGTATGTTGTTATTAAAGAAAAGTAATAATATTTGAAATTCTTATGACAAGATAATTTGGAAAACATTATTGTAAAATATCTTGGAAAAGCATTTATGGGTGGTGAGAGGATGAGAGAGGAACAAGTAGTCCATTAACTTTGTGACTGGCTTTTGTTATTGTGTGTGTATACATATAAACATATATATATGTGTATAATTCCACTATTTGCTTCAGGTGTACTGCAGTTTTGTTGTTAGTGCAATATGCAGTTGCTATGGTAGGTGTTCTTAACAGCTAATAAAAACGGTTTAGTGCCCTGATTTTTCCAATTGCATCATGCACAGATTTGTTTTCATTTTAGATAAAAAATACAAGAAAATATCACTGCAGGAGGGAAGATTTCTATTACATTTGTCTTAAACTGAAATGAAAAAGCATTACATTTGACATAATAGAATGTTAACATGAATATTATATTAATTCTTTAAAGAAATTTAAGCTAAATTTATGAGGAACAAAATCATCACTTGTCTTCAGAAATGCAAAAGTTTTGGTGTTGATTTCAGTGATACAGAGGTCCAGCAGTATTTTATACTTAATTCTATTGCTTGAATTTATTCTGAAGGGTGCTACATACTCTAGAACATATTTTAACAAGTGCAGTTATTCCTCTGCTTAAAATTAAAGAAGTGCTGTCCAAATGCTTTGCTGAATGATTACGAGACTAAAACACCTTTTAGGACTGAAAGTGCTTTGTGGATCTATGCACTTCAATAAAAGTAGAGTCTAAAAGCTGTCATTTCATACCTGCAGAATCTGCAATCAAAATATAGCTTTTTTTTGCTATTAATATAATAGCTGAATAGAATATCTTTATGGTGTTGAAGTGGTTCCTTTCTCTTTTATCTAATTTCCTGTAGCGTGTAATCATTTGATTTGCAATTTCTTTGAAATCATAAGTACCTTTTCAATGTAGGATTGAAGATGAGAGGTTTATAACGTACAAACTTTTGAGCTGTAGGTCTGGTCCTGTAACCATTACTTGTATGGACCACTTTATTTTAGCTGTAGTTGATAGTGATTTGGGATGGGTAAATAATGCCTGCGAAACTAAAAGCAAAGAAAACTTATCTGTTGATAGAGCACATCAGTATTCAGAAAATCTATATCTTATATAAAATAAGTGACATTTTAAAGGATGCTGAGAAGGATGTGGGAGGACTGCAAATAGATTAATTTGAACTTTGTAGCCATTTTGGTGTGAATTGAATTTCCTGTGTACTTTAGCTAAATCTGTACTTTTCCAACGAATAATTGAAGTTTGTATTACTTTTTAATATAATGAATTGAAGCAACAGAATTTAAATGGCATGCAGCATAGTAAGTACTTAGAAGCAATTTACATTCCCCACAGGAAATATGAGGAGCTGAAGTGTGTAAGTTTAAAGGACCACACTCTTTATTGAACTTTTAGCTTGTCCCAAGACTTTGAGGGATGCTTGATGATTCATTTTACGGAGGGGTTGCTATGCATCTATTAGACAGGAAAATGTCTTAATGTCATCAAGAAAAACTTTAGGTCCTTCAATCTTTCTTGCATTGGAAAAGATTTGCATTCTGTGTGACATTTCCAGACTTGAGTATACTGAGGGGAGTGAGCACTGCATAGAAGTCCTACATGGAAAACATTCTGCCGTTTCTGAAAATGAAGTTACAGCTTTCATTGGCAATTTTTCTTTGTGTGTATATGTATGTGTTCTTACAAGTAAGAAAGAGATTTTCTTTACATGCTTTTGATGCTTGCATTTTTGAGTGAAAATGGAGAAAGATATTTATGGCTTTGATTATCATGGTGGTTTTCTCAGTATATGACGGCAAACAGCTGTAAAGGCTTCCTCTTTTTTGTTTGTTTGGTTGGTTGGTTGGTTTGTGTTTTGTTTGGTTTTGTTTTGTTTTGTTTTGTTTTTTCCCCTTCCATTTGCACTTCTCTCAGCCAGGCATACAATTTAGCTATAACAGGCAGCTTTCTACTAGATCCAGTCATTACATTTAATTTATTGAGAGCAGTGTCTCAGCCGGAGTCTTTTCAAACCACTCTCTTAATGTTAGCCAAAACCAACCTTCAGATCTTACTTATCCTTTCAACACAATGAAAATGGGTGTTTAATAGCTCACACCCTGAAAATTCATGAAAACTCTAAATGTTTGACCTTGTGGATTTGGTCTCACTGATGACCTGTTTCCTTCAGTACGCTGTCTCCCTGTTGTCCCTTCTGGTACTTCTTTTTTTTCTGGTCCTCTACCTTGTAAGTTCAAGGACATTGTGTATCAATTTGATTTTTAACTCTACCTATTTCATTTGAAGCATAAAATCTTCACCTGACAGTTAAAAAAAAAAAAAAAAAAAAAAGATAGTCTAGTTGCATAAATCTATAAATTATCTCAAATTTTAATAGGCTTAACAACCTCCCCAAGACACTCCTCAGTTTCCCACCACCCAGACAGAATTTTAAAGATTTCATCTTCTTGGGAAATATGAATTTATAGCTTACTCTGAGCAAGCTCGGGTTCTTTGGAAACAGATGCAAATTGCATGTTGCACATGAAATGAGGTTTTTCCTACACAATTTTCAATTAAAATGAATGATTACCATAGAAACCTCCATATCACTTTATGCACATGAGTTCCTATAATTATATAGCTGCCTTTGGAAGAAGCACAATGTGCAACAATGTAGAACTGGCAGATATTATTTTAAATTAATATAGGTTATTTTATTTTATCTTCACTAGTGGTACTTCTTAAGGATTTTGAAAGGGCAGTTAATACCAACAGACATAAATATGAATGCAGGTGTATAACAAAAAGGGTGTAGCATGGAAGGAGAGATGGTTGATAATAAGAAGAGTGAAAAGAATGTTTAGTCAACTTGTTATAACAGCCATCTTCTCATGCTATCTTTTGGTAAGGAATATAGATACACATGGAGCAGGATATTGAGTTATAAAGGAGGTGTGTGCAACTGAATTATGGCTGTTGATGTCAAAAGTCTTTAGTCTCATCAATACAAAAATGTGCAATCAGGCTATGAAAACGAACAGAAATGGTACCTGGTGTATAGATACCTAACAGTTTTGCTCAATCAGGCAAGTGCAAGTGTAAAACCCCTGCTCTTCACCTTAACAGGGAAGTTTGTAGGTCTGTTGACAGTAAAACAAGTGCTGTGTTGACGTTGATCATGATGTTTGCCAAAGACACAACAGATTTTGAGAAGACATGCCTGATGCTAATCATAGACAGGTACACATCCCTAGTGCTTTCATCAAGTAGAAGCACTTGCCTCAGGATTATTCAGCCCTCAGCAGCAGAATCTGTTTCTTCAGATGACCTTTGATTTTTGACATGTAAGAGTGCTCAGGATTTCTCTAACTACCATCTTGAAAGCTTTCAAAGATACTGGTGTACTAGGCAAGGGCTACGAGAGGGCAGGGTACTTACAAAGCTCTTGAGAGTTCCCTGATAGGTACAATGCCTCAGGTGAGCTTATGGAAACATGTTTGGGTATAACACTTGCCCATGAGTTTCTGCATTTTCTCCCTCTCAGGGATGGCACTATTACATTAGAACTTGTGGGTAAGTTTAGGGACAGGTTGCATCTCTAACAAAAATGTTGTGGCTTTTGATATACCGAGGTATACTATCAACTCAATGAAGATAACTCCAAGCCTTTTTCTTTCTCAATATAAAGATATTTAGAGGGAGACTCTGAAATTCACAGTGCACAAGGAACAGGATTTTAATTACAGTGTCACATATGCCAGTTTCAGAGGAGTCATTAGTGCAAAGAACTTTAATTCTTACTGTAACACAGTCAAAACTAAATAGTGATATAATTGACATGCAAAAGTCTGGGCCTTTCAGGCATGAAAATCCTGTATCTCTGATGAACAAGCAGAGGTAAATGTGGGTTACAAAAGTCATTTGAGAATGTTTCTGACTGGGGGGGAAATGGTGAACTTCCTTCCTGTAGGACATTTAATGATTCCAGCAAGCAGTTGAAATTAAAACATAAGTATATATGTAGACAAACAAGCCTCAGACAGAGGGAATATACTTGTACAAAATGAAAGTCAGAGAAGCAAATAATGTTTCTTTTTGCCATAGAAAGTAGGAAATACATTATTTAGATTAGTTATGCAGACAGGGAGGCAGACAGGATGTATTGTTGGGAGGACTGAGAGCATTAGCATTTAGGTAATGTGAAATTGAGTAGCAATGAATGGACTTATGTCTCCACCTTCAAACACTCTGTTTCCTGTTACATAATTGAGAGGAGATGGTATCAGACAATAGATGATGACCAAGCTTAACTCCATCCTAGGGTACACATATAAATTAGAGATTCACTGTTATTTAGAGTTTAATAGACTCTTTCAATGTGATAGTACCTCGTCGTAAACCTATGACATAACATGGAAAGAAATGGAAAAAATGCAAGAAAACTATGCAGACAAGTATTGAATCATGTCTTTACAGCTGGAAAAGTTGGGGTATACAGGGGATAGTTTTATTTTTTTCCCTGAGCTGAATGGTAATTGCTTGTAAATGCCTTATAACATTTGAGAGGTTTTCAGCACTGTCGAGGGTTAAGATTGCGGGGTGACAATCAAACCCTGGCAGATGTATTGTTAACCTCCTCTCCCCACAACTTCCCCCTTTTTGCCCCTCCCTCTCCCCCCTTCCCACTCAGGACAGGCGATCGGGAGGGAAAGAAGGACAGAGAGAAGAGAGTTGGAAAAGTTAAAGATGTTTTACTAATGCTACTAATAAGAATAGAGAAAATAATACAAAATATACAAAACCAATCTTGTAAGTCTCAGCAACTGCAGAGCCAGCACCCAAAGTCCTGGATTAGACTCTGTAGCCAACCGGAGATGGATTCAGTCTCTCACTAGGCCTCCGTTTGCAGGGACGACCAGCAAGGTCCTCTCCTAATGTCAGCCATGAGGAAAAAAGGGAAAAACGACAAAAGGGAAAAAGGGAAAAAGGGACGAGATCCTCGTGATCTCCCACTTTTATATGAAGTATTCACGTGAATGGAATGTTATACACCATTGGTCAGTCTCTCCGTCATCAGTTTCTCGTTGCCCCTCTCGCGAGATGTCCATCTGTGCTTATCAATAAGTTTGCATTCCATTGCTAGGTTTAACCAAAACATGTGTTGGGTTCTCCAGGAAAATGCAGCTAACATGAAGGCTTTAGCTGACAGGCAAATTCACTAAAAGAGAAACTTGTTTTTAACAAAACCAGGACAAGCACTTAAAGAAAAAATGTGGGAGGTAGAAATCTGGTTTTCACAGAGAGCTCTCCATGAAAATCTTTTAGAATAGCTCTTCCAAAAACTGCATTTAAGCTTAATCTTTTATGTCAGTCAGATCTGTTGATTTCACAACTATGCTATGTGACTATCAGTAGGTGTCTCGCCAGGTCTTATCCTTCCTTGAGGCCCATGGTATGACATAATAAGGATAGATAACCTGAGTTAAGTCTTTCAGCTGCGATTTTGTTTCTTACTTATGGGTTCTTACATTTGGTCACTCCCATGTGATGGGGGGGAGGAAAAAATTGGAAGGGCAAAACCAAAAAAACCTCATGGATCAAGGCTAAGACAGTTCAATAAGTGAAGGAAAAACAACAACAACAAAAACTAACTAAAAAACAAAACAACAACAACAACCAACCAAACAAACAAACAAAAACAGGTGATGCAAAGGAAATCACTCTCCTCCTCCCACCAGCAGACCAATGCCCAGCCAGTCCCTGAGCAATCCCTACTTTGGAAGAACAACCCCCATGTTTTATGGCTGAGCACACCTTCATAGGGTATGGAATATCACTTTGGTCAGTTGAGGTCAGTTGTCCCGAATGTCTTCTCTCCCATCCTCTTGCTCACCCCCAGCCCACTTGCTGGGGGTGCAAGTCAGAAACAGAGAAGACCTTGGCAATGTGCAAAGCACCACTCAGTGATAGCCAATGCATTGGCATGTTATCCACACTGTTTGGGTCATGAATCCAGAACACAGCACCATACGGGCTGCTATGAAGAAACTTACTTCCATCCAACCAGACCCAGTACATCCTACTTCTGAGCCATGGGTAGGAAACAAGCGTAAGTGATTTTGGATAGTAGTTTCTCAGTGCTTGGAGGATAAAAATAAGGTGTCTTAGAGCTTTTGAGATCAAGAAATGTCTCACTTGATCCTTAAAAAAGGTTTAAAAAACAGGTTACCACTTTTAAAAGCCAGAATGCTTGTGTTCGTGCATCTTAAAAAAGATAACACGATAAAAGAGAGCAGGAGTCTGTTAAAATATCTTGACAGTTATTGTCTGTATGAATACGAAAATTACATTTTTAAAATGTATTACAATGCATTAGAATATTATTTCATTGCAATAAATTAGTAGAACTACTCCCACTTACAGCATTTATTTTTCATTTCTTAGCAGTATTAAGGGAGTAAATGAGCATGTTGTAGATATGGTTAGAAAGTGTAGGAGTTTGCATTATATTGTGCTGAAGTGTGGGTATGTGCAGAAATTAAGTTTGCCAGCACTCAAGCTAAATGGAGAATGAAGCTGATACATTGGAATATGATGAAGTGGAACAGTAGTTGTGATGACACTGCTAAGATTACTCTGTTATGAAGTTTCATGCTACTCAGGCTGATGGCTATTTTTGTTTTAAATGGCGAAGAATCTTCTAAGGAGTGAGAAATCTTTGAGGGATGATAGGAAGGAGGTTAAAAAGAAGAGTGGAAAAAGAAATTTCATATATCTGACCTCTCTGCGCTCGCTGTTTCTGTGGATGAGCAAAACTTCCTGGAGTTTCAGAAGAAAATGGACCTATTACATTTAATTCTGAACCCGTTGTTTTCTTTCAGAGAACTCTTAGAGCAAATGATAGCAAGGAACAATTTGAGTGCAGAGAAGGGCAATTGGAAGAATATGTTCACGATGATAGGCGGTAGATCCAGCAGCTGTAGAGCTCAACATTGCACATCACAAGGAACATAAAGGTAGGCAGAAAAAGGCATTTTGTTTTTAATCAGGAACACAGTGAACTTTGTTCCTTAGGGAAAGTGAAGGTTATCTTTTTGAACAAACTGGATTACAGAAAAGAGTGCTGATTGTTATATCGCATATCACAACATACTCAATACAGTAGAGTTATAGGGATAAGAGAATTACCAGACAGACCAGAACATGAATGCTTTGTCATACAAGCGGTTGTTAGATCCAAGAAAAAGTAAGTTTGCAAAAAATAGCTGATATTTTCAGGGCTCATGAAAATTATGCTTCAAAAGGAAAACAAAAGCAGTGGAAAAAGTTGAAGTGCAAATATTTAGAAATGACATATCAGATTACAAAGAAATAGACAATGCTTTAGAATAAAAGCATATTTTTTTCATACTTAAAAAGGAAAAACAATCCCAGAATATTCAGATATTCCTAGGACAGAAAGATGTGATATGTTGCACACAAAAATAAGAAAAAATCCACAAGTATAATCACGGCTGTGCATCTGCATGACAAAACTCTGACATGAAACCATGACAATATCTGCACGGCACAGTGCAATGTCATGAAGAGACATCTGAGATGGCACTTAAGCTAACTAATATGTTGCTGGCATGTCTGTCCACCTTCCACACAGTTTCTTCAGGTAAATTAGGTCATCTGAAAAGAACTTTTTTAGTGTGGCTTATAAACATGCATGTATCTTAACACATTTAAAATCTAAGTTTGCACAACACACTGACTAATGATACTGGAAACAATCAGTCAAAAGCTGACTTGGAAACAGAAACTGAAATGGAATGCAATATAATCACAGCAGCCCTAGACTAACAGCAGGTGGTACAGTCACTGCCATTCCAGCTGCTTTTAGAAGGGTTAATGTAGAGTTTAACTATCAGTCAGCAAATGATGAAGGAATAAAAACACAGCAGGTCAAGGAGAAATATAGTCCAGAAGAGTGATTCAACAACATATTTTTAGAAAATTACGAAACTGGATGGAAAACAACTCCAAAGGATATGACTAAAGGACAGTGACTACTCTGTAGGAAAATAGGAAATGAATAGAAAAAACCTCTTCTATGAGCATGATACAGAATTCCTAGTCTAGATAAATTAGACCTGAGCAAATGAATTCCAAGCCTGGTCCAGAAGCTGGTTTGGTAACACAATTGTCCCTGTGGACTTCAGCCCTCTACCTTCTGAAATAACAGCTACTCTGCGAAGATGGAGGCTTGCCAGGTTGTGTGGGCACTTCCACATTGCTCAGTCAAATATAGCACAGAAGTCCCAATGCTACCAAGATGGGAAGTCCCCACAATGTTGCATTAGCAGGGCTGAAAAGCTTTTTGGCCAGGTGAGATAAATTCTCTCTGAGTTTGCGCTAACTGACATCCAGTGAGTGTGAATGTCTCTCCAGCATGCTTCCCTTTGCTTCTATTTTCACGCTTAGCAAGGGTGAAGATAGCTTGGGTCTTTTTTTCACTGGTAGAATGGATTTGCTCTTCTTTAATATAAAAATGGAGAAGATGCTACTAAAGACTCACTTTCAGCTGCACTGTATACCACAGAAAGACTTAATGGTAAAAGACTTTACTTCTTAATGTTTAAAGACTGTAGTAAAGCAAAATACCATTTTTCTTTTGAATGGTCATCCTAAAAATACAAGCCCTTGTTGACTGACACTATGCAGTGTAAAGGAATGAAATGGGAAATCCTAGTTTTGTTTAGGATCAAGAACTACTTGTAAAATATATATATATATTATAATATACTACTGAAAAAAATGTAAAAGATGCATACTAAATCTACCTGAATTTTTTATGTCGCCTGTATATTAGTCAGACCTTATCATGTGTACCTAAATCCCACTACATCACCAAAACTACTATACAATATTTAAATTTCCATTGGCAGTGGGAAACAAATTAAGGAGAACTTTTACGAGATCTAACATCAGGTGTTAGGAAGTCAATCCAAAACCTGGATAATTAGTTTATAGTAGGATTTTAATATATTTGAAGATTTAAATAAAGTCTGTAAATGTACACTTTCCTGTGCCTGCATCTAAACATATTAGTATTTTATCTTTTTGAGGTTGAAGTAAAGGATCTACCATTATTAGAAGTGCTCATCACTCCCTTTCTGGTAAAAAAATTGTTTGAGCAGCTTCCCTTCATGATTGTTTCTGCACAGAAAGTGTAACAAATCGTCATGTCCTGGATCTTTAAGGATCTGTGTGCAGAAAAGTAATTGCTGATGAGCTGCTGATATGGGGTGAAAATCCTCAGTAACTCAGTGAGAGACTGTGTGGTGTTCTGCTGTGAGCCAATGAAAATAACTTTAAATTGAACAGAAATGAGAACTGAATCAACCTGAATAAGATTACTTTCAGAGGTATGTACTTTGTGTAAAAGGAGCTTGAGGAAATAAAAAAACAAACAAACAAACAAACAAAGGGCAATTGATTAAATGGAGAAAGGAAAAAGCAAACAATCAAACAAACAAAACCACAAATGAATAGTGTGCAGAGTTCAAGGCATGTTAACAGCTGTTTAAAAAAAAATAATAAAATTAAAAAAACACACCTGTAACAGCTAATCTACAGTAACTGACTGATAATTGGTTTTATATATACATTGATTTTCTAATATTAATAAGTTTTCAGAATGCTTCTTAAAGAATACAGAATAATTACTTGACTGGGAAGAAAAGTAAACCTTCTGAAATTTGAAAGAAAAATAAGGTGTAAGTAAAGTGTGTAGACTCTAATAGAAACATTTTTGAAAGGAAAAAGGCAGATGTGAATTTCCATCATGGAGCCTGAGAAGCAAACAAGCTGGGGCTGCATCCCAAATGCCTTCCAGTTCAGTGAGATATGGACAAGTTGTTGGACCAAACATTGTCTTTTCCTTGCTTGAACCTCAGCTTTTGAAGCAAAGACTCATTGATCAGTCTGATCAAACATTGAAAATGTAGCCTTTCACAAACTGTTATTATTTTATTTCTATCTGTAGCTTTATTGTCTGGTAGCAGCCTGAGAATAATACCATGCAACTACACTGACAACTCAATGTATGTTAAATAAGAGCAAAATCAACTTAAATAGAACTTCTTGTTATCTCAAATAATGTTTGGAGGAAAAAAAATAATGCTATGTTACTAGCTCAGTCTTCCCATTCAGCGTATCTGGTCATGGTTCAGTTTACATCAGCGAACAAAAGCTTGGTTTATAAAATGTACATCACAGTGTATAATCTTAGCATGTTTGTATTTATTTTACTTCATACAGGGCACAATATCCGTTCTGACATTCTTCAGATCTTTTAATCAATTTTGCAGCCTAAATATGAAGTGCGTTTCATCTGTATTTTTCCCATCTTGAATGAAATTATCATGTGTCTTAGTGCAAATCCCATCATTTCCCTTTTAATACCATGGTTATGCTGTTTACTAACACAGGGGGAAAAAAAAAAAAAAACACCTGTCTGAATTGAGCCATGTTGAATGAATATGCCAAACTTGATCAGACTTGCATGAATCTATATGTAACATGGGCAAGTATTACGTAGAACTAGTGCTTAGAATACTTGTAAATAATGCAAATAAGTGCAGACAAGACTTAAAATCTGTCTTATTCAAAAGAAGGAAAAATTCCAATGACTTGCAAGACAATTCATAGCATGTGATTGGGGAGATAGGATAGTAAAATCCTTTTTACCTTAATTACAGATAGAACAAGTCGTATTAGCCACTCAAACACTAAAAAATGAACAATTGCACTGTTTGTACTGAAACCAAATAGGTTGGTTTTTGCTTGCTGTTTGAGCAATTGAGTGTCTGAGGAGTAGAGACTTGCTTCTGTTGAGTTGAGCCATGGGGAATTTCTTCAAGATTTATAGTAGTGTTGGATCATTGCTTAATCAGAGGGCAGGAAGATGTTCTCAGTATGTATTCCTTTCTTTAATGAAAGAGGTGATTAACCCGTGCCAAATGCTATCTTTAAAGACTTCTTTCTCCAGTTACCTAGCAAAATTTTGTTTCATCCCTATTTTGGTACTCTACAGATGCACAGTATGTTATGGTAATGTACTTGATAAAAGACATTTTTGATCATTTTTAATTTTTTAAGAATAAATATTTACCATAATCACATCTTGTGAAAAAAAACAGAAGAAGAATGAAGACAGTGTAAGAACTGAAGGCTGAGCTCTTGGCAGGTCTAGTAGCAACACTTTAAATGCTCCTGGCTCCAGTTGTCTATCCTGCCCCACTGGCAGATGTTAGTTTAAGGCACTGTGAGGGCAACAGCAGAAGGGAATTTGTTCTTTGCCTGTATAGGAAAAATTGTAGCTGGTTTCCTTGTGATTCTGTTCCTTTATTCTGACTCAGTTAAGGGAGTGGTAATTGCTAGTACTGGGAATAGAGTTCAAGGTGGTTTCTTATACCATCACTGCTAATTCCATCAAAGCTCTTATGCCAAACTCTTAGACTGGTACAGAATAACTCTCCTCTGCAATCCTCTGGACTGCCTAAGGAACTCTCCTGACAGTTCTGATCCACTGGAAAAGTAGAAATGTCAACTTAAAAAGTCAGACTTGTATCTGCATTAGTCAGAGCTTTCTTAGGAACTAACTCACACATACGGAATTTTCTGCCTGTGCAGACAAGCCAGGATTGTGAATGGGTATTTTTTCAGGCCCGTGGAAGGCTTCAGTTTCCCCTAACATTAAAAAAAAAAAAAATAGGGGGCCTATAATTTTCTTTCTTGCAATGCATGGTGCTTTGATGCTGCCTGGTCAACTTCTATGCATTTCATATCACTGTCTTCCTGCAGATGAACTTCTGTTATCATAAGGCTGGGTGTGAGTCATGGAAGGGAGGCCTTATTCCTTCTTTCTTTGTCACAGGGTCCAATTTCACACTGAAATTCTCCTTGCTCTCACCCAGAGCAGAGGCAAGAAGGAGCCTTGAAATTGTGCAGCCTGCTGTTCCTCTGAGTCAAGAGGCTGAGCACAGTCTGTGGTGTTCTCTTTGGCATATCTATGTCAGCCTCTATTCACTAGTTCTTAGTAAAGCATTTGGGAAACTTTCAGCTCTTTGTATTTGTCAAGGATCCTCCTTTTGTGTTTTGCAGGTATATTTGTTGTTCACCAGTTGTAGTACAAATTATGTTACAGAAAAAATATCAAGGCTTTATGTGAATGATACATGCCTAATCTTTCACCCAGGGGAGGAAAAGTATCAGAATTAATATCTGTAGAAGGCCGTGAAAAGGAAACATCTTTCACAGTGAAGAACAAAAAGTGTTTGCAAAAATGTACCAGACTATCATACCCTCACCTTCTGTAACAGGCAGCCTTAGTCAGCAAGACATCTTGCCTTTGTTTGTCTTTCAAGCATAGCTGTGTATTCATGATCTGCAAGCTTCTTTACTGAAGCTGTTGAGCATTAATAAGGAAATCTCAATTTCTTTATTAAAGGTATCCTACTTCAGAACTTAACTGGACTGAGATCTGAACTTACTATTTTGAAGGAAATAACACCATTTGATATTCTTTTTTTCAAAATGCATCAAGTATCAAACTTGAATTTTTAATATTTTGTAAGCTGCCTGACATAAACAAAAAACCTTTTTAAAAATTTCCTTTTAAATAAAACATTTATTTTGGTTCAGCTTTTTATATATGAAATGGAAACTTCTTGCAAAGTGAAAATAATCTGTTTCCATCATATCATTAAAATGATGTTTTCTTTTAAAATACAAGGTTGAAAATGAGGAATTACTACATCAATTAATTAGCTTATTTTTCAATGCATAATATGCTTTTGTCAATGTTGGTTTTTTCTAGTTTTGTTTAGAATACAGCAGCCTGTCTTCACAGATTACCAATGAAGCACCGTTCATTTTTCAGCTCTATTCACTGACTTTGAATTAAAACTGAAATTTAATATAGGTCTTAGTTTTATCCCCTCACTTCACACGCTCATGACAGGTGTGGTGCATTGGAACAGTGGAAAGGTCTGCTTCAAGAATCAGGTTCATAAGTTTAAAAGTTGGCCTAAAACTCTGCATCTCTGTGCCTTGGGAAAAAGGAGTGAGGCATGAACCATGGCACCACAGAGTAAAATGCCACCAGAACAACCCCTTTCCTAGAACAGCTCTTCTTTGCGAGTGTTACTTTACTGTCAGAGCAACATCCAGTTCTGGCAGAAGGGAGACAAAGCTGCTGAGTTTGAGGGCTAGGAACTCAGTTCCCTGCTCCAGCACAGATCCTGGGAGGGCCTTGGCACACCTGTGCATCCCCGTCTGTAGATAGTGAAGGAACAGCATTACAAGGTGATGTGTTGCTAAATAGCATTACTTTGCATTGTGCAAAGATCTGACGGTACTGTAGCTGGATCATTTCAGATTTGTTTTGTGTCATTTTCTAGTGGGATTTGTTCCTGTTACAAACAGAAGCAGAAAGGATGGCTGCTGCCTCTTGACTGGGGCATCTTAAGGTTTTTCTGCTTATTTTCGGGAAGAAAGCAGCACCAATATGGACAAAGAAAGTTGCAGTTAAGAACTCCTTTAACTATTTCTTTCCTTGTTAATAGGAGGGAAGAAAGTTTCCTTTTGATGCCCTGCTCTTTTACTGAACTCTTTTACTCCTAACCTCTGAGGAAATTAAAACTATGATATAAAACGTGTTGTGGCTTTGTGTAAAATAGCTCACTTTTGTAATGTCAGACTTTCAAAATCCAAACTGGTTTGAGTATTGAAGTTACCAAGAAGGCACATACTTTCAGGCGTTTATAGATTGAAGTTTGCTAGGCAGAAAGACATATTTTATGCAGTGTTGCAAACTGCATCCATGCTTCATTACTCACATTATTCTCTGACTGTATTCTAGTTAAGGTGATGTAAAAAGAGTTCATTCTAAGCATATTTCTTTCTGTTCTGTCTCTGCTATTTGAACTGGAGTTCATCACCAGAAGATGATGCAGTGCCACATCAACACAGAATGCCAAGGATCCCAATGACAGCCATAAATGCTTTCCTATCATGTTATGTTCAAACCACTTCTTTTGAGAGCCTATAGAGGAATTCAGAAAAGCTAATGCAACTCAGGTCAGCTCGTGCTATTTCCCAGATTTTTAAGCCTGGATGAGCTTGGACTCATCCTCCAGATCGATGTGTCCTAAACTGTATATCATTTCTTTTTCAAAAATGAGAGGATTTACTGTCCAAAAAATGTCAGCCTTGCTGCTGAAGAATTTAAAAGGTGCAGTTCATCTGTGCTTAACAAAATGTGCTGGCAATGATGTTGTCAATTTGCAATGAAGTAAGTTAAGCGGTCCATGTATAATCTATCAGTGTATTACAGCTTCCTGAGAGGATGGTTTTCACAGTGGTCAGTAATAAACCCATTTTGCTGAAAAAAGTTGCACTCCTATTAATAAGGATTATCTCTTTCGGATTGTGACAATCTTCCCCTTTCTCCTAAGACAGTCAAATGCGTTGCATCTATGTTTATATTCTCAAACATTGGAGAGCGTAGCAAAGGAAAAGAGCAAATGGCAGTGATATGAAAATGTCCTTCTTCATTTTATGTGCTTGATAACAATTTTGAAGAAAGATATTCAGCCAGTGATATTTTGTAGCAAGTTCCTATTTCTTCTTCTATCTTTTAACTACTAACAACAAACAGATGTTCTTTTTATGACAAACTGATCAAGGCACAATAGATCAGAATCATCTTTCAAGATGTGTTAGAGGCGATAAGGATTAATTTCTTATTTTAAAATGTGGAAATTACTCTCCTTGTCTGAGAACAGTCTGTCACCCAAACACCCCCCAATTACCACCATTTGCCTTATGATAAAAAGGGCCTTGCATCTCACTATACGGGCATGACATGGAGGAGACCTGTTAGTAAAGATTTAATATGCCTGGAATAGAGGGTAATAAGAATTGGATTAGTGTAATTTATGTGGTACTGGCAACAATATGATCTGAGAATCTTCAAAGATTTTCCCTTCTGCAGTGGTTCTAAATGAGCAGATATTTTCAAGTCCAGTTCCTGCAACGTGTGTATGTCAGTGTGTTCTTTTCAAACTTGTTCTGGAATTTTGTGAGAGTGTATATTTGATCTGAAATGTTGGAAGAAAAATCATTTTTAGCTAGTATTCCTAGTGAACAATTGCACTGTCAGTTAACTTGAATTATTTTCTTCCAAATGGTCCCTTATTAATACTTGAATCTGTTGTCCAGTTCCAGCCTATTTGAAAGAATCTATGAGTATCAAATATATATATATAAAATACATATATACATTCATGAATATTAGGAGTAGAAGAAAAGTGATCTAAATTTATTCTGCTAATGCAAGAAAGTCAGGTAGAATTTTGTTCTTCTCCACTCAAAGAGGCAGAGCCCTAGCAGACAGGTGAGATAGAAAAACGAGGCAGTTAGTCAACTGGTGGAGAGCTCCAGGGTAAGTCTCATTTGTTTCTTACTCAGCAGAGAAAGATGGAGAAGGAAGTTGAGAATCTTCATAGAAGGAATGAATTAATTACCGTTGTATAAACGGGATGGTATAACTTCTTGGGACTTCAGGTTTCAGTAGCTCTTTGTTGAACAACAAAATAAATTAAAAAAACAAAACAAAACAACAAAACAACAAAAAAACAAAAACAAAACAAACAAAAAAACCCACACACATAAATACCTCGCACTTACAAAGTTTTCTGGGTGTTCAAGAAATAAAATTATAACAGATTGAACTCCAGACTCAGTCCTAAGGGTAAATACATACCTACAGTTGCCTCATGGGAAGATTTTGTCCGTAACAGGCCAAATCATGACCTGGCATAGCAGATATAACTCTTTCCAGGTCAGTAAGATTAAGTTGCTTGGGTAAGGAGGTGATTTGGCCCCACAATTCTAGGTGTAATGACGTTCCACACCACTCTGCAGAAGTCTATAATACACAAACATGAAAATGCTGTCTTTACTGGAGCTTGACTGGAACTTTATTGATCTACTGTTGAAGTAAACACAAGCAAGTGCTTACTGCAAGCCAGTGTTTATTCCCAAGGCAAAAAGGAGTTTCAAGTCTTGACTCACTATAAAGAAGACAAAATGAAGAAGAAACCTTTCATTCAGAAATTGCAAGCAATTTCTGAACAGACTAGGACAAAATGATCCATTAAATATCCATGTTAATGATGTAAACTGTCTCTTCAAGTAAATGGGGTATTTTGACCATGTAAGGCTGAGCATTTTTATTAAAAAAAAAAAAAAAAAAAAAAAAAAAAAAAAAAAAAAGTAGAGCTGAAAGATTGTGTGAGTACTGAAGATCTCTCCCACTGGTGAGAATTCCTCGGGGGTAAGAATGCAGCAAAGAAGAAAATCAACACCATTAAACAGACTAACTTACTATTTTATGCTTAAAACCAATGCCAGATTTATGAAAAAGTGGAGTACTGTGACATGGAAATCCTCTTTAGGCATGTCAGTAATACCATATTGCAGCTTTTTGGAACTGAATGTTGGGCTTCAGCAATACTATACATCAGAGAAAGGTAGTTGTTGGGGTTTGTTTGTTGTGGGTTTTGTTTGTTTGTATGTTTGCTTGCTTGGGTTTTTCATTATTAGAACAGAAAGTGAAACTCAAAAGAACTGAAATGAATTATGGAAAAGTTTACTTCTGAGCTGATCAGGTTGTCTTTGTGAGATTAAAATAACAAAACAAATCTGACAGTTTGCTTGGGATCTGTGCTACCTTTGACTATGGTGTCATATTTTATAAGATAGACTTCTATTTGTTCAGTACATGAAGGGAAGCCTTCTGATAATGATTTAGTAGGACAATGCTAATGTTGGAGATTGACTGGGAAGAACTCCTTGAATTTATTTTAAACCATGATTCCAGAATAAAGGTACTGGAAGTTAACTATTTAGGATGAGATTCACTTAACTGGGACCCTGACTGTGACCATGGATTTTTAGTTAAACAGTAAGCTTTTGACATACTTTAGAATCTTTTGGCAAAACGTACTTATATGTTCATTTTCATTATACTTCTTGTGAACATCTGTTTTTGTCTGAATTATTTTTATAAATCTGAGACAATGATATAGAAGATGTACAACTTCATAGGGAAAATACAAGCGCCTTAAGCTCACTGCAGATTTAGCTATTTATTGCCAAGACTTTCTAAAAGAAAATAAATTCTGGTAGTCAGCCATACTTTAAATGGTTCTTGACATCAAGAATTGAGTTTTGCATCCTAATCCTAAAACAAATGGACTTCTCAATGCTAATTACTTGCCCAAGGCACTGAGACAATGAGTTTCAAAGCTAGGATGAAAACACTAGGAATCTTTGCCTTGTAAGTACCCTGTTAGGCAAGGTATTCTCCTAAATGTCAAATATTAGTTTATAAGAGTAATCGGTATAACAATAATAGTGCATGGGGTTTGATTGATGAGTCATATTTGTTTATATGCAAGACCTAGGAATTACTTGTAAAGTTTCTGCATTAAGAGCATTTTTTTTCACAGGCAGTTTAACACAGCATGTCAGTCCTTTTGTCTTTTGAGGTAATGACTTGAATCTTCTTCTGTAAGTGTCACCCAGAGAATAATTACCTTTGCATTACTATTCAAAAACAGAGTTTGGTTGACTTCTTTTAACTTGACAGCCATGTTTCTTGGGTTCAATAAATGTTATCAGGCATTCTTTGGCTGCTCCTATTACATCAACTTTAATTAGTTTTTGATTGCTGTTAATTTCACAGTCCTTTCTCCTTAATAAATTGCATCAAAAATGCTTTGGCTTTTTGTTGCATCAAGTTTAATTAGTTTTGTGTTTTGCTTACTCTATTTTGCTTTCTCTTTTTAAAAGATACTCCCCCACAGTTTCTTCCTCTGAATATACCTCTGAGTCACTGATTCTGACACTGATGATTAAAGGAAATTATAGAACCTCTGATCATTGAGCCTGTCTTTCTCCAGAACTGTGAGAGTGCTCCTGTCTCACCAGGGTACATGAGTGAATGTAGTACATGACAGAGAGGTCACCAATAGGCTTTGCATAATGGTGCAATTTACAGTGTGGTTGAGGAACAGAATTCTTCATTTCTGATCTAAATAAAGACATGCTTCAAACATTAAATGCAATAGTTCTTCTAAGCAACTCAGAACAAAAGCAGTCATCAAAATGAAAGTCTGTTTCCTTGGTAGGGCAATGTGCAAGTAAACGGCTTAGCTACCTTGTGAGTGAGAGGTCCACATTATTATTTAAGTATAATCAGGTGCTTTTGGAAGGCCATGGTTTGTGAGGAGAGTGATACGACACTTCATGAGAAACACCAGTTCCCATCCTTATGATCTAGAACTAAGTAGCTTAACTGCCCAGACTTGGAATTCTTGGCATTCTCTTGCTTTCCTGACTCACTACTTTATAGATAAAGTTTGTTTCTTTCCAAAACCCATTTAACTCGTTATATGGTGAAAAGATGTCTTTTTAATCTCACCTCTGGCATCATGTGGAAGTCTCTGTACTCCTTGTTACTCTTTTGAATTTTACATGGTTTCACTGAAGACTTCTCTAGGACTCAAGATTTTGAGTAATGAGTGTCAGAGAAAGGTCCTCGGATAACATCAAGAGGTAAGATTTCAATACGCTGCTTCTCTGTGTAGAAGCTGGGGATTTCAAAGAGACAAAGGAAGTAGAAACTGTATCTGGGAAAAGAACCAAGAAATGAAGAAGGAACGTAGGTGGCTTCAAAGGAGCTCAGAAGGACATCTAAAAGAACACAACAGGACAGGAAAAAAGATTGTCTGAATTTATGTTTTAGTACTTTAGGTTTCAGTAGCAGAATGACTTCTGAGTGAGATACCTTGGGGGTAGAAAATGACTCGGGGGAATCTGGTAATTACAGAAAAATAATTTTATGCTTAAGGCACAGGATTAGGATTCTTCTACTGTGGTATTAATTTATCTTTCAGTTAAAAGCCTCTTATGTAACATTTGGTAAATAAGATGGAGTGTCATTTTCAAAAATACCTGGGTACTGAGAGGGAAGAAACACCTAAGTTTAATATTTAAGAAAGACATGTGCAAGACCATAATATAGCATTTAGTGAATTCTAATTTCTAGAATTGGATAGGGGCACACTTTTTTACTGAAAAGCTCACAAGTTGGGTAGATTTCTACTTCTGTTCAGTCCTGAGCTACCTCAACTAGAGCATGTAAGCCTTACTGGTACCCAAAGCTGGCTTTAAGTTTTCTGAGTAACTATTTTTTTCTCTCTCATAAGAGAACAAGATCCTTGCAAGAGGTATTAATGTCTCACCTGTTTGGGATTCTTTTGTTTGTTTTAATGGAAGCAATGGTCATATTGTTTAGTCATATTTCTGTAACATTTTCTGTGTTCAGACATGAATTCAATATTAAAAAAAAAAAAAAAATCCTGCCTTGATGATTTCATATTCAATGCCATCTTAAGTCTAAAAGACTCCGAATGTACTTCTTTAATTTCTTGGATAAGATCCTTGACCATCAGGTAAAAGTCTGTGAGGGTTTTGAGCACTTCTTTAAGGGGAAGTATATTGTCTGTTTTCAGTAAAAACTGCTCTTACGTTTGTCCCTCATAAAATTGTTTTCCAAAGAGAATGAATGTTCAAGGTTTTTCATAAGCTTTCATGTATTTTCAGCATGTGAGTGGGGATTAAATAGAGAGACAGTCCTCAGATGTGGTTTATGCTGGCAAATAAGTACTTTTGGAAAAATGTCCATCAGTCTTTCTCAGTTTCTGTATGCTGCCTATGACTTGGAGGATCTAAGTTTTCCCTTCTCCTGTCCCTTCTTTGCCTTTTATACTTATGACACCTTTGAGGGCAGGGTCTCTTCCTCTTTGTTAATGTACAGTGACTCAAAATTAAAGATGTGGTTTTAGGTATTTTATAACACCCACGCCAAGTAGTAGGTGTTATTTTTCTGGAAGCGGGCTTTGAGGATGCTTTGCTTTATTCAAGTGGAAACTGGTTAGTACATTGGATAATCTGTTGCAAATTTAATGATACTGTTTTGCTTCCCTATCAAGGTTTTTTCATACTTTCTATGGTAAGAGTCAGAAAAGATACATTCTTTATTCCACATACCAGACTTTACAAGTAACCTTTTCTCTTGTTAATCTATGAGTTTCCATCATTGTCTTTCCTTTAGCAACACCACATACAAAAATGTTGCCAGTGTTCCAGATTGCTGACTAATTCTGAACAACATCTGCATTTTTCTTAGACCCAATATTTAAAGTGTAGAACCACTATTCTGGAAGTCATACTGTTCCCATAAAATTTAGTTAGCTTCCTGTAGCTTCCAGACTCTGAGAGCATTTTGTATCAGGCATCTGTCTTAGAAATGAATGGATTCTTCAGGGTAGCTTTCAGTATATGTCTAGCAACAATGCTATGAATCAAGTAAGGGGGTAATCAGATGTGTGGGAGCGACCTCCATGGTGCCTGGCAACAATGTATGTTCTTCCTGAGTTTGCTCACGAGAAGCTGGAGGAAAAAAATTGACAATAAATCTGTAAATAACAAAGGGGAAAAAAAAAAGCATTATGTGTTTAAAGTTCCTTCTCAGAATTTTAATTCCAGTTTTCTAGCTCCTGATGCCACATAGGCACTGCTTAATAACGGTTTCTCTATCACGGCCTTTTTGAAATGTGATCACTTTCCATCAGTATGATTTCCAGGCTCAGTCAGGCCACTTTTCACTTTCTACTTTTTCCCCTTCCTTGTTAAATGGCCTCATTTGGCTCTGTGACCAGACACAGCATGCTGTCTTTTTCTCAGAGGTGCTTTGGTTGTATGTTGCACAAATTCTTTTTTGTTAATGAAATTGAGTAAATAATTTGTAGTGATTTTAATGCAGTGGTTTGGTAAAGTGATTAATTGCAATGCTTTGTGAGAATTTGCAAGGTATGTTAAAAGTCACAACTGTTTGCATATAAAGGATTTTTCTTTTTTATATACCTATTGAACTAGCATTTTCCAAAGGTGTTACAGATATTACTATAAGAACATATTTTCCGAGGCAGGAATAAATTTACAAGTCACATGCAGGAAAACTAGTTATGGGATAAACTGTCATTTGATGGAAACAAAAGAAGTTGAATGCTCAAGGTGTATAAATTATAACTGGGGATTATTATTTGTGATACTAAAAAACAAAACAAAAACAAGAAAACAACAACAACATAAACCAGTGAAAAGTGGAAAGGCAATGGACTAGGGAGTTTGGGTTTTTTTTTTACTTGGAAGTTGTACATTCAGACACAAAATTATTTGATCTAGTATTCTACTTTAAGAAAAAATATTTGGGATCTTAAGAGTACTTGATTCAAGAGTACAAGTTAATGAAGTTGTCTTGACCTTCAACTTACATCAAAGCAGCTCAGTGCAGTACAGACAAGATAGCAGATGTAATCTCGTGTGTTCCCTGTATTTGGTAGCCAGTGCTAGGGAATGCCTGGATTGTGGTGCATCCCCCCGAAGTCTTCAGTCAGTGTCCTTATTAGCGTCCCCCCACTAGTTAAGATGTGGGAGCATTCCTAAAATCTAAGGCAAGCCCAAATCCCATGTGCGTATCATCTTACAGTCATATTCCTGTAGTAGTCCGCGTGCTATGGGACAGAGTGACAGCAAGCTGCTGCTTCCTTCCTTCTCTAGGATTCATCCAAAGCTTTGTCCTTGGGGACAGCTATGTTGTTAAGGTCAAATAAATCTGGATTGCAATGGAAACTCAGACCTGAAGTCAGATTGCAGTACATATGTATGCTGTAGTTATTAATAATTGCAATGGCTACAATTGTAAACAAAGGAGAAGGTAGGTAGCCTGAAGCACCTGAAGCATAGCATGATAATTGGTATTGGAGGACCATCCTCTGCAGGGTTAGGACCATTCTCTGCAGTGTCCATGGACTCGTGGTCACTCTTCCGTTGGCAACAGCAGTTGCTGGATAAGCTTGTTTATTGTTAGCCTTGTTTGACATGTCTTTCATCCCACTCTTTTTAATTAATATTGTAGAATCCAGCAACATATTAGATCTAAAAGGAATCAGACTGCTATATTGTCTGACAAATAACATGGGACTATAGTGAGTGATACACAAAAATATCTAGCAATCTAAGCATTGCTCTAAAATATTGTCTGGAGACATCTTTTTGTTTCCTCAGTATCCAGTACAATTAAAACAGTGCTCAGATAAAAATAAATAAAATAACATTCTTCACAAACATTTGAAATTGTTATCCCTGAAATACAAAACCATAACTTAAAACCCTAGCTTTATGGTACTTTTAATTCTAAAATTTTCATTTTGTCTGGCTAACACCAAGTTTAAAGTCTTTTACATGAAGCTTTTCACCAAACACTCAATTCCAACAACTCATCATTAACTAATAATAAAAGGCAGGAGGAGAGTGAGTAATGCTTATTATGTAATTTCAACTATGCTTTTAAAAGAGCTCTTTAGTAGTTGGTTTTCTAGATTTTTTTTTTGAGCATGCTTTTGAGATGGGTAATGACTTGAGGTAAGAAATACTCAAAAAACTGTAAATACGGTGGCAAAATTATTTACAGAATCAAAGATGTTCTTGTTTTCCTGGAGGCTGTTTCTGTGGGTTATTTTGGCATCTTTTATTACTTTGAGCAGTGATAATGTGTTGTGCTTATTTTCCCCCCTCCACTTCTAAGCCTTAGCATTACACATATTTCTTGTACAAACAGGATCAGAAAGGTTTTCTTGGTTTTTATTTGTAATTGAAAGTTTAGCCTTTTTTATTACTTTCACTATTGACTCTTGATGTGTTCTTGTCTCTACAAATACTGCTGAAATAGTTGTTTTCAGCCATTCTTTGATATGTTTTGGCTGGATGGGTGCTTTAGGGTCAAATGATAGCTCATTCAGCCAATACTGTGGTAGCAAAAATTGCCAGCCTCAGGCCAGTTCTTGCAGTTTAGATTTTCAGGCGTGCAATCTAAGATTCCTTCTAGTTCTTGAACTTTCACCAAATATAAATACTGCAGTGCTGCTCTTTGTTAAAAGAAAAATAAATACATATATAGTTTTAAAAAGCTCTAGTAGTATTCTTCTTGTAAATCAGTACATGTTAGCTGTGTGCTCAGGGATGCAGACTGTAAAGTAAATGAGTAAATGCTCAAACTCCATGGTGTTTCATGGATGAGTTTGATGTGGTGTAAAGCAGCTGTGTCAGGAACTGATTAAACCACTGTGACTTCCAAGATGTCAGGGTTCTGTGCTGACCCAAACAACTCATAGTTTGTGGGATTCATTCATGGAATCTCTAGAAAGTTAGTCCATAAGAGATGACAGTTCAGTAAACTCAAGTATGTCTTATGTATTTCCTTCTTATGTTGGCAGATTCCCTTTTTCATCTCGTAAGAAATTTTGCAGATTTGAATTTTAAGATGATTTTGGATAAGATGAGGAAATTAGAGGATTTGGAAGGGGTAGCACTCATTAGTTAAGTTTTCTGCACCAGCATGGATGACAATAGCAATATCTGACATTGAAAGAGAAATTAATTAGAGCAGGCTTTTTTAAAAAGTTCTCTTAAAAAAAAAAAAAAATCAATATTTGGTCCTCCAACTAAGAATTAACAGGACATAGAGGAATTGCTTCTACTCCTGTTATTTCAAATGAATTGAGTCTTTTGAGGGGATTGTGGTCTTGGTTTTGCTTGAAGAGTAATTTGATGGGTTGGAAGTTCTAGAATGCAGTGTGCATAAAATAATCCCCAACATTTTCTACTACAAAAATGTTTATTAAAATTTTCTTTCAGTATATTTCATTCCTTTTGAATATAAGTTTGTTGCTTTTTTTTTTTTTTTTTTTGTTGTATATTATTTTATGTGCTGCCACAGTGAACAGTACCATCTCTGATAACAATAATAATTAAATCAGAAACTGTTAAAAGGATGAATGTCCTACCAGCTGCTGCTGTAAGTAGATTGTGACCGCATTAAACTCCATGAGTAAAAGATGGAAGTAACAAGGGTTTCTGTCTCTAGAAGTGTTAATCATGGGAAGGGATTCTTTCCTAAGTGGTTTAGAGAGGCTTACCTGTCTTTTTAACTCAACTTTACAATATTTTTAAACTGATTGACAGTAACATTTCTTTAACTTTAAATATGTGATAATTAACACTTCATGTAGGTTTATGCCTTGGGCTACTTTTTAAATATCCAGTTTATTGTCATATTTGCAGTCTACTCTGATGCACAGTAGCAGTGTTCAGAATTTCTTTACTGATGTTCTTTCTTCTATTTTTCATTCTATTAACCCTTCATAAAACCAAAAGGGTATCTACACAGTAGTTTGTTCTTTCACCTGTCCAGGACTGGTAGATGGTGAACTGTCTCAAATTTGAAAGTTGATTGGAATTGAGAATTCAGAGTATTGCTTAAGTTTTACACCACAGTTCAAATTGGATTCAGTTCCAATCTTTTCCTGAGCTCACAAACTATTTAAGCTCAATCTTTTCCATTTGTGCCATGGAAAACAAATACATGAATGTGAAAATCATTATTGCCTTATGTTTTATTGCCATGTTAAAGTCCCCGTGATTGATAATACGAACTATTAAGTGAACCAGGCAGGTCGTATTAGATATTATCTTTAAATAATTCAATTTGGAAATATACACTATTTATTCATTTGTTGTATGGTGTATTCATTTTAATAATTTAAATAATGTTAATATTTTTAATACATTTTACGCAATTGAGAATTAATTTTTATAGAAAATGAAAAGCCCAAAATATATTGTAGGTACTTTAAAAAATTATGATTAAATTCTCACTTAAAAATGGTTCTTCGGACAGGCTCATCAGTTAGTTACAAGGGAAGCTGTATACACCAAACTCAATAGAATTACATGTTTATACACTAGTTTTGAGAACTTAGTTAATAAAATCCTGGCCCATTTTCAATTATAGTTTTTGAATTCTGAATTTCCCTCTATTGTCAGCCCAAATAAGGACAGAATATACTTACATTTATGGACGGTTCCCTCTAAACTGATTTCCTTATTTCTTAGAATAAACATCAAAATAAACTACGTCTTTGCCTCTTATCTGTTTCCCCTTACAGAACACTAACTCACATTTTGTGGCAACGGTTTAGAGATAATGGGGCTTTTCTTCTCTAGTGAATGAGTCACTGTTGTAATTTTCCAATAAGTCATATAAACAGAATATTTTTTACATTCATTAATATTTTAAGTGGATAAAAGCTTCATAATTAAATGAACAGTTTTCTTATGGTATGTGTTTCTTTGAGATTTGCTACTAAAGTAGTCATATAACTCACAAGGGATATTTGAGAAGTTTACTATTCTAATTTGAATTTTTTGTTATAGTATTGCTTAGCTTTACTGAGCGTTGTTTATAGTTTGTTCCACTTTTATTAAATTATTTTTTCATAACTGTGGAGAATATTGTCACTTTCAAGATTAATATGCCCTAAAAGTAGTCAAAACTATGCAACAGTGACATAAGACTATTGTTCTAGGGCTGTGAAGAATTTTGTGACTCATTTACCATCTTTGGGTAGAGCTTTTTTTCCTAGAACTTTTGTATTTCAGGTTTATGTGTCCATTTTCCTTTTCTTACAGTGGTAACAAGGTTATCATCCATATAAGTAAATGTTTGCATGATATGCATAGATAAACTGACATAGCTGGCTTGGATCTTATCCTCTACCATTTAATAGCTGTCAAAGCATCTGCATCGCACCTGAGTGAGATTATAAATGATGACTATCGCACATGCGTTCCCAAAGCTTACTTCTTTCCACTGTATTGAGTGGCAGTAATGTACCTCAATTGAAAGTACTCACCCCTGAGTCACTCACAAACAATAGTTTTCTTTTTTGTAAGGACTTAAAAAATTCTAATGTTATATTTCGATAGAGCCTATGTCACTCATTACCACTTTAAAAAGCAGAAGCCATTGTATTAATGGAAATTTTTGCTTATAAATACAGATAATATAGGAATATTTTATGTTTGTCCCTCATCTTATTTTAGTACTCTGAAACCTCATTTAGCCTCTGTGCAGAATTAAGTGTGCTTCTAACATCTGAGCATCCAAAACTTAAATAGTTACACTACTACAGAAATAATTTCCAGTTGGCCTTTTTATAGATTCAAGTATTCTACTTTCTTAATAAATACTCAAAGAGTCCAGTATTAATTTCAAATGCAAGAAGAGCTCTCCTTCCTCCTTTTCAAAAATAGCTCTGCAAATATCTTAGCCATTTTGTCTACTTGTGAAAAAGTCCCCACTATGCTGATTAACAGGAGTGAAAAAAAAGAAATAAAATAGCATTGCTAAAATGAAGGTACCAGTTCATGTAACACCATATCCTGTGCAAACAAGGGTTGTTGCAGCACATTCTGAAAGATGACAATTTTGGTCAAAGGCAAGGACAACTGCAAAATTAAAAGCCAGGAATGGAAAACATTTTCCCTTTATTTTTGTCTGTTCTGCACTGAGCAGTTTCCAGCTCAAGCATTTCTGCTTATCCCAGCCTTGCATGGAAAAATGCACTCTATCAGCTGTCTGCATCCCCAGCAACCTAGAGCTGTGTGACTCAGAAGGACATCTTATCTCCTGTCTGGAGATTAGCAAACAGCCAAGGAGCTCCCTCAGGGTATGAGGCAGCATAGTATATATTGTAGTAATCTGAATTAGGATTTTCCAAGTAACCAACTGCAAATTTATTCTAAATCAACTTGATACTGGTGCCTCTTTTATCTACTACTAAAATGTATGTCTGAAATCTTTGAAGCATGATTTTAGAATAGCTGGCATCAGTAAGAAAAATGGGCAAATGCTATGCTGCACGAGAATAAGTAAAATCCATCCCTTTATATTTTTTCTCCACATTTTTTTTTTTACTGTAATCTTGAAGAACAAAAGGCTGCTACCTCCCTCCATTCAATGAGGAGGTGCAATGATTGTGACATTATCCAGGTGTTCCTGGGAGGGTACAGCAGTTACCTCAGTTCTGCCTTCCAGGAGCTACAAAGACTTCTACCTCAGTTCTATCTTTTGGCCCTGTTCCAAAGAACAGGTGAGGCACTTCACAGCAGTAGTTAAGCTAAGCAAGATATTAAGGGTTTACTGAATGTCGTGCATGTAAATTGCCACTGCCCTCATTTCTCACTCACCTTCCATAGGGAAAGATAGATGTGTTGATTGATAGGTACTTTGAATGAGAACAGGGCTCTGTATGAGAGAGCACCTGAGGTAGAAGGTATTTGTGTAAAATTGCCTTCTCATTGCCTCAGAGAAATAAGCCATTAAATGGTAGCCAGCTGAAATTGTAATTGATAAACGGCTTAGCTGGCAAGCTCTCCTAATCTGTGCAAAACAAAGCAGTATAAAAGAACACATGCCTTTTATTTATTTTAGAAGCCTATCTGCAGTAATAATTTTAATTTTTATAAAGGCTATGGAGAACATGATGAGGGCATATGCTCACATTTTGTATTTGTCACAGTTGTTAACAGCAGAAAATAGGGACCAAGGTATTTATAAATACATAAAAGTCGCATGTTCATACTTTATAATTCTCAGTGCACTAAAACAGTGTGGTTTTACAGTTTGTGGGAGACAACAGTAGCAAGTCTTCCAAAGATTTTTGCATCAGTGGTGTGTTACAGGACCCTGGGCCTTGGGCCATCATACCTAGGTAAAAGTTTTGAGATAAGAACCGAACATCCCAATTACTTGCTAAAGGGAAGCTATGAAACTGACTGTGATCTTCTTCCTCCCAACCATCATGGTCTTCTGCAGCAAATTAGCTTTTCATTTAGAGTACTTGTATGAAAGGGGATTTCTCACATAGAAGTTACATTTGGGGAAAACAAAAAGAATTCTTTTTCTTCCCACCTTGTGGAGCACTTCATACAAGAGAATGAGGAGATGCTAACATATGCATGAAATGTCACCTCTATTTGAGTTCTCCCATCTGCTTGATACATAATACTTATCATTATATAAACCATTAGGGGAAGTGTGGAATGTCTCGAGATGGACCTTTTTATCTTCTTCCTTCATTTGGCAATGTGAAGCATGAATGCTCGATGCCCAAGTGTGTCATTCATTTGACAGTTTTTGCTGACATAGAATGAATCAAGGCTATTTCTTCACGAAAGGTTTTTAGAGGACAGCAGTTTATTCAGTGTTCTGTGATTCCAGTGTTTTCTTTAATCATGTCTGAGGCTTCCCCTCATTCCTGCATTTATTTAATAGATTATTGTGTAAGCCCATCCTGGAGACTGATGCAGATTGCTGTGACCATATTCTGTATGACCTGAGGCACCTGTTTCATCTGAGAAAATGGCTAAGTAGTGATACTCAGCCCCACCTTATTCTCATGGATTATACCATTAGTTTGGTGAGGTCTTTCTTTAAGAGACTTTGGCACAAGGAGAAGGTATAGTAAATTGAAAAATTTTCTTTGATCTTAGACAAACTGTGACATAAGCTGAAGTTAGAACAAGGCAAAAACATATGCCGTTACCAGACAGGTTTTGTCTACACAGAATTAACTTTTTGATATTCAGATGAAAGATAATGAATATTTTTCTTCACTGAAGGTTACGTCCTTTCTGGTTCAAGATTGTTCTTATTTGGATATAGTTTCCTAGTACAAGATGTTTCAAAAAGATGGACACAATCATGAAATATACTGCTTTGAAATTGGGTCCATGTTTTTGAAACACCTTGTATTTTATTCAGATAATATGTGAAAACTATCCACAATCATCCTCTGCCATTTTTGTATGGAGACTATTCTGTTGTCAAACTGACATATTTTTTTTTTAGGAAAACTTCTATTCTTACTTAGGCTAAAGATGTAGTTCATCCAAGAAAATGGTCTTCAAAGAACTGCCATGTAGACACAGATATAGTTACAGTGAGAGAGATGTAATCAGCTGCTCATTTCATACAGTCTGTGTCATCTACCAAAAAGGCATTCATCATCCTGTTATGTTGTGGACTTGGGAATACAGACCAAAGGATCAGATGAAAATGCATCACTTCACCAGAAGGCCTGATGTGCTCCTTAATCCTTAGAAGACTGCAATTACAAGCAAATATTTAAAGTGAACAAATAGGAATCCAGTATTTATTTTTACTCTATTAGAGGAAGTCTAATTTATTTCTGATTTAATTATGCCTGATTGAGCCAGTGAAATAATCTAATAGAATTGGTGCAGAAATTTTCAAAGATAACGTGCTATGATGCAAGGTTTTAGTTCCATATACTCAATATGTTCCGGTAAATCGAAGGTCTCATTAGTTAATAAGAGTTTTATATATAAAAAAATAAATTTCTGGGGGTTATTTATGGCTTTGTTATAAACAATCCTTTTTGTCTTTTTTTAATGTACTAAAACTTCATGAAGAAACAAAAAGAACAATTTGACAGAACGTGTTGTTTCCATGACATAATATAATTGCATAACAATCACAGAAGAGGAAGAACTAATTAGTTTACTAGAATAAGTGTCATCAGAAATAGGAAACTTGTCAATTCTCAAAACATTTTGAGAGTAACTTAAATTAAAAAAGACTGAAAAAAAGTTAAGTATAAGAGAGAACTGAGACTTTATTTCCCACAGTTATTTTGCACTCTATTGGAACTATAGAGTCATAGCATTAACGAAAAAATTATAATTAGAAAAACAAGCAGTAGTTGAGAACCTGTAGTCAAAAAATGAACACATTGTTCTGTAAACTGATTAATCAACCAATTTTTTTCATTATTTGCTAGAATAAATATGGATTGTACCTCTGGCATGGTGTTATTCAAAAAAAAAAAAAAAAAAAAAGTGAGAGAGAGAGAACAAACCCCTGCTACTTTATATGTAATCATGAAATCAAAGCCAGACAGAACTGAATTATCTGCTACTTAATCGTCTTTTCATGTCTAGCTCAGGTCAGTTCCAGGTACATAAATTTTATATGTGTACAAAATGGACAGCTTAGAACAGAAATGTATTTGGAGGGATAAAGAAAGGCAGGAGAAAAATAGGAGGGAGAAAATCAGGAGCAAGGAAAAGTTCATTAACATACCTACCTCACAATGACTTACTCCTGTTCTAGTTGCCAAATAGGTAATTGTTGGCTCTTGCATATTCTGAAAATGAAGTGTAGTTTTTTTAAGTAATAGTATCTAAAGCTCCTTAAAGAGGAAATTTAGCATTAGCACTTACATGTTCTGACATGGAGCAAGGGACTGGCCATCTTCCCCTGTTGTGTTGCCACTATGTCCACATCTTGTGCAGACAGCATGACTCTGAATCCATTGCTCCATAACATTCCTACGTCATGCAAGAAGTAATTTGATTAACATCTGAAAACATGCACTTTCCAGTGTGTGGTTGGTTGTTGAATAGTATTTCCATTAATTTGTATTTTCAATGTAAGTACTGAAATAAAAGGGAAAAGAGCATGTGAAAGTATGAGGAGAAGATACAGGGGAGCTGAGATATGGCAGATTATGTGTTCTTCAAATGTGATTAACATTTGATGCAAGTCTCTCAGAAAGCATATGAAGTAACTTGCTATTTAGTTCCCTTCCTGTTTTCTTATCTCTGTCACTCTAGTGTATTCAAAGAGAACGTGTAAGCCATGGCCATCATGTTGGGTACAACTGTACAAAAGAGTTTACAAACCGTATAATGATTAGTAAAAAGAAAAGGCTAATTGAGTAACACTCAATATAATTAGATACTGGAAGTGCAATTGATTGATTACCTTATTACAAAAGAGAAGAAAAGAGAAGAAAAGAGAAGAAAAGAGAAGAAAAAAGAGAAGAAAAGAGAAGAGAAGAAAAATAAGAAAAGAGAAAAGAAAAGAATAAAGAAAAAAGAGAAGAAAAGAATAAAGAAAAAAGAGAAGAGAAAAAAGAGAAGAAAAGAAGAAAAAAGAGAAGAAAAGAAGAGAAAAGAAGAGAAAAGAAAAGAAAAGAAGAAGTAGAAAAGAGGAACTGAACCCAGATTAGGGCTGATTCCTTCTCCCTCTAAATTCAGACATTCTCCTTAGAATCCATGGTAGCTTTGCTTCTACTGTGTACTTCAGTATAAAAATACAGACATGAAAGAAGATAAAGGGAAAACAGAACAAAACAAAAGAGAAGTAGTATATAATAAAGATATAGCACAAAAAAAGACTAATAAAACTCCATAAAACAAAGTGCATTTCTGAAGTACAGTGATGTGTAAGAAAGGAAAAGAGAATGAAAATATAAGACAGGAAAAATAGGTATGTGGAAAGGAATCTTGAAACAACAGAAATAATCATAAAATTTTTAGGACTTGATTTATCAAATCTGAAATGGTGTGCAAGCTACAAAGAGCAAAGTAAAAGAAACAGCATCATTATTCAAGGAGAAAGTAGGTCAAAAGCTTTTGAGCAGCATAAATTGGATTGGAATAGAACAGGACTACGCTAAGATTACTGATGAAGGATTTTATTTCACTGACTTCCTATTCAGTGAAAGTAATACAGTCTAGTATATCTTCGAGATGTGTTTTGAAGAATATTTTTTGCAAAATCAGTGCTACCAATACTTAGTGTGAACTATGGAAATTGTGATATTACCTTCAAGGAAACAAGTTAAGTACACCTACAAGTATTTGAGAGCTATTTTTAGTGTATTTTATACCCATTTGAGAGACTGCAAGTCTACCACGCCTTACAGTTTGGAAGATGTCATGTTTACTATCAGTTTCCTCCCATAAACATGCACTATCTTCCTTAGTAGCCTTGCAAAATTGCATCACAAAGCTCTCCATCTTAGATATAAACTATGTAGATCTTGCAAATGCTCCTTATCTATTAATTTCAACTCAGTAATTCAGTGCCCTTATCCTAACCTCAGTAAAAATAATGCAATGTCATCAGTATGTTTTTCACTTCCATTTGTCTCAGAAAGGAAAACACAATCTCAGCAGTTAAATGAAGAGCTACATAGGTAACTATAATTTCTAAGTAAACATCTACATGGGCTATCTCTGCTTCTCTGTGAGCTGGGCTACCTTAGGATAAGAAAGGAAAAATAGTGGACAAGGCTCCCCACCATGGTGCTGATATGACCAGGGACCCGTTGCTGAAATACCACTATCTCCTGTTTGGAGCAGGAGGTGAGTGAAGGTGTACCTCTGAGTTATACTGCCAGACACTTGGACCAAAGGCTACCACAGGCAGGAATTACCTCATAATTGATTGCAGTGGGGCTTTCTGATGATTAAGGTGCTCATCAGTGTGAGTAACAGTGACAGGTGCTGTCTTGACTGATAAAGTGTTTCACTGTAAATCTCTAGTGTCAGTTTTAGAGGGTCCTCACTGATCCTACTCTTTCACCAGATTTAATAGTGCGGAGTAAAAAGATATCTGTGAAAGCAACACTAATTCTAGAATTGTTACAGAACTTGTCTGTGCCTGGCAGAAGTTTTGTAAAACACAACCTTGTCTGAGCTTCAGTATAGCAGCAATCAGCTCTGTCTGCTCATGTCAGGTCAATATGAAAGATGTCTGCTGTTTCATGGAACAGTTTTCTTTCTCCTTTGAAAAGTAATTAAGTGTATCTATGATGTATATTCTCTGTGCCAAACAGTCTTTCATGGTGCATTGATTCTAGTACTCTGATTAGTGAAAACTTCACCTTGCAGTGAAAAATAGAAGATAATTTCTGTTTTCTTTTTCTGCTTATAGACCTAAGAGGCACTACATGGTAAAAACTTATTTGAAGAACTACAACTCCCAATATGATTTGCAGAGATAATGAGCATAGGAAAACTACTTAAATCTAGAATAAATATTGCAATAGATGAATGATACAGACTGATCAAATATTTAGGCAATCAATGGTCCTGTAAATTGTTACTGTGAATTCTGATACACTCTTGCTAGTCCTGCTGGACAAATTATTATTATCCACTTTGTAATGGCATAGTACAGTATCACAGGATAAAAGGTTTCCTTAACATGAAGGTTGCATCTTCTTAATTACAATAGTAAAACAACTCTCTGTTTTGTGGGGGATTTTTTTCAGCAATCAATATGCCACAAAAATCAGGTCCAACTCAGCAGATAGGAAAAACTCAAACATTTCCCACAGTCAATTTCAGCATTGCTGTGTTAGAGAAACAAAAACCTAGCAAGAAGTGTTGAAAGATATCTGTATCTCAGTTAGCAGGCAGAGATACTGACTTGAGACATGCAGCCAAGCAAATTACTGTGCAGAAATACCAGCACGGGTGCCTGGAGTGGTATAGCCACATCACTGTGCTCAAATTGCAGCTGCTGAGCCCTGCTAATGCCGCTGGACTGGTTTCAGATCCCTCTGCACTGTGCCATTAGTTGCATGCTAGGTTTGTTATTCCTATTGCAGTACTACATCGTCCACTGCAGAATGACCTTTTGTGATGACTATATTACTCTTCCATGTTATAATGTGTGCTTTATGGTGCTTTAGTTTGAGACTGTTCAAAATGTCATTAATTCAAGTAGTGACTACCAAGAAGTACCTTAAACATAGAAGCATGTGTTCATTGTGTATTGTGTCCTGTGTCCACTTAGGTTCTGGATACAGCTTAGCCTACCTTGCTTTTTAGTCCAGCCTCATAAAATGCCATTCAACTATGTTCAGTGGCATTCCACATCTGCAGCAAGTATTCTCCATGCATATCCATAGGGTATTATGAGATGATACATGCTTTGGCCAGATAACAAAGAAAGTCTACAGTAATAAACTGCTTCTCAGGTGATGTGCCTTCAGAGTCACCACCCTCCCATCATATTGGGAATTTCACATGCCAAGTATGCCCAAACTAAGAAGTAAACTCTTCTCTGAGACTGTGCATATATGAGAGGTTGCTGCTATGGCTGGGGAGCAGAGATTGGCTGTTTCACAGAGTACAGATAGGTTGCTCAAGTTTGACAACACCATGCAAATCTGCGGCAGTTGCAGTATATACCTGTATTCAGACATGGACTATTGAAAAATGGAATTTGGGTGTCTAGATCTTCCCCACGCAACTCCAGGAAGTGGAAAGTACTCCAGATTCTTGTTAGAAAAAGTACAGGTTTGCTCACCTTTAAAACAGACTAAATTGTATTTTGTCTTCCAACTTTGTGTTTTGACCTGTGAGAAAATCAAATGGTAGAGCTCTGAGATGCTTGTCATGATATGATTTTTTTTTAATGTGCTTCGAGTCTGGTTTTGCTAACTTACTTGATTTAAAATGTATGATGTTATTAATGATATTGTAGTTTTAATAATTGAATTAGGAATGTCACTTATTTTCCTAAATATAACAGCAAGTTATGTTCTTTAGGGTTTTTTCCTCTGAATGCTTTATATATTAGTGAACTCATTGTTTCTTGTGCTGCTAGCAACTATAATCTGCATTTCTGAAATAGGAGTAGAAGGTGAAAAGTTTATCTGATTCACCAAAATCTAAGAAAAGACTGCTTTAAATTCTGAGATAAGCATTTGCAATTCCTGCCTCTTAGGCATTTTATTCATGTCTAATTTTTCTCATAGTCTTTTAGTCCAGTTAAAAGCTATTCTTTTCCCTGTATCAGTGTTTGTTTCAGGGTGTCATGTGGCTGTGTGAGTATAATTTTCATTTACTATCGTAAAGTTGTTAAGGATGTTACTTTAGCAAAGCACTTAAAATTTTGTGGTAGAAACTTTGCTGATCCATTGTTATCTGAGAATCCATTTATGATGAGAAATGTGTTAGAGCAGGAATTACATCTGAGCAGTTCCGACTAAGTGCTTCCCTTCATTGTTATTTTGGTCAAGATCACATTCTTTCGTAGTCAAAATAAAACTACTTTGACAGGAGGCTGACATTGGGGTGTAAAGAACATAGTGCTTCAGGCTATCTTGTAATATTTTTAGGCTGTCCTTGAAACCACAAATTTGTTTAAATGTTTTCATTTAATTGTTGCTGAGTTTTTCTACGGAGTGTGGCACAGAGAGAGGTGGTATTGTGACTGCATGTTTAAATGGCAGTCAATGTATCATGTTACTGCTTTAAATATATCAGACTGAAATGACCCAGCATTATCAGATGCCTTTTATTATGCTGTTAACAATAGCAAGAAGTCCCCATTTTCTGAACAAAAAATGCAGACAAAATAAGGGCAGATCTTCTTATTAAAATGCAATGGTTTCTGTATAAAATTTCTAGGGATGTGCTTGTAAGAGGTATTAATCACTTTAAGAAGGCTAACAGCTACACTGCAGTAAGAAGAAGCAGTTCAGCTAATGCACACTTCAGCAAACAATAATAAAAAAATCCCTCTATTCCAGCCATGTATGTCATTCATATATTTTATCCTGCCCCAGGGAAGACAAGATGGCTGAAAAATTGGCAGATTCCTGCACCTGAAATAACAATAAAATACTCTGTTATCACCAGAAACTTGTGAGTGGAGTGCAGGGCAAGGTGATAGAGGAAGAGTTACATGCTGCTAAGTTCACTGAGTAGACAGGTTTTCTATATTACTGAAGTAATAAGGCATGATAGGGTGTGCATTTCTGAGCTTGGGGGGCGAATTGAGGTACTATGATGTGATGCCAAAGAGAAATAACATCAACAGCTGGAATAATGTGCCTGTAGCACAATGGTGCACACTGACACATGTCTCATTATAATATATATAACTGCGTTGTAAGGCAGTTGTAGTACAGGAAAGAGTGGGAATTTTTCTGATTATCTTTCACATTATGAATTGTTGTGCCTGCATTGGCTAGTGTTAAATATACTGCTAAAGCAGAACCTTAAAGCAAAATGATTTGTTGAATCTAGAACAATGTATTTGTCATCAGTCAAAATCACTGAAATATGGGAGAGAAGGGCAAACTGGTTTGTAATCAGTGAGGAGATCAGAATTGAAACTTCTGTCTCAGATGCCAAGGTTGCAAACACGTGGACATATAGCAATAGGACTTATTAATAAAAACATAGTGAAATGCCTGTTCAGTTCAGCTGTTCCAGTCAAGTGCTTTCTTTCTGTCCTTGCTTTCTGTCGACACTCAGCAACTGGGAGATAAATAGAGCTGTTAAAACTCAGCTAATTTGTATTTCTGTGTCAATAGAGGAATGCTTTCCAGTCCACTCTGGCATGAGAACTAAATCTCCACCTTTCTCAGGCACATTGTTTTTCTCCTAATAACACTTTAAAGCAAGTGTTAGGTAGAAGGAGAAGTTGCTGTCACTGTGTGAAGTCAAAATTCATAGGTTTGGTGAGCTAAGAGAACTCTAGACAAGGTCAAACAACAAACCAGGATCCAAAGCAGAAGCAGATCATGTGTTTCCCAGGAATACGTGCTGTGCTTTGCAGGGAGTCAGGCCAGCATCAGTAGGAAACACACGTATTGCCCCTCAGTATTGTGCCTCTCAATGTTAGCTTCTGTATGAGAGGAAGTGTGAATCAGGAACAAAATGCCTTTCTTATTATCATGTGTATTTGCTTTTAGAAGAGAAGATATCTCTTGGAAGTCTTAAAGATGTACCTTCATAGCACAGGCCTATGCAACCCCTCCAGTGAAAGAAATGAATTGCAAGACAATGTGACTCTATTAGGTTCCTTCTTCAACTGTGTGAGGTTCTTGAGTAAGAAAGCAGAATAATTTGAGACTTATTGGCATTGATTCCTCACATGCACACAGAAACATTTATTTAGGGAAGAATGCTGTCTCCCGTGTTTTTAATAACACAGACTTCTCCAATGAATTATCCTGCAGAATTCTGAAAGATACTTGTTTCATTTCAGAGTATTTTTCTACCAGATGTGTCCTACACAGTGATTGGGGAAATAAACCAAAGCAGTCACTTGTTTTCAGCAACATTTCACTATGTAAACTGTTCCTTGTTCTCTCTCTTTGTAGTTTTACCTGCCTTATAAGATTTATGTGCTAAAATTAAATGGTGCTGCATCAGTGTTGTGCTCTATAGAGACCTGTGTCATTTTCCATTTTTAGTGGTGAGGAGCTGATGTAGCAGAATACATTTAAGCTTTGTTTTCTGAGACAGCTAAAAATAGAAATATTTGATAATCCATTATTCATCATGATCGAACCTAAGATGTTATGCAAAACTTAGTTCTGTTTTCAACTAAGTTGGACACTTATCCAGAAGCTGACACTGTTAATAAATTACTAGGGTACTGCAATATCAACAATTAGAACTAATAATCTTGAATTTCAAAAAGCAATTATAACTTTTAAAAAGTTATATCAAAAGTTTGTGAAAAATCACAATAGGCATGCAGAAAAAGGCAATAATGACTAAGCCACCCCTAAAACCATCAATACATTTTTAGAACAGAGTGCAAACTGTATGTCTTGGACTATGCCCATGTCTGTTCTGTCAATCACCAACCTCCTTTTATTAGTCTTAGATAGAAGATAAACAACAAGACTGACAGCTTTGTGTCCTTTGGCATTTTTGTGTCACCATCACAGAGTAGGAGGGTATTATGTCATCACTCAAGCCTGTCAAGTTTAGTTTAGTCTGCTGTTTGTCTTAACGATTGTTTTCCTCATTTTTTCCTCTAACTTGATACGCATACCCTGTATGGATTGTATATTGTTGATGTTACCAGAGTCCGTTTTCTAGACAAGAGGTGTCTTTAACTTCAGCCATGGAAGTGTTACCCATTTTCCCTGTACACCCAAACAGAAAAATAAGCATCTTCATCACTCAGTCAGTTCTGTTCTATGCATATCCTGGTTCTGGTCTTTTCATACCTCGTACATTCAAACACCAATTGGATTAATATTACAAGTAGCGAGAACTTTGAGATGCTTAAAAAGAAAAAGCTTTGTTTAGGTAAGTGTTTGGCTTTTAAAAACAGTGTGGTGAGAGGTTAAAGAGTCAATATTTGGCTTTTGTTAGTAGCTTCATAACACATGATGGTTTAATGAAAACTACAGTTTTTCCTCACTAGGGAGGCAATAGCCAAGTTCCACAGAAAGGCATATGTACCTATAGGAAATGTCTGCTTCAAATCACATGTTTCAGCTCTCTGGGAAATGTGTGAAAAGAGCAAGACAAATTAAGAGTGAGGTTCTCCAAAGACAGCAAGCTGAAGCAGAAGATACGTAAGCTAAATATTAGAAATCCTAATGAGGGGGAATAGAGCCTGCACAAGCAACTTCAGCCTATAGGGAGGTATTTAGTGATTCTTGGGATTCTCCATTTATCTTTAAAAGATAGCATTTAAACCAGGTCAGATCTTTAAACTGAAACAAATAAACAAATGGAAGAACAAAGAAGAGTCTGCTTGGTTTAGGCAGTAGCCAGGTAGGTAGAGCATTCACTGCTAGTGGATGGATAAGGAAGGAAGAAGTTTTTTAACTGCTACAGTCTCCAATACAAACCAGTAATAAGACCTTTCATCTACCAGCCTTCTCAGAGAATGTCCTAGCCATCTGGACACTGTACTTTCTTGCTCGAGCCTTCCTGAAGCTATTCCACTGTAAATGTTCACAGTAGGAAGCAAAAAAAAGAAATATGAACTTGTGAGTAAAAAACACAGGAAAATAATGTTCAAGTCTTTGCTTCCATTAATATGTATTTATATGTTTATAGTGTGTATTCATACAAAGTAGGGCAGTTTCAAAGGAGACTTCTAATAGCAAATGCCCAGAAGTCCAGTGGTGATGACATGCAGATGGTCAATGAGATGGAAGTCCTGGGATCTGTCCCTTCTGAGCAGGCATCTCTAACCAGAACTTTGGAGGTGACACTAACTAGGCAGGTTTTGGAGAATCAGTTAGTCTGCACCTCTTTTGCAAGAGGATACCTAGCAGCTAACTCTGAGAATGTCTAGTGGGTGAACTCATGGGTAAAATAGGTGGAGGAGCACCTTGTTTGTGAATTACCATGATGCAGACATAGGATCCACCCTCCCCATCCCCTCAGCCATGCAGTTAATTGACCCAGGAGAAATCAGGCAATTGCCCTTAGGTATTTGTTCATCCTGAGAGATCTGAGCTCAGCAACTCAGCTAGGCACTTGCCATTGCATAATTGAAGGATTTCAGCAGCACCCAAGGGTCTTCCTTAGGCACAGGAGTTTGTGTTTCTGATGTTTGCTATAGATTTATGTGATGGTTTCACCCACAACTTGAGCTAGATACTATTCCATAATAAATTGACAGAAATATTAGAGACCAAGTAACAGTGCAGAGTGCTAAAGAGCTTCCTGGATATTGTTGCAGTGGCTTTTTGACATGACTGTCTCAGCTACCAAATTTATTCCAGTAGAAATCACCTTGCAATATGACACTTGATTTACATTATCTGATTTGTTCCATAATGGGGGAGATCAGAATTGAGTCTTTGATTTCATTTTCCCAGGGAACAATATATATTTAATTTTAAAATGGATGATCAGTAACTACATTCACAGAATAATTCAGGACATCACTTTGGCTACTGCAATTCATATTGCAGAGCAGTGTAATCATAATTTCCATCCTACTTTGACTGTCTCAGTCAGTAATGTTTCATCTAGGCTCATCTGTAGCTGCCTGTCTTGGATCTAGATAGGCAGGCTGGAGCCAGATCTTCAAGTAGTTCCACAGTCTTTACCCCTCCTTCCTCTTTCTCTGAATTTAAGCACTCTCCAAGGAACTGTAGTTCCTAAAGTGCTATTGAGGGAGACAGTCTTTTTTGCCCCTTCTTGGATTTAATTCACATGATGTTTTATGTCTGTTGGTAGAATTAGGAAGACATATTTGCATATGAAGATTGCATTTTTGTTTTGTCCCCTGGAGATCAACATGGTTGCAGACTCTGCTAATTATTGATGTAAAAGTTCGTGGTCTAGATTTTACAGTAGGACTTCCCCTATGGTCTCCTACAAAACTTTACAGTGCCTTTGAGTTAGTGTTAATCCACATAGCTCTGATTACCATTCTCCATCTGGCTGTAAACTGAAATCTGATGGTATGCTTAAATTGACAGGATTGTAGTTTTCCATGCTGGGACTGTCTGATCTTTTTTTTTTTTTTTGTGCCAGTGGTGAGGTATTGTTTTATCTTCTTTTAATATATCACTGTTCAGTGACACAGGATTCATCCAGAGAAAATTAAGTCTCCAAAGAAAGTTTCAAATTTAGGAAACACTGCAGAAAGTATCAGCTCTGAGCATTTTTCTACAAAATTATTTCTTGTTTTTTTGGTTGGTTGTTTTTTAATTCAGGTTTTTAATTGAGGATTAATAAGTACTGTATGACTTTGTTTTTCCTGCTCTCAGAATAAACCTTTGCAAAATAAAGTAATCTAGTATGGTTCTTGTCTATCAAGCATAGAGGGTTTGAAATCATATTCAGTAAGTCAGCATTTGCAGGTACTTCATGACTGAACCTTTAATAACTGGATTATAGAACTCATTTTTTTGTGTGTCTACTAGGGATTTTCTTAAATAGATTTCTTCAGCTCCAGCCAAATCCTGATAACACCATGGGATTGCTGGTCTGAGAAGGAAATATTTTAGATTTCTAGCTAGCAGTAACATCCCTTCTCAATGAGGAAATTTACCCCGGGTACAGAGGTAATTTATTGGGCTTTTCAGTGACCCTGAAGATCAAAGTTGCTAGAGCTCCCAAAACTCTATTGTTATTGTTGTTGTTGTTGTTATTGTTTCTGACAGTGATACTGTAATTCAGTGTTGATGCAAAAGTTTTCTCTGAGGGCCCAAGCTTTTGATATCCTACAAGTAGCAAAAGCAACTGAGAACAAATCACAGCCACCTAGAACATGATCCTGGAGCAGGTGAGAGCTCATCCACATGTATTCACCAAGAACATCTGGCAGGCTCCCTTCTCTCCAGCGTTTCCTTTTCTGTTGTTCTATCTGGAAACATTTTCACTGATGCAATCCAAAGTTTCTAAATTCTTTGTTGTTCTGAGAAAAGACATGTTCATGGGAGGACCTACTCAGAACAGCACTCTTTTCCAGAGGATATTACGTTTATCTGTCAACATATTAACAGTACCAGGTAAGACTTATCTCTATGGATGGACAGTCCTCAGACAGTTGTCTTCAGTACAGTTCAGCAGAGTGCTATTTGGGATATCAATTATTAAATATAAGAAAACAATTGAAAATCCAAAAAGAAGGAGAGGAGGAATGTTTGAGGGTTTTTTGTTTGTTTGTTTGTTTGTTTTGGTTTTTTGTTTTTGTTTTTTTTTTCCTCCCTGTTGTAGTGTGGTACAAGTTGTGTGAATCAGAGAGCCATAGAATAGCTGAGATTGGAAGGGACCTCTGGAGATCATGTAGTCCAACTACCCTGCTCAAGCTGAGTCAGCCAGTGCAGGAGGTTGTCCCAGACTGCATCCAGTCAGATTTTTAATATCTCCAAGGGTGGAGACCCTACAACCTCTCTAGGTAACTTGTGCAGGTGTCTGAGCAGCTTCACAGTAATATATTTTTTTTCTATGCCTAAGTTGAGTTTCCTGCATTTCAGTTTCTGCTTAGCGCTTCTTGTCCTGTCAGAGTGCACTACTGAGAAGTGCCTGGCTCCATATTCTGTACTCGCCTCATCAGGTATTTATAAACATTTATGAGATCTGCTTCTCTTCTCCAGAGTGAACAGTCTCCGCACTCTCAACCTCACCTTATATGACAGAAGTTCTTTTCCAGTCCCTTAATTGCCTTTATGGCCCTTTGTTGTACTCACTCCAGTATGTCCCTGTCTCTCCTTTACTGGGTCTGCCCAGAACAGAAAACAGTAGTTCAGGAGTGGCCTCACCAGTGCTGACCAGAGGGGAGGATCGTCTTCTTGGACCTGCTGGCAAAATTCTTTCTAATACAGCTCAGGATGCTGATAAGTGTAAAGTAATTTAAATTTGCAATTGTTACATTTTTGCACATCTGTTACAGAAAAGATAAAGTGTACTTTAGAGTTTATATTTGGAAATATAAATAAATTAATTAATTTTATATACTCTTCCCTTTTAAAGCGTTACTAATCAGTATTCCTGATGTATATTTCATATGCAATTGGTTTAGCCCATTCTTATTTTCTAATTTCTTTCAGTGGCCTCATTCTTATATAGGAATTATCTATCACACAGAGGAAACAAAATTATTTAGTACAGAAAATGGGAAAAGTGTTGCTAAGAGGGATGCCAACAGCTTTTTTTATCAATTAAAGACTGATGGGGAGAAGAGAAAGAGACTAAATGGAGGAATAATTGGAGTCAAAGACAGCTTATTCCAAGGATTGGCAACACCCATGTATGTGTGAAGTCAGGAAGGATTTCAAACAAAAAGAAGGAAGAAAGATGAAGAATAAGAGGAATAAAAAACTGAGGAAAGGATGGCATCAGTGAGGCGGGTCAAATATTGTTTCTTGGAAGATAAATATGTATTGAGTATACTAAAGAATGTTACAGTAGAAAGAAATTAAATATAAAATTTAATTTAGTAAGGTTTGGTAGAAAAATTTGGAAACACCTTGATTCAAGAAGGGCAAGAGAAGGATCTGAGGAAAACATCAAACTTCGCAAACAGAGTTTGCAAGTGAAATGAAAAACAGAAGAAAAAACACTGGTTTTATTGAAAGTGGTACTGTTAAAATATCATTGTGTACCAGCGGAAGTGGATTTGATGTCTGCATTTTTTCCAAAACTGTTGAGTGTACCAGGAGTTGTGTAAGATGGGAAAGGAGATTTGGGTGTATAGATAACAGGTTTATTTTTCTAAATACTTTTTAAAATTGAGGTCTTAACATTTGTGTCTGGAGAAGAAGAAAAACTAGTTAAGGTAAAACGGAATTAAGTGAATCAGCTCTGAAGTGAAGAGAGATAAGGTGGGATCAAGGACACAGTATAATTAAAAATGGGATAACTTAGACACCAAAAACATTCATGTATCCAGTGTTGCAGATTGTAACTACAGCACTCTTTATTATATCTGATACTGTGAACATATTATCATCCAAATGTGCAATTAATGTCCTTTGACGGGCACTTTGTCGACAAGCCCAAGAAAGAGTACAGTAACATTCACTGCCCTGAAGGCCAAATACCTCCTCGACTTGTACCATGTCTCAGAGAGCTTGTGAAGCAGAACTGTAAGTCACTCTTGATCTATTATATACAATTCTGTAGTACACAGTAGATTCAGAAATTCTTCGACTGTTTCTCCAATACTTAAGTGATTTACAGTCTACTAAAAATATCCACAAAAACCAGTCAACACTGGAACAATTCCTTGCAGTTTTTAAATATTCAGTGGTTCCTTTCATATGACGATCATGATATACAAAACTATCCTTCAAAAGTAATAAACTGAAGGCAGGTTAGTTATGATGGTTTCTTAGTGAGTCTTCAGACTATAGCAGTTAGGAAAAGCACTGTATGAGAACCAATATGATTAATCATCTGTTGCAAGTGCGAAGGGTAAGTGACATTTTCTAGCTATGTAGCTGTAAATTGTACTCTATGTATTTGCTCTTCAAATTAATGTCTTAAATACTTCAACTACTACTACAATTTGAACTGCAGAAAGAAACCAGAAGAATATTTGTCTTCAACTCTTAAAAAAGAAAATGCCTTCATAAATCTCTAATTTAAAAAGCCAGGATACATTCAGCTGATTTTTGTCTAGACATATATGTTAAGAATGGACAAGTTTCTTCTAGTTTACCCAAATATATCTGGCATAAGTGGATGGCTGTTAAAATGTCAGATGTTGGGGATAAATGCTACCAATGGTAACATGATTCCAATAATCTATTACTGTCAGTATCTACTGTTTGTTAAATAATGCTTTTATTCATAGCAGGGTTTTTATTCAGTGCAGCTATTAGCACTTAGTATACTGTTGTCTGTCAAATATTTGTTTTATTTTTCCAAATGATGTTCAGTAATACTTGATGAATATGTCTGGCCACCACTCTGGACTCCAAATGTTATATTGCTGCACTTGTGAAGTCACCACATTCTTGGAATATAGCTGCACAAGAAGCATATTTGCACAAATGAGGTGCAGGAAAAGCTAAAGAAGATAAATCTTTGTGAATATCCACCAAAGGTTGGGGTTTTTTTCTTGGTGTCTCAGGATTGGTCACATTCCTGAATTTTGTGATCCACAGATTATTTACCCCCAAAACATCTAGAATCGCAAGATCACAGAACATTTCACATTGGAAAGGACCTCTGAAAGACACCTATTCCAACTTTCTTCTCCAAATATTCCCAGTTGGATCAAGTTCCTCAGAGTATTTGACATCTGCTGCCAAATTTTCTTTTACATTTGCATTAAGTTCATAATTTGCTGCTTCTTCCTGCTAAACAATCCCATGTCTCTCAGCCTCTCCTTGTAGGAGAGATGCTCCAATTCCTTAATTACGTGTTTCCATCACCATTTCTCACTGTTTCCTTCACAGCACATCTGCATCAGAAAAACTAAGACAAATCCTGCGAAACAGTAAGCCTCTGTGTACTTGTGATTCAGAGGCAGATTGTCTGCTGATAGGCCAGATGATAGACTTACTAGAATTTTACAGGACTTCATTGTAAAAATTGCTGAAACCACCAAAAAGCTTTCTGAGAATTCTCTCTGGAACTGCACTAGACTCATCTCAGATGTCTCCTCATACTTTGTTCCATGTTTCAATTCCTTCAATAGTGAGATCTGAAAGTCATCAGTAACACAACTAATATCTTCAGTATCGACATATACATTAGTATTTGACTCTACATTGGTACTGGAAACAGTTGCTAGATTGATTGCAGATATAGTCATCAATCGTTGACAGTTTCTTCACTATTTTGTTCAGGTTGTCTAATATTTTCAAGACAGTGACCTGTTCTTAATTGGCCTCTGGAGGAAACTGTCTTGCTCCACTGACTGCAGCAGTACTTTAGGGAGTCTGACTCCTTAATGTAGTTAGGATGAACAAGTATTCTTACTGCATGTCCAGCCTATGTATCCATCTGCTACAGGAAGAACCATGTTAATTTGTGTCTCTGCAAGAGTGATCAAGAAGTGCAGAAAGAACAGGGCATCTTGTAGCTGTTCTCACTTAGAGAGAGATCTCAGATCATTAATAAGTGAGAAAGTCTCTCCAAATTCTGCTGAGGTAGTGTGTTTGAACAGGACCACATTCTTGAGAGTTAGAGGGTGGTGGTTTTCCAAGAAATACGAAGCAATACCATAAACAGGACTGTACCACAAGTATTACTCATCATGCCACTAAAAAACATTTTCTTTATGATGGGGTCATCAAGTTCAGCTAGTGAATGAGCAGAACTGTAATGTCACCATCTACAAGGTTAGAGAAATACAGTCCTACATCTTCCTTAAGACATGGTCACCTGGAGACACATATGAAGAACATCTTGCACATGGGCAGGTTTGAGGAGGAACTGGATTTCCAGCAGTGTTAAGAGTGTAAAATTTGGCCGAGTTGTTTTATGTTCCCTACCTCCTAGGATTCCTTGCATTCAAAGCTGACTAAAGCCAGTTCATGAAGGTCACCATCATTGACTGTAACGGGTAGTCTTTTGAAGAGGTAAAAGTGACCATATTGTATAATTGATGTTCTTTAAAATATGTAGACTTTCTTGGTAGACCACTGTGCTGTTTAGCTAGACAGTTTTTAATACCTAAACAAACTTAACTCTGCCTTGCTCAGCAATAATTTAAGTACTGTTAATACAGTTAGTATTAACATCAGTAGCATGAGGAAAAATTGCCTAGTCTGGTCTTCAAAGATGAACAAACTGGATAATCTGTGTACTCTTGTTTCAGTTTGCAAGAGGCTAAGTATTTATTTATCCCTTCTACTTCAGTGATGTCATTATCTAATATTTCTCACTTACAATGAACTCTAATTTAGCCTGAAACATACTGTTTTGTGTTTTCAGTATTGCCCTCAAAATTATAGAAAAAAAATATATTTTTTCTAACTTCTATTAGTATTTCCTTATTTAGGTGTGGACTGTTATTACAACTCTCCATTATATTATTTTCATAGTATTACTTATGCAGTAGTGTTCCATCATTAGACCTTCAGAAATTACCTTTCCAACTGAGAGCCTGTTTCTATCTGTAATGTGTCATATATGACACAGTATGATATATATATATATATATATAGTTTTAGAATATTGTAGCATGATTTTTTCCTTTTACCATAATTGCCAGGATCAGTACAACACAGAATATGATTCATCTTTTTAGAATGGTGCTGCATTTGAAAATACAGTTAAATAATTTTCTCTGTAATCCTCAGGGCTTCTTTCCTGCAATACTGCTTTCAAAATATCAGTCTCCAACCTGGTATATAAGATTACCAATTACTTTTATCTATTAAATATAATTTATTTTAATTCTGTCCATCTTTTACCTTGCCAGATCATTTTGCAATTTTAATTTTTTGCAGCTGCATATTTCAGAAGTATGATTGTTAAATATTTTATAGGGTACTGTGCCTCCTTAGAATTACAGCTGGCGAGAGGGGTCAAGGACAGCAAGAAGAACTTTTTCAAATACATGGCAGATAAAACTAATACCAGAGGCAATGTAGGCCCACTGATGAATGAGGTGGGTGCCCTGGTGTCAGAAGACACAGAGAAGGCAGAATTGCTGAATGCCTTCTTTGTCTCTGTCTACTCCGCTGGAGGCTGTCCTGGGGAACCGTGTACCCCTGAGACCCCGGATGAAACCAGGTTAATGGAGGAGTTTGCTTTAGTCGATGAGGACTGGGTTAGGGAACAATTAAATAGTCTGGACATCCATAAATCCATGGGTCCAGATGGGATGCATCCACGGGTGCTGAGGGAGCTGGCTGAAGTCATTGCTAGACCGCTCTCCATCATTTTTGCCAAGTCTTGGGAAATGGGAGAGGTGGCTGAGGATTGGAGGAAAGCAAATGTCACTCCAGTCTTCAAAAAGGGCAAGAAGGAGGACTCGGGTAATTATAGACCGGTCAGCCTCACCTCTGTCCCTGGGAAAGTAATGGAACAGCTTATCCTTGGTGTCATCTCAAGGCACATCAGGGATAAGAGGGTCATTAGGGGCAGTCAGCATGGCTTTACCAAGGGTAAGTCATGCTTGACCAACCTCATAGCCTTTTATGAGAATGTAACAAGGTGGATGGATGATGGCAGAGCGGTGGATGTGGTCTACCTTGACTTCAGTAAAGCCTTTGACACAGTCCCTCACAGCATCCTCACAGCTAAGTTGAGGAGGTGTGGTCTAGACAATAGGGCAGTGAGGTGGGTTGCAAACTGGCTTAAGGAGAGAAGCCAGAGAGTGGTGGTCAATGGTGCGGAGTCCAGTTGGAGGCCAGTATCTAGTGGAGTGCCTCAGGGGTCAGTACTGGGGCCAATATTATTCAATATATTCATTAACGATTTAGACGAGGGAATTGAGTGTACTATCAGCAAGTTTGCTGATGACACTAAGCTGGGAGGAGTGGCTGACACGCCAGAAGGCTGTGCTGCCATCCAGCGGGACCTGGACAGGCTGGAGAGTTGGGCGGGGAATAACCTGATGAAATTTAACAAGGGAAAGTGTAGAGTCCTGCATCTGGGCAGGAACAACCCCAGGTTTCAGTATAGGTTGGGGAATGACCTATTAGAGAGCAGTGTAGGGGAAAGGGACCTGGGGGTCCTGGTGGACAACAGGATGACCATGAGCCAGCACTGTGCCCTGGTGGCCAGGAAGGCTAATGGCATCCTTGGGTGTATTACAAGGGGGGTGGTCAGTAGACCGAGAGAGGTCCTCCTTCCCCGCTAGTCCGCCCTGGTGAGACCCCATCTGGAATATTGTGTCCAGTTCTGGGCCCCTCAGTTCAAGAAGGACAGGGAACTGCTGGAGAGGGTCCAGCGTAGGGCAACAAAGATGATTAAGGGAGTGGAGCACCTCCCTTATGAAGAAAGGCTGAGGGAGCTGGGGCTCTTTAGTTTGGAGAAGAGGAGACTGAGGGGTGACCTTATTAATGTTTATAAATATATAAAGGGTGAGTGCCACGAGGATGGAGTCAGGCTCTTCTCAGTGGCAAACAATGATAGGACAAGGGGCAATGGGATCAAGCTAGAACACAAGAGGTTCCACTTAAATTTGAGAAAGAACTTCTTCTCAGTGAGGGTAACAGAGCACTGTAACAGGCTACCCAGGGAGGTTGTGGAGTCTGCTTCCCTGGAGACATTCAAAGCCCGCCTGGACACATTCCTGTGCGACCTCACCTAGGCGTTCCTGCTCCAGCAGGGGGATTGGACTAGATGATCTTTTGAGGTCCCTTCCAGTCCCAAACATACTGTGATACTGTGATACTGTGCTATGTCACGTGTCCAGTTGCATTAGTATAGTAGCAAATCTTGTAAATCCTCATTGCGGAAGAAATTAAATGAGCAGACCTTGTAAGACAACTTTTCATCCTGATGAATGTGATTTTTGCTTCATTTTTTTGAGGTATAGTTAAACATTGTTCCAACACAGTAAAACAATATAGCATCTTCATATGCAAAAAGAGAATAACTTATTTTTGAGAGCATTCATAATGCCTGTTTCTGGAATTAAAGAGGAACTGCACTTGTGTGCTGCTTGTCTTTTGAGAATCTTCCAACAGTCTTGGCTCACTGGGGAGGTCCCAAATGATTGGAAACTGGCAAATGTTACCCCAATTCACAAAAAGGGCTGCAAAGCTGACCCTGGCAACTACAGGCCTGTCAGCCTGACCTCGGTGCCTGGCAGGGTGATGGAGCAGATCATCCTGAATGCAATCACACAGCACCTCCAGGATGGACTAGGGATCAGACCCAGCCAGCATGGGTTTAGGAGGGGCAGGTCCTGTCTGACCAACCTGATCTCCTTTTATGATCAGGTGACCCACCTAGTGGATGAGGGGAAAGCTGTAGACGTGGTCTATCTAGACTTCAGCAAAGCCTTTGACACTGTCTCCCATAATATACTCCTTCAAAAGCTGATAGCCCGTGGCTTGGACAAGTGCACTCTCTGCTGGGTTAAGAACTGGCTGGAGGGCCAGGCCCAGAAAGTACTGGTGAATGGGGCTGCATCTAGCTGGCGGCCAGTCACTAGTGGTGTCCCCCAGGGGTCAGTGTTGGGTCCAGTCCTGTTTAACATCTTTATTGATGATTTAGATGAGGGGATTGAGACCATCATCAGCAAATTTGCTGATGACACCAAGTTGGGGGGCAGTGTCGACCTGCTGGAAGGCAGGAGGGCTCTGCAAAGAGATCTGGATAGACTGGAAAAATGGGCTGATTCCAGTGGGATGAAGTTCAACAAGGCCAAATGCCGGGTCCTGCACTTTGGCCACAACAACCCCCTGCAACGCTACAGGCTGGGCACAGAGTGGCTGGAGAGCAGCCAGGCAGAAAGGGACCTGGGGGTACTGATTGACAGGAAGCTCAACATGAGCCAACAGTGTGCCCAGGTGGCCAAGAAGGCCAATGGTATCCTGGCCTGTATCAAAAATAGTGTGGTCAGCAGGACAAGGGAAGTGATCCTTCCCCTGTACTCTGCATTGGTGAGGCCACACCTGGAGTACTGTGTTCAGTTCTGGGCCCCTCAGTTCAGGAAAGATATTGAGGTGCTGGAGCGGGTCCAGAGAAGAGCAACAAGACTGGTGAAGGGACTTGAGCACATGACCTATGGGGAGAGGCTGAGGGAGCTGGGGTTGTTCAGTCTGGAGAAGAGGAGGCTTAGAGGTGACCTCATCGCTCTCTATAACTACCTGAAGGGAAATTATAGCCAGGTGGGAACTGGTCTCTTCTCCCAGACAGTTAGCAATAGGACAAGGGGACATGGGCTTAAACGCTGCCAGGGTAAGTTTAGGCTGGATATTAGGAAGAAGTTCTTCACGGAGAGAGTGATCAGGCATTGGAATGGCCTGCCCAGGGAGCTGGTGGACTCACCGTCCCTGGAGGTTTTTAAACTGAGATTGGACATGGCTCTTAGTGCTATGATCTAGTAAATGGGCTGAAGTTGGACCAAGGGTTGGACTTGATGATCTCTGAGGTCTTTTCCAACCTAGCCAATTCTGTGATTCTGTGAAAAACCTGTATGTTTTGGAAGGATTTGAAACTTAAATTTCTTACATGAAAATATGAGACAGCCCAGAGATCTCAATAACTTTCATCCTTAAGATTCTCAAAAGACAAGCAGTACACAAGCGCAGTTCCTCTTTAATTCCAGAAACAGGCATTATGAACGCTCTCAAAAATAAGTTATTCTCTTTTTGCATATTGCCGTGTTTCTTGAACACTCTGAAAAGGAGATAAACTGAAGAGAATACAGAAAGTCATTGTGAGAGAAGATATAGCTCAGTGTAGAAACTCTAGCATGTAGGAAAGTTTTACTGCATTTATTCCATTCATGAAGAGCATATATTCATCCTGGCCTCCTTTTGTCCTTTGGTAACAGTTGGAGAAACCTCACTGAGTGAATGTGTTCATAAGTCATCGGAAGTCACCCTAAACTATTTCCATTTTATCCAGATTGCAGAAAACAGAGAATTGTTGTCATTTCACTGAAGAAATTATCTTGCTATTTGGATATTCCTCCTAATTATCTAAGGTTGTTCTTTAAATACAGCCCACCCTCATAAATAATAGATAATGTTGTATGGACAGGTGTCTGGGTCCCCAGTGCTTTGGCCTTTTCAGAACAGTAGGTGAACACAGAGAAGATGCCTCTGTTACTGAGACTGTCATCATCTCTTCCAATGAAGGGATTTTGCTGTGTGCCTAGACATATGCATTATCCAATGTGAAAAAAATCTAAAAAAATATAAAAAACAGAAAGCAACTCGCTCTTGAACATTGTTCTCTAAATAACCTAATCAAATATCCCAGAAGTACTTGTCAGCTGAAAATAATCTAGCTATTTCTTTTTAGATTGCAGGCTAGCGCATAAAGTAGAAGATGACCAGATGATTAGAGGTACAAGTAGTATATTCCTATTGACCCTGTTTCTTCCTTTTGATAACCAAGTACTTCAGAAGAGTTCAAAGAGAAATATAAATACACTGGAATGAAAATAAAACTAATCTCCAAGGATTATTATGTGTTCTTCCATTTCAAAAACCTCACTTAGCACCTTCTGCAAAACTCAGTGATGCCCTGAATTTATTAAGTACATGAAGGGGTTCAAAAAATGAGTAAAGTAGCCACAATACCTAAGTGACATGAAACTGTGAAAGATGCTGTTTGGAATGTCTGTGTGAACTCATCTGTGTAACTAATCACTTTCCTAATGGGGAAAAAATCATCATGTATCTGAAAATTTCACAGCCAATTAGCCAAAGATCTGTCCACGGTATTGTGACCTTCAATTCTTTATTATTTCTGCTAATTTTACTTAGAAATGATGTCACCTTTAAAGGACTCCAATGGTACATACATCAGCCAGTCTAACAGGTTGTATAGAAACTGATAACATACTGCCAAGTGCTTTTCCCTCTACATTAGCATTACCTGTGAAAGTAGACTCATTTTCAATGCTTCTGTCCCAGTACTGAGACCTGTCATGACCCTAGACTGATTAAGAGATCATCTATCTTTCTAACCTTTGGGCTTTGTTGGAGTCATGACCAGCTAGTAATAAAAGCAAAAGTGATAGTTTTACAGACACAATGCTATGAAGTTGATTTCCAATGAGAGTTAAAGATTGCCTCACCACATGTGAGAATAGAAAACATGTGATTACTAAATATCCACACTACTACAGCCTTGTATCCCTCCTCGTATGAAAGTAATCAAATTGCACGACAGGAAATGAAAGAGGAAGGAAAAATAATTTATTTCCATTTCCATGTACAAATAAGTGAGAAATTTAAAATATTAGGGGTCCAAATACCAGGCAAGTTCCTACTAGGTAGGTTAGGCATTAACAGAATAACTGTGTATCACTCGGAAATGTGCAAACTGTTTATACTATAACAGACTAAAGAATACATAATTATTTTTTTAAAGGAAGTTAAAATGCTTTGAAAAGAAGTATGAAGGCTTGGAAGACTGAACACAGAATAACAATAATAGGTTTTTTTTCTTCCATTTATTCTCCTTTTGTCTCTGTTTATTCTTTCCCTGGTGGTGGTCTATAGCCTGATAGATTTTAATACACAACTATATGCGAGTGCTGTAGATCATTCCTATAAGCACCTTGATATATCGAACTTACCAGGAACAAGGCAAAAGGCCTTCTGAAGTACATCCAAGTATATCTGGAAACACAATATAAATCCCTTGAAATCTGTTTCAGATTTGTCAGTGGTGCTGCATTCAGAAAGTTGGAATCTGAAAATCAGAAGGATTGTTTCAGTTTCATAAGTATTAAATTTTTGGGAGTTTAGCACAACGTGTAGACTATCAGAAATCTTTCTGGTTCCAACTAATGGTTACATTATTCCCATGACAGAGGGAACAGCTCTAACATGAGGAAGAAAATTTTGTTGAGTGAATCCCAGGATGCCAGCATATGTCAAGTTAGTATTGTCAAAACATCTGTGAAACACTCTGGAGGATCTGGGATATTAGTTGTTTGGTTGTTTTTTTTTTTTTTTTGGTTGGTTGGTTGGTTGGTTTTTTCCCCATTCTTCAACTATATCACTCAAAATACAAATGAGACATAATCATTTTAGAGAAATAAGATTAGAGATGCTGCTTTCTGGCCACTATATCTAACAGGTCCAACTCCCTTTTCCATCCAGTATGAAATGTGGATTTTTTTTTTTTTCCATGACAGTGTGAATTTCTAAGGTTTTTTTCTCCCTTTGATATAATTCCTATTGTAAGATTTCACTACATATGATAATAATATTATTTTTTTCAAAACATGAAGTGCAGCTTTTTGTGTTTGTGAACAAAAAGACCAGTTTATTGCAGTGGCCATGAGTCTCAAGAATTGCTAATTAATGCAGCTGGGATACATGACTGTATATTTTATTCATGATAAACTAAACTATGCAAATTATCAAGGTTGCTTGTTTCTGTGTCAGAAAACATTCTGAAAGGAAATCTTTTCTACAGAAAAAGAGACTGACAGGTAAAATAAATGAAGTGTATCTGCTTAGGAACAAGTATTTTGTGCATAATTATTTCATACCTTTCAAATTAACTATATAATATGTGCCTTGGAATTACAGAAAAATGAATAATGTACTTAGAGCATAGTGGAATTTACTATGCAATTATATTTCTTGTTGCACTTCATATTTTTTGTAAGTACCTGCAACTCAAGGATCTGGGAAGGAGGTGCCTGTGATAGTGTTCCTTGTTATAGTTTTGGCAAAGGTCTATTTCCCAGAAATCAAACATATATTCAGGTTATTCACCCTTTTTCTAACATCTCCGTATCATGCAAAAACGTAAGTATGCAAGTTATTGATAAGGTAATGATTCTGGAATGTAGGTGAAAATCCTCAGGAAAAGGGGGTTGGCTTCTGACAAAGTGAAATGGAAAAAAGAAAAAGCTTCCAGAGAAGGTTATGAATGAGCAGGCATAGGTAGGAGAGAGGTTGGTAAACCATGCACATCAAGTGAGGATGGAGCTTGTAGAGCCTATAAGGACAAGATTTTCTCTTCTGTGCTCACCCGGTCTGTCTAGTCACTACCACAATACAACTGAAAGTATTCAGAAACTACCTTGTGAAATATAAAATGAAGCTAGTTGTATAACCTTCTTAAAAGGTGGAGGAATAAATACTGTCACTGGAGTACAATACAGCAGCTGTATTTCAGTATGTTTTCTATGTTTTTTTGTGGGAAGCTAGAAATATTTACTGCTGATCATATTGAACAATGCATGGACATTTCAGTATATAGGAAATCTGTTTATTGGTGTATACCAAACTCCAAATTCATGCAGAATGTCCCCATACATGTTCTGTTTTTTGTTTTCAGGTATTAAATAAGAGACAACATTTTGTATTTTACGGTATGGTACTTTATTTAAACTACCGTGGTAGAGCCTCAAGCTGGCTTGAACCTTGTAGTAAAATGGTTCTGTTTGGAACAATTCTCACTCCAAAGAAAGACTAATCAAAAAGCATATCGAAAGATTTTGAAGCTCATATCCTTTAAATAGAGAATAGTGAACTAAATGAGATCACTCTTTAAACAAGTAGAACTCAGATCAGCTGAAGGGGATGGAATACAGAGTATTGTAAATAAATCTGCTTCCCATCCACAAGCTCCTCGAGGAGAATGTCTTCTCCTTCAAGCTTTTGCTTTCCAGTTGATACTTTTCAGTAGCTGGCTTCTGTTCCGGCTCCACGGGCTTCTTTGCACCATCAAACAGGCTCGTCAAGAGTTTACTCTCTGCCATGACCAAGACCCCCGCTCTACTCAGTCTCCATGCCTGGAGATTTCTGTCTGGCTAGAAGTGCTCCTGGCTAGTGCAGTATCACCAACTGTTCATTTACTGTTTGAGGATGAAGTCACCCTCTCCCAGAGGGTTTTCTCTGCCCCAGAGTGCAGGAGCCAGGGCTAGACCAATAGGCAGCCACTTTTTCTCTGATCCAACTTCAACCTTTTAGCAAAATGTATCATCTCACACAGAAAATGAAAACAAACCAGTTCTGGCATCTACCATAGCAGTGAGTTTCTTAAGAGGAACTGGTGTCTTTCTAAACCAATATGGATAGGGATACAGACACAGATGTAGGAATAAGGTTTGAAAATAAGATTCTAAAAAGATTCCATGTAAGTGCTAGCCTTGTCTAAGCAATAACAGTAGAGTTTTTACTGGTTTGGTCTCAAGTCTGCCTAGACAGGAAAGCTTACAGATGTTTGGGTTTGAAACTGATGGCACAGATAATCAATTATAGTTAGACTTAGCACTTATAAAAATGCTTCTGACAAACAGCTTTCCTGCAAAGGAGTATTATCACTACGCTATTTGCGGCATTTTTTTTGCAAAGGCTCTGTGTTGGTATTTCCATTATGAATTTCTTTCTTTCTGTTCTTTCAATAAAAGTTGACTTCAGGCTGAAACATGGAACATCTATATCAGCTCTTGATCAGTGGCTTTTTTTGCCAGTTTTCCAGAAAATTGGCTGAACTGCAGTTTCTCTGTTGTACACAGGCTAAAAAAGGTGTAGAGGGGAGGAAATAAAAGGGGAGCAGTGGGAATATAGTTGATGGAGGTGGTTTGTATTTCAATTTTTTTTGGCTTTTTTTTCACTGACAGATCAAAAATGGTGTGCTATTGGCAACACCTATAGACCATTTGTGCTCTACTGTAATTCATTATGGTTCTGTTTAGTGCATGAAATTCTTCACATTGCCCAATCTATAGGAAAGTATTTCAATGGCTACATAAATCTTTATCATGAGGCAGTAGCAATTGAAAATTTTAACAAAATAAAATACAATATTATATTATATACTGCATTAATTTTTAAACAATTTCTGATTAATCTCCTTAAGGAGAGGCAAAACTCACCACTTTCAAATTATGGGATGTAGAAGGTCTTTTTTTTTTTTAGATTTCATATGCTGTTGTCCAAATTATATATATGGGCATGGTAGTAATCAAACCATTTGGAAGTGCTGGGTCATTTTGAAAATAATTATTTTTGAAGGGTCAGTAATGTGAAATAAACTACCATTCTTCTTTATGCTCAGTTTGCATCTGGGTAGAACTGAAAAGCTGAGAAATGAATTCTGAATCCCCATCTACTTCCTCAAAGATAACAACAGCTTCGCTATTGTGAGGGCTTTTGGTAACTAAAGGCAGTCATCAGCTTTGCCTGCTGTTCTGGGTTGGTAGAAGCTTGCTTCTATGGACTTTTGTTTTCTTGAGCTTGTTTTCTTGGCTGTTACGTCAGCATATTGGTATATACATAGTTTTCCATGTTGTAGCTTTTGCTTTGCTTGCTTGTTTGCTTTAATGTTGCCCATATTTTCCATCATCATATGCATTTTATATTATATTCTACATAATTATTTATTTCTTGCTGTGGCTGGGCAGAAGATGTCTCAGTTATGTTTGGAATGTGCCCATTACACACTTTGAAGTGCCTTGGAGCAGTTCATGACATGCTTGTATGTTAGGTCTGCTTAAGCTGTCATCTTTCAGTCTTCAGGCCCTGCAGAGAATAAGTCAAGCTTTAGCTGGCCTACCCTGAAATAGCCAGTAAGTTCAGATTGAGATCACTGTAAAGAAATCTGAATGCTAGCATTAGAAGACAACAAATTCAAATGACGTTTTTGCTGAATTTTCATTGTAGCTGCTTATTTTGGTGTAAATCATCTTGAACTGACAGCTCTTGGAGAGCCTTGCAATGGGGCAGAAACATCTAGATATAGTAGCAAAAGAACCATGGTAGAGCTTTGTTTTTATCTTTGGAAGATTTAAATGTTAGGAGAATGATATCTAAGAGCCTTTAGGGACTATAGAAAGAGGTGAGTAAGAACAGCATTAGAGACTTTAACACCACGGTTCTTCTCACAAATCAAAACATAGCTCTTCCAGTAATTGTAACAGTCCCGTATTAGTTTGATTTCAGAGGCTGGCTATAAAAATAGACTCAAATGCTGTCAGGTCAAAGATTTGAATCTAGAAGTATATGCAGCACTTTCTGAGTTACAGAGTATTTCTTATTGTTTGCTTAGGAGAATTATGGTGTCAACTTACTTATTATACTAGTATTTCTATTCTGCCAAAAGACTTAATTAACATATGTAGATTCCCAAAACAACTTCACTACAGAGAAATTGAATGTTTAGGAATGTTTTCATTGTTTGTTTGTTTTTTTGTTGTTGTAGTTTTTGGTAGAAAATGTGTGTTAATCTAAATATAGACTTTAAAATATTTAAAATTTCAAGACATTAGCTAAAGTGACATTTTGAATTTTAAGTAAATCTACCTGCTCCTCTTGCCTCAGTGGCTTCCTGGAAACAAAAGGATTTTCTGATAGATCAGATGTTTGATCATAATCAAAAAAGTAAAGCCGCTATACTAAATTACCTCAAATCTTTAAATGTATTATATATGCATGTAGAAGTGGAACTTTCAATATATTCATAATAAGAAATATCCTTTGAGCATTCGAGAAATCTGGTATTCCAGTTCAACATGAGTAGTAACGGATGTGAGAAAAAATTTGTAGGCAAGCTGTGCAATTCTAGACTTCTAAGTTGAAAATATAGTTTGTTACTAGATGAAACAGGATTTTTAATATTCAACTACATTTATAAATATGTGAAAAAGAAAAAGATTTTAGGAAGGAGTTATTTCAGGCACTGAACAAAGCTGTTATGGAGCAGAAATCAAAGTCACTTTTTTGTTTCAGAGGAAGACCAAAGGCAACTAAAGTCCCTTAATTTCTAGGTTGATATACATTACAAGTCACTTAGCACACTATTCAAAAACTCGCTGAACTCTTGCACTTTATTCCACAGAGAAAACAAACTGCTCTGCAGAGAGAAAACTGTGGCCATATCCCTGTATTCTAGGCTGTGATTTCTCTAGGCTACATCATAGAGCCTCTTGTACAACATACCACACTTGGTTAATGTGCTGTTTCTTACCCTATAACATGTTTTTTTTGTTTGTTTTTCAGCTCTGAGGGACAACAGAATTGAGCTGGTCCGAGCTTCATGGCATGAACTGAGTATCAGTGTCAGTGATGTGTCTCTGTCGGATGAAGGACAGTATACCTGCTCTTTATTTACAATGCCTGTCAAAACTTCCAAGGCTTTTCTTACCGTTCTCGGTAAGTATAAATAGCTGAGCATGAGGAAGCAAGTGTTAAGCTTCTCAGGCTTTGGCAAATTATGATAAGAATGAACTTTTCTAAAGCTTGTCAGAAGATACATGTAAATGTCTGATCTTGTTTCCCTGAAGTTTATTGTTTCATATTGCTGTGATGAAAAATAACATGCCTCTTACTATTTGTGCTGTGGCAGGATAACGAATTAGGGAGCACACAAATATCACAGCATGAGTGCTCCATAAAATGGACATAACCTCTACATCCCAAGCACCAGAAGTGCGAAGAAAGTGCATGTACTCATCTCCTAACAATATATTGTACAGGGCAGAGAGGAGAAAATCAGAAAGCATAAAATCAAAACAGGTTTTAGTGCTTTATCATTTTTCCTTAGCTATGCATTTTCTCTGCTCATTCTGCTTTTTTTTTTTTTTTTTTTTGTCTATAAAGTGCATCTTTTCACTGGGTTTGCTGTTTCTTTTATGCTTTATCTTCTAAATGCTCTGCTGTTTTCCCCAAAGGTTATAGATACGCTTAGAAAAGCAATAGATTTTGAGAGATGTCCAGGAAATAAAGTTTCTGCTTGAACCTTTATATGTTTCTATGAATGTCAGTAGCCCAATTGGCCAAAATTGCTACAGTTCATTGAAAAACACTTGTGTACCTAAGAGGTTATATGATTTTAGAGATTGATTTTTATTCTTTTCTCCTTTTTCTGTCCCTGAACTTGACTATTTTTTTAAATTTGATTTTTATTTATTTCATTTTTATATATACAGGCAGATGTTTGAATTTAATAGGACTGATGGAAGATGTCCTCTGCACCAGTAATATTCACATTAATCCAGCCAGGGAATTGGTTTTGTGAATAGGATGTGAAATACATCTTCTTTTCAGTCCATGTGAGATTATTTTACAAAAATCTTCAAAAATTTGCTATTAAGGACAAAAAATACCCACTCAGAGTAGAATAATCTGGAGTAACACCTGCCTACAGTTAATCTTTTCTGTAGAGAGGCATCTCATGATCTAAACAATAGATGAGTAGACCAGTTCAACATTTTAAGCAGCAGAAAGACATAGAAAGGTGTGGCATAGACAAAAAAAAAAAAATATCTGGCCAATATTTATTAACCAAAGTAACTTGATCTTTCACAGTCGTTCTCGTTTTACCTTCAGTTTGAGGGAGGGTTTAATGAAATATTCACAACATCAGCTACTTCCAAGAAAGAAAACTTCAAGGTTTTAGATGCCTATCTGTTTTCATTTTGTATTTTTAATTTTCTATTTCAAAGTAACATTTTAAACTCTTGGAACACCTTCTATCTGAAAAGGAGATATTTTCCGTTGAAGTGTATTACATATTTTAATCAGATAAATTATCTTTTTATTAACTAATAATCTCTTTGTTGACTGCTCTGTTATAGATTAGAGGATTTAAGTGTCAAGGTATTATAGTAGACACCATTTTCTGTCTTGAAAGAGAGGAGTAAACTTATTACAGAAATGTCCTATGCGATAGGTACTGCTGCTTGGTTTTTATGTACATAATCTGTCATTGTGGAAAAGAGACGTAAACAAACTGAATTGTGAAATACAGAGCACAGGATCAATTACTGAGACTGATTCCTTTATCTAGCCACAAATATGAATGTGTCAAAGTGCTGCAGATGCATGTTATAACAATGACATTTTCAGAGATTTTAAAATTATAGTCATCAGTATCACTTTAAAAAAAGTTATTCTTGTGTTTTTGGAAGTCAGATGGATTTATACATGTAGTGATCAATTTCCCAATTCTCTTCATTATTTTTAAATAATTTTCCATGGTTCATTGAAAAACAACTATTTCCAAATTTAATATTCTGTATATAGTATGTCATGATTATGCAATCTCCTCCAAAGAACTTGGATTCAGCTGAAAAATGCTCCATAGCCAATTGAATTGTGATTATACCTATTGTTTTTTGGTTATGTGTTCTTTGAAGATAAAGTAGCTCGTGTATTTACTTTCACCCTCCCTTTTCCCTGGATTTTGTATTAACATCTTCATAATTCATGCTTAAACATTCGTTCTGATCTTAGACCAGTTCAGCTTTTTGTTGCCAGTTATATTTTATTTTCACAGTTGTATTTCTAATATACGTTGTCATCCTGCTTGCTTTGTAGACCAGTTTAAACCTTATAATAGCAAGTCATACTAGAACTGCATGCAGAAATACATAGACAACACAGTTTTTAAAATACAATCTGTTTCCCTTGGAAAACTAGATAATTTATGTTTTCTTTAATTCTTTAGAATCATCTATGGTACAGATTGACAGTTTATTTGCAATAGGAAGCAGGATTAACTGGCATTTCAATTTTGACAGAAGACAAGGAACTAATTATTCTGCTCCCAAAATTTAGAGCATATGAAGTGAACTTTAAGTTGGTCATATATTCATGGCAGCAGCTGACACTATCAGAGATATTTTGCTTGTTTTCTTTTTAGGTGTTCCTGAGAAGCCACAAATTACTGGATTTACCTCACCAGTTATGGAGGGAGAGAGGATGCAACTAACTTGCAAGACGTCTGGTAGTAAACCAGCAGCTGATATCAGATGGTTCAAGAACGACAAAGAAGTTAAAGGTACTGTCAAAACTATGCAACTGTCAAAACTATGTCTTATTTAAAATTATATTTTAAAATTCACATTTGTAAAGTTTCTGATATTTAATCATTGAATGAATCATTAATCATAGAATCATAGAAATATTTAGGTTGGAAAAGACCTGTAAGATCATCAGATCCAACCATTAACCTAGCACTGCTGAGTCCACAACTGACCCATGTCCCTAAGCATCACATCTTATAAACTGTTCCAGGGATGGTGAATTCACCACTTCCCCGGGCAGCCTGTTCCAATACCTGACAACTCTTTCCATAGAATAATTTTTTCCTAATATCCAATCTGAACCTTTGCTGGTGCAACTTGAGGCCATTTTCTCTCATCCTCTCACTTCCTGCTTGGGAGTAGAGACCAGCACCCTCCAAGCTACAATCTCCTTTCAGGTAGTTGTAGACAGTGATAAGGTCTCCCCTCAGCCTCCTTTTCTCAAGACTAAACAGCCCCAGTTCCCTCAACCACTCCTCATCAGACTTGTGCTCCAGACCTTTAACAGCTTTGTTGCCCTTCTTTGGACATGCTCCAGCACCTCAGTGTTTTTTTTATTATGAGGGGCCCAAAACTGAAAATAGGATACAAGATGTGGCCTCGCCGATGTCAAGTACTGTGGAACAATCAACTCTCTAGTCCTGCTAGCCACACTATTCTTGATACAAGCCAGGATGCTGTTGGCCTTCTTGACCATCTGGGAACTCTGCTGGCTCATGTTCAGCTGCCTGTTGACCAAAACTTTCAGGTCCTTTTCTGCCAGGCAGCTTTTCAGCCACTCTTCCCCAAGCTTGGAGCATTGTATGGAGTTGTTGTGACTCAAATGCAGGACTCAGCAATTGGCCTTCTTGTACATCATACAATTGGCCTTAGCCCATCAATACAGCCAGTCCAGATTCCTCTGTATGGCCTTCCTACCCTCCAGCAGATCAACACTCCCACTCAACTTGGTGTCATCTGCAAACTTACCGAGGGTGCACGTAATCCCCTCACCCAAATCATTGATAAAGAGATTAAACAGAACTGGGCCCAACAGCCCTGGGGAACACCACTGAAGACTGGCTGGTGAGTGGATTTGGCTCCATTCACCACAACTCTTGGGCCCAGCCATCCAACCAGTTCTATACCCAGCAAAGAGTACACCCTTCCAAGGCATGAGTATCCACTTTCTCCAGGAGAACGCTGTATGACACGGTGTCAAAGTCTTTACTAAAGTTTAGGTACCAACAGCCTTTCCCTTATCCACTAAGTGGGTCACCTTGCCCTAGAAGGAGATCAGGTTGGTTAAGCAGGACCTGCCTTTCATAGACCCATGCTGACTGGGCCTGATTGCTTGTTTTACTTGTATGCGCTTTGCAATGGGACTCAGGATAACCTGTTCCCTGACCTTCCCTGGCACTGGGGTCAGACTGACAGACCTGTAATTCCCCAGATTCTCATTCCAGTCCTTCTTATAGATGGGTGTCACATTTGCCAACTTCCAGTCAATTGGCCCTCCCTGGTTTTTCAGGACTGCTGATAAATAACGGGAAGTGGCTAGGTGAGCACGTCCACCAGCTCCCTCAATACACTTGGGTGCATCCCATCTGGCCCTATAGACTTGTGTGTTTCTAAGTGGTGAAGCAGGTCACTTAGTATTTCCCCTTGGGTTATGGGGGATTCATTCTGCTCCCTGTCCATATCTTCCAGCCCAGGGGGCTGATTATTGGAGAACAACTGATCTTACTATTGAAGACTGAAGCAAAGAAGGCATTAAGTACCTCAGCCTTTTCTTCATCCTTTTTCACTATGTTTCCCCCCATATCCAATAAAGGAAGGAGGTTCTCCTTAGCCCTTCTTTCATTGCTCATGTATTTATAGAAACATTTTTGGTTGTCTTTATATGGTGGTAGCCAGATTAAGTTCTAATTGTTCTTGGGCCCTTCTGTTTTTCTCCCTGCATAATCTCATGACATCTTTGTAGTCCTGAGTTACCTTCCCCTTCTTTCAAAGGTTATAAATTTTCCTTTAATTCCCAAGTTCCAGCTGAAGCTCTCTATTCAGACAGGCCAGTGTTCTTCCTTGCCATCTCATCTTTCAGCACATGAGGACAGCCTGCTTCTGTGCCTCTAAGATTTCCTTCTTGAAGACAGACCAATCTGCCTGGACTCCTTTGTCCTTCAGGACTGTCTCCGAGGGGACTCTCTCAACCAGCCTCCTAGAAAGGTCAAAGTCTACCCTTCGGAAGTCCAGGGTAGCAGTTCTACTGACCTTTCTGTTTCATGACCACTATGCCCAAGGTGACCTCCAACCATCATATGACCCACAAGTCCTTCTCTGTTCACAAACAAGATGTCTAGTGGGGCACCTTCCCTAGTTGGTTCACTGACAGCTGTGTCAGGAAGTTGTCCTCCATACAGTCCAGGAGCCTCCTAGACTGTTTCCTCTCTGCTGTGTTGTATTTCCAGCAGACACCTAGTAAGTTGAAGTCCTCCATGAGAACAAGGGCTAGTGATCGTGAGATTTCTCCCAGCTGCTTATAGAATATTTCATCTGCATCTTCCTCATGGTTGGGTGTTCTATAACAGACTCCTATGATGTTATCTGGTTTGTTGCCCTTTCTCCTGGTTCTTGCCTGTAAATGCTTGACCCTGTTGTCACCATCAGTAAGCTCTAAAACAGGGGGTGTCAAACTGTATAAATGTAACTACTGCTACATTAATACAGTCCTAAAATCGCATTCTACCCCTTAAAGGCAACAATGAGGCTGATGTGACCCCCGGTGAAAATGAATTTGATACCTCTGCTCTAAATAGTCAAAACACTCCCTAGCATACAGGACTATCCCACCTCCTCTCCTTCCTTGCCTATCACTTGTGAAGAGTTGATAGCCATCCATTGCAGCACTCCAGTTGTGTGAATCATCTTACCCTGTTTCCATGATGGGAACTATGTCATAGTTTTCATGTTGCACAGCGGCTTCCAGCTGCCCTTGTTTGTTTCCCGTGCTGCATGATAGTACATAGATAAAGAATTTTTTGTAAATTATTGGAGTGATCATATAACCATCTTTTTACTTTTTCTTCAAATGGTAAAACCTGATGTTTTGAATTGCTCTGAATTCTATTCAGCATAATAAACTCAACTGTGATGCTTCATAGAAAAACATTATATGGATTACTGTTATCACAGCCATACCATTCACCGCAGATATTTTACATCTCTTTTTGCCTTTCTAATATGAGATATGTCTGATTTGCTCAATTGCCAGTTTTGTGTTACATTCTTCTAAGGAAACTGACCAGGCGAGGTAGAACAGTCTGAAGGATATAGGAGATTGCAGTTCCTGTAGGGTGCTGTGGAACCTGTTCTGGTGAGGAGGAGTGAGGATGTAGCAATAGAGGGAATCTCAGCTGGGAAACTAGGTCCCTGCAGCTGAGGATGCTGAGTGTCTGTGGTAAGGAGCAGGGAGAAGACAGACTTTAAAGGGAAGAACTTCACCAGGTCTGGGGGGAATTAGAAAAAGTCTGTTGTAACTGAAAAGTCATTGGGTGACTAAAACTGAAGCTGAAAGCAAGGATTTGCCTGTGATGATTCTGTGAGATGGGAAACAGCTGCATGTAAAAGCTATTTATTCCTTTTCTGTCTTCTCTTTCACTTTGTATGTTGTTTCCTTAGAACTTAGTTTTCTAGTCCATGTCATCATAAATGCTGGGCTAGTTTAAAATCTTTTTTGGTGAATGGGTGGAGAGAGCTTCCTGTAACAGAAGGCTTAGTCACATCTACCCCAGCCAGCTGCAGTGCCCATTATAGAGTACATAAATAAAAAATAAATAATACAAATAATTCTGCTATAAGATCAGATCAATAAATGATTCAAAATCCGCATTTTCTTTCTACCTTAAAAAAAGAAAAAAAAACACAAACAAAACAAAACAAAACAACCCCACAACTTTATCTGCTTTCTCTTGGATTTGTCTCACATTGTGGACTTCGTTAGCACAATAAAGTCCCTCGAGCAAAATTGCAGCATTAATTACAGAACCCATCAATCTTCCTTTACTTTTCTCTACCACAGTTCAATGTACACAACCAGAACTGTGATATAAAATTGGTAAATAAAGGATATTGCAGTTGATTGTCCAAGGTACCTAGTCCATTCTAGAAGAGTCTTTAGATTTGTGATCAAAATCAGAATACTTTTAAAGGAGACCAGAATTTTAGGCTGGAATAATTTGAAATATATTTGACCACTTTTAACAAGGATAGAAAATAAGGAAACAAGGAACCATTCTTTCCAGTCACTGGGAAATTTGAGAAAATTGCTGAAAGAAAAGGGGTGCCTCATTAAACATAATTAAAAAGAAAAATTTAAAGCACAACTAATACATGGCATGGCATAGATTCTGTTATCCAGAAAAGATGACAAGATTAATATACATATTCAAGATATGTAAAGATTGAAAGTCACTCTGATCAATGTCAATACTTTAGGAGAACCACTGATACAGTTGGCATGACAGCAAGGCAACGCATCTAAAAAGATGTTATTTTAAAAATTATATTTTAAAATCTCATGTATTAACTTCACCTTTGAGCTGACATGTAATTGAAGCCAAGCAAGCAATTAGGTGATTTGACTCTTTAACTAATTTTCTCTTGTCAACATTTCCTAAAACAAAGAAAAAAAAAAAAAAAAGGGGAAGGGACTGAGCACATTCATTTCAGTTTGGTCTTTTAGGTCTTCTGAAGAGCACATTGCCATTTCACAAAGGTTAGGAATAAAATAACCTAACCAGTTTGCAGTGGCATCAGCAGAAGTTACATTAGCTTTGTGCACTGTAAAAGGTGAAATGATAAATCTGAGAAACTAGATATGAAATTATATGCTAATGCAGCTGACATTAAAGGTTAGGAGTTCATCTGTCTAGCACCAGTAAATCCAATTGTGTTACAGTGTATTATACGTGGTGCAAAAGAATATAAACGATGCATTGAGTTCAGAGTTGCACCAAAGGGGAAAAAGCCATTCTAAAATTGTAGCTCCATTGCTATTACTCAAAAACAGAATCATCATCTGGTAAAGGAATACTGTTTGATAGAGTGTTAGTAATGAGAGAGACTGAATGTGAAACACTGAGTACCATAGCTTTTACTTTAGTTTTCCATCTCTCATATATGCACCAAATTAACAAAGTGATCTGCAATTTAGCATTCTGATGACACTTCTGGAAAATCATTAAAAGCAATAATATTGGGGAAGCTAAATACATAATCTTCATTTAAAATCAACAACATTTGTTACAAGGTATTTAGTAGAATCATAGAATAGCCTGGGTTGGAAGGGACCTTCAAAGGTCATCTAGTCCTCTGCCATGACCAGGAACACCTTCAACTAGATCAGTTTGTTCAGAGCCCCGTCCAGCCTCGCCTTGAAAGTTTCCAGAGATGGGGTGTCTGCTGCCTCTCTGGGCAACCTGTTCCAGTGTTTTACCACCCTCATTGTAAAAGAATTCTCCATCATGTCTAGCCTGAATCTCCTTTCCTTTGGTTTAAAACCATTATTCCTGTCCTGTCACAACAGGCCCTACTAAAGAGTCGCCATCTTATAGGAGCCCTTTAAGTACTGAAAGACCACAATAGGGTCTTCCCAAAGCCTTCTCTTCTCCAGGCTGAACAACCCCAACTCTCTCAGCCTGTCCTCATAGCAGAGCTGTTCCAGCCCTCTGATCATTTTTGTGGCCTCCTCTGCACCCTCTCCAACAGGTCCATGTCTTTCCTGTACCGAGGGCTCCAGAGCTGGATGCAGAGCTCCAGGCGGGGTCCTGTCAGAGCAGAATAGAGGGACAGAATCTCCTCCTTCTACCTGCTGGCCACGATTCTTTTGATGCAGCCCAAGATACGATTTGCTTTCTGGACTGCAAGTGCACATTGCTGGCTCATGTCCACTCTTTCATCCATCAGTACCCTCAAGCCGTTCTTGGCAGGGCTGCTCGCAATCCCTTCATCCCCCCAGCCTGTATTGATACAGGGGGTTGCCCTGACCCACGTGCAGGACTTTGCACTTGGCCTTGTTGAACCTCATGAGGTTCCCATGGGCCCACTTCTTGAGCTTGTCCAGATGCCTCTGAATGGCATCCCAGCCCTCAGGAATGTCAACTGCACCACTTGGCTTGGTGTCATCCAGAAATTTGCTGAGAGTGCACTCAGTCCCACTCTCTATGTCATTGGTGAAGATATTAAACAGTACTGGTCCTACTACAGACCCTTGAAGGACTCCACTTGTCACTGGCATCCATCTAGACATTGTGCCATTGACCACTGCTGTCTGGATATGGCCATGCAGCCAGTTCCTCATCCTTTGAACAGTGCACCCATCAAATCCATATCTCTTGAATTTAGAGAGAAGGGTGTTGTGAGGGACTGTGTCAAAGGCTTTACAGAACTCCTGATAGACAGCATCTCTCACCCTTCCTTTGTCCACTGATATAGTTACTCCTTCATAGGAAGCCACTAGGTTGATCAGACAGGACTTGATCTTGGTGAAGCCATTTAAGATTTGCTTTCGAAAATTGATATTTCATGGAAATGTTATTTAGGTCATCTTCTCTAATGGGATTTAGTATAATTTATAAAAATGAAACCTTTCACTTTTTTTTTTTTTTTTAAGGCACAGAGGACACGTAATCTCAATATAATTTAATATATATGTTTATGAATGTATTTATGTCTTTTAAACCTTTCATTGTAATAAATTGATATAACAAGCTTACTATTTTACTGAAATAAATTAAAATCAGTACTATAGGTATTTTGGAACCAAGTAAAATCATGGTAAAGTATGTGTAAGATCTCATGTTGCAGTTAATACATTAAAACATTAAAAAAAAAAAAAAAAGCTTAGTCTTTCGGATCTTCAGTTCTGATTTAAAATTTGTGTCCTACAACAAAACTTTCTGAATTTGAACCTTAACTTTGAGCTGAGTTGAATACTTCTTAAGCATGGCTGTAGGCTTCCTTCACTCCAGGATCTGGGCTGAAAATTTTCAAAGAGTTTTTTAACTGCATCTGCACAAAATAAGTATGCCAATTTAGCATGATATAAAGTACTGAGTCTCTCTGAAGTAATTTCATTTCTAGTCTTCTTGGAACTTGTCTGTAGATTAGAGTAAATACTATTACATGCTCTATTTACAGTTGTTCAATGTCATTGATATCTATTGCATAATTCTAGCCAAACAATAGAATAAGCAATGAAGAAAGTAAGCACAAGATTAATGAGATTACATGTATGTAACTCTTAGTTCATGTGGCTCCAGTAATATCCATGCATCACTATGAAAGATTATAAGCATGGATTTAGAAAGTTTAGTAATTAATGACACTCTGACTACTTAAGGAAAGTGAGGGTGCGACAGACCACATTT